>NC_059079.1:77530320-80092041 GCF_020497125.1 Mauremys mutica | reverse complement strand
CAGATTCATGTTTGTGTTCTTTATTTTATTCTGATCTATTATATCAGGAGCAACATCAAAAAAAGGCTCATTTCTAAGTGTTTCCTCCACCAAAGTTAGTAAATATTTGGCAAATTAAATATTATGAAAAATTTAATTGGCCTGGGAAGCATTACTGTTTTAAATCTCGAGACACTGAAGTGGGGGGCACACGTGGATTTAAATCCTGCTTCAAATATTAATCTCAGTGTAGCCATAATTCTGAAGCTGCTAGGGTGCCTCCATAACTAGTAGGAAAATATAAGCTACAAATCTTTTCATAATCCCCCCCCTCCCTAATCTTTTTGTTCAGTCTAGTTAAATTATACAGTAGATTCACTGTACAATTTCAATGTACATCACCACATTGACAGCTGCTGCTGATATACTAGGGATGGGTTTGGAGCTGAATACCCAGATTTGATTAGTAGACTTTTTATCCTTGATGGGGAGATTTCCCCCCCCACGCCTCCTCTTTTTCTTCAAGGACCTTTTGTTGCCATGACCTTCCTTGGTTAAGGATGAAACTCCCTTCATGATTAATCCATGGTGCTCCTAGATTTGATGGAGAAGTCACTAGTGATAAGAGTCCACAGCACTCACAGATACCTGTCAGAGCAGAGAAGGAGAAATTGATCTCCCACTCCCATGGTGAAGCCTCTTTAGTGTGGAACTGAGGTTGGCAGTAAATATTAAGAGATAATTATTAATAGAGGCAGGTCCAGCTCCAGGCACCAGCCGAGCAAGCTCATGATTGGGGCAGCAGATTCTAAGGGGCGGCATTCCCTCGAATCGTTTTTTATTTTTTTCCCTTTTTGCTTCGTCGTTTCGGCCGCCACAGGTTTTTTCTTTTTTCTTTTTGGTTCACCGCTCCGGCCGCCCTGTAGGGGGCGGCGGTGCAGAGAAGGGGAGCCCCCTGCTGGGAGCGGGCTGCACCCTCCGTCTGCCCCAGCTGGTGCCAGGTCTGTAGCAAGCCCAGCAGGGCAGCCCGTGTCCTTCCCTCCCCGCCGACTGGCGCAGAGCCCTCCCGGCAGGCGGTGCGGCGGAAGCCCTGGCCGCCCCGCTTCTCTCTCCTCCCCCCCGCTGTCTGGGGCACGTATGCAGCGCCAGGAATCCCCCTGCACCCGCGCTCTGGCCACCCTGCACGGTTTTTTGTTTGTTTGTTTTTGTTTGTTTGTTTGCTTGGAGCGGCAAAAAAGCCAGAGCCGGCCCTGAATAGAGGAACCTTATCCTGCACCATTCGGTGAATTTCCTATAAGCATTTAGCTTTTAAAGGAACAGCGACAGTGGATGTTATGTTGCATTACACCAATGTGTGTAGTGGTCATTTGGATCTATGATGATTAACTAATAATATTCTAATTAGGCCCTGACCTAATAGTCTCTAATTCCCCTGAATTACACAGCACTCTGAGTTTGAACTTAATCAAAAAGCCATTTTGAAAGCAGTTTGTAAATAGCCATCTATTTATTATCTAAAATGTTAACTCTTTAACAGCCATCTGGTTTTATAGCCCTTGGAGTACTCTATTCTGGCCTGCATTAAAAAGAGAAGTGCCACTTTCCCTGGCCTCCTAGGAAGAGGGCTCCATTTAGTGACCTCAGAGAGATTATTGCCAGTTTATTGGTAATGCAGTTCATGCATAGAATAAATAACAGGTAAATAAGGAGAGACAATCTGTATAGAATCAGAGCCATACATTCAGGTAGTTCCAGGGGCTGGGGGGGGGGTTAACTCTTGACAGCAAAGCCACAGGAGCCTGTACAGTCACCAGCATCTTGAAATGGAATTATGGACCCATAATTCAAAATTTGCTGGCTTGTTTTTAGTTTATAGATTTTTAAACCAGTTTGGATCCTTTCTCTTCCAGGTACTCCTCTGACCTCCTGCCCTGCTCCCCACCTCATGTCCTGTGCAGCTTCATGTGGTGTGTCCTGGTTTGGGTATTTGGACTGATGTTCAAATTTTCCTTTCCCTACATTTGCATCTCCAAGCCCTCTTTTGCTTACTAGTCACTGTTAGGCGGTTTTGCCCGTAATACTGAGAGTCACAGCAATCCCCACTCCTGAGAGACCCAATTATAACCCCTTGAAATCGAAAGTAAAAATATTACAAGAAAGCAAATGAAGTTTCTGATCCCATTCTGTGTATCTGGTATTTACAGTAAAGAGTGATGCTGAACCAAAGGAGAAAAAAGATAAAGTTTTAGATCTCACCACCATATAGGGCTCCTATCCAGAGACCTGGGAAGCTATACCACTACTAGTTTATATCACGTTTGACATACATGGGGTGTAAATTTGATCATGTGATTAAAGCATTGTTTATATAACAAAACAAGACTGGAGGAAAAAGCTGGATATTTCTCATGTCAAAAACTGTAAAGTAGGAGTGACATGTTGGAGTAACAACTGGGTAGCTTTGGTTTCTAACGCGTTATATAATAATTTGAACAACTGCTCTTATTCAGTCTGGTATCTCTAGTATATTTCTACAGTACTTCTTCTGAACACTCCTAAATATGATACTGCACTCTATTTGGCCATTTGAGACTGGGATTTTTAAAAAGTCTGAGAGAGGTGCTCAGCTCCCTTTAAGGCACCCAGCTCTCTTAAACTCTTTGAAAAGCCCAGTCACAGTGCTCCAGAAGCTAAGGACATTTGCTAATAAGTACTGGCCCTGAAAGAGCAGCAGTTTCCCCACATTTTGTTATTTACAAGCTATTAGTATCATGCATATTTAAATATTCAAGTATATCTGAGAGAAGAAAACTAGATAACGACTTCCCCTTACCTTAAAAGTTAGCTGTGTGTCTAGAAGTGTCCCTGTATATTTATAAAAGCTGTTTCTTCTCAAAAGACAAAACTGTCCCAGACATTCCTAAGGCAAAACTTTCTCACAGTGATACTTACAGTCACTGGCGAATGCTGCTCTTTCAGTGTCTTTAGCTCATGACATAGTTTCTGTTGTTTGACTGATCCTAGTAGGTGAAAACCTTCCCACACCAGTGATAAAACAGCAAAACCCAGAGTTTAAAACTTTCCTTTCCAGGACTCCTCTGGGTTTGTTTTGCTGTGGCTGAACAATTTCCTTATTATGAAGATTCCTGTTGCCATAAATGGTAAGGTATGAACGGATGCAGTCCTCGTAAGATTAATTGCTGAAAAGTAGAAAGCCACAATGTTCAGAGGCTTGACTCTCCTTTTCACTACAGCTCCTTTCCTGTGCTCTGGAAGTGTAAAGGTAATTCAAAGTAGGTCTGCTTAAGTTCTCTTTACACTGCCAGGGCACTAGAAATTGACTTTAGTGTAAAAGAGAACCAGGCCCTTTGTGTTCAATCTAAAAGCAATGACTTGCTACTAATGACAATTTTTTTTTAAATGATACATTACACCCATGGGCAAGAAAAATAAAGTAAGTAACGACCCTGGATTTAAAACCTTATCTGAACTTATATTCACTATTCCAAAGTTAGCTAACTGCATTTAAGTTTTACTTTTGGAGTTAAAGGAGCCTGACCTTTTCTAAAGATCGAAATGTCAGGGTGGTATGTAAAAACTGAGCATGTGATTACCGTTGCATATGCAATCTATGCTCCATAGGTACATGTCTATCTGGATCTCTACATGCACAAATGTAGATGCAGAATTGCAGTACGTGTGTATTTAATATGCCACACAGTCATACTTAGCCTCCTGATATTTTGAAAATCAGGCCTTCAGAGAATTTAGACAAGTAATAAGTAACAGATTGATACAGAATGAAACTAGTTCTACACAGAACCAGCATAATGCAGACAGTAGTAAAACCAGCATTCCCTTCCAATGTGCCTGAGTCTTAATCTTGAACAATCATGCTGAGTTGAAACTTTCAGGAAAAGTGCTTTAGTGGCAATAGTGGAGGCAATATTCTTTTCTATGTTGACACCTTATTGCCAGTAGGTCTTGAGTTAAGTCTTACTGTTCTTTCCATATAGGCCACAGAAAAGCCACCACATGTTAATAGTTTTTTGTTTCCATTGATTTTGGTCAGAGTTGAGCTAATGGACAATGGAATTACAGCAGTGTAAATCAGAACAGAGTTCAGCAAAATCAATTTTTTCTTGTAATGCTTTTATATAGATCCCAGTGTGATGCTATAATTTAAAGGACGATTGTGAGCCTCGGAAATATAAGCAGGGGAATATTAAGTATATATAGCTTCATTGAGACTATTACCGGATTACTGTGTGTAGTTTAGGTGTCAAAAAGATGTTGAAAAAATTGGTTCAGAAAAAAACTTTTAAAGAATGAGATCTAGAAAACATGCTTTCTAGTGAGAGACTAAAGAAGCTCAAACTATTTAGTTTATCCAGGAGAAGCTTAAGAGGTGACTTGATGATGGTCTACAAGTATCTACATGGAGAGGAGATTTCTGATGGTAAACTACTCTTTAATATAGCAGAAAAAGTCATAACCTGCTTCATAAAGTAACAATCCAGTGGGTTGGAAACTGAAGTTATACAATTCGGACTATCCATGAGGTGCAAATCTTTAATAGCGAGGATAAAACCATTAGAAGAAACTTACTTAGAAAGATAGTGGATTCTCTATTATTTACCTCTTCATATCAAGACTGGATATCTTTCTAAAATACATTGTATAGCTCAAATAGAAGTTAAGGGCTTGATGCAGAAAAACACTGGGTGAGGTTTTTCCCCTGTGTTATGCAGGAGGTCAGAGTAGATAATCACAATGGTCTCTACAGCCTTAAAACGGATGAATCTTCACTTCTTGCTGTCTTTTTTCTCCTCATTCCAATCTCATCATGTCCACAGACTAATGCACTCAGGTTGATTTTAGTTGACGCATAGATTCACAGATTCCAAGGCCAGAAGAGCCCATTGTGAACAGCTAGTCTGATTTCTTGTATAACACAGGCTATTGAATTTCCCAAAAAATATTTATAGAACAGATCTTTTAGGGGGAAAAATTCAATCCATACATGAAGGCAGTTCACTGCAAAAGCAATGGCAAAACTTGTGCACTTCCCAGGCAAAATACTGCTAGAGTGAAAAACCAAGATTCCACTAAGTGTAGCTGGGAATAGATACTCTTAGCATTTGACCATGTAGCATCAGACTATTGTGGCCGTGGTTAAAGTTGACACCTTAGACTTGAACTATGCTGATGTTCTAGTTCCATTGTTAAAGGCTTCCTGTCCCCTCTTGCTCATATGTCTAAGGTTGTTATGCACACATTCATGTATGGTACGGTCACACACATACACATACATTTCCCTATCTCAGTAGTACTGTATCTAAGTACAAGTAGGCATTGGAGACAGTATTGGAGCAAACAAAAACAAAATAAATCAATACAGGAGAGCTGGAAGATGACGGGGATCAGAGATTCATATCTGATAAACATTCCAAAGTTGGAATGCTTCTCTGAGACTTTATGGGGACTATGCACATGGGCAGACTGCTGTATCTGTGTGGAGCCCCATTGACTTCAGTAGTGCTCCTGGCAGGCACAGCCAGATCAAGCTTTTATCAGATCTGATCTGAACCTTTTTGGGTCTCCAGAATTGGACTGGAAATCGCATGAGATTTTTGTAAGCAACTGCCTCTGAGCGGGCTAGAAATACTGCATGAGGCCATTCCTGAGGCTTGCTGACACTTTTAACTTCTGGTCCTGGCTGTAACTTGGTAGTGTGGAGGCAGCAAAAATAATGAAACAATGGGAAGAAGAGTTGTCCAAACTTTCCTGAACTTCCAATGTTCATTTTGGGTTCAGCTCAAGACTCTTGCCAAGCTTCAGCTCAATTCTTGTTTTATTCTAGTTAATTTATCCCCTTCTAGCTGGAACAGAAAATGGGAGAAACTGGATGAGCTTTGATTGTTGTGAATTTTTCTAAAAAAGATGACAACTCCAGCTGGAATGAGAAAAACATAAACCCTTAAGCTGTTTAGGGTTCTGGAGCTGGTGACTTCTAAATTCAGATCCCTCATTAGTTAACTGTCTAGTAAAAGAGAATTAGGTTAAAGATTGTATGGGGAATTATTTTCACTACACTGCTATGCTTGGAAGTTTAAAAGCTGTTCAAAGGGAAAAGCAGTGGAAGAGAGAAGGTGTGGGTGTTTGGATCAAAACTAGAGGAAGGAGGAAGCACGTAAACATTAGCATGAAGGGATTTGTGAAATGTAAATAATGATATGATTGATTGGTTTTCTAAGTCTTTCCTGGCCAAAGAAATAAGGAAAATAGTAATGCAAAAAACTTGCTTTGCCAATATTAACAGTTTTTTGCAGAGGGCAAACACACAAAGCCTTAGAGTGTACTGCCTTTGATCCAGATGCTGACTTCCCATTGTAACCAGTGGGAATTCCCTGTTCCTGTCAAAGGTGCTATGTGGCTCAGAAAACTAAGCTAAGCTAAGGTGGATACGGCTTGATCTTGTGGGATGAGGCATGATCCTGTGGGATGCTGAGTGTATGAATCTTTACCTCTCTTTAGTGCCCATATATTACAGTTGTTATTACACCAGCAATACAGGGGAGGTGGGCATTTTAGCTAACACTTATTTGCATTTTCTTTTGATCCCTTAATATCTAAATAAGCTGGTTGAACTATTCATTTTGGATGGTATGCATTAGGAGTGGAGCTGCTCATACAGTGTTTCAGTCTATCTGAAGCTAATCTTTACTTTTGATTTTTATTTGTGTTTGCTGAGTTGTTCTGTGGAATAACTTTCAGCTCAGTGGTTGCCTGCCAAGTGTTGCTTTCATTACTTGTGGTATGTGATTGATCACTTGTCACATGGCATTGGTTCTGCTCACCTCCAGGATGACTGAAACTTTTAAAGCAGAAAAATAATTAATATCTGATTTAAATTTTCATATGAACAAAAATACTTGTGAGTAAAATGAATTAAACTTTTGTGATTAATTAATGTTTTGATGGAGAAAATTATTATGACTCCATGAGTCACAGTGAACCAGAGCTGGCACGGTTATCTGCAAATATATACACACGTTGGTATTCCTATTATATGGTCAGCTTTAGCATGTCTGTCACGCCAACCTCATCTCTTAACACTTACCTCATTTTATTTTACATGTGATCATAATCACACACTTGTTGATGTATATATTGCACCATCACACACACCATTTACATTTCACCTGGTTTAAAAGGAAGCATAAGAGGAAGTGCTGAGTAACTAATTTCTTTTTGTTTTTCTTTTGTCTATGATACCAAGGCCTGCATGGAATTTTTTTGCATGGGGAGGGGTATAAATGATGGCAAAATTTTTCAGTGTAGTGAGTCTTAGGGAAGAGTTCATTGCTGAGTGAGATATATTGTATGCCTTGTCTTGGGCTTGATCAAGTGATCTAGTATACGATACAAATACGTTATCATAAATTAGTGTGCAGTGCTGGTTGTTAGTCCTGGTTGAAGTACATAACTAGTGTCTAAGGACCAACATAAATGCGATAGGTGTTCCATAAATAGTAAACGAAGTCAAGTGTCTCTTGCCGTACTATCAAGAGAATAGTACTCAGAAGTAAGGAAATGGCTCAAGTTGATAAGAACTGCCCATTCGTCCAAGCTCACCCTCCTAAAGAATTGTTTTTACACTGAACTGTAGGAATAGCTAATGTCTGTGTGGCCAAGACTTTTTAGTAAGTGTTGCAGTTTATTTACGGGAATTCTCCTAATGCCACTGAAGAGTCAGTGAGCTGTGAAATGAGAACCGTTGTTCAGAGCTTCATGAAGCCCTGTAAAGTTATTAGCTTTCCCCCTCCTAACTGAAACACATTAATAGACCGGATAAAGAAAAGGAAAAATCTATGGCAGTTGTCCAAGGAACATTCAGGCAACTTGAAAATGATCACTTAGTTGCTGGAGGGGGAAAGAGTATCAGAGGGGTAGCCGTGTTAGTCTGGATCTGTAAAAGCAGCAAAGAATCCTGTGGCACCTTATAGACTAACAGACGTTTTGCAGCATGAGCTTTTGTGGGTGAATACCCACTTCGTCGGATGCAAGTAGTGGAGTTACCTTATGCACAGTCATGTCTCGATCAACTGTAGTAGGCCAACATTTCTAACCCAGACACGTCATGTTAAGCATCTAAATAAGTGAGTTGGCTTTCAGAGTTGTTGAGCACCCATAATTTCCCTGGGTTCTGTGTGGTGCTCTGCACTTCTGAAAATCAAGCCACATTTATGTGCATAAATATAGATTCAGGTGTTTATCACTCGGGGTCAAAGTTTGGAAATTTTGGCTCCAGTGTTTTGATGATAGTTCATGTAAAGGTAAGATAACTTTGTAGTGATGATCTTACTCTGTGTAGATTTTGCATGTAGAAGAATGATATTCTCTCACTAAGAATTCACTTCTGTGTGAGAGGGGTGCTGGAACAATTTTTATAGTGGAGGTGCTGAGAGTCATTTAACTGAACTGTAAACCCTGCATATAAAGGAAACCACTTCAAGCCAAGGATGTGGTAGCACTCCTAGCTCCAGAAATGCTGTGTGATCATCTAAAATTTGCTGTACTGAAACAGCTGGAGGTACTCACTTTCTTTCAGGATCCAGGCCCACCCTGAATGTACATCACACCTCAAATCACAAATAAAATGCACACTAGAGCATATACTGGGGTCTGACTCCTCTGTTTGTACACCAATGTTATAGAATGTTATATTACCCATTGACTTCGGTAGCATTACTCCTCATTACACCAGTATGAGTGCGAAGATAATCAGGCCCTCTATATACTACTATTAATACCTAGCTCTTATAGTACTTCTCACCTGTAGATCTCAAAGCATTTTACAAAGAAAGTCAATATACCCCTATTACAGGTGGGAACCCAGGGGCAGGCACAGAGAGGTGAAGTGTCTTCCCCAAGGTCACTCAGCAAACCAGTGTCAGAATCCAGGAATAGAACCCAGGTTTCCCGAGTTTCTGTACTGCTTTGTCTACTTTGTGGGGAGGCAATTGCTCTTTGAGCTTATGGGTCTGTCTGGACTGGTGCTTTGTGGCTTTCACCATGATACCTACTGGTACCTAGGCAAGGGTATTGTCACACCTTGGCACAATATGTCCTTTCCCATCCCCAAATGGCACAAATTTCATGCCCCTTTCGCTACCATATTCCCAGCTGCACTGACAGTAACACAGTCGGTCTTTGTAATAAATTCTTAACACAAAGACAGGAATAAAGATAATGTTGCTTTGGTTTGAAAGTTGCAGTGTATCTTAGGCATACAACATGCATTTAAATATATCCGAATGCATCAAACTAAACTGAAGGGCATATGCTGAACTTTTACTGATGTTGGTGAGAGTTTTGTACAAAGACTGAGGGCAGCGAAAGGCTCCAAATAAGCAAAAAGCTACAAAGAAACTACAGTGTTCATATGACTTCAGCTTTTCACACACAGAGCTACTGGGATATTACTTGCTGAATACAAAATTCAGCAAAGCACTCTAGGGAATTTAGTGTGCGGCCACAAGGTTCACACAGACACTTAGCACATTGCAGGATAGTGCTGGGTAAATTTAGACCCCAGTTTGCCATGAACTAAGTGTTTGTGTAGACAACCCTAAGACTGTGTTTGCTTCTGTGGTTTTTGGTTTGTTTTTGTGTTGGGATTATCACCGGTTTAATCCAAAGAGGAGGAGAACCCGTTATGGACTGATTCATTATAACTCGGCCTTCGGTGCAGAAACATTATGAATGTTTTGGTTCTATTTTCTGCCTGCTAAAAAAATTGTTGCACCTGACCTTTCAGAAAGGAAAGGGTTAGAACTGTTTGTGTTATGAGGCAAATAGGAATTTGTGATTTACCTTGTCTATCACTTACTATGTTACCAACAGGCAGTCTCCATGAAACTCCCGGGTGCTGCAAGAAGTGATGTGACTTTCCCCTCTGATTTCAAAGGAATAGATGACCTTGTGTGATGTTGGAGGAGGTACTGCTGAAAGTGGCCTCTTTTGGATGAGAAATAAAACCATAGTCCTGACAATCAGTAGTCATTAAAGACTTCATGGTGGGACTTGCAAGAGGACATAGGGCCCTATCGCCAATATTCTGTGTAAGCCGTCATCATATTGACAATTATATATTGACCCTACTGTTTCAAACCGGATGTAGCATTAATCTGCCCTTCCTGTTCTAAACTGTAGTGTATCTGGGGTAGGCCCAGCACAGCACATACATAATTTCTTTTCTTTATAAATAGCTTTAATTTTGAAATAAAATTAGAAACTGGGCAGGGAGGGACTGGGGGTGAATGTATGCAGAAAGCTATTGTATAGTGTTGCTATGTGCTGTTAAACAGCTGCTGTATTCAGTTCCAGAAGTGTCATAACATTATGTTGCTGGGTGAATTGTGGGGCCTCATTCATGTGTGCATGTGTTGATTCAGTAATCCTGGACCTGATTTTTCATTTTTTATTATTTTATGGGCCTCTCACCTTGTTGCCCACATTTTTGAAGACACTAATAAGGTGTATTTTTATGGCATCTTTTTTGTTGTGTTGGTATACTGCCTAGTTCTCATCAATGACTAGACCTTCCAGGCACTAACACAATACAAATAATAAATAATAGTAATAGAGCTTTTACTGCAGTGGTTTAGCTAGAGAGGAAGGATGGTCCTGCAGATGCAGCATTTTATCAGAAGGTCTGTGTTCTATTCCTGGCTCTTTCACAAACTTCCCAGGTAATCTTGTACTCGTAACTTAATTTCTCTATGTCTCAGTTCCTCATCTGTAAAATGGGGGTGATAAGTCTCCTTTTCCTTGTAGAGTATTTGTGAGGACAGATCTGTTAACCAAATGTAATATGTTAATGTGGGTTTCTCAGATGATTTGGTGGACAGCTTCGCAGCACAGCCAATAAATAATGGCTTGCTTTCACATACTGGGCAGCTAAACAGGTAAGTGCTATAAAATGTGTTTGGAAAAACGCAAGCAGGAAACAGAAGGCCAGTTTGAGATTTTTTGGGGAAATCATTACTTCCAGAAGTAAGAGTATGATGTTAGTAATGTTATTTCTGATTAATGGAGCAGACTGCTTTCCTTTGAATTATGTAACAGAAAAGATTAGAGCATTATAAATATAAATTAGCTTGATGCCTGTTTGGTTAAATACTAGTTCCATACCATGTTTCACAGTTGCGACAACAAAGTGTGTTACACACAGGGAAAAACATCATCTAATTCTCCAGGAAAATTCTACTCTGGGGTGGCATTTGTTCCTAGTCCAGTGCCAAGTTCCTCCAAGACGAAGGCTGAAAACGTTGGCAAAAATATAGTATAAAGCACTCTTTGTTCTGCTGGTTCTGTAGATCAAAGGCCACAATGTTTTTTATTTCCTGTCTTTCATCAGCACTTAAATTGTTGAAAGAAATTCAAAGGATATCCTTTTAACAAAAAAAGTTCCTTTTTCACACAAGTTAATGAAAATGTATGATTGTCATTCATAAATAATAACGTTGATCTTGCATTCCCTGGAGCAATAAATTGACTTTCAATGTGAAACCTCATTGTACATGCTTTTTAACTGCCTTATTACACACGTCTCATAAAATTAATAAGATTTCTTTGAGCTGTCTCTTCACCACTGGGAGTTGAAATCCACTACAAAGATAACATTGCCCAAAAAGTTAACTGCTGAGTTCTTTTGGAGCTTCTGATAGAACTTCCACTGTGACTGCCAACTGGAATGCTCTTGATGAAACAGGCAACGAAGGTGATTCATTTCACTCTTGTGTGGATGGCCAAATAAGGCCTAAGACAACAATTATACCATGTGTTGAGACTGCAGGTGGGGCCCACCAGTAAGCAGTCATGTCTTTTACTCCTTCGCTCCCACATCCCATTGATTGGGTCCCTGTGTTAGTCCACATAGGGCAGTGATGGGTGGCATCCCAGGAAGAAGCCTTGTGCTCCACATTTACGCAGATACACTGGCCCTAAGTCACAATGAAAAGGTTGCAGAGGGACAGTGGCTGCTTTTATTCAAGGTCATAAGAGGAGTAACCATTGTCTTAGGCTGCTGGTAATAGAAAAGTGGGTCAGTCACCTATAAGACAGTGATCCAAGTCCATTCCCGGTTGGCACTGACCAAAGGTGGCGTTTTGGTTTAATTCCAAGGATGGTGTCTTTGTTACACGATTGTACAGTACCTAGCACCATGAGGCCCTGATCTCTAGGTGCTGCTATAATACAAATAATAACTCCTGTTCCTAGTAGAAACCTGTTTTGTATTACAAGAACGCAGAACAATTGTTAATAGCTGGCCACTCTTGTTGGTTGCCTTGGTGAAGAGGATAAGGATCAACAGTGGCTGGGCACAAACTTGAATCATCCTCTCACCATAGAGCTGGGTCCTCCAAGCAAGTTTTCAGCCTCTGTCCCCTGGAAGCATCAAGACAACCCTCCATCCTTAGCACTCAAGCGAACACTATGGCAATGTCTGGGGAGCAAGTTTACAGTACCGTCCAGGGGACTTGGATCATGGAGGAGGCATGGTCTGTTGTCTAGATGGCATATCCAAATCCCACACTTGGGGAGTACATTTGCTGTCGATATTAGCCCATGCTGCTACTTCTATGGCAAGAGAAAATTGAACCCAGCAAGTTGCCCCTACTCCACACCCGCAGCCTGCTTTGAGCCATCTTGCCTTCAAACTGCAGGATGGTTGTTGTCCCAGACGTGTAAACAAAACTGCTCTGGTCATCACTCCCGGGTTTTCCAATAAGACTACAACGTTCAACTATATTTAGTCCCTGTTGCAGACAGAAGCATGTCATCCTTGTGCAGAACTCTTATGGACATCGGTAGGAGTTGCGTGCCCATGCATGGAGAGAGTGCAGAATACTCCATAAGAGAGTTGCCCTGTAGAGTGGAGACATTTTGTCATGTATTTAATTTCATTATCCCTGTATAATAATGTAAAACAATGGTGAAGGTGGGCTATTAGGGTTTTTGCTCAGTGTTTAAAGGAGTCTTTTGCTGGTAAGCAGAATGAAAAGATGCTTAATTCAGGAATAATATTTTTGTCATTCTCCCAATTTAAAGTGTGGAAGAATGAAAGATGTACCCAACTTTTGGTTTTACCACATCTAAAAAGTTTAGGCATGGTCCTTGTTTCATAAATGGATGTTTGTAAGCATAGAACTTCAGAGAGAATGTTTAAGGTGGACTGAATAGCTTTGCCCAGCTTTACTGTGCTTCTAACCATGGATGTGAGAATAAGCGTGGATAATATAAAGACATCCTGCTGTGTAAGACCAGACTGAACCTTAGTTCAGGTTCAGAAAGTTCTGGTAAACATTTCTTGTGAATCTCTTCTTTACCTGTGAAAACAGCAGCAAATACTCGGAAGAAAGATTTTTCATTGGTGTATTTCTACTTGATCAAAAGCAGGAAGTTACTATAAATCTCATGAGTGTTTGAACTCGTGGGTGGAGCTATTCAGAAAAATAAAGAAAAAAAACATCTCAGGTTGACCCGAAATGAATTTTGTTTGAAATTTTTGGTGAAACAAAATAACAAATTTCATTTCATGTCAACCAAACTGCTTTAGCTGACTAGGAACAAAATCTTTCTTTTCAGTTTTGAGGTTTTAAAGATTTTTTTTAAATGATAATTGAATGAAATTGAGGGAAATTCCAAAAGAAACCATTTTGATATTTCAGAATATTTTTTACTGAAACACAAAATCAACCCAAATTTGTGAATTGTTTCAGCTGACACAAATATGCATTTTTTTCAGTGAAAAAGAACTTTCATTAAAAGTTTTGCCAAGCTGTACTCATGAGATTTCTAGCCCAATTTGACCAATAAAGTCCCTGATTCTGCAAGCTGCTCCATAAGGGAGAGGACCAATGTGCCCATGCAGGACCCATTTGAAATCAGCGAGACATAACATGAGAAAAGCCTGAGCTTTGCATAAGCCTTAGGAGAATCGGGGCATAAAAGCCTGTACCTTCCATGGAGGTTTTTAGGAGTTTTGCCAACCTAAGGAGGGAGATAAGATCAGGGTGACCAGATAGCAAGTGTGAAAAATGTGGACACTTTTTTGGGGGGAGGGCTGGAGGGGGGAATATAGATGTGTATATAGAACAAAGCCCCTAATATCAGGGCATCTCATCCCCATAGATGAGGAGTTGAATATTTAATGCTATTTCTTCTTAACTGTCTTACTATCTACTGGATTACATGTAGTGGATGCTTGGGAATGAGCTGTATTTCCAGCAGCTTTTTTAGAAGGTAACGTGTAAATTGTAAGTTTTTTCCTTTTTCTACACATGAGCTCTCAGTGCAAAGTTGTTCTTTTTAAAAGGAGCATGTGAAATATCCAACATTTAGTGCTGCATTTTTAGTGATCCCAGGACAGGCTCTATTCAAGACGAACTTAAAAATCCTTCCCTTAATTTTAATAGTTTACTAATGGCATTTATGTATTTCACCAGAAGCTGGTATGAGGTTGTTTTTTAAGTCTCCTGGTGAAACCCCATGGCTCACTATATCAGGGCATTTTAGTGGTGAGAAAACAATTTAATCTTCATCTCTCCTTGTACTTGTGCAGAGGTTCTGCACTCCTTCTGGAGTTCTTTATGTTCTCAGTAACATTATTTTATCCCCCTCGAGTTTTTTCAGTCTGCTGTTGTTTTTTTTAAATTTAATTTCTTCAATGAAAACGTTATTTTCCAACTGAATGGAAGAACACTGTGAAGGATGAAAAGCACTCTCTAAAACCCTTGAATAATGCATATACGTGATGAATTATGGTGAATAGCAGTGGATAGAAAGCTGGCTAGATTGTCGGGCTCAACGGGTAGTGATCAATGGCTCCATGTCTAGCTGGCAGCCGGTATCAAGCGGAGTGCCCCAAGGGTTGGTCCTGGGGCCGGTTTTGTTCAATATCTTCATTAATGATCTGGAGGATGGCGTGGACTGCACCCTCAGCAAGTTTGCAGATGACACTAAACTGGGAGGAATGGTAGATACACTGGAGGGTATGGCTAGGATACAGAGGGACCTAGACAAATTAGAGGATTGGGCCAAAAGAAATCTGATGAGGTTCAACAAGGACAAGTGCTGAGTGCTGCACTTATGATGGAAGAATCCCATGCACTGCTACAGACTAGGGACTGAATGTCTAGGCAGCAGGTCTGCAGAAAAAGACCTAGGGCTTACAGTGGATGAGAAGCTGGATCTGAGTCAACAGTGTGCCCTTGCTGCCAAGAAGGCTAACGGCATTTTGGGGCTGTATAAGTAGGGGCATTGCCAGCAAATTGAGGGACGTAATCATTCCCCTCTATTTGGCATTGGTGAGGCCTCATCTGGAGTAATGAGCCCAGTTTTGGGCCCCACACTACAAGAAGGATGTGGAAAAATTAAGTAAATATGGCAGGCGACCAGCTTGGCTTAACAGTGAAATCCTTGCTCGTCTTAAACACAAAAGAACAGCTTACAAGAAGTGGAAGATTGGACAAATAACCAGGGAGGAGTATAAAAGTATTGTTCAGGCATGCAGGTGTGAAATCAGGAAGGCCAAATCACACTTGGAGTTGCAGCTAGCCGGAGATGTTAGGAGTAACAAGAAGGGTTTCTTTAGGTATGTTAGCAACAGGAAGAAAGTCAAGGAAAGTGTGGGCCCCTTGCTGAATGAGGGAGGGAACCTAGTGACAGAGGATGTGGAGAAAGCTAGTGTACTCAATGCTTTTTTTGCCTCTGTTTCCACAGACAAGGTCAGCTCCCAGACAGCTGCACTCTGCAGCACGGTATGGGGAGGAGGTGACCAGCTTTCTGTGGAGAAAGAAGTAGTTTGGGGCTATTTAGGAAAGCTGGACGAGCACAAGTCCATGGGGCCGGATGCGCTGCATCCGAGGGTGCTAAAGGAGTTGGCCGATGAGATTGCAGAGCCATTGGCCATTATCTTTGAAAACTCATGGTGATCGGGGGAGGTCCCAGATGACTGGAAAAAAGCTAATGTAGTGCCCATCTTTAAAAAAGGGAAGAAGGAAGATCCAGGGAACTACAGGCCAGTCAGTCTCACCTCAGTCCCTGGAAAAATCATGGAACAGGTCCTCAAGGAATCAATCCTGAACCACTTAAAGGAGGGGAAAGTGATCAGGAACAGTCAGCATGGATTCAGCAAGGGCAAGTCATGCCTGACTAACCTAATTGCCTTCTATGACGAGATAACCGGCTCTGTGGATGAGGGGAAAGCAGTGGATGTACTATTTCTGGACTTTTTAGCAAAGCTTTTGATACAGTCTCCCACAGTATTCTTGCCAGAAAGTTAAAGAAGTATGGGCTGGATGAATGGACAGTAAGGTCGATAGAAAACTGGCTAGATGGTCGGGCTCAACGGGTAGTGATCAATGGTTCCATGTCTAGTTGGCAGCCGGTATCAAGTGGAGTGCCCCAAGGGTCGGTGCTGGGGCCGGTTGTATTCAATATCTTCATTAACGATCTGGAGGATGGTGTGGACTGTACCCTTAGCAAGTTTGCAGATGACACTAAACTGGGAGGAGTGGTTGATACGCTGGAGGGTAGGGCTAGGATACAGAGGGACCTAGACAAATTAGAGGATTGGGCCAAAAGAAATCTGATGAGGTTCAACAAGGACAAGTGCAGAGTCCTGCACTTAGGACAGAAGAATCCCATGCACTGTTACAGACTAGGGACCGAATGGCTGGGCAGCAGTTCTGCAGAAAAGGACCTAGGCGTTACGGTGGACGAAAAGCTGAATATGAGTCAACAGTGTGCCCTTGTTGCCAAGAAGGCTAATGGCATTTTGGGTTGTATAAGTAGGGGCATTTCCAGCAGATCAAGGGATGTGATCATTCCCCTCTACTCAGCACTGGTGAGGCCTCATTTGGAGTACTGTGTCCAATTTTGGGCCCCACACTACAAGAAGGATGTGGATAAATTGGAGAGAGTCCAGTGGAGGGCAACAAAAATGATTAGGGGGCTGGAGCACATGACTTACGAGGAGAGGCTGAGGGAACTGAGATTGTTTAGCCTGCAGAAGAGAAGATTGAGGGGGGATTTGATAGCTGCTTTCAACTACCTGAAAGGGGGTTCCAAAGAGGATGGATCTAGACTGTTCTCAGTGGTAGAAGATGACAGAACAAGGAGTAATGGTCTCAAGTTGCAGAGGGGGAGGTTTAGGTTGGATATTAGGAAAAACTTTTTCACTAGTAGGGTGGTGAAGCACTGGAAAGAGTTACCTAGGGAGGTGGTGGAATCTTCTTCCTTAGAGGTTATTAAGGTCAGGCTTGACAAAGCCCTGGCTGGGATGATTTAGTTGGGTTTGGTCCTGCTTTGAGCAGGGGGTTGGACTAGATGACCTCCTGAGGTCCCTTCCAACCCTGAGATTCTATGATTCTATTCTATGATTCTATGAAGGCAACAAAAATGATTAGGAGCTGGAGCACATGACTTAGGAGTAGAGGCTGAGTGCACTGTGATTATATAGTCTGCAGAAGAGAAGAATGAGGGGGGATTTGATAACTGCTTTCAACTACCTGAAAGGGGTTCCAAAGAGAATGGATCTAGACTGTTCCCAGTGGTACCAGATGGCAGAACAAGGTGTAATGGTCTCAAGTTGCAGTGGGGGAGGTTTATGCTGGATATTAGGAAAAAAAATTTCACTAGGAGAGTGGTGAAGCACTGGAACAGGTTACCTAGGGAGGTGATGAAATCTTCTTCCTTAGAAGTTTTTAAAGTCAGGATTGACAAAGCCCTGTCTGGGATGATTTAGTTGGGGACTGGTCCTGCTTTGAGCAGGGGATTGGACTAGATGAGCTCCTGAGGTCCCTTCCAACCCTGATATTCTAGGATTCTATGATTCACACAGGACTGGGAATTTTGGGAAGTCTTCAGTGGACTTTGGCTCAGGCCCTTGGGGAGCTATCCCAATTTTTAGAATTTCCTGGGATATTGAAGGACAGTTGGATTTCATGGTAGTTCTAGGGGACAGGTGAAGAGATGCAGGCAAAAGGCCAGATTCTGCTCCCACTGATCTCTCCAAGATAGGACTTTTGTCATTTACTGAACTGCGTACATTACTGATGTGATTAGACCGGTTGAATGTGCTTATTTTGAGTAAGGCAAGCAGGATTTGGCTCCAAAGAGGAATCTAAGAGTCCATCACCTATTACAGCATTGGTTTAACTGAAAGTTAAACAGAATGGGGAAAAAAAATTCAAGTGCTTATGATACAAAGCCATAAAACAGGTCATACAGATCAATTACTATAGTAGCTCTTCTTTGACTGGGAGGTGTGTGAGTAGCTTTTGTCTGTGTGACAGTAACCAAAGGCAAAATTAGAGCAAATGGACCACATTCTGCTCTGTTACACCAGTCTGACTCCACTGTGTGTAAATAGAACTTGTAACCACTGACCCAATGCATACATATATGCCAATGTATAACGTGAGAGACAAGGTGAGTACAGTAATATCTTTGGGCCGACTTCTTTTGGTGAAAGCAACAAGCTGTCGAACTACACAGAGATCTTTTGTTATTTCCAATAACTAATGAGATTAACCTTGTATTTCTTCTGTTCTCTCTGGATAAGAAACACCCTCTGCAGATGGCATCCCATGACATGTGGTCACTGTTTTAACAAGAGCTATACATTTGCAATCTGTTTCATAGAAAAAAATTACTTAAATGTGCCATTTTCTGTGCTGCCATAGCATCTTTCTTTTGCATTCTTAACATCGTAGGTTTTAAGGCCAAAGGGACCATTATGATTCTGTAGTCTGATCGTATGCACATCACGGGTCATAGAACTTCACCTGGAGATCCCTGCATCAAGCCCATAGCTTCTGGTTGAGGTGGAATGTCTCATTTAATCTATATTTAAATACTTCAAGTGAAGGAGAATCTGCCACTTCTCTAGCTAAGTTGTTGCTTTCTTCTCCGATACCAGCTTGAGCCACCCAGCCTAAAGCTGCATCATCAGTTGCATCACTCTCTTTCTTTTGCTGTTTCTGTCCATTGATACTGAGAAGACAATGCAGCAATATGCATTGGTCCAAGAAATAAGTGGGTCATGTATTTAATAGAAAACTTGATGAAGGTAGCAGGTTTCTGTAATTTCTGTAATCACTTAAAAATTCTCTCTTGTCGGGCTCCAATATTTTACCTGCAACTTAGGACTGGTCAACACACAGAAATTGCACCAATTTAACTAAAGTTATATAGTAAATCAGAAAAATTGATTTAGTTCAATAGTATAATGAATGTGGGAATAGACTGCGCCTAAATTAGTATGAAATGCTTTCACTTTGAAGCAGGGTAGCTGAAGTGAGTGGGGTAAAAGGGAAATATGTGGATGATGCATAGATCTTGGGGGGAGGAACATAGAGTGCAGTACAGAAGAGACTGGTGGAGGCTCGAGGAAGCCTGTCTGTGTGCATGTGGCTAGAACATAAGATACAGCATCTCTGTAACTACTTCTCTTAATAAAGATTCAGTTTAGTTTTAGAAATATGGAGTCCTCTCATGTTATTACCCAGCACGAAGTACAGGAAACAGATGGGATTTAGGAGGAAAACAAGGAGGCTTTGGAGACAAGAGTGATGGATCAGTACCTGTCTCTTTGCTCATGAATAAGGGTCTCTGGAGGCAGATGTACTGCCAAGATAATTTTGATACTTGCATCTTCTCTTTTTGTGGACATGCATGTCTGGTACCTTCTCACCATGGTAAGCAGTGTTACTAGGTTCTCGGTTTTCAGAATCCACTGTGTCTTTTATGTATGTCATATTTTCTCCTTTCATTTATTTTAGTGCAGCCGATCCATTCCTGGCTGAAATTGACACCTTTTATGAGGATTCTTTTCATAGACACATAACTCTGGATTTAGTTCCTATCTTTAGGGAATAGAAACAAAGATGCATGTCATACTGCGTGTCAAAACCCTACAAGATATGGCGGCACACTGTTCATGACTGTAAATGCTAATATTATAGTGGGATGGCAGCAGAGTTAGGGTTGCTTGTTAGTATGTCATTCTCCTAAAGAACATTGAGTTGAGCAAAACTCAAACTTGTGATAACCAACAAACTCAGAGATAGGGTTGGCCATGCAACCTTAACTCTGCCCTCTTTCAGAAATGCTCCAATATGCTCCATTAACATACATACCTTTACTCTGCCCATTCCACAGTTGGTGAAATATACAAGCACTTCACCTCCTCTTATAACCCATTCACACTCACCCACAGGATTCCATCTAACAGTGCTAGTAAAGGACCCTCCCCCCCAAAAAAGGGGTTGCCCATGCCAAGTTCCTTTTGAGGACATTGTGACACAGGACCCATTGCTGGTTCATTATTATATGTCATTAACTTTTGTCAGGCCTGACATACTCAGTGTGTCCCAAATTATACTCTGCTTCTAAAGGGTGTCTTTTAATATATCACTGGAAGACTAATAACTCTCTGATCATTAATATTCATTATTCAATAGTCATGCGTGATGTGTCTATCTTTGCAGTGTTCTAGAACTGTGAGTTATGATATGAAGGTTTTGCACCCTCCAAAGTGTGTGAGCAATAGGCAGAGCAGCATCTTTGCCTTCAGGGTCTAGTACACATAATTTCAGTGCAGATCTATGCACGTTGTATAATTAGCAGGACACAGGAGTTTTATTACAAAGGGTATTGTCAGTAGGAGCTGGAATATGAGAGCAGCCTAAGTATGTGTTATCTGCATGCACTCCAGGTACAGCGAGTGTGGGAAGTGTCAGGTGTAGTTGTACCGAATAGTGGAGGCAGGAGTTGGGCCTGCTAAGTAAAGGTGTGTTTGTGACATGAGAATGTGTGTGGATTGCTTTGAGGTGTGTGACAGAGCTGCTGTTGTGATGTGAAGAGATCTGTTTCCCCTTCTCTAATGTGCATGAGGAAAGGGTAGAGGGGCATTCGTACCTTCAGAATGCACCATTTCAGTGCAGAATTGTCTAGGTTATGTCAATAGCAGAGGGTAGGGCTTTTATTACAAAGGATGTTGTCAGCAGTGAGGCGGAATATGAGCAGATTCTAATACTTTAATGATGGGTAAGTAGACATATAGCTTGAGTTTGTATCCTGTGAGTTAGTGTAGGGGAGTTCTAAAAGGCACTGAAGTGACTCTTAAATTGTACATGTTGTGGTGTTCCTCCTGGGGAGCAGGCTAACTGTGAGTGTACACCGGGATCTGGAACTCCCTGAACCTTGCAGTGCCAGGGCTCCTGTGAGTATGTGCTATGTGCACGTTGAGGCATTGCTCAAAGAGTGGCATGGACAAACTTTTTTGGGGGTCCTTTTATTAGTGTTAGATGGAATCCTGTGGGTGAGCGTGAATGGGTTGTAAAAGGAGGTGAAGAGCTTGTACATTTCAGCAGCTGTGGGGTTGGCAAAGCAAAGGTGTGGGCATTAACATAGTATACTGGGGGCACTGCCGGGGCAACCTTAACTCTGCATTTCCTGACTTTCAGAAGTTTGAGTTTTGCTCAACTCTGCACTTGAAAGGGGATAACATACCACCAAGCCAGCTTAACTCTGCATTAAAGTAGTTTTTTGCCATTGAATTTACCATGTACTGTGCATTGAAGATAAAAAGCTCAGGGGTCAAGTCCATTCTCCATGTCTCATGTGACTACGTTGAAATTGATTGGAGTCTTAATGGGTGAACTTAGCTCAGTGACGCATTTATATATCCGTTTTCAAACAGAAGAAGCCCAGACTCTTTACAGACCAGGCTGGTGTTATGGCAACATACACAGTAAGTAGTATCTCAGTGAATCTTTTTGTAAGTTTTCATACTTACTATATTGCTAATTAACACTTCCCAAGAGCATTTCATACCAACTCTTAATTTTTGGCATGAAAATGTTTTTGCTGTTGATGTGTTTCCAGCAAAAACAGCTATGGATGGTGATAGCAGTTGCATATGGGAACATCTCCACAATTTATTCTGGGCAGTATGATGAGAGGGAGGAATAGATAAAAACATGCTAATTCACTCCTCTAAGTATCCTTCAAAACCTGCACAGCTTGGCAGGCATCGTACCTTTAGGAATAGAGAAAACATTTAGGCAGGATTCTACAGACTTTGCAACCCCTTCCTGTATAGGGGTGGGTGAGACATGGAGGAGTGTGATGGGCTAGTGGATTGACATATGACCATTATGGCTTCGCAGTGATGATCTGGGCATAAAAGCCTGAATATACAGCAGTTGGCTGTACCTGGAGTTTGCCCCATAAGTCCCATCTAGAATGGAGATAAGAAAATTACATGATTTCATGATGTCCCGTGGCTTCCTTTCACAGCCCTACAAGATAACATGTCCAGAGTTTTAAAAAAATCTGGACACAAATTGCAAGTGCTCATGGGAACAATCTTAAAGAACCTGGATAGAATGAGGGACTGGAACTCTGGCTATTTATATACTGATATTATGTGCTCTTATGGTATCAGCGCCAACTGCTTGAACATATTGCCTGAGATGCCAGCACTATGCTATCACTAGATGAAATCTGGCCTTTTCCAGTCTCCTTATGCTCTGTTTATGACAGTGATGCTGAGACCATATTGTGTCCCATCAGCAGGTGCTGCAAAAAGGGAGCGTTTGCCATACCTATTGAGCCCTCCTCTCTCTTCTGAGCATTAGTACGGAGACTCCTACTTGATGTAGTTACACGTCTCATTCTCCACAATTGTGCCTCATTTTCTTTTGCCAAACTAATATTATGATAGTTACGACTATGAACTTGTCTACATGAACATTCAGTTTGCTGCAAGTTGGGGTGGAGAGATGGAAAGAAACTGCCATGTGTCACTCACAGCCTCATCCTCCTCTTTCATCCCAGTGACTGTTCCAGAGGTCATCAGTTTGGGTCTTTGGTGACTCTCCACTAAGAGTGATTGATGATAGCTGCTAATGTTGGTCATAGGAAATTGGTGACAGCTGGGGTTCCAGGAAGCTTATGTCCAGCCCACATCTCTCTCTGTGCCTATTCTATTCACTGAACCTTTGAATTGCTTTCAGAAGTGGAAGCTTTCCAACTGGTTGTCCCACCACTTGATAGGCATTATGCTTAAATCACTCATCAGGATGTGAATAATTGTCATATCACAGTTTGCTTGAGTGAGGTCATGCGCTCCAGGACATGGCTGATTTCCCTGGTCTTCTCCTGCCACTAATTTGCTGCAGCTCTAAAGCATGTCGACACTGGATTGATCAACCCTTGGAATGCAAGTGAAGCATGTTTGCTCTCTCCCCTGCATTTGGATAGAATAGCTGTGGGAACTACGTAGGTTCTGGAACTGTAGTGCTTGCAGCTTAGCCCCTCTCACTTCTGTTGCTCTAAGGGACCCCTCCAAATAGAGCTTCTGTGAAGTTGTGGCCTGTTGCTCCCTCATCTGCCTCAGAGGGATGACATGAGATCCTAGTGGGCGCTGGCACTCTACTGGTGTAGAAGTAAAAAGGTTCCATTAAAAGAGTGGTGGTCTGAGTAAGGCGAAAACCCAGTGGAAATGAGACCCACATCCTCTGCCTGTACCTGAACAGTCAGTACATTTGTCATTGTGGAAGAGCTTCTCTTGTATGTATGCTGGTGACATGAGGGGCCTACTTGGTTAACATGCCCCTAAAAGCAAATGGCTTATAAGATTGGATCATTCTTAAAACATGTCAATGTTGCTGACTGCTAGTGCACTCTGGGGCATCTCAGCGCATAGTGCAGTTACAGGGCAGCAGCAGGATGAGGAGGAGTCTTCCTCACTGATTTAGGAAGGGCATGTGCTATTGGGAAATAGACTGAATTTATTCATCTTTCCTAGAAGCTGCTCAGGATTTAGGAGGGAGGAGACCTAATGGAAGACCTCAAATGGGCAGTACAAGCCACATAGCTGACCCCAGATGAGTCAGGAGAGAAATAAGAGCAGCACAGGGCCTTCTCCCACCCCAAAGACTGTTAAAAGTAAAGGACCTATGGGGGATCATTTCCATGCTTCAAAGCTGCTCTTTTCCTTTGTAAGTAGAAATATGCAGCAGGGCTCTTTCAGATCAATTAACTCCTCAGTTAATCAGCAATGCTCACAAAATACTCCAATTAGCACCAACAGAACTAGTAGTCAGAACTAGAATGGGTTGATTTTTGGGTGGGGGAGGAGGGTGCTTTTATGTAGCAAATAGCATTCTTCAGAAACAAAAAATGCTGCAAAAACTGACCTGTTACAACATTTCATTTTTTGCAAAATATTTAATTATTTTTTATGAAACCCACTGTTCAGTAAATTAAGTTGTATAAGATTTTGATTTTAAAAAAGTAATTGTTTTAGATATCTGTTTCAAACTCATCAAAATGGAAACCGCTTCAGAATTTTTAGATTAATGACTTTTTTTTTTAAACCAGCTCTAACAAAAACTGTGTTGCTTACTGTGCAATGCACTGTATACACTATGATACAAATGAGGCCCCTGGATGGCAATGTTAATTATATGGCCCCTCATCATGCCACTCTACTCACATGGACTTCCATGATTTTTTTTCTTTATTGCCCGTGACCTGTCTGTGACTTTTACTGAAAATATCCATGACAAAACTTAGCTTTAGTTATGCTGAGTAGATTAGATTTTACAGGAATGTTGCACCACAGAACAATATCACTTTCACCCAAGGTGCCTGATAATGTCTGACTGAGGCAGCACAGTACTCCGGGGGTGGGTAGGTGGCTATCCCCATTTTAGAGACTAATACTTGCCTGGGATCATAGAGTGAGTAGGTGGCTGGGCTGGGAGTAGAACCCAGGAGTTCTGTTTCCTAGTAACCAGCTGCACCTCCTATCTCCCACCCAGTCCCCCCACAAGTGTACTGCATATTTGTAGAAATACACAGGGACACTTTCAGAAAGAAACATGCTGAGCCTGTCTCGGCTCTGCAGTCAGCACCAAGTCAGAGCCCTTCCATGCCTATCTGCTGCTGTGCTGCACAGGGGTCACTTTCACTCTAGCCCTTGATTCCATGAGTGCAGGGTTCCAGCCCAGGGCTCTGTGGATTGCAGCTGTCTATAGTGCCTCCTGTAACAGCTGTGTGACAGCTACAACTCCCTGGGCTACTTCCCCATGGCCTCCTCCAAACACCTTCTTTATCCTCACCACAGGACCTTCCTCCTGGTGTCTGATAATGCTTGTACTCCTCAGTCCTCCAGCAGTTCTCTCACTCTCACTCTCACTCTCACTCTCACTCTCACTCTCACTCTCACTCTCACTCTCACTCTCAGCTCCTTGCACCTCTTGCTCCCAGCTCCTCACACAAGACTCTCACTGACTAACTGGGAGGCTTTTAACTAGTTCCAGCCAGCCCTTGATTGGCTTCAAGTGTCCCAATCAATGTAGCAATCTCCACTGCCTTCTAGAAAGAACTTAATTGGCCCCAGGTGTCTTGATTAACCTGGAGCAACTGCCATTTGGTTACCATGGTACTAGGGATTTGTTTAGCCTGAGGCTAACATACCTGTTCCTCTCTATTTTACTGTAGCCATCTGGCCTTGCCCCATCACACTATGTACAAGATTTTAATCATTCTGCAAAGCAGTTCCCAGTGCAAACCGCCTTCTCAGTGAGGGTGAAAGCCATTCTGATTACAGCCTGATGATTCATTTACTTACTGTTTCATAGTCTCAAATGTGGTAAAAAGTCACATTTTCCAGATTAATACAGACAAATGTACATACAGATTTAATGCTCTTCCTTGGAATCTACCTCTTTGCACAGGAGAGGACTGGGGAAACACAGAGAGGCTGGTAAAGTTCTGCAAGTCAAGCCTTTTAAAAACAAGATCTGAAAAAATTCCAAAACAGAGCCTGCAGGGATTTGGCCCTTTAATCTATACTCATTTTCTTTAAACCTCAGCAGCCCTTTTAAGTAGTGTCATACATTTTTATGTTCAGAAGAAGAATCTGCCTGCCAACTATGGGTCAAAAGCCTTGCTCATGAAAAATGCATGGTTAAAATTAATCTGATTTTTTTTCCCAATATTGCACTGTCTGTAGTGCATGTTGGAGTTTAACAGAGAAATTCTGGCAGCATTTTTACCTTAGTTGTTTCGTTTGCTTTTCCAACTCTCAACTTCCACTGCCTCAGCTACACATTAGTTAAATTTATTGGCAATAATGGGTGGTTTCTGCCTCCATAATGCAGCATCTTTGGAGTTCAGCACTCCTCCCCTCCCCCATCAAAATATATTTCTGCCTCATTCTCAGAGATGCTGAACATCTGCAACACTCATTGACTCCCAATGGGAGTGGTAGACACCACTGACAATTGGATTGTCCTATTTATTCCCTGGTTTTCCATATTAGAATATTTTCACCTTTGCACAGGCTGAATATTTAACAAGTTGGTGCATGGACACTCTCTAACTGGGTCACTCAATGTGATGCTTGTATGAGGGAATAGCTCATCCAGCTCCTCTCCTATTCACTCACCAGAGCTTGGGCTCATGTGATGCTGATATTGCAGGGTAACTGAGGATGAAGAAAGTTTACACTGCTGACATGCCGGACCATATCAGGGACTAAATTGGTCCACTGATTACTGGCCTTGAAAAATCAAAAGCTCTATCTTTTTGGCAGCAATTTAGGCTTTTGAAGAGAAATGTGGGCATCTTTATAAGGGCTATAACAAAATACTTGAAATGAGTTTATCATAAAAGGGGGAAAATCCCCATACTGAGTTCATTTACTTGGAGATTGGCCGACTGATTTGAAAACTTAAAAGGTTTAGGGTTTTTGAAATCTGAACCTAGTGCTGCACTTGTATTTTGCAAATGCATTTTTTATAATGGGGATTACTCAAAATACCGGATTTGCGGACTGCTGAATTTGAGTATTTCTAATCTGAAACTTGTAAATTTGGCCTTTATGTATAACTTTAATATGCTATTGGGAGATGAGGAAAAATACTCAAATGGTGGTGCAAAAACTCCAAATGCTCTTAATAGCTGGCACAATACTAATCTTAAAAACCTTTTTATGGGGTCCATAGGTTTATGGGAAAAATGCAAACATTGATGAGATTCTTGATAATACCAAATATACTGAAACTGCACTACTAACCATGCAAATGATACCAACATTTTTAATCCCACTGCTGCATGGTATTGAAAATTGCTGTTAACTTTTCTTCACCTTAGCTGGCATCTGAAAGAGACTTTCCAAGGAGATTCTATCAAGTGGCTTTCAGAATTACAAGATTTAATTTGAGACACTTCCTGCTTCTAAGGAATATTTATTATCAATTGTTGATGAGCAAAAGAACTGGAATAAACCCATTTGGGTTTAGGTGTATTTGTTAATTTTCCTACAGTACATATGCTAAGCTGCACCTGGTATCCTATGCTAGTGTCTTCAAGCAAGTGGAGAAGAAAGATCAGCTACAATTTGTAAAGAGAGATGTGGGTGTAAAATTTAATAGTGATAAGAAAGGATCAGGCAGGAACTAGAAGAGTCCCAGCTGTATGGGGGAATGGAATAATCAATTGTAATACATTGCATATAATGAATTGTATTCTAGTATCTTCGGGGCAAGTTCACAGAGTGCTTAGTGGTGGCCAATAGAGAGCTGTTTGGTCACATGGTGCTGGCTCTACTGCCTTGCTTCCAGCTGCTAAATTACATTAAATACGGTTAAAAACATATTAATATTTTCTTAATATTACTTTGCCACCTGAGCAAGTGCTGTAGTTCTCATCAAGATGCCATGTGATTGTGAATGGATGGAGAGGTGCTAAGGTGAGGCCACTGTTAAAAACATTGAGCACCTCCCACATGTGCCTATCCTATTCCTATCCCCATGCTAGTACAATGACACTTACTTCACCTGTTTTCAGATGCAGTGGTGCTTCTAATGAGAGAGACAGTTACTATATAATTGTGGAAGAACATCTCTCAATCTTCTTATTTGGGGAATAGAGGGGAGTGCTGTGTACTAAGTCTATCAAGCATGTTTACAAACTGCCTCATTTTGTTAAGGATTCAGCTAAATGCTCTTTCATAAACCCAGTTATCAACTGGAAGAATCTAAAACATGCTGATGATTTAAAAAAAAAATCTGAACACTGCAAGCAGTGAAGGAAGACAATGAGATTTGTGTGTGTATGTGCCTATCAAAAGGAAATAATACCAAGAGGATAAGCTTTCCTTTGAGAGCTCCCCAGACTTGTTCAAGCAAGGATAACCTCCCACTGAGATATTCTTTGAGATGCTTTACTTGTTACTTGTTTGCTCTAATGCTGATAACTAGGATGCTTCTTCTATAGTATTGATTTCTTTTTTCAAATGTGTTCACTGTACCATTCTCAAATTCTAAGTGCACTGCAAAATTTAGCTGTCTTAATGAAATATTAAAATATGTGATGTTAGACATGAAAAGGTATTAAATAAGGCGAACAGAAATCCTGTGTCCAATTACCTTGAAAAGTATGAAATGTGCGGGGAAAAAGGGGCCTTGGTATCATCTCTCTGATCCTTCTCCATCACTTTTTTGAAGTGCCACTAGGATCAATCAGGTATCTAAAGCAACAGCTTTTCTTCTTTGTTTTTCTGCCTGTCTTGTATTTCTGTATATTCTCTATCCTGTTGCAATTTCTTTGCTCTGCTGATTAGGCCTCAGCTGGAGTACTGTGTCCAGTTCTAGGTACTACATTTCAGGAAAGATATGAACAACTTGGAGAAAGTCCACAGAAGAGCAACAGAAATGATTAAACGTGTAGAAAACATGACCTCTGAGGGAAGATTGAAAAAAATTGGGTTTGTTTAGTCTGGAGAAGAGAAGGCTGAGAGGGGACATAACAGTTTTCAAGTACATAAAAGATTGTTACAAGGAGGAGGGAGAAATATTGTTCTCCTTAACCTCTAAGGATAGGACAAGCAGCAATGGGCTTAAATTGTAGCAAGGGAGGTTTAGGTTGGACATTAGGAAAAGCTTTCTAACTGTCAGGGTAGTTAAGCACTGGAACAAATTGCCCAGTGAGATTGTGGAATCTCCATCATAAGAACCGCCATACTGGGTCAGACCAAAGGTCCATCTAGCCCAATATCCTGTCTTCTGACAGTGGTCAATGTCAGGTACCCTAGAGGAAGGAACAGAACAGCTAATCATTAAGTGGTCCATCCCATTGCCCAAATCCAGCTTCTGGCAAACAGAATAGCCATTGATGGACCTATCCTCCATGAACTTATGTAGTTCTTTTCTGAACCCTATTATAGTCAAGCCTGTTATAGTCATCACTGGAGATTTTTAAGAGCAGGTTAGACAAACACCTGTCAGGGATGGTCTAGTTAATACTTAGTCCTGCCATGAGTGCAGGGGACTGGACTAGATGACCTTTTGAGGTCCCTTCCAGTCCTGTGATCCTATGAATATCTTTGAATACCAAATAGCTGCCTTAATGTAATTTGGCAAGAAAATCTTAGCAAGCTCCAGGCAATATTTTAAAAATTGTTTAAGACCAGTTACTGGAATTTTCTTCACATTATTCAGTCTGAGTTCTGAGTACTGCATATAGATTGCAAGGTATCAGCTGGGAGAAAACCTCTTGCCAGGTCTAAAAGGATCTGTTGTTTCACAGGGTTCTGTGTGTATCACTGTATGTCCATCTTACTGTTAGTATCATCTTACCATGTGTACTTTTTTTACACTGCTCTTTGGTGCCATTGAAGTACTCTCTTCATAGAGAGAGAGTTCGTGGTGAACTCAGCACTGAACAAGCAAGCCTGAAAGCCACCATTCAGGAAAGTGTTTACCATGCACTTCTATCCAATACTATTCAGCAAAACACTTAAGCACATATTTAAGCATGTTCTTAACTTTAAGTTCCAATGACTTTAGACCCTTTAAGCTAAGCATGTTTTTAAATATGTCTGCTGAATAGGGATTCTTTACTGGACATCGGATTGACACTCCAACCTTACCAACAGCTAGCAAATTTATTTCTATTTTCTCTTCCCTTTTATTGGGAACAAAGAGACAAATTATTCAGTCTTTAATTGACTGAAATTTTCCATGAAGCCAATACTGAATTAAGAATTACAGGATTTGGCTTACAGGCTTTAGGGACGTAGAGGAATCACACACTGATCATCACAAATGGCCCTTCTTGTATGTGATCTCAACAGAGACCAGGCATTCAGTGGATCATGGAGGAGGTGTTCCCTTCTTCAATGCCGTGGAGGTGATGCCAAGGGAGGTTGTGGAATCTCCATCTTTGGAGATATTTAAGAGTAGGTTAGATAAATGTCTATCAGGGATGGTCTAGACAGTATTTGGTCCTGCTGTGAGGGCAGGGGACTGGACTCAATGACCTCTCGAGGTCCCTTCCAGTCCTAGAGTCTATGAATCTATGAATCCTTTCCAAAACAGGATTGATGCACACTACAGGGACAATGTGTGGGAAGACTGCTGTTGCTGTTGCCAGTGCTCGGGAGAAGCAGAGAATGGCAGGTTTTCCACACACAAGCAGCTCTAATTTCAGTCAGAGACATGCACAACAAACAGTGAGCAAGTCTGGTGTGAGTGTTCTTCCTGTGTAGCAGGTGAGGCAGGCTGAATTTTTTAGTCTGGTGGCAGTTCTGAAGAAAAAATTCCGTTTGGGTCAAACGGAATCTGAAAATGTTTGGAACGTTCAGTGAATTGCAAAAAGTCCATTTGGAGTTTGTTTCAGAGCAGAGATTCAAACCTGTGACTCTCACATACCGGTTGAGTGCCCTAACCACTGGGCTAAAGTTTAAAAGCATGTGGGAGATGGGGGAGCAGCAACAGCATGTACACCACCCTTTCCTCCTCTGGCCATTTTGTGACTGACCAAAACTATTCATATCAACTTCACAGTCTCAAGTCAACTCAAAAGGCATTTGATTGTCAAATAAAATATTTCTAATAGCAGGCTCTGTCTGATCACAAAGGGGCAGCTGCCTCTGTACCCAAGACAGGGCTTCACCATGTCAGGGTGAAGTACCCAGAAAACAAGCCATAACCGATAACAGCTGTGACAGTCGTAGGGTTGCTAAGTGTCCGTTTTTTGACTGGAACGCCCGGCGGAAAAGGGACCTGGCGGCTCCAGTCAGCACCTCTGCCTGGGCTGTTAAAAGTCTGGTCAGCCATGCTGCAGCACTAAGGCAGGCTAGTCCCTACCTGTCCTGTTGTGCCCCGGAAGCGGCCAGCAGGTCCAGCTCCTAGGTGGGAGGGTCAGGGGGCTTCATGCACTGTGCCCGCCACAAGCACCAGCTCTGCACTCACAGTGGCCAGGAACTGCAGCCAATGGGAGATGTGGGGGCGGTGCCTGTGGACGAGAGCAGCGCATGGAGCCTCCTGGACCCCCCGCCTACAAGCCAGACCTGCCTGCTGCTTCTGGGGCACAGCGCGGAGGGAAGACAGGTAGGGACTAGCCTGCCTTAGCCCTGCTGCACCACTGACAGGGAGCTGCCCGGGGTAAGCCTGTGCCTCAGCCCTGAGCCCCTCCTGCACCTCAACCCACAGCCCCCTCCCGTACTCTTAACCCCTTGGCCCACCCCCAGCCTGGACCCCCCTCTATACCCCAAACCCCTCATCTCTGGCCCCACCCCAGAGCCCTCACCTCTCCCACATCTCAATCCCCGCCTCAGTTCACAGTCCCCTCCCACAGTCTGAATGCCTCAGCCCCTGCCTAGAGCCCCCTCCAAACCCTCTCATCCCACACCAGAGCCTGCACCCTCAGCCAGAGCCATCACCCCCTCCCACACTTCAACTCCCAGCCCAGAGCCCCTTTCTGCACCCTGAACCCGTCATTTCTGCCCCCACCCTAGAGCCCGAAACCCCAATTAGAGCCCTCACCCCAACCCCCAGCCCAGTGAAAGTGAGTGAGGGGAAATGTAGCGAGGAGAGGAGGCAGGGCTAGGGTGTTCGGTTTTGTGGGAGTAGAAAGTGGGCAACCTTAGACAGTGGGATATATCTGCACCAACTCCAGTTTATATTGTGCCTTTCCTAGAAACATAGATTATAGTTCAGCACCACTTGGTTTTAACCAGAATTCTCAGGGTACAGAAATATACACGACTTAAGCAGCCAAACTTTTATTGAATTTTACAGCTGAACATTGCAGATATTCAGGCTCTGTCACTGGAACCAAAATAATGAACTAGAGTTATAAAGGCTCAAGAAATGACATTCTATTGAAATGAGAGTGGGAAGGGCCTCAAGAGGGTTAAGTTAGAATTCACTGAAGTGTCTGCTGCACTACATGCTGTGCAATTTAAACACATGGGTGTGCTGCACAACTGCATTGCAGCAGGAGAGAGGCGTTCTGATCCCTTTTAATCACACTTTGAATATTGCCTCTGGGTTCCATGTCACATAAGAGAGGCAACAAATTCAATCATACCAATACTTTTGCTTATGGGTATTATTTTATATGAATTCTGATCCCCTTGTGCCAGGCACAGCCTGAACATACTGTGTTCCCACAATTGAGGATGGACAAAGAGTGGGGATAAAGTCATCTCCCAAAGTTGACAGAAGTTCAAGCAGAGCAGGGAATAGGTCCCCAGTCTCGTGGGTCTCTGTGCAGTGCCCTATCTGCTAGACCATGCCGCTGCCTGGTTAATAGGCCTCCTCATCCCATGATTTAAAATTACAATCGTATTTGAGAGGCCTCTTTTTCTCCCCACCCTCTTGCCACGTTGTTTCATTGTTAAATTAAGCCTGAAAATATAACCTCTGCCCCGATGTGATTTTCTCCCTTTATACATATCTATAACTCATAATAATTGTGGTTGTGGCCCAGCTCATTAGTGAAAAAATTCCCATAATGATGCTGCTTATCTGACCATGCAGTGAAGCCTTTACAAAGGCATGAGTCAGCTATAGATTCATTTGCAGAAACAGAAAAAAGTCTAATGGCATAAAATCCCTCTAGTGATCTGGGTTTTGTCATCCTGTGTCTTCACCCATCTGCTCGGGTGAGTTAATGTCTGAAATTCATTGCTTAGAAGTTGTGAACATCTCTGAAGGTTTTCTTTAATCCTTCCCTCCCCTCCACCCAAGCCATGAGCTTTAAAATTATTCTTTTAAAAGATGCTTAAAAAAGGACAGTGCTGGTACTCAGATTGCTCTGTTTATCTGCAGAATAAATATGGCAGAAGCAGTAGCTGTGTTGCTAAAAGTATAGCCCATTGATTTTGACTACACTTCCAATTCAATATTGACAATGTTCCAAAGACCGAATTACCAAGCTCTGCCATATTTAATGTCTCTAAACAAAACAGGTTGGTACAGGAAAGACAAAGTAACACATCACGAATGTGTCCGGGAAGTGAGCTGTCACAGCATGTTCAGTTCACCTTGCACCAAAGGAATGCTCCCTAAATACGACACCATACCCACTTGTGTCTATAGCAGGAGTTCTCAACCTGCAGTCCGCTTGCTGCATGTGTGACCCAATCAGCACACAGCTGCAGCCCATGTGATATCCTCAGGGACATACTGGTAGTATATATATTGTGTGGATGTGGCCCACATAACACAGAGAAAGCTGCTTATGAGAACCACTGATTTCTAGCATAGTTGCTTACAAGTTAGACGGCACTTTATATGTAACCTCAGATGCAACGCACCAGCTTGTACCAGTTCCTTAACTTCTTGTTCTGAACCTTTCCTTATCTCTGGTTTAGATACTATGTTTTAAATCAGTTGTGTGTGTTGGTGTTAGACATTAGGATATAGAATTAATATCTTGCTTTTGACAGGTTTTATATTCACAAAGGCCAAAAGCTACATTTAGCTTTGCAGAGCATTGAGGGATATATCTCCCTTGACATGAGTGAGCATAATCAATTTAAAGTTACGCTAATATAATGTATATAATGTTAATGTGATGTGTAATTCAGATTAATCTGGTGTGCAATATAACACATACATTGGCTAACAGCCATACCATCCCCCAGCCTGCCAACATCCTTCAACCATGTTTTTGAAGGGCCATTTCTTAGCCTCTCTGCTGAGAATGACAATTTGTGTGGTGCCGACACCAGTCTGCCAGGAAATGGACTGAGACCATGAATTCACTTCACATAGTTCATCAGCTGGCTGTTAGATGGATGATGAATTTTGGTCACTACTGACTGAGGCCTCGATTCATGCTGGCAGATCATAAGACCCACATACACTCTCACTTAAGTTAGCAGTACTCCATGTGGGTTATAGATCTGTCTCTGCAGATTGGGTCCTAAGGCTTCATTTGAACTGGTTTCTTATAGATGAAAGACACCATCTACAACAGGCAATCCTGGGAGCCAGCGCCCTACCAGAATTTTGTCAAATGTGCAACTGATAGAACTGTCTCTTTGGCTTGACACACCATTCTGTTTAGTAAGCCAAAACCTTTCTTTGTGTGAAGACCAGCTTTGCTTTAGCAATTAACCATCTGTGAAGCCATTACGCTCAATCCATCATTAGTTCACAGATTTACGAAGGTTCTAAAATGATGCCACAGTTTCTAAATAGCACTAACTTCAGAGCTGAGTGGGAACATAGGCCCTCCCATATTAGAATAGACCCAGAATCTGTCTAGACTGTACTTTAACAATGCTTTTCTAGGAGGAGCCATCCTCCACCCCACCCTGGGCAGAGAGCACCGACTAGTGAATGAGGCACTAGAGTGGGAGTTGTTAAACTTGTTTTCTATTCCTGGCTCTACTACTGACCTGCTGTCTGAGTTGTCATCACTTCCCCTCACTGTGCCTCCATTTCCCTACCTTAAAATGGGGATATTGCTACTTGTCTTCCTTTGTAAAGGGCTTTCAGCTCGATGGGTGAAAGGGGCTATATTAGAGCTGAGTGTTAGTGTTATTGCAGATTTTGGCAAAGCAAAGTGGATGTTGGGGATATAATGGTCTCTGTACAGTTAGTGTCTTCTTACATTTCAGAATACATTTAAAAAAAAAGTTTTGCAATGAAATTAAGAAAAAGCAGTTCTGGTTGAACTTCTCCAAAGGTTTCCCTACATTTACATTCTGATGTCAGGCTGAGCTTGGGATAAGAATCCAATCTCTACATTCCTCCTGGGTCTTTAAAACTGGGTCTTCTAAGAACAGACTCAACAATATAGCAAAGGCACAGCTGATCACTGGTCCACTTGTTAGAAGTTAGTTCAGTCTCTGTGCCTATTTGCCTTTATGGAGGTATGGCCTATCTAGGCAAAAAAAAAAAGAGGTGTGTTATCCAAATTTGTCCAAGCTTTTATCTGACATTTTACACACACAGATCTAGGGCACCAATGTGCTAAGTTACTGCTTTGGGAACAGAGAGGTATTTTTTTAAAGACGTGTAGGGAATAAAGTAAACTAGCTCATCGATTTGCTGAATCTGTTTAGAAGTGTCGTTGCCATCTCTAAGTAATGCTTTTAGTAGAGTTGGAAAAGAGAGAATTCCAAAGACGTAGTTAAGTGGTAGTTTGCAAGAGCTGCAGTGGAAACTACAACCTACTACCAAGTAAAAGTTCTAAATTCAAAAAGCCCATGCGGTTCTCGCAGCTTCCTTAAAGCTATGTGTATACTAACCTTGGTAACTAATCTCCACCACTGTGTTACATCCCCCCCGCCACACACACACACTGAGCAAATCTCCTGCCTAGCAGCATTACCTCTTCCTTAGTCAGGTTAAGTCCAGTCACACCTTTTACATCCCCATAGATATTTTTCTCAAGCTGTCCGACAATAATGATGCTGCCTGAATGCGACTTGAAGTCAGACCTCAGCATGTAAAGGCTTCAGTACATAAAAGTTTGTGCACTGACTGCAGGTACTTCTCTCAGTTCCCCTTAGGGAGCTGCAGGCTCACCATGTGCTTTTAAAAAATGCTATTATTATTCCTGGGCAACCTCTGCTGAAGTTACCTATTGATGCACCGCAAGTTTCCTGGAGAGGGAGAAATGGAGAGGGAAGCACAGTGCGGCTGTGGCTGCTGTCTAGTGGTCTGCCCTTCGTTTTACTTTCCTTCCTTTTGTTTGGCCAGAGCTACAAATTCCTCACACTCCAAGGAAATAGGGGAGTAGAGGCAGAGAAGACTTCCACTGTGGCCTACTTCTGTTCAATGAGTCTCTGCTTTTGGTCTGACTTCAGCCCATAACGTCTGATGCAATGATGCCTGACATCAGTGACCTGAACTATAGGTTGTGAAACACTTAATCTAATCAGAAAACACTTCCTAATTAATTCTGAACCCACAGGGAGTGCTTGTGAGTGACTAATTCATCTGAACATTGAATGGGGTGAACCTCTGTGTTGCTGGAGCTGTTTGTTCCTAGCCAGCCAGTAATACATAAAGTAATTAATAACTTTCTTCTTAGGACAATTAAAAATCATCCCTCCACCCATAGTTTCTTCAGCACTTCTTTGGAAGTACAACTTGATTGAGTAGTTCAAAAGCCTAACCCTAAGGCATTTGGAAGCTAGGAAGGTATGAACAAAAGTTAGGTTCTTATTTTACACCTCAGAAACTGCTTGATTTTGCCTAAGTCCAGCTGAGCTTAGGTGCAGATTCACCCTGCAGTATAAGGGCTGGTCTACACTACGAGGGGGGGGTGATCTAAGTTACGCAACTTCAGCTATGTGAATAACGTAGCTGAAGTCAATGTACTTAGGTCTACTTGCTGCGGTGTCTTCACTGCAGTGTGTCAGCAGGAGACGCTCTTCCGTCGATTCTCCTTGTGCTTCTTGAGGGGCTGATCCCTGACTGGGGCCTGCAATACAAGTAAGTAATAGTTTTGCTTTATCTTTTTTCTCTGGGACTGATTCCCCAGTGAAATCACAATCATGGCCCAGACTCGCTGGTGTGTCCTGGCTTCTTTGCACCACTTCTCCAATCCTATTTATCTATAAAAATGGTTTTGCCAGCCAATTAAGTTAGGTATATGGCTGCTTTCTATTGTCTTAGTGGCGCACAGTAGCCAGAACTGTACTGGTGAAATTAGCTTTTTAGAAGCAGGAGACAGTAAGTCCAGCTGGGTGTTACTCAACCTGATTGGTGAATTATTGATCAAATATTGGTTTATTGAGTTGTGTAATATGCAGATTGTTCAGGGATATAGAGCTTAGATGAAGGCATTTAAAAACTCATACAAATGACTAAAACAAGCACTGGATAAAGGTCTTAAATTGTATCCATTCTGTAAAAAGCCAAATTTAAATAGATCAGACCCTACCTATTTGCATCCAATGAAGAATCTTAGTCTTACAGTGACACTGGCTTATCTTTGTTTTGAGCAAAATCCAATTCTGCTGCCAGGAAGGTTTGTAGGATTAGATTATGATATAAGGGCTGTGCCCATGTGGCAAGGGTCAACTAGTGGTTATATGTCTCAATATATTATCTGCAGGGTTGTTGTAGCCATGTTGGTCAAACGATATTAGAAAGACAAGATGGGTGAGGTAATATTTTATTGGACCAACTTCAAAAGCTTGTAGGTATATTATGGTCCCCATTTCATAATAGGGCTAGATCAAAATGGGTTAAGGCCACAGATAGCAAAGAATACTTCTCTGTGTACTAGATTTTATTTTAAGCAAGTCAGGTGCCCCCCACCCTTGGGTTCTTTTGCCCGTTTTGAAGAACTGAAAAGGAGAACAAATGGGTTAAGATGCATCATCTACTAATCCTCTGCTGAGTGATTAGAAGTCTTGATATTTATGCTCTCATACTTAATACCATTTTATAGCGATTGCTTTTTGTGTATGAATATTTTATATATCCAAATTGCATTCTGTATTGGTGTGTGGAAGCAGGAAGCCAAATGTCAAGTAAATAGACTCTGTTCAGAGACGTTAATGCTGAGGTTCAAATAAAAAAAACCCCCAAAACTGAGTGAATTTGTGTTTTAAAATATTCTCTGTTGATCATAGAATCTCAGGGTTGGAAGGGACCTCAGGAGGTCATCTAGTCCAACCCCCTGCTCAAAGCAGGACCAAACCCAACTAAATCATCCCAGCCAGGGCTTTGTCAAGCCTGACCTTAAAAACCTCTAAGGAAGGAGATTCCACCACCTCCCTAGGTAACCCATTCCAGTGCTTCACCACCCTACTAGTGAAAAAGTTTTTCCTAATGTCCAACCTAAACCTCCCCCTCTGCAACTTGAGACCATTACTCCTTGTTCTGTCGTCTTCTACTACTGAGAACAGTCTAGATCCATCCTCTTTGGAACCCCCTTTCAGGTAGTTGAAAGCAGCTATCAAATCCCCCCTCAATCTTCTCTTCTGCAGGCTAAACAATCTCAGTTCCCTCAGCCTCTCCTCGTAAGTCATGTGCTCCAGCCCCCTAATCATTTTTGTTGCCCTCCGCTGGACTCTCTCCAATTTATCCACATCAATCTTGACCTGAATAACATAACTACTGGAGTGTGTGGCTGGTATGCCTTCAATTGGTAGGCACGATTGTCAGTTTCTAGGGTCAAACTCCCCTTAAACCAGGTTTAACTGCCAGATATACACCTACATAAGACTAGCATGTATTATAAATACTTTCCCATAAAGTGTACAACCATTTATATCCTAATTTTAAATTTCATATTGGGCAACATCAGGTGAACGTCTCAGATTCGCAAGCTCTGGCTGAAATTTCATATGCACAAGGTTTTGTGCACAAAGATTGGGGGGATGAACTTTTTTAGGCCTGGTCTACACTAGGACTTTAAATCGAATTTAGCAGCGTTAATTCGAATTAACCACTCAACCGTCCACACCAGGAAGCCGTTTAATTCAACCTAGAGGGCTCTTTAGTTCGAATTCGGTACTCCACCCCGACGAGGGGAGTAGCGCTAAATTCGACATGGCTATCTCGAATTAGGCTATGTGTGGATGCAAATCGAACTTACTAGCTCCGGGAGCTATCCCACAGTGCACCACTCTGTTGACGCTCTGGACAGCAGTCCAAGCTTGGATTCTCTGACCAGCCACACAGGAAACGACCCGGGAAAATTTGAATGCCTTTTCCTGTCTGGGCACTTTGAATCTGATGTCCTGTTTGGACATCGGGGCGAGCTCAGCAGCACCTGCAACGATGCAGAGCTCTCCAGCAGAGGAGTCCATGCAATCCCAGAATAGAAAGAGGTCCCCAGCATGGACAGACCGGGAAGTCCTGGATCTGATCGCTGTGTGGGGCGATGAGTCTGTGCTTTCGGAGCTGCACTCCAACAAACGGAATGCAAAGACCTACGAGAAGGTCTCCAAAGCCATGGCACTCAGAGGATACAGCCAGGATACAACGCAGTGCCGCGTGAAAATCAAGGACCTGAGACAAGGCTACCAAAAAGTCAGAGCGGCAAACGGACGCTCCGGAGCCCAGCCCCAGACATGCCGCTTCTACGAGGCACTGCATGCCATTCTAGGTGGGTCTGCCACCACTGCCCCACCAGTGACCGTGGACTCTGAGGATGGGATAGTGTCGACGTGCAGTTCCTCGGTGATGTTCGCCGATGGGGAAGATGAGGAAGGGTTTATGGAGGACGACGCAGGCGACAGCGCTTACAATACCGCGTTCCCCGACAGCCAGGATCTCTTCATCACCCTCACAGAGATCCCCTACCAACCCTCCCCGGCCGTTAACCCGGACTCGGAATCAGGGGAAGGAAGTGCTATAAACATGGAAACATTTATTTTTTTAAAAAACAGGAATAAAAATATATATAAAAACTATATAAAAACTTTTCCATATAAAACCTATATAAAAAGAAGGTCCACACATATAGGGATGGAACAGAAATCCTCCTGGGACACTTCCACGAAGCTCTCGTACAGGAGCTCGAAAAGCCTCCGCAGGAGGTTCCTGGGGAGAGGTGCCTTATTTGGTGCTCCGTGGAAGCACACTCTTCCGCGCCAGGCCATCCTAATGTACAGCGGAATCATTGCCTCCACCAGCATGGCAGCATACGGTCCTGGTCTGTGCAGGGATTCTAGCAGCATCCTCTCTCTCTCTCTCTCCGAGTGACCCGCCTCAGGGTAATCTCGTTCGGCAACTGCTGCATCTAATTAGGGCAATTAGTGTACTGTTACTATTGTGAATGCTTGACTTTTACTTTGCATAGCAATGACCTTTGTTTAACAGCCACGTGTTGGAGGCCGCAGAAGAAAAGCATACAGTGATCTTTCCTGGGCACAGCCGCGAGGGGCTGGAACAGGGTCAGACTTTATGCTTTCCAGATTGCCTTCAGCGGGAGGGCACAGCTATCCATTAACTGTTAAGCAGCCTATAGTGTAGTGCTTACCAGGCCTGGCTGCTACACGGATTCAGCTGTACCGCCCCGCTTGTCCGATCTCCTGTGCAAGACCGCAGCCAATGAAAGCGTATTCCAAAATCTCGAACTTGTCCTGCAGTCACTAGGCACCAGGGTCATTCTGGGTGGTGAATGCTGCCCCGGGTCAGTCTGTGAGGTGTATGCTGCCCCAGGGTCCTAGCGCCTGCCATCCACAAATGGCAAGGCAGGCTGCCCTTACCATGCCCTTCCACCCTAGCCACGAGCCTCTCCGATGCCCTGAGCCCCAGCAAGAGCCCTCATCCACGGACACATACTCACCCTTCCCACACACCCCTCACCCCTTCCTACGCCCCAACCCCCAGCCCAGAGCCTGCATCCAAACTCCGTCCCAAAGACGGCACCCCTCACCCCTTCCTGCAAACCCACCCCTTCCTGCACACCCACCTGCAACCGTCCTCCCCCCAGAGACCGCTGTAGGAGCAGGAGCCTGTCATTCCTCTAGTGTAGAAGCGGTCTGTACATCAGTGCACACCGTACCCACCACAGTCTGCGTCCATGTTTCAACCCTTGAACAGGAATTCATAATTAAAGAAAACTTTATTAATAATCAGTGTTCCATTAAATTTATTTTAAAACGTGTGTTGGAAGGGGGGAAACCTGGAGAACGGGGTATGTAACCGCAGATCGAAGTCAACAGTCACTGAAACAGGCTCAGGTTCAGCTTCTCTGTAAATCAACTGGAGAGTCATAGGTTACCCTGCTCTCCGAGGAACCTATCTTTCAAAGCCTCCCGGATGCACAGCGCTTCCCGCTGGGATCTTCTATCGGCACGGCTGTCTGGCTGAGCGTAATCAGCAGCCAGGCGATTTGCCTCAACCTCCCATCCTGCCATAAAGGTCTCCCCCTTGCTCTCACAGAGATTGTGGAGCACACAGCAAGCAGCAATAACAACGGGGATATTTTTTTCGCTGAGATCCGAGCGACTCAGTAAGCTCCGCCATCTCCCCTTGAGACGTCCGAAAGCACACTCCACCACCATTCTGCACTTGCTCAGCCGGTAGTTGAAGAGTTCCTTCTCACTGTCCAAGGCGCCTGTATAGGGCTTCATGAGCCAGGGCATTAGCGGGTAGGCTGGGTCCCCGAGGATCACTGTAGGCATCTGCACATCCCCAACCGTTATTTTGTGGTCCGGGAAGAAAGTACCTGCCTGGAGGCGTTTAAACAGACCAGAGTTCCTGAACACACGCGCGTCATGAACCTTGCCCAGCCACCCGACGTAGATGTTGGTAAAACGTCCCCTATGGTCCACCAGTGCTTGCAGCACCATAGAAAAGTAGCCCTTTCGGCTAATGTACTCGCTGGCCTGGTGGGCCGGTCCCAGGATAGGGATGTGAGTCCCATCTATAGCCCCACCGCAGTTTGGGAATCCCATCCTGCGCCGAAGCCATCTGTGACGACCTGGACATTTCCCAGGGTCACTACCTTTGAGAGCAGTTGCTCAACGATTGCGTGGGCTACTTGAATCACAGCAAGCCCTACGGTAGATTTGCCCACGCCAAAGTGGTTCGCTACTGACCGGTAGCTGTCTGGCGTTGCAAGTTTCCAGAGGGCTATGGCCACTCGCTTCTGCACAATCAGGGCTGCTCGCATCCGGGTGTCCTGGCGCTTCAGGGCAGGGGACAGCAAGTCACAGAGTTCAAGGAAAGTGCCCTTACGCATCCTGAAGTTTCGCAGCCACTGTGATTCATCCCAGACCTGCAGCACTATGCGGTCCCACCAGTCCGTGCTTGTTTCCCGGGCCCAGAATCGCCGTTCCACACCATGAACTTGACCCATTGCCACCATGATCTCCACTGTGCGCCGTACCCTGCTTTGTGAGAGGTCTGCACCACTCTGTGACTTCCTGTCCTCACCGCGCTGACAGAGCCTCCTCGCCCGATTTCTCAGCAGCTGACTGTGGAAGAGGTGGACGATAAGGTGCGAGGAGTTGACAACGGCCATAAGTGCAGCGATGATCGCAGCGGGCTCCATGCTCGCAGTGCTGTGGCGTCCGCGCTGTAACCGACCAGAGAAGGGCGCGAACAGATTTCCCGCCGGCGCTTTCAGGGAGGGAGGGCGTGATTGACGGTTCAATTATGACAGTTACCCAAAACCACCCTCGACACATTTTTTCCCCCAGCAGGCATTGGGGGCTCTACCCAGCATTCCAATGGGCAGCGGGGACTGCGGGAACTGTGGGATAGCTTCCCACAGTGCACCGCTTCCAAAGTCGACGCTGGCCCCGTTACTGTGGACTCAGACAGTCGAATTAGTGTACTTAGTGTGGATACACAAATTCGACTTCATTAGGTCAATTCCACAAATTCGAGTTAAGTAGATTCGAAATAGTCTTGTAGTGTAGACGTACCCTTAGAGTGCCTAAATTTATATATATATATTTGCTATCCACACAGATAAACTTGCACATAAAACTCTTGGGTAAAAACCCCACAGGTGTACAGAAGTATGTATGGGAAATTACAAATGCAATTTTAGAGGCTGCTTTTAAAATGTCTTTTTGTATTTAGTTTTTTTTGGGGGGGGGGGAACCAGAGTGCCTTCTATTGTCATGTGACCATTCTTACTACTACACTGGAAGAGATAACAAAAATGATGTTCATGCAGTCTTGTGTGAAGAGAGCTCTATCAGCTTCCCAATTTAGCATGTATTAACACATAGAGTAGTAACTAAACTGCTGAATTTCAATTCAGCGAATCATTCTGAAGAGGATACCTGATTACTTAGCTTATTACATAAACAAAAAGATACAGTAATGCTCAAATATTCCTTTGATTCCATCTCACAATGTGCTCTTTGCTGGTGTAATATAGGGGGTTTTGCTCATTTCATGGACATGCAAAACTGGCTTTTCTAAAACTTTCTTCCTGCGTTTATTTATTTACATTTCTCTGAAAATGTTACTGGTGCCTGTAGTTTTAACATGCAAGCAGCACAGTAAAATTAAAAGCAAACAGATCAATGTCTAGGAACGATTAGATCAAAGGGAGTCACTTTAACGGCGAACTGCATAATTCTGCAATAAGCCCAGATTTCAGTGCTGAATGGCCCTGCTAACCTGGCAGCAAGAGGCTTTCACTGTGGAAATAGCTCTGAGCTGTCATTACTTTGTTTCTGCTTCTATGAAATCCTCTTCATGCTTCCTGGTTCACCGTATGTGCTCTATATTTTGAAACAAATAACTCAGTAGGTGCAGGGGTGGCACTTGGATATCTAGTGCTTTAGACTAACAAAATGTTCAGAACTGTTTCCAGGTGCTAACTAACCCAAATTTTGTGCTTTCAATACACCTTCCTCTATAGCACAAACCAAGCCCAGAGACTGGTAGAATTGCTGGCCAGGTATCTCTCAGAAATGCTGAGGGATTACAGGCAAAGATTGAGATGCATTGGAAGAGGCACAGGGAGTGGGGCAGCTGAAATGGAATTTGCCCGTGAAGCTGACCATTTCATATGCTAATAAAACTGCCAATCAAAGCCTTCCCCTTTATTTAAAAAAAGAAAAGGGAGGGCAGGGAGTTCTAGATGGTGGCTGGCTTTTGTGAAGGTGCATGGAACGCAAGATGAGCAGTGCAAGGAGCCATCACCCCATGCGAGGGCTGGTTACAGTTGCTTTTCCAACACTCTCTTAAACACAACAACTTCACCCTGGTAGAACCACAGCTCAGCTCCCACAGGGAGTGGGGAGGAGACAAAGCCACAGACCTCCACTTTCCTATCTTCACTACCAGCAAATATGATTGGACACTGCGGGGAGATGCCCACACACCCTCCCTAGTAGCTGTGACATGTGACTGTGCCCAAATAGGCACATTCTTTCCTGCAAAACTCTGGTTTGGCTTTGGGTGAAATTCTCCCACTACAGCTCCACTGTGTGGGCAGAGGTAGGCTGTGGAGCAGGCATGAAAGAAGCTTCATTAATTTTATATATGGTGGCACCAGACTCTGCATCGGTTCTGCATATAGCCCAGCACAGTAGGGCAGGGGGCTTTGGGACAGGCCCAGGGAGGAGATGGGTGAGGTCAATAGGTCTGCAATTATAGTAATGCCAAGCTCTTATAAAGTGCTTTTCATCCATAGATCCCAAAGCTCTTTACAAAGGAGGTAAATGCCATTAGCACCATTTTACAGATGAGGAAACAGAGGCACAGGGAGGTGAAATGACTTGCCTAAGGTTACCCAGCAGGCCAGTGACGGAGCAGGGAATAGAATCCAGATCTCCTAAATCCCAGCCTTGTGCTCCTGTCTTGCTAGGCCATGCTGATTCCCCTAGTTATACACATTCAGGGCCACAAATCTATGCACAGGAGGGATAGAGGAGCGGCCCCAGAGAGGCCGTGGAGCTGCCTTGTGGCTTGCTGGTGAATCTGGAGCTGGCTTCTGTCCCTCTGTGATTGTGTTAAGACAAGAGCTCCTTTATTCAAGTTTTGTGTAGGTGAACGTTTGTGGATTTAATTCAGAATAAAAGCGCTCATTAAAAGCAATAACAATGAATTCCTCAATAACTCGCATCTGAACGAGGGACAGTTAGAAGGCAATAGACTGTTACACTGTATAACCACTTCCTGGTTGCAACATACCAGCAGGAATATCATGATCATAAAGTTAGATGCTGTAGTTAAAAAACATCCTCAACTAAATTTACTTCCTGCTCTTCTGCCATGACCTGTCAATTATCCTTGCAAGGCTACAATAACAACAGATTTCACTTTTACAAACTGATCTCATATAGACGAACTCTGATTAAGCTATTGGGGAAACATCCAGAATATTCTACATACTAAGGGAGAGAAAGTAGCAGGGCAGCCTAGCTGAACTAACCTGTGTGTTTCTCACTGGAAATTTACAGTACAGTTGGTTCTGTACTTCAAGGCTTGCTCCTTCTAGAGACCTAAATTCTCTCTTCAGTAAAACGTTTTTCAGCTCTTCATGCTGTTTTAGGCTGGGGAAGAAAAAAACTTTTTGCTATTGTAATTTTCTCCTCCCCAAAACGAAAAACTTAAACACAATCAATAGCCAGTTATATTGTATCTCAGGAATTGGATTTGTGTTGCCCTAGGGACAAAGGACCAAACACAATAACATGCACTCTAAACATAAAAACAGCAAGCCTCAGCCCGTTGCACCAGGGATGGTTTGATTGATTTTTGCAGTGCAGTACACTGAATCATTTGCTATTGGGCTAAGCAGAAATAAATTTCCTGACTGTAGCAACCTGTCAGAGAACCCAGTGGGCCACTGACCTCTGTAATGTGGTTAGGAAGTTAAGATGTATAGGATTTAGCATTATTAATGTGCTAATTCCTCACAGCCATCCTAAGGAATGTTATCCACAGTAAGATTTTTCTTTATCTCTTTCTCTAAAGAACAGCTGAGTGATTTCAAGTTAGATGAGTTTGAAGGCCATTTCATTCTAGTGTTATCTTTGGATTGAAAGTCTTTTACTGAAGATGTCAGGGAAAAACTCACTCTAGGTTTGATCCAGCTGGAGTTTGCTTCTGTTGCTGCTAGTCTCTGGAAACTATCTAGGCCTAGATGGGAGGGTCATCCCAATCACAAAAGAGGCTCCTCTAGAGGCTGCAATAGGTATTCTGTGCTGTTCGCTTGCTAGAGGCTGAGAGCTTGACTGTAGCAAGCTCAGTTCTCCTTGAAAATGATAGGGATTACAATGAATATGTTCAACCAGTGCTCTGCCATTCTAACAGAAATTGGCTGCAGAAAGCTGTCCTTAACTGCAGACATGGAGTGAGACAGCCTCTAGCTATTCTCCCTATACCTCTAGGTATTTTCAAGCTAATAGACGGTGGCGGTTGTTTGTTTGGCATTTTAAAAGCACTTAACAAATGTTCACAACTCCTCATGAGGATGGGTAAACTAAACCATAGCGGTCAAGTGAACTATCCAAGGCTTCACAGTTGGTGCCAGAGCTGGAAGTCAACTTCCTCAATGCCCCATCCTGTGCTCTAATCACTAGACTATTTTGCAACCCTACTAATGTGAGGGCAGAAGGCATATATAAAGAGATATGTTCTCTTCCTGATGTTACAAGGAACAACTGGTTTAGGTACTTGTTGCTGAAGACATCAGAAATGTGTAACATTGAACACGCAATTCAGGCAGGGTTTTTTCTGGGTAATATTGTTCTGATCATGTAGAGTATTTGTTAGTTTCTAGTTTTTCCTTAGAGGAAGTAGTCAATATATTAATGTTGCTATAAGGAGCCGCCATATGAATAAATGTCATGTTCTTTCTATTTTTCTATTAGTCCTGGAAACTATAGATCAGGGGTAGGCAAACGATGGCACGCGTGCCGAAGGCGGCATGCAAGCTGATTTTCAGTGGCACTCACACTGCCCGGGTCCTGGCCACCGGTCCGGGGAGCTCTGCATTTTAATTTAATTTTAAATGAAGCTTCTTAAACATTTTAAAAACCTTATTTACTTTACATACAACAATAGTTTAGTTATATATTATAGACTTATAGAAAGAGACCTTCTAAAACATTAAAATGTATTACTGGCACGCGAAACCTTAAATTAGAGTGAATAAATGAAGACTTGGCACACCACTTCTGAAAGGTTGTCGACCCCTGCTATAGTTTATATGAGGGATTGGCAACCTTTGGCAAGTGGGCCGCCAGGGTAAGCACCCTGGTGGGCCGGGCCGGTTTGTTTACCTGTTGTGTCCACAGGTTCGTCTGATCGTGGCTCCCACTGGCCACGGTTCACCACTCCAGGCCAATGGGGGCTGTGGGAATCAGCGGCCAGCACATCCCTTAGCCTGCGCTGCTTCCCACAGCCCCCATCCGCCTGGAGCGGCGAACTGTGGCCAGTGAGAACTGCGATTGGACGGCCCTACGGACGCGGCATGTAAACAAACCGGTCCGGCTGCCAGGGTGCTTTCCCTGGCGGGCCGCATGCCAAAGGTTGCCGATCCCTGGATTATATTTATACAGGTATTTGCTCTCCCCTTCAAAATGAAAAAATCTTTTAAAATTAATACAATGTTTAATTCCCTGACTATTCAAGTAATATGTAATTGAGTTATTTTAGAGCAAAGTTCCTCAGTCTGTATTTCGTTAGAGTAATTTTTAAATATATTAGTAGAAAACAATTGCTTTTGCTAAATTTATTTAAAAAAAAAAACTACAAACAAAAAATACTTTCAGATGGGATTTTCCAAAGTGCTCAGTATTTGCCCAACTCTCCCAATGGTAGAACTCCTATTAGTTTCAGTGAGAATGGAATTAGGCTAATGCTGAATAAGTGTGAAAATCTCACACTTAGAGTATGACTTCTGTATCTGAAATATTTCTGTGAAGTCCTAAAGCTTATAGAAATGGAGTCTGTGCAAGAAATATAAATGTAAATATAAATCTGTGTCCATGAGGGTTTGCACAAATGCACATGTAAATCTGGTTAGTATACATAAAGAACTAGCTAGGCAAATGTGCAAATGATTAGCACTTGAACCAGTTACTAAAATTCCCAGTAATGTGCCACAGCTGTCCATGTACATGTGTGTTGTATGTGCCACCAATTATTATTTTATTATAATACCAAGAGATTTTAACTATGATGATGACCTTACCGTGTTAGGCATCCTATGTGCACATAATGAGACAGGAGTTCTTCAGAACACAGACCATCTTACTAGACAACAGGCAAAGGATGGGAGAATGGAAGTGCCATTATCCCTGTTTCATTTGAGGGGAGCTGAAGCACAGAGAGAGTAAGGCGAGGTCTACACTGGGGGAGGGGTTGACCTACGATAGGCAACTTCAGCTACGTGAATAGTGTAGCTGAAGTCAGCGTATCTTAGGTCGATTTACCTGGCCATGAGGACGGCAGCGAGTCAACCGCTGCTGTTCCCCCGTCGACTCTGCTTCCACCTCTTGCCACGGTGGAGTTCCGGAGTCAATGGCAGAGTGATTGGGAATCGATTTTATCGCTTCTATGCTAGACACAATAAATCGATCCCCGATAGATCGATCACCGCCGGGTAGTGTAGACGTACCCTAAGTGACTTGTCCAAGATCACATGGGAGGTCTGTGACAGGGCTGCGATCCAGATTTATTGTGTCTCAGTGTCTTAACCTCCAGGACATCCTTCAACAATCCCTAGTATCGCCTTGGCAGCCTCATTACTAATAAGAAATGAGAGCTAACTGAGAAGTCAGAGTTGTTGAAATAATAGGAGCTGAGCTGAGCTTTCCTTAGCTAGATGTCAATTCAGAATGTGGAACCAAACCAGTACAGGTGAGGCTCCAACTCATTCTGGTTTGGCTAAAAATATGTAGATGTTTCACCTACTGTAGATGCCAAAAGATAGTTCTGACCTGCACAGACTTGGAAACATCTTCAAGGCCACAGTCATGTCAATAAGGAAGGTAAATAGAGAAAGCATAATCCTCCCGGAGAGTCAAATGCTGTAACTAGAAGAACTGTTTTTACTATTTGCTGACTTGTTCTACCTTCACAGTTTTTAATACCATTTTTGGAAACTACTTACCAACCTGTATCTCTGAAGGACACTCATTTGCTATGCTCATCAGAGGCTTGCACTGTCTGGGTTGTTAGAGTTAAATCCTGCGAGTTGCAGAATGATGTCATCTCCAATCAATTTCAAAGGAGTTCCATATACCGTTCTGGGAAACTTGAAAACAGCAATACTAATTTCCAGACAGAAAACAATCCACTGAGGGTGCTCTTCAAAACTGAACAGAAACTAAACTGTGGTGGAACAAACCAAGGTTTGAAAAGTGCACTACTTTAGTCTCTACAGAGGGTAGTAAACCAGTAGCAATCAACCTCCAAGCAAATCTCAAAGGTTTGGTCCATTGCCAGCCCCTGAGACTCAGTTCTACAGGGTCTGATTCATGTAGCCCACTTGAACTGGACCCTAAACAAATTTCCCTAACTGAAATATGTCCTTGATGTATCATATACAGTATATATTGATAAATTCATGGTGGTTAAGTCCATTAATGGCTGTTAGCCAGCAGGGGTAAGGAATGGTGTCCCTAGCTTCTGTTTGTCAGAGCATGGAAGTGGATGGCAGGAGAGAGATCACTTGATCATTGCCTGTTAGGTCCACTCCCTCTGGGGCACCTGGCATTGGCCACTGTTGGTAGACAGGATACTGAGCTAGATGGACCTTAGGTCTCATCCGGTACAGCCGTTCTTATGTTCTTATTCTTACTAACCCATGAGGATTCCACCAATGTCCTTGAGAGATTATCCCATAGTTTGAGACTTCTTCGGTAGAATATAATAAAATGTTCTCTCTAATTTCATCCAAATACTTCTGGTTATCCTCCAGTTAACACTGTAAAATAACCTCACCACAACCCAGAGAAACCTCCTTTCCTACTCTATCAGGTAGTAGAAATCTAGGATAGAAGGGTACTTTAGAGTGATTAACACTCTTGAAACATTGGCTATCATAGCCTTCCACAATGGTTGGTTGTACTAGTTTTTTAGTTCTTTATTTTCCTTCTAGTTATGATTAATATGATCCCAGGTTATAAAAGGCTTAAGGAAATGTAATTGGTGACACACTTACAGGTGAAGATGTTTTATTTTTTGGTTTGGCAATGCTTGGAAATGAACTGACAGTAATAGGCAAGCACAGGGTCAGATTATGACATTCTGAGGCCCTAAACTATGTCAAGTGTAAGAGGCCACATACCACTAAAAAAAAGAATTTATTATTTTCACAGAAAGGGCATTGTAAACAACGCAATATAAACATACAAAATAAAAAACCCACAGTAAATAAGACAATTTCTTCTTTGAGTAGTGTCCCTGTGGGTGCTCAGTTGTAGGTGTATGTGCGCCCTGGTGCCTCTAATCAGAGATTTTTGGTAGCAGTGTCCCTTGAGCCTGCGCATGTGCTCTCTTTCCCTTGTGGTCTGCCTCAAGGCTATCTAGCATTGTGCAGAACCGCTCACTTTCTTCTCAAAGCCTTTCCTCTCTGTCATTTGCATAAGTAGTAGTTATTTTTATTTCTTTTGTTCTCCGTAATAGTTAGTTTCCTTTTTTTTTAAACTCCTTGGGATTAAAAAGAGAGAGAGAGAGAGAGAGAGAGAGAGAGAGAGAAATAACCTCACCATCTAGCTCAGTTTCCTGCCCTGTCTGGGGGCTTTTCCCCCTCCCCCAGGCATTTAGTAGACTCTAAGTGTTTTCAGTTTTAAAAAAAAAGGGAAAAGAGGGGAAAAGAGGGGTAAAGATGTTTTTTTCTGCATTCCTCACTGCTAAAGGTGTCGTCCCCACCCCCACCACCCCCAGGTGCCTGGCTCTCCCTCTCCTGCAAGGAGTAGATTCCTGTAAGAGCCAGACACACTCACAGTGCCTGGGGGAGCTTCACAAAAGTGCTTCACCTGCCCCGGCTAAAAGGGAGAGCTGAAGTTAAAATTCCTTATGGAGAAGACACTTCAGTCTCCAGGGTACTCAGGTGCTGACCCGGAGCCTTTAACTTCAAAAGAGGAGTAGAGTGGTGGAAAAACCCAGCAGACTCCCCCGAAAAGGCTCATAAAAAGGGCTCTGAGTAGTTGGCTAGCCAGAGGGGTTCCCCAGTGCAGCTATCTCAGTACCGAGGGCACCAGCAGCTCTGAAGCAGGGTACCCAGAAGGGAGCCTCTGCTGTGAGTTCCACTCTGTGGCCTGGAGAAGCCAGGGGCTCCCCTAGTCAGGCTCTGAGACAAGACTACAGTGCCCTAAGGAGACAGACAATTACCGTACTGTTTCTAAAAGAGCAGCACAGAGAAACCCTTTGGTACCAGGTGCGACAAAACTCCCATCTAGGGAGTGTTCTGCGCCTTCCCAACCATCGGTTCTGACAACATACCACAGACACTCCTCTGCAGTACCAAATGAGCCCACGGTACCACATGAGCTCTGGGACCCTGGAGACCTGTGGCCCTGGTACCCAGGGAAAGACAATCACCGTACATCTCTAAAAACCAACAAAACTTTCTGTCCCGCAACTGGAATCACTCTTGGCACCGGGCCATGTACCGCCAATAACCCAGTCAGTGCAGCCCTTACCCAGTGATGAGTCTGACAGTGGCCATGAGGAGGTCATTTCCCTGGCCCCTCAGCCCATGCTCGTCCTCCCCCGCCCATGGCTGTATTGCAAACCATGGGCGATGTATACACACATGTCGCAGCTGTCCAGGGTCTCTCAGAGAGAGTTCACCAGACGGTCCCCTACAGCCTGGCTGTCCAGAGTCCCTGAGCCGGGGTGGAGGAAACTTTTTCAGAACAGGAGGAAGGACTCGAAGGGGAAGCTACCCCTCCAGTGCACTTCTCCTTATCTTCAGCAGATGAGACTGTACTGCCTCCCCTCGCATCATCACTAGGTGACGGTTTTAAGAACTTTCTGAATCTTTCCAAGATGGTGGCAGATGAGCTGAAAATTCCCCTACAGGAAGTGGCAGATACACATCACAGGTTGGTGGATATTCTGCACACTTCCTCCTCATCCAGAACTATCCTCCCAATTAATGAGGTGATTCTAGATCCTACCAAAGTCATCTGGCAGACACCAGCCTCCATAGCACCAACCAGCAACAGAGCCAAAAATAAAAATAATTAAAAAAAATACTACATCCGTCCCGAAGAAGCAGACTTTGTTTCAACATCTGCAGCCCAGCTCCATCATAGTGGATGTGGTTAATGCATGAAGCAAGCAACATAATGCCAACTTGACCCCATACAACTGGGCTTAACAAGATGGTGTATTTGTTGGCAACATTACTGTTTAGAATCACAAATTGCCAAATGGTAATGACCAAATACAATTTATTAATTATGGGAAACTCAGTATATTTCTAGAATATTTATTGGCGACACAAAATGAGCAGTTTCAGACTATTTCTTGAGAGGGTCAGTTAATAGCCAGACTGGTGCTAGAGAGAGCACTGGATGTAGCTGATACAGCTGCCTGCCCAGTCTCCATGACAGTGGTAACCGAGGCAGGCTTCTGATTACACCTTTCTGGATTGCCCAAAGAGCTGCAGAAGACTTCCAGTTTGAGGGCCCAAACTCTTTGCGAAGAAGACAGATTCTTCTCTCCACATCCTGAAGGATTCCCAGACCACATTACAGTCCTTGGGAATCTACACTGTGGGACAGAAGAGAAGATATACCTCTCAGCCACAGCACAGGTCACAATCTCCTCAATACCCACTATCTCAGTGCTGTTACAAGCCATGGTGTAAGAGAACCAGGGCTCAAAAATGGAAGTAGTCCACACCGCAGTCTGCAACCTCTCAAATTGTCTCTTCTTAGCACTTTTGATGTGTTGGTCGAAGGCCTGAACAATTATACCTTGCAATATCAGCTGCCACCTATACATCTGTCACACCCCTTCAGAAATCACCTGGCCCTACTTCACACCTCTGACAGATGTGTCCTGGAGATAATTTTGAAGAGTTACACCACTTAATTGTACATGTATCCGACGAAGTGGGTATTCACCCACAAAAGCTCATGCTCCAATACGTTTGTTAGTCTATAAGGTGCCACAGAACTCTTTGCCACCATTCAGTTAGTGTCCCTCCCCCATTTCAACCCTCCTTCCTTGCCCCCCTTCAGAATGACATAGTATATACATTTCAGTATACTTGTCAGATGTAAGAGTGGTGCAGTCCAAGAACAGAAATCTGTCATCCCTGTGGTGTATCCTTTATTAGAAACCAGCAGGCAGTTTACAGGAAGGGGAATAGATCATGGAGAGAGATTATGTGAAGTATACCACCCAATAAATGGTTCAATAAAGCACTAAAACAGTTTGTCTGAGAGTACACCTCAAGTGTTGTCTGAATCCATTTGGGTACAGATACCGAGCTATTTGGATCCAATCCCATAACAATCTTGGCAGCCTATATGCACCAGAAGTTTCATGTTGTTTCTAGACTTAGAATCACCTTGGGGATAAAACAGTCCTTTAACAAGTTTGAATTAATTTGAATTTAAACCTTGACACATATCATGTAATAGTTAAAAAACAAAAGGGCTGATTCTCAGCAGGCATGGCTCCACTGGCTTCAATAGAGCTACAGTGATTTAGACCAGCTCAGGGTCTGGCCCATCATTTGTAAACGGTGGATATTAAAAGAAATTTCAACTGGAGATTGTCCATTGCTGTAAAACTCTCATCTGGAACTGGATTAAGAACATGCTAAACATGAACATGGGTGTGCTTTTGAATGCAGGCTTTTAGTTTAGGTCTCTACAAAATCTCAATAATTTTGGTCAATTTATGGAGCTTATTGTTCCTTGGTCAATATTTTTTTCAATGTAGTGTCTTCTAATTTGCATATGGAATAAAATAACTCATGTTGCAGACTATTTCAGCTCTATATGTAGTTTAATTGTATATACTAATGTTCCATCTTGAAAGTTTTCTCTTTTTCTGGCCCCTTAAATGAGTGGAACCTCCTACTTCCCCTCCCCCAATGTTATCTGGTATAGATTATGTTGGAAGTATGGTAAATGCAGGATTTTCACACTAAATTTCTTAGTTGGTTTGTATTTTCTTTGGGGTCAATTCTACATGCCTGAAAAACAAAAGCTTACATGGAATATAAAACAAATTCAATTCAGAAGCTGGATTTTTTCCCCCTTTCACCCATTTCAAAACCAGTAGTAATTGCAGAATTTTTGTCAGTGATTTACTGCAGGTTGAATGAAAATGTTTATAATGCTTTTAAAATGAACCTCTGTTTTATTGTTTCATTTCTCTGTAGTCATTCCCCCCACTCCTTGATCTCTCAAGGTCAATGGTTTTTTTGTTTGAAAAACAATTATGTTTTTTTATGCCAACTAGTTCAGCATAATTAACAATGCTACTTGTTTTCGTTATGTATGAACAGGAGAATATGTAACTGGATTAGATTGAAATCTATAGGATTACCCACATGAGCAAAATTACATGTCTGCCAAATTATCTCCTCAGCTACACCTATTCAATCCCAGTACTTGCCCCTGCTGACATCTGTGCAAAGCTATGTAAAACACATTATATTGCAGAGACTGCACTGAGGCAAAGAAATAAAGTTAGATTAGTATGCAGTCATGTAGCTGAGGTACTCCAGGGTGATGAGAATTCCTAGATGACAACTGCTGAACCAACCTTTGAAAGGCAATCATAGTAAAAAGCTTCGAAGGCTGAAAAGCATAATGGTTTGAACCAACGATCTCCTTGCTTTCATGTTTTCAGTCTCTGAAGTAAGGGAGGGAAAATGAATAGGAGCACAGATAAATATCAAATAGAACTTTTAAAGAAATCTCTAATGAATTAAACACTCTCATCCAATCACATGGATGACTGGAAACAGGAAATAATTTGGAAGAGATTGCTGAAGATTACCTTATTTGTAGAGTATTAAGTAGCTTTCCAGCAGAGAACGATGCTAAAAATATCACCAAACGTAGACTGTGGGAGAACTGATTGATTTAGAAAATTAGTAAAAGGGGGCCCCGATTTAACAAATTCATTAAGCATGTGCTTAGATTTAAGCATGAACTTAAACTGTTTAGATGAATCAAGGCCACAGTCTTTAAACTATAGGTCGCTAGTTTGTTTTACAGTTGCTTGGCTAGAGACTTTGTATTAGAAATTGACATGCTAGTCATTAAAGCAAGCACATAAAATAGATCTGGAGGTAAGTGAGTAAATAGCCTTCTGGGAGAGGCAGCAGGCACTTAGAAAAATAGTCATTTGTAATTTGCAGGATGGAAGAGGTGCTTTTGTAGGCAGTTGTCTGGATCTTTTTCATGAAACATTTCTGGGTGCCTTTTGGTAGGAGGGGTTTGCAATAAAAGCCAGCTCCACAAATAGATTAAATTAAAGTGACAAATCCAAAATTGATGTCTCTGCTTTCTCTCTTTTTGCTGTTTTTCCATTTCTTAAGCACCTTTCTCTGTCTTTGTCTCCATTTCCCACTATCTCATCAAATTTTCTTCATTTCCCCCTATTTTTCCTATTATCCTCTTTCCTTTCTCTTCTTTCTCCAAAAAGCAGCAGCTCCTTTCCCCTCTTTCATTTTCTATCCCCCTGTGACGGTGCACGACTCACCGCTGCGGCACCTCCTCCTGGTCGTCTCAGGGAATTAGCATTTCTAGCCTCCAGAGCGCCCTCTGCAGGCTGGTGTCCTGCTGCCGCTGGCCCCCGTGTCCCTCCCAGGACCCAGTGCTGCCCCCTGGCAATATCCCCACAGTCTCAGGGATTCCCCACCCAGGGGAACCCCCAGCCCTCTATCTCCACTTTGCCTCAGTCGTGGCTACTGCCAGTCACCATCTAGCCCCCGCTCACTGGGGCAGACAGTAGTGTAAAAGCCACTCATCATAGGCAAAGGGGGTTTGGACTTGCTGCCTTCCTCTGCCTCTCAGTACCTCGGACCAGGCCCTGCAGTCTGGGGAGTTGCCAGCCTGGAGCGCTCCTGCTCCTCTGGCTCTCCCCAGCCCTGCTTCACTCCCAATACCCTTTCTACAGGCAGCCAGGCCCTGCTCTCTCCCAGCCTGAAGAGAGACTCCTCTTGACTTCTGGCCCCAGCCCTTTTATAAGGGCCAGCTGGGCCTTCATTAAGCAGCTGTGGCTGCTTTCCAATCAGCCTCGCCTTTCCCTTGCCACAACCCGCTCCCAGGGCTGTTTTAAGCCCTTCAGGGCAGGAGCAGGGTAACCACTCCGCTACACCCCCATTTTTAACTGCCCATGCCCTTTGCTCTCTTGCTATCTATTGCATCTTCTGACCTGATCACCATCTACTCTTGCATCCTCAGAGCTCACCTCATTGTCACTTGCTTTGATCTCACCTTATCCTCTTCAACCTCTCTTTTTCTTTGCCACTCCTGTGGGGCTCCCACCCCTCTTACCTGTTTTTTGCTGAGACTCCCAACTCCCCTTTTTTAATCTTCCTTGTGATGACCTGCTCCCCTCTTTCCTCTGCACATGCAACCGCTTGTGCGTGCATGTTCTCCCACTCGTACACTCTCTCTATCTCGCCAATGCGCTCCTGTAGAGATTGTATGAGGATAGTGAGAGCAAGAGAAGCAGGGCAGGACTCCGAAAAGGCGGAGAGGAGGTCAGAGCTGTGAGGTGTGGAATGGCTGAGGACAGGGAATGAATGAGGTAGAGGGGGAGGGAATGAGAGATACTGTTAGTAGGATATAAATTTGAGCTCAGAAGGCATTTGTTTCACACACAAATGAGGTGGCCCTCTGGTCTCCACCCTTTCACTTTCCCTCCCTGGGGCCCAAGAAAAGGGAGTCTTAGATGTAATTAATGCAATGGTGGCCTCACTCTTTTCATAATTTTTAACAAGTGCATTTCTTCTGCCCACAGAACACTTTCTTTTCAGTTCAGTGCTATCTATTGATCATGGCAAAGAATGGTAATAAGACTGGAGACCAGACCTTGTGGACAAAATTTACAGCTGGTGTCAAAGATGTGAGGTTCGGGGGGACAAGTCTCACCAGAATTTTTTCCAAGTGGGATTGGGCCGTTTCAGCTTGGTCTCTCCCTTCTCCAGCTTCACAACTCCTCTCTGACAATGGATTCATCAGGAACCTATGTATTGACATCCAGGGGCACAACAATGTCTGTCTAGTCTAGTGTCCTTTATCAGAGTGTGCTGATATCAGGATTGATGACACTAGTGACTCCTAGAAGCCACAGATGATATTCTAATTGAGAGAAATCTCTTATTGTCCCCATCAAATTCAATAAGCTATTTGCTGCTGGGTTTTTTTCTGGCTCATAAGGACTGGATGGCTCAGGGAACAGAAATAATAGCAGTATTCTCTCTTTTCACCATCTACTTGTACTCCAAACCTCCCATTTGAGACTTGGGTCTGATAGAGGGCTAGATAGCTTGACCATCTTCTGGATCATGGTTGAAATTTAGAATGGGAAATGGAGATTAATCTGCCATTAGCCATCAGCTGTGTGTGTTGCTCTAAGTCAATGGACATCCTGCTACTAATTGAAGCTTGTCTTGTTGTTCAGCTCAATTGTTTCCGCAGTTCACAATAATACAAGCTTGCTGGAAAGCAAATTCCACTCTCATTATAACCAATTAATCATTGCCTTTTTCCAAATAGATTCCTACTGGATTTTTCTCAAAGCACTAAATAGAGCTATTGTCCAGCTGCAGACCAAATGTCAAGCTATGAAAGAGAGCCAGATGTGTAGCGCACAAATAATTCTGCAGATCCAAGCACTTTCCTCAGATTTCACGTTTTTCTCTCACTCTTATTCATAATAGCCAAACTTACTTCTAAGCCTCAGGGGGCTGCTTCTGCTCCCATTGAAGGTATGGGAGTTTTGTCTTTGACTTTAATGAGAGCAGAAAACCATCATGGTTTTTAAACTGACTCGTGAAGAATTTTCCAGGGATTTCTGTACAGGATGTGTTTTATCTTAAGGTGATGTGACCCTCTGATATCACATTTATCTGGATAGTTTTCTAGAATAGATGAATGAGGTGTAGGGGGTAATATCTTTTATTGGATCAATGTCTGTTGGTCAGAGAGACAAGCTTTCGATCTTACACAAAGCTCTTCTTCAGGTCTGGGAAACTCTGTGTACATTTTCTTGGTCTTACATTTGGTAAGAATATATGTTACTAATCCCAAATTCTAGGCCATATTATATTTGCCAGTGTCACTCAAACTGATAGTGTGATCATTGCATTGGAAGAATGGTTTCATAGGTACTCATTCTGTGTATTTTTTCTCTTAATAATAATAAATAATAACAACAGATTGACTGTGAGCTCAACGCTCTGAAAGACACAGACGGAAGACACAGTACTTGCCCCAAGGAGCTTCCAATCCATGTTGTAGTGTATGAGTTTGACCATCAGTATTGAATGACACATTAAAACAAGTGAAAAATGATTGTGATGAGAAACCTTAATCATCTTGTTCCTTTTGCGTGTTGCTGCTGTTCATTTTAAGAGTCTTTCTGACACCTTTACTCATGTTATGTAGAAACTTACTCTGTGTGTAACTCCTTTAAAATCAATTGGATTATTGGGGATTAAGGTATTACTCCACTGTTCTCTGCTTTGTGTAGTCATTTACACCAGTAGAAAGTGGGTGTAAAATGCCAATAGTTTATACTAGTGTAAATGACTTTGCTACAGGGCAATGGAATACCAAACTCAGCATGAGAAAGGATGGCAGAAATTGGTTCTCTCCATCTTACAAAGTTACTGTGTTCCATATTCTCTAAACTTCTGAGATTGTGGATCATATTTAGCAGATTTAGAGTGCAGTATTGTGACAGCTGTCTAGAAGATGTAGTCCCTTCTCTTTCTGTACACAACAGTTGTATGCCTGGGTTCCCCTGTATCACATAAAAAGTTAATTATTTGACTCAAACACACTGTAATTGATGTGGGCTTAGCACAGAACTAGATTTTTAGTTCAGAGAAGGCTTCATGTTAAACTTCTAAAATATAGTCTGTTATGAGCCGGGAGAGTTGGGTGGGCAGTGAATATATGTTGATGGTTTGAATTCTCTGACTGTAGTGTATTTGCACTTCTTTCTTGCACCGAGTACTTAGCAATTTAATATCTGCTGTTCTGCCATCCCTTCAGAAGTTTCACACTGTAACCATGCTTCCTTTCTAAAGGGCATGGACAGACAGACAGCGCTGATATAGTTATTCCTGTCTTTTAATTCCTGGCACAAGAGGACATTTACTTTTTGAAGGTTGCAGTCTCCGACTCCACAGACAGCGTTTTGTATGATTAATGGTTCTCCGGGAAGAAGTACTAAATAGATGCTGGGAAAGGCAAAGCCCAGTTAGTCTTTCTAATCTGGTGTCTGTTCTAAGCAGAGCCTTTCCTGTGCCTCTCTGAACTATCTTATCTCTGAATTTGTTCCCTGGTTGTATTCTCTTAGGTTATTCTGTCATCTGAAGACAGGCATACTTTCTGTGGAGGGGGCTGAGGGGTGTTTTATGCGTGAGTTAGAGTGCTGTTTGCCAAATTTACTGAAATATATTCTGGAGAAGAGCAGACTAGGTAGGCCAAAGGGTTAGTCATGATTGTTTATGGTGATGTAAATTCAGAGATGTACTTATGCTATTTGTCTCACAAAGGCTTTTACTATGCCTTAGGGGATGCTGTGACTTGTACTCAAAATTATTACTAAAAATAATATTACAAAGAAAACCACAACCAAAATCAGCAATAAAAGAGAGTGAGCTCATCTACAATCTTGTCTGTTCTGTGCCTCTTGTACACAGTTTCCAACAGACCCTCTGCAGCAGTAGTGGAAATGCTATATAAGTGAGAACACTGTCTGGCCCAGTGGTAGAACGCCAAGCATCCATCAAGACACACAGCACCAATGGTATTCCTATTGTAGAACTTAATCTAACATTGTTTGAAGTCAATTCCCAACCACTCTTCACCACACAGACACCATTGTTGCTGTATGACTGATTCCAGAATGGGCATGTTTATCAAAAAAACGTGGATCATCTTCTTTATGGAGAAGTCATCTAGAGTGTGATGGCTATCAAGCCAGTCATTTGTTAGAATAATTATAGATTTTTATAGAAGTTTTTCTATATACATGTAGAATAAACAGAGGATGACATGTTTTTAAAGAGTTTTTGAACCATGCTGTGTAATTCTATAGCAAAAATATAATCTCTAATAAATATTATAGGAATTTTCAAAATGTCGGTGGAAAGGTTACAGAGACACGATGGGTCAGGTAATAGCTTCTATTGGACCAACTGCTGTTGGTGAAAGACACAAGCTTTTGAACTTACACAGCTCTTCTTCAGGTCTGGGAAAGGTACTCAGAGTGTCACTGCTAAATACAAAATGGAACAGATTGTTTAGCATAAGTAGTTATTGCATATTGTAAGAGATCATTCTAGATGACATGACCAATTAACACTTCTGTTTTCATAAGACAAAAAGTGGGGGTTAGTGGATTACAGATTGTTTTAATACACCATAAATCCAATGTCTTTATTAAGTCCCTGATTTTTAGTGTCTAAAAAAAACTATAACTTTAAGCTACGGGCTTGTCTTTTGAAGGTTGTGTGGAGTTTATATTGAGGATGAGGACTGAGACATCAGATTGGAAGCAATCACTTTGTGAAAAGCGTTTGCCCTGGGTGATATGGTGTTTTTGTCATTTATCAATTTTCTACATGAGTTCATTCAAGAGCAGAGTGATTATCTCATTTCACCCACATAGTTGTTCCTGGGGCATTTAGTGCACTGGATGAGGTACATCATGTGTTGTGATAGACATGTGGAGGATCCATGGATCTTGAAAGGTGAGTTGTGGGGGATGTTGATCATCATAGCAGTGGAGATATGTCTATAGAGTTTGCTTCTGAGCTTAGTAAGATGAGGGGTTGATTAAAGGCCAGAAGAGGAGATTTGGGAAAGCATTCTTTCAGGATGTGGTCCCCATTGAGTATGGGCAGTAATTGTGTAATAATACTCCATAAAGGATTCTAGTGCACGGTGGTAGGTCTGTGTTTGGTTGGAGGGTTGTGTGTTGGTGGGATTTTTTTTTCTGTATTTAAGCAGGTTCTTTGGGGGGTATTTAGATGGCTTGTTCCATGATGGAATCTACTTCTATGGTGGAGCCAGGGGCTCCAGAATGGGATTTGTGTGGCGCCATCACTTAAAAAAGTGGGAGAGCTATGCCCTCTGACTTTTTACTGGCTGTAAGGGCGAGCAACGGGAGGGGGTGGAGAGGAGCAAGCTGGGGGCAGGGTATTGGGGGACAGGTGGTGAGGGAGTGGGGCCTCGGGGAGAAGGTGGTGAGGGAGTGGGACCTCGGGGAGAAGGGGCAGTGCAGGAGGCAGGGCCAAGGTTCAGGTGCCAGTGGCCCCCTCACACTTTTGGGGTGCTTCTGCTGCTCCTGGGTGGAGCATCCTTGTTTGATTAAGGCGATTTTAAGTGCATAAAGATATGTATTCCAGACTTTCTTCTCAAAGCATTTTCTGTGGTATGTGAGTGCATGGCTGTAGATAACAGATTTTTGGGTGTGTTTGGGGTGGTTACTAGATCGGTGACAGTAGGTGTGGTGATCCGCGGGTTTCTTGTGTATATTTTTCTGTAGAGTTCCATTGTTGAATCTGATCATGGTGTCCTGGAAGCCGATGCTGGTGCACGAGTGTTTTAGAGAGAATTTTGTGGTTGGGTGGTGGTGGTGGTTGAAGTTGTGGTGGAAATCTCTGAGGGAGTTTAGGTCATCTGTCCAGATAATGAAAATATCATCTATGTATCTTATATGATTGGTTTCATAGTGCATTAGTCCAGAATGTTTCCTCAAGGTGACCCATTGAAAGGTTATAATTTTCTGTTTAATTCCATGGAACTGTTAACTTGAGATCTTTGACCAGAATATCTAGTATTATAATGCATAAAAGTAGAGGGTAATTTAGAAGTTAGCAAAACTCCAAAGTGAATTAATCAGGGGGGTTGCTCATTTAGCTCTGCACTGCCTTTACACATTATCAAAAAGGTTGCTTGCGTTACAATTCTTTCTTTGGTGTCATGATAAACATCACTACTTCATCTTTGTCACATTTTACTGCAGTATTTTCCAAAATGAAACAAGAAAACACATAACATAATGATTGTGGGCTGGATTCTCGCAACTCTAGAAGCTACTCCAATAGCATATAGGGATCATAAAGGAGACAAAATGGGCTAAGGGAGAATCCCCTGGCATAGGTGGAGCACAGGGCTGGCATTGGTGGCTCATGTTACTGCTTTGCAGTCATCAGTATAAGGGGAGTATTGGGATGGAGGGAGGTTGAGGAGATGTGGTGGTGTGCTTGTAGGCTAGCTCTTGGCACTATGGGAGTTCTGGACTGCAGAACAGACCATATGTTACACAGAGGGGTGTTTCAGCTCCTACAGCAGCCCATAACCTGGATGACATACAGGTGACACAAGTCCTATGCCCTCTCTTCCTGGACTGCACCATCCTTGCTGGGTGTCTTAGGAGAGGCAGCACAGGTATCTAGCCTTGGTTATAAAAATCTTCTGCCCATGAGTGAATGCTGCATGTGCAACTGATCAAAAGGGAGTAAAAAAACCATTGAGTTAATACAGATCTAGGCTTCTTGAAATGAAGCCCAATGCTTTAATAATATTAGGTTGTTAAATAATCTTGGGTTCAAGTAGATCACTATTAACCAGCGATTAAAATTTTACAGGGCATTTTCAGTGCTAAGTAATTTATTGATTTTCCGTAGGATGAATGATACAGTCAGAGACCATCCTCAGTGCATTTCTCCACTTGCTGCTGTATATACGCACCTTATTTATAGCCCTTCTTGCAAGTAGAGACTCTTTCAGAGGCAAATAATGTAATTAAAAGGCAATATACTAAAATCTGATGATGTGGTACAGCTAGGGTGACCAGATGTCCCGATTTTATAGGGACAGTCCCAATATTTGGGGCTTTTTTTTTAATGTGGGCTCCTATTACCCCCCACCCCCTGTCCCGATTTTTCACACTTGCTATCTGGTCACCCTAGGAAGAGCTGAAAGTTAAAGTTGCTGGGCTTATTACAATTTAGGGTCAGTTTGCCCCTAAACAGAGGCTGCAATAGTTTGAGATTAAAAAAAAATTACTGCAGTGGTTTTTGGTACATCAGCAAAATGTAACTACAGTTTATTATAACATAACTGGAGCTTATAAGAAAGTGGTTGCAAATATATTGGTCTCCAGAATGTGGTACTCATTTCACTCCTGTTGTTTTCAGTGAGAAAACTGTGAAATGCAATGAGTAGTCATGTACACCTTTACAGTCTGTAAAATGCACAGGATACTGGCATGGGAAGGGAGATTCACTGGTCCCATCTGTGCTTTTCTTAGAACTGTTCCCTGAAGTGGTTATAAACATGGCGTAGGGTATTTAACATGCTTATATATTAAATCATTGGTCCTCCCCTCCCCTGGCTCATCCTTTGTACCCCCTAGAGAAGCGCCACTACACTTTGGGAAATGCTGTTCAGTAGGATTTGATAGAGATGAGTCTAATAATGTCCCATAGAGAGAGTTCTGAAAAGCTGTTAGATGATGTGAAGGTAAGATAGGAAGTGTAGTGGGGCAGTTACCCCGCTCCTGAAAGAAAAGGCTAGGCTGATTGGGGAAGCAGCCACAGATGGGGCATGGCCACAATCAGGCCACAGCTGGCCCTATAAAAAGGCTGTGAGCCAGGAGCTAAGTCAGTCTCTCTCTAGTAGTGGAGGGACAAGGACCTAGCTGCCTGGAAGCAAGGTACCAGAGGTAGAGAAGTGCTGGGGAAAGGCAAGAGGATCTGGGGAGCTCCAGCATGGCAACTCCCCAGGCTGCAGGCCTTGTTCAAGGCCTAAAGAGAGGTACTGTATGCAGGGAAAGGCTGCAGATCCAACCCCCACCCCTCCTTGCCAGTGTTGAGTGGTTTATAGACTACAGTCTGCCTCAGTGAGCGGGGGCTAGATGATGACTGGCAGTAGCCACTGAGGTAAGGTGGGAATAGAGGGTTGGGGGTTCCCCTGGGAGGGGAGACCCAGAATGTGGGGGCACTGCCAGGGGCAGTACCCTATGGTAAAGGGGCACCAGGGTCCAGAAGGGACCTGGAGGCCAGTGGCAGTCGAGATGCTGGCCAGGAGGAAGCGCTCCATACGCTGGAGAGCTAATTTCCAGGATGACCAGCAAGAGGTGCTGCACCAGTGAGTTGTCACTTCGCTACAGGAAGCATAGTAAGAGGCCATCATGGTTCCATCAGGAGCTCTTTAGGTACCTGACAATCAAGAAGGAATCAGAGAAAAAGTGGAAATATTGACAAATGTCTAAGGATGAATAAAAAAGAATAGCACACGCATATAGAGGCCAAATCAGAAAGCCCCTGGCACAAGATGAGCTAAATCTAGCAAGGGACATCAAAGGCAGTAAGAGTGCCTATAAATACATTAGGAGCAAGAGAAAGATGAAGGAAAGTGTAGATCCACTACTTAGTGAGGAAGGAGAGCTAATAACAGATGACATCAAGGAGGCTGTGGTGTTTAATGTCTATTTTGTTTCAGTCTTCACTAAGGAAAACTATGCCCAGATACTTAACAATTAGTATTAACAACAAAGGGGAAGGTACACAAGCCAGAATAGGGAAAGCACAGGTTAAAGAATATTTAGATAAATTAGCTGTATTCAAGTAAACCAGGCCTGATGAAATTCATTCCAGGGTACTTAAGGCAGTAGCTGAAGCAATCTTGGAACCATTAGCAATTATCTGAGAGAACTCATGGAGGATGAGTGAGGTCCCAGAGGATTGGAGAAGGGCAAACATAGTACCTGTCTTTTAAAAGGGGAACAAAGAGAAGGTGGGGGTTTATATATGCCAGTCAGTCTAACTTTGATACCCAGAAAGATAATGGAACAAATCCATGTGTAAGTACCTAGAGGACAATAAGGTTCCTGGGTTGCAATGACCTCTCAGTGTGCCTTCCAGCCCTACATTTCAATGATTATATGAGCGTGTGAAGGGGAGGAGGATTCTACAGGTTTTTTGGAACCATCACTTAGAATTTTGCTGTAACAATTTTAACAAGGGGCTCCCATAATTTTTTGTCCTTTAGCCTGTGACAAATCCAGTTCTCAAAGGGTTGGGCCAGCCAGCACTATACAGACAGGAGGCTGAAAGCAGAAGAGGTCTGCAAGGGAAGGAGTTTGAAGTCACTCCTTGGGAGAAGGGAGGCCTCTAGGAACAAGAAGGAAGTCCAGATGAAGAGTATGCATTGGGATCCTGCCCTGGAGTCTGGCAAGAGGCTAGGAAGGGTGAAGTAGCCATGGGGAGCAGAGTGATCGCCAGTGGCAAACACAGGAACAGGCAACAGAAGATAGAAAGGCTGGATAGGAAATACCCCAAGGAAACAACCGCAAGGGCAAGGACTCAACAGAGCTGCACTGCTGGTTGTAGGGTCCCTGGGCTGGAATCTGGAGTTGCAGGTAGGCCTGGGTTTCCCTGCAAACCACTGGTATAGGAGCGCAAAGCCCTGAGCAGGGACTGAATATTGCCCAGAGGCATTGGACAGTGATCCTGCTGGACTTGATAAGCCTGGAAGAGGTGGATCAGCTGGTGACCTGGCTGGAGGGTCAAGTTACCAAAAGGGAGGCTATCACAGAGTGAGCACAGAGAGTAGAAGGGGGCACTAGATGCCACTCTTTTCCTAAATCTACAAATGAGGAGGCGCACTAGCGGTGAGAGGGAGCCCTGTTACAGTTCCATATTTTGGAAATGTTCATATTTTGCTTTTGAAATCTATAAGGAGAATATTAAGGAGAATATTAACAGCAGAGCACAGTGTTTGCTGTGTCATTGGATGGGAGCTGTGATAAGTGAGGTGAAGACCTTCCATGAGCTACAAACATTTCCTTTTTTGGAAAATACCTGCCATTTGGTGCAGACTCCTCCACAGCACAGGTCAATGTGCGGGACAAGGGATACAATTTTCAAAAGTGATTTAGGGAGCCTAAATCTCATTGGAAATCAATGGACATTAGACTGCTAAGTATGTAAGGGTCAGAGATTTCCAGAGACAGGCATGTAAAGATGTATATAGACATGGAGTATGAACTGGAAAAGCACCTAAGCAAGTTAGGTGCCTGCCTTAGGTGCCTAACCGGCTAAGATTCTTTTGGAAATCCCAGTAGGTACCTAGCTGAATCTTTAGGTGCCTAAATATATTTGAAAATCTGCCCCTACCCCACTTTTGAAAATGAGATTTTAGGTTTGTAAGTCACTTAGGGCCCTTTGAAAATTTCACTTTCAATCTTCAGCTGGTATGAATTGGCATAGACCCTTTAGCATAAACAGGGATATGCCAATTTTCTCCAGCTGAAGATTTGACTCCGCAATAAGGAAGAGGTTGTCTCTGTCAGAGATGGCTGAATTCAGAGAGGAGTAAATGCCTTCAAAGACTGGGAAGTTTTACCCCAACCTTTTTCAGTTTAGTGATGAATCTTTAACAAGGTGCTTTCAGAAATGCCATATAAATTCCTTCTTCGCATGCTTAGAGTAGCTACCACTCAAACTCCATTGGGGCTGACACCGATCTAGTAACTAAGAGGAGGTGCATTTGCATTAATAACTAAGTCTGGGAAGAAAGGAAGGGACCCTCCTTTGGGATCCGAGGCTGCTGAGAAGAATGTCTCAGAAAGTATCTAAAGAAAATTACAGTACTGTACTTAAAAAAAGATGGGAGGGGAGCTTCTCCACATTCTCAGTGCTTAACAGAAACACAGCTTGATATTTCTGTGAACGCTCTCCTATTGCAGTTTGCTATAAGAAGGATGTGCTGTTATGACAAAGGATTTTATGTCAAATGCAGCCTTGAGGATCTCTCTCCACCCCCGTCTGTATTTTCTAAGGCTTACAACAAGCTGAATAGTATATTGGGACAGAGAAAATAATGATTATAACCCTATTAAAATAACAAATCCCTTCAGCTTCCCAGTGGAGTTGACTAGTCAGTTTAAATATTGGTTTGGAAAAACTGAAAAAAGTGCTGAGGTAGCAAAGTTCCAGGCATGCCGCATGCTCTGCTAACAGTGTCCCCCCTCTGCCCCCAAATTAAGGAAAGTAAGTGAGACCTCTAGAAATGTGCAATCAGAATAAATAGACTGTGGCTGTATTTTCGCTGCAGCTGTTACTTTTTTAATTAACCTGCATGTTTGCTAATCACCAGACTGGAATGGAACTAGTAGGTGAAAATGTAACGTCCCCTTGGATGTCAGTGTCTCTGTCTCAAGACAGTCTTCATGTGGAGACATTCAACTTGATCAGAGTTTCAGTGCTCAGGATGTTGATGAAGAAACGACCTCCTATCACCCAGCCTCTCACTGCTGGAAACTCTTTCACGATGACGACTTGAACATTTTGCTACATCAAATAACCATTGACCAGAGGTACAAGGAGCCATCTTGCACATTTAGGATGAGATTTTCAAATACACCAATGGGATTTGGACACCCAGTGTGGGATTTTCAAAAGTGTCTAAGTGATTTGGAGATGAGTCCTAAGGTGAGATTTTCAAAGGCACAAATTGCAGTTAGATGCATAACTCCCATTGACAGTCAATATGTGCTCTGTGTGCCTTTGAAAATCTACCACTGACTTTCAATGGGACTTGTGTGCCAAAGTCACTTAGATGTTTTTGAAAATCTCAACCCCTAATTCCCACTGAAATTCTTGGGACCTGAGTATCCAAATACCCTACGTGGCTTTGGAAATATCAGCCCTAAAGCCTGGTTCGGCTAAAGCTACATGCATAGAGAAATATCGGATTGATCCTGTCTCTACACCAGGCAAGACCCAAGTCAAACCTCTTTAACATTTAGGCCATTTGTGTTCTTTTGTCCTTCTGCAGCACATCTTTGTGATACTGGAGGTGAGTTCACACTGTATGCTGGGCTAAGAGATCCTGATCATGCTAGATCCTGAATCCCTATTCCATTCCCATTTAAAAATGTTGGGTGTTGGGCTTCCTGTACCTCTGAAGAGCCTGATCCATCACTTGGAACTGTTGCAGGTGTCAGCAGAAAGACTATTGTCAGGTCTAGGCAGTGGGCTTTGTGCCTTTTCCCTGTTCAGCTTTGAACCAGGCTGCCCTTGGTTGTCTCTTTTCCAAGCTGAAAAGGCCCAGTCTTTTTAATCTCTCTTCATACTGCAGCCGTTCCATATCCCTAATCATTTTTGTTGCCCTTTTCTGAAACTTTTCCGATTCCAATATATCTTTTTTAAGATGGGGTGACCACATCTGCATGCAGTATTCAAGATGTGAGCATACCATGGATTTATATAGAAGTGTAACCCCTCTGCCAGGCTGAAACGATAGCAGCAAGGGCCAGGTTCAATACCTAGGGGTCCCTTCCCCACAACGTAATGCAAAACCAGCTCGAGCCCCCACCCAGTGACCTGGGAAAATCTTACACACACCCCTGGGCGCCTCAAGGAGGCAATACTTCCCCTCTCGCAAGCACAGACTCTTGGTGTAGCAGAAAAGGTTTAATTACATAAGATAAACAACAACAAGCATGAAATTTGGAAAATACCTCAACTGGAGTTCATAGGTCAAACCGTGAGCAAAGACCCACCCCAGCAACTTGGGCCGTGTCCTTCTCTCTGGGCCCTTGAGTCCAGCAACCCCCCTAAATCACCCACAGTCCCAAAAGTCCCACAATTCAAAAGTCTCTGTCCCGGGTCAGGCAGCCCAGAGTTCAAGAGTCTCTTTGCAGAGGTCCCCCTCCCCAGCCTAGGTAGAAAGGGGCACCTTACGTGGTTCGGGGCCAACTGCCCTGCCTCTTCGTGGGGTTCTGCTTCCACTAGTCGTCCCCGCAAACAGCTCAGCTCTGCTTACTTTGTGGGCTGCTCCACTCTGCCAGCTGCTCTGGTCCACCAGCTGTCCTGTGATCCGCTCCAGCCGTCCTCACGAGCTGCTCAGCTCCACTCACCCAGTGGCTGCACAAACTGTTCCACTCTGCTCTGCCAGTATTGCTTCAGGCTCCCCCACTCATCAGCACAGTGCTCTCAGCTCAGCAAGTCCAGCTCTTCAGTGATTTCAGCTCCACTCACTAGCACAGTGCTCTCAGCTCAGCAAGTCCAGCTCTTCAGTGATTTCAGCTCATAGTAGGGGAGCCCCAGTACCAGTGAATTCAGCTCAGTAACCTGCATCTAGATTCTTAAGGGAATCAAAAGTTAACTCTGACATTCCACAGTGGAGAGAGGCACAGGTGGAACTGGTGCTCCTGACTCACACAAAGAGCCTGCACCACCAAGTACAGATACCTGTCCCCAGCCTCTCTCTTTTCAATGGGTTTTGGAACCCATCTAGCAAGCGCTATCCAGCTGACAATGAAACCCCCCATCACAAGACAATTTTGTAGTTCCCCATTTACCCAATCAGGGTGACAACATTTCATTCTCCTGCCCCAATAACAATGAAATTGGGGCTCCCACAGCTGTGAAAATAACCATCCCATGCTGCTTTGCGGTATGCTAAGTGGGGTGGGAGTGCCCATGCAAATAACCGAAATACCAATGCAACACTTTCCGCACTCCCCATAATTTACCACCAGATGTCAGGGTGGGGCTCATCCTGACTCTGCTTACAGAAGCAATATGATATTTTCTGTCTTATTATCTATCCCTTTCTTAATGATTCCCAACATTTTGTTTGCTTTTTTGACTGACGTTGCACATTGTGTGGATGTTTTCAGAGAACTATCCACAATGGCTCCAAGATCTCTTTCTTGAGTTGTAACAGCTAATTTAGACCCCATCATTTTATATGTATAGCTGGGATTTTGTTTTCCAATGTGCATTGCTTTGCATTTATCAATATTTAATCTGCCATTTTGTTGCCCTGTCACCCAGTTTTGAGAGATCCTTTTGTAGCTCTTCGCAGTCTACCTGGGACTTAACTATCTTGAGTAGTTTTGTATCATCTGCAAATGTTGCCACCTCACTGTTTACCCCTTTTTCCAGAGGGATCTCTCTCCATTTTGAAAACTGACCATTTATTCCTATCCTTTGTTTCCTATCTTTTAAACAATTACCAATCCATGAGAGAACCTTCCTTCTCATCCCATAACTGCTTACTTTGCTTAAGAGCCTGTGGTGAGGGACGTTGCCAAAGGATTTCTGAAAATCTAAATACACTATATCCATTGGATCCAACTTGTCCACGTGCTTGTTGACCCCCTCAAAGAATTCTAGTAAATTGGTGAGGTATGGTTTCCCTTTACAAAAAACGTGTTGCCTATTCCCCAACAAATTATGTTCATCTATGTGTCTGACAATTTTGTTCTTTACTATAGTTTCAAGCAGTTTGCCTGGTACTGAAGTCAGGTTTACCAGCCTGTAATTGCCGGGGTCTCCTCTGGAGCCCTTTCAAAAAATTGGTATCACATTAGCTATCATTTGGTACAGAAGCTAATTTAAATGATCGGTTACAGATTACACTTAGTAGTTCTGCAATTTCAGATTTGAGTTCCTTCAGAACTCTTAGGTGAATACCATCTGGTCCTGGTGACTTATTACTATTTAGTTTATCAATTTGTTCCGAAACCTCCTTTAATGACACCTCAATCTGGAACAGTTCCTCAGATTTGTCGCTTACCTAAACATGAGCAATTCTTTTTATCTCCCTCATATCCTCAATCGTAAAGACCAATGCAAAGAATTCATTTAGTTTCTCCTCAATAGTCTTATCATCCTTGAGTGCGTCTTTATCATCTCGATCATCCAGTGGCCCCACTGGTTGTCTAGCAGGCTTCCTGCTTCTGATGTACTTAAAAAATGTTTGCTATTACTTTTTGAGTCTTTGGCTAGCTCTTCTTCAAATTCTTTTTTGGCCTTCCCAATTATATTTTTACACTTCATTTGCCAGAGTTTATGCTCCTATTTTCCTCATTAGGATTTAACTTCTATTTCTTAAAGGAGGTCAAGTATCAGAGGGGTAGCCGTGTTAGTCTGGATCTGTAAAAGTAGCAAAGAGTCCTGTGGCACCTTATAGACTAACAGACGTTTTGGAGCATGAGCATGCATCCGATGAAGTGGGTATTCACCCATGAAAGCTCATGCTGCAAAACGTCTGTTAGTCTATAAGGTGCCACAGGACTCTTTGCTTCTTAAAGGATGCCTTTTTGCCTCTCACTGCTTCTTTTACTTTGTTGTTTAGCCACAATGGCTTTTTTTTGGTTCTCTTATTATGTTTTTTTCTAATTTGGGGTATACATTTAAGTTGAGCCCCTACTATGGTGTCTTTAAAAAGTTTCCATGCAGCTTGCAGGGATTTTACTTTTGGTGCTGTACCTTTTAATTTCTGTGGAACTAACCTTCCATTTTTGTGTCATTCCCCTTTCTGAAATTTATTGCTACAGTGTTGGGCCACTTTCATGTTTTTCCCACCACAGGGATGTTAAATTTAGTTATATTATAGTCACTATTACCAAGGGGTCCAACTATATTCACCTCTTGGACCTGATCCTGTGCTCCACTTAGGACTAAATCAAGAATTGTCTCTCCTCTTGTGGGTTCCAGGACTAGCTGCTCCAAGAAGCAGTCATTTAAGGTGTCAAGAAACTTTATCTCTGCATCCCATCCTGAGGTGTCATGTACCCAGTCAATATGGGGATAAGTTGAAATCCCCCATTATTATTGAGTTTTATTTTAATAGCCTCTCTAATCTCCCTGAGCATTTCACAGTCACTATCACCATCCTGGTCAGGTGGTCGGTAATATATCCCTACTGCTATATTCTTATTATTCAAGCATGAAATTACTATCCTTAGAGATTTTGTGGTACAGTTTGGTTCATTTAAGATTTTTACTTCATTTGATTCTATGATTTCTTTCACGCATAGTGTCACTCCCCCACCAGTACGATCTGTTCTGTCCTTCCAATGTATTTTGTACCCTGGTATTACTGTGTCTTTGATTATCTTCATTCCACCAAGTTTCTGTGATGCCTATTATATCAATATCCCCATTTAATATGAGGTACTCTAGTTCACCCATCTTATTATTTATATGTCTAGCATTGGTATATAAGCACTTTAAAACTTGTCACTTTTTAGCTGCCTGCCATTACATGATGTAATTGAATGGGACTTTTTTTCATTTGACTGTTTCTCATCAGATCCTACCTGCTTTTTATCATCTTCCATCCTCTCCTCCTTATTAGCACATAGGGAATCTCCATTTATAGATCCTCCCCTAAGGGATGTCTGAACCACGTGGTCCTCTGCACCTGTCGGCTTTCCCCCAGCCCTTAGTTTAAAAACTGCTCTATGATCTTTTTAATTTTAAGCGCCAGCAATCTGGTTCCATTTTGGTTTAGGTGGAGCCCATCCTTCCTGTATAGGCTCCCCCTTTCCCAAAAGTTTCCTCAGTTCCTAATAAATCTAAACCCCTCCTCCGTACACCATCGTCTCATCCACACATTGAGACCCGGCAGTTCTGCCTGTCTAACCGGCCCTGCATGTGGAACTGGAAGTATTTCAGAGAATGCTACCATGGAGGTCCTGGACTTCAATCTCTTACCTTTCAGCCTAATTTTGGCCTGCAGGACCTCTCTCCTATCTTCCCCTATGTCATTGCTACCTACATGTACCATGACCACTGACTCCTTCCTAGCACTACACATAAGCCTATCTAGATGTCTCTCAAGAGATCTGCAACCTTTGCACCAGGCAGGCAAGTCACCATTCAGTTCTCCTAGTCATCACAAACCCAGCTATCTATGTTTCTAATGATTGACTCGCCCATTACTAATACCTGTCTCTTCCTAATAACTGGAGTTCCCTCCCCCAGAGAGGTATCCACAACATCATCTGGAAGGAGGGTCTCAACTATGGGATCATTTCTCTTTGCTCCAGTTGGATGTTCTCCTTCCCTAAGGCTTTCATCCTCCTCAACAGCACAGAGCCTGTCAGACTGGGGTGGGACCATTCTACCTTGTCCCGGAAAGTCTCATCTATGTACCTCTCTGTCTGTCTCCCTTAGCTCCTCCAGCTCAGCCACCCTGCTCTCCAAAGCCCATACACAGTCTCTGAGGGCCAGGAACTCCTTGCACTGAATGTACACATACGCTACCTGCCCATAGGGCAGGTAATCATACATGCTGCATTGGGTGCAATAAATTGATGAACAGTTCCATTTATGTCTATGGGATTACTTTCTTGCTTAAAGTTAAACATGTGCTTAACCCCTGGCTGAATGGAGTCTCTGGACAGCACCTCCCATTAGGTGCTGCAGAGAGAATAAACCATGAAGGAACCAGAATCAACAGTACTGAGCTCCCATTGACCTCAAATAGTGTTCAGCATGAGCAGCATCTCCTAAATTTGATCCTGTGAGTTAAACCCTCAGCTGGTGTTAATCAGCACTGGCATACATTGAATCTCAGTGATTTACACCCGTGGAAGGACTGGCCCTTGTTGTTTGTGGTGGAGCAGAACATTGTTAAAGTGCTTACATCAGCACTGGCAACCACATTGATTCTTTTTTTCTCTAAAGAAGCAAAATTGAGATCTTTTAAAAATCAGCAGTCACAGTAGGCCATTGCTGTGCATTCTCTGTTTGTTAATTTAATGTATAGGGTGGCTAATGAACAAAACGATAGTGAACAAGCAAGCAAAAAGCAAAATTCTCTGTTTCATGCTGAGATATCATTATTGGCATCACAGCAGTTAGCAACTTTCTTAGGCTATGGGTACAGTAGAGAGCTTTCAGTGGCACAGCTGCACTCCTGCTGACATAGTGCTGTCCACATGGCTGCTTAGGTTTGTGTAACTTATGTTGCTCCAGGGAGTGGCTTATTCACACTCCTGAGTGACATAAGTTGTACTGAGATAAGTGCTAGTGTAGACATAGCCCTTCAAGGCTCTGTAAGTGAACATTGTGGACATCTGCCTGGGATCAGGCATGGGGCAGAGTTTGTTCTGAGACAAGGAGGATGGAGGAAGAAACATCTTCTTTGTTACCAAATGCAGATTTTTGCAGATAGATTCAGTGTATGTCTACATTGCAGTCAGAGGTGTGACTGCAGTATCTGTAGATATACCCACCTAGCTTCGATCTAGCTAGCTCATGTACCGATAGCAGTGAAGTCATGGCAGCACAGATTTTAGCATGGGCTAGCTTCTTGAGTACATACCCAGGCTCTCTGGCAGGCTTGTTTCAGGTGGCTACCTCACCCTGCCCATGGGCGGCAGGTTATATATTTGTGTGGGGCTCGGGCCCCACTAATATTCAGGGCTGGGCGCCCTGCTCCAGCAATAGTTGGAGCTGGGTCTCTTCCCGCCCCCCCCCTCCCCTGCCCCGGTCCTGCCTGGATCGGCCCCAGCCACCGCAGGTCTCCCCTCGCCGCCGCGACCCTGCCTGGAGCAGGTCCCAGCCCCCGCCTGCCACCCCCCCTCCGCGTGTTCCCCCCCCCCCTCCGCCGCGTTGTGTTGCGTCCCTGCCTGACAGAACGCAGCGCGCTGCTGCCGGGAGGGCTCCCAGCAGATTTGCTGTCTGCTGCCGCAGGGTCCTAGTGCCTGCCCTCCGCCAGTACTGGCAAGGCAGGCTGCCCTTACCCTGAGCCTCTCCAACCCCAAACCCTCAGCCCCAGCCAGAGCCCTCATTCCCCCCGCACCCTAATCCTCAGCCCCAGCCCTGAGCGCCCCCACATCATGAACCCCTCATCCCCCCGCACCCTAATCCTCTGCCCCAGCCCTGAGCGCCCCTACATCATGAACCCCTCATCCACAGCCCTCACCCACAGCCCAACCCTCTTCCCTAGCCCTGAGCCCCCTCCTGCATCATGTACCCCTCATCCTCAGCCCCACAGTCCTCACCCTGCACTCCCTCCTATCCCCAAACTCCCTCCCCCTTCCCACACACCCCTTCCCAACCGCAAACTCCATCCCAAAGCCTGCACCCTTCACCTCCTCCTGCATACCCACCCCCTGCCCCAGACCAGAGCCTGCACCCAGCACCCTTCCTGCACCCTAATCCCCAGCCCAGGATCTGCACCCCAGACCTCCCCCGCCGAGCCCCCTCCCAGAGCCTTAGGCAGGTGGGGGCGGAGTTGGGGGGGGGCGGAGTTGGGGGCGGGTTCTGGGCCCCACCAAAATTTTTACAAACTTGCCACCCATGACCCTGCCATGACTTCACTTGCATTGGTACCTCAGCTAGCTAGATCAAAGCTAGCATGGGTAGGCCTACATGTACTGTAGTCACATGTCTAGCTGCAATATAGGCATATACCAAGTGACTGATTTTTGTAAAGCACAAATGCTGTCATGGAAGTCACCAGGAAGAGAGGTTGCCATGAATTGAACTACACTTTACACTGTGAATACATTAAAAGGTGATCGGAGCACTACCTCCAGCTCTGGCAATCCATTAGCCAGTTGAAATTCATATAGCAAATAAACAGCACACTCCAGTGGAGCAAGTATGCAGTTCTTCAGAGGCACAGTACACAAACTCCCACCAGAAAAAGGTGTCTTAGTTTCCTCTTCTTCCCCCGCCCTCACCCTACAACCCGCCCAGTAGCAGTTATTTGTCTGCCTTACAGAGAGATCTACTTCTCTCTTTTTCAATATTATTTAAGTCTCAAATAAGATTAATGGAATAAGATTCTCAGCTCTCTGTTCCCTTTCCCTTCTAATGACATTTGGCTTTCATGTACATCTAAACTTTTTTTCAGTTGTGGTTACTGATGTTTATTCCTTTTTACTCATCTACACTCTGAATGCAGAGACAAAGAATTGGGATAGAGAAGGAAACATGAGACAAGGATCCTTTTCCATTTATTTCAAACTGGAGATGAGGCCACACTGATAAAGTTCAAGCCCCATTCATTAATAATATTTTGAGCTGGTATTTTGACTTGGTCCATTACAAAGACATGGAGCTGCCACGATCTGCTGATCCCCAAACTCCTATGGTGTTGCTTGTGGATCTTCTTTATGTTATGGGGGAGACCTTGGTCTAAGGACAAACTCTGCCTATTTTTCAGACACAGAGGTTTGGATGAGTTCAGCTGAACTTTAAATGGACTTTTAGATGCTTATCTGAAATGCACCAAGAATTCTGATGTCTGGCCATCAATAGTTCTCATTTGGAATGATGTTCCCTCTAATATTTATTTCTAAAACAGGCATATTAACACTATCTTCCAGGTCTTCAGTTATCAAAAGCCACAGGCAGCCTTCCATTCCTGTGATCTCTGCAGCTACTTGGCTTACTGAACTAGGAATATGTCTGGATTTTCTTTAAAAAATAAATTGGCCCCTGTAAATTGATCCCCTAACACCTCTCTAGCCGCTCCCCTGAGCATAATGTGGACAATGCTGAAAAGCTCTATATAACCGACACACTGTGAAAGTGTCACTAGTCCCTATGTTGAGGTATATTATTATTATTTATATTATGGAAGCCCTTATGAGCCCCGGTCATGGACCAGGACCTCATCGTGCCAGGTGCTGTACATATGCGGAATAGTAAGATTGTCCCTGCCCCAAACTGCTTACAGACTAAGTCCTATGTTGATAAGATGCTTAAGAGTGGATAGGAGATGCTGCAGTTTGACATCAACCTTCTGAGTGTGAGGTTTCTGAAATAAACTGAACAGCAAATTATGGGGGAAGGGGGTTCCAAAATATTAAATTCAGATTATTTGGAGGACTCAGAAGCACTTTAGCTCTTATTTTAAGTATTTGTAGTTTATAATTAGTAAGGCACAAAGGACGGGGCCCACAAAAAAGATAGAGCCATAAGTTGATCCTTTGGCCAGTAAAGTGGAGCTGGAGTTGTGGTGAGTTATATTCACTGCAATCCTTGCCTGGAACGGAAATGGTCCATCCTTATACCCTCAACGCTTCTTGGTATCCTGCTCTGCCTGAAGCATTAGAGTGGGGAATGGACTCTCCAAACTGTGCCCCTCTGCATGCTGTGCCCGTATGCCTGCACCTCAGAAAGGGGGAGACATTGCTGCAGAAAGGGGGGGCTGTGATGTGACAGGCTGGAGGGGGAGAAGAATCAGAGAGGTGGGGAATCTAGATCTTTCTTTAACTGTCTGAATACGTAATGCACCAGTCATTATGGAACCTAGGACCATTTTCCCCCTCTGAGGTTTTGTAACATACATCTGTGGAGAGAGAGATCTTTGGAAGGAAGAAAACTCAAAACCCTGTATGCTTCCTGAGAGAGCTCACGTTGGGAAGAACAAAACCCTCAGCATCCTTCCCTGTGCTCTCAGCAACGGGAGACATGAACTCATCTCCTGAGCCAAGAAATGTCAGTTGAGCACCTTCTCCATAGCTCCCAAGAGCTTTTTCCTGGGTACCGCCAGCTACATTGTCCCCATTAAAACAACAAGGAGTCCGGTGGCACCTTAAATACTAACAGATTTATTTGGGCATAAGCTTTCATGGGTAAAAAACCTACTCCTTCAGATGCATGGAGTGAAAACTACAGATGCAGGCATAAATATACTGACACATGAAGAGAAGGGAGTTTCCTTACAAGTGGGGAATCAGTGTTGACAGGGCCAATTCAATCAGGATGGATGTGGTCCACTCCCAATAATTGATGAGGAGGTGTGGGCCTTCAGGTAGTTTGGCTTTTGTCTGCTGACTGCTTAGATGAAGGGGACCAGTATCTTAAACTGAATCTGGCATTCAATGGGAAGCCAATGCAGTGAGCAGAGCACTGATGTGATCAGTTCTCTCTTCTACCCAGGAGATTGCCTGTTCTGCATTGGGCTAACTAGGGAAGTGGGAACCCTAAAGGAGCATGGAAACAGCTGATAGACCACAAGGGAGACGGCCAGGAAGGGAGGAATGGACAGGATGAGACGCTTAGCAAGGTGAAGGAGGTACCAAGGGAGACCCAAACTGAGGGAGAGAGGAGAAGAAGGGAGGATGAAGAGAGCAGACATGAGGGCAGAAAAGAATAAAACCAAAGAGGAGAGAAATAAGACCAGATGTTATCACTGTAGAGACTGCTCTACATGTCTGCGGCTTCCTCTCTTCCCCACATCCTATGTCTGCCTATACTCAGAGCCTGATCCCTATATACTCTCAGTTCACTTTACATTGCCCTTGTTATATAAAAGGGCCTTACAATATACGAAAACAGCCTTCTGAGAATAGCTCTTGTGCAAGGCCTGTCTTGGGCCGGCAAAGAATTGTCATTAGGTTTCTGTTCTGGCTCTGCTCCCAGCCCCAGCATAAGGATCATAATGGGCTTTGGAAAGTAGACCATACGTTAGAGCAATCCTGATGGTGCTTTAAACTTACACTGGGAACCTGGCAGGCTAGTGGCTGCTCTAGAATACACAGCCACCTTCTCCCCACTCCGGCCCCCATCCCATGCAGGGATGTAGTAACAGAGAATTGGGGCCTAAGCTTCTAATGGCTATGGAAATCCTATAAAAGCATGAGCTACTAGTAACTTTGCCCACTGACTGCTCAGCAAGATTTCACTGGCTTCCCCAGAATCCTTCGCCATGATTTGTGTTGGAAATGTCCTCAAAACCTGGCATATATATTTAATGGTAACCACAGTTTGTGATTTTGATGTATGTGATTTGCAATAGATAAACTATTAAAGCTTGAACATCTGGATTTACACAGAACAGAAGCCTTCACCCTAAAAGATACTGAAACCAGCAGTCATCAATATGTGAGGGAAAGCTCCTGCATGTGGCTTCACTCATCTCTTCTTGTCTAATGGTGATAGTGGAAATTGCATCGTTAAATAACCCTTTTAGTGGAGGGTAGGTATAGAGTGGCTACACAGGAGACCCTGCAGCAGTACAGCTGTGCCCCTGTAAGGTCCATGGTGTGGACGTAGCCTAAGGCTAACTAGTAGATTTAGCATTTGAGGGGGAGGAGTAAGAAACTACCAAAGAGATTTAAATTATACCTTTTTTTTTAGCCCAAATTTTGAAATATGGCCTCAATTTTACTCAGGCAAAACTTTCTCTCTGAGTCTGAGACAGTTTTGGCCGTGAAATGAGTGTGATTCAGGATTTGGCCTTGTATGAATTAAGTGAATTTAGTACTGGCTTGATGACGATAGTGACTGAAGTGCTCTTCTTGATCCAGAACAAGCAGAGCACAGGCAGCAATAAGCCTCCTATGTATTTCATCTCTACCCTCATCCGCTCTTTGGCCTCCATGTGAATATTGTCACTTAGTAACAATTGGGGATGTGGACCACCCGACGCCCCTAGGAACTCACTCTCAAACTCGTTGTACAAAGGCCACTGAACCTAGGAGATCCCAATGGTTTTCACTCAGCAATCTGGAGGTGACAGGCTACCTTTCCCTTGTTGGTCCCTTGAGCCATCTCCTCCTCTACATCTGTAAGTTTTTAAAATAGCTGTTGTAAGTGCTCAGCCAAAATCCCATTCACAAGTGAAGAAATACACCCGATCACTGGGGCCTCAGAATTTCTGTTTGTGTGCAGTGACTGTGGGATCATTACAGCCTTGTTTTAGCCCTCGGTTCTTGGTTGCAGAGAGCCCCCCAGAATATCACCTGGAAGTGAACCAATGCTAAAGCAAGGCTGGCAATGGCAAAATCATTTAAATATAAATCTTTCGAGATTCCTTATTGTGGAAAAGATTGGCCGTCCTAACAGACACCAGCACATCAGTACTGACTCTAATAGCTAATGTACTCATCTTAGTGAAATCCCATTAAAACTCCTCGTAGGCATGATTGTTTAAACCCCTTGGCTGCTTTTTATAGATTTATAGGTGGAAAGTTGCTCCAGCTGAGATCATCATCATAAACATTTCTAAAGCAACACCAGTCCACAAAGCACTTCACAAGCTGGTACATGTGCCATCACATTTACCCCGGTATGGGTGACTCTAGTCTATGTTGGGGCTAGCACCCTAATTCAGGAAAGTAGTTACACTTGAAGCATGCTCACAAGCCCCACTGATATCCGTGGGGCTTCACCTTGTATATTAAAAATTAAGCCCATGCTTGACCGCTTTCCTGAATCAGGGACACAAGTAACGGTTGGGATTTTTATCCAAACATCAGCCATCATCTTTAGTAAATTGGCCTTTGCTCCTCTAAGCCATTAGTCACCTTTGCAAAGAATAATTTTAACACATCCATTTGCCCTGTGCTGCAAACCATTAATTTGATTTAAGGCAAGGCAGCCATCTGTTGCATTTGAATGTGCGTGATGATTTGCGATAATCTTGCTGCAAGCATAGGTCCGTTCTCAACGGCAATTGAGCTCCACATTGTTGATTTATTAAGAGTTTACTCGGCTTGAATAGTCTTGATAAATAGAAGGTAAATTAAAAAGTGATTAATTTGTAACACTAACATCAGTCATGGTAAAAATAATTATTAAAGAAAAAAAGCACCCACTCATTTCTGACAGCTTGGCGGTATCATTAATTACAATAAATCAACATGAATGCTAAATCATGGATTTACTTTTTTGGGCTGGAAATGGGGCTAAAATGCTCTCTCTCTCTCTTTTTTTTTTTTAAAGTAATATCTTTGGGAGTTACATGGAGCAAAAACATGATTTTGCACCATGTCATGGCTTACAGACAAAGTATTTTGCTGAAACTGTGTTGATCAAATAAAAAAAAGAGTATAATGACTAAAGTAATTAATAGTAATTAATTAAACTTGTGAAATCTAAATAATGTTTATTGGTAAATTCACATTCAACTCTTAAAAGTAATATGGGGAGCTTCTGGACACTGATTTAGTTGGGCTTGGTCCTGATTTAGTTGGGGTTGGTCTTGCTTTGAGCAGGGGTTGGACTAGATGACTTTCTGAGGTCTCTTCTAAATCTATGATTCTATGACTGGTGCATCCTGAAGGGCCTTATTTTGTACCCCAGTGAAATTGGGAGGGAGGGTAAAGGTCTTTGGGCTCTTCTTTCCCACAAGGAAGACCACACTTTCCATACTAGCTTCTTTACCCTCCCAGAAGGGGAGCCAGGATCTGGTGGAGCAATTTCCCTACTATGCTGGAGGAAGTAGATTTAATCCCAGCTGTCAGGCAGGAGGGAAGTCATCTAATTCAGTCATCAAAAGAGGTAGGGAAGGAGGAGCTGCAGAGTTTGCTTGGGGGTACTTCCCTCTTGTACCCCCATTATAGGGATATGGCCATCAGAGAGAGAGAGAGAGTATGTTGAGGGAGTGGAACACTGCCACAAAACTCCAGCTATTCATGCCAGATAGTAGATAGTCACACGTTAGACCCCCTCCAGGTAGGATTTGACTTATACTGTCTCCAGAACTGTAACTTAGGGGGGTCTGAAAAGGACACCTTCCCCTCTCACTATCCTCAAGGTTGCTCCAAGATCAGGTTCGTGGTCCCTGGTTCAGCACATAATATTCATGGTTCAGTGTGAGACACATATAGGGCCTTGTCTACACTGCTCTTTTCCCCCCTTGTGTTTCCCAAGGCTGCTACCACTGGTGCTGCTCCTCTTGTAACAGTAGGCATGGAAGCACTAGAATAACAAGCCCCAGCAGCCGCTGCCACCCGTGTTTTAACCTGCTCTGAACTGAGTTAGAAGACACAGGGCTTAGGAACAGCACTGAGGATCTAGACTCTGTCTCCCCTCACATTCCCATGGGTGGAGGCACTGGATGTAGAACTGATATGCTGCATTAGGGTGAAGAAACTAGATTATTCAGTTTGTAATGTGTTCATTTCAATATGCAACATGTGTGATACATGCATTTCTGTGCAGAAGGTTCTGAATAATGTTCCCAACAGCCCCTTGTCCTTTAATGTCTGCTACAATACAAGTCTATCCTCTTGTGGTAATGTGGCCTATCTATTTACCCTAATTGTGAGTGCAACTGTAAGAACCGCATGTATATTTATAAGATGTCACAATAACCTATAACAGCAGATATTGATGGGAAAAGGTGCGAAAGGGAGGCAGACTGAATTAGTCCAAACAAAAAGTCCCCTGATATAACTCAAGACTGGGCTGAGATCATGACTGGTAACGTAAGACCAAAAGTCAATGAACTAAAATTGGTATGTCCGATATTAGGCCTAATTGGTGGACTCAGTAATGAGGGGGTGGGCTGTTCTGCACGTCGCTGCCTTTTGGAACCCTTAAAGAAAGAGATTTTGGGAGGAGGCTGCAGGAATGAGTTTTACCATCACTGCTGCAACCCTCACCATCTCCTGGCACCCTGAACCTGGTGTAACACTGTTTCACGTTTGACAGTGACTGGGTTATGTGAGCACCCTTAGACCACGTATTCCATCTAACTTAATACAACCCTACTCACAAGGTGTGCCAAAATAAATTAAAATTCCTGGACCAAATTTTCTTCTCAGTGATGCCAGTGTAAGTGCAGAGTAACTCGACTGTAGGGAATGGATTATTTCAAGTATATACTATTGTCACTGAACACAATTTGGCTGGGCTCTCTATTTGCATTCATATATGGTTATGGTATTTTATACCAGGGATCAGCAACCTATTGTATGCATGCCAAAGGCGGCACACAAGCTGATTTTCAGTGGCACTCTGCTGCCGGTCTGGGGTCCCGGCTGCTGGCCCCCTGCCAGCCAGGGTCCCGGCCGCTGATGTGGGATACCAGCCACCTGCCTGGGACCCTGGGTGCATTCTGAGGTACAGTGAGTCACAACTGCATTAGCAAGAGACCTATTGGTATTTTCTTTTCATGACTCCCTTCCTTGCAGTCTCAGCAGAAAAGCCAAAGGTAGCCAAAGGGGCTTCAAGGCTGGACTGCCCTCTCCCACTCTGCAAGCCAGTGTCAAGGCCCAGGAGTGTGGAAAGCTTTCTCCATGATGCTCTGCTGTACCTATTCTTTGGATAAAAAAACAAAACGAAGAGTTTGACCTCCAGATCTGTCAGTCCATTACTTTGCAAGAGCACAACCTCCTTTTCATAACATTTTTAAGACCAATAACTATAGTGATGTAAAGAAAATGCAAAAAAATTGATTGCATGTGCCGTTTAAACTGACGTTAAAAGCTGATGGTTTGGTCTAGCCTAGCCAACTTACTCCCAAGTAACTTGCACACATGGCTACAATCCGTGGTAACAGGTGAGTGGCAGACATCTGTGCTGTCTTGAGGGAAGTAAATCTAGATGCACATGTTGAGAAGTAACATGGCATAGTCATGACATGCTATATTTTGCCCAATTTTCTGTCCTGTTGGGATCTATTTAGCTTTTTGATGTTTTTGTCTGCCCAGAGGTTATAGATGATGGTGTTTAGTCTGTGACTTAACTATTGCTTCCTTCAAGCATGCATGCAGATGGATGTATCCTGCTGTGCCAAGTTATATAAATTTTTAATTGTCACAGTAAAAATATTTGCTTTGAGTGGCTTTGAATGAGCTCCAGCCTCTGGGAAAGTGCCACTCTTCATTCTAATGAGGAAAGAAATCATCTGATTAAATCAAGCTCCCCATAGCGTGCGACCACTTCAATAAATGTTTCATGTTGACTGCATGATGCTTTTAAAATGTAACAGCTGCTTATGTAACCATTACATGGGAAATAAATAACCTCGGTTATTTATGACCATCAACACATAATTATTTCTTGTATTTTTATTACAAAAGATTCCATAAAAGTCACTTCTCGTTCCCCAAGTATATGTTTGGAAAGAGCTCGAGGCCATGTATGCAGTAGGAAATTTAGAGCAGTCTGAATCCATTCAGAACTATTTTATATCCAGAGATGCGCAGGCTGCTTGTGAATTTTTTATGGAGAATTTTGAACAGACTCCTCCATGTGAATATTCCAACTCCTTTTTGGTTTTGATCCCAGATCACAAGTTCCTTCAATGTGGGGAATGCAGTTAATTACAAAGTAAAGGGATTTTTTTATACTTCAACCATGAGGCTACATTAAAGGAAACTGTGCTGATATTTTTGACACCTTACTAGCCGGGAGGCGGGAACAAAAAAAAATCACACCAACTTAGATGAGAGAATTATAAAGCAGTAATAAAAATATATGTCGCTGATCCACTGATATGAATTGTGACGTGATGTAATTTCTGGGGACTAGCAATTAAATGATAATTCCACCTAGGAAACACAAATTAGCTAATGTCTCAAGAGATTTATACATTGCTCATTATAGTGATATCTTAGCATGTTTCCCATGAGGAAGCCATACAGTACAGTGTAAACATGGAGATCTAGGTTCTAATCCCAGCTTTGCCACAGACTTGCTTTTTGACATTGGGCTGGTCACTTAACCTCTCTGTGCCTTTAATTCCCCATCTGTAAAATGGGGATAATGCACCTTCTTCCTTTGTAAAAAGCTTTGAGAGTTATAGATGGAAAGGGCTACGTAATACTTGTGGTGTTATTAGAGCTAGTCAAAAATTCTCCCCCCGCCACATTTTTGCTGGAAATGTGGAGTACTTTTAGGTTTTTTTTTTTTAACTATTTTTTCTGTTGTTCACCAAAAATTGAAACCAAACCGCAACCAACCGCAGTTTTTGAGAATAATTTCTAATCAAAGTTTTCAGTATGGATGCCTTATGCTTCATAAAGTCCCCTAGCGGGCAAACATTTATGCATATATTCATCAGTGTGACCCCTCGTGGTAGTGAAGTTAAGCACATGCAGGATTAGGGCCAAAGGCATATCTGATTCCCAGTCCTTGGGCCCTCAGATCCCTTCCTTCCAAAGCGATGATGTGGGAACCCAAGCACTGAACTCTCCTACAAAGTGTTTCCCTTCTCTGGGTTTTTAAGGGAAGGACGGCTTAGTGCTTACACCAGAACTTTTCTTCTAGAACACGGCCCGAGACCAGTCAGGCTAGTTGTGGTAGAATCGTCCAAGGCTGAGCGAGGAAGGGCTGAGCCTGCGTGCTGCTTAAACAACTCCTACCCTGGGGAATTGAGTGGTTGGATTGTCGTAGTGGTAGATTCACTGATGCCCCATTCATTCCGCCCCTCTCCAGGTACTAGCTTCATGCCAGGAGTTCTGCAGCTTGCAAGAGGTTTGCACTACCTCTGTGGGCTCAACGAATCCCGCCTCTTTCCACAGCAGAACTGCACTACAAGAGCAATCTGAGTGGCTGCAGGAAAAGAATGGGATTTAGATCATAAAACTCTTCTTGGATAAGATTTTAAAGCTGCTGCTTAAATAAGTGGTAAAACTTCTCTTAACTTCAATAGGAGCAGTTAGACCAAAACACAGCACTTCAAAAATTCCATCTTCTGTTTCTCCCATTGCGGTTAACTTCTGTCTGCGACACTGTTGGTGTTTTATATCATTGCAATCAGCCTAGAAAAAAGAAACTAAGATTAGTGGAGACAGTCACAATCCCACTCTTTCTTCAGACATCACCATCTCCTAGTGTGAATAGCACTGCTATCTGTAGAGGAAAGTAAATATTGTCCTGGAGTGATTTCAGTATGAAAGACTTAAAACTGTGCTAACAGCCAGTAACCATAAATGGCATGGATTCATCTGATGTGTTATGTTGCAGTTTTGTGAAAATCATTTGACATGCTGGCATAGAGTGCTAAAGCTATAAATGTTAGCAGGCTTCACTAATAGAGTTTTTAGGATTCACTCTTTATTCTAGATAATATGCTGCCACCTATGAAAATTTTCAAGTACTTATATAAAGCTGCTTAAGGCAGATAACAAAAAAAAAGTCATAATTGCTTCTGGTTTTGCAGGAACATTTTCCTCTGCAATGTCTTTGTTAGTCACTAAGTGATATTAGCATTTTCCCCTGAGCAAAACAGACTGACTATGTTGACTCAGGTTTTAAAAGTCTTGGAGCTAGTCAGTCACTGGCTAATCGGGTCAAAGCGTCTCATCTGAAGGCAGCTCGCAAGAACACACTCTTATTTGTTAACTACAAGGGCTCTGCCTAACTATAAATATAAGAAATCTTTAATATTAACCTTTGTAACATTTAATGTATTTTAGGGTTGTAAAAGGTGCCAGATCTGACAGACATCTAGCCACAGGACAGTCACAGAGGCCATACACGCCACCCAACCTGTGCGTTCAGCCCTCAACTGACGCCCATGTTCATGATTAGGAGCCTCTGACCTTACTGGAAGTTTTTCCATCTCTATTACCCAGCACAGTAAAATAATAACAACAGTACCACCTAGCTCTTTTCATCTGTAGCTCACAAGTAGTTCAGCATCATTTTACAGAAGGGGAAACAAGCCCAAGGTCATACACCGGTGGCAGAGTTAGAAATAGAACCCAGGGCCCATGACAGCCAGCATGTTGCCTAGTCCCTGGGTCATACTGTTTCCTGAATAACAAAAGACCCATATCTGCTAGCCAGGGCTCATCGCCCTCTTTATGGCCCAGCTATCAGAGTCATAGATTTCAAGCTCAGAAGGGACCCTTATGATCATCTAGTCTGACCTCCTGCACAACGCAGGTCACAGAATCTCACCCACCCACTCCTGTATCAAACCTGTGTCTGAACCATTGAAGTCCTCAAATCATGGTTTAAAGACTTCAAGATGCAGAGAATCTTCCTGCAAATGACCCATGTCCCATGCTGCAGAGGAAGGCGAACCTCCCCTCCCCCCGCCCGAGGCCTTTGCCACTCTGCCCTGGAGGAATATTCCTTCCCGACCCCAAATATGGCGATCAGCTAAACCCTAAGCATGTGGGTAAGACTCACCAGCCAGACACCCAGGAAAGAATTCTCTGTAGTAACTCAGATCCCACCCCATCTAACATCCCATCACAGACCATTTACTGCTAGTAGTCAAAGACGAATTAATTGCCAAAATTAGGCTATCCCATTATACCATCCCCTCCATAAACTTGTCAAGCTTAGTCTTGAAGCCAGATATGTCTTTTGCACGCACTGCTCCCCTTGGAAGGCTGTTCCAGAACTTCACTCCTCTGATGATTAGAAAACTTCATCTAATTTCAAGTCTAAACTTCCTGATGGTCAGTTTATATCCATTTGTTCTTGTGTCCACATTGGTAGTGAGCTTAAATAATTCCTCTCCCTCCCTGGTATTTATTCCTGTGATATATTTATAGAGGGCAGTCATATCTCCCCTCAGCCTTCTTTTGGTTAGGCTAAACAAGCCAAGCTCTTTGAGTCTCTTTTCATAAGACAGGTTTTCCATTCCTCAGATCATCCTAGTAGCCCTTCTCTGTACCTGTTCCAGTTTGAATTCATCCTTCTTAAACATGGGAGACCAGAATTGCACATGGTATTCCAGATGAGGTCTCACCAGTGCCTTGTATAATGGTACTAACACCTCCTTATATCTACTGAAAATACCTCGCCTGATGCATCCCACGAGCGCGTTAGCTTTTTTCACGGCTATATCACATTGGTGGCTCATAGTCATCCTGTGATCAACCAATACTCCAAGGTCCGCTCTTCTGTTACTTCCAACTGATACATCCCCATCTTATAACAAAAATTCTTGTTATTAATCTTTAAATGAATAACCTTACACTTTTCACTATTAAATTTCATCCTGTTACTATTATTCCAGTTTACAAGGTCATCCAGATCTTCCTCTATGATATCCAGGTCCTTCTCTGTATTGGCAATACCTCCCAGCCTCATGTCACCTGCAAACTTTATTAGCACATTCCCACTTTTTGTGCCAAGGTCAGTAATAAAAAGTTTAAATAAGATTGGTCCCAAAACCAATCCCTGAGGAACTCCACTAGTGACCTCCTTCCAGCCTGACAGTTCACGTTTCAGTACAACCCATTGTAGTCTCCCCTTTAACCAGTTCCTTATCCACCTTTCAATTTTCATATTGATCCCCATCTTTTCCAATTTAGCTAATAATTCTCCATGTGGAACCATATCAAATGCCTTATTGAAATCAAGGTAAATTTAGATCCACCGTGTTTCCTTTGTCTAAGAAATCTGTTACCTTCTCAAAGAAAATCAGGTTGGTTTGGCACGATCTACCTTTTGTAAAATGATGTTGTATTTTGTCCCAATTACCATTGACCTCAATGTCCTTAACTACTTTCTCCTTCAAAATTTTTTCCAAGACCTTGCATACTACAGATGTCAAACTAACAGGACTGTAGTTGCCCAGATCACTTTTTCCCCCCGCTTTCTTAAAGATAGGAACTATGTTAACAATTCTCCAGTCATATGGTACAACACCTGAGTTTACAGATTCATTAAAAATTATTGCTAATGGGCTTGCAATTTCATGTGCCAGTTCCTTTAATATTCTTGGATGAAGATTATCTGGGCTCCCTGATTTAGTCCCATTAAGCGGTTCAAGTCTGGCTTCTACCTCGGATGTGGTAATATCTACCTGCATATCCTCATTCCCATTTGTCATCCTACCATTATCCCTAAGCTCCTCATTAGCCTCATTAAAGACTGACACAAAGTATTGTTTAGATATTGGGCCATGCCTAGATTATCCTTAACCTCCACTCCATCCTCCGTGTTTAGTGGTCCCACTTCTTCTTTCCTTGTTTTCTTCTTATTTATATGGCTATAGAACCTTTAACTATTGGTTTTAATTCCCTTTTCAAGGTCCAACTCTACATGGCTTTTGGCCTTTCTCACTTTATCCCTACATGTTCTGACCTCAGTAAAGTAGCTTTCCTTGTTGATCACTCTCTTCTTCCACTCCTTGTAGGCTTTCTGCTTTTTCTTAATCATCTCTCTGAGATGCTTGCTCATCCAGCTTGGTCTACAACTCCTACCTATATTTTTTTTCCCTTTTCTTGGGATGCAGGCTTCTGATAGTTTCTGCAACTTTGACTTGAAGTAATGCCAGACCTCCTCCACCTTTAGATCCCCAAGTTCTTCTGTCCAATCCACTTCCCTAACTAATTTCCTTAATTTTTTAAAGTTAGCCCTTCTGAAATCAAAAACCCTAGTCACAGATCAATTTTTGTTTAGCCTTCCATTTAGTTTAAACTGAATTAGCTCATGATCACTCGAACCAAGGTTGTCCTCTACAACCATTTCTTCTACGAGGTCCTTACTACTCACCAAAACCAAATCTAAAATGGCATCCCCTCTTGTTGGTTCAGCAACTACTTGGTGAAGGAATCCCATCAGCTATCGCATCTAGGAAAATCTGAGCCCTATTACTATTACAGACTGGAGGACAAGTGCTAGTATCTGGGAAGTTAGTCTCCTATGATCACACAATTCCCATTAGTATTTACTTCATTAAAAACATTTGAAAGGTCTCTATCCATATCCAAATCAGATCCTGGAGGTCTATACCACACCCCAAGCACTATCTCAGGGGAGGCTCTAGTAACTTTGTTCCCCAATGTGATTTTTGCCCAGACAGACTCTGTCTTATCCATTCCATCCAGGGCCAGCTCCAGACCCCAGCGCGGCAAGCACGCGCGTGGGGCGGCCCTTTCCCGGGGGGGCGGCAGGCTGGGCCGGCGGACCTGCCGCAGTCATGCCTGCGGGAGGTCCACTGGAGCCCCGGGACGACCGGACCTGCCGCAGGCATGACTGCGGAGGGGGCGCTCGTCCCGCAGCTCCGCTGGATCTCCTGCAGGCGTGCCTGCGGCAGCTCAAGCGGAGCCGCCGGACCTGCGAACTGTCCGCAGCTGCGGGAGGTCCAGCCGAGCCGCGCGACCAGCGGAACCTCCGCAGTCATGCCCGTGGGAGGTCCGCTGCTCCCGCGGCTCCGGGGCGCCTCCCGCGCATGACTGCTTGGGGCGGCCAAAAAGGTAGAGCCGCCCCTGATTCCATCCCTTCTTATTTCTTTACAATCTACCTCATCATTGATATACAATGCTACTCCACCACCTTTGCCTTTATTTCTGTCTTTCCTAAACAGCACATACCCTTCAATACCTGTACTCCAGTCATGACTACGATTCCACCATGTTTATGTTATCCCTATAATATCTGGTTTCACTTCCTGCACCAGTAACTCTAGTTCCTCCATTTTGTTACCTAGGCTCCTCACATTAGTGCACAAACATCTTGATTCTTGCTGTTTGGCTTTGCTCACATTCTTTACCCGATTAGGCCCAGACATTCTACCACCAGTATCACCTATTAGAATGGTATCTACACTACCCTTCCTCCATATATTCATTCTCCTGCCCATGGCTGTATCCTTTCTTACTTCGTTTTCTCCCCTCTCAATGTTAAAATCTGGAGTGGAGATTACCTGGACATCTCCCAACCATCTCCCCCCAATTCCTAGTTTAAAGCGCTCTTAACCAGTTGTACCAGCCTCCATCCTAGAAGTCTATTTCACTCCCTACTCTGGTGAAGTCCATCCCGAGAGAAGTCTTCAGTCCACGAATGCCTCCCAGTGGCCATACATCTCAAAGCCCTCTTTATAGCACCACTGCCTGAGCCATCTGTTGATTGTCATAATCTTGTCACACCTTTGTTGCCCTTCTTTAGGAACAGGCAGAATCCCACTGAAGATCATCTGGGCCTCGATTTCCTTAAGCGTCTTCCCCAGCCTGGCATAGTCTCCCTTGATACGTTCCAGCGAGAATCTAGCCGTATCATTTTGTTCCCACATGAAGGACAATCAGTGGATTCTTTCCCACTCCCATTAGAATCCTCTTCAGCCTCAGGTCCACATCTTGTATCTTAGCACCCGGCAGACAGCACACCCTTCTGTTCTCCGGATCAGCTCTAGTTACAGCCCTGTCTGTTCATCTCAGTAAGGAGTCCCCAATCACAGAGACCTGTCTTTTCCTGGTGACGGTGCGATTCTTTCTGCTCCCTCTGGCTGCAAGTCCTCTTGATTCCTGTTCACCCTTGCAATCCTCTGCAACCCATCCCGTATCCTCCTGGGGCTCATATTTGGTGTTATCTCCATTTACTCTTCCCCTCTTATAGGATTAGCTGCTCTTCTCCTCTTCCTTGCCCTCTCACCTTCAGCAACCACCTGCTGTGCCCCTTCTTCATTTTCCGACTCTGTAAACCTGTTCCTGAGCTCTATTTCTCCTTCACTAGCCTGTCTTTTCCTCTGCCTGCTTCTCTTAGTCACATGCTTCCACCGTCCACTTTCCTCACCCAGCAGTCTCCCCCTAAGAGTTCTTTGGTCCTGCTTCCATCTGCAAGTCTGAGCTTTTCCATTCAGACTCCTCATATCTTTGCTCCATCATCCACTCGAACCCCCTTCTAAACTCAACCAGAGTTTCCACCTGCATCTCCAGTCCTTGGATCTTTCTTCCATCAGCTCTATCAGGCGGCACTTCATGCAGATGAAACTCATCAGGTACCCCCTTCAGGATCATGTACATGCCGCAGCTTCCACATCCAGTCATCTTCATTGTGTCTTCCACTGCTTGGGTCACAACAACTGCTGCCTCTGTGTCTGTCATAGGCTTCCCACCTAAATCCTGTAAATCTGGGAAACAAGCCAAACCAAAACACCACCACCCACAGCAAAACAACCCCCCAACAAGCACCAAAACACTGCTAGAACTCCACACACTCCCTTCAGTAGCCTGTCTGTTCCTCTGCCTGCCTCTCTTAGTCTTCCCCCAAACTCCCCCTGTAGACTTCCACTCAAACTACCCTGTTTACAGCTCTGTTTGCTGGCTCCTGTGCTGCTGCAGCTGTCTATGCTGCTGCCTGACTACCTTTATAGGACCCCTAAGCAGAGAAGCCCTGCCCCCTAATCAGGGCTCAGCTTCTCTCCCAGCACATTGCCCCTACCAGCCTCCACACATACAACTACAAATAGCTACAAATACCTTCTCCTCCAACAGAAATCCCACTCAAACTCCCCTGCAGTAGGGGGAGACAAAGCACCAAAGTGAGTGAGTGTGGGTTAGACTAATAACAATGATGATAACAACAACACAGAAGTCAGATTTTAAGAGTAAGAGCTCTGGAGTTGAATATATTGCTTTGGAACTGAATTTGCCTTTGAGCAGTAGAACAGTTGAACATGGATGCTTATTATCTGCTTGGGTTTTGTTTATTATCCTTTTTCTGCTAACCTCCTCCCTAACACTCCTCCCCCCCACACACACACAAAGAAGAAGCTTGAAAGAAAAGCAATATAATTAATAATCACTCCCACCATTAGGCATGGCAGTCATTCAAGAGTATTATTAATTTACTCCCGTCACATGAGCAGCAATGTAGCTGCGCTTGTGTGATGCCACATCTTTGAATTAATTATTGGACCTCTAAATGGAAAGCTCAGGTTTGTTATTGGTAAGCCCAGGTGGTGGAATGTTCTGACACTGACATTCTAGAGTTGTATAATTTTTACAGGCACTGACAGACTATAAATGAGCATAAAAGTTTATAATGTGCTCAGCAGTGCAGTTTTGATGTTGCTTAAAAACAAAACACAAGAAAAGCCTGCAGTGCATTATTATTTCCTTGTTTATTCTATCTCCCTTTTATGCTGAAGAGCAGGTGTGCCACAAGTGCTAAGCAATAACGGTGGGGTCTTTTCATGCTCTCGTACCTATACAGAATATTGCTTTCTCAGGATGCTCACTGGTCAGCTTGGGGGGGCCAAGAATTAAGAAAAAAATCCTTAGCCCACCCTGTCTGAGCCTGCAAAACTGAATAACATTTTCAAAGCTTTGGGGTTAGGATATTCATCTACTCTTTCACCTCTGACATTCAGTAAATCTATCTATCTAAAGTATTTATATGCCCTCCATTACTATGTTATCTGAATGTCTCACTATCTTCAGTTATTTAACGTCACAACATCCCTGAGAGCTGGGAAAGTGAAGACCAAACATTCCTCAAAGAAGAAGGATGGTGGGAAGAACAATAGCTCAGTGGTTTGAGCATTGGCCTGCTAAACCCAGGGTTGTGAGTTCAATCCTTGAGGGGGCCATCTAGGGCAAAGTCAGTACTTGGTCCTGCTAGTGAAGGCAGGGGGCTGGACTCAATGACCTTTTGGGGTCCCTTCCAGTTCTGAGATAGGTATATCTCCATATTAAAAAAACAACAACAAAAATTTAGCACTCGTTCAGCAGAAATCATGGTAGTGGGAGATTTCCTTCTCCATTTGAAGGTCAATTTTCAGAAGTGACCTGACATAAATCTTTAAAGGTGTCATATAAACCTAGATACTGTCTCACATGACCTTCTCATAAACAAACTAGGGAAATGCAACCTAGATGGAGCTATTATAACGGGTGTAAAGAAATGGTTGGAAAACCATTCCCAGGAAGGACATAATGAGTGGGGTCCTGCAGGGATCAGTTCTGGATTCACTTCTGTTCAATATCTTCATCAGTGATTTAGATAATGGCACGGAGAGTACACTTATAAAGTTTGTGGACAATACCAAGCTTGGAGGGGTTGCAAGTGCTTTGGAGGATAGGATTAAAATTCAAAATGATCTGGAGAAATGGTCTGAAGTAAATAGGATGAAATTCAGTATGGACAAATGCAAAGTACTCCACTTAGGAAGGAACAACCAGTTGTACACATACAAAATGGGAAATGACTGCCTAGGAAGGAGTACCGTGGAAAGGGATCTGGGGGTCATATTGGACCACAAGCTAAATATGAGTCAACGCTATAACACTGTGGCACCTTAAAGACTAACAAATTTATTTTAGCATGAGCTTTCGTGAGCTAAAGTGAGCTGCAGCTCACGAAAGCTCATGCTAAAATAAATTTGTTAGTCTTTAAGGTGTCACAAGTACTTCTGTTTTTTTTTTTGCGGATACAGACTAACACGGCTGCTACTCTGAAACCCGCTATAACACTGTTGCAAAAAAAAGCAAACATCATCCTGGGATGTATTAGCAGGAGTGTTGTAGCAAGACACAAGAAATAATTCTTCAGTTGTACTCTGCACTGATTAGGCTTCAACTGGAGTATTGTATGCAGTTCCGGGCACCACATTTCAGGAAGGATGTGGACAAATTGGAAAGAATCCAGAGAAAAGCAACAGAAATGATGAAGGGTCTAGAAAACATGACCTATGAAAATTTGAAGGAAAAAAAAGGGTTTGTTTAGTCTGGAAAAGAGAAGGCTGAGGGGGGATGTAACAGTTTTCAAGTACATAAAAGGTTGTTACAAGGAGGAGGGAGAAACATTGTTTTACTTAACCTCTGAGGCTAGAACAAGAATCAATGGGATTAAATTGCAGCAAGGGAGGTTCAAGTTGGACAGTAGGAAAATCTTCCTAACTGTCAGGGTGGTTAAGTATTAGAATAATTTGCCTGGGGAGGTTGTAGAATCTCCATCTTTGGAAATTTTTAAGAGCAGGTTGGACAAACATCTGTCAGGGATGATCTAGATAATACTTAGTCCTGCCGTGAGTGCAGGGGACTGGGCTAGACCAGTGGCTCTCAAACTTCTCAAACGGGCCGCAGACCGGGCCGGTTTGCTTAACTGCTGCATCTGCAGGTTCAGCTGATCACGGCTCCCACTGGGACTAAATCAGGTGGCCTGGAAAATCTCCATTCAAGAATATTAAAGGAATTGGCACATAAAATTGCAAGCCCAATAGCAAGGATCTTTAATGAATCTGTAAACTCGGGGGTCATACTATATCACAGGAGACTTGCTAATATAGTTCCTATTTTTAAGAAAGGGGGAAAAAGTCATCCAGGAAACTACAGAGCTGTTAGTTTGACCTCAATTGCATGCAAGGTCTTGGAACAAATTTTGAAAGATAAAAAATAGTTAAGGATAGACGTGAACGGTAACTGGGATAAAATACAACATGGTTTTACAAAAGGTAGATTGTGCTTAGCCAACCTGATCTCCTTCTTTGAGCAGATAACGGCTTTTTTAGGAAATTCAGTAGATCTAATCTACCTGGATTTCAGTAAAGCATTTGACACAATTCCACATGGGAAATTATTAGTTAAATTGGAGAAGATAGGGATTAATATGAGAATTGAAAGGTGGATAAGGAACTGATTAAAGGGGAGACTACAATGGGTCATACTGAAAGGTGAACTGTCAGGCTGGAGGGAGGTTACTAGTGGAGTTCCTCAGGGATCAGTCTTCGGAACAATCTTATTTAACATTTTTATTACTGACATTGGCATGAAAAGTGAAAGTGTGCTAATAAAATTTGCAGTTGACACAAAGCTGGGAGGTATTGCCAGTATGAAGAAGGACTGGAATATCATACAAGCAGGGCTGGTGCAAGGATGTTTCGCGCCCTAAGCAAAACTTCCACCTTGCGCCCTTTCCCCTCCCCCCGTGCCCCTGTCCTGAGGCGCCCCACGGCAGTGCTCCCCCTCCCCCCGCGGCAGCTCCCCCCCTCCGCCCTGAGTCACCCCCCTTGTGGCAGCTCCCCACCCCCACCCTAAAGCACCCCCCCGCCCCAGCTCACCCCTGCTCCGCCTCCACCCCGAGCACGCCGTGGCTGCTTTACTTCTCCCGCCTCCCAGGTTTGCGGTGCCAAATCCTAGTGTCCTAGGCGACCGCCTAGGTTGCCTAAATGGTTTCACCAGCCCTGCATACAAGAAGATCTGGATGACCTTGTAAACTGGAGTAATAGAAACGGGATGAAATTTAATAGTGCAAAGTGCAAGGTCATGCATTTAGGGACTAACAGCAAGAATTTTTGCTGTAAATTGGGGATTTATCAGTTGGAAGCAACAGAGAAGAAAGATCACAGGAAGACTATGAGCCGTCAATGTAATGTGGCTGTGGAAAAGGTTAACGCAGTCCTAGGGTGCATCAAGTGAGGTATTTCCAGTAGAGACAGGGAAGTGTTAGTACCATTAAACAAGGAACTGGTGAGTCCTCATCTAGAATACTGTGGGCAATTCTGTTTTCCCATGTTTAAAAAAGATGAATTCAAACTGGAACAGGTGCAAAGAAGGGCTATTAGGATGATCTGAGGAATGGAATCCTATCTTATGAGAGGAGACTCAAAGAGCTTGGCTGGTTTAGCCTAACCAAAAGAAGGTTGAGGGGGGATATGATTGCTCTCTATAAATACATCAGAGGGATACATGCCAGGGAGAGAGATGTGTTATTTAAGTTAAAGGCCAATGTGGAGACAAGAACAAATGGATATAAACTGGCCATCAACAAGTTTAGGCTTGAAATTAGGTGAAGGTTTCTAACCATCAGAGGATTGAACTTCTGGAACAGCCTTTTAAGGGGAGCAGTGGGGACAAAAATCCTAACTAGCTTCAAGACTGAGCTTGATAAACATATGGAGGGATGGTATGATGGGACTGCCTATGATGGCATGGGGGTCCATTGCTGACTGCCAGAAGCAAAAACCCCCAACTGCTAGAGGAGGGACACTAGCTGGGGAGGGCTCTGAGTTACTACAGAGAATTCTTTCCCGGTGTATGCCTGGTGGGTCTTGCTCACATGCTCAGGGTCTAACTGATCACCATATTTGGGGTTGGGAAGGAATTTTCCCCCATCAGATTGGCAGAAACGCTGGGGTTTTTTGCCTGGGGTTTTATGCCTCTGCAGCATGGGGCAGGGGTCACTTGCAGGTTTAAATTAATGTAAATGGTGGATTTTCTGTAACTTGAAGTCTTTAAACTATGACTTCAGTAGCTCAGCCAGAAGTTAGGGGTTTAGCACAGGAGGGGTGGGTGAGGTTCTTTGGCCTGCGATGTGCAGGAGGTCAGACTTGGATGACAGCGATGAGCCCTTCTCACCTTAAAGTCTATGAGACCTCTCTTTCACCTCTGGTTTCTAGTCAGCACAGAACTGCTGACGTCCCCCAGGGAAGTCTGTCTTTGAAGTATTTCCAAGAAGGACTGAAAACAGAAGTGTCAGGTCTTGCCTTAAAAAAAGGGTGGGGGGGTTCCCCCTGGATTTCCAGCCATACCTTGCAGACTCTAAGGGGGCAGAGAGCTCATACAAGCTTTAGTGAAGTAGCTGATTTTTTGGAGGATTATCTGAACCTTTTCAGGTTCACTCATCTCTTTTGGGCTCTACTGTGCCTTTCACAAACAAGGGGAAAGGAGACCAGGTGGGTTATTGGACTAATAACCAGAGGCAGTGTATATGCTACTCCAAGGTGGGGAGAATGCCTGAGGGGAATGCTCTCTGAGGTGGCTTCCACACCTCTGATTTGGAGGTACAACCTGCACATTTCCCTCTCTTCCTTGCTCTCCCCATTCCCCATCCCTTTTCGGGTATCTAGCGCTAAGACTCCTGGGATTCTTGCAATGCAGGAGTCCTAAGGCTTGGATCAAGCCTGCCACCTGTGCAGATGGGCAAAGGAAGAAGGCTCTTTGTGGCTGAGCTTTAACCCCCACATGCAGCCATGCAGGGCTAGCCAGGACCTGGTTCTTGGAGGGGATTGCAGTCATTGTTATCAGTTCCCTGTATGTTCAGTTTGATAGCTGTAAGAAACTTTTTTTTTAAAAATCTATAGTTATAAACCAGATAACACTGCACTCTGCTGTCCATACATTGCACTTGTATAGTTATGATAAAAATCTGACATATGTACAAAAAGAAAGTGGTCTCTGCAGGTGAATAGGAAGGAAACTTGTGCAAAAAAATGAGGCACCCAAAATTAGCAGACATGTGAAAGATAAGGTCAGAGGATGCACTTCAGCAGCTGTTACTTTATAGGGCAAATCTTGAGCGCCAGACTCAGTTTTTATTCAGTCCTCACCCAAGCACACTCAATTTCTCACTCAGAATCTTCTGAGAATTAAATACCTGAGCCAGCTCATTTTTTGAAGTGAATAGGAAGCTAAATGCAACACAGGAAAAACTTTAACAAAAGAAGTGTAAACATACAAGTGAAGGAAAATATGTCATTATAGTGTAATAAATAGGCAAGCCATTTAAAATATTCAATCAGTTACCATGTAAAGAAGAACTCTAAACTTTTTTAAAAAAATATACCGGTAACTGCATTTCAATAAGGGAAAATACGAATGTCTCAAAATCTAATAATCTCACAGTTTGGTGAGTCAATTTATCAGTAAAATATACAATGTAGCTCCGGCTACCCCAGAGCTACATTGTTGATACACTGCCCAAGAGGGCCGCTTGAAATGTGACAGCAGCAGCAAAGATGGAACTCAGAGCTGTTGCTCCAAAACCACAGGCTTCTGCCTCTTGAGCTAAAAGAAAATACCTAATTATTCCTGCAGTATTGGGGCCAATGATATGAAAGCAAGCAGTTTGGAATTCACCCAGTAGAGGGTAGTAGAATATATATTTGTACCCCTTTCATCAGTGTATATTACAAGGCCCGGTCTGTGCCTGATTCACAGAGGATGCGAGTCTGTTACAGCACCTGCTAAAGAGCCTGACTTTTTAGCTCAAGCTATAGAGATTTATGGTTTCAATTTTGGATGTTCTTGGTTCAATCCCTAGCATTTCAACCAAGAGGGCAACCATTACATATATGCATTAGCCATTCATTTTAATATCTTTTCCAGGCTTTGCGTAAACTCTAAGAAGGTCTCAGAGACGTCTCACATAATCCACTGCTTTGATAACATGTTACTAAAAGTCTCAATTATAGCATGTCACTCACAAAAGGCAACGTTTTGGTTACTAAAACTAACGATGCAATTGAGCCTTCAGAGTGATTGGATTGGTGTGAAGAATCTTTAGTAGGGTATCTGGACAAGATCTAAGCTGATATATAATGGACACCATCCTTTCTGCTCGAGAGGGTACCTTGTTGTATACTATAGTACAATAAGAACAGCAATTTGTAAAGGTTTCTTTGTCAAACATGTTCCCCTCAAGTCACAAAGTAAACAGAAGGAAAAAATGCGCCTGCTACTTCTGGCAAATCTTGTGAGTAATGATGTATTTCAAACCCAATTGTAGTGGGCAAGAACTGTAGAACAAATACATCTGTATGCAGAAGAGAACCTGGGTGTGTTGTTTTGTTCATTCATTCACCCCCATAGCACCTTGTTCTCCCTCACTTTTGACCCTCCACAAAAGTCTGGAATCCATGCAGGGATGGTGGAGTGGAGACTGAGTGACCAGAAAGGAGGAGTTGGTGGGGTGGAGGTGGGGCCCCGGACACACACAGTCCCCATCTAGCTCTGTGGAAACTAGGTGAAAAAGACAATATGGCCCTAGAATGTGTCCTCTTTTCTACATAGCCCTTTCCCTTAATCTCCTCCCCCAGGATTTAGGTTGCAGCTGCAGTCAGGGAAAAGCTCTGGGACTATGTGGATGGTACTTGCTTCTCTGCCATCTGTCACATTTGGACGTTTTATAAGCTGGGTGGCAAACTCCTCTCCATCTCACCCCCAAGCAGGGCTGCCCAGGGGGGAGGGAGGCAAGTGGGGCAATTTGCTCCAGTGCCTGGGCCCTGCAGGGCCCCCCATGAGAATATAGTATTCTATAGTATTGCAACTTTTTTTTATGGAAGGGGCCCCCAAAATTGCTTTGCCCAGCCCCCCTGAATCCTCTGGGCAGCCCTGCCCCCAAGACAGGCTCAGTAGAGAAGAAATTTGTGGGCGATTCCTTAAAGGTCTCCTCAGAGTTCCCTCCCACTAGCTAGCCTCTGGGACAGGGTGACCTGGACCATTCAGGAAAGAAATTCCTTACTTCAGTACATATGTAAAACTGTTGTTCCTAGGAATGAACAAAACCAGCCTCCTTCAGTCATCAGTGATGCCGGGAGGCAGCTTGAACTTCTTCAGCTTTCTCATCTCCACTTATGTGCCTGGGTCTGTCCTGCAGTATCTTAGGGCTGCAGCAACCTCCACCAGCTCAGTGCAGGGAGAGGGGACTGGGATGTGTCAAAGGCTATGGGGGGCACAGAGAGGTCATTTGCACAGGCTGAATGATTCTGCATCCTGTTCCTGTGGGGTGAGGGTGGATCCTCCCTGTTGTCAGTAAAAGCAGGTTCAACTGTCCTCAGCATTGAGTGTACTGCCACATTTAAGCCCATTAGTGCTGCTTAAGCCAGGTTCAGGATTTGCACCATCTTGGTCACTGCGGACAGTTGACACAGGGGTGTGTTTTCCCCATATGCTCTGTGAGGTAGCTCGTTCAGCAGATGTCAGTAAAACTACCCAGAAACACCACAGACTTGGTTCAGTGGTGAAGGTACTAAGCATGGTTCTAACACCCCCTAGATTCTCCAGGTACACTAACGCATGCCTGTGACAGTGGAGTCAGTTCAGTCCACAGTGGGACTTTCTGCTGCCCCCTCCACTGGACAGAGGTGCCCCTCCTATGATTTCTCTTATACATTGAAACAAACAAGTTATGTATTACACTCCTGATGTGGGTAGTTGCCAAACCTGCACCTTGTACCAGCTGTTTCAAACAAAACATCCCCATTCATTATTCTGTCCTCCCATCCTTGCCTTACTCAGGATCGGTGTGTTCCTGTACCTTTTCCCAGGAATGTTTACATGCCTATCCAGTACCTAGTACTTAGAAGTGCCTGTGTTTTAGCAACGCTTGCCGTACCTTTGCCAAGTTCATGTACTGGAGAGTGAACTTGTAAGCAAGCGTCTGTTTTATGATAGGGCCTGACTTTGCAGACTGTGGTTCACCTCAGGCCTTGCACCAGGCCCAGTGCTCCAATCTGTCTCTCTCTCTCTCTCTACTACGGTCAGCAGTGCAGTTTGCCTACATTTCAAACTGCCATGGAGTTGTAAATTCTTGTAACAGAAGTGTTTTACACACCTTTGCCATTTCACTGAGCAATCATTCCGGGGCACAAAATATATTGGAAGGACAGAATAGGTCATGTGGCGGGGAAGGATGCGGGGGGAAGAGGGGGAGTGGCACTATATGTGAAAGAAAATGTAGAATCAAATGAAGTAAAAATCTTAAATGAATCCACATGTTCCATAGAGTTTCTATGGATAGTAATTCCATGCTCTAATAAGAATATAACAGTAGGGATCTGTTATCGACCACCTGACCAGGACAGTGATAGTGATGATGAAATGTTAAGGGAAATTAGAGAGGCTATCAAAATAAAGAACTCAATAACAGTGGGGGATTTCAATTATCCCCATATTGACTGGGTACATGTCACCTCAGGGCAAAGTGCAGAGACAAAATTTCTCGATACTTTAAATGACTGCTTCTTGGAGCAGCTGGTACAGGAACCCCCAAGGGGAGAGGCAATTCTCGATTTAGTCCTGAGTGGAGCGCAGGATCTGGTCCAAGAGGTAACTATAACAGGACCACTTGGAAATAGTGACCATAATATAATAACAATTAACATTCCTGCGATGGGAAGAACACCTCAACAGTCCAACACAGTGGCATTGAATTTCAGAAAGGGGAACTATGCAAAAATGAGGAGGTTAGTTAAACAGAAATTAAAAGGTACAGTGACTAGAGTGAAATCCCTGCAAGCTGCATGGACACTTTTAAAAGACACCAAAAATGAGGCCCAATTTAAATGTATACCTCAAATTAAGAAACACAGTAAAAGAACTAAAAAAGAGCCACGTGGCTTAACAACCATGTAAAGGAAGCAGTGAGGGATAAAAAGGCATCTTAAAAACTGGAAGTCAAATCCTAGTGACGTAAATGGAAAGGAGCATAAACACTGCCACATTAAGTGTAAAAATGTAATAAGAAAAGCCAAAAAGGAGTCTGAAGAACAGCTAGCCAAAATTCAAAAGATAACAACAAAATGTTTAAGTACATCAGAAGCAGGAAGCCTGCTAAACAACCAGTGGGGCCCCGGATGATCAAGATATAAAAGGAGCACTTAAAGACGATAAAGTCATTGAGGAGAAACTAAATGAGTTCTTTGCTTCAGTTTTCACAGCTGAGGATGTTAGGGAGATTCCCAAACCTGAACCATCCTTTGTAGGTGACAAATCTGAGGAATTGTCACAGATTGAAGTGTCACTAAAGGAGGTTTTGGAATTAATTGATAAACTTAACAGTAACAAGTCACCGGGACCAGATGGCATTCACCCAAGAGTTCTGAAAGAATTCAAATGGGAAATTGCGGAACTATAAATTATGGTTTATAACCTGTCCTTTAAATCAGCTTCTGTACCCAATGACTGAAAGATAGCTAATGCCAATACTTAAAAAGGATTCTAGAGGTGATCCCGGCAATTACAGACCGGTAAGTCTAACGTCAGTACCGGGAAAATTAGTTGAAACAATAGTAAAGAATAAAATTGTCAGACACACAGAAGAAGATAAATTGTTGGGCAAAAGTCAGCATGGTTTCTGTAAAGGGAAATCATGTCTTACTAATCTATTAGAGTTCTTTGAAGGGGTCAAACAAGCATGTGGACAAGGGGGATCCGGTGGACATAGTGTACTTAGATTTCCAGAAAGCCTTTCACAAGGTCCCTCACCAAAGACTCTTATGTAAATTAAGTTGTCATGGGATAAGAGGGAAGATCCTTTCATGGATTGAGAACTGGTTAAAAGACCGGGAACAAAGGGTAGGAATAAATGGTAAATTCTCAGAATGGAGAGTGGTAGCTAATGGGGTTCCCCAAAGGTCAGTCCTAGGACCAATCCTATTCAACTTATTCATAAATGATTTGGAGAAAGGGGTAGAGTGAGGTGGCAAAGTTTGCAGATGATACTAAACTGCACAAGATATTAAGACCAAAGCAGACTGTGAAGAAAGATCTCACAAAACTAAGTGATTGGCCAACAAAATGACAAATGAAATTTAATGTGGATAAATGTAACGATTGCACATTGGAAAAAATAACCCCAACTATACATATACGATGGGGGCTAATTTAGCTACAACTAATCAGGAAAGAGATCTTGGAGTCATCGTTGATAGTTCTCTGAAGACATCAATGCAATGTGCAGTGGCAGTCAAAAAAGCAAACAGGATGTTAGGAATCATTAAAAAAGGGATGGAGAATATGATTGCCCTTATATAAATCGATGGTACACCCACATCTTGAATACTGCATACAGATGTGGTCTCCTCATCTCAAAAAAGATATACTGGCACTAGAAAAGGTTCAAAGAAGGGCAACTAAAATGATTAGGGGCTTGGAACGGGTCCCATATGAGGAGAGATTAAAGAGGCTTGGACTTTTCAGCTTGGAAAAGAGGAGACTAAGGGGGAATATGATATAGTTACATAAAAACATGAGTGATGTGGAGAAAGTAGATAAGGAAAAGTTATTTACTTATCCCCATAATACAAGAACTAGGGGTCACCAAATGAAATTAATGGGCAGCAGGTTTAAAACAAATAAAAGGAAGTAGTTCTTCACACAGCACACAGTCAACTTGTGGAACTCCTTGCCTGAGGAGGTTGTGAAGGCTAGGACTATAACAGCGTTTAAAAGAGAACTGGATAAATTCATGGAGATTAAGTCCATTAATGGCTGTTAGCCAGGATGGGTAAGGAACGGTGTCCCTAGCTTCTGTTTGTCAGAGGGTGGAGATGGATGGCAGGAGAGAGATCACTTGATCATTACCTGTTAGGTTCACTCCCGCTGGGGCACCTGGCATTGGCCACTGTCGGTAGACAGGATACTGGGCTGGATGGACCTTTGGTCTGACTCAGTATGGCTTTTCTTATGTCCTTATGTTCTCATACTTTTACTGTGAGACAGATTTAACATGTTATCCCTTTAAATCACTACAACAGTATGGAGGTATGCCTTTCAATATTATACTGATCACACATTCACTGATAGAATCCCTGTGGCACCTATAATGAAACAATCCTCCCTATAATCAAATTTTGTTTTGTAAATAATTGGTTTATTCTTAGTTGAAAACATTCTACAAACAGCTTCACCTTAAATACACACGATCTCCTAGATGGACAAGATAAGATATGCATGATCCATGCAGCAAAAACTAATTGAAATTAACTATGTAATTAATGTCTTCCACAATTTAGCCCTCTCTAGTGATTTGCTCTGAACAATACTACAGGCACACAGCAGAGTGCAGCAGAGTTTCATGTGTACAATGTGATTTCTGGCTCCTACCCAATAGAATGCAATACAGCATTTATCTGCCAAGTCTCAGGATAGAATATACACAAAGAAGTCAGACGGGCAAAATAATAACACTTCTCAAGAGGCAAGGCTATTTTAACCGGCAAAAGCATCCACATTGGCAATTGGCCTTTGGAGACCTGGTAATCACTTCCAGATGGTTAAAGTTCAGAGTCTCATGAACATCCTTCACTGACTTCCATGAGATAGACCCTTGCACCCTAAGGATCAGAGTTTGGTCCTTCATTTGGTCACTAGAGGAAACTGACCTTGCCAAAGGCTTAGGGAAGTGGTATTATTGAAAGGTGACTCCTACATTTGCAGTTCATTTAAAAAAGGAAAATCAAGCCAGTCTGATAATGTTTATAACTTAGGGATGGAGAGAGAACATTCTGCATATTGAAGCCTGCCTGAGTTTTCCTAGTTAATGTGTGAGCTTCAAAATGTTTTAAAGGGTCAATGTGAATAAGGTGCCCAATGTGCCCATTCTCATCCGGTGTCTTTTCTCCACGCTCCATCCATCCCTCTTCCTTCTCTTAACACAAATCCACCTCTCTCCTTTTGTCCCAAATCCTTCTCTTTCCTGCCACTACTCTGTGCTGGATACAAACAGTCTCTCCCTCACTCTCCCCTTCCCCCCCCCCACCTTTGGCTCCTTTTCTACATAGCCCTCACTTTATTCCCCCCTCACTCCACTCTGATCTAGTTTCAACTGAGGCTAAGGGAAAGCCCTGGTAGCATAACTCTGTTGAAGTGGCCTCATTTGGTCACATTCTGTCAGAAGATGTGGGGTCAGCAAGGGATTTTCCACCCCAGTACCCCATGGTAGAACACTTGTGCTACACAATGTGCAGGATTTTGTTTCTTGTTGCACCTTTCCTCTGAAACATCAGGCATTAGCCACTGCCTGAGGCAATATGTCTGACTAAACAGACTCACAGTTTGATCCTGTATGGCAAATCATATGTTTGACAAGGGTTTGGCTTGGTTCTTAGTTTATCCAGACCATTTAATCTGTCCCCAGTTAAACTGTTCCTGTCTAATCTCTAAAGCTGCTAGTTTGTTATCAGGGGGCACCCTGGCTACCAGCAAGCTAGACATCGGAGTATGGTGCCAGGTCGCAACTCACATTTGACCCAGCTATCCCCCAGTTATGCAGGCAGGGAAGAGATTTCGCTGTTATGCCACTGAGCTCCAATCAGAGATTAAGAAGGGGGAGTTGGCCCCTCTGCCCCTCCCCCTATTTTGCCCCTGCCAAGTTCAGATTCTCAAAAATTAGGGGCCTGGCTCACCATTTAAAAAATGTTGGGGCCATTCCAAGGGAAATCCTTCTGAGCCCTCAAAGCTCTGGGTTGGAGCATGCTCAGTCACTTTATGGAAATGGGGCAAATGTAGGGAGACCAGATATCCTGATAATATCAGGATTGTCCTGATACTAGGGGCTTTGTCTTATATGCAACTATTCCCCCTGTGGTGGGGCGATGACTCACCTCCTGCTGGATGTCTCGGAAATTAGCTCTTTTCAGCCCAGAGCACCCTCTGCAGTCCATTGGCTCGCCTGCCGCTGGCCCCCTTGTCCCTCCCGGACCCCGGTGCCCTTCTACTTCAGGGTTCTGCCTCCAGCAGCAACCCACTGTCGCTAGGTCTCCCCTCCTGGGGGAACCCTCAGCCCTCTGTCCCCACCTTGCCTCAGAGGCTACTGCCAGTCATCATCTAGCCCCCACTCCCTCGGGTGGACTGCAGTCTTTAAACCACTCATCATCGGAAGGGGGTTAGGACCTGCTGCCTTTGCCTATCTGTGGGCTGCCTCTCTGCAGCCCCAGTACCCTTTTGTAGGCCTTTAACAAGGCCTGCAGCCTGGGGTTTTGCTAGTCTGGAGCTCCTCAGCTCCCTCTGCCCTTCCCCAGTACTGCTCCACCCTAGGTACCCTTCTCAGCTCCCAGGCAGCCGGGTACTTCTCTCTCAAAAAGTTAGAGAGAGAATCTCCTCCAGTCTCTTATAGGGCCAGCTGTGGCCTGATTGGGGCATGGCCCCACCTGTGGCTGCTTTCCCCCAATCAGCTTAGCTTTTCCCCTGCCCCATGCCTCACCCAAGGCTGTTTTAAGCCCTTCAGGGCAGGAGTGGGGTGACCACCCCGCTACCCCCCCCCCAAAAAAAAACAAAACAAAACCCTGCCCCAATGTGTCATGCTTGCTATCTGGTCACCCTAGGCATTTGCAGTCTTGTCACGTGTATGAGCTGTGAGGAGATGGAGCATCCTCAGTGAGGACAGAGTCTTCAAAAATTTTAACTGAAGCTCTAGCATGTCTCTAGTGAGTATATGCAAACAGGCCAGATTTGGGCAGATTTTCCTGGGGCTGACACAAAGCATATCCTCATACACAAAGGCCAGCCCCTGCCAAATTTCATGTCCCTGCTCCAAAGTACATGGGCACTAGAGTTTTCCAAAAATGCCACCAGAAATTTTTAACATGGGCAAAACAATATATTTTTCCCTAGCCTCATTCTTGGAAATGGCTCAACAGTTTTGCTGAATGTTTGCCTAAAACTTCAGCCTGAGGCAGACCCCTGGCATGGATGATTTCAGTCCAAACAATTAGTGTGGCAAAGTTATAAGCAGCAGAAAACAAAGTCTTAAGATGGGAAGAGTCAGGTAACCTTAATAATAGTGCTAATAACCTCAGTAGAGGATGATTTAGTGCTGTGTGGTAAATTGGAGCTGTGGGGTTTAAATTTACTACATGTCTGGTACACTACCCACGTGGAGGTGTTGGTATTTATGTGGTAAATTGTGACTCACTGGGTAGATTGCTGGAAGGTCATACATTGTTGAACAATACCATAAATTGCAATTTTTATGCACCTTTGACTGCCTCACCCACCCTTTGCTCACTCCAACATCTCTGCTGGGAGTACCTTTAATATTCCAAGCCTCTGAGCATCTTCAAACAACTGCCAGCTGAAAAAAAAATGGACCTGTTGGAAAAATGTTTCCATCTCTTTCCTCAAAGGTGGATTCATCCACCCCAAATTTCCCTTTGAACAATATTCAGTGCTGGACAAATAAGAGGCCTGGTACCGTGGGCACCATGGCACCCACAGGGGCATTTAAATGCCCCCGCATCCTGGCCAGTGGTCGAGCATCCACCGAAATGCCGCAAAAATTTAGTGGCATTTCGGTGGCGATGCCTCTGGATGACGCCGGCGACGCCTCTGGATGAGGCCGTTTACCACCGATAAGCAGCGTCATCCAGAGAAGTCGCCAGAGGCGTCGCCGCCAAAATGCCGCCAAATTTCAGCAGCATTTTGGCGGATGCTCGACCACCGCCATGGTCCTTCCCAGATGAAAAAGGCTGGGAACCACTGTGGTAGACTGTAACTTAGCTGTGCTACAAACAGTAGGTTTATAACATTAGAAAGGGGAAATTGACAAGGGGCTCTAAGTTCAGTAGCTGAAACCTGTCAAATTTCATGTTCTTATCTTTAAAGAAACTGATATTTCTTTTCTTTCAATATAAGTTAGCATTTTACTATTATTAAAGCGTTTATTTATCATTTTGACTCATTAGTATAAAGGATTTGCTCCATAACAGAGCAAAAACTAGTACCAGTCAACGCAGCAGCATCATGCACAACAGCCTGCACCTCTCTCACACTTACCTGTGTGTGTGTGTGTGTGTGTGTGTGTTTATACGTACACACCATAACAGTGTCAGTTTAACATCAACAGCCAAAGTTCCATGTATGTGTCTGAAGTCAAATATCTCAAATTTATTAATGAATTGGCAATGCCATGATTTTGAGTACAAAATTCCTTCCTGACAAAACTCCATAATCTGAAATCATCTCCAAATACCTTGTAATTTAGTAGGAAATGTATATCTCAGAATGATGATGTATTTAGCAGCATGTGTCTCAGAAGATTAAAACACTGGGTTTTGATGTAACAAATTCATCTGTCATGAATTGAGTTCTGGAACTGAACTGGAATGAATTTCCATGAATACTCCTGCAAGTATGGATTTGCAAAAATGTTCATACTATGAACTTTGTTCATGAAATTTGTTTCTTCATCATCAGTTAGTGTCTTTGCTTATCGTCATATATTATTATTTAAAATCAAGCCATGAAATTGTATTTAGATTCTTTGACCCATCAGGGGAACTATATTGCCTTAGAGTACCCGTGTATTGGAGAGCTTTAAAATAATCTGTGGGTGCTTTGCAAATCAAAAAAATTATTAATACCCCAGCGTTCAAATCAAGTGGAAATTCTACAAGGTGAGACTTTTTGAGAGCTTGGATTAATCTATTTAGGAAATGGTATTGCTAAAAAGTAGAACTTTGTTTTTATCCAAGAAAAAATAATAATGAAAAATTGATATGAAAAAGTTACCACATTGGTTTAATCCGAGAGAGCATGATTTCCCCCTGTGCTGAGGATATGAAATAGCTGCAGTATCTCAGGTAGCACAGATTTTTATTTGCTTAATTTACATCCCAACTGAGAGACAGGTGAATAAGCACCTTTTGTCTGACAGAAAACCTGTCAGACCTTGATAAAGACTCTAAGAACAAGTTTTCATTATGCATAACTTCTTACATAGTATCTCTACATGCATTTCACAATGACATTGCATACCAGTGTGACCCTGACTTTCATTTAAGACCTCACATGGCATTCTTGGGTGAAACTGAATGTACATACTAGAATCAGGATATTCTGGTAACCTCTTTGCCAGATGGCATTAAGCTGTTCTTGGGTAACATTCCCTCCCTTGATTTTCTGAGGCAGGATCAGTGGCATGAGCCTTATGCTTCTCAGTAGCCCTTTAGGAGCAGCATTATATTTTCTTTGAGTACTTTCTTCCCGATAAAAGAGAAAGTGATGGACAGACAGGGAAACAGAGTGTGACGGGTTGGATCACAGAACCCCCTTTGGGAGCTGCCACCTGATGTGCCAAGACTACTACTACCCTTGCTTTCCCTGCCAGCTTAGGACTCCAGACACTCCCATCTGCTCCAACAAAGACCTAGGGTCTGACTTACTTGCCCCAAAGCTGCAGGTTTACCTGAAAGCAGCTAACAGAAGTGTTCCTGTCTTTAACACCCAGATGCCCAACTCCCAATGGGGTCTAAACCCAAATAAATCCATTTTACCCTGTATAAAGCTTATGCAGGGTAAACTCATAAATTGTTCACCCTCTATAACACTAATAGGGAGCTGTTTGCTCCCCCAAGTATTAATACATACTCTGGGTCAATTAATAAGTAAAAAGTGATTTTATTAAATACAGAAAGTAGGATTTAAGTGGTTCCAAGTAGTAACAGACAGAACAAAGTAAGTCACCAAGCAAAATAAAATAAAATGCACAAATCTATGTCTAATCAAACTGAATACTGATAATCTCACCCTTAGAGATGCTGCAGTACATTTTTTCCTCAGACTGGACACCTTCCAGGCCTAGGCACAATTCTTTCCCCTGGTACAGCTCTTGTTCCACCTGAGGTGGTAGCTAGGGGACTCTTCATGATGGCTCCTCTTTCCTATTTGTTCTGTTCCACCCACTTATCTATCTTTTGCATAAGGCAGGAATCCTTTGTCTCTCTGGGTTTCCACCCCTCCTTCTCAATGGAAAAGCACCAGGTTAAAGATGGATTCCAGTTCAGGTGACATGATCACGTGTCACTGTAAGACTTCATTGCCCACTTGCCAGCACACATGTATACAGGGGGACTTGCAGGTAAAACACACCCATCTGCAGACAATTGTTCTGGTTAATGGGAGTCATCAAGATTCCAAACCACCATTAATGGCCCACACTTTGCATAATTACAATAGGCCCTCAGAGTTATATTTCATATTTCTAGTTTCAGATACAAGAATGGTACATTTATACAAATAGGATGACCACACTCAACAGATTATAAGCTTTAATGGTACCTTACAAGAGACCTTTTGCATGAAGCATATTCCAGTTACATTATATTCACTCATTATCAATTTTTTATAAAATCATATAGACTGCAACATCACACAGAGCTACCTCCCCTCTGCCTCTAAAAGAGAATATGCATTCATTGTAGCAGAGAAGGGAAGTTCTATTCTGCGATTGACATCTTCTCTGTTATGGGTATGGCACCTGACAGTGACATTTTATATTAATTGCCATATAGGCTCATGTATACGATTAGTATATGTATAAGAACTGCTTGAAAAAAAAATTCTCTAGCAGCTTGCAGAGATCTCATATACAGGTTAGTGAATTATGCATTGGTCTCTCTCTCTGTTCCACCCAGGCACTGGCCTATTGGGCAGCAAGTGCCATTCCCATCTTCTTGCCCACTGACTGACCAAAACAGAGACCATGAGACCCATCTGAGGGACAGGAGAGACTTTGCTCAGAGGGAGCAGATTGTTTGTGTCAGCTGTACATAAGCACTGGGATAATCAATGTGTGAAGAACATACTATGAACTGCAAGCAGTATATAAGATTTTACTCTTTAGATTTCCTATATTCTTTAAGAGAGGGACCATGCCTTTTTATTTGTCCATAAAGCACATGGTGTGCAGTAATCTACTGGTCATTAAAGATCCCAAGCCACTTTTTCTAAGATTTAGGATGATAGTCCAGTGTCCAGGTCAAGTTCCATCTTGGCTGATCTCTTTTGCCCGTCTAAATTCCTGCTGCATTTCAGTTGGATATGGAATTCTTCAGTTCTGCTTGTGTACTTCTTTTGGAGAATTGCTGTGTGCTGTTAAACAGTTATTGCATTGCACAACAGATGTAGGGTGCATTTCAGTGCTGGATGGAGAGATTAAAATGTAGTTTCTATTCCCAGATATATGTGGTCTGTGTCCCCCCCCCGAGGGTCAAAAAGTCAATGAGAGCAGCAAATGCTCAACAAGTCTAAAAAATAAGGCCACTTTTCTTTAGGTGGGCTAAGTGTGAATTTTGGTGTAAACTCTAGGCACTTTCAATTGAAAGTCTTTACCTAGGTTAATTCATGCTAAAGTTGCACTTAAAATAACAGCATTAGAAAACATTAAGGTTTCAGCAGCAGTATTAATTTGGGTTGACTGTGTGCACCTATATTTTATGGTGTATATTTTATGCCAATTGAAGAACACAATTCAATAAATGCCATTCGAAGAGAGAGAGAATATTATTGTATATGGGTCACTGAACCCGGCAGTGGGATTGTTCCTAAAATGCTGGCAAGAATTGGTACTAATAAAGTTTATGAAATGTAGTGAAGAAAGATATGGGCTCTCTTCATAGCAAGATCTGCACAACCCCCCTAGGTAGTTAAATGCGGATTAACCTCCTCCACCTTTGGGCCTTGGAGAAAGGAGCCAGCCAGAGGGCAGGGGCAGAAGCAGCCAAAGCAGGGAATTCTGGATATTCAGAGAACTTGCTATAGTTTTGACTGGACTTTCTATGCCCTGTGCTGATGGGCTGTTTACTTCCCCTTCCTTTTCTTTCCATTTAACTGATCTCTTCTTAAACAAACCCAAAAAACATTGTGGAACTAAAATGACTACTGACTGGCCTTTAGACGCTACTGTAATAAGCATGTGGGGGGAAAAAGAGATTAGGAGGTGCAGCATTCAGTGGGCAACAAGAATGCAATTCAGTGGTGGGACCTCCCCCGTTTAAGATATCACTTCCAATGCCACCACCTCACTCATAGAATGTGTGTAACCTTAAAGAACTTCAATTTCACAATTATATTCTCCAAAGGGCCTGATCCATGTCCCACTGAAGTGAATGGACAGAGTCCCATTGACTTCAGGGGAAGCTCAGTCAGGTTCTAAATCCAGAACATTTAGAAATGTCTTTTCAAAGAGTTCTTCTTCTCTGCTCTTCTGAGTTGTAAAAGCCAGAAAGATCATTTACCAAGTCAGCCACAGTCTCCTCTGAGCATGAAGCAATTTACATAGCTGTGTCTCGGGGGATTTACCGGTAATATAAGTGCATGGTCTCAGCTTAAAGTTGAAAGGAAAACCTGTGAAGAGGCTGCAGGTGGAAGTACAATAGAAACTTGCTAATTATGGGTGACCTCATTGCATGAGATTTTGATTAATGTAATAGTTCTGCACTATTCTCAATAAGTATTTGCATAAAATAACTCTGCTGTTCTTTGAGATGTGAGGTTGGGCTAGAAAATATTTCCAGTTAACTTCTTTTGACAGTTCAATTTTCTACTGTATTTACCTTTGGGTACACTGAAAAATTATTTTTTATTTGCCTTTGTCAAGTATCCTTTTAGGATTTGATTTTTAACCTATTTACATGTGCAGTTGCACCTGAGGAAGATATATGCCAGGCAGCTGTGTACCTTATTTGCATGTGAAATATACCACCATGATGTGTAAAAATATGTTAAATTCATGTGCAGTTGAAGTTATTGTGCACATGAATGATGCTGACATGCATTGCTTGATAATCATTATACTTGTTCGATAACTAAGCCCTTGAAGTGGATTTTCTTGCATGTAGTTATAGATGTAGCTCTGCATATGGTTAGATTTGCTGCACAGAATAGGCATTCTCTTAATAAGTGAACTGTTTTAACAGGTATTCAGCAATCATGATTAAGCCTTTTATTGTTTTAGGACCATATGATGTTGTTGACAAAATGCCAGCTGCATCCTGTCTTGGGATGATATCTTGCAGAACAAAAAGCCCTGTTTCGAAAGTACTTGAGTAGCTTTCCAAACCATTAAGTGCATAAGAGCATATGGAAATATAAAATTAATTAATTTTAATGAGTCCCTATTGAGCATGTACAAGATGAGATTTTTTAGAGGCTTATAACTTGGTGAAATTTCTGTGTGTTTTCATGGGAACAGCAAAAGTCACATCTCTGACACAAAAGTCACTCCCTGACAAATTTTGAAGATGCTGCTACGAAGTATGGAGGTTCTGGAGCTTCTCAATGAAATGGTTGAGAAGACTATTTTTTTAACATGGCCAAAACAATGTATTTTTCTACAGCCTCGTTCTTAGAAACAGCTAGACCATTTTGGCTGGAAAATTCTAAATAAATTAATAAATGAATCAGCCTGAGTCAGACACCTGGTGTGGAAAATTCCAGGTCAAATGGTTAAAGTTTGGAAAAGTTTATAAGCAACAGAAAACAGCGTCTTATAATAAGAGATGTTTGGCAACCATAAGTACAGGTGGCACTACCAGTTTTGCCTATAATGGCATACATCAGTGGTCCCCAACCTTTTCGTCTGGTGGGCGCCAGACGAAGGACTGTGGCAGCAGTCGAGCATCCGCCGAAATGCCATCGGATTTCGGCGGCATTTCAGCAGCGGTGCCTCTTGATGATGTCGCTTGGCGGCAAGCGGCGTCATCGAGAGGCGTCGCCACCGAATTTTGGCGGCATTTCGGCGGATGCTCGACCGCCGGCCAGGATGTGGGCAGCGCCCGCGAGCACTGCATTGGGGACCCCTGGCATACATAGAAAACAGATAATTTATTATAATATATGTAATATTATAAGATGCTATTTGTAATATAAGTATATTTGTTGGGGGGGAGGGGAACTCCCCCCCCGGTCTATGTTCCTTTAATGTTTAGTTTTCGACATTACACTGGGATTTTTCAAATAAACCTAATGCCATACCCTGAGCGAGGGAATTTTGTTCCCTAGGGTATGCCTACACTACAATCTTACACTACAAATTCGATCTATGTTAGGTTAACTTAGAGTCACTGTAGTAATTACTACTAGCTCCTTCTGTTGGTGATGTGTGTCCTCACCCGGAGCGCTTCCACTGACTTAAGAGGGGAAGGGGGGGGGGGGGCTGAGAGCCAGGGCGCCCACCTCCGTGCAGCTCCCCACTGAGAGCCCAGCTGCCCCCCCAGCTCCCTGCTCCCAGCTGGGATACCAGGGGGCAGCAGGGCTTCCAGTGGGGAGCCCAGGTGACAGCCTGGCTTTGGTGGGGAGCTGGGAACCACTTTCTTGTCGATTTGACAGCTCTAGCAGAGCCATGAAATTGACAAGACAGCCAACAGCGAATGTAAGGTACACAGCCAATGTCTGTGTAGACACTGTCACCCTACCTACACCTTCGTAAGCCCTATGCCTCTCGTGGAGGTGGAGTAGTTATGTCTGCGTAGTAGGGCACTTACATCGGCGGGGGCAAGGCTGTAGTGTAGACACTGACCTTTAGACGCTACTGTTAGGTCAACAATTTCCATTCACCTCCACTGAAACCTCATCATTGTCCTTCTCCTAAGACATTTCCCGTTCATGTAGCTTTTGCCTCTACACCATACCATCAATTACGTACAGCAGTATCACACTGTATAATGCGATACCATGATGTAGTCAGATGTGCTGTGATAAAACTAGGAAGGATTCGCTTTGAAGAGTGGTTCATGCCAAATAATAAAATGGCATCACTACTGGGTTGTATATCCTGAGGAAATCTCCCTTCTCTTTTAGTAGCTGTGTGTAAAAGGAAGAAAGTGTGTTTTTTGAAGAGTATTTACTATAATGGTAACTGATGCTGCAGTTGTTAGGCAAAATCCCAGAGAAGTGGAATGCCAGAATTCCCTTATTTATGTTCCCTTCAGTAATTAAAAGTAAATTGATTTTTTTTTAAAAATCTGTTTACTATTTCCTTATTTGTTCTGTAAACAGCTGGTTTAGTTTTTCTTTTCTCTCAGTTTGGACACTGAAAGCAGACTACTCAGTTTCACTGAAAGAGCTAGCATGAGGCCATATTGTTGAGTTGCAAACACTGCAGAGGAATGGTTGCTGAAAATAAATTCCCACTGGAATTTTAATAGAAACAGCATCAAGATTTTATAAATGTTTATTTTCACACCATCTTAAATGTTGCCCTTTTTTGACCTGACAGGTCCATTAGTGTTGTGTATATAGCTATATAACTGCAAGGCAGCTATTCTATGTACTGTATCTGCATCTGTCTGGTGAGCATTTTAGCCTGTCCTTAAGGGCTGTCCCTGTGAATTCAAGAAGGCTTAAGCAGAAGAACAAGTCTCACATCCTATGCTCTCTTTTGGGCGCTGTCTACACTATGAAAAGTTGCTAAAAAATTCCCATTGGGTCTAATCCACTTTGAACTCAACCAGCATTAGCAACATTGAAAACTCTCACATAGATAGACTGCCCTGGCCATTTTTAACACTGTATTGATTAGACCTGCTCTGTGCAGAGCTGTATGACATGGTGTTCAGAACACCTGGTAGAGCTGAGTGATGGGAAGAAGGTGGTGATAACAAGAATAGGAAATTTCCCCAATTCAGAGAGACAAGGTCTTGAAGACTTTATATTTGTTGTTGTTTTTTTCTTGTTTCCTTTACTATAAAAGCCTTTTAGACTGAAGTACCTTTGCTCTTTATCCATAGGAAAATATAATAGTAAGTCTGGGTGGCCCTGATTCAGCAAAGCCCTTAAACCGGGAGCTTTGTTGACTTGGTATAGGTAACTCAAATGCTGAATGTTGATGTGATGAAATGTTTTGCTCAAGCAGGGCCTGTTGGCTTACATAAGTCTCTAAGACACAGAGCTGTGCAAGAAGGTGGAGGAAGGAGAAGTAATGCTATAGTGAAGGTGAATGGAGATATATCCCTCCAGGCAACCTGGAGGAAATGCAGTGAAATTTGTAACCAGTACTCTCTGGTTGCCACAAAAAGGAATTTGTGGGTGGAGCGGGACAGGGAAGTGCAGCCAAGCATGTGCTGTCTGCTTCCTGCTAAGATGAGGAGATCCTGGTAATTACAGGCCAGTGAGCCTTACTTCAGCACCGGGCAAATTGGGAGAAACAATAGTAAAGGACAAAATTATCAGGCTCATAGATAAAAACAATTTTTGGGGAAGAATCAACATGGCTTTTGTAAAGGAAATTCATGCTTCAGCAACCAATTAGAATTCTCTGAGGGAGTCAACAAGCTTGTGGAGAAGCGTGATCCAGCTAATATAGTGTATTTGGCTTTTCAGAAAGTCTTTAGACACTGTGGTCACTCACCACAAGGTCTTAAGGAAACTAAGCAGCTATAGGATAAGAGGTAAGGTCCTTTCATGGATCAGTGGCTAGTTGAAAGACAGGAAACAAAGGTAGCAATAAATTATCAGTTTTCATAATGGAGAAAGGTGAACAGCGGGGTCCCCTCAGGATCAGTACTGGGAGCTTGGCTATTCAATATATTCATAAATGATCTGGAAAAGGAAGCGAGCAGTGAAGTGGCAAAGTTTGCAGACAAAACAAAATTATTCATGAGAGTTAACTCCAAAGCAGACTGTGAGGAGATAGAGAGGGATCTCACAAAACTGGGTGATTGGGCAACAAAATGTCAGATGAAATTCAATGCTGATAAATTCCAAGTAAGGCACTCTGGAAAAAATAACGTAGAACCCATTATTGTATATGTATAATTGTGATTAATTGTTATCACCCAAGAAAGAGATCTTGACTTCACCATGGTTAGTTCTCTGAAAACTTCCACTCAGTCCAAAGCAATGGTTAAAAAGGCAAAGAGTATGTTAGGAACTATAAGGGAAGGGATAGAAAATAAGACAGAAAATGTCATAAAGCGACTATATAATTCCCTGGTCCACCCATATCTTGAATATCATGTCCACTTCTTGTTACTCCATCTGAGAAAGGATGTAGTGGAACTGGAAAAGGGCAACAAGGATGATCAAGGCCTTGTCCTAGTGGAGTTCCAGCAGCCAGCCACACACCATACACTCTCCTCCAGTTCAGGCAAGTACTGGATAAGTTCCTGGAGGATAGGTCCATCAATGGCTATTAGCTAAGATGGTCAAGGACGCCACCCCATGCTTGGGATGACCCTATACTGAGTGGCAGCTGGGCCAAATCTGCCACCTAAGCCTGTGAGGAGTGGGGTCATGCTGAAGTTTTGACTAGGACGGCAGATTGCCTTGAGTTGCCTCTGGAGATGATTTACACCATCAGGGAGGGTCTGACACTATAGCTGCAGGCCCTAATCAAGCCATAAATGGCCACATTTATTAGTGGAATTTAATTGACACATGGCTTGTTGCAGGAGACAATAGATATATTTTAAAACTGAGAGTATCAATTTAAATGTTCATAGTTGTGCAAAATTTTACGAGAGTCAGACAGTTATTTAATGATAGACAGTTATTTAATGATAGACAGTGAGATTCAAAAATTTCAAACTTTATAAACGGTTAAATCACAAATTGTCAACATCATTTCAAAATATACAAAGTAAATATCCTTGAATCAACAAAGCATGCTTGTTTTTACTATTCATTCACTGGTCCATTTGTAGCAGGCCTAATTCAAAAGTCTAAATCACTGGATTTTGACATTAATAAATTCTCAAGCAGCATTTTTCTTACTTTGTCTATCTGTACATTTTTATTATTATCAATGGAAATACTCGGTGTGTGTATATGTATGTATACAGTGAAATCTACATTTACCAATTTATAAAAAACTTTAATACTTCCAAGGCTACCTACAAAGGGCCAAACCAAAGCCCAAAATTCAAACTTCACTGAATGTCTTGGATGTGGTTTTGTGTCTCTTTTTTCCGAGTGGGAGATAGGGAAGGATGTCAAATTTTGAATCAATTTTTTGTGGTTCTGGTCCCTTTCTAGTTACCATGACAGTTGCAATGTTTGATGTGCAGACTGTGTATGGGCACAGAGTTCAGACTCTAGAATGTAGCTAAGCATTTTGAATTGCACTTTATTACAGAGGATTAAAACGCTCCCCTTCTTCTACACCAGACCTGATGCTTTCTCCCTGGGTTTTCACCAGTTCATTTTGCATGATTATTACACACAGGAGAATGTCCATGTTTATGACATTATGAGCGAATGAACATTGTCTCGCAAAGAAGCATGAGAACCACTGTACAGACGCTTTGGTGTAGAAATGCACACTGAGGAAAGATTCCCTGCTTGGACTAGTGGCCTAATTGCAAGACTAGGAATCAGGAGTTTCAAGTTCTAGTTCTACCTCTTTGACTGACTAGCTTTAAGAATATATAGCACTTGTTAGAAATGTTGTCATTAGAGCTGAGTGAAAATCCATTGGGAAATCCCAGTATTTCAAGAGTTTTCATCCCAAATTGGGATGGAAAATTGAAATATTACATTTTTTCCTGGATTGAAATATTTAAAAAAATTGATTAGGAAATGACACATTTATTTTTTGCCGTATCTGATCAAAACAAAGCATTTCAGTATTTCCACTTTGAAATGTTTTGTTTTGTCTTGTTGAATAGACACAAAGTGCTTCATTTTAAGTTAGCAAGTTTAACTGCATTTCCCTATGGCTGCACATTGCCTCATGACATTTGTAGCTGGGAACCCTGAGGCCCCTGTTCTGCTCCCTGGCTGGGCTTCATCTCCAAGGATGCACCTGCAATCATGCGATTTCCATGATGCATCACACACCTCGGTGAGAGAGGAGTCTGTGTTGCATCATAGGAGAGACAAGGGTACTGAGAGGTAATGAGCCATAGTTTAATGGCAAGGCAGTTTAATGGGTGCTGCTCAACTACCTGTTCCGACACCGCGCTGCGTCCCGGAAGCGGCCAGCAGCGGGTCCAGCTTCTAGGCAGGGGGGCCACAGGGCTCCACATGCTGCTCCTGCCCCAAGCACTGGCTCTGCATGGCCAATGGGTGCTGGCGGGTGGGGTGGTGCCTGCGGGCGAGAGCCGTGCAGAGCCGCTTGCGTGCCTCCACCTAGGAGCTGGACCTGCTGCTGGCTGCTTCAGGCACAGTGCAGTCCATGGTGCCAGGATGGGCGGGAAGCCTGCCTCTGCAGCCTGGCTGCACCGCTGAATGGCAGCCACCGGAAGTATGTCTGCACCCCAACCCTTCACCCCAATCCCTTGCCCCAGCCTGGAGCTGGAACCTCTTCCTGCACCCTCAGACCTTCATTGCCAGTCCGACTCCAGAGCCTGCACCCCCCAGCCAAGAGCCCTGAACCCCTCCCACACCCCAACCCCCTGACCCAGCCCTGAGCCCCCTCCCACACCCTGAACCCCTCCTGCCCCCCAAACTCCTCATCCTGCCCCAACTCCAGAGCTTGCACCCCCAGCCCAGAGCCCTGACCCTCTCCTGCACCCCAACCCCCTGACCCAGCCCTGAGTCCCTCCCACACCCCAAACCCCTCATCCCCAGCTCCGTTGGGTCACAGGCATCAACAGTTTTCTTCAAAAGTTTTAAAACCCCTGCACTAGACTGTACCATCCCTCAAGACAAGAGAGGGGCACAATGTTTCTGGGCCTCACTTCCCAAATCTTTAAATTGGGATGCATGTTAACAGCAGGTGAAATCCCAAAGCATAAGGGGTGAGAGTCTGTGCTGTGACTCTGGGAGGTGCAGCCTGGAACTCACAGCCACCCTTGCACCCTCTCTATTCTGGGCTCTTGGGAGCTGAAATGACACCTCCAAGAATCCCTGGAGCATTATAGAGCCACCCGTGGCATGTCCCAAAGTGGCTCCTATCATAGGGTCTGAGTGGGCCTATGTTGGGCTGTATATGGCTGTGGTGCAGAATGCTGCATCAGAGGTATTCTCCCCAGCCTAACTACAGGGCTTTTATGTTCCCATATGTTTGCACTGGGGACAGGAGATGTTCCCTGCTATCCAGCTTTCCTGACCCTTGTCTCTGTTGTAATTGCCTGGTCCCTGAATTAGTCTGGCACTCCTGCAGTGGTCTGTCTGTGCCTGGCTTAGGAAATGCTATCCTAGTAACAGAACTGTGAGCTGTATTGCTTTTGACCATTATTGCAGAATGGTATGACACAGCATGCCAATGGTATGACAATACAAGTATGTATTGTCAAAAGCAATGCATACTTTATGCCATGATCCTTAAGCTAGGGAATGATCCAAGCAGTCCTTTACAACATTCACTTTCATTTCCCTATCCTTTCCCTTTAGTCCTAACCTGCAGGGAATAAAGTATCTGGGAGTAACAAGTAATGTCCTTCCCAGCTAGCTGAAGGCTTACTACCTCCTCATCAGCGGAGGTTGTCATAGTTACGCTTGGACAGTGAGTGAGAGTGTCTGACTGGAAAAGGGGGGAAAGATTAGCCATCCATCCATAACGAATGCTGGGGTGGAGGGAGATCAAAGAAATAAAGATAATCATAAGGGGACAGCAGGCCTTAGTGGAGAGACAGCTGTCTCCTGTATTAACTGCTGGCGGAAGTCTACCAGCTGCATATGAAGAGTGACTTGACTTACTGCAGACTCGTACCTCTGTTGTGATTAAACACAGGGTTTTAGAACCAAGTACTACTCAAAGGGGACAGCTCAGGACTGTGCGGGGGCTGGGTATTGTTGGAAGAATAGTACAAGCCGTGTATACAAGCCTTAGAGTTGTGTCACAATGGATGGATGTTCACTGTATATATTTTTTTTGCACCAAATCAGTATAATATATAATTAATTAAAAAGTTCCTCTGCTGTCATCTCCTTGTGTATTTTCTGCAATGTCCTTTTGTCATAAATAGATAGTTAAGAGTTAATACCTCTTTTACCTGTAAAGGGTTAAGAAGTTCACCTAGCCTAGCTGACACCTGACCAGAGGAACCAATGGGGGAACAAGATGTTTCAAAAGGAAGGAGGGAAGTTTTCCTTTGTTTAGTCAGTTTCAGTTTCAGCCAGAGTGAAAAAGATCAAGGAACCAGCCTCTTATCAGAGTAGTAAGTTTTAGAAAGGGATAAATAGGTTTATGTTTATTTCCTTTGTAACTTTTCTTGGTACCATTAAGGGAATTATCAAATTTGGGTATTCTTGTGTGTATTAAGACTTTTGCCCAGGGGAACATCTTCTGTGTTTGGAATCTGTTGTCTGTGAGAGTAGCTGATATGCTAATCTCTCCCAGAGGGTTTTCTTTTACCTTTCTTTTCTTTAATTAAAAGCATTTTTCTTAATACCTGATTGATTTTTTCCTTGTTTTTTTTAGATCCAAGGGGGTTGAATCTGGATCCACCAGGAGTTGGTGGGAGAAAGGAGGGGGGATGGTTAATTTCTCCTTGTTTTAAGATCCAAGGGGTTTGGATCTGTGTTCACCAGGAAATTGGTGAAGTCTCTCAAGGCTACCCAGGGAAGAAAAGTAGTGCTTGGGGGTGGTGGCAGCGATACCAGATCTAAGCTGGTAATTAAGCTTAGAAGTGTCCATGCAGGTCCCCACATCTGTACCCTAAAGTTCGGAGTGGGGAAGGAACCTTGACACCTTTCTTGGGGTAGGACTGAGGTGAATTGTTCTTCAAGGCAGGTTCAAAATATGAGTATGGTAGTTGTTTAAAAGTGTAGCCTGTTTGGCCATGGAGTAATGTGGCTGGATCTAAACAAGGCCATATTTTGAAAAGGAAATCTGCCCCCCAGAATTAGTGTGGTGCAAACATGTAAGTGCATGTGCAAAACACGTTTGTGTATACAAACAGGCACTGAAGCTGTGGCACTGCTGGGACAGACATAGCATGAGGAGAAATAAGAGACAAGGTCTGATGACTAGATAGGTGTGGAGTCGTTAAAGTCCTTATAGGTGAGGATAAATAGTTTAAACAGGATACAGTGAGAAACACAGAGCCAATGTAGAACTCCCAATGGAAGGGTGGTGGAGACATGGTCAGATAGGGCAGGGAAGATAGTTTTAGCAGCTGTGGTTTGGTGGACCAGGAGTGTGTGTTTGTCTGTGTGGGGGATGATACAGTCATCAGGTAAACCAGAAAGGACAGGCTATAGTATCAAGACAAGATATGACTAGGGAATAGACAAGTATTGAAGCCACTTGAATAGGGAAGGAGGGTTGGATTTTCTAATGCATTGTGGATGAAGTGGCAAGGAGGAGGAAGAGTATTTGCCATATTCCATGAAAAAAATTGTCTTATTTCCTCTATTTGATGTCAAGGAGGTAAGGGAATGAGCGTTCAGATTCAGTTGAGTATTCTAGGAATCCTGCAATTTGGGACACAATTGAAAATAATCTGTCTGTAACCGATAGATGAAGCATTTATTGGTTTGAACAGGTAACAGACTGAATTGTCTTGTGTACTGATTTCACTGTTTGTCACTGACCACCCCACCCCTGCTGAGGAGATGCAGCACTCAGATCTGTGAGTAAGTTGTTACAAGGCAATACCTGCACTATTCTGGTTGATTGGCTGAGAGCAGACGTCCGAAGAAACCAAACAAACCAGTCAGAAACAGCTGGGGTAGCTTAAGAGGGAAAAAGAGGTGAACCATGAATAGTTGTTGACAGTTTGGAGTTTTGCCAGGTTTTGTGTGTGGAAGCAGTTTTGGGAGAGTAGGAACTGTGTGAGCCAGGGCCGGCTCTACCACTTTTGCCATCTCAAGGAAAAAAACAAACAAACACCCAGACTGTGCTGCCCCAAGAATGGACAGAATGCCGCCCCTTAGCATATGCAGCCCCAGGCACATGCTTCCTTCGCTGTGGCCTGGAGCCGGCCCTGGTCTGAGTGGCAGGAGAGATAGTGCTCTGCCTTGTGCTCTGATTACACATAATTTATGTGACAGAGATGCTCCCTGGTAACTTGGCATACATATGGGCTGAGATTCTTGTGCATGCTCTTTGACAACCTCATTTCAGAACTGGCGTATATATATAAATAAAGTACGTTACAATTTGAATATGCCCAGAATCTGCAGCACTAATTTCTCCTCTGTTGAGAAGCCGTCTTGAAAGACCCTGAATATTGGCTGCCCCATGGCAGAGTAGCAACACTGGTGTAAGAATGGGACACAGGTGCTATAGGAAGGGACATCAACATTATCTAAGGTACTTGTATGGCTCCCACTACTCTGATATTTGTGCACCTCAAGTTCTATAATGTATTTTTCCTTACAACAAGCCTGTGAGGTAGGGCAATGCTATTACCCCCATTTTACAAATGAGGAACGGAGGTATAAACAAATCAAGCTTATGTCTAATCTGTCACATGATTATTTTGGAGGCACTGCATTTCTTCAGGATTTCCCTAATAAGAATAAACAATAAGCTAATGAAAAAAGAACCACACAGTTTATTTCCATTAAGCCAGACACTACCCATGATCTAAAAGAGGAAATGGGTTCATTCTCCCCCCACCCTCCCGGTAAACCACTTTGCTTTTCAGGTCTCTATTTAAAAAAAAAAAAGTTACCCCACCGACAAGTACGGTATTTAAATATTCTCCTCTTTCTTTGATTGGGTTCACATTCTAAACTTTTCAATATAGGAACAATCTCCTAATGTTCCCATTCTGTGCTGTCATGCTGATTGTGTGGGTGTGAGATTTGTTATAGCAATTTAATATATAATCTGCTATTTGCTGTATTTGTACCTTAAATGGCAAACTTACAATTTAAATAATAACTCTTTGAAGACTAAGTGGCAATACAGAACTCAAAGAGAATTGCCTTGAATATATTAGGTAACTATCCAGCAAAGGCACTTATTTTTTTCCTTTTAGTTGTGGGATTATTTTTTTATAATTAAAATGTAGACCTTAGCCAGATATGAGACCTTACCCATGGTACCTTGCACTATGCACTTTTGGGACTGGAATTCAATAGAGTTTTCACCTGGTATTCACTGGCTTATGCACAACCTCCACACACACACACACATGAATCTGCTCATGGCACTTTTTGCGTAATACCTAGGAAGGCTGTTGCTAGCACCTAAGACCTTCACATACAGGAGTTGCTGCAGGAACTATACGTTAGTACAAGTGTGAATAGCTTATGTGGAGCTGGTGGTCTGAAAACCAGTCCCTTTGGGTGTAACAATTAGGCACGGAATAAACATTCCCATCAATTTTGTAGAAGAACTGTACCAAATGTGGAAGGTGGTGCCTACTTTTGTGGTTTCTTTTATAATTAATTATATTTTGAAAACATATACACTGCAGTTTCCGACTAAGAAATTAAAAATTAGTCCTATCCACAGATGATTTTATCTTGTCCTCTGTCACACAAGACCCAGGTTTGTAATGGGAGCATCTTGATAGGATGTTCATATCGCTAATGTGGATGTTAACATTGGCATCCAGACATGTAAAATGGACATTTACCTGCCGAACTCCTGGCTTCTGTAGCTGGATGTGATGTTTAGATGCTGTATTTAAAGCCCAGGTTTAAAAATGAGACTCTCAACATGTGTTACGGCAGATCTGGAGGTTCTCTGGTAAATTAAATGATCAAGATGTTTAAATTATCACAGGCACATAAGTTTAATCCGCTCTCTCTCTCTCTGGGAGTTAAATGTGCATTACCGCTCTCTCCAGAAGAAGGCTTATTCTTATGCTGAGTAAACTCTACCAAATATGGGCAAAGTGCAGATAAATAAAACCATTGGGAAATAGAAGGAATGCTTCTCTTCTTCACCCTTCTTGGGGAAAAAAATATCCAGCATAAAAATGGCCAGCAACTTTAATGTTCAATGCTAAATAATAAGAATATGTCATTGCTATCTATATCATATCCCTTATATATACAGTACTGTAAACAGTATTATGTTTTCCCTGTCTTTTTTACTGTAGTCTAGACATTCTTAGTTCCATTAAGTTCTCATACACACAATCTCATATTCCAAATCATTTTTTTGCTCTCCTATGAACTCAGCTAACTTCTGTTCTCAGTTTTTCCAAGATCAGGGCATCATCAGCCAGTAATTTTAATTCCCACCTGCTCTGTTGGAGGTTTGAGCAGTGCAAAGCTTTGGCTACAAATTCCCAGAAGCCATGCGAAGCTCACCTGGTTTGGGATTTTGTTCGACTCCAAATTCAGATTTGTTTAAAGACTGAGAACTGTACCTATTCATTGCATCTATGGGAAACTTGATAGATGAATCAATTTAAAACTAAGTTTTGCTCCGACTTTTTGGAATGTGTTTTCTAACCCCAACTGAATTAAAACCAGAGCAAAATTAGAACAAACACCTTTAAATTATTATTATTATTCAATTGCACTTACAATAATATGCATGCATGCATTTTAAAGACCATCAAAATCTCTAAGGAGAACAATTAAAATCTCCTCCTCTTGATTTTAAAGATAATTGCCCTACAGAAATTAAATGTGGGTGGCTTCTGACAGGTACAATATTGCTTCAGCGCTTCCGCTGTTAAAAGCCTTGGATTTACATATAGCTCATGGTCTTCCCCATTGTCAACAAGCACAGAATGTCCTTTGGTGGTGAGTCATTGGGATTCTAGACTGCTGTTCCCACAAATGAGTAGATTGTTGAATTAGTGGCAGCAAGACTTGACCTATCCTGGGAATATCATTGAAGGAAAATGATTTAATTATGAGTCAAATTCAGCACTAAACTGCACGGGTGAAAATCTAGATGGTGTGGTATCAGTGGATTTATTCCATAGTTACACATACATAACTGAAACCAGGATTTGACCTTATAACTTTAGACCAAATATTCAAAATGGGCTCATGCTAGGCATTGCATTTGAGCATCCAGTTTCCAGCATGTTGGCCCCAATTCAGGAAAGCACTTCATTATGTACCTAATATAAAACTTGGGTGGGAGTTCTATTGATTTTAAAGTTAAGCAGATGCTTAAGTACTTTCCTGAATTAATAGGAGTCCTAACAGCCTGTCACCTAGTTTTCAGGGTACTAAATTTTCTGGGAATCCAAATATTGACGTGTATGCAGCAACTGTGTTTGCATGCTCTGATCAAGCTGAAAGACTCACTCATTTTTTAATGCACAAATTTGATTTGGGGGCAGCTCCAGAAAGTTAGGAAACTAAAACTGGGGCCCCAAAATTACAGATTGCTTTCAAAATTGTAATGGCAGATAGCACATTTCAGACTCATACTCTCAGTCAAGCAAGGCCAAAAGTTTCCTGCTGGGAGAGAATATGCCCTTTGGTTTAGGATTAGATTTACAGAATTGATTTTTTTCAATATTTTTATGGGAGAATCTAGTGTTTGGTTCTGTTTCTCTTCTGAACACAATGCATTCATGGCCTGATACTGCAAAGTGTCAAGCAACCTCAAATTTTGCTGAAGTCAATATGGTGATATGTGCATTAGAAATGCCTCAAGACTGTTACATAGAAGCAGCTTTATTTGTGCTGCATTTCTACTTCCGTGGTTTTTTATTTCCCTCATTTTTCAGTATTTCTGGCAGCAACTGAACAAGAATACAAAAGCTGATACAATGCTGATCCCATCTCACGATCGCTCTCGCAAAAGCATCTATGTCTGTGTCCCAGTGGAAAGGATTCGATTAGTGAATAGTGTTTGCCATCTCTTAATATGCTATTGAGTAAATTTGACTTCTTACGATGCATTCCATATTTTGCTGTAACTTTTTTATTATTTTGTTTCATTTTCAGAAAATAGAGGGACCGTTATGTTGTCAGTTATTTATATGAGCAATTTGGTGATGAAATTGTGAATATAATTGAATTTCCTGGAAACCAATTCAATTAAAATGAGGGAACAATAGAAGGAGCAGAGTGATTAAGGAATTGGGATTCATTTGTTGTACATCATTACAGCAGAGGCTTTGTTGCTGGATTCCATGCAGATGGAGTCACTGAACTATGATTATATTTCAGAAAATGAAAGGGGACAAATATTAAAAAGCAATAAAACAAATTAGGAGATTTCTTGAGGGACAGGATTATTACAGACTGACTACATTTTGTATTGTATATGTTCCAAAACTCTTGCAGTTTAAATTGCACATCCATGCAGGCACAGTTTTTACTGGTATCAAAATCTTTATTATTTCACTGTTATCATCACATTCCCTTTGAACTTCCAAATTGGCAATTTAGAAGATGGTGATTTCTCATTTTATTTTAATAAGGAGTTTTAAAAAAACTTTACTGTGATAAGGCAGTCCTACCTGGAGTGCCCTCCTGTGGTACGCTGTGGTATGCCATGTGCACCTGCCTCAATTTCCCCTTTCAGATGCCCCATGGCTCCATGACAGACTCTCCTGCCTCAATAATGCCCATCCTAAGGAAGTTTATTACAAAAATATCATAGAAATACAGATACAAATCATGGAGACTGGGTCAAGTTGCTGTGGATGGTAGGAGTGGGAAGTGAGTGGATGAGGAGCCTAGATAGGGATACCAGTACTGGGAGCTAAAGCGTGGCCAGGGAGAGAGAGATTGAACAAAGAGCTTGGAGGAAGGAACTATGATAGGCTGGGCAAGAGGATAGGGACCAGGAGCCAGGGAGAGGGTAGGGCAGAGACTGTGGTTGGGTATTTCAGATCTGAACGTGGGATTAAAGACTGTATTGTAATGCATATGCAGAAGGGGACTGAATTAAGGTTGCCTGGGCAACCTTAATTCTGGCATTTCCTAACATTTGAGTGCTTGACTTTGCAACCTTAATAATATTGTTCTAATGAAGTTAAACATATGTAACCCCTTTGGGGTTTAGAGAGCATGGCCCCTTTAAATCTTTTTCCCAGGGGGAGTGGGAGAGTAAGAAAAAGGAGGGAAACTCCAGGGGGCAGGGCTGGAGCTCCAGGGAGAGAGAGGCAGCACAGCTGGCCCTGGAGAAGGAAGCAGGGAGAACCTGCCTGAGGCCTGAGGAGAACAGGCCCGATCGGGGACAGCCCAGGACAGGAGCCAGGAGGAGCCCTGTGCTGGGGGGAATCGCCCGAGAAGGACAGGCCAGAGCTGGACCCAGTATCACGGCTGCCCAGAGCAGGGGTGGCTCTACAAATTTGGCCGCCCCAAGCAGTCATGCCCGGGAGGCGCCCCCGAGCCGCGGGAGCAGCAGACCTCCCGCGGGCATGACTGCGGAGGGTCCGCTGGTCGCGCGGCTCGGCTGGACCTCCCGCAGCTGCGGGCGGTTCGCTGGTCCGGCGGCTCTGGTTGAGCTGCCGCAGGCATGCCTGCGGGAGGTCCAGCCGAGCCGCGGGACCAGCGAACCGTCCGCAGTCATGCCTGCGGGAGGTCCACTGGAGCCGCCGGCCGAGCGTCCCCTCCGCAGTCATGCCTGCGGCAGGTCCGCTGCTCCCGGGGCTCCGGTGGACCTCCTGCAGGCATGACTGCGGCAGGTCCGCCGGCCCAGCCTGCCGCCCCCCCGGGAAAGGGCCGCCCCAGGCGGGTGCTTGCCCCGCTGGGCTCTGGAGCCGGCCCTGGTCCAGAGCTGTGTGGGGCTGTGAGTACTGGGGCTTGTGACTCTGCACTGGGAACAAGGAGGGAGGCTGTAGCTAGTTAGTGGGGAGGTAGTCGCTCTGTGTGGCTTTGCACAGAGCGGCAGAAGAGGCACCGGAGGGGTTTGCTGGGGAGAGTTCACTGGCACTGAAGACGACCAGGAGCACCCAAGACTCACCACCGGACTGAAACTTTGCTCAGGCCTCCTGAACTCTGTGTGCAGACACACTGCTCAGTGTCTGCCCTGTCAGACTGTGCTACCACTGGGCCCGTGGGGTTTTGGTTTGAATGCAGCCCTGTTTTACTGCTCCCCCTATATTTCCCCTTGTTGTTTTTCTCCTCTCAGCTCTCTGTAAATAAATATCTCCCTTTGTTATATCCATTGTACTTTTCCTGTGTGTGTTCACTCTGGGGGGTTTGGAACAGGTGTCCCTGGGGTGGAAGGGATTTCTCCTGCTGCATTCCTGCGTGCGCTGTCTCTTGGCCAGAGCTGCCTGCAGAGCAGACTCCATCTTGGCCACGAGGGCGCTAAAGTTACACATATATCAATCAAGGGCTGGCCTTCTCTGTTCCATAGTGGATGATTTGAAGGTCAGGTTGCCTTTTTTTGATGAGAGGGTGGGAAAGCCTATTTGCATATCTGGGGCCATTCAATTCTTAAAGGGAAGGCTGTATTAGAATGAGTGGAGCACAGAAGTGAGGAGTGGCTGCTTTTCAGCAGAGTCACATTAGTGTTAATCCATAGCAATCTGACTTAGTTTATAAAATCATCTCAAGCACCATGGTGCTGTTGGTAAAGAAATGCCAATCTTTGCAACCTTCTTGGAGTTACCACTCCTCTACCCTGTGGCGAAGAGACTATTGGACTGCATGTTTGGGATCTCAATACATTAGCCACGCTGTCAGTGGTATGAAAACACTGGCTGAACTGTAGCAGGAAAGGAACTGGCCAGTGGAGCACAGGAGTTTATGGAAATGCTCTTTGTTATTTGTCTGAATGACTCCAGAGCGCAGAAACCTGGGTACATGTGAATCACAGGCAAACAAAGGAACACCAGTCACTGAACTCTGATAACCATCTTCCACTCATTTGAAGTGGTCATTTGGAAAGTCATTGCTGTCGCACATCTAAACGTAAAATGAGTTCTGCTCCTTCTCTGGTGTGAGCGCCTCCTGTCTGAACCATGGGAAAACACATTAGAAAGCAGAAAAAGAATGCTGGCTCAGGGTTGAAGCAAATGACACAGGAAATGAAGAACATTTAAACAAATATTTTGGAGAAGTATGTGTGAGAGGGAGTGTGAGAGATTTTGCTAGCAGAATGCAAATGATAATGCCGTCTTTGGGTCAAATTAATCTCTGGCCTAACTCTTTAAATCAGGAGAGGTACAGTAGGCTTCAAGTTAGCCCAATGTATTACAATGGCCTATTTTGCCAATCTATCTCAGTAAACACATTGCCGGAGTGAGACCCAATTGTCGCATCCAAAACTGAGGCAAAATGATTGAAGCCAAACTTTGTCAAGTTTATTACAGGTATTTCATTTTTAAACTTCATGTGAATATTGCGCTGGTGAAAGGTGCTGACTGGCTGGTTTTAGAGACGGAGGTGGTCTCCTCTTTAGCACAGCATGGTGGTACCATGGCAAATGCAGGGAACTCTTCCTGTGGCAGATGGAGCTGGCCAATTTTTAAAAAATCTTTTTCTTCCCCCAAAATGCCCCTTTTTTCAAAGCTGAAAAATTTTGCAGAAGAAAAAGTCTTTTGAAATTTTCCATTTTTTCCCTAATAAAAAACAAACATTAGAAAATGGATGTCGTTTTGGTTTTCCTTTCCTCCTTTTCTTCCCTTATTTCCCCTTGTCAGTGGTGAAGAGGAAAAAAAGAAAAAGAAGCAGGGAAGAGGGAGAAAAAGGGTAAAACATGATTTTTAATGAAAATGTTGACAGAAGTGTTCAGTCATGGAAAATAATTTCATTCTGCAGATTTTAAAAAGGAAAACAACTTCTAAATTTTTCTTAGAAACCTCTTATTTATTTTTAAACCTGTTCCAATGGACAGAGCTGCAGCTTATACACCAATGGCTACTCCCAAAAGCCCTCTGATCTAGCAAGTTAATCTGGAGGAACTGAGCAAAACTCCCAGAAGCCTGAGATCAGACATGTCCATTGCTGGCTGGTCCAGCCAGGAAATGGTTAGGAGTGGTGATCAGCACCCGTCTCCACTTACCAGCATTACAATAATTGCATGAGCGTGTTGTTGCCACAAAAATACCTGTGAGGAAGTTATTTATTTTATTCATGTTTATAGCATCCAAAATGTGCATGGTGTTTTAAGGCTACACACAAAGATATGGTCTCTGCCCCAAAGAGCTTACTCTTGAGGGTTATAAGGGCTCAAGATGCTAATTACAAAGGAGAGACCAAACCCTTTTAAAATCAACAAATAAGTAAGAAAAGACTTAATTGAACAGCAAATTTTTTTCTTTGACTTTTTCAGGTAAATTTTACATACTTTAAATGTATGTAAACATGATGATTCATTGTTCTTTGTTTTTTAATGAACAAAGCACATTGGTAACATTTTGAGTTCATGGTTTTATTGAACAAAGAGACCGTAGTTGGAATAGCCTAGCAGCATCCCCATTAGTACTCTGTGGTACCCTGAAAATGCCCTGGCCTCAGTTCTTACTCATTTAACAGGTCTCCTGAGTGCCAGCACACGGTTGGGAGCTACTGTAGGTTTGGATGTGGTGCTCTGCACTACAAGGGAGTTCAGGACTTTTGTCCCCAACATTGTCACCACAGGACCACTGTAGTTCCACATGACTTTTGTCCTCAACATTGTCACCTTTTGTATCATCAGGTGAATGCTCTGATTAAAGGTATATGTGGGTCAGCTCCTCAGCCGGTGTAAATTAGTGTTGCTCCACTGTCACCAAGTCAGACTTTGAAGTGAACAGAGCTGTGCTAATTTACACTAGCTGAGGATCTGACCCAACGTGTTCTGTGAAAACAGTTTTTAGGTTTGAAGCGATTAGTGGCATTATCGAGGGAACATTCTCAAAAAATGTTGCTCTGGAAACGATTTTTAACTCCTGCCCACAAGCAGCGGTGTAATAAGAATGTTAATACAGTTCAGCGATCAGTTGGAATTTTGAGAGTACTGCACTGTGACAGTGCAATTAATATTTGATTGTGTACAGCTCCTAGAGCCCAGAAGGGAATCATTATTTTGAAAAGTGGCAAAGTGATCACAGCCACAATTATAGCATATTAAGCAACAAAGGGGCTCCAAAGGATGTAGCTATCTAGATTCAGAAAGTTTAAAGGGAGCTTTAGGTCATATTTGACAATTCTTAGTGGACTGGCTGATAGCAGCTGGCTGACAAAAGCTAATTTAATAGGGGTTGTATGTAGCTTCTGTATATTAAGCTTGTGCTTAAACAAAACAGCTGATTACAATTAGGGATCTGTTGTCCTTCTGATGTCTTGTCTCTTAAACTTAATGGGATTCAGTGGTTAATTGTATCGAGGATAATGTGTTGGAACAGAGGACTTGCTGTGCAAGATCAGGCTATTGGTCCATTTAATACTGCATCCTACAGCATGCAGTGGCCAATACCTGATGCCTCAGTGAAAGAGGAAAATGTAGCTAGTTTTGCAGAGCTGTACACAGTGGGTATAATTCCTTCCTGACCCCCACAAGTCTCCCTCCTACAATTTATCCCTTGAAGCCTGACATTTCATTAACCTTATTACTTCAGCATGTGTAGCTAGCTATGGCAGCAGCCATACAATTATCCAGCCCTTTTAAAAATCCATGTCTGATGATTTGACTCAATAGACCTTACAATGAACTTTATAATCCTTTGGGGAATAGCAAGGTTAAGAGATTAAAGCAGAATTTGCTGGTGAACTATTTTAAATAGCTAGGTATGTTAGCTTGACAAAGAAGTAGATTAAATACCTGCTAGCTTGCTTGACTGTTTCTGTGATGATGGTGATGGTTTTCCTGATGTCTGGACCTATACCATCCTGATTATTATTCTGTAAGGTTTCTATAGTTGCAAGCTTGTTAGCTAATTGGCCCCTTTTATCTTCTAGTATTTAGCTAGGTCTGATGTTTGCACAGTGTCCTTGGTACAGTTGAGATACGAAACAAGCATGTCTTCTCTTTCTTCCCCGGGAGGTACTAGCTTCATCCAGGGAGTGTGTATGCTGGAAACAGTACACAGCTCAGATTTAGACATAGATGCCACGAAAATGGGTGTCTGCAAGATAAAATATGGTGGATCCTCTAAAAGAAGAAATTATGCAGTATACCATGCCATAAACTCTTATGTAAAGGTTTGAGAGAACCACATTTCTAATCAGCAAGACATAAAAGGGACAAAGTTTATGATAGCAATTGACATAGCTATTAATGGTGATCATATAAGGGAACCACTACCATTGTCAGCTAACTACAATATAGTGTGTAAATAATTATATATTTTGCACTGCTTGTTTCTAAACACTGAGCACTGGGGAAAAAAAGCATCTGGTGCTCAAATGGCTCTTGGTGATGCCAATGGGAGTTAGACAGCCATTGTGACTAAATCGGAAATATGGGGTTTGCATGGAGGGCTTAAAATTGTTGCAAAAAAGCAATGAAATGGTAGCACCCAGCTCCAGTTACCACCAAAAGTCAGATTCCCCATTGCATCTGGCATAGTCATTTACACCCGTGGGTGTAAAATGCTACCAAATGAGACAGAGAACATTTTACACCCTTTTGCGTTGGGATAAATGGTTATAGACGATGAAAAGCAGTAGAGCATCGGGCCCAAAGAGCCTAACTTTAGCTTGATCCAGTCTCTTACGCTGCAGAGATCCACTGCACACAAGCAGCAAGGGGGTGATGTTTGCTTGCAGATTGTGTGAAATGTGTTGCATCCTCTAGCCTTATGACACAGAGCTGTGAACTTGTCAGTGATCTCACAAGATAACTAGCCCCTGCCCTGGTCAGCACTCTGGGAGGAGATCTCTAGGGAATAACTGAAGTGCTGGAGGGGTGGCTCAGTAGCTATCACTCTTTCATTTCAGTCACTACTCAGTTGGTTCCACAACCTGGCGTTAAGCGAGACCTTGCGGCTGGAGGTGCCAGTTTTCGGATGGCATGAAGCACTGAGGTCCATGGCAATTTTGACAACAGTGATAGGTGTGATTTTTTGTCCTAGCCATATTCTAATTCAGGCAATTCAAATCTGCTTTTCTAAATCCCCCCTTCAGTTTCCGCTGGCTGCAGTATCCTTCAATTCATGCACCTAAACTGCTGGGTAGAGTTGCTGGGAATCACCTGCAACAGATTGACTGCTGCTGTCCAGCGTGATCTATGATGGGGTTACTCCTTTTGAGATTAGTCACTGTATAGATGTTGAGGCACAAAGGCTGAGTCATAAAGAGTAGCAGATTCAGTAGGCACACACTGTAATCATTTCCTCAATATCAAACTACATATGGACTCGATGCAGAAAAGACTGCCATTTGCGCATCGGCATCTTTAGCCACAATCCTACTCACAAGGCATAATACTGTCATTGGCGTTGTCTTCATTGATGAAGGACAACCACAACTTTATGCACCTTACCTGCTGTGTCATGTTACTATGCATTGTTAAACAGCCACCCCAGAGGTAGCTGCATTTCAGGACTCATGGCTGTGCAGAGTAAGTTTACCTGTTTACTAGTGGCTAGATAGTTACCAGCCTCTGGAAGAGGCAGAGGAGTAAGAAGCCAAGCTCCCAGGGGATTCAGCAGCATTAGCACCATTGTCAGCACCCCACCCTAGAGCTCCAAGGGCTTGTCTATGATTGACATTGTGGGTATGCGGTAATTTGAGCTCACTGACTTCTAATTTACTCACATGCTAATGCAGACACTCACCAAGTTGGAAAATACTAATGTAGACATTCACAAACCTTTGCCCCTGGTCCTGGTTCACCCTAGAACTCTGCCTAGGTGAATCCATGACCAGAAACAAACTTTTCTTTCCTGAACCAAACATTTGTGGAGTGTTTATGGCCTACACTTACAGGTTTTGCTGGTATATCTATGCCGGCAAAGCCAACCTAACCTAGATGCAGCTTATACCACTGTAGCTACACCAGCAAAACCCCATCTAGCATAGATGCAGCTCATACTGGTGTAGCTACACCAAGAAATCCCCTCCTAGTGTAGACACAGCTATACCCATAAAGTGCTCCTACAGATCTACACTGGGAGTGCTTGGCCAATATAGCTGTACCAGTATATGATACTGACAAAGTGTGGTTGGAGCTTATACTGGTAAAACAGTGCTAGTGCCACTATACCTTATTCCAACCCCTCTGCTCCTGAGAGAAACTAGATATACCAATAAAAATGAAGTTTTGCTGACATGCCTGCTTCTACACTAGGGGTTTTTCCTGGCAGTTAGGGATCACACCTCTTCATAGCCCTGACCAACATAGTTATACTGGCAGAAGTTTTAGTACACATATGGTCCTAGTGTAGACATGGCACATGCCAGTATAGCTATAGCAGCAAAACCCTCCTAGTGTAGATGCAGCTTATAGTGGCAAAAGAGTACTTTACCAGTACAGTTTATACCAATTTGGCAAGAAAAATAAGCTATATTGGCAAAAGCACTTTTACGTCAGTGTAACTGGGGGGTACACTGGGGCTTTTGCTAGCATAGAAATATTATAGAAAAAACCCAACATCATCTAAGTGATGTTACCATACTGGCAAGAGTTTCTAGTGTAGGCCTGGCCGGTGCTAGAATTCACAGTCATGTTAGTTAGCTCAAGTTCACAGGCAATCACTGAGCTCGAGTTACAGCACAACCAAAATCTCTGAAATAGGTACACTATTTTAAACCATGCCTCTCAGAGCTCCTGCCTGACCGGCGTGTCTCGGCCGAGCGTGACCAGATGACAAAAACAAAATATCAGGACACTGCCGCCAAAGCAAAAAAAAAAAAAAAAAAGAGCGCCGCTGAAGCCAGATATCGGGACAAACGGTGTCCCGACCACACATCCATCAGGACGCAAGACAGACAGCTGAATATCGGGACAGTCCCAATTTTATCGGGACATCTGGTCACCCTATCTTGGCCCCAGCCCCAAAGCAGAGCTATAGTTACACAGCCCAGCCCCAAGACCCTATCATACTTAGGCCTTGTTCACACATCATAGTGTTACTGCTTTAACTATACCAGTGTATAGTCAAAGTGTATATACCAGTCAAAGTATCAAAATGCCCCTAGTGTGGCTGCAGTTATGTCAGTATAAAGGTCCTTTTTATTGAGATATCTGTTCCCATTTGGAAATGGGAATAAGCTGCACTCGTATAGATCACACACACCCTCCCAGAAAAATTATAACTGTAAAACTTCTCAGTATAGGCGAGGCCTTAGTGATCCTTTGGGGTGAGATGTGTTAGTAACATAATCTGCTATAGAGCCTGTTTAAAAGTTCATATGGAAAATGAGGTGCAAATTATCAATTGCCGCGTCTGATTCTGAGGTCTGTCTTGGTTTGTTGTCTTTCTGCTGCTGCTGCTCAAGGCTCTATTTAGTCTCTGTTGCATCCTCCTCTTCTCTCTCCCTGTCTCCTCACTCTGTCCTTGTTTCATTTACCTGGCAGGTGTAGCAATTTCCAGTCCATCAGGGCATTATCTATCAGAGATGCAATTGAGAAGGGAAACCATTTCCTTATCCTCTTAAGGTCACTTTTCTGTCAGCTGGTCTTAGCTATGATTCACAGAGGAAGAGCTCATGCGCTAGACCTCATGGATGCAATGAAGAAGATGATAATAAGTGTCAAAAATGATTAGTGTCAAAACATCTTGGAAGCCAGGATGCAATAAAAATATCAGCAAACACCAGGCAGCCTTGGATCTGTGCCAAAACCCAGCTGCTTTTATTGGCATGGGAATTACCCAAACATTAGTTAGTTTTGATCTGCCTGGTTTTCAACCCCAGAGATTTGCTTTTGAATGAACCAAAACCTCAAAACGGAGCTCAAGTGAAACTACTAAATCTGATAATGCGGAACTGCAAATTCTGTGGCTTCTGTATAAAATCATACTTGATCTCAGGGTTGTTCAAAACTTTGCCCAGGTGTGTGAACTTTAGCAAACCTTTCTGACAAAGATTATCTGAGTTTTGAGTCTGTAATGAAACCTGAGTTTCACATGGCATTGAGTTTTGCTGTGACTATTTCAGCACAACTGTACTCTCAGGGCTTCTTATGTCAGGGGAAAATATTGTATCCATTGTAGTTTGACCTGATATATCTCAAGAAAGATAGCTCTGGACTGAATGCAGTTCAAATGTTTATTCACATCTCTATATGGTTGAATTTAAAAAACACGTTCATGAACAGAAGCACCACGAAAGCTCAGATCACTGTTGTTAGAGAGGCCAAATGATCACTTTCTCCATCTTCAGGTAACTACTTGTGTAAAGTTTAATAAACTGTCAAAAGTTTAATGAATTCATATGAAAATTTACACTAAAATACATTTAATAGTTTTTAATCCCAATTTCTCAATTGTTTTTCTCTAGTTCTAAAAGTTTGGTCGTCCAATCAGGCAACAGAAAAAATATGGCAGGGTTTCTCAAATGGGTCTCTGCTTGAGAAAGCCCCTGGCGGGCCAGGCTGGTGTATTTACCTGCCCCGTCCACAGGTCCGGCCGATCGTGGCTCCCTCTGGCTGCGGATCACTGCTCCGGGCCAATGGGAGCTGCTGGAAGCGGCGCGGGCTGAGGGACTTGCTGGCCGCCGCTTCCAGCAGCTCCCATTGGCTCGGAGCAGTGATCCATGGCCAGTGGGAGCCACAATCGGCTGGACCTGTGGACAGGGCAGGTAAACACACCGGCCTGGCCCACCAGGGGCTTTCCCTACACAAGCGGCGACCCCTGTTTGAGAAACCCTGAAATATGGTCACATTATTAAATGACCAATCACACCCCAGAAATGACGAATAATAGATCTCAGTAGTTTGCCAACAGCAACCCATTGGGTGGAAATTGTTCACCCAAAGTATTCAGCAAAACTTGTGAACGAGTAGAAATCACATTTGACTTTACAAGCAGAAAACGTGCACTGTGACTATTATTCCACTGAATCAACTAACTAGCTCTTTACCTTACTCAGACCTCCTCCATCTGGGCAGCAGGCTGCACAAGAATGGTGTTTCTTGGCAGTATGTTTGTGATCAGGACAGAAGTGTGACAGCAGCCTGTAATTCAGCACTTCAGTTTCAAACTTTTAGTGGCTAGGTTTTCACAAGATTTTCTCTCTTGGACTTGACTTATTGGGAGAAGTGTTCCTCAATGGACTGTGTCACCCCACAGCAATTCTTCCACAGTGGCAGGGAGGTGAGGGAAAGTAAATGACAAACAGGAGTATGCTTGGTGCAGAAACAGTGGTATATGCATGGCTACTATGGCACAGGTCGGTGCTACCATTAACTGACATCTACTGGTAAATTAGGTCTCAGAGGCTTGGAGGTGAAATGCACTCTGAATTACCAGTGTGACTCAGACAGCAAGCTGACAGCAGTGAGGAGACAGCTGCCTTGCTCCTACAGCAAGTTGACAGCAGTGAGTCACCCCTCATAACCTTTGATAAACCCAATGCTCCCTGAGTGCTTCATACCGAAGAGCTGTTCCAATCCCCCAGGATGGAATATTGATCTGTGTGCTGGGACTGACAATCTTCTTCCCTGCCACTGTACACAAGTCCAGGGTGGTGTGGCCATATCCAATCACTTCTCTGTTTGCTTCTTTTGGATGAGAAGCAAAACTAATCTTCTGGCATTGAGAGGCACTAACAATCCAATGCTACTTTCACCTTATTAAAAGTAGGGGTGTTAACCCTGTGTCCTGCTCAGATTTAGACCTGGCTTATTACATTCTGCCCATTTATTGTTTTATTGGGTATTTGGGGAAAATAGAGTTGTTAGAGGGTAGGGTGAGAGATGGAAAATGGTATTGGTCAGCCACTCTGACTGGATTACAACTTGACTTTGCGGTTCTAAGGTTGTGTGTGATTGTTAGGTAGGTATGTAATGGCAGGGCAATCTTTTGCATGGGCACCTTTTCATCATTGTATAGAATCAAATAAAGAATTAAATTATCTCTGTGTCTTTCCCTCCTTTAAAAAGGAAATACAATCAGATATATTTCCCTCCAGAGGTGGCCATGTTTCAGAGGTGGGTAATTCTATGTAGGTTTATATATTTTAGCATTCGCCATAACATTATAGCTCAGGCTGCAAGTATACATGTCCACGTAGCGTCAGGGTTTTCAGAATATTGTTTGAATATTTCTATACCTAATTGACACTTGCATTTGCATGTGTGATTACCGTGACTGTGAAGGTAATAATGATGATGGTACTCAGAAACTAGTTGCACAAATGCTCATGCTGTTTTGCATGAATGTTTAACGTTGAGTTCAGAAACATTTTCTCTTACTTCAGTCAGTAAAGTCACTTTGCTTCAGGATTATATAAATCTGAGCTCCTACTATTACAATCGCTGTTGCACAGCTTCAGTAAAACTGGAAATGCTTGTTTCAAAAATAACTTGTAGGAGGAACATAGTAATTGAGGTCAGATGCAGCCGGATAGTTGATGAATCATATGCTAGGAACTGCATTAAATGGACAACATCCATCTGGAGATGAGTTTTGCAATGTTTTTATCTCAAGCCTTTGTTGCTTAGTGATTAACTGTGCACACTATTTCAGGGAGTACCTCTTGCCTTCTGAGAAGATGCAAGTAATTTTCCTCCAAAAGGAAGATTCTGGTGAGGTTATTTTATGTTTCATAAAGACATTTTTTCACTCTTTTAGGCTGCAAGTTAGTTAGGGAGAGGGCGGCATTTTGATAAAAACTCAGACAATGCACGTCTCAGTAGGGGTCCCAGATTCTCACTAGCCTATTGCCTCTAATCAACCAATGGGTGTGGCTAACTAAGAGGATACACTACATGATTTTTCGTCATCTTCTATGGAGAAAACAGGTTTGTGAGCCAAGATTAATTCACTCTTTTGAATGCATACAGAAGACATAAGACACTTGCTTGAATGTGTCTTTAGATGACCTGTCGTGTGTGTGTGTGTTTTCTTCTCAATTGCACCCAGTTAGAAGGCTTTTTGTAACCAAATCCCATGTTGTGTAGTTTCTGTCTAACAGGTATGTTTCTAATTGGTTCACAGCACCTCATAATCTCATTTTAAATACATCTACCCACAGCTGTCTTTCGTATAGTGCTTGTTGGTGTCTCAAAGAAAAATCCATCACTTTGCTCAACTCTCCTTTGGAAATGCTGGTTGCCTTTCTTCTGCACATATGCAAAGCCAGAAAAATGCTTGTCTTCTTTGTTGATTTATCTTCAGTGTGTGGGTGGAGGGACTGAAAGAAGAGAAATGGGTTTTACTAAAGAAGAATGGTATGTGATAGGCTTTCCCTTTGCTGATGGGTACCAAAGCATATCTGGCCAACCTGGTACATTGATATAATTAAATGTATGTTGTTGGGCACTGTAACAGGACAGGACTCATCAGCGCGGCATCTCCTGCTGGCCATCCAGGGAATTAGCTCTCATTTCACGGGAGCACACTCATCTAGTGTCAAGGAAGCACCTTTTTTGGTGTTCAAGATGACAGCAGAAGTGAATTAATTGGGAGTCAGCATAAATCTGAGTGCCCACTGGCAGTGATGTAGTGGGATGCACTAGATAACTGAGGATGATACTTTCCATATTATCTAGGAATCTAATGTCAATTGCAAATGAATTCAAAACAAGAAACACACATGTTATGATTGTCTTCTAATCCTGAGAATGCTAAACTGTGGTATCTCAGCATCTTACTTTTGCAGTCTCATTTCAGGGTGAAACCACATTTTAAATTGGGGGATTATTTTTGTTGGTATTGGTTTTTGGTTTCATTGCACCATGGTGAACAGAACCCTAACTGTCTCATGTAGCTGAAAAATTCTTATAAACCATGGGCTAATGTTCCCATTAAAAAAAGCACCAAGGAAGGAATTAAGGGGTATTTTTTTTTTACTTTGCAAAGCTCCAGACCCTCAGTTTTGTTTAGAGCCTCTTGTCACCATTCGTTGTCCGAAATTGCTAGAAGTTCTAGAAAACCTAAGTATGAAAAGCAAATAGGCAAAGGCTATGGGTCTGATTATTTTCACATCACAACTAAGTTGAGGTTTAGCCTGAATTCAGGATGCATCCGACAAAGTGGGTATTCACCCATGAAAGCTCATGCTCCAATATGTCTGTTAGTCTATAAGGTGCCACAGGACTCTTTGCAAGTTATATTTGCTTTGTTCCATCAATTCCGTTCTGAGGCAGGGTTAAATAACTACTTTTATTTGTGTGCAAAATGCTGGCAGATCAGAGAGAAAGCATATCTCATGGTACCAACAGGAACTCTTAAAGCACCAACTCCTCCTATGGCTGCCATCATTCTAGAACAAGGAGTGGAATTTGAGAAAGGGCCTCAGGCTTCAGGAGGGACGTAGATTTGTAAGGGCCCCAGAGGCTCAGGAATGCAACACTGGCAGTGGCTGATGGGAGAGACAGAGCAGAGTCTCAGACAGTAACACTGGCCTTTCCACATGTTTACTGAAACTCGGTTGTTTACAGCTGTGTCTTCATTTGCAGCATGAGGCGATGGTTCTGATTCTAATTCAGATCCTGGATCTGTTCTGTAGTATAGCCAGTGTGTATATGTGACCCTTTCATGTGTTCCAGTTTACAGTAACATACATTTTCCTTCCTGTATGCAGTATAGATCCAGAATATTTGTGTTTTAACATCTGGATTATACAATGATACCATGAACACTTCAGCAGCTGTTTATGTGATGAGTCCATAGAAGTGTGCCTAGAATGCTAGTTCTTTTAGCTGTCATCATTGTACACACCGAATCCATAGGCCTTGGCTCATTTGAGATTGTGCAGAAGATGACAATCTGGCGTCATGAATCTTTAGAATCATTTGAAGCCATGAATTTTTGTTATGGCAAGAACTGCATTCTGTAGCTTTCAGTTCCAAATGAAATCCCTGACATGGCTAAAAGGGGCACCTTAAAGTGACCGAGTCTTGTATAGTCAATGTAATCTTCACAATGCTATAAAATATCTAATAAATTTTTAATAGGACTGACTCTCCAGGCCCAATTCTCCTCTATTAGCCCAGGTTTTACACCAGTGTCACTCCACTGATGTCAATGGAGTTACTCTCACTTTAAAGCAGTTAATACAGGGGAAGTCAGACCTAAAGATGTTAAAGAGAAGAGTTTAACCTGTGTACACTGAATGGCAAACCAAACTGCAGCTGAACTCACTTTGGAGCATCTGAGCTGACCCAGTCTCCTGCCTGCATGAGTTTTGCATAAACCTTATTGGAGTTTTAGTGGACTCTGCTCGTGCTACTGTTCTTTATCTTCAGCTGTTATATAACGCTGAACGAGACAGAGGTTCCTATGGGCTTTAGATATTCTCTGAGATGGAAACAATTAAAGGCCTCCAGGCTGAATCCCAAGAGACGCGCAAAATCGGAATCTGGCCTTTGATACATTTCTCTTTACTCTTCTTACAGTTGTAAGATCTGTGGATGTTTTACTTTTCTTTCGTGGTGGCAAAGAAATTAACCGAATCAATAGTAACGATGCTTTGCTTTACTGTCTTTTTGTATGGCAATAGCAGTATACAGAGTTAGTTCTATACAACTGATTCTGCTTGTCTAGTGCTTGTTTGCAGTTCAGAGGCTGTACCCAGAAATCACTGGCTGGCGGCTGGTTACACAGACAAGAACTTATGCAAGCTTGTAATTTGAACCCAGATCTCTGATAGGGCAGACATAACTCTCCACCACTTAGCTACTGTGGGTGTGTATATACTGCAATTAAAAGCCTGCAGCTGGTCCAGGCTCATGGGGTTGAGGTTAAGGGGCTGCTTAATTGTGGTGTAGACATTCAGGCTGGGCCTGGAGCCTAAGGTCTTGTGAGGTGGGAGGGTCCCAGAGCCTGAACATCTACACTGCAACTAAACAGACCCTTAGCCCAAACCCCACAAACCCAAGCCAGCTGGCACGGGCCAGCCGCAGGCTTTTAATTGCAATGTGGACATATGCTGTCTCTCTGAGAAATCTGCCAAATCCTAGATACTCAGCTATGCTGCATATAAAATGGAGCTACTGAAACATATTGAACCCATTGTGATCTACTTCTCCGAGTGGTTGGTCTGCAAAGGATAACAGCCCATTTCTCATGTAGTTAGTGTTTCAGCTCAAGTGGCATGGAGCTATGCTGCAGTGCTGAAGTTTTAGGATTGAAACCCTCATAATATTGCGGGGGTGAAGTGATTTTGTTGAACTATTTTTTCTTCTATAAAAAGACTTAGGAAATTGCGCACAATAAATTTATTCAAAGAATGTTTTTGAGATTGAAAAGGCAAGCGCTCAAAGGCCAGAATTAAGGATGTTTGTGCAACTTTAATTGTGCCCCCTTGTGCATATACATTATGATACCGTCTCCAGTTACATGATTCCACATGATTTTTTCGCACAGGATGCTGTTTAGTGAACAGGGAATGAGGCAGCTGTTCAATATGTCTGTTTATCCTCTTTATATAATGTGTGGTCCTGACCTTATCTACTGCATGTGATCCAAACCGTGCATTGACTACAGAGTTATTAGTTTCCTCATGAGCTTTCCTATGGTGTTTTGTGTGGGCATACATGGATACATGGGCACATGCAGACTTTGTGTGTCAGCTTGTTAGAAGAAGTCAGGAAGAGAATACAAGAATGAGAGAGTCAGTGATTTTCTGCTATAGACTCAATAAAATCTGGTTTACATCCTTCTCTCTGTTCAGGCAATTTGCAAGCAGACTAAAAGGGCTAAATCCAAGGAATGCATTGTTTGCAGTAGCTCAAGACAACTCTATTCACTGTCTTGATGTAAAAGGCTTATGTGTCTAGACAAGAGTTAAAATAGCTATTAGACATAAAGGAACTGATTTGGAGCTTAGTGACCAGGAGTAGGTTCAGCAAAATATCTCAAAAAGCCTTTTTAACGTCCCAATAACTAGTGATGATCAGCCGAGTGCAAAAGGAAACTCTTTCTGTACCAAATGTACTTGGATCTCTGCCACTGGTCCTGTTTCAGGGCAAGGAGCAGTCATTTCTGTGGCTCTCATTGAGTAGAGGGGACATACCCCAGTCAGGAACATAGTCCGTGTTAGATATTCCTCCCCAGCTGTTATGACAGTTAGTTATCTACACTCAGAGGCATGGAATAGTAGCTAGAGAAGCTAATGCTTTGAGAGATTTTGACAGTGAGGGAGTAGGACCTAAAGTTTTTATTTTTGTATATTTAAGTGGGAAGATTGAAGGTTACTTATCTTTACTTCTAACCCCGATGCCAAAATGGGAGGGCAGGGTGACTCTTCCAGTCCCTCTCTGTTCCTTCTGCCCCAGCAGTGATGCCAACCTTGATGCCTGATTCATTGTCTCTTCTCAATGCAACTCCATGCTGCTTCTACAGAACCAGACTAACACGGCTACCCCTCTGATACGTTAGTTAACCAAGCTACCAATATGTCTGAATTAAAATTCCTCCTAAGAATCCTTCTCTCTTCCAGCAGGAGTTAGAAGAGAAATGTCACCATTCCTCTTGGCTTCCCAGTAGGTCCCATCTCCTTCTTGGGTTGGACTATAAATTCTTTGGGTCAGGGATTGTCTGCATTTGAAAAATCATTAATAAAAAAATAATGGGGTCACATGCTGCTGAACCTGTAAGTTCTTCCCAGGTTGTTTGACTTAGTTTTTGACTGTGACACCCCCTAAAAGCACTCAGTTCCAGGCAGCTAATTGTCGTTAAGGCTAGCCCTGGTTTGATTGCCCACCTTTATTTTTTAATTGCTAACCAAAGTGCAATGCCATGTCTCCACTTAGAAAGAAAACCATAAATCAGCTTGGTGGGGGGAGGGTGGTTCTTGGGTTTTACATTTTGTTGTCTTAGCAAAGGGTTAACTGAGAAAATTGGCAAGGGGGGAATGCCGCGGAGGGGAGAGGATAATTAAGATCATTTTTTGTGCAGTCTGGATTTGGCAGGCTAATTGAAGGGAGATGCACATTGGACGTAGCTGCATGAGTATGCACCTCCACAAAAGTCAGCTGCTATTGCTGAGAACACTCTGCCTGCCAGCCCTGGCTTCTCAGAGAGGTTGCTTTTAATGGTATCTCCTGCAACGATAACAATTAAGACAACATCTAGTGAATACCTCTCATAGTTTTCTCTCTTTTCCCACTTGCTACACATTTAATTTTCTTCTCAGGAAATGTCACAGAACTAGAATTACATGTGGAAGTGAAAGCTTCCGCCACAGGACCTTTGGCCTTGAATGGACTGTATGTAGGGCTAAGAAGACAGACTTGTTTATGCACTCTCACACCTGGGCTTCTCATGCTGCTTAAAAGACAGAATGCGGACAAATGGCCAACAGAAATTGGAGAGTAGCTGTGATGGTCCCGGCATATAACCAGAGAAGGTATGCTGGTCCCATCATGGTTTGGAAGTTGTGCTACTGCCATCTCTGCCATCCCAGCCCTGATACACAGCTCTCAAATATGCCAGATCATATGAGACATTCTGCAGGTCAGCTGGATAAGGTATCTTGTGGCTTCACAATCAAGCAAGGCAATCTTCCATTGGTGAAGGGCGAGAGGTCCTCCCTCACAGAATACTCTGTAGCAAAGGGAAGAATGCACTCAGCTCTGCTGCATGTTGTTTACATTTCTGTGCACAGCACAGCTTTTGTTATTGAGTAAAGCTTCCCATCCTGCTCTAGAGGACTGCTCAGATAGTAATCCCCCATTTTACAAATCAGTTAACTACAAGGTTGCACAGTGCAACTTCTGGCAGAGCTGGGAATAGAAACCAGGTCTCTATGGATACAGACCCAAGTCACAACTTGCGACTGCATAATATAGTTAAGAAAAAAATGCTGACCCTGGGAGCCACTGTGCAGGACGTGGGTGTAGCAGAGGCCGAGTCATGGCTCCAGCCTCCTACCCGCTGGCCAGAATAGCTTGCTGGCTATACTGGGGTAGAGGGCAGGGCGAGGTAAGGTACTGAACCCATTATAAGGGTGGTTCCCCCTCTCTTCCAGTGCAGAAGGGATCTCTGGGGGTATTGCACCTCTCTGAGAAATTTCCCTATTTTAAAGGTTAAAGGGCAAGTGAAATATTTATACAGAGGAACAATTGAAATAACCAAAGATGGACACATGTCTCTTTAATTAAATTCTGGCAATGAGTCAAAACTCTTTCATCCTGAAATTTAGACTGTTTACTGTTCTCAAAGGAGGGAGGAGAGATTATTTTTTTTAATTATTCCAGAAATGTTCTTGCATCAGACGCTTGGAGTAAAATGCCTGATTCCTCAGCATAATGCATTTTCATTTCAACAAGTTGAACTCAGCATTTTTGTACCAATTTGTGAAAATTCATATTTTTTTCCCATTTATAATGTCGCCTCTGTGCCTTCCTAGCATGGTCCAGAAATGTATTGACCTGGTTAATAATGCAGAACTGTTTTGGTTTTTTTTTTCAGTCTCATTAAAACCAAGCCCTCCCTCACCTCCAGTCGTTGAGAAATCATCATCTTTAAATCTTGTTTTTCAACAGGTGATCATTAATAAAACATTAGAATTTTTCTTGCCCGATGTCTTTGAAATGTCCCAGTGATCATTTAGAGTCATCTGTAGTTTAAACCCTGGTTAGATCAATAAATAAAACTTGACTGAGTGATGCATAACCTTCACAAAGAGGTTCACTGAAGCATGGTCTTGTGGTTAAAGCACAGGACTAGGAGCCAGAGCATCTAGATTCACCAAAGGATCATTTGGGATGTGACTTCAGCCATACTGGCTCATTGGCTTGGCAGCACAAAGCAGGAGATACAGCTGAATCCCTTGGTTTGGGAGTCCCCAGCTTAGAGGAAGTTGTGACTTTTCCTGGTGGGGGCATCTAGCTACCACCTGCATTCAGCATGTGAAGAAGCCTTGTCTGTGCCTGATTTGGTCAGCTCCCCATCCCCACAGGCCACGGGCAACACAAGCCATTTCCCTCTAGGCCTGCACAGGCCCTTCTGTTTTTTTGCAGGTTAGCTATAGGCATGTTCCAACCCCACCTTCCAAGCATCTCCCTGAAGTGTCCAGCCCCTCCTCCAATGGACACTCATAGTATTCCCAGATTCACTGCCCCCAAAGGAACAGTACGCCTCAGTTTACCAGTTCCACCTTAGATCTCAGCTCCACTTAACACACAGCACTTAGATATGTTTATAAAAGGAAACAAGCATGGATTTATTTAACAAGGGATAGAGATTCTAGCAATAGTGAGCAGGAGCATTGGAAACAAATGGTTATGTGTAAAATAAAATCAAAACACATCAAGCCTACAGTTTAATTAACAAAATGCTCTCCTGTCTTGTGGAGCATTGTTCACCCAAAGATCCTTGCAGTAATTTCCAGCCATTTTGGCTGTGGCCTTCCATTCATGAAAACACATTGTCAGCTTGCATCCTTAGTGAAGGACCCAGTGTCCCTGGTTGTACCTCTAGATAACCTCTTTGTGGAGCGTCACCTCCTGGTAACCTGTCTCAACTCCAAGGTTTTAAGAACATAATTTCCAGTATAGATACATAACTCCTTAAATATTATTTGTGCATACATTTTGAAAAGATTATGATGACCAGTGGGCAACTGGGTCTGGGTTGAGACCATACAGACCACCCTTTGGAGAACTAAGGGTATATGCACATATCTGACCCAGAGGATCACTGTAAAACCCTGTGCATCCCCTCTGCCAGTTGGCACCAAGTGGTCCCTGGGTCACAGAAGTCCCAGCTGGCTTTCTCGCTCCCACTCCTGTCATGGGGTTGTAACTTGTTGTGTCTGTGCTCAAGTTGCACCGGGGCAAATTGGCCTGTGGAGGGCTCCACAATGGGTGGAAGTGGGAGGGAAGAGTGCATAAAGATGGTGTGAAGCCACCTGTGCTGCTTCCTCTCATTGCACAGAGCAGAACTTGGCCACAACTGACAACGGGCCACAACTGAGCCCTAGTATGCAACCTTGAGTAAATTACTTAATTGCACCTTCCTGTTCCAATCTGTAAAATGGGGATAATACATATCCCTCTCTCATGGGTGTATTGTGAGATTTATCTTACTGATATTTGTGAAGCACTCTTCCAACCTTGGCTGGATCTTGTCCTATTAACGCTCACACTTTATATTGTCAATTGTGGGGGCAGAGGGCAAGAAGAACTACATGCTACATCCACCAACACCTAGGCACTGTGGGAGTTAAGCCATTAAAGGAGGGCCATGTTTCAGTTCTTCCCCAGTCAGATGCCAGGACTAATGACATGAGAGAGGGCCCAACCTGGCAAAATCATCACAAAAATTTACTATCGCCTGTTCAAAATCTGTTCACATGCCCTTTACTAAAATACTTCCTGATAATGGAAAAAGCCCGGTGTTTTCCCTTATCATCGTAAAAGGTTCCTTATGGTGGGCGAGTGGTTGAACAAGAGTTTGTTGTCTGACTGGGCCCATAGTATGCTACACCAGTCCTTCCTTTGGGGAGGTAGGTGTCTTCCATCTCCCAGCATCACTTAGTAAAGCTCATGTTGAGATTATTGTGTGATCTCCTGCTGTGGGAAAACCCATAGCGGGCTGAATGGGAAGAAATCTGCATGGGTTCATTCTTGCAAAGGTTTATTCCTGGTTGATATGTAATAGTGGGGGCTTCAGGAGCCAGCCCACAAAGCTAGCAGATCTGTAGGACCAAAGAGGACAGGACAAACTTGCAGTGGTTCTCAACCTATTTATCATTGTGGGCCACATATGTATTATGCGGGCCGCATCCAATACTCCCTATGTGGCCCTGAGGATGTCACATGGGCTGCAGCTGTGTGCTGATTGGGCTAGAAGAGGTCTGCGGGTTTAGAACCACAGGTTGTGGAGACTCTGTGCCCCTGGAGGCTCACCCTATAGGACCCTTAAGGTGGGATCTTTACCACAGATGTGGCCTAGCTGAAAGATAATGCTTTGTCCTGTGATCTTCTTGGTACTGCTTGGTCCATGATTTGCTTCTATCTGGCCTTTCCCACTCATCTCACTCCCCATCCCCTGCTTGGTTAAAGTTCTCCAGAACCATTCAGAGTCCTCTTCAAGATCCAAAGGAATGAGAGAGATGCAGGGACACCCAAATCCTCATTCTGTATAGAGGGGGAAGGTTGCAGCTCATAAATCCGTGGATGGCTCAGGGTGCATAGCAGGTCCTACGAAATTACCATACATCCTTCCTATTGCTTATTTTCTGGCCTGGGAACCACGTTTTTCCCATTTACTTTAGTGGGGACCAAGTGTGTTTGCATTAGAGAGGCCTGGGTAAGAGAGGGACAAAGTCTGCCCTCAGCTGCAGAGTTTAGAGAAAAAAGCTTCAATTATGCAGGAAAATATTGCTAAAGGTGAATGTGTTTTCCAGAATCCAGAGATGCTTCGGATGAGTCAGGCAGCAAGATTGCACAAAACTCTATAAGGGACTGACAGTCAATCCCTGAGTCTCAATTTCTTAAGGTCTCAAGAACATTCATACCTGTTCTTTCTCAAGTTCTCTTGTCTGAGTCACTGTTTCTGTATGCCAGTGTAGGTATGAGTACCACATAATTTGATCAGCAAACTTCCAAACAGGAAAGGAGAAAACAAGCCTAGAGCATTGATTTATTTTCCTACCCCTCATGCATGTGACTTCCATTAGTGTGAGTGACAGTAGCACATGTGTGGGGAGAGAATGGACTGCTGTGTTGTTTTAGTCTCTGCAGGAACCTGAGTTTCCATGGTTTCACATGATTGGCCTAGTGTGCTTAGTGCAGGGCTCAAAGAAGAATTCAGAAGATGCCCACTTATGTCTGCTTTTTTTTTTTAAAACCATGGTAATGCATTTCCTCTAGAAAAAAAGAAGCACACTTCATAAGCAAAAAGAACTTTCATAGCTTTTAGGTATTGGTTTGGAGTCAAGGTGGAATCTCTTTTCTACTCTGGCACGTGTGAGGTGATGGTTGTCCCCTTCTGGAATCCTAAGTCTGCACAGAACTTGTGTCCGTGTCCCAAGAGATCTTGCTGTTTCTCAGCTGATACCATCTTTCTTGAAAGTGGCATGGTGCTGATCTGACTTACGAAATGCAAATTTGGTGCTCTTTACTGCCCCTTATAAAGATTAAAATTACATATATAATATACTCCTAGCACTGTCAGAAAGATCATCACCCAAGAAACATAGTAAGTTACAATTCTACTGCATTGAATTCCTTTCTCAGTGTTAGAGCTAGTTAAATATATTGAGTTTGATTCCAGAACTGCATTTTGTTTGCATCTTGGATATCATTTTTGGTTGTGTTGCCACCATTTCCAAGAGCCCTTCAGCTTGTGGACACAGTGTCTAAACTGAGTAAATCAGCTATATAGTTTGTCTCAGGCATCTCAAAAGGAACATGCAGTTATAGTATTGAAGTCTGGCTGACTTTTGCCCCCAAATCATGAAACTTCTGCCTCACAAGCTGTTGACGAGTCCCCTTTAAAGTTAGTGGACAGTTGCCTCCCATGTTTATAGACTGTTGTTGCTGGGTTTTTCCCTTCACAAATAGAGAATTGTGTTCACATTAGAGACAAATTCGATAACCCAGAAGGAGGAATGAATTAATTACAATAATACATTTGCTAGGCCTATCCTGTTTTGAGTCCAGAAGAAACATGAGGAGACATATTATTAGTGGAAGCCAGGGGGTTGAGTGCTTCACAGAAAGGTTATTTTCCTATTTCTCTCTCTTGCCTCACTCCCAAATCCCCTCATTCTCCTCTCACTCACTTCAAAAAAGAACTAGATAAGTTCATGGAGGATAGGTCCATCAATGGCTATTAGCCAGGATGGGTAGGGATGGTGTCCCTAGCCTCCGTTTGTCAGAAGCTGGGAATTAGTGACAGGGAATGGATCACTTGATGATTAATGTTCATTTCCTATGGGGCATCTGGTATTGGCCATTGTCAGAAGACAGGATACTGGGCTAGATGGACCTTTGGTCTGATCCAGTATGGCCGTTCTTATGGGTCTCACTTCCTCTTGGTCTTTTCAGTACTTACTGAATGCTAACAATAAGAATAAACAAAAATAAAGACTCTGTGATAGAACTTTGTGCTCATGTCCTCTATAGCGGGTTCCAACCAGTCATTTTGATGGTTGCAATATCTGCAGATGGTTCATAGATGTGCCAAAAAAACAAGGGCATCTCACCTTCCAGCCAGGATGGGTAGGGATGGTGTCCCTAGCCTCCGTTTGTCAGAAGCTGGGAATTAGTGACAGGGAATGGATCACTTGATGATTAATGTTCATTTCCTATGGGGCATCTGGTATTGGCCATTGTCAGAAGACAGGATACTGGGCTAGATGGACCTTTGGTCTGATCCAGTATGGCCGTTCTTATGGGTCTCACTTCCTCTTGGTCTTTTCAGTACTTACTGAATGCTAACAATAAGAATAAACAAAAATAAAGACTCTGTGATAGAACTTTGTGCTCATGTCCTCTATAGCGGGTTCCAACCAGTCATTTTGATGGTTGCAATATCTGCAGATGGTTCATAGATGTGCCAAAAAAACAAGGGCATCTCACCTTCCAGCCATGTTCACCACCTCACAGCATTAAAAATGAATTCTCCCAACTGTCCTGTGAGGTAAGTAAGTAAATGTAAGAACTGGTCAAAACAATCAAGTATAGAAGTTTTAAAATAAAAATCAGATGATTTTTTTGCAAAAAAAAAAACTTTCCATTTTTCAACTAGTTCTAGTAAGTGCAGATTTTATAGCCCGTCAAACTACGAGCTAGCCAGGTGAAACAATTTGTCCAGGGTCACTAAGAAAATCATTGACAGGAAAGAAGAGGACTGAACAGTCTTTAATTCTCAGGGTATAGCTCCAGGCACTGCACCATGCTAGTGCTACAACATAAACATTTATTGTGATCAATCCAAGGAAATTCCCACTCCTTTGTGCTGGTTTGTTCTGTTTCACAATATCCAAGGGAGAAGATGGCACGATGGACTAAAATCTATGTCTACAGCCCCATCTTATTGCCATGGAAGTCAATGGTAAAAATTCCCACTGATTCTATTGGGAACAGGATTAGACATTTACTATATATACAAATCCTACCACAGAAGGCGAGCAATGGGTAATTAATGATTTCAAGGATCAGGGCTTTTTCCTTTTGTGATGGGAACTGATTTTCTTCATCTTGGCACAGAATACCCCAGAAGCTGCCCCATTTAGCTAGAGTGCACAAGGCAGCATACAGGACATAGCCATCACTAATTCTTCAGTGTTGAATGAGGAAGCCAAATCAGCACAGTCTAATGAATGTGGAGGCAGCTTCTCTCTTATAGTGTATGGAGAGATTATGACAGAGAATAGGAAAATAAAAGCCTCAGCAAAGTAAATGCTTGCTCGGGGCGTCAGTACATTTGGTGTGTGAAATCCTTTAGCAAGACTGGCTCAGAAAATCTAGGATTTAATGACACCGGAGGAAAATATTCCTTCTCTCCTTGTGTGATTCTTTCTTGTGAGATTTCCTGGTAAAGAATATTACATCTTGCACAGAGGAGTTAATAGTCACTTTTCAAAATCCTTGCAGATAAGAGGTGTGAGCTTGAAACCCGCAGGGGAGGGGTTCTTTCAACCTCTGCTTCTTCGTTGATTGTTTAATCAGAAACTCTCTTCTGTCATTGGTTACCATAGACGTGTGCAGCACATTTCATTAGGGTGTGCACCCAGGGAATTTTTTTTAAGGCAAACATCATAAAGGTTGGGGTGCGGGAGGGAGTGCAGGGTGTGGAAGGGAGTGCGATGTGCAGGAACGGGTTCAGGGCAAGGGATTAGGGCAGAGGAGGGGTGTGGGGTGCATGAGGGGGCTCAGGGAAGGGGTTTTGGGATACAGGAGGGGTGCGGAGTGCAGGAGGGGGCTCGGGGCAGGGGGTTGGGGTGCAGGAGGGGTGTGGGGTGTGGAAGGGAGTGCGGTGTGCAGGAAGTGGTTCAGGGCAAGGGATTAGGGCAGAGGAGGGGTGTGGGGTGCATGAGGGGGCTCAGGAAAGGGGTTTTGGGGTACAGGAGGGGTGCGGAGTGCAGGAGGGGGCTCGGGGCAGGGGGTTGGGGTGCAGGAGGGGTGCGGGGTGTGGTGGGGGCTCAGGGCAGGGGGTTGGGGTGCAGGGTGCAGCAGGGGGCTCAGGGCAGGTGGTTGGGACGTGAGGTGCACGCAGGGGGCTTAGGGCAGGGGGTTGGGGTACAGGAGGGATGCAGGGTGCGACAGGGGGCTCAGGGCAGGGACTTGGAGTGCATGGGGGTGCAGGGTGCAGCAGGGGGCTCAGGACAGGGGGGGTGAGGTGCAGGAGGGGTGTGGCAGGGGGGGCTCAGGGCAGTGAGTTGGGGAGCAAGGTGCAGGAGGGGTTTGGGCTCCGGCACCGCTTACCCGCAGGCAGGCAGTGGCGCGCTCTCTGCCTGCCTGCCCTGGCTCCATGCTGCGCCACTCACCACGTCCCTGCGTGGCCCCAGCTCTGCGCGCTGCCCTTGCCATGTCTCCAGGTACCTCCCCCGAAGCTCCCATTGGCCACGGTTCCCCATTCCCAGCCAATGGGAGCTGCGGGGGGCGGTGCCTGGAGCAACACATGGAACCCTCTGCCCCCCCAGGGCTCCAGGGATGTGGTGCCGTTCTGGCCGCTTCTGAGAGCGGCGCAGGGCCTCCGGCACCACGGGGGGCACCTCAGGGCTTTGGATCCAGCCTGTGGGCACCAGGGTGTGCCTGGGCACACCTCTGCACACGCCTATATTGGTTACTAATCACTTATCTCTTGGGGAAAACCTGCCACAACAACCAGGGACAAAGAAGTCTGTGGGAGGGGAGCGGGGGGAGAAGAAGCAAGGTTTCAGGACACTTGCAGCGGAGAGGCTGCTCTGAGGAGCCTAGTTAAACATCAACATGGAACTGTGTGTGGGAGCTGGTCAAGAGATAGGCAAGTGTATTGAGAACTATGCAGATCCATCAGCCATTCCTCTCTGCAGAGAAGGGACACAACATTCAGCTGCTCTATCAGAGCCTCTGTGTCTAGCGCCCCACCAAATTTACGGCCTCGAAAAACACAGCACGGACTGTGAAATCTGGTATTGCCCATGAAATCTGGCTAATCTAGGGGTAGGGACAGGGCTGGGGAATCTTACCATATGCCAGGCTCCAGATGCTATTCCCGGCCAGGCTGGGGAGGGGATGGGATTTCCTCTTCCCCTTCAGGGGCTGCTCCTGGGGCCGGGTCAGACCCATCCCCGGGAGCTGCTCACGACAGCAGGAAGCTTCGCAGCTGCTGGCAGGGAGCCCACTCTGAAGGTAGCACCGCCAGCAGCAGCAGCTCAGAATACTGTGACCTCTACAGTAGCCTTGCGATCCCCTCCCCACAGCCTCCTCTTGGGTCAGGACTCCCTTTGTTACAACACCATGAAATTTCAGATTTAAATATTTAGAACCGTGCAATTTATGACTTTTAAAATCTCATGACCATGAAATTGACTGCAATGGACTGTGAATTTGGTAGGACCCTATTCATGACAGAGTGTTGAAAAATATCATTGCCCACTCCCAGCCCCAAATAGGAAATTCTGACTTTCTTGGCCAAAAATAAAAAACTGAAACATTTGTCAAAAAATGAAAACTTTAATCTGAAAACTTGGACTCAGAAATGCTGCTGTGATACCTCATGGGAGCTGCAGGTTGGGTGCTTCATGCCTCCATTCTTTTGTCTGGGCTTGGCTGTCAGTCCAGATGGCTAGTGAAGGACCAGAGTCTTCCCTCTGGTCAAGCTGCTGCCATATATCATAGGAATCCTGTGCCTGCCATGCATCATGGGACATGTAGTTTGGCCGAAGAGTCTGGTTATGGTTTTTGGGTGTTCATTTTTTGGCAAAAAGTCAAAATTTTCCATAGAGAGACTGTTTCCATGCAAATATTCATTTACTCGAAAAACTGATTGTCTGTTGAAAAACAGTTTTGTGGAAACATTTTCAACCAGCCCTTTTCTCCGTGATCTGCATAGGGAAGTTCCTCTGCCCAACCCATGGAGCTCCCCTCTGCATCTAGCCCACAAACTGAAGCATGGCCCAGGGAACAGGATTTTCCCCGGTGTTCAGATTCTGATTTTAAATGCTGTGGAGACTGCTGGAAAGTGGTGCTGGTAATTTCCCAATGTCTCTTCCTCATAAGCATACCCCCAGCAGCAATGTGTATGTTTTTGGGAAGAGAAAATGCCATCTACATACTGTGCATTCCAACTTCCAGACACTATTCAAAGCATCTATGAGGCACATTTGAAATGGCTGTTCAGAAACATGCAATATTTGCGAATGTTGTGTGTTATATTTGGATTCAGATTTGCCTCGAATTCAGTCTCTTCATCCCTGGGCTTGTGTGAAGAGCAGGGGCTTGCTGGATCCCTAGGCATGGTTAATAATATGAACTAGGGCTGTCAAGAGATTAAAAATAATTGTGATTAATTACGCAATTAAAAAATTAATTATGATTAATTGCATGATTAATCACACTGTTAAACAATAGAATACCTTTTATTTAAATATTTTTGGACGTTTTCTACGTTTTCAAATATATAGGTTTCAATTACAACACAGAATACAAAGTGTACATTGCTCACTTTATATTTATTGTTGATTACAAATATTTGCACTGTAAAAAGCAAAAGAAATAGTATTTTTCAAGTCACCTAACACAAGTACTGTAGTACAATCTATTTATCATGAAAGTTGAATATACAAATGTAGAATTATGAGAACAGGCATTCGCATGGCACTGTTGTAGCTGGTGTCACAAGATATTTATGTGCCAGTTGCGCTAAAGATTCATATGTCCCTTCATGCTTCAACCACCATTTCAGAGGACACGTGTCCATCCTGATGACAGGTTCAGCTTGATAACAATCCAATCCAGTGCAGACCGACGCATGTTCATTTTCATCATCTGAGTCAGATGCCATCAGCAGAAGGTTAATTTTCTTTTTTGGTGGTTCGGGTTCTGTAGTTTCCGCATCAGAGTGTTGCTCTTCTAAGACTTCTGAAAGCATGCTCCGCACCTCATCCCTCTCAGATTTTGGAAGGTGCTTCAGGTTCTTAAACCTTAGGTCGAGTGCTGTAGCTATTTTTAGATATCTCACATCAATACCATCTTTGCATTTTGTCAAATATGCAGTGAAAGTGTTCTTGAAATGAACAACATGGTGGGTCATCATCTGAGACTGCTATAACAGAATGTGGGTAAAACAAAGCAGGAAACATACAAATCTCCCCCAAGGAGTTCAGTCACAAATTTAATTAACACATTATTTTTTTAATGAGCATCATCAGCATGGAAGCATGTCCTCTGGAATGGTGGCCGAAGCACGATCGTTTTGATTTTGAGTGCAGTTATGGAACGAACAAAAAAAACCCCTACATTTGTAAGTTGCACTTTCATGATAAAGAGATTGCACTACAGTACTTGTATGAGATGAATTGAAAAATACTATTTATTTTATCATTTTTACAGTGCAAATATTTGTAATAAAAATAATAAAATAAATTGAGCACTGTATACTTTGTATTCTGTGTTGTAATTGAAATCAATATATTTGAAAATGTAAAAAACCTTCCAAATATATATATAAATTTTAATTGGTATTCTATTGTTTAACAGTGCAATTAAAACTGTGATTAATCGTGATTTTTTTTTGAGTTAATCTCATGAGTTAACTGTGAATAATCAACAGCCCTAGTATGAACTAAAGTAGGCCTGGCCTTGGCAGACTAGTAACGTACCAGGTATTAATTAATCAAGTACGCACATTCCTGAACAGGAGGTACAAGAACACACTGACCTTTCCAGTAACTATGAAAACAAATTCCTAAGAGATGCTTTGGTGGGTCCTGCACTTATTGGCGGATTTGCTCACCTCAGAGATTCACGGCAGCCCTCAGTTTGGCCCCTTTTGCTAGTGACTCAAACCTGCCGTTCACTCAGCTAACCTCATCACTGGCCAGCATGGGGAAAAGGAGGAGAACAATCCCCACAGTCTCCGCTGACACAGCTAGTGGGTTGGGGGATAGGCCAGGGACCTTCCCGTCTGGTGGGACCCACAGTCCAGGTCAACTCCTCCTGTATCAAATAGGGAGTTGCAGGGAATGGGGGGAACCCAGGCCTGCCATCTAATCTGGGTTCCAGCCCAGGGCCCTGTGGACTGCAGCTGTCTACAGGGTTTCTTGTAATGGCTGCGTGACAGCTACAACTCCCTGGGCTACTTCCCCGTGGCCTCCTTCCAACACCTTCTTTATGCTCACTGCAGGACCTTCCTCCTGATGCCTGATGACGCTTGTACTCCTCAGTCCTCCAGCAGTACGCCTTCCCACTCCCAGCTCCTTGCGCGCCTCTTGCTCCCAGCTCCTCGCACGCCCCTCACAAACTGAAGTGAGGTCTTTTTTAAACCAGGTGCCCTGATTAGCCTGCCTGTCCTAATTGATTCTAGTAGCTTCTTAATTGGCTCCAGGTGTCCTAATTAGCCTGCCTATCATAATTGGTTTCAGCAACTTCCTGATTGTTCTGGAACAGCCCATTATCTTGCTCAGGGAAAAGGGACCTGCTTAATCTGGGACTAATGTATCTACCTTCGATCACCCTCCTGTAGCCATCTGGCCTGACCCTGTCACAAGGGATATACAGACCTCTTGTAAGATAAGGATGACAGGATAACAGATGAGGATGGCTTGTTCAAATTAGCAGGTACAAGGTACAGGATAATAAGAAAAAGCATTGTAATATATAACTTGTTTTTATCAGTGTATAAAAGGAGAAGTCATAAGAGGGGCATAATTTGTATCGTGAGGCACTGGAATGGGGGACACTTTTTACCAGCCGTAAGGGTGAGTGATGGGGCGGAGGGGGCAGAAAAGAGTGAGCAGGGGGTGGGGTCTTGTGGGGAAGAGGTGGTGCGGGAACAGAACTTGGGGGTTAAGAGGTGGCATGGGGGCAGGGTCTTGGGGGAAAGGGCCTTGGTTCAGTGTGAAGGGAGAGTGCGGGGGCAGGGCCACAGTTCGGACACCAATGGCTTCCCCACTTTTAGGGAGATTCTGCCACTCCTGCAGCATTTTGGTACTATACGTTGACTGAACCTTTACCTTGTCATGTTCATGCACGTTAGCATCCCTGTGGCCCACTGCACAGGATGCTAATATCCTGGTTTGCTGTGGTCTGCTCAGTCGGCAAGCTGCACTCTCTGCTGGGGCTGAGCACGCAGGAGCTCCCAGAACCAGCAGCAATAGCAACACTCCGCTGCAGAACAGCTCAGCAATGCCTGCCTACTTCGATTTTAGGTTTCAGTTCTATTTAAACAAACTGAAACCAACAAACAGGCACAGAGGGTATCCCAGCCTAAGAGGTTAAAAAGCAGCGTTCAAATGACACACTTAACGTTAACATTTAGGAAGCTCATGATTAAAAGAGAAAAAGTGATTTCCAGTTAACTAGCTCTCAATTGGTTTTAGAAACAGATCTTCAAGTTCAGTGACATTGTCCATCTCTCTCTGTAAGTTACAGATAGCTTGATGTTCTAAAGTACTTGAATCTCCTTTGGTTACTCAGGACTAAATTAGAAGTACCCTCTACCCTGATATAATGCTGTCCTCGGGAGCCAAAATATCTTACCGTGTTATAGGTGAAACCGCGTTATATTGAACTTGCTTTGATCCGCCGGAGAGCACAGCCCCGCCCCTCCGGAGCACTGCTTTACCACGTTATATCCGCATTCGTGTTATATCGGGTCGCATTATATCGGGGTAGAGGTGTATAATTTTCTTACACATTATATAAGAGAAAACCACACATCACAGATGCAAGTCATGTCCCTTAATGCACTGTTGAAAAGCACTCACATAACAGGGTGCTGGACACTATATAAGAACCTGAATAAAACATTCAATATGTAACCTTAATAATAATATTAATAAACAGTCCACTGTTAGGTTCCTAGATGGTGAGCTATTGAATTACAGGGGAAGTTAATCAGATGAAATGCTCAGTAGGCAAGTAGAGAGGCCTGTAAGGGTTGCACTACAAAGACAGACATGGTAGAGTTAAATTATTTCCATCTGTCTTTATTTTATTAGCCTGCAGTATTCAGCAGAACACCACCAATAAGAGGATTAATGGGGAGGAGTTCGTGGTGAGACTTCAAGGTTCACATCTGAAGGCTATGAGTTTAAGCTAAAGAAGCCGACACAGTTAGACATAATTTTACCCATAATTATGTATATTATCAGTTTGATACCTAGACCAACATAAACATTTATATTCCTATCAGGTCAGTTATTTGCTGCAGGTCTTTTTTTCAAGCTAGTGTAAAAATGAATAATTGTGGTTCTTTCTCAAAATCTGTAATTATCTCCAGTAATGGCTGATTAATTTTATCTATAACATACTGTGAGTGTTGGAAAGAATAATGTTACTCATGGCTTTAGTTACCTGACTCAGTCTTATGAGAGAATCACCCGAGAATATTTCTGAGCATTTAATTAGCATAGCTTGCGGTGTGGTCCTGTGTTCAGAAGATGAGGATTAGGAACCAGTAGGATCCTGGATGCTGAGCCAAACTGACACTTTGGGCCAAATTTTCAAAAATTGCCACCTAAGATGCATCTCTGCTTTTTTGCATAACTCTGCACAAAATATGCATTAATGTGGGGTTAACCAAACAATGGTGCTTTTGTGTGTGTGAGTGTGGGATTTGCTGGTGTAATCTGAGCCCTGAACTTCACTAGAAAGTGACCTTTGTGTTAGTTACGTGGGGAAGTGTTCAGTAAACCTAAAGCTATTTGTGAAGCATGAGCTCTTATGGCTGATCAATACAGGGGAAGGGGACAATATGGAGGCAGGAGAATGAGTGACTTGGGGGCACAACATGGGGAGTCATGGAGGGGCAGAAAGGGTGAGAACCTTGGGGTGATAGAGGTTAGCAATAGAGAGCTAGAAGAGATGACCTCTGAGTAAGTAACATTGATTTGTGGGAGGAGATGGTTAGAGGACCCAAGATAACAGGAACTGGGAGCCTGGATTGGGTATGGGCAGGGTAGTCCTTGAAGAAGGGTAGAAAGACAGCTGAAGGAGATATGAAACCATAGAGAAGGGTTACTGGCAGGGGCGGCTCTAGGAATTTCGCCACCCCAAGCACGGCGGCACAGCACGGGGGGCACTCTGGCGATCGCCGGTCCCGCGGCTCCGGTGGACCTCCTGCAGACGTGCCTGTGGAGGGTCCGCTGGTCCCGCGGCTTCGGTGGAGCATCCACAGGCATGCCTGCGGAAGGTCCACCGGAGCCGCCTGCCGCCCTCCCGGCGACCGGCAGAGCGCCCCCCGCGGCATGCTGCCCCAAGCACGTGCTTGGCGCGCTGGGGTCTGGAGTCGGCCCTGGTTACTGGGGAGCCAGGCTGGGGATCCGAGAGGCACTAAGAAGAAACTACAGACACTCCTGGGGGTAGTAGTGGGGAGGGGGGGTTGGAAGAGCAATGGAGGGGTCAAAGTCTGCAACATGCAGAGCGATAGAAAGAAAGAAAGCAGAGCTTCTTGGTTGGGGGGAGAGATATGGACAGGTGGATGAAGAGAGAGAGCAGGAGATGCCAGCAAAACTGAGGGGAGAAGAGTCTGGCATTCCATGGTGAATAAAGCAATATAAATGCACAGACAGAAGGTATGTGGGGATGGAAGACACCAGGGCAGAGAAAAGGGGTGAGGGGTTAAAGTCTGCGGGTGAGTGAGGAACCTGGAGTGGGGAGGGAGAGGCTTGTGGAAGCGGAGAATGGGACAGAGCTGGGGCAATAGAGATGGACAAGGGGAGGGGAAAAGGACAGAAGATTGATAGCTAGGAGAAGAGATTTCAAAGAAGGAGGGGCAGAGAAAAGGCTATTTGGGGTAAACAAAAGGATTGAGTGGAAAATAGGCAGGCAGGGAGAGAAGGAAAGAAGAGATAGGCAAAGAAAGAGAACAGAGCAAAAAGGGTGAGAGTCACAGTAAATAATCTCCTTAGTGATTTTGCAGAGAGGTGGGTGCCAAAGCCCATGTTATAAATTAAACACCCTGTTTGATTTCATAGTTCAAGGGAAGAGGATTCTGCAGGGTGAGTAGGTTGATAAGGAGACATAGGACCTGCCACATATGGGGGAGGGCCAACCCCACTTTGCTTCTGTGCATTCCCACTATATATGCTAGTGTGTGCATGCCCACGTGTACCCCACTCCCATTTCTACATGGCACTCTGGCCCTCTCTGTTGGTGACTGGGTCATACAGAAGTTGATGAGTCTGCTACTGCTCTAGCTAAAAGACCCAGTCCTGAATAAGTTACGGGGCGGGGAGGTCTGGGAAATAGGGGTAAGGAGCTTGGGGGCCATTGTTGTTTGGATATATGTTTACTGGTATGGTCAGAAAAAATTAATCTACCCCACTGGGTAAAATGGGCCCCACTGAAGAAGGCCCAAAGAAGGACCTGTGCGCCATTTCTGCCTGCATCCTGGGTTTAAGTGGCACAAATGATTCAGTGCAGCATCTCTGCACTAGGCATGATTTTCACCCATACAGAGTTCCAGGAAAATACCAGGTAGCCAAATTAGCATTGTTCGGAGTTGATTTGCAATAGGTTAAAATAATCTACAGTGTAGGACGTTGCACCTGGTGTCTGAAGTAATCCAAGAGTACCAATGGACACCTCCGTTTAACCTCTGCCTCTCCGTGGTGCTTCACAGTCCCTGTGCTTTCGCCTGTCTGGCTCTGGGGCCGTGACTACTTAGGCCACACTGCCAAAGTTGAGACCAGCAGGGGAACTGAGCTGGAGCCCCACTCATGAGAGAAGGAGCAGCTGGCAGTGAGAGGAGCCCTTTGCCTTTGGAACTTGCTCCCTCCCCGGCCTTAGAGTCCTAGTTTATCAACCCGTGGGGCACACTTTGAAGCCCATTTGCTTTCCCCAATTGCATGTGATTGGGAGGGTTCCAGTAGCAGATTGTAGAGACTGGTAAAGCTGCTTGGTCCGGATGTGTTGATTATTGGGTATTGCAGGGCTTCTGGAATAGTCTGTTTGTACAACGTGTCCAGGAGCACCTAGAGCCAAGGGCAGAGGGGTCTTTTTATGGAAAAAACGTTCGTAAAATTAAAGCTTGGACTCTGTGTTTCATCAATGTCACTTATTCCCATGACGATGTGAGGGCTAAACACGCAGCTTTGCTTGCCTCATATAAAAACCCAGGGCCAAAATCGTACAAGTGATGTGGGAGGGAAAAGTGCCATTGCTAGCATGGCAATACAGTTGTGATGTGATCGTTCTGCAGGTTCCTTGAACTCTCAGCACATTGCATAATAGATGCTTATGTTTTTAGTTGCATCTGATCAGCAGGACGTGTCTCTTGGCTAGCAGGCAGTACTGAAAAGCTCTCTGTACCAAAGCACCACACATCAAATCTAAACCCTCCTTCACATACTCATATTCCCATCATCTTTTCAGCGCTGCAAGGCATGATGTGTCAAGAAATTTCATATTCTTAATCTAAGTAGAATTCTTAATTATTAGGACAGCTAGTCAAGTCAAAATAGATTTAATGGCCCATTTTTAATATTCCTGTTAGAGTCCTTATGAGGCAGGTGGAACCATTAGGAAAGTGTAAAGTAAGCATATGTCAGCAGCCTGGATTGCACCCAAGTCAGGTCCAAAATGATTAATACAAGAAATCTTCTGCAAGTCTCCTCTAACGTCTAATGGCTGTAAGATTCTTTACATAAATATGTATTCCACCAACCCTAGAGATCAATGCATTTGCAAAAAGCCAGGGCCAACACTGAGTTAACAGATGCTATGGGCAATATTTCAGTATTGTTGGACAAAACCACTAGTGGCACCCAGTTGGGAACTAACCTTGCTTTGGGATGTGTATACTGCTTATACTGCTTTCATACCCTGTGGGCTCTTGGGTGAGGACAGAGCTGGGTAGGCTGATTTGAGATTTACAAATGCTACAGAATAAGTGCTGAGATGACAGATAAGAATGTTTATTAAGCACCCACAGCATGATTGATTTAGAACTGAGAGGGATTCAAGGTTCCTGCTCCAAGGACAAACTGCAGAGGACAAACTGAACACCACAGGCATATTTTGCCCTCAGTAGTGTCTATTGTCTGTGCACTTTTCAAATAAGAACTAAGCCCTGCATCAGATCATTCTACCAATGGGTAAACTGAGGCCTAAGGAGGTTAACTGAGGTGTCAACGATCAAACAGCATCCCTGCCAGACAGTGAAAATTGCAGAACTTGGGCATCCTGGCACCCTGTTCCTTGCTGTAACCACTAGAGAGGAGAAGAACATTGGACCTGAATACCTGTTAGTCTGCTTGCTGGTGCTCCAGCATCAGCCATACTGTGTCCCTGGATTGTCTGCTTTCCTCTTCCCTCCGTGCAGTGCTGACCATTGCTTTCAGCAGATGGCACCTCTGATCCCCTCCCTTTTGTTGTCCGCATCCTTTTCTTCTCACCATATCTTCTGTATGGTGACAGCACTGAGACATTCAGAAACTCCTTCCTTTGGGTGGTTTCTCTGTGGTTGCAAATGGGCCCTCACCCTGGGCTTTTGCCTTTTAGAACCTGATTCAGCTCAGGAGCTTTGATGTCACCTTTGCTTTCCGCCATTCCTGAGGCTGCCAGTCTGGTCCCGCTGTGTAATGCAGAGCAGCCCCAAGGGACTGTTATAGCAGCTTGATGAGGCTGGGGCTGGGAAACATCCCTGCTAAACACTTGCTTCCCAGTCGCTCCCCTTTTACAGGGGGTTGGGAGATGAGTGACGGAAGACCCGCTACTTGAGTATTTTAGAACTAGATAAGACAATACACTGAAATAGATGGTAGAGAATGACCCTGCGTTATCAGGATGATGTAAACGATTATTTCATAGGTGTTTTATGTCTTTAACTACTATGACTAATAATTGTAGTAGGTTGTATCTTCCACCTGAAAATCTAAAATACCAATCAATTAACTTTCCTCTGCTTTATTTTCCCCATCTGTAAAATGGGGTTTATGATGCTTAGCTCAGTTCCAAGGGTGCTGTGTGAGGCTTAAGTGATTTGCTCAAGACCACACAGTCTGCTGCAGAGCCAGGAATGAAATCCAAATTTCCTCACTCTGTCTGGTTTCCTGACCCCATCACAAGAATTGGTTGAATAGTTTATTGAAAAGAGCATTTGCAAATATTGGCAATTTCTTCATTAGGAAATTAATTGTGATTAAATGTTTTCCTTTCTACTAGCCGTGCACAAATATGATCCTTCATCCCCAAGGGGAAAAGGAAAATTCAAATTTAATTTTTGTTAAGTTCTAAATATAAACACAATAAAAACTAGGATATTCAGTTAAGGGTGTTAAATTGCAGCACATCAGCTCATGTATGTGAAGTTTTGCATTCAGATAGCAGCATCTGATAATACTTCTAGAAATAAGGTCTGTGCTCAGAATGGCCTTATTATGGGCATATAAACAACTTAAAGCTCTCAAGTGCAATTTCTATATTTCCTTTCCTTTTTCCCCCCTCTAAATGGTGCCAACTTCCATTCATTTGAACAGCATCATAATAAGTTTTAAGGCACAGGACCTGGGATCATTACACAGTGGCTAGGTTTACTAGGGCATTCATGCATTTTATTTAAATAACCAGTGGTACAATATTTCAGATAACTACAATCCTGTGAGGTATTGAGAACTCTAAACTGCAATTGATGTCAATTGGAATCGATCCCTAAATCTGATACTACTTTTCCATTATCCATTTCGGAACCATTCTCTAATATGTTTTCTAGTCAGCACGTGGACTTAGTTCACTTAAATGCCAGTGGGGGCCAACAGACCCAGTTCTGATGTCACATACTCTATTGCAAATTGGGAGTTATTGATTAAGTTATGCTAGTGTGACATCACAGTCAGGCTACAGTGAAATATTTGTATTAAAAAAACTTATTCTAGATTAGAACCCTCCAAAGATCAACCTAATTAACCTTGGTTGTTTTGTTTTTTTTCATATTGATAAATGGCAAGTTCTAAGAGCATGGTTGCACTTAAAATAAAACTGCCCAGCAATGAAACACACAAACATAAAACTTCCTATTCTCAGTCATAAAGAACTGACTCAGTTCCAAACTGTTACTTTCTTTGTAGGTTTTATTAAAACATTAATGATACAGATTAATGTAAAAAGCCTATGATTTCGGCTGAATGGCCTTCAGAGATTGCAGTTTAGTGTTCACTCCCTTAAAGAGCTAACTAGATCAAAATCCTCTTTATAAAAAAGTTGAAATGGTGAGCGTGTGGAACACTTCATCATAAAGTCTGAAAGAATTTTTAATTCTTTCCTGCCCCTACTTATGCAATTTGTTATTTATATATGTATTGTATTTTTTACACCTTGCACAGTGAAATAATTAGTTCTTTTCCTTGAGGAGATTAAAAAAAAGGGGCGGGGGGAGTGGGAGAATATGTCTGGTTACAGCCCTTGACTAAAGCCATGTCTACACTACGGCTGCTGGCACAGCTGCCTAGTGCCGACACAGCATATACTGGCCAAATGAGTTCTTCTGCCAGCATAGTAACACCATCTCCCTAAATTACGTTAGCTATGCCGACAGAAGCAGGGAAGGAGGTTTTGTCTGCATAGCTACATCAGGTAGGGGATGCGATTTTTTTCACACTTGGGGCAGACATAGCTGTGCCAGTATAATTTTGTAGCGTAGCCCAAGCCTGGCTAGTGACTCTGGTATGTGTGGCAACTCCAAAGTCTCTCTTTTAGGGGAGAAACCTTCAAGTGCTTTGGACATGAATAGAGGTCCCTGTAAAGAGCTGCATGGAGGAAGCCATTTGCAGTTCACAACAAGAAGGGTTTGGGACCTACAAAACCCAGGAACAGTGTTGCATATTCTTGAGCACCATCCACTAGCACTTCATTAACTAACTATGTACAGAAACAAGTACCTTTATTTCAGTCTGTCTGCAAATTCAGTTATGCAGTAATACAGTTCACATGAAGTATGATGTTGAAAACCAGAAAGTCTGTTTAACCACAAAAGCTTAGACTATAGAGAATTCTGTAGAAATTGTTAAGGAGGCTTTAGAAGTTAAGAATGCACTACCCCTATAGATTTTTAGTGTCCAACATTAAACAGATGGTGTTGTCCCAGCACTGAAGGCACTAAGGAAAGCCTGAGGAATACAAACAAGATCAAAGAAATATGTGTTAGTACTTGCTAGGAGCTATTTTGCTGTTTTCCTGATGACCCCGGAGATGATATTTGTTGTTTCCTGCACAGACTGGGGATGATTAAACTTTTAATCAACAACACCATTCCTGGAAGATTTTAATTCAATGTGCTCTTTCTAGGCTATTTTGATATCAAGTGAACTTTTTAACAAGCAACAATTATCTACAGAACTGAACACGAATTGAAATTATGCCATGCAGTTTTGAGCTGACATTTTTATAATTACACACAAGAAGCTGCATGAAAATACTGTTCAAGCTGAGCCATGAAGCCCCCAGCTCTGGAGATTCTCTAAGCTGAACCCTTTGCACTCAGTATTACTACAGAAGACCCCTCTGACAAGGCTGACCATGGGCAAAAATAAAGGTGCAGTCACTGTGTAGATGCCATAGTTGCAGCTGCCTCTGCTTGTTGTTTATTTTTGAGAGCCCTAAAATGTACTAGGCACCTGACAAAAAAACAATGAAAGGCCTGGTCACCTGCCCCAAAGAACTTCCGGTATCAGTTCAACATGACCCAGTAAGTGAGGATCACAAAGAGACTGAGAATGATTCTGCTGTGAGGGGAAAACTTGACAACGCTATGATCAAGTGGTTATTCAGTAAAGCAAGCATATATGTTGAATGGTTTCATATTGCTTCCATCATCTCACATCGGTGATATACACTACTGTATACACCATAAACATGCACTTGAGGGGCAAGTTTTGCTAATGGGCAGCAGAACAATGGAAGCTTGATCACTTGGCTTGTTCCTCTTCCATCAAAACCTACCTTATTTTTGTCCATACCTTCTGCTTCTCTGGTGATGTCCCCAGATCTCAAGTTGCCTGCCGTTTGCCTGCCAGATGCAGTTGCATATACAGCAATTAACATAGATTTTCTCACTGACCAGCTCATTAGCCAAAATAATACTACCAAATCACTGGTGCATAATGCAACAGGGTTCTATAAGTTCTGTTCTTCTAATTGTTATTTTTAGTATCAAAATAGCCTTCATTAGAAGAACAGAACTTATAGACAATACTTCCAATGACGAGTGCAACAGGTATGTCTGAAATACATCGGCATCTGTTGCACCCTCTCACAACAGAATTTTCACATATAAAGTAGATAACTGTGCTAGCAAACCAATAAGTGCCAAAAGTGGTATAAGAAAGTTACATTCACAGATGCCTGCCTGTGTTGACAACTGAAAATTTGAAAATTAAGGTACTGCAGCCTCCTTTGAAAATTCAGTCCTTGAAATGCAGTTGTCCTCTTACAAGTGAGTATGCATAAATTGGAACCCTTTTACTCAAGAACTCCACTTCTAAGAACATAAGAATGGCTGTACTGGGTCAGACCAAAGGTCCAGCTAGCCCAGTATCCTGTCTACTGACAGTGGCCAATGCCAGGTGCCCCAGAGGGAGTGAACCTAACAGGTAACGATCAAGTGATCTCTCAAGTGACTGTGCACTGTGTTAAGAAGAATTTCCTTTTATTTGTTTTAAACCTGCTGCCCATTAATTTCATTTGGTGGCTCCTAGTTCTTGTATTCTGGGAATAAGTAAATAACTTTTCCTTATCTACTTTCTCCACATCACTCATGTTTTTATCATGTCCCCCCTTAGTCTCCTCTTTTCCAAGCTGAAAAGTCCTAGCCTCTTTAATCTCTCCTGATATGGGACCCGTTCCAAACCTCTGATCATTTTAGTTGCCCTTCTCTGAACCTTTTATAGTGCCAGTACATCTTTTTTGAGATGAGGAGACCACATCTGTACACGGTATTCAAAATGTGGGCATACCATCGATTTATATAAGGGCAATAACATATTCTCCATCTTATTCTCTATCCCTTTTTTAATGATTCCTCACATCCTGTTTCCTTTTTTGACTGCCATGCACACTGCATGGATGTCCTCAGAGAACTATCCACGATGACTCCAAGTTCTCTTTCCTGATTAGTTGTAGCTAAATTAGCCCCCATCGTATATGTATAGTTGGGGTTATTTTTTCCAATGTGCAATCCTTACATTTATCCACATTAAATTTCATTTGCCATTTTGTTGCCCAATCACTTAGTTTTGTGAGATCTTTTTGAAGTTCTTCACAGTCTGCTTTGGTCTTAATATCTTGTGCAGTTTAGTATCATCTGCAAACTTTTCCACCTCACTGTTTACCCCTTTCTCCAGATCATTTATGAATAAGTTGAATAGGATTGATCCTAGGACTGACTCTTGGGGAACCCCACTAGTTACCCCTCTCCATTCTGACAATTTACCATTTATTCCTACCCTTTGTTCCCGGTCCTTTAACCAGTTCTCAATTCATGAAAGGATCTTCCCTCTTACCCCATGACAACTTAATTTACATACGAGCCTTTGGTGAGGGACCTTGTCAAAGGCTTTCTGGAAATCTAAGTACACTATGTCCACTGGATCCCCCTTGTCAACATGTTTGTTGACCCCTTCAAAGAACTCTAATAGATTTGTAAGACATGATTTCCCTTTACAGAAACCATGTTGACTTTTGCCCAGCAATTTATGCTCTTCTATGTGTCTGACAATTTTATTCTTTACTGTTGTTTCAACTAATTTGCCTGGTACTGACATTAGACTTACCAGTCTGTAATTGCCGGGATCACCTCTAGAGCCCTTTTTAAATATTGGCGTTACATTAGCTATCTTCCAGTCACTGGCTACAGAAGCCGATTTAAAGGACAGGTTATAAACCATAGTTAATAGTTCTGCAACTTCACATTTGAGTTCTTTCAGAACTCTTGGGTGAATGCCATCTGGTCCCAGTGACTTGTTAATCTTAAGTTTATCAATTAATTCGAAAACCTCCTCTACTGACACTTCAGTCTGTGACAGTTCCTCAGATTAGTCACCTACAAAAGCCGGCTCAGGTTTGGGATCACCCTAACATCCTCAGCGATGAAGACTGAAGCAAATAATCTATTTAGTTTCTCCTCAATGACTTTATCATCTTTAAGCACTCCTTTTATATCTTGATCATGCAGGGGACCCATTGGTTGTATAGCAGGCTTCCTGCTTCTGATGTACTTAAAAAACATTTTGTTATCTTTTGAGTTTTTGGCTAGCTGTTCTTCAGATTCCTTTTTGGCTTTTCTTATTACACTTTTGCACTTAATTTGGAAGTGTTTATGCTCCTTTCCATTTACCTCACTAGGATTTGACTTCCACTTTTTAAAAGATGCCTTTTTATCTCTCACTGCTCCTTTACATGGTTGTTAAGCCACGGTGGCTCTTTTTAGTTCTTTTACTGTGTTTCTTAATTTGGGGCCTCTATTATGGTGGGCCTCTATTATGGTGTCTTTAAAAAGCGCCCATGCAGCTTGCAGGGATTCCACTCTAGTCACTGTACCTTTTAATTTCTGTTTAACTAACCTCCTCATTTTTGCATAGTTCCCCTTTCTGAAATTAAATGCCACAGTGTTGGGCTGTGGAGATGTTCTTCCCACCACAGGGATGTTAAATGTTATTATACTATGGTCACTATTTTCAAGCAGTCCTGTTATAGTTACCTCTTGGACCAGCTCCTGCGCTTCACTCAGGACTAAATCAAGAGTTGCCTCTCCCCTTCTGGGTCAATTACCTTGCAGTCATTTAAAGTATCGAGAAATTTTGTCTCTGCATTTTGTCCTGAGGCGACCCAGAAGGGGATTTCAATAACCCTTCTGGGTTCCTATACCAGCTGCTCCATGAAGCAGTCATTTAAAGTATCGAGAAATTTTGTCTCTGCATTTTGTCCAGTCAATATGGGGATAATTGAAATCCCCCACTGTTATTGAGTTCTTAATTTTGATAGCCTCTCTAATTTCCCTTAGCATTTCATCATCACTATCACTGTCCCGGTCAGGGTTAGATCCCTAGTTATATTCTTATTAGAGCATGAAATTACTATCCATAGAGATTCTGTGGAACATGTGAATTCACTTAAGATTTTTACTTCATTTGATTCTACATTTTCTTTCACATATAGTTAAACTCACTCTCCCCCACCCCCACCTGCATGACCTGTTCTATCTTTCTGATATATTTTGTACCCTGGAATGATTGTGTCCCATCGATTGTCCTCAGTCCACCAGGTTTCTGTGGTGCCTATTATATCAATATGCTCCTTTATCATAAGGCACTCTAGTTCACCCATCTTCTTATTTAGTCTTCTAGCATTTGTGTACAAGCACTTTAAAAACTTGTCACTATTTATTTGTCTGCCCTTTTCTGATGTGTCCGATTCTTTATGTGAATGTTTCTCGTTTGATCTGGCCCTTACATTATCCTCTTCCATTCTCTGCTCCTGACTATAACCTAGAGAATCTCTGTCAATAGACTCTCCCCTAAGAGATGTCTCTGTCCGATCCACGTGCTCCTCTGCAGCAGTCGACTGTTGACTTGAATGCCAAAGTTACAGTGCTTTTTACTCTTATTAGCTTTGCAGAGATTATAACTAAGACCAGAGGTGCTGACTTCCTAATTTCTCTGGGGGTGCTCAACCCCCACTCCACCCCAGGCCTCACCCCCCACCCTACCTCTTTCCGCCCATTCCACCTCCTCCCATGAGTGTGCTCCGCACTCCCACTGCCCCCTCCCCCAGCGCCTCCTGCATACCACTGAACAGCTGATCTGCAGCAGGCGGGAGGTGCTGGAATGGAGGAGGAGGAGCTGATCGGTGGATGGGAGATGCTGGGAGGGCCACTTGTGGGTGCTGAGCAACCACTATTTTTTCCCTGTGGGTTCTCCAGCCCCAGAGCACCCATGGAGTCGGTGCCTATGCCTAAGACCATAAGAACTGGATTCTATTGCTGCCCATGCATCATCTACAGAATTGTTTACGAAGTTCCAGTCAGTTACACCAATGCAAAGTCACTGACAACAGTGGAGGTTGCATAGGTATAACTCAGGGTAAAATCTGGGCTGCAGACACTTTATTGCTGCTGATGGTCTCTGAGAATGAATTACTTTTAGTGTTTCTGTGCTTGGGAAAACACTGGCTACTACCTGCCCTGACATTTCCCCTTACCCTTGTTAGTCATCCTTGTTGGTGCTGGGCAGTTCGCTCTCAATTTTTATTTAACAAGCCCTAAGCAACTCTCATTACCACTGCAGTAGTCAAAGAGAAATGCTTTCCTGTAGGTCTGATTGTTTAATTAAAAGCTAACATCGACTCAGCACATGTGCAGTAAAGTTGGTGTTTAAGGCTGTTAAAATGCCAAAGTAATATTCCACCAGTGTTACTGTTGTTTGATTCTCATCCTCAGCAAAGTTGCAAATAAATATTTGTGAAAAGAATGCCACAGCTTTATAGAAAAATGAAGGTTCCCAGATTTGCTGTTAAAAGAATTTCAAATAGATTCAAGAACTAAACCTCCAGCTGGTTAATGGCAGCATTATGGCATGTTAATTCAAAAATGTGAGTCCAAGCTGCCATCTAATAAAGCATAATAAGTTGTCACTGTGATCTAATGAAGCCCAGAGCAGCTGCGCAATGTGCTCTTAGAACATATTTGCGTTCCAAACTTACATTAACAGCACAACATTTCTCTGTTTATTGCGTGTATCAGCTTCCTGGGTTTTTTTTTTTTTTCATGTTAGTTTCTTCCCCCTTCATATAGTTTAGTACTTATGGAATGTCCTTCAGTGACAGGTCCAGTGAGAGAAATTTTTCTATTGTCCTCTGAAGAGGTAGAATGTATGCCTGCTAAAGGTAGTTTTCATTATACCCACAGTTTCCTTATCATTATCCCACATTGGTAAGTCATTTCCAAAACTCATCTCTAAACAGGATTGGCTATGGATAGGGCCCTACCAAATTCTTGGTCCATTTTGGTCAATTTCACGGTCATAGAATTTTAAAAATACTAAATGTCATGATTTCAGATATTTAAATCTGAAATTTCACAGTGTTGTAACTGTGGGGGTCCTGACCCAAAAGGGGAGATTGAAGGGGTTGCAAAGTTATTGTAGGGAGATCATGGTATTGCCACCTTTATTTCTGCACTGCTGCTGGCGGTGGCGCTACCTACAGAGTTGGGCTGCCGGAAAGCGGCAGCTGCTGGCCAGGAGCCCAGCTCTCTAGGCAGCATCACTGCCAGTAGCAACGCAGAAGTAAGGATGGGATGGGATGGTATTGCCACCCTTACTTCTGCACTGCTGCTGGCGGGACACTGCCTTCAGAGCTGGGTACCCGGCCAGCAGCCACCGCCCTCTAGCCATGCAACGCTGAAGGTAGTGCAGAAGTAAGGGTGGCAATACTACAATAACCTTGTGACCCCCTGCGACTCTCTTTTGGGTTGGGATCCCCAGTTTGAGAAATGCTGGTCTCCCCCTTGAAATCTGTATAGTAGAGGGTAAAAGTATACAAAGACCAGATTTCACGGTCGTGACGCATTTTTCACAGCTGTGAACTTGGTAGGACTGTAGCTATGGTGTAAATACAGCAGGGGTGGGGAACTTACGGCCCACTGCTTCATTTCATCTGGCCCGTGGCAAGTCTCCATCCTGTGAGCTGGAAGCTCTGAGTCTCGGCGCCCTTCCCACCCCCCGCCTGCAGGGCTGAATCTGCGAGCGCTGGCTCACCTGCTGCGTGGGGAAGCTAGGATTGGCTCCAGTTCCTGGAAGCGACCAGCATGTCCTTGTGGCCCCTAGGAGCAGGGGTGATCAGGGAAGCTGTGCACACTGCCCCACCCCTAGCGCTGGCTCCACAGCTTCCATTGGCTGGGAACCACGTCCAATGGGAGCTGCGGGTGCAGTGCCTGCGGGCACAGGCAACGTGCACTGTGCAGAGCTCCTGGGCCCCTCTGCCTAGAAGCCGGACATGGGGCCGCTTCCGGGATCAGGGCAAGCAAGTAGCCTACCTTAGTCCCACTGTGATGCTGACCAGGAGCCACCTGAGGTAAGCACTATCTGGCTGGAGCCTGCATCCCGAACCCGCACCCCAGATTGGAACCCCCTCCTGCACTCAAACTCCCTCCCAGATCCTGCACCTCTACCTGCACCACAACCCCCTGCCCAAGCCATGACCCTCTCCCACACCCCAACCCCCGTCCCAGCCCTGAGCCTGCTCCTGCAGTCCAAACCCCTTGGCTCCAGCCCAGAGACCCCTCCTGCACCTCAAACCCATCATCCTCAGCCCCACCCCAGAGCCCGCAACCCCAGCCAGAGCCCTCATACCCTTCCATACCCCAACCCCCTACCCCAGCCCAGAGCCCCCTCCCACACCCTGAATCCCTCATTATTGGCCCCACCCTGGAGTCTAGTGGAAGCCCCAAACCTCCACCCTCCCCGCTCCCCCAAGCAGGGCTGTGTGTGGCCCACAACTGATTTTTTCTGTGGGTCAGTGGCCACTGGTAGAAAAAAGGTTCCCCACCTCTGAAGTACAGGGAGGTCCATGCACAACGATTTCAGAGTTACAGTAAATGAATGGGCTTCGGCCTTATTTCATTAGGGAAAAGCTGCTGATCATGTTATTTGTTAAACATTCTCCTTTGTCCTTGCCCTGTCAGGCACCCTGCACCTCTGATAAAAATATATTCCTCTAATGTTGCTTGAATAAATAGGCCAGCAAGTAATGTCATCCGTTCAAAATGGTTGTCATTAGGACAAGGGATCTGCTCACTCTGCATTGGAAAGCCACCCTGTCTAAATTAGCAAAGCATTTTCTTATCTTCTTGAATCTCTCCTTCAAGCCTATTTTTGGTGTGACACTGACAAATCACTACTCTGGCATGGTTAGGTTGGTGATCACCTCTGCACCTTTCTTTGCCATTACCTTGTCCTTCCAATCACCTGCCCCATTTGTTTGCTTATTCACCTATTGCATATTGTGAAAATCTAAGTTTGTGAGCTCTCTGGGACAGGGATTATTTATGTTACTTGTTTGTACACTGCCTGGTACACTCTGAGACCCTGATCCCTGACTAGGATCCTCAGGTGTATTGCAAAAGTAATAATAGTATCTTGATTATTGAGGAAAATGAGATCAGACCCATCATCCTTCATTCTTCCTTTCAACCTGGTGTGGTTAAATGGCAAAGGAATTAATCTCAGGTGTGTATGTTACATTGAAATTCAAGAGGGAGAGAGAAAGAATGGGATATTTACACTCTGGAAAGCAAATTAACAAAACATGAGCCTTTTATTTTCATATAGTTGTAAGTGTTCCCCTTTCCAATGATTCATTCCAAACATGTCTGGGCTGAGAGTTACCTGTAATAACTCAGAATCAATATCACTGGAGATTTTTGCAATGAAATCTGAAGTTTTAAAATTACAGAAGAGAAAATAATGTAGCTACATTTTGTGAGTTTGTTCTGGCAATGGAGCCATGATGCTACATGTGGAAAGTCTTCCTGCCTCTCATGGGAAACAATTAGAAAAATGTTGTAATACGAGTAACTCTTTAATCCTTTTGAGTAACCATCAGGAAATACATCATGATATTAAACAGTTGATGATATGAGCAATCAAAAGGAAATAGGACTAGTCACAGCATTAATAATAGCAAAAACAATGAACTACTGAAAATAAAGTATCCAATAAGATGGGTTTCCTCCATTAGTGACCTGGCACTCTTTGAAGAAGGATCTCTCAAGTTAAATGACAGCATGGAAATGTTTGAAGTGTGCAGTCTCTTTTCCCTAATAGAAAGAGCGAGTGTCCAAAGAGGTGAGATGAATATACCTGCAAAGACAGGCACCCTCAGGAGCTCTCATTTGTATGTGCAACACAAGTGGCCATTTGCATAGGTGTTCATTTGCTTATGCTGTAAGCAATTAAAGAATAGGCTCTGTGCAAGTGCACTGACTGATTGGTTACCTGACCTCACACTGGACTTGTTGGTGGGTTAACACAAGCAGGCCCAGTCCTAGGAATCAAAACACAGGCATGAGTTCAGCATTCAGCTGCTTATTAGCAGAATGCCACTCTCCACTTGCTAAAACTGAACGTTCCCCTGTCCTCCACAAGGAAGAGCAAGATGCCTCCTTGAGCTTCCTCTCAGCATTTCCTGCCAGGGCTAAGGCGTCCTTCCCTATGAAAGAGCCACACCCTTTCAGGGCTACATGTGCATATGCCATGGAACACCCACTTACCCAGGCAGCACAGCTTTTGCACATTTCACTTCTGGAGGCACATTCATTACTCCCTCCCTTAGGCTATGTTTTCAATACAGAGTTAGCTTGAGTTATCCACACTCAGGTTAAAGCCTCTCAGGTTAGTCTAGATGAGAGAGAGCAGCTACACCAGGGTTTCTCAAACAGGGGTCACCGCTTGTGTAGGGAAAGCCCCTAGTGTTCTGGGCCGGTGTGTTTACCTGCCTCGTTTGCAGGTCCGGCCGATCGTGGCTCCCACTGGCCGCAGATCGGTGCTCCAGGCCAATGGGAACTGCTGGAAGTGGCGGCCAGTAAGTTCCTCGGCCTGCGCCGCTTCCAGCAGTCCCCATTGGCCTGGAGCAGCGATTCGCGATCAGTGGGAGCCGCAATCGGCCAGCCCTGCGGACGGGGCAGGTAAACACACTGGCCCGGCCCGCCAGGGGTTTAACCTACACAAGCAGCGACCCCTGTTTGAGAAACCCTGAGCTACACTGAGAAATTACACTCAAACTACAGAGTGGATTAGCTGCACTGTATATGTGTTAGCAGCTGATGAGTTGTGCTAACTTGAGATGTACCCTATCTCCCCTAACAGGCCAGCTAAAATGAGTTAAAAGCACCACCTCACTCTCACTTCTGTGTGAACAGGACTCTAATTAGGAGCAAAGCATGAGTTATAACCAAAGTTAACTCTACAGTAGGGCTGTCAGTTACTCTCAGTTAACTCAAGTGATTAACTCAAAAATACATACATTTTCAATATTGATTTCAATTACAACACAGAATACAAAGGGCACAGTGCTCACTTTATATTATTATTTTTATTACAAATATGTGTGTGTAAAAATGATAAACAAAAGAAATAGTATTTTTCAATTCACCTCATACAAGTACTGAAGTATAATCTGTTTATTGTGAAAATGTAACTTACAAATGCTGATTTTTTTTTAAGTATCAGAGGGGTAGCTGTGTTAGTCTGGATCTGTAAAAGCAGCAAAGAGTCCTGTGACACCTTATAGACTAACAGACGTATTGGAGCATGAGCTTTCGTGGGTGAATACCCACTTCGTCGGCATCCAACGAAGTGGGTATTCACCCACGAAAGCTCATGCTCCAATACATCTGTTAGTCTATAAGGTATCACAGGACTCTTTGCTGATTTTTTTTTAGTTACATAACTGCACTCAGAAACAAAACAATGTAAAACTTTAGAGCCTAAAAGTCCACTCAGTCCTTCTTCTTATTCTGCCAGTTGCTGAGACAAACGAGTTTGTTTACATTGATGGGAGGTACTGCTGTCTGCTTCTTATTTACAATGTCACCTGAAAGTGAGAGCAGGTGTTTGCATGGCACTTTTGTAGCTGGCGTTGCAAGTTATTTACATGCCAGATATGCTAAACATTCGTATGCCCCTTCCATGCTTCGGCCACCATTCCAGAGGACATGCTTCCATGGTGATGATGCTTATTAAAAAAAAATGCATCAATTAAATGTGTTACTGTACTTCTTGGTGGGAGAATTGTGTGTCTCCTGCTCTGTTTTACCTGCATTCTCCATATATTTCATGTTATAGCAGTCTCGGATGATGACTCAGCATATGCTCATTTTAAGAACACTTTCACAGCAGATTTGACAAAACGCAAAGAAGGTACCGATGTGAGATTTCTAAAAATAGCTACAGCACTCAACCCAAGATTTAAGAATCTGAAGTGCTGTCCAAAATCTGAGAGGGACAAGATGTGGAGCATGCTTTTAGAACTCTTAAAAGAGCAACACTCAGATGCGGAAACTACAGAACGCAAACCACCAAAAAAGAAAATGAACCTTCTGCTGGTGGCATCTGACTCAGATGATGAGAATTAACATGCGTCAGTCCGCACTGCTTTGGATCGTTATCAAGCAGAACCCATCATCAGCATGGAATCATGTCCTCTGGAATGGTGGTTGAAGCATGAAGGGACATATGAATCTTTAGTACATTGGGCACATAAATATCTTGCAATGCCAGCTAAAACAGTGCCATGCGAACACCTGTTCTCACTTTCAGGTGTCATTGTAAACAAGAAGAAGGTAGCATTATCTCCTGCAGATTGTAACTAGCCTTGTTTGTCTGACTGATTGGCTGAACAAGAAATAGGACTAACTGTACTTGTAGGCTCTAAATTTTTACATTGTTTTATTTTTGAATGCAGCTTCTTTTTGTAGATAATTCTACATTTGTAAGTTCAACTTTCATGCTAAAGAGATTGCACTACAGTACTTGTATGAGGTGAATTGAAAAATATTTTTTGTTTTGTTTTTTACAGTGCAAATATTTGTAATCAAAAATAAATATTGTGATGACTGTACACTTTGTATTCTGTGTTGTAACTGAAAGTATTATATTTGAAAATGTAGTAAAGAGCCAAAAATATTTAAAATAATGGTATTCTATTGTTGTTTAATAGTGCAATTAATCGCAATTAATTTTTTAATCACTTGACAGCCCTACTCTACAGTGAAACCAAGCCCTGAGGCAGCTTAATCTTAAACGTCAAAGGGACAGATTCCAAAAGCACATGTGCATTTTTATACATATCTGATATGCACGTGGATGTATTCATATGCCCAGGAGGTATCTTAACACTGAGCAAAGGAAGCAGACATTTTCCACTGTACACTGTCAAGTAGAGTTGTATTTTTTAAAAAAATCCTGTATTACTAACAACTTAGATTGTTTAGAAAGAATGAAATTTTTAAAAAATCACTTCCTTATCACCCTTTATAGGGATTGTTTATGTATTTTGCACTTTGCTCAGCCTGGCTAGTCAGTTCAGTATTAATTAAAACATAGTGTTTGGAGGGTTGGTTCACATCAATTTAACTCAAATTTCTAATAGACACTTGGGAGGTCTCTGTTAAAAATTCAGCAGTCTTGCCCCATCAGTTGATCCTAGCAAAATCAAGGAATTTCCAATTTGATATTTCTACAGTAAAAATAAATCAGAAAAAATATCTTTGTGATGGGTGCAGGAGAAAGGATGGAAATTTTGCCCCTGCAAAACAAATCTGCAAAAAGGGCCACCAAATCCAAGTTAAAAAAAATCCTTTCAGGTTACTTCTAGAGGAAGCCCCCTTTTGACCTTCACTGGAAGCTGCTGGCTTCCAAGGACCAAGTTTGCCCCTTAAACTCTCTGTTAATTTCTCACCGGCTGTCACATGCTGGCATCCATTCCATTTCCCTCCAAGGAGTCTACTGTAATTTAAATATGAATCAGAATGGAAATGGACGAAGTTCAGTTCCCTCTCCCATGGTTTCATGTGAGCTATGAGGAGTGTTGGGCCATTCCTCTCTCTTTCAAACAATTCCTTACTCAAATCAACCCTGAATGCTCCATATACCAAAGAATCTCATACATGTTAAACGGACTAAGTGAAGGAGAACACCCTTCATTCCCTTAGTGCAAATATCTTTTTGCAATTCAACACCGATGAATAAGATCAGTGAAGCGGTACTGTCAGATCATTCTCCTAAACATTCCATTATTTGCAATAAGTAGAACTGGCCAGAAAACAAGAATTCCATTTCATAAAAAATCTCTCTCTCTCTCTCTCATGTATTTTGGTCAGAAATTCTATGTTGGACCTGAGAACTCTTCCTGATAAAAGTTTAATCAAAACAGATACACTTCCACAAAAGCTTTTGGTTTAGATAAATAAGCATGTTCTGATGGAAAAAAAATTAGTCCAAAAGTTCCCAGCCAGCTCCGATAATAAGATCTTAGAAGCCTAACATTAAATTCTTCCACCTTCTGTGTATATCTTGTCATTTGACAGATTCTGATTTTTCTTTTTTTCCTTGGCTTTCTAGTGTGTACCCATGTTGGCTTGGCAGCACGGGGAAAATGTCCATTGCTTCTGCCAATGTGTAGTGCCTATTCTGTGGGCTTCAGAGTCTGGGCACTTTTTAAAAGCACTAGTTTTATGGAAATGTAATAAAGCATGAATAGTAAAAAGCAACTGGACATGGGAAATACTAAGTGTTGAATGAGAGACTGCTGTGTGCCCATGAGTTAGATGGCAAAAAAACGCATTCAAATTTCTTAAATAGTTTCTGAGAAAAGTCAGAATGTAAAGGCAGGCTTACAGAGGTCTAGCTGAGCAGAGGCATTAGATGTAATTATACAGGAAGGCTAGAAAGACTAAAGACTAACACTGAGCAGAGTAAAAGAAAAACTGCAAAGCAAAGCAGGAGTAATGAAAGGAAGATTGTGCAAGAAGTTACGATAAATAAGTAGAAATTCTTTAAGTACAAAAGGAACTGGAGGTGAGGGAAGAATTTCAGCAGGGTTTCAGAACCAATTTATTGACAAAAGAAGCAGACAGTCCTAAAAAGAATGGATGCATTCTTAACTTCAGTGAACGCCAGGGAAGGTGGAGGACAGATGCCAGATATAGATAGAAATTTCTCATGAAGAAGAAGAAATGGTAAAGGAAATCAAGGCCACTCGGTAATAAAAGAAATGGGACTATTTGAAGCCTGGCAAAATTCTAGGAAGACAGGCTACTGTTTGGGCAGGTCAAAAGATCCCAGAGATTAAATCATTTCAAAGAAGAAATGATTTATTATTAATCCTTTCTCCCCATTCTCTTCTTTCCCTTCCTCTCCTTCTCATACTTATTCAACCCAGTCTCCATTAATGTGTTTTCAGCATTTGGGCCACATCTGCTTGTATCCTCTGATCAGATAGTTTGCACACCTGTCTATGTACGTGCACCATTTTTTCGGTGTGCACACTGAGGTGCCCACAAATGTTGTAGAAGACCGAACTAGAGGAAGTGTGACTGTAACCGATCTGTTGTGTTATCCTGTGCACCCAAATCCTCAACTCAGATGCCACAACTCAGTCCTGTTCCTGCCCCCATCCCCATCCAGATGCCCTTTGCTGCTTCTTAGCTATTCCAGGCTATATCACTACATCTGTCCTGAGTATACAGTATGTTTGCAGCCCCCTAAGTAGGATAAGTACCAAGTATGGGCTCAAGGCAACAGTAGACTGATCGGTAACTGTCACTCTGAACAGATGGGATTGGTCAAGAGGAAAATGAGGAGAGGAGGAAAGGAGGTAGATTGATAGGATGCCAGGTAAGATAGGGGTTAGGGGTTCTAGATGATATGGGGAAATCAGATGAGTCATTAATTTGGGAGCCTCTTGAGGTTTCCAGTTTGCAATTGCCCACCAACTCTGTTACCCTGAAAGAGTTTGTGGGCTGGAACTGATTCCATTCTTCCTCTAACCGCTGTGCTGTGTTGCTGCTGGGCAGTTTGCAGTGACAGAAGATGTTAACTCTTCTCTCTGTGTCACAGCTTCTGAAGGCAGCATTCCTCAGCAATATACAGTAATCTTGCCATCGATTAAAGATGCAGACTTCCTTTGTTAATGAATCTTCAGTAACCCAATAAAATGGACAGTTGTCCACCCTCCTCCACCCGCCTCCACGCAATGAGTCCTTCCCTTCATTGATATTAATAGCATGGGCTTCAGCATACTCTGCTTCTGACACCCCTTTCTAAACAGTATTAATGTCAAACATTGTACCAAGGAGATCATTTCAGATGCATATACTGATCTGTTTTGCATCTTCTGTCTAGAGCAATTGTAGTGAACATATGAATACTTATATAGTATGCAAATTCAAGCCTAGTTAATATTTTTGGAATAATAATGAAAGTAAAAAAGAATGTTGAATGCCAAAGCCCAGATTTCGGAATGTTTTGTGCCTATCAAAGGAAGGTACCAAAAATAGGGGAAATTTTTTTGGCAAATAACTGTTATCAAGGCACAACAGAGAAATTGCTTTTGAATGGCAACAGAACAAATAGAACACAAGACCTATGTTTCAGTCTTGCAATATGTCTCTTCCCCAGACTGAGCGGATTTCCAGCAGGAAAGGTTTGCAGATTTACCAGCGTCAAAGGAAATAAATTTGTAGTGAAAGGTTTTCATTATGCTGGGGGTTTTTTTTCTGCCTTAAGAATGTGTAATGGTTAGGTTGCATAACTCGTCCTGTTTAGCTGACATACAACCCAGAGTGGAAAGGATTTTTCATAATGAAATGCACCTGGGTTTGAGTCTCATTTAAGACTGACATCTTAAACAATCAATCACATTCTGCCCTGAGGTAATGGGTGGGTACACTAGGTTTGAATTTGGGTACCATATATCACTGAAGAGTCTCCAAAGGGTAGTAAGCTATCCAGGCAACACTAGATCCATTAATACTTTTAGCACCAAAATCATTTGGGGCTTGTGGTTTCCAGGAGAAGTTTTTTTTTTGAGATTTAAGAGTCATTCAAACTTGAACCACAAACTGAAACTTGGGTGTGTGAAATACACAAGGAGTGAAACCAATATAAATATTCATATGAATCCTTGCAAAAGAAAAAGCAAAATTAGACAGAGAAGCATCCCATGCTGGCATCCAACAAGAATTGTTGACTTATACTCCACAGCAGTCCAGGAATAGCGGGTAAAGAGAGGGTGTATGGCCAGAATCTCCATGTGCTCCAGCAATCCTCAGCTGCCAGATGGTCTCTTAGGGGTTGTGACCAGCTGACAAAGTTTACAGTAACCCCCAGGCCATTCTATTCTTTGCTACATCTGGCACATATCCAACTAGAGAATCAGGGCGCTGTAACTAAATCCTTGGCAACTCCCCTGTCCCTATGATTCACTAAGTGGAAACTAGTGTGAGCAGAAGAACTGCACCCAAGTTAGCACAGATCTAATATATGCGTACTCCAAGCATCATAGCAGATAGTCGAAGATATGAATAGTCCAATGATGAAAGAGAAATTGTAGTTGGCATGTATGACACAGATTGCAATGGAAAAGACAAAATATTCAATGGTTGGGACTATTGGTGAGCAGGTGGATGAACGCTGAGGCTTGTAAGAGAACAGCCCATAGGTCTGAATGTTGTTAAAGAGCCAGGCTCTGAAGCATCACTGCAAGGACACACTGGGCAGGCTGGGGGGAACTCCGCAAGTGCCCCTTGCAAGCATGAGATCACCAGGGCCATAAATCAAAGCTAGGAAAGGGAAACAAAGACATCAAGGCACCACTTTAGCATTTCACTACAATGTTTGTGAAAAAAATAGAAAACAAACTGTCTATGTAGAAACAACAGCTTTCTTATGCAGACACAAGGGACTTGAGAAACCTGTGTTCAGTTCCTGATTCTGCCACCAACTTCCTCCGGCAAGCCACTTTGTGCCTCTTTTTCCCATCTGTAAATGAAGATAATACTTCCTATGCCACCCACTGTCTATTGTTTCTGTTTAGGGCCAGCTTATGAACCCTGTGTATCCTGCCATGCAAGGGAGTAGGGGGGCATGAGGAGTTTAGAGCAGCTGCTGCAGGGTTGCTAATCCACTTTCTGTGCAAGGTGGGAGTGTGAGGGTGATGGGAAGTAATCTGTACCAGGTGTATGGCTGACACAGACTACTTCCTCTGTCCTCCCTAGGAGCAAGAGGGGAAACCATCCATCTCTGGGTCTGCTCCTGAGGCACTGAAGCTGCACTCTGCCCCTTACTCAGGACTTGTGGCATGGCCACAACTGAGTCCTTAGATTGCAATCTGTCCAGGACAGGGACTGTCTCTATGTACAGTGCCTTGCACTTGGGGATCCTGATCTCAGCTGGGACTGTACTGTAATGCAAATAATTATGGGGGGGAAGCAACTAAGATGCCTATGAGTCACATAGTACCCCTAAAATATATTAAAAATAAAAACTGAGGTTTGATATAAGACACCATGGTTATTATAGATCACATCTAACTTCTCCATAATTCTTGAACTAATTTCCATGTTTTATGAAACTATCATGACTTTCTCCCAAATTTACTATGACAGATTTACAGCCCTCATTCTGAGAGCTCAGTCTTGGGACTGTATGCTTCTCTCTAGTCCATGAACCCTCTTTTTTTCATGTCACTGGAATGGATCCTGTTTAGAACATGACACTTCTCTGTTCACATTGTCAGCCATATCTTAGATGGATGGGAAAGATCAGTGCATCTTGCTATCTGTTTTATGGTAAGCAGTCAGGTGAGGCTCCAATTTATGTTCTCTGTGTGCTGTGATACCCACAAGAGGGACAAAGAATGGCGTTCTTTAAATCTTTACTGCCATTGCAGCTTACAGCACCCTAGGCAGGTGACAGTATCAAGATTTAAGGTCTGGAACACTGTATCCAGAGGCCCAAGAAGTTTACTTGATGTTCCAGTTTCTTTCTGGATGCTGTGAGGTGAATTTGGAAACCTTAGGCTTTCCATCTGAGAGGACAGAAAATGTTAGGTTGCTGGAATTCTTTTAGCCACACCCCTCAGATAGATAAGAGAGAATGTATTTTAAAATGTTTTGCTCTGAAAATTATGGGAGGGTGGTATCTTCACATGCAGCAACATTTTCCCTTGTGTTTATTCAATCAGAGCTGCTTATTTCATAAAGGCCAGATGCTGCCTCTGCCTTCCCTCCCACGCAAACTGCCTGGTTTTATTTGCACTCTGGAGCACCATGCTGCACAAGCAGGCACATTCATTTCAATGGGATTACTTTGGGAGTAAGTTTCTACTCTGTGAGGAAGAATGGCAGAGTCTGGCAATGTGTTACTAGTGATGTTTATTCAATTACCAAGACAAAGCCAGCACAGCCAAGAAAGACAGAGTTTGATTCCACTCTGGGTGATACATCAGCAATAAAATTACTAACAATCCATGAAATTAGCGGGGAGTTCTGATTTTTTTTAAAAAATCAGTGTCATGATAGGGCCCTTTGTTCTAAATACAGATATGCCGTATGCTGCCCTGAGTCACACCTGTGCAATCTCAGCTCGATTGGGTTGTAACCAAGAAGATGACGTACATAAGAAAGCACCACAAAAAAAGCAAGGAATTATCCTTGACTAACAGTATCCTTCATATTTAACTGCTTGTGATAGTCACGGGGCTGTGAACATTTTTGTGAGCAAATAGAGTCTTGAATTCAAAGGCTGCATTTGTTATATTCATTATGTCTATTTGATAGTAAGGCCTTTTCTGCTGGGTTAATGAAATCCTCATAGCTTGAAAGGGAGTATTGCAAAAGCCCTGCCTCCTGTGATTTTGATAGTCTGTTCTTTTATTTTCATTTCTTTGACAAGAATTACATTCGAAATAAAAAATTACTCTTCTGCGTAAATCATATTGAGGGAATCAGAAAGGAAAACAAAGAACAGTCTGGAGCTTTGTGATCTACATCTGCCAATGATTCAGTTGTTCAACCAGAAAATTAGCAATGTCAAAGGAAGGACAAGTGTGGTCAGGCTTCCTAATGTGAACTTCAGATTATGACCAAAGCTTTGTCTTTCTCCCCTCCTTCGTTTCCCATAAAGACCCTAGCAGATCAGTGGTGTTTAAATGTCTCTGCTGATGTATATGTTCTCCCCTGCAGTCCATTCCTTCCTTCTCGGTTTCACTTTTTCAGTGTTGAATGTTCTTTTGTGAAGGGGACCTGTGAGAGGAGAAGGCAATCCTAAATCCACTGCGAAGCGCAGAATTAAAACCGTCTTACACACCTGAATGCTGAGCTTCTAAGACTATGAACTGCCTCATAAAAAAATGTGCTAAGGTGGGCACCAAAATTCCATGCACAACATTAGTGCATCATAGAACTGAAGTCGGAGGGTCCTTGTAAGTAACTGTCCATGTAGTTGCGATATCCAACTTGGGTGTACTTCTCAGGCTTCTTCCTATATTTGGAAATGGCCTAGTATGCTCTGGACATTACTGGAAATAAAAATAAATAAAGACATTTTAATGTTGTGCACACCATTGTGAGAACTGCACTCCCAGCAGGAGAGTGGGTATCTGTCTTAGGAATGTTAGTTTCTGAGCTAATCTACTCACATAATTCTAGAATGAATTAGACACTGCCCACTATACACAAACTTCTTTACCTTTAATGGGAAACCTTTCTTTTCTCCATGTTTGTTTGCTTAGGGGGTAAGCATTAGGTTTGAAACATTCCGAGCCAGATCCTCAGCAGCTGTACAATCAGCATAGCTCAATGGACTGCAATGGGACTACAAGCATGTAGATCAGTGGAGGCTCTGGCCTGCGACAGCAGGATTAAATCTTGGCAAGGATGACTCTGCCCTTCTGCCTTCTGGGGCAGATAAACCATGTTGCATGCAGTGTGGGTCTCAGATTACACCTTATAAAAGAAACTGAGTCCCAATACAGCCAAATGGCAGAGATTCTTGGATTTGTGCTCCCTCTCTCTTAGTGACCAAACATAAACTCCAGTCTCAACATCCTCAAACTTTGGTTTCATTTGGGCCCATCTTTTTTTAAAAGTCAAGATTCTGCTTCTTTGCAGGAATATTAAAGACATCTTTGCAATGATAGCCTGACTTCTGCCCCCTTTTTGGCAGTGTGCTGTTCCCCAGCTATATGCCTGGCTGTTCCTCCACCCTAGAGCTGGCTGCATTTTAAATTGTTCTTTGATTTGCTTATGAGCCCAGAGACAATCTTGATGGCTACATTTAACACAATTTGAAAATAACTGTCAGTGATGATGCATATATATGATTCATCAAGCACTTCAGAGTCCTTCAAGATGAATGACTATACAATTGTAGTAATAATTCAGTCCACCAGCCAATGTTGTATTTACAGCATATGTCCCTTTTATTGGAGTTATTCTTCATCTTCTATTATCCTTAATGGAATTCTCTTTTATAAACTCTGCTAAAGTTGAGTGACAGTTGAGAGTGTATATTTTTGACTTAGGGTGAAACACATTATAGGTATCTTGTAATTACTCCAAAACCAAGTAAAACTAATCCAGGAAATTAACAACTCCCAATTTAAGATTTTTTGGTGTCTCAACTGTGCATTTTCCATACATAAACTTCATTTCATAGTGCCACCATGCGGTAGGCAGTCCCAATTTAGATTAAACTGTTTTTTAAAGACATTGGATTTTTTTCATATTCTTTACTTTTTGATTTCTTTTTCTTTTGGTTTATTTGTTCCTGTTATTTTCATAACTTGATGATTAGCTGTCAAAAAGTCTGGTGAATAAAAGCTCCTCCAGAGATGGTCACAAAACAAACCCCTCTTTCAAAGTGGCAGCCATCTACTCTTCTGAATAGAACTGAGAGACAGCCTGTTCCCAGATACATGCCCTCTTTCAAAATGACAACTATCTCCCTCTTGCTGTTATAAACAGGACTGAAGCAATAAAATGTCCTTTCAAAATGGGCACCGCCTCTAATAACTCCCTACGGGAGCAAAGCCAAGCTATTCTCAAGGAAGATGTCCTCCCACTGTGCTGTCTGCAGGTGGAGAGGAGAAAATGAAGAGTGGATGGGCATCTTTGGTAAGATCTAGATCCCCTTTCAAATGGCCACCTAATTGAGAGTAGTCTGTGGCCTCAGTACCATTGAGAATAGGAGATGGCAGCCATTTTGAAAATGAATGGTTCTTCATGAAATTATCTGACTATTATTCTTCAGCTGCTGCTGAAGAAACTTTCAGCTATAAGGAACAAAGGCAAAAATAACCATTAATCCTTCAAACATTTCTTCAAATGTAGCCTATGGATAAATTCTCAGAGAGTTTTAATTCTATAGGAAGAATGATAGGTCTGTGTTCTTCTGTTAAGATTGTTAGAGACAGATACACACAGGGACAAAGGTCTGAGACTGTGTGCTAAATTTCTTAACTTGTGTGGTGGCAGGCATGGTCCCCTATGTAAGGAAATTCCAATTTAAGGATCATACCATTCTGCCACCTTCTCAGGCCTCACTCTATATCTCTCTTGCATTTGGAGATTTAAAATGGAATCTAGCTCCTCTGGTGTCATTTACCTTCCATTCTTATTTGTTAGGCAGTTCAGCTGTTTGTTGGCAATCCCTGCATACCTGAGAACGCTTGGGGGAACGCCAGGGGTGTTGTGTGTGATTCTCCGTGATTGCTGCCTGCTCCTACACCATTCTAGGAGGCTGCAGCTTAGATCTGCTGTTCTGCTGACTGTGGGTCGACATGGCAGGATGCAGAGACATGGCCGTAGCCCTGCCCAGTCCCACCCTCTTTTGGGCACCATGCATAGCTAGGGGAGTAGGGAGGGAGCACGGGGTTTGCTCCCAAAATTGTGCCTATTTCTTGTGGATCCTTTAAGCAGGGAAAGAGGCTGCTTCCCACAGCCCATTGTGCAGCAGCATAACCTGCCTTTAGAATTAAAATAAATTCTATATCTTTTATTTGAAAATTGTTCATGACTGGATCACAGCAGAGGATCATATTCTCTGACTCCCATTCAGGGCCGGCTCTAACTTTTTTGCCGCCCCCAAGCAAAAAAAAAGAGCGCCGCCCCACTGTAACACCCCCTCCGCCACGAGCGCCGCGCCACCGAGCACCCCAGCACCACACCGCCGAAGCCCCCCCGAGCACCGCGTTGCAGAAGCCCCCCCCAAGCACCACGCTGCCCAACCCCCCGCCCCCCCAAGCGCCACGCCGCCTGAAGCCCCCACCCCCCCAAGCGCCGTGCCACCCAAGCCCCCCCCAGCACCACTCCGCCCAAGCCCCCCCAAGTGCCGCGCCGCTGAAACGCACCCCCTCCGAAATGCCCCCCTCCGAGTGCCACCTGACGGAAACAAAAGAAACAAAAAAACCCTCCAGCGCTGCCCCGCTGAAACAAAAAGAAAACACAAAAACCCGAGTGCCTCCCCACCCCAAGGTGCCGCCCCAATCATGTGCTTGATCGGCTGGTGCCTGGAGCCGGCCCTGCTCCCATTTAACTAAGCCATGCGTCTGTGTATGGCCCTATTTATTATAACAATCAAGCAAACACCGCATTCCTGCACAGTATCTATCCCTCATAGATACTAACTTTGTCATGGGGACCTGTGTGTCTTCAAAGCCAAATTATTATTTATCCCAAACAGGCCATAAGGCAGAGCTTCTGCAAGTGTGTGCTGAAAGGATGGACTTCTCACTGGCTCAGAACATCCTGACAATAATAGGTTCTGATGCTGATGTTTAGGGGAACCTGAAAAGTTGACCTTAGTTTTAGAGGATTGTTATATCCAGCCTGATCATAGCAACAATCCTGTTGCTGGAACATTTTTATTTCTGGATTTCTTTTTCAAATGGGAAAGATTAAGGTGCTGTGAATCAGTTTCATAATCTGCAGTCTTCATTAGTAACTCCATAGTGAAAGTTGCATTCAGCTTCAGGTAAAGCAGAGTTAAATTAGTAATTAGAATATAAGAAAATGTGACCTTCCTAAGACTCGGACTTAGCCAGGCGTATGTTTAAACTCTTGGTCTTGCTTGCATCCTTAACAAATTCACCACAAAACCAGACAAATGTACAAATACAGCCTCTCTTGTTTTTTTTATCTGATGTGATTTACCCTGACACTAGGGCCTGGTCTACACTAGGACTTTAATTCGAATTTAGCAGCGTTAATTTGAATTAACCGTGCACCCGTCCACACCAGGAAGCCATTTAGTTCGACCTAGAAGGCTCTTTAGTTCGAATTCAGTACTCCACCCCGACGAGGGGAGTAGCGCTAAATTCGACATGACTATGTCGAATTAGGCTAGGTGTGGATGCAAATCGAACTTACTAGCTCCGGGAGCTATCCCACACTGCACCACTCTGTTGACGCTCTGGACAGCAGTCCGAGCTCGGATGCTCTGACCAGCCACACAGGAAAAGTCCCGGGAAAATTTGAATTCCTTTTCCTGTCTGGACAGTTAGAATCTCATTTCGTGGTTGGACATCGGGGCGAGCTCAGCAGCACCGGCAGCGATGCAGAGCTCTCCAGCAGAGGAGTTCATGTAATCTCTGAATAGAAAGAGGGACCCAGCATAGACTGACCGGGAACTCTTGGATCTGATCGGAGTGAGGGGCGAGGAGTCTGTGCTTTCGGAGCTGCGCTCCAAATAACGGAATGCAAAGACCTACGAGAAGGTCTCCATAGCCATGAGAGACAGAGGATACAGCCGGGATGCAACGCAGCGCCGCGTGAAAATCAAGGACCCCAGACAAGGCTACCAAAAAATCAAAGCGGCAAACGGATGCTACGGAGCCTGCCACCACTGCCCCACAAGTGACCATGGACTCTGACGATGGGACTGTGTCGACGGACAGTTCCTCGGCGATGTTCGCGGACGGGGAAGATGAGGAAGGGTTTCTGGAGGACGAGGCAGGCGACAGCGCTTACAACGCTGGTTTCCCCGACAGCCAGGATCTCTTCATTACCGTCACGGAGATCCCCTACCAACCCTCCCCGGCCATTAACCCGGATCCTGAATCAGGGGAAGGAGCAGTCGGTAAGTGCTTTAACCATGTAAACTTTTATTCTTAATATAACAGGAATCTGAAGTATGTGAAAAGGAGGTCTCTCTATATATGGGGATAGAACAGAAATCCTCCTGGGAGATCTCCACGAACCTCTCCTGGAGGGAATCGAAAAGCCTCCGCAGGAGGTTCCTGGGGAGAGCTGCCTTATTGGGTGCTCCGTGGCAGCACACTTTTCCGCGCCAGGCTTTCATGAGGTACTCAGGGAGCATTGCCTCCCCGAGCACGGCTGCGTAGGGCCCTGGTTTGTGCTGGCTTTCACGCAGCATGCGCTCTCTATCTCCTTCAGTGACCGTCCTCAGGGTGATCTCGCTCGGAGACTCCTGCATGTAATTAGGGGAATTACTGTAATGTTACGCCTGGTCCAAAGTATTTTTAAAAAATCTCCGGACAGATGGCATAGCACAGACTCAGCACGCTGCTGCGTGACGAGCGTAACGGAAAGCCAAAGAATCAAATGGACGCTCATGGAGGGAGGGGGGACTGAGGACGCAAGGTATCCCACAGTTCCTGCTGTCTCCGAAAAGCATTTGCATTCTTGGCTGAGCTCCAAATGCTTCTACGGTCAAAAACAGTGTCCGCGGTGGGTCAGGGCATAGCTCGCCAATTTACGCAGCCCCCCAACCACCCCCAGAAGTGAAAGGGAAAACAATCCTCTCGACTCTTTTACATGTCACCCTATCTTTACTGAATGCTGCAGATAGACGCGATGGTGCAGCACTGAACACCGACATCCTTGCTCCGTCCCCCCCCGCCATGGGTGGCTGATGGTGCAGTAAGACTGATACCCATCGTCATCATCAGCCTATTGGCACATGGGGCAGTGCAAAAGGACTGGTAACCATGCGTACTAGCATCTGTGAGGTTGATCAAGGACGCCTGGCCCTAATTTTTGCTGGTAGATGGTGCAGTATGGCTGGTAACCGTCCTCATCATAGCAACAGGGGGCTGAGCTTCATCAGCCCCCACCCTTCATGTGTAAAGAAAAGATTCAATTGCCCTTGGACTAGCAGCAGGATGCTGTGCTCCTCTCCTCCACGCTCCTTAATGTCCTATCTGGACTACCATAGCAACTGGAGGCTGCCTTCCACTCATTTCTCACTAACAAGTCACTGTGTCTTATTCCTGCATTCTTTATTACTTCATCACAGAAGTGGGGGGACAATGCTATGGTAGCCCAGGAAGGCTGCGGAAGAATGGAATGAACAGGTGGGGTTGTTGCAGGAGCACCCCCTGTGAATAGCATACAGCTCATAATCTATGCAGGATCTGACACAGAGCAGCTTGGTTCTCTGATACAGTGGTTCTCTAGTACACTTGCCCATATTCTAGGCAGGACTGATTCTATTTTTAGATACCAAAAAGGAGGGATTGACTCAGGGAGTCATTCCCAATTTTGGCTTTTGCGCCCCTGGCTAAGAGCAGCCAGGGGCACTTATGACAGCAGCAAATGGTGCAGTGCAAAAGGACTGGTAACCATGCCCATCTTATTAGCAATTTATGGTATGGTAGATGGTACAGTATGGCTGGTAACCATCTCTGCTGTCATGCAAAAGCAAAAGCATGCTGCTGTGTAGCGCTGCTGGACCGCCTCTGTCAGCGGCATCTAGTACACATACGGTGACAGGCACAAAAGGCAAAATAGGCTCCATGGTTTCCACGCTGTGGCGTCTGCCAGGGCAATCCAGGGAAAACGGGCTTGAAATGATTGTCTGCTGTAGCTTTCCCGGAGGAAGGGATGACTGACGACATTTACCCAGAACCACCCGCGAAAATGGTTTTTGCCCCATCGGGCACTGGGATCTCAACCCAGAATTCACAGAGACAGACTACACTGTGTTCATTCTTCGCAAAAATTTATCTTTGCAAGGAATTCACTCCCTTTTTCACATCACACAGCTTCGACTGTCTCCAGACCTGCCACAGCATCCCCCTCACAGAGGCTGGCAAAGATTAGGCGGCGAAAGAAAAAGACAGGGGACGAGATGTTCGCTGAAGTTATGGGGTGCTCCCGAGACGAGGCGGACCAACAGAGCCAGTGGAGGGAGACCCTCTCTCTGTACCAGCGCTCACACAGTGAACGGGAGGAGAGGTGGCGTGAGGAAGACAAGCAGTCGACTCAAACGCTGCTTGGACTACTGAGGGAGCAAACGGACATGCTCCTGCACCTTGTGCATGTTCTGCAGGACCTCAGGCAGGAGGACAGAGCCCCCCTGCAGTGTATCTGCAACCGCCCTCCCCCGCCACAAAGTCCCATACCCCCCTCACCCAAAATAACCAGAAGGAGGGGCACCAGAGGCCGTGTAAACTGTCACTGCACCCCAGCAGAGTGCTCAAGTACCGAAAAGCTCTCATAGCCTAAATTTTGAGAAGTCCTTTCCTTCCCGCCTCACCCAAGCCCCATCCCAGTTTCATCCCCTAACTGTCTAGTTGATAATAAAAAATACTTTTCTGTTAATTACTTTTTCCGTCATATTCTTTTAGAGGAGACTGTGTTTGAAGGGGGGGAAGGGGGTTGGTAATTTGACAGGACAATCACCTTTACCAGGGTACAGACATGGGGGCAGGATCAGCAGCAGGTCACACACACACTGCAGTCAGTACGCACCCTGGTCGGTATGGGTGGTGGTTTGCAGGTTCTGTGTGGGTGGGGGGGTACGTGACTTTGTAGCGGGGGAGGGGGGTTACAGACCTCATGCAGCGGTCCCTGTCCTGGACCACAGAGCCACGCAGCAGAGGAATCTGTATCCGTCCTTCCCCGCCAAAAGGCCACATAGCCCCCGCACACAGAGTGCCAAAAAGGAGGGATGGCAGGCTCCGTTGAAACATCCAGTCCGGCACTGCAGACCGCTCTGGGAGCAGGAGCCTGTCATTCCTCGAGTTTACAGGTGGTCTTTACATCACCGCACACCCTACCCAGCACAGTCCGTGTCCCAGTTTCAACCCTGTAACGCAAAGTCATCAATAAAGAAACCTTTGTAAAGTTACAGTGGAACATGTATTTTATTTTTAAACGTGTGTTGGAAGTTGGGGAAGTGGGGTGGGCGGGGTATGTAACTGCAGATGCTAGTCAACAGTCACTTGGTAAAGAAACAGGGGCAGGTTCAGCTTCTCTGTAAAGAAACTGAACAGTCACAGGTCACGCTGCTCACTGCTCGCTGGGACTTGAAGAGTTCCTTGTCGCTGTGCAAGGCGCCTGCACAGAGCTTCACGAGCCAGGGCATTAGCGGGTAGGCTGGGTCCCCGACGATCACTATAGGCATCTGCACATCCCCAAGACTTATTTTGTGGTCCGGGAAGAAACTACCTTCCTGCAGGCGTCTAAACAGACCAGAGTTCCTGAAAACACGCACGTCATGAACTTTGCCTGGCCACCCGACGTTGATGTTGGTAAAACGTCCCCCATGGTCCACCAGTGCTCGCAGCACCATTGAAAAGTAGCCCTATTTCTCAGCAGCTGACTGTGGAAGAGGTGGACGATAAGGTGCGAGGAGTTGACAACGGCCATAACTGCAGCGGGATCCGTGCTCAAAGTGCTGTGGCGCCCGCGCTGTCACTGAGCAGAAAAGTGCATGAACAGATTGCCCGCAGGCGCTTTCAGGGAGGGAGGGAGGAAGGGCGTGATTGACGGTTCAATGATGACAGTTACCCAAAACCACCCTCGACACATTTTTCCCCCCAGCATGCATTGGGGGGGAAATCCCAGGATTCCAATGGGCAGCGGGGAGTGCGGGAACTGTGGGATAATTTCCCACAGTGCACCGCTTCCAAAGTCGACACTGGCCCCGTTACTGTGGACTCACACAGTCGAACTAGTGTATTTAGTGTGGATACACAACTTCGACTTCATAAGGTCGATTCCACAAATTCGAATTAAGTTGATTCGAAATAGTCTTGTAGTGTAGACGTACCCTAGGAGAAGCTACCTAGGGGTGAATAATGGCCATTCTAGTCTCTTTAACAAGACCCTGTGGTGAGCGGTGAAATGTTGTTATTATGAAGCAAAAATAGAAAGTTAACTCTTCACAGTACTTACAAACATCTATTCAGTGACCTGAATTACATGCGGTTAGTTTGACACTTCTCTTTCAAGGGCATTAAGGCAGGAATACATGCCAGAAAGAGATCACTTGAAAGTGTCCCCCTCCCTCTCTGCCTGTAACCCCATCCCGAACAAGCAAACATAAAATAGTTACAGTATTTCCAGTTTTCCAAGAAAGCAAACATTGTCTTTCCCCCCCTAACTAGACTTCTTGGCCTTTAGCTTACGGTGTAGGCAAGACCGAGTTATTAACTCTGATCAACATTTAATGCTCATATTTCTTATGTCATTTTGACATACCTTTAGAACTCCTCATCTGCTTGTGTCTTCTGTTGACAGCTAAAAAAAACCCCTGCAAACATGGATTCTTGCCTGTCAGTCATGTGCATGCTATGTAAAAGTTCAAATGGTGCAGAGATTCAGGTTATTCTCAGCGAGTGTGTGTTTGCATGTGCGCGCGCACACATATTTTGTGTCTCAACTCACATATGAGATGACTCAGGTGTTTGGTAATGTAATCTTGTGGCTGAAGCGCAGGACTGGGAATTGATTGATCAGAATTTTCCTGGCTTTGACATAAAAATCATGTCACTTTGGGCTATTCATTTTAATTCTCTGCCTTGGTTTTCTCAACTGCAAAACAGCAATATTTCTTCCCTACATTACAATTGTGTTGTGAGGATAAATCCATAACTATTTAGGGAAGACTCAGAGAGTCAGTGAAGACCGGCATAGAAATGCTTATAAATAAATAAAGTTACATCATTTGTTGCAGTCTAGTTTAGGGCTTTCCTGTCCAATCACTACTACTGTTTGATACCTGCTAGGTGATGTTTGGGCAGCTTCTAGCAAACAAATGGCTACCTCACAGAAACCACCATCACCGTTGGCAGTTTCAGCAGACACACCCAGGACTGAACAGGTACACGGAGACTGAACTGCTATCTTTCCCCTAGAGATGGCCGGTCCTGAGGCATGCTGTGTGTGGCACAGTTTACACTATTGCTGCCCCTGATCTATTCTTGGTAAATAAGGGGTTTTAGGATCCACTGTTGTACCAATCCCCCCAAATCCTCTTAAACATTCCTCTGCTACTCTCTTAGGAATCTCTATGAGTTCCCTGTTGCCTATGAGTGATATTACCTGGCAATAGTTTCTTGGTGCTACTAGCACCTGATCATGTGGTGGCAGTCACACTTCTCCAGCATCCTGTGCTTTATCCCGAGCAAAGCCATTATTTCAGATTGTTTCCTAGTTTAGAATCAAAAGCCTCTTAAAAAGTAAAGGAGGCAGAATTTGTTAAAAGGCTTTGTACAGTGCTCAGGCAGATTTCCGGGGGTAACAGAAAAAGCAGGTTTCACTACTGAAATGTGAGCCCTTTCCTTCCGATGCATTGCTTTAATGGCACTCTAGGAACAGCGATGGGATGAAAAAGTTGCAGTTCTCACCTAAAACTGATCATCAAGACAGAACTCCCACTTTTCCCCATCGCTGCCAGATGGTACCCTCTGCTCAGACACACCAAAGCCCTGGTATCAGGATTGACTCCTCTGTCTTCTTTCCCCACCCATATCCACGTTCTCCTGAAACCGTAAAGAAAGGGTTTCCCACAGTCGGGGATGAGGTCCTGAGGCCCAGCCCTGTCTGTGTGCATAAACACCCACCATCCCTCCTAGTAAGTAAGAATCCATCCCTGGATCAAGCACCACGCTTAGCCAGATTCATGTGTCTCCTCCCTGGGTACCCCAACCTCCTCACTAGGCATTTCCTCTGCCCCAGGGCCAGGACCAAGGTCAGGTGTTTCTGGTGGGGATCCCTCCAGTGGGAACCACCCCACTCATGGGAGCCCAGAGGCTCCTTCTGGCTCTGCCTTCTGGTGACTAGGCCTAGATTGAACTCCTCCTTGGGCTGAAAGGGGCAAGGCCTGAGCTTGTTTCAGTGGACTAAAGTCTCCAGCCTATCCACAGACGGTGCTCAGATCTTGTATACCCGCCATTTGGGGTACGGATCCCACAGACCATGTACAGTGTCCACTTTTCCTTTACCACATCACTACAATGCATCCTTCACTTTCAGTTTCCACTGCAGAAGCCGTGTCTCATTTGAGTGCTACAGCCTGCTCCTTTCTGGCCTCCATACAACTTTCATGCACCTCATCAGATCTATAAATCTCTGCTAGAAAAGTAATCTTCTGGCACCCAACACAAGTCATTCTTTTCTGATCCCTCCTTTGGCTCTCTCTCCCCTTCTCTGTCAAGTTCAAGCCTCTTGTTTTCCTCTCTACAAGATTCTGCACAATCTAACCCTGCCCATCTGTCTGCTTTGATTTTCTCCTACTCCCTCTCCTGTGGAAGCATCACCAATACTGCCCTTCTTAATGCCACATTTGCACCATCCTCCCACTCTCGTCTTCATTGCTCCTTGCACATTGCCTATAAACTCAGAGCTCTCTCCCTCTTCTTGTGCACTGAACCTCCTACTACTTCTTTTTCAAAGCTAGCCTGAAAACACATTCCTGCTGCAAAAGTCCTAATCCAGCCCAATAGAAGTACATAGGGGAAAACCACCACTAGAAAGCTGAGGTTTTACATTTCTGAATTGTATCCGTTGTCTAATTTAGAGTGTAAAGTAAGCAGAGCAGGGACTAGGTCTGTTTTATGTACTGTTTGTGTACTAGTAATAGAACACAGTACTTCAGATTTTTAAAATCTCAATTATGCTGCCTCAGACAACCAAACCTGGACACCCCCGCCCATTCTCTCTCTCTCTTTCTCTTGCTCTCTGTTCAGCTTCTTTTTAAAAACTTAAGGTGAGAGAGGACAGATGAGATTTGAACCCAGGGTTCCAGGATTCTTTAACAGTTTTTTGTAACTAACACAAAGTATTATGCTAGTGCTAGTCATCAGTTGTCCTTTCAGAATATTAATGAATAGCAGTGCCCTTCATTTGCTGAAAACTAAAGTTATCTTTTTGTTTTCCATGTCCCACTGAGTGGCATTAAATGGATGCTGCAGGTTGTCATGTTTTTGACTCATTTACTACAAACCGCATCAAGTCAATGGAATTCTGATACTTTGAATAATAGCATCAGTCCCTTATTTACATACAGCTTCACATGGATCCTCTAGCTTCACAGCATATCTATTTCATCTGATTTTCAGCATTATTAGTTACTGACTTCAAAGTTACGAAAACTATATTACGGTCGTAGCAGAAACAGAGAATGGATGGCTTTTGAGATCTGGTAACATTAATTGTGTTAGCAATGAGAGGGCATCTTCAAATGATCCCAAATTGGGGGTAGGGTGCAGAGCATGTTCTTTATTTGCTGGGAGTTGTAGGGCTAGATTCTGCTCACATTCACATCAGTGAAATTCCAGAGTAACTCTGCGGAATTACTCTGGAGTTTCACAGTTTTAACAGCGATTGGAATTCAGCCTGTAACATTTTCAGTGAATGGCAAACAGAAGGTGAGACTCAACCACCTGTTTGTTTCAGACCTACTGAAATTAATGGGACAGCTTGTGAATAAATTCGCTACTCACCCTGAGAGAGAGTGGCACTGCTGGGTCCATTCAGTGATTCGTTATCACACCTACACAGATCCAAACAAAAGTCTCACTCCTGGTTTATTGCTATCTAGTTTGCTAGCTACTGATCCAATTATCTATCATAGGGATGGGTGCAATGTAAGAACTCAAATAGAATGGAATTAAGTGTTCAAAATTGGATACCTGGAACAATCAGATTGTGACATAGCTGCTCTACGCGACCCTGTAAACTCATTTATGTTACCCTCAGAACCATGTGTCTACGGCTCCGATCCTGTGTTTGATGGCATAGCAGCTGCACCTGTGTGGAACCTCACTGAAGTTAATGGGGCTCCACACAGGCACATTGCTCCAAAAAGGAACTGTCTGACAGAGATTTGCCTCTTTCATTCTGTAGGTTTCCCAGTAGCAGCACAAGGCATTCTCTAGCTTGAATATTACCCACAATTTAGATCTATGGGTGTGGAGGCCCAGTGTAAGGATTTTTCATTTATATCTGGCATGTTTTAGAGAGGGAGAATTTAAAGAAGCTTATGAAATATTTATAAGCGCAAAGGCAAATCATATTTACAGATTGGGTGGAAGACTCGAAAGAGCTGGTATATGGGAACAACGAAGCAAGGTTAGCTTTGAGACCAAGAGCCTTCGGTGACACAATGAAATGCAACAAACGGATGGAAATGTGATTGTGAGCAGTGTGGAAGCTATGCATGGACTGGAAAGCAAGTTCTGCTTCTTTTGCAGGTTTCAGTAAATACAAAAAGAGATTGGAGGGAGGATCAAATTTTGGGTGTGGAGTGTTGCTCCTTTTCACAACACATAAAGTTGTAAAGGGTTTTCTGTGTCACCTTATCTATAGTTATGCATTACTTTAACAAATTACCCATCCCAAGGTGAGGGTTTACCCCTACTTTAATCTGTGAGAGTAGAGTGCCCCCAAGAATGGACTACAGTAGAGAGGTTATCAATAGAACGGGGATTCCATGATGCACAACAGAGACTCAATAGTGCTCTATCAATAATAATTACTTCTATTAGCCAACCAAACAATACACATACTGCAGTCTGGTAAAGGAGAGCGAGAGCCTCGTACAGAATGCATAGTATTTGCATGACTCACACCATCCCTCGTGGAAAAATACAAAGTGTTAGCCCTTACCCTCATCCTCGCCATCATCATCATCCCCACCCCGGGTCATCATCCTGGTGTCTCCCTGACCCAGGCATGCAGGCTGGGATACAGCTTTTATCAGGGCCAGCTCCAGACCCCAGCGTGCCAAGCGCGCGTTTGGGGCAGCGTCCCGCGGGAGGGCGGCAGGCGGCTCCGGTGGACCTCCCGCAGGCATGCCTGCGGACGGTCCGCTGGTCCCGCGGCTCTGGTGGACCTCCCGCAGACGTGCCTGCGGAGGGTCCGCTGGTCCTGCAGCTCTGGTGGAGCATCCGCAGGCAGCCTGCGGGAGGTCCACCGGAGCCGCGGGACCGGCGACCGCCAGAGCGCCCCCCGCGGTGTGCCGCCCTGCTTGGGGCGGCGCAAATCCTAGAGCCGCCCCTGGCTTTTAAAATGTGTTACCATCACACCCACTGGAGTTCATATGTTTTTATGAAAGCCTTTACCCCTCCTTTTCCTTATTTGAACTTCCACATCCCCACTACTTTTGGGGTGCCCCATTTTTCATAGGCTAACTCATTAGCTCCCCTTATAGTCATCTTATCCAAATAGTCACAGGAAGTCTCTAACATTTCACCCCGACTACCGATGGTCATCTTGTGGTGTCTACTGACATAGACATTATTATCCAAATGCAGCGGTTGTTTTTGAACCATCAGCATATCACAAACATAGACGCAAGCTCAGCAGATTTATTATTAACTTACTCATGCAAACTTATCTTTTTAATATAGCTAACATCTCCTAAGTCCCAAGGCCTAATTTGGCTCATCTAAATAGCCCTGAGACCTGTATGCCCTGTATTACAACATTAATTAATCCTTATATTTCACCTCTATACCCTAAATATATCTGATGCTTTTTATCCTTGGTTCCATGGATAATCTGTTTAGCATTGCCAAATGTGCGTCTGTCATGGTGGAGCTGTGGATTCAAATTCTCTGATTCTGAACTGCTTGGATTCCTCCTCTCCACCAGCACCCTCATTCTGAGAAAGGAACCCAGGTAGCAGCAAAGGGTCTGCAATCAGCTGTCTCTTCTCTGAGCTCTGAGGATCACCTCCAGAGTGAAGGCTATTCTTGACCAGCTGCTTTTGCCTGTAGATGTCCGTCTGCAGCCACTTGCTCTCTAGGTCTGAGCTCCTGGATTGCGTGGTCCTCCAGGGTAGAGCGGCAACACAGCACTGTTGCAGGTCGAATCAACACACAAGGTTTGGAGTTAGGGCTAGATCATGCCATTGATTTATCTGCATTAAAGCAAGTAATGAGTTCTGGTTCAATAGCAATGGAATCCACATGGCTCATAGTTCACAAGGCCTTCTGCTAGCCTCTTGGCACAGCCGTGGCTCAGACTCATACATGGGGGGAAGGAACTAGCTCAGGGAGTTTAAGACAATAATCAGTTAAACATTTGCTAAGCGACAAAAACTCTCATTCCCTGCTCTTAAAAAAAAAAGGCAGCTGGTTGCTTTCCTCATTCTTGATTTTTAAAGAAAGTCAGTTCTCCCTATGGACTATTTTAAAAAAATCAAAGGGGAAAGGAAGTGAGGGCAGGGGTGTAGGAGCAGCCATAGTGACTCATGAGCAGCATCTGCATCTCTATGCCTGTCATCTCAGGCAGTGTGTTAGTAACTGTACCAGAGGATACAGAATTAATGTCCTCTCTCCCGCCCCCCCCCCCCCAATATCTTTAGTGAAGGAAGTTGTGCCTGAATAATTCTAGAAGCAGCCACAGCTATGCCTTCCAGGGCAGTTCAGACCCAGGGGCTTGTTCCCCAGAACAGAGTGGTATTTCTCCTAACATTGCAGATTTCTGTTTGCGAGCATCTGCCAAAGATGCAGTTCAGGGAACACAACTGAAATCATGGCCACTGGCATTTCTATCTTGATGCCAATGGTGGCAGCTCAATTCACTGCCTATTTCTTACTATGCTCCCAACTTCCCATCAGTGGAGGTGGTACCATCATATGTGCAGAGAGAGGACAGGCAGCCACAGGTCACCTAGCCTTGAAAGAAACAAGTTGCCTCGGGATGCGGCCTAGAGTGTGCATTGGGTATGGAATGCCCTCCTGAAACAGTCACATTATAAAGAAATAACGTCCTGCCAAACATCATGCTTTGTGAATGGAAGCAAAACCCAGCAGCACTCTGCGCTTCGCCCTTCCAATGTTCCAAATATCCAACAGGCAAAAATTAAATTTGCCATCTAAATCTGTATGTAGGTACCTTCTTTAGTCAACCAAGAGTGACAATTCTGGCCTGAACGACAAGGGGCAGATGAGGCAGTTTTGTTTGTGCTCCTATTATGTAAGTTTACATTACTATACCTTGGATTAAATTAATAAGTAAAAAAAAAAATTGTCAGTGATTTTAGGATCCTGACATTTTCCGGGAGGTCCTTTGCTTGCCCTTAGCCAGCAATGAAAGTTCCAGATACCCGTTTTGGTTTATAAGAATAGGTGAATGTTTTGCCAGAACTCTAGTTGGCTGTTCCAGTTTTAGACCCTGAAAATGACAAAGGTCTGGAACCATGTGAGGCAATGGTAACAATCCCCTCCAGCAAAAATACTGCAGACCAGTTGCTAGAGCCATGACAATAAGGGCCTGGTCTCTCACCCTTTGAAACCAATAGTAAAACACCGATTGTCTTCAAGAGAGCAGGATCTCATCCTCTGACAGGGAGTGGGCTGTAAGGATCCCAATCACCCCGTTCCTGCAATTTCTGTGATGATTGAACTTTTCCCACAGTCGGAGGAGAGCATATTAACCCCATCAGTGTGCTCGGATCAGATCAATATTAATTTAATTCTGTAACTGCTGCCACTATATTTACATGTACTCAACTGTAATTAACTTCTACACTCTGGACAAACCTACTGGCTATGTTCAACAAATGAGCATCTACTATTCTGTGAAATACAGTAGCCTTGTGGTAGCACAGAAGTAGGCAGCCATGTTAAATGCGGTAAAGGGGTTAATATCATGAATAGTGTTTCATAGTGTGTAAGAATAATATTGTTGGTGCTATATTAGCTGGTAGGATAGTCATGCAACTGGTCAGTACCGACCACTGAAGAAACCGGCAATAGTGACTGAGGCCTGGGACAATGCTAGCCAATTAGACCACTGTATGCAAATAAGAGTTTCCCAGTTGGCTGCAGCCAGGATCAGCAAGGTATTTTTCTGAACTTCTCACTGCATCTGCCATATAGGGTGTTAACTAAAAAAAACAGTACTGCTATACTTCTGAAGTGCAGTGCCATGTCAGAGATTTTCACTTATCTTTGTTGGAAATGTTCTGAACATATGCAACAATACATATGCAGACTGGTGAGGTGAACATCAGCATTTATCAAATCACAAACAAATATTTGCCTCTTGAATCCATAAATCTCCAAACTTATCTTGGTAGAAATAAACGTTCTGCCTATTACATCCGTATGCCATACATAGAAATTCATTAGAGACTGGCATGTCCTTGTTCTTCAAGGTCCTGCTTTTACGAGACTTATGCTGTGGGTTCATGTGTGTCAGAGGGTTCTTCTGACATAATGATCTGGGAACCTGTTCTCTTATACATTGCACATGACACGATCAAAGGCTGCAATTATCAGATATATACAGAACCTGGTTTCCCCATTTCAATGGAATGCTTTATTTCACTGAAAGCTGTCAGTGTCGATTTCTTAGCCAAGAGAAAAACCTAGTCTCAAAGAATAATGAATATGGGGAGTATAGGAAACACTGTCTCCCCCATTCTGCCTAGCACCCAATTGCTATTTCCCACTAGCGTACAGCAACAGGAGCTGGTCTCATATCACCCAACATCCCCTTCTCCCACACATTTTCTCCACATGGGCAGGCTGATGTGTTATGCTTTCCTCTTGGACAGGGTCCAATATGTGTCAGGAGGAATTCTGAAGCGAGTTAATTTCCATCTGGCTTTTCTGGTGGCATCTCTTTATAATTAGTTTAGCTCTTTGTGACGATTCACTTTAGAGCACTTACATTTGTAATGTTGCTTTTCATAACGGGTGACTCACTGTGTAGACTCGTGTGTGGTTTCGTGTTTGAACGATGTGACAGGAGCAATTGCTCATTGATTTTGGAAAGCAACAACTTTATCTAGATCAAGAATTGTCCTAGTTTTTTCACTGTGTAAACCACACCTTGAAGAGATTGTTTCCTCCTACCCCATCACAGAGCATCCCTGTGGAAACACCAGAAGCTGCTTTTGAGGGTAACTAATATTAGTAAATTATTGATTTATTTTTTATTTGAATGTCGTAGTTTCACCTCTCCGGAGAATGTGATCTCTTAATCTTTTAATCTCACTCATTTTGCTCTTCATTTCTTCTCCCACTCCAATCTGTTCACTTCCTCTCTCGTGCTGCCCATGCTTCTCTGCTGCTTGGTCTCCTCGTCTGAATCTGTTCCTCAGCCTGGTTGTCATCTCTCCCTATTCCTCTGAACACTCTGTGGTTTTATTTTGTGGGTTTTGTCTGGCACTGCCAGTCCATGCTAACACCTCTTGTTTCTTTCTCTGGTGTAGGATTAGCTCCCAGTAAAGGCAGCTAGTTTGGCTCCTCCTTGTTTCCATTGAAGAGCCTGGAAGCTTGTAAAAGAAGCTGGAAATAAGGTGGAGAACCAGAACCACATGAGCAACTAGCTCTTCATAGGTAGCAGCACCAGGTTCTTGGCACCAGTTACTCATGACTACAGTAACTGCCCTGTAATTATTGGTGTGTGTGTTACTCCTTCCCTGGTGGATGTGGGAGCATGTTTCTGATCAGGGATGCCTGACAATGTTTGCATAGAGCAGTGCATCTCCTATGCAAGAAAAGTTGATGCAAATACATCGACCTCTGCCAGAATTAAAAATCCCAGTATACGTAAAGCTCTGAATAGACTGAGATTGTGTTACCTCAGAGACACCTGTGTGAAGCAGTTGTTGTTCTGCAAAGAGGTGGCTACGGTGACCTACCATCAACCTCCCTCCCCTGGAGTGCTGGGAGATGCAGTGAACAGCAGATTTTGTTTGCTGTTCTTAGAGTTAGGTAATATTTAAATAAAATGGTTTAAATGTATAATACAAACTCTGTGTACCTTAAGGAGAACTGTACAGCTCCCATGTTCTCCCTGGCCCTCTGAGACAGATACGGTCCTCCAGGACATGCAGCTTGGAGAAAGCCAGAGTTAGACTATCAGATGGTAGGATCTATCAGTACCAGGATCTCAGCTATGGGACAATGTGTCAGAAGAGCTCAAATGTGAATGACAATAGATGCAAATAAAAAACACCTTTGTGAGCTCACAAACATACTACTACACATCCCAGCCACTTGACTGGCTTATGGAAGGGGAAACAGTGCAGTAACCCGATTTCTGTTGTCAGTTCTGATGTGCCTTCAGTTAGGGTTGTGCTGAGATATCAAGGTCTTATTTCTAAAAAAGATGCTTCACTAAAAAGCACAAGTGCTCCTATTTTAAGTTGTAAAACAAACAAAGAAAATTCTCTATTTTCCATGAATGTTTTGTGATCAAGAACTAAATGAGAGCTGTTTACTGATGTGCACAAGGGATGTACATATATATGTGCATGCAAGAAATGCAGGGTAGGAAGTATGTGAATATTAACTCTCCAAATGCTTTATCCCTGGTAAAAATGGCTTTTTAGTACTTCTAATTTTCAGATCCACTGCGATTTGAATTTGATGAAATCTTCATTCAGAAGTTACAGGAAAGCAAAGGAAACCTCTTGGGACAATATACTTTAGTCTGCAATGTAAGAATGAATTTCTTCAAACAAATGCAATATTTGCACAGATGCTGCCTTACTCTAAGACACCATCTGTGAATACCAAATGAATTCTTCTTCTGACAGGTACCTGATGAGGCATTAACTCTTTCTCTACCTCCCTTTCCCCATGTTCAACGCAAACCTAGCAATATATAGCAAATCTTATGTCCTGAATCAAATTTTTGAAAAAAAAAAATCCCACCAAGAAAAATCTGACACTCACAGGCATTTGCTTCAATAATATGCTGTTTTTCATATCCTAAGAGTATGTGTGTGTCTCTCTCACACATATGCACGCTTTGAGTTGCACAGAATTAGGTTATCAGCAACTGCATTTCCCACGCATCTGACATGTCAGAAAGTGTACAGAGAGTGGCCGTGTTGAAATTTACTATCTGCTCCACCCCCACCCCATTCCACACTAGTTTCCTTTCCCTGGATCCTGTGCCTCAGAAGAGTTTAAGAGAATGTTATTTTCTACCTTTGTCTATGACAATATTAATCAGCAGGAGTGTGCATTCCACACAGCTGCGACTTTGACAGCTAGTTCACTATCATTTTCCACTGAGTAGATTTTCATTCATTCATGATTGGTACAGAGCCCAGGTCCCTAGCATCCTCCTGAGACCCTTACGATGCCTACAGAACTGTAGTTTAGTATGCACTGGAAGAGATGCATTGATGCTTTCTCTGTAGACCTACAGGCTGCTGGTTGGAGCCATAAGGGAAAGAGAGGAAGAATTAGCCTGTGTGTTTATGTGGCTGTGCTCCAGTAAATATTTTGTTGCATCTGCTGCCAGCTCTGGTCTGAGGGAATCTATCTAGCATTTAAATTTTGATGGGGAGCTGTTTTGAATAATAACAGTGCAGCCGGCTGTGAGTCAGTGCATGTGTGTTGACTGAAAAAAAAAAAATCTCAAAGCTTAACGCTTGCTGAACGCTGAGCTGCAGTGCTTTGCTTTTACCCTCCTCCTTTCTTTTTTCCTTTTCCTCCCAATAGATTGTGGTTCATTGGGGGGTGGGGGGAGGAACAAAAAAAAACAACCCTCACAAGTAGCTGTTGCAATGGGTGCAGTAATGGGTACATTCTCTTCTCTACAAACCAGACAAAGAAGACCCTCAAAAGGTAAGAATTTCCTCTTTGCTTTTTCTGCCTCTTTTGTGTATTTGTTAACATGGGGTTTGACAGCGGAGGGGGAAAAACAAGGGACATGTGCCACTTGAAACTAGCCCATCACTATTTATGTGAGGTGTAATTTACACAGGAGGAGGGGAGTGGGCTGTTAAGGGGCTGGGGGGGGGTTACATGGGAAGATAGTATTTGCTCTAGGTATTTTGGGGAGGAAGGAGGGTGCCTGATACACCTTCTGAGATGTTGTAATCCTTCACACAGATGTGTGTAAGGAGGAGAAGTCAGCGGTTTCACATGCAGAGCACTTGCAGAACAGACCTGTTTACTCCCAAATTCCATGCTTTGTAAATCCACTAGGCAGGGAATCAATTATATACATATGGCAAATTCTTCCAGCTTCCTTGTACTTTCTAAAAAAGTATCATCAGAAGGGCTGTTGTATTTTTAATAATCCGACTATGAAACATTGCCACAGCATGTTTTATGTTAACTATCTGGAGAAAAAAAATAGTGGATTTCTTCACAAGAAGGGGAAGGAGAAGAGGCGCAGAACAGAGAAGAAAGCAAGCAGTAATCCAGGGATTTTTAATCCTTAAATCCACATGTCCAAAATCTAACGTGCTGATTTTTCAGGAAATCAGTAATGTTGAGAGGGTTCTCGTTTGCTCAGTCTGTGCTCCATTCTCTTCATGGGGTTATTTCAAAAATTCCAGGGTTCTGCTAAACAGAAAGTTGAAAGCACTGTAGGGAGCAGGACTGAAAAATATACAATGTGTATTGCAAAAAGCCCCAAACTTTAGGGAGTCTTTTTGCTATTGGAAAATAGTTCAGAGCAGAAGCACTGCAATTAACAGTCCATCAGCATTTCTAGGATAAATCTTTACTTCCACTGGATTTGTAGCTCAGCCCTGATGTATGCTTGGAGTGGAAGTTGGCATAGAATTTCCTAGCTTTGATCATGAGGCAAAATAAAAAATACTTACATCAGAACAAATCAAATGGGTTTTCTCAAGCTATCACTGTAAAGAGGAGAGGTGGGGTGCGAGGGTGTGGGAGTGGATTGGAGTTGGAGGTGATCATTTTAAGTTTGCAAACAAATGTAAAATTGTAGAACCATTTCTTATAGGAGACAGCCAAATGGACTTTGGCGCTATTTACTAGACAGGGCCAATCATCACTTTACAAAGCACCTAGGGATGCATTGCATCTCCTTTGTTTTTGCTATTTATAATGAGGCCATAATTGCATAGCATCTAGGTGTTGAGTCACACACCTAAACCTTTGGAGTCAATATATGTTTAGGTGCAGCAAGATACAGATGTACTGAATGTGCTATGTTGAGTATACCAACTTCTATGACAACATGGCCTTCTTAGCCATTTTCCAGATATCTGAAAGCTGCACCTATTTTGCGTCTGAATCTGAATCTTTCCTGCAGTGTCCGATAGCGCTTAGGGCACGAACAAGGCTCCGCCACCCCTGTATCAGGCTGTTTTCCAGAATGGTTACCTTGTGGTTCTATAACTTAAATGTATCCCAAGGAAAGGTGCTTGGTGTATTGCTCAACCTCTAACCAGTATGCTGCTTTTCATCTGGTCCATGCCTTTTGACCTGTGCAGCTTGGGTAGCCCTACCAGGAGTTAAAATTCCTGCTTGCATAGCTCTCTGGTCACTAGGACACAAAAGCCTTCCCACCACATCAAGGTGCAGTCTCCAGGGAAGGAATTTTCATCTAAATATAGGTAATTTGTTGCTGAATCTATATGTTCTTATGACAACTTGTGGTTGGCTTTTCTCTAGTGGGTGGCTAGAAATTGCTTGTTGTTTCAGTTCATCAGCAATAAAAATCCGGCATCTGGTCACATACACTAACATTTACAGTGGAACTCAGTCTTACTGATATCTGCTGGAAGTGATCTTTCAGTGATATGTACCAAAATCTGTTTTCATAGAGCCATTTCTGATTGGTGCCAATGTGTTCTCCTCTTGCTTTCACTGGTTAGCGTGGCACCCAGTTGTAAGGAGCAGGTCAGAAGTAATTCCTTGTAATTTCCTTTGCTATTTTCAAAGCCAGCATAGAATTTCACACCTTTAAGTTTCTGGGTACCACTCAGCTGCAGGTAGAGAACATTGCAGCTGTGGAAATGCTAATTGCAGCTGATTATAATAACCTGATGGCCAGAGCCCATTTAGACAGTCCTGCCAAACCTGCAGCTGCAGGATGCCCCAGCTAATTGAGGACTATGTTAGGGACAAGTAGAACTGACAGTGCGATGTTTACAACTCCCACATCTGTTCTAGCTGGTGGTGTAGGCTGACTGAGAACTCTGCTGAACACTTTGAGCTCCTCATGGTGAAAAGATACATATGCCAGATTTGAATATGTTTCCGACTCACTCCCTGTCTGCCAGATTCTTAGCTGGTGTCAATCCCCATGGCTCTATTAGCATCAATGAAGCTATACTGATCTAGAGGACCTGACCCAGTGAATGTAAAATCTTCCCTAATCTGGCATGGAAGAGCTGTTTCAAACATTGATCAGGGAGAAGATCATACATTGAATCTTGGGCTTTACTGAAAATAGCCCAATTTTATAGCTTTTCGGGGAACCACAGATTTATTAGAACCAACCACAATGATGGACCAACCTTGGCATTAAAATGCATGGGAGAACTCTCTTTGCCATCACTTTTGTGCATAAGTCTGATCAGGGATGCTCTTTAAAAAGAAAAGAAAAGAAAGATCTGGAAGCAGGGAGAAGTCATATATATCAAAAACGGGGGGCTGTCCAAATAGATCAGTGTAGCAGGATGGCCTCGCTCCTACTGATTAGTATGTATTGATCCTGGTACATGTATGTTTTTCAAAATGAAGAGTCTGATGACCAATTCAATTATCTTTCTGTCTAAAACTAGCACATGTGTTTTAGCTAAATGAATCCTGTGATGTTATAATCTGCAGGAATTTTATTTTTTAAATCGCAGGCAAAATAAACAAAACTACATTTAATGTTAAACGTCTTTACTTAAAATTATCAAGGTCAGAAAATGTGTAGATAATGCTGGTACCCTGGGCTAAACTGATCTCTAATGTAACTACACTGGCTGCACAGCAGGGATGAATTTTCACCATGTGTTCCTAACCCCCCTATTGTGACTCGTCTGCCACACATACATTGGCGTATTTCACAGAGTAGAGAGCCCATGTGATCTGTGAATTAGCTGGGGTTTTCCTGTAAGTGTTCACAACAGTGTTTACAAATAGCAGATTTAATTCCTTTCTTTAATGAAAATGTAGAACCTGAATGTATTTAAAAATATGTAGTGGCATAAGAATTGAATTAAAGAAGATATAAGCGGCAAATTGTGTGTGTTACCTAGTCTCTGAGAGTGGCCAGTATTGCTTTTTTAAGAGGAAGGCATAATTCTTGTTACTTTTGTTCCCTTATCTCAAACACACACACCCTTAATGCACCATCCTCAGACATTTCTTCCTGACCCCAGCAGGTGATCAACCATTGCCATGAAGCATAAAGGTTGGTAATTCTTAGGCATGGGTCTACACTTAAAAGTTAAATCAACATAGCTATGTTGGTCAGGGGGGAGGGAGGTGTTGAAAAAACCCACATCCCTGAGCACCTAGTTGTGTTGACCTAATGCCCAGTGTACACACAGCTATGTCAATGGAAGAATGCTTTGGTCAGCGTCCCGCTGCTTGGGGAGGTGGTGTTTCAACAGAAAAAAAATCCCACTTCTATCAGTGTAGGTTGTGTTTACACTATCTGGTTATGCTACAGAGAGATAGCTGTAACAGTAGAGTCTCCATGGACATACCCTTAGATTTCTGTCTATATTAGTATAGCGGCAGAAGTTTTTTTCTGTTCACATAAGCAGTGAAACTTATGGCTATTGCCTCAATAACATCGTGTGGTAGTGTGTTTGTACATTTCATTAGAAATTGTTTCCTTGGATCGCCTCAATTTCCTGCCTTTTAATTTATTGGCCTGTCAGGATTCTGCATCATGAATGTATGCATGAAGCTTTGGAAACTGAAGTGATTTTATGGGCCTTCCCATCACATTGCACAGGTTCTGTTGCATAGAAGCAAGCAGAAAATAATAGAGGGACAGTTGCAGATTGATTTTTGGTTATGTGATTTTTGTTGTTGTTTTTTTTTTTAATAATTGACTGATTTAAAAAATTGAGCAGTTGACAACGTAGTTAAAAAATCTTTAAAAACCCTATAGATGTAAGGGTTTTTCTGCTGTGTGATACTTAGGATCTTTTGGGTGGGTCTGCAAACAGTATTACACTTCTTTCTCCCCCATTCCTCACTTCTGTACATATGCCTGCTGCCTCTTCAGTTTCAGCTGAGATGCTGCTGCCATTACTGGTAAAATCTCTTGCAAAGCCCAAGGAAGTGTATAGGTGAGCTGCCCCCAAATTAGCGAGAGGATTTGGTAATATGCTAGTGAATGAGACAGGAAGTGCAACTGTTGACCAACTCATTATACACAAAGTGGCTGAGTTTGCTGAGAGCTAGATATGTTGCATGCTGTGCTCTTTTGAAATTCTTGCTTCAAGTGACACAGTGGGAGCTAGTGTGGGAATGCTGAACTCTTCTGACACTAGAATGCCAGGAGTAAAGAGTCTAAAAGAAGAGGGAAATAGTGTAATCTTCCTGTTAATTACCTGAAGTGTTACTTGAAACAATAGTATGTACATTATGAGCTGTACATATGACTGTCAAATTGATGGTGTGCCTTTATATCAATTTGAGATGGTTGTATTTCTTGGTATGTCTACATTGCAATCAAATCATGTGATAAACAAGCAGTCAAGTTTTTTCCCCACTATAAGTAGTACTAGTAGAAATATCCCTCCACTCAAAAAATAAATAAATACTTGATTTAGCTATGTCACCATGGTGCTATTTGGGAGCTGTAATTCAAGTGCCTTATGAACCCATTTTCCTCTATGAGCAGGGTTTCTCAACCAGACTACATGTCCCCACGTGCACTGAGGCCATGGGATCCCGATGATGCACTGCCTCCCTATCCCAAGAGACAAGACCAGGGTTAGGAGAGGCAATCCAACCAGAGAGGCCAACCAATAGAAGAGAATGAGAACACGAGGCTGTTGAACTACAGCTCTCATAAGGCACTCCAGTGGCATTTCTGAATTGAAATCTTGTGCGTGTTTTACCAAATTATTTCAATTCTTGATTTTTTTGGCTGAGGAGTCAAACATTTTCCTGGAGGTGGGGTGAGTGGAACATTTTCCAACTCTAATTATAAGCCTGATTTTAAAATAACTGCCCACCTGCTCCAAAACCTAAACTATGCCAAGTTTTAAGACTAGAGAGATGAGCCAAAAATCTAGGTATATTGATCCAGTAATTCTAAATTTGTGGTGTTCTGTTGGCACTTATCAGGGGTTATGTATTTTGGGTTGTGCTAGCTGATGTATTGAAAAGCTCACCATGTGTTTATATCAATAAAATAATCAATTAAACTGTTACATAAGATGTGGTGGCATGATCATTCATACTATAAATGATCAGATTATGAGTGTCTGTCAGAGCTGCTGTGAAAATTTAAATGAAAACAAAATTGACAACAGTGAAAATTTTCAAAAAATGTCACTTTTGTTCCTGCAATTTTCTGAGCAACTTGGGGCAGATAAAAAAGGGGTAGCGAAGGGGGAAAGGAAAATGAAGGCATGAAGGTTGGTGCAAGGATCTGAGGGAGGAATGTGGGGTTTTTTGTGCAGATTAAATTGAGAGCTTCAGTTTGTTGGGTTGGCAGTGAGTGAAGAAAGCTTATGTGAGAGTGGGTAAGTGTACTACTGTGGTAGTATTACAGGCCAGCAGTGTTCTTCTGTGAACCAACCTGTGTAAGCAGTTGTTGATCCTGCTGGAAAACCTTAACTGTGTTCTCAGAGACAGGTAGCTCCTTACAGATGTAAGTTAGGTGGGAGTGACTCTAAACAATGAGTAGATGGGGGATGGGGCTGAGCAGTCCTAAGGGAAGAACCCTAGGAACAGTCAGGCCTAGGTAGTAGGTTTGAACTGAACTTTGTTAACAAAGACATTAACAAGGCAGTGGAGTGGACCTCCGTTCAATCTACCAGGAGTAGATATCTACTCAATTTAGCTCTTTAGGGCTATATGTAACCTGCTAGGTGTAATTCTGCTAGTTTTCATACACTCACTTTCACCAGTACTTGTCTTTGTTCATTTTGGTGTTTGCTAAAGCTTCATATCCCAGTAACTAATTCGAAATTGCACAGAGTTTCTATCGATCAGGGGTGGGCAAACTTTTTGGCCCGAGGGCCACATCTGGATATGGAAATTATGTGGCGGGACATGAATGCTCAGAAATTGGGAGTTGGGGTCCGGGGTGTGTGGTGAGGTCTCCAGGTGGGGCTGTGGGCCCTGGGGTGGGGCTGGGGATGAGGGGTTGAGGGTGCAGGGGGTTGGGGCACGGGAGGAAGTCGGGAGTGCAGGCTCTGGGGGGTGCTTACCTGAAGCAGCTCCCAGAAGCAGCGACATGTCCCATCTCCAGCTCCTACACAGAGACGCAGCCAGGCGGCTCTGCGAGCTGCCCTGTCTGCAGGAGCCACCCCTGCAGTTCTCATTGGCCGTGGTTCCTGGCAATGGGAGCTGTGGGGGCGGCACTTGGGGTGGGAGCAGCAGGTGGAGCCCTCTGGCTGCCCCATGCGTAGGAGCCGGAGGGGGGACATGCTGCTTCTTCTAGGAGCCGGGTGGAGCGGGGCAAGCCCCTGATCCTGCTCCCCGGCGGGAGCTCGAGGGCCAGATTAAAACTTCTGGAGAGCCGGATGCGGCCCCTTGGCCGTAGTTTGCCCACACCTGCTATAGATGGACACATAACAGACTGTGCTCCATAAAGGTCAAAATATAGCCACAGGACATTTTATTTTATGGTTGAAACCAGCTAATGGAGGAGATGATTATAATGATACACTTTGTACTATTAAACGTAGGTTTCCAGGAAACCTGAAAGATGTCTGCATAACGCTACTGAAAGGTACTTAGTGGAAATAAAAGATTAGGTCACCTTTCATAAGAGTAGAAAAAAACAGGGGGGAAAAAGATTGGAAGTGACTGTCAGTTGCTTTTAGTGCTCTAATAGAATACATTTTCCAGCCTATCAACTTTACGTGCACAAAAATATGGATGTGATAAACAGCATGCACAAAATTTGGGCATTTAGGTTTTGCAACAAGAGTTTGAGAAGTCCTACGCACCGTGGGCCACATTTTGCCTTCAGTCCTGTGCACCTGCAGCATCTATATATCAGTTGGAATAGCATATAACCTACAACTCAGCACCAAATTTGGACCTATATGTTCAAAAGCAGTTTTTTCTCTCATTCTAATGAGATGTACAGTGTATATCACTAAACCCAGTGCCCTGAGATTTTGATCACCCAGAACTCTAGATAAAACTCCTGACTTACATTATTCAGCCTGATATGCTGTAGTTAGTCCTCTTTATGATCTGTACAAAGTGCTTCTAGGGATGACAGCTGTTAACTGACTGAAAAATGTAGTGAACCAATGTGGGAGCGGAAGAGGATGGCAATTTTCCCATAGGGAATCTGAGAGCCTCTTTCTTGCCGTGCAGTTGAGGGTCTTGGAGCAGTAGCTGGAGTACTGGCCTTTGCATGCATTCTTGATCTGTTCAGTTAAAAGTACTCGTACATTATCATGTGACCTAGAAGCAGCACACGAAACAGAAAAATTTAGCAAGAACCTTCAGTGTTAAGACAGAAAAAGTTGATGTCTGCTAATATTAAAGAATGGCTGGAATTGAATCTACACCTAATTTACATACTTTCACCATTAGCCCGGACAAACCTGTGCGTACCAGAGCCCCTAGGATTTAGGGCTGTACACGTAGAGCTTAATTTTTTTTAACACTGGGTCCTTCTCTATACAGTATTTTCACTATTTTATTGACTTTATTTCCAGTGCTGTGCATTTGGAATTACCGTGACTGCTTGATGGTGAACTGGTCATTTGTGAGTGGGAATACCCAGTTTGCATACATAATTGCAAAAAATTGTACACATGCATTTTTGTAAAAGAAAATCAACCATCAAAAGTTCAATTACTGTTTGCACTGCAAGCAATCTAACCTGTACACACAGCAATTCCATTGCCTGGATGAGAAGCCAAGCAGAAACCAACCTTAGAGGGAAGTGCTTTTCATTTCCATAGCTTTGGGGCATGGAAGGGGCTATTTCCAGTAAGGGGTTAACCAGTCTGGAATGACTGAAGAAATTATAACTGAACTGCTGCACTATCATTTCTAATAATTTCCACTAGGGATCAGTGCACTGCACATGGCTCTCCAAGAAAGGAAGTTGGCAAACAAAGGGAATTTTTCTGATCAGGAGATCACATCTGGGAGATGCCTTCAGCTATAATACTTAACACTACTTCGTTTGGATCTTTTTTAAACTGTGGCTGTCTCTCCCCTCTCTGTGTCCTGACTATAGATGTATTTAATAAATCTGCAGTTCAAAAGTTCACACCTTGTAGGAAATCCTCTAGGCATAGAGTCACTTTTCTTCCTAGGCTGTATGTGTGTGTGTGTGTGTGTGTGTGTGTGTGTGTGTATATATAACTATATATATATATAGTTATATATATAGTTATATATATAGTTATGTATTTTATTTTATTCTGAGATGGGCAAAGGAAAAACCCTACAGTGGTTTTAGATGTCATGCATGACTTAGTTCTCATCTAGACTTTAAGTCAGCACTGCTGTAGTACACCTCTACCTCGATATAACGCTGTCCTTGGGAGCCAAAAAATCTTAATGAGTTATAGGTGAAAACCGTGTTATATTGAACTTGCTTTGATCCACCAGACTGCACAGCCCCGCTCCCCCGGAACGCTGCTTTACCGCATTACATCCAAATTTGTGTTATATCGGGGTAGCAGTATATCTCTTGGACTGCCTGAGTTCCAATGTTAATGTACTAGACTTTTGCAAAAATTTGGTCTCTAAACCTAAAACCCACACACAATTTGCCTGTTTTAAGTTTACTGCAAACTTGAAACTCCCCCTCCACTTCAAAGTTCATTTCAGTCTAGTACATTTGTGAACAAAGAAAGTGCCAGACTGACACGATGCCTTTGGACTCTTCAGAAACTATGGGGAAGCACTGAACTTTATGACTTGCTCCATGACTGGCTTCATTCAGAATTTTTCCATGTACACTAGCAGTGTTGAGGATTTTAATGTAAATCAAGGTCTCTCACATAACCCCATGTTGATCAAAACTGAAGCAAAGGTTACCAAAGCCACTGTGATTTAAAACTGCCAAATTTAACATGGCTGTGAACACCAAACCCAATGATTGTATCTAGTGGCCCTGATCCCTTGAAATGCCCACCACAGCATATGATCAGCCCCCCTGTGTTCAGTTTATAAGCCTGAGTTATATGTAAAAACAGCCAAGCATGCATGCAAACGGGAGTGCAGGTATCTTTGCATATCTGGTGATATGTCCTACAGGAGAACTGTGCATTTCAAATCCTATTTAATTCCTATAGGAAAGAACAAAATAAATCAAGAGCAGACCTTTGATCATGTTCCTACATTTAAGTGCATCTGTGCAAAAAATGCAAAAATTGAGCTCATTTATTTAATGGCTGCACTTCTACAGTATGATGTGTGAATGCAAAACAATCTGTTTTGAAGTCCTCAATTTTCCTAGAAATCAAACAAGAGAAGAAGGATGAGTTTACAGTTAAGGCACTGAATGGGACTGAAGAGAACTGGATTCATTTTGTGGCTCTGCCAAAGACTTCCTGTGAGACCTTGGGCAAGTCCCTAAATCTTTCTGTACCTTAGTTCCCTCCTGAAAAATAATATTAACTTTCTTCCAGCCTTTGTCTTTTCCATTCAGATTGTAAGCTTTTCAGGACACAGTAGTCTTGCTATTGGTTTGTACAGCACCCAGCACAAAGTGTATCTGAAATTAACTGGGGCCTCCAGGCCCTACTTGATACCGAGCATAATGTATGTGAACTTTTGTTTGGGAAATGCCAATATTTTCTAAATGACCTTTTGACCTAAAGTTTAATATGCTTCAAAGTCAAGAGCCTACCACTAGCTGTGATGCAAAGTGAGAAGCAACTAACCACTGAGAATACATAAGAACATAAGAATGACCATACAGGTCCATCTAGCCCAGTATCCTGTCTTCTGACAGTGGTCAATGCCGGATGCCTCAGAGGGAATGAACAGAACAGGTAATCATCAAGTGATCCATTCATAAAACAATTTAGTGTAGTGTAAATCGCATCTAAAACCCAAAGTTAATATAAAAATCTCTTTCCAGGTCTGATTCTCTGCGAATAACACATTTGTTAACTGAATATATATGTGTCAGTGAGAGTGCCTCACATTTGATTTGTATTTCACGGTCCATGTAAATCTGGAAAGGCTGCCAAATATGCCTCTCTCAATCCCATGATGCATGCTTTCATCTTAGCCATTCTGGAAAATTGAGCAAAATGTTTTTATCCTGTGTTTTTATTTTCATGTAAATACATTTGTGTGGCACATACAGAGGGTGCCAGCATAGAGCTAGTGTTTGGATTCTTTGGCAGGGTCAGGTAGTTTAAAAGGACGGGTTCTAAAAACTAATTAGGATCTATGAGGAATTAAAGGGAATTTAGAAGAACATTTACTCAGATTTTAAGTTGCTGTAAGTAAGTGTGGTCTCAGCATCATTAAAAGATAATCACCTGCTTCTCAATTACAAAGATGTTTGTTGGACTGAAAGAGAAAATGGAGCTGTTTACAGAATACAAATACAACTGGGGGTGTTCCACGTATTTCCACAGAGAATAAGGCCAACAGGGACCATTAGATCATCTAGTCTCACCTCCTGTACTGCACAGACCCTTAAATTTCACCCAATTGCCCCTATGTTGAGCCCAGTAATGTGTGTTTGACTGAAGCATAATGGCCAGAAAGACACCCAGTCTTAATCTGAAGACATGAATACATGGAGAATCCATGACTTCCCTTAGTAGTTTGTTCAAATGGTTAATTACCCTAACTTTAAAAACGTGTGCCTTATTTCCAGTTTGAATTTCTGTATGTTAATAAGTCTTAGCTATTGTTACCTATCAGCTCTGTGTTCTTGGGGAACCAGGGTGCAGTATCCAGCCTGTCTGACTCTTGAGAGACCTTCCCCGCCCCATCCCCAGCCTCTGCTTGAACCAAAGCCGATCAGAAGAAAGATTTACAAAAAGCAATCAAAAGGCAGTGGGAGACACACCTAAGCCCCTTCGGAAAACGATAATAGGATTAAGGACACTCCCCTAGCGTCATCTACATCAAAGACGGGACAGGAAGGCATCTCCATTAGCATACAGAATGGAGAACAGAGATTCCAAGGCAAGAACCACTCTGAACTCTGGGATCAGAAAAGCAGGAAAGCACTGCATGATGGGGGATGTCTGCACCAGATGTTAATGAACCCACACCCAGCTTAGTAGTTATCAGACCAATTCTAGTAATAAATACTTTATTGGTATCCAAAATACTGAAGCTGCCTAATTGCATTGTGAGCTCCTTCGAAGGAACACCACCCATAGCCAAGAATTATCAGTTTCTTCTTCGAGTGATTGCTCCTATCCATTCCAGTTAGGTGTGCGTGCTGCGCGTGCACGGCATCTCGGAACTTTTTTACCCTAGCAACCCCGGCGGGCCGGCTGGGCGCCCCCTGGAGTGGCGCCGCTATGGCGCTGAATATATACCCCAGCCGGCCCGTCCGCTCCTCAGTTCCTTCTTACCGCCCGTGACGGCCAGTTGGAACTGTGGAGTGCTCTTTGTCCTCCACGACCCTAGCTCTCGCTTGTTGTTTGTATATAGTTAGTTTAGTGATTAGTTTTACAGTTAGTTAGATAGTGTTAATAGATAAGGTAAAAGGGGGGGGGTTCCCCTTTTGCCTCACCCGGTGCGGGCTCATGCCCAAAGCACCGGGCTTTAAGCCCTGCGCTGAGTGCCAGAGGCCTATGCCCGTCGGAGACCCGCACGACGCCTGCCTCCGTTGCCTGGGCGAAGGGCATAGAACAGATAAGTATTCGCTCTGTTCTACGTTTAAACCGCGGACTTGAAAAGAGCGGGATATCCGCTTGAAGCAGCTCTTGATGGAAGCGTCGCTTCAGCCACCGGCGCCGGCACTGCGAGCTTCCTCGGTACAGAGCACACCGGCGGCACCGAAGCCTCAGAAAGCGGCTACGAAGTCTCGGCACCGCTCGCTTTCGCCTTCGAAAAAACATAGACTGGCGAAGGCACTGGCGCAGGCTTGCGCTGAGGATTCGGCGAAAGCGGTTGCGCTACTTGCGGCCCCCGCGGTGACCGTGCACAAGCCGTGCACTGGACCTTTGACTACGGCGCCGCAAGGCCCGTCGAGTCCGGCGCCGCCACGCTCCCCGGTACCGTCCGTGGTTGAGCCCCGGCTGCCTTCGACGCCGGAGACATTCTCTGAGGCGCGTGAGCTGATTCGGCTCATAGAGGCACCGAGCCTCCGGCCCCCGGCGCCGCCGGTGCGGGCTGTCGTGTCGGCGGGAAAGCCGGCCAGAATGACCCGGCCGCCCTCGCTGGACAGTCGACATGGACGGCACACCCGGTCCCGATCACGTTCCCGGTCCCGTGGCAGATCTCCGTCCCGTCGATCACGATCTTGGCACCGATCGCCGTCGAAACGTCGGTCGCAGTCCCGGTACCGCTCGTCATCGCGGTACCGGTCGTACTCCCGGCGCCGCACGAGGTCCAGGTCGCCATCGCGTCGGCACCGCCAGAGGTCGCCGTCCCGGCACCGTTCCCGGCACCGCGACTCGCGCGGGCGCTCCCGGCACCGGAGGTCTCAATCCCGGTCGAGCTCCTGGCATCGTGACGGACGTCACCCCCGGTCGCCGTCCCGGTACCGAACGGACCAACATCGCTCTTCGCTGCCATCCGGGGACGGACTACCTCACTCCGCAGCACATTCCGTCAGCGCCTCGGCACCTCCCTGGCCATCCCGTCCCGCCTCAGTCGCTTCTGGGACGGAGGGCTACGGACTCCTGCCACCCACCCCGCAGGGCCATCCTCAAGGGGCACAGCCGTGGGGCTTCTGGGTTCCATGGGCCCAGTATGAGGCGCAGGGGGTGCCCTTCCCCCCAAGACCCCTCGCGTCCGAGCGCAGGGTTCCAGAGGCGACGATCAGCCGACCGGCCCCTTCGCCGCCTGCTGCGGACGCTATACCACCTGAACCCCAGGGGCACGCGCAGCCCGACCCCCCCGCCGAGCACGCGGCGGATCCCTCTTCGGAGCCGGTGATCCAGGGCTTGTCCTCCTCGTCCTCGCCTGATGAAGCGGTGGCCGGAGCGTCAACGAAGGAGCCTCCGCCCATAGACTTAAAAGCACACCAAGACCTCCTTCGCCGTGTGGCGACGGCTATGGCTCTGCCGATAGCGGAGGTACAGGAGGACGAGGACCCCATCACAAATGTAGTCGGGGCAGAGGTGCCAGTGCAAGTTGCACTGCCTTTCGTGCGGACAGTGCAAAAGAATGCCACCACTCTCTGGCAGACGCCTGCGTCCATACCTCCTACGGCCCGTGGGGTTGAACGCAAATACTCTGTCCCTCCCACGGGCTATGAATAACTGTACACGCACCCGACCCCGGACTCCTTGGTCGTCCAATCGGTCAATGATAGGGAGAGGCACGGCTAGCCTGCCCCTGCGCCCAAATCTAAGGACGCGCGGCGTATGGACCTGCTAGGCCGTAAGGTCTATTCCGCTGGCGGTCTGCAAATGCGGATAGCCAATCAGATGGTCCTCCTCGCCAGGTACGTCTTCGATATCCTGACGTCCCTGGCGAAATTTACGGAGCTCCTGCCAACAGCCTCCCGGCAGGAGTTCGCAGCGATGTTGGAGGAGGGAAGGAGGTCGTCTAGATCCTCCATCACGGCCGCCCTCGACGCTGCGGACTCAGGTGCCAGGACCTTGGCCTCCGGCGTGACGATGCGGCGCATCGCTTGGCTGCAGTCTTCCACCCTGCCGCCGGAGGTCCAATACACGTTACAAGACTTATCCTTTGACACAAAGGGTCTTTTCTCTGAAAAGACGGATTCTCGAATCCAAACTTTGAAGGACGGCCGTATTGCGATACGTACTCTCGGCATGCACACGCCGGCGACGCAGCGTAGGTCCTTCCGTCAGCAGCCCTCCCGACCCGTCTATCAGTCCCGATATCGGCCATACAATAGCCGGCGACCGGCCCAAAATCGCCGTCGTCCTTCAGGCAACCACCGTAACCAGGGCCAGGCCTCGTCCAAGGCCCCTCAGGGGGCCAAGCAGGCCTTTTGATGGGACGCTCGAGGACGGCCCATCACTCTCCCTACCGGGTCCTTCCCCGTTATTTTACAACCGCCTTTCCCATTTCTTTTCGGCGTGGTCCCAAGTAACATCAGACAACTGGGTGCTTCAAACGGTCCAGTCGGGATACCGCCTGCAATTTGTTTCGCCCCCTCCTTCCCACCCACCCTCCCTGTCCCTCTTCAGGGACCCCTCTCACGAGCAAGTCCTCCTACAAGAGGTTCACACTCTGTTGAGCGTGGGTGCCATAGAAGCAGTGCCTCAAGACAGGCGGGGCAGGGGATTCTATTCCCGTTATTTTCTCATCCCCAAAGCAAAAGGGGGGCTACGTCCTATCCTGGACCTTCGCGAGCTGAACAAATACCTGCTCAAGCCCAAGTTTCGCATGGTCACCTTGGGGACCATCATTCCCTCTCTGGATCCGGGAGATTGGTTTGCCGCCCTCGACATGAAGGACGCCTACTTCCATGTCGCAATCTATCCTCCCCATCGTCGTTACCTCCGGTTTGTGGTGAACAACACCCACTACCAGTTCGCGGTGTTGCCGTTTGGTCTCTCCACCGCCCCGAGGGTATTTACCAAATGTATGGCGGTAGTGGCCGCAGCCCTCCGACGTCGTCAGATACACGTCTACCCATATCTCGACGACTGGCTGGTTCGAGGTCAGTCCCGACAACTCGTATTGGACCAGATGGCAGAAATCCTGGCTCTCTTTCAGCGACTTGGTCTTCTCATCAACGCCGAGAAGTCCACATTGATCCCGGCACAGCGAGTGGAGTTCATCGGAGTGGTCCTCGACTCCACGGTGGCCAGGGCCTGTCTCCCTTGCGCTCGACACCAGACGATGGTCTCCATCATCCGGGACCTCGTCACCTTCCCAACCACGACGGTGCGCTCCTGCCTCCGCCTCCTGGGCCACATGGCTTCGTGCACATATGTCACAGCGTACGCACGGCTCCACCTCCGCCCGTTCCAGTCTTGGCTCGCGTCGGTGTACCGGCCTCATCGAGACCCCATCGACATGGTGGTCACGGTCACCAGGACGACCCTCGAGTCCCTCCGCTGGTGGCTCGACCCGGAGGTCGTGTGTGCGGGAGTCCCGTTCCACCCTCCTCGCCCATCCGCTACTCTGACTACGGATGCCTCAGCGCTCGGTTGGGGAGCTCACCTGGGCGATCTTCACACCCAAGGTCTGTGGTCACCGCAGGAGCTCGCCCTGCACATCAATGTCCGCGAGCTGCGAGCGATACGTCTGGCCTGTCGCACCTTCTGCGCTCGCCTGCAAGGCCGCTGTATAACAGTGTTCACGGACAATACAACAGCAATGTTCTACGTGAACAAACAGGGCGGAGCCCGATCCTCCCTCCTCTGCAAGGAGGCGATGCTCCTGTGGGACTTCTGCGTGACCCACTCCATTCACCTGGAAGCGTCCTTTCTTCCGGGAGTGCAGAACACGCTGGCCGACCATCTCAGCAGGTCGTTCCTCTCCCACGAGTGGTCCCTCCGTCCAGATGTCATCCACACACTCTTCCGGAGGTGGGGATTTCCCCAAGTAGACCTATTCGCCTCCAGGGAGAACAGGAGGTGCCACCTGTTTTGCTCATACCAGGGTCGCTCGCCAGGCTCCCTGTCGGACGCCTTCCTTTACCCCTGGACGGAACGCCTCCTCTACGCCTTCCCTCCGTTCCCGCTCGTGCACCAAGTGCTCCTGAAGCTTCGGAGGGACAGGGCCACCGTCATACTCGTAGCGCCGGCCTGGCCGAGGCAGCACTGGTTCACCCTGCTCCTCGAGCTCTCCGTTCGGGAACCCATCCCCCTTCCGTTGTGGCCGGACCTCATCACTCAGGACTTCGGCAGACTCCGCCATCCGAACCTGCAGTCCCTCCATCTCACAGCTTGGTACCTGAGTGGTTGACCCGCGCGGAGAGGGGCTGTTCTGCAGCAGTCCAGCAGGTCCTACTTGAGAGCCGGAAGCCTTCCACTCGCTCCACTTACCTAGCGAAATGGAAGAGATTCGCACTCTGGTGTGATGAACGAGGTCTCAATCCATTTGTAGTCCCGGTCCCTACCATCCTGGACTACCTCTGGTACCTTAAGGAGCAAGGTCTTGCGGTCTCCTCCTTGAGAGTTCACCTGGCGGCAGTGTCCGCTTTTCGTCCATCCGTAGAAGGTCGGTCCATCTTCTCGAACCAGATGGTTTCCCGCTTTCTCAAAGGCCTGGACCGCTTGTAACCGCCGGTGCGGCATCCTACCCCGACCTGGGATTTGAACCTTGTGCTGGCCAAGCTGATGGGTCCCCCCTTCGAGCCCTTGGCCACGAGCTCCTTGCTCTACCTCTCCTGGAAGACGGCCTTCCTCGTCGCCATTACATCAGCAAGACGAGTTTCTGAGCTCCGCGCCCTGACGGTTAGCCCACCATACACCGTCTTCCATGGGGACAAGGTGCAGCTTCGCCCTCATCCGGCCTTCCTCCCGAAGGTAGTGTCAGCGTTCCATCTCAACCAGGAGATCTTCCTCCCGGTGTTCTTCCCAAAGCCGCACGCCTCGCCTCGGGAGCAGCAGCTGCATACCCTCGACGTCCGCAGGGCGCTCGCTTTCTACATCGAGCGGACTAAGTCCTTCCGGCGTTCACCCCAGCTCTTCGTAGCGGTGGCTGACCGCATGAAAGGCGAGCCGATATCCTCCCAGCGGATTTCCTCATGGGTTACAGCATGCATTCGGACCTGCTACGAGTTTGCTCGCGTCCCCCCGTGCCGACTCACCGCCCACTCAACGAGGGCGCACGCCTCGTCGGCTGCCTTCCTGGCCCATGTTCCGATCCAGGACATCTGTCGAGCGGCCACCTGGTCTTCGGTCCACACCTTCGCCTCCCACTACGCGTTGGTGCAACAGTCTCGAGACGACGCAGCCTTCGGCTCCGCGGTATTACACTCCGCCACGTCTCACTCCGACCCCACCGCCTAGGTAAGGCTTGGGAATCACCTAACTGGAATGGATAGGAGCAATCACTCGAAGAAGAAAAGACGGTTACTCACCTGTAGTAACTGTTGTTCTTCGAGATGTGTTGCTCCTATCCATTCCAGACCCGCCCTCCTTCCCCACTGTCGGAGTAGCCGGCAAGAAGGAACTGAGGAGCGGACGGGCCGGCTGGGGTATATATTCAGCGCCATAGCGGCGCCACTCCAGGGGGCGCCCAGCCGGCCCGCCGGGGTTGCTAGGGTAAAAAGTTCCGAGATGCCATGTACGCGCGGCGCGCACACCTAACTGGAATGGATAGGAGCAACACATCTCGAAGAACAACAGTTACTACAGGTGAGTAACCGTCTTTTCTATTGTCTAGCCTGAAGAAAACAATTTTGTTATACTCCCTTGAGCCATCAGTTTACCCATAAACAAATCTAGTGTTCTTCCTTGAACCATTGCTTTTTCCCTACAAAACCCCCTACTCATACTCAAGTAAGTGCTCTGATGCCTGGATCCAAAATCTGCATCAGTTGCATTGGGACTTCATCTTCTCCTGACTGATTGTGCTTAGGGCTCTGCCTGTCTCCAGCACTCTGTACCCTCAGCTACCACCACCACCTGGGACCTCCAATCAAGTCAAGCTTCACAGAGTGGTGAGAATCTAACTCTCTCTCTCTCTAGCTATAGACTTATGATCCTCACTTGTGTGATCAGTTATAGTTTCCTAAACCTGACTTTTGTAATCAAATTCAAATTAGATTAAATATTATAACTGTTTTGTATGGTTATTACCTGGCAACAAATAACTTTCATGGTTAAGGTGGTTGCTTCTCTCTCTCTCTCTCTCTCTGCAGCAATGCTCCTTGTACCTAAGCTAAAGATCCCTGCAGCACCCATTGCAAGGGAACTTGCGGAAGGAAGAAGTACCTTTCCGTATGAGAACACAAGTGACACAAGTAGTACATTGATAGGCTTACAGACCCCCCCTCACCCCCCCCAAGAAGAGTAACCCTAATAAATGAGCCTACCCCAAAGTAACAGGCAAATCTGGTAACACTGTGAACCGTATCATGGTGTGTAGATTACTGTGGGGATTGTCACATCAGAAGTGGAGAGGTATCTGTACACAGTTTTGACTGCACTACCGGCCAAAGCACTGCAGTGAGGAGACCTGTATAAATAAGCACTTAGATTGGTTGCAGGTGAATATTGAAGACACAAGTATTTATGAACAAACATGCGCATAAGAAAATTGAACTGCAGTATTTTCAGGGGTACTGGGTGCTTGCACTGTACATCAACATGAATTTATTCCTTTGCTTTTGCAATGCTCTAGTACAGGGGTTGGCAACCTTTCAGCAGTGGTGTGCCGAGTCTTCATTTAATCACTCTAATTTAAGGTTTCGTGTGCCGGCAATACATTTTAACGTTTTTAGAAGGTCTCTTTCTATAAGTCTATAATATATAACTAAACTATTGTTGTATGTAAAGTAAATAAGGCTTTTAAAATGTTTAAGAAGCTTCATTTAAAATTAAATTAAAATGCAGAGCCCCCCGGACCGGTGGCCAGGACAGTGTGAGTGCCACTGAAAATCAGCTTGCGTGCTGCCTTCGGCACGCATGTCATAGGTTGCCTACCCCTGCTCTAGTTTATTGTCCCTCCCTCAACATGGACAAAAATGCAACATTTGACAATCCAACCCAGAAAATCTCTTTGCTTTGTAACTGAAGCACATGCAGTTTTGCCAACTCGAGGTTCTCTCTCAAGTCTCACAAGAATAGATTTTTTTCTTTCAGCCCCAGCTCCTGGAGTCATGCAAATACAGGAAAATCTCAGCTTTCATTTACCTAATAATTAACTATCTAGCCCTTGTGTTTGTGGAGAAAATTTTCAAAACATGAACCCTAAAGATTCAAAACCTAATAGGAATAACAACAGAAATAATTACAGGAACCCACACTTGGTACAGTTTCAGATTTCAGGAAGGGCTGACTCTCAGTTTTTGAACGCTAGAGGACAGCAGCACTGTCTATGCAGTTCTCTGCCATGACTTCCTTTCTGACAGTTCCATTTATTCTAATAATCTTACACTGCTATGTCCCAGTGAGAGAGAAGACAGGTTAATTTACTAATTTAAGGTATTTTGCTCCCCTAGGTGGCAATAACCTACCTAGTTTCAACTCATCTAAGTGGGTTTGCACTCCTGCAGCTTCCCCCTCATCTTTCTGTTGGAGTGTGGAGAAGGTGTCATCTCCTCTTCCTTCCCTATCCTCAATGTCCTGCATATCCACCAGAAGTCAGGTGCTTCCACTTAGCAGTTACTTGCTTGTTCATTCACCTCCCTGAAGCTTTTATCAGCGTACATCTGGGTAGAGCTGCTCCCCTAGACACTTTATCCTAGAACTCCCCCAAAGCGGACCCGCTCTGTAACACAGCATGGGAAAGCTGCATAAGTAGTAACCCTGGGCACAGGGGCTTTTCTGGAGCAAAGTAGACTTGTTGCCCAGCAGTTCTGCATCACTTCCGTGGCTATGAAAGAGGATCTGCATTTTAGAACAGGCCTCAGAACTGTTTTAGCCTGCACTGGGGATCACACCAGCCCCATGAGCCCCTGAAATGGGGAGCCAGAGACTCCTTGCCTTGTAATTTGAAAAAAAACCCTGTCTCTTTCATTTAGTTAGAGAAGCCACTGTAGCATGGCCAGCTGCTTCCCCCACAGTCCTCCCCCCTTTACCCACCCTGGATTTTGGAAGTTTGCAGAGCCCCAAAGAAGGAGGCTCAGGGGAAAACTGTAAGGAACCACTAGAACCTGCAATGGTGGAACAATGACAATCAGTGGGACACAGTAATACCAGGATACAAAATATACAGGAATGACAGAATAGGCTGTGCAAGTGGTGGAGTGTCACTATATGTGAAAGGAAGCATAGAGTCCAGTATAGTACAAATCTTAAATGAATCAAACTGTACCATAGAATCTCTATGGATAGAAATTCCATGCTTAAATAATAAGAGTATAGCAATAGAAATATACTATTGACCCCCCTGATCTGGATGGTGATGATGATGAAATGTTCAGGGAGATTAGAGAGGGTATCAAAATAGAAAGCTCAGTAATAATGGGGGATTTCAGCTTATTCTCATATTGACTCGGTACATGTCAGCTCAGGATGAGATGCAGGGAGAACATTTCTAGACACCATCAATGACTGTTTCATGGAGCAGCTAGTCTTGGAATCCACAAAGGGAGAGGAATTTCTTGATTTAGTCCTAAGTGGTGCACAGGATTTGGTTCAAGAGATTAATATAACTGAACTGCTTGGTAATAGTGACCATAATGTAATTAGATTGAATATCTTTGGGGTGGAGGGAGGGGATACCAAAGAAGCCTAGTAGAATATCATTTAAATTCAAAATGGGGAATTACACAAAAATGAGGAAGCTAATTAAATAGAAATTAAAAGGAACAATCACAAGAGTGAAATGCCTGCAATTTGCATGGAAACTTAAAAAAAACACCATAAGAGATGCTCAAATTAAATATAAATATAATCTCAAATACAAACAATATTAAGAGGACCAAAAACATGCCACCATGACTAAACAACAGACCTAAAAGAGTCAGTCAGAGGCAAAAAGGCATCCTTTAAAAATTGGAAGTCAAATCCTACTGAGAAAAATAGAAAGGTGCATAAACTCTGGCAAGTCAGGTGTAAAAGTATAAGTAGACAGGCCAAAAAAACAATTTGAAGAGCAACTAGCAAAAGACACAAAAACTAATAGAAGAAAAAAAAAAGTACATCAGAAGTAGGGAAAGCCTGCCAAATAATCAGTTGGGCCACTGAATGATTGAGGTGCTAAAGGAGCACTCAAGGAAGACAAGGCTGTTGTGGAGAAGGTAAATTAATTCCTTGTGTCTGTCTTCACTGCAGAGGATGTGAAGAGGATTCCCACACCTGAGTCATTCTTTTTAGGTGACAGATCTGAAGAATTATCCCAGATTGAGGTGTCACTAGAGAAGTTTTTGGAACAAATTGATAAACTAAACAGTAATAAGTCACCAGGACCAGATGGTATTCACCCAACAGTTCTGAAGAAACTCAGCTATGAAATTGCAGAACTACTAACAGTGATATGTAACCTATCACATAAATCAGCTTCTGTTACAAATGACTGGAGGATAGCTAATGTAATGCCAATTTTTAAAAAACGCTCCAGAAGTGATCCTGGAAATTACATGTGATATGCCTAACTTTAATACCAAGCAAATTGATTGAAACTATAGTAAATAATAGAATAAGTAGACACATAGAAGAACACAATGTTTTGGGGAAGAGTCAACATGGATTTTGTGATGGGAAATGGTGCCTCACCAGTCTACTATAATGTTTTGATGGGCTCAACAAGAATGTGGACAAGGGTGATCCAGTGGATATAATGTACTTGGACTTTTAGAAAGCCTTTAACAAGGTCCCTCACCAAAGGCTCTTAAGCAAAGTAAGCAGTCATGGGATAAGAGGGAAGGTCCTTCCAGGGATCCGTAATTGGTTCAGAGAGGAAACAAAAGGTTGGAATAAATGGTCAGTTTTCAGAATGGTGAGAGGTAAATAACAGGTTTCCCCAAGAATCTGTACTGGGACCATTATAAACCAATAAATAATCTGGAAAAATGAGAACAGTGAGGTAGCAAAGTTTGCAGATGATTCCAAATTACTCAAGATTGTTAAACTGAAGACAGCCTGTGAAGAGTAACAAAGGGATCTCACAAAACTGAGTGACGGGGCAACAAAAGGACAGATGAAATTCAGAGCTGATAAATGAAAAGTAATGCACATTGAAAAACATAATCCCAACTATACATACAAAATGATGGGGTCTAAATTAGCTGTTACCACTCAAAAATGATCTTGGAGTCATTGTAGATAGTTTTCTGAAAACATCCTCTCAATGTGCAGCGGCAGTCAAAAATACTGACAATGTTAGGAACCGTTAGGAAAGGGATAGATACTAAGACAGAAAATATCATAATGCCACTATATAAAGCCATGGTATGCCCACATCTTGAATACTGTGTGCAGTTCTGGTTGACTCGTCTCAAAAAAAAAATATATATATATATATTAGAACTGGAAAATGTACAGAGAAGGCAACAAAAATAATTAGGGGTATGGAACAGCTTCCATATGAAGAAACATTAAAAAGACTGGGACTATTCAGCTTGGAAATGAGACAACAAAGGGGAGATATGATAGAGGTATATACAATCATGACTGGTGTGGAGAAAATGAATAGGTAAATATTTACCCTTCACATAACACAAGAACCAGGTGTCACCCAATGAAATTAATAGCAGCAGGTTTAAAACAAACCAAAGGAAGTACTTCACACAATGCACAGTCAACCCATGGAACTCACTGCTGGGCATGTTGTGACGGCCAAAATTATAACTGGGTTCAAAAAATAATTAGATAAGTTCATGGAAGATAGGCCAATCAATGGCTATTAGTCAGGATGGGCAGGGATGCAAAACCGTGTTCTGGATGTCTAAACCTCTGAGCGCCTGTAACTGGGACTAGATAACAGGCCAGATCACTTACAAATTGTCCTGTTCTGTTCATTCTCTTTGAAACATCTGGCACTGGCCTCTGTAGAGAGACAGGATACTGAACTAGATGGACCAATGCTCTGACCCAGTATTGCTGTTCTTATGTTCTTAACCTTATTTAGCAGAAGATTAGAATTAATATTGCACCTTGCTAGGAATTTTGTCTTTGTCTCCTTGAGTCACAGTAAGACTATCCAAGGAGTGGTTCACTGAGGGGACTGGAAGTGGGATATAAAGCAGCTCAGCCTAGGTCATTGTTCCTTCAAGTATGTGGTTGAACCATTGGCTGGACAGTGAGGGAGGACATTGTACAGCCAGCTGCTGAGAGTGCTGTCCTAGTTCTGTGGCTGGAACTGTAGATGTCTGGTGCCTGAGCTGCCCATCTAACAGCCTTCACAAGCATTATTGTGCAAGAATAGCAGTCCCACTCCGACTCACAGATTTAGTATTTTTTAACTATTAGGGCTGGTCAAAGAGTAAGTATTTTCTGGAAAAAATCAACACACATGGGAAATTCTGAAAGTAAAAAAATCATGAAATTTGATTTTTCATTAAAAATGCATTTTGTGTAAAATCAGAAAATAGAGATTTGGTTTCTTTCCTCCATTCCTTTCCCATTTTTCTTACCCTTGTGTTTTCCTTGGAAAAAAGAGAGACGAAAGGTAAGGAAAGACCCACCAAAATGTCTCATTTCAAATAGAATCCAAATATCATGCTGATGAAAAAATGCAAATGATAGGAACTTTTAAGGAAAAGATTTCTATGTTGTTCAAAAAGACATTCTTCATCCATAAAGGCTGACACAGAACTTTGACCAGCTTATTGAACATACTGATATGGTAAATAACATTGTGTTCTGTAGGATTATCACCAAGCCTATTCGGTGATCCAAAATCCCATGAGACCTAAACACAGCTGGCTGGGAGATGAATAGAGTTTCATCTTTAAATATAATTTTTCTGCAGCTGCAGGCATAAATCAGATCCCTGGTTGTTTTAACAGAGTTTCTGCATCTGCAATGTACATATGCTGTACAGAGTCATTTCAATGACTGTAGGGACCAGCTCTCAACAGAGTTCCATATCTGCTGTGACTCTCATTTTCTATGGGAGGTTTATGGGTAACAGTGTCTTTTCTCTTCTGGAAAACAACCACAAAACATAGTATTTTAAATTAATTACTGAAAATATTGTAGCAGTTCTATGGTCAGATGCAGTGTTTTGGATCTTTGCTGCAGAGTACTGGGAGGGAGCCAACCTGGCAAGTAATTAATATATAATTGAAAGCCAAGCACAGAATCAAAGCCATCAAATCCAATTGGAGTAAATATTTAGGACCAGGTTACCTGTTGAGGGATTAATGGGTAAAAATTCTACCTTGCCTGTGATGAGTGGCTTATACTGCAGTCTGCCCCAGGGAGCGGGGGCTAGTTGGTGACTGGCAGTAGCCTATGACTGAGGTGAGGTGGGGCTAGGGAGTGGGGGTTCCCTGGGGAGGGGAGACCCTGAGACTGAGGGGTGTACTGCCAGGGGGCAGCATCCCAGATAACGGGGCACTGGAGTCCTGGGAGGGATGTGGGGGCCAAGTGGCAGAGGGACACCAGCCTGCAGTGTGTGCTCCAGAGGCTGGAAATGCTAATTCCCGGAAGAGACCAGCAGGAGGCTCAGTAGGGGAGAGTCCACACCCTTACAGCATGTCTAGCTTATGCAGTGTCTAACCATCCATCTAGTACATGGGGACTCTGGTAGCTCTAAATTCCTATAGAATACACATCAGAACCTTCCTGTGCCTCTTGGAGTTTGTCCACGGGCCATTTTTTTTATCATCCCTTTTCCAGGAATCAGTCGCTTTTTAACTCTAACTCTTTGATCTGGTAACTCCCAGCTTAAGCAGCATGAAACTTGCAACTTGTTGGAGACAGGAGGTAGGATCCTCAAAGCAAATAGTTTTACCCCCCATTGTCTTTCAAGCATGCAGCAGGATGTCCTTATCAGTAACCATTGTGTTGCTTTCCTGAACATTCCACTAACCTCAGCATACACTATATCATCTGTCTCAATGACTAGCTTACAGTACTGCATATCAGCAATCACAGATTGTTACATAGCTCCTGTATGACCATCACAATATAGAAAAAGATTTAATACCGCCCAGGATGTATGGACACAAGTTCCCCCACATCCTTTGTCCAGCTACAGTATATTACCATAGTTGAGTTCTCACCAGTAAAAATGGGCCATCCCTGTACTTACTATGGGGTATACACAGAATACTGTGGTGAGATTAGTTATCAAAAGCAATTGGCAAGGATTTTTTTGGCAAGACTATGTATGTGCCATACACCTGAGCCATCTAGTTACATACTTAGTACAAGTACGTAAAATGTGCTTAATTCAATTAATTTAAAGTCATAAATTATAGATGATCATTTACTGAACTAGCCATGCTAATCAGTCTGTAAATCATCTGAAGATCGTAAAGCATTATGGACATTAATTAATTGAACGTCTGCACTGCTAGGTATTGCTGTATATGCTTTATGAAAGGGTAAATGTGAGAGGTTATGATGCCTGTTCCAATTCATAAGTCACAATAATAACAAAAATGGCATGGGAGTGAAGTGGTATTGAAAATCCTTATATGCCTATTTGAAAGGCCACTGTAAAACCTGGCTGGGATGGAGACATCCTGGCTGGTCAGTGAAGTGTGGAATCTAAGTTAAGTCACTAAAGCCTTGGGAAAACAGCTATTTAATCTTCCCCTTTGCATTCTCAGTTGGCCAGGTCATAGAAGAAGCAGCAAATCCATATCCTACTGGGTATGTAGGTAACTGGGACAAAACTGTTACAAAGTGGGAGTGGCTGTCCTAGTTCAAGAGCAGCATACAACACTTGTTGAGGGAGAGAGACTTGAATCTCTTTAAGTGCAGCTGCAGGAGCAGTCCGATAAAAGAATGCCAGAACAAAGACTGCTTTTTTAGACACATGAGATTTCTCTTCTCTCCCCCCCTTTCACATAACACAGTTAAGAATGCCTTATCTAGATTTACACTTCTCTCAAGCTTGACTGGATATGGTAATCTTGGTTTTAATAAAACCATGTCATGTAGACATCCCCAGAGAAAGATGTGATAGGGTTTACTGTAAGAGAGGTGCTGAAGGGTGAAAAGTTTCTGGAAGCTATGCTCTCCTCCCCCAGTCTTGGTTGAAGGGGCTTGGACAGAGGACATTGTGTTGCCATCAAGCTGTAGTGGGCCAACAGAAAGGGGGAAGCTGAAAGACCAAGCTGGGGTCAAGAGTTAGTGAGGTTATTGATCAGAGTAAGTGTAGGAACCGGGTGGTTACTTGACTTACCTAAGGTCACAGCTGGGAACAAAAGTGCAGAGTTCTGGCACCTGCTCCTTTCTAAATGTATTAAGCAAAAGAGACAATCTTTTGAGAATCACAGCTGATACTTCCAGCATTGTGATCTGCATGACACAGAACTAGAAACAAGTTGCCATATGTTAGAGTGGGCGAAATTGGACAAGACACTGAACCAGTCTCTAGGTTAACAAGCAATGTCAAAGTGCATTGGGGATGGGAGAGGAGTTTTGAAACCCATTCTTTTGCAGATCTGAGCACTACTAGTATTGCAGGGAAAATGTAAAGCCACCTTGGAACAAGGCACATCTGAACTTTGCATTGATCTGGTTTGATCCAGTTATGAGTACAATCTCCAGCAAGGTGTATGGGTCTCAATCTTGCATTACTTCTCCACCCAAATGTAAGTCAGTGGGAGCTTCAGGTGAACAAACATTCAGGATCAGGCCATTTCATGCACTAGGGCCTCCATTCAGCAGAACACTTGCTTTACATTAAGCATGTGCTCATGTGTTTCCATTGTACTCAAAGGACTCTTTCCATCTGCTTCAGTGAGCTTTGGATTAAGCTCTAACATAGAATATCAGGGTTGGAAGGGACCTCAGGAGGTCATCTAGTCCAACCCCCTGCTCAAAGCAGGACCAATCCCCAGACAGATTTTTACCCCAGTTCCCTAAATGGCCCCCTCAAGGATTGAACTCTCAACCTTGGGTTTAGCAGGCCAATGCTAAAGGTATTAACTCAATAGAGGTGGAAAGCGATCCCTGTATTGTGTATTTACTTTGTCTTTTTCCTTAACCTTCATATTTAGTTCTACTTAGAAAAGCCTTGTGTTATGTATGAAGGAGAGAAATTCCATAATCTATAAGGCTATGTCTACACTGCACACCTTACAGTGGCACAGCTGTGCCTGTAGAGCTGTGCCATTGTAAGGTGAAGTGTAGCCATTCTTTGTCAGCAGGAGAGAGCTCTTCCGCCAACAAAAATAAAACCATGACCCAACAAAGGACGGTAGCTTTGTTGTGGGGAGAGCATCTCCCGCCAACAAAACACTGTCCACGCTGGCCCTTTTCGTTGGTAAGACTTTTGTCAGTCAGGGGGAGGGTGTGGGTTTTTTACACCCCTTATCGACAAAAGTTTTACAGACAAAAGTGCAACATAGACATAGCCTTAGTGAATGGAAAAGCAGCTACAGGTGCAGATTGAACTACTCTATCTGAGCTTCCTTATGCATCCTCATTGGAACCCCTTCCCATTAATTCTTTGTATCAGAGTAGTCCCTAGGGGCCCCAGTCAAGGATCAAGGCTCCATCGCACTTTTCAAAGTTTGCACATAATAGATTGGCAGGTCTTCAGGACAGACTATCTGTTACATGATGAGATCCAACAAATGGGGAGAACAAATGGTTGTAGGGAGCAGTGGGAAACTCTTGCTAGTGTAATAAGCAGTTATCTTCTGCTGTAGCTTACTCCACTTTTCATGGTTTCATGATTAACTGCAGCAATTAGAAATGGAAAAGAGCCATTAAAGTAGGTCACCTAGTCAATCCCCAGCCCAGTGCTGCATTATTCCCTACAGCTTAAACGCTTCAGCTATGGGTCATTGGTAGTCTGTGGAGCATGGGCTAGTCACATGGTGCTGGTGCCCCTTATGTTTATCAGTTACATTGACTTAAAAGGTGTCTAAATAGACGTTAATCACTGTTGTTGCTGCTGGGCTATTTCCTCACCTTGGGGAGAGGAGGTGGTCGAGGCAAGCAGTTGTCCATAGTATGAATCTCTGCCCTTCCACAGAACATGACTGTTTTACGCAGTCCCACTTGAAATGACTCAAGCAATAAGGCTTCCCTTAGGAGTTAGTTCAGCTCTCTAGTCTCCCTCCCTTAGAAATGGCTCCTGATAAAATATTCCCTTGCTTGGTTACATAACCACATTTCTACAGTCTAGTTAAGCAACCCTAAACCCTGTTTTTGTTTTTGGTTTTTTCTTTTTTTTTTTCCAGGCTATCTAAGGGACAGTCAGTGTCTTAGATGCTGTCTGCCTGGACTGGCAACCCAAATTAGTTTTTCCTAGGGTTTCCATGAAGACCTACAGCTCAGTTCCCTCTTCCCAAAGAGCCACTTCCCTCCCCTAAAAGCAGGGTGGAGTTAAGAAGCCACCCTTACATTGCGCTTCCTAAGACAGTCAGGCTGCTGAGAGAATCTCCCCTTCTGAATGTGCTGCAGCCTCTGTACTTCAGGAATCCAGAGTGAGACCAGGGATATAAAGTTTAAACTACAACTCTCTTTATTAGTTAAATGACAGGATGGCTCCTGCAGACTCTAAGCATGCAGACCCTTAGTGCCTGCATCAGGTGGGAGACCCCTCACTAAGCAGCCATTCATCTGGTTTTAACTGGACAGTTCTGCTTTTGTAATGTTTGTCCACCATCCAAGACTGAGAAAAAACTGGACATGGTTTTGTCCAGTATCAAACAGGGGGATGCCATAATGGAGAGCTCACTGCTCCCCCCTACCAGTGTGACCTCACACACACCGTGTATGCAAGCTCACACAGGCAGGGGCAGGGCAGCACTCTCTTCAAAATGGTGCTCCCCCCATGCAGTACGACCTCACGCCATGCCAGTGGGGGTGAGGTCACACCATTCCCAGAAGTACCGGCATGTCCAGTATTCCAGGAACATGCCAGTGGCCACCGTAGCCTCACTCTGCAACTCCCCATAGGGATGCCACATGACTCATTTTAAAGAAATTGTACCACAGTATCCTGCACTTACCATAACAAGTCAGCGAGAATCAGTTAGGGGCTCCCTGCAGGGTTCCAAAACCTGCTAGCAGGGTGGGACAACACAAGAGCCCTGCCACTGCATGCCATTTCTTACTCGCTTGTTTAGTCTTTTTACTGGGCGGACGCCATTGCCCTTGTGTGCCCTGCACTCGCTGCATGGCAGTGAGTGTATTTAAACTATTCTGGTTCTCAGCTCTGTGCTCTGAAACGTTACTCACACAGCTGGACATAAGAGCATCTGCAGCCTCGCTCCCTCCCCCTTGCCCCAAGCCCTTAATGGAACAGACACTAACACTTGTTGAGGGAGGGATGCTTCCCAACTGCTGGAACCTGGGATAATACTTGAGTCATTAATGCCACATATTTCCCTGTAACACTAAAAAAACACCAAGGAGATTGCAGAGGCAGATCTTGCTGCTGCCTGAGGCAAAAAGAAGAGATGCACTGAGCAGGGGTCACTAACCGACAAAGGCAGCACCCCAAGTAGTTTAATCCTGCCTCTGCTGTGGTGAATGCCCAGGGCCGCATCTCATGAAAGCTAGGTTTTTACTCAGCAGGGAGTAGTCCAGGGCTAATAAATGGGTATCTGCTCAGGACATTAATACATTGCTCATGGGCCAGCTCCAGAGTTCCTGTGCTTTAGCCGGGGCCGGGAGAGGCGTTGGAACAGCAGTGACTCCTGATCCAGATTCCCCTACATGTCAGTGTGCTGTCCTGCCGACAAGCCACGGGCTGACCTCCAGGCATTTTGGCACCACTCCTTTTAATTGCCTTTTCATTTTAACTCCCCCACCTTTCCAAACTTCATTTCTCTTGCTTTCCACCTGTACTGTGTGTGTTTCCTCCCCGTCTCTGCCCTTACCCCTTGCTTTGACCTTCTCTTTCCCCTTTCAGTCTCTTCGCTCTTTGTGCAGTAGACTTTTTTGGCCTCTTCCAGCTGCTCAGACTCCTTGGTGCCAATGAGAGGGTAGAGATTTTCCAGGGGGTATTTGGTTGAATTCTAGAAAGGGAACAGCAAACCTCAGAATCCCTCTCCTCAGCTCCCGTCATCCTCCTTCCTGTGGCCTTCCTGCTTCACAACTCACATCCAAAGTGCTCCTGCAAAACTTGTCTTCCTGGCTGTGTCTTTCTGTGTGGAAGTTCCTTCATGGGCTAATATTTATTAGCTAGTATTCATGAAGCACTTGAACTTGAGAAGTGTTGTATAAAGGCCAAGTATTATACAGCTGCCTTCCATATCAAGTGTAGGCTTCTCATCTCCCAACAAGGCACTGTACAGCTCTGCTCCTACCTATGTCTCAGCCCTTGTTTCTTCCTTCTCTCCCCTCCTCCCCATTTCCTATTCCCTGGGCTCTTCCCAATACTCACAACTAAATCTCCCTGTCTTGTATCTTTCTTCCGTTCTCATCTTCATGCCGTCTTCTGTGCTGCCTCTGATGCTTGGAATAGTCTCCCTTTTCTTGTGCAACAGGTACCTCCAGGCCATTCAGCTTTGCAGTCTTCCACACAGAAGGAAGAATGCAATAAAGGCAATAAAGCCAGTAATAAATTCAGATCTCTCATGAAAACTCATTTCTTTCATAAAGCCTCTCTGTGGCTACCATCCAAAGAAGAGGTTTGTCTTTAAAATTAAAACACACAAAAAAACTGATATCTGCACCGCTTGAATGTTTAACATAATTTGGTCAATCAGGGTAGAATTCACCCCTGTACAGAGTGCACCACTTAGACCTTAAAATAGGGCTTCTGGGAACTTAAGTGGTATATAAATATAAGCTTTGTGCTGTGACCCTCTGCTTAGGGGGTGAATTACACCTCCATTGTACCGTGTCTGGACTGTTTTGTCTTTTTAATGTTTTCTAAACATATCAGGGCAGGAAGCATGTGCTCTTGTTTTGTATAGCACTAAAGTGTAAACACACAATCAGTTCACAATAAATACAGTTTAACTACTTTGCTCCTTGGCACTTCCCATTCTGATGATTTTCCCCTTAAATGTACAACTCTTTGATGCCCAATGGAGCATTCTGAATACCACATTAGGCTTTTTATTATTATTAAATGGACTTGTGATGCTCAAAGATGAGGATTAGACTAAGAATCATGTGCTGCCTGTGTCCAATTCAAATGACGTGCAGACACCGATGAGTGAGCACACGAGAGCTTCAAGGACACTACAGTACACTGCACATCTCACTGCTCTCACTGTGAAACATCAGCTGCTACTTCAGGTGAAGATCTGCTATGACAAAATGAAACTCCATGCACGCTGCTATGTAAAAGGATAGCTTTTCTGCAGAGCTAGAGTTCAGTGTATTCTATAAGAGCAGCCCTTTATGTTTAATTATATTGGTGTGGCTTAAATATTAGTGAGGGGCAAACTTCAACCTGTTTTGGGAGCAGCTTTGGAGAAACTCTACTGAGTTTTCAAAGCTGGGCTGTATATCTTCTAGGAACAGCTAGGAATTCTGCATTTCTGGGGCTCTCATTTCTCCAGGGCCACCTTACACTTGCTATGCAAGCCTCCTAACCCATTGCTAGTAAATGGGCAATTGTTATTTGTATTGCAGTAGCACCTAGAATCTACAGTCGTGGCCCAGGATCCCATTGTGCTAAGCATAGGCGACATGTGTATGTGTGTGAGGGGGTGGTGCATGGAGTCACATGCTTTCCCCCCCTTCACTCTCCCATCCCCAATTTCTGCCAGGGTTGGGGAGTAGTGCTGAGCACAGCTGAAGGGACATGCCTGGGAAAGGCACCAGCAGCAAGTTCTCCTGCTGAGCCCCATTAGGTGGTGCCCAGAGCAGGGAAGCGAGACCGTGTTGGCGGCACAACACTCTGCCAGAAGAGGTGCAGGGAAGCCTGTGAGTCACATCCCTTCCTCACCGGCTGGCAGTTACCTGCTTGAGAACGTGTCTGGACTAGCCTGCCTGGAGCTCGGGGAGTCAGTCAAGGCAATGGGGGAAAGGCAGAGGGGTCTGAGAGAGGTGGAGGTCTGAGAGAGGCAGTGGGGCCAGAGCACCATTTTCCCTAAGGCAGGGATGGCCTTAAGGGTAGGCAACATGGGTGATCACCCAGGTGCTGTTGTCAGGGGAGCACAGTGGTCAGGAGGGTACCTGAGCTGTCACCAGGAAGTTGACCGTGGCTTTGGTGGTGGGGAGGGCCTGCCCCCCCTACTATGAGCAGTTACCAGTCATCTATGGCTCTAGGTGCTGTACAAACATAATACAATGATTGTCACTACCCCAAAGAGTTTGCAATCTACATGATGATGAGCTTGGAGCAAAATACCCAGCTGACTCATCCAAAAGGGTACAGAATGGATCAAATGCTGTACGGTTGCTTCACATAAGCAACTACCAGTAAGCGCATGCCCAGCAGGAAAGCAAGGGGAGAAGCTATGGAGAAGTTACTGCCTGGGTCATCTGCATTAGAAACCATTGAGTGATTCTGTCCAGGGTCTTGGAGTGAACAGGCTACATGTGTGCATACACATGGCAATGTTACCTGTGCACAAAACCATATATGTATGCTTCTATGCAGAGGGGCTGCTGGGCTGTTAAAGCCATTGCAGAAGTACAGGCTCTCCAAGGTTATCGGTTAGATTTAGGGTTCAATTCTACAGCCTTCTCCTTGGGGTGGCCAACCTGCCTCTCAAACTGACATTGTGGGCATTGCTCAGAACTGGCAATGGGTTAGGGTGCTCAGATATTGTGGGGAATTTCTTCCTTCTGAGTCCTGTTCTGTGGGTTGCACAGTTGGAGAATTGGCCTGGGGTATAGAGCGCGGCCTTGCAATATATTTAATTCTTCTCTATGCCAATAATTTAAATAAACTGGAAACTGTGACATCAATAAAGTTTAGAGCCATCAGAACGAAGAAAGAGGGTCGTGGCCGCATCCTTCTAGCTGCAGGCATTTTCAAAGGCCATTTTTTATTAGTGCTATTCCTGTCACACGATTACACCAATATTTCCTACTGCCCCGTTGAGTCCACCCAAGAACAAAATTAGTTCTAATAGCTTTTTTTTCAATGCTGCTTTCATAAAAGAATTGTAATTATTCTCTTTGCAGGAGAGTTAAAGGTTGGAACAAGTCCATGCAACTTTAACTGCTGGAAACACAATGGAAAGTTACAATCATAATATAAATGGAAATTGGAATTTGTAGGAGGTATAGCTCAGGTATAGCTCCTCAGGTATAGCTGAGAAAGAAATAAGCTACCTAAAAAACTTTGAATATCAGTCTATTGGCCATGAATTCCCTTGCAATCATATTTTAAGGCACTTTTTCAAAGTCAAAGCTTTTGCCTTAGTAAATATATGATCTGACATTTCTTTGGTGTAGGAACTTTGATGGCTCAAGCTTGTAGAGTTTTCCCGTGAGTTTTTTTTTCTTTCCTGCAAGCTTTTAGAGTGCATGGGTTACAAAAGTAACAGACTCAAAATGGCTTTACATACCCAGGCAACAGAAAACCCTTAGCCTTGGTTACAACCCAGCCCTGTAACAACTGCTAGGCTTGAGCCAAACTCCATTGAAATGACTCTTGTTGATTTCTCTGTGCTTTGGAGCTAACCCTGGGTGTGAAATTCTTCCAGCTGAAACCTTTTCCCCACTTCTGGCTACTAAGCAACTATCTACATAGGATTTCCTTTATTCCTTCGTGAGCCTGACTAGGCCACGAGTCCTCAGACCTGCCTCGTTTTTCTGTCCTCTACACCAGCATGGGATTTAAGCATGGATTTCACAGTGTGCTTGCTGTAAAATCATCAGGGACTCTCTATCCCATCACAAGCACTTTTTGTCCCAGAGGAAACTCAAGAGTGTTGGAACTATGCATCAAATTTCTACTTTTTATACTCTTCTCTTATCCAGGCTGCAGGATTTGGGCTTCCAAAAACGAATTGCTTCATCCACTACTGAAGCCACCTTTGGAGGTGGAATATCACAGCTCTTCAGCCATATACTATCAGAAGATAGCATGTCCAGTTGAAATAGAGGAAATGTTGGTAGGAAGAATGTAATTCTGCTTATTGGAGCCTGGCCACAACACTAGAATTAATCTCCCTAGTCTATTAAGAATTGTCATGATGAAGGAGCCCATGATTAAATTGCCAGTACTTCAGATTAATATAATCTCTCAAACAGCACTATCCTTCCTAGCACTATGCTGGAGTACCAGCTCTGTACGAACTTCAGAGGATGATTAGCCAGTGACCAATACTGCCCTGATTCAAATCTAATATAACTAATGGGCGTGTGAAGAAGAGACTCAAGTAGGGCCAGGTTCTGCCCCATGTCCCAGTGGTGCAAAGTAGCAATCAAGGTGATGAATTTGGCCCCTGTGGTATTCTCCCTACATCAAGGAATTTGTAGGTGGCACAGAAGCTTAATCAACATTGATACACCAAAGAGAGTCAAGGAAGGAGGAGACCAAGGCGGAAGGATACTCAGAGATAAGAAAGTGGAGTCACAAACAGAGACATGCTTTGCAGCTCTTTTGTATCAGATGGCACAGGCACCTGCTGTGAAATGGATGCTTCAGATAGGGAAAAGGATTCTGAAGTGCGAGTTGGAAAAAATGGTGGAGAGGTGCCAACTACATCTTCACTTATGGTGCTGGAGGTCGTTTGAGCAGGCCCTGTTTAATCTGCTGTGTGTTTCTAGCTCTGTGTTTGGTCCTCTTGTCTTTTCATCCTTTTATTTGTGCCAGTGGCCAGAGATAGCCCAGAAACTACCATACTGATGCTAACACACTGGCAGAAAAGGCAGGGTTAATGCACTCAGCCAGCCTGCTGCATTGTCTTACTCAAATTTCCTAAGAAAGGGACATGATAGATTGAAATGATTTTCTGGCTTATTGCTGCATGTTTCTTAGCTAGTATCTGGGAAAGTGAAATTCTTGTTTAAAAAAAAATATAGTAAGTACATTGCACTTCCACTATTATGTAACAGCCTTTAATCGTGCTACCTGAAAGAGCCTGGGTTTTGGATATGCACTGTAGCCAAGAACTACTCAGTTAGGGAAAAACAGAGGATCCAGAATCCAATCAATAGTTCTTTGTTTGTGGGTGAACTCCTGGACATTGGATGGTGGAGAGAGCTTCACTATCTATCTGGTTGTTGTGTATTTGGTTGTCATGGTTTTTGGTTCCTATGGTAACTGAGTTAGATTATTAGGGGATAGCTCAGCCAGCTTCAGCCGGCTGGGTGAGTTCTCTGAGTCTGTAAATAAAATGGTGGTTTTGTTAGCTGTCTGCTGTCTGGCCTCAAGTGATTTCTTCCTAAACCGGCTGCCCCCAAGGATATAACACTGGTGAGCTGTGCTCAAGAGGCATCCAGTTGTCACTGCCTTTTAGCTTCCCCCCCACCTTATACCAGCTCTGTAGTCTCTATATATGAAGTCTTTAATCTGTACAGAGTGCTAAGGTTGTTTCCAAATACTAATCAATTGCATGCCAGTCCCAGTGTGTTGCTTCCACTCTAAGAGGGTGGCATAGAACAAGGGATTATTTCCATCTCCAACATGTGAACTATTCACATCTGTTTAAAGCTAGCCCTATGTAGCCTGCAAAAACCAAATTGCTTTATGCCTTTATGACATGTTTAAACTAAGAGTTGAGAATTTCTTTAACATTTATGTTACTGAAGCCATTATAACATTAACATTCAAATTCCATTGAGAGGACATGGCAGCTGTGCAGTCCTATGTGTCGATCGTGGCTTTGTTAAATTAAATGGTATTTTGTGTGGTTTTCTTTAAGTAAGAGTGGCACAGAGAAATTGAAAGAGACAGAGAATTTTAACCCTATGTGAGAGGGGGAAAGACAGTCCTTCCTTCAGAATCTGGAAGGGAAACAAAAACTCTACATCTACAATTAACTTCTGAAAAAAAAACCATTGCTGAGGGACTGACGTCATCTCAAAGCCTTCAGACACTGCAATACAAAAACCTAGATAGATGTTTCCCCCATATATGCAAGTGTTTGAGTGTATGTAAAAAAAGGCCAGAGTTCTACAATATTTAAAGAAAATGACTGAAAAATGTTGCAGGGACACATTTACCACTTGGCAGAACAAAGCTGCATTGGCACAAAGTGTCTAACCTGCATTTCGTACCCTCATGTCGGTTTTCTCATCTGCTGATACCTTTCTTGGCTTTTATGAAGCATGGCAATCTTGCTCTCTGCAAATTCTTTCCACAGGGAGCTGTGGATGGGGGAGTATTCCCACAAGAATGAGATGATAGAGAGTGAATGATTGGTATGAATTTTAAGTGGATTCCCTGTGAAGGTTTGTTTTTAGTCATTAACTCTCATTGTACAGTCATGGTTTTCCATAACCAGGTGTAGTGCTGGATTTCAGTCAGTCTTTTTGTATCATAGAAATGTAGGACTGGAAGGGATCTCGATAGGTCACTTAGTCCAGTCCTATGCATGGAGACAGGATTAAATATTATCTAAACCATTGGTTCTCACACTTGTTCCACCGCTTGTGCAGGGAAAGCCCCTGGTGGGCCGGGCCGGTTTGTTTACCTGCCGCATCTGCAGGTTCGGCCGAGCGCGGCTTCCAGTGGCCGCGGTTCGCTGCTCCAGGCCAATGGGAGCTGCTGGAAGTGGCGTGGGCCAAGGTACATACTGTGATGTTAATCATTTTTGTTATTCTCCTCAGGACTTTCTTGAATTTGTCCACATCTTTCCCAAAGTGTGCTGCCCAGAATTAGGCACAGTATTCCTGCTGAGGCCCTATCAGTGCCGAGTAGAGTGTTTTGCTTACAGCACTTCTCCTAATACATCCCAGAATGAAGTTTGCTTTTTTCCTTTTTGCAACAGTATTACATTGTTGACTCATTTAGTTTGTGATCCACTATAACTCTCAGATTCCTTTCTGCAGTACACCTTCCTTGGCAGTCATTTCCCATTTTGACTTTCATCCTATTTATTTCAGACCATTTCTCCAGTTTATCAAGACCAGTTTGATTCTAATTCTGTTTTACAAATCACTTGCTACCATAGGTGTGGGAACTAGGAGTACAGGGGTGCTGCAGCGCTTCTGGCTGCCAGCCCGCATCCAAGGTCATGGCTGCTGGACCCATGCCTGGGTCCCAGCTGCTGGTCCCTGCCCCGCAGCTGGGGCTTTGCTCCCGGCCTCAACTCAAGGTTGGGGTGCAGGGTAGACAGGGGTAAGGGGGCTGGTTTTCAGCACCCCCACTACTAAAAATATTCCAGTGCCACTGCTCGCTGCCCCTCCCAGCTTGGTATCATCCACAAACTTTATAAGTGTAGTCTCTCTATGCCATTATCCAAATCACTTATGAAGATATTGAATAGAATTAGACCTAAGACAGATCCCTTTGGAACTCCACTCTATATGCCCTTCCAATTTGATTGAGAACCATTGATAACTACTTTCTTGATGGTTTTCCAACCCTTTGTGCACCCACCATACAGTATGTTCGTCTAGGCCATATTTTCCTAGTTTGTTTATCAGAAGTTCCTGTGAGACAGTATCAAAAGCATTACTAAAGTCAAGGTATATCACATCTACTGCTTCTCCCCCCACACACATCCACAAGGCTCGTTACCCTGTCAAAGAAGGGTATTAGGTTGTTTTCACATGGTTTGTTCTTGACAAATCCATGTTGACTCTTACTTATCACCTTATTATATTCTCAGTGCTTACAAATGGATTGATTGATTGATTGCTGCATTATCTTTCCAGGTACCAAAATGAAGCTGACTGGTCTGTAATTCCCAGGGTTGTCCTTATTCCCCTTTTTGTAGATAGATACTATATTTTATAGATGGGTACTGTATCATCTAAAATTATGTACCATATTTTAAAACTCTGTCTAATATTATCAGTGTTCCACATGCAGAGCGGGGGTGGGGGGGATTGGCATACAGTTCTGGTGCAAGACTACAGTGCTGGATGTCATGTATGTACTTTATGGCCAGACCAGGGTTCTGTACTTAATTAGATATGCCTAAGGCCTTGTCTACACTACAAGACTATTTCGAATCAACTTAGTTCGAATTTGTGGATTCGACCTTATGAAGTCGAATTTGTGTATCCATACTAAATACACTAATTCAAATTTCTGAGTCCACATTCACGGGGCCAGCGTTGACTTTGGAAGCGGTGCACTGTGGGAAGCTATCCCACAGTTCCCGCAGTTCCCGCTGCCCATTGGAATGCTGGGTAGAGCTCACAATGCCTTCTGGGGGAAAAATGTGTCGAGGGTGGTTTTGGGTAACTGTCATCATTCAACCGTCACTCACAAACGCCCTCCCTCCCTGAAAGCGCCGGCGGGAAATCTGTTCGCGCACTTTTCTGGTCAGTGACAGCGCGGACGCCACAGCACTGCGAGCATGGAGCCCGCTGCAATCATCGCTGCACTTATGGCCGTTGTCAACTCCTCGCACCTTATCGTCCACCTCTGCAACAGCCAGCTGCTGAGAAATCGGGCGAGGAGGCTCCGGCAGCGCGGTGAGGAGAGTGGTGCAGACCTCTCAGAAAGCAGGGTACGCCGGGCAGTGGAGATCATGGTGGCAATGGGTCACGTTCATGGTGTGGAACGGAGATTCTGGGCCCGGGAAACAAGCACGGACTGGTGGGACCGCATAGTGCTGCAGGTCTGGGATGACACAGAGTGGCTGCGAAACTTCAGGATGCGTAAGGGCACTTTCCTTGAACTGTGTGACTTGCTGTCCCCTGCCCTGAAGCGCCAGGAAACCTGGATGCGAGCAGCCCTGAGTGTGCAGAAGCGAGTGGCCATAGCCCTCTGGAAACTTGCCACGCCAGACAGCTACCGGTCAGTAGCGAACCACTTTGGCGTGGGCAAATCTACCATGGGGGTTGCTGTGATGCAAGTAGCCCACGCAATCATTGAGCAACTGCTCTCAAAGGTGGTGACCCTGGGAAACGTCCAGGTTGTCATAGACGGCTTCGCCGCGATGGGATTCCCAAACTGCGGTGGGGCTATAGATGGGACTCACATCCCTATCCTGGCACCGGCCCACCAGGCCAGCGATTACATTAACCGAAAGGGCTACTTTTCCATGGTGCTGCAAGGACTGGTGGACCATAGGGGACGTTTTACCAACATCAACGTCGGGTGGGCGGGCAAGGTTCATGACGCGCGTGTGTTCAGGAGCTCTGGTCTCTTTAGACTCCTCCAGGCAGGTACTTTCTTCCCGGACCACAAAATAACGGTTGGGGATGTGCAGATGCCTACAGTGATCCTCGGGGACCCAGCCTACCCGCTAATGCCCTGGCTAATGAAGCCCTATACAGGCGCCCTGGACAGAGAGAAGGAACTCTTCAACTACCGGCTGAGCAAGTGCAGAATGGTGGTGGAGTGTGCTTTCGGACGTCTCAAGGGGAGATGGCGGAGCTTACTCACTCGCTCGGACATCAGCGAAAAGAATATCCCCGTAGTTATTGCTGCATGCTGTGTGCTGCACAATCTGTGTGAGAGCAAGGGCGAGGCCTTTTTGTCCGGATGGGAGGTTGAGGCAAATCGCCTGGCTGCAGTTTACGCTCAGCCAGACACCCGTGCCGAGAGAATATCCCAGCGGGAAGCGCTCTGTATCCGGGAGGCTTTGAAAGCAAGTTTCCTCGGAGATCAGGGTAACCTATGACTCTCCACTTGCTTTCAAGAGAAACTGACCCTGGGCCTGTGTCAGTTTGTGTCGATTTGGATCTGCGGCTACATGCCGCGTTCTCCAAGTTTCCCCCACTTCCAAAGCACGTTTTTAAGCAAATTAATTGTTACACTCATTATTAATAAATCTTTCTTTTACTTTGCATTTCTGTTCTGGTGTTGAGACATGGACGCATACTGTGCTGGGCACGGTGTGCACTGACGTACAGACCGCTTCCTCCATAGAGGACTGACATCCTCCTGCTCCTACATAGGTCCCTGGGGTGGGGGACGGATGACAGTGGTTCTGCATGAAGGGGAGGGTTTGCAGGAAGGGGCGAGTGGTGCCTTCTTTGCATAGGGGTTTGGATGACGGCAGTGGGCTGCGGGTTTCTGCGTGGGAAGGGGTGATGGGTGTGGGAGAAGGGTGACTATCTGTCCGTGGATGAGGGCTCTTGTTGGGGCTCAGGGCAGCGGATAGGCTCGTGGATCCGTTGCAAGTGCATCGTAAGGGCAGCCTGCCTTCACAGTAATGGCGTGGCAGGCGCTAGGACCCTGGACAAGCATACACATTACGAAATGATCAGGGGCAGCATACACAACACAGAATGACCCTGGTGCCTACTGACTGCAGTGTGTGTGTGCCCCGCAGTTGATCCTTTCCCCAAGTCTGTACCCTGGTACTGTAGGCTATACCGTGCAAGTATGAAACCCCTGTCCACCCCATACACCGAAAAATCCTCTGACAGGAAAGACATGACGGAAACAGTGATTAACAGCAAACATCTTTTATTAATCTAATAAACAGTGGGGGGATGAACCTTGGATTTGGGACTGGCTGAGCCTATAAGGGAAGCACTTCTACAAATTTCTAACGTGAGAAGTGCGGGGTACATGGCCGCTCTGCTCTGGTTCAGTGACAGTTCTCACGGCCTCTACCACCCCTCCGTCTTGTACTTTTGGGTGAGGGGGGGCCAGGACTTCTTGGCTGGGGAGGGCGATTGCAGAGACACTGCAGGGGGGCCCTGTCCTCCAGCCTGCGGTCCTGCAGGACATCAACAAGGCGACGAAGCGTGTCCGTTTGTTCCTTCATGAGACCAAGCAGCGTTTGGGTGGTCTGCTGGTCTTCCTGCCGCCACCTATCCTCACGTTCCATGAGTGTGCGATGCTGCTCACATAGGGTCTCCCTCCAGTGTTTCTGCTCTGCAGCCTCTGCTCGGGAGCAGGCCATCAGTTCAGCGAACATGTCGTCCCTAGTCTTCTTCTTTCGCCGTCTAATCATTGCCAGTCTCTGCGAGGGGGATGCCGGGGCAGTCCGGGAAGGAGCCGAAGCTGTGTGATGGGGAAAGTTAGTGATTTCCTTGTACAGATACATTTTGGCGAACAGTGAACACCGTCTAGTCAATTTCTATGAAGAAGACCGTACCGGACAACAAGTGTCACGTGGTCTCCAGAGAAGCACAACATTTTGGCCTACGCTCTGATTGGCTGCGCCATTGCACAGGAGAGCGGAGAAGTCGGGAGAGATAGCAGAATCCCTCTAGCAGAGAGTCCTGGTAAGCCTTACAGTACATTATGCTTATCAGTTAACGGATAGCTGTGCCGTCGTGCTAAAGGCAATCTGGAAATCAGATACTATGACCCTTTTGCAGCCACTCCCAACACTGCAGGGAAAGATCAATGTATGCTTTTCCTGTGTGGCCTACAGCACGTGGCTGCTAAGCGCGGGGCTTTGTTATGCAAAGTATAAGTAAACCATTAAGAACAGTAACTATTCGCTAATTGCCCTAATTAGATGCAGCACTTCAGTAACGAGATTACCCTGAGGCGTGTCTCTCGAGTGCAGAAAGAAAGGATGTTAAGGGAAGCACTTCACCGACCGGGACCCTACGCGGCCATGCTGGTAGAGGCGATGGTTCCCCTGTATCTGAGGATGTCGTGGCGTGGAAGAGTGAGCTTCACCGGAGGACCAAATAAGGCACCTCTTCCTCGAAACCTCCTGCGGAGGGTATTTGAGGAACTGTTTGAAGCATTTGTGGAATTGTCCATGGAGGACTATTGTTCCATCCCAATCTGTGTAGACCTACTGTTCGTTTAGTTTCCCTTTAAAAACTTTTAGATATAGTATTTATAGATAGAATTTATATTTTTGGTATACATGTTTTCGAGCAAATAAATATTTTCTTGTTTATACGACTTACCACCTGATCCTTCCCCTGACTCTGAGTCCGGGTTCACGGCCGGTGAGGGTTGGTAGGGGATCTCTGTGAGGGTGATGAAGAGATCCTGGCTGTCAGGGAAAGCGGCATTGTGTTCGCTGTCGCCTGCGCCTTCCTCCACGGACCCTTCGTCGTCTTGCCCATCGGCGAACATCGAGTAGGAACTCTCCTGGCTCACTATGCCATCCACTGAGTCCACGGTCACTGGTGGGACAGTGGTGGCAGACCCACCGAGAATGGCATGCAGTGCCTCGTAGAAGCGGCATGTCTGGGGCTGTGCTCCGGAGCGTCCGTTTGCCGCTCTGACTTTTTGATAGCCTTGCCTCAGGTCCTTGACTTTCACGCGGCACTGCATCGCATCCCGGCTGTATCCTTTCTGTGTCATGGCTTGGGAGACCTTCTCGAAGGTCTTTGCATTACGCTTGTTGGAGCGCAGCTCCGACAGCACAGACTCCTCGCCCCACACAGCGATCAGATCCTGGACTTCCCGGTCTGTCCATGCTGGGGATCTCTTTCTATTCTTGCATTGGGCTGACTCCTCTGCTGGAGAGCTCTGCATCGTTGCAGGTGCCACGGAGCTCGCCCCGATGTCAAAGCAAGAAATGAGATTCTAACTGTCCAGACAGGAAAAGGATTTCAAATTTTCCCGGGTCATTTCCTGTGTGGCTGCTCAGAACATCCAAGCTCGGACTGCTGTCCAGAGTGTCAACAGAGTGGTGCAGTGTGGGATAGCTCCCGGAGCTACTAAGTTCGATTTGCATCCACACCTAGCCTAATTCGAGCTAGCAAGTGCGAATTTAGCGTTACTCCACCTGTCGGGGTGGAGTACCAAATTCGAACTAAGGAGCCCCCTAGTTCGAATTAAATGGCTTCCTGGTGTGGACGGTTGAGCGATTAGTTCGAATTAACGCTGCTAAATTCGATTTAAGATCCTAGTGTAGACCAGGCCTAAGTAACTCAGCTGTGTACTATTAGATGATGAGAAGGGTAGAGTATGCATGGTTCTTTACAGGCTTCCTGCTTGAGAGAGGGTCTCTTCCCCTGAGGAACTCAATCCTGAAGTTGAGGGTGCCCAGCAGTTCAAAGCTAGACCTAAGTTAGATAGTTATTGCAGTGAATATTTATAGACCATGTTTGCTGTTTAATTACTAGATCTAGTTAGAAAGAGGAAAAACTCAAGTATTTCATATTCCTTGCTCCCCACCACCTTTTTAAATTTGAAAAATTTCTACCAGCTCTCTAGAAGAAAACTGGAAATAGAGAGAATTTGACAGTATTTTCCTCTTCTTTTTAATTTTCACATTTCATATTTTGAATTTTTTATTCATGTTTTTGAAAATTTGCAATCTGCTCCATTTCTGGTAGAGCCCACAGTATGCAGTCAGTAGTGGGAGGAGGAAAGGCATATGATACGTAAGCAGACTGGACAAAGTGATGGTTAGCTGTGTCGTGGCAATAAGTTCTTATGGTCAGGCAGACTCCTAGGCCCATGCATAACCACCTGACTGAATCATACAATCATAGAAGATTAGGGTTGGAAGAGACCTTGGGACATTATCTAGTCCAACCCCCTGCTCAAAGCAGGACCAACCCCAATTAAATCATCCCAGCCAAGGCTTTGTCAAGCCGGGCCTTAAAAACCTCTAAGGATGGAGATTCCACATCTTCCCTAGGTAACCCATTCCAGTGCTTCACCACCCTCATAGTGAAATAGTATTTCCTAATATCCAACCTCGACCTCCCCACACAAGTGCAGCAGCCCATTCATATGTATGTAGTTGTGGGATCCTGAGTCTAAGTTAGCAAAGAGTCCCCCCTCTCCCACACTCTTCTCCATAGAGAATATATAAATGTATCCTCATTAGTGTCAGAACATGTCAGCTACTTGCTCCATAGGGATCATCCAAGAAAGTATAATAGACCAAGGTACAGGAATACTGACTTTGGGAAAAAGAACAGGAGTACTTGTGGCACCTTAGAGACTAACAAATTTATTTGAGCATACCCTTTCGTGGGCTAAAACCCACTTAATTGGATGCATGCAGTGAAAAATACTGGAGGAAGATTATATTGTGTGTGTGTGTATATATATATATATATACACACAATATAATATATAATATATATATACACACACACACATGTTCTCTCTCTGTGTGTATGTGTGTATATATATATATTATATATAGAGAGTGTGTGTGTGTGTGTATATATATATATATATAATCTTCCTACTGTATTTTCCACTGCATGCATCGATGAAGTGGGTTTTAGCCCATGAAAGCTTATGCTCAAATAAATTTGTTAGTCTCTAAGGTGCCACAAGTACTCCTGTTCTTTTTGCGGATACAGACTAACACGGCTGCTACTCTGAAACCTGACTCTGGGAAAGGACTGAATTTCCAAGCAAATTAGAATGAATACATAGGGGTGTTTTTATTTGTTTTTGTTTACACTTGTAATATTTATTGTCACTTCTCTTTACTGGTTATGGACCAAACAGGGAGAAGATAGTTCCGGAATAGAGATGAATTTGAAGGGATTTGTACTCTTACATTCACAGTTCAGATTTAAGCACCTATGTTTATATTAAGGGATCTGGGAATGCAGTAAATGAAGATTAGTAATTCACTTATGGGGCCACCTTTTCATAGAGAGTAACAACATTTGAATGTATAAGTAGGTGATTGTGAACGTTTCGGCATTTACACCTGCTCACAGCAGAGGATTTTTAAACATATTGTGCTTGCATGTGCAGTTAGCCTGTTTGTTTATATAATGCCGTTTGCTTTCCCACTCAGACCTCTCTAGTTCTATTTATTTCTTAGACCCAGATGGACAATGGGGGGTAAAACTTGCCCCTTCTCAGAGCTGAAGACTCTGCCTGCAGCAAAAGCTGGTACAGTGACCTGCAAACCTGGTCACTGCATATTCTCTCTACGTGCCACAGAACTCATCTCTGCAGAGGTGCAGTGAGGAGACTGTGGAGATGGTGGCCATAGTCTCAGGGAGGAATAGCATCAGCCCCAATGGATCCACAGAATCCCAGCAGTCATTGCCTAGGACAGTGGTTCTTAACCTGGGGTGCATGCACCCCCTTGGGGTGTGAGATGCCCTTTCAGGGGGTGCGAGACATGCCAGATTTTTTTTAGAAGGTAAATCATCGAAAACACAAATTAAGCACAGGCATGTAAGTACAACTACTTTGTTTCATCAAACCTATGTATGTATTAACATTATACATTTTTTTAACGATTACTGTAATATACAAACAAAAAATATATCTAGGTTTAAAGAACTGACCTACAACGATTTTTGATAAGGGGAGCAAGAACATATTTTGAGAACCAAAGGAGTGCAGGCTGCAGTAAAGGTTCAGAACCACTGGCCTAGGAGGTGCAAATCTGCAGTAGCAGCTATGGAGTGGCTTTGCTGGCGTGAGAGGCAAGATAGATTGCCTGTACCCTTCACATCCACCCTCCACCCACCCGTACCCCTATGCATAGTCCAGTTAATCAGGGTTGGGCCCTGGAGACAGAACGTGTCCCTGAGTGATCACCATGAGTCAGAAATCGCTTATGCACAGCTGCCTGTCTGCTAAAACATCTCTAATTCTAGCTGGTCTCATCACAGGTTCTCAAATCCAGTAATCCCTAATATTCCTCACAGAATGTCATGATTCAAGAACATACTGTACAACCAGGAAAATAAATGCTGGTCTATGAGAATAATAAATCAATCATTTTGGAAACTCAGGCTAATTCTGGTGTATTTATCCATGCTTAATATTTTACTGATTGTAGCGCTGTGTGCTTATTTTATGCAATAGAGTGAAAATTAGACTTCATAAATCCAATTGTTATAGCAGTAAATGCAGTTATTTATTCTGAAAATCCTACCATGGCTAAACATTGCTTCCTGAGCATCATATTAACATATTAGTCAGTTAAATCAATAGAGCAAAAGCTTATTATGTGTTAAAAATATGGGCAACCCTTTTGGTTCAGTTCCTCTGTCTCACAATTTCCTCTGAATCTTTTATAATTACATCCAAGATTTAATCTCAGGCTAGTATTCATGAATTTCTTTGTCATATTGGGCTCACGTTATAATGCAGAAAAAGACAATGTTGACAGTGAAATACACAAGAGTGCTTGCTATTTGAAAGTACACAGTCTCTAGTCTCAATATTTAACTGTGCAAGTGTTGGGATGGGGAAGGAAGGGTATTAGTTGTATACTGTGTGTACAGAATTATAATCATTCTTCTCCCTATTTCAATAATCTATTCATGTTTTCTGCACATTAAGTCACAGGAATTGGCAAACAATCCATCTGCAGTCTCACAATTTTCCGTTAAATCAAAATGATCCTATCTTTTGCAGTTAGTTGCAAGGCTAAGCACCACACTGGTCAATTGAAGGTTAAAACTTTGTTCTAGCGGTTGCATTCCAATTAGTCATTAAATAGTCACCATATTATTAACAGCAAACAGTGCAAGGTTGTGTGTACAGTTTCTTTCCAGCTATAGGAGGAAGCCAAGCAGGAGTTAAAGTGGAACATGCTCAAGACAGAAGCTCTTTAACACTGATTTATTTATTCCAGCAAAATTCATTGTAAATGGAGTAATGTGATGGATTCTTCACCATTATCACTTGAAATATAGTTACGTAGGAATATGTTTGTAAGATAAAAACCCAGGGCATATGTAATGTATATATTTACAGCCCAGGGATAGCATAACCATTACTGCAGATGCATCTTGTCTGTACTAGGGCTCTCACATGCCATTGTAAAATATGTTAGACATAGAATCATAAAATGTAGGGCTGGAAGAGACTTCCAAAGGTCATCTAGTGCAGCCTCGTGTACTGAGGCAGGACCAAATAAACCTAGACCAGCACTAACAGGTGTTTGTTTAACCTGTTCTTAAAAACTTCCAGTGACAGGGATTCCACAACCTCCCTTGGAAACCTATTCCACTAGCTAACTATGCTTATTGTTAGAAAGTTTTTCCTAATAGCTAACCTAAATCTCCCTTGCTACAGATTTAGCTGTTTACTTCTTGTCCTACTTTCAGTGGACATGGAGAACTGACCTCTTTATTAAAAAACAAGAAGTCCTTGTGGCACCTTAGAGACTGACAAATTTATTTGGGCATAAGCTTTCTTGGGCTAGAACCCACTTTATCAGATGCATGGAGTGGAAAATACAGGAGCAGGTATAAATACATGAAAAGATGTGAGTTGCCTTACTAATTGTGAGGTCAGTCTAACGAGACAATTCAATTGACAGCAAGATACCAAGGGAGGAAAAATAACTTTTGAAGTGGCAATGAGAGTGGACCATTTCAAACAGTTGACAAGAAGGTGTGAGTAACAGTAGGGGGAAATTAGGTTTTGTAATGACCCAACCACTCCCAGTCTTTATTCAGGTTTAATCTGATGATGTCCAATTTGTAAATTAATTCCTAAACCTAGTCTCTAAGGTGCCACAAGGATCCTCATTGTTTTTGCTGATATAGACTAACACGGCTACCACTCTGAAACCTGACCTCTTTATAACATCCCTTAACGTATTTGAAGGCTGTTTTTGCAGTGTTGTTTTAGCTATTTTGGTCCAGGATCTGAGACCGACAAGGGTAGATGAGAAAATATATATTTATTGGACCAACTTCTGCTGGTGAAAGGTACAAGCTTTCAAGCTACACAGAGCTCTTCTTCAGGTCTGGGGAAGGAAGCAAACTGAGCTAAATACAAGTTGGGACAGGTTGTTAAGCAGAGGGGATAAGGCATGTTGGAGGCAGTCACTTGAAATGAAGTGGGCAATTGGGCATTAGATCGTTATGCATAAAGAGCGCAAAGTGAGCCAGGGTAGCAGGTAGTGTGTTGTGTTACAAATTGTTGTAATGAGCCATAAAACCAGTGTCCCTGTTAAGTGCATGTGTTTTGGTGTCTAGCAGAGTTAGGAATTTAAATTCCCAGATTTGCTTTTGAAGGTGTTTGTCTGGTTTCGCCCACATAGTTATTGTTGGGGCATTTGATGCACTGGATGAGGTACACCACATGTTATGATAAGCATGTGCAGGACTCATGAATCTTGAAAGGTGCTTTGTAGGGGGTATATATCATAACAGTGGAAATATGTCTGCAGGTTTTGCATCTGTTCTGGTAGGGTCTGGTCCTACTTTGAGTTGGTGTGCCCTAGTCTATGGGGAACTACTACTTCTGATGAGCTTGGAGAGGTCTTGGGGTTGTTTGAGACAGAACAGGGGCTATAGAAAAGATTTTTTTTCAGGATATGGTCCCCATCAAATATTGGTTGTAATAATTTAATGATACCCCACAGGGGTTCCAGTGTGAGGTAGTAGTTGACAATTAGGAATGTGCAGTCAGTGGGTTCCGACCTCCCCCCCCGTATTAAAGCAGGTTCTGGTGGGCATTTGGGTGGCCCTTTCCATGTTACGATCTACTTCTCTGGTGGAGTGTCCCTGTTTAGTGAAGGCAGTTTAGGTGTGTTTAGCTGAGTATCCTGGGCTTTCTCCCTCACCATGACAACATGCATTACGTGCAGAGAGACACCCACAAATTCCTAGTCCCAGACTTTCCCCCAGAAATATGCATCTTGTACTGATCAGTACGCTTCAGAATGGCTGCTTAAGATTGTGATGACTCTTTAACACCTGGCTGGGGTACTTTTGTGTCTTTGTCTCTGAACAACTGGTTTGGGCCTGCTTTTCTTAAACTTGGAGCATGTTACAGCAATGAAACTTAGTAGAATCTTATAACCTCACATACAATGTTGATACACATATGTTACCAGGACAATAATGTTCAGTATATTATGCCATTTCAAATGATACCTCACCAAGTATACTTTGTACAAAATGTATCATAGTCTTGTAAAAGCAGTGAACATAATAGTATAGACTCTGGTGGTGGAGTTTCTCTTGGAGTACATTGTTTGGGGTATCTTGTTGGATGGTATCTTTAAATTCCTGTATGAATTGTAGAGTGGGGTCATCTCTGAGCTCTTGATACTAAGCTGTGATAGAGGGTTATCTGTTGGCTTCGTTGATATAGTCATCTCAAGTAAGGACTATGATAGCAGCCCCTTTGACTTCTGGTTTGATCATTATATGGTGGTTGGATTTCCTGGACTGCAATTCCTATCTGTAATTTCCTCTTTGTGGTAGAGAGATTGTGGTGGGTGTAATGTTTGTTGAAGATTTCACAATATTTTTGTTTTTTCTGAAGCAATCAATGTAATGACCCAGGGGGGTGTCCAGTCAGTTGATTCTATTTTCTTATGATTGTCAGTGGGGATGTGTTGGTTGTGAGTGGTATTGTCTTTGTTATGAAAGGATTCCTAGAGGTGGAGTCAGCGGAACAATTCTTCTACTGCTCCATATGTTAATATGGTATCTGGTTCTGTGGTGGGGCAGAACTTCAGTCCCTTGGAGAGTATGCATACTTCAGTTCCGGTTAGGGGTAGTCTCGACAGGTTGATGATGATGGAGTGTTGTGTAGTGTCCATGTGATGGGTCATGGTGTCTTCGTTTCTCCCAGGAACTGTTATCAGATGTAGCCACCTGGGCTATTGGTGGTCTGGCCTAGTAGTTAAAACAAGAGTTGAGCCTACCGATTAGAGCAGCGTCCACTGTGGACAGAGTCCAAGAATGAGCCATGGGTGAGTAATGGAGGGACAGAAGCTGAATGCCAGAGCCAGAGGGGAAACCCTAGTTGTAAGCCAGTGGCAGAGCCAGGGATCAAAACCAGAAGTCTGAAGCTGTAGGTCAGGGGTCGGCAGCCTTTCAGCAGTGGTGTGCCAAGTCTTCATGTATACACTCTAATTTAAGGCTTCGTGTGCCAGTAATACATTTTAACGTTTGTTAGAAAGTCTCTCTGTAAGTCTATAATATATAATCAAACTACTGTTATATGTAAAGTAAACAATGTTTTCAAAATATTTCAGAAGCTTTATTTAAAATTAAATTAAAATGCAGATCTTATTAGTTTAGTGTGATCCTTGCCCTTCCTTTTCCTTGCTGAGTTTTTCAATGTCTGGTGGCACGTATTTGGATACTTTAAGCTGCACACAGGCTTCTGAGTTATAAGTTGATAACTGGCTGGCAGGAGGTCAGTGGCTGGAACCCCAGATCTGCAGCTGAGGTGAGTGGAGCTGGCAGCTGGTAGGCTGAGCAGGGCCGGAAGCCTGGACCCTGTCTGGCAGGGGGCCTGTGCTGGAACTCCAACTGGAAGCAAGGTGCTTGAGGCTGCGGCGGGGACCCTGGCTGGTAAGGGGCCAGCAGCTGGAACCCCAGAGTGGCAGCGGGATCAGCGGGTCAGCCCACCCAGCTCTGGGATTTCAGGGGTAGGCTGAGCGTCTCTGCCAGCCCCCCTCTGGGGTTTCAGCCACCGGCTCCTTCCAGCTGGGGTCTCAGCCCACTGCCAGCCTGGGGTTCCTTCACCCAGGCCAGAAGTGGGTGCTGAGTGGGACCGGCGGCGGGACCCCAGCTGGCAAGGAGCCAGCAGTGGGAACCCCAGAGCGGGGGCAGGCTGAGCAGCTCAGTCCGCCGCCACTCTGGGGTTTCCACCACCGACTCCTGTCAGCTGGGCTTAAAGCCCGCTGCCAGCCTGGGGTTCCTTCCCCCAGGCCAGCAGCGGGCGCTGAGTGGGACCGGCGGCGGGACCCCGGCTGGTAAGGGGCCAACAGTGGGAACCCCAGAGCAGCGGTGGGCTGAGCGGCTCAGCCCACCTCATGTGCCATCAAAAATCAGCTTGCGTGCCACCTTTGGCACGCGTGCCACAGGTTGCCGACCCCTGCTGTAGGGTAACAAGGAAAGAAATGGGGCTGGGACAAGGGCAAGCGCAGCTTCCCACATGGTACATGCTGCTGATCTTCTGTGGAGGCCAGGCTTATAAGCAGGATTGCTAAACCAGCAGCCAATCAGGGGCTGTGACTACTCTGTCAATTCTAAGGCAGTGCAGCTAGGCTCTTTGGTTAGCAGTCTAGTTAGTTAGGGAGCAGGCCAGCAGCTGGTTCTAGCTGGTCTGGTCCCTGACATCAGGTTCCTCTTTGGTTGTCTTTTCTCAAGACTAAACATGCTCTTCTTTTTAACCTTCCCTCATAGGTCAGGATTTCTAAAACTTTCCTCATTTCTGTTGCTGTCCTCTGGACTCTCTCTAATTTGTCCACATCTTTCATAAAGGGTGGCACCCAGAACTCTACAGAGTACTTCAGCTGTGGCCTCAGCAGTGTCGAGTAGAGCAGGACAATTACCTCATGTGTCTTACATATAATATTCCAGTTATACACCACAGAATATTACCCTTTTTCACAACTGCATCACATTGCAGACTCATTCACTATCGCCCCTAGATCCTTTTCAACAGTATTACCACCTAGCCAGTTATTCCCCATTTTGTAGTTAAACATTTGACTTATTTTTCCTTCCTAAGCAAAGTACTTTGCACTTGTCTATTGAATTTCATCTTGTTGATTTCAGACCAATTCTCTAATTTGTCATGGTTGTTTTGAATTCTAATCCTGTCCTTCAAAGTTGCAACCCTTTCCTGCTTGGTGTCTCCCACAGATTGTATAAGTGTGCCCTCCACTTCCGTTATCCAATTCATTAATGAAAATATTGAAGAGCACCAGACCCAGGACAGACCCCTGTGGGAACCCCACTAGAGTCGCCCTCCCAGTTTGACAGCAAACCATTGATAATTACTCTTTGAATACTGTCTTTCAACCACTTGGGCACACACTTTCTAGTAATTTACTACATTAACCACAATTCCCTAGTTTGCTTATAAGAATGTCAGGTGAAACTGTATCAAAGTTAATATACAGCATGTCTACTATCCACTAAGACAGTACCCTCCCAAAGAACTACAAATAGGATATTTATCAAATTGGCCTTAGAATCCTGGTAGGCTTTTCTATGGTGCTCATGACTGTGGCATCTTAGTGCTTCATAAACATGAATACATTTGTTTTCACAACACTCTTGTGAGGAAAAGGAATAACATTTTTCTCATTGTTCAGATGGAGAACCGAGGCACAGAGAGGTTAGTGCCAAAAATATACAGTAGTTTGTGGTGCAATTTTTTTAACATGGACAAAACAGCATATTCTTTCCCTGACCTCATTCTCAGATAGATCTGTACCGTTTTTGCTAATTTTAATTAGGAAAATGCCACCCCAAATGTTTGAAATTTGGCCAGATAGGTTATAAGCAACTGAGAACAGGGTCATATAGTGGAAAATGTCAGGCAACCTTAACTGTGGGCGTGAGTACCAGTGCCACCTATAAAAGAGTGCTACCTACTGAATTATCTTGTCAGTAGTTCTTCCTGCAGCCTGTAAGTATTTGCTCACAAAGACACAATGTGCTTAGGGATGTGAACAGTGGAATGAGCACAACATGCAGTGATGTAGGTGCACTTTCTAAACTGCAAACTATTGTATAGCTGATGCTTTTGTTAAACACATTTGCATCACTACCAGGAATACAGTGCCTCATCTGAAAGCTAAAACCTAATTCTACTCTATGATTCTTTAATAACGAAATCCAGTCTTTAATAAAAAGTGCATTTGAAGGTACTGCTATTTATAATTCTGTGGTATGAACACACTGTAATTGGCTTATGAGTTATTTTAAACAGTATGCTACTTAATATTAAAACATAACAAAATTAAAACATAACACAACATTAACCCCTTCTATGTCAGGTTCTGTGCTTCACCTCCTCCATAAGTCATGGAGGAAACCCTATGAAGAGATTTATGGTTCCATCTGTCACATAAAATTGTGTGGTCGCATTTTCTGCTGTCACTTGTTAGGGATTCTAACACACCTCTGCTTTGCTGCAAGGGTGAAAATGTCTTAAAGTAAGCTTGGTCATATGCTAAATCACAAACTGAAAGGTCTGAGTTTGCAAGGCAACAATAAATCCTCAGTATAATGTGAGATGTGGCCTTGCACTCGAGTAACCATTTGCTCTTTATGTATCATTTTATTAAAAAAAGGCTCCAACTCTTCCCCCGCCCCTTTTGTAGGTCACCTCTCTTGTTACAATGAGTGAGAAAAGGTACAATAATTAGCCGTGCAACCCTGGTTGATGTCACCAAACAAAGTTATGTATTCTGTTTAATTCAATTAAAATCACCGCAATTGCTTTAGGTTCATACCTGTGTATCAGAGACCACAATTTGCACCATTGTTTTGACTGGTACTCATGATGCTTCTGTGAATTTTCATCTGTCCACAAAGTTACCATTGTAACAGGACATGTATTTTGCTGTTAGGAAGAGTTGCTGTTGCAACACAATGAACAGCAGATAGTGATTTGTACAGTAATTTTGCTGTAATCAGGCAACCATTTTAATTAATTCACAGTGTCTAGGAAATTTCACCTATTTGAATAGAATGCATGTTACTTCACTCGCAGAAGCATAAATGAGCCTCTTAGTGACTTACTGTGAGGCAGACAAAATGGACTCTTCTGGGCAGAATAGTGGTTCTGATCTCTTAGTGGGATTTATAATGATCTATCTTCATTCATTATCGAATTTGCTACATTATTAAATATTACACATGCTACCTTAAAAGAATATTATGAAGGTTGCAAAATCAAGTTTTCAAAAGCTAGAAAACTGCAGAATTAAAGTGGACTGAGCAATATTAATGTCCCCTTTGTGCACAAGCATTGATATAATCTTTATTTACATTATCACATACAAGTTTTCTTCTCATCAGATCTGTCCCCCTTTATCCCACAACCCCATGCTCCCACCCACTGGTTCCTAGTCCCAGTCTTCTTGTCCAGCAACAGTTTCTCTCCCACTCCAAAACCAGTCTGACCGGACTCTTTTTCTTCCACTGTCCTCCTCCTTTCCTTCTCTACACGTTCCTTAAGGGTGGGAGGGGGAGGTCACTGAGAGCACAGGAGAGACAGGCTTCCTGCTCTCACTTCCATTGTCCAGCTACAATTTAGCCTGGAGTATCTGAGAGTTGGATTGCAGGGAAAGTCCAGCTTTGCCCCAGTAGCCCTGGGCTGGAGCATGCTCAGTCCGGTCAGCACTAAGAGATGTGAGGTATGGAGCATGCTCAGTAAAGATGGACTCTTCAGGGATTTTAGCTGCTAAAATTGAAGAAGTTTGAGCATGTGCAAACTGCAATTTTTTTCCAAAGGCTTATAACGTGGCCAAAAGTAGATGGATTTTCATGGGGATATCACAAGGCACATCCCTGCAACAAAGGCCAACCCCCGCCAAATTTCATGTCTCTACTCCAGAGTACGTGGGCACTAAAGCTTTCCAAAAAAGGTCATCAGCATTTTTACTTCTGCTGAGCTCAGTGGGCGCTAAGGATCATCAGCAGTTGGCAGGTATAGTAAGGGGAGGAGTAAGGGCCAGCTCTGTGCAAATGAGTACGTTTGTAAGAAGGAGCTTTTCTGCCCTCCATCTATTGGGCCAGGTACAATCCTAGGAAAAATTCTGATGTAACTGAACAATCAAATTCTGTAGAACACTAATAGGGTTTTGTACAGAAATGACTCCCATAATCTCTGAAACTGAACAGAGAATAAGATCTCTTCTACAGAAGCTATCAGGGAATTGGGTTGCAGCCAGTCAGTTTTCCAGCATAGCTAAGGGGGTATGTGGAAAGGGCTTTAAACCACCTTTATGTTCCCGCGACTCTGAGGTACTGAGTTGTCTCTTGGTGCAAATTAGAGCACCATAAAGACTATTGCAATTTATGACAGGTATCAGTAGACTGAAGAGTCTTTTCAGCATCTATCACCAGGGTATAATGGAGAATCAGTCACTCCTGCTTGACTAGCTGCCAGTAGAGGGTGGGACCTATGCCATATGAGGATCACAGCGGTAGAATAATCCTGGAGGCTGTTAGAATGTCTCTTACAAGGTTGCTACTCTTATATGTTATAGAAATGTCCTTGAGAGCTCCAGAAATGCTCCTTACTGTGGCAGGGGGAAGGACCCCCTTTGGGTAACCATTCTTTGAATCAACAGGAGAGCAGAGCACATGCTGAAGCCCCTTAAGGTGTCATGTACCCATTGCACACTTTGTGGCATATGGAAGGTGTTGCCCCTCCAATCCAGTCCAATACAAGACTGGCTTACTGCCACAATTTAGCCCTTAATACATGTATTTTACAAGTAAAGCTGTGTATGCAGGTAATTACAGAAGATTTCCAAGTTCAAGTTCATCCTTCTTAATTATCTTCACATATAGCCCTATCTGTGAGGGTGCAGTGTGTCTATACTGGTTCAAGATTGGTCTATTGACATTCAGGTCTGGTACAATAATTCAGATTCCCTTGAATTTTGTATAGACCAAAGAATATACGGAGACCCTTTTGAATTCTCTTTGCTCTATGAACCACAATCTGGTTTGCCGTAATCATAACGAGTTAATACGGAAGCAATACAATGATTGCTATAATCATCCCTCTATCCCACTCTGGGGAAATTTTACAATCTCACTACAGCGCAGAAAACTTTCTAAATGAAGTGGACGGCCATCAAAAATAGGAAGTCGGCTCTAACAAGGAAAGTAATCCTCACAATAATCAGAAATGAACTCAGTCCTCTCCACTCTTACATAAAAGCCATTCTGATAGTCTTGTGTGCCAAATCACTGTTATATCAAAACATCCTGCCTCGCACTCCTGCGTATTTCTATGGATATTCTCGATTTCCACCACCATTAAACAGAGATGTTCCATAAATGTACTAGGGGCTTGCTCCAAAGCCCATTTAAGTCAATGGGAGTATTTCCATCAATTTACCCCCCAACTAAGCACTTCTGTTCCTCATTATTGTAGTTTCCAGAGTCTGAAGCCTATCACCAAGAGGTGTAACAGTTATGAGAACACAGCCATTTAATGAACAGTCACCTAGGATCTTAAAAATATAAATAAATAAAAATAAACACATTTTGGTGTGCTAATCCTGATCCTGTTTAATTCAAAGACAATTTTTCATTGACTTGAATAGGAGCAGGATTGAACTCCTGTTTTATTAGGCTATAAAGCAGTATGTAACAGGACCACACATGTTTTTGTCTACTGCTGGTCTGTCATTAGTCCTGCTCCACTAAGCTTTGTGTTGCCTAGCAATTAAATGGGGTTATATAGAAACTTAATTTATTTAAATGTGTGCTCTCATTGCATTATTGCTTAGTTCTGGGTTTGTTCTGTGCCTTGGAAAGTGGCCTGAGGGTTTGAGATGTGCTTTCTTTCACATAGTCCATGCCTTTTCCCTGTAATATTTTCAGTGGTGTAGTTCTCCTAAGAGCAATACCATGTTAGCATCCACATTTTTAAATCGCTGCACTTACAGGGCCATGTTCAAGCCTAGTGCAAGTGTACTGAATTCACTAGATTTCCATTTGGGATTAATGTGCTCCACGGTGTCTAGAAATAGATGCAATAATCTCTGGTAGGTACCTCTACTGGGTTATGAGATTTTATTCAGGGTTGCATTATGTGCATTTTCCCTTTTCCATTCTTAAATATTTAAATAGTTTTAAATATTTACAAAAGATTAAAAAAAGGAAAACATAGGCCTTGGCACATTTATATAGCTGTAATAACATTTGTATGTACAGAATAAAACATCTCGCATGGTTATATATTATATACATGCATGACCTATTCTCCAATGCGTCCAGTTCCATGCACATGTAGGTGACAGTGCTGGCCACAGGGAGCTGGCTGCAGCTCCACAATTCCCTACTGCTTGGCTCTAATGGAAGCTAGAGCAGCAGGAAGCCTACTCTAAATTCCATTGCTGGCATAAATGAGTTTATGTCAGCAGGGATCAGCTCAGTGAAGTGTTGTTCCAGCATGCTTCCTCCTTCCCTTGCTTTGACGAAGGAGGAGTGCCTAATATGGGAGGTGGCTACATCACTTCCTACACCTTTAACCATGTAGGGAATCTCTCTATTTGGAGAGAATTCTCCAGGGAAAATATCTAGCCAGTTCAAGTTCCCACTTTGCACTGTGGATCCTGCCCACAGTGTTTTGTCAACACTTCACACTGGGTGTTGATACTTCCTGGAGTCAGTCCTAGATCTATACCTGACTTGCTGTAGTACATTGTGCAGAAAATTCTCAGGTTACCCAGTTGTGAAGTGGGTATAATTCTTTTGTAACATCTTACTGAAATTAACTAAATGTGTTTAAAGAAACTTGAGGTGTTTGAATAATAAACGTAGCATGTGGGTTTTTTTAATATACAGAAATATTACACACACATACAATCTCAGTGCTTTCATTTGAAATCAACAGCCTCATGGTTTCCAAGAATTGGGGGGGAGGGAGGGGAAATCATGCCCCTTCTATTTTTTAATCCATATTTTTCATTGCATTCAATATTGCTCCTGTTCCATCTTAAAGAACATCACTCCAATGTTGAAATGAGTTTTCCACTGGCCATAGCTTTGGGAGTAATTATAATTACATTTGAATACCCAGGGCTACCAAATAACTTGATTAGCATGGGCACTGCATGCTTCAAGTTGATAATTTCTTCACAGGGTTATAAATAGGCATGTGAGAGCTTGAGAAACATATCGTGCAAACATGTGATCTTTAATTTGTTTGGTTTTGTTTAATCTTGAACATTTGCCAAGCTTGCAAACCTGGCAAAAGAAATTGATTAGTATCTACAAAGGTTCCAGAGTGAGGAATAAATAATTTGGCAGGAAGCAATAATAGTCGTTAATAAATTAAATCAGTTAGACTGTCTCTCATTTCCTGATGGGCATTGTAACTGAAAGGAATGCAGGACAGTATGCCAAGGGTAAGGAAAATGTCACCTGGGAAATGCAGTGAGACAGTGTAGTGGCAGCAGGGGGCAGCTTGCTAACAGCACAATATAGTGCTGAGAGAAATAGGGGATTGTTTGTCATTTGCTACAGCTTGATCTCACTGTTGGGAGTTGCTGAAGTGTTCCACCATCCCCACTCAGCTCTGTGCTTAACTGCTGCTGAACATTCCAGAAACACCTATTCTTCTGCTCAGTGTTTCAGTTACACATTGGAAATATGCATCTCCTGAGGTCTAATATGCTCAGTATAAACAAGTTGGACACACCTGTTTACTGCTAACATTCAAAGTATGGCCCAAGTAAAATATGCTGCTAAACTTCAGATACATCCACCTGGAATGTACCATCTGTGCTGTTGAGAGTACCAGGTATGGTCAGATAGAATGCCTCCACTGCACTGCCTAACTCCTGGATACTCTGAAAGTTTCTCCTTCCTGGTATTGTAAGGTAGAATGTTCACAAGTACAGCAGATACATCCTCATGGAATGCCCTTACTTTTCAGTTTGAATTCTGGGTACCTCTGGTTGATGCATATGCTTTGCTGCTAGATGTTCATAGTCATGGAAGGTGCATTGTCGGAAAGTGGACAGAGATACATCCAGGTGGATCCATGTTCCACAGATGTCCTAACATTCTATTCAATAAATGGAATGTCAATGGAGTAGGCAAACTAGATATGATAGAGGTTACAGGACCCGCGTGGACAGAAGTAAAAAATGGCTGGGGAATGTAGTAAGATCTCTTGTTTTGCCAAAGTTAATTCATCCTAAAGGAAGAGAGGAAAATGAGAAAAGCTTCATGAGTCCTTACAAAGGAACAGCTGTAGATGTACAGCTGCATTCTCTCAGCCTAGCATCACCTTTCTGTTCTTTCATACATTGTCAGATGCCTCTGTTTCTCCACAACCAGGGAAGATGTGATTATGGCTTTGAGTTACATAGACACTGCTGGCAACTGTACGTTAAAGCTGAGTTGTTTGTCTTCTCTTTTGAGATCTTTGAGTTTCGGACAATGGGGCTGAGGAGGCTTCTGCTAATGAATACTCCTTACTGTCTACTTTAGATGGTGCCTTTTCTACTAGGATTGTGCAAAACACACTTACAATTTCATTATAAGATGAGCAGAATTGGAGTCACCTTCCTTGTTCCATTCTTCTTGACTCTTAACTCTTGATTAGAAGACCTTTTCCATCACCACAATCCTTTTCTCAATAAAAACTAGCTGTGGTTCAATTTTACCCTTGGAAATCTGACCATTTATGTTTACTTAAGAGCATGACTGTCATTTTCTGTAGCATTGCCTGGAATGTACAAAACTCTCGTTGCAATCAGAATGCTAGGTATGTACCACTCACTCCTAATAGATGGAGCCTTGGCACAGAGAATTAAACTAAATAAAAACTACTCTCCACTATTTCCACTGTCCTCCCTGTCCCCAAAGTGTATTTCCAGAAAATGGCTCAAGAGTGTCTCAACATAACCTTATCCTGCTATGAAGCTCTACTCTTAAATCAGATGGAGCAGGATTTACAGCTCTTGTCCATTCATTACTTGTCCTCTCCCCCTTTTAGTGTATTTATGGCATTTCAGTTAAAGGTAGCTGAATGCTTCCAATATTCTGAAGCTATCAGTTTAACAAGTAGACTTATGGGCATCCCTTCAATGTACTTAAGTTCATGACCAGTGTAACACAGCAGCCTGCCCCTTTAAGATATGCCAGTCCTGTTCAGTTAGTCCTGCTCCATTATGCCTGAGTCAGGTGTGAGACTTAAAAGGAGGACAGCCCAGCAGTTGAGGGCTCCCTGAGTCGGGGGTTTAAGGGGCAGAGGAAATCCGCTCCAAATTTCTGACTCCAGGCGGGTGGCCCTGGGAGTTGCTGCTGGACAGAGAGTAGAAGGCAGCTGCAGAGAGTTGCAGGCTTCAAGAGAGTGGCAGTGGGGGCGGGATTAGTGCAGGAGATATCAGTGGAGGCAAAGACACTGGCCAGGTGGGGCTGGGAGGGGCCTACCAATGCAGGAAAGACTCCAGGCAGGAAGGCCTGGGAGTGGGTTGAAGAAGAGCTCAAGCAGGATGGAAGAACTTTTGTTTGTGTGGACGTTTGTTGGATTTTAGTTACTCCTGAAATGGAACTCGGAGAATGACCCAGCTATGGTATGGCTTCCATTGTCATAATCTCAGAGTGCTTCACAATCTTTCATATATTTATCCTTACAACACCCTTGTGAGGTAAGCAAGAACCATTATTCTCATTTTACAGACAGGGAAATGAGGCACAGAGGGACTGCAATCTTGTCTACACTGCACCTCACTGCACTGGGGATTACGGAGGAGTGAATTGCAGAGTGCACCAAAGCGTTGTGCACCAAACTGTACCCATGTGGCTGCTTCTGCCACAAACTAAAAGATACCTAGTTTACATTCATGTAGTCCTGTTTGAAAGAGCACTATGTTACTGTGAACAAGATACCTTCTAGTATGCACCAGCAACATCTACCCAGGGCAGTTAGATCGCAACTCAACTCTGCAATTCAGTTCCACTGGTCTGTGCGGCAGCACTGTGTAGTCATAGCCTCAATGACTGACCTAGTGTCACACAGTCTGTGTCACAGCAGGAAAGTGAGGAGGTCAGTTGGGGATAATGCAGGAAACGGATGTGGGAGTGCGCTAGGCCATGACCAATGGATCCAAAACATCACAGGTCCGCCTGTTAATCCTCTTCCCTCCCTGCCCGTCTCTCTTAGGACGGGAGGCAGGAACTGTGGAATCTCTACAGTGCCAGAATATCATAGCTACAGAGCAATCTAGTGTAAAGCCTGGTTATCACATAAGTGGAGGAGTTGGACCTTGGTGATACAGTCTGCTTAGATGCCTCCATCCATTTATTAAAAACAGTTATGCCTGCAAGTCCATATGTTTCACTGTATTTATTATATAATGCCCCCAACCAAGATACGTTCCCCATATACTAGGTACTGATCATACATAGAGCATAAGACTGTTAGAAGAGCTCATAATGCAAGTGTATGAGTCAGAGAAAGGAGGTATTGCCCAACTTTAAAGTTGGGAAATTGAGGCACAGAGATTGTGATTTACCTGAGATCACACAGGAAAGTCTGTGGCAGAGGATAGGTATTGAACTCAGATCTCCCAAGCCCCATTGCCTTTACCATAAAACCATCTTTTCTCATTCTGCAACCTGAAAAAAAATACACACTTCATCAACTTGAAAAAGAAAAAGAAAGGAAGACCAAGCAGTCCATTTTGAAAAATATATATATATATTGGAATAATTCAGGATCTAGACTGTGTACTAAGAACATACTTTGTTCCATGGCTGCATTAAGGAAAAATAAGCTTACTCCCAGATGGAATATTACTCATGGAGTCATATTATCCTTTGGGAGTGTTAAAGATCTAATGTGACTTACATTTCCAGGCTAACATAGTATGATGAGCTTACTCTGCTGCCAGTTTTACATTTACAATTTATTACTGGAATGCCTTGCTGAAACTACATTGAGATACTTCCTAGGAAAAGTGTAACTCCGCTCATATAGTAATTCCCACAGAAATTCCCACTATCTGTGGTCAGGCAAAGGTATCTCAAACACCTAGTTCACTTCCTGACACACAGAGCCACCATCCTAATATCAGATGTTTGGATTTGCTTGTAACTCAGTAAATTTATCATAAGGAGTGTGAAATGCAGTAATACATGTGATAGCCTCCATCTCAGCCAACTTGCCAGGAGGAGTGGGGGGGAACACTATAGGCAGCCAGGGCAGTAGTATGGGTTGGGGTCAAAGGCAGGAGTAGAGTAGTTTTCAAGCCACATCAGGAAACAGAGTTAAGCCACACCAAGGTTGAAGGGAGGAGTCCGGAGCAAGACCGGACAAAAGATGGGGTCTATAGCAGTAGCAAACCAAAGTCCGCATTGTTGCTCAGACAACTCTCTGTCATGACTTCCTGGTCTAAATAGTTGGTGTAAACCAGCCAGGGATCTTCAGGGTTCTATTGCTTTGTCATCTTTGGGCATTACTTCCTGTGATGCCTAATACTCTAGTAGCGGTTTGAGACAGCTCCAGTGGTGATATGGAGATGTCAGTCATGCAGGGCTCCACAACCCCAGGCTCTAGACCTGTGGATCCTTATGCAGACTTTCTAGCTTAGAGCTGAGAGACCTAGATCCTCGGGATGTGGGGATGGGTAACACACTCAAGAGTAGGTTACACCTAGATTTTGGAAAAGGACTTACTGTAATATGGCCTGCCCAACTGGAGACTATTGACTTCAGTGGGCTTCAGATCAGGCCTGAAGAGGGGATCTTTTTTCTTTCAGTGACCCTGCTGAGTGTGCCTTTTTTGTTTGTTTGTTTGGTTGGTTGGTTTTGTTTTAAGAGGTAACAAATGGCTCACCGCCTCTCATTTTATACAAATTCTGGGGTGTTTTTCAGCAGAAATGGTTTTACTAGCCTGATGTGTCAGAAGTCATTCTGCTTGTAGAAATCTTACTGTCTCTCTCATGAATAGCCTTAAAATACAAGTGTGGTAGTCCATATTTTGGATTCTTGTAAGAATTATCATTTTGTTCACTTGTATTGCAAACAACATTATTTTTTTAAAAAAATTCGTACACTATCTCTTCAACAGGTGCACATCTTATACATATAAATAAAGCTGTATCAAACCACTCCTTTTGTTTTGAATTAATAATAGTGCTGGTGACAAGTGATAGATTGACACTCAGGACATTCACATGCTGTGTTAATCCACTGAACTTCATGGGTAGGAAGAATAAAAGTTTTTCCATTCTGTCCCACTGCTATGTTTGAGTTCTGACCTGGAGGAACCCCTTCTCGTGGTTGAAAGGGAATCCATCTGCTTCTATTGGGATACTATAGATGTCAATGAAAACTTTCCTACTGTACCTGTTTGTCATTGAAGGACTTGTAGTGTTCACACTTGTGAATCTTACTTTTCAAAGTCACGTGAAAACATTAAAAATAAACAGTGGAATGCTGAACAATTCCCAGGGGGTGGTGAATAATTCCCTCTTCGATATTTATGAATTTCTCCAAAAGAATGAGCAGCTTTCTTAAGCCTCCTATATGTGCTCTTAAATTTTGGAGAAGTGTTTGATTTACAGTATTGAACATTATGGCAGTAGTACCCAGAGATAGAAGTGATAGTTCAACTTCTTAAAATGTTATATATAATTATTAGCTGTGTTAGAGGATTAGTCATCTAAATGATCAAATTGGACCAGACACATATAGGCTAATTGGATACCCCCTTGGCAGTATGGTGTGGCCTGCCTGGTGTGGGTTTTTTGAACCACAGGAAGAATTAACCTTTATTGTATTTTGTTTAACTTAGCAATTTAAATAGCCATCCCTTTTCTAGTAGGGCTGTTTTTTCAACCTTCACTTTTTTATGTGGCTCAAGTTTTTCCTCTAGCTTATGAACTATTTTTAATATATAGTGAACTCCAACAGGAGTTAAGCCTCAAAACTTACACTGGGATAAGAAAAAATAAAACATAATGATTTGACAGTTGAAATAAAAGGGAGTAATAATTCTAAATAGTGCTATAATGCCCAGCATTTGAACTCAATATTTTTTGAACTACAAGGCAGAGCTTTTATCCATTCTCCTACAAAGCTTTTGGTTAGCACCAAAGCATCTGCCTACCTTTTCAAAGCTATTGAGTTCAAATCAACTTGGAGTTAGGATCGCTATTAACAAATCTTCATACTTTTATTGTTAGTGTCAAATGAATCACTACATTCCCCATGCTTAATTATCTTTTCCCTTTATCATCAACACCATTGCAGTTAACTGAAACATTTGCACAACTTGCTTTGTGGAGAAATTAAGTATAGAACTTCACTCTTCTCTTACTGGTTTTACCCCATTAACTTCAGGTGAGTTGCTCCAGTCTTATTCTGCCTTAAACACGATTGGAATTAGGGCTTCAGTTTGAAGTCTTTAATAGATATGGGCATTAAAATCTGCACTGGCATTTGGGCAAGATGCAGGGATGGGGCTGAAGGCAAAATCAGGACTAGAGGTTGGATTTAAAGGCAGCAAGGACTCTGAGATTTCAGTCACATATGGCAGATATCTTACATATAGCAAATGAGCTTATCAAACTTAAGTCACTTAATGGTAGATATCTCCAAAGACCTTAATATAAATGAATATGCAAATGTTGGCATGATAAAAGAAGAATTCAATTCATTGTGTAGTTTGTGAGAAAAGTTTATAGAACAGACAGGTAAAATTTGAGATTATGAAACTCAACTTTCATTCACTTTGTTCTTTGATCCACAGTAGCCTTCCCCCATTCCATTTCTGTTCACCTGCCACACCATCATCTAGTTAAGTTCCTTGGCTCCCGCAACAGCCAATTCTTCTCCTGTTGCTTTAATTCTTTACAACATACCATTACTTAAAGCCTCTTCTCTTTTGGCCCACTCTGATTTTACCTTCTCCTGTAACCTGCATGTCTTCAACATTCGCTGCACCTTTAATTTTGGTTGAGAGAGCATTTGGCTACAATAGATATAGTTTAAAAAACTGACAGGAAGAAATGTCCTGTATAGGGTTGCAGACTATATTTTTTTATGGTGGGCAGCAGAGTTGGCGGTGCTTTAGAGCTACCCTCACAGACAAGAAATTAGATGAGATGGGCAGATGGTCTGATCTAATCTGGCAAATCCTCTGTTCTATTGCACTCTAGGCTATCTCAGCTGGACTAAACTAATGACTATATTTGGATCATCATTGGATGAAAAATGCAGGACATGTGTTTAGAATTCTCTTTCAAGACAGCATGCTCTGCCTTAAGAGACTATTAACACCTTCTAATAGTCTGAGTAGTTTATCATTATTCATTAGAAATTGTACTCCAGTTTTTCTAATCTGGATACACCAAGGGCTACACTATCTTCCCCTTCCAGGATGCACTAGTGAAGGGGAAAATATGAAAGCAAGTATTTCTTTCCACTAGTGTACCCATGGAGAGGGAGCCATTATCTGGTAAGCAGTGTGTGTTCAGGAAGTGTGGCTCAGGCTGTGATCCCATACACTAGAATGCCTGCAAGAGGGTGTGGGTGCAGACTGCAGGGATAGCAAGGCATATTTTTCAGCTCATTCCCACCACTGTCTAGGAGGCATTATGTTTTCCAGTAAACTCCAAACACCTGTGCTGAGGTGGTGTGTGTCTTCTCTCTCCCCGTTGTGGCTCAGCCTTGCAGGAGGCATAATTGGGCCATGATTCAAAGCCTTAACAAAGGTAACATTATTAACTAGTTTTAGTACTCGAGTAGTTTTGAGAAATAAAGTTCAAAGGCCATATTCTTAGAGAGAGGTGCCCAAGCTGTGCCTGTGATTCTGGAGTTTGTGCCAGCAGGGAGGCCATTTGATTTTCTACACATCATTGCTTTTCTGTGTGTGCAACACCTGTTTCCACGTGCCTCGGCAGGATTTGACACAAAATGTAGAGGCTCAGCTTTGAACAAAAAAGATGTCCAAAAGTATATGGCAGCTTTCAAGAGAAATGAATGCATTTGGCCTAGTGTCCGCTGCTTGATTTATAACAAGCTAATCTGGATATGATAACTGCAACTGATTATGATCCCAGCAGAATGCAATGGGATGTCACAAAGAGGGCAGACATTGTTAGAATTTGCTAGTGAAGGGTGCAGTGTGTCTTTTGGAGCTAGAAATTGAAAGAAGCAGGTAAAAGCCCATGTCAGAATTGACTATCTAATTTCTCTGTATAGAAGTTCCCTCTGGCTACATGCCTCATGTTTCTCATGGGATTTGCACAAGTAGTTTTACCTAGTTTAGTTTTTCTTTCTTCTACATATTTACTGAGAAGACTAACCCTCAGTTATACTCTGGAGCATACCTGAAGTACCTTCTGGAGCCAGTGTGGTGTAGACCATGACAGCATCTTGAAGCTGCTCTGGGGAGTGGTATGTTTGTCTATGCCAGAGAGCTCAGCTGAGGATTGTGAATCATCTACCAACAATTACAATGCACATATACTTTATCTGCCTCACTGAGGCAGAGGACTATCAAAGCATCCAAAAGCATACAAAATCAGCTGCACCTGAAGTCAATGGTATTCCACCAGGGTGAATATTGTTCATTTGGCCTTGATCTGAGATATTCAGAGACATTGAATTAAACTGTGCTCCTGTGGATAGTATGGCTGGGTTCAGTTCCTTGCTCAGCCACAGATCTGGGGCAAATCACATAGGACCAGATTTACAAAGATATTTAGGCACCTAAAGAGGCAGATAGGTGCCTTGGGGGATTTTTCAAAAATATCTAAGCAGGTTAGGTGACTAACTCCCATTGGAACTAAGTGCTTAATCTATTTAGGAAATGCATAAATTGCACTAGGCACACATTTTACTCTTTAGGTGCCTAAATTCCTTTGAAAATCTGGCTCTTACAGATCCCCATCTGTAAAGTAGAGATAGCACTAACTTCCAGGGGTGCTGTGAGGATAAAATCTATTCAGAATTATGAAGCGCTCATACAGTGCTGTGATGAGGACTAGGTAAAAAAAAATCTTCTACATTAAAAACAGTCACATGTTCACTACGTGGGTCAGAGTTGAGTAATCCCCATTGAAGTCAATGGACATTGGATTAGACCTCATGTGGCAATCAGTTGGCTACAGCAGGGCCGCCCGGGGGGGGGCAAAGGGGGCAATTTGCCCCGGGCCCCGGGCTACGCAGGGGCCCCCAGGAGAACAGCTGAGGCGCCCGCCTCCGCCCCTCTCCTGGAGCCTTAGCACATCAAGCGGCGTGTCTCCGGCGGGGCCCCTGAGCCCCGCCCCGCTCGGAGCCGCGTGGTGAGGGGGGCGGGGCTGCGAGTTTCAGGCTGAGCTCAGCTCCCTCCGCTCAGCCCGGAGCTCACAGCCCTGTCCCCTCACCACGCAGCTCTGAGCGGGATGGAGCTCAGGCCCCGCCAGAGACATGCTGCAGCTGTTCAGCGAGGCGCTGAGGCTCCGGGTGAGGAGGGAGCCGGGGGTAAGAGGCTGGGGCCAGGGGGGGTTGGCTAAGGGGCAGGGAGTCCTGGGGACAGTCAGGGCACAGGGAGGGGGCAGAGGTTGGGGGAGGTGGTCAGGGGGCAGGGAATGGAGGGGTTGGATTGTGGGTGTTCAGGGGTGGTGGCTGGGGTTGGGGCAGACAGGGAGCAGGGGTGGGGTCCCAGGATGGTGGTGGGGTCTCTGGGGGATGGTGAGGGGACAAGGAGCAGGATGGGTCGGGGATTCTGAGGGGGGCAGTCAGGGACAGGAAGTGGGTGGGGGTCAGATAAGGGGCAGGGCCAGGCTGTCTGGGAGGCATAGCCTTCCCTACCCTAAAGCTCATTCAGCAGTTTGAGGCTTGCAGAAGAGCCAAGCTGTTAGGTTTTCCATTAGGGCTACCATCCCTTTCACTTCTCAAATGCCAAATTATAGTCTACATTTAATTTCAGTGCCATAGGGAGATTCATGTCAGGGGAGGGTAGCTTCATTTACAATTAGCCACTGGGGGGAGGGATCACATGAGAAAAGCAATATCCTTCCCAACTCTACCAAGGGAGACCCCCCTCCCCTGCATTCCCTGAGGCTTCAGAGGGGTTAATTCAGTGGTTCTCAAACTTTTGTCCTGGTGACCCTTTCACATAACAAACCTCTGATGCGATACCCCCTTTATAAATTGAAAACACTTTTTTATATATTTAACACTATTATAAATGCTGGAGGCAAAGCGGGGTTTGAGGTGGAGGCTGACAGCTCACGGCCCCCAGTAATAACCTCGTGACCCCCTGAGGGGTCCTGACCTCCAGTTTGAGAACCCCTGGATTAATTTAATTTTAGCACCCTGTGTCCATTCACATGCATGTGCTATTTTGAGCATTTCAGTTTTGACAACATAGGCTCATCCCAGATTCTGGAACAAGCTCAAATGCTCAGTTTGTGGAGTATGTACATAATCTTTAGTAAAGAAAAACCCACAGTAACCTTCTCCAGTTTGTGAGGGACCACATGGAGCCAGTCTCTAGGAAACAGATAAATGCATGGAGATTAAGTCCATTAATGGCTATTACCCAGGATGGGTAAGGAATGGTGTCCCTAGCCTCTGTTTCTCAGAGAGTGGAGATGGATGGCAGGAGCGAGATCACTTGATCATTACCTGATAGGTTCACTCCCTCTGGGGCACTTGGCATTGGCCATTGTCAGTAGACAGGATACTGGGCAGGATGGCCTTTGGTTTGACCCAGTATGGCTGTTCTTATATTCTAACCTAAATGAACCCAAAGTTATGGAGACAGATATGAGTCAAGGAAGCCAGCAGAGTATCAGAAACCTGGAAAAATCTCTGCCTGGATGGGCTCAGGTGTTTGGTTACAAGCTGAGGTGGTTCAAAAGTTTTGGATTTTTTTTTAAGCAGAATTTTTTTATTGTTTCTTTAAACAATCAAATACAGCAAGAAGCAAATATTTGGCCACACACTTCTGAAACCTCAAACCATATTCAGGTTTTGGCAGACTAATTTAAGCTTTTCAAATAAAAAACTACAACAAATTTTGAAGGAAAGCAGTCATTGTCCGTGATTTTTTTCTGCTTTTTAAAAACCCCTAGTTTTCGATCCAGAAAAAGTTTTGATGGAAAATATTTGTCCAACCCTTTTAATGAGCTTTATGCCTTTTAGCACTAGCTGATGCTGAGAACCGGTGATACCTTGTAAAGAAGTTTTCTCAAAACTGGGTTTGTGCCGAAATGCGGAAGGTTTATTTTTCCCAGGGGCACCTGTGGAGGGGAGCAAGTGGGGCAATTTGCCGTGGGCCCGCAAGGGCCCCCAGGAGAATATAGTATTGCAATTTTTTTATAGAAGGGGCCCCCAAAATTTCTTTGCCCCAGGCCCCCTGAATTCTCTGGGTGGCCCTGGGCTACAGTGCTATTGCTTGAAGTTAGATATTCTCAGATAAATATTATTCTTGGAGTTAAAATAGAAACAGGCTGGGACTTGTGGATGTTGGGAGGACTGAGAAAGAGATGAATCTAATTCAGAGAATATCTCCGCCATGCTAGTCTAAAAGGAAGTAGAAGATCTTCACTGATTAGTAGGATGGGAAAGAAGTTGCTCCACATGAGTAGCATTCAGTGATCCTCAGAATGAAACCATGGAGAACTGCTGTTCACTTTCTGATGGTGGCATTCAACAACAATTCAACTCCATATCCCTTTGCAAAAATCTTCATTTAGCATCTGGAAGCTATTCAGATACTCCATCACACGTACCTTTTCAAGAGAATACATGAGTTCTGTCCTAGTTCAGCTTTAACTCTCACTCGATTTGCCAGACCTATTCATTTTGTAAAACACTCTCGGCATTAGCTTTATCTTAATGAAAAAGGAAAGGCACAGTAGAATTATTCAAATTCTGCTACCTACAATCCATATTAATAAATCTTTGGACTGCAAAAGCAATCTCCAGTCATTCAGGAATAGCCTGGAACCATTAAAAAGTGATGCATAGCCAAAGAAATAAGTCATATATATTTTAAAAGTACTTTAACCTGCAATGCGGCAAAATAAAAAAGATGACCTTGGTGAACAACTTTATTTACTGTCTAGCAAAAGGGGAAGAAAGCCATCAAAGATGGAAACATGATCTGGAAGTTGATGCAGGTGGAAACAGAGGGCTTAAGAATGTACACTACTGATATATGCCATTGGGATATTGTCACAGGGTAACTCTGGTCCTTTAAGAGGGAGCTGGGCCAGTGCACCTGTGTGTCAGTTGGGCTTTTAGAGAGCAGCAGGGCCTGAGAGGAGGCAAAGAAACCAGGTGAGTCAGAGCTGACCAGGTCAGACAGGAGAGGGGCATGTGAGAACTACCTCAGATCAGGAGACTGAAGGAGCTCCCTGGAGGAAGCTGTAGCTGGAGGAAGGCTGAAGGCAGGGGATCAACAATTGCAGTTTGTTGACTGTCCTCCCCAAGCCACAGAGCCAGGGCTGGAGTGGGCGGAAGGCCAGAGACCAGCACAGTGCCTGCTGACTGCTAAGCTAGAGAGACAAAGCTGAGGCTGGAGAGGGCTAAAGGTAGAGGAGCAGTAGATGGGCTTACCTGCTGATGTCTCTGTGCTGGCTTGCTGGACCAAGAGGAACAGTGAGAGGGACAGGGGCAGTGACAGATGCTCCCTGGTAAGGATGATCTCCCAGCAGAGAGGCTGTGCAGGCTCTTGCTGGGAAGAGTGGGTTTTACTCCAGCTAGAAGGCTGGGGTGGCTGTCCTGGTGGATGGACTGGAAAGGACTGAGAAAGAGCCCAGGTATGGCAAAAGACACCAGAGTATGGTATGTGGAGCATTGAGGGACTAAGATGACCTGGCATATTAAGGACTATATGAACTAGGGGTGATAAATAGATTGTGTTAGGACTTATATTTGGGACATTTTGCACTGTCTTTATAATAAACAGGCCCCAAGGAGGGATATTGAGGGAAGAAAGCCTACTGTGGAGTTACTGGGGACTCTGAAGAAGAGGCAGGCATACGTGATGTGCTGTGGCCTGTTGCACGAGGATGCACCAGGAACGGGCTGCCTTTTCCCAGGTGTCTCAATAGGATGTTGAGCATGGGTCTCAATGGTGCTGAGACCTTGGGTACATAGCACCTTGTTGGAGTTGCTCAACGTTTTATAGGCCTCATTTTTATGCACCATGAAAAGGTACTGTAGCTTCCTCTGGAAACCCATTGCATATATATAATATTCACAAAAAATGTGAATGAATTATTTAAAGTGAGACATGGGATTCTTTGCCATCTAACCTGTGACAAAGTTCCACCTTAATAGAGAATGGAGATGGAACACTCCTATTCGGCCATCTAGCCCACTCCAAGACCCACCAAAGTAGCACTGATACCTCCAATATATTTGTGAGTGCCTTCTCCAGTCTCATTTTCAATGATTCTTCTAATAGGGCATCCACTGCTTCCCTTGGAGAAACTCCTGTAGGCTTTCATACTTGTGATTAGAAAATCTTCCTGATCTCTGTGAAAATATGTATTCCTTGAAGACACTATTTACTGCTAGCTTGGTGATTGGTGTGGAGCAATCAGAGTAGAAAGCTGGCTGAGCCTCTTAATGGATTCATCTAACACTTTCTCTTTTACAAAGCCCTGAGTTCAAACCCTGGGGTAGGTCAAAGGTCACCAGGACATCAGTGATTTCACTTTCCTTCCTCTCTGTATTGCTAGGATTATAGGTACTGTACCTAGCCACAATATGCTGAGATAATTCAGTCCCCTTAACCATAGCCTTTAGTGGGCATTAAAATTCAGCTGACCTTCAGATTTAATGCAGATACTTAGTGTTTGTTAGTTTTAGCTCCAAATTGCCCTGGTTTTTACCTGATGACTCATGAAGTCAGAAGGACAGCGTGGACTAATTCAGGGTAGAGTTTGCCATCTAATTTTTAAGTAGTATCATGTCAACATTTCTTTTAATTGATTCCAAGTTCTTTGGAAGCCCTGACCTGTGCCTCTTCCCATGGCTATGTTACAATTTCAAGTGTGTTTTCTACTGTTCAGTCTGAACATATTCATCAGAACCTAACATTCTCTCTTGCTCTCATTAGAGCGTTTTTAAAGAATTCACATTTAAAAGACTAAAAATCATTAAACGGGGGCCCTCATGACTCTGATGGCTGGCAGCATGTGTGTGAATATTAAGCAACAGTGCTTTGTGTTAAGATTGAAATGATAATGAAATATGTAGGACTCTGGGGTCAGGCATAGCATGTAATGTATTAAATCTTGGACCCAGATTCAGCAAAGCACTTAAGGATGGGCATAAGTGCATTGCTGAATAAGAGCCCAAGTGAACACAGCCCATATCTTTGGGTCCTGAATACTTTCACTACAACCTGTTGATACTCAGTAAACGGTCTTCATGTTTCTTTAATGACTGTATGGTACTAACACTATTCTAACCTCTTCTATCCAAGGATCTCAAAGCACTTCCCAAGTATTTATGAGTTAAGCTTCACAACATGTGGGTTTTCATGATATTGCAATACAGACAGTCTAGCTCCTGTCTACAGCACCACTTACACTGTTGTTCACTGTTTCTGTAAAAGCAGACACAACATTTTCCATTTTTCGGTAAGTAAGTTTCAACAGGTTTGATCAAGTGTAAGCATCGTGGCAGCACTGATATCGAGATGGAAAACAAGCTAGCAGAGGAGTTGGTTCTGGCTAAATTATGCTACTTATCTTTTATACATTAACTCAGAGGCGGGCAAACTATGGCCCACAGGACCCTCCTGCTTGGCCCTTGAGCTCCTTGCCTGGTAGGCTCACCCCCAGCCCCTCCCCTGCTGTTCCCCCTCCCCCGCAGCCTCAGCTCACTGCAGCACCGGCACCGGCTCAATGCTCTGGGCGGCCGGGCAGCGCAGCTGCAGACCTGCGGCCTGAGCCGGTGCTCTGGGCAGCACGGCTCTAGCACCGCCAGTCACCGGTGCTCCAGGCAGTGCGGTAAGGAGGCAAGGAGTGGGGGGCAGGAGGGGTTGGATAGAGGGCAGGAAGTTCAGGGTGGTGGTCAGAGGGCGGGAATGTGGATGGGGTCGGGGTGGTCAGACGGCGGGGAACAGGGGTGGTTGAATGGGGGCAGGGGTCCTGGGGGCAGTCAGGAAGGAGAGTGGGGGTTAGATTGGGTGGCGGGGGGCAGTCACGGGTGGGAGGTCCGGGAGCGGTCAGGGGACAGGGAGCAGAGGGTGGTGGATGGGGCAGGAGTCCCGGGGGGCGGTGAGAAGCAGGGGGGGTTGGATAGGGGTTGGGGGCCGGGCCACACTTGGCTGTTTGGGGAGGCACAGCCTCCCCTAACCAGCCCTCCATTCAATTTTGGAAACCCAATGTGGCCTTCAGGCCAAAAAGTTTGCCCGCCCCTGCATTAACTGTTGCCTCCCACTTCATCCCTGCTCTATAAGGCAAAGTTCCAAAAGGTTTACGATCAGACACAATGGCATCTAAACAGATGGTCCACAAGAGAGGCAGGCTATGAGCTGAAGATTTGTGGCATTTCCAAATGGCAAGCTGCCTGGGGTTTATGTACCTGTACTTTAAGAAATATGACCATGCTCCTAGCAGGTTTTCAAGACCTAGTTCAAGCCCTGAGCCATTGCTGACCTAACTGAAGCTGTACCATAGCTGTAGAATGGATACAAAGATTTCTAATGTGGACAAGTCTAAAAAAGAAGAATCCTTGACCATGCTTGGGAAACCAAGCCTGTTAAGGGTATCAAATGTATACTCTGTGAATGCAATCCCATGAATGGCACCAGCAACAGACACGGGTATGTTCCTCTAACTAAATGTAATGCAAAGTCTACGCAGCTACTACATGCACTTTCCAAGTTAAACATTTGAAAGCACAGTCACTGTTCACACCCCTTTTGTGCTTGCTTTCCCCAAATCTAGTGTAAGAGTTTCCCCAACAGAATTTTTAAATAAAACAAAAATTTAAACACATATTGCAGAATTTTCACGGGAGGAACGCTTTAAATTCATAAATGTAAGTATCCACACTTGAAACCTTATTCTAACAGCTATGTCCAAGCAATAAAGAAAAAAATGGTGCATGTGACCTGTTCCTGTACTCAAACAACTTGTATTTTTGATGTAGAATACTCTCACAAACTGCTAAGGATCAAGAATCATTTAAAAACAAATGATTAACTGAATTTCTTGAATTGAGAAATTTGAAATCTGTCTGTGCATAGTTTGTGAACAAAAAAAAACCAAACAAGCAAGCAAAAATAAAAACCCACAAAACTTCACCAAATAAATGTTTAATTTATTCACCCAGGTCCGTGACAGATAAAGATTGATTTGTAAAGACAGCCTGTTAGAATAGCTTAACTCACACTAGTGAGGAAGAACAGTGTGTGGGACTCTCAGGGAATAAATGCTAAATAAATACTGTCTACAGGTTGTCCCAGGTGAATTGGGTGCCTTATTTTTGAGATTCCTACTTATTTTGGTAGCTAAACATTGAGGCATCCAAAATTACCGGACACTTGGCAATATTGTCCCTAACTTCTCTCAACCCTCAGTTATCCAGTATGTAAAATGGGCACATGTTATAGAGCATTTTGAGATCTGTACACCATATGTGAGTGCAAAGAGTTTATTGTTATTTATACATGGGGCAGCTGTTTTGAAATCCCCTGCTTTTCATCTGCTTGCTTGGGGTAGATTGTGCCCTCCTTAGTACTCAGAAATCAGTGATGTTACTCATAGTTAAAGCTCAGCATTTTTTTGACAAATAGTTTATTTGATGGAAAATGCAGTTTCAGTCAACCCAAAACCATTTGTGAATTTGGTCATTCACAAAATGGCCTGAGGTGGAGGTAGTGATGCTGCTTTCCCCTCCATATCAATTTTAGCTCAGTCATTAGGGTACTCACCTGGGAGGTGGGAGACCAAGTTTGAACCCCCCCTGTAGAACAGACTCAAAACAGACTTTTTCAATTCACCAAAAATTAGAGGAAATTTCAGTTTCAATTTGACCCTAACCCTTCTCCCCCCACACCCGCTCCTGTTTTTCAGACCTGCAACTGAACTGAAAAATCAATTATTTGCCCATCTGTACTTACAATGTCTATAGACTGGGCTTTACTCAGTACGAGTGAGGGAACCACAAATAGGCCCTTGGGTAGATGATAAGCTGCTTTCTTTAAATGACTAGCTCTCATGTTTTGTCAGGGAGCTATAGGTAAACCCTGCCTGCTTTGTCGTCATCGAATAATGCACTATCCCACCCTTTTCTGATTCTGTCTTTCTCTCATTAGCATGTTGGGGCAAAAAGAAGGTCAGGTAGTAATAAAGAGCTAACACTTTGGAATTGCTCTGTCAACAAGGAGAATGAGGTTAGTTCTGAGTCCTCAGTATTTTATAGGCTGTCAGTCAGTAAAGTACCTTGGGAATGATGGAGTGAGCTTTGCATGAGCACAGAGCAGGCATGTGAATCCTGTTTAATGCTGTGACTTGTCATTTTAATGACGTAGGATTAGGGGTGATCAGCTGCATGAGAGTCCATAACACAGTGTTGTTTTTAAATACCTGTAGTTCCATTATGCTGTGTAATTGCCAAACAAAGTATAGTCTGTAACACTGGCTCTGGCACTGATGTGGGATAAATTCAATGTCTATTCCAGGGGTAGGCAACCTATGGCACGTGTGCTCAAGGCGGCACGTGAGCTGATTTTCAGTGGCACTCACACTGCCCGGGTCCTGGCCACCAGTCTGGGGGGCTCTGCATTTTAATTTAATTTTAAATATCCAAGTCAATGGGTGTCAAAGTTAAAAAGCTTCTATATGGAATTACAATTTTAACTGTAGGCATCAAGGTTTGACAAATGTTGGCTGCTATTAGAATAATGGAAACTATGTGCTTTGAGTTCTAAAACATACAGAGACAATTCTAACTCCATAGATCTGGTGTTAGCAGAGAGGGTGATGTCACTAGACTCTGTTGCCAGAAGCAGGGAATGAATGACAGGAGATGGATTACTTGATGACTGCATGTTCTGTTCATTCCCTCTGAAGCACCTGGTATTGGCCACTGTCGAAAGACAGGATACTGGGCTAGACGGACCTTTGGTCTGACGCAGAATGGCCCTTCTTATGTTCTTATGACTAACTCTTTGAGCCTATGATAACTCTAGAATAAGTAGAATATGAATTACAGTAACTCCTTACTTAAAGTCATCCCGGTTAACGTTGTTTCGTTGTTATGTTGCTGATCAATTAGAGAACATGCTCGTTTAAAGTTGTGTAATGCTCCCTTATAATGGTCGTTTGGCAGCCGCCTGCTTTGTCCACTGCTTGCAGGAAGAGCAGCCCATTGGAGCTAGCTGGTGGGGGCTTGAAACCAGGGTGGACTGGCAGCCTCCCTATCAGCTCCCCATTCCCCCAAGTTCCCTGTGCAGCAGCAACCCAACAGGCTAGCAGTTGCCGGGCAGTTCAGCTGTCCCTCCCCCCACTGCTGTGTGCTGCTCCTGCCCTCTGCCTTGGAGCTGCTCCCCGGAGCCTCCTGCTTGCTGTGCAGGGGGAGGGGGAGGGAAGAGAAGGGGGCTAATGTTAGGGTGTCCCCCTTCCCCCTACTCCTGCACCCCGACCCCATTTCCATAGAGCCGGGGGGGGGGGCATGACACGACAGGGCTCAGGACAGAGGGAGCTTCGTGGAAGCAGCTTCTGTCTCAATTTGCTGATCTACTTAAAAAGGCAGTGTACTTAGAGTGGGGTCAGCGAACTGAAAGGGGCCTTGTGCATCTCTCTCTCTCTCACACACACGGAGGGTGTGTGTCTCTGTCTGCTATGCTGTCTCCCCTCCCTCTATTCGTGCAGCCTTTTAGTGTGTGAGGCTACATTAACAACAATGGGTTAACCCGTGAGGGCTCAGCTGATTGCTAGTTTATCATTTAGCAGTAAGGCATTCCCTGGGAAATATCCCACCCTCTGACTCCTCCACTTCCCCAAGCTTCACAATCATCATTGCTCTTTATCAGCATTAAATTCTTTGTTTAAAACTTTTACTGTTTGTGTGTGTGTTTATATATAGTCTTTTGTCTGGTGAAAAAAAATTCCCTGGAACCTAACCCCCCATTTACATTAATTCTTATGGGGAAATTGGATTCGCTTAACATCATTTCGCTTAAAGTCGCATTTTTCAGGAACATAACTGCAACATTAAGTGAGGAGTTACTGTACTTGTTCAGCTGCTGATTGTGTTCTAATTCATTCTCTTAGGCTCAGAGAATTTAAGGCTAGAAAAGACCATCATAATAATCTAATCTGATCTCCTGCACAACTCAGACTACAGAACCTCACCCACACAGTCCTTCAATAGGCCATAACCTCTGGCCAAGTTACTTATACCTTCTAAATTTGGCAATACTTAATTGCATTATGTAGTCAAAATATAACTTGGGTACATGCAATTTATTTTCAAGGCAAACTAGTTTGTGTGCTAATGTGAAAATACACACCAGAATTGAGATGTTTTCAAAAAGGATTTCAGCATACCCTGTCATAAGTGTTTTCTGAAGAGATTACCTAAATTGGTTGCTTAATTGAGATGAGTTTTTAATGAATGCAGAGTAGAATTTTTCTCTGCACACTCGAGAATTCTCTGAGGGGCATATTCTTAAGGGAAGACTTAATCAGGCTATTTTTTGGCAGTTTTCACTCAGCATTATGTCTAGTTATATTGTTATGCAAGTGTTTATATATTGGGATTCTCATGCATGTGCTTGTTTTTCTTATTCACTCCACAATATTATCAGTGTGGAATCAAATGTTGAGGTACTAAAATAGTCAATACAGTGGTGCAGCAGGAACACTCACGTCTAAGAGGAGATGTTCTGGATGCCTGAAATGAGAGGGAGGAGGAATGAACTTCTCCTGTGGTTTAAGTGAATACTAATGTTTAGTAGAAGTGTTATGAATTCTCAGAGCCTTCAAAAACTGAGATTTTCGTATTTCATTTTCAATTTCCAAAAATGGTGGATTTTAGTTGAAGGATTTCAGAAATATTTACCAAGAGATTTACAAAGTATATCCTGCCTCAACACCAGCCTTATTTGCAGCAAATTCATTACTTCAAGTTTGAGGGTAGAGAGTAGGAAAGTCCAATGACATGTTTGTACCAGTAATAAATACTCAAGACAGCTGAACAGCTAAGGAGGAATGTGCTACTTACCTAAGGAATCTTGCCATAACCACAGTCCTTTGCATTTCTCAGCTTGTCCTCAGTTTTGCTTCAGTACTAAAAGAGAGGCATTAAAGAACTGGCATATATCACTGGAAGGTAGCCCCTCTTATTTTAAAAAAAATCCCCGGCTCTACTCTAGGTGAGTTATAAACAAGCTACCCCTGCCTTTCAGCCAATGCCTTATCAGAGAGCATCCCAGCATCATTTGAGTGTAACTGTAAGCTGTGTAAGCCACTTAGAGACTGTGGCTTTCTTAGAGAATACCCATGCTGGCTATCTGTGCTCTGAAGTTAGGTTTATAAATTGTCACACAAAGAAAACAGAAACAAGCACTTCCATTGGGCAGACAGTAACTCTGCAGCACATTCTCATACTTCCTGTTTTTGTCTTCTGTTCACATCTGTTTGTTTCCACCATCTATAACCTTGTTGTTGAATTCTTCATCCATGCCTTTGTCTCCTATCACTGTGACTGCGACATCATCCTACCTGGCCTCTAAGTCCCAGATCCCCAGACTTCAACAAGAGCAGAATGCTGCTGCTCATCCATTCACATGTACAAAGACATACAGTCATATCTCCCTTACCCTCAAATACTTCTACTGGCAGCATACCCATTTCAGGATCCAGTCCAAAACTGACAGCCTTGTTTCTAAAATCCTCCCTAGCCTTGCTTCAGGCTCTTTTGTCCTTGGCGAATCTATCCTTTCCTCAACTAGCACTGGCATCCTCTCTTTACCTTCTCACTATTATTGGCACAAAAGTAATCTCCTTTGCACTTCCTGCCATCTGGACAGCCAGTCTCCCTATGGCCTTCTGCCTCTCTTACTATCCATCTCATTTCAAATCCTCTGGCTTATACCTCTGCATTCTCTCTCCCTTTGCTATTTATTCTTGATACTGGGTCTTTTAATTAAATCATTCAGGGATACCGGGGTTTTGTTTTGTTGCAGGACACTAACAAAATAAAGTTGCATTGAGTTTAGTGAGAAAGCACACATCATGATCACAGACCAGTGACCAGTCAAATGTATGCACAAGCCATTGTCTGAAGTGTCTTCACATGCAATTTTGACCAGCTTCAGGTAACAAACAAAAATCATATCCACATCTCTTTGTATATAGTTCTTTTTCTCTTGGTGAATTAACTTATCAAATCAATCAATAATTTTCCCAGCTCTAATAAAAACTAAAGCAGTACACAGGAATCAGCCATTATCAGTAACTCACAGCTGATTAAGGATATACTAGTTCCCTTGTGGTAGTGGACATTACTACTCACACTACATCTGAGTAAAGGATACGTTTGAGGGAGCATTCTCACAAGGAAACAGCCTGACAATTGCTTTTACTTATATCACATTGTTTCCTCTCCTCTTTCCTTTTGTGGCTTTAAAATTGTATGCAAGCAAGTGATAGAAATGTACCAGTTGGAGGTAGTTAATCATCAAAAGGACAGTATTCCAGCTGATATCAGAAGGAGACATTGAATTTCACCACAGGAACTCAGGGTAAAAAAATATTTTCAGGTTAGATTTATTTAAAGAGTTCATTAAGAAGAAAGCTGGACACAAAGTATTGAAATCTCTATGATGACATAAGCGGGAAGCATGCAAAATCTTTGAGGCAGGTCTCCTCGAATCTCATAATGGAGGCAGATTTATTGGATCAAATCTGGAAGTACTTATTTATTCAGCCAAAAAAAAAAAAGTGGAAATTGGGACTCCTGAAAGGCAAAGTGATGGAGCCAGCAGAGTTCTGCTGTCCACCATCTACTAATAATCTCAGTATAAGCACTTGGTGAATCTTTAAACTTAAAGTCTGTGACCTAGAATAAGACTGTCTTGCAGTTACACCTTGAAGAAAAACTATCTATCACTCTTTAATGAAAGTGAGGACCCCTCACCTCAATCACAGTTCTCTGTGGAACAGGTTCATTACAGTGCAGGAGGAAGTCATCTTGCTGAAAAGCTATGAGAGCTCTTCAGAAGAGACGGCAACCGTGTTCAGTAATAGTTAATCATAAATAACATTCTAATGCATCAGAAAGAGGAAAGACTGCTATGCCATACCTAGCCACCAGGGGGCAAGCCAGCTGCTTGTCATTCCTTGACACCCCTAATTGGCTTTGAAAATATCAACCTAAATATTTTCCTCTGATTGTTAAACCAAAAATTGTATTGGGTTGAAAACTAGTTTACAGTTTCTTCTAGACTATTTGAATGTTAGTCCCTGCACCAGCAAAAGCAATCCAACAAAGCAAACAATCCAACAAAGCAGTGAAGCATGTGTTTAATTTTAGGCATATGAGTAGTTCCATGGACAATAAGTGTGCACTTAACTGCGCTCTGGGTGAATTTTATCCCAAAGAATATCTGCTGCCTGTCTCATTAAATCCTGCTTTTGGAATCAGGACTCCAATTCATAGCTTATTCGTGGTATCAGGTGAACCTCCCCTTGATGGCTATTGGATTTTAAAATCGATTGTGTTACTTATTAGTAGTAAACAAGGTCCGTTTTTTTGTTTTTCGGTTTTTGGCTTTTTTTTTTTGAAGGGTTAGAGCTCTGCACGCAAGGAAATTGCTAACAGCTATTCTTTTTTAGAACAGAAAATGCTCTTTTGTAATCATATCATTCATGAACTGTGAATCATCATGGATTTTCCATGAGCAGAACAATATTGAAACACAAAAAACACAGGAACCTGAACTGAATTTTCAGATTGTCTGAGATAGCAGGTTATTTTGTATTTGTCAAGTACAGAAGCATTAAATGTTTCTGTTTACATTATTTTTTCTCTCATTATTTAATTTTGTCATAAATTTAATGGACCACATTCATGCCTGGTGTAATTCTAGGGAAATTAATGGAATTACACTACAGATTAATTTACCCTTTGATTTTTGAACCTGTTTTACAGTGAACACATGTTTGGTGTCAGAGTCTTTGCCTCATTCGTCTGGCACTAGAGGGATAAGGATATAGTAGAGAGAGAAATAAATATAGCACATTTATGCTTTCTTTTTAATTTTCACTGAAATTCATCAACAACTAAACCTTTTTTTAGCAATATTTTACATTATTCTCTTCTTGGTCAGTGGTTACATTAAGCTTTATAGTATCTGCCACAGCAGACCATGAGAATATCTTGATTCCTTGAGGCAGTGGATTGATTTTTTTTCTTTTTAAACCACAGCACAATATAAGTTTATGAGAGGAGAAACCCTGAGACACTTTACCGAATGTCATCCTTCTCAGGGCCTGTGTGGTTTCAGTATTCCTCTGTTGAAGTGTAATTCACAAGCACAATGAAGAGAAGTGTGAGTGTAATACATATACCGGTATATGTCTCTGGAGGACTGTTTGACTGGACACAGGGCCTGAACCAAAGCACTGGATCCAAGCACAGCCAGGCATGGGAGTGAGAAGATCCTTTTCAAATCTGAATACATCAAAATGGGAAGGTTGGGCCCTGTCACTTCAATGGGACAAATCGAGACCCTGGATCTTAATGTCACTGAAATTTGGAGGTTGGCTGACTCTTAGGGTAGATTTTTTTCTAGTCCCATGTGGATGCACGAGGCATAATCTAGGCCCTTGTACTCCTGGCATTCAAGAAGCAGCGGAGATTATTGATCGCTGAATTATCCCCCCCAAAAGCATTGTGAAGGGGCAGGGTGCTGGCTCGAATTGCCTACTCTGGGCTGATGCAGGGAGGAGTGCACCCTGCAAAAGGGACCTTTCAGCTGTGCATACACCTGATGCTGTTGAGACACCAGACCTCCCTTTGAGTTTAACATGGTGTAAAACTAACCTGCCATACGGGCATGCTGCTCTCTACATATATACCTGCAATGAGTGAATCTAGTACACTGCATCCAAGAGATTCATGAATTTTTCAGCATTCTCGATTCACAAAGCATCTTCCTCTCAAATTCATTCCATGTTTATTTTTCTGTAAACTAACAAAAATCTGCTTCAAAAGGGAAACCAGTGCATAGAGTAAAGAAATTTATGAAAGGGAGCCTTTAATGTATGCCACGTGTTCTTCTCAATGAGGCTATGACTAAGACCTGGCCAATGACTGGATGGGCCAGCTACCAGAGAGTCAGTTACTGTAAAGTTATGTGCCACACAAAAATAGAAAGAACAATGCACTATGTTCAGTCTTCAGGACTATGAAAACTATTTACACTAACTATTAAAGGGAGAACTAGCAAATACCATCCTAGATGATATTTACTGTTGCCAACCATGAGCGTCCTTGATATGTGAGATTATCTGAAGCTGTTGCATTTTTCTGATCCAAAATTGTGCTTTCAGTTTTTCCCCGGAGAAGTCTAAGTTTCTAACTGATTTGTGTTTAAGTGGTTCATCAGAGTAGTAGCTCCCCACTACAAGAACTGATCATTTGGCCTGTGCGTGGAGTTGTGGAGAAGTAATCCAAGTGAGATTTCTCCAAATGCTGATGTCTCTGAGATCTCAGCCAGAACAGCTGCTACTAAGAATCAAATAGAGTGGCCTGAGAAGCAGCCACTGTCTGTCCTGTGCCCAGTTACACAAGAGATTCTTCTCTGCCAGCTGCTTTTCTGTTCTCCCTGAATGGTCAAAGCTCTCAGGGTATCCTGTTAGTGTATGAAATTTTCCAAGCCATGTTGGAGCTGTGATTCTTTGAACTCTCATTTTTTTTCATCCTGCCTAACTGCGTTATCTTGCATTAATTCATTTCCTCAAGCACTGTGCTCTCAGAGTGGTCTATGCATCATGTACGCTTACCGATCGAAATATTACTTTATCAGTGTACTTTATTTGCCAGAAGCCTGGAGAGGTAATACTTCACCAGGCGGGCAAATTAACCAGAATCCACAGCTGAACTCAGGGTCCATTCTTCTAATTACTCTACAAATATATAGTAAGAGATTAAACTCATTGGGATATAGAGTGGGAGGGAAAATGGGCATAGAGAGGTGAACAGACTTGTCTAAAGACATGAACCAGATCACTAGCAGAGCTGGGAATAAAATCCTGTTTTTCTGCCTCCTGGTCCAGTGACGGCCATACTGGGTCAGACCAAAAGTCCATCTAGCCCAGTATCCTATCTTATGACGGTGGCCAATGCCAGGTGCCCCTGAGGGAATCAATAGAACAGGTAATCAAGTGATCCATCCCCATGTCGCCCATTCTCTGCTTTTGGCAAACAGAAGCTAGGGACACCATCCCTACCCATCCTGGCTAATAGCCATTGATGGACCTATCTTCCATGAATTTATCTAGTTCTTTTTAAAACCCTGTTATAGTCTTGGCCTTCAGAACATCCTCTGGCAAAAAGTTCCACAGGTTGACTGTGTGTTGTGTGAAGAAATACTTCCTTTTGTTTGTTTTAAATGTGCTGCCTATTGATTTAATTTGGTGACCCCTAGTTCTGGTGTTATGAGAAGGAATAAATAACATTTCCTAATTTACTTTCTCAATACCAGACATGATTTTATAGACCTCTATCATATCCCCCCTCAGTCTTCTCTTTTCCAAGCTGAAATAGTCCCAGTCTTCTCTGATTCTCTTAACCTTTTCCACTTCCAAGATAGATAGATAGATAGATGTGGCGACCACATTTGCACACACTATTCAAGATGTGACCATACAATGGATTTATATAGAATCAATATGATATTTTCTGTGTTATTATCAATACTTTTCTTAATGATTCCCAACATTTTGTTAGCTTTTTTGACTACCACTGCACATTGAGTGGATGTTTTCAGAGAACTATCCACAGTGACTCCAAGATCTCTCTCTTGAGTGGCAATTGCTAATTTAGACCCCATTATTTATATGTATAGTTGGGATTATGTTTTCCAATGGGCATTACTTTGCATTTATCAACACTGAATTTCATCTGCCATTTTGTTGCCCAGTCACCCAGTTCTGTGAGATCCCTTTGTAGCTCTTTGTAGTCTGCTTTGGACTTAACTATCTTGAGTAGTTTTGTATCATCTGCAAAATTTGACACCTCACTGTTTACACCTTTTCCCAGATCATTTATGAATATGTTGAATAGAACTGGGTCCAATAGAGAACCCTGGGGGACACCACTATTTACCTCTCTCCATTCTGAAAACTGACCATTTATTCCTACCCTTTGTTTCCTATCTTTTAACCAGTTACCAATGCATGAGAGGACCTTCTCTCTTATCACACCTTACTTTGCTTAAGAGCCTTTAGTGGGGGACCTTGTTAAAGGTTTTCTGAAAATCTAAGTACACTATATCCATTGGATCTCCCTTGTCCACATGCTTGTTGACCCCTCAAATAATTCTAGTAGATTGGTGAGGCATGATTTCCCTTTACAAAAATCATGTTGACTCTTCCCCAACAAATTATGTTCATCTATGTATCTGACAATTCTGTTCTTTACTATAGTTTCAACCAGTTTTCCCAGTACTGAAATCAGGCTTACTGACCTGTAATTGCCAGGATCACCTCTGGAGCCCTTTTTAAAAATTGGCGTCACATTAGCTATTCTCCAGTCATTTGGTACTGAAGCTGAGTTAATGTTAGCGGTTGGCAGTTCTGCAATTTCACCTTTGAGTTCCCTCAGAACTCTTCAGTGAATACCATCTGGTCCTGGTGACCTATTACTGTTTAATTTATCAATTTGATCCCAAACCTCCTCTAATGACACCTCAATCCGGTTCAGTTCCTCAGATTTGTCACCTAAAAAGAATGGCTCAGGCCTGCGAATCTCCCTCACATCGTCAGCCATGAAGACCAATGCAAAGAATTCATTTAGTTTCTCTGCAAAGGCCTTATTGTCCTTGAGTGCTCCCTTAGCATCTCGATCATCCAGTGGCCTAACTGGCTCTTTAGCAGGCTTCCTGCTTCTGATATACTTAAAACAAAAATTTGCTATTACTTTTTTAGTCTTTCACTAGTTGTTCTTCAAATTCTTTTTAGGCCTTCCTAATTATATTTTTATACTTAATTTGCCAGAGTTTATGCTCCTTTCTGTTTTCCTCACTAGAATTTAATTTCTACTTTTTAAAGGATGCCTTTTTGCCTCTATTTCTTTTATTTTGTTGTTTAGCCACAGTAGCTCTTTTTTGGTTCTCTTACTATGTTTTTTTTAATTTGGGATGTACATTTAAGTTGAGCCTCTATTATTGTGTCTTTAAAAAGTTTCCATGCAGCTTGCAGGGATTTCACTTTTGGCACTGAACCTTTTAATTTGTTTAATTAACTTCTTCATTTTTGTGTCATTCCTCTTTCTGGAATTAAATGCTACAGTGTTGGGCTGCTGTGGTGTTTTCCCTACCACAAGGATGTTAAATTTAATTATATTATGCTCATGATTACCAAGCAGTGCAGCTGTATTCACCCCTTGAACCAGATCCTGTGATCCACTTAGGATTAAATCAAGAATTGCCTCTCCTCTTGTGGGTTCCAGGACTAGCTGCTCCAAGAAGCAGTCATTTAAGCTGTCAAGAAACTTTATCTCTGCATCCTGTCCTGAGGTGACATGTACCCAGTCACTATGGGGATAGCTGAAATTCCCCATTATTATTATTTAGGGTTTTTTTTATTTTTATAGCCTCTCTCCCTGAGCATTTAGCAGTCACTATCACCATCCTGGTCAGGTGGTCGGTTATATATCCCTACTGCTATATTCTTATTATTCAAGCATGGAATTGCTATCCATAGAGATTCTATGGTACAGTTTGGTTCATTTAAGATTGTTGCTTCATTTGATTCTACACTTTCTTTCAAATACAGTGCCACTCCCTCACCAGCAAGTAGACAGATAGGATAACACTGAGGGCTTGTCTTCACTATGGGGGTAAGTCGACCTAAGTTACACTATTCCAGTTATGTGAATAACTGGGGATGGATAGCTTAGTGGTTTGAGCATTCGCCTGCTAAACCCAGGGTTGTGAGTTCAATCCTTGAGGAGGCTACTTAGGGATCTGGGGCAAAAATTGGTCCTGCTAGTGAAGGCAGGGGGCTGGACTCAATGACCTTTCGAGGTCCCTTCCAGTTCTAGGAGATTGGTATATCTCCAATTATTACCTTTTTTAGTTGGAGTTGACGTAACTTATGTCGACTTATCCCAGTGTCCTCACTGCGCTGCATTGACAGGAGACTCTGGTTGACTTGCCTTACTCTTCTTGGAGTTCTGGGATCAACTGGAGAGCGCTCTGCAATCGATTTAGCGGGTCTTCACTAGACCCGCTAAATCAATCCCTGCTGCATCGATTGAAGCAGTGTCAATCTTCCCAGTAGTGGAGACCAGCCCTCAGATTCATAGAAAATTTTTAGGCTCCAGAAATAGGAAGAGGAGGTAGTGGTTGAGTTCCAAAAGACACATAGTCTAGCAGATTATAAACAAGAGCCAAGAAGTTTGATTCCCATTTCTGCCATTAACTGACCTCAAAACTTTGTGCTTATATGTCAACATTATTATCCTCATTTTCGCACATACTGAGACACAAAGGTGAAGTGGCACTAAATCATACAGGAGTTCATGTTGTAATTAGGATTAGAACACCAGTTGCTCACTTTGTCAGAATAATCCTGGAGTGCATTTTATGGTGGTGTCCCTGAGGTAGGGGAGAAATGTTTTGATCCACAAATGTTTGGTGGGTCAGGAGGGGGGGAAATGATTTAAAAAAAAAAACCTCTGTTTACAGGGTAACAATTTTCTTCTGCGGTCCCAATTACATCAGATATTCTGTGGAGTTAATCACATTTGAGAAGAGCAGCTAGGCACAAGTTGCTATTTCCTAACCTGTAATCAGCAGGCAAGAAATAATTATCATGTAAACACAGCTTCATTATACAATGGGTCTGATTTACTGCTACTTGTTTTAAGTTTGCCTTTAAAATAAATAACACAAATAACAGGTTGTCAGCGGCAGAGTTTCATGGATTTTAGTGTTTGAAAGATTCAGAATGCACAGTAACAGTGTGTCACCATACATGCTACATATATGAATCTACATCTACGCTGCATGTAGGAATGTCTACATTCCGCACTCCTTATGGCAGAGTGGAATGCATACACTTCATGACTGTCTGACATGGGTATAAATAGAAGCTGTAGACGGTGAGGCACTGCTCAAGCACGAAGAGTAAAGAGATGCCTGAACCCTGTGGATATGTTCCCTACCTGGCTCTCTACATGCTCAAGCAGTGCCTCCCACATCTACGCTGCTATTTTCTGATAGCACAGCACCATTTTGGAAAAGATATTTTGGAAAACAAAATAGGATGCAGAAAGAGGAAGAAGAGGTGGTGGTGAGTTCCAAAAGACATGTAGTCTAGTGGATTATGCTCAAGAGCCAAGAAGTTTGGTTCCCACCTCTCTGACATCAGGAAAGCAGTGGGACACTACTCTGGTAAAAATAGCAGTGTTGTGTTCCAATGCTTTCCTGCTGGTGGAGCTTTTCCTCACTGCAGGGAAGGGCTCCAACAGTGAGGAAAGGCTGTGGCAGAGAGGAAACAGCAGGGAAAGGCTCTGGAAGCTCTCCATTGCTGGAGCCTTTTCCAGGGGCGGCTCCAGGCCCCAGCACGCCAAGCGCGTGCTTGGGGCGGCAAGCCACTGGGGGCGCTCTGCGGGAGGTCCTCCGAAGCCGCGGGACCAGCGGACCCTCCGCAGGCAAGCTGCGGAAGGCAGCCTGCCTGCCGTGCTTGGGGCAGCAAAATGCCTAGAGCCGCCTCTGGCCTTTCCCCACTGCAGTGAAAGACTCTGGCAGAGGGGAAAGGCTCTGGCAGGGGGAGGTAGATTTACACAGATTTAAGGGCCAGGTTGTGCCACCTTTACTCACATCAAGGGGTATTTTACTCCATTAATCTTTACTTATATGGCCTCTTCAGGGATTTGTATATCCCATCTTGCCTTCTCCCTCCACACGATATCCCTTTTCTTGTAATTAATTATTAGGCTGTGTTGCTGGGGCCAATAAAAGCCCAGTTTCTACTGATCAGAGAATCACTCTCACTTGTATTTTTGTGGTTTTTCTACTGAGCCCTTCCCAACACCCTTTTATGTTTTATTGTGATTTCTTAGAGACAGAAACCTGTTTTAATCCAGCTTTGATATGAGATTTTACTCCTTGCTTTACTGAAATATAGGCAAATATATCAAATAGTGTTACACTATCCCAACAGATTTCATTCGGAGTTATAAAGGATTGCTTCATCAGCAGAGAAGGTAAGAAATATTAATTGCTTTGTTCAGAATAATTTCAAAGTTAGTAAAACAGAAACCATTGATCAATAAAGGTGAGAGGAGGCTTTGGGCTTGAAGGGAAGAAATAATACATTCATTACAGTGAACAAATTCGATACAAGGAATGAATCAATGTCATATCTTGGTGGGAAATGTATTGCATGCTGTCCTAAATAATCGAGTGAAGGCCAGAATGGAATTTATTTTGTGTGGTGTTTAAAAAATGACTCTACCTCCTTGAATGCACAGTTGTTTGATATTTTCCATAGAAGAAAACATAAAATAATGCTATAAGAGTCAAATTCTACCCTTTGAGGTACACTGTAACACTCACCGAAGTCAATAGGCCATATCCTACCATCACCCTGTTTACACAACTCATATGCATATAGAATTTAATAGAGAATTAGGGTTCAGGGTCACGAATCACAGCAGCAAGTCAGGATGTGATGCCCATCACAGAGTGAGATAAAAGAATAAAGCACTTCTTTAAAAAGAAAGGGGATAGTTTTGCTCAGTAAATAGAAGAATACACAAACCATTTCTCCTCCAAGACCACACAATGATGCAATTTCTTAAAAAAAAACCCCGACAACAACGAGGAGTCCTTGTGGCACCTTAGAAACTAACAAATGTATTTGAGCGTAAGCTTTCGGGGCTAGTTCTTCTGCATGCAGTTAGTTTTTCAAGTATCTGGGTTAACTTTCTCCAGTGTGTATCTCCTAGAACAGTCTTCTCTTCAGCATCAATTTTCCCCATATTCACAGAATGCCAGTTGGGCCAGCATTTTATAGGCTTTCTGGCTCCTCTCCTTCCTAGCATGCTTTGCTAAAAAGGAGCTTGACAGGCAGGTTTTTTATCTTCAGCACAACAAGTCTGCTGTAGATCAGAACTTTGAGTCTATTCTCTAGGTACAAACAATTTTTTCAGGGCCTGCTTTCAGGTCTGTTTTCTTGAAAGCGACTGGCCTAGTTTAGTAACACTGGGGGGAAGTGGGAATCTTGGCCCACCTTTTTCTCAAGGCAAACAAGGACAGTTTGTTAAAAGGCAATGAGTGGTTCTTTCTTTCTGGAGGCTCTTTAATCGTCGAAGGCTGCTTTTTCCATCATACCTTGCTTTAGACTTCTATATCCTTGAGAAAGGATTTCCTTTTCCAGGCCATTCTATACACTGTTTTAGAGTAATTTCTCCAGAACTGTTACATGCCTTAAAACAAGTGTATGGGCTTCATCCATATTGTATGCTGTAAGACTCTTCCATAATGGTAGAGAAGCCAATGAAAGTTTGTTGCAGACCAATATCCATGAGAGTTATTTGTATGCATTCTGGGGCAATATCTGAGTGATAGAATATCCATCTCTTATACAGCACTCTGCATCCATAGATCTCAACGCACTTCACAATCTTTAATGTCTTTATCCTACAGCACCCTTATGAGGTAGGGGAGTATTATTGTCTCCATTTCCCAGATTTGGAACTGAGGCACTAAGAGTGTAAGGGCCTTGCTTGAGGTCACACAGGAGATCTATGCCAGAGCTAGGAACTAAATCCAGATCTCAGGCTAGTGCCCGGATCATTGGACCATCCTTGAATTCAAATTGGGCATGTGTAATATTAAATACCATCGAGTAAAAATAACACAACTCAAAAATCAGAGCGAAATTATCTCTCTTCACTGTGATTTGAAACCCTGTCAGTGCAGAGAAGACACAACTTCATATCACATTTCCTATCATTCTTGTCTGTTCTTTTTATTAGTAGTAGTGTCTTGCGTGGTATTGTCTGCTCCCTGACTGAATTATTGAATCTTTGTATGCCAGGGAATAACAAATAGCAGCAAAAAGTGAATCCTCTTATTGCTGAAGAAGAACATCTGTTCCCTAAAGTCTTGTGCGTACAAAAGGGGCATGAACATGTAGCTGAAGTAAAATGTATCTTTGTGAGCATAGATATATTGGCAGAATTACCACCCAGCTGATGGTTGCATTTGTGGGTGCTCACTCAGTCTTTACTCCCATTGATTTCAGTGGGTGTCTCCCTGACTTAAGGACTGAACCTGAATTGAGGCTTATTTCCCAAGTGACATTCAGTGTGTATTGTTATACCTGCTGGTTGTTCAGCAGAGGCGTAGTCCTGGTCTGTACTGGTCTTGGAGCTTCTGTTGGGACTCAGTGGGACCAATCCTGCAAGGTGCTGAGTGCTTAGAACAACTGAGCACCATTAACACCCAGTTTTTTCAATGGGAGTTAAGAGCACCCAGCACTTGGGCAAAACTACTCTTCGTCTCCCCAGATCCAGTCCATTCTGACAAGTAGCTCCTATGGTGTTATGTTAACAGCTGTAATTGGTGCATAGACAAATGCACATTTATTTTTTGCATTGTTTTGAGGTTGAGGCTATGCCATCACTGATGCTAATCTGCATTTCCTGCCTGGAACATTTGATGTGTGCAGGAGTGATGATGGTGGCTAATTAGAAAACCTACAGATCTAATCAGTATAAATGAGAGATGTGGTTAAAATGATTCAGTAGGGGACAGTGGATGAAAATACAAAAAAATCAAAAAAACAAAAAACCCCTAATTTGTTATCCGTAAACAGAGTAAAACACTCAGATTAGTAAATACATTGTGCATATTTTATGTTTTTCCACGGATTTTTTCCCTGGCTTGCTTGGGTTTAGAACATAATACTCAGCTTGTTAGCTGACAAAGGAGTTTAACACATGTGTTTACTGTGTTGACTATTCAGTATTATGACTGATTTATTAACACTCTGACTACAAATAAAAAGCTGAGCAAACATGGAAATATGAAAACATAACATGGGACTTGTGATGCATTTTACATGAACTTGGCTGTCATTCATCCTCTGGAAAGTATAACTTAGTTTGATTTTTTGCTGCACATCTTGGGAACTACAGAAATTGTTTTTAGCCATTTTGCTCTTCTGCCACCCATTTTACCAAAAAGGGGACACCGTTACAAGTTGGCGCTTCCCCTTGGAGAAGTTCATTCATGAACTGGTTTGAAAGAGGAACTTTGCCCTCTTTGGCATAGTGGAAGTTAGAAGCAGCACAGCTCCTGGATCCTAAATTAGCTCCTGGATCCTAAATTAGGTTGTTCTTTGGGATAAAGGGGGGCTGAAAAAAAATAGTATATTTTGCATTGCTTTAGCGCCTAGATGCCTCAGTCAAGGCTTGGATCCCCATTGTGCTCAGTGCTACTCAGATGCACCAAAAAAAGGAGCCCTGCCCCAAAGAGATCACAGTCTACATGTGTGAGAGATGACAGGTTAATGCAAAAAAAAAATATGGAGAGCACAAGGTAATAGTCAGTTACTTATGGTTAGTGTAATATGCAGTGGCAGCAGCACATTAGCTGCCCAAGCACCGTTAGGAGTTTTATAGATATCATGGCAGAGGTAGCTTGCAGGAGCTTAACATGTAATGGCTTTGAATTTGTACAGGGAAGTCCTGCCATTCCTGAGGGGCAGTATGAGGGGGCAGGTGTCTGTGGGAAAATCTGACTGGTGGACACTGAAAGCTGACTTTGGGTTCCTGGCTCAATAGTGTATAAGAGATTTGAGTTACCTGAGACTTGCCAATCTCTAAATCTGGTGGGTTGAAAATTGGTCCTGCAACCCCCAGCACCTCCACTCAGCTGTCTCAGCAGTCATAGGTACAATGATTGCAGAGAAGAGAGGAAATTGAGGTTAAAAATTTGCATATTGAAATATCTGTAGATAAAACTAGTTCCTAAGATCAGCGGTTCACAGGAGTTCAGCTGCAGCATTTGGGTGGCACTGTGTAATGAACACAGGGGCTTCAGCCAGCAGATGCAACCATTCCATAAATCATACACAAACTGAAGAGCTGGGATTAGGACTTTGCTGCTTCAGCTGCCACTCAAAGCTATGAGACCTGTAATAGGTCCATTATTCTCTCTGTGGTTCAGTCACAAGAGGGCAATCTCTCTCTCATGTACACAAAGTCAATATGTTACATACTCCTATTTAAAATCGGTGTCTCATGAGCATTCATTGAATTGAACAGGAGACAATGAACTCAATTAAATCAATGGTAATTCTATTACAAAAGAGAAGAGACGAGACGAAGGGAGGGTTTAATAATTTGCAAGTTGCTAGTAGAAAGGTGATGTGCTTGGAAAAGCATTGCAGTGGCCAGACTGTGCATTTATCCATCGCTGCTGCATTAGTGGGGAGTGAAGAGGGCTATGCCTTGGCAATGACTCCATAGCTGCCCTTCCTGCAGAGAACACAGACAGGCACAGTGCTTCTAGGGACATGGGGAGAGCACATACAGGAGCAAGCATTGTTTCTCCCTATTAGGGAGAGCATGTTTCTCCCTCAGCACTGGCCATGGGCCAATGGAAAAGGGGTTAGAGCCAGGGGTTCAGCCTTGCTCTACCCTATTTCAGGTAATTGGCATCGTTAGCAGTTCTATGACTCCTTCCTATTTTCTGCAGACATGCACAGTGAGTGGGGCTTCAGTGGCCAGATCTTAAAATCCTAATGTTGCCGGACCTTTGACAAGAGAAACTTGTATATGATTCCATCATTCACTTGGTGATACTCCCAAGAAATCCATACCATGTACACGTGTAGCTTTTCTACCCCATCTTTGTGAGTGGGACAGTGTTCCGGCAGTGGTTGGGAGTGTCCATTGGTGATGCGGCTATGGTATCCATTATAGCCATGTTCTCAATAGGAGCAGCACCTCTGAAAATTGGGACCTACAAAATGGGCATGGTGAGACCAGAGAAGTGGGTTTGGGATACAGCCACAGGGGAACACCCCCACGATGAACATTAAAGCCAAGTTCTGCCTTCAGCTTAGACTTGCTGGTGTTTTTAGAGTTGTTTTTATGGCAATGGAATCACTTCAATCCCACTTGGGACCCAGGCAATGTCATGGTGTTGCATAGTAGTGATGATTGATGCTACATGATTACCCAGTCATCCTCATGATTTTGTAAGATATGCATTTGTCCCATTAGATTTTAGCCCAACCTTAGCTGTGTGTATACATAACTCCCATTAACTTCAGTAGGTGATGAGGCTGCATATCTGGATCTCTGGAGCTAGTTCCCTCGCTTGTGAGAAGTGCCACAATCTCAGTGGCTATAAACTTGGTAGAAAACTTTGATTTGCCTGCTCTATGCCCAACTCATGCTGCTCAAGGGTATGTCAGAAGCCCCCCTCATCACACAGGGGACTTGTCCTTTTTCCCATTATCAGTTTAGCTGCAGTTAAGGCCTTCCTTGGCCACAAAGGGAGGGTAAGATTTGATCCTAGGAATTTTAAAATCTGGCTTTTAAGGTGCCTGCTACATTGATGATGCTGATTTGCACCAGTTCTCGCAAAGTCCAGGGTTCTAAAGAAAGGACAGAAACCATTTAAAAAACTTTCACACACTGCCTTTAATCACCCAAGCCCTATAAAAGCTGCAAGATATATCAAGGAAATGGTATCAAAAGGTTTTCAAAGAAATTGTTGGCAATTTGCATAATTGTGCCTTCTACAATTTCAAGTTTCCTCTATGAAATGCTAAAGATCTTTTTGTTTCATTTCTTGGAGAGAATGAGCTATTCAAAATCAACCAGGTTATTAAGCCACGGTCTGGAAAACTCAGGGAATCTCACTGGGTAACTCACTTGGCCACATTGAACAGTACCATCCTGAGCCAGCGCTCCGATGGGAATACATGGGACCTCCTGAGAAATAAGGTACCATTCAGTGTAGGTCAGGGTGGCAGGATCATGCTCTTGGAGAGGAATTTAAACTAATGTTCAAAAGTGCTTGTGTGGTGAGCCCTGAGCCACTTACGGGCTCAGGGGAGAACTTTAAAGTGCGGTGAAATGTTAAGGCAGCACAGGAAAAGGAACATTAAAAAAATGTTAAGTTGTGAACAAGAGTAGTCACCATTTATTTGCCCACCGCTGCCACACACAGTGGTATGAGTCAACACCGGATTTCTCTATGCTTAGAATAGAGAAGAAAAGTAGAGTCTCGGACTCCCTTGAGTAGTAAATGTTATAACGAAGTTCACTATAGTGCAGCAGTTCTCAAACTGTGGCTTGGGACCCCAAAATGGGTCTCGACTCCATTTTAAAGGGGTCGCCAGGGCTGGATTAGACTTGCTGGGGCCCAGAGCCAAAGCCTGAACCCCACCACCCAAGGCCGAAGTCTGAGGGTTTCAGCCCTCCGTGTTGGGATTCAGGTTACAGGCCCCCTGCCTGGGGCTGAAGCCCTTGGGCTTCAGCTTTGCCCCTCCCCCTCACCCCGGGTCAGGGTGGCTCGGGCGGGCTCAGGCTTTGGTCCTGTGTCCTGTGGTCATGTAGTAATTTTTATTGTCAGAAGGGGGCAATGAAGTTTGAGAACCCCTGCTATAGTGAATAAATTTCCCTGGCAATGCAGCTTGGGCTTGGTGAAAGATTTTCTAAAGTTATCTTTCAAACTAACCTTAACCCTGTGGACTTGACCCAGTTGATTTGTGGATTTCATGATAAAGACCACACACACTCATAGTTAAAGAATTATTGTTTTGAGCTAAAGCCAGCAGAAACTCAACAGTTTCAATAGAGATTCACTTTGCATTGCAGGGTTAACTTCTGCCGCTGAGCAAGCTCCTGGAGGCGTTATGCCTGCTTCTGGCCTCCAGCTATCCCCAGTTCAACAGCACATTTCTTCCTCTCCCCAGAGAACAGCTCTGCCTTTTTACGTGGTTTCCAGCATTGGCCACAAAGGTGGAATGCTTGGCTCTTGTGCTAGTTATTAAATGCTGCAGCACAGGCAGGCAACAGATCAGTGATCATAGCTAATAGCAGCAAAAAGAGATTAAATGAACCTCAGGTTCAATTTGTGGATGTCATTAGACATTTTATTATAGTATATGCATGCAGGCTCAGGAGATAGCTTTAAGCAAATGCTTCCTTTATCATCAAGCTTTTCCCCATACTTCACCCCTAATCAATACACTCTCTTATTAAATGCTTTAGTTTGGCATTTGCCACAATTTGTTGTATCGTGATCTAAAAGACCACAATCCAATTAAACCGGAGGACCATATTGTGGATGGATAGATTAGATTGGAGAGAGAGAAAAAGAGCTCACCATTGTATGAAAATGCAAAGCTCAACCAAGAATGAAATTATGATGTTGCTCAAAAAGTACACAACTTCTTTCATATCTAAGTTATTAGGCATGAGTTCCTTAATTATTTAATATTTGGCATAGAGGAATGATGTCATGGTATAAGTATCATCTTTGAAATATGTTCATTCCCATAAAACAAATGCTCACCCCCCAGCAGAGCTGATTCAGTCCTTCATCCTTCGGAAGTCAACAGTGAGGTTATTCCGGGCAGGGGAGAGTTGAATGATACCTTATAAGTCAAGGTCATGCATTCCCTGTCTGGCTGTGCTTCCAGCCGGGAAGATCTAGAGCTGCTTAAGTCCCAGGGTATGTGCTCTGACGACTTAGGGTAGTGACCTAAGCTTATTTTCCCCGGCTCCCTCCTCACTCTTGAATGATCTTTTAGCACTTCAGATGACCCAATGGAGGTGTCATTAGTGAAGCAGCAGTTTCACTGCTCTGTGACTTAGTTTCACTGCTCCGTGACTTAGAGAGAACTGAGATTTTTCTAAAGATCTTTTTCTACCAGTTCCTCTCCTTTGGGGCTTGTATGAAGAGCAACAATAAGAGAAATGGGAAAACAGGATGTGAATTAATTCCCTTATTCTCTTCCAGGGTGCTATAATATGATTGTGGGTCGGAGCAGCTCTATTTTCTACCCTAGATTTGTTTAACGGGTAATCATCACTCAGAAGACCCTCAAATACCATGGATTCCTCAAGCTCCTCATTTTTACTTACATCGTATATATCTGAAAACAAATACTGTACTCAACGGCATGTATTTAGAGCACTGAGTGCTACCATTTGGACGGTTGTTTTCATGCTGGTTGCTGCACTGCAGTTGGGGTTTCAATATTCAGCACAGACACAGAAAAGAGAAAAAAAGTAATAATTCTAGCCTGTGCGTGTTCTTTGACTGGTCAGTCTGATGTGATGAATTTAATCTTTTGACATGTTCTTCCCAATTATATTAATAGCAGTGATTACTGCAGATGACAGCAAATTAGATAAAGCATGATCCCCCAATGCTTACTGCCTGCCACTGAATTAGTTTTGGCTTTAATATTTCATTTGATTGAAGAGTGGTGCTTCAAATCCATATTGTGCTCAATATTTTTAACTTTCTCTGGGAAGCAGAAAAATTAGGCTTTTCAGCCCTGCAGTACATGGGTTCTCAGGACTGTGCTGTGATGGCTTCAGGACGAATTGACAGTTTTTGAACCATGTAGGAGAAAATGAGTTCTGTTTACCAGGACAAGAAAATCTTATGAGTGTTGGGATAAGCAAACCTCTTGATTTACCTTGGGATTTATAATCCTAGGCCTGATCATGCCCTCTGTAATCAACTAGTTCAATGGGACACACTGCAGAGGGGCAGGGTCTGCTTAAACAGAACAGCTCAGCTGAGGCCCAAATCTGAGACTGCCAAGTCTTTTTTCACTCTAAAATGTAACCCCATATTCTGTTCCCCTCCCCACACTTACACCCAGGTATATTCAGATTAGGATTATTTCCTCTGTCCCCACACTGTGAAGCCTGTGTTACAACAGAACTGCTCCCCTAAAATCTAGGCTGGTAAGTAATCTGTAGACTGGTCAGTTTAAATTAGCATAATTGTTTCGGTTGTTAATCTACCAACAGATGTCTTTCTAAAAAATATGCTCTAGCTCAACCACAGATATGGGCTTGATGCTAGCAGTTACTGAGTGAAATTCTTGGGCTGTTCTATGCAGGAAGCCAGTGTCGATGATCACAGTGGTCTCTTCTGGCCTTAGTCTATGGGGAAAAAAATGGGTATATTTATACAGATATGCAGAGAACTTGTAAGTTTTCTCTCTACTCCTCTTCACGGTCTTCGCTGAATACATCACAAAACCAATAATATTTAAATTTCAAGTAGAATTTCCTAATTTACAATGATCCAAGTGGGTTCCAGTTTAGGCAAACTCTGTTAACTTTCCTTACCAACCCTTAGCTATTCACTATGCCTTGACAATGACTGGCTGGATGTCTGGGACTGGGGCAGTTATACCCAGTGATTAGAGCAGGAGACAGGGGCCAGATGCCAGAGCTGAGGGTCAGAGTAGAAGTCAAGAATCAGAGCTGAGGGTCAGAACTGCAGTCAGAGGTCAGATGCTAGAGCCAAGCATCAGAGCAGAAGTCAGGAGTGAGGCAGGACTGAGAACACGTGGACACAGGAGCTATCACAGCCATGGGCCAGTGCTTTGAGCAGCTGGCAAACTGCTGCTGCCGGGTTTAAGAGTAAGTCTGCTAGCTTCCTCAGCCAATCAGGTGGGGCGTTCCATCAGGCTGTCTGACTGGTGCAGCCCAGCTGTGCTCATTAAACTGCCAGGAGACTGGGCAGGTGCATCTGCAAGGCCTTATTCCTGACACTGCATAAACTATACTTTAAGCTCCTGGCCTCTCCCTGCAGTTTGTGTTCCAAAGAAATAAAGAGAAACTGGATTAAAGGATAATTGTCCATTCCTTCCCAAATATCCCCTCTTATATGTTGCATTTACTGAAGATAGGGTGGGCTTCCGGAAGCTTTACACTAGGGCATCGCAGCTCAGATCACATAAGAATTCACCCAGAGCCCAAACCAACCATGAATCGAACCTTGATCCAGCTCTAAAAGATCATCAGCCAAAGAGCATGAGCATAGACCCTGCTTCAGCAAAGCACGTAGGCATGTGCTTGGGTTTTATTGAAGTCAGTGAGATTTGAGCATATGCCTAAGGGCTTTGCTGCATTGGGGACAAAATCTCTATACCAAAAGCTGGCCTAAAGACAGGTTGAAATGGAAGAATATTTCAGAGGATTCCACTTGATACCCGACCTGCCTTGGTAAAAGCATTGCAGTAACCGTTCCCAGAAAGGGACTGATTACACAGAGGCAGACATATCCTGCCCTCAGTTATAGAATCCCCCTTTAATTTAAGGAGATTTCATGGCCCCACACCATGACCCAGAATATTTTATTTAAATGTGCATGTATATTAAGTAGCTTATTTAGCAATAGAGGAATCCTTGCTGCAGACTGAAAGGAAGGAACAAATGGAGGGGGCACAGGTAGTTCTGCAGAGGAGCTCAGCTATCATTGACCAAAGGCAGAAAAAAGTTGACACTTTGTTGTTAAGCAAACACTTTTTTGCTGAAGCTTTCCATGTCGATGGATATAAATAATTGATCCCTGTGTGAATGCACAGGAGTCCGTGCTATTTAGCTACAAACAAGAGAGACACGATGTTAGTCCAGAAGAGAGAATTGGGTTTAGTGCATTATTTATAATCATGCTGCCTACATTTCACTGACCCTATCATCACAGACACTCGCTTTCCATTTTGCTTATCGTTCCTGGATAAAATGCAGAGAGATCCAGATAAAGGATGTACATTGGTTTTCTTCTAACTGGGATTTTAAAAATACCTTTACATTCAGTCCTGAGGCCAAACTCTAAAGCCCTGAAGGTGTGTGGATAAGGATACTAGTTCAAAAAAAAGTTCCTTTTATTTGTCTCAGTGGTTTTATCTTCAACTTCACCAAATATCAGGTTGTTACAAATTGCTATGAATTCACAGTAACTCCTTATAGGTGTTGGGAAATTAACCATTACTCTTCCACATCCCAGGACAGTAGGTCTGATGTTATGCCAGATGTGGAAATAGCATGATCTCTGTTGCTTTTTGCTAATCCTCACTGGACTGGTAGCTAAAAGGCAGTAGTCAATTTAATAAGAAGTATTTGATCAAAAAAATCATCTGTCCCTTCATTTCACTGGCTTCCCAGAGCCATTTAAAGAGGAATCAGTATTGATAGAGCTGGTTAAATTACATATGTGAGTAGTTTATTCTGAACCTTTTTTTGTTAATTTTTGAATAATTTATTCACGCATGCACTTCCCCCATTCAATTAGCTCTATAGATATCAACCACTAGCACACCCGAGGAAGTGCTCTGTGGAGCTCAAAAGCTTATCTTTTTCACCAACAGAAGTTGGTCCAATAAATACAATACCTCACCCACTTTGTCTCTCTCAACCAGTATAAAAAGACTTTTCTAGATCCTTGATTTTTTATGGATTTGCCCCCATGCCTAATTTTATAATTTTTAAAAAGTTAACATTGACCAAAGACTTTGACTCACTTAACATATGGCAATAGTTGTAGACAATATGACTGGTTTGTGCTTGACAAATCTAAAATCGGGTTATTTATGCACTGTCCTTTAAATATTTTCTTTCTGGGTTCTGCTGCCCATCCAGCAGACTTGAATCCAGGACTTGATCTCACATATAGTTGTTTTGGTATGTTGTTAAAAACGCAGTACATATCATGAAATGTTTTCTGGTGCCATCCCACCATTCTTAAAGCATTTTGTAAAAGAAAACTTATTTCTGAATTTGTTAATGACAGTTCACCTCCCAACATCCAGGATCTCATCCATCCATGCTAAGCTCTTGTCTTATTAAAGCATAGTTTTTGTACCAATTAAACTAAAAAGGTAGAAAAACTGATTAAATCTGTGCTGTTTATTGAAACAAGCTATACCAGTAGTTCCCTAACTTGTTCAGCCGCTTGTGCAGGGAAAGTCCCTGGCGCGCCGGGCCAGTTTGTTTACCTGCCCTGTCCGCAGGTTTGGTCTATCGTGGCTCCAGTGACCACGGTTCACTGTTCCAGGCCAATGGGAGCTGCTGGAAGTGGCGGCCAGTACGTCCCTAGCTCCCATTGGCCTGGAGCAGCGAACCGTGGCCACTGGGAGCCTCAATCGGATGAACCTGCAGATGCGGCAGGTAAATAAACCAGCCCGGCCCGCCAGGGGCTTTCCCTGCACAAGTGGTGGAACAAGTTTGGGAACCACTGAGCTATACCAATATAAACACCACTTATACTGGTATAACTGTATCCACACAATACTGATTTAATAACCTCTGTTTTTCTACCAATGTAGTTAAATTGGTGTAAAAACTGTGCATAGACAAGCCATAAATGCTTTATTTTACCTACCCACCTCTAACAATAAAAATATAATCTAGTTTATTTCAATTAAATTGATTCCCCTTTAAGAAAGGGGTAAACAATTGATTTAGGTAAACAATTTGGGCCAGTTTTATCCCTGCTGTAGATTCATGAGATTCAGTAGTTACACAGGGAATTACTTTGGCTGATTGTTTTTGCCTTTCCTAGGATGATGAAACATTGACCAGCTAAGTTAGCCACAATAATAATCCATGACTAAAAACAGCTGTGATGCAGCCCGTTAATGGCACATGTACCCAGGAAATACCAAAAATAAAAATCAATAAATAAAAGGCTAGTTTACTAAGGTCTGCAAAACTGTTAGAATCAAGTATTAAGAAGGTGATGAAGAGCAAAGATGTGCAAAAGCTGAAGGCAGCCCCGAGACCAGTAGTCAACTTGACGCAATTTTCAATAGGTGCCACATAAAAGAGGACACCGTTCTTAGGACATCTCTGTCTAATGGTCAGAATTCAGAGATGTGGTTTCTCCATGAAGGGGCCAGTTTTCAAAGGAAGAAAGGGTTCCAGAGAATCTAAATCCATCTACCACAGTGATAGGTGACCCACCTACCACATACAGTCTAGAAACTACCGGCATTCTGCATCCTGCATTCCTTCTATAGATCAGGGACAACCACTCATATTTTACCCTTCCCATGCTCTCTCATCCACTGTCATTATATGCTGGAGAGTCTAATTTACTTTTGTCCACCTTCATGGCATGGAGTGGAAACTCCAATGTATGGACACCATTCCCCTTCCCAGAAGTGTCAGAGACCCTGCTTTCCAGAGACGGGCTAAAGAGCAATCCATAGCCTTCTGGAAAAGTCCTGTACAATTCATTAGAACATGATAACCTTTCCAGTCCTTTTACCCATCTTATGGCATTTAATAAAGAATCATGTCCCTCTATAAGTATGTAACTTATGTTTTATATTAAAATTTCAGGTCTGGAAGCCTCTATGGAAAGCTGGTAGGTTTAAGACAACATGGATACCATGTTGCGAGAGGAAGGAAAGGGATTTTTTAAAACTCTCTTGTTTAGATCCTTGGTTGCAGCCATGGAATGCACAGGGCAAGGGGTGCAGTGACTGCTTGCAATTAAATTGGAGCACTCCCAGTCCTGGCCCTGCTGTCCACTTCCCCAGTACCCCAGCATACAGTGGAGCAGACTTCTCTCACTTACCTCATCTGCCATTGCAGCAGTTGGGTATCGTCAATGTGCAAGGAAGTCCCACCATACCAGCCTCTGGAAAGGGGAAGGGAGAGGCTGGCATAAAATTATTAGGCTGCCTCTTCCTCTCTGGAGGATTTCCAGCTTCAGGGTTTGTGCTAGCTGTGAGAATGGGGGCCTCTGCTTTTTGTTAACTTATTTAACTCCATCACTTAAATACCAAAGGAAAGGAAAGCTTGTTTATTAAAGATTCAGCACCCAAACCCCTTCTAGTAAAGGACAAGAAAGATTCTGGTCCTTAGCACTGGGTCCTTTAAGAAACTCCTTCAGGAAAACAGGACGTGTTACTGATGGTGTTTCTTAAATATCAGGACTACTGTATTCATAATGAAGAAGCAAATGGAGTAGGGGGAGGAGGGGCACTAGCCCATATTATTCCTCTTACAGTCACCTTTAATTTCTTTCATCTAATGGCTCCTTTATATCTCCCTTCTTCCTGCACCCTAATAAGTACAGCATAATGTTACCTGTGACATGCTTCTTTATTTATCAAATGTCATGCATGTTCACTAGTGCAATTCACTTATTGCAGTGATTGCTACTCACCAAAAGCATTACTGTCCTGAATGAGAACATTGACTATGGTGGTGGTGATGATATGTTCTGAACCAGATAATGTGAGTTGCTGAGTTCCATGTGGTGAAATGCAACCAACATAAGTAGGTACCAAATAACCTTGGCAGTAGCAGCTTCTGCGGAGCTCCAAAGCCCATGGGAACTCTCCATACCCCTGCAAGAATGGCAGGGATGGGACTCACACCCATGTTCACTGATTTTTTTTTTGCCTGAATCTGCAATTTAAAATTATGAATCATTCATGAGGCACAGTCCCTCTCTGCAAGGCCCACTGACAATTAGCACCTGTGACTTGGGCTCTATCTGAGGAGATAAGATGGTCTTTACTGGATGCTGATAAATCAGACAGTTATATCTCTTGTGATTGCAAGTCAGTTTGTCTCCCCTCACTTAAGGTAAGGGAAAATCCACATGAAGGGCAGTTAATATTTTACCCTGAAGCTTTTTTTAGGGAGTGGTTTTACCTTGTGTCATCCATACTGGGCTGCGAAAATGCATGTTAGGTGAACAGGTTATTTTTAAAGAATATATTGGTTACACATGCTTGTCATGCCTGGTGTGGCTAGGGCAAGCATGATAAAACCATTTCAGAAACCTTTGGCCCCATCTTACCTGAACCTCTTTATAAAATAGTTTCAGCTAATGTTTCATTCCACACTGAGCTATACAAGCACAACTCCCATTGGCTTCAATGGCAACTACATGGCTGCATCTGAGAGTTGAATTGGACCTGTGGGCCCTAACCTATGGACTGAGGGGAAACGTCTGAATTTCTTTGACAACTTTTTTTTTTCTGCAACTCTTTACTCTCACTGATGTTACACTAGCATAATGAACACTGTTATTAAACTTTCCACCCAGAATGGATCGCCGAAGCAAAGCCTCCAATCTTTTAATCTATGTGGGCAAATCCATGCAGTGTGGAGTCCCATTGTCTTCACAAACCTTTGTCCGTGTGAGTTGTTTTGCAGGTTCAGGGCTGAAAGAGAGTTCCTCATCTTCATTTTTTCACTTTTTACCACCTCTTCAGGGGCATGAGAACCTCAACTGCTTAAAGAGCCGTAAAGTGTAATGAAAATATGGCTCATATGCATGTAGAATAGGGGTAGGCAACCTATGGCATGTGTGCCGAAGGCGGCACACGAGCTGATTTTCAGTGGCACTCACACTGCTCAGGTCCTGGTCACCGGTCTGGGGAGCTCTGTGTTCTAGTTTAATTTTAAATTAAGCTTCTTAAACATTTAAAAACCTTATTTACTTTACATACAATAGTTTAGTTATATATTATAGACATAGAAAGAGACCTTCTAAAAACTTTAAAATGTATTACTGGCATGCAAAACCTTAAATTAGAGTGAATAAATGAAGACTCGACACACCACTTCTGAAAGGTTGCTGACCCCCGATGTAGAAGATATTTTATTGCCTCTTCCTGCCTGGGATCCGTGTTTTCCAATCATAGGACAAGTATTACTCTTGAATATCTCTGGGCCTTCAAGCTAAGATTAATAAATTCACAGCAATGATTAGTGATTCTTTTCAAGACATGCAGACTAGCACAACCAGATTGTGCCATCTCTTCATTCAAGAGAGGGGTTAAAATCTTTAGGAATGTATCTTCTTCAAAACCCAGGGAACGTGTAGTAGGTTGTTGATGTTGTTTTTTAATCCTTATTGCAATAAATCATATCTGGTAGTAAACAGGCCAAGCGGTTCAGAAGAATACAGGATTTTAGGGTGGGGATTCTCCCAAAGCATCATTTAGAAACACTTTCTTCCCACACAGGTACACTGAAGCATTAAAAAAAAAATCTTCTGGTCTGTCCAAGTATTAGTGGCCATTTTTCACCTGCTTCTAGAGTGCACAGAAATGCAAGGAAGATGTTTTCCTAAAACCTCACTCATAAAATTCCTGCAGCATAAATATTTGCAAGTCTTTGGAGCAGCACCTCGGTGTGAAAATACACAGCTGAATCTTCAGTAGCAAGTGGTCTTAAGAAGAATTGGGTGATGGAGCACGGTCCACAAAAAGTGATGGTGTTGAGGGTTGGGTGCAGGGGCAGCTCTATGTTTTTTGCTGCCCGAAGCATGGCAGTCAGGCGGCCTTTGGTGGCATTTCTGCAGGAAGTCCGCCGATAATGCGGATTCGGCCGCAGTTCTGTGGGTGATCTGCCGGTCCCGCGCCTTTGGCGTACCCACCACCGAATTGCCGCCGAAGCTGCGGGACTGGCAGAAACACCGCCGAAGGCTCCCTGACTGCTGCCCTCATGACGACCGGCACCCCCCACCCTCCGGCTTGCCGCCCCAGGTTGGGTGGGAGGGAGGGAATGCTGATAAAAGTGGGGAAAGGGATGGAGTTCAGGGTCTGCACTGAAGGGAAGAAGGTTGTGGATTCCCACAGATAACCCACAGATTCAGAGGTTAAATTATTAAACAATTGTTTTATGCTAGTGTCTAAAGAACCTATCCAAGTCCCAGCCCCTTTGTGCTTGGTGCTATATAGACACACAGAGACCTGGGCCCAGGTCATCAAAGGTGTTGGAAGTTAGGCACCTAAATACCTTTGAGAATCTGGGCCATAGTGAGTACTCAAGAGTTTACACTTTAAAATAGACAGTACAGAGTGAGAAAAGAAACAAAGTCAGAAAGGTGAAATGACTTGCCTAAAATCACCCAGCTGGTGAGTAGCAGTGGTCGGAACAGAACCTAGTTCCAACAAAGCTTTGTGTAGTCATCCAACCTCAGATTTTTGAGATTTGTCACTATTACATATCCTGCTGCCACTCGGTCGTCCCCTAATAGAATAGCTCCAGCAACCCTGGCCTGGGATATCAGAACCTGGAAATTTGCTGTCATAGTAAATGTAACACTTGAATTGATTAGGGGCACTTCAGCCATCAAGCTAATTTCTTAGTCCTGGAGCATTGCATATTTGCTATGTTTATCATACTACATTAGGTGTTTAATTAAAAAGAAGTTCCCAAAGGATTAGCCAGCTTCATGTTGACAGCAGAATCTGATTTGTAGCAGATTTTGTCAGGTAATTATAACATGGAGCTGAGGGGCTTGAATTGAATATCTCATGACAGCAACTTAACAAAAAAAATCACCCATTTTGTTAGGAGAAAAAAATCAAACTGACAAAAAAAAAGTTTTCTTCTGCTGTAAATTAGTTAGCAAATTAGTGTAGATATTATCCAGATTACTACAGATGTGCTTCTCTGCATGAAATATGTGAGGCAGATAATCAGTGTCACTCACCATTTGCAGCTATTTTGGAAACACCTGCTTCTCATATGCTTATTAGGAAACAGTGTGTGGGTTTTTAATTTGTATTGTCTCATGTTATGTTGCATTAAGCAGGATCAGCTGGAGACAATGTAAATCTACATGCTGATGCTGCGAACAGAAGCTAGCAAGAGCCTTGGTTGAACATACCAACTGGCATTATAATACACAGTTGGTTACTGACCAGAAATGACTCAAGAACTTTATTGAAATGAAAGAAGAGATTCATACAAGAGAGAGGGAGAGATCCAGCCCAGTACAGCCAAAAGTAGCCTCCATAAAATGGACCCAGCTATATCCCCACCTGAAGCTGATCAGGGCAGTTGTCTGTACCTCTAAAGCAGGATTAAGATTTGTTGGTTTCAGGGCCCAGGATGATGGTAGCAGGTAGGATGGGGACAGAGAAGGGAAGAGATTGAGATTTGGATGAGAGCAGAGCTGGCATGGAACAAGCTCATTTACATGAGTGTCTCCTACCGGACAGTTTTACATCTTCCCACCACAAAGCTTTTTCTTGTTTGGAGGGTTTTGTGGTGGGCCATTCAGACAGGTTGGCATCTTGCATATTCAGCATCCATTGCCTGTCATAGTTTGTGCTGCTCGGAAGGCTGCAATTGCAAATGAATAGGAACAGAGAATTTGCCATGCAAGATCAATCCATTTGGTTCTTTTAGACTGGCATCATTCCTTTGCTGATGCCCCATATCTGATGTTTCACTGGGAAACAAAAAAACAGCCATTCCTAACACACCTTGCCAACTGTCCAGTGCTGTCAAGGGACTCATGGAGAGTGCTTTATACATTACAAATCTTCAACATAATTCATTATATCAAATGACTTTCTCTCAGTACAGTGTGGTCCTATAAGCCACTGATGATTGGGACGCTTACTGAGTTCTGCTTATTCTAATCACTTTCTCTTCCAATTGAAATCAATAAGAATCCTAAAGAGCAAAATGAGCAGTAGTTTATGGCCCTTTAGTGACATATTTTCATTGGCTCCAGGCTCTGTACTAAGTTAGGTTCTTTCTTAATAATGATCATGGTGTTAAACAGGCATCTGTATTACTAGGACTCTGTGTGTGTGTTTTCAGAATACTCACAGTTGATTATCAGCAGTAGACACTAATTGATTCTGTCACTAACCCTTCACATGCAGCTATGGATTGAACATGGACAGATGGATTTAGAGAAGCCTTGAAACATCGGTGTCAGCATTTTATGGGCATTAGACTAAAGGAGATGATATAAGGGCAAGGAGAAAACAGACAGTGTGGGGGAGCATTTACAAAGCAGCTGTCTTTTAACCAACAATTTGGTACATTTCCTTTTTCATTAAGCCACATGGATGTCTCATTTTATGTGAGATGCATGAGATGTTCAAAATGCTTAGCTATAATTGTACAAATGCTGTAAGGGAAAGGCGTTTTCTATGGAGGGAATATTTCCATCCACATTTTGGAGTGCAGCTTCCAGACTTGGGATCCAGGGGCCTTTTAAATCCATTTCTTATTTCTCAAGCTCTTTAAAAAGTTATCAGGGTAACAGGGTGTAACGGATCATTTGCAACGGAAGTAGTTAAAAGTCAACCTTTGTCAATCACAACCTTGTCTCTCTCAGCAACAGAAGTTGGTCCAATAAAAGACATTACCTCGCCCACCTTATCTCCCTTGTCAGTCACAATAGAGAAAGGGTCCAGATTCTGATCTGAGTTACACCAATGTAAATTCAGTAGAACTACTCTGTATTCACACAGATTTGTCTCTCTTCTGTGTGAATATGGGGAAATCTGAGATACCGCAGCATGGTAACAGCTAGAAATAATCAATTTCTAATAGCATGTATATAAGCCCTATTAGCCCTAATTTCAAATAGAAGCTTAAAAACTCCCAAACAGAACATTTAATTTAAGAGAGAGATTTTTTCATTAGTTTGTTGTCTGCCCTCTTGTTTCAGCTGTTTGCTAGTCATGTCATTACAGGCTCAAATATTCACTGCTGGCTGCCAGCCTGTTTGCAAAAGAATGGCCATCACCACAATAGCTGCTCAAAAGTTCCATTCTCACACTGAGGGTATCCCAAGATGACAGGTTTCAGAGTAGCAGCTGTGTTAGTCTGTATCCGCAAAAAGAACTGGAGTACTTGGGGCACCTTAGAGACTAACACATTTATTTGAGCATAAGCTTTCGTGGGCTGAAGCCCCACTTCATCCTTGGGGCTGTAGCCCATGAAAGCTTATGCTCAAATAAATTTGTTGGTCTCTAAGGTGCCACAAGTACTCCTGTTCTTTATCCCAAGATGTTTCCATAGGCTTAGAGGCAAGGATAGGAATGCTGCATAGCTGCTACTCTCTATTTCTTTGCATCTATCTTCCTGGTGGTGTATTTGTCTCCATACAGACAAAGTGGAGGGGAGCATCTGACCCAGTGTTTGAAGTTGGTATTACCTGTTCCCTGAGCAAACTTCCTTACAGAGAAGTCAGATGGTGTAGAATGCCAGATTACGTGGGAAGGAGAGAAATGGTTTGAATGCACTATTAAACTGACCTGAAATTACACTGGCTTCCAGTCAAAAAGCTGCCCTGTGCACTCAATAGCTGATATAACAAGAAGCTCAATAAACTCTCTTTTAATAATTGGCTGTGTCAACCAATCAGACCTTAATGCTAACATTTGCCTCAAAGCAAAATCTGCAAACTGAAAACTCATATACTTTAAAATTAAAGTTAAAATGAAACCAAAAGCTTTCTAATGTGTTTTTATGCTATGTAATGTAACTACTGCTCTTAACTAAATAGCTGATTGGGGTTTATATTTGTAATCTGTTTCCATTTGCTATTAAATATTCTTTCAAGTGAAGTTAAGTACATTTCAGTTCCCATTCAGTGGGTGTTTCATGGTTGTTATTGGATTAGGAGAGCAGGGGGCAGATCGTTTGCTGGTATCAATTGTCATAGTTCTGATGGTGTCACTGGACTCTCATGGAGCTATGACAATGTACATCAGTTGATGATCTTTCCCTTAGGCTACTAGGATTTGCTATGCCTAGGATTTCCTAAGCTACTAGGATTTCCTATGCTGATGATTTCCCAGATGATCTACAACTTGTCCGTTAATCATGATGTCTGCTCGAATCCCGTTTTTGTTAGTTATTTCAAACCTATGTGCATGTAACTGATTTCTCAGTTACAAATAACATAAAACTTCACAATTTGATAGTCTCTCTCCTTTTTACATGCTGTGATCAGCTTTGATCATCTGTGAAATAATAAATCATATTGATGTTTTAAATTGCTGTTCTTGGATAACTGAGTTAACACTCCCGTCAAGATGAATGGAGAAGTTTGCACCTCTCAGAGCTATTGTGTCAGGCTCCCTGAAGACTCAGGCAAGTTTTACTGCACCGAATATGTATGGTTCACATTTTCAAAGTTTTTTTCACAGCTGTAAGGGGGCAAAAAATATTTTTTTCAATTGAAGACCTAGGCAGGCAGTGTGACCTAGTGGAGAGGACACTGGATTAGGATTCAGGATTCCTGGGTTTTGTTGTTTCCTCCTCCACTGCTTCGATGGATGAACTTGAGCAAGTCATTTCCCCTTCCTGTGCCTCAGATTGCCCATCTTTAAAATGGGGATAATTAGACTGAGCCTCCTTTGTACATTGCATTGAGATTTACAGTATAATTATTCTGATGTCATCATGACTGTGCCTTAATCCAACTCTGCTCAAGAATGTGTTCACACTCCATTGAAGGGAACCCCATTAAACCCAAGTGATTACATGTTGAACATCAGCATATTCTGCTGCAAGTCATGTGTCGGGGGCAGAGCTTGGATTCTTGGGGAGCTTGGGAAAGTACCAGGACTACTGCTTCAATTTGAGGCCTGCCTGTTACAACTATGAAACCACTGAGAAGTGGAAATCAGCAGTTTGGCACAGCTCTGTTCACCATTTTTGACTACTTGATATGGTGATTGTGCAGTACTAAGTATTACTACAGTGTGTGTGATTGTTACTGTGAGCCCCCTACCCATTAGCTATCACACACTCCGTGGGGTGGATTTAGGATTGTTCGTCTTGCCAGTCAAACATTGATTAGAATCTTTGATTGGCAGCTTTGGCACATTTCCTATTTTATTATCTTTTAGCTTCATTAAACATGTTTTGGCAGCTTTGAAGGCTTATCTTAGGACTTCCCGATGTCTGGCTTGTTCTATTTAAGTATTTGTCAGATCGCAGTTAGTTAGTTTGGTTTAAAGTGGTGATTACTACCCACTGTGTGTTTAATTCAGAGCAGGTGTTTGCAATCATCCTAGTTAAATACAGGATATAAATGAACTAGCAAAACATGTACCATTCTGGGCATCCTCATATTTATTCAACTCAGGACATGTGTTCAGCTACAGACCGTGGGATTTTCAAAAGTGCACAGTGTTGGTCCAACTCTCTCCCCACTTAAGTCAATGAAATGTCTTCCATTGACTGCAGTGGTCAAGGCTGAGTTCTGTTTAAAATTGTGTGTTTTATGTTTATCATTTATTACTAAAACTTCTAGGGCCGCCCAGAGGATTCAGGGGGCCTCAGGTCTTCGGCGGCTGGGGGCCCCCAAATTGCCACCGAAGACCCGGCACTTTGGCGGCGGGTCCCTGGGCAGAAGGACCTCCTGCTGCCGAATTGCCGACGACGACCTGGAGCGGACGAAGCTCCAGGGCCCCGGGACCCGTGAGAGTTTTCCGGGGCCCCCAGAGCGAGTGAAGGACCCCGCTCTGCGGGGCCTGGGGAAAATTGCTCCTCTTGTCCCCCACTCTGGGCAGCCCTGACAACTTCCATATCTGGAATCAGCAAGATCAAGCCCTTTACTACTTCTATTTAATTAACAGTAAATGGAAAAGGGGATTCTGAAGACCAAATCTAACTTAAATTCACTTAGGTGAGTTCATTCTGTCTTGGTGCAACTGACCAAAACTTAAAATAAGTAAAACAAATGCTTTGTTAGATGAAGATAACATAAACCACCCTCCTTCATGAGAATACATGGAGGTGATCACACCAAAACTCCAGAAGATTTAAATGTTCAGTTGGTTGATCACCTGGACTTCATTTGTACCGCAGGCAGATGGCTGGGCTCGCATAAGAAGTGGAGACCAACAATATAATACAATATGGGAAACTCTTGCCACAATCCTATAGACTCCTGTTCAGTGGTGTAGATGTTAATACCTCTGCATATCCCACTGAGATCCCCTCACCCTATCTGGAGCAGCATTGCCGGGTTGCCATTCTCCCACCAGCTTACTGCCCTGCTTATGCTCTCTGGGACCCCTCTGACAGAGGGAAGGGGGTCACACTGGCAAGTGAAATTAATGTGCCTCCAAGCCATATTATTGTTTGATACAGAACTTGCCTTGTGTAGCAGGGGGCAAATGCCACTCACAACAGTTCTTCTGCAGCTTCTCCCCTCTTCCTGAGCCACGAGAGTGGATGGGATGCAGATGGCTTTGGGGCACCGTGAGAACATCCCAAACAGCCATTTTTCCTTTCACACAATCCTCTCCAACCTTTTCTTGTGTTGTGGAAACTCCAGCAAGCCACATCAATGGGAGTCTTTCCATTGACTTCAGTGAGCTTTGGATCAGGCTTATTGTGGGTGGGGCACAAAGGGTTTGTCTATAGTGCGTACTAAGCCCAGGTCTGGGGGACCCAGGCTCGTGGACTCAAGAGTTTGCAAGCCCATCCTGAGTGTCCACATTGCATTTTAACCCTGGGTGTACAGTTGCTGGACCTGGGTCTCACAGCAGTACGAACGGGTCCATACTGCACTACAAAGACCCTCTGACTCAGGTCTGCCACCTGACATGCATCCACATTGCAGAATGACAGGGCTTGGACCCACCTCCCTAACAGGATCCTAGGACCTGGGTCCTGAGTGCTTGCTGACCCAAGTCAGACTGATTCGTGTGTACATGGAAGGGGGTTCGGGCTCAAACCTGAATCAGAGCTCGGGCTGTGTGTGCAGTGTAGACATACCCAGGTGGTCCAAGATAACTTGGGGAATAGAAATCTTTTTTTTTAAATGGACAATTCTTTAGATTATTTTGGTAGATCAAATAGGTGGCCACATTTAGGGTAGGGGGTGAGTTTGCATCCCTGCCATTGTATTGGCCAGGCATCAGAGAAGCCTTGTCAAAATGTTTCATCTGCAGTTGTTTTTTTCCAGATAACAAAGCCCATCAGTAATTAACATGGCCAATTATTAAGGAGCCTGTGATCATGTTTCTCCTGGGCTGAGCAATGAAGTGCCTGTGACATTTAACATAGTAACCTGACATTTAAATGTCAATTGAAAAGTGTTTGCTAGAGTTGGTAGAGATTTCCAGAGAGACATGCTAGTTTTTGCTGTCAGAATGGCTTCACAAATACTTAGATATTTCAGCTGAAACATCAGGTTTTTGCCACAGTTCTGTTCCCACAAAGATTGAGTGCCCAGGGTCTACATTGCTTAGGGAGCTGATAGTGGTATGTGGAGCACTTCATCTCCTGAGCATTGTTTCAGTGACAGAAAGCTGCCATGTGCTCTCTCTCATAAAAAAGGAGTCTGCTGATTGCAGTCCAATTCCTACTGGGCAGCTATCTCCATCAGATACACCCTCATAGCTAGTGCTGCCTGGCACCCTCATTGGCAGTTTCAACAGAGAAGCTAAGGTTTGAATGGACCATGGAGACAGACATTCTAGAGATTATCCTTCCAAGGCAGGGATGTGGAATGCTGGAGGTATGATATGGGGAAATATGCCTTTGTGGGTGCTCTCACCTTCTGCTGGCTGCCTGTGAATGGGTCAATTTTGCCCTCCATGCCTAAAGAGTTCTAAGTTCTTGTGATCTGTATCCAGCACTTTTTATGAACATGACACTTAGTTTAAAAAATTGAGATTGCTATTGGAAGGCCAGAAAAAAAAACCTCCTTGGCATATCTTCCATGGCAAGAGTTGTGGCTAGTAGCTTGTTGATGCTGCCTGAAAGACAGACTGATTGAAGACACTTGGATATCAAAGGAGCCCTGCATTAATGCTCCGATTTGCTCTTGCAAAACTGATCACAGGGGAAACATGGCTGGGCACTGGGGAAATACAAGGGAAAAAAGCCTCCCCTGCAAGCCATGTCACAATGTGAGACTGCTACTGTAACCTTAAGGCTACAGACCCTATGACAGCCCTAACTCATGAGTCCAGGAGGACTGGCATTGCAGCAGATCTTTCAGCCCCCCCGTAGCCCACCCCTTTCTCCCTGAACTTCTCCCTGCATATAGCAGCTGGGAATTACCAGAGAGCTATCCCCATCAATGCAGAGAGTTGACACCTCTTGCCTAGCCCTCCAAAGCCTGTGCCTCTTTCCTGTGCAGTGGAATAACACAAGTCCCACTGCAAGGAGACACTGGGTAGCAATAGAGCCAAGGCTCGGATTTGCCCTTCTAGGCATACAATAGCTACAGCAGCTTTCTGTTTAATTTTTGCTGATTGCAAATCACCCTATTCATGAGACTATTGAATAATCTACATTGTGTGAAAGCTTAGCAGGTCCAAATAATGTTGTCTTTCCTGCACCCACCCCCGAATCAGCGGGGGGAGGGGAATTGGAGTCATAGTTGGCATTTCAGAAAGAGGCAGTTACAAGTGCTTTGAAATCCTACTTAATGAACTAATTGCTTTGTTACATCCCTAAAAATTCATCTGTGTCCTACCAGTAATTGTGCTTAGTTTAAAAGCAATTAAAGGTTTACAGCCTAGTTTTCCCAGACTCTGAAATCACATTTAGGAAGGGGAAAAACCTAAATGTACCAATGAGTTGCTACGAATGCCTCTCATAACTGCTTTATCTCAAGGAGGCTTGGGTTCCCTTTCCTTAGGAGAGCGGTTGTATTTAACACTGAGAACAAACCTGATATGGTACCAAGTGCATAACTGGGAATTTCTTAAACATAAAGTCATCTCTTTAGCTACAATTCAGGCTAAAGAGGTCAAAACCGAGGAAACAACTCAACCAGACTGCCTTAAAATCACACTGAGTTATAATTAAAAATGTATCAGCACATTCACTGTTATATTAATACTTAGATTACCACTGTGTATATATTCCTTGTGCTCTTGTAGCCTGGCTGACATATCATTTTAATTATACTTTGGTTTTATATTTTCAAGACCTGTGAGAGGTTGCAAAACAAATCAGTCGTACAACTAGAACAGAACCCAGGAGTCCTCAACAGGCCACTCAGCTACACAGAGCTCAATACAAGAGAACTCACATGTTAAAAACATGTTTCTAGGGTTTTTTTCTTTGCTGACATTTATTTACTGAAAAGGTCACTTAAAGAACTGAGTGGAAATATGTTCACTTATCATTTAAATGAGTCTTTATGTAAGCGCAAATAGCATTACATTCTCCTGACCATAATTCAAAATCACCTTTCAAATGTTGTAGGATTTCTGTCTGTCTTCCAGGGATTCCTGAACATGTTTGGAGATGTCTTGTTTAAAGGAATCTGTGCCCAGACATATAATAACTATCAGCATACGGTGGAAGAAATAAGGGAGTCAACATTTCAGCAACTCCTGGACAAAAGTCCTAAATGCCCATTTTTGTTGTTATGCAATGTTGTAGTTGTGTTGGTCCCAGAATATTAGAGAGACAAGATGAGTGAGGTAATGTTTTTTATTCGACCAACTCCTGTTGTCAAGAGAGAGAAGCCTTCAAGCTGAAGAAGAGCTTTGTGTAAGCTCAAAAATGTGTCTCTCTCGCCAACAGAAGTTGGTCCAATAAAAGATATTACCTCACCCACCTTGTCTCTCTATTCATGGTAGTAGCATACATATACTAAAAAAAACCCCCAAACCAAAACCTCCAAATGTTCAGTGTCTCAGAGAAATTATAGCCAAAATGTAAAGAAGAAAATGATGCGATTAGAGAATAAGAGCAGATTTTATTGTTGTTCACTTGCTATAAATATATAAGATTTCACTGTTGAAGACCCTCTGTAATAGTCAGGCTGAAAGATGTGTGTAGTGCAGCTGTGTGTTGTTACATTTGCTCCATGCCATAGCAGAGGTTGCTGCCTTTCAGTTGTTGGTAATTCCTGAATTCTCAATTAATAGACCCTGATGTTCAAGTTTTCAGCACCGACAGGAGGGCCAAATTCAGAAGAGCTTAGCTCCCAATTAGGCACCTAATTAAGGGCCTGATTTTGCCTGTGCAACTTTAATTTGGGCTGTTACATCTATGATAGTTTTTAATTACGACTATATAACAATTTTTTCCCACAGATCCTACCTCATTCAGTGTGCACAATTGGATGATGCCCACTTAATGAGCAGCTATTGAATATTTTTTTCCTCATTGTTCAATGAGTGGCTCTAGGCTTTATTTATCACACACTATTAAAACCCTGCTCTGAAGACAGAATTATTAATTACCTTTCTGGGCTTTTCCACAACACTTGTAGTATGTGAGTGCTTCACAAACATGAATGCATTTATTTTTACAACACCCCTGTGTGATGAGGGAGTGATATTATCCCCATTTTACATATGGTGAACTGAGGCACAGGAGATGAAGATAAAAAGTATTCACTATTTTGAGTGGCCAATTTGATATGTCTAGGACATAATTTTTTTCATAATACTGGGCATTACAGAGCATTATAGAACTCTATATATTCAAAACACAGCTCTCATTGACTTCAGGTGCAGCTGTGGGTTCTTAGGACTTGTGCAAATCAGACCCAAGAGTCTCATATCAGGCATCCAGAAAATGAGGAACACATAGTGACCACCTGTGAAAAGTTTGGTTTAAGTGACTTGCCCATCATCACAGATATGCTCTTTGAGGCACAGGCAGGGATGTAATTCCCTTATCCAGAGCAGCATTCAACTGCTTTAATCATGAGCCCCTACTGTCTCTTCCTGCACTCCCCTGCCTCATTGACTACCCACCACTGTATCATAATGCGTATTCACAAGAAGGCTGGATTAAAGTTGCACAGGCCATTTTAATTCTGCCATTTCCTAACTTTGAGGGCTTGACTTTGCAACCTTCATAACGTTCTTTTAACATCTTTTTTTGTGATTAATATCAGTGCAGTTTGCAGAAGTGAGTATGTTTGTCTGCCTTTTTGCCTAAACACGATGGGTGTGATCTATAGCCTATTATGGATGAGTGGTTAGACCTCTAATCTGAAAGGAAGTCATTCATCTCAGCTACCCATCAAAGAGTTTCATTGTGCCACAGCATTTTTGGCAACCCAAACATGTGGTCTGCCAGACGTTGAGAAAATCAGGATGCTGGATTCTTGCACTGATCTCAACTGAGCTACCATTAAATTGGGATGATAGAAAAATATGCAATAGTCAGTCTGATTCTTAGTCAGCCTATTCCAATTAGTGGCTTTTGTGCTATTATTCAAGCTATATGCAATGTGAAGCTGTGACAATGATTCCTTATTTTATTTCACCTCATTCTTAGGGATTCAGAGTAAATATGTTATGTATATGTTTGTGGTATGCACACCGATTTCACAAACCCAGAGATTAATATTTGTTTCTGTTTCTATTTAGTCTGTGCAAGTTTTCTATGGCATTTCACATTTCAAATGTGTTTTATTTGAAAAAATTCAGCAGTCTTCTCATCCCACTATTACCATTGACTTGAAACTTATCTCAGCTATGTATCAAGTTTAGTGACATGTTTCCCACAGGAGAGCTGAAATTACAAAACCAGTTTTCCAGATTTCTTTCCTGATTTGTGTTGTACCATGAGAGATGTAACAGCATTCCTACATTTCCCTCTTTTTTTCAGAGACAAATTGTTTTTTCCCACACATATAGTAGTGCCTCATTCTGTACAAAAAGAAATTAAACTACAGGCTTCGGTTTTTGTGGCATAGTCTTACCCAAATGTAATTTGTGTATATATTTCCTTTTGTGATGGCATGTTCATTGCCCTGAAGGGGTTAATGTAGCCTAAGAAGGGGACCAATTAACCAGACAGGCCACAGCTGAGGGGATTCAGGAAGTTTATGTAAAGTAGTGGGAGACAGATATATTAGCCACAGGCTAAGCAAATCCCAGTTATCAGCATCAGCAAATGGCAGCTGCTTCAGGTCAATTAAGAAACCTGGGGACAATTAAGATCTTTCCAGAAGGCAGGGAGGACAGCTAGGTAGATTGGGACACCTGAAGCCAATCAGGGGCTGGCTGAAACCAGTTAGTCAGGTGGGGACGCGTGTTGGGAGTTGTAGGAGGAAGCCACGCTGTTGGAGAGACTGAGCAGTACAACCATATCAGGCACAAGGAAGGAGGCCCTGAGGTAAGGGTGAAGTATATATCAAGGAAGTGGGGGCTGCTGTGGGGAAGTGGTCCAGGGCATTGTACATGTCCTATTTCTAAAAAGTCAGCTGTCATAGCTGATACTATTAGGATCCCTGGGCTGGAGCCCGAAGTAGAGGGCGGGCCCAGGCTCCCCCTTTTGCCCTCTGATTAATCACTGAGACTGGGAGACAACAGAGACTGTACAAGGGAGAGTTGCTTCTCCTCACCTCCCTTGCTGGCTTATGATGAAAATGGCTCAATAGGCTGTGGCCCTTGCCTCTAGAAAGAGAAGGGCTACGTGGAGGGTCACAGTGAGCCTTTGAGGCTAGCAAAATCCACCAGGAAATGCAGGACCCATGGAGATAGGGACAGAGCTTTGTCACAGATGGTGGTATAGCTTTGTCCTGGGGAACAAAGTTTGTTACTTGCACTTACATGCTGGATAGCTGTCTGACCACCAGAACAGTCATAGCAGAGATAGTCCTGACCATGCACTCAAGAGAACTGTGGAAGTTTGGATACATACCCAGCATTTCCAGCTCTTCTCTCTCTTTCTCAAAACAAATACCCCCCCAACTTTGTACTTAAATAGCATCTCTTCTCTGAGAATCAGAAACTCTTTAGAAATAGTAGGTCACTAAATGCCTTCTGAAAAGTAGGTGAGTATATTACATGAAATGTTTACTGAGAAGTGAGCAGTGGTGCAGAGAGGTTAAATGACTGTCCCAAAGTCACATACTGAGTTAGTCGTAGGGTTGGAGGGGATACCCAACACTTCTGAATCCAAGTTTTGTGCAGTATTCACTGGACCACACACTCCGGGACATGGCAGTGGTTAGAAGCTAGAGTGATTCAAACTACAAAAAGCATTACGTAGAAGGATCTCTCAGTTCCTCTGAAAACTCCCAAGTGGCTAAGGCCCTGCAGAGGCTGTGGCTGTATTACACCCTCTGCAGTGACTATTTCTGCTTTGAGAGGGTCCCAGGGGAGCCATCCATTGACACCCCTATCCAAGAGCAGATCCTACAGAGGCATGATTCTGTGAGCAGAAGGACTTCCTACTTATTCTCTGGGATATGTGGAATTTATGGAAAAACTTGTCACCTGTTGCAATATGTGGGTGCGATTTTTGTCCCCTTACTTAGCCTTCTTGCATGAGGCTTCCTTTAGGAGGTGGCAATCAGATAGTGTATCATGTTCATTGTCCAATAGCTATCATTTTTAAAGGATATTATACATTGCAGTTATCACATGGTTACTGTAAATACAAGGACACTCCATAAATATCCTATGTCAGCACTGTAATTTCTTCTACGGAAGTGTTAAAATTGCAGCAAAGCTAAGCAAACACAAAGTTCAAATGGGTGTTTTGTCTAATGACTCAGAGGGCAAAATCCTATTAGTCAGCACCTACATCTAATTTGGCCAGTTGTTGGTATTATCAGTACTACAGCTCATGTGTCAACAGCAGGGGCCCCAATCAGCAAACTCTCTTAAATCCTCTTAAATCACCCTCAAATCCTATTAAATCTCAAAGCACCCTCTTAAATCCTATTGCTGTTAATGGTATAGTAACTATCTGATTGTGAGAATTTCCTGGACTGCCTGTCTGTTCACTGTTTGTATCTGAAACCAGGAATGTTAGGGATGGGTAGAAGGGCCATGTATAAGAGCTTCACTGACTGAAGCCAGAATTATGTTTCTGCTGCGATCTTCAGCATTGAAATCTCAAACCTGCTAGCACCAAAGACAATCAGACAGATAACATACTGTTACTGTTTACTGTCATTTATGGTTCTGCCCAACCGTGTTCTCTCTGGTACAGCAAAAACTGCCCTCATGCGCTTGTTCTACTACAGTGCTACTCACTCAATACATCCTAATTACAGGTAAGAGAATTGCTGCTCTTACAGCCCACCCACTCCTTAAAGCTCTAAAGAGTAGTAGTTAAGAGAGTTGAAGGACTAGTCCAGCCTTGAAAAAATGAGAAGATTGTAGTGTACTGCTGCTAATATTAATTTGTCAGCCTTCCTGGACAAGCATTTCTGGAAGAGATATTGTTCGCTAGTCAACGTAAACTGAGTGGCTACGATACATACCGATGAGTATCTCAATGTCTTTTTATACCTTACATGTAGGATCATTACCTAAAAATCACAAAGAGAAAATAATATATTCACTAACAGCTTTGTAACTTGATAAGTAAATTGGCATTTACAGTGGAATCTGGCACATTCTGTGTTTGTCGCCTGTGCGCACTCCATTCCTTTTTCTACATTTAGTTGTATAGCAGTCATCATTGAAATTGAATGGCTATCAGTTGATTGAAAGAGCCCTGAACAACTTCTAATCTGAACACAACAGACTAAGAGTCTGGAGGTGAATTGGGAAAATAGCAAGCGTAAGAGATTAATTCAACTTCATGGTCAAGTCTCCTCTAAGCTTTACAGAGAACTTCATTAAGAGATTACTGGGTGATAACATATTCAGTAGAGCTGCTTGGGAACTTTCCATCTGAATGATTTGCTAATGGAAAATGCAGTTTCTGCAGGAAAATGTCAATTTTGCCAAAAAGTTTTGATTTTTTTGCCTTTTTTTCCTATCAGGAAAATCACAACAAAATATTTTGTTTGGGAGTGAGTTCAACGCAAATCGGAATATTTTGTTTGTTGAACTGACTCAAAACATTTTGTTTCAGTTCAGCACTAGACTGCATTGCCTCAGGGGAGCTGTGATTTGGGATCTCATTATCTCCTATGGCCTGGGATTGCTGGAGGACTATGTTGCATGGTGCAACACAGATACCCCTCTGACTTAGCTGTCTGGTGCATCATGGGAGTCATATAACTGACACAAGAGATGTCATCTGTCCAGGGAGCCTGGACCATAGGGGAGAATGAGGACCTCAGGCTCCCAAACTAGGACTCCCCTGAGGCAAAGGGAAATAAAATTTATTTTGAGTCAGTTCCACAAAACAAAATGAAACATTTTGATTTTGGAATGTCAAATGTTTTGATTTAAAAAAATCTGGAAACAAAACACTAAAACATTTTGGTGTGCAAAATATTTTGATATTTCAACTTTTTGTCCTGATCTTGGACAAAACCCAATGTTGAAATAGTGACATTTTCCTACAGGGAGGATGTTCCGAATTTACTAATACTCAGCTAGTGAAACAGAAGATATAAAGACAAATTCATTCTTTTCTCTAAGTCTAGACTGTGTGTTTGGCTGAGATCTTCTGGTGGTTTGGCTTAGGGAAATATCAGAAACCTAATGTTTTCTCTACCACAATACTGTTTCTGCTTTTAAATGTAAAAACACGTGCTTGCGTATGTACTTTTAATAGATCCCAGGAGATGTCAAAGATTGTAAGTCTAAAATGCAGTGCAGGATGCTCTCCCTTCCATCTTTACCATTGGTTCATTTAAGCAGGTAATAAATACTATGAAATAGCCCTTTCACCCAGAAAAAATCACTTTACTAAAATTTTCTTTAGCCTGTTGCTCAAAGTGATATGTTTGGACTCAGTAATTACTGCTGCAGCACTTGATTAGCACTAGATTTCTGGTAGTATCATTTCAACAGAATGTAGCCTTGCAAGAGAACTTCTTTTGCTGGTGGGGGAGGGAGGGAAGAAAGCTATCTACAATACCTTGGGAAAACAAATTAATTCATTTCAGCTTGTAAAAAAAAAAAAAAAATGACTTCCAGTTCCTGAGGTGCTTTGCCTATTTTATCCTGGATTCCACTGAAGCAAGTTTGCCCCTTCATTCCAGTTTATGATTTGCTGTCTGTGATCTATCTGTCAAACTGATTGCATCGATGTACATCAGTGCAACTCAAGTCCAATTTATCTTCCCTATGACCAAGGGGGCAATTCTCTTTTGATGTTGAGAGTTTTTATGAGTAGTAGTGATCCAGGAATTGTAACTGCAGTACAGGATGTACTGTTCTCATCTCTCTGAAAAAGGAATCAGGCTACGTTTCTGGCTTCAAACTGCTCTTTAAACAACACTTTCAGATCTCTACTCTAGGCACGTATGCAGCAAAGCTCCTGAAGTCATGGTATTATTGACTTCATTTCTGTCTTTGAAATTCTGTTTTCCACCAAATGAATAGCTTTTGCAGAGGGAAAACATGAAGAAGAAAGCATCTTTTATATTGTGACGGATCAATTCAGGACATTGGCTCCAGTGTTGTAATGCTGAAGAAGCTGTTTCTAACTAAGTAAACTTTTAAAATGTTTAATCTTAGCAGCATGTTAAACACACCACGCTGTCTCCAACTTATGTAGATGAAATTACTCTGGTGTTATCATCAATCATTCTTTCTGTTTCTACCAAGAGCTGTTCAGCATTACTCACAAGGATTGAAAAATAGATCCAGAGGCTGCATAAACTACTATGAATGAAAACAGACATGACAAACGGAGGCTATATCCCTTCATCACCCTGGGTATCCTGCCTTCTAACTTCCTAATGGGTGAAAGCAGCCTTTGAGGGAGCTGGGCCAGAGAAAGGTGGTTTTCTGGGCTGTATTGATTCCAGCAAGGGATATGTGGGGCAGGGATAGGACAGGGTCTGTAGAATTCAGGAATGTGGACATGCATTTGCATGTTATCTTCCTCCTCTCCCAACTCAGTATAGCAATGCAGCATCCTGGCATGCTAATTTGCTTTCTTCTGTACAGGTCAGTCTGCTTCAAAGGCATTATTATGGTCTTCCATAGCCTGCACAATGTGGAAAACCACAATTAAGTGACAAGGCATGAAAGGTAAAATTTTCAAAAGGGCCCAAAGTCACTTAGACATTATGGGCCAGATTTTAAAGGTATTTAGGCACCTAAAGATGCAGATAGGTGCCTAGTGGGATTTTCAAAAGTGCCTAGGTGCCTAACTCCCATTAAAAACAGTTGTCGTTAGGGGCTTAGGCACTTCTGCCCATCCTGCGAGGCATCCATCTGTATCTTTAGATACCTAAATACCTTTAAGAATCTGGCCCAAGGCCCATTTTGAAAAGGCAGTTAGGCCCTTAGGAACCCAAGTCCTCTTGATTTTCAATGACACTAAGTCCCATTTGAAAATGATTTAAGAAACGAAATCCCATTTAGTTACAGTAAAATGTTTTAAAGTATATGCCACCAACTTTCTTCCTGATTCTCTCTTGTGCATGGGTGTAGCACAAAGACTGTGCAATGGAGTATGGAGTAAAGGGTTGTAAGGAGCTCCCTTTCTCCCCTATGTCAACTGCGTGCATTGCCAGACCTAGCACCAGCTGCCACTGAACTGCTACTTCCCCTTCTGCATGGTCAGCAGGGCTGGAGGCTTGGATCAACACCCCATGGGCTGGCCAACACAGCTGAGCCAGCATGAAGATGGTAGCAAACTGCACCAAAAGGTGTGGTGCAGCTGAATTCCTGCGTGGAGCAAAGGAGAAGCAGGATTATTCTGTGTCGCTATCTGGTTCCTGTTCTACTCCCAGGGCAACACACTGCACCTCATCTGGACTGCATTGCGAAGTGCCAGCCTAGCCCCTGTGTATGTGCACAGAACAGGGCCGGCTCCAGACCCCAGCGTGCCAAGCGCACGCTTGGGGCGGCATTTTCCCGGGAGGGCGGCAGGCGGCTCCGGCGGACCTCCCGCAGGCATGACTGCGGAGGGTCTGCTGGTCCCACGGCTTCGGTGGAGCATCCACAGGCATGCCTGTGGGAGGTCCACCAGAGCCGCGGGACCAGCGTACCCTCCGCAGGCACGTCTGCAGGAGGTCCCCCGGAGCCGCGGGACCGGCGACCACCAGAGCGCCCCCCGCGGCGTGCCGCCCTGCTTGGGGCAGCGGAATTCCTAGAGCCGCCCCTGGCACAGAATGTTATGTCCCTGCACACCTTCCACAGGCAGAGCTCCCATTGGTACCCGTGTCCCATGAAAGCATTCCTAGATGTTAGGTTGCTGTTTTTCTTGCTTTTGCTATTTGAACTGCCTGTTTCATTTCCAAACAAACTGGCAGCCCTTCCTCCTTGTTGGCAGTTTCTTGATCACATTTAAAAGCAAAGAATTGCAGGCAGCTGGTCATAGCATATAGCCTTCTCACCCTTCCATCAGTCTCAGTGCTCCGCCCAGAGGTCTATGGCTATTGTGAGTCTCCCTTGGGTGAGCTTGCTCATCGTGGGTGTGCGAAGATGGAGACGCAGAGCAGCTCTTAGGAAGGCACTAGTGAATAAATCATTATAAGTTACTGGGAGGAAGATATTGAAACCAATGTATAATTTACAACCTCTGGTGTAATTTATAGGCCAGAAGCATGTTGAAAATAAATACATTTACTTATGTAGTACCACACGATTGGCATGCATGACTCTGCAGACATTTTTTAATTCTAAAAAAGAGCTTAAAAGAAGATTCAGGTTGCAAACCTAAGTGTTAAAAACTTAGGATGTGCTAGAATTAAGGTGGTTCCCTCTGTGTATATATGATTCCATCTGTAATTATATGTTCCCATACTATTTTTCCCTGCCTCCACATACCACACATGGGTAAAGTCCATCCCAGAATAGATTTGGTTTGGATTGGTTTTGAACCTTTGCCTATTTTTTCCTTCCTTTAAATCCTTTTCTACACGCATACCCCCTCTGTGTGTGTACCTGAATACAGAGAACCTCAAGACCTGTTGTAAGGCCTTTTTAGTCAGCCATGACTTTAAATAGTGGCAGTTCACCAAAAAGGCCCATTGAGGGCATCTTGAAGGAACCCCAACTCTTTTATCTGAAAGGTAGATCCTGGAGCTTGCACGGTTAATGGGTATAGGCACATCTGACTTTCTTCCTTCCAGGTGGCTGCTTAGCCTCAAAGCCCTGCCCACACTCTGCTGTCTCCCCCCAGCGCCTCCCACCCACTGCCAAACAGCTGATCAGTAAGGCCACTGGCCTATCAGATAAGCGGCAGTGGGTGGGAGGTGCTGGTGGATGGGGTAGAAGGGGGCCTGCCAAGCAGCTGATCAGCAGTGGCTGGTGGGTGCTGAGCATTTTTTTTCTGTAATGCTCCAGCCCCAGACCACGTATAGAGTCAAGTGAGGCTTACATTTATTTTAATTATTGAGCAACACCCAGACAATGAGCACCCTGTAAAAAAAATCATAATTGCTAAATGCCAAGATTCTGCTACCACTATGAAACTAAGTAGCATCTTATTCAGCAAGTAGCTTCCCCAGAGGAAGGTATTATGTGATCACACACCTCCGGGGTGTGGTGTTCTGTCCCCTCTAGTGGCACTTTGAGAGATTAATGAGTCTGCTCTACAGCCTTAGCTAAGGGCCATGTGGATTTTAGCTCATGCAGCAGAAGCTCATGCATTTAGCTCCAAAGGTTCCAGGTTTGATTCCACTCCCCAACAACTGGGGTCTGTCGGTGTTACAAGTAGGGGCTCATGTGGGATTTCAACTGGGAAGTCTCTGAAGCTTCATCAGCTAGGGGGAAGTATGTACCGAGCCAACTTAGAGAGAGGGATTAATGAGTCTGCTCTACAGCTTTAGCTAAGGGCCATGTGGATTTTAGCTCATGCAGCAGAGGCTCATGCATTTAGGTCCCAGGTTCGATCCTGCCCGCTGACAACCAGGATCTGTTGGTGTTACAATTACTCAGTATGAATAAGCATGACAGAATCTGGTCCCCAAAACATAACTTTTTAAAATCTTACGCTTTTTACTGCTAGATTTTTACCTAATTTTATTTGCTTTCAAAATATATTGACAAAATAACATCATGAGTAAAATCAAATGACATTCACTATAATTACTCAAGCCATGAAAATGTTAGCAATTTTTTTATCTTTCCATTTTTAATAATTTTTCATGCATTTTCTTATTTTGCCACTGAAAAATGGATCAAAAGGCAAAGGAAAGAAAACAAAATTTTAAAACTCACAAACAAACAAAAATAACTTCTTTGGTATTTGGAAAAGTGGAAAATAGAGAAAAACAAATTATTGGGAATTTTTTTTAAAAAGGCCATTTTTTCTGATATTTTTTGTTTGAAATATTTTAATCTTCTCTAATTCCCTCCTGATGATAAACCTATATTAGCAGGACAGTGCTTCCTGTAACTTATGCCTTTCATTATTCAAATTTATTGTCAGACTGTATGATCTAGATTAAGCCTGTTTAGTCTAAAAACTTCTATATTGCCTCATAACTACCTATTATATTTGTACTACTGGAGCAAAGTATTCAGACAGAGGCTCGAGAGCTGCAAGTGGCTCTTTAATGTGTCTCCTGCAGCTCTTTGATTGTGTGATTTAATTATTAAGCCATCTAAGTTATTAATCAATCAAGATGTGTTTACTATGTTGTTAACCAATTGTACCTGATAAAATAATAGTCATGTTGCTGTGAGAATCTCTCTCTCTCTCTCTCTCTCTCTCTCTCTCTCTCTCTCTCTCTCTATATATATATACATATACACACTTCCCCTGTCATACTGTTAAATATGAACATATAGTACTATAGTGAATGAATGAACTGTGCCTCTTTTGGGTAATGTTGATGGGTAATTTGGCTCCTGAACCACTGAGGTCTGAGCATCACTGAACATCTAGGGGCCCTAACCATTGATCAGGACCCCATTGTGGTAACTGCTGTACGAACAGCGCAAAAAGATGACAGTCTTTTGCCCTAAGAGCTCACAATCTAAGTAGCACATGAGACAACATATGGATACAGACAAGACAGGAAAGTACATAGAAACAATGAGACAATACCGGTCAGCAGGAAAGGCAGTGATCTCAGTACACCAGTAGCCGAACTGTTGTCAAGAGTTTTGTAGGCTCTGTGGCACAGGAGAGTTTTTAGGTGGATAATGAAGTAGCGCTGCAGATGTTTGCAAGGAGCACCTTCCAAGCATGTGTGGAAGCATGGGAGAAAACATGAAGTTGTTTATTTGAAAATTCAAACACAGGCAATGGAGGCAGGCATCAGGGGCCGCTCAGAAGCGAGTGTTGACAGCACAACAGAGAATGAGAGAAGATAGTTAAGGTGTGTGTGCCGGGGTTCCCTGGCTGCAACCTAGGCTGTGGGACCACTGAGCCCTCTGTCCCACCAACGTGGAGTGTCTCCCTCACACTGTGATGCTGTGTCAAGCCACAAACCTCTGACAGGTATGGCACTTACACAGACATCCACAAGCAGAGACACACCCAACTGATTTCAGAGTAGCAGCCGTGTTAGTCTGTATCTGCAAAAAGAACAGGAGTACTTGTGGCACCGTAGAGACTAACAAATTTATTTGAGCATAAGCTTTCATGGGCTACAGCCCACTTCATCGGATGCATGCAGTGGAAAATACAGTAGGAAGATATAGATAGATAGATTTATATATATACACACAAAGAACATGAAACAATGGGTGTTACCATACACACTGTAAGGAGAGTGATCAGTTAAGGTGAGCTATTATCAGCAGGAGAGAAAAAGAACTGTTTGTAGTGGTAATGAAAATGGCCCATTTCAAGCAATTGACAAGGAACTGTGTGTGTGTGGGTGGGGGAGGGGGGAAATAAGCATGGAGAAATAGTTTTACTTTGTGTAATGGCCCATCCACTCCCAGTCTTTATTCAAGCCTAGTTTGATGGTGTCCAATTTGCAAATTAATTCCAATTCAGCAGTCTCTTGTTGGAGTCTGTTTTTGAAGGTTTTTTTTTGTTGTAATATTGCGACTTTTAGGTCTGTAATTGAGTGGCCAGGGAGACTGAAGTGTTCTCCAACTGATTTTTGAATGTTATAATTCTTGACGTCTGATTTGTGTCCATTTATTCTTTTACGTACTGACTGTCCGGTTTGGCCAATGTACATGGCAGAGGGGCATTGCTGGCACATGATGGCATATATAACATTTGTAGATGTGCGGTGAACGAGCCCCTGATGGCGTGACTGATGTGATTAGGTCCTATGATGGTATCCCCTGAATAGATATGTGGACAGAGTTGGCAATGGGCTTTGTTGCAAGGATAGGTTAGTGTTTTTGTTGTGTGGTGTGTGGTTGCTGGTGAGTATTTGCTTCAGGTTTTGGGGTTGTAAGCAAGGACTGGCCTGTCTCCCAAGATCTGTGAGAGTGATGGATCGTCCTTCAGGATAGGTTGTAGATCCTTGATGATGCACTGGAGAGGTTTCAGTTGGGGGCTGAAGGTGTGGCTAGTGGTGTTCTGTTACTTTCTTTGATGGGCTTGTCCTGTAGTAAGTGACTTCTGGGTGCTCTTTTGGCTCTGTCAATCTGTTTCTTCACTTCAGCAGGTGGGTATTGTAGTTGTAAGAATGCTTGATAGAGATCTTGTAGTTGTTTGTGTCTGTCTGAGGGATTGGAGCAAATGCAATTGTATCGTAGAGCTTGGCTGTAGACACCCAACTGAGTTACACTAATGATCTCCCAGACACTCATGAACCATCAATAGGGAGGCTCCAGCCAATTCCCCCCCAGCTTTGCATCCCAGAACTGTACCGTCTTGCACTGCTCAGAAGCCTGGCCAGTATAAATTTGTTACCTAGTTCACCCTTCCCTCGATGAGAGAACACACGCTAGCCTTTGTAAACTGAGCTGAGATTTCCCAAGCACTTCAACCAAAACACACTGTTTAGGTAAAATATAAAACAGATTTATTAATTACAGAAAGATTTTAAGTGATTATAAGTAGCAAGCATAGAGAGATCAAAGTTAGTTACCTAAGAAATAAAAATAATTTTACAGACTAAATTCTATTAACTAAACAGGATTTGAATCAAGTAGTTGTGACAGGTTCAGTCACAGAGACCCCTGGGGACTGTTACCTGATGTGCTGAAACTACCGCTGAGCCCGTTTTCCCTGCCAGCTTGGGACTCCAGAACCCTGCCTTGTTGAGCCAGATATGCTAGTCTGCTGCAACACAGACTCAGGATCTGGACCACGCCCCCAAAGCTGCAGACTTTAACCAAAAACAGCTCAGCAGGTTACGTCTCCAGCACCCAGACACCCAGTTCCCAATGGAATCCAAACCCCAAATAAATTTTACTTTATATTACTTTACTTTAAAGCTTATACAAGGTAAACTCATAAATTGTCTGCACTCTGTAACACTGATAGAGAGATATGCACAGCTGTTTGCTCTTCCAGGTATTAATCACTTACTCTGGGTCCATTAATGAACAAAAGTGATTTTATTAAGTATAAAAAGTAGGATTCAAATAGTTTCAAGTAATAACAGACAGAACAAAGTAAGTCACCGAGCAAAATAAAGCAAAAACACACATGTCTAAGCCTAATACATTAAGCAACTAATTACAGGTAATATCTCATCCTCAGAGATGTTCCAATAAACTTCTTTCACAGATTAGACTCCTTCCTAGTCTGGGCCCAATCCTTTCCCCAGTACAAACCTTGTTAGTTCCAGCAGACATTTCAGGTGGTAAACAGGGGCTTTCTCATGACTGGAAGCCCCTTTGTCCTGCTCCAACCCCTTTTATAGCTTTGGCACAAGGCGGGAATCTTTTCTCTCTCTAAGTGCCCACCCCTAAATGGAAAAGTACCAGATTTAAGATGCATTGGATTTCAGCATCATGTGACATAGTCACATGTCCTGTGAGACCCCAGCCTCCATTCTTCCTGAGCTGGCCCACAGGTACACAGGAAGGTTTTCAAGTAAACAGGGCCATTTACAGTTCATCGATTCTGAAACACCTTTAATGGTTTCCACTTAATATGATTACATCAGTAATACAAGTTTATATCTTAGTCTCCTAACTCCAGACATAGAAATAATACATGCAAACAAATAGAATGAACACACTCAATAGATTATAATCTTTGCAATGATACCTTACAAGAGACCTTTTGCATAAAGCATATTCCAGTTACATCATATTCACATTCATAAGCATATTTCCATAGAGCATATTGAGTGCAACATCACAGTAGTGTCTCACCCTCACAGATGCTACAAACAGGTTCAGATCCTCAATAAACAGACTTGGGACTCTTTTCCAGTCAGGACCACCCTCCACTAGTTCAAAGTCTTTGTCCTCCAGACGTTCCTCTTGGTATTGAGTTGGGGGGGAGAGAGAGACCAAATGATGATGTCACTTCCCCTCTTTTATCGTTTCTTCCAGTTTGCTGGAAAGATCTTTTGCTGTGACATGGGGATCAAGCAGTCCTCATTGGTCAAGTAGTCTCCATTGTTTACATGCTCTCCTTGAGGAGTCTCCATTGCATATAGTCTCTGGGGTAATGGATTCTTTCCTTGATGGGTGTTGATGAGCCATTAACTGCTGTCTGGCTACTCCACTGTTGTACCTGAAAGACTGGTTGTGGGTGTTCCAAACCTCAAAACATATTTCAGTAACACACACATAGCAAAACTTCGTAACTTCACATACAATAATTGCACATACACCATAATAGGATAGTAATGTTCAACAGATTAAGACTTTTAAAATGATACCTCACAAGGCATACCTTGTACAAAACATATCATAATTATATGACAACATTGAATATGAGGTTTCCTGGGTGCTACTCTGAGGAACAGAGTGTCACAGTGGGACAAGTTTCTAGGATGCCACATTTGTCATTCCCCTTAATGTTTCTTCCTTCACAAGTGATATTTTCTTTGTAATGTTAGCTATGCCATCAGTAGAGCTAGCACAATCCAGGATAAATTTCTGGTTCTGAGGTTATCATTTAGACCTATTCACTAATCTAAAATAATAATTGCCCATACATACAGAAACTTTCTGTACATTCCATTTATTCTTGCTGATTGCTTTCTCTTGGAAACTGAGTGTTAGCACGGCCCATTTCTTTCCAATCAGCCTGACTTATAACACAGGTGCTTCAGATGTCATGAATTATATATTTTTTTTAATCTGAAGGGAAATGTGAGCATATGGAAAACAACCACTTCAAAACTTCTAAAGCTGCTGTGCTTTTCCTGATTGCTGCTTGAACACACAGGCTGCAATATATTCTAACTAGATATAGGATGGTTAAGGTTAAATGTACTTAAATATGGAAGTGGTTCCATTGAGATGGTATCTATATAACACCTGTGAATTGAAATAACCAAACAAAACAATACTGTATCTAAAACAGTTTTTCACATACTAATGAATAGTTCATTCATCATAAATTTTTAGGCTCCTCTGCTAGATTGGAGTCTACTAGCATGGATCCCTGTGTGGTTAAATTCACTGGGACTTCACAAGTTCAGGGATCTGTGCTAGTAGGCCTTGATGTATTGGTAAACTGAGTGACAGACTCAAAGAGCTCAATTTATTTGGCTTAACAAAGAGCAGGCAAGGGGTGACTTGAGTACAGTCTATAAGTATCTATGTGGGAACAAATGTTTAATAATGGCTCTTCAATCTAACAGAGCAACGTCTAACAAGAGCCAGTGGCTGGAATCTGAAGCTAGACAAATTCAGACTGGAAATAAAGTGTACAATTTTAATGGTGAGAGTAATTAATCATTGGAGCAATTTACCAAGAATCATGATGGATTCTCGATCACTGACAAGTTTTAAATTGATTGGATGTTTTTCTAAGATCAGCTCTAGGAGGTATTTTGAGGAAGTTCTACAGTTGTGTTATACGGGAGGTCAGACTAGATGATCATAATGGTCCCTTCTGACCTTGGAATCTATGAAGCTATGTAAAACAAAAAAAGGGTTAATTATACATATGAAATCAATGGGAATTCTGCATGTGGGGGCCAGGCTGGGCCGTGACTCTTCTTCCACAAGTAAGCTAAGGAAGAATTATCAAGCATCCCTGAAAGTTATTTTGAGAAGCCCAGCAGACTATTATCACAATATAAGATCATACGCTGTGCAGAAAGATGTAAACATGGAACAGATTTTTCATGATCAATGAACCTAAACATACCAAGTTTAGCAGTTGCCAAAGTGAATCAGTGTGTCTTTTGGTGAATGTACAAATGAACAGAAATGTAATGTAAAGTAAACAGTGCCTGTCCTGGCTTATATAATGCTGTGTTAGTCTCTTCTAATTTCCGTGGGTATTGCTAAATTGTGGTCTGAACATCTGTTATTGAATTCAAAGAGTTCAGTTGCCTGGATACATACAGTCAAATGTTGGATCAGACTAGAGAAATCCTTTTATTTGTATGCTGACGGCGACTGTCAGAGCTCCTCTCGTTTGTTTGTCTTCATTCTAACTTTGTCCTTCAGGGACCAAGTCTTGACTTTTAATCCTGATGCTCAAGATGACAGGCATTTACTGACATCTCATTTGAAGGGAACTGGCTAAAGCAAAGAAATCTTTTCTTATGAGGCCATTCAATTGAATGCTCTATAAATAGGATTCTCTGCTCTCTCACATTTTCTTTTTGAAGTCAAAACAGGGTAACTTCCCTTCTCCCCTTTAAACTCTACAGTGTATTTGAAATAAAAGGTTTTTTATTTAAATGTCCCAGTCTCCTGCTGGAGGGTGCAGATGAGTGTAGGTCACATATGATGCTATCTGTAATTCAAATAACCATCTGAAGTCACTGGTTCCAATCCTCTTCTAATACTTTCCCAACAAACGGATGATTAAAAATATACAAAGTAATATTGAAACAAAAGTTTAATGTATTAAATAACATATATTCCATATACCATGAACACGCCTTCAAAAATGGAAGGAGATAATAGGAAACAGTGATAAATGCTTTGTTCTTCTTCTATAGTTCATATGTTTTTAATATTTCCTCAAGATGATTCTGTTACTGTACTGAAGTGGTGGATACTCCCCAAAGTTTCCAGATATGATCCTAGTCCAGGAAATAGAGTATATTTCAATTCCTGAATAAGAACCGTAAGGTTTCCTAAAAACATTGGAACTTGGTTGTGGCTTTGCCAAAAGCCCTAAGCAAGGGGAAGTGTGAAGTGGTACTGTCCTCTGAGCAGATCAGGAACCAGATTACAAATCTAATGATCTAATCCCTTGATCCCCTCACAAAGGGAGAAAAAACTACCAAATCCCTGCCCACTCTCCTCTCCCATGCTGCTACTCACAGTAGCAAGTGCAGGGATGAAGCCAGGATCGTATTTTTACCCTTGTTTGGTTTGTGTTCCACTCGTCCCTGGTTTTTCTACCTCTGTAATGTTGCACATTTTATACCAAATTAGACAGCTGGATGAATGTTAATTCATACTTTGCATTAGCAGGGCTGCTAGTTACAGTTCCTAGTGAAAAGAGCTCTGACAATTTTTTTTGAAGGAAAGATAAATCCTGAACTTAATAGACCAAACTGTAGTGGCATAAGTGGGCACAAATCAATGGACATCAGTGGGCTTGTGCCCACTTTCCCCAGTGGTGATTCTGGTCTGAGCTCTCTAAATAGCATTTCTATAGTTATTGAATTTAAAATGAACATAGACAATTGAACACAATATCCCTTATTTAATGTGACTGGGCAAATTAATACACAAGTAATGATCATGCCACAGTTCCTGCATGTTTTCAAAACTTTCCCATAAATATAGCAGATTGGAACCAATGGTCAATTAAATGTCTTTCGTGGAATTACAAAACAACATGCATGAGTCACAAATTTTTAGGGTTAGTTGAATCATGTATTACAGATAAATGAACTGACAAGTGTGGCCTTTTTTCTTTTGCAAATGGTTCTTGGATAATCTCTGATTCACATGGATGTATTTGCAATGCACAATTTCAGAATGGGTTAGGGGGATCAATTTTGCATGGTGCTAAGGTATCTGCTGGACTGGGGTCACTTTGTGCAAGATAGAGCCCTATGAACCATATGAGACACCCACAATAGTCATCTTCACTTATGGAAAAAATATTAATAACCTTTCTCTAGGTGTTTATATCCATAAACTAAAATAGACAATGTCCCTAGTGTACAATTCTAAAGGGATGATTCAGAAACTCAAAGGACTGGAGGTTTTGGTCTGGCTGATCTCTATTTGGCACAAAAACCAAAAGGGTGAGGTTAGGGGTTATGGGCTGTCTTATACCACTTTTACGTCCCCAATCCTAGCACCAGCGGGAAGCCAGTTTGACCCCCAGTGCAAGTTACAGCAGCCTCAGGGTTCCTCTAACTTGGTTCAGCTGGTAACAGTCCCCAAAGGGGTCATGGCTATGCAAGAGAGGGATCTCTGGAGTGCAGCAGTACTTTAACAGCGCTATGCATCCCTCACCACGCCCCTGATGCTCCCTACAGCAGGGTCTGTGAGACGGGATGGCCTAGAAGTTGTTATGCCAGCTCTATACACTGGGGGAATCCTGTGGTGCTCTCTGGGGAAGCCAGGTTTATGTCCCCTTTGTGCCAAAGATCTGGCCCATAGAAAAAATATCATTCTCTATTCAACTTAATAGGGTCTTAGAATAACTTCTATAGGACCCTATTGTTACATTAATCTTAAATTCAATAGGGACACAATAAATAAACATACCAATAAGAAATGTAGCAAGTGTAAAGCCCAGACAGGAACTCTGTGGCATACAATGAAGAGTACAAAGAAGTAAAATAACTGTGAAGAAAGGAGACTATCAGTCATAGGTAGTGGAGACTGACAGTTATTATCACTCATAATGACATCTCCATAGCAGGTATGGACAAGTCCCAAAGGCAATTCATCAATGCTGCTCTCTCTTGCTTAATGATACACTGGTACAAAGAAATGCTGCCATCTGAAAGTGATTGGCTTAGATCCATCCATCCCTTAGGGGGGAAAAAACTATTAAGTGTGAAGGGCTTATCAGGATTTTGATAGTGTCTACATTTCATGAGATGAGATAAGGTTGCATAACGAAGAGTGTGTATCTCTATCCACAACAGCTGTGCTCAACTGAGCCAGGGCAAATCTTTCAGGAGAAGGGGACAGAATAATCACAGCTGATGGTCCATGACTATGGAATTTCCTACCAGTGGACAGCAGAATGTACTCAACCTTAACCCTTTGCAGAACACAATGAAAGGACTACTATAACGTTTTATGGTAGTGTTCCCACACAACCCCTGAATGAAGAGGGCTGAAGAACTATGCATCTCTATTCATAGATCTTAGAGACATACCAAGGAACAGTTGAACAGTAAGATAGAGTCCCTTGCAGATATTAGTGCTTATTCATGGTATCTTCTTCTAGATACCATGGTGATGGGAATAGATAATAGAAATTCCTCAACACAAACTCAGGGTATCCTTAACCTAATTTCGTTAAGTGTGACATTTATGTAATCCTTTTGTCCCCTCAATAATTGGCTTACATTGTGGAATTAATCTGTACTCCCTAACTATGCCTAAATCTGAGTCCTGGCATAGGTATAATCCATTATTCCACATGTACTTTAATGTCACAGGGGGTTGTTTTCATTTTTTAAAATGTTGTCTGAATTCATGAGTTCCAGTTAATTTGAGATTGAAGTTTAGATGACAAGTATTTGGTTACTCTTTGTGTGGAAAGGGGAAAACTGCTAAAAAGGCATGTGCTTAATTTTTAATCCATCTCTATTCAGCAAAATGCAAATCCAAGGTATGTCAATGGGATTTAAGCACATACTTAAGGGAGAGACTTTCAATATTTGGGATCTGGGTGCCCAATTGCCTTTGGAAAATCTCCTCCTGTATGATTTGCTAAACAGAGCTGGATTGAAGCATGCTGACTTAGGGTCCTGATCTTCTTGTTTATATATTAAATGCCTAATAGATTTTGGGCTCTATATAAAAAAAAATTAAACAATGAAATTTGCGGCCATTACACCTGCAAACATAAAATATAAATCTGGCAAGCTACTGCTCTTCATAATTTGTGTGTATGTGTATGTGTGCTGGGGATGTTGATGGGGAGGCTATCTGAATTTGGTACCCACCTTATTTTATGATTATGAAAAATAGATACTGACAAAGTATCTGGAGCAAAAGCTGCAACCATTTGACATGAGATGCCTGTGTCATAGGGACGATAAGGCTAGATAGACTAAGAAATGACATCCACAGAAGATTGAAATCACAGAGCATGACTATAATAATCAAAAGGCATCAACTACAATGGCGTGGCTATGTTGATACAATCATATCAACTGCCTAAAATCGTTCCCTATGGAAGAGTGCATGGAGAGAGTAGCCGTGGACATCCAAGGAGACAGTAGTATAACATGATATATAAAACCATCCAGGCAACGCACAAACAGGTTTAAGTGGCAGCTCAAAACAGATATGGATGGAATCTGCACATACCCTCCACTGTATCCAAACTTGGCATTGGTGGTGGTAGTGGAGATGTTACCTGAATTTGCTATCTGTCTGCTACCAAGATTCTTAAGCATTACATTCAAGTCAGATGTGTCTTTTTGCTAACAGAAATGGAAATGCTGGCAAAAAGTTCTTCATTCATAAATGGACTTTGAAATTTCACTATAATGTCCAAGGGACTGACATCTTTCTACTGTTCTGCACAATAAACTGAGCACCTTCAAATGTATTTTCCTTTTGGACATCAGTCTCTTTTTTTCTTTCATTTTTCTTCTGACTCTGGTTTCTGTAGCAGTGCAAACATTGAGTCACAGTGCTTCTGAATGAGAAAAATTCCACCCCTGAACCAATAAAACAAAACAATCCCCCTCTCTAGCTCACAATTGTCCTCAGAGATTTCTCAATGTAAAATTAATTTGTAAGGGCTTCTCTTGATGCTGGAATCTAACTGCTCTGAAAGGGTTTGAAGTCATCTTAGAAAAACTCCGAATTTTTAACTGAATCTCTACATGGGTGAAGGTTTATCTTTCACTAATATTGCTATAGAATGTGTTGTACTGTTGGATAAATTGATTAAAGAATATCAATCAATAGCATTTTAATGCAAACTTCTAATACAAGTTAAAAATATTTTGCAGCTATGTCAAAATTCCATGAGTAGGAGGAAAATATGAGAAGAGCAATTGCTTATAAATATGTAGCAGTTATAGGGAATTGCTGAGCATTCTATATTTTGCTGATGCAACTCATTATTAGGCTAAGAGAAGTGGAATAAAGAACTTAATATTGCCAGTGGAGAACTCCATATGTATAGCTGCAAAATGGCTTTTATTCTAGCACTTTATTTTCACTTGTTCATAACTATTAAAAATGCTCTAGGGGTACCAACCTCATTCTGGGGAGAGAGCTGAATTCCATATTTTAAATATGGTCTGAGGTCTGGGATCTAAATAATACTCTTTATCCACAGCACAAGTCCCTCTCCCCTCAATGAGAGGTTTGTATAAAGAGAAAGTGCAGCTGAGTACAATATCAATTTTATGCAATAACTCACCTCTTAGTAAAGTATTCAATGACTTGATATCAGCCCCAAAAGCTAGAGTTATTAATCAGTAATTTCAGTGAATTTGCCTTGTCACCAGCTCAGCAAGCTGGAGCTGCCAAGCTAGACATCATAGCAACAAGTATGAATGAGGGTTCCATAGCTGGGCCCTAAACAAGGGCTTTTTCTATTTAAATGTGATTTCTGCCCAGAATTCCATTGAATTCAATCAGGGATTCATGCTCAGAATAAGGATAGGCGTACACAGTAAGCCTTAGACATTATACACATCTGAACAAAAGTTAGATGGGGAGGGGGGAAACGAACTAGATGACTCAAGGGACTGCTAATGGTTTATGTGGAGTCTATCCCATCTAGGTTACTGATCTGAGTCTGGCTGAGGTCAGCCATTACCCAAAGTCTTCCCCATCTGACTGCTTTTGGTGGCCTATCTATATAAGAAGATTCCAGGAATGTCACCTTGTGTGTCACTTTGAAGTCTAAACTGTCTGCGTCAGTGTGAAGCAATGAAAGCAGCTACAAGCAAAAGTGAGAGCTCTTTTTGTTCAGATTATCAGCATGTTGAATCATCACTAAGTTTAGCAATTTGCTATGACCAATTCTTTAGTCCTCAGAAATTTTAACTTTACAAATTACACCTGTCTGCCAGCACAGGCTTTCAGCCACAATAAGGCATGTATCTATACCAAGCCAAGTATCCTTGACCACTGTGATATCAGAGGTAACTCAACCAATCATCATCCTTCCTCAGCAACTAATTTGTATGTGACAATTTCATTGGTTGTAGGAGGAAGACTGCATAGATGGTAGATTAAATGGGCCATCTGCCACACCCCTGTGACAGCACAAGCTTTCAGCTACTAGTTTGAAATTAATGGTTTCAGCTCTCTTTGTACTGAACAGGGGTCCAGTTACAAAACCCATCACCACAGCTGTATCAGAGAAGCCAAGATGTGAAAGGGTTTAGAGATTGTTAGGGGCAGAGGCATATCGGTAGAGAATAATGTAAGAGAAACATTCATGGCTTTTTCCAGTGTGTCGATGCTATGGATGAACAGTCAACAGGGCTGTTCAAACTATTAGAAATAAGAGAGAGAGAGATGTTACAAATGGGAAAAGATTTTAGTTAAAGCAGATTAATGTGTGGTGTTCACTTTTTCTTTCCTTTATAAATCACTTTAGATTATGAATAGTATTTTAGTGATGAAAACTTATTGTTGCACTGAAATATGAAATCACTGTCACACCTGTAGCAATTTGGTTGGAAAATTTTACATATATGCTGTATGTAACTGAAGTATAATGAGAAAAATAAAATAAAAAGGGGAGGAGGAATTATTGTGTCATATCTTGAAATATATAGACTACACTATTTAGAAGACTTCTGGGAACATTTCAGTTGGATTGTGATTGCTCAGCACCTCTGAAAATCAGGCCCAAGGTGTCTTAAGTTGTCCACTCAACCCAGAGGCTACTTGTGAAATAGTTCTGAACATTTCATTAACTAAAGTTTTTAATGTAATTAATTAAAATATTTGTCTAGTTTTTTTCATGTATTTACAGATGTAGAAAGCTAGTTTCAGGCTCAAAGTTCTAGTGAAGTGTTAATGTAGTTGGTGAAATACAACTGGGGGAAATTTTGGTAGTAATCTTTGGTTTAACAATTCAATAGCAATAAACAGTTTGAGATCTTGTGTGTAATAATTGCTCCTCTTCCCCCATTGTTCCTGAAATTGGAAGTAATTTGGAACTGATGAATTGGGTAATTCTTTAATGCCATTTGACTAGTACTGGAAAGGAAAGCAGAGGAGTGGAACTGTCACTCCATTGAGTTTTTACTTTTTGGTGCACAAAAAGATTGTGCTTGATTCTCATAATAAAGAAATAGATAATGTGTCTCCAAGATGGTAGTGTATGGCATGAACGTCTACATTATTCATCATATTACCCTCTGAAAGGTGACTATGGAGAAGGGAAGGGAAAGAGAAAAGAGAAACAAATCATATCTTGTCTGAAACTTACAAAAAGTCATTCAAAATAAATGTCAGGTCATCTTATCTAGACTTTCTCACTACTGTGTGTGTATTTAATTCTCCTACAGAAGGATCCATTTTATATTCTTTTACACTGGCATGTTAGGATCATATGAAGTTTTTAAATGTTCAGCTACCTCTCTCAAAAGAGGCATGTTCTTTTTATAGCATCTGGACAGTGACACCTTGTAATAAACTCAAATCTTAAGGTATGTTTATTCAATTAAGTTAAATAAAAGGTAATAGGTAATAATTGGAGGTATACAAATCTCCTAGAACTGGAAGGGACCTTGAAAGGTCATTGAGTCCAGCCCCCTGCCTTCACTAGCAGGACCAATTTTTGCCCCAGATCCCTAAGTGGCCTCCTTAAGGATTGAACTCACAACCCTGGGTTTAGCAGGCCAATGCTCAAACCACTGAGCTATCCCTCCCCCCTTACTTAAATCTTACTGAATGAAGGTTAATGCTTTTGGGATACATTGTATTAAAAATCCAATTGGGTATGTGTTATTGTGGCATTGTATATACCTTCTCTAGCAAGGATGGGGGATGCTAATGAACTTCTTTAGCTATCAGCCTTTGAAGCCCCCCAAGGCAATATTATACATCTGTTAATTCAAACAGGATTTTCCAGCGACCCACAAACAAAGAAAAGACTTCTGCATAAAAACCCTGAGTTTAGGCTGACCTAAGCCCTTTTCCCTGATCCAGCAAATGGATGGGACCCCTGGTCCATGGAGGCCCACCATCCTTACGGGAGGACTTGGCCTGCTGAGGCCCCATATGACTGTGTGCTTGTTCTGAGTTGAAGCTCTGATGAACTTGTAACCAGAAGGATGCCCCTAGGGCAGGGTATTAAAAGACTGCATCTGCCAGAGCCCACGTGAGAGTTGGGATGAACTCTGGTTAGCTTATTGGCATGTGTATAGATTCTTTTATTAGTTTTAATGTTTCTCTGTAATGCTTTTTACCTTAGAAAACCAGTGCGGTAAAAGGTATATCTGTAGCAATTACACTGTTATCCGCTTCTGAAGAGAAAGCCAGCAGGTGGCCTAGGGCAACCTGTCTGTGCTGGGAATTACACAGTGAAGGTAATGGAACTGTCCAGCCTGGAAATACCCTGGTAAGAAGGGAGAGAGACAAATGTCTCCATCCAGGAGAGGCAACAGCTGGGGAGCAGAAAGGCAAGAGTGGGTGCCCTTGTTGAGGAGAAGTAGAGATGCCATTGCTCTGAACTGTGACAGTCCCATCTATTGTATCTGGTATGTGTCAGTCATGCCTACCACAGCATGCCTGGGCCAGTCAGACTGGAAAACTGGCACATCTGAAGCAGTGATGGACTCAGACTTAGTTCTGATAAGCACATTTTGGGTGCCCATTCAAACTCTCTGAACCTGCTGGATCTCCTAAATTGAGCTGGAACACTTATGAGAACAGACTTTAATATAAGATGTCCATTGTTTCCAGTTTATCACAAGAACAGGCTCATTCATGACTGGCTGTCCTGCATGGGCATGCATGACGTTCTCCTGTTGTTATCTGGACCGGTGAGCTGCTAGGTCAGTCCAATCCTTGACTCTGGGAGCCAGCCTTACCCTGCTCTGCTGTGAGAACCCCCACTCCCGGGTTGTTCCTGCACAGCCTCTAGCATGTAAGCTGCTCCCAGCTACGTGAGTGAGCACTTTTGGCCAGCTGCTGCTTGGATTGTACAACCAAATGACACTAGCCAATATCTCTGGTCCCAGACAGAACCCTAGGAACCTCCATCTTGCAGTGTCCAGTTATGCCCGCTTGATGCTGCAAGCTTATAAACTTTTATCAATAGTGGCTGATTGACTACATTAGACAGCACTGCAACTCTGATGAAAAATTATCTGACACTTTAAATCTCTGTAAGTTTAATATAACAGGTAAAGAGTGTCTCAAGGGGGTGTTACATCTGTGGAATCTCAGTTTTATGAGGTGATTATAATGCAAGCAATTGATTGCCATGTGGAGTATATGCTAAATGATATCTTGAATGATAATGATGGTTCACACTTGGCAGTCTGACAGTGTTACAATCAATTTATAATTCCACAGAAACTGGAATGCATTTGTTACATCCAGATGGCACTGGCAATACAGTGTGATGAAATGGCAGAAGTCAGCACTGCCTAGCAACTTACCAAGGACTTAGTAACAAAAGGGTTTAGCAGCTTTGTCATCAACATAGCCAGAAATCTGAGTTCCTATTCCCAACTTCCCCATATGACCCAGCACAATTGTTGTATCACTAACAAAGCATTTAGACCAAGGTTTTCAAAAGGGACTCGTGATTTTGGATGCCCAACTTGACACATTGAAAGGGTCTAATGTCAGAGGATAGCTGCTTAATATTTTCTGTTAATCAGGTCCTCTTAAAGTGCCTTGAATTAGGGTGACTGTTAGAAAACTTGGCTTTCATTTTAAACAATATATAACTGATACGCTTTGGTCAACAAAGAAAGCCAGCATTTGCCAGCATTCATACTACAGCATTAGAGGGCAATACCGCTATTAACAGTTGGTATAAGCTGACTTTAATGGGGACCAGTTCATCACAGGTGCATGAGAGGGACCAGGGTTCTTGAAACAACTGTGTGCTGAGAGCTTGGCACCAAAACAAGACATATGAATCCTGCATATAGTTATGAAGATTATATTGGTGCCAAACACTCAGCTAATGGATTTGGATGTCCTACCTAAGTACTCACATTTGAAACCTGCTCCTTGTAACCTAATTTATCCTGGCTTCTACATTATTTTGATAGGTTTGTATATAACAGATTTGTTCTTGGAAGATCTAAGTTATTATTTTGTTTGTCCAGTGTAACCTGTCAATGGAAAGTCATTTGTACTGGGATGGAGTACAATGCATTACTGAATGCATTGCTCCTGTTTATGTGAATGGGGGCCCTCTGAATACCTTAAAGGCCAAATCCTGCCTTATAAGTATAAGCAAGTCCCTTCTGAATGTTAAACTGGTAACACATCACAACACAATTATGACCATTTCACCTTATTTTGGAAGTTCAACCTGGGAAAACAATATTTTTGTGAATTATTCTTCAGTATTTGAAATGCTGGTTGTTTAGTCCTGGGAGTTGATGTTATTTTTGAAGGTGCAATGTCTGGGTGATGTAACTTCATGCAACTGCTATCTACTATCCAGAAACCTCTTCATCCATGTAAGCTTCAGAGCTTGATGGCTCTCTCCGGATTTTGCGGTGATCCTTGGGGCAGCCGGTGTAGGAAGCAATCACTTGAGGCCAGAGAGCAGGCAGCTAACCAAAACCTCCATTTTATTTACATATATACAGAGAGCACCTCAGCCGGTTGAAACCGGTTGAGATAACCCATAATAATCTAACTCAGTTGCCATAGCAACAAAACCATGACAACCAAATACACAACATATTCCTCCCCACCCTAATAAGAACATCCCCTAAATAAAACACACACTAGACTAGAGAAGGAGGGTAGACTGCCTCCATTCCCGGCTAAACCCTGGGGATTATTTTGCCCCATAACCGTGGGTTCGCCCTAGCTAAAGGTCCAGCCGATGAGGAGGCCTTCTGTCTCTAGGTGGATTACGGCGAACTACTGGTGTTGTTGCACCCGAAAGCACTAGGGGCTCAGGGTCCGCAGCACGAACAGGTGAGGAGGTGGTATCAGCTCGTGCTGGGCAAAGGGGTATCTCAGCCGCCGGCAGTAATGGAGGAGAACAGTCAGAAACAGGTGACTCATGATTCAATCCCTCACCAGAAGAGGTGAAGTCAGACCCCTCAACTGCAGATGGGTCCTGAGGACTGGCATGACCTGGCAACAGCTGATCTACATGTCGCCGCCAGGTAAGATTCCCTGCAGTCCGGACTGTGTAGGAAACAGGTCCTGTTTGAGTGATGACTGTGGCTGGAACCCATTTAGCTCTGGAAGTATAATTCCGAGCCAAAACTGGCTGTCCCGGGCTAAAGGTTCGGTCTTTTGCTCTGGGTGCCCGTCTGATGACTTGATATTGCTGCTGATGTTGCACAATTTGTCGGGGTTCAGAAGGTTTCAGCAGATCAAAGCAAGTGCGCAGCTGTCGTCCCATCATTAGAAAGGCCGGAGATGCGTGGGTCGTAGCATGAGGTGTGTTTCTGTAGGAAAGTAAAAAGGTATCCAGACGCTTTTGAATGGAGTGTTGTCCCCTTGCTGATTTCAAAGCGTTTTTCATTGTCTGCACAAATCTTTCAGCTAATCCGTTGGTGGACGGATGATATGGTGCTGACGTGATGTGGTGTATCCCATTTGCTTTCATAAAATTTTGAAACTCCTGAGAAACGAACTGCGGTCCGTTGTTGCTCACAAGTTGTTCTGGCAGACCAAAACGACTAAAGAGTCCTCGTAGTTTTTGGATAGTACTCTCTGCAGAAGTGGACTGCATTATAGAGACTTCTGGCCATTTAGAATGGGCATCTATTGCCACCAAGAACATGCTTCCTTCAAGGGGGCCAGCAAAGTCAACGTGAATACGTTGCCACGGGTTTTCAGGCCAGTCCCATGGGTGTAGGGGTGCCCACTGGGGTGCATTCCTCACACCCTGACATGACATACAAGCTTTTGCCTTCTCTTCAATAGCGCTGTCCAGTCCAGGCCACCAAAAATAGCTTCGTGCAATTTCCTTCATGCGCACTATTCCACAGTGAACGGAATGTAGCTGTTCTAACATCTGTGATCTCAGTGGTGGTGGAATAATGACACGTCTCCCCCACAACAAACAACCAGATTGGACCGATAACTCCGTCCGCTTGGACATGTAGGGAACAAGGTCGGATGAGACCGGAGAGGTTTGTCGAGATGTTCCATGCATCACCAGGTCCATAACGTGGGACAATACTGGGTCAACGCGAGTTGCCTTCTTTATCTGAGTAGCAGTGATGGGTGTATTCTCTACCTGTTCAAAGTAGAAGATTTCCTTGTGGGCACTATCTTGATGTTTGACCGGCAAAGGCAACCTTGAGAGGCCATCTGCATTGCCGTGTAGAGTGGATTTCCGATATTTGATTTCATATGTGTGTGCTGAAAGTAACAATGCCCAACGTTGCATACGACTAGCAGCTAATGGGGGAATGCCTGTGTAAGGTCCAAAAATTGATGTCAGAGGTCGATGGTCTGTGAGAAGAGTAAATTTTCGCCCAAACAGGTACTGATGAAACTTCCGAATTCCAAAAACAATTCCTAATGCCTCACGTTCGATTTGGGCGTAGTTAGTTTCTGCTTTGCTTAGAGTGCGTGAAGCAAAAGCAATAGGTCTCTCTTCTCCTGAAGGCATAATATGTGACACGACTGCTCCCACTCCATAAGGGGAGGCATCGCAGGCCAATTGCAGTGGTAAGGATGGATCAAAGTGCGTTAGAACTTCAGAATTTAGCAATGCATCCTTAGCTTTGTTAAACGCAACATCACAGGCTTCAGTCCACTTCCAGGCCTTGTTCTGCCCAAGGAGCTCATGAAGTGGTTTTAGCAGTGTGGCTAACTGTGAGATGAACTTTCCATAATAGTTCAGGAGTCCTAGAAACGAGCACAGCTGGCTTACATTTCGAGGTGGGGGAGCCTCCACAATAGCTTTAACTTTTGCAGGGGCCTTATGAAGACCTGCAGAATCAATGATATGTCCCAAATATTCAACAGAGGGCTTGAAGAATTCACACTTGTCTTTGCGAACTCGTAGGCCATACTCTTCCAGTCTTTGTAGGGTAGCCTCTAAATTCTTTAAGTGATCCTCTTCATTTCTTCCAGTGACCAGGATATCATCCAGATAGCACTGAACTCCTGACAAGCCACACAAGATCTGGTCCATAGCCCTCTGGAACAGGGCGGGAGCAGATGTTATTCCAAAGGGTAGACGACAGTATCGATAAAGCCCCTTATGAGTCACAATAGTCAACAGCTCTTGGGACTTTTCATCGACGTGCATCTGTAAATATGCTTGACTCAGATCAATCTTACTGAACTTTTGTCCCCCAGTCAGGCCTGCGAAGAGGTCATCGATGCGGGGAAGCGGGTATTGCTCTGCACACAACACTGGGTTGACAATGACTTTAAAATCACCGCAAATCCGGAGAGAGCCATCTTTCTTCACGATTGGAACGATAGGAGTGGCCCATGAGCTATGGGTAACTGGTATTAGGACTCCATTGGTGACCAGGCGCTCCAGGTCTGCTTCAACTTTTGGCCTGATGGCATATGGCACAGTTCGGGCTTTCAGATATTTTGGTGGACTGCCAGGTTTAATGTTCAATGTCACAGTGATTCCCTTCATACTTCCCAAATCATCTCCAAAAACAGCAGCATGTTTCCTTAGTATAGGGGTTAGACTGGTTTCTTCTTTAGTCATCCGGTGCACTTCTGCCCAGTTCAGTTGAATCTTCCCAAGCCAAGACCTACCCATTAAGGCTGGGTAGTTACCTCTCACCACAAACAGTGGCAATTTAGCCACCTGTCCATTGAGCTCCACCTTAACATCAATAGTGCCCAGCATAGGCACAGCTTCTCCCGTATACGTCTTCAGAACAGTTTTTGTTGTCTTAAGCGGAAGATGCTGTAGCTTTTCTTTATACACAGTCTCGGAGATCAGTGAGACGGCTGCACCGGTGTCCAGTTCCATGCGTATACGTTTGCCATCCAATAACGGGGTTACCCAGTATTCATGTGAGCCCATTGCCAAAGACAAAACATGCAGTGGCACTTCCTCTTGCGATGAGGTGTCACCTTGATCATCCTGGGTCTGCTCTAGGGTATGCAGGGTTCCTCTTTTTGTCGGCCAGACCACAGGCCTCTTTTTCTTTTGTTTACAGGCACACTCAATGTGTCCCTTTTTGCCACAGTGTCGACACACCAGGTCCTTACGCCAGCATTCTGATGCCTGGTGACCCGGCTTACCACAGCGGTAACATTCTTGACTCTGCACAGTTTTGTGGGTCGGTTCTTGTGACACTTTTTGCACCCTAGGGGGTGCACCGATGTATTGTGCCTCCCTTGTAGCCAGTTCCATGGAGACAGCAATATCAACAGCCTTCTGTAAGGTAAGCTGAGCCTCTGTCAGTAGGCGCTTCCGTATAGCTTCACTGTACAGGCCACACACTAACCTGTCACGCAGGGCATCATGTAACATTTCTTTAAATTCACAGTGTTCTGCTAGCTTTTTTAAAATGGCTACAAATTGTACAACTGTTTCATCTTTCTTTTGGTCTCTTTTGTGGAACCTATATCTTTCAGCAATTACCAGTGGTTTTGGGGAGAAATGAGACCCCAGGATTTCCACAATGTCACTGTAAGATTTAGTCTCAGGCTTAACAGGGTGTAGTAAGCTGCGTAGCAGAGAGTAGGTTTTAGCCCCTACAACAGTTAAGAATATTGGCACCTTCTTTGCTTCTGTAATGTCATTTGCAATACCAAAAAGCTCAAAACGCTCAGTATACACATGCCACTGCTCTGTATTCTGATCAAAAGGCTCCAGGGGCCTGGTCAGAGTAGCCATGATTTTTAGTTTCACTTTCACAGTCAGTGCAACAAGCAGCTTTTTTGTTTGTTTGTTCTTTACCTTAACTTCTACTTCCTTCTGTTACTGGAGCAGCACCGGAATCCCATCCTCGTCGCCAGTGTTATATCCTTGGGGCAGCCGATGTAGGAAGCAATCACTTGAGGCCAGAGAGCAGGCAGCTAACCAAAACCTCCATTTTATTTACATATATACAGAGAGCACCTCAGCCGGTTGAAACCGGTTGAGCTAACCCATAATAATCTAACTCAGTTGCCATAGCAACAAAACCATGACAACCAAATACACAACAGAATGGAATTCTCTGCTTCCCCCCATAGGAGAAAAGGGAAACTAGCTTCTCAGGCTTAATTTAAATTCCTTATAATTTGTTTACACATAATTCTAGGCAGTGTGTGTGCTGCATTATTTGAAGTTGATGTTTTGATTTTAGGAATGATAGTAGCTTGTTAATGTGACTGTATTTTTGAAAGAGCATATCTCTTATGAAAGATACCCTGAAAAAAGTTGGTCACCCTGAGTTGACAGGGAGTGGACTCTGGCTAATTTGGGAACCATAATTCAACTAAGGGACATGAGTGATATTGTCCATGGATCCAGCTTTGCTCTGGGTTTATCAACCATAGATTTGGAACTCTGTATAGAATTGGTGTTGCATGATGAGACTCCCCTTGTGGTACAAGAGTGGACTGGTGTGACAAATTGGGGCGGGGATGCTCTTTGGTGATCACTAATACTGGATCCAGATCTGACACTAGCATGGTGGGTCTATACCATAAATACGGGTGGGCATTTCACCCTGGGAAAGAGGGAGAAGGCCCTTTCTAATATTCACCTAGCTGCTTACTTCTAAGAATTGTTAAGATACCATGCTGAAGTGATTAGCCTTAATTGCTCTAACCCTTTCTGGCGGGGAGTTCTCCAACTAGTTTTGAACAAGAAGGAACCAGGCTGAGACCCACAGACAAAGGAGCGTCTGAGCTGGCTAGGAGGATGTAAATGGATTCAGTTCTATTCTACTGATTTACGAGGAAGAGCCTATCTAATTTAGCCTGTAGTCAAGCATGAGTTTAGAAGAGACTAAATATATTTGGTGTCTATTTTAATTTTTTTTCTCTAATGCTTTATTCCAACTACTATTTTAAAATATTTGGTTGTAAGAAGGCTGTAAATCAATCTCATCAGTCACAGATTTCCAAAGGGAGAAAATGCAGGTGCCCAAAACCTAGCTGAGCCTGAAGAGGGATTAGCAGTTGGTATACGAGGAGCAGTGTACCTGGGTCATGGTGCGAGAATGGAAGCAATCTGAAAATCCATACTAAGACAGGTCCTGGCAAGAGGATGAACACCTAGGCTGGCATGCTCTCAGAGACCAGAAAGAGGGCACAGAATGTTAACCCTGTAATAGGGATTGGATTAGGCTGGCAGTGGCAGAGCTGATGTATGGAACTAGATAGCAGCAGATCAGAAGTGGACTTGATGGTACTTCCTTCACTGGACTGAAACAGTCAGGCAGAAGTGAGTCACCATTGGAAGTCCAATCAGCTACCACCGAATCAGTCTGTATAAGTGTTAGCCATCTGTTTTTTATTTTAGAAAAGGTCCCCTAGACATATTATTCAACCTAGCCCTGGTTACTGCCACTGACATATCTAACTCACCCACCATTGAATTGTAGCCAGGCACCAATGTCTGATATTACACGTCAACACTATGCCATCACGTTGGGACACGAAGTGAAGAGGGCCACTGTAACCAAGTGAAATTACAGGAAAGAATTTAGGTAGCAAGAGTGCAACTAACCCCACAAAAAATTAATGAGGACAGTGGTAACAACAGCCTATTTTGTGTGAAAAGTGAGATGGGTTCATTGATGAAAACAAGTGGCCGATAGGATGACATGATAGGAAGTCTCTTGCAAAGGATGGCACTCTCCTTTAGAAACATGGCAAGCCATTGTTTCAGTAATATGGGCAGAAAGGCAGCCTGTTCCAATTCCTGAAGCAGCCTGTGTTTCTTTTGGAGATCTCCTTTTCAAGTACTGACCCAGCCCCAAACCTATGTAATTTACAACATTGAACAATGCCCTAGCAAGAAGTGATATAGCTGGAGGCACACTCATCCCTCAGAGATATGAAAAGTGCAATAACAGTGACTAGCAGGTTGTAAATATCTAAGAAAAAAATACCATAGTTGTCAAGATACTCACTGTTTTAGAAAGTAGCTCAGCTATTTAAATTGTGGTATCTGCCTATTCCAGAGTATAAATTTGTAAATTCTCCTTTAGTGTGTTAGGCAAAAGACATAGTTACAACAAAGAAACATTTCTTTAATAACTCCTGTTAGAGCTCAGCACATAGATCAGCTCTGGCCAGTGAACAGAGTCCCGGAAGATTTTTCAAGTCAACAGGAAGTTATTTTTCTGACTGAAGGTTAATTTAGGCAGTAAGTTCTTCAAGGCAGTCTAGAGACAGTTTAATGGTCAATTAGAACACACACTATATATTATTCATTTATAAAAAACAGAAGCATTGTTTGTCTGTATGTTTACTATGGATGAACCTGAGCTGTGAAACTTAATTCTGGATCCAGGTTTCAAAAAGGACAGAGTTCAGGATGTTTGGATCCAGGATTTTTGTTCAGCCCATTCTATAGAGAGAGGCAGGGCTTTGGAGCTGTGCTCTGGCTCCGTTCCAGTTCCAAGCAAAAACCTGCAGCTCCACTGCTCCGGAGCTGCTCCGGGCTCCGCTCCAAAGCCCTGGAGAGAGGACCATGTATGAAATTCAAATTTGGAACTGTGTTCGGATTTCTAACTGTGGGGATGTTCAGATAGATGGTTTCGGTTCTGACCAGTCTCTAATATTTACCCAGAAAGTATCTACGTCAATGAAGCTGTTCGGAATTTGGACAAGTACCAAAAGTAAGAAATATTCATCTTGTAATTTATTATAATTTATTTAATTTCTCACAAAAAATATAGCTGTATCAGTCTTGCTAATATAATGAATTCCACCAACCTGTTTGTTAAAACCAATAGCTTTGTGATAAGACATATGGGTTTTTTAATCCTCTCCATCACAGACTGTGGGTTTGGCCAACTCCTACAGTAAGTAGCATACATGTCAACTTTGTAACAGCCTTGTCAGTGATGCAACATAAATAAGAAAACAAACTCCCTTGAATTATATGCATCTGAAGCAGCAGTGATTTTGATTGATTGTTTCTTTGTTTGTTTGCAAAGCAGTTCTATTTGTGAGAGTCAAAGACACATGTCACAACAACTATGCTACTTAATTTATGCAGGAGAGTTCAGCAAATGCCTTTTTGACATTGAGCTGTTTTATGAATTCTTTTTTAATATTCACAAAATGAGATGCCTCATCAGATTGGGCAACTAGACAGCTCAGTTAGATAGTGAAAATTAAAGAGCAGGGAAAGTTTGATGTATTGAATATAAGTTTTATTCATGAAAAGTTAGAGACAATTGGGGGAAAAGTGGCTGTGCAAATGACTGCAGTTTCAGGGCAGTTTGAGCTTCATCCATCAGTTTGGTTTGTTCCAGTAGCCCGTGGGATATATTGTCTGGAAGATGTGGAGCCTCTTATTACATATATACATGCATATGTCAGTACATCACAAGCATGCTTCTTATGCTCATAAAATAATGTTATGTGGTTGTATAAAACATGCACTGTTCCTTTCTATCAATTGTCTTTAATATTCTGTCAAGTATCAGGCCTGGTCTACACTACGCGTTTAAACCGGTTTTAGGAGCATAAAACCGATTTAATGCTGCACCCGTCCACACCAAGAGGCCCTTTATATCGATATAAAGGGCTCTTTAAACCGGTTTCTGTACTCCTCCCTAACGAGAGGAGTAGCGCTAGTATCGGAATTGCCATATCGGATTAGGGTTAGTGTGGCCGCAAATCGACGGTATTGGCCTCCGGGAGCTATCCCACAGTGCACCGCAATCTGAACTCGGATGCAGTGGTCAGGTAGACAGGAAAAAGCCCCGTGAACTTTTGAATATTTCCTGTTTGCCCAGCCTGGAGCTCCGATCAGCACGGGTGGCGATGCAGTCCGAAATCAAAATTAAAAAAAAAAGAGCTCCAGCATGGACCATGCGGATGTGATCGCAGTAAGGGCAGGCAAATCCGTTCTATCAGCGCTCTGTTATAGAAGACGAAATTCAGAATCATTTTTAAAAATTCTCCAGACAGATGCCATAGCAGGGACTCAGCTCACTGCAGCGTGACAAGCGTAACGGAAAGCCAAAGAATCAAATGGACGCTCATGGACTGGAGGACTCAAGCTATCCCACAGTTCCTGCAGTCTCCGAAAAGCATTTGCATTCTTGGCTGAGCTCCAAGTGCCTCTAGGGTCAAACAAACAGTATCCATGGTGGTTCAGGGCATAGCTCGGCAATGTACACCCCCCCACCCACCCCAGAAGTAAAAGGGAAAACAATCCTCTCTTGACTCTTTTACATGTCACCCTATCTTTACTGAATGCTGCAGATAGACGCGATGCTGCAGCACTCAACACCAACATCCTTGCTTCCCCCTGCCATGGGTGGCTGATGGTGCAAAACGACTGGTACCCGTCCTCATCATCATGAGCTTTTTGGCACGTGGTGCAGTGCAAAAGGACTGGTAACCATGCCGACTAGCATCTGTCAGGTCCCCCAATGTCAAGTGCACCTAATTTTTCATGGTAGATGGTGCAGTATGGTTGATAACCGTCTTCATCATAGCAACAGGGGGCTGAGCTTCATCAGCCCCCACCCTTCATGTGTAAAGAAAAGATTCAATTGCCCCTGGACTAGCAGAGGGATGTTGGGCTCCTCTCCTCCACACTTCTTACTGTCCTGTCTGGACTATCATAGCAGCTGGAGGCTGCCTTCCACTCATTTCTCACTAACAAGTCACTGTGTCTTATTCCTGCATTCTTTATTACTTCATCACACAAGTGGGGGGACACTGCTATGGTAGCCCAGGAAGGCTGTGGGAAGAACGGAATCAACAGGTGGGGTTGTTGCAGGAGCACCCCCTGTGAATAGCATACAGCTCATCATTCCTGCAGGATCTGACACAGAGCAGCTGTGCTCTCTGGTAATATGATACAGTGGTTCTCTAGTACACTTGCCCATATTCTAGGCAGGACTGATTCTGTTTTTTGATACCATAAAGGAGGGATTGACTCAGGGAGTCATTCCCAATTTTGGCTTTTGCGCCCCTGGCTAAGAGCAGCTAGGGGCACTTATGACAGCAACAGATGGCGCAGTGCAAAAGGACTGGTAACCATGATCATCTTTTTACCAATTTATGGATTGGTAGATGGTACAGTATGGTTGGTAACCATCTCTGCTGTCATGCAAAAGCATGCTGCTGTGTAGCGCTGCTGAATCGCCTCTGTCAGCGGCATCTAGCACACATACGGTGACAGTCACAAAAGGCAAAACAGGCTCCGTGATTGCCATGCTATGGCATCTGCCAGGGCAATCCAGGGAAAAAAGCCGCGAAATGCTTGTCTGCCGTTGCTTTCCCGGAGGAAGGAGTGACTGACGACATTTACCCAGAACCACCCGCGACAATGATTTTTGCCCCATCAGGCACTGGGATCTCAACCCGGAAATTGCAAGGGGCGGGGGAGGCTGCGGGAACTATGGGATAGCTAGGGAATAGCTACCCACAGTGCAACGCTCCAGAAATCGACGCTAGCCTCGGACCGCGGACGCACACCACCGAATTAATGTGCTTAGTGTGGCCGCGCGCACTCGATTTTATAAAATCTGTTTTACAAAACCGGTTTATGCAAATTCGGAATAGTCCCGTAGTGTAGACGTACCCTCAGAGAGGTAGCCGTGTTAGTCTGGTTCTGTAAAAGCAGCAAAGAATCCTGTGGCACCTTATAGACTAACAGACGTTTTGCAGCATGTGCTTTCATGGGTGAATGCCCACTTCGTCGGATGCAAGAGTGGAAATTTCCAGGGGCAGGTAAATACAAGCAAGCAAGAAGCAAGCTAGAGATAACGAGGTTAGATCAATCAGGGAGGATGAGGCCCTGTTCTAGCCAGGGCCGGCTCTAGGTTTTTTGCCGCCCCAAGCAAAAATTTTTTTGGCTGCCCCCCCCAGACATGAGCCCCCCCCCCACCCACCAGTACCCCCCACTCACACCCCCTGTTGCCCCAGCACTGGCCTCCCCCCCAAATGTGGGATCCGCTACCAGCACACTGCAGCCGAGCCCTGGCCCAGCTGTGACTCTGTCCCCATGTGGGTGGAGCTGCTGGGCGGCGCGGAGCGGGAGTACTTCCAGGTGGCGGCACGGCTACGGGGTGGCGCAAAGAACACGGCCCCCTCCCTGGGCTTCGCAGCACTGCTGGTGGCCAAGGTGGATCAGTTCGCGCTCACCGCCCTCACCCTCGACATGCTGGCGGCCAAAGACCTGGAGAGCTCCCTGGACCTGCTGCTCTTCAGCCTCACGGTGCCCTGGCCCAGCCCTGGCAGGAGGGAAGGCGAGGATCTCCGGCTGCGGGGCTACCTGCTCAGCACCGACGAACCCAGTCGGACGCTCACCTCCTCACACACTCCAGGAGCCCCTCGCCACCGTCGCAGCCCGGGCTCGGCTCCAGGGGACCCCGTTTCCCTCCCTCCCCGGCTCCTCACACACACTGGGTAGGGCCACCCAGAGGATTTAGGGCAAAGCAATTTTGGCGGCCCCTTCCATAAAAAAAAGTTGCAATACTATAGTAACATGTATTTGGAAATGTAAAAAATAACTAGTGAAAATTAATTTGTAATAATTTGAAAATACACCAAATACATTATTTAAAAACATTAAATGCTTTACTGGTCTGTATACATTTGCAATTACAAAATGGGCTGTTGCTGGGTGATGGTGATGGTTGGTGCCAATGGGCTGTCACTGCCTGGAGGTGGTGCTGCTGTTGCCCAGGGCTGGGTGGGGAGCTGGGCTCTGGGGGGTGCCCGGCTCACAGGGGCTGGGCTCAGGACTGTGAGGAGATGGGGTCGGAGGTTGTCTGGCTCAGAGGGGCTCGCCTCAGAGCTGGGGGTCTGGGGTGGGGGGATGGGGTCGGAGGGTGCCCACCTCAGAACAGCTGGGCTCAGAGCTGGGGGTCAGGGCAGTGGGGGATGGGGTCGGGGGTGTCCGGATCAGAGGGGCTGGGCTCGGAGCTGGGGATCAGGGCTGTGGGGGGAATGGGGTCAGGGGGGTGTCCGGATCAGAGGGGCTGGGCTCAGAGCTGGGGGTCAGGGCTGTGGGGGGAATGGGGTCAGGGGGGTGCCCAGCTCAGAGGGGCTGGGCTCAGAGCTGGGGGTCAGGGCAGTGGGGGGAATGGGGTCAGGGAGGAGTCCGGATCAGAAGGGCTGGGCTCGGAGCTCGGGGTCAGGGCTGTGGGGGGAATGGGGTGAGGGGGGTGTCTGGATCAGAGGGGCTGGGCTCAGAGCTGGGGGTCAGGGCTGTGGGGGGAATGGGGTCAGGGGGGTGCCCAGCTCAGAGGGGCTGGGCTCAGAGCTGGGGGTCAGGGCTGTGGGGGGAATGGCGTCAGGGGGGTGTCCGGATCAGAGGGGCTGGGCTCGGAGCTGGGAGTCAGGGCTGTGGGGGGAATGGGGTGAGGGGGGTGTCTGGATCAGAGGGGCTGGGCTCAGAGCTGGGGGTCAGGGCTGTGGGGGGAATGGGGTCAGGGGGGTGTCCGGATCAGAGGGGCTGGGCTCGGAGCTGGGAGTCAGGGGTGTGGGGGGAATGGGGTGAGGGGGGTGTCTGGATCAGAGGGCCTGGGCTCAGAGCTGGGAGTCAGGGCTGTGAGGGGGATGGGGCTGTGGGGGTGCCCAGGTCCTAGGGGCTGGGCTTGGAGCTGGGGGTCAGGGCTGTGAGGGGGATGGGGCCGGAGGGGTGCCCAGGTCCTAGGGGCTGGGCTTGGAGCTGGGGGTCAGGGCTGGGCCTGGGGGGTAATGGGGTCGGGGGGTGCCTGACAAACACCTCCCTGAGACCCCCCCAATCCAACCCCCCCTTCCCTGGCCCCTGACCGCCCCCCCCACAGAACCTGTGCCCCCTCCCTGCCCCTTAGCCACCCCCTCCCCCGCCCCGGCTGCTTACCCCAGGCAGCTTACCCCCAGCTCACCGCGCGGCAGCCGCATGGCTCCGGAGGGGGCTGAGCTCTTCCCCGCTCAGAGCTGCGTGGGGAGGGGGCGGGGCCGCAAGCTCCAAGCTGACCTCAGCTGTCTCCGCTCGGCCCGGAGCTTGTAGCCCCGCCCCCTGACCACGCAGCTCTGAGCGGGGCGGAGCTCAGCCCCGCCCCCCCAGCCAAGCTGCTGCTGGGCTGTTTAGGACCCGGGGAACAAGCGGAGGAGGAGCGGCCCGTCTTCTGCAGCCAGGCGGGGCCGCGCTACCAGTAAGGGGCCCCCCTCTCCCCCAAGCGGAGCCGGTAGCGCGGCCCTGCCTGGCTGCAGGGGACGGGCCGCTCCTCGGCTCGCAGGGGCAGGATGAGCTGGGGCACCAGCCCCAGCCTTTTGCCGCCCCCTATATTTTGCCGCCCTAGGCAGCAGCTTGTTTTGCTGGTGCCTAGAGCCGCCCCTGGTTCTAGCAGTTGAGGTGTGAAAACCAAGGGAGGAGAAACTGGTTCTGTAGTTGGCAAGCCATTCACAGTCTTTGTTTAATCCTAAACTGATGGTGTCAAATTTGCAAATGAACTGAAGCTCAGCAGTTTCTCTTAGAAGTCTGGTCCTAAAGTTTTTTTGCTGGAGGATGGCCACCTTAAGATATGCTATTGTGTGGCCAGGGAGGTTGAAGTGTTCTCCTACAGGTTTTTGTATATTGCCATTCCTAATATCTGATTTGTGTCCATTTATCCTTTTCCTTAGAGACTGTCCAGTTTGGCCGATGTACATAGCAGAGGGGCATTGCTGGCATATGATGGCATATATTACATTGGTGGACGTGCAGGTGAATGAACCGGTGATGGTGTGGCTGATCTGGTTAGGTCCTGTGATGGTGTTGCTGGTGTAGATATGTGGGCAGAGTTGGCATCGAGGTTTGTTGCATGGATTGGTTCCTGAGCTAGAGTTACTATGGTGCGGTGTGCAGTTACTGGTGAGAATATGCTTCAGGTTGGCAGGTTGTCTGTGGGCGAGGACTGGCCTGCCACCCAAGACAGCAAGACAAACCCAAGAAAGAAACCAACAGGACTCCACTGGCCATCACATACAGTTCCCAGCTAAAGCCCCTCCAATGCATCATCAGGGATCTACAACCCATCCTGGACAATGATCCCACACTTTCACAGGCCTTGGGAAACTCTGGTCAATGGAGGACTGTTGGTCCTGCCATGCATTCTCAGCTGCCTGCAGTCTGAGGAGGTCCAAAGTAGAAATACAGCATTTTGATGGGGTTAGCTTTACAGAAGCAGCATACAGGGATATCTGTGTCTGCTCTTGCTTTTCCAGAACAGCCGCAAGAATGGGTGTGTTCTGAGCCTAGCAGTGTGCATCATGTGCAAGGGGATGAGTTCAAGGACTTGTGTGTATGGGGAGAGAGTGTGCAGGAAAGAGAGCTGCTAAGGGTTCTCGTTTTGGAGGATAGGTGGGTGCTGGGGATCAGACAAGGTTCTGGCAGCAAAAAGCTCTCAGTATAAATACCCTCATGACACTTAGGATTTTGTTACCATCAACGGTCAAGAAAGGGAGATTCCTTCTTTAAAACTTGTGGCCAGCAATGGTGTATCCCATGTGTCTGTGTCCTGGTTTGGACCATGTTGAGTTTTTCCTAACAGCGCTGGCACTCTGGGGGCAAACACACTTCTCTGTGCTGCCCAATTTAGCTGGTGCTGGAACATGACTATTGACATGGAGTCAAACCATCTCAGTGCCTTAATGAATCCTGCTGCCATGCAGAATCCATAGCCAGCATTCTGTAGTGAACAGGTTAGTACTTCATTCTGGGCAGTGAATACCATATAGCCAGTGTGCTCAGCTGTCTCCCTGGGGACTCTGCTAAAAACAATGTCCCAGCTCAAATCAAATCCTGATGAATTAGAGCCTTTGATGTCTTGAATGTTACTGGATTTCATGATAAGAATAAAAAGAGCAAAATATTATTTCAGAGCCTTTTACGATGGTTCATCTGGGAAATTATCTGGGAGCAGATAATTTAATGCTCTCACTTTAACCAGCAGCAGAGGCTGCAATATGACATGCCAACCTCTTTTTTCCCATGAGAAATGGGTTCTACTTTTTTACTTGAAATGTATAAGCCTGGTTGCCAAAGTGACTTACAATTACTAATGACAGAGGTCAACAACTTATTTCTTAGTGGTGAGGCATACCCGAAAAGTTTGAATTTTAGACAAAATCTGTTTAAGACACATGGGATAAACTGTATACATAGTATGGTTTGATTGCCTATATCCCAGGGGGCAGGTCTTCAGCTGGGGTAAGTTGGAATAGCACCACAGACTTCAAGTAATAGAACCTAACAATGATGACAGGCTCTGGTAACAAAGTGACACTTATGGAAGAGCTATTCAGGAAAGGGTGCAGCAACAGGAGAGTGACAGAGTATGAATTTGCAGGTGTTGCAAGCAGGAGAGAAGAGAACAAAGTGAAACTAGGCCAGGAAATCTAAACAAGAGAGTTCCCATGGACATTAAGGATAGGAAGAGTGTGTCTTAAATCTGTAGTAAATGGGAATAACTCATGATTTTAGATATCTGGACCAATCCTTCAGCAGCGGTAAAGCAGAAAAGATCAATTGAAGTCAATGCTTATTCTGATTTGCCTTCTCTAATGTTAGGCCCCATTTACTCTAACCACCTCTTCCATAGCCCTTCTACCTTCTAGGGACCTGATCCTTCCATCAGTTGTACAAGAGCAACTCCCATTGACCTCAATGGCTGGGAAGCTACACTATCTCTTTTCTTTTCATCAGCACTACTTCTGTTCAAAGAGTATTCCATCATCCATTGGCCAGCTTCACAAATTCTCTGCTTCTCCTGCTCCCATCACTGTCACTCAGCCATGCTATTCCCAGCCCACACGAGCACTAAAGAGTCGTGTTTTATGAAGTGCAAACTAACAAAAAGTGCATTTCAATGTGGAAATTGCAAATGGAACATGTTCCATTTGAATTACAAAATTCTCCATCAATTCTCCTTCAATTTATGATTGTTATCCAGACCATAATTGAGCCCAATGGTATTCTAAGATGCAGCTAGTAACAAAAGACTGAATGGAGTGAATTAGAACTAAATACATTTTGTGATCAAAATTACCCCTAGGCTTAATGTGTACTATTTTCCTCATGTCTCATGACAAATAGTAGTGTGAAGTACATTGCCAGAGAAGTTTCAAAACCTGAGCTAACTCCATTTTCTTCATGTCAGAAAGTAGTGCTAAATCATTGCCATTACCTTCATGCAGGCAGGCCCATGGTGTGGAAACTATACCTATATTATAGAGAAATAATTGAAATTGTAAGGCTAACTGCAGATTGTACAGCATCAAGTCTTCTAGCTGTAAGTGGGAGGTAAAGGAAATGAAACAAGTGACTTTAATACACCTGCAGATCTTTTATTTCTGTCTAAAGCTTTCTTAGTCATTAAATAGTCCATAATAGAGAACATTTTAATTTACTGGCTTTATTCATAGTTTTGACGTAATGTGCTGTGTTCCGAGAAAATCTTTGATATAAGTATTCTCTTCTCCATCCTTAACATCCTGTGGCACAAAAGCAAAGTCAAGAAGATCATTTCATAGCAGAGAAGTAATTTAATTTTGACAGTGAAATGCAGGAAAGCGTGTTTTGGCTTTCAGTGAATTTTATTGACAAGGTTTAAACATCAGCTAAGACAAGAGGGAAATAGGAAGGTATATCGGACATAGTGTTTAACCTAGACCTCACTATTTTATCAGTGTTGAAGACAGCATATGGAATCTGTTCCTCCGGAAAGCTTTTTTATAATTCAGACAATACTGAGTATAAATCAAATGCAATATACAGATGCAGGAGTTTTGCAAAACTACTATATCAGGGTAAAGGCTTGGCAAATGGATTTTTTTGCCTGGGCTGGTGCATTTTTAGGGCAATTTTTCAAAATTGAAATAAACCCTGAAGATATCTCATATTCTGATGTGGCTTGGTATTTGACAAGGCCTCATGGCTATGCGTTGATCCTGTTGAATAATCATTGCTTGAGAGGAAAAGTATTTTCCCCCACCCACTCTTAGAGTACGTCCAGACTACCCGCTGTATCGGTGGGTAGCGATCGATTTTTCGGGGATCGATATATAGCATCTCATCTAGACGTGATATATCGATCCCTGAACGTGCTCCCGTTGACTCTGGAGCTCCACGGGAGTGAGCGGCGGTAGCGGAGTCGACACGGGGAGCCACAGACGTCGATCCCGCGCCGTGAGGACCTGAGGTAAATCGATCTAAGATACTTTGACTTCAGCTACGCTATTCACGTAGCTGAAGTTGCGTATCTTAGATCGATACCCCCCCTAGTGTAGACCAGCCCTTACTCAAGGATATAATTCACCCCAGTGCAGAGGGGTGATTTCTGTCTGTCGTTCTGTCTTTCCACAAACAAGATGCTGACACTCTGCACAGGGTTGAATTTCACCCTTGGGCATAAGCAACTGGATCCTTTTTGTCTTCTCCCACCTTGTTTTTTTTTAAATCTTCATGTGTCAATTTTGGCAGGTGAGAACAAAGAAACAACCCACTACTATGGAAAGCAGGAGACGGGGAGAAAAGATTGCTAGTTTCTATTGTTAGCCATGCCACTGCCTCACTGTGTGAGGTTGGACAAGGTCACTGTGCCTGAGTCTGCCCATGTGTATACTGGGGTTAATATGTACCTTACTCAGAAGAATGTCCTGAGGCTAATAATTGTTTGTAGAATCTCAGCTGAAAAGTGCTAGGTGAGTGAGAAATGCAATAAATCCCAGACACACTTGTGTTCATTGACAGCTTAATGGCCCACCCTTTCCAATTTTTCAAAGTTTAGTTACTTTTAGCGTTTCCACTTTTAGATTTACATTGTAATACATTTCCTAAGTTCTGTCTCCCTCTAAAACAATGAAGTTTGGTATATGCGATGTAAGGGCTGTAATAGGAGTAATGGAGACACAAGTGTTAAACAGAACAATGCATTTGGAAGTCACAAAGTATTCTTGGACAGACCAAGGAAGAAAAGGCAGGAAACATAATTGATTCAGGTGGCCATCCAGTATTCCTACACTCATTTGCTTTTAATATCATCTAATTAGGATGCAGCTAAAGGCCATTCTCAATTTTAATTGCAATATAACTTGAGATATTCAGAAGTGGTTTGAGATGTTATATAAATGCAAATAATTATGCTCTGGTTCGAACACAAGTTGTTGGGCTCAGTAAAAGAGTTATTAGATAAATATGAATTGCCTGTGTCATAAAGAGGTCAAACTAAATGATCATAATGGTTAAAATCGATGACCTTAGTGTTATAATTAATAGTGATGTAAAAGTCAGGATTTGGTGAGATTATTAAATTAAAAGGTAGTAAATTTAGGCTTCATTTAGGCACAATTCCATGGCACTTATCTGAATACCTGCATGGGGGGAGGGATAGCTCAGTGGTTTGAGCATTAGCCTGCTAAACCCAGGATTGTGAGTTCAATCCTTGAGGGGGGCACTTAGGGATCTGGGGCAAAAATTGGTCCTGCTAGTGAAGGCAGGGGGCTGGACTCAATGACCTTTCAATGTCCCTTCCAGTTCTAGGAGATTGGTATATCTCCAATTATTACCTTTCTTTGTGCAGCATACAGCAAAACACCTCCTGTGTGGCTGGATGTAGACAAGAACTGCCTTCATCAGATACACTGCCACATTTATTCGGAGCAGCAATGACAATTGACAGACACAAAAGACATTGGAGAGCTTCTGTGGCAGGGTTTTGAAGGTTCCTGGAGAATAATCTAATATGTCTGAAAGAGAAAACAGATAGAGCAATGCTGGCATGTCCTGCTCTTTCAGTGACAGGAATCAGCAGTCAGGTCATTCGCTGACCCTAACTGTGATCAAATGAAGCTGCCCGCTGCTCTCTTGCAGCTTGCAGGGAGGCCATGTCTGTGGCTCACTTAGGCCTTGTCTACACTACAGGGGTAAGTCGACCTACATAATGCAACTCCAGCGATGTGAATAACGTAGCTCGAGTCGACGTAGCTTAGGTCAACTTACTGCCGTGTCTTACCTTACGCTTCTCATTCCGGTGGAGTACCAGAGTCGATGGCAGAGTGATCTGCTGTCGATTTAGCGGGTCTTCACTAGACCTATTAAATCGACCCCCCGTGCATCAATCACAGCAGCGTCAGGTAAGCGTAGACATGCCTTCAGAGACTGGAAGTAGCATCCCAAGAGTTCTCATGGAAAAGAGCTGTGTGCAACTTCAGCAGTGAAACACTGAACCAGCTGCCTTTTACCTACTTTTAGGCATCACATCTCAAAATTAGGCCCTGAAGGGGAACAAAACTTCCTGGGAACAAAACTTCCCAGTGAACATGAGAATGGTTTAGACTTTCCTTGGCTTGGAATTAATGGCTTCTTCAAACTCTGTGATGGACAAGTTTCCCCATGGTTTTGACCCTATCTTTATTTTTTAGTTTTGGGGTTTTAAACTGGATACTCTATGAAATCAGGGGGTGTAAAATGAAAACTAAAATGTGTTTAAATGAACATCAACCCTCTTGCCTGAGTTACATACATCCATAGGGAATTCCCTGTGTTTTAAGGAAACAGAATGGTCCTACTGACTCCTCAGTGGCTGTGGATGAAACAAAACTGAGTCCTTCGAGCACCAATGTTAAATGTGTCTTGAGGAACAACTGAATCAGTGACCCTCGGAAACACCTGGACTTGAGCTGTGGAAATTCCGCTGGGATCAGACAGTGGGGAAAAGACTGAGGAGGTTCTTACAGCTGGCTCTCTTGCTGTATCAGCAAATTAGGCTTTGAAAGTAAACATTCAGCAGGAGAGCTCATCTACAGCTATTCTGTGATAGTTTCAGAATCTAGAGAGAGATTGTTCTCTACTATGCATATACAAGGCTTCCTGGTCTGTAATAATCATCCAATTAAGTAGTGAACCATTAAATTTTGTGTGTGTGTGTGGGGGGGGGGGTTAGAAACTTTAAACTACTTCCCTCCATTTGACAACAAATTCATTTTTCAGTATAATTAAAGTGTCATTTTGATAAATAATTCAATCAGCCTTCTCCCACCTATGAATAGTTTTTCCCTGTAATTGTTCTTATTCTGCTGAATTAAAACTATTCAAGAGAGAATAAGAGGTATTTAAGCAACAAAGATGAATAGGCCTTATTTACAATTCTCCTGCAATCCATTAACTGAGATATCAGGGTAATACAAATTTCACTCCTCTGCTCTCAGTCCCTGTTTACTAACTAAATGCTTTGAGTAAGTTACATGAGAAGATTTCTGCATATAAATGCTTAATCGGAATTCTACCTACAAAAGACATTTCATGACACTTCTCTAAGTAGAAGAAAAGAAAATGCTCATGTCCTCCCCATGATTCATTCATTCATTCAAAAAAAAATTCTCAGGTACAAAGCTTTGAGTTATTGCTGAATGGACTGTGACTCATGAGCTAAGTCATTGAATTTTTATGTATCAATTTATTTATTTATAACAGTGACCTGGATAGAGTAGTATTTATGAAAATATGCCTCAGCTAGTTCATAAGAATGGCCATCTTGGGTCAGACCTTCTAGTCCAGTATCCTCTCTTCCAACAGCGGCCAGTGCCAGATGCTTCAGAGGGAATGAACAGAATAAGGCAATTTTGAGTAATCCAGCCCGCCATCCATTCCCACTATCCACTTCCTACTCCTGTTATAGGAGAGTAACTGTGGTATCTCACAGCCACAGGATGATGACTGCTGGTGAATATTGACCTTTTAAATGGCATTGTACAGTACTTCATTGCTTTGAAAAGCATGTTGGAATTCTTTGAGTGACACTAGTAATAGTTAGCACTGTGCATTGTCCTAGTCTTAACAAACAATTATCTCAACATACCCAATGAAGTAAGGAAGTAGCTGTAATATTCCTATTTTATAGGCAATGAATCGGAGGCAGAGACGCTAGAACCAGCACCTAAAGTTTGGTGCCTGTGGAAGTAACCTGCTTTATTCATAGGTGCCTAAAAGTTGTTTGGAAAAATTTGACTCAAGTCACTTGATCACAGCTACTGTGGAAGTCAGTGGCCACGTCAGAACTAGACCTAGGAAGGATTTGGTACACTAGAGCAATAGAAATACAGCTGTCAGTCAGGCTCTTGGCCCAGCACCTCAACTGATTTCCTTTGGCTGTCAGTCATGCAACCATCCGCACCAATCCACACCTTGAGTTTGTATTGAAAACCTTTTCTCCTGTATCCTGCTTACTGGTCAAACATTTTGCCATTAGCTGAAATAGTGAAATTACTCTGAAGAAATATAGCAATGCAAAATAATTCATAAATGAAAGGAGCAATGCAAAATAACTCATAAATGAAAGGAGGAATGAACTTGCCACCTTCTTTGCTGCATTAAGCTGCTGTTACAGGCAAACCTTGATGGATGGACATCAGACCTGCTTTCCTACAAAGAATGCTCTCAGAATTCAAATAACCCTGTAACAGAAAATGTTTTCACTGGCAAGTGTTGGTGGTTGGGCTTTAAAACACTGTAAAACTGAACATGATCAGAGCCAAGTGAATATTTCATTATGAATGTTTTTCTAAAAAATATAGCACCTTTTTTGGTTTATAGAATATCTGTGACCAGATTGTAATTTCCACTGATGTACTCAGTATTCTAGGTTTATTTTTTCTCCATTTACTTTAACACTGAATTGGTCACAAGTAGCTCTGAGTTAGCTAATATTCAGTATAGCCTGGACTGGCACCTTGCAATTCACAGAGGGAGCAGTGTGTCTTTGCACTGCTGTAGTAGCTAGATAGGACCAAATTATGACTCAGCCACACTTTGGTCCCTGCTTCTACCTTGCTGTATGAGGCCTGGTCTACACTAGGACTTTAAATCGAATTTAGCAGCGTTAATTCGAATTAACCGCTCAACCGTCCACACCAGGAAGCCGTTTAATTCGACCTAGAGGGCTCTTTAGTTCGAATTCGGTACTCCACCCCGACGAGGGGAGTAGCGCTAAATTCGACATGGCTATCTCGAATTAGGCTAGGTGTGGATGCAAATCGAACTTACTAGCTCCGGGAGCTATCCCACAGTGCACCACTCTGTTGACGCTCTGGACAGCAGTCCAAGCTTGGATTCTCTGACCAGCCACACAGGAAACGACCCGGGAAAATTTGAATTCCTTTTCCTGTCTGGGCACTTTGAATCTGATGTCCTGGTTGGACATCGGGGCGAGCTCAGCAGCACCTGCAACGATGCAGAGCTCTCCAGCAGAGGAGTCCATGCAATCCCAGAATAGAAAGAGGTCCCCAGCATGGACAGACCGGGAAGTCCTGGATCTGATTGCTGTGTGGGGCGATGAGTCTGTGCTTTCGGAGCTGCGCTCCAACAAACGGAATGCAAAGACCTACGAGAAGGTCTCCAAAGCCATGGCACTCAGAGGATACAGCCGGGATACAACGCAGTGCCGCGTGAAAATCAAGGACCTGAGACAAGGCTACCAAAAAGTCAGAGCGGCAAACGGACGCTCCGGAGCACAGTCCCAGACATGCCGCTTCTACGAGGCACTGCATGCCATTCTAGGTGGGTCTGCCACCACTGCCCCATCAGTGACCGTGGACTCTGAGTATGGGATAGTGTCGAGGGGCAGTTCCTCGGCGATGTTCGCCGATGGGGAAGATGAGGAAGGGTTTGTGGAGGACGACGCAGGCAACAGCGCTTACAATACCGCTTTCCCCGACAGCCAGGATCTCTTCATCACCCTCACAGAGATCCCCTACCAACCCTCCCCGGCCGTTAACCCGGACTCAGAATCAGGGGAAGAATCAGTCGGTAAGTGCTATAAACATGGAAACCTTTATTTTTTAAAAAACAGGAATAAAAAATATATAAAAACTATATAAAAACTTTTCCATATAAAACTATATAAAAAGAAGGTCCACACATATAGGGATGGAACAGAAATCCTCCTGGGACACTTCCACGAAGCTGTCGTACAGGAGCTCGAAAAGCCTCCGCAGGAGGTTCCCGGGGAGAGGTGCCTTATTTGGTGCTCCGTGGAAGCACACTCTTCCGCGCCAGGCCATCCTAATGTACAGCGGAATCATTGCCTCCACCAGCATGGCAGCATACGGTCCTGGTCTGTGCAGGGATTCTAGCAGCATCCTCTCTCTCTCTCTCTCCGAGTGACCCGCCTCAGGGTAATCTCGTTCGGCGACTGCTGCATCTAATTAGGGCAATTAGTGTACTGTTACTATTGTGAATGCTTGACTTTTACTTTGCATAGCAATGACCTTCGTTTAACAGCCACGTGTTGGAGGCCGCAGAGGAAAAGCATACAGTGATCTTTCCCGGGCACAGCCGCGAGGGGCTGGAACAGGGTCAGACTTTATGCTTTCCAGATTGCCTTCAGCGGGAGGGCACAGCTATCCATTAACTGTTAAGCAGCCTATAGTGTAGTGCTTACCAGGCCTGGCTGCTACACGGATTCAGCTGTACCGCCCCGCTTGTCCGATCTCCTGTGCAAGACCGCAGCCAATGAAAGCGTATTCCGAAATCTCGAACTTGTCCTGAGAACTCGTGAGACTAGGTGCCCTGTATGGTCTTGTTCACAGAAACTGACTAGACTGTGTTCAGTGTTCGCAAACATGTATCTTTTCAAGGAAATCACTTCCTTTTTCCCATCACACAGCTGCGGCTCTTTCACGAACTGCCCCGGCATCCCCCTCACAGAGGCTGGCGCAGATTAGGCGGCGAAAGAAAAAGACTAGGGACGACATGTTCTCGGAACTGATGGCTTGCTCCAGAGCCGAGGTGGCCGAGCAGAGACAGTGGAGGGAGACCCTATGTCAGCACCAGCGCTCACACAGCGAACGGGAGGACAGGTGGCGGCAGGAAGACCAGCAGGCGACTCAAACGCTGCTTGGGCTAATGAGGGAGCAAACGGACACGCTCCGGCGCCTTGTAGATGTTCTGCAGGACCGCAGGCAGGAGCAGAGAGCCCCCCTGAACTGTATCTGCAACCGCCTTCCCCCGCCACAAAGTCCTGTCCCCCCCTCACCAAAAATCACAAGAAGGAGGGGCGCTAGGGGCCATGAAAACTGTCACTCCACCCCAGCAGAGCGCTCATGTACCAAACAGCTCTCATTCCCTAAAGTATGAGAAGTGCTTCCCTTCCTGGATCACCCAGTCCCAAATCCAAGTTTCATCCCCCCACTGTGTAGTTGAGTATTAAGAGTAGTTTGTTGTTATTCACTATTTCCGTCACGTTTTCCTTGTCAGAAGACTTTGTGTGAATGGGGGGGAGGGGTTTTTTAATTGCATAGGACAGCCTCCATTACCAGGGTACAGACTTGGGGGCAGGATCAACAGCAGGACACACACAGACTGCAGTCACTAGGCACTAGGGTCATTCTGTGAGGTGAATGCTGCCCCGGGTCAGTCTGTGAGGTGTATGCTGCCCCAGGGTCCTAGCGCCTGACATCCACAAATGGCAAGGCAGGCTGCCCTTACCATGCCCTTCCACCCTAGCCACGAGCCTCTCCGATGCCCTGAGCCCCAGCAGGAGCCCTCATCCACGGACACATACTTACCCTTCCCACACACCCCTCACCCCTTCCTACGCCCCAACCCCCAGCCCAGAGCCTGCATCCAAACTCCGTCCCAAAGACGGCACCCCTCACCCCTTCCTGCAAACCCACCCCTTCCTGCACACCCACCTGCAACCGTCCTCCCTCCAGAGACCGCTGTAGGAGCAGGAGCCTGTCATTCCTCTAGTGTAGAAGCGGTCTGTACATCAGTGCACACCGTACCCACCACAGTCTGCGTCCATGTTTCAACCCTTGAACAGGAATTCATAATTAAAGAAAACTTTATTAATAATCAGTGTTCCATTAAAGTTATTTTAAAACGTGTGTTGGAAGGGGGGAAACCTGGAGAACGGGGTATGTAACCGCAGATCGAAGTCAACAGTCACTGAAACAGGCTCAGGTTCAGTTTCTCTGTAAATCAACTGGAGAGTCATAGGTTACCCTGCTCTCCGAGGAGCCTATCTTTCAAAGCCTCCCGGATGCACAGCGCTTCCCGCTGCGATCTTCTATCGGCACGGCTGTCTGGCTGAGCGTAATCAGCAGCCAGGCGATTGGCCTCAACCTCCCATCCCGCCATAAAGGTCTCCCCCTTGCTCTCACAGAGATTGTGGAGCACACAGCAAGCAGCAATAACAACGGGGATATTTTTTTCGCTGAGGTCCGAGCGAGTCAGTAAGCTCCTCCATCTCCCCTTGAGACGTCCGAAAGCACACTCCACCACCATTCTGCACTTGCTCAGCCGGTAGTTGAAGAGTTCCTTCTCACTGTCCAAGGCGCCTGTATAGGGCTTCATGAGCCAGGGCATTAGTGGGTAGGCTGGGTCCCCGAGGATCACTGTAGGCATCTGCACATCCCCAACCATTATTTTGTGGTCCGGGAAGAAACTACCTGCCTGGAGGCGTTTAAACAGACCAGAGTTCCTGAACACACGCGCGTCATGAACCTTGCCCGGCCACCCGACGTAGATGTTGGTAAAACGTCCCCTATGGTCCACCAGTGCTTGCAGCACCATAGAAAAGTAGCCCTTTCGGTTAATGTACTCGCTGGCCTGGTGGGCCGGTCCCAGGATAGGGATGTGATTCCCATCTATAGCCCCACCGCAGTTTGGGAATCCCATCGCGCCGAAGCCATCTATGACGACCTGGACGTTTCCCAGGGTCACTACCTTTGAGAACAGTTGCTCAACGATTGCGTGGGCTACTTGAATCACAGCAAGCCCTACGGTAGATTTGCCCACGCCAAAGTGGTTCGCTACTGACCGGTAGCTGTCTGGCGTTGCAAGTTTCCAGAGGGCTATGGCCACTCGCTTCTGCACAGTCAGGGCTGCTCGCATGCGGGTGTCCTGGCGCTTCAGGGCAGGGGACAGCAAGTCACAGAGTTCAAGGAAAGTGCCCTTACGCATCCTGAAGTTTCGCAGCCACTGTGATTCATCCCAGACCTGCAGCACTATGCGGTCCCACCAGTCCGTGCTTGTTTCCCGGGCCCAGAATCGCCGTTCCACACCATGAACTTGACCCATTGCCACCATGATCTCCACTGCACGGCGTACCCTGCTTTGTGAGAGGTCTGCGCCACTCTGTGACTTCCTGTCCTCACCGCGCTGCCGGAGCCTCCTCACCCGATTTCTCAGCAGCTGACTGTGGAAGAGGTGGACGATAAGGTGCGAGGAGTTGACAACGGCCATAAGTGCAGCGATGATCGCAGCGGGCTCCATGCTCGCAGTGCTGTGGCGTCCGAGCTGTAACCGACCAGAGAAGGGCGCAAACAGATTTCCCGCTGGCGCTTTCAAGGAGAGAGGGCGGGAGTGACGGTTCAATGATGACAGTTACCCAAAACCACCCTTGACACATTTTTTCCCCCAGCAGGCATTGGGGGCTCTACCCAGCATTCCACTGGGCAGCGGGGACTGCGGGAACTGTGGGATAGCTTCTCACAGTGCACCGCTTCCAAAGTCGACGCTGGCCCCGTTACTGTGGACTCATTCAGTCGAATTAGTGTATTTAGTGTGGATACACAAATTCGACTTCATAAGGTCGATTCCACAAATTCGAATTAAGTAGATTCGAAATAGTCTTGTAGTGTAGACGTACCCTCAGAGAAGTAAACTGTGCCTGCCCTTTTCCGGTGTGAGCTCTGATCCATCCAATAAAGCATAAAGCATTTCTGTCCCCTCCCTGGCTAAGCATGCAAACCCTTTCAGCGTGAACATGACTGCAAAGCTAATCTTATATTATACGGATAGACACAAATATGCCCTGTGTTAAAGACCTTCATTAAGGTTGCACAGTCTGGCATTCAGAAGCTGGGAAAAGTCAGAATGAAGGTTGCCTGTTCAACTTTGATTCAGCCACCTTGTGTGTATGCATTGTGATACAATCTTTAATTACATGATCACACACTATTATTTCCATAGGACCCCTGCCTCTCTCAATGCACAGGATGGATGATGCTCACTGAATGAGCAGCTCCTCTATATTTTGTTTCCTCCTCATTGTTTGGTGTGTGACTCCAGGCCTTATTTACTGCAAACTATACAAACCCTGCTCTGTAGAGGGAAGTGTTCATTTTCTCATAGGCTTTTCTGTGGTGCTCATCACTACAGTATCTGAATGCTCCAAACATTAATGAATACATTTTCACAATACCCATATGAGGTAAGGCATAATAATCCCTGTTTACAGATGGGGAAGTGAGGCATGGAGAGATTAGGGTCAAAAGTATCCACCAATTTTGGGTGACCAAATAGAGACACCTAGGACCTGATTTTTAAGACTATATAGCATGATATAGCACTTTATATGATCAGAGCACAGTTCCCATTGAGTTTATTTTGAGCCGCAGGTGCTCAGCATTTCTGCAAATCAGACCCCAGGGCAGGGGAGAAAGTAATAATTTCTTACTGGTATGGGGGCCAGCTCCTGCCCCTGGAAGGGGCAGGGCCTCAGGTGGAAGGAGCGGAGCCGCAGGGGTCAGCCTCCTCCAGCCAGCCCATCTACGCTGCCTGGCCCCCACTGCCCAGGGCTCTGGAGGTGATTTAAAAGGGCCCGGGGCTCTGGCCTCTGCTGCAGTAGCGGTGGCCGGGAGCCTTGGGCCCTTTTAAATCGCTGGCCCTGGAGCAGCTGCCCTTTTGCCTCCCCTGTCAGTGGCCCTTCCGGTAGGATCCCTACAGGACATTAAAGCACCGCTGCTGCAGTGCTTTAACACGGGCTGTGTACGGGCCGGTACTGGCTTCTTACCAGTACACTGTACCGGCCCGTTCTGGCCCAATAGCCCCAGAGTCAAGGGTCCCCCTAGCCCCAGGGTCAAGTCAGGCACCCAGAAAGTGAGGAAAACACGAGTGACCATTTGTGAAAAGTTTGCTCTACGTGATTTGACTGGCTTCACACAGGAACTCTGTAGCAGAGGCACAGATAGATCAAATTCCCCAGGGTAACATTCAACTGTCTTAACCACGAGACCATCCTTTCTCTTCATTCATCTCCCTGCATCATTCACTACACACCTCCCAACTTCTGCAACAAATGGGGCAGTGCTCCTACAGATAATACCCTCTGTCACTACACAACCCTGATTGAGTCCCTTAGTACCAACCATCCTGTGCACAGTGAGGCAGAGGTCCTGGGGAAAAAATAATATGTGATAATGTAATTAAAGACCTTATCATAATGCATATGTACAAGGGACAAAGGATACCTGAATTCTGTTTTTTCCTAACTTTTAAATGCTTGAGTTTGCAAACTTAATCATGTTCTTTTACCATGTTTTTTTTGTTTGTTTTAATGTAATTTCCTGATTTTTTAAAAAAATCAATATGAATAAGAAAAAACAGAAATTTGATCACGGGGCAACATATGGTTCAGGATCAGGATTGGAACCTTTAGCTCCCCTGCCGCTTGAGCTAATGGAGTAACTGATGCAATACTAGATTGTCATCCTCTATGTGGAGGAGGTTGGGATACTTTGCCAGGGAGTTTACACGTATTTGCTGACAGAAGAGGAAGGATGAGACTTGGGTATCTTGAATTCCACTGCAGGCTCTGAACGGTAGAGTTCTCTAATGAGCAGACTCTTTTGCCTCATCCTCTCCAACATGGCCCTCTCCCAGTATTGTCGCTTCTCACCCACCCCATTGTCCTCATCTAGCCTTCCACACCTCAGGCTTCTCATTCCAGTTCCAGATTCCAGGTCCAGCAAGTCCTAGTCTCACCACTCTGGCCTCTCCTTTCCAGTCCCCCCAGTCCCCTTTCAGACTCTTTGCCCACCCATTCACAGCCCTATATCATCCCTTTGCTGCTTGCTCAGCCATTCCGTTTTCTCGCTACACCTCGAATCCTCACCACCTCTGTCTCCCTTCCACCCACTGGCTCCCTGTCCCCCACTCCCCGTTTTCCTCACCAGTTTCCAGTCCCAGTTTTCTTGCCCAGCAAGTCCTAGTTTCTTCTTCTGCCCACTTGGCAGCCTCCATCCAGTTTCCCCCACCCCAGGCTCCTTGTTCAAATCTACTCCCCTGTCAGGTCCAGAACTCGCCGCCTCTGTTTCCTCCTCTGTGCTCCCTGGGACAGGAAGGAGAGACATTAAGAGCACAGGAGAGGCAGGCTCCCTGCTCTTACTTCCTACGGCTGGCCCCAGCCAACAGCAACCAGAGCTGCAATTGCAGAGAAATTCCTGCTCAGCCCTGGGCTTGGAGCATGCCTAGCACGGATTGACTCTTTGGGGAATTTTGCTGCAAAGCTCCAGCAAGTCTCTAATGAGGGTGTGCAAACGGCAGGGTTTTTCCCCAAAGACATATAACTTGAGCGGATTTGGATGGAGTTTCACAGGGATGGCAAAAGGTGCATTCTCAATACAAAAGCCACCCCATGCCAAATTTCAAGACAACATGGGGGGCAGTAGAGCATCTCAAAGAGCTTGTCCAAATCTTTAAATATAGGGGAAACATCATCTTTTTCCTAGCCCCACTCTTGGAAATAGATGAACCATTTTGGCTCAGATTTAAAAAAAAACACCCCAAAACAAAATCATCCCGAAATAGACATACAGCATGTAAAATTTTACCCCAAATGGTTTAAGTCTGACAAAGTTATAAGAAAGTGAAAAGAGGGTCTTATAATAGGAAGTATCAGGCACCCTTAATATTAAATGATGCTCCCAACCCACCTATAAGTTACACAAGCATTTATCAACTGTATTTACACACAGTGGAGTAGGTATAATGGAGTGTCTTGTCTGATGTAGTCCCATATTTATATGTACATAGTATATATAATTCCGTAATTACTGTTTTCATTCTTACTGAGTCTTATCTAGTTGTTTCTGGGAAGTTATGCTGAATATTGGTTGAAAAAATAAAGTAGCTACAATCAGTTAGCTCTGATCAGAAAGACTGTTCAAAATTGCTCTTCTGGGGGGAAAACTTAACTTAAGTAATAGAATGACAGTATGCAACCCATTTAAAAAAAAAAGCCATGCAGTTTCCTCCTGCCAACATCCTCAACTGAATTTGCAAAGCCGATGATATGTTTAAAGGATGGGATATCAATCTTGTACCTGTAACTGTCTCATAAACTGAGTACACTTTTGACAATTTTGAATTAATGCAGATGGATTGCAAAAACATGCAGTCCCTGAATCTGGTGAGGCAAGAACTGAAGTGAAGAATATTCTTCACTACTTTCACTTGGATTGATTTCAGACTGCTCAAAGTTCATCTACTGAGGAAAAAAAAAGAATAGATGAATAAGTGGATGTCAGTTAAAACCAGACTGAAACTGTTTTCAGTGGTGCTGGAACAATTTGTACAGTGGGGGTGCTGAGAGCCATTGAACCAAACTGTAAACCCTGTCTATGATGGAAACCACTTCAAGGTAGGGGGTGCAGCAGCACCCCCAGCACCCCTAATACCAGCACCTATGTAAATAATTGATTTAAATAGTATTTGATTTGAACAAACATAGACACTTAGGGCTCTATGTACCCTGGCCAATATTTCAACAATCCACAAAAAAGCAAACCAAAGACCAGTCTTGACACGAGAGCTGGTAGACATTTTTTGTTCAACATTGTTTTTATTAAAAATTGCTTCTTTCAACACTCAAACTTCTGTGTATACCCTCCTTTTTTTCTTTTCTGTCTTTTAATTGAAACTAAATTTAGAAATTTTGGGGTTTTCTCATTTCTCTGCTAGAATTAATTTCTGTTTTTCCCTTTTTCCTCTTTTAAACCATTTTTCTTTTGTTAAGCTATGCTTTTCAAAACTTCCTCCAACTTTCAAAAAGTTAATAGAAAAGGTAAAAGTGAAATGAACAAAATTAAAGATGTAAAGAAAACCCTGGATACTATTGATTGCACTCGGTGGCAAAAAGGAAAAGAAATTTCTACATTTTTTTGAAAAAATATTTAATAAAAATATACAAAATTTGCTCTATTCAAGCCCTGAAAATAGAAACAACACCAATATTTTGAATATTTTTATGAATTATTTTGCTTTTTTGGCCACCTGTACTAGGCACAAAAAATTAGCTAGTCAAGAAAAAATGAATATTCATGCTCAGTTCCTATATATACCCTAAACAAATTTGTATGTGACTGCCTACATAGCTTTTGTCAAGTGTTGGGCTTGGTAGGAAATGGTTTACCCATCCTACTAGAATTTTTGAGATTTCAATTTTTTTTAATCATCTGATGATGAAAATTACAATGAAAAGTAAAAATCTCAAAACATTTTGTGATCTGACAAACTGAAAAAAATGTTGGTTTGGGTCAATCAGAGCATTTATTTCATTAATATTGAACCATTTCTTTCTGATTTCAACCTTTTTTTAGTGTAAATCATTAGTTTTTTAAATGAAAGTTCATTCTGAAAAGAAAAACTGAAACTTTTCATTTCAAAAATGTCAAAATGGGATATTCTGAACATTTCAAAACTTTTTTCATCTTTTTTTTTTTGAGTTGGGAAGTTAATTAAAATGAAGCCATCCCTGCATGTAGCTTCCGTTTTGACAAATCTGCATTTTTCTGAAAGAAAATAAAAAGGTTTGTTGAAAAGTTCCCAATCAGTTCTACTCAGGTGCCAGCTCAACTAGATTCTAGAACACTAGTGCCATTCTTGCAGCAAGATATGGTGCGTAATAAGTTGCAATCAGTTCTTGTTATAGTTGCTAAGTTGACTTGAAGCATAACCTAGTGCAGAGCACATTACAATAACCAAATCCTGAAATAAGACACATGAGCAATAGTAGCAACATATTCCCCTAGGAAGAGAATACAGCCTCCTAAGCAGTTGTACATGTCTGAAAAAAGCCGTTGGTCACCACTGCTGTATGAGTGTCTAACACCTCTGAATCGAAAAGGTTCTCTAAATCATAACTCAGCTTACAGCCCGCAGTGGGGCTGATAAAGGCCTCTGGTTGCTTCCCCCAATCTACCAATGTCACCTTTGTCTTCCCTAGCTTGGGCTTCAGCTGCCATGTGAGAGCAGCCTCCCCAATCACTAGCAGGCTGTGAGACGCATTTAGCTGCACCCTCCGAGACTGAGCAAAAGGAACAGCAAAGCTGGGTGTCATCAGCACACAGAAAAACCTCCTCACTTCCTCTCCCAGAGGGCTTCTCTGTGCATTGAATAGGAGGGGCAACCCACCTGGGGAAGCTCCCCCAAAATATTCTCTGCACTCCCTCCAAGAACAGAAATGATAAATCATGGATTATCCCCTTCATTTGTATGGTTCAAGTATATTTTGTGCAGGTATCTAGATCATCTGGCATACGGGCCTTTCAATCATTATGATTAGATAAATATTTCCTTTTTAGAAAAGAGTGCATGAAGCTGGGTTGACAGCAGAGTCCCTTCTCCACAATGTAGGAATATCATTACCAATTAAGTCTTCTCTCAAAGGAATCCACTGAGAAGATTTCAGATCTGATTTCATCTCTATGTCTAGAGGTGAAAGGTTACTTCGGTCTCCATGTCCTTTTATATTTTGTTGTGTCTGCTGGGATGGCCTGTTGAGCTGAGGACCCCTAGGAACTGGACTAAAGATCACAATTTAATATAGCACATGGCTCAACTAACATGTAATACTGACTTTTGGACTCATTGACTTGGGCTGGTTTGAAACCAGTGCTTTAGAAGTTAAGGGCACTAATCCCACTGAGGCAATTCATCTTCCCTTCTTATAATATATGTGCCTACACTTATTTTACTCTGTACAACAGAGGGGTGAGCTGAGCTAATGTGTGAGCATATTGTGCATGACTAGTGTGCATTTTAGAGGTTTGCTAGTGGAATATACTTTCAACAATTCTATTACAGTTATACTTGGCTTAAGTCTTCTCCTTTCTCCCCATGACAGCCCAAACACAGTCCGCCATTTAAACCAGGTGAATTTCATAAGAGGCCTGTACGGAAAGTTCATCTCAAAGCTTTACTCCTAATAGAATTATAAAAACCTATGAATAGCAATGAGGGGATTGGAGACGCTAAGCTACTTGCTCAGAATATGCATCCATTGTAATGGCAGGCAAGATTATTAGGGGTCAGTGAGCTGAGGGAGAGAGATGACAAATGGGAAAACATTTGTCACTCAGTTCCATGGGAATTTGTGAAAGGGCAGATTTTTCCATATATTTTGCTAGATTTACCCAGTCATCTAGAAACCCACATAACTGAAAAATAGTTTTTATTGAGGATTCCATTTGCTAACTGGAGAAAGTATTGGTAAACATATATTGATTATTGCATGGTGTAATCAGGTGCCCCACAAGGCCTGGTGGGGTTAAAGGGCTAGGCAGGCTGATTAACTGTCCAGCTACACCTGAAGAATGAGACAGGGAGCAGGTCACTAATTGTAAATGGGCTCAGCTGGGCAGGAACAGGAGGGGTCTGTATAAAGCCCAGGAGCTGTGAGCAGCAAGGGGTTGGAAGGAAATAGTCTACAGTTACTCTCTGAGAGGAGGAAGCTTGGGCTGGCAAACCCAGAAAGACGGGTAAGCTAGATAAATATGAAAAAGCTCAGGGAAACAGCAGCCAGGGGCAGGATGGTACAGACCTTGGCTGCTTGTTATAGAGTTTCTGGGCTGGAACCCAGTGTAGAGGGTGGGCCTCGGTTTCCCTACCAGCCACTGGGAAGTGGTACAAGGTGTTGGAGATGCCAGCCAGACAGCTGGTCCAGAAGGACTTTGACTTCCCCAGAAGGGGAGGACCTTAGTGACTGGCCAGAGGGCCAATCCACAAACAGGAAGCTTCAGCTCCAGGAGTGAGAGGAGCCACAGGGTGAAAGAGACAATGGGCAGATACACCCCCAGAGGAGGGAGGTGTCTAGCAAGAGCTAATCCCCAGAGCTGTCAGGAGGACGCACCACCAGCGGTGAATGAATTCTGTGACACACAGTGTATTAGAAGTGGATTTATTTTTTCTTCTGGAGTAATAGTTCTAGTTTAGCCATCAGGGAAGTGTCTGTAGATGGTGAATCTGAGTCTACCTTCATTTACACTGGTGTAAATCAGGAGCCATTCCACTGAAGTCAGTGAAGTTGCACCATTTACATCTGTGTAAGAGAAAGGAGAATCAGACCTAATGTATCCCTGCGTGCATGAGAGATATAGCTAATCCATAACCACCTGAGGTATCACGCTTATCATTATGCTACAGACCATGACTGCTGTGAACTTCATGAAGATGAAACGTTATGTGTGCCATACATAGACTAAGTCTGTCCTCAAGGTTGCTGTGCTTCAAGTCCTGTGTCTAGTGTAATAAATCCTCAGCCAACTAAAACGTCATGGTTGTCACTAGAATTAGACGGAGAAAGGTCATTCCTTTTGACAGGATTTTTCACAATATGATTTCATTCCAATTTGGAACAACTCCTCCAGCATTTCAAAATTCTCCAGAAAAGGGAATGGAGCCACAGCTCCAGAGCAGTCCACCTGGACCCTGGAAGTCTGGGCTACTGAGGTCCTGGGATCTTAGAAACCGAGACTCCAGGGCTTCCAGGCTCTTGGTCCCCATCAGCCTGCCAGGCAAGCTGGCAGGAAGCAGGCTGGCAGGCAAGTTTCCATCAGAACTCCATGAAAATGGATGAGCCTCCACAAAGTGTTTTGATTTTGGTGAATCAGCACATTTCAAAACAAAAACATGTAATTGGAATTTCTCTGATTTTTCTCTAGCTGCTGCAGAATGTGCATTCTCAGAACTCCTCAGCTGCAGTGACAATAGGTGCCTGTGTTGGTGGAGTAGAAGGATTTCGGTCATAACACTTGAGGTGAAGGGGCAGGCTCTTGATTAGCTGTTTAAGATTTGTCGGGTCTATGACAATTGTACATTTCCAGGTCCACCAAGTAAAAGGGAGTGGTACAGATATGCACTAGCCTGCTCATTACAATAATTGTGTAGTCTTTGTACATGAGTCTATATCTTCAACTACCATCTTCACAACATATATTATTCATAGAAGACTTTTCTGTTAAGTGCACAATGTGGGGACAAAATTGAATATTATCTCATGTATACATAAACAGGACCATTCTCTGGACAATTGTGCTCATTTTCTTGAGATGCAAAGTTTTAATATGGATCTGATTTCTCAGTCTAAAGAAAATAGGGGGAAACATTTAAGACAAAATAAATTAGATGCACAATAAATTCACTAGGTTGTGTTTGCCAGAATTGGTCTGTAGTCAAACTTCATTAACGTTACAGTCTCATTAGTAGGTTTACAAATGTAAGCGTTCTAACAACTCTCCAGTGACCTCAGCAAAAGCCAAATACCAAGCAGTGCAGTCAACTTAGAATGAGAGTGTGGTTTCATACTGCAGAAGCAGAGAAGGTATTAAATTCTTTATCGGCTCAATGCACTTGCTGTTGATCAGTGATCGCCTCCAAGGCCTGTTAGGCTTCTTACAATGATAGAATGAATCCACTCATTTAGTTCTATCACTGAATCTTTTTTGAAAGAGAAAAGATAAACCCAAATGCAACTCATAACATTCAAGCAGATAGTACAGCTGCTGCATCTCTTCTCTTGATTCCTGGTTCAATAGAGTGAAATCACCTTTTTACAACTTACATTTCAGAACATTCATGGCACAGTTCTGTCAATCCACAATGGTAATCAAGCTAGAGTCGAGTCAAGAGTGGTATCTTTAAACAAAGGAGATGCCTAAGAGGTATATGACCTCCCTCCCAATCACTGTGTGCCACAACCTAGAACAATGCCATTTTCAGAAGTCTTATCCACTGGGGGCTGGGGGCGTACTGCATTTAAGATATCCAGTACTTGCCAATACTGATTAGCAAGTGCTAGTGTCCACCGATGGATTTGTAGTACAATAATCATACTTAGCACGTACATAACCTTTCTTACTTAGATCTCAGAGGTGGACTGGACTGGATTAAGGCCAACACTATGATGCCTCCCCCCCCTCCCTTGGAGTGTCAGTACCGGAGGGCTCCCTTCCATGGAACCCTCTTCTCCCCACCAGGAGTGGCAATTGCATCTCCTCCACCCCCAGGGCAGCAGAGGTCCTCTCCCCTCCCAACTCCCAAAGGTGCAGGAATGGCAGTAGGGCCCCTCCAGTACTCATTCCAGCATCTGGTGAATAGTCTGTGTTCTGTACTCTTCTCTAGCCACACACAGAGTTCTCTGCTGGGGTGGTGTTGGCAGAGGTGCCCAGAGCAATGGGTTCTTGGTGTTAACACCACATTATGATACAAGGGGCAGTTCTCCTCTCTCAGAACTAGTGATTCAGGCTCTCTGCAGACAACATTGTATTAGTTACCCACTCATCATTTTTTGAGTCTCTCTCTGCAACCATGAGGGCTAGAGACAAAATAATTATAATGATAAATTGAGATTCAGCTGTATTAATGTGACTGCAGGAGCTGAAACCCTTGGCATGGGCCTAGAGTATCTTTACCTTAATCCAGCTCTGGTCAGTATGTTTCCTTAGCCTCATTATACAGATAGATAAAGCAAAGCACAGAGGTTAAAAGGCTTGTTTGTAATCAGACAGCAAGTTGGCAACAAAACCAAAGATTAAACTGAGGTCTCCTTAGTCCTAGTCTTGAGTTCTCGCCATTGGATCAGACAGCTTCTCAGGATAAATGTGATCCAGATCAATTAAAAATATTGTCTCCTAAAACCAACTCAAATGTTTCTAAAATAAGGTGAAGTTACACATATTTGAGGACCTCTTGAGAGACTTTGAGGGCCACTTCAGAAGTGTGGGGCCTCAAATGGCTTCTGTTTCTTGAGGGGGGAATTTAAGGATCAAAGAGAGGACATTCTGTTCCCTTCCCCAACACTCTTGTCCTAGAACCCTTCTTAATATCCTAGATTCCATATCCCTTAAACTTTCTCATATTGACCACCTCTGCCTTTCCTGTGAAGAAGATCTGAAGAGCAAGGCCTGTCACATGAACAATTACAATTCTTTGCTGTGAAGAAAGGAGAGCAGGTTGAGTAGGAAGAGCATCCAAAACTTCCATCATTAAGGATTTATTAAAGTTATTCAGATAGCAGTTTGTTTCAATATTGCTGTCATTTAAACATTAAGGTTCCCTGGAATTAAGATATTAGGCCAAGTGTGGAAAATAGCTGGGGATTTTAGGATACATCAAGAAGAATATGGCTTCATGAAAATAACATTTGGAGTTAATTACAGGACCAATGGGTTAGAACAACAGGCAGCTGCCAGCAGTCCCTAGATATTTACTTATTCATGGTGAAATGAAATCCAGTGACTGAGCAGGGAAATGTAACCATAATAGACAACATGACCAGAATATTCATAGATAAGTGTATCTAGCATTAGAGTCATGCAGAAAATAAAGTACTATCATTTAAAGGAGATGGATATGTCTTTTAGGACACTTTTCTCATTTTACTTTGAACTACATGATCTTTGTGTAGCAATATGTTTTAATTCAGCACACCCTGCTTATTTTAAAAAAAGATATTAAAATAAAAAGATGAAATCTAAGGCAACACAAGGAAAGAGCATCATATTAATATGAACTATGTGTACAGAGGTCTGGGAATGCATTAGAATATGAATGGGTTCATTTTAATCTATATGCACCTAATATTTAATCATTACCCCGTCATTGTCAGTAGACATTGCACCATGAGAATTCTGTGCCTACCAGCATCAAAGAGTAAATTCCCTCTTGTACGAAGGATCAGCACAAGGTCTAGATCTAGATCCTTCTTAAGGCCTCCAAATAGAACTTAAGTGGCACTAAGTGATGCATAGCCCTTGTACGGACTCTCTGCAAAAGGGTGAATTTCACCTCTAGACTGTAATTGGGGTTTTTTTTCATTATGTTTGTGTGGTTTTCTTTTGAATGGAGTCGTTGGGCTTGGGGTCCCTTAAATATCGTTCGGAGCAGGGCAAGTCCCACGTTTTCTAGAATAGGAGGCTAGATATGGTTGGCTTTTCTCATAGTATACACTTAGAACAAGAGTTGGTCAGAAAATTGATTTTTTTTCCCCTGTGCAAAATTTTTTTGTTGAGGGGAAAAAAAATTGTCCTCTGAAAACATTTTGACTTTAAAGTTTGAGGGGGTGGGGGTATGAAAAGCCAGAGATTTCCATGGAAAGCAGACCCATTCCATGAAAAGTCTCATTTAATGGAAAACCCAATTTCCTATCAGAACAGTTTTGACAGAAAATTTTCTGCCAGTCCTACTTTAAAACATAATTTCAACGGATTACAGTCCCCCTTTGGGTAAATGGGTACAACTCCCAACCATGTGTGTTAGGGCTCAATTTGGTACAAGTCTTTAGGTATATTGTCTTAACTTTTCATTTTATCCCTAAAGTATTCCTCACCATGATTCACAATAACACCCAGTCCAGCCAGCAATTTCAAACCTGCCATTTGGAAATTAATAACTGAGCCCCACTACAGACATTTTCCATGCCAAACCTTACATCTGAGTTCTAACTACACATATTAGTATCACATTCTGTTTCTGCTGATATTTAGCAGAAAAACAGTAGATTCAGCCTTTGCCTAATGTAGCTCCTCAAATCTCAGTTTCTATTAGAGCTAATTTTCCAGTGACTTCAGACTGGTTTTGGCCTCTGGGAAGGGCCTGCCCATTATGGGAAAATTGATTTTTAACAGCTACTGTGCATGTTAGTTCTTGCTTCCATCAAGTGCCACTGAATCTCATTCTCCTTAATATACACAATAGTTGGAAATGTTTTTTTTTTTCCCTTTTGGCTGGATTTAAGTCAGAGTTTTAGAAGGGAGTCAGAGTTTTACAACTATCATATCTATCAATAGCTGGCATGTCACAACATGAAATGCCCGCTGTGAAGTTTCACATTAGTTATAACTCAGGTGACCAGATAGCAAGTGTGAAAAGTCGGGACAGGGCTGGGAGTTAATAGGTTATCTATATAAGACAAAGCCCCTAATATTGAGATGGTCCCAATAAAATTGAGACATCTGATCACCTTGTTATAACCCGCCTACATCTTGGATATTAATTTGCTCACAAAATTACCCCTCTGTGTCTGTTGCCCCTCCCCTCTGCCTCCCAAGCTATGTTCGATATTTACAGCACTGTTCATATGAAGAAAGCAATCACAGTCTGCCCACTGTAACCTACATTTTTACAATGGAGTCTCTACTTTCTTAATGAATTAATTAGAAAGGAACCTTTTACCCACAGGCCTATCCAACGTAGAGAAAACTAAAGCAATTCAGTTAACTAACGGTCAAGATTTCAGTAATTCATGAGAATCAGCATTCAAGGCCTCAGTATGGGGCCATACCACCTTGTGACACTTGGCAACAGTACAGAAAAGCAGTATAGGAATCCATTCTTTTACTTCCTGATGATGGGCCAAATCATGGCCTCCCATAGCGAAACCCACTGGTACTTTGGAGAACTTTCCAAATTGACATTCATTCTGTGTTGGAGGGTTTATGTGGTGAGAGGTTTAGGTGGTGGTTACTCTCCAGCCCTTCATGGAGTGCCCATATACACAGAGATCTGGGAGATCTTTGGGGCTCGAGTGGAGTAGGAGGGAAAACAAAGGTCTCAACATTTGGAATAGCTATAAAGAAACACTAAAGGGTTCCTAGTTTTATTAACTTGTTTTTTATCTCAAAGGGTGGGATTAGCACTGGGCAGGGGAGATAGAACAAAATATATTGAATTTACTGCTACATATGCAGTTAGTTACAGTACAGACTGCATAATTGTGATCAGTAGTCCAGCTATCTTTCACAAACCCAGGCACTGTTCTGATAAGCTGATGTATTTCAAGTTATGGGGCTTCAATCTCAGCCTTGAATCTTGGGTGGCTTTTTATACCCAGGCAGAATGGACGTAAACTGCTACCTTTCTTGACTGGTTGCATTGTACGCCTACTTTGCTTAGGTGAAAAGTGTGCAGGGAAATGGAGAATCAAGTCCACATATTCCCAGTAAAACTTAGTGAAACATGCTCTATTTTCCTATTCTGGACCAATAGTCATGTAACAGAGAATCCCTCATGCACTGTAGTTTAAGGATAGTACTGTATTTAATGACTTGGAAGATTTTAATGTTGGTGACACCTAGTCACATCTTATATTCAAGTTATTTCTATGTTCAGGAAAAGCCACTTGAAACAGGTATTGCAAGTTTCTTCCTAGTAAATCAAGTCATTCAGATAAAACTGTCATTCCTCTGACTGTTTTGCAATGAAAACTTTTACCCGTTCTATCCATCTCTGTATCTCTTTGTATAGTGTCTGTCACCAGAGTGTCTAGAACCCATGGTATTATTTAATCTTCAATGTTCCATAGGGAAAGCATCTCCTTTAATGGTATAGGAATAAAATGGATAAATACTAGTGTTCCATTTAGATGCTTCTTACTTTAAGAGAACTTTAGTCTTCTGTTAACCCAGATCAACCTCAATTTGTAGTTTCAAAGCATACAGTATTGCTGTTCATTATACTATACTAAGGAAAAATGCTTCAAAATCAGACCTCTAACCTATAGTACATCTTACATAGTATGTGATTGAACTATGTTGTCTGTCCTCAGAGAGGTTGAACAAGTTATTACAAAGTCAGTGGGCTCAGTCCTTCAAGCTGCTGAATGCCCCCTAAATTCCTGTTATCTTTACAAGTCCCAACCACTATTGCTTACCATCTCTCTGGATTTAGTCCATAGGGACTGATTTTGCAAATCTTAATTTGTGTAGGCTATGCTCTGTGAAGAATCTCATTGACTTCAGTCAGACTGTTTGCATGAGTAAGCACAATGCTTGTGTAGCAGGGTTTGCAGAATTCTGTCCTGTATTTGCATGATGCTGACCTTTCTGATAGTGCCCAATTTAACTTTAAAATTAAACTATCTGGATAAAGCAAAGTAATTTGCAATAATTGCTTTCAAATCCAAAAAATGCACAATTTCAAACTTAACTCCCCAAGCACTGAACTAAATTAACCTCTGTCTGGTAAATGACAACTGTTGTTTTGTTCTCTTGGAGAGCAATTCCTCCCCATCTACCTCCTGCAAATCCTTGCTTTTTCAATTGCCTGATAGAGGTAATTTTTTTATTATTATTATTATTATTATTATTGCCAGCACTAGGCTGCCACAAGTATACTAGGTTCATGGTCTTGTTCTGCTAGTAAGTGGAGATTGTCTACATTTCAGGAAACCTCACCCTTTGATTGCACAAACATCACAATCACTTATAATGAATAAGTAGCTCTTTGTTCCTATTCCAAAGTAAATATAGACAGCCCCTCAGAGCAGCTCTGCTTTCTCTCCTTTGCACTTCTCTGAGGTCTATTTCATGTAGTTTCAGTCCCTTAAAAACCAAAATACTTCTGTACTTCGGCTCAGGTTGAAAAAGTTAAAATGTTTGATTAGGAAACATAGGATGAGATGGCCAAGGATTTGCTGAAATACAAGAATGTACCACACTCAAAAAAAAAAAAAAAAGTGGGAAAGATCAAAAGTGGAGCTGCTTCATTTATTCATTACCAATTTAGCCCATTTTTTTTTAGTTCACAAGTTAGTCATGAACCATCCCAGTTTCCACAAATGCATTTGTTACTCCTAAGTGTTCATAGAGTTGACATTCTCAGGCTATGGATGGTTCACCCTAAGTATTTATTGTGTATGGTTGATCAAAGATCAAAAGATAGGAAAGATAGGAAGTATGGCAAGAGACCACCAGAAAATTGTCAATGATCTAAAACTCAGAAAAGAGCCCTGCAAAAAGTGGAAACTCAGTCATATTACAAAGGATGAATATAAACAAATGACACAAGTATGTAGGGACAAAATTTGAAAAGCCAAGCCACAAAATGAGATCAAACTAGCTAGGGACATAAAAGGAAACAAGAAAACATTCTACAAATCCATTAGAAGCAAGAGGAAGATGAAGGACAGAGTAGGCCCATTACTCAATGAGGGGGGAAAGACAAAAGAAAATGTGGAAATGTCAGAGGTGCTTAATGTCTTCTTTGTTTCAGTTTTCACCAAGAAGGTTGGTGGTGATTGGACGTCTAACATAGTGAATGCCAATGAAAATGAGGTAGTATCAGAGTCTAAAATAGGGAAGGAACAAGTCAAAAATTACTTAGACAAGTTAGATGTCTTCAGATCACCAGGGCCTGATCAAATGCATCCTAGAATACTCAAGGAGCTGACTGAGGAGATATCTGAGCCATTAGCAATTATCTTTGAAAAGCCATGGAAGATGGGAGACATTCCAGAATAATGAAAAGGGGAAAATATACTGCCCATCTATAAAAAGGGAAATAAGGACAACCTGGGGAATTACAGACCAGTCAGCTTAACTTCTGTACCCGGAAAGATAATGGAGCAAATCATTAGAAGATAATAAGGTGATAAATAAGTCAGCATGGATTTGTCAAGAACAAATCTTGTCAAACCAATCTGATAGCTTTCTTTGACAGGGTAACAAGCCTTGTGAATCGTGGGGAAGTGGTAGATGTGGTATATCTTGACTTTAGTAAGGCTTTTGATACCGTCTCACATAATCTTCTCATAAACAAACTAGGGAAATACAACCTAGATGGAACTACTACAAGGTGGGTGGATAACTGATTGGAAAATCATTCCCAGAGAGTAATCATCAGTGGTTCACAGTCATGCTGGAAGGTCATACTGAGTGGGGTCCCGCAAGGATCAGTTCTGGGTCCGGTTCTGTTCAATATCTTCATCAATGATTTAGATAATGGCATAGAGAGTTTGCGGATGATACCAAGCTGGGAGGGGTTGCAAGTGTTTTGAAGGATAGGATTAAAATTCAAAATGATCTGGACAAACTGGAGAAATGGTCTGAAGTAAATAGGATGAAATTCAATCAGAACAAATGCAAAGTACTCCATTTAGGAAGGAACAATCAATTGCACACATACAAAATGGGAAATGACTGCCTAGCAAGGAGTACCGTGGAAAGGGATCTGGGGGTCATAGTGGATCATAAGAAAAATGCGTCAAAAGTTTTAACGCTGTTGCAAAAAAGCAAACATCAATCTGGGATGTATTAGCAGGTGTATTGTAAGCAAGACACAAGAAGTAATTATTCCGCTGTACTCTGCACTGATTAGGCCTAAACTGGAGTATTGTGTCCAGTTCTGGGTGCCACATTTCAGGAAGTATGTGGACAAATTGTAGAGAGTCCAGAGAAGAGCAACAAAAAAGATTAAAAGTCTAGAAAACATGATCTATGAGGGAAGATTGAAAAAACTGGGATTGTTTAGTCTGGAGAAGAGAAGACTGAGAGGGGACATAACAGTTTTCAATTACATAAAAGGTTGTTACAAGCAGGAGGGAGAAGAATTGTTCTTCTTAACCTCTGAGGGTAGGACAAGAAGCAATGGGCTTAAATTGCAGCAAAGTCAGTTTAGGTTGGATATTAGGAAAAACTTCCCAACTATCAGAGTGGTTGAGCACTAAAATAAATTGCCTAGGGAGATTGTGGAATCTCCATCACTGGTGATTTTTAAGAGCAGGTTGGACAAACGCTTGTTGCTGACCCCTGATATAGACCATCCCTGACCTTTCAGAACTGGTGTGCTGAGTCGTCATTTATTCACTCTAATTTAAGGTTTTGCAAGTAATACATGTTAACGTTTTTAGAAGGTCTCTTTCTATAAGTCTATAATATATAACTAAACTATTGTTGTATGTAAAGTAAAGAAGGTTTTCAAAATGTTTAGGAAGCGTCATTTAAAATTAAATTAAAATGTAGAGCCCCCCCACAGACCGGTGGCCAGGACCCGGGCAGTGTGAGTGCCACTGAAAGTCAGCTCGTGTGCCGCCTTTGGCACGCGTGCCATAGATTGCCTTCCCCTGGTCTAGATAATACTTAGTCCTGCCTTGAGTGCAGGGGACTGGACTAGATGACCTCTCGAGGTCCCTTCCAGTTCTATGATTCTATGAAATAATTACATGATATTGTTTCTGTTCAGTGACTGGATCACTGAAATTTTAAACTAGACCAATGAATAAGTAATGATAAAGCACATTTCAGTGTGAAATTTGGGATGAGTTTTCATTTGTACAAGACTGTGTGAAACTTAGGAGTAATGAACGTTCTCCCAAATACTCATCAGAATACTCTGTGAATAATATGAGCCTATGAATAAAACCACTCCTATTTAATGTATTCGTGAACCACTTTCATACCATTTGATCAGCTCTGCGGTAATTAAAATCTTGAACTGTTTAATTTAGAATCATAGAATTGCAGAAGTTAGTGATTATCTCATCCTCCCATCATCACAGCACTGTTTTCTACTGTACATGGTCCAGCACCTTAGCTGATCTAGTTTTAAATGTATCAAGCAATGAGACTTCCACCAACTCCCTAGGGGAGACAACACATATTCAGATTAAATGGTCCTCTTCTTAATTACATCTAATTACATTGTTATTCTTAGTTATAACCTGTGTAGCCACCCTGAACAATTCTTCCCACTACTTGGTGTTCAAACCTTCGAAAACTGTACTTGAAGGTGGCTGTATGTCCTGTACAGAATGTTACGTACCTCTTATCTAATGCTTTTTATCAGTATAGATTGTATATTGTACAAAGGTGGTTGGTATCATTAGCCCTATTTTACAGGTGGGGAAATTGAGGCACTGAGTGGTGTTGTGCCCAAGGACACACAGCAGATCAATGGCAGAGCTGGAAATAGGACCTGGTCTCCTGATTCCCAGGCCAGTGCTCTATCCACTAGACAAGACTGCCACCCTACATGCACTACTTAAGGCTTGAATTTTCAAAAGGGAGTTAGATGCCCATATTCCATTGAAATTAAATGAATTCAGGGTCTTAACTCTCCAAGGCTTCTTTGCAAATTCCAGCCTAGTTCCTGAAAGCTTCCATTTATCTGTCCCTTCAGCCCCTTCACTGTGTAATTCTATTCAGAAACTTTAATTTTAAAAATATATATATTATTATTAGCCAAAGGTGTATGCATTTAATGTAAGTCAGCATTTGGGGGAAAGCTCACTGTGCTAGGTTTCTCTGTAACTTGTGTGAAAACATTTCTGGAAATAGTCTTTTATAATTGAACAACAAAGCTCTTGCTTTCACCCTGAAGTGGCATTTCTGCTGTAGTTATTGCTACGATATATATTTCACAATACATCTAAATCCAAATTCCTGACTCTTTGTTTCTGCACTTTGATTCTTTCACCCAATGTACAGAAGTATTTCAGTAACATGACTTCTGCACTGATCATAAAAATTCTTGAATTCTTCCAATTAACTGTAAGATAAGCATCATGGAGACCAGTGGGAGTGACTGAACAGAAGATGTTTTCTCTCTTGCTTCGATAAGTCTTTTATGGGTCAGAGAAGCATTCAGGACTTTGGACAGTTAAGCAAACTAAACTGAAACGTCTGTGCTTTGCCTGTTACTAATTCTGATTCTTTGAATGCAATTGTGTAACTATACTGAGCACCCCAAAACTCTTTACCAGACTAGTGCTAACAAAACAGCCAGGGAAGAGTTCCTGGGGAAAGGTTGTAGCCCAATTAAAAAATCTATCCACGTTTTATTTTACAAGTCATTTTTAATTGTGACTTGAATACAAATCAGATTATATAAATGATTAACTTTGGTTTGAATCAGCACCATTGTTTATCAAAAGAGTGAGTCTATTGTGATGTCCACTAGGAACTGAACTGTGACAAGTAACTCATTTCATATGATCCACAGCACACTTGCTGGACAAGAAGTGGCTTTCTCAGAAATTCAATCAGTGGCTTCAAATATGTGAAGTAAATACAGTGCTGGGAGAAGAACAGGATTTGGAGCGGTTTTTTGTATTAACAAAATCCGTGTGCACACTACTTCATGTAAAAGGTTAATCCATATGTTTGACTAGTGCTAATGTGCCATTCAGGGCTATGCTACAATTGTTGTCAATGAGGTAATTAGCATTCAATTTGAAAGCATTTTAAAATTGTTGAATAGTTAAAAGTTTTATGGCAAGCCAGACTGGATCACTGGTGCATCTCTTTCCCAATAGTCTCTAATGTTATATCTACACTGCAGCTGGGAACGTGCTTCCCAGCACCGGTAGACAGACATGGGTTAGCTCTGCTCTAGTTAGCGCATTAAAAATAGCTGAAGGTAGTGGAGGCAGAAGGTGTACATACCCAGGGGGTCCAGGCAGGTTTGTGCTCAAGCGACTAGCCCAAGCTGCCACCCATGCTACTTACTTGACTTCAGTGAGAGCAGGATTAGGTCAATAGTGAGCACTTTTGAAAATCCATCTTGTTCTTCCCTCACTGGTATTTCTTTGGGCCTTTTGAAGAGGGATAATCATACTTTGGGCTCTGTTTCTTCCTATGCATGGAAGCCTGCTTTATACTGCTTTTGTCTCCTTCACACGTACCAGAGGGATGTTGAAACCCTGAAGACCTGATCCTACTGATGTAATTAGATTTGTCAGTGAACTCCCTTGAGCAAAGGCTGCAGAATCAGGCCCCAAGCACCTGAAGTACTCTCTAGTTTGTTGCTGTAGTTGTCAAAACCAGATGAGAGATTTGACTTCATACTGAGAAGTCAGAAAAATGTGACTTAAGCCTACACACAATTCTGGTCAATGCTAGTGAAACATCATGAAGACACTACTGAAGAATATCTGTAAGGAGCTTCCATACCCACTGTATTAGAGCTGGATGAATAATGTAAGCCTTTGTTCACGATCAATGAACAACAAATGCAAAAAGCTCAGCAATATTTCACAATGGATTGATCAGCCAGCTCTACCTTGTCTACAGTTTCTCTCTTTACTCTGTTTAAGGAACTGGTCACATAGCTCAGTGATGTTATTGTGGTAACTGGCAGCTGCCGTCTATGCCCGTGTAACAGTTTGGAAGAGGAATTCCATACCAGATTTACCAACTATACATTGAAGACAGCTGGAAATTTCCTGACTGTCCCTATAGGATAAATTGTGTTACTCCATTGACTCGACTAAGGAAAATTTGCCTCCCCTCCCCCTATCTGAGAAACCCAGTGAGAAATTAAGGAAAATCTGCAGGACAGTAATAGTGTTCCCTTCAGTGAGGGCCCAATATGCATCAGAAATGGATAAAGAGTTTTGCATTGCACCTGTTTGTTACCCTGAAGATAATAGGGTATATTCTTTTCCAATGTGATCATTACATTGTGTGGAAGCATAGTGTCCTGCACATTCAGATCTTTAGAAAAATGTGTTGACGATCTTTAGTTCCACTGAAAGATGCCAGACTGACAGTCATGAAGAATGAAGACCTTCCCATATGGGAAAGACACAAAGCTTGGGCAAAGGTAGTCCAGATTTGTTCAGCATCTGTGTGCCTCAACTATATGCATAAGAAACAACCTCTTGTCTTCAGAAGATAGGACATGAATTTATAATTAATTCAGTCCTTGTCTTTTCTGCTGAGATTGCTAATTACCATTGACTGTGCTGGTGGTTTATGTTGGGGACACTTTTCCACAAGGAACTGCTCTGAAGCCACCAGGTCATTTCACTTAGACCCATGAAAGGCCATCAGATAGCAATTTTGTTGCTACCAATCTTGGATGTATTTGAAATGGTGGCCTGTTAATTGAAGGGAAAGGTCCATGACCTCCTATGCATTTATGTACCCTAAATGGACTTAGAAATATAAGGGTAAACATGTTTTTTTCTGAAAATCCTTCTTTATAATAAGAATTATTTTAACACCCTGGGTGAATCATAGCACAACAGAAATACATCAGTTTTCCCGTAGTCACATTGCATTTGAGTGATGTAAATTAAAATGTTTTGACTGAACAGCATTAAGAAGAAAATTGCATAACCATATTAAAACAAAAAATGCAATTTTCAAAGTACAAACTTTAAAAAAGAATTTCTGCCTACATGCCACAAAAAATGGTCTCTTTCCCTTGCTTGAATTTTTGCACCTAAATAGAAATAATTACCCTCAAGAAATGGGTATTTTCACACAGGCAGTGGAAAAATCAAGTATGCTTGATCTACTGTATGTACATTTAACACCTGAGAGTTCACAACTGACTGAAGAATCAATTATTGTCACATCCATGAGTAAGATGTGAGAGTTTTTGAGTGTCTCTTTATTAAATTCATAGACAATTTCAATTACAATTTCAAAACCACATTTGGTCTTCCAATGGTAACATTCGTTTTTAATAGTAAATACACTTACTGGGGATAATGTCTTCAAAGAGGTTTTTTTCTGTTTGAGATTCTACTTTTCATTTATCAGTTTTCGATAGTAGCTAACTTCATTTTTCTGGGATGGCATCTGTAATTCTTTGCCTTTACCTTGACTCTTCCGACCCTTCCTCAGGCTACACCTCCTTTACGGAATTTGCAGATATTTTCTACATCGCTGGAGCATGGCCATTTTTACAATGCATGTTCACATGAAACCAAACCAGAAAGGAATTTGTTGGTTGTATGTAGGATTTGAAAGTAGACTATGTAGCAAATAGCTACAACTTATGACACAGAAGGCCCAAGAGCATAAAGCTTTAGGTCTCTGGGGTTTTAATAAAAAGTTTAGGTTTGGTCAAGGGCTCCTACCTAAAATAAAACAATATATAGGAAACCAATTTTAAAATATTGTAATGAAGTTCCTAGATCTTAACAGCCCAACTATTAGTAAAAATTGTTTTATGACTGCCATATTGTCGGGGGGGGGGGGGAGGAGGTGGTGGTGTGCAGAGTGTTCCTGTGTTGAAGCAATACAGCTGGAGCAAACAAATATGCACAATATCATATATGTTTTTACTATTTCAATTCTCATTACAACCAAGTTTTTGTTCTAATTAATTAACATTCACCGCCATGAGTTGGTGTGTACAAAGCAATGCCATATCAATTTCTTAAGAGTTTTGTCATGATATGAAAACTGTGCAGGTGTACAGTGTATGCACATTGTATTTGTATGTATTTTGAAGGAAATAACTATACTGTTGGTCTTTAAACCCTGTCTCATGCATTAAATTCTCTAGCTTGGTCATATTGTAGGTTGGCACAATATTGAGCAACCTTAACCTTTGGCTTGTACTGATAAAAAAACTTCCACCATATGCACAGCTCTAGGGGCTAGGTCAGCAGGGCTGATGCAACCATTTAGGCAACCTAGGCAGTTGCCTAGAGCGCTAGGATTTGGGGGGTGGCATTTTCTTCGGCAGCGACCACGGCGGCCGGATCTTCTGCCACCCCGGTCGCCGCTGGCATTTAGGCAGAGGGAGCTGGGGCAGGGGAGCGCGGGGAGGGCTGCCTCCAGCAAGTAAGGGGGGGGGGTGGCATGCAGGGGAACTCCCAGCCCCAGCTCACCCTTGCCCCGCCTCCTCCTCGAGCACGCCGTCGCTGCTTCACTTCTCCTGCCTCCCAGGCTTGCGGCACCTAAGATGGGAGGCGGGAGAAGTGAAGCAGCGACGGTGTTCGGGGTGGAGGCAGAGCAGGGGTGAGCTGGGGCGGGAGGGGTGCCTCAGAGCGGAGGGTGGGGAGCTGCTGTGGGGGAGGCGCCTCAGGGCGGAGGGGGGGAGCTGCCACGGGGGGGGCACCTTGGTGGGGGGCTCAGGGACTGGGGAGGGCGCAAGGTGGAAGTTTTGCCTCGGGCGCGAAACATCCTTGCACCGGCCCTGTAGGTCAGCCCCACTAGTTCCATACACAGATCTTCTAATATGCAAGATGCCAGGCAAGCCTTAAGCTGTTTTGGGTTGCTGCAGCAATTCAGCAATTGGAGCTGGTGCTACAGAATCTCCTGGCCAGCTATCCTTGACTACTTGGTGCTGCAGGGTGAGCGGCTAACTGCAACAGCAGCAATGTGGCAGGCAAGCCTTAAGCTGCTTGGGGTAGAAATTCTGTAGCAAGCCTCTGACATTTTGGAGGCAGCAAGTCAAAGTTTCTTGGCTGTGCTTTTTCCAGCTCTGACTGGAGTAAAATATGATGTCCAGGAATGTCTCCAAGAGGCTAGTAAATCAGAGGAACAGGAAAATATGTGGTGTAGGGCTGGCCTCCCTCCCCCCCAAGTCGATCACCCTTTTCAGCCTGCCACAGTAACCAGACATTTTTCCCCTGGTGTTCCAGGATGAGCCTTGGCCAGTCCTGGTTGTGGTAATTATGTTGAACCCATTGTCTCCAATATGGTTCAGACACACCCCCTTTCTCTGAGGGCAGCTCTGACTCCCCAAGATCTGAAACTAAACCAAAAAACCCCCAAACAAATCACACCAAGAAAGCAAAACAACCCTCTCAGAATCTCGGTGCTTCTTCCATCAGGGCAGACTGAGGGTTGTAGGCACTGATCCTGTTCTCCTGGCAGCCCCCTCAGATAGGTGGACTTGTGCAGTATGGCCTTGCTGGCCATTTTCCCCACTTTTTCCACTGTTTTTTTTTTTTGTTTTGTTTTTTTCAACCCAGTGAGCCAGCAGAGCAATATGGCCCATAGTGCCAGCCTAGTGGGGCCAGTTAATTCTCTGTTCGCCTGAAGGGACCAGGTTTCTCAGGTCCAGGATAGAATTATTTCTGATCAAAACCAGAGAAAAACCACCCCCCAGAATAGTGAGTGGGGGAGTGAAAGAGAGAGTGTGTGCGCAACACCCCATAATATCCAACAGCTCGTTGTCAAGGAAATGACCTAGGATGTGGGAGTTCTGGATTCTGGCCCTTTCTCTGAGGCAGTGACTTGAACTAAAGTATCCAACAGCCCAGCTGAGCTGAGTGCCCTAACTGCCGGGCTATTGGCTATTTTTTTGGGTGGCGGGGGACAGGGAGGTTCTCTTTCTTTTCATTGAAGATCTTTGAAAAGTCTGTTTCATCCTGAAGTGGGATAGGAAACATTTCTGAACACCCAAACACAGGATGGGAAAACCATTTACTGTCAAGCTCTACCTATGACTGCCACTGACTTCTGTGATCTGATTGATTATAAAGGGAGCCACGTGAGTGGATCCCAGGGCAGAATTTGTCCCTTTCTCTGTATGCAATTATAAATGTCTGTAATAACTTTGCAGCTCTCAAAATTCCCAATAAAGTTTAGCTGTGGGATGACTGAGCTGGAGTTTCTTACAACACTGCAGTGGAGCTGGGTACAAGACCTGTAGGCCTAGTGGTGCCTTTAGTTTTCCAAGTGGACTTTAATTCTTCCTTCCGCCCCATCACTTGCCCAGGATAAAACATAACAGATCAGAGTCTCAGCAGGAGTGAACTGAAGAATCTCCATAGGGGTCAGAGCTGCACCTAGATACAATATTCTCACTCTGTTCATTACATAAAAAATCAGTCAGGGAACTGAAAGAATACTGCACGAATGTCTAACATGAAATATTTGCAATGAACTATTCATGAAAGTTAGTCAGACAACAATTCCTCTGACAATTTAGCTATCTGCTTGAAAATGTTTTATGAACAAAAGATGTGGCTAATACCTTATTTGCTATTAATAATGCAGTCAGCTCTGTTTTCTAGTTTACAGTGTTAAGGAGAGGCAAAATCAATAAATAAACTCAATGCAACAGCTTTGCTGGTAAACCACCTGTAGGGTTGAGAAGCAGCATAGTTTAGTAGAGGGGGCACTGGGTTGTGAGTCAGATCTGGGTTCTATTCCCAACTCTGCCACTGATCTGCTGTGTGACCTGGGGCAAGTCACTTTATCTCTTTGTGCTTCTGTTTCCCCTCCAACCCACCATCCATCTAGTCCACTTAGATTGTGACCTCTTTGGGGCAGGAGAGCGTGATTGTCTCTTACTATGTGTTTGTGCTGTGCCCAGCATAACAAGGTCCTGATTTGGTTGGGGCCTGTAGGTGCTACCATAATGAATGTCAGCCTTAGAGAGGCCACCAGAAATCAAGCAAGTTAAGTGGTTAACGGTGACTTGCTATTCTCTGTTGGAATTGTGATAACATTAAACTCCATCTTATGTTCTTATGTCCATTGCTTTCTACCAAAATCAATAAGTGGAATGCTGTAATCAACAGATATGTCCATGCGTTATTAGTTATATTTTTCCTTATACACTCACCAATCACATACTTTCAGTCAGTATGTCCGTTAGTTAGCATTGAGAATGCTACAAAAGTAAGGTCTTAGAGCATGGTATTTTGGCTCCTCTCTGGAAGGCTGGCATTGAACACATTCAGGAAGCTGCCTCCATAGACTCAGTAGATTTCTCTCCATTTAAAGGTGCAGTGCATATAAATATAAGATACTTATCATGTATCCCACACTATACATCACTTGATGGCACCATACACTATTTGTGGATTCTCCAAGGAAATGCCTATGGGGGTAAATTGGATAAAGTAAACAACCTTCCCAATAAGAAACCTGTGTGTCATGGCAATTGGTCACCAGTGGCCATATCGGAGAAATCAGAGCCGCCTTTGTCTTCTACAGATCATGAACATGTGCTTGACACACCAATCAGCAAATCAAGAAAGAATGTGGGACACATGAACTGTGGGCCATACACTCAAATACTGTAAAGAAGAAAGAGCCAGAAAGACTCAGGAGCATTAAAAATATACTTCCCTTAATGTAAGGTCCCACAGAAAGTGACATAACTTCAGTTACAAAAATTCCTGTCAAGTCTCGTGTGGGTACTGTAGTCTTGAGAATGCTTGGTGGAGATTTTCTAGGTGTTGGTCTCTGTCTGCGAAGATTCTCTGTAGCATCTTCACAACATTTCAGCTCCCAGCTAAAGTAAAAAGTCCCAGATTTAGAACAGACCTTTCAAGTTGAGCTGATCTGAGTCTAGCATCAATATGACAAACACTGCAGCTTCCCTCTGGAGCAGAGGAACTCCATCAGCAGCACGGTTTTCCTGAGGTAAAATTACCTCACAGTAAGAGACTAACCAACCCTGCAGAGCACATGGTGCAGCTGGTTCTACTTTTGGAACTAAAAGGAAATTCATAATATATAAACTTACACCAACCAACCCACTCACTCATCCCCAGGATTTCCCCACTGCTAGAAATGGACCACTCTGTCACAGAGAAATAGCCTTGATGGATGGAGTCATTTCTTTAACATAATTGATTTTCTACCACTAGGCATGTTGGATGTTGACCCATGATGATAAGTGTTAAAACACCCACTCTCTGGGTGTAAAATGTGGGAAAGCGGAGAGCTATGATTCGGTCCTTCAGGGAAAACCTTCCCTTCTAAACTTAAATTGATGCACTGTAGGTCAAATATGAAGATTCACCAGAAGATTATCTTGAAGGGAGATTCACCACTTTGAGGAAGTGTATTTTATTACCCGCACAAATTACATATAAGAGACTCATTTTGAAATTAGTACTTTCTCTTAAATTAAGTTGTTGCTCAGAAACTTCTGTCTGGCTAGAAGGATTTTCTGTTTTATGAACACATCTGCTATGAACCACACTGCACCCTCCAGCTGTACAGAATGATGGTGACGATTAGAGGAACTCTCAAGCCCTTAATGATAAGAATTTTAAACTGACGCCTCTAAGACATGCCATGAATAGAAATCACATGATCCTATTACTTCAGCAGAAATGTTAATTGTAAGTGACACTTCAGTAACTGATTCAAGAAGAATTTGTTTAGATATTCCAGATACAGAGTTATTAGTCAGAATATGTACAGGTATCCAGCCATTTCCCTATTTGCCATATCCTGCTATCTGTTTCTTTTATGCTAAACAGTAACTGATTTCTTGGGAAGGCTCACTGTCAGGAAAATAGCAGAGGAGGACTTATTTTGGGAGGAAGCTGTGTAGAATGAGCCATTCTGCCCAAAGGCAGGGGTAATGTGTTTCTAATAGTGGCATAATTTAAGCAGCATGCAGAGAGCTGAAGTTGGATGCCAATAATAAAAATGCTCCTTTTTGGAGTCCCACCATCAGAAATGCAGGATTTCTGGAACTGTCCATATTTTAGAGTACTGCAGAAGCACATATATCCTAACCTGAATATTGTAGCTCACAGGAATTCATGCTAGCTGTAACTGAGCCACTTTGGGATTGGTAAAAACAACAAGGAGTCCAGTGGCACCTTAAAGACTAACAGATTTACTTGGGCATAAGCTTTCGTGGGTAAAAAAAACAAACCACTTCTTCAGATGCATGGAGTGAAAATGACATATGCAGGCATTATATAATGACACATGAAGAGAAGGGAGTTGCCTCACAAGCAGAGAACCAGTGTTGACAGGGCCAATTCAATCAGGGTGGATGTAGTCCACTCCCAATAATAGATGAGGAGGTGTCAATTCCAGGAGAGGCAAAGCTGCTTCTGTAATGAGCCAGCCACTCCCAGTTCCTATTCAAGCCCAAGTTAATGGTGTCAAATCTGCAAATGAATTTTAGTTCTGCTGTTTCTCTTTGAAGTCTGTTTCTGAAGTTTTTTTGTTCAAGTATCACTACTTTCAAATCTGTTATTGAATGTCCAGGGAGATTGACGTGTTCTCCTACTGGCTTTTGTATGTTACCATTCCTGATGTCCATTTATTCTTTTAGGTAGGGGCTGTCTGGTTTGGCCAATGTACATGGTAGAGGGGCATTGCTGGCACATGATGGTATATATAACATTAGTAGACGTGCAAGTGAATGAGCCCCTAATGGTGCGGCTGATGTGGTTGGGTCCTCTGAGGGTGTCACTAGAGTAGATATGGGAACAAAGTAGGCAACGAGGTTTGCTACAGGGATTGGTTTCTTGGTTAGTGTTTCTGTAGTGTGGTGTATAGTTGCTGGTGAGTATTTGCTTCAGGTTGAGGGTGCTGTCTGTAAGTGAGGTCTGGCCTACTTCCCGAGGTCTGTGAGAGTGAGGGATTGTTTCCAGGATAGGTTGTAGATCGTTGATAATGTGCTGGAGAGGTTTTAAGTGGGTGCTGTATGTGATGTCCAGTGGGATTGGTAGAACTTTAAGTATTTCAGTAACCCCTCACTATATTAGGCTGTGTCTACACTGACACTTGCAGTGCTAAAACTTTAATGGTTCAGGGGTGTGAGAAAACATCCCCTGAGTGACAAAAGTTTTAGTGTTGAAAAGCGCCAGTATAGACAGCACTAAATCTACCACCCCTTGTCCGGGGTTTGTTTGTTTTTTTTATCACCAAAAGAGCTCTCCCCCAGCAATAAAGCATGTCTACACTGCCCACATTACAGCACGGCCACAGCAGCAGCCGCTCTGTAACGTGGGCAGTGTAGACATACCCTTAGACTTGGTTGTCGAGATGGGAGCCTAAAGGACTGGAATGCCTAAAGGACTGTGTTTGTTTGGCTTCTGGTTAATAAGCGTGGTACAACAGAAGCTCTTTTGTTACTGGCTTGGTGAATTTAATTATAGAACCACCAGTTTTGGTGATTGCCTGCCCCATTTCTTGTAATCTGTCCTGAATGTGGCCCATGCAGGCACCTACGCACAGCCTTTATTTTAGAACTTTGATTCTTCATCCTAACTTGTTTCTTCATACTGAGAAATGTAATCTCTTATAAGGACCACCATTTTTTCCATTGTACACTTGGATTAAAAAAAACCACTTTGTTGCTAGGACTGCAAGGTATTCTATTTTAGCACTCACAATAAATATTTTTAATACACGTCCAGCACTGACATCAACACTGATTTATTTAAGAGTCTCGTGTGGATTTTCATATGTGCTATAAGTTGGTGTTGACACCCCTTTCATTGTGAGATAGTTTTACTCACGTGGGGAAAAAAAACAAATGACATTTGCTTTTTAAAAAGAAATTTTTTTTGAAATGACTTTTCAAGCAGTAACCTATTTCAAGAGATTTATTTGCATTTGGCTGAAGGCTTTCCCGTTCTGTCAACAAAGTTGATTCCATGAACCAGCAGTGATTCGTTCTGCCCCCTCTGGCTATTACAATTAATCTGGTGAGCATTCTGGCTTCCAATAATTATTGCGCATTGAATGTGAATTTGGAATGATCCTTTAATGTGGGTTACGTGCATCAGATACACATGAGGCTTGCTCTCAGAACTCTTCTTTCCTTAGTCCATTTGGTGTCCCAGCTTAGCAAATCAGACACGCTGATTTGTGTAAATAATTCACATGCCTCGGTTTTCATCTTTGGATTTTCAACCCACTTTAGATTCCCAAACGTATTGAGGCACCGTAATGGGCCGGACTCACCCCTGCGGCGCCTCCAGCTGGTGATCCCGGGGAATTAGCTCGGTTTCCAGCCCCATAGTGCCATCTGCAGGCCAGTGATCCGCCTGTTCTCTGGCCCCAAGTCCCTCTCTGGACCCCAGTGCCCTTTCACATGGGGTGCTGCCCCCCCCAGCAGTAACCCCTTTCTCTCAGGGTCTCCCCTCTCAGGGAACCCCCACCCTCTATCCCCACTTTGCCTCAGTGTATGGCCACTGCCAGTCATTGTCTAGTCCCATATCCTGGGGCAGACTGCAGTATCAGCCTACTCATCACTGGCAAGGAGGGTTTGGACCTGCTGCTTTGGCCTACCCCGGGCTACCTCTGCAACCCTCAGTACCTGTTAGCCCTCTGCTAGGCCACAGCCTGGCGCTTTCCAGGCTGGAGCTCCCCAGCTCCTCTGCCTTTCCCCAGCCCTGCTCCACTCAGGTACCCGGTCTAGCTCCCTGCAGCCAACCCAACTCCCTCTGAATGTAGAGAGAGACTGTCTGCCTTCTGGCTTCCCTGGCCTTCTTATAAGGCCCTGTGGCTCAGGTTGGGGCGTGGCCCCAGCTGCAGCCACTTCCCCAATCAGCCCAGCCTAAAGGCTGCTTTCTCCAGCCACAGCCCCATTCCCAGGGCTGTTTTTAACCCCTTCAGGGCAGGAGCAGGGGTCCACCCTGCTACAGGCACCTAAATACCTTTGAGGATCTGGTGCACAGGTGCTACTGGCTACCATCATCCTTAAGTTATTATAGCTGCAAGGTGATTCAATTTGCTTTATCCGCTGTTGAGTTTCCCTTATCTAGAGACAGTTTTAGACTTCCATTCCAGAGGGCTAGTATTGAGATAGGGAGCCTTTAGTCCCTTAGTACCTCGTATAATTGTGGCCCAGGCCTAAAGTCACTTCCATCTGTTCTCTGATTGACACTTGATGAAATTAGTTGGTTAAATCAGTCCTGTTTCAAGTGGGGAAAGGGTTTTCATACCACAACTGGCACCCTTGTTGTCAGGGTCCGTAGAGAAGCCAACAGTGGTAGAATGAATTGCACTCTGACCCTTTGTCTCCAGCTTGGGGTTCAGACATCTCGGTAGAATAATATGCAGGAGGCTGGCCATGTGGCTTGCTGTACTGTGGCTCTGCAGTGAATAAATCCAGTAGAACACCACTAGTCTCCAGAGCAATCAAACCAGCAGCTTTCAGTAGTGTTAAATTGACTTTACTTTTCAACTTCTTGTTCCAGATACACCACACACATTCCAGACAGTTTTGGCACTCTTCTACCAAAAGAGCCCTGTTAGAGAATAGTGTTTAAAAAAGCAGCTCACTGTACAGTGGTATAAATGAAACAGCCTCCTGGAATCCTTAGAGTATTAGGCCAGGCTGTGGAAGGTCCTGAGCAGACATGCAAAAGGAAGGAAGAGGATTTCTATGCCTTGACACCTTACACAGGGTCCAACACAATGTGAGTGGGGAGTACAGTGCATGCTGGAGCAGGCCAGGTGTGGTGGGAAGCATACGTATCACCTTCTCCAGTGATGGCAAAGCATGTTTTGGGGACTTAAGAATTTTGGCTGAGCCAGTCTGAATTCTTCCTGAGAGTTCCTGCTGCAGCATGGCCCTTCACACAGCTGGAGCTGTGAACAGCATCTATCCCCTAAAGAGTTCAATGTGGAAATGGCTGTAATGCGATTTGGTGATGTGTGAGACACTGTTTGGTCCTGTCCATAGAGTCTAGGCCTCTGTTATCAGTCTTGGCACTAACAAGTGATAATGCAATCTCTGAATATAGTCAGTTGCTTTTGTAAATGGGCCCATAAAAACTGCTATTTGAAATTGTCTCTTGCACTGGGGAGTTAGCCGCTAATGCACTGTAGACCTCCTGCATGCTACAAACTTATTTCTTCAGCCATCCAAAACTTTTCATTGCTGCCACAAGCTACCTGTCTAGTTCCATCACACTGACTGATGATCCTGCCTCAGGTTGGGCCCCTTGTGCATAGAGCGCTTTCATCTTGGACTACTGGAAAGAGGAAAGGGAATATGTACTGTGGAGCAAGGAGTGTTCAGTTCTCAGACATCATAGCACTGATTTCAAAGTTTGATTTGTCAGCATTAAGGATACTAGTTTCTGTCAATGATACCTTTACTGGTTTACCCATCCTGAAAGATGGAGAAAACTGGCTCAAACCACCATCTTTGCAGCTCTTAGCTTCCGTTGGGAGTTTAGACTCTTGTGAGGTTTCTTACCTCTAGCTCACAGGAGGACTGACCCCCTATCAGAGCCTAATGGGAGAGAAACCCAACACAATGCAGAGCCAACCACTGCTGCTAATTTCCGTAACTAAAGCTAAGCTTTTAATGGCTGTATATTAAGTGAAATAGCGACTGCTATTAAAGATACAGCAACAGTCTGCCTGCTGCCATTCTGGGTCTGACAGAGATCAGTGCAGATGCTGTAGTTAATGAGGAGGAAAAACAAACATTCCATGTGAAGTGACTCTTCAGATGCAGTACGTTAATACCTGCTGGGGAACTTCAGCAGGTTCAGTTCTCACCCTGCTCCTACATACACAGTCCAGACATAACCCAGTCCCTGGGTTTGACTTTATCAATAATTAGTTTCAAGACAGACTTCAGTCTCAGCTTTCTCCCATGTCTTAATTGTTCCAAGGACTTTGTTTCATAATCTAGACCAGGGATCGGCAACCTTTGGCATGCAGCCCATCAGGGAAATCCGCTGTTGGGCCGGGCCGGTTTGTTTCCCTGCAGTGTCCACAGCTTCGGCCAATCGCAGCTCCCACTGGCTGTGGTTTGCCGTTCCAGGCCCATGGGGGCTGCGGGAAGCAGCGGCCAGCACATCCCTCTGCCCAGGTCGCTTCCCGCAGCCCCCATGGGCCTGGAACGATGAACCGCGGCCAGTGGGAGCTGCGATTGGCTGAAGCTGCAGACGCTGCAGGTAAACAAACTGTCCCGGCCCACCAGCAGATTTCCCTGACAGGCTGTGTGCCAAGGTTGCTGATCCCTGAGCTAGACCTTAGTTACTTCTGCTTCCTAGGGATGCTCCAACCTCTCTAGTATCCTGGGAGCTAAAGTAGTCCTGCTATAATATGCCTCTATTCCACTACAGAATTTATGTGCCTGAACACAGGATACCTAACAGCAGGGTAACATCCATCAGTCTTTGCAGTGTTATGTTTGTTATGAATTTGTTGCAGAGGCTATGTAAGATGAGCACTAGTTGCCTAGATGAAACAAGGAGGCCACATTATTTCTGCTGAGCTTAGCTCTGGTGCTATAATTTGTATGCAAGTAAAATTAAGTGCTTCAAACCAATATCTATTTTGCTGTTTGTATTACAGAAGTACCCAGAGGCCCTTACTAAGATTAGGGTTTGTAGAAGGGTGGTCTGCCCCTGTCAGGGCCACAAGGCATGGGGCAAACCAGCCCTGTTCAATTATCAGATCCATCTGGGAAGGTGTCAGGTGATGCCTGCTGCAGTTTGACAGGTAACTGGACCATTAACCTCCCTCTATGGTCCACTCCAGGAATGGAGACCTTTCTCCTTCATTTCTCTCTGGGCAAGGACCACATCCTACTCCCTTCTGACTGATTTTAGTCTGCAGTCCCCTGCCGTTCACTATGACATCCCCAGCAAGGCAGTCTGCCTCAAGGCCAGCACCTGGTTCTTTGCCTTTTCTCCAAGAGCTATGAAATAGTGTATTGCCAGCTGTTACAATTACTACCCAGCTCCTTCAAAGCAACACATTTTTTTTAAAGGCAAAAGCGTACAGAGAAAACATCTAAAACAAAAAATGGATCTACACACACAATAAAGATACCAGAAATCGCCCATCTTACACATGGGGCCCTGGCAGGCTAAAGTCCCTCTAACCCTTCAGCAAAGGGTGTCCTCCCCCACGTCCTTTTACGCAAATGGTTATGTCCATTTGCTGGCCCAAAAAGAAGTCTGTTGAAATTAAATCTTTCTTACCAAAATTCTTGCTTTGTCTCCCAGATTCTTCAAAATAGGTAAATCCACCCCCTCCCCATTCACCAAGTGGGTGAACATCAAAGCCTGAGAATCTACTTAGCCAGCCTTGGCATTTTGCATTAATCACTCCCTAGTTCTTCCAAATTCTGCACGAGCCACCCCACTCCAAACACACACCACCTATATTGATACAAAGGGCTGCGACTATTGTAAAGCTTACACTGGCTGGCCCAACTCAGTCATGGCTTTTTGAGGTTTTCATGCTTCCAACATAAACTACTCTGTGGCCCTCATAGATACTGCAACCACATGCAGCATCTGTCACAATGGCTATTGAAGGCAGAGAGGGCTCAGCTGGAAGGAGAGCTGGAAGAGGGAGGTTGGTGCCTGCTCTAGGAGCAGAAAGAGTTAAAAACGGAAAGGCTGCTGGGCCCCTGGAGCTGTTGTTGGCAAGGGGCATAGCTTTGTTTTGTGTTATTTTGAGAGTTTTTGTGTTTGCATTAATAAACCATGCTCTGAGAGAAGGGCCTGAAAGAGACTTGGGTGGGGGAAACAGGCCAGCAGCATTACAGAGTCCCATTGCTTAGGCACAGCACAAAGGGCTTACACTCCAAATAAACTGGGCAAGACAAATGGAGAGAAAAGTATTGTCAACTCCATTTTAGAGATGGGGAGAACTGAGGCAGAGATTAAATGATTTGCCCCAAGGTCACATCAATATGTGGAGGAAGAGCCAGAAATTGAACCCACAACAGCTAGGTTCCCATCCAGGGCTTCAACCACCTGACTGTCCTTTTCATTTTCAGTATTAATGAGAACCACTGAAACAGGAGTATTTGTAGAGATCAAAGAATAGTTTAAGGTTACTTATACAAACTTGCTGCACAGTAGGTAGGGAGGAGGGAAGAGTATTTTTAAATCAATATTATTTAGAAACAGCACAGTCTAAACTAAAGCATTAGCATGGTACATTCCAGCCATTTTTTTTAAAATGGCCCTAAGATTTAAAGGGGGGTCTCATTTTGAGAAATATTTAAGTGTAGTAGTTTTGAAGCAATATCTTCCTCCATGCATGAATCAATCAGCTATAGGCACAGCTATAGGCACAGAAACTATTATTTAAATAATAAAGTATTGTTTAGGAACAAATTGGATATGTAATAATTTAGTGATCTGATCAAAAATGCAAACTGCTGTCACAAAATGGAGCATTGCCTTTTAAAATGAATATAGGATTATTTTTAAGTGTTAACCTGTGGATCCAGGACAGTCTCCCTTTCTCATTATTCAAATCCCTTCTGAACACCCATTTCTTCTACGGGACTCACAAGTACTAAACGATATGCATTACCTTTCCAATTTACAAGAGAGGAGATTTATACCCATCTTCAAAATCTCCCACTGTGTGGGCATTTTGCCTGCTATATTTTACTCTTAGCTTGTAAATTCTTTAGAGGCAGAGACTGTGCCTTTGCTTCTTTTATAACACGGAGCATATTGCTGGCACGTAAGGAAAAAATAAATGTCAGAACAGAAGACACCTTCCTGTTTTATGAGTCAGGTGCTAGTCCATTTGTTTTAGCAGCTGTCAGCAGGTGACTGGCCTTACCTACTTACTGGGTATAGCCTCCTCCTGTGGCACACTTAGCTTACCTTCCAGGTAGGTAGATCACTGATTAAATCCGGCCTCCTTGAGGTGCTGAGAAGATTGAAGCCTATGGAGAGTTAGAGGGGGGAAGGAGGATTCCAGGTATGTGGTGTTTGTAGGTGTTGTTCGTTAGTAAATGACCCAAAGTGGCTCAATAGTGGTTGTGGGTATAGCTGAGTAGAACTGAAAACTGGTTTGGAGTGTGGGCTGAAAATTCCTGAAACTTGAAGGTAGACTGGCCTTTAGGAAGGAGAGGCTGTGCCTAGCTTGAGACTAGGGTGGAAAGGCTGGAAGGTTGGGGGATTAACCTGAATATGGGGATATTGAAATAATAGTTAACCTAAAACTGGCAAAGGTACTTTTTCCCACTCAGTTTTCAATAATCTGCTCTACTTTGTGACTAATTCTCCATTTGATGTTTAGAGGGGGAAACAAAAATCTGCCTTCCAGTGGAAACAGCAACTTGGCATTCCGTGCTTGATGATGAGTTTCCTTCAGGCATATGTATGTTGATATTCCCCGTGTCATTTTGTATGAACAAAGCTTCCCCAGCAGAAAAGTCTGTCCTTCAAAAGCAGCTAGTTGCCTGTAACGAGGTTAAATTTATTGCTTTGAGCAAAGTATAAGACCCAGCCCAGAACATGTAGCTTTTATTATTGGCATGAGCCACAAATAGCAGTGAAGCCTCTGCCTGTTTGAAGAGCTGTGGTCTAATTACTAAAGCAATGAGTTTCTGAGTGATGCATCAGAGAGGAGCAGCCTGTGGAGTGAGACTCATCAAAAGATTAATGTGGAGAACTATCCCTGTTAGTGAAGGGATTCTCCCTGTGAGTCCCATGTTTCCCTGGCATTCCTCCTTTTGAGCAACACCATCAGCAAAACACTTCAGTGCATTGATAAGGCAGTAAAATATGGAAGAAAATAGCAGAGAAATGCTAACAATGGATATTAAGCCAGGTGGAAAGCATTGTGTTTCTTCTGCTTTCTAAACTGTGCCATCTGGACTCTTGAGTTAATGCTTTACAGCTAAGATTCGAAGACTAGAGGTAGCACTTGGAAAAGCATTTCCGAGCCCAAGTCCTATTTTTAGAAATTGGGGGGTGGGGACTCAGATCCTCAAAAGAGTATTTAGGCACCTAACTTCCATCTATTTCAATGGCAGTTAATGTGGTGTATTGACAATTGTGTAAAAATTGTGGTTATCACTTTAAAATCTCAATGGTTTCTTGGTCGTGCTTTCAGGCAGGGCTCTGTAGGGAAGTGTGAGTCTGGATGTAGTGGCAGTCAGTCTGCAGATGCCCAGCATAGAGTAAGGTGGGTTGAATTGTGCCTCTTGGTTTTAGGGAGCAGCCTTCCAGCACAAAAGTATTTAACTTCTCTATGTGTATCATGGAACATAACAGGTAGGAGCCTAAATACCTTTGAGGATCTGAGCTCCAACTCATTTAAATGCTTCTCAGAATTTTACCCTGGCCATCTAAACTGAGGCCTCTAAAATTGTATTGAAGCACCCGCATAAGTAACCTGACTCTCTTTTTCAGAAGCAGCCAGCAGCTCCAATTGTAATCAATAGTCACTGTTGTGTACCTGGCACTTTTACTGTGTACCAGGCCAGTTATTCGGGTGGCTAAATATGGATTTAGGAGTCCAAATGTAAGTACCCAGTTTGGGAAGGCTTGACTTACAAGTGGAAAATCAAATCTGCCTTTCAAGGAAGGAAGATAGCAGGACTCAGAAGGCTGTATGTAGAGCTGAATGGTTATTTTGCTATGCCCAAGTATTAATTTTGCTCTTTTCATCAGTGGTTTGGACTGCATATATATACACCCATGAAAAGAAAATGTCAGTTTCCTCAGTGAGTAGTTTAGGCTGCAGATTGCTCTTAATTGTGTGCACACATTTTGCATCCACTTTTCAAACGGAGTTAAAGCTACATGAAAATTTTCATCTATTTAACAACTCAACATGTAATTCCTTCAGAGACCGTGCCCCACAGACTTCAACTTCAGTGGTAGCAGCAGCAAAGGGATGTTCAGCTTGCACTGCATTGCATATATTTTATGTCCTTTAAAAAAGCCAAGTATGCAGGGCTAGGTTCTCAGCGGTGTCCAGTATCTGCCAAGAACAGTTGGGACGAGGGGTAATCTGCAAAGGAACCACTTGCGCCTTCCAGATTCTTGGGCTAGTTCTATACTGGCCAGAGTTCAATTTAGAGCAACATCAGGGCTGTGTTAATTATTCTTTCCCAGGCCTAGGGCTGAATGGGGTGGTGTGGCAATTGGCTCTTTCATAAGAACGGCCGTACCGGGTCAGACCAAAGATCCATCTAGCCCAGAATCCTGTCTTCCCACAGTGGCCAATGCCAGGTGCCCCAGAGGGAGTGAACCTAACAGGCAATGATCAAGTGATCTCTCTCCTGCCATCCGTCTCCACCCTCTGACAAACAGAGGTTAGGGACACCATTCCTTACCCATCCTGGCTAATAGCCATTTATGGACTTAACCACCATGAATGTATCCAGTTCTCTTTTAAACGCTGTTATAGTCCTAGCCTTCACAACCTCCTCAGGTAAGGAGTTCCACAAGTTGACTGTGCGCTGTGTGAAGAAAGACTTTCTTTTATTTGTTTTAAACCTGCTGCCCATTAATTTCATTTGGTGACCCCTAGTTCTTGTATTATGGGAATAAGTAAATAACTTTTCCTTATCCACTTTCTCCTCATCAGTCATGATCTCTATGGCAGATGAGGAGATGCAGCAGCTTTGGTGCAGCGGGGCCTGAGCAAAGAGGAGAATGTGGCCCATATAGTAAATTAGTTAGCTTCTCCTTCTGTGTTGTTCAGAGACATCAAGATGGTGGCTGAGCTATTAATGTAGGTGATTGCAGAGAGATTAAAGATTCAGTTATGTTTGTGTCATAGACAGTACTCAGATGATAACAGTTACGGTAATAATTTTGTAAATAAACTCGAGTGAGTGTTTCCAAGTCAAGCCACAAAATGTAAATATCAAAAGACTGCTTAAAAGGGTAAACTGTGGGTGGTAAATGGGAAGGCTTGTAAAACCATACCTGATTGTTCTAAACTCTCAAATTTGTGTTGGAAACCTAAGAGCCTGACTCTGGTTTGACTACAATGTGTGCATAGGGTATACACAATAGGGCCCTGCATGAACTACACTTTAAAAGCATTAAATTGCTGAAATGCAAACACACATAGGAATAGCTATTACGTCAGCACTAAACTGTATTCTCCCTGACAGCCATGCAATTGCCATTAATGTTAATGAGAGAGTAGGGAAGGGAACAACGATGTATTTTGAGGAGGCTGAGACATCAGAATGAATTTCAAATGAGCTTAACAGCATCACTTTTGAAGTGGTCTTAAATGCCTGAGAATTATTACAGTCACGCATGATCTGTCCCAGTGGGCAGTCTTTACCCAGCTAGCCTTTAATAATCCTTGAACACATTTTTGATGTGCACTTTCTGAAAGCACGGCATGTGGCAAGACTAGGTAACTGACAATGGGCTAAAGGGTGTAAAGGTGTGCTAGCAGAGAAGTTCTGCATTTGGTTAGCTGTAACTATGCCACTACACGCTCCTGTCTGTTCTAAACATAAAAATGTTGATGGGGCACCATTGGCTCAGCGTAGCAAAGCACTGAGCAACTCCCTGCTGGGGCAAGTACCTTCTACCCACTGGCTTTAGTACAATAGCAGTGTCTCAGTGGTGAAAGTACCAGCTCAGATTCATAAGAACATAAGAATGGCTATATTGGGTCAAACCAAAGGTCCATCTAGTCCAGTATCCTGTCTTTTGACAGTGGCCAATGCCAGGTGCCCCAGATGGAATGAACAGAACAGCTAATCATCAAGTGATCCATTCCCAGCTTCTGGCAAACGGAGGCCAGGGACATCAGCCCTGTCCGTCCTGGCTAATAGCCATTGATGGGCCTATCCTCCATGAACTTATGTAGTTCTTTTTTGAACCCTGTTATAGTCTTGGCCTTCACAACATCTTCTCGCAAGGAGTTCGACAGATTGATTGCATTGTATGGAAAAAAATACTTCCTTTTCTTTGTTTTATACCTGATGCCTATTAATTTCATTTGGTGATCCTTAGTTCTTGTGTTATGAGACGGAGTAAATAACACTTCTTTGTTTACTTTCTCCACACCAGTCATGATTTTACAGACCTCAATCATATCCTCCCTTAGTCATTTCTTTTCCAAGCTGAAAAGTCCCAGTCTTATTAATCTCTTCTCATATGGCAGCCATTCCATACCCCTAATCATTTTTGTTGCCCTTTTCTGAACCTTTTCCAGTTCCAATTTTTTTTTTTTGAGATGGGGTGAGCACATCTACATGCAGTATTCGAGATGTGGGCGCCCCATCTTATTTATGGATTTATATAGAGGCAATATATTTTCTGTCTTGTTATCTATTCCCTTCTTAATGATTCCCAACATTCTGTTTGCTTTTTGACTGCCGCTGCACATTGAGTGGAAGTTTTCAGAGAACTATCCACAATGACTCCAATATTTCTTTCTTGAATGGTAACAGCTCATTTAGACGCCAATCATTTTTATATGTAGAGTTGGGATTATGTTTTCCAATGTGCATTACTTTGCATTTTGTTGCCCAGTCACCCTGTTTTGTGAGATCCTTTTGTAGCTCTTCGCAGTCTGTTTGGGACTTAACTATCCTGAGTAGTTTTGTATCATCTGCAAATTTTGCCACCTCACTGTTTACCCCTTTTTCCAGATCATTCATGAATATGTTGAATAGGCTATCCTAGTACAGACCCCTGGGGGACACCACTATTTACCCATCTCCATTCTGAAAACTAACCATTTATTCCTACCCTTTGTTTCCTATCTTTTAACCAGTTACCCGATCCATGAGAGGACCTTCCTTCTTATCCCATGACAGCTTACTTTGCTTAAGAGCCTTTGGTGAGGGACTTTGTCAAAGGCGTTCTGAAAATCTAAGTATACTATATCCACTCAATCCCCCTCGTCCACAAGCTTGTTGACCCCTCAAATAATTCTAGTAGATTGGTGAGGCATGATTTCTCTTTACAAAAACCATCTTGACTTTTCCCCAACAAATTAAGTTCATCAGTGTGTCTGACAATTTTGTTCTTTACTATAGTTTCAACCAGTTTGCCTGGTATTGAAGTTAGACTTACTGGCCTGTAATTGCCAGGATCACCTCAGGAGCCCTTTTTAAAAGTTGGAGTCACATTAGCTATCCTCCAGTCATTTGGTACAGAAACTAATTTAAATGATAAGTTACAAACTACAGTTAGTAGTTCTGCAATTTCACATTTGTGTTCCTGCAGAACTCTTGGGTGAATACCATCTGGTCCTGGTGACTTATTACTATTTAGTTTATCAATTTGTTCCAAAACCTCTTGTAATTACACCTCAATCTGGGACAGTTCTTCAGATTTTCCATTGGGGCCTCATGTAATTAACGTGCTTAAATTACTTATAGATCTTTGTATAGCAGAAAGATCACTTGCATATGCCTATCACAAGCTTGTGCTTTTTCATGAACACTATTTCAGACACGATTAGGCACTTGCAAATTTGTATGCAATAGTTTTAAAGTTGGGTGACTCCATTTTGCATACCCCAAATCTTCAGGAAATAGTAATTTGACAAATACCAGTTGTCCCAGTTTAAGCACAAAAGGGCGGGGAGGTAAACTTGTAATTTAATGTGAAAGTGCTAAGACTGAGCATTTTATATTCCCTAACCTTCTGCAAACCTCTGATGTGCATATATATGATTTTGTACAAAAGAGTCTATACATAAACTAAGCATTGCATTTTGAGAACTTAGTCCATTTATATCTTACAAATTTTGTTTACTATAACTTGCATGACAAACTTATAAAGAGGAGAAACTAAGGAACAAAGAGACACCCAATTCCCTTGGAAGCTCAGTAGAAACTGGGAGCCTAATTCCCTTGTTGATTGAGGACCTCCCAGCCTAAATGAAATAGATAATAAAAACATGAAGCACACTTGTTACAAAACCTGTCGAATACTAGTTCTAGGGGTAACTTTGTTCTGGAGTTTAGGCTAATAATCAGCAGAGAAAAATGGAACTTCCAATAGTATAATTGAGGAACTACAGTTGTAATTAATTTCTGTTCTTAACAAATAGTTCCATTGGAATTTCTAGTTCTTTACTGCAAGCATATAGTACTCCAACATCAGTAAAGCTGTATTTACATTTTAATGGCTCAAATTCATTTCCTGCCTCCCTCCTCTTCATTTTTTCCCCCAGTAATGGAGTCAGTATCTTCATATTCAGAATGGATGACCTTCTATCTCACTGGCAATGACTCTAAAATAACACAAGTATAACAATGGGGTCAGAAGGGGTAAAGTAAAAGCACTGGTGTAAAACAGATGTGGTTTCAACATCATGCAGTCTAACACTGTAAGAGGACATGGTAAAAAGGCTTTCTCCAGAAGGTCTATATAAGCACTCTTCCTACCACAGATGGAACTGTCCTAGGGCTAGTCCAAAGGTGAGATGTGCTAGTGTTGCCTGAGGCAGGCCTGCATGTGGAGCGGAAGGAAGTGTATTGTCTGAATCATGGTATAAGGCCTTATGCTTCAGGAATACTGGGGCCAGCCTGGTGCAACTCCATAGGGGACACTGGGGCCATGACCTTACCCTTCTCTGGGGCTATAGCACTGTGTTCTGAACTCCACCTTCCTGTTCTTCCCAGCAAACACTGACTTCTGCATGGGCAGGGTGGCTGGCCCTCTAAGAAGAGCTGGGCCCAGCCCCACCTGTGAATGATCATCTGCCTCCCAGCTGGGGCCAAAGGTCATGTGAGAACTGTTGCTAGATTAGACTGTAAACTGAAGTCAGGGACAGACTTGTTTGTACAGCACCTAATACAGACTAATCTAGAAACAGCAGAGGCTCTGTTGTCCACTTTCAAATGCAACTTTCATATGATGCAAAAAATAAATAATGGAGAAACTAACACTTATCTTGGATTTGGTTCATTCAAACACTACTGCTACTTATACTTTTGTATGCACTAGTAGGAGGTACATTTACCTGTGAAAGACATGCTTGAAGTCCTCTAAATATTTAGTGCTATCAATACAACTTCATCTCAATATGATCAAAGTTAGATCTCTTTATGTACCTTTCATTCAAAGTAACACATGACCTAAGCTGGTTTATAGAAATAGTTGGAGGGAAAACTCTATTGAACAGAGTCATATGCATGTGAAATTTCTTCCCTTGTATTCAGAGTATGGCACTTGGAATCAGAGCATAACTAGCCTTAGGGATGATGGAGACTAAAGGCAACCCTGAGAGTGCAGTGGGGTAGAGGGGGCTGATAGCCATAACGACCACTTTCTCTAGGGGAAGATCCTTTTGGGCACCAGGAAAGCATGAGATTGATGCCAGGGAGCCAATGTGTCTGTGGATTGTGGTATTTACTATTTGTATTACATCAGGGGCCCAGTGTATAATCAGGCCATGAGTTAATGAAATGAATAGACCGAGAATAGATGTCACAACACAAAGGTGTTCCTCTCCATTAGGGTGACCAGATGTCTTGATTTTATAGGGACAGTCCCGATATTTGGGGCTTTTTCTTATATAGGCTCCAATTACCTCCCACCCCCGTCCCGATTTTTCACACTTGCTGTCTGGTCACCATACTCTCCATTCCCCTGCCATTTACACTAGTGCAGAGTGACTGTGAAGCACTAGCATTATGATGTAATGTGTTTACATCTCCTCACACTACTGTGAATGGCTATGCAAGGGGTAGATCCTGCATATGTGGGTATAAGTATAACTCTGTTAAGCAACGTTTAACATGTCATCGTACAGTTCAAATGCTACAAGTGGCTTTTAGGTTAGTAGTGTTTACTTATCTCTCATCAAGATAATATTCCAAAAACGGACCTTTTCATATTTCAATCTCAGTTACCAAAACACCCTTGCCCGGGAGCAGAAAACCAATTTGTCTTATTACAAACAATGCAAATGTCAGTCAGAATCACTAACACAATGGAACAGTTTCCATGCCTTCTGCTTAAGAAACATTTGCCAATGATGTCTTCACTCAGTCTGTGCTATTTTCTAAATGTGTGATGCATTCTAAGTTGGTCCACTGGAAATTGGTATGACAGTTTGCCAAGTTCTTCTGAAATTATGTGGTGGGAGGGTTAAATTTATTCATTTAACACACACACACACACAGAGATGCACAAAATATTGAATAGTCATTCTATTGTGTTAGCCTGTTTAATTGTTTACACAGAGCTCTCAAAATCTGATGAAAATGAGTTGTGCTCATGAAAGTCTGACTGCACCTGCTGTTCCTAGGAGAGAGAGAGACTGCATTTGCACACAAATAGGTTGCCATGCCTCCCATCATCTTCCTCCCTGCCCCCCCACACACTGTTACTGATATTTTTAGTGCAAATAATAGTTGGTGTGCACAAAGGTGGGTATTTGTTAGCAAGTGGGTATGTATGTATTTATGTAGCTGCCTTTCTTTTACCCAGCTGTACAAAATTGGTGACTGGAACTTCAAGTCCCTCAGTTAAGTGACAATTGAAGGGGCCCACTTCTGAGACTGTTTAAAGCACAGCAAGTCAGAACGTCAGCACATTTTTGCTATCAGGATAACTCTAGATATAAGAGCTGTAAAAGCTCTTTGAGAAACACAGCTCCATAGCCACACAACACTCAGATACTGTACATATGACTGCCCAGGAATCTTCTTACGAAGTTTTAAGGTGAGGTTTTAGTTTTGTGCCATTGCTTGTTCATAGAAGATCTCTAACATTGCACTTCTTTGGTACCAGAGCTGTATGTATTGTACTAGGTACCATTCCATGTCATTGACTGATACATATTTAGTGTCATTATTCTTAAGAGTCCCTTGCATCTGTAATGGTAGGTAGATAATAGGGCTCCAAAAGCGTATAGGCCTATTCTATGGGCGCTAAGTTTGCAATGTGCTTTCTAGCTTTGTATTTTAAATTCACAGAAATGTGGTCTGTGGACCATAGAAATTTCTATTCTCTGTGAGGTAGGGTGAAATTGGCAGGCTTTCTGTACTGTGAAGAGAACAAGTAACAAAAAGCAAATAAATCCTCAGTTTAACATTTGTGAGCCTTTGATACTTTTAGAGGATATAATGCCATGACATGTTCTGAAAAGATATGTAAACTTCTTTGCAACAGACAAATGAATTTAATAGTTACAGAGTGGATAGTAGGAGTGTAGCTTCTGGATTTTTGTGATACTTGGAGCTAGTTAAAGTTACTACATTTGCAGTTGTGCCCAACTTTCAATTAAATTGTTTGGTTTGACAAGCTTAAATTTTAATGCCCATTGGATAGTTGTGAATTTGATTGCTAAGTTTTGTATTTATGGAGTATTCATCTGTGCAGTGTACATGTCAGTACAAATAAAAAGCTCGGTGATTCAGAGTTAAGGTTGAAATGCATTTTCCTATAAATCATCACTAAAAATCTTGGCAGTCACTAGTCAAGGAAATAGCATCTAAGCCACACATCCATAGTCCCATTTAGTGTACATCCACACATGCAGTTCCTGAGACTATTTCTACGCTGCCCTGCAGTTCAGACTATCGAGGTGTGAATAGTGGTGTGCACGAGGCTGCGCTGAAACTCCCGCATGTAGACACGACAGGCCTGAACTAAAAGGTTCCTAGTTCACATTAACATAGTCCTGCTTGAAGAGGACTATATGAAATGTGAACTAGGAACCTTTTAGTTCATGCCCACAGTGTCCACACCGGGGAGTTACAGCACAGCCTTCCAGTGTGCACATGTCTTCGCACCCCCACAGTCTGAACTGTGGCTCAGTGTAGGCCCTCTAGTATCTGAAGCAGATGCACAACTTTAACTCTGACCTTGAATTCAAACAGTCAGAACTAGCTTGTGGCTTCAGTATGATGGATATAAAAAATTCAGTTTTATGGAAACAGTGCTTCCTTGAAACATATTTTCCAGATTGCAAACCTGCCAGGCTCAGAGGAGGCTATTGTTGCTATATGGCAGAGCAGCAAAGAGAGAAGGCTGGAGGCTTGTAGCAAATGTTCTTTGAGAAGTGCAACTTCTAGCTCCTAGTGTGGCCCCTTCTCTGGCTGATGAACCTCCAGTTCTTTGCCAGAAAGGAGCCCCCATCTAACAAATGACAATTAGCCATTCAGTTCTTCTTTATATAACTTTGTCAGGCATCACTAGGTGTCAATGACAGATTCTTTTTTTAGTGTGTGAGCAAGCATTTGGTCTTAAAGATTTGCTGAATTGGTGCTAGGTTTTTCTTTTTTGTGGAAATGATGGTCCTTGGAGAGGTTGCTATGTGAGCAGTAGGAGAGTTGTCTGTTTGCTTAGCTTTCCTGGGAACTGGGCATTGATGTTGGGCTGAGATTGATGGAAGAAGGGATTCCCCAGCATGTTGGATGACCATCTCAGTTCAACGGTGGCATACGTGTAAGTAAATCAAGTTGCATTTGGAGTTAGGCAGACTCCACATCACCAACTTGGAAAGTCCTGAAATCTGTTACCACACAGCAGAGGGGTGACACTACTGTCAGAATGGAAACTGAGTTTTGAAAGAATGGGCAGCAATAGAATAATTTAAGCTACCCTATATCTGAGATTGTCAACAACTAAATGCACCTAAACTTTGTCTCTCTCTAGCCAACAATTGGCTAGACTATTATAAAGTTCTAAGAGTATGAATTTAGAATGGGACACAGTCAGTTAACTGCATCTCCTACCTTTCTGATTGCAATATGGATTCCCTCCTACTCCCACTAACTTAGCTTCCTACCCTGGAAGTAAGTGGTCTAGGTTTGTTGGTGTAGTTTCATAGACGACAAATGGATTTAATTGTGGCTAAAACGGTGTCTCAGTTCTGCATTGGCTATGGAGACACTGGCAACATCAACATAATAGGTAAATGAAGACAATACTCTATTGGATAGACATTTGTGCCTGAGAATGAACGTATTGATGACTTCTGTGGCTTTTGTGAATGGAGTTGGAGGTCTCATTCTAATTCCTAGCAGACAGATACCCACATCATTCATCAGTTTAAGTTGTTAATACTTAGTGTCTTGCTGGCCATTGTAGTAGAAACCAGGGGTTCCATGATTATAAAGGCTATTCAGATAGTGCCAATGGCACACGCACAATTGTAGAAAATCAGTTACTACAGCTTGAACTGAGCAACTTAATATGTATTCCTATTTATATTCAGAGTTTGTCACTGAGACGGTCCATTCTTAAAGCCAGTTATCAAAATCAGTTGAGTACACATAGTAAGATTTATCCATTGTTCCAGTAATTCTGACAGCTCGTTTGCTGAGTAGGGTGCTTTGATTATTAACGAGGGAATGATGCCACACCACTAATGTGACTGGATTATTAATCACTCTGCACTGAGAATTCACATCAGAAGAAAGATCTATCACCTGGAAAGAGGCCATTGTGCCAAAGGAATAGTAGTCTCCTCCCTTCCTATGACTTGCCTCCCAGCTACTAATTTGTTACACTGGAAAGTGTGCAGGTCAGTTTCATGGAGGGGCCTCTTCCCCTTTATAAGTGGCTTCTGTGGTGGCAGCACCACCGTACTCTGCCTGGCTTTATGCGCTCCTCGATACACAAGCTGTTCCCCCAGGATTGTCACCTTTGATCCAGTCAAGGAAAGGTTTTGACCTGCACCTGACTGAGGCATCCCCAGTAATCTCCTCTTATGCTGGATCATGCTGGCAATTCTGCTTTAATGAAAGCTTCATCATCTGCCCCTTCCAGTCCCAGGAGGACTTTCTTGTGCAGGTAGTGAGGTCCCAAGATGGTAAACCACTCCCCAGAGAGATGTGAGCTCACGAGGTCGCTCAGGCCTGGCTCACTGAAGGTCAGTCAAAATAAGAGGTCTTGTAAATTACACATTACTGAGGATGTGACATTTGACAGGGAGAAGAGCAGACTTGTAGTGGAAAGGGCAACCTAGAGGAGGGTATCAGATAAGTAGGCTGCCTGCTGTACTCTCCTGCTCAAGCCTTGTCATGCTGCAAGGCCCCTTATCATAGGGTGGCTTGTCCTCTAAGGAAAGCTGGGCCCAGCCCCACTTGTGAATGATCAGCTGCCTCCTAACTTTGAACTTTGAGTGGGTTAGAGCCCTATGAATGGGGGAATTCCTAGCAGGCCAGATCTCCATTAAAGAGGGGGAGAGGGGAAAGGGACTCCTACTTTTTGGTGGGAGTGCCTCCGTGGTGGCAAGAACTGTTTTGGGGTCCTAAGCCTCTGATTCCCAGCCCCTCCCCCAAAGACTTTATGCAGAGGTGGCTTTTGCAAACAAGAGGTTGCTTTGTGAATGGCAGCTTGGAGTGGCAGCTCCAATGTGGTAGATGACTGAGGTGGCTGTGCTACTCGTGGTGGTGAATGATGTGGAGGAGCACTCAGGCAGCTTTGGCTGAAGCTGCCATGGGCAACAGCATAGCTGAGAAACTCCTAACCAGCCATAATCACTAATGCTGGGATAACATAGCCATAATCACTAATGCTGGGATAAGTGGTAGACCCCCAGGAGCAGACTAGGCGGCACTTCCGTTAGGTGTCGGAGATGCACCTGCCCAATCTCTGGACTCCTCCAGCCCCGAACAAGAGTGAGTGGGATGCAGCGAAGAGGGAAGTGACTACTGCAGGAATATGTTGCCTTATTGTGCACTTGCAATGGGGAGGCGGAAGTCTTAGGGCTTGTCTACACTTGGTACAGCTGCGTTGCTGTACAGCTTCAGCGTAGACACTTGCTACACCAATGGGAGGGATTCTCCTGTCAGTGTAGGTAATCCACCTCCCCTGGATGGAATTCTTCCACTGACCTAGCACTGTCTGAAGAGGGACTTATGTTGGCTTAACACTGCTGGTCAGCAGTATAGATTTTTCACATGCCTGACCAATGTAGTTAAACCAACCTAATTTTCTGGTGTAGACCAGGCCTTAATATATATTTCATTAGTGGCTTTTCCAAGTTGTGTGTCCCACTTCTTCAAATAAATTCTCTTTATTTCATACAATGGAGTGCTTCTAAGGGAAAGTACTTCCTGTCAAGGGCACCTGAGTGTTATGTAGTTTACCCAGGTTTTGGCAGAAGGTGAGTTCCTTGTGATGGCATTAAGTTTTCAGAAGGAACCACTAACTATTTGAGCCTGGTCCTTTTCTGCCACTGACAACACCTGGCAAGAGGGTTACATTTTTATGGCTGCTCCAGGACGAATTCATTGCTCTTCTTTAGTATTGAATGCTCTTCTATGTCTGACCTTAATTGCTGTTAAAGCAATGATTCTTTTTGCTCACACATTAAACTCCCAACATTAAAATTTGTCAAACTCCCAACATTAAAATTTTAAATTATAATTAAAATGAAATAAAAAAATCACACACTGCCTCCAACAGCCTCATTATTCCAGTCTGATTGATGTTGCTGCAAACTACTATGCAAAAATTGAAGCTGGGGAGTGAGAACATCTGATCTTAGGTATTAAAACCTTAACCTTTAAAAGCCCTATAGAAAGGTTATTTCTCCTGATTAAATTCTATGGGATTTTTATACTGATCTGTATTATTCCAGTAGCAGGATGTCATTCTCTATTTAATTACCATGGATGGTTTAAAGAGTCTGCATAAAAATGGCTTTCCATTAAAGTCTGTAGGCTTGTAGTCATTTCTTTAAAATCCTATTTATGTACAAATTTATTGGTGTCATTCCTATTATAATATAGATTAGTTTTCCATAAAGGCATACCACCTAGCCAGCACTAAACATACAGGAACCAGTGGGCTCTGGATAAAGGTGAGAATTTTATCCAATCATACATTTCATGTTCTTTATGACATTCAAGTCACAGAATATCATAGGTGATCTTGCATCTTGAGTCATTCATGTTATTACAAGTTTTAATAATGCAACTTCTTGGGTAACAAATGGGAGGAAGATCACTCATGAATAGATGAAGATGATATATTTTTAGAGCAACAATCCTAGTAGCTGAACACTTTGAATATATTCATGCCTCTTCAGTTCAATTTCCACAAGTGTTCTACAAATAAGGCTGCAGACAGCATTGTTTTAAAGGAATCGTACAGAAAGTTGGAACCTGGGCTTTAAGAATTATGCCCATAAGTGAGGGTACAGAACCAAACCCCGTGATCTAGTTATCCCATCCAATGAGGTCCAGTTTTCACTTTCAAAAGCTTGCAATGAACTGCTCAAATAACTGAGGCCAAAGGAACTGTAGGAATTCAGCAAATAACTTTCAATAATTAAATGTGATTGTGATCCACTCACAGAAGAGTCATCAGAATCTATCACATTCTTTAATTATTCACCCACTTTCACTTACGAGAAGTAGCCTAGTGATGAGTGTCAGCGTCTGGGAATTAAGACTTGTTGGAGTTGTTCCTAATTTTGCTGTTGGCTCAGCCTGTGATGTTGGGCAAGCCACTTAGCCTCTGCCTCAGCTACAATGTCTGGCAAAAGGTGATAGTGTTTGTGGTACATAATTGCAGTAGCATGAGGATTGTTTGTCAAATCTCTTGACAGCCTCAAATTAAAGGCATGAGGAAAGCACAACTTACAGTTTTACTCACTATTGCGTATATTGGCTCTGACCTGGTTTTGATCTTGTGTTGGCTGAATCAACAGCAGCCAGTGGCCGGTCTACATTAAAGCTTCTCTCATTGCTAACATCAGTGGATCTGACACTGTCTTACTGATGGGAATTCTATGAGCTTTCTCTAATTTAGACAAGATCAAAGACTAGTTACCCTAGTAATATGATTTTAGAAATTAATGTTTGACTTATTTTGATTTTCCAATAAAGGTTAGCAGTATCAAGTTATACCCCATCTAAAGGCTGGTTAACAGCCTCTTTGGGTAGCAGGGGACCTGGCAGTAAAAGTTGTTATTCTTCAAAATCCTTTTTTCAGCCAGTGTCTCATCACTGCAGCCTGAGTCACAATCTCCTGTCAATAAAGCTCCTCAATAGTACTGTTGAGACATTGATGTTTAGGCATAAGCATCCTGCATTAGTATTTGTCATGAAGCAGCAAATGGGCAGCATTACCACAATGTCACTACCCTCAAATACAACTTTGGACTATTCTCTGATTGTATTTATATGAAGCTTGATTCTGTCACTGCTGTGCTTAAACTGTGTAAATCAGAAGTAACTATTAAAGTGATATAATCAGGCCATTCATAATTGTAATGAAGTTATGAACACCCAAATCTAGATTCTGACAATTGGACCACACCACTGGCTAATTCCAAATATGCAAAAGTGAGTACGTAAAATGCCCTTGGGTGCCAGCCAGTTGATTGCCCCCTGCACGTGCACATACTGGCTTCTCTAGTGAAGGGCTAACACTTCTATAGCTTTGTGTCTGATTGCTGTTTTAATCAAATACCCTTGGCAGGACAGGAGGTTGGAAGCTTAGTTTGAAATAACTAATAGACAAGCAAGGATATGGCACAACCAGGCACCAGAAGAGCCCTTTATTTATATATGCATCAGATATGCCTGGAGTAATTCGGATAATAGAGAAGGTGATCTCATTCCATTTAATAAAAGCATAGAGTTTAAATATTTTAGGGGTTGGAAGAATATTGATCAGTAATCAGCTTTCAAGATGGAGCTATGAGAAAGGATATCTGTACATGCTCAAAAACCAGAGAAACACCTTTTTACCCCCTTAAAATTGCCTTTTCCCTGTAGCAAAAAGCCTGAGTCTTCAGCAGACTTTTAAAAAGACTGCCAAACACCTTGGTATTTGTATTAGCATTGTAGCACAAATGTCAACCAGCAAAAATTGCTACTTACTATTCAGGAACCCTGTGGGAAAACAGACAAAAAAGGTAGTACAAACCTAACATAGATGGTTCTAGAATAGTGCATTTTTATCTTCCAAAACTATTTTATATTCAGAACTAGTGACTATTTCATACTTCATTTAAGGAAGCATCTAAACTGACTGTTCCTTTACCTTGTGCATTGATTTTTTTCCTGAGGTTAAGGTAACAGAGTAGGTTGTAACTTCTAAAAGTTTCAACAAGGTATAGCCATTAAAGCCTTTACCCAACATGTTGCTTCTAATCAAATTTTGTAATAAGGAAGAATGAACTGTTGAGGATGAACTAGTGTATATCATTAAAATGTTTTATTAAAACTGGAAATATGGAGAGACCTGCTACCTGTTGGTCCATATGGAAGAGCCATGGTCATGTAGGGTAGGCATATGACTTTCTTCTGAAGCACTAATAGAGGCGGAGTCATTCCAATTCATATGTCATATTGACTGGCAGACTTTAAGATAATGTAATGCTCATGCCTACAGCTGGAGAATTAAGGCTGATTTTATGAATTTACCTTTTCTTTTTTTTCTAATTTCAGTTCTTCATTTCTCCATCTGAATGCTAGCTGTTTGCCTGTTTTCATGGAATGTCAGTGGTCTAAGTAACTCTTAATCTATGTTGTGTTCAGAGTTGAAGTCTATTTGAGCTCTTTACAAGGCCTGTGGAACCTGAACCACTTTTCTGAAATGCATCTCCCACTCCCTTTTGGTACCAACTATCTCCAGTTTTTCTTTGAGAATGTTAGTGATTTCCAGGATTAGAGGTTTTTTTAATGGGTTCTAATAAAAGAATGGGTCTTTCCCATGGGGTCAAGTTGTATATTGTGACATATCCCCATCTGGCAGATTATTCACAATTTTACAGTGCAGTGAGTTAAGTATGCAAACTTTTAACAGGTAACAGTCCCCCAGTGGCTATTCCTGGATCCCTTAAATGATCAATGCAGCAATCTAATAGGCTTCCCCATTTTCTTGGCTAGTAGGAAGCAACATCTTTCAAACCATTTCCTTTTAAATTCTTTGCAAACATTGTCGTGCCTTCAGAGAAATGTGCACAGCTGAGACAGATACTATGATAAGAATTCAGCTTGTCTGTGCAGCATCAGCCTGCATTTCCTTTATCTTCTGTGTTGTGCAAGTTTAAAAAACAACTTGTACAAGATGCTGCTTAAATGTAGCCTTCATCTTTGGCAAGCCAAGATGACAGCAGACTTTAATCCATACCAGTCAGACAGGTGTTTCCTTTCAACTGTTGTGCAGAGGATAAACCCTTTTCATTTTGAGGTGTACCCTCTAACAGACATAATTAATCTTTACCGAATGCTTGATACTCTTTTCAGAGCAATGGTGGCTTTAGGGGAAAAGGAGTGTTATGCAACTTTAGTGCAAAGCTTCAGAGCTTGATTTTGTTCAGATGAGTATATCCTACTTTTGGTGCTCATCTCTGTCTGCATATGAATGGAGTCCACCCCGCCGCTATGCAACCTTTCCTCCCTCAGGCCAAAGAATTCCCTTCTCTCAACACAATAGGTCATGTTCTTCGTATCTGAGCTACCTACTACTGTTCACCTAATGCTCCAGACTTCTATTTGGGCAGCCATTAGGTCTGCACACCAGTTCAGAGTTCATTGAATAGTCATGACTTGCCACTGGACTTCTAAGACATTCTCTCTCATATCTAGTCAGCTGCTTATAAACTCTTGGGCATACTATCAGTTACAGTGAGATTGGAGTTAGGCCACTTTGAAAATCCAAGACACCTTTTTTTAAAGAAAGATGTCTGTTACTTGAATTCAGGTATCTCTGTGCTCCTGTACCAGTTTATTTAGAGTTTATAAACAATATTTTCTCCAAAATTTTAAAAAAGTGGTGTTTGCTGATAAACGATACCTGTGATAATGGTGATACCCAGCACTGATCCTATCAGGTCTTTGTTCTGTGAGCTTTGTACTACTTTTTGAAGTATCAGGCTTTATACAGCCATTGTGTGCTCTTGATCCATTTCATGTTTACTAGTTAGGTTGGGGGCACTTGAAAAAAGCTACTTTATGTCACTATTAATGATGTCTTAGACATCTGAGACACTGTCTGGGACTAGATCCACCAAGAGATTTAGATACCTAATGCCATTTTAGGCAATTAAACCTACAATTTAGATCCTTAAGACCTCCCCGCTCAGTTGCTGCCTAGCTCTGAAGTGCTTAACCTCACTAGGCACCTACAGTTTTGCTTGTAAAGTCCCCTAGGCCTCTAAAATTCTACCAGTGAGCATGTATACAGCTGCCTGGGTGTAGGTGCTCAGCTTGTGCCTAAGTGCCAATGCAATCCTCAAACTAGGTGTTCCCCTGCCTATCTCACCTGCAGTACCTGATCTGGTAGCCATGCCCAGAAGCTGTCTACTGGGTCAGGCCCTGCACAAAACACTGCTGGTGGTGCTGCTGCCAGGGAGAATTGAATTAAATTACCAGGTGGAAAGCCTTGATTTAAACAAATGATTTTATTCAACTTTTCCATGTGTACTTCCTTATTTTCTAAAGAAAAGTGCATTCTTATTGGTTGATATAACCATTCAAACATATTGCTTTACAATTAGAGCTTTTATGCTAGACTTGGTACATGTTTTTGCTACCTAGGAGGCTACACTATGACTATATGTTTAAGCAAATATGTACCTAATATTTTCAGATTAATTATACACTTTTAGTATGTTAGAAAATGAGTAATATTGCTTATTTACTCAACAGTTAAGTTTGTGTTCATGATTTGTGTAAAGCTACAATAGGATAGCAGCAAAGAATCCTGTGGCACCTTATAGACTAACAGACGTTTTGCAGCATGAGCTTTCGTGGGTGAATACCCACTTCTTCGGATGCAAGTATTCACCCACGAAAGCTCATGCTGCAAAACGTCTGTTAGTCTATAAGGTGCCACAGGATTCTTTGCTGCTTTTACAGAACCAGACTAACACGGCTACCGCTCTGATACTCTACAATAGGATAGTAACTGGAATTTAATTTAACACAAACATCATTCAAATTTTTATCAAACTAAACTTTAAATGTTTTGGATACATAAACTTCTCATCAAAACATTTGACATTTACAACTAAATGATTTATTAATAGAACAGAGGGATTAACGGTAGTCAGTGAATTAAACTGATTTCAGGTCAGCCTCAGAAAATTTTCAAATAGGCCTAAGTGAAAGTGACTGGAGCTTAAGTTCCTATTTGTTTAAGTCTTTTGAAAATGAGACAACAGTTTCCTAAGTTACTTAGGCTGTCTTTTCAAACTTTTAAAACTGGTAGATCTCATCAACTCCTTCCTCCATTTTTATTCATAGACAGGAAGAGAGACAACCCAGTGGATTTTTCTCCACTTTGAATGAATTAGTACAAATGAAGAAAATACTCATTGTGCCTGGAATAGACTACTGCTGTCAAAAGCTGGTTTCGTACTTCTCCCTTCTTTCATAACTCCCCATTCTATCCCCCTAACCACCACCACCACCACCGCGGAAAACAAAAGAACTAACAATCCACTTCTGCTCCTGAAACCCGCATGCCTTTTGCGCTGCAGTATCTTATTTGTTTAGCAACAGAGGGGAGGCAGTTGAGAAACTAATGGATTTCTGTTGGTATCTCTATGTACCCATGTCAGGAGACAAAGCAAGGTCATTCATTTAAAGGGCGAGAACCATCCAGAAGCAAGGGCTGGTAGTCAGTGGTCAGATCAGTGTTGGGTTTTTTCAGTGAGCTGGAGAGTAAGTTTCCATGGTGAGTAGAGTCTTAAATATCATAACTTGAGAACTGAGCCAACCAGTGCTCAGATAGGAAGAAGCTATAAAATAGAAGTATGAGACCACCCAGGTGAGCTCAGTGGAAAAGGTGTGCATTAAAAGCTTTGTTAGTGTTAGATGCACCATGAGCCATCTTGGACATCTAGGCTCTATCATCTGCCCTGGCATCTCTCAACACACAGCTGCTTTATAGCACAGCACAAAAGCCACGCGAGATTTTTAACATGCTCATAGTGTGATTTCTTAACCTAATTTTGTTTTCTTCCCTTTACCCATTGGTTAGTTAATGGGTAGGGTAGAGGTATATGGTAGGACAGCCATTCATTTTAAGTTAGCATTGATTTGCACTGGGACAGAATAGTCTTATAAAGATGCTAGAATGAGCTGAAGAGGCAGTAATAAGTGCGTAGTAGGACAGTGCATGACCATCTTCACCATGTGACAACTGTTCAGTAACTCAGACTCTAAGGTTAAAAGGGACCATCATGATCATCTAATCTGACCTCTTGCACGTTGTAGGCCACATAACCTCACCCACTCCTGTAATAGACTTATATCCTCTGGCTAAGTTACTGAACTCCCCAAATCATGACTTTTAAAGACTTCAAGTTACAGAGAAGCCACCATTTATTCCAGTTCAAACTACCAGTGCCCCATGCTGTAGACAACATGGCTTTATGCATGCTCTCCTGAGGAAACTGGAAACCCCCCAGGGCCTCTTCCAAATACAGTATGACCTGAGGGAAAAATCCTTCTCAGCCCCAAATACATTTATCAGTTAGATGCTGAGCATATAGGCAAGACCCAAAGAGAGAGGCCTGGGAAAGAAAACTCTGTATGAACTCAGAGGGTTTCCCCTCTAGTGTCCCATCTCTGGCTGCTGGAGATATTTGCTAATAGCAGTCACAGATGGACCACATGCCACTGTAGGCAATGTCATCATACCATCCCCTCCATAAACTTATCAAGCTCAGTCTTAAAACAAGTTAGGTCTTTTTGTCCCCACCACACTCCTTGGAAGGCTGTTGCAGAACTTCACTCCTGATTATTAGAAATCTTCATATAATTTCAAGCCTAAACATATCGATGGCCAGTTTATATCCATTTGTTCTTGTGCCACCACTGACCCTTAACTTAAATAATTCCTCTCCCTCTCTGGTGTTTATCTCTCTGATGTGTTTATAGTGAGCAATCATGTCTTATCAGTGGTTGGCTTGTTTCCTGGAAAGCCATCCACATCCTAAGTCACCATCCTAATTGGCACTTTTGCAATAATGATGTGCCAGGTTAAAAGTGAAGCAAGTGAAAATTAGTTTATGGGAGAACACACAGTAGTGCAGTAACATAAAAACATACAAGTAGTATTTAAAATCCCCACGGCATGACAAAATTAACATCTATGAATAGTTATGGACTCTGCATTTCTCTTTCCTTCCTTCATCTAAATTGAACTTATTTCCATCTGTCTTCCAGCCCCGTTGTTGCCATTTTCCCCTTGTTATGGGCAAACCCCGATGAAACACAGATGGGGCCTCTATAGTTCCTTCTCTTGTCAGTCCCAGTGAAAAGGGTGGAGCAGGTAACCTACCTATCCTTTAGAAGTTAGCCTAGCCAGTTTCTATAGTGTTGCAACAGAGGCTTTGCAGTCTGCCTTCCATCTAAACCTAACTCATTTCCAAAGAGAAGCCAATTGCAGTGAGCATGGAGTAAAATAACTTTTCCAGATGTATTTAAACATTTTAAAAGGCTGCCTGTCACTTCTGGGCAGCTATTATTGGAAATAAAGGGGGCTTGCTACAGCACAGCCTGAAATCCAGAGCTAGCAACAGTGTCTCATTTTAGGCAACAACTCTGTCAATGTGTCATAGTCTCCCTTGTGTCCGCAACCTGGCAGAAGCTAATGCTTGAATGACCATGGAAACTGAATTACTTCTATTCCTTGTGGAGGTCTCTCCAGTCCTTAGTGGAGGCATAGCCTCAAAGCTGCGTGAAGCTTGCTCTGCTGCTGTCCAATATACCTGCTCATAAGAAAGGGACTTTATTCCCCAATTCTGGTAAGCCAGAGCCTCCCACTCAAAACCAAATTTACCACTCAGCATAGTTCTTTGCTGTGATTGATTGATTGTATTTTTCAATATACTGGCAAATATATAGCATATTCAGTTTGTAACAGCAGCAAGTTTCTTCAGGAATCCAATTTCACCCAACTTCTGCTCTACAAGTGGGTATTGCTTTTTTACATCCAGTGTGGAGATTGGAAAACCCGTCAACCTGCTGATACAAAGACCTTCAGTAAATTGCTAAATAACCTTGTCAGAGCAGGACATTTTAAAATGAGAGCTATGCTGATCCCTGAGCGTTATTGTTTGACTAGCCAATACTGGTCACATCAATACTAAGAGAGGTTCGGTGATATATTCAGAACCTGCATCGATCTGGAAGACGCTGAGCCCTTGTTAGAGCTCTGTATTGATGCAGCTGCTGCTCTGAAAGTCAGTAATGTCCCAAAGGTCATGTTTGCTTAAATTGCTCTATAAATGTGAAATTAATACAAAGGTCACCGAGTTGATTGTGAAAGCTAAGCCACTTACTAATTTATTCATGTCTTTCCCTAAATGAGCTTGTGACTCTAGAGATCACTCAACTAATGCCCTAGCTGCATATTTGCCAGCTGGAAAGTTGGGTTTGTTTGTTTACATTGCAGTTGTGCTGGATCCTATGGGATAAGCACTTGCTCCCAGTTGGAGCAGAATGCTTTGTTAAGATCAGTGGGAACTGTACGTTCAGGTTCAGAAGAGGCTGTGTCTGAAAACCATCAACTTTCCAGATGTGGTAACTGTTTCCCTGTCTTGTTGTTTCTATCCCAATAAGATGAATTGTGGATGGGCTACTTCAAAGGCTATGGGGCTATTTACAGTTCTGCAGTGACTGTTATGTCCCTCTTCCTAGTTACCTCTTTCCTACAGAGCCCAGACCACAAGCCACTACTATTAGCACTAACAATTTAACTTTCCCCGTGCTATAAAGGCATTCTTGCCAGTGCCATAGAGGCTATGCATCATCAAATGATGTGGGGAACACGAACACACACACACACACACACACACACACACACACACATCCCCCCACACACACACCAGACTCCTCCCACCCATGGGTGGAGAATACCGCTGTCTTCTGCAGTAATAGACCTATGTCAGTAACACGTTTCCAATCATAAAAGCCATTTTGTAAGGGCTTCATCTGATTAACTGTCTGAACATCTTCTCTCAATGCAATTTTGATTGCAGGTGATAAAGGCAATTTGATTTTTTTTTCCAATTTCCCTGGAAGATTCACTTTCTGACAAGTAATATCACAAGCTCTTCAGATAGCAACACGAGGAGGACATGGTCTGACAACATTTCATAAAGGAGTGTTGAGAAGCGTAATGTTATTTCCAACACAAAAGGTTCTTTTGTAAAGCCAACAGTGTGTGAGTGAAGTGATCCTTGTTATTACTTTCCTATTTAAGACACAAATAAGATAAGCACAGACAATAAGAACTGAGTTAATACTGCAAGATGGTATTCACCAACTTGTCTAAATCAACTCACTTTTGGTCTTTACCTGCTTTGTGTTCACTTTTTGCCAGTATTTTAGTAAAAGTGGGACCTGGCAGCATAGTCTGAATAATGATTGGGGTATTTGCTATTCATAATTCGTTGATTTGGTAGCGTAATTCATGTGTCCCTATAACAAACCAAATATCCTCCTGTAGCAGGGTGACACACTCACTACTCCGTAAGGATGCCGGAATTCTCTGCTAAGTCATCGTGACATCACCTGCTTTGACTATCCATAAGGCTTCAGGGTAGTGAACAGGGATTCAGTAGTAGGACCAACCAGGATATATAAATATAGAGCAGGGGTGGCCAACCTGTGGCTCCGGAGCCACATGTGGCTCTTCAGAGGTTAATATAAGGCTCCTTGCATAGGCACTGACTCCAGGGCTGGAGCTACAGCCACCAACTTTTCAATGTGCCGGGGGGGTGCTCACTGCTCAACCTCTGGCTCTGCCCCAGGCCCTGCCCCCACTCCATCCCATCTCCCAATGCCCCCACCCCTTCCCCAGAAGGTGCTGTACCCTCCCTCCTCTCCGCTACCCCCCCCCCCCGAGCCTCCTGTGCATGCAAAACAGCTGATCACGGCAGGCAGTGGGGGAGCTGACTTATTACTGTGGCTCTTGGGCAATGTGTATTGGTAAATTCTGGCTCCTTAGGCTCAGGTTGGCCACTCCTGGTTTAGAGCCTAGGGCAACAGGAATTATAATCTGGCATTGAGAGAGCCTGCTGGGAAACACTAGGAATAGCCACGCATGGGGAGAAAGGAATAAGGTTGAAGTTTAAATTTGGTATTAGTTGTATCAATTACCAATTAAGCCAAATCCCAAGAAAGGGGGTCCTGGATTGACTACAGTGTGTGTGTGTGTACACTGTTCTCCATTTGGAGCTGGGTAGGAACTATATCTGCTTGTAGGTTTTTTGTCTGCATCAGCTTGCTGTGACTCAAGTCTCCAGAGGACATGTATGTAGAAACTCCATGATGCAAATTCTAGTGTGGTCACGTTAGATTTTTATGGCTAACGTAGAAAATGTGATGCTGCATCCTTGCAGTTAATTAAGATTGTGATAGAATTGCCTGCCAAGTCAAGTAGTTCAGCAGAAGAACAGAGGTTAATGGGCAGTTGACAGCAGCGCAATCAGCTGTTCTCATCGCCCACATAGTATACAATGTTTTAAAAACTTATAACTGGAAGTGTCTGTCCAATTTAAGAGGACTGTGTTCTCAACTGTAATACAGAAAATAATATAGCATTAAGACACAGATATAATGGCAGGTACTTTGTAAAGCATTTTGAGATCTACTGATGAAAAGTGCTGTCAAAGAGTTGGGTATTATGACTGTGCCATTTGGGGAGATCAAACAGATTGCTAAAGGATTCTGTCGCTGCCTGCCCTGTAACCTTAGGGCTTTCATGCTGTATAGCTATGGCTCAGATCCCTGACACCAGCAACCAGCCCACAAGCCTAAAGTCTCATCTGGGCTCTCACCAGCCTAGTTCCTCCTTGCAGGGTGACACCAACAGTTCTTTCAGTCCCAAATCTCCCCAAATCCATCTACTCTAAGTACTAGACCCTGGGACAATTCTCCTCTGGTTTGTCACCCTCAAAAGTGTGCAGCCAGCCCCTGCCAGCTACCCACTTGCTTTGGCTGGTGCACACACTCTGCACAGCTTGTACACTAGAGACCTGCTTGGGATAAAAATAACCAAAGTGGGTTTTTTTTAAATAGAAAAGCCACAGGTTCAAAGATGGAATAGGAAGGGAGAGAAAACATATACAAGTTATGTAGAAAATGAACAGATGCAAACTCAGGCTTTACACTTAGATATTCAATAAAATCCCTTCTTCTACTGCAACTTACGTGTTGCCTTTGAATAGTTTTGTAGCATACCCCTTTTCTGTAGGGGGGATCCAGCAGCTACTGGCAGCCTCCAACCTTGAAACTGGCCCTCAGATTCTGGATGAAAAAGCCTCAGCCCCAAGGCTGTTCTTAATTTTTTTTTAAAAAGTTTTTTTTTCCTTTCTCTCTCCTGGCATGGTGATTCATGGTTTGTCAGAGTGGGGAAATTCCCTCTTGACTTGAGAGCTGGGTTGTCTCCATGTCTTTCCATTCACTCTTCCTGGGCTGGACAAGGAACATAAGAATGTCCATATTGGGTAAGACCAATGGTTCATCTGACCCAATATCCTGTTTCTGGCAGGGGCCAATGCCAGATGATTTAGAGTGAATTAACAGAACAGGACAAGTTCAGCTGATCCATCCCTGGTCATCTACTCCCAGCTTCTGCCAGTTTGGAGATTTAGGGACACTCAGAGCCTGATGTTGCATCCCTGACCATCTTGGCTAATAGCCATTGACTGGAACTAACCTCCATGAACTTATCTAATTCTTTTTTGAGCCATTTATACTTTTGGCCTTCACAACATTCTCTGGCAACAAAGTTCCACATGTTGACTGTGTTGTGTGGAAAAAGTACTTCTGTTAGTTTTTAAATCTGTTACCTATTAATTTCACTGGGTTCTTGTGTTTATGTGAAGGGCTAACTGACACTTTTTCTCTCCACAATGTTCATAATTTTATAGGCCTTTGTCATACCGCCAATCCCCCCTTAGTCATCCCTTTTCCATAAACAGTCCTAGTCTTTTTAATCATTCCTCATATGGAAGCTGTTCCATCCCTAATAATTTTTTGCCCTTCTCTGAACTTTTTCCAGTTCTAATATATCTTTTAAATGAGGCAATCATAACTGGACACAATATCCAAGGTGTGGGAGTATCCTAGATTTATCAAGTGGCATTTCTGTCTTATCTATCCCTTTCCTAATGCTTCGTAACATTCTCGGTTAGCTTTTTTATTGCTGCTGCACATTGAGTGGATGTTTTCAGAGAATTGTCCACAATAACTTCAAGATCTTTCTTGAGTGGTAACAGCTAAGTTAGACCCCATCATTTTGTTTGTCTAGTTGGGATTATTTTTTTCAGTGTGCATTACTTTGTACATATCAACATCAAATTTGTCTGCCATTTTGTCACCCAGTTTAGTGAGTAACTTTTCAGTCAGCTTTGGACTTACGTAACTTGAGCTATTTACAATCATCTACAAATTTGCCATCTTACTGTGTGCCTCTTTTCTGCAGATCATTTATGAATATGTTGAACAGCACTGGTCCTGGTACAGATCCTTGGGGAATCCTGTTATTTACTTCTTTCCATTGTGAAAACTGACCATTTATCCTACACTTTGTTTTCTGTCTTTTAACCATTTACTGATCCATGAGAGGCCCTTTCCTCTTATCACATGACTGCTTACTTTGCTTAAGAGCCTTTGGTGAGGGACCTTGTCGAGGCTTTCTGGAAGACCAACTACCCTATTTCTATTGGATCCCATGTGTTCATATGTTTGTTGACAACCTCCAAAGGATTCTAATTGGTAAGGCATGATTTCCCTATTTAAAGCCATGTTGACTTTTCCCCAACACGTTGTGTCCATCTATGTGTCTGATAATTTTGTTCTTTACTATGGTTTCAACTCATTTGTCTGGTACTGAGGTTAGGCTTACCAGCATGTAATTGTCAGGATCGCCTCTGAAGCGTTTTTAAAAATAAGGCATTACATTAGCTACCTTCCAGTCATCTAGTATGGAGGCTGATTTAAGTGATAGATTACATGACACAGTTCTGTGATTTCATATTTGAGTTCCTTTAGAACTCATGGTTTGGATGGTTACTTAGAACTGGTTTTGTGTAAACACCTGGCTAGGAGGTGCCCCTGCCTGCTCTGAGTTGTAATTGAAGTGGTAGTGCAGGTTGTGACCACAGCTTTCTATATACATAAATACATAGCTTCACAATCCTAGTCTATATACATATCTCATAATGATCATCAAATTCAGAACATTACAAGCTTTCATACTAGACTTTACTCAGATGCTTTTATGGTAAAAAATACAGTGTGCAATCAGTTGGTTGAACTGCTAATTATGAGGTGTTAAACCTTCCATTCTCCCCTTGGGTGTCTGGACCCTGATTGTCACAATGATCTTGAAAGGTAACATGCACTCAGACTTCCCTTTAGGGCAAACTTATCCTGAATGTATGTTGAGTTCATTCTGGCACTGTGTAACAAGGGTTTGATGTCTTTCCTCCTCAAAAAGTGAAAGTCTAGGACACATTAAAGAATAGCATCTAGAGACTGATGGCAACTTTGGTGGTGGTGGTGGCAGTGATGATGGTCTCCTGTCCATTGGCCAAAAAAGAAGAAGAAAAATATCAGTAACTTCACTCAGAGAGAACCCAGTGGAGAAAGAAAACGTGTGGTCTGAGTAGCTCATTGGTCTGTTTAACAAATAGATTACACTGTGGATCCAACAAACAACTTTCAACCCAACAGGCCAATTTAATCAGCTTCAGTGGAGTTCAAGGTAGAAACTCACTCCTCTTTAGGTCTGGCTCCATTTACAAGTTAATATCAAATACACAGCCTACTCCACAAATGTGCCACAGGTTCCTGTTTCTAGGGAACCTTCCTTAGCATAGCTCAACCCCAAATTTCTCTCATCTCCCTTATATCCAGGGCAGAGTGAAGTCTCTTGCAGCAGTGACTCAAGCAGTTGCTAACTCTACTGGGAGATGCTAAGCAAGTCCTGCTATTAGAGAGGGTGCACAGGAGCACTGCTTCCACCTACTACAGTCGGTTGCCCACTTTGTTACGTTTTTGAAAGGGGTCAGTTTACTTGGTTAGGCATGAACCTTCTGCTCAGCACTGTTCTACAACTCCATTAACTTCTTCTACCCCACAGGAACTACAGCCTTGGGGTGTCAGATGCAAAGAGAAACTAGATTAATTCAATGACTCTGAGCTGACAGTGATACAGGCTGTAAGGTAGTGTATATTCTACACACTCTATTGAGCCAGATTCAGTCTGGTGTAACAAATGCCAACAAACTGACTGATCTGATTGAGGAAATTGGGTGCTTGCATCTACATAGCAAGTCACAATATTAATACTCAAAATACTGAAAGTTACTTTTACAGGAGTGGGACGGGTTCAGAAGAACACGCTGATGGCCCAACTCTCTGCTTCCGCTGAAGTCAGTGGGCATTTACCATCAACTGTAGAGGGAGTGGAGTTAAGCCAACACTGACTACTTTTTGAATATCTCAGCCCTAATATGAAATGACAGTTTAAAGATGTGATTTTTCATCAGCAGTGCTGGATATACCAATCTTATCCCCAAGGAGAGGTGGTATTATAGGCTTAGGGATCTGGACACATTTATATTTAGCCCTGGTTGTTTTTACTATATTTAACTTTCAAATTCCAACGCCTTTATTTATATAAAAGCTATTTCAGATATTTCAGTGGCATTTAAAATTTCTCATGTTTGGTCCTTCTAAAGCCTCTGCATGGTAATTAAGGCAATCTAGCTCAACAGACAGAGGGATATAAATGCATGCCAATAAAAAACTATTCTTAGTTATCCAACAGAAATTCTCTAAAGTATAATCTATGGTTATTCTACCTGTGAGTAATGCCATAATTCCAAACCCCAGCTAATAAAAACCTTTATGCCCCTACAATCCATTGTCCTCTCTCTCTCTCTCTCTCTCTCTGTGCATGTAAAGGTGTCCATGCATACCAATGAATACCTAGCAATATATGCCCCAGTTTAGTAAATAAAGATTTATGCAGCCTTACACACAGAGCAAAAGGTGCTTTCAGTCTATTTCTTTCCTTAACTTAAAAGGACAGGAAAGTCAGAGCCGTGTTTCTCTCCTTTGCACATGCTGCAGCAATCTTGAGAACAGAGGCCCAGATTTGCAAAGGCATTTAGGTGCCTAACTCCAGCATTCAGGTGCTATCATGATCCAGATAACCCCCCTCAGCTGCTGCTAACCCTATAGGCACCTAAACACATTCATGCCTAAATCTTTGCTGTATAAGTTCCATAGGTGCCTATGTTTCTGCCCCAGGAATGCACGCTGCTTCAGGCAGGTACCTGGATATCTATCTGATGCCTAAGACCCAACATGATTTCAAACCAGGGGAATATAGGCATTGCCCCATCTCTCTTGGCTGTGGGGCCCGATGCAGCAGCTGTACTCTCAGCCTACCTTGTAACCTTTAGCCCAGTGGTTAAGGAACTCGCCTGGATGAGGGAGACCTAGCTTCAATTCATCCCTCTGCCTGATGAGGAGATGGGATTTGAACAGGGATGTCTTAACTGCTGGACTATGGATATTCTTATGTATGTGTATAGGGGGGTGTCATGGGATCTCACCCCCACTTTGAGCTTGTGGGTTCAAAGATGGGGACCCGCATGTATTCTGCCACCATGTCCTATGGGATCTCACCCCCACTTTGAGCTTGTGGGTTCAAAGATGGGGACCCACAGGTATTCTGCCACCACCCTAACCCTTAGGGTGGGGTTCCTTCTCGCTGCCACCACTCAATTAAGAAATGTGAATTGAGACACAGTCCTTCCCCAAAATCCTAGGGGATTCCAAGAGCCCCAAATCCATGGAGTTCTCACACCCAGGAGAAACAAACCATTCCCCCTGCTTCCTCCCCCCCCCTCCCTTTTCCTAGGAGAGATACCGGGATCCAACTACAGAGGGATACCTCCCCTTCCCCTTTCCCTGAGAATCCACCCAAGGAAAGACCAACAAGTCCTTAATAGAAAAGAATTTATTAAAGAATAAAAAGAAAGTACAGAATCTCTATGAGCCCAAGCTGGACACTCATAGGGTATAACCTTATCAATCTCTGGAGAGAATTCCCCCTCCCCCTTTTCTCAGTAAAAGCAATATTAGCAAACAGGAATAAAGCATTTCCTTTAGCAAACACACAATTGCAAATATAGAAATCAAATCATAAGACTAATTCGCCTTTCTAATTAATACTCACTATTAATTAGTAGAAACTACTCCAGGAGAACTTGGAGACATGACTGTCCTCTGTTAGATCCAAAAACAGTTCTCACACAGACAAAGGCTTCCCTCCACAGAGATTTGAAAAAATCTTATCTCTGATTGGTCCTCTGGTCAGGTGGTCACCAGGTACTACATGTTAACCCTTTACAGGTAAAACAGACCTTAACCCTTAACTATCTGTTTATGACAGGGGGTGTCAGTCTCTCTTTAAAGCCATTCCCCTTTGTATTAAATAACGTGCCAGAGAGAAAGAGTGACTATAGCTCACAGGGCTAGAGCGTTCAGCTGGGAGACTCTTGTTCAAATCCCTTCCCATCAGGCAGAGGGAGGGGTTGTACTGAGGTCTCCCACCTCCTGGAGCAGTGATCTAACATGATTGCATTTGTGGATGCACCATTCTCATGTTCCTGTCCCTCCCCAGGAAATGTATAGGGAGCCTAGGGACCTTACCAGAGTTTGTGGATTCCATTGATTTTTTTTCCCCAACGTGTTTAAGTCCCTTTGTAGCTCTAGGCCAAAATGCCAGCATCTCTATACACAGGCAATACTTATAGTTAAACTTCCAGGCAAAGAAAAAAAGCCCGACATTTTTCCAGTTACTTGCACCACACAGACTTTGCCTTTGCAGACTAGTACCTGCTGGCTCTCTCTTAATTGCATGCATTAACCCTCCTTGGCATTTGGGCTGCTCTCATTCTGTACCCCAGGCCTATTGCTGGATCACCCCTCCCCCATCATGGGCATAGCAGAGAGTGGGAAGCAGAAGGGCATCTGGGTATTTCCTAAAGTCGTTGTTAAGACTCAGGGTAAGTCTACACAATGGCGGGTAGTGTTCAATGCATCAGGGATCCATTTATTGTGTGTCGTCTGGACACGATAAATCGATCCGCTAATCGACGCCCGTACTTCACCTCAGCAGGAGGAGTAAGCGCAGTTGACGGGGGCACCGCGGCAGTCGACTCGCTGCCGTGAGGACAGCCAGGTAAGTCAAACTAAGATACTTCGACTTCAGCTACGCAAATAGCGTAGTTGAAGTTGTGTATCTTAGTTTGAACCCCAACCCCTCCCCCAGTGTAGACCAGCCCTCAGGGAGAATCCAGAGGAGCCGTTGCAAAAGCAAAGCCACCACTCCCAGTATACCTACCGGGGGATGGGAGCTACTATTCTAAGTGTCATCGGGGGGAAACAACCCATGTGAAAGTAGAAACTAGATCAGGGGTAGGCAACCTTTCAGAAGCGGTGTGCCAAGTTCACTGTAATTTAAGGTTTCACGTGCCGGTAATACATTAACGTTTTTAGAAGGTCTCTCTATAAATCTATATTATATAAATAAGCTATTGTTGTATTTAAAGTAAATAAGGTTTTAAAAATATCTGATCTTATCAGTTTAGTGTGATCCTTGCCCTCACTTTTCTTTGCTGAGTTTTCCAATGTGGGCTACAGCAGGGGGTGACTGAAGAGCGCTGGGTCGAGGCCAGGAGCAGAGCCCTGGGCTGGCTGGCAGTGGGATGAGCAGGGCTGGCGGCCGGAACCCCAGGCCAGCAGTGGGATGAGCCGCTCAGCCCACCGCTGGCTCTGCTCAGTCTGCTGCTGATCTGGGTTCCAGCAGGGGTGAAAGTAACTTAAATTTCTTACAGGTACTGTCATATTGCAACCCCCTCGGGAGAAGGAGCTCAGGGGCTGGGGATGTGTAGGGAGGGTGGGGGGAGAGCACTCAGGGCAGGGGGTTGGGGTCTGGGGGGATCAGGGCACGGGTGGGGATGTGGGGGTGCAGGAGTCAGGGTTGGGTGGAATGAGGGGCTCAGGGCAGGGGGTTGGTGTGGAGGGGGGGGACATCCTGGGGGGGCAGGGGCTTGAGGCTGACCTGGGTTGCAACCGGGTTACCTGGATGGGTCCCTGCCCCACACTGTTCCTGTTCCTGCCAAGGGAGCTGTGGGCCAGCTGTGTGGGGGCACTGCATCTGCAGGCAAATGGGGGGCGGTGGCAGAAGACCCCCTGGCCTGCCGCTCCCTTCCTCTTCCCCCCAAGGGGCCACAGCTGTGCACGCCGCAGGGACGGCACATGCCTGTAATGCCCTGGTATCCAGCCACAGTGGCGAGAGAGGGGCAGCAGGACAGGCTGGGATGTGGACACCTCTACTGTGCCTCCAGCTGGCCCCTTTCACTTGCCTGACTGCCTGCCGCTTAGTCTGGGTGCATGGGGCCGCCAGTGCCTCTCTGGCAGCCAGCAGGACCCCAGCTGGGAGCGCGCCACGTGCCATGCCTCCAGCCACAGCGGAGCGCCCCAGCATCAGCCGGCTCCAAGCGTGCACGCTCCACCTTACTTTCACTTCTAGGTTCTGGCTGCCGGCCCCTTGCCAGCCGGGGTTCCAGCCACTGGCCCTGCTCAGACCACTGCCAGTCTGGGGTTCCAGCCGCCGGCTCCTGCCAGCCGGGGTCTCAGCCGCTGTCTGCGCTCAGCCTGCTACTGGCCTCGGGTTCCCTTCACCCAGGCCGGCAGCAGGCTGAGCGGAGCCGGTGGCTGGGACATCAGTATGCCATTGAAACTCAGCTCGTGGGCCATAGGTTGCCGACCCCTGAACTAGATCAATTTGGAAGAAACATGAAGGTTCCAGCCTGAGCTACATTAGGCATAAGATTTATTGAGCTCACTACTATCCAATGCTTTTCTCTTTGCTTATAGACACTGTTGTCAGTATTCTACTGGCCCTAAAGTATTTGTATTCTAGGGGAAAAATGACCCTCTGGACAGGCACTGGACTGGGAGTCAAGACATCTGGACTCTATTCCCAGCTCTGTCACAGGCTTCTCATGTGATCTTGGACACTTAATCTTTGCACCTCAATCATCTGTCTATAATATGGTGAAGTTTCCCTACCTTGTAGGGGTGCAATAAGGACAAATCCATTGACATTCATGAGGTACTCCAGTACTGGAGTGATGAGCCAGAGAATGAGATTCTATGGGGAAGCAAAATCCTGAAGCAATGAAATGTGATAATGTCCCCCTAATTTGCCACTATTTATTTTCAAATTAGTGTGGAATCATCAGATTTTTTTTTTAAAATGAATAGCTTGCATCCTGTGAATGCTTGAATTCCTCTAAATGCTTCAGCAAGCTGTACAGAGCAAAAAAATGGAATACAAATGAAAAGCATCAGTAATAGATGAAGTACCTGCACAGGCAGCAATTATGCATCATTTTCTTTCACTCTGCACCAGCAGTAACACCTGCTCCTACGGAGGTTTTTGTAATGTTGTTTTGCACTATTCAAGTTAACTAGCTTTGCATTTTCTATTAAGGGAATGCACCATTTTAGGCTGTCTCCATTTACTGAATAATGCTCACAAATCTAGCAATGCATAATTGAGAGATAAGGTCTCATGTCTAAGTGTAGGTTCTCTCATAAATATTGCTGTTCAGATGCTTCCTGATGTATCAAACTTTTAAACTGAATTCTCTCTTAAGGCAGAGCCTCCAGGACCCCTCTGCCCACCCCATCACACGTAAAATGTTTTTCTATCTGATGATGATGATGTTCGTCCATCGTTTTCGAAGAAGACCTTGACATCTAGCAGGTTGTGAGCTGTCCACAGTGCGTCCGCAGGTGGCTGATAAGGCCAATACGGGCACGAAATGTTCTGCCACATGTCGGGCAGACATGTGTGGGCACCACTGTTACAACATTTACAGCGCTGGCTTTACGGAGTGCTCGCTTCTCTTGTGCTATAGTTATCCTTCTGGCTTCAGATGTCTGGCAGCCTTGGTGGATCAGCGTACGCCATGTTGATCGGTCTTGTGCCAGAGTTTCCCAGGAGGTGATGTCGATATCCAGGGACTTAAGAGAGGCTTTCAGCGTGTCTTTGTATCGCTTCTTTTGTCCCCCGTGCGATCGCTTTCCTTGAGACAGCTCACCATAAAAGAGCTGTTTGGGGATGCGGTGGTCTGGCATCCTTACAACATGGCCTGCCCAGCGTGTCTGGGCTTGCATAAGCAGAGTATAAACTGACGGCAGGCCTGCTCTGGAGAGGACTTCTGTATCTGGCACCTTATCCTGCCACCGGATCCTCAGAAGTCTGCGGAGGCAAGTCATGTGGAAGTGGTTCAGTTGCCTAGCGTGCCTCCTGTATACAGTCCAAGTCTCACTGGCATACATCAGGGTAGTTAACACTACTGCTCGGTAGACTTTAAGCTTTGTAGCAAGGTTTATTCCACGGCGGTCCCACACGTTGGTCAACAATCTGCCAAATGCAGAACTTGCCTTAGCGATTCTGCAGTTGACCTCGATGTCAATTGTCACTGCACTAGAAAGGGTGCTGCCAAGGTATGTAAATTGGCCCACTGCTTGCAGCTTTTGTCCCTTCACTATGATGGTGGGCTCTTGGTGTTGGGCTTTCGGAGCTGGCTGGTGCATCACTTCGGTTTTCTTTATGTTGATGAGGAGGCCGAAGTTATCGCATGTTGCTGCGAATTTATCCATGCTAGCTTGCATTTCCTGCTCTGATCCAGGATTCAGGGCACAGTTGTCAGCAAAAAGAAGGTCTCTTAGCACAGTCTCCTTTATTTTGGTGACAGCCTGGAGTCTTCGCAGGTTGAACAGTTTCCCATCAGTCCTGTATCTCAGGCTGATTCCCAAGGAACTGTTCTGAAAGGCGTCTGACAGCATAGCTGAAAACATTATGCTGAACAGGGTCGGTGCCAACACACACCCTTGCTTGACGCCGTTTGTGACGGGAAAGGCCTCTGAAGCTTCTCTGTCGTCCAGAACACGAGCCTTCATGCCGTCGTGGAACTGACGTACCATCAGGATGAATCTGTCAGAGCACCCAAACTTCGACATGATGCGCCACAGACTTTCGCGACTGACAGTGTCAAAAGCCTTGGTAAGATCCACGAAGATGGTATACAGTTCACGATTCTGCTCTTGACACTTCTCTTGGAGCTGTCGAACTGCGAAGATCATGTCCACAGTGCCACGCTCTTTGCGGAAGCCGCACTGTGTCTCGGGTAGTAAACCCTGTTCCAGGTGGTCAATCAGGCGATTTAGCAACACTCGTGCAAGGATCTTACCTGCGCTAGAAAGCAGTGATATTCCTCTATGATTATCACAGACTTTTCGATTTCCTTTCCTCTTGTAGAGGTGTACGATGGACGCGTCTTTCAATTCCTGAGGAATGGACCCTTGATTCCAGAAGGACTGGAACAGCTGAGTGAGTTTGTCAACAATCATTGCACCACCATCCTTATAGATTTCTGCTGGAATCGCATCAGATCCTGAGGCCTTGCCACTAGACAGCTGACTGATGGCCTGTAGAATTTCAGTCTCTGATGGTGGAACGTCCAGGCTGTAATTAATATCCACCTGGGGCATTCTGTCAATCGCCTCATTATTGATGGAAGATGGGCGGTTCAGTACGGATTGGAAATGCTCAGCCCAACGCTGTAGAATCAGAGTCCTCTCAGTAATGAGAGTTACACCATCTAAGTCCAGTAGAGGGGAACTCCCTGAAGGCCGAGGTCCGTACAAGGATCTAAGGGCTTTGTAGAACCGTTTGGCATCGTTTCTATCAGCAAACTTCTGGATTTCATCTGCTTTGGCACTCAACCAGGAGTCCTGCATCTTACGAAGCTTGCTCTGTACGGTCCTGCGAATGTTGTTGAAGGCATTTTTCTTAGCTGTTGACGACAGGTCTTTCTGATGAGCACGGTGAAGGCAGTGCTTTTCAGCAAGTAAAGCCTTGATCTCTTTGTCGTTTTCATCAAACCAGTCCTGCTATTTCCTGTGTGAGGGTCCAAGAACCTTTAGTGCAGAAAAGTGCACAATATTTCGGAAGCGTTCCCAGTTCCTCTCAACATTTTCCTCTAATTGCAGCTCTGAGAGTTGGTTGTCGAGATCTTCTACTAGTGAAGCATCTGTGTTGGGGTTCCTCAGTTTACTGACGTTGATCTTTTTCATCACAGCTTTATTTCCCTGCGGACGTCTCTTTGGCTTGATGTGAAGGCTTAATTTAGAGATGATAAGTCTATGATCAGTCCAACAGTCAGCACTCGGCATGGCCTTAGTCACCCTTACATCCTGTCTGTCTTTCCTCCGCACGATGACATAATCAATGAGATGCCAGTGCTTGGAACGTGGGTGCATCCAGGACGTCTTTTTGCGAGTGGGCAGGCGGAAGATGGTATTGGTGATGATCAGATCATGAGCCGCACATGTCTTCAATAGTAGTAGGCCATTGCTGTTGCATTTGCCGATTCCATTTTTTCCAATGACGCCATCCCAGGCAGAGTGATCAGATCCTACTCTCGCGTTAAAATCGCCAAGTAGAATCAGCCTGTCGGTGCGCTTCACGGATGAAAGTAGGGCATCGAGATCTTCATAAAACTTGTCCTTTACTTCATCCGGATTCATCAGTGTGGGTGCGTAAGCACTGATTAGTATAACTCGCTTTCCTCTCGGTAGTGGAAGATGCAGTGTCATGAGTCGATCGTTCACGCCCTTGGGAAGACTGGCAAGTTTGCGGACAAGATGATTCTTAACTGCAAAGCCAACTCCAGATTCACAATGTTCGTCACTTCTACGTCCACACCAGAAGAATGTGTAACCACCTCCTGTTTCTGTGAGTTGACCTTCGTTGGCTAGACGAGTTTCACACAGGGCCGCAATATCGATGTTAAATCTTGCGAGCTCTCTGGCGACCAGAGCTGCTGTTCTTTCTGGTCGATCTGCTGAGGGGTTGTCTTGAAGCGTGCGTACATTCCATGTACCAATAATGAGTGGTGTCAACTTACGTTTTGTTGTTTGAAATTTTGTTATTCGACCGCATAAGATGGGATCCCCTCCAGCCGCGGTAAGCTGGCCAGGGTTCTATGAAGCAAACAATGTTTAGGGCACCTTTTCTAGCCCCTTCCTCTTACTACGGAGGTGAGCAGTGCAGTCCTAAAGAGGGCTGCTCAGTCACTCAGGTAGACGCTGAATCCAGCTGTTGCTTCGGTCAGCAAGAAGACAACCATTAGACCTGAGTCGCCTGTGTGCAGGTCCGCGGTTACAGTTCCCAGTGTATCCACACCTGCTGCTTCGTCGCTCGCCCATCGCCACAGGACTTTAAAGTTTACGGGAATCGGAGGGATGTCAAGACTTGCACGTGAATTGGATTAAAGTGAGGCAGAGGTGCGCATAGTCAGCCTCACTCTCTCTTCCCAGATTCCATCTTGCTCCAATGGCAGGACAAAAGTCGAGACGGTTGGAGATGGGCTGGGCGCAGTGGTTGACCAGGGCGTCTTTCGCGTCTTGCCGTGCTCTTAGCGTACCACGTCGCTTGCAGAAACCACCTTCATGACCGTTGGTCTTATTCCAAAAGGTCTCATCCGCTCAATCCGCCGGAGTCTGTCTTCACATGCTCGGGATAGACAAGGCCCTATCTCACCAAAGGTCTATGCCCGACGGCTACCCTCTATCTATAGCATGGTTCACCCACCACTGAGGTCCACCAGCCTCTGGCAGGAATGAATTATCTTAATTTCACAACAGCTTACAATGACAGGAGTACTGGATCCGATTGCAATTGCAGAGAGAGCAAGTTAACTCTCATATGCTTGACAGCCAGGAGGTTCTCATTATCCCAAACACAAAGGGTCACTATTTTAAATCTTGCCCCAATGAGGCCATTCCAGCAAAATAGTACTGTTGAACGTGAAACTGGGATGTCAGTGATGTACTGGAGGGAAGAGACTGCCACCTAGCACATCTACAATATTATTTCCTACATCACTGGGTTCTAATTACTGACCCAGCCTAACCTTGCTCAGAGATCAGATCATAATACAAAGTGATATAGCTGCAGGTACTAAAGTGTCACTAGGCTTTTAAAGAGAAGTATTGGAAACGGGATGGGTTCTTTTATTTTAACTATTCTCACAAGGTTACGAAGGGATAATTTCTCATGAACTCCTAAGCAGATCTTATTTAGCACTGTACGGTGTGGAAAGCAGAGTTTCTGCAATTATGCCTAGTCACACAAGACATTAATCTATTCCACCAGAAACCTGATTCTGGTGGACAATTACCTAATTAGGGAAAACTGGCCACACAGGTAATGTGGTGATTTAAATATTTCACAATGAAGTAACCATAGATCAACAAAAATTGGGCAATAGTTTCTAGGCACCAATACATTCAAGGAAATCATAAGCCATGTTACCAAACAATTCACCAACAGAAAACGGGAGATATTTATTGAATCTATCTTTCACTCTGAGTTACTCACTCAGAACTGGATGGATACCCTGCACAGGACGTAATCTCCCACTATACCTTAAAATAAATAGTGAACAATTGATAAAATAGAAATGAAAATACCCCAGTTTCTGGGGCATATCATTCTGCAGAGCCTTTGACTCAAAATAAGACAATGTAAAAGCATGACATGTGTAAGCGTGTGGGACTCACCCCTGTGGCACCTCCTGCTGGTTGTGTCCGGGAATTAGCTCTCCAGCCATTGCAGTGCCCTCTGCAGGCCAGTGTCCCACCTGTCATTTGGCCCCCATGTCCCTCATGGACCCCAGTGCCCTTGTCTTGGGTGCTGCCCCCTCTGGGTCTTCTCACCCAAGGGAACCCCCACCCACTATCCCCACATCGCCTCAGTCATGGCTACTGCCAGTCACCATCTAGCCCCCGTGCCCTGTGGCGGACTGCAGTCTATCAGCCAATCATCACAGGCAACAAGGGGTTTGGACTGGCTGCCTTTACCCACACTCAGGCTGCCCCTCTGCAACCCCAATATCTATGTGGGCCTAGGACCAGGCCCTGCAGCCTGGGGAGTTGCTGGCCTAGAGCTTCCCAGTACCTAAGGCCTTTCTCCAGCCCTGCCTCACTCTGGGTCCCCCAGGTGAGTTCCCTAGCAGCCAAGCCTGTCTCTCTCTCTCACCAATCAGAGTGAGACTGTTCAGCTTCTGGCTGCCCTGGCCTTCTTATAAGGCTGAGTTGCTCTGTTTGGAGCATGGCCCCAACTGCAGCCACTTCGCCAATCAGCCAGGGTTTTGGTCTGTGCCCCAGCCCCAGTCCTTTACAGGGCTTTTCCAACCCCTTCAGGGCTGGAGCGGGTGTTCACCCCGCTACATATGTAACAACTCAGGTGCAGTAGCAGTGACCCCAGCATCTCTCCCTTTGACAAAACACCATTCCCAAACAGATAATATTAACATTACAGAAGAAATAGGTATTGCTTTTTCATCAGTAGATCTCAAAGTGCTGCACAGTGTTAATGTCCCTTTCAGTATAAAACTACAGAGAAAGCCCAACACCTTGCCTTTTAGGGGAATGTGTATATCTACAGCAGTTCTCAGACTTCATTGCACCACAACCCCCCTTCTGACACCATAAATTACTACATGACCCCAGGATGGGGATCAAAGCCCAAGCCCTGCTGAGCTCCACCTCCCTGGGGGAGAGAAAAGCCAAAGACCGAGCCCCGGGGCAGTGGGGTTCGGGCATTGGCTTCAGCCTCAGGCCTCAGCAAGTCTAACGCCAGCCCCCACTAAAACGGGGTTGCGACTCAGTTTGGGATCCTGACCCACAGTTTGAGAACTGCTGGGCAAGAGCATTCTAGAATCCCAGCCAGCTACTGTGGAAGCCCAGCTTCCAGCTTTGACAAGGGATCAGAGTCATTAGTGCTAACCTCTGCTGTTAAGGGTCTGCTAGGCTGCTCATCACTGTGGCATCGGCTCCCATTCAAGTGAATAAATGCTAGCAGACCCAGGGCTTTAGGATGCATTCTCCTCAGAGCAGGGCCTCCCTCTTAATCTTGTAAGGGTCTCCCATCAATCTGCCAAAACCATCTCAAAATGCTATGTTTATAGCGCCATCAATGTGCTTGGTCAAAACGTTTCTTTTAGTCTTTAATATTAAATACAGAAGTCAAAATGAAATTAATTGAAATGTTGACATCGTCAAGACTCAAAATGTCAGGCCCGCCAACAGCAATTTCAAGCCCCAGGGCAGAACAGTCAATGAGTGCTCTTCCAGCATGGCCAGGGCTTCCACATTCTCGCCCGGCTGCCTTCGCCTCTGCCAGTACCACCCCATGTGCTCCCATGTGCCTTGCAGCCCACCCGGGCCCTTTTAAATTGCCCAGGCCCCTGGGCAATTACCCCCTTCCCGTGCCCCCTCTTTGGCAGGCCTGCAAAATGTTAGAACTCCCCCCGCACACACACACACACAAAATCTATAGTTCCCACAAAATGTTTTGATGAAACAGTATTTTTGGACATAACTGTTCCATTTAACAAAAAATGACTAGCCCTAGTCAGAATGTTTGTCTGAGCTCTCCAGGTCTCTAGGATCTGACACACTGGATTGGAACTCTCACAGGAACTGGATTTCCCTTTGAGGTTTTGGATAACACACAAGAAGAGTTAAAAGGCAGTCTCAGTTATTATTTACTGCAATATAATTATATAAACATTAGCACCCAGTGATCTCAGTCAGATCAAGCCTCTGTTATGCTAGGCTCTCTACAAACATAGTAAATAATAGTTCCTACCACAAAAAGTTATTATCTAAAGTACAAGATATAATTAGTAGATGGAAGTATCAAACGTGTGTGTGAGGGGAGAATGAGAAGATTAATTAGAAAGCTTTTGCACAAATTAATTGTACCACAGTTTTTAACCCATCAGTTGCACTAGTCATGTTATAGTACTTTAGCTCCTCTGCACTTACTCTCATCTAAAGACTAGAAATGAAAGACCTTAGCCAACAAGATAGGATGCTAAGAAAAACAGATTAAAAATGGGATAGTTTGTGGGGGAGGGGAATAGGTGCTCTTGTATAATTAAATAGGAACTTTAGGTTGTTTTGTGTGAAACCTTGGAAATATTCTAATTAAAGTGTTCCTGAGATTAAATTAATTTGTTAAATACATGTACCTATTAATGGCTCTGAAAGCTGACACAAGATCTTCAGAACAAGAGCTGGGGTTTCTTGTAGAAAGAGTAGGTACAGTATCACCAAAACAAAAAAAAACCCATGCACCACACAAAAAGAGCACCTCCTTTCAACACTTCTCGAACTGATCTAATTCTCTCTGTGTTGCCATTTCCCCCCCAGCATGTCTTTTTGATCTGGTCCAATTTAGCAGATCCAAACAGCTGTAGTCCTTGAAGGATGCCCTTGTCAGTAATTGCTGCTTGCTGTATCTTTTTCTCTTAGTTTGTAAATATTTTCAAATTCTAATATATTTTTCTTATTATTATTCTGCCAGAGGTAACATGATCTCCTAGCATTTTATTATTATTTTTGGAAGAAGAAGCAGTTACTTTAATTCTTGTGTTTTTCTTAAAGAACAAAAATGGTTAGTTTGATAGCCATAGAATGTGTCTTATCCTCTAGGGTTTTTCTTTAATTCAGCTGAGTAATGTGTTGCCAACTTCTGCAATTTTATTGCAAGTTTTGTGATATTTGGTATCTTTCTTAAAGTCCAAACTTCTGGGATCAGGTGACTGTGGAAACCTTTTTGTTTCTAAGTAAGTTTCTAGTCCTTGAGGCTGCAAAGCAAACCCTGGCAGTATGAACCAGAAGGCAAATGAAAACAGCAAATTTATTACTTTTTAAAATATTATGATTTTTAATCTAGTCTCATCATTTTTAATACTCCCTTCCTTATAAGAGAGACAATAGCTTGGATATTACAGTTTTAGGTCAATGGGTATTGTCACGTTGACACAAACTTTCACTACAAGGACAGCTTTTTGTGTGTGTTGTAATGGGCTGGTAGGAAAGATTTCATTACCTTTTTTTGTTATACTAATTGTCACTTTAATAATTTGACTTAAGTTTGGCATGAGCTAAAATTCCTAATACAAGGGAAAGAGTCATCTAACTTCAAACTTGTAACAGAACTTAAGTGAAAGAGCTCCGGAACAGCTGTTGCAATAGTTCAGCTACTGGACAGCTTCTTTTCCATCAGCATTTGCCTGCCACTCTGGCTTTGAGCTTTTTTTCTGCAGCAATCAGTAGTGCTAGTCCGCTAGCCCACTAGCACTAGTATCTCACTTTGTGAAGCAGAGAGTAGTTGTTTCATTCTTCTCCATTTCCAGTGATTGTTTTGCTAATGGTATTCAGCTATCTGCAAAGCTGTGTGAACAACTTAAATCAAAAGGACAGTGCTATATTTCCACCCACTGGCATAGTGATACTGAGGCTATGTCTACACTACCGAGGTAAATCAACCTAAGTTATGCAACTCCAGCTATGTGAATAACGTTATTCACGTAGCTGGAGTCGACGAGCTTAAGTCGACTTATTGCCGTGTCTACACTGCACTGGGTAAATGGGAGACACTCTCCCATAGATTTACCTTACTCTTCTCATTCAGGGTGGAGTACCAGGGTCGACTGGAGAACGATCTGCAGTCGATTTGGCAATGTGACATTCGCCTGGTGTAATCTGGACTGGTGATCTGCTAAGTCACTCCAATCCTTAAGTCTGGGAGCCAGCTTTACCCTGTTCTTCTGTGAGAACCCTCACTCCTGGGCTGTTCACACACAGCCTATAGCATATAAGCTGCTCCTTGTATTGTGCAACTGAATGACACTAGCCAATATCTCCAGCCCCAGACACAAGCCTAGGAGCCTCCATCTTGCAGTGTCCAGTTATGCCTGCTGGACTCTGCAAGCTTATATGAGTTCATCAATTTAACAAAGAAATCGATATGTACCAGGCTTGTTTTCCCAAGGGGAGTCTCTGACATGCTTCAAACCAAACACACTACTACAGGTAGAATAAACAAACACATGTATTAACTACAAAGATAAATTTAAGTGATTATAAGTCAAAGCACAACAAGTCAGATATCGTAAAATGAAATAAAAGTAAAATGCATTCTAAGCTGATCTTAACACTTTCCTTACACACTTAGATGCTTCTCACCACAGGATAACTGGTTGCCCTTCAGCCAGGATCTCCCCTTTGATCAGCGCTTCAGTCACTTGGTGGTAATGTCTGTAGATGGAGGTAGAAGAGAGAGAGAAAGAGCATGGCAAATGTCTCTTCCTTTAATCATCTGCTTTCTTCCCTCTTGGCTTTGCCCCTGTCAAGGTTTCCTCCCCACTCTGAACTTTAGAGTACAAATGTGGGGACCTGCATGGACCCTTCTAAGCTTAATTTCCAGCTTAGACCTGATAGCGCTGCCACCAACCAGAAATATAGTGTTTTGGTACACTTTCCATTCCCCGCAAACCTTCCCTGGGGAACCCAAGACCCAAACTCCTTGGATCTTAACACAAGGAGAAATTAACCATCCCCCCTCCTTTTTCCCCCCACCAACTCCTGGTGAGTCCAGACCCAACTCCTTGGATCTTAAAACAAAGAAAAATCAATCAGGTTCTTAAAAAGAAAGCTTTTAATTATTGAAAAAGAAAAGGTAAAAATTATCTCTGTAAAATCAGGATGGGAAATGCATACAGGGTACTTAAATTTATATAGCCAGAGAAATCCCCCCTAGCCTCAGGTTCAAAGTTACAGCAGACAGAGGTAAAAATCCTTCCAGCAAAAGAAACATTTACAGGTTGAGAAAACAAACATAAGACTAACACGCCTTCCTGGCTGGGTACTTACAAATTTAAAACATGAGACTGATTCAGAGAGGTTTGGAGAGCCTGGGTTGACGTCTGGTCCCTCTCAGTCCCCGAGAACGAACAAAACCCAAACAAAGAACACAAACAAAGACTTCCCTCCAACAAGATTTGAAAATATCTTGTCCCCTTATTGGTCCTCTAGTCAGGTGTCAGCCAGGTTTACTGAGCTTCTTAACCCTTTACAGGTAAAAGAGACATTAACCCTTAACTATCTGTTTATGACAGCCCCCCTCTTCAGAGTCAGGTGAGCATTACCTCATTGTAGTCCCAAACTGACCAAAGGAAGGGGGGTGACTCACTTGGGAGTCCAACAGATCCTTTGTTGCTGCCTAGGCCAGTGTCCTTTGTTCCTGTGAGGCTGGGCTGGGTTTGTCCCATACATGCCCTGATGAGGTGTGAACTGCCCCTCTGCTCTTGGAGAGTTTTTGCCTGGGCTTGTTTTAAGCCATGAGGACACATTTTCAGCCTATATACATGAAATTACAACCTATAACGTGACTATAACAACAATTACTATAACATTACTATCACAACAATGCTCAGTGCATCATGAGCTTTCTGAAGACACCTGACATGACAAACTTTGCATTGGATACTGCACAATCATTTTATAAGGATGGACATGAGGGTGTAGGGTACAGAGTGTCACAGGCAGATCTTCACTAGACCCGCTAAATCGACCCCCGGTGTATTGATATGGCAGTAGTGTAAACATAGCCTGAGGAACAGTAACAGGAAAAGCCCAGTAACCCCTTTTTCTAAAGGAGTTAACTAGGGATGTTCAACCCCTATTACTAGAGGAAAGCATTTTGTGTCTTGCTGGCAGAATCTTTTCTTCTACTGTGGCAGCTCAAGATTAATGTGATTTATTGGTGTTTGGAATTCCTTTGCTTTCTGTGTTGGAAACACACACCTACGAGCAGGAGCTGTTATAATGCAAGTTTCATCCACTCTTCCACATAGAGAGGTACCAGTTCTGTCCCACTCTGATGCATAACCCCAGTGATACATCCCATTAATCAAAATAACCCGAATGCTCCAGCTCAGTATTGCAAAATAACTTTATCTTCCTTTTATTTTCAATGTCCCAAGGTTCTGCTGCTCAAAACTACATCTGTTCTCTCCCACTGACAAAGGTATTGATCCCTTAGTGGAGAGTGATGGTTCTGATCACCTGAGTACTTTAACTAGCTGTGGTGGAAATCAAAGGGCCCGTCATGTGCAATGGGTCTAGCAACGGAAGTATTGATACTTATCTATTATTATTTGAGCACTGATCGATTGCAACTATTATTAATTGAGCACTGATTTGTGTGTTTGCTATGCGAACAAGGAAGTAAAGGCCCGACTAAAAGACTCCTTGTGGTCAATTTAATGCAGTCGGGGAACCTATCTGTTTATAGGTACTTGTATTAATTTTGTTTCTAAATAAATTAAAATATCGAGTAGCTATGCAAATACATTATTATTTCTGTACCCAACTAATCCTATACTACCACCTAAACATGCAATAAGTGCCATCTTGCAAAGTACTATAATTCTTAAGACATTATTGTACAGTGCTAGAAGCAGAACTAATGTTACTCACCAGACAGAAACCTACACAGGACACAGCAGATATGAGGGGGAAATGTAGTGTAAAGGGACAACAAAATCAGCAACAGAGGATTAGATCTCCAGCAGGCTCCATTAGGCAGGGGATTTGACTATTCAAGGAGAGAGCAGCTAACCAGCACTGGGGAAGATAAGTACTTGTTACTGAGACTGGAAAAGGAGGAAGGAAACTGGGACTGAGAGAGGTTAGGGAACATGGGTGGGAGGAGGGATGACTGGAGGCCAGGAGGGGGGAAAGAGACAGATCAGATGACAATCCAGGAGGGGCAGGAATTGGGACTAGTTGGTCAAGAAGAACCAGGGTAGGGGGTTGAAACTGGAAGTGGCTGAGGAATGAGACTGGGAGCTGGAAGGGGTGTGTGGAATTGGAAGTAGGAGGGGACCTGGGGCAATGACTCTTGAAGAGTGAGACTAAAACATGCTAAGCAACTTGGGATTCCAATGAGAAGCCGGTGGAGTGGAGGCGGGACTGGCTAGATGAGCAGAATGGGACTGTGATGAGGAACCAGAGACAGGTTGAAGGGATGGAGAAAATGGGTCAAGCATAGGTGCAAATACACAGAAATCTTTGTTTACTACATAACACTCCCCTCCAGAGACTGGAGTGGAACCTAAGATCCTTGAGTCTGATCATTCCTCTGCTGTCAGCAAGTATCTGTGGAACCCACGGTCTCCTATCCCTCCATTAGTGCTAGTACACAGAGAGGAAGACAATCTATCAGTTACTCCTTTAGACCTCTGACAATTAGCTGTGCAGTGGATCTAAACATTGTAGCCTTCCTTATGCCCAGTATTGGTTTCCATGTGATGCCACGTGTTGGATATTTTTTTCAGGTTGCTTTTTCAAAAACCTGAGAAATTACACAAAAGAAGTTCTTCTTCGAATGCTTGCTCATATCGATTCCAATTAGGTGTGCGCACGTCGCGTGCACGTTCGTCGGAAGATTTTTACCCTAGCAACACTCGGTGGGTCGGCTGGGTGCCCCCTGGAGTGGCGCCGCTATGGCGCTGGATATATACCCCTCCTGACGCAACCGCCCCTCAGTTCCTTCTTACCACCTGTGTCGGTCGTTGGAACAGTGGAGTGCGGTTTTGCTGACCTCCACCTCCCTAGCTACTCGTAGTTCTCTAGTTATTTTTGTGTATATAGTTCAAAGTTATATAGTTATAGTTAATTCTTATCGTTCATAGTTAGTGTTATAGTTAAGAGGGGTTTGGGGATTAGCCCCTTCCCTGCACCTGGTGCCGGGGCCTATGCCCGGTTCACTGGGTTTCAAACCGTGCTCGGCCTCTCACAAGCCGATGCCAACAGGAGATCCCCACGACTCCTGTCTTAAGAGCCTCGGGGAATCTCACCTGACAGATAAGTGCCGCATTTGCAAGGCCTTTAAGCTGAGAACAAAAAAGGAGCGGGACTTTCGGCTAAAACAGCTCCTCATGGAGGTGGCTCTTACCCCTCCGCCTTTGGCACCGAGCGCTGGACAATCGGCGGGCAGAAGCACCTCCTCGGCACCGGACCACGCCGGTACTGCCAAGACCCCTCGGCACTGGCTGCCGCCGGCACCAAAGTCGACTCGGCACCACTCCCTCTCCCCGAGGTCGAGAAAGCCTAAGACTCCTGCTGCTTCCATGCCACCTGCACCGCAGCCAGAGAGCTCGTCTAAGTCGGATCGCCTGGTACCGACTCCTGCCGCGGCCCCAACAACGTCGGCACCGTCGATTCCGGTCCCGCAATGGCTGTTGAGTCCGGTCCCTGAAAGCTCCCCGCCAAGAGCAGTGGTTGAGCTCACGATTCCCTCCACGCTGGAGACATTCTCCATGGCGAGGGATCTCATCGCAATGACAGAGTCTGCGCTGCCTCAACCCCCGGCACCGCCGGTGCGGGTCATACAGTCTGTGGGCAAGCCTGCCCTGATAAGACCACCATCTATCGGCACCGCTCACGATCGCGATCCCACCGGCATTCTCGGTCCCGTCGCTGCTCCCGGTCCCGTCGCCGCTCGCAGTCCCGGCACCGATCCGCTCCTCGGTACTGGTCGTACTCGCGGAATAGATCAGCGTCCCGTTCGCCGGCCCGGTACTCTCAGTACCGATCCAGCTCCCAGCACTGCTCCAGGCACCGTGACTCCCGTAGCCGCTCGCGATGTCGAGCCTCGAGATCTAGGTCGACCTCCCGGCACCGGTCCAGTTGCAGGTCCCGATCTCGTTCCTGGTACTGGTATGCCTCCCGGTACCGGTCCCCGGTGCTGAGTAGAGCAAGGTCCGCTAGAGACAGAGACTCTGCCCAGGACTTTTCAGCCCCTCCATGGCCATCCAGACATGCATCAGTGTCGTCCCACGCGGACAGCTCTTATGCACAGGACCGCGATCCCGATGTGCCCTCCAGAGTCTGCCAAGAGACCCAGGCCCAGGACCAAGGCCCCCATCAGTGGTCATTCTGGACACCTTGGGCGTACCACCAGGCCCAAGGCATACCAGTAATTCCGTCCCGCTCTGTCCCATCAGAGCACCGAGTGCCAGAGGCGACAGTTAGCTGTCCCCCTCCAACTGCTACGGAGAAAGCCCCAGTTTACCCACCGGACTCCCAGGTTCCACTGGAGCAGGAGGTCGCCCAAGAGCAAGAGGCCACACAGGACCCACTCGTCCCCAGCATCTCCTCCTCCTCTTCTCCAGATGAGGTGGTGGCAGGAACATCCTCCTCAGGCCCTCCTCCAGTCGACCTGAGAGCCATCAGGACCTCCTGAGGAGGGCAGCACTCAATATGAACCTCCAGGTGGAGGAGGTCACGGAGGTAGAGGACCCGGTAGTGGACATTCTGTTGGAGGATGCCCCCTCCAGAGTGGCCCTGCCGTTTATTCGGACCATCCAGGCCAATGCCGATACTATATGGCAGTCTCCAGCCTCTATACCTCCTGCAGCCAGGGGAGTTGAGCGTAAATACATGGTGCCCTCTAAGGGGTACGAGTACTTGTATGTCCATCCTCCTCCCTGCTCACTAGTTGTCCAATCTGTTAACGAGAGGGAATGCCATGGCCAGCAGGTGCCAGCCCTGAAATCGAAGGAGGCTAGGCGAATGGACTTACTCAGCTGCAAAGTGTACTCGGCAGGTGCCCTACAGCTCCGGGTGGCAAATCAACAAGCCCTGCTTAGCCACTATAATTATAACACCTGGGCAGCGGTGGGTAAGTTTACGGAGCTACTCCCTCAAGACTCCCGCCAAGAGTTCGCTGCCCTCTTGGAGGAAGGGAAAAAGGTGGCCAGAACTTCCCTCCAGGCCTTGTTGGATGCAGCCGACTCAGCAGCCAGGACTCTGGCCTCGGGTGTTGCCATGAGGCGCATCTCATGGCTTCAGGTTTCAAGCCTCCCACCGGAGCTGTAGTACACCATTCAGGACTTGCCATTTGATGGTAAAGGTCTCTTCTCCGAAAAGACTGACCCTAGGCTGCAAAGCCTGAAGAACAACAGGGTCATAATGCGTTCTCTCAGCATGCATACGCCGGTGACCCAACACAGGCCTTTCCGTTCCCAGCCTCACCGCCCGTACTCTGCGCCTAGACAAAAACAGGACTTTGGCAGGTGGCGCGGCTGAGGTGGTCGTAGATGACAGTCAGGACCACAAGGAGGCCAAAATCAAGGTCCCTCAAAACCACCAGCGGAACCAAGATGAACTTTTGAAGGTGCGCCCAAGGGTGACGATTGGCTCATCCGAGGGGCCTCCGAGACACAAGTCACCCAGCATGTGGGCATCATCAAGGACCTATTCAAACATCTAGGCTTGATGATCAATATAGAAAAATCCACTCTGGTACCCACGCAGAGGTTAGACTTTATAGGAGCTATCCTGGACTCCAATCTAGCCAGGGCCTGCTTACCACAGCCGCGGTTTCAGACGATGGCAACAATCGTCCGAGGTCTACAGAATTTCCCGACGACCTCGGCCCGCACTTGTCTCAGTCTCCTGGGTCACATGGCTGCCTGCATGTTCGTGACCAAATACGCCAGGCTCCGCCTCCGTCCTCTCCAAACTTGGCTCAACTCGGTATACTGCCCGGGCAGGGACCCAATAGACACGATAGCCACCATTCGCCCGAGCACCCTAGGCTCCCTAGACTGGTGGCTGACTCCCTCCCTGGTGTGTACAGGGCTGCCATTCCATCCGCCTGACGACGGACGCGTCATCTCTCGGCTGGGGTGCTCACCTCAGACACCTCCGTACTAAAGGCCTCTGGTCATCTCAGGAGCTGGCATTACACATAAATGTCCGAGAACTGAGAGCAGTCCGCCTGGCATGCCAGGCGTTTCAGCAACATTTACAGGGCCGTTGTGTCTCAGTGTTTACAGACAACACAACGGCCATGTACTACATAAACAAGCAGGGAGGGACACGATCCTCCCCCCTTTGTCAGGAGGCCATCCAAAACTGGGACTTTTGCATAGCCCACTTGATAGACCTGGTAGCGTCCTTTCTCCCAGAGGTCCGGAACACTCTGGCGGATCAACTCAGCAGGTCCTTCCTGTCTCACGAGTGGTCAATCCGCCCGGACGTTATTCATTCTGTTTTCCAGAAGTGGGGATTTCCCCACATAGACCTGTTCGCTTCCTGCGCGAACAGGAAATGTCAGATGTTCTGCTCCTTCTAAGGTCTCTCCCTGGGATCGATCTCGGACGCTTTCCTGATGCGGTGGAAGAGCCAGCTGCTTTATGCCTTCCCACCGTTCCCGCTGGTTCACAAGGTCCTGCTAAAACTCCGCAGGGACAGAGCGCGCCTAATCATGATCGCTCCAGCATGGCCCAGGCAGCACTGGTACACCACGTTGCTTGACCTGTCGATAGCCAACCCAATTACCCTGCCACTCCACCCAGACCTCATAACTCAGGACCACGTCAGACTCTGCCACCCAGACCTTCACCTCACGGCGTGGCAGCTGCGTGGTTAAACCAGTTGGAGTTACGTTGCTGTGCCTCAGTACAGCAAGTTCTCCTGGGTAGCAGGAAACCTTCCACCCGGTCAACGTATTTGGCCAAGTGGAAGCGTTTCTTCTGCTGGTGCGAAACGCATAATCTTACTCCCACTGAGGTCTCGATTCCCTCTATTTTGGACTACCTCTGGTCTCTCAAACAGCAGGGCCTAGCAGTATCATCACTGAGGGTACACTTGGCAGCCATCTCTACCTTCCACCCAGGCGAAGGTGGCCGTTCTGTGTTCTCATACCCTATGGTTTTGAGGTTCCTCAAGGGCTTGGAGCGCTTATCCCCCCAAGTACGCTACCCAGTCCAGACCTGGGACCTCAACCGGGTTTTAACCAGACTTATGTCTCCCCCATTCGAGCCGTTAGCAACCTGCTCGCTACTCTACCTGTCTTGGAAGATAGCTTTCCTCATAGCCATTACATCGGCCAGACGAGTCTCTGAGCTTAGGGCTCTTACGGTGGATCCACTGTACACTGTGTTCCACAGGGACAAGGTGCAGTTGAGACCACACCCGGCATTCCTCCCTAAGGTGGTTTCGGCCTTTCATGTTAACCAGGACATCTTTCTCCCGGTCTTCTTCCCAAAGCCACACTCAACGTGACGGGAGCAACAATTGCACTCCCTGGACGTCCGTAGAGTGCTCGCATTTTATATTGAGCAGACTAAACCATTTCGTAAAACGCCCCAACTCTTTGTCGCGGTAGCAGACCAAATGAAAGGCCTGCCTGTTTCCTCTCAGAGGATCTCATCTTGGGTGATGGCGTGCATCCGCACTTGTTATGATTTGGCTCATATTTCCTCAGGCCACATCACCGTGCATTCTACCAGGGCTCAGGCTTCATCTGTTGCCTTCCTGGCTCGTGTACCTATCCAGGAGATATGTCACGCAGCTACCTGGTCTTCGGTCCACACCTTTGCTTCACATTATGCTTTGGTTCAACAGTCTAGAGATGATGCAGCCTTTTGCTCAGCAGTTTTGCATTCTGCAACATCTCACTCCAACCCCACCGCCTAGGTAAGGCTTGGGAATCACCTAATTGGAATCGATATGAGCAAGCACTCGAAGAAGAAAAGACGGTTACTCACCTTTGTAACTGTTGTTCTTCGAGATGTGTTGCTCATATCCATTCCAAACCCGCCCTCCTTCCCCACTGTCGGAGTAGCCAGCAAGAAGGAACTGAGGGACGGTTGGGTCTGCAGGGGTATATATCCGGCGCCATAGCGGCGCTACTCCAGGGGGTGCCCAGCCGACCTACCGAGTGTTGCTAGGGTAAAAATCTTCCAACGAACATGCACGCGGCACGCGCACGCCTAATTGGAATGGATATGAGCAACACATCTCGAAGAACAACAGTTACAAAAGTGAGTAACCGTCTTTTCTTTTCATGCATTTTTGTGCATAGTATGGACTTGGAGTAAAATAGTATGGATCTAGGGATAGAGAGTTCTTTTAGAACATCTGACAGGCTTAATCTGGAAATGTGCCAGGCAAGAGCAGCATGCTATAAAATGTAAAAAAATATACAGTAATATAAAATGTATGAAATACAAGTGATGATAGAACTATTTGTTTCCTAGCAATAGATAGCTTGTAAGCTCCCAGGACCACTATTACATTGATTAAACAAACATTTACTGAAGGCACGTTTTATAATACAAAGCATGTATGGACTTGAGTACAAGTATTCTATGGGCATAAGAAAAGGACTCTTTAGTTCCCACCTGTTCCAATGATTTACCACAGTGGTTTTCAGACTGTGGGTCTTAACCTAGTACTGGGTCGTGGAATGTAAGGCACAGGATCCCAGCGGCTCTGGTCAGCACCGCCGACTGGGCCATTAAAGTCCCGTCAGCGGTGCTGTCCAGCTAAGGCAGGCTAGTCCCTACCTGTTCTGACACCGCGCTGTACCCCAGAAGTGGCCAGGAGCAGGTCTGGCTCCTAGGCAGGAGGGCCACGGAGCTCCGCGCACTGCCCCCACCCTGAGCACCGGCTCCGCACTCCCATTGGCCAGTTCCCGGCCAATGGGAGCTGGGGGTGGTGGTGCCTGCAGGCAAGAGCCGCGCTGAGCTGCTTGCACGCAACCACCTAGGAGCCGGACAGGCAGAAAGCCTGCCTTAGGACCCCCACTGCACCACTGACCGGGAGCCGCCAGAGGTAAGCACACACCCCAATCTCCTGCCCCAGCCCTGTGCCCCCCCAACCCAAAGCCTGCACCCCAAACCCCCTTCATCCCTGGCCCCAGCCCATGGTCCTGCCCCCCTCCCACACCCTAGCCCCCTGCCCCATCGCAGAGCCCACTTCTACACCAAAGTGCCTTATCCCCAGCTCCGTTGGGTTGCAGGTATCAACAATTTTCTTAAACTGGGTTGCCAGAAAAAAAGTTTGAAAATTACTGATCTAGATTCCCTAGGGCGGGGAGGGGGGGAGGAGGAAGGAGGGAAAATGTGGAGTCACGTGTCCCCCACCACACACATATGCCCAAATTTGCTGCTTGGCTTGGACTGAGCATGCTCAGTAACACTGCTGAAGCGGGCTGCCCTCACTCTGCTTCCCCACTATCAGCTGGCACCGGTTGTCTCTGCCACATTACTTCAATACTAAGCTATACTCTGTACAGTGCCTAATTATTGCAATACAAATAGTAACAATTCATTGATCATGACATATTCTTGGGTTTCCATCACAACTTAAATGCTTTCTCTCTCTGTTGGGATAAGGTTGTCCCACCACACAGCTATACATATAAGAGAAAGAAAATGCAAACAAACCTAATCTGGGACAAGAAACAAACAGGTGCTGCTCTCCTTTGATAGCTACATAACAAGGTACATACTGCAGTGCTTCGATGAACTAGAAAGAAGGAAAGCAAAAACATTTCAATCACAGAATAAATTGTCCTATCCCTGATCTGACACTGTTCTAGAAACCAGTGCTACTGCTAACTTCCTGGCTCATAGAAATGTCATGGAATCATCTGGATTGTGGAACATGTACAACTGTGCACTGCATTCGTTAGAGACACACTTCCCGCAGCTCCCATTGACTGGGAATGGCGAACTGCGACATCTGGGAGCTGCGGGCAGCTGTGAAAATGTAAACAAACAGTCTGGTGGCCCGACAGCAGATTACTCCGATTAGGGCCGGCTCCAGGCATCAGCTAAAGAAGCAGGTGCTTGGGGCGGCCAATACCAAGGGGCATCACTCTGGCCGCTATAGGGGCAGCAAGTCCAGCACATCCGGGTCTGCGGCGGCAATTCGGCAGCGGGTCCCTCAGTCCCTCTCGGAGCAAAGGACCTGCCGCCGAAGAGTGAAGTGGCGCGATCACGCTGCCGTGGTTGTTTTTTTTTCTGCCGCTTGGGGCTGCAGAAAACCTGGAGCCGGCCCTGACTCTGATGGGCCGTGTGCAGCCCGTGGGCCACAGGTTTCCCAACCCTGAACCAAATGCATCTTAGAGTAAGCAGGATCAACTTTCATTGAGATCTATGCCTCCATGGGAAGCACATAATGGAGGCTGGGGCGGGGGCAATGGTGGATTACCACACAGGCCCATGAGGCCCAAGTCCAGGGATCCCGGCCAATTTAGAAGCCCTGGAATAATCTCCCCCCACCATGGCTCTGGGGCTGGAGGAGCTCCTGTGGCTGGGGCCCAAAGCTTTTCCAGTCTTGGGGCTGCAGTGGAGTTGCGGGGGGCAGAAAGGAGTGAGTGGGGGCAGAATGGGGCGGAGCCACAGGCAGAAGGGGTGGAATGAGGAAGAGGCTCTGGGCTCAGCTCCAGCCAAGGCTAAGAGCTCTTAGTATCCTCCTCACCCCACAACTTAGCTCTCAGTGCCCCCCTCCCCTTCCCTGGCTGGGGCGATGGGGTTGGGGGGCTGAGAGCAGTGAGTGAGGGCAGGGCCTTGGCCAGAAGAAGCTTCACCTGCTGCTCATTTGTGTCATTCATCAAAGATGCAAAGGAGCAGAAAAAGTTGCATATCAGGTGACAGTGACAAAACTCATACCAATCTGACAATTCCATGGGTGTGCAAAATGAGTGTGATTTGCTTGATGATGGGGATTGCAGTGGGGGGTGCAGCAAGACCATGTAAGACAATGCAGCACATGCTACTGTCATTAGCATTGCTGGGGTCAAATCTGACTCACGCTGCACAACTCTTATTGATATGCTTAATCCAGGGCTGGATTCTGCCAGCACGGTACCACACAGGTATAAATTCACTTGTTTTACAAACCTACTGAGCACCAGATAACTACAGTTTCTGTTGCTTTGTCAGTTACAATCTTTCAGATACCACTGAATTTAGCCCTAAATCTGCATACATCTCTGGTTGTGTGAAAAGAGTTTATCTAGTGGAAGTTATGAGCTATAAGGTTCCCTCGGCTTCTCTGCACTGGAAGCTCCTGACTTCATACAAGACGGGTATGTATGTGCAGCTCTGAGGGGAAAGATGGCTTCACAACATACTAACTCCCCCAGTGCTGCTTCCTTCCCCTCTGTGACTGCTGTGGTGCATCTTGGCAGTTCTTGATTCTTTGGCCACACTCCTGCCACAGCCTTGGTGGCAACATAGCAGCATGCCCATGAATACAGCACCAGGTTCCCTTGTACTCCCTGACCTGCTCATCACAATGTACCTTGCGCTTATAAGTGCAGTCCTCCGTACAAGTGCCAGTGCGAAAAAGGGGTAAAAACCCCAAATATCAAAATGAAAAAAATAAAATGAAAAGTGGGTGACAAGGCACTCTGCTAAACTTGTAATTCAGTCTCCCATCACCTGGCCTGAAACTGACCACATCAGTTGACCTTCAGGCTCAGCTGTTTTTCAGATATTTGGAAGCACAAAAGAATAGGTGATATGAAGGGAAATGGGTTTCCTATTTCAAGCTTGATTTTTGTTGTGGGAATGAGACTGACTAGGGTTTGTGTAATTTGTGCTTTTCCGTAGCAGCAGGACACCCAGAGCATTTAGATGGTGCCTTTTTGTTATTTTACAAATCTAAATAAATAAATGCTCCCTACCCATATATCTATGATTATGTGTTTAGCATAGGTAGGGACCAGACATTTACATACTGAACTACACTGTGCTCATGCATCGAGTTCACTATTTCTGCACATTAGGCTAATGAAGAATGAGAACTATTATAGTCTGACACTCACAGAATATTATAGAGGCTGCTTTGTTCAGTTTTAATTGCTCCTCTGCTGGAAGAGAATGCTCACTCAGGTACACAACTAGCTTCCCAGAAAATATAGGTTCAAATCTTGAGTGTGTCAACTCCACCTTTCAGCCTTCCAAGATGGATGTTCAATACCATACAATTTACTTTAAGGGTGGTTTTTGGAGGCTATTCCAAAAATGAAGCCAATTTCCTATGGAGCCCACAGCAAGTTATGTAAGAGAAGGATTTTGCCATAGTATGCTTGGCCAACATTTCTTTTTCCTACTGTTGTGTGGTCTGCCAATTGGCTGATGTGGTCCACTCCAGCAGTGATTCCCTTTCAAACATATTATTTACACAAAGTGCTTTCTGATCCTTTAGGCTGCATGATGCTACATAAATAAAAGTTATTCTCTCACAATTTCACAGGCAGTGCTGTGAAAACAATGCCGCTTTCTTATTGAAAGACAAAATGGTTTTCAAGGTGTGTTATTGGGAAATTCTTCTATAAGAGCAATTATTTAAGATACAAACAGTGTATGAGACTGGATTAACAGCTATCTACAGGCATAGTACACTTGTGACTCCCATTAGTGCAGGGTTACAAACCATGATTGTGGCCAGGTTTTGATAGATAGATAAATAGATACAAAGATCTTGGCAACTCTGATGTCAGTGAATCCGGCAGGCTCTGCTCCCTGCTTGGTTGTTTTGACTTCTTAAAAAACGTCTGTAACATCCAAACACATTGATCAGTAAAAACGGAATTCCAAGGTTATTGAAAAGAGCAAGCAATGGGAGAAGGGCATAAATCCTGGATGAATACAAGGAACTCTGCCTGTATCGGTCCAACGGTCTGGCCAGTCCCGCCAGCTGTAGCTCCTTATTCCTGGATTAAGGTGCCTCTGTTTCTCTGGGCTGTGGCAGACTCTTGTGTGTGGTGCAAGCTCGCATTCCCAGGCTGCTGATTCCTGGGCCTGCCTCCCAGCCCTGAGCTCAGACTCAAAGCCTGCAGTGTCCTTACAGCCTGTGTTGCAATCCCTCTTGGAGTGGCAATCCCATCCTCCAGTCAGAGGAACACTGGCAGCAGAATGTAGGGGTGGCATTTCCTGCCAGATCTCTTTAGCCAATCAGGACTGAAAGGGCATGCGGTGGAGCAGCCAACTTCTTTAGTCTGCCTCTCCCTGGCTCCAGAGGCAGAGTCAGACCTCCCAGTACTGCCTCTTGTAAAGTATTTGCTTAACAGACACCTTACCTTGCTGGCAAGGAGGGAACAAGCATTACCATTTCACAGGTCTGGCTTATAATTTTTTATACAGATATCACTGAAGCTGGGTGTTTAAAACCAAACATACTGCAGTGTAGAGACGATAAAACTCAATATGACCACACAGCAAGTGTAGGTGTGATAGTAAGGTGGGTAGGCATACTTGTGCTAGCTTTAATCTAGTAGTGAAGATGTGGCAGTACATTCAGCCTGGGCTAAGGACCCAAATAAGTTCCCGGAGTCCCTGACAGGCTTGTACTAGGGCAGCTAGACCATGCTGAAGCCCATGCTGAAGCCCATGCTGCCATATCTCCAGTCCTAGCAATGTCACCTTCCTGTGCTGCATGGACATACCCTCAATGACCCAAGCATGTGGTCCTCATAGGTGGAGGAGGAACAAGAATTACTGCAACGATGCTCATAGGACATCAACTCCATGCATCTCCCAGTTCTGCAGCCACAGCAGCCTTTCTGCACTCCTCCCCCTATGTGTAGCAAAACACAAGAGTAATGTATGAAGCTTCATAATTCTCAGTGGACTTTAACATATGATTTACAGCAGTTGTTCTCCTGGCTTATCCCCCTTTTCCCATCCCTGAACCAATACTCCAGAGCTCCTCATTAGCATCTTGATGACCACACTTATTTACACCAATGTGTCCTAGGAACTCCACGTGCACCCCAGGCCTTTTTACCTTGCACTTGAGTGTAAAAGCTGACACATGAGGGGCTGTTCACTGCCATTAAATGTAGAGGGCTCGACCTAGGGCCTGATTCTTCACTACCCTGAGCCTTGTATGGTGACACTTCGAGAAACACTTTCAGGCCCGACCATATGAATATCTACTTTGCACTAATGTAAATGACAAAACATGGTGCAAGCCAGTGGATAATCCATCCCCTTTGTGTCTCCCTTAACACTTACACTGAAGTGCAATCCTCTTTTGCTGAATGCAGCCAAACACACAATCTTGCATGAGTACGACCTACAAGCTAAGAGAATTGTGGTTTCCTCTATTACTTTGAGAATCCCAGCAAACAAATTCCCATACCCATACAACTAGAGCTGCACCTGAACTCCAAAGGTCAGTCTGTATGTACTTGCTCAAAGTTCAGAATATGGGAGCGTGGTTTGGACCAATCTCTATAGTAGATTACACAGATCTTTATCTAGGTGTTTGTAATGCACTCAGCCCAATAGCATCAGGGCACCCAGACACTTTAGACTACTATTTGATGTGTATGTAGAACAATACACCTGTCTAAAATCTTCAGCAGGTAGACGTAAAAGTGCCAGTAGCTTGGTGCTGAAGGGATAAAGTTGGAAGAATGGTTAATAAGCCTGTTCACAAGTGATAATATGTGGGAAAAACACTGATTCTATATTCAGGTGAAAGAACAAGTAGCACTTTGTTAATTATTTGCACTACCGTAGTGCCTAGGAACCTTAGTCATGGACCAAGAGCCCATGGTGCCAAGTGCTGAACAAGCCCAGAACAAGATTGTAAGCACCATCTACTACATATTTGAACACCACATCATCATTATTCACTTGCACTAGGTGTTCTTGCTTTCAAAGAAGTTACTGATCCCAGATTTCCGATGTGAAAAGACTAGATCAAAATTTTCTCATAGTTGCCAGATGCTTTTTCCACTCAGAATTGTGGTGGTTTCTTGTAATATTTGTGAAGATAGATAAATAAGATCAGTGTGTGTTTTGCTTCGGGGGGTGGGTAGAGAACTCTGGAAGTATAATATCATTTTTTCCTCTAACAGACACTTTTTTTCCTCAAAACATCATGTATGAGAGTTGAATAAATCCTTTACAACTTTGCTCAGTTTTGTTTTCCAACCCTCTTATTGCAGTAGAGAAAATATTTTTAAGACTGTGATTACAAACAGTTTTGTATTGGTGAGCTAGCTAATCCAAGCCAATTGTTTTCTGCCCTTGAGAAAGACCTACCTCTGTAGGGTGTGCTAATTGTATCATAAAATTAATGCCTCCTGTTTGAATATTTAGACCAAGGAGTGAATGAGAAATGGATTCCAAGGGGAAAATACCCAGCCAGTTCAAAGATGGTTTTACACAAGCAGCTTAGGAACAGCTCAAATATTTCCCAAGTCAATCCAGTATTGCTCATTGATCCCACCATCACATAGCCAACTACAATGTGGGTCACCTGGCCATAGCTGAGTCCTTACAAAGTTATGTTTCTGCATTATTCCTTTCCTATTGCTCAGATTTTCTTTTCTGTCTTTTCAACTTGCTTCATATTTTTTACTTCTTCTTTGATCCTTTTTTCTGGATTTATCTTTCATAGAGGTATTTCCATATTCGTACAACATGGTGTCATAATGTAGGACCAAATTCCTGCTGGAGCTCACCATATAGGTAAGAAAACCCTTTGTCAGCCACAGAAAAAGAACTAGGACGAAGGTGGTCATGCCTAGCTGTTGGAGCAGGAGTCAGAAAATGGAACAGAGGATCAGAACTAGAGTCAGAAGCCAGAGCCAAGGGTCAAACCAGAGTCAGTTGGTTTGGTTTTCCAAGCTCCTCTTCAGCTTGGAAAAGAGGAGACTAAGGGGGGATATGATAGAGGTATATAAAATCATGAGTGATGTGGAGAAAGTGGATAAGGAAAAGTTATTTACTTATTCCCATAATACAAGAACTAGGGGTCACCAAATGAAATTAATAGGCAGCAGGTTTAAAACAAATAAAAGGAAGTTCTTCTTCACGCAGCGCACAGTCAACTTGTGGAACTCCTTACCTGAGGAGGTTGTGAAGGCTAGGACTATAACAATGTTTAAAAGGGAACTGGATAAATTCATAGTGGCTAAGTCAATAAATGGCTATTAGCCAGGATGGGTAAGAATGGTGTCCCTAGCCTCTGTTCATCAGAGGATGGAGACAGATGGCAGGAGAGAGATCACTTGATCATTGCCTGTTAGGTTCACTCCCTCTGGGGCACCTGGCATTGGTCACTGTCGGTAGTCAGATACTTGGCTAGATGGACCTTTGGTCTGACACGGTACGGCCATTCTTATGTTCTTATGTCAGTAGCCCACACGCCAGGGGGTCATAGTCAGATTTGGTACCCAATTGCCAAGAGTGAGGTGTCGGGGCAGGAACCAGAGACTAGGCGAGGATCAGGCACGGAACAGAAGCAAGGCAGGAAGTGGGAGTAAAGGGTAGGAGCAAGGCTGGAACCAGAAACAGGGTTGGATGCAGATCATACAAGACAGGCAAAGAGCAGGGTCAGATGCGTCAGTAACAGGGAGTCTGTGCAATTGCTTAGACAGCCTGCTTGGGTCACTCCCTGGCTTAAGTAATAGGTGCAAGCCAACCAAATGCCCAAGGCTTTGGGTGTCTAGATAGGACTTCCTGTGAAGCCTGACCTTCTAAGATTAGTGACTGTTCACTGCTTTGTCTGTTCACTTGGTGGTGACGAGGAAGTGTTGGAAACCCAGGGCCTATAGTGCTCTGGGTTCAAGACCCTTTGAAACCCTCCGTAACCTCTAATCCCTACACAGTTAGCTTCTCCTATTTTGTCATCTCTGGAACATTACAAAGGGGCTGTTCTGCAAGCCCACAATTATAGGAACATAGGAAAAGTCTAATGGGGCAAGTCCTACCTGTTTATTTGCCTACTGTTCCTGGACTACCTAAGGGCTCTGTGCATAGCTTTCCATGCAGCTGATTTGGTTTCTGTGCATTAATTAATGGGTGTTTGATTGGAGGGTTCAGTTATTCTAGGTACCAGTCCTTATGTCGCTCATTATACTTGTATTTCATCATCCTGTTCTGATGCTTTTGAATACTTTGGAAGGTCTTGGTCCTGCAAGTGCTTGAACTGTGCACAGCTGGGAACACAGTGTTGCTCTCCAGCATAAGGCAATTACAGGTGAGATATCCCTGCATATCTGCTCTTACTTTCAAAGGAACACCAGACAAGAGGGCGAGGTCTGAGTACAGAATGGGAGCTAGTTAGTGACGGATTGAACAGGATGAATGCTTAGTCTGGGGTTTCAAAGACGCCTATTGGACACCCAGTTCCCTTTGAAATGCCTCAACTAATACAGCAGCTGACTTTCTGTGGGAGTTGGGTGTTTGATTTCTTAGCACTCTCTTGAAAATCCCAGCCTTGGTACCAAAGAAATGGCCTCAGACCACCACCTCATCTCCTCTATTCCTTTCTACTTATGGTACCAAATCAAATAATTACTTTTTGGCCACAATGGAACAGCACAAACTTTGTATCTAAAGGTAAACAGTTCTGTGTATTATTATCTGAGCCATTCGGTTTGTTTTAAAACATCCTTTAAAATGAAGGTGAGAATGTTTTATCCACAACAAAATAAAAACATCTTTTTTGTTGCAGAACACTTGCTGTATCAGCCATGATCATATGGCTATTATAGTAGACATCAAGTACAATTGAATGCTTAAAAGGTTCTGACTGTGTTGCATGAATATTGAACAAAGGCTTTTTGTGCCTTTCTTTTGTCCTTCAGTGAATGCACCATTAAACAAAAGTGTGTTTTGGAAAGAAAACGGTTCTCTAAGCACCATTGTGATGATTCAGGAATCTATCTGTAATTCTGTGGGAGCGTATGAACTCTTTGTATGTATCTTTACCAAACCCCAAACTCCATTTTGAATTTGAGGTTTAGTTGCTTTCTCTGTGGTCTCTTTACTTTCATATTGGATTGACATTCCAAGGTGGAATGATACAGGGCTGATAATAGACTATCATTAAATTGGTATGGTCTTCTATTCAAATCCATATATTCTAGACAACAAGATAGCTCCTACCCAGGAGAACTGGCTAGTCAGGGGAGAGGCTATCTGGCAACAAAGTCATATGATAGAGGTCTCTGGTCACCTGAGGAGTATATCCAGGAGTTACCTGTCAAAGGGATTGAACAGTTATAAAGGTCAAGCGCTGGCCTGTTTGGGGCTCCTCAACCACTTTCGCCAGTGCAAGTTGAGAGGAGTTGGTTGACACGGTCATGCAGATCTTCTCTATATTTATCCCGGACTTTCTCCTTGGAGCATATTCTGCAGTATCTGAATGCCTGGTTGTAGATAGGGCTACCAGATAGCAAGTGTGAAAAATCAGGACACTTTTTTTTGGTGGGGGGAGGAATAGCTGCAAATTCCCCAGTGTTGGGACGGTCCCAATAATACCAGAATGTCTAGTCACCCTAGCTGTAGATAACAGATTTCTTGGTGTGTTTGGGGTGGTTTCTGGGCCTATGAAGGCAGGTATGATGATTGGTGGGTTTCTTGCATATGGTTGTCTGCAAGGTTCTATTGTTGAAGCTGATTGTGTTGTCCATGAAGTTTGATGCTAGTGTGGGAGTGTTCCAGATTTAGGGTTTATTGCAACAATCTGTAACCCACTAACCCCCACCTTCTTGTCCTATGACTACAGGAGAGTTAACGGGCCACTTCACCCAGGGGTGAAAGTGAGCCAGTACAGGCCGGCACAGTGTACCGGTAAGAAGCCGGTACCGGCCCATACACAGCCCACATTAAAGCGCTGCTGCAGCAGCACTTTAGCGTCCCTGCCCCTTTTGCCTCCCCTGCCAGCAGCCCTGCTGGTAGGGTCCATACCGGCAGGGCCACTGATGGGGAAGGGGCAGCGACATTAAAGCGCTACCATGGCAGCGCTTTGAGGGTCCTTAAAGCGCTGCCATGGCAAAGGACCATCCTTAAAACATTGCTGCGGCAGTGCTTTAACGTCGCTGCCCCTTCCCTTCGTCGGCCCTGCCAGTACGGACCCTATCGGCAGGGCCACCGAGAGGGGAGGCAAAAGGGGCAGGGACATTAAAGTGCTGCTGCGGCAGCGCTTTATGCAGGGTCCTTTGCCGTGGCAGTGCTTTAACGTCGCTGCCCCCTATGTCGGCAGTGGCCCTGCTGGAATGGTCCCTACCGGCAGGGCCGCCGACAGGGGCGGGCAAAAGGAGCAGCTGCCCCTGGGCCGATGATTTAAAAGGGCCCGGGGCTCTGGCCACTGCGGCTGGTACTGTGGCAGTGGCGGCTGGAGCCCTGGGCCCTTTAAACCTCAGCTGGAGCCCTGGGCAGTGCGGGCCAGGGAGCGTGGATGGACTGGCTGGGGTATGCTGACCAGAGCCCGGAGAAGCAGTCAAGTCTGCCCCTCGCACGTTACCCAGAGGAGCTGTCAAGCCTACCACTCGCCAGTTACTCAGAGGAACCCAGGACTCCTTGGAGGACACCGTCCGGACACAGGTACCTCTAGAGGGGGAGTCAGGAAGTAGCCGGGGGAAGCCGACCCTAGTCTGGCTGCAGTTCTGCCAGAGCCTATGTCAGTGTGTTGCGGCCAGGATCCCCACTGAGGCAGCAGCAGGGTCTCTGCCGCTGCTAGGGCCCCGGGCTGGGACACAGTGGAGTGGGTGGGCCTGCCTCCACCGTGCCACCCAACGTGTGGGTGGCAGTCTCCCCCTCTCCCGGGCCCTTCGGAACCAGGGCCTCTGCCTATTGCTTAACTGTTTGCTCAGCCTCTGCCTGAGGGCCTGAGCCACTGACTCTTGCTGCCCTGCCCTGACCCAGGGCCTGGGCCTGTTATTTAACTGTTTGCTCAGCCCCTGCCTGAGCCTGAGCCACTGACTCTTTACTGCCCTGCCCTGATCCCGGGCCTGGGCCTACTCAGTAAATAGCAGCTGCTCAGCTCCTGTCTGAGGACTGGAGCACGGGACTCGCTACTGCCTGCCAACCGGGCATGAGTAACCGTTTGTTGTGCCTCTATCGATGCCGTGGCGTGAGACCCCATGGCCAGACTAGTTCCCCAACCCAACTGAATGGACGTAGTGAGACGGTGTGGTTCCCCGCCACCCCGGGGAGGGATGAGCCCCAGATGAACCCTTCTACAGATTTGTAAGCACCTAGAGGATAATAAGGTTATAAATAATACCCAACATGGATTTGTCAAGAACAAGTCATGCCAAACCAACCTAATTTCCTTCTTTGACAGGGTTACTGACCTAGTGCATAGGGCAAAGCAGTGGGCTGGGCATGATGTATCTGGACTTTGGTAAGGCTTTTTACACAGTCCCATACGATAGCCTCATAAGGAAACTAGGGAAGTACGGTCTAGATGAAATTACTCTAATGGTGCATGCCTGATTGAAAAAATATACTCAAAGAGTAATAATCAATGGTTTACTGTCAAACTGGGAGGCGTACCCAGTGGGGCCCAGCAGAGGTCTGTCCTGGGACCAGTACTATTTAATATTTTCATTAATTATTTTTATAATGGAGTGGAGAGTTTGCTTCTAAAATTTGCGGATGACATCAAGCAGGGAGTATTGCAAGCATTTTGGACAGGATTAGAATTCAAAACCACCTTGACCAGTTGGAGAATTGGTCTGATGTTAATGAAATTCAATGAAGACAAATGCAAAATGCACAAACACAAAATGGGAAATAACTGGCAAGGCAGTAGTACCACTGAAAAGGAAATGGTGGATATAGAGGATCACAAATTGAATATGAGCCAACAGTGTGGTGCAGCTGAGAAAAAGGTCAATATCATTCTGGGGTGGTTTAACAGGAGTGTCATCTGTAAGGCCCGGGAGGTAATTGTCCTGCTCTACTCTGCACTGACAAGGCCTCTGCTGGAGTATCATGCTCAGTTTTGAGCACTACACTATAAGAAAGGTGTGGACAAATTGGAGAGACTCCAGAGAGGAGCTACAAAAATGTTAAAAGGTTTAGAAAACCTGACCAATGAGAAAATGTTAACTGTTCATGTTTAGTCTTGGGAAGAAAGGAAGACTGAGGGGAGACCTGATAACAGTCTTCAAATATTCTAAGAGCGGCTATAAAGAGCATAGTCATCAGTTGTCCCACCTTCAGCGGATATGGAGAACAAGAACTAATGTGCTTAATCTGCAACAAGGGAGATTTGATTAGATGTTAGGAAAATCTTTCTAACTCTAAGGCTAGTTAAGCTCTGCAATAGGTTTCCAAGGGAGGTTGTGGAATCCCCATCTATTAAATTCATGTCAGAGATGGGCTTAATTTACTTGGTCCTGCCTTAGTGCAGGGGGCTGGACTAGATGACCTCTTCAGGTCCTATCCAGCCCTCTGTTTCTATGATTTAACAGTTCACTGATACCAGACAAAAGCTTTTATAGCTTCTAGGACAAAGGACACAGATGAGCTAGAAGAAGACCAATAATAAACATGGACAGAAACAGGGAATATCCCTAAATGTGCACACAGGCTACTCCTATTCCAACTGACATCACTGAATCCCATTGAGCTCAGTGGGAGCAGGATCAATCCATGCATCTAGCTGTATGAGGAGTTTACGGATGCACTACTGAGCTGATGCAACCATTTTATTGCGGCCAGGAGAAAAGGGACACCAGAAATCCTTGGCTGCCACTTCCAGCCATTGGCAAGCAGTGCATTTTAGAGTAGATGTCTTGCTGCTTTGAGTTGTGCCTGGGGGATATCCCAGGGCACATCTGCTCAGGATCGGAGGAATGCTAAGTAGCTTAAGGGCATCTCTTGCATACCACCCTCTTAGCTAATTCCCTTGGTGCCAAGGTTTTTATGTTGTCAAATAAATTGTAATATTTAACCTAATATGCATGAAAATGCATATTCAAATACACTTCTATAGCTTTGCACCACCAAAAACCCTGCTGAAGTCCCGTTATGCTCCGCAGCAGCCCTAACAGCTACACACACACATGCTGTTGGCATAATTATCTGAGGGTTTTTCAAAAGTTTCCAGATCTAATGTTTTTCCTCTCTATAGAGGCAGCGAGACCAGTGCAGGGGAAATTAGCATTTTACAGCTAGAGCCAACATTTCTATACATCTCACAAGAATGACAAACGTGGCATATAAGCATTTTCCCCCAGAAGTACAAAAGGTGTGAGAATAGCAGGGATGCACAGCTCCATTTCTCTTAAGTGGCTTGTTACCCATCACCCAGTAACTTACTGACACTGGGGAAATATTCATTCGTTTCATTTGTTTCCTCTGCAAAGTTCTGGGGAAAGTTCTGCAGGAAAGACACTTTGTGATTTGTGACACCCACTCTGTCTCTGCCTCTTTTTGGCAGCTCAGCTCTCCATGCAGCCCAAAACATTATGAAGCCTCATCAGCTTTCTGTATGTCAGTTTTACAGACTGTGTCAGTATGGTACCTACCCAGACTCTGATGTGTCAAGAGTTGGCTAAACAATATATTCATATTTTGGAGCCACACATAAAACCTGATCCTGGGAGGCATGGATGACCAACATTGAGTGAAGTTAGCAGCAGGTGCTCTGCATCTGTCTTGCAAGGCAGCATAATTCAGCTCCTTCCTTTTAAGGTCTCTTTCCCACAATTAAACCAGAATCACTGAATACATTTTTTGCTCTTAAACCATCCTTATAGCCCTACTTTTTCCACTGCAGAAAGCAAATTACTTATCTAGGATCTCCAAGAAGCTCTGCCCTGGGACTTGTCCTACCATTGGTTTAATGAGATATTTTTCCAGTTGGTACATGCTGCTTTGGACAACAGCTGTTCATCCTTCAGTCTAAGCACCCTCCACCTTTTTATCCTTTTTAAACCGTGCCACATTAGCTGTTTCAGTCTACAGTGTGTTCCTCTTGGTTTGCCCTCTTCTTCGTTTAATCTTCTCTGTGTCTCCATGTGATATAAACTATGCTCTGTTCTTGTAACCTTCTCCATCTTCTTACTAAGGGGCCAGGTTTCTGCTCTGTCTGGGCCTGGCACAACAGCGTCTTCCATAACCAGATGGACAGCTCTCCATACTACCTTTTGAGTCTCTCAAATGTTCCTTATCTAGCCTTGATTTCTCTCTCCACCTGATGTCCGATAGCATGTCAGTCACCAGGCAGACATACCACTCACTGTCTTCTAATTCATCCCTTTTCCCCCTGAGTGCTTCCATCCAAACTGCCTCAAAGATCCAAGTGGCTTGTTTCAAGCTCTTTTCTACTTGTCAACCACGTCAAGTCCTCTTAGTTTTCAGCTCCCCAGTCATTATTTCTGAAATTCTAAGGTGCCCAGGTGTTCTGTGCTGTCGTGGGGGTGATCTTTTCCTCCTGAGTAGGTGTATTTGCCTGAAACATCAACCAAATAAGTATTTCACCTCCCTAGATAGCTTGTAGAGCACTTGCACAGAAGCAGTTCAACTTCAGTTTTTTTGGAGTAACAGTGACATATGCCCCGGAGCATACTCCTGTCCCTGCATTCCACAGCTACCCTGCCCTGCATGGCTCAGAGGCCCTTTGTTCAGCTCACGACCCCCCATTGGAAGAGCAATATTTTGACCAATGTGCTTTACCATGGCCTTGATTTAATCTTTGTATACAATATTAACATGTAAAGAAACCCATAGGCTTGTGAATGAAAAACAGCCAGTATGGAAGTTTTTGGTTGCCATCTAGTGTTCAGACAAGATTTAAACATGCCTCAGCAAAAGCTGTGGAAATATCACCGGACCAAGTCATGCTGATAGCTCAGTGTATATATCTTTCCTTGGGGAGCGAGGCTCCCCCAGCCTCTCCCAAACACAAGCCTGTGCCTTAACAGCACTGTCTGACCTTCAATAATTAGCAGGAAGAAAGAATTTAGAACAGAGGAAAGAGTGAAGCAGAGAGACAGGAGATAAGAATGATTTGGGAGATGAGCATAATAGGAGTACCTGCCAGGCTACACTTGCGGGTAGGGGGCATGGAGACAGGGGGAGGATATAGCTGTGTTCTAGAGGGATACATAAGGTTATTCAGTAATATTGTAGAAGGTTCCATGAAGAACAGAGCTGGTTACTGTTTTGTCCCAGGGCTTTTTCTTGACTTCCTTGGTTGGCTGGATGTGATCCTGATTCTTCACTGCTGTGCCCCTTGTGTTGTCATGGTCGCCTGAGCAAGGTGAGGGCACGACTTTCTAATGAGCCTGATTAAAGAATTCAGTTGGGTGGTGTTGCATCTAGTTCTCACACAACTGCCCGAGGTTGTGGAGTTCTCGGTCAGGGCCCTGCATCAAGGGGGCTCAGAAGAAGCTGTTTCTCTTTGGGAAAGAGGGAGGAGCTATACCCGACTGGGGTGGGTCCTCCATCCAGTATGGTTATCAACCACTGGCAACTCCCATCCCACTCCGAGGAAGAAACACAGACAGAGAAGGATAGTGTAGATGGGTGGACCTGCTGAAGGAGAGAGGAGTGGGTTGGGCGGGAGGAAAAAGGTCAAGTGGTTTCTAAGAGTTCCGGTGTATTGGATAAAGCAGCCATTCTTCTGTACTCTCTTCTGGACCTTTTGAAGTCCCTGCCCATCTCTAGTTTTCAAGGTATCGTTAAGGTGACAATATGATTTTTATTCCTAGTATTGGGATAGAGAGGTCCTTTACAGAGTGCTTTTTACATGTACATGGAGGCTGGCTTAGTAGATACCATTTTATAGGCAAATTTTCCAATGCTAGTGTTGATATAGCATAGCCATTGTTCTGCTGGCTTTGTTTATAACCAGGGCAAAATATCTTAAATGGGCAAAGGGAGTTTTATTGCAATTTGAGTGACAAATTCACAGGAAAACATGGATAGCTGGAATCTCCTCTCCCTTCACTCGTAGCTACTATAGTCGTATACTAACTCATGACAAACCACTGACTAAGCAGCAAATATTGTAGCTCTATACCTGGGGATTTTTTAAAAAACATGCTCCAATCTCTTGCACTTTGAAGTTCTTTGTGTTGAAGCGGAGGTTTAATACTTTTTCTCATTTAGATGCTCTTGCTACAGAACAATTTTCACATCCTCTGAGGTGCACAGGAGTGTGAAATGAAGATGGCCTTTGAGACCACAGAAAACTGGAAGTCTAAATGAATTCACTGGAGATAAGTTAGTTCCACAAGTTGCCTCAGAAGATCGTTTCCCTTGGTCTCTTAAGATTATCAGCTGCTATGCCAACTGCCCCTGATAACACAGGAAACTTAAAAACCTTGCTCGGGAACCACTGGCTGTTTAAGCCCTTTGTCAGAAATCAAAGGAGCAATCTATACCTCTGGTAAGATTGCCTAATCTCTTAGAAGCACAAGCTTCTAGCCCCGCTCTGCAGAATGTGTAGCCTTCTGTGTCACTCTGATTACAAGATGCACCTGGCAACTGAGTAATGAAAAATAGTTTTCAGGGTTCCTCTTTAAATAGATTTTTCAGAAGCCATGTGCGGAATGCTGTTTCTCATGCCCTTCTTCCCTGACTGAAGTAGCTTTGTGCCATCTCATCTGAGCATGGCCAGAGATAGTCTCTGAGAACAATTAAATAAAATTAACTTCTTTGCAAGTTAGAAGAAGGTTTAAAAGATACCATAGAGGCAACACTCCTTTCTTCCGTCTCTCAGCAGGGATCCAGTTGTTTGTGTCCCTTGTGGCCATGAATAAATATACAGGCTAATAATGAAAAGAAGTAAACCCTGTGCTGGGTTAAAGCATAAAGAAAAACAAATGTTAAGGAGAATTTGTAATGCCATAAAACTGAGGACTGTATGTCTTCATTCAACATGTGCTAACTTATGGGAACAGGTAGACACTGACATTCTTTGACCTTACCAGTTGCAGCAGGGTTAGCTAATTCAAGTTAGCAGCAGGCTTTTTAAAAGAATCGTGCTGTCCTTTTGGTTTTGGTAGAGTGTCCATCACTGTGGTATTCATGACTCCATTTCAATAAAGCACTTAAGCACATGCTTAAGTGACTGTAACATGAAGCACGTGCTTGAACGCTTTGCTGAGCAGAGAAGGGATTGCTCACATGTTTAAGTGCTTTCGTGGGTTGGAGCCCTAAGTTCTCATCACCACAGAATCTATGTCAAAAAGAAACTGTGTCTGAGGTGTGACGGACTATACACAATGCTAATAAGAAGTAAATTCTTATAGTACTATCTGCATTATTTAAATCAGACAGTATATGTGCTATAACATTGGGAGAAAAATCTCTTTCTCTGCACTGCAGGTGATTACATATTCTGCACTTCTGCTCCACATGGAATGCCTATTATAGTCAGTGAAGTTCTGTGCATGGGATGCAGTAGAAGTCCACTGTAAAGGACGCATTCTGCTATCAGATTTCCTTGGAGTTCTGTATTGTTCAGATAGAGATGAAACTTTGGAAGAAGGGGAAAAGGCCTCCTGTGAACAGCTGGGCTAAAGCTAGAAAGAACTGCATTTGGGAACAAATTCCCAAAAATCTCCTCTCTCCGGCTCAAGGTTCCATTTCCAAACTCACACTATCTCTACTGATCCAGCCATCCATCCTGGAGGAAGAACATTGCAATGGAGCTTGGCAATGGAAAGGCCTTCCCTAAAAGGGGATGCAAGGCCAGACACTGCCATTGGGGCCAGACACTGCCATGGGGGCTGCAGGAAGGGCGGCCAGCACATCCCTCAGCCCGCGCAGCTTCCCACAGCCCCCATTGGCCTGGAGCAGCAAACTGCAGCCAGTGAGAGCTGTGATCGGCTGAACCTGTGGACACAGCAGGTAAACAAACCGACCTGGACCACCGGGCTTTCCCTGAACAAGCGGTGGCCCAACTTTGAGAAGCACTGGTCCAAATAATACTTAGTCCTCAGTGCAGAAGACAGGACTAGATGACCTATTGAGGTCCCTTTCAGTCCTACATTTCTAGGATTCTATGGTCAACTTGATCTTCTATGGTGTGCTAAGCACCACTCATCTCCCATTTGTTCCCCTAAAGGAGCATTAGCAATCCCTAGAACTATTCATCACTATCACAAGAGGTGCAGAGAACTGGGAAGAGACAAGCTTGGCTAGAGGGATTCTCCCTGTGGGAACTGGATTCTTGTGGCAATTCAAGAGGGAAAGGTCAGACTTCAGTGGCTGATCTGGGATCCATACACATGTGTAACATCTGACTTATTATCTATGCCTCAGGGGTATTATTCAGTGAAGAATGGGAGAAGAACTTGAACATGTATTAAGATGTGATCCTCCTTATGAAAGCCTGAGAATTCTAAAACTATGTATGGCAAATGCACATCTCAAAATTCCATGTGGAAAGAGGCACTAACAGTCCATATAACAAGACCATTTGTAATAGGGCTTTTTTTTTTTTTTTGCCTTTTTGTGATTTCATTGTTCAACTGAACTGAAGACCAGAGTATGTATTCAAGTGCCAAACTGAAAACTTGGTAGTGAGCGCTTGTTTGAGTTACTTTTCTGAACATGGATATAAATACAAAGGGAAAAAAAGGCTTCAGCATTAAAGGTGCAATTTTGCAAAATGGTGGCATTAAGCCATGCATAGTCTATAATTTTTGGCAGTGATTAGAGAATGCCTGCTGACTGTAAGTATAGGCTTTGCACTTCCTCAAGAAGCCCAGATTAAGACATCTGCAGTTCTTGCTGATTTTAGCCAGCACACAATAACAATACAATACCATCCATTAACTTCAATTCAATTCTATACTTTCTCCAGCAATCAATCCCCAGGTAACTGTGGTGGTTAAGGACTTTGTCTCACTCTGACCTCACATTATCTCTATCCCACAAGGAATAATAGTGCCCTGAGCTCTACTTAACACCATTTTTAGGAAGGGACTAATGACTATTTTGAATATCCCTAGCTTGAATTTCATTCAAGTGACAAATCTCAAATATTACAGCAGGCAAGCAATGTGAGGAATGGAATCTCTGAAGCACCTTTGTGATTAAGGACTATGGTGCTACTCTCATCTGGGTCCTCTTACTTGGTGCGGATTTTTTTTCCCCTTTCAGTTTGGTTTTCTTATATTCTGTCTAAATATCCCCCTTCTCTGTTAAAGATCTTTCCTGCTTCTCCTCTTCACAGACCTGATCCTGTACTGGTTGATCCATCAATGGGAGAAGGATCAGAACCATAATCTCTTCCTTCAGGACTCCTCATCACACTCTTCCTCCATTACACACCCTTTCCCTCTCTCCCTGTAGCTTGTCTTCTTCCATTACCCCTCAATAACCAGCCTGAAGAGGAACTCCTCGGGCCCTACTCTCCCTGTTACCACCAGCGCCAAACTTGGGCCAAAGAAAGATTTACTGTGGCAGGGACGGGCATAGGCTCTTTGAGATTTTTATTACTTCTCAGCCAATTGTTACTTGTTCTATACTTTTTAAGGCAGAAGGTCCAGTAACCTGGAACCTTAATGCCCTCATTTGACTAGTTGATGATTGGTATGGGCTTTGCTGGATGACAACAGCCAACATTGACCACTTCCCCCCCGAAGGTACACCGTCACCTAATCACTTGTGCACGGTTTTACACCCCATGATGAAACACAAAAAGCATTTAGTTTTATCTCACTTTGTGTCTGTTGCTGTGCACAGTGGTCTATTTTGCCATTGTGCACAATTTCTGAACCAATCCTGGTGTTGGTATTGGTAATAAATACAAATTACTGTAGGTAGGAAGGGTCACACTTTCAAAGGATTGCACATGCAGGCACCAAAGCGATGTGCACAGATGCAAGGAGCCATTTCTCTTAGCAGATGTGGATTTTGCATGTACAAAGGAAGCAAAGTGCACATCTTGTGATCACACAAAATATAGTCCCTTTATAGTGCACATCAAGGCTTTGATTTTCAAAGTCGACAAATCAATGAAGTATAGAGATGAAGTGGAGCCAGTTTCCTTCAGGAAAATGGAAGGATTTTTTAGATGAATGAACCCAAATCTACATTATTGCCATTTTCTATGTCCTCTTGCACTAGCTATCATTTGTATGTCTCTGGAAAAAAATCTGTACAGGGAAATGTGTGTTTAAATTGTTGGGTTTATGCTGATGTGAAATAGAGGCAGCAGAGGGCAGCAGTATACACATTATCTCACCCAGAGTTAAGTTGTTTCCATGAATGTATTTGAATGAACCTACTTATATGATGTGTGGGTGTTAGTTAAATATTGGTGATGGTAACGAAGTCCTGCTATTAAATAATGTAATGCTGCAGAAATCTTAATAGTTTGGGATGTGGCAGCTGTGTTCAGTATTTATCAAACTCTAGTCAATTATATTAAGGTTTCAGTACAGTCTAAAATATATAGTAATTGAAGGTTAAGGGTGACAATTGGACCTGATCTCTTGTTATGGAAAAAATATGCCAGCACTGTCAGTTAGTAACACATTTATCTTTGAGTGTTAACTTAGAATTGCTCATCAGCTGCCAGTTAGATTTGGGTTTCAGGTTCCATGGCAGTGTTAAATACTTCTTGGAATTTGTTGTTTTTTATTTTGCTGTCCTCAAACTGAAATACAATATATAGATCATATATGCAGTGGTCTGAAGGGCTTATTTAGAACTGCTTAGCTCCTGCCTCCAATAAGCACATTATCTTCTTCTTCTGTCTACATATCGTAGATACTTACGTGGCTCCCATCTCTGTAGTATCTGAGCACCTGCCAATCTTTCATGTATTTTTCCTCACAGCTCCTCTGTGACACAAGGAAGTGCTATTATCTCCTTTTCTCAGATGGGAAACTGAGGCACAGGAGGACTTAGGGCTTGTCTATGAGGCAAGTTACTGCACAGCAAGCCAGGATATGAGTCTACAGCACAGCAGCTTGCTGCCCAGTCACATCCCATGTGGGCTTTCCTACTGGGCACTGAAAGTTCTGAGTGCATACTACTACCTGTTGCATTCTGGGGCTTTAAGTACACTGTAGTAGTGTCCCCACAGGATTACTGAGGCATGCTGGTGTGCTATAGATCCTGGCTTGCCAGGCAGTAACTGTTTGTGTAGACAAGCCCTAAGCACAGCATCACACAGGAAGAATGTGGTAGAGCAGAGAATTGAACAAGGTCTTTGATGCACAGGCTAGTGCCCTACCCACTGGACCATCCTTCCTCTGACCTCAAAGAGCTGAGAGATACATAGGAAGCCAGAGTTACCTGATTTTCCCTGCTGAACTGCATCTATACCACTGCACTCCCTGAGGTCTGAAGGAAAAGAGCTGTTACTTCCAGAGACTTCCAAGAAAGTAACTTTTTGCTCTGTGGCCCTGAGGCGACATACCTTCCCTTCTGGCCTGAGGCTGACCATGGATTTATCACCATTTGAAAGCAGACTTAAAATACTTTTTTTCCCCAGAATCTCTTGGGTGCAGCAAATGGATTTTATTTAAGGTAACATGGTGTTTCATTGCTTTAATTTCTCATGTTCTGGAACAGGCTTCCAAGGGGAGCAGTGAAGGCAAAAAACCTAACTGGCTTCAATACTGAGCTTGATACATTTATAGAGGGGATGTTATGATGAGACTGCCTACAATGGCAGGTAGCTCATCTGCAACTGCTCGCAGCAAATGTCTCCAATGGTCAGAGATGGGATACTAGCTGGGGGGGATCTGAGTTACTACAGAGAAATCTTTCCCTGGTATCTGCCTGGTGGGTCTTGTCCAAATGCTCAGGGTCTAACTCATCATCATATTTGGGATCAGGAGGGAATTTTCTCTCAGGTCAGATTGGCAGAGACCCTGGATTTTTTTTGCCTTCCTTTGCAGCATGGGGCAGGGGTCACTTGCAGGTTTAAACTAGTGTAAATGGTGGATTCTCTGTAACTTGAAGTTTTTAAATCATGATTCAAGGACTTCAGTAAGTCAGCCAGGGGTTGTGGGTCTATTACAGGAGTGTGTGGGTGGGTGAGGTTCTGTGGCCTGCAATGTGCAGGCAGTCAGGCTAGATGATCATAGTACTCCCTTCTGACCTCAAAGTCTATGATTGAAATGAGTAGGGCCAGGTGGTGACAGAGTGCTATCAGCAGCACCCTGATCACTGACATTGCTGCAGGCCCAGCTGAGGGCAGTTATACACTTTCTGGCAGGGGATTGTGAGCACCTGGGTGACAATCACTGGGATAAGAAGGTAAGTTGGGGGAGATTATAAGGGGAGGAAACAGAAAGGAAGGGAGTAGCTCAGAAGGAGGCTCAGAGGGTGAGTTTCGGCTGAGGAATGAGGGCTGTGTGGAAGCCTGTCCTTGCTATAAACCTGTGTTGCATTGTATTACTGTATTATGTAAGGGAAATAAATGCACACCTTGGAGAAAGATAAATGGCCTGGTGTGCATTTGTGACTATGAAAGTCTCTGAATTGGCCAGACAGTGAGGTTCACCAGGTAATGACAGAGGTACCCTGTGGCACATGCTTGTCTCCTAGAGAAGCCATTGGTGAAACTCCATCTTATTAACAGGAGTAGGCTTTAAGGTCCAATCCTGCAGCCCTCAGACCATGGTGATGGGCACAGTATTAATTCCTAAACAGACACTTATATGCATAATCCCTTTGGAGAGATAAGACTAGTTATATTAGCAAAGGATGCAGGAGTGGGAGTACAGTCTTTCTTTTACTGTAAAGTACTAAGAATACCTCTATATAACCAGTATATAAAAGGCATCATTTTTATTTAGGTATATGAGTGTTTCTAGAACCCGTAACACTCTGAAATGTAGATGTCCTTTTATTTTTAATATAAGAACATCCAGCCCTTACGCCAAGAGATTGAGAATTTAGATTCTCACAACAGTTGGGCCACGGAAGACTTCACTCTTTCTTACCTTAAGTATACCAGTTGCCACTGTTGTTGCTCAATATTTATGTTGTGTTTAAGTTTTGGAGGCCAACAAGGTCAGAACCTCATTATGAAGTGTGCTGTGCAAACATAGAGTAAGTCGGTTGTCTTAAAAATCTCCTTTTCCCATCTTCATTATGTGGACATGTCAACACTTATGTGAAAAGGCTTTGGGGGAAAAAGTGGATCATTACAGTGGAGATCTCAGGCTGACTTCTGGCTTTCTGGAGAGCCTAGTAGAAGGCCCCCCAGTCAAATATGCTCTGCTATGTCTGAAAGTTTCATACTGGGTTCCATCAACGAAAACACCCCCATTGAGCTTATCTGTCTCTGTGAATGTCTGCATGTTGTTATGCACCCTTGATCCAGGAATAGCCCCTCTGAATATTTCCCTGCACAGGTTTTGCTCCTTATGTTAATATTTAAGCAAATGTGGTGGAATGGCAGAAGTGAGAACTGTGTGGTTGATGCCAGCCAGGATATGGATGCACACAGTCTGCACAAGCAGTGTTAATGTGCCAGTTTGCCCAGTTGTTGTATTTTCCAGGAGCTGGCCCATAGATATGGAAGGAAGCTGGAAAGAAATAAGACACTAGGGTGCTAAATGCTTCTTGAAGATATAATATTAACTCTCACTGTCAACTGGTAATGCAAAATTTAGAAGTGACAGAGAATTTCTTATTGCTGTCTTAGCCAGCAATAACTACTACAGATTTCCCCAACTAGATTTTTTTTTTCCCTGGAACTCACAAAATCCAATCATAAATGCCTCACAAGATACATTCTCTCCTCTGTATGGTGTAGCTTATCAGTCTTGTGCAGTTCACCAAGGAAAACATAGCATCTTAAATGTATACCTGAGTAACGCAGCCCATTGGAATCAATCTAAGCTGAGCAAACCAACACTGGAAATCAGAGCTTGTACAGACTTATTAATAACTCTCTTTCAAATGGTACCAAGCTACTACCAATATGATCAATCAAGAGGCCCAAATTATACGCCCTTGTTTGCTCTGTTTCCATAAATGTTATAAAATGCACCAGGAATGAGAGGGGATAATCTGGTGTTATCTCAAACTTGCACAAACTCTGCAGGCCTTGTTCTAATGTTCACTGTCTTTTTCTGAGTGTCTGTTTCATAGATGTGTCACCTTTTTATCTAGATACTTAATAGCCCTTGTCATGGTAGTATCACAGCACCTCACAGTCCTTAATAGATTTATCCTCCTAAGGCCTACTGAAGAACAAGTAGAAGAAGAGACTTGTTCAAGATCACACAGGGTCTCTGCACCTGAACTGGGAATTACAGCCAAGTCTGTTGAATCACAATCTAGTATCTTGTCCACAAAACTAGCCTCCTTATCTTACTTTGAAGCACTAGCTCCTTCAAAGTTCATCAGAGCTACATGCTGAATGAAGCTATCCAAAGTGCTGAGTGAAATTCCGTTAGGAAGGTTAGGTGAAGAGCAGCACTTTAAAGAGTGTAGTTAGGGGAGCAGAGAGCCTGGGAGAAGAGAGTGCATGACTTTGAAATTAGAGAGTGATTAAGTGCAGAATCTTTATGAAAAAGATTGATTTTGTTTCATGTAAACCATGCTGGATAATAACACAAACAGATTCTGTGCTTGTAAAACTAAACTGATTTGTTATTAGGAGAATTATTGACAGAAGAGATGCTGCAGCTAGCATTCTGGCCATGTGTACACAGACTGACCTCCTGGTGCCTCCTTCAAACTCTTCCCTCCTGTACCCTCTGCTCCTTCAAACTTCCATGCTATAGGTGATGTTACATAATGCTTCTGCTCATGTTCTGAGGTAAAAAGGGAACCAAAATAGTAAACACCTGAGACAAAATCGCTGCCAACACATATCAACAGTCACACCAAGTGAAGTATACCGATCTCTAACAGGCACTAAATATGGCAGCCATTTTGTCTCAGGTATTTACTATTTTGGTTCCCCTTTATCTCTCTCTCTCTCTGCAGGCAGAGTTTTCTCCCTCTGTGCTGTACAGCACATACCCTAAGACTTCAGCTATGTCTACACAGAAAAGAAAAACCTGTGCCAGCCGGCTTGGGCTTGTGGGGCTATTTCATTGCTGTGTAGACTCTGGGCTTGGGCTGGAGTCCAAGGATCCTAGAGCCCAGGCTCCAGCCCTAACCTGAAAATCTACACAGCAATGAAACAGCCTTGCAGTCCAAGTCCCATGAGTCTGAGTCATCTGGCACAGGCCAGCCACGGGTTTTTCTTTGCTATGTAGAAATACTCTGAAAGCCATTACCAGAGGAGGGAATTATTCAGACTCTCTGACTGCTCTCTCCTTGCTCCTCTTTCCCATAGCTTCTTTCAGGCAGCTACCTCCTTCCTCTTTTCTGTTTTCTCTGCTTTCTCCTTGGGACCAAGGAGAATCTGTGCTTTAGGGTCCCAAACTCCTCTCCTTTCCTCAGCATGTTCAGTTAGTTATAAGGAGTGGTAGGCAGACTTTTCCCTTTCCCACTACTCCTGATACTTTGGTCTATCATAGGTACTTATAGTATCTGAACACCTCACAATCACCAATCTATTTATCCTCACAACATCCCTGTGAGATAAGGAAATACCCCCTTTTTCAGATGCTGGGCACTGATGCACAGACTATGACTTGTCCAAGGTCACACAGAAATTCTGGTACAGAGCAGGGAGCTGAGCCCAGGTTTCCAAGCCCCAGACTACCACCCTAATCACTGCACCATTCTTCTTCACTAGTAGCTTATCTAAATCCTAAATAGTTTAGACAAGTTCTTTTTCATCCACTCTCCTGAAGAGCTTGTCTACCCAGTTCCATGATCCCTAAGTGCTGTTATTAGATACATTCCAGAAGGTAAACTTACATTGGGGCCTGCTTTTCTGTCTCTTCTCTAAATCTGGGACTGCTGAAGTCTCCTAATATTGGGATTACCTAATTTAGTATTCTGCTAATACTCTATCCCTGTCTTCTCTGAGCTCCCAGCTTGGTTCCTAGAGAGTACATAGCGGGAGAAATAAAACAGACCTGGTCTCCCATGGCAAAGGCCTCCAAAAAGGGATGGAGAGTGGAGATTCTGGAGGCATGTTGAGCAGAATGATACTGGGACATGGAAGCCTAGAGGAGGCAGCTTGTGAAAGTGGTAGATGAAGCATGGAAGTGAGGGAGTCCAAGATATGGGCTGGGATGAAGACTAATTCTGCTATTGGGCTAACTAGAAATTTGCCCTACTCAGGGAAAAAAAGAAAAAGTAAAATCAGTGTTTTAAAAATTGCTTTTTTTAAACTAAATCAGCTGTTAACAGCCTTGGGCTTCCATTGTCTGGGTGGAAGACCCATGTGAGCAGTTCCTCCAGTGCCCAGACTGCGGTGTGCATTCCATAATGGGGCTGTTAGCAGCAGCAGCAGCAGCATTTCAAAGAGGGTGTCCTCAGACAACCCAGCAGCTGCCTGTGGGCTGTTTTTCACTGTCACCACATATGCAGCAAAGGGAGGGTATAGCCACTGCCTCACCTAAAACTGTGACTTTGAACTGCTGCTGGATGGGAAAAAAAAATCTTAAGAAGAGACATGTGTTCCTAGAAGTGAGAAGAGTAACAGAAGTCTGAAAGCAAACAGAAGAGGTGGCACTAGAAGGAAGTTGATATAGGGTTGACGAAGCCTTGAGAGGTGTAATGAGTAGCCCTCAAAGCAAGGAAGAGGAGAGGAATATACAGAATGTGGAATATGGCAGGGGTGGGGGAGAGGCTAAGTTCGTTAGTAGCAGAGCAATAGGTTGAGGCCTCTGTGCAAAGACCCACCAGTCCAGGTATGAGTCTGAGATTCTCTTACTTGGCTTTCTTCATGTGGAAAATATTGGGGATGGAGGTGGGGAGGCAGTCATCCCTCCCAATGTCCCCTTGGCAATGGTCATGCTGGTGCAAAGGGGCTATCAAGCCCTTCTTGAGGAATATCCTCCTCCTCCCCAGGACAAGAGCACTTGCTGTAATGTAAAGTTTTGCCTGAAGTTTGTCTTCTAGTACTAGATATTCAAGTCAAGTAAAAATACCCTTCCCCTGGGTGTTGAATCTTAATTAGCTGCTGTTTCTAAAGTGCTTCAAATATGTATGTCTCTATATAGATATAGTGTTTTGTTTTTTTACTGCCGTATGTGTAAGAGGATCCCTATATGCAGATGTAACACTAGAAATCAAACATTTAAGGTCAATAGTTGTGAACACTCTCTAGGTGTATGTAAAATGTGAGTTTCAGCATGTTTGGGTTATAAATCATCCAAATGTCATTAGAGGGCTTTGAGTAAGATACTCAGCCCGATATCAGAAAGAGTGTATTGCATGCGTTTTGGAAATGGCTGACTTCACCTCTTGGATTACATGACTATTCAGAGTGACACTTTTGCCAAGTAGACTAGACCCTATTCTCTTAGTATGAAACTCCACTTCAGGAAAAGATACCTTGAGCCTTATCCTGGTCCCTCTGACTCAATGGGAGTTTTGCCATTGACTTAACTGGGAGCAGGACTAGGCAGTGTGATGGAAAATGCTTTGTAAGAGGTTTCCAATGCACAAATGTAGGTATCAGTGTGTGGTGAAAGATGTGCTCTTCTCCCAGTGCCCTAGCTGCAGTGAGTCTGTGATCTTGAGAGAAGTGGTTCTGGAAGGTCATATTTTCACTCCTAGTGGGGGGTAGCTGTAGCAAAACCATGAATCAGGGCTTATTCCTTAGCAGCTTCTATATGGGCTGCAGTGACAATTTATTCTTTTCCCCAGCTCAGCTAAAGCAGACTAATAGGAGGTGAAAATCCCTTGGAATGCACGATTTAACACCTAGACGGTAGCCCATAATTAATTGCTGCTTTCCAAAGTAATTAAGTGTGTGCACGCTGTTTTCAGCAGACTGGAACTTCATATATGACAGTGTACCAAGTGCTAGGGTCCTGTTCAGAGCTATGCTGCTATTTTACTTTGGCTGTAAGTGGTGTCTTTTTAGCTCCACATCTGCAGCATAAATGGCTTGAGTCCCTGGACCAAGTTATTTGCAGGCATAATTCCATTCACAGCAGTAGAGCTGCGGAGGGTTACCAACACTTGAAATATTGTCATGATTTTGGACCAATTTTGGGAGCTCTCGAGTTAAGATAAGAGACAGCTCAGGAATTTTGCCTTAGCTGCCCGTAGCTTCCCACTTCAATCAGAAGAGGCTGCAGGCAGGCTTGTACTGCAGGCAGCTGCAAAGGCACCCTCACCCTAAACTCTGTCATCAACAGCAGTGGACTCGCTTCCCCTTCAGAGTGTGGGAGGAAGGAATTACCAGGAGTAGGAGCCCAGGCCCTGCAGGCTGGGGACTCAGGACAACTGCCAGAGTCTGCCAGGAGTGTGGGGAGAAACTGGGCAGTGGGGTTCTTCAGAAGTCTGTTTCGGAGGCATGGGAGTGGCTGGTGGAGTCAGCTAAAGGAGTCTGTTAATGGGTAGCCAGGGAGGCTTGGAGAGGATGAGGAGAAGAGAACTGGTCCCGCATTCTTTGTATGAGCTTTTTGTATGTGTGCCTTTAAGGTTGAACTTTCACCTCATGATCACTGAACACACATGGGCACAGGCAGGGAGAGCAATTCTTCTTAAAATTTCATGGGGTTTGGTCATTCTTGGGAAGTTTTGGGGTAGTGAGGTTCTGATGCCTGATTTCTGAACTCGTGGAGTTGGTGATGCTGGCTGTGCCAGCAGAGAATTTGGCCCCATTGCTAAATCACAGGGTATTAGGATAAAGGAACAGATGGGACCAGCAGGGAGAAACCCTAGGGACAAGCTAATGAGGAAGCTCAGGCTGACTCTTGCTTGCTACTGTTACTTGTTTGTGGTAGGATGAATCCCAAGGAGAAGGGGTGAGTTTGCTCAGATCCTATGTGTGAGGCGGGGTGTGTGTGTGCGGGGGGTATGTTACCATCTGGTAATGTATGTGTTACAGAGTCCATTCTGTGCCAATCCACAGAAGAAATGAGTTAGTACAGTCTCTAGCTCCAGTGTCTTGGCTCTTTAGCTCAAGCGGTAGCAGCTCTGCATGCAGTCAAGAGCAGCCATCACTTGTGCGCTGTTAGGAACATGGTGGAAATAACTCCCTCTTTTGTTTCCAGGAAAAGCAGATTAAATCTTTGCTGAAAATGTGTCAAATTCCATTGAAATCACAGATGGGACAAGGAAGCCAATTTGTGGGTTTACAAAAACCTCAGCAGTGAGCTTTTACTTTGCAAAGCCCAGATAGGTCTGGTTTGAATCTGGTTCAGTTTATCAATCTTACAGAGTTTTGGTTATTTGGATAAAAGGTTCAGGTTTAGTTACTCTCTGAAAGAAACTCAGTAAAACAATTTGGCATCTAAACTCCTATTCTTTTAAAATGGTCATGGTAGGGTTAACTCCCTTGTTTAGTTAGTGGGAGTTCACCCCCCATTGCACAGTCTGTTATGATGCAGTTAAATAAAGCTGTAAATTCCCAGCCTGCAGTCTTGTGAGTAGATTTATGTTTGTTGCACTGAATGGTGCTTTTAATAAAACCTGTGTAACTGGAGAATCTTTATAAGTGGATTCCTGCATATGTGTGTTTATACAGTTACGGAGAAAAAGAGACAGAGAAGGGGGAAGTAGGAGGGTGAGTTCGAAAGTTTTGTCACCGTAAATTGGAATACAATTACTTAGAGATTATCCCCCTCTTAAAGTATGTAAATTCATACCCAATGTTTTTTACATGCATTCTTCAAAGCACTTGGGGATAGTTTAAAATGTCAGACACTATAAAAACGTATACTCGGGTTTTAGTTATTGCTACTCATAAATTGAATAGATATAGTGAACTAAATAATAAACAGGCTTGGCCTTGATATCCATGCTGCTAGTAGTGGGCAGTGTGATGTTCCTTATTTCTCTAATGATTGATTTTAAACTGTGCAAACAAACCAAACGTATAGTCCAATATTTCAAATGTTTGGGCCTTCTGGACAGTGTTCCCTCTAATTTCTTCCACGCATGTGCAGAAAAAATTTTTATGTGCACCAATAGGGAGGTGATGTGTGACCCATCACCTCCCCATTGGTGCACATAACAAAATTCATGTGGTGGGGGTGGGACTGAGGGGTTCGGAGTGTGGGAGGGGGCTCAGGACTGGGGCAGAGGGTTGGGGTGTGTGTGAGGAGTGACGGTTCTGGCTGGGAGTGCAGGGTCTGCAGTGGGGCTGGGGATGAGGGGTTTGAGGAGCAGGCTGTCCTGGGGCCAGTGGTTTCCCCAGGAATTGAAATTAGGGGGGGTGTTCAAATTTATAGGGGGGGTGTCAGGACCAATGGGATATATAAAAGAGATATGAATAAAGTAAATGTTTTGTTAGGATTATGCAAATTTAACATAAGAATAATGCAAGTTACACCAAAACACATAACAGGTCTAGATTTCTAAAAAAATATACATTTAAAAAAAGTATTTAATTTAAATTGACATTTGAAAAGTGAGCCATCATGGGGTAAGGGGAAAGTCCTCTCATGGATCAGTAACTGGTTAAAAGATGGGAAACAAAGGGTAGGAATAAATTATCAGTTTTCAGAATGGAGAGAGATAAATAGTGGTATCCTTGAGGGGTCAGTATCTGGAAAAATGGGTAAACAATGAGGTGGCAAAATTTGCAGATGATACAAAACTATTCAAGATAGTTAAGTCCCAGGCAGACTGCGAAGAATTACAAACGGATCTCATAAAACTGGATGACTGGGCAACAAAAATGGCAGATTAAATTTAATGTTGATAAATGCAAAGTAATGTACACTGGAAAACAATCTCAACTATACATACAAAATGAAGGAGTCTGAATTAGCTGTTAACACTCAAGAAAGATCTTGCAGTCATTGTGGATAGTTCTCTGAAAACATCCACTCAGTGTGCAGCGGCAGTCAGTGATTCCCAACATTCTGTTTGCTTTTTTAAAAAGAACAGGAGCACTTGTGGCACCTTAGAGACTAACACATTTATCTGAGCATAAGCTTTCGTGGGCTACAGTCCACTTCATCGGATGTAGCCCATGAAAGCTTATGTTCTTTTTGCAATACAGACTAACACAGCTGCTACTCTGAAACCTTTGCTTTTTTAAGAAAGGGATAGATAATAAGACAGAAAATATCATATTGCCTCTATATAAATCCATGGCACATGTACACCTTGAATACTGTGTGTAGATCTGGTTACCCCATCCGAAAAAAGACATACTGGAAATGCAAAAAGTACAGAGATGGGCAACTAAAATGATTAGGGGTATGAAACAGGAGAAGAAATTTAAATGACTGGGAATTTTCAGCTTAGAAAAGAGATGACTAAGGGGGGATATGCTAAAGGTCTATAAAATCTTGACTGATGTGAAGAAAGTGAATAAAGTAAATGTTTTGTTAGGATAATGCAAATTTAACATAAGAATAATGCAAGTTACACCATAACACATAACAGATCTAGATTTCTAAAAATATATATAATTTTAAAAAAATGTATTTAATTTAAATTGACTTTTGAAAAGTAAGCCATCATGGGGTAAGAGGGAAGATCCTCTCATGGATCAGTAACTGCTTAAAAGATGGGAAACAAAGGGTAGGAATAAATTATCAGTTTTCAGAATGGAGAGAGATAAATAGTGGTATCCTTGAGGGGTCAGTACTGGGACCAGTCCTATTCAACATATTCATCTGGAAAAATGGGTAAACAGGGAGGTGGCAAAATTTGCAGATGATACAAAACTATTCAAGATAGTTAAGTCCCAGGCAGACTGCGAAGAGCTACAAAGGGATCTCACAAAACTGGGTGACTGGGCAACAAAATGGCAAATTAAATTCAATGTTGATAAATGCAAAGTAATGCACATTGGAAAGCAATCTCAACTATACATACAAAATTATGGCATCTGAATTAGCTGTTAACACTCAAGGAAGAGATCTTGGAGTCATTGTGGATAGATCTCTGAAAACATCCACTCCATGTGCAGTAACAGTCACAAAAGCAAACAATGTTGGGAATCATTAAGAAAGGGATAGATAATAAGACAGAAAATATCATATTGCCTCTATATAAATTCATGGTACGTGCACACCTTGAATACTGTGTGTAGATCTGGTCACCCATCCTAAAAAATATATATTGGAATTGGAAAAGGTACAGAGATGGGCAACTAAAATGATTAGGGGTATGAAACAGGAGGAGAGATTAAAGTGACTGGGGATTTTCAGCTTAGAAAAGAGATGACTAATGGGGATATGATAGAGGTCTAGTATCAGAGGGGTAGCCGTGTTAGTCTGGATCTGTAAAAGCAGCAAAGAATCCTGTGGCACTTTATAGACTAACAGACGTTTTGCAGCATGAGCTTTCGTGGGTGAATACCCACTTCTTCGGATGCAAGTAGTGGAAATTTCCAGGGGCAGGTATATATATATATGAAAGCAAGAAGCAAGCTAGAGATAACGAGGTTAGTTCAATCAGGGAAGATCAGGCACTGTTCTAGCAGTAGAGGTGTGAAAACCAAGGGAGGAGAAACTGGTTCTGTAGTTGGCAAGCCATTCACAGTCTTTGTTTAATCCTGAGCTGATGGTGTCAAATTTGCAGATGAATTGAAGCTCAGCAGTTTCTCTTTGAAGTCTGGTCCTGAAGTTTTTTTGCTGTAGGATGGCCACCTTAAGATCTGCTATTGTGTGGCCAGGGAGGTTGAAGTGTTCTCCTACAGGTTTTTGTATATTGCCATTCCTAATGTCTGATTTGTGTCCATTTATCCCTTTCCTTAGAGACTGTCCAGTTTGGCCGATGTACATAGCAGAGGGGCATTGCTGGCATATGATGGCGTATATTACATTGGTGGACGTGCAGGTGAATGAACCTGTGATGGTGTGGCTGATCTGGTTAGGTCCTGTGATGGTGTCGCTGGTGTAGATATGTGGGCAGAGTTGGCATCGAGGTTTGTTGCATGGATTGGTTCCTGAGCTAGAGTTACTATGGTGTGAGGTGCAGTTACTGGTGAGAATATGCTTCAGGTTGGCAGGTTGTCTATGGGCGAGGACTGGCCTGCCACCCAAGGCCTGTGAAAGTGTGGGATCATTGTCCAGGATGGGTTGTAGATCCCTGATGATGCGTTGTAGGGGTTTTAGCTGGGGACTGTATGTGATGGCCAGTGGAGTCCTGTTGGTTTCTTTCTTGGGTTTGTCTTGCAGTAGGAGGCTTCTGGGTACACGTCTGGCTCTGTTGATCTGTTTCCTTATTTCCTCGTGCGGGTACTGTAGTTGTGAGAATGCTTGGTGAAGATTTTGTAGGTGTTGGTCTCTGTCTGTGGGGTTAGAGCAGATGCGGTTGTACCTCAGTGCTTGGCTGTAGACAATGGATCTTGTGGTGTGCCCGGGATGGAAGCTGGAGGCATGAAGGTAGGCATAGCGGTCGGTAGGTTTTTGGTATAGGGTGGTGTTAACGTGACCATCACTTATTTGCACCATGGTGTCTAGAAAGTGGACCTCCCATGTAGATTGGTCCAGACTGAGGTTGATGGTGGGGTGGAAGCTGTTGAAATCTTGGTGGAATTTTTCCAGAGTCTCCTTCCCATGGGTCCAGATGATGAAGATGTCATCAATGTAGCGTAGGTAGAGAAGGGGCGTGAGTGGACGGGAGCTGAGGAAGCGTTGTTCCAGGTCGGCCATAAAAATATTGGCATATTGTGGGGCCATGCGGGTGCCCATAGCGGTGCCACTGATCTGGAGATATATATTGTCATCAAATTTGAAATAGTTGTGTGTGAGGATAAAGGCACAGAGCTCAGCAACCAGTTGTGCTGTGGCATGATCAGGGATACTGTTCCTGACAGCTTGTATTCCATCTGTGTGTGGGATGTTTGTGTAGAGAGCCTCTACATCCATGGTGGCTAGGATGGTGTTTTCTGGAAGGTCACCAATGCATTGTAGTTTCCTCAGGAAATCAGTGGTGTCACGGAGATAGCTGGGAGTGCTGGTGGCATAGGGTCTGAGTAGAGAGTCCACATATCCAGACAGTCCTTCAGTGAGAGTGCCAATGCCCGAGATGATGGGGCATCCAGGATTTCCGGGTTTGTGGATCTTGGGTAGTAGATAGAATAACCCTGGTCGGGGCTCTAAGGGTATGTTGATTTGTTCCGGTGTTAGTGTAGGGAGTGTCCTGAGTAGATATAGAGGTCTACAAAATCTTGACTGGTGCGAAGAAAGTGAATAAGGAAATTTTATTTAATCCTTCACATAACACAAGAGCTAGCAGTCACCCAATGAAATTAATAGGCAGCAGATTTTAAAAAAAGAAAAGGAAGTATTTCTTCACACAATATAAAGTCAACCCAGGGAACTCTTTGCCAGGGGATGCTGTGAAGACCAAAACTATAACAGGATTTTAAAAAGAACTAGATAAATTCCTGGAGAACAGGTCCATCTGTGGCTATTAGCCAGGATGAGAGGGATGCAACACTATGCTCTGAGTGTCCCTAGCCTGTTTGCCAGAAGCTGGGAATGGGCAACAGGAGATGGATCACTTGATGATTCCCAGTTCCATTCATTCCGTCTGAAGCACCTGGCCTTGACCACTGTTGTAAGACAGGGTACTAGGCTATATGGACCATGGGTCTGACCCAGTATGACCATTCTTATGTAAAAATTAATTATAATAAAAATGTTTAGTACAGAAACTCCCCAACATAGTGACCTTCCAAGATAGCAACAATGTGAGATAACAACCTTGGCAAATACTGCATTTTTTAAATTTTGGCCTACTGGGAAACATATTTATATAAGTTTCCATTCCCAGTCACAAATCTAGCATTCTGGAGCAAAGTGACTAAAATATAGTCCAGCAAACAAATGTTTATTTAACATGCCCCTCACTTTTCTCTCCACTGCACTTCACTCACCGGTGTTGTCCTTGGTCAGTGGAGACTCAGAGTTCAGAGGTGCTTTCACGTGAGTACACCTCCCAGGTGGGGGACAAAAAGGCACAGTTTGCTCTGGCCACGGCTGTTCGTTGTGCCACCGTTCACTCCACCACTCTGTTGCCAATGGCCCTGCACAGTCACCTTCTGCTGTCACCTATCACTGTGACCTCTGCGAGTTGGTCTCTCGAGGTTCCACCAGCTCTCAGTGATTTCAGCTGAGCTCTCAGTGCGGGAACCTCGCTGCTAGTGCAGTCTGGGCTGTCTCTTACACAAAAACACTGTACCCACAGGAACACTGTCCCCACAACAGGACTAAGCACTTAGACCTGATTGTCAGTGATTTCGGCTGCAGTGGTCACTTAACAGAACAAAAGACTATCTATTGGAGCCTAATCAGCTCTGTCTTTAAACAGTGGAGAGGGACAGGTCCCCACCCTCTCTCTTGATGCCTTCAAATCATCACAGGCTAAGTACAGTTCTATTGCCTTTTACTCATACAATAAGAACAACATTTCATCCCCCCTTACCCCCACATTCAAGTGGTTTGTAACCCAACCCCAGCCAAAATCTATCACTTGGACAACACAGCTCTGTTTGCTGGATACCTAGGTAGATTAGGTGTGAATGTAAATATAATCTGACCCTGAAGCCTTAGCCCCCAGCTCATCACTAGCTGTCAGGGAGAGCCCATTTCAACTTTGCTTACAAATCATCATTTGAAATTATTAGGTTGGCCAACATCACCGAAATGAATGCACTGACATCATAAAAAACAGCTGTATAAGGAAGCAAGGAAGCTAGTCTATGTTCATACTTTTCAAATCTATTATACTTTTTCAGATACTCATATTTTATCATACACTGTATAAGCTTTTGAAGTATTAATGTTTCAGTTTAAATTCAGATTTCCAAACAGTCACTAAATTGGTATGTAACTAGCTCACAAAACTAGGGGGGGTGTTGGGAAAATTCAGGGGGGGTGTACACCCCCCCTGGGGGGGGTGTAGGGAAATCACTGCCTGGGGCTACAATGGGGAGAGAGGACTCCCCCTAGCTCTCTCTCCCCGCAGAAGCACCTGGGCTGAGAGGGACAGGTGCCTCTCCCCTCCGTGGCAGCTCTGGGGCCGGGACCACAGGATAGGCACCTCTTCCCGAGCTGCGGCAGGGCCGGGCCAGGGCTGGGTTGGGGCCATGGCAGGGCCGGGCCTGGGGGAGAGGCATCATTTCCCTGCCACAGCCCTGAGCGCCTATGCAGCAGTTAATAGGCTGCTGCACAGCCATGCAGCTCAGAGGGAACTTAGCTTCTGGAGACTCCTGAATTGCTAATAATGAGGTCCCAGGAAAGTTATACTTTTAACGTCTCTCTGATCTTAGGGTATAGTTCTGTAACCTATTGTGCTGTGGGATATTTAACTCCTTCAAGTCGTGCCATTGAAATCAGTGGGACTATTTGAATAAGTGCTACTCAATATTTCAGTATTTCAGTATTTCCAACCCTGAACATTCAAATATCATGGGACTGTCTTAAAATCATATAATTTTTAATGGGGTTCTTTTGATTGATCTACTGGTTCTGAGTCTTTAGGGTTGGGTTTTCAAGCTTTTTTCCCCCTCTGCAACTGTCTTTCTCTGCAACTTCTTTTTAAAACGAAAGCTGAGATTCTCATGCGATTCCAGGAGGTGGGGCTTTCAGAACAGCAGCACATTTTAAGAATCTCACCGTAAAATTGTGAGAGTTGACTGGTAGGCCCCAATCTTGCAGACACTTAGGCCCATGTTTAAGCCTGGGAATAGTGCCACTGAATTCAGGGAAGTGACACCATTTTAAAATGGGTGTGGGTGGAGAATCAGGCCCCACTTCCGGAGATTTTGCCTGAGTGATGTTGCCTTCTTGGCTGGTCCATAGAGAAGATAAGGGTCTGCTACAAGCAAAAGAGTTCTTGAGCCCCGGTTGTAGCGCCCTGTGTTCTGGGAGCTGAAGAGTTACTGTATAACCCCTGTTCCTGACGGGCTCAGCGTATACATGATTTATCTAGTAATTATGGCTGGGATTTCAAAGAGGTGTAATGGGGTTTGGTGCCCAATTCACATTGAAAATAAATGGTAGTTGAGCACCCAGCTCTATTAGACCCCCTAAAAACCACAACCTGTGTCCTCTGTAGGCAGCACCTTCAGATGCAAGTGGCAGAATGAAGATGATCACGGAAGACAGATACAGAAGAGCTGATCAAATCCTAACTACAGTAATGTTAGTGCACTGCACTGTGCCTAGTGAACCATTAATATATTGTGCTTTTGCAAAAGCTGAGCATGTTTGTCAATTTTTCCCCTCCTCTACTCTTATTCTTTAATGTAAAGTGCTGGAGGGTTGATATGGGAATGCTACTATTAAAGCCTTCCTGACTCCTCCTGATAAATTGATAGTGTATGATCAAAACATTTGTTTCCAGTTTGAGTTCATGAGGTGTCAGATAGGTCGTTACCTTTCCTCCCTTAAAAAATCAATTAAAAGTGAACAAAAAGGAGCCTTGCCATCATGCCTGTCTGCTCTTTGATATACTTGCCTGTGCACTGTCACATTGACTAAAAAAAAAATGTTAAGCACACTGTATTGACTTAATAAAGGAGAAAAATCAAAGGCAAGACAGACTGGTATAAACAGAGTAGACTACACTTCAGAGTAGGAGAAATCTGAAAATCAATAGGTATACGTTTTTGTCCTTTGGCTATGCAACCTTTTATAATTAAATTGTCAGGATTAAAATGCTATTTCAGTTATTTAAGTCATGGGGAAAAACAGTCAAATTTATTATACTATTGAAAGTTATTTGAGCTCTTACTAGTGTGAAATTTCTTAAGGATGCATTATTTATTTTCAGTTCTCACTGACATGTTTATCTTAAGTTTGAGCTGTAATCCAATATTTGTATTCTCTTTTCTTGCAGGTAAGTCCGGATTGGGCTATTTGATGAAATTTGCGGTTTGGGGATATAAGCAGACAAAGTAAGCCTTCCTCAAGCTGTCTCAGCCTGTTAACAAGGTCAGATTGTTGTCTGAATGTTCAAACTACAGCATTCTAATTAAAAATGTAGTGACTGAAATAGATGGCGTAGTTTGCAAACTGGTGGTAACTGTATAAACTCAGTGTTTTTTATCTGGTAGGTTAGAACTCTTTACCATCAGTAATTAGCATTTACAATACTTCTTTTACACTTAAACTATTAAATCTGCAGTAGCTGGAGATAATATGCAATTGTATATTGTTACATATATATTAAAGGTGGTATAATTTTTTCCCCACCATCTTTAAGATAATCACTTTATTGGATTCTCTAATTTTGGCTCTTTGCCATGTGGAGAGATTGAAACCTTTAGAACTTGAGCAACAGCCGGTTAACAGGTCATACACTGAAAAGTTTACTTTGTGGATCATTCAAAACTGATTACCTTTGAGTAATCATCTGGCAAAAGGGCACTGCTATAAACCATTAAAATACTGCTACCAAACTGGCATGCTTTGCTTCCTACATGACCCTCGCTGCTCATAGTGACTCCTGATGATACCAGGCAAGTCCTCATGCTCTTTCAAGCTTTCTTGCATCAGATTCAGCCAGTTTGAATCATTGACATAAGTGTCATGTTTATTGCTTCAGTGATCTAACTTGATTCTGTTTCAGTGTTTTCTTCTGTTCTCCTCTCTCCATCACCTCCAGGAACAGTTAACCTCTTGTTGAATCTTTTGTTTTTGTTTTGTTTTGCTTTTAACTATTACTGCAGATAATCAAATGACACCTTCTTGAGAAGTCAGCAGTAGTTGGCAGGTGTCCATACCACAAGGAATGTTTCTGATGCCCTGAACTTTAATGCTGTCTTATCTCTCTACAGAACATCTTCAGACAATATTTATATAGAGAAATTTTATGTCTGATCAGATCAGTGATATTGTGATGTTAATAGTTATCACAGACTATCGATATTCAATTTACAAAAAATGATATAAAAGATACCCTCCTGTAATCATCCGTGGAGTTTAGAGTTGGTTGTTTTAAAAATGAAGAGCTTTATGCTTTGTCTGTTGTAAAGACTGCTCATTATGTTAATATTTGTGTGGTAGTTCCACCACACTTGAGATTTTATGTTGTAAGTAAACTTGTCTCAAACACCATTCAGATCAGCCAGTGATATTTTATGCAAATACTTGACTAAACAAATACTTTTACTCTTGGTTCTTCTTTTACTTTGCTTTCCTTTCTGCTTCTATTGTTATGGTAATGCACATCAACCAAGAAAAGGGGCCATATGTTCCTATGCCAGTTTGAAAATGAGATAATGAATGCCCTGCAGTATGAATGACTGGGTCACTGCAAGAGCGGGGCTGACTTTTGAGGTGAAGAGAAGCCTGGGGAAAGTGAACCATATGGTATTGTACATACATATATTACATCCACCATTTGGGATGATCCATAGATTTCAGTGGAAGGAAGATTAACTTTACAGAGAAATGCAAGTTATGGTTTTCTGTGTCCTCTGATGAATTAGAAGTTACCTGCTCAATACCCACAAGATCCATCTCTGGAACGAGTAAGGGGAGATACGATTGAGGTGTATAACATCATGACTGGTGTGGAGAAAGTAAATAATTTACGTTAATAAAATTTACTTTCTCCACACCAGTCATGATTTTATACACCTCAATCATATCTTCCCTTACTCGTTCCAGAGATGGATCTTGGTGCATATTGAGCAGGTAACTTCTAATTCATCAGAGGACACAGAAAACCATAACTTGCATTTACTCCTAAGCTATTATCCAAGATGGTCAGGGATGGTGTCCCTAGCCTCTGTTTGCCAGAGGCTGGGAGTGGGCGGCAGGGGATGGATCACTTGGTGATTACCTGTTCTGTTCATTCCCTTTGAAGCACCTGGCATTGGCCACTGTTGAAAGACAGAATAGTGGATTAGGTGGACCTTTGGTCTGACCCAGTCAGGGCCGGTGCCACCATTTAGGTGAACTAGGCAGTCGCCTAGGGCACTGGCATTTGGGGGGGCGCTATTTTCTTCGGCAGCGACCGCGGTGGCCGGATCTTCAGCCGCCCTGGTCGTCGTCGGTATTTAGGCGGAGGGAGCTGGGGCAGGGGAGCGCGGGGAGGGCCGCCTGCAGCAAGTAAGGGGTGGGGACGGCACGCAGGGGAACTCCCTGCCCCAGCTCACCCCTGCCCCGCCTCCTCCCCGAGCACGCCGTGGCCGCTTCTCTTCTCCCGCCTCCCAGGCTTGCGGTGCCTAAGCTGATTGGCACTGCAAGCCTGGGAGGCGGGAGAAGTGAAGCAGCCACGGTGTGCTCAGGGTTCTCGTGCTCGTGGGCGAAGCAGGGGTGAGCTGGGGCGGGGGGGCGTCTCAGGGCGGAGGGTGGGGAGCTGCCGCAAGGGGGGCACCTTAGGGCAGAGGGGGGAGCTGCCGCGGGGGGGGCCTCAGGGTGGGGACATGGGCAGGGGGGGAGGGCGCAAGGTGGAAGTTTCGCCTAGGGCGCGAAACATCCTTGCACCGGCCCTGGACCCAGTATAGCCGTTCTTGTGTTCTTATATCCGTTCGACACATGCTTTAGCTTTTACTCTGCTCATAAATTTTGTCCTCAGAAGAATTAAATCTTTAAATTCCCACTAGAAAAGTTGCCACACTGACTTATTCTAGTTTTTTACAATTAAATTTATTTAGTTTATAAAATTCTAGTTCACACTCTTTCCCCCTTCCTACCAGTCATAAGTTTTCTTCCTCCACCATTACCCTCCAGTGTATGCGCAATACCCCAGAGACTTCACACTAAAGGCAATGTTACAGAGAAGTATTTCCATGTATTTAACATTTTCCAGGAATATATTAAATACATGACTTAATGTATCTAGATGCACTACTAGACCCTGATTCTATATTTCTTATACACTGAAACGCCTACTAACATCAACAGAGGATTTTGGCATGAGGCTCTGTGTTTCTAAACACTGATAGCCCTGTTGTGTTGATTTTGATGGAATGAATTGGCCCCAAGAGTCAAGGTGACCACATCACTGTACAATACTAAAGAGTTAAACATGGTTTGGGGTTTCAAATACAGAGACTTCAAACTGCTTAGTTCCATGGCAAAGCTACTATTAAAATGGCAAACTTGTACCAGCATCTGGTTCTTCAAGGCATTGTTTTTAATTGCCTAACTGGTCACGGACTCACAGCAATGTTGCAAAAGGTTCAGTCTTGGCCAGCTAATCCAGACTCTCATTAAACAGAAAGCAAAGAGAAAGGAAAGAGGAAAAAATATAGTGTAGAAGGAAAAGGACACATAAGGGAGGGAGATGACAGCAGAACCACAAGACTTGCATTCCTGGGGGTGTTGATGACATTGGTGTTCTCTCTCTCTCTCTCTCTCTCTCTCTCTCTCTGGCCTGGTCAGGGCACCTTTTAGGATCAGGATGATGGAGTCTCAGTGGTGTCATGGTGGATACCGAATCAACAGCAGATGGTGGGGACAACAGCCATGATGGTAGAGCTTGCTCCTTCCAATCTATCTGGCCTCCAGTCCTCATGATTCCCCTCCACAAAGTCTCTTTTTAAGGACCCCCAAAAAAGGGTGATAGCGGAACAGACTGTCCTCTCATTATTTTGTTCACCAATTAGGCCTAACTTTTGACACACCAATTTTGGTCCATTAATTGCTGATTTCATTCTCCTTTATTTACCAATTACAGTCTTAACACAGCCCTTGAGTTGATTAATTCAGTCTCTGTCTTTTATCTTTTGCTGACTTCTGTGTAACAGACTGAGTTAGATTTTTATTACCTTGCACAACTTAGTATAGGCATCTTCAAAACAACCCCTGAGGGGAATAAGTTAGGCTAGCATTGCCTTGAACAACCACATGAAACATCCATGGAAAAATATGTTGTAGCATAGCAGGGCTCTATACTCTCTCTCATATTTTAATGAATGTGAATGCACAGCTTTTTGTTTTCATCACTGTGGAGCTATTAATAGCAGAGTCTGTCTGTGAAAGATTTTGAACAGCAGTGCCATTCCTCATTTCAAGCAGCAATAAAAGGCTTATCCTTCAGCCTTTTTGTTTGGAATGTATAAATGCCTCTTTCAAGGCGCTTCAGACATGAGACGATAAAAAGTGGTTAGACAGGAGTAAGAATAGTTAGACACCTAAAATAAAGCTTTAAAAAACTAAGCACTTCTGGCTGTAGTGTAGGGTTATAAATGACATCTTTGGGGAAAATCAGGACAGGGATTCTGGGACTTCAGTCTCAAGTTTAAACAAACAGAATCATAAGACTGGAAGGGACTTCAAGAGGTCATCTTGTCCAGTCCCCTGCACTCATGGCAGGACTAAGTATTATCTAGACATACAAAGTAACTGCGGAAATCCACTTAAATCAGAATTTATAATAATATACATGGCAGGATTTTCAGAAGTAAGCAGTAGTGGGCTAATTTTACTTACATTGAAGTCAACCGCAGCTTTACCACTGATTTTGGAGAGTGCAGATTTAGATCAGTGCTTAGAGCTTTTGAAAATTGTACCCAGATGTAGCCAGTACTTGCTCTACTTTATCCAATAAGAAATCAAGGCTGAAGTAGGTTTTGTTCATACTTCAGAGAAATTACCATATGTTTGCTTTTTGTATATGTTAAAGCCATATCTCTCAAATGTTTTGAAGGACATAATTCCTCTGAGTCCCCAGGTTACCTCCATTTCTCTCTCTCTCTCTCTCTCTCTCTCTCACACACTCACACTCACACTCACACTCACACACACACACGTTTCCTCCCTTTGATTGTAGAAACTTTATCTCAGAAATAGAATAATGGAACTGAGTTTGTAGAAAATGTTTGAATTAGTGGAGGGAATCTCACAGCATTTAACATTTCTTGTATGAATGACTTGTGTGCCCCCTCACTTTGGCCCTCTCTCACATGCTGCATCCCAAGTTTTGTGTCTTGGCAGGTTGAGAGGAATAAATAAAACCCTGAATGAAGGGTGGAGTGCACTGTAGCACAAGCACAGCCCCTCCTGGAGCTCACTGGTGCACAAAGGAATGGGTATGCAAAGTGCCATCACCACCTCCATTGGGTGGCTTGCACCACTGGGGCAAGCACATTGTAATGGCTATTTTGGGGCATGGGGGTGTATATACATACCTTTAGATGGATGGTCAAATCTCCTTGTTTACAACTGGCCTTCACCCTTATTCTAGTAGAAAACAGGCATTGAGTTATAACAATATATGGAGATATACCTATTTCATAGAACTGGAAGGGACCCTGAAAGGTCATTGAGTCCAGTCCCCTGCCTTCACGAGGAGGACCAAGTACTGATTTTGCCCTAGATCCCTAAGTGACCCCCTCAAAGATTGAACTCACAACCCTGGGTTTAGCAGGCCAATGCTCAAACCACTGAGCTATTCCTCCCCACAAGGTTGTGGCCTATTGATGGAGTAGAGGGAGGATCATGCCAATCATCCAGGATTATTTAGGATGTTGGAATGCCATGAGGGAACACAATGAGGGAATTTAAGGTGAAGGGAAATGATTGGAGATAGATCCATCTTTTGTGATACATGTCAGAGTAGAATCCAACCCAAGTAAGGGTATGGCTTGTGTCTGAGTATAAATCTAAATAACTATCTGCACGTTACAGGCCATGTTTAATCATAAAGGGCGTTGTCATTGACTGGGGAGCTGGGTAGTTTTGGAAGGGAAGTCCCACTATAAAATGCAAAGCCGTAATCTTTTTTTTTTTTTAATTGGCTGATGGATTTTGTGGGTTGTTTTGAGGAGTGTGGCAGGGAGTGGGGAGCAACTTGGATCTGGTATTGGATTTCAGTCTCACAGCATTTAATGCAGCAAACAACTGGTCTGCCTCCCAAGCCCAGGAAGGAGTCTGGTCAGTCCCTTTCTTCATGGCACCATCTACCTGCAGCGCTGGCAATCTTTAGCAAACCCCAGAATGAGGCCTTCCCCCGATGCAGGGCATTCCTTGAGGGAGCTCCCAGCTCCTGGCAGCTGTTCCCTAATTCTTCTGTAGCAGGGGCAGGCAAACTTTTTGGCCTGAGGACCACATCGGGATTGTGAAACTGTATGGAGGGCTGGGTAGGGAAGGCTGTGCCTCCCCAAACAGCTTGGTCCCTGCCCCCTATCCGCCCCCTCCCACTTCCTGCCCCCAACTGCCCCCCTCAGAACCATTGACCCATCCAACTTCCCCTGCTCCTTGTCCCCTGACTGCCCCGACCCCTATCCACACCCCCCGCCCCTTGACAGCCCTCCTGGGACTCCCACGCCTATCCAACCACCCCTATTCCTCGTCCCCGACCGACTCGCCCCCCCCCCCAACCTCCACTCCACCCAACCGCTCCCTATCCCCTGACTGCCCCCCGGGACCCCCTGCCCACTATCCAGCTAAACCTAGTTGCTAGTTTGGAACCAACTGAAAATTTCCCTCTGGAATTTCCAGTAAAGATGTACATTACTTTAAACATTGAACTGATGTACATTTGCTGTTTAACCTAGATGGAGCTACCATAAGGTGGGTGCATAACTGATTGGAAAACTGTTTCCAGAGAGTAGTTATCAGTGGTTAACATTCATTCTGGAAGGGCATTAAAAAGTGGGATCCCTCAGGGGTCAGTTCTGGGTCAGGTTCTGTTCAATATCTTCATCAGTGATTTAGATAATGGCATAGAGAGTACATTTATAAAGTTTGTGGACAATACCAAGCTGGGAGGGCTTGCAAGTGCTTTGGAAGATAGTATTAACATTCAAAGTAAATCTGGACAAACTGGAGAAATGGTCTGAAGTAATAGGATAAAATTCAATAAGGACACATGCAAAGTACTTCAGAAGGAACAATCAGTTGCACACATACAAAATGGGAAATGACTGCCTAGGAAGGAGTACTGCGGAAAGGGATCTGGGGGTCATAGTGGACCACAAGCTAAATATGAGTCAACAGCATAACGCTGTTGCAAAAACAGCAAACAGTATTCTGGGATGTATTAGCAGGAGTATTGGAAGCAAGACACGAGAAGTAATTCTTCCGCTCTACTCCACACTGATTAGGCCTCAACTGGAGTATTGACTCCAGTTCTGGGCACCATATTTCAGGAAAGATATGGACAAACTGGAGAAAGTCTAGAGAAGAGCAACAAAAATTATTGAAGGCCTAAAAAACATGACCTGTGAGGGAAGAGTGAAAACATTGGGTTTGTTTAGTCTGGAAAAGAGAAGACTGAGATGGGACATAACAGTTTTCAATTACATAAAAGGTTGTTACAAGGAGGAGGGAGAAGAATTGTTTTTCTTAACCTCTGAGGACAGGACAAGAAGCAATAGGCTTAAATTGCAGCAAGGGATGTTTAGTTTGGACATTAGAAAAAAACTTCCTAACTGTCGGGGTGGTAAAACACTGGAATAAATTGCCTAGGAAGGTTGTGGAATCTCCATCATTGGAGATTTTTAAGAGCAGGTTAGACAAACACCTATCAGGGATGGTCTAGATCAGTGGTTCCCAAACTTGTTCTGCCGCTTGTGCAGGGAAAGCCCTTGGCGGGCCGGGCCAGTTTGTGTACCTGCCGAGTCCACAGGTTCAGCCGATCACGGCTCCCAATAGCAAGCCACCACTTCCAGCAGCTCCCATTGGCCTGGAGCAGTGAACCACGGCCACTGGGAGCCGCGATCAGCTGAACCTGCGGACGTGGCAGGTACACAAACCAGCCCGGCCCTCCGGGGACTTTCCCTGCACAAGCAGCAGAACAAGTTTAGGAACCACTGATCTAGATAATACTTAGTCTTGCCATTACAAGGGACTGGACTAGATGACGTCTCGAGGTCCTTTCCACTCCTATGAGTTTATGATTCTATGACTCTATATTTGTGAAGATGAGAAAACAATTCTTTATCTTGCATTGTTTTGAATAATTTCTCAATGTTACTTTCCTCTCCACAATGCCTCCCTTGTGTCAGATGAAAAGCTTTAAGAGAGAATTTTCCCTTCTATAACTTCTTATTGGCAATAAAAAGTGACAAATACATCAGGATGTCTGCAAACAATTATCTTCCTCTGCTGCCATAATTTTAAGACTTAAATATCAGTTTATGAGTTCCAGTAGGTATTTCTGGTCAAAGGAAATGTTATTTGACAGAAATTAAACAGGTTGTATATTTCCTTGTGACTCCAGACTTCTAGGGAGCTGTGTAGGCAGAAACTGGGGATCTTAATCACCCTGTGCCACCACCAGAGTTTCATTTCAGGCCTATCTGAAGTGACTAACATCTGCAAAAGCTATTAAAGTGCAGCAAAAATGTGAGTTTTATTTGTATTTTTTCATCTTCTAGGCTAGAGCTTGCCAATAAATGACATTAGTGGACTGATCAAAATCCACTGAAGTCAGTCCCCTTGAAGGAAGTATAGCAGCAATGCTGGTGGGGAAGAGCTTTTTGTGTGTGTGTGCAGTATATGAAATAAATTAGTGACAAATAAATAACACAGATCACTAGAGTGACAATAGAACAGTTTACAAGTGAAAACACACTAAACCTCTTATTCTGTTAGCTCTAAGTGAAAGCTACACTGAAAGCTTCGGTAATTAAGGAATTTGGATCTGACACTCCAATACTCCCCTTAGTGCTTGATTTATTGGTGAAAATTTGGAGTTAGCCAAGTGAAATATGTCAACATATTTACGTTTAATCAATCTCCAGTGTACTGGCCTGAATCTATGTGGCACTCCATACTAAGGAGGACTGGGTCCATTGATAGACACGGTTGTAAACCTCTGTGTCATTTGAGATTCCTTTTCTTTCATGATCATGAAAGGAAGAGAAGTTATGCTCAGAATCTGGGGCCTAATTCAAAGCCCATTGAAGTGAATGGGTTGTCGTCAGGCAAATTGTCATAAAGTTATCTATGTATGTTGCAGATTTCCAAAGGAGGGCTAAAGACTGAAATAGGTGACTGATTTGTTCCTGATGGATGCAACTTGAACAACCAGTAGTTTTGCTTCCACTTGAAAAATTATATATAATAATCCTCCTTAAAACATCTTTTGTTGAAGCACAAGTATATTAAAGGTGGTAAACAGTGAGTACTAACTGAGGCTAGCCTTTTCCAAACAAAGAAGACCATGAGTCTGTTTTATCCTGAAGTATATTTGCTGATAAACCTCAGAATGCTGAGTATGGATGTGCCCAGAGAGGATTGCCAAGCTGCAGATGACACCCTGACATGCAGCAGTGTCAAAAATACTGAGAAAGACAGCTGTGTATGCATATCTTCAAGCAGGGCCATCCCATAGAGTAATTGCAAGAGCTGAGGAGAAAGACATAGGAGAGCAAGAGAAGAAAGATTATTAAAGGCAATGACCTATGCTCGAATTACAGTTTTACTAGACATGTTAAGAATAATAAAACTGTAATTAGCTGTGCAGGTAAAGCTGCATACGTGAGCTAAGTCATTTACCGACACATTTAAGATATCATACTCATAAATAGATGAGCAGGAGTGCTTGGTAGAGGCCAGCTCAGAGTGACTAAGATGGCGAGTTGGAAGCATGAGATCAGAGCTAGAGGTCAACTCATGAGGCTCAGAGGACAGAAATTGGGGTCACTCTGTTCATGAATATGGAAATGGCTGTTGTTTGGGATAAGGGATGTAAAAGACTTTCTCAGACTGACAGAGTTCTGTGCACAGCACTTGCTTGGGCAAACAGGAATTGCACAAAAATGTAATGCTGAGGTAATTAGAATGAAACCACACAAATTGTTTAATTTAAGGGAAGACACTGGATTAATAAATTTAAATGTGTTTGCATTGTTTCCAACCAGCTCTTACATGTTCCTCATTGAATCGTGAATTTATACCCCCTATAAAATACTATAGAGCAGTAGTGGGCAATCTGTGGCCCACAGGCCGCATGCAGCTTGTCAAGGCAAGTGGCTAGAGGGCCGCCAGACCATTTGTTTACATTTGCATGGCTGCCGCAGCTCCTAGTGGCTGCAGTTCACTGTTCCCGGACAATGGGAGCTCCAGGCCCCAGCGCAGGAAGCGCGTGCCTGGGGCGGCAAGCCGTGGGGGGCGACCTGCCGGTCACTGTGAGGGCGTCAGTCAGGCAGCGGGAGGTCCAGGGGCGGCTCCAGGCACCAGCACGCCAAGCGCGTGCATGGGGCAGCAAGTCACGGGGGGCGCTCTGCCGGTCGCCGCGAGGGCGGCAGGCAGGCTGCCTTCGGCGGCTTGCCTGCGGAGGGTCCGCTGGTCCCGCAGCTTCAGTGGACCTCCCACAGGCGTGCCGCCAAATCTGCGGGACCGGGGACCTCCTGCAGGCAAGCTGCCGAAGGCAGCCTGCCTGCAGTGCTTGGGGCAGCAAAATACCTAGATCCGCCCCTGGGGAAGTCCGCCGGTCCCGCGGCTTCGGCGGCAATTCAGCGGCGGGTATGCCGAGGGCATGGGATTGGCAGATCACCCGCAGAAATGCCCACAGGTATGCCGCCGAAGGCCGCCTGACTGCTGTGCTTGGGGCGGCAAAAAACATAGACCCGTCCCTGAATGGGAGCTGCAGAAAGTGGCCAGGCCCGCGCTGCTTCCCGCATCTCCCATTGGCTGGGAACGGTGAACTGCGGCCACTGAGAGCTGCGGATAGCCGTGCAAATGTAAACAAATGGTCTGGCGGCCCGCCAGCAGCTTGCCCTGATGGGCCATGGGTTGCCCACCATTACTATACAGTATCTAGTCCTAAGGAGTCTCTGCTGCTGAATATTCCAACAATTACAGATGGTTCCACCCCATAAAATCCAGATCTCAACCTTCCTCAGAAATTCAGGGGTGTTTGGATCTAGGGATCTGGTTTAGGCCAAAGGGAAATGTACAAGAAATAGCAATTATCCTGTGTGTATAATGATATATAGATGGCAGCTTTTAAATGGAAGGCTTAAGGACTTAATAATGAGCTATGGAGGATTTCACGTCTAAATTCCCGTTGAGGAATTTATCAACAGTAACAAATCACCAGCCAATGTCCGGGGACTTTCAGAGAATGAATTGGTGATATTAACTCAGTACCCAGTCGTGCTGTTTATATATAAAGAACAACTTCCACCCTTCATTCTGATTAGTTTTGATCTCTGGCTGGCATTGTGGTATACGCTCATTGGCTACAGAAAACTACCATTCTTCTTAGCAAGGAAGGCTAGGATTTTAAGACGACAAGAAATACGAGCACATGAGCCATCTGATAGAACTGTCTTAACTAAAGCATTATTGAAATAGGACAGGAGTAGTTGTGACACCTTAGAGACTAACAAATTTATTTGAGCATAAGCTTTGGTGGGCTACAGCCCACTTCATCGCATGTAGGGTTATTGAAATTGTGTATCATTTCAATGTGCTATGTAGTCTGTTATGTATTGGCATGCTCATAGAAAATATCAGCCATGTATTTCATTGTAACTGATAGATATGGGCTGGACTGAAATAAGAAGGTACCGGTCTCAATCCTTTAGAGTTTTTTTTTTAATCGGAAAATAGGAGAGGGAAAGGGGGATAACAGATTTTCATCTGGTGTGAATTGGTTAAAGTCCAGGGTAGTCAATGGAGCTATATGAGATTACACCACCTGGGAATCTGGTCTGATGTGTGCTATTAATTTGCTGTTATGGATTCAGATGATAAAAGAAGAACCAGTGATGTTCACCTGAGTGTGTCCACTGGCAGACAACATTACAATAAATAATAGTCTGCACCTTTCCAAGTAAGGCTCTCAGTGTGCTCTAAATGAAAGGCTTTCTTAACATACCCCTGAACAACATCAAGCCTGACCATAATCCAGAGAGCATTGTTAATCGTAGACATTTTGAAATGTACAAGTGGAATTAGACTCCCAGCTCCCGTTAACTTCAGTAGGAGTTGGGCACTTAACTTCTCTGAAAATCCTAGTCACTGTATTTTGAATATGTTCTGACTTTCTAAATAGTCTGCATTTTTGTTTTAAAAAAAACAACATATGTATATTGTGATACCTGGAGTAAATTTCTGTCCAAACATTTCAGGAATTCAGCACATCATCCCCTTCCGCCACCCCCTTCTCCCCAAAAAACCCACAAAACAAAACTAACAACCACCAACACAGAGTTATACTCCAGATTGGTCAAGGCTCTGGTTTATTTTCCAAATTGAGTCCTCAGGCAATAAGAATAAATGTAATCCTGCCTCTCATCTCCCTTTTGAGATTTAAGGACAGGAATATTTTTAACAGGAAGAAAGAGAAGGCTAAGGGGTCAGATACAGTACAGTTCCCTGGAGAAAGAAAATGAATTTCATACTTTTCCTCCTTTTTACCTCTATCTTGTGGTTCTATGAGCCAAGTATCCACATGTCAGATTAGGACTGGATAGCAACTAGAAAATTTAATGATTGCTTGTGAAAAGAGAATTAATTATTTCTGGAGTAGGTGAGAGAGTAGGTTAACAAACACAACCAATACATGTATATCAGAGCAGAGATCCATACTTTTCATAGTGCCACGCCTTTCTTAGGAGATAAACTGCTGCATGAGCCTGAGGTTTATTAATCTCCTTCGTGGTGAACACAAGTAGAGCACTTTGCACTAATCTAGCTTGGAGATGGCAAGACCTTACTAATAAGTTGTTCAAAAGCCTACTAAAATCTTCTATCAATCTTCTTTCATCTTAACTAGTTCACGGTAGCTATTGATAATTTTTCTTTAATAATGGGGAATGATCAAATTTTTAAAGTCTCCTTTAAAGTTTGAATACAGTTATAAAAGTGAATATGTGAAATCAACACCTTCTTCCACCCCTTGTTTGGCACAGAGTATGTCTGCACTGCAAAAAACGACCTGCAGCAGTGAGTCTCCGAGCCTCGGTCAGCTGATGCAGGCGCAAGCAATGGGGCTAAAAACATGTGTAGACATTCAGGCCCAAACTGGAGCCTGGGTTCTGTGATACCCGCCTCGTTGGGTTTCAGAGCTTGGGCTCCAGTCCAAGTAGGAATGTCTACACTGCTATTCTTAGCCCCATAGCACAAACCTGTGAATCTGAGTCAGTAGATCTGCGCTCTGAGACTCACTGCTGCGGGTATCTCCTTGCAGTGCAGCCATGCCCTTAGTCAGATCTACCTGTTTGATTGCCAGACCCAACTTTTTATTTCTATCCTTCACGCCGATACAGCTATGGGACAGTGAGCTGGTATCTTGTATACCTTGTTTATCAGTACAATTTGTCAGTTAAGTCTAAAGTCCCCAACTCAGTAAAGCACCAAAGCATGATCTTAAATTTAAGCATGTGCTTAGATGTTTCACTGGCCAGGAATAAATTTAAATCACATGGTTAAGTATATGGCTGAGTTTGGTTCCCCCCCTTCCCTAAGCTGATGGATGCAAAGAAAGCAACTTGATTCCATGTTCCAACATAAATTTGTAGAACAGACAGAAAACTGTTAGCATCTTTTGTGTTCTCTAGCTGTCCATGCCCTTTGTTTGCCTTTCCCTGTTTATTTGTTATGCAATGTTAGTTAACTTGAAAACAAATAAACTGTTTAAATATGCAGTAAGGAAAAACATTCTTTTGACTTGTAAGATGAGCACACGTGATTGGGTGGAATGGAAAGAGAACAATTAGAGTCTTACAATATTGTTTTCCCAAAATCACTTTTCTGACTACAGCCTTGAACATGAGGGTTTCGCTGATATCGCTTTCTGAGTCAATAATTGGATTTCCATCCAAGTAAAACAAATTCAACACAACATGTGAATAAAGAGATAAGGCTTATGAATATTCCTGATGTAAAGAAACCAATAAAATATCTGCTATGCATGGTTAAATTAAAAATAAACAAACTTTTCATCCTAAAAGCCACTCTCCAAATTATAACAATTTCAAATAGATCTCTTAAAAAAACAAAGGCAAGCATCAATATGATTTTAATCTCAACTGTTGTAGCCTCAAAATGTAAATTTGCAAAGAAAAATCCATACTAACTTTTGAGAGGACTATATGTATTTCACAGTCTCCAGTTCTTACACAAGCTTACAGTTTATTTCACATAAAGGGAACGTGATTCCTGCAAGTGTAATATCAAAGTCTGTGAAGACCAAAAGTCTTCACAAATTGCAAGAATATAATGTGGTGTGCAGCATCTGAAATTACACTTCTAAACTTGTGAAGAGAATGAAACTAGCATATTGTGTTCCTGTTACTGTACAGTTAAATGGTGACAGAGATAATATAAGAATGCAAACATAGCCAGGCCTCTTCATATAATCCATTCCTTTGTGATGAAGAATATAATATTGGCCCTAAAAAGTTATTCTTGTGATAATAATTATAATAATGGGTGATATTCACCCATAGTTAATCCAGTTCCAAGTAACCCGATGGCCCTTTACACTTTCTAATTGTAGGTTCCTGAATTTATGACCTTTTTCAATATTTCTCTCCCATTCACCTTTTGTGTCTAAAAACAGCACTGTCAAAGAGGGATTGGGGTAGGGGGGATATGTACAAAAATGGCAGGGTTTTTTGTGAATGTCTCCTGTATGCCAGCAACATCCTTACAAACAGCTGATACTTATCAGCGGTGTTTGGAAACTGTCTGATATCATCCATCTGCTTTACAGTTCAATCACAATGTTGTTTACTATAAAATGGAAAACACTGAGAATAGAAGCACATTTACTCATGCCAATCAAGCTGTTCTGAGTGTCTAGCTTGCCAACAGATTGCTGATAATAGATGCAACATTCTGCTGTTGAAAAAGTTTAGCGAAATTTAGGAAGCAAGTGCCCTGCACAATTCCTGGGGCTAGAATGGATGGCCACAAGGCAGGCCCTGTGTAAAGCTTTTGGCAACAGGCTAATTCTCAAATTCAAGTTGGTCTCACGTATGTAAAATATCAGGCAATTCCTCTTAGCAGCCTGATTGCAATCCCTATGCTTTGTTTGATATAGCTTAAATGAGTTCCTTTTATGCAGATGATGGTGTCATGGGTCTTTTATTCCTTGAGGATCTAAGGCTGGATGCTACTATTCTGATGATTTGATCTTCTGTTTCAAACATCTAATTAGTGACTATTTTCCCCCCTAACCATCTCCCTCTGGTGCTTTAATGTAACCTTTTCATGCTTTTGTCATCTCAGCTCTCACTGTAAGAGTGCACGATCTCCCCAGGCATTACAGCCACGCACTGCTTTACAGGTGCATTCTGCTACCACCACAACAAAATGTGTTACTTCAATTCGTTCAGTTTTCTCTTTATAATGTACATCACAGTGAAGTCTCAAATCCCCATGCTCATTCCTGTAGGCTACTGCACAGGAACAAGTCTTAATCTAAAAAATAATAAAAAGAGCAACACCAAACCCATCTTTTTTGTTCCAATTTTGCAGGTCTTGAAGGTGACAGTAGTTCAAAAGCTATGTAATGTCTGGAATAGAGATTTGTCATCCTTTTCATGCACTCCAGTACCAGGCAATACTGTTTGGTGATAGGAAGCCCATGCAAGCTTCTGCCCCAATCCCCTCTATCTTGAATAAAGTTCATGTAAACTTAATTTTTGTATTTTCATGTGTGTAAACCCTTGTAGTTTCTGGTGATAATGCAGAATACCCTTGAGTAAGAGGCTGTTCTTTATAGATTTCTGGTCTAAGATGGAAGTATAAAAATGTTGGGAGAGACCTGTTTTTGTGAGATGTTGAGTCCAGTTTTTGTAGATACAAAGAAGTGCAAATAGTGTGAATAAATGCATGCATTGGGTGATTCCCAAACCAAATGCATTAGTCTTTTGAAGCCCTCCCATCATTAGTTAACAGTGACTCATATTTTGTTAATATCCCAGACTAACCAAGTGAATAGGAATGAAGGTATGGACAATTTTTACATAGAAAATACAGAAATATGACCTGTTATACAAAGTTGTTTGTAAGACTTAACATTATTTGGCCCACTAAGTAGTTAGCATTAAGCTTAATTTCTTCAGTCTTTGCACCCTGGGAACATGAAGACATAAAATAATGAGTCATAACAGCCGAAAAGTCAGTAGGTTAATATTAAAGGCTACTGTCAATGTATTCACAGTCTCCTTTGATCAAATTGTGCTTAGTGCTGGTAGAAAAATAGACATTAATATTCTAATTCTCTATTATTACCCAGTAACCAAGTAGTCTTCATTAATAAGGATCAAAACATAACATCAGATTTCTTGTACATTACATAAATGGGATATGTGTTTTCTGTGTGTATTTGTATATGTATCAGTATCTATTGTAGGCAGGGGTACTACATGACAATTTTCTGTTCAGATTTCTGACCAGGACCCTAGAAAAAATGAAAGGCGATACCACACTGCACCTGGGACTCCATTTCAAATATCACAGTAAGTCCAGCACAAACTGAGACAGTACTTAAGGAGTTGAGTCAATTCTTCATAAATGTGCATAGTTGACAGACATGATCAATAAAACTCATCATTGATATACTTCACTAACGAGTGCCAAGCTTGGTGAACACTTCAAAAGAACTTCCATTCACTCAGCTGGGAGTAGATCAAAACGCACTGCAGCACATTTAATGCACAGTAGCAGGGTCTGCACGGCCAGTTAGTGCGCGGCAAGTTAGTGCACTTATACCCCAGCTTACAGATAAAGAACTCCCTGCCAGTGGAATGCCATGGATTTTAATGGGAGTCTTGCCTGAGTAAGAAAACCAGGATCAAGCCCTGAATTTTCCTATGGATCAATTCCCTCTTATTATTTCTAGTTATATGCTTTAAATCTTCCTAAACAATTCCCCTCCCTCCCTGATGTTTACGCCCTTCAGAGAGCTATGTAGACAGTTATCACCTTCTCCTTAGCCAAGCTATAAATATTTATTTCCTATAATCTTTCCCATAAGTCATTCCCTCCAGCTTCTCTGAATGTGATCTTGTCATTACTGTTAATATACAGGATCAGCAGCTCAGCTTCCTCCTGTGCTTGGAGCAGTTTGAAACTGCCCTATATCATGGCGCTGCCAATATTGTGTAGATGGAGAGCCAATATGTGACCATCCAAGACTTTGTGAGCTGGAGGGGGGCATGTTTGTTGCCAGCATTGAATGTTTCTGCTGCACCGCTCAATTTTTGAAAGGGAGGGGCGGGGGACAAAATACACCACTTGGTAACCTTGAAAATGCTTTTCAGTGGTCAAGTCTAACAGAAAGTACTACAATAGAAATGAGCTTTTTGGCACAAAAGACAGGCTATTAACCTCCTGTCAGTCTGGCTTGTCAGGCAGCCTGCTGAATCTTCATTTATTTGTACAATGCTGGCTTTTTTTGAGTTATAAGAAAGGGAACATGTCTCCATATATACCCTGGGAGATTTTAGTTGTGAGATGTGACTTCGCTTGGATTTCATTTTCAAGCAAAAGAGATCTGAGTTCTATTTCCTCCATTAACAGATGAAAATGGGACCAATGGTAGTAAACTTCCATTAAGTTTGCTATTTCAGAGTGACGCTTAAGTTTGCTACTAGAGACTTCCCTTGATGAGTCTGTGATAAAATTAAACAAACAGGAATCTTATAGGCACTTCTGAATGTTCTGTATATTTCTTTTCTGAGTTAAAATTTAGTCCCTGTCTAGACTATTTGAAGTAGTGATGTAAGCAATTGAAATAAACACATCTGTAATTCATGGATAAAGAACTATTTTCACTTCGGAACCTGTTCCCTTTGATCTGCTTCATAGAGACAGCCCTATTGAAAATGGGGCTATTACATTGTTATTACTGTGCAGTACTTTAGTTCCTGAGAAAGTCTTGTGCTTTAAATATAAAGATTTAAATAAGTGGTTTGAAATTCTGAATATGCTGAACTATAGTTCCAGCACAAGGTTAAAAGTTGATTGGGCAGCTGCAGAATGCTTTCAATTATATCACTGGTTGTACAATATGCCACCAGCAATGTTGCTAGCTATGTAGATTTGATTCCTTTGAATGTGATATGAAAAATTATAAAAACTAAGTGAAATTAATGATTTATCAGGAGATAGAAGATACTTTTAAATGAATGTCCCTGCCCAAAATGCTTTCAAAGTGACTCATGGGAATTTAGATATGACTCTTCCTACAGTTAAGGAACTCCAGTGGCAACCGGGACAATGCATCAGTGTACCCATGTCTTCCAAAATGCATATACCTGTGCCAGAATGATAACATGACAGAATGAGAGCCCTTTTCTGTAGGTAATAGCTGCATGTTCAGCACAAGAATTGTAGTAGACGTAATGTTGGTAACAATGTAAACTTCCCCATCATGTGGAAATGTGGAGTTTTAAGATTCCATATACACCACTTAGATCTCCCTTTTCTGTAGGAGCGTAGTTTTCTTTTCTCTGCTTTAGTTAAGGTTCAGGAAGTGAAGGCAACTGCCCTATGCATTCCAATCTCTTCCAGTATATTCTAGACTGTTGCAGTTCCTGATGTCTTTAGACTTTTAAAAGGGCATAAATCAGTCTACAGCTTCCAAGGTAAGCTGCTTGTATATCTCCTCCCTTGCTTTCCCGGTCAGGTTTGCTGTTCTTGTACCAAATTAGCTTTTAGTTGCTTGCATCAGTGTTGCCGCCTTCATGTTACAGTTCAAAAAATAAAAATAAAAAAAATCGGGCCCATTTCTTCAGGCAATGCAAGTATAAAGATGCTTGTACATGTTGCCTGCAGCCAGCAGTCTCTCAGCTGAGGACATTGCATTGTGTAGTTAATCACTTGATACTTCATTTAGAAACTGCCTAACATGTTTCCTTCCACCTTCTTCAAATTTGCCAGGTACTCAGTATTTCTCTTTCTAGCTCATTCCATCAGTATATATTGAATAAAGTTTGTGCTGAGAAATAATATCCCCCTTAAATTTTCAACTAAGTCCTGAAAACTGTTTTTTTTTTCAATTTCAATGTACGACAGGTCGTCTTCCCCATTCTGGCTAAAATATGCAGCCTTATGACTTTCGTTAGCAGTAATTTCATCTACACGGAAGGACTAATCAAGGTATTTAGCATGCTGTACATGTGGGGAAACTCTTCACTGTCACTACATTTAAACAGCCATCTTAACCTTGTGGATCCGATCTGAGGTAATTGTTCAGGGAGCAAATAGGAATCTTTTAGCCAGTGGTTTTCAGATTAGTTCATGTTGTTGACTGCTAAGCAGCCCTCGTGTGGTTACCTTCTCTCCAAACCCCAACTCCATACCTTCCCTGCAACAAGTTAGAGCTCTGTTTCCAAAATATGTGACGGGCGCTGCTTCTTGCTTATCACCCCCCTTTTTGTATCTCTGTTGCTTGCCTCCCCTTGCAAGATGTAGGACTTCACATTCTATGTTAATACTGAATCCCCCTTCCCCACTTGCACTTTATATTGCCATCTTGTTTGTTTGCTTCCCTTCCAGTTGTCTGCAAATCAGATCACAGCTGAAAAACACCATCAAAACACTGGCTTAAAGCATTCAGCAGGAAGGAACAAGGGAGCAGCTGCAGCTGCTTTTTCTCCTGTTTCCCTGAAAATCTTCTTTAAGGAAATGTAGTTGGTAGGGCTATAATTAAGAAGCATCACTGCTTGGATACTGCTAGCTACTTTGCTGTCTTCAAAGAAGTAACTCTGGGCCACATAAGTGCTTTGCAGGCCACCAGTGATCTCTGGATCTCAACTGGAGAGTCACCGGCTTAACCTATCCAAACAGGATCCCTATCTGATCATTCGCTGTTGTCTACTGAAGAAGAAAAACCTTCACCTGGGTTTTCTTAATTATCATTTAACTTTTATTTAAACAGAGAAAATCCCAAAGGGCTAGCAAACTTGGAACAGTCCTTCTAAGCAGTTTGTAAAAAAAAAAAAAAAAAATCTTCTCAGCTGCCTGAGCCTTCTTTGCAGACCTAGAGAAGGGTGCAACCTGTGACATTAGCTGTAACAACATATCATATTATCCGGTTTACAGGCAGAATTAGCAAATAGTAACCTATTTCAGTATTTATGATTGACTGACTGTTCCTCACTTAAAATTTTGGGTGAAGCATACTTAATATTCAGGGGAGGTTTGTCAATCCAGGCACAGACTAAGCAAGAATCCCCAAAAGCTACAAAACACATTTTATGTATTCTTTATTTAACTGATAAATTCATACAGATTTAAGGATAAATTGTGTGTGGGGGGGGTCATTTAAGTGTCACGCCTGTCTGTCTTCAGTAGCAAAACACAACAGCATGACATTGGCAGAATGTAGTGCTGTGTGAAGCTCAAATCTCAGTATAGCTAATAGCACCTCAAGAAGCTGCCTTGTTACCATGGCAATTGACCATGCCCAGGAGTCACTTTATAAGAGCATTGCTGTGGTAACCACTGCTTGGTGGTGCCATGGCAGGATGGTAGCAGTTAAGCCCAGGCTTCAGGGGGGCAGGGATGGGGTTGGTAGGCCCCATGTGTGTGCTTGAGGCGCTGTGGCCAAGCAAAGAGCCTGTCTCATGCACTGCAGGCCCAGGTAGCAGTCGTGGTGGTGATGGCTCCCGCTTCCGGATCTAACTGCTGTTGCTTCACCTATAAAAAAGGTGAACTTTAATAGCTATGAAATTATAGATTGAGAGGAGGTGGACATAACTGTTTTGAGATTTGTTCCTCCCCTATTGGAAAAATCACAGACCACCAGTGCTAATGTTACTGATATTATTTATATCAAAGTATAGTCTTAAAGTAAAATGGGGTTAGGCGTCTGAAAAGGAGAGAGGTTATAAAATACTGATCAGCAATGATGCTGCCTTGGCCAGTTAATCATTATCACAATGGCTTTTCATTATACACCATACAAAATATGAAAATGATGGCTGTTCTCTTCTGCCCAGGCTTAATTCACATTTGCATTAAATTCTCACTGCATCTTATTGTACCACTGTGATATAAAAGACATTGGTATTACTGGGTGTGGATTTTATTCACTGAATAAATTGTCCTTGAATTTAACACTTATTAGCATTTGAGAAAGTACTGGAAGCGTTTGAGGAAATGTTGAAAAAGCAGGAGCTGACATACTTGCCATGATAACTTTAACAAAGCTGTATTAAAAAAGATATGCATGCAGAGATACAGTGGCATAATGAAGCCTCCCACACATATCACATAATGAAATATTTATACTATAATCATACTATTAATAAAATGATGGATCAGCCAACTCCTACTGTAATAAGACTCGGCTGAAAGACTGGGTATTGCCTTGGGGAACTAAATTCACATCCAGACAACTAAGAACTGGAAATAGGCACTCTGGACTAGCAAGGGAATTCCTGCTTCTGAATTTACCACAAGGTTGTGCAATACATGGGCTTTGTGAATACAACTGTTTCCCTCCAGTATCTAGTCCCAGTGACCATAACAGCTTTATTTCACGAGAAGCAGAGGAAAGCCTCTGCTTCTAGTGCTGATGGTCCTCCTGGATTGGCAGGATGCTGAATGCTCAGGTCGTTCTGCCATGGCCTGTCACGTTTGAACTATAGGTCAAAGATTATTAAGCAAGGTTGGTCTTGTGGGTAAAGCACTGGACTGGATCTCAGGAGGCTTGGGTTCAAGTTCCTATTTAATGCTCTGTTTAGACTTCCACTATGACTTTAGGAAAGTCACTCATGCCCTTTGGACCTACCTTTGTTCTCCATTTGTAAAATAAGGTCATACCCTTTTTCTCTCATCTGTTGTCTATGTATTTGGATTGCAAATGCTTTTGGGCAGGGAGTGTCTGTCACAGTGTTTTGTACAGCACCTAACACAGTTGGGGCCTGGAGGTGCTATTTTAATTCAAAATATAAATAATAAATTCAGGACTTGGTCCTCTTCTCATTTCTTTCTTGAATCCAAAATCCATCTTTCTGTCATTTGGTGTATGTGAAATTAGCCTGGTGATCTTATTTCAGTTCCCAGTGAATGAGTGTCTGCACTCCCAAAAATCCACCACCACAGCACGGAGGGGCAGAATTTTTGGCGATACTAGCAGACGGGCCAAGAATGGAATAGGGCCTAAATATGAACTATCATCTCTTCCTCATCAAGGTTAGGCACACTGGCTTACGTTGCTGCACATGCTATACCTATTCTGTAAACAGAGGACTTTGAACTCCACCACTGACTATCTGGCCACCTTAGAGTCTTAAATGCATACTGAAATTTCCACCTACCAAAAAGGGCTTGTCTACATACAGAAATTGACTGGAATAGCAATTGTGGAATAAACTATTCTGGAATAGCTCCTCTGTATTAGCTTCCCATATGGGCTTTACTCTGGAATAATTTAGTGCCCTTTGTGAGCTTCATGGGGAAGGGACTGTCTTTGTTGTACAGTGGCTCACATGGTGGGGTCCCAGTCCCTGATGAAGTCCTTTAGGCACAGCAGCAATACAAATAATAAATGTTGTCCCTATACTGAGCTGCGGCAGGTTTTTGAGGCCTCCCAGGTCAGTTTCCCGCATGGAGCAGAAATGGATGACTCAGGATATGTTCTTTGTGTAATTAGTTTATTGACAAAATGTACAGAAATCCTGAAGGACGAGTGGAAACAAAGAGCACATAGGCAACCCCCTATGGCAGAATCCTCAGGCCCAGTACCTCTGCCTTGTCTCGAGAGGCAGTTCTCTTCCTTGGCCTCTCCCAGGTACTCACACAGACTCACAAGGCAAAACTGTTTGCTGCTGCTTCTCTCCAGCTTCTGCTGACTCACTCCCACTGCTTAAACACATGGGGAAGCAGCCCCTCACTCTCCGGTGGCCGCATGGGTTGGTCAGGTGAGCCTGGGCGCAATTATACCCCTTTTTGATACCAACCTTTTGGCTGGTTACATGCTTGTATTCACCTTTTCCAGTACAGAACATTGCTCTTACAGTAGTGACCCTTAATGGCAGCCCATTACAATAATATGTTGGTGTAACATTCCTGGCAAGGAGTAGGAGGGAGGGGTAAGAAAAAATAACAATGAGGGTACATTGTTTTCTGGCTCCTCAAAGTGTTGTTCTACATCAGTACAGCATTTGCAAATAGTTCTGAGGGAGGCCAACCATAGGGAAGCTTTACGTGTCATCTGTGCCTATGACCCAATGTATGTATTCTCCCTGTTCTAATTTTCTTTTTTGTTCTCGCATGTCCTCCTTTATGCTGTGAAAACAGTTTGCCAAGGTGCTAGCACTTGATGCTAATAAAGCAGAAATTGGGGTCTGATTTCTGTGCATATTGCACATCCAGGATTTTTGATTATGCATTTGTATTTTGGTGGTAAAGATAGAGAACTTGATTTCTCATTGTCTTATGACTCTTCATGCTAGTAGGCAACCTAATGGGGGTATAAAGCCAGATGATTTCCCCACTGGTGCAAACCTACTTTAGAGGACAGAAAAGCCCCAAAGATCGCCCAAATATGGGGAGGCATAAAGCCACCTTTATCCCCTCCCTTCTGTCTTGTACTGAACGTAGCTGGGCCTGAATGGACAATTTGTCTGAGGAATCTGAGTAAACTGGATATTTTGCTCCCAGAACACACTTCTATTTGCCTGGAATCTTTTTCCCTGGTATTAAATGGCTGACTCTCAAAGAGCAGCTGACAATTAGATTAGGAGTTTGATACATATATTGCTGTAAGGAAATAGCTGGCACATAAATGCACAGACTACAGCCATAAAAACCTTGTTTTATCAGATCTTATAAGCTAAGCAGGGTCAGATTGTGTCACTGATAGATCTCCAAGGAAAATATAGTCATTGCTAGGAATGGCATTGGGACATCTCATTTCCCTCTGAATCTGTAATAAATCAGTGCCCCAGCACAGGTAAAGTGTGCTGCTGGAAATGCCATCTTTCGAGTGAGAAATGAAATTGAGGTTCTGACCACTTGTGTTCATGAATGATCTAGCTGATCTTACCGTTTGAAAGAAAAGAGGCTTTAACCTTATGATGATGGCCAAATGCTGAGCTAATTCAGTTTCCTTACCCATCTTCTGTTAATGTTTTGCCATTAGCACCATTGTTTATGCCTAATGTTTCTTTTCCTGGCACCTGTATTTCAACATTTCTTATTTCTGCTTAAAGGTACATACAACATTTCTTTAATCCATTCTTATTTTTACAATATAATTCATTCTACTTTCACAAATCCAATGTGTTTAAATTGAAGTGTCTATGAAACTCCATTTGGAGTGGCAAGTTGTGTGCATATTATTTCTATTAAAGAAATAACAAACTTTATATAACTTGTGTTGTCCAGGAGAAGGCTGAGCAGTACAGGGCATACATCTCTGGGAGAAAATCTTGGGGTCGCCCTGCAGTATAACCAAGGCTGGTGAGAGCCAGAGTGTAACCCAATGGTGGCTGGCAGTCTCCAGTTACACACAGACACCCAGGGTATGGTTTGCATTCTGGAAGATTGTTTGTGAGCAGCCCAGATGAAAGCCACTTCAGGAAGGCATTGTAAGGCACCTAAGGTTTTAGGCAGGGGTGACAGAACTGCTCATCAGTATGGATTGCACCCTGGTATGTCACAGCAATGTTAAACACCTGTGTTCTGCCCCAGAAGCAGCGTCACTTCCATGGTAAGTAAAGTGAAACTGGGCAGGGGGTCGGGGGGTTACCTACCTTACAGGGATGTTGAGCTTCATGTGACAGATGTTGGAAAAGAGCTTTGATACCCTTAGAGTTTTATTTTGAAGTGAAAGGGGGTAGCATTAATATGGAAAGCTGATATATTGTTACAGAGATATGGAAGTTTTAGATACTTATGATGTTTCTCATATTGATAGCAAAATAATGGCTCTGAAATATTACTGATTGTTCAGTGTATCAGAGTAACCATATAAGAAAGTGCACTTCATTCAAATTGATAACAAAAAGTGCCATTCACCACCCTCCCCATCAGCCCAATACAAACACTATGAAAACTAAATAAGAAGAACAATCACCAGCTTTCTAAATGCCCCCTCAGCCTGCTTCTGCTCCCATCAGTCAGTGGCAAAAGTCTCACTTAAATGGTAACAGGATTGGTCCCCTTATATAGGCCTAGAAAGATGAAAGTCTTCCCTGTACAGAGAGCCTCTCCAAGACCCTACAACACTATTTAAAGCCTTAACATAACTTTGTTACAAGAGTGTCCTGGGAGACATTAACACAGGGTTTCTCAAACAGGGGTCGCCGCTTGTGTAGGGAAAGCCCCTGGCGGGCCGGACCAGTGTGTTTACCTGCTCTGTCCACAGGTCCGGCTGATCGCTTCCAGCAGCTCCTATTGGCCCGGAGCAGTGATCTGCGGCCAGTGGGAGCCGCGATCAGCCGGACCTGCGGACGGGACAGGTAAACACACCGGCCCAGCCCGCCAGGGGCTTTCCCTACACAAGCGGCGACCCCTGTTTAAGAAAACCTGCATTAACATAAAATGTTGATAAGAAATAGCAGCACACAGATCATTAGCATGCAGTTACAGCCTGAAAATAATTAGTCAGATTTCAATCATTCAGATGAGTACAATATAATAATATTCTAAATATAAATTACAGCTTGTAAGGGTTTTTTTTTGTATAGTTCTTTCTTATAGTCGAGTTATCCCAAAGCGAGTTAAAATAATGAGTTGAGAAGTGGTAATGCAGTGAGTGACCTTGTCAGCAAATGCAGCAGTCATTGTGGATCATATTTTCAAAGAGCTCTATTTGCATTTAGTCACAATATAAGTGGCCAGATTTTCAAAAGCACTTTGCATGTGGAGTGCACATGGAGTGCTGCACACTCCTGAAAATCTGGCCATACGTGTCTCAAGGGGTGATGCTGGAGGGTCTTTTGAAAATCTGGCCCTTATATAGGTGCCCAAATGGGAGCAGAGCTCTTCTGAAAGTCTGATCTGAATGGTGGGTGCTGTGCATTTGAAAAGCCAGTCATGAGCACTTTTCATAAGTGCTTCCCTTGTGTTGAACAATAGGTTGCACACAGCCTTGGCAATGAGGGTATGTTGTCCTTGACACCATTGTTTGCCCTTCCTCACTTGGAACCTGCCATGAAACAGGAGCGGAGATAAACTAAGTGCAATTATCCCACCATCTGCATATACAATATGCAGCAATATCCTATGCTATTTTGCTAGTTTGTTAATCCTCAAACTTTAACACTTCATTTCTAAATCACTCAGCACTGACTGTAATATTTGGTAGATTCATATATTCAACAAAAAAATATGCCTATACTGGGGAGGATAACTGGGTCAATATGTTGATAAACCCTTATAATTAAAAGCAGATGGGTTTCTGTCCATGTGGCAAAGCTGTGATAGCTTGTGTTGTTTGCATGTTATTGCTTTGTGTTTCTTAAAGTTTCATTTTGGCATCAAACAAATCATGTTTGGTTGTTACTAGGCACTACAGTGTGAGAGCAGTTTGTAACTTATTTTGGGGGGGGGGGGTAGGGGGGAAGCATCAGATTTAGCCAGATATCAAAGATGATTTGGTGAATTTTGGCTTACACTGAGGGGAAATGCTAAACAAAGTGGCTACTGTATATTCTGTTGCCTTAGAGACTGAAACATCTGTATCCATGCAGGCAAGTGATGCAGACATGGTAAGATATGACTTCCTTGCATTCCTTGTGTTCATTTTGCTGTCAGCAGAAATGTTTTATGGTGGCAATATGCTGGAGTTCTTTTGCACTGTATTTCTCTGGTTCTGTGGCATATCTTGGACTACAAGGGCTTTTTAATTAAAGTCTAACTCTCAAGTCAGGACGCTCCCTGAGAAAAGATGCTTTCACGTGAATAATTTTTCAAGATGAACTTGGAAGGACTTGAAATGATTGTGGTACTGGTGATAATTGTTGCATTTGTGAAAGCACTTGAGCATCTGGGTCTCCTAGAAGGCAATTATGAAGGTAGGACATTAAGAAAGAGAAAATATTTGGTTCGGAAAACCATTTGCTGCAGAGCATTCTACTTTAATCTGTGTGTATGCAGTGTTCGGGTAATAGATGAACTGAACAGAAGCTCAAATAACTTAAGATGCTTTCTTTAGATAAATGAAATATGTAAGGTGTTTTGTATATCTCCATACAGTAATGCAGCTCTGATTTTAAGGAGAGTTTGACACACAGGTAATCTTAGACAATTATCTGTCTCTAATTAAGCTGGTTTCAAGAACTTCCATGCAGATCTGTATGGTTTTGGTAAACTATAAATTGTATACTGGAGCTCTGATCAAGATGAAGCTTTTCATGTTAGTAAGTTTATTGTTATAACTTATCATTTGTTCTAATTGTTTGAAGCACTATTTATTATGACGTATTGGCTAAAGTTGCCGGTACAATAGAAAACACTAAGGTTATTTGCAAGCACTTTTCTATGATAAACAATTCCTTTGTCAGACCTTCGCCGTTTTTAAAGAATGTTTATTGTTAACATCTCTTCTTAGCCTTGATATCTAGCCTCATGAATGTTTCAGGAGAATACTGATTGCAATGTAAATATCCTTTGTTGAAGATACTTGCAAAGGATTGACTGTGAAAGATGCTCTACTTTTAGTTTCTTCAGTCAGTTTTACAAACAGTGTCATTCATGCAGAAACATGGAAACATTAAATAGATAAAGGCATGAAGCTGAATTTTGTACAATGATCTTTTAAACCAAAATATGGCTATGGCGACTGCTTCATTGTTTAAAGCAAGCAATAGATTTACAGTGAAGTCTAAGTGTCCCTGAATTTGATATACCTTGGAACAGCTGCTTTTTATGGGAACTTTAGGGCCATTTTTCATGGTGAGCTACAAGTACGCAGGTATTTAAATAACCTTCAGCTAACCACTGATACTCAACAATTACTCTTCCCTGTTTCAGAGCTTATGACAATCTACAAAAGATAAAGTTGGTAGCCCCATATGAACTACTTGACAAAGTTTAGTACAAGGTTTCCAGGAAACTAGCAGCAAGTACTTAATTGGGAGAACAGTTGTAAAACTTGGTCAGTGATTGTGTGCTTTACTTACTAATTCTAGTTTGCATATCTGGTTCTCATTCTTGCTGTCTTTTGAACATCTTTTTCCTAACCTCCTAGATGCTTAGAAAAATGAGAGGTAAGTGGAGATAACATTTTGAAGCTATATCTATGTCCTTGAGCAACTGCTTTATTTATTGGCTTTAGCATTGCAACTTATGTTAAAAGAAGATGTTGCAAATGAGACTTACTGCTTACAGAGAAACACAATTATTTTGGCTTTCATCAGCCTTTCAAAGACTTTGCACTCTTTATCATAGGATACATCTTCCCTGATATATGGTTAATACTGTCCAGCTTCAGCAAAGTCCATTTGTTCAAATGCAACAATTCACGTATTTTCTGAATTCCTTTGTTATCTGAATAAATATAAAAAGGAAATGCTATTTTGCATCTTGGTAAGCAATGAGAACTGAAGGAAATTTAAGAAGAAAATGCTACTGATTTGTTAGCATTAGGTGGGTACATGGTCCCCGTGTCTGACCACCTCAGATAGTTTCAAAGAATGCTGATATTATCTGTGGGGAATTGCACATTTGGTACCATTAACTTTTAAGGGGTGATTGCTTGGCATATTTGCATTTCTTAGAGGAAAATATAGTTGGATATGATTGTTTTCTGAAGCAGGTTAGTTTAAGATGTTTATTTGACAGTAGGTCAGAGTTATTTTTTGTATTATGCTGAAAATAGCATATGGCAAATTTTGTTTGATGCTATAACATCAAAGGACCTCCCAGAATAATAATTAGTTTGAATCAGAGTCAGTATTTATCTTAATTTCATGACATAAACAGTTATTTTATGTACTTAAACAGATACTGTTTCTCCAGATGGGTGTGGAAGTACATAAACACCTCTTCCCCATGCACACACGTGTATGTGTGTACCCTATTTTTCTGTGTTTTTAATATGCCTTTTATCACTGTGGTATCTTAGAGATAACATGGAGAAACACCAAATCTGCTTAAATGAGTTGTTGCATAGCATTTTCATGTTGCGCAGCAGAGGATATTGAAATCTCCATTAGAATGCATTGACTCTCAAATCTTGTGTACTGTGTTGGTACAGAAAATCATTACATTTCATACAGATCCTGTGGTTGCTGTTCTATTGGACAAGATGCTGATACCTCTATTACTAGTCCCATTCAAGTCAATGGGATTTCTGTAGAATAAACTGCTACTCACCATGTGTAAAGGTATAGTAATCTAGTCCCATATATTTAACTTTTTGGAGCTACGACGTACTAAAATTTATTAAGTGCTTGAAACCCAGGTATGTTGGTAGCACTTCATCAAGAGAAGAATAGAGAAGAAACAAACTTCTGTGGATACCCTTAATTAGGCAAGAACGAAATGTATGTCTAATACACCAGGCAGCAGAAATGTGTGCACTAAAACTCAAATATGCATATGGTTTGCTTGGTAAATTAGATGCTTAACTAGCAAATAAGCAAAAAGCTAATTTACACTGAAAACACTTATTAAACTATGCTGTATACAGACAAAGACTTTTTGTTAATATTTATTTCTTATTAGCACCATACATTGAAGTGGGCAGGGGTGGCTCCAGGCACCAGCACGCCAAGCGTGTGCCTGGGGCAGCAAGCCACGGGGGGCACTCTGCCAGGCACCGCGAGGGCGGCAGGCAAGTTGCCTTTGGCGGCATGCTTGTGGAGGGTCCGCTGGTCCCGCGGCTTCGGCGGACCTCCCGCAGGCGTGCCGCCAAATCCACGGGACCGGGGACCTCCCGCAGGCAAGCCGCCGAAGGCAGCCTGCCTGCTGTGTTTGGGGCGGCAAAATACCTAGAGCCGCCCCTGGAAGTGGGTAAGTATTATATCCAATGTATGTACATATTAATAAATTTGAGGCAGAAGCTCAGATTTGCCATTGATATAAGCAGGCAAAGAGCTCTATGGAACTCCCACTTTTGGGAGAAATGATATTGCCTTTCAGAAATTAAGGTAAACTTTTCCAAAAGTGGCCACTGACTTAGTGTGCCTTTTGTGAGTTCTCAATTCCAGCTGCCCTTCCACATCTGAGGTTCAGAACAACTGGGTGTTCCCAACTGTAGCTGAAGCCCAGACTAGCTGTGGGTTCTCTGTGCTTCTATATAATTGTGTCCTTAGTAGTGTTAAGTGGAGTTCCCGAAGTTAGAGGCAACTGTGGACATTTAGTCTAAGCCATTTAGGTTATGTCTACATTGCAATTAAACATCCACTGTTGGGCCAGGTCAGCAGACTCAGGCTCAGGGGCTGTGTAATTGCAGTGTAGATGTTCAGGCTCAGGCTGGAGCCCTGTCTCTGGGACCCTCCCCCATCATGAGGTCCCCCAGAGCCCCGGTTTCTGGCTGAGCCTATATGTCTACACTGCAATTAAACAGCTCTTTAGCCTGAGCTCCTTAACCTATGTCAGCTGACAAGGGCCAGTTTTTAACTGCAATATAGACATACCCACAGTTTCATTGGCAGAGCTGATAAGAATTTGAGAGTTCCTGGTTCCCAGTTCCATGTTAGTTCCACTTGTCCATGCTGTCTCTGTGTATTCAAAGGGCATGACTTTGTGCATTTTGTTGAGAAAGAACCAGCAGCTATAACTCACCAGACTTTCTGTGCCCCATCTTGAGGTCCTTACTCAGGGAAATTACCCTTGAGTCAGGGTTTGATTTATTTGACATAGACCAGAGAATAATGAGCATAGTGTAAAAAAAAAATCCCTGAAGGTTTAAAACCTGTTCAGAAAACCCAGAAAACATTTATATCAAATAAAACCCTCAACGCTCTTCCCTGACTGCTCATGCATATTAAAAAGTACCGGTGAAAGTTTATGCCATCAGTTTACTAAACAAATTGACATTCTAATCATAGAATCCTAGAAGATTAGGGTTGGAAGAGACCTCAGGAGTTCATCTAGTCCAACCCCTTGCTCAGAGCAGGATCAAAACCAACTAAATCATCCTAGTAAGGGCTTTGTCAAGCCAGGCCTTAAAAACCTCTAAGGATAGAGATTCTACCACCTCCCTAGGTAACCCATTCCAGTGCTTTACCACCCTCCTAGTGAAGTAGTTTTTCCTAATATTCAACCTAGACCTCCACCACTGTAACTTGAGACCATTGCTCCTTGTTCTGTCATCTGCCACCATTGAGAACAGCCTAGCTCCATCCTCTCTGGAAGTCCCCCTTCAGGTAGTTGAAGACTATCAAATCCCCCCTCACTCTTCTCTTCTGCAGACTAAATAAGCCCAGTTCCCTCAGCCTGTCCTCATAAGTCAGGTGCCCCAGCTTCCTAATCATTTCTGTTGCCCTCTGATGGGCTCTCTCCAATTTGTCCACATCCTTTCTGTAGTGGGGGACCCAAAACTGGATGCAGTACTCCACATATAGCCTCACCAGTGCTGAATAGAGGGGAATAAGCATTTCCCTTGATCTGCTGGCAATGCTCCTACTAATACAGCCCCATATGCCTTTAGCCTTTTTGGCAACAAGGGCACACTGCTGACTCATATCCAGCTTCTTGTCCACTGTAATCCCCAGGTCCTTTTCTGCAGACCTGCTGCTTAGCCACTCGGTCCCCAGCCCGTAGCTGTGCATGGGATTCTTCCTTCCTAAATGCAGGACTCTGCACTTGTCCTTGTTGAAACCTCATCAGATTTCTTTTGGCCTAATCCTCCAGTTTGTCTAGGTCACTCTGGACCCTATCCCTACCCTCCAGCATATCTACTTCTCCCCTCAGTTTAATGTCATCTTCAAACTTGCTGAGAGTGCAATCCATCCCATAATCCAGATAATTAATTAAGATGCTGAACAAAACCGGCACCAGGATCAACCCCTGGGGCACTCCGCTTGATACTGGCTGCCCACTAGACATCGAGCTGTTGATCATTACCCATTGAGCCCAACGATCTAGCCAGCTAATAGAGCTCAGCATTTTGAAAATTTCCCCTGGATGAAACTGCCTTCTCTACAGGGCCGGCTCCAGCATTTTTGCCGCCCCAAGCAGTGAAGTGAAAAAAAAAAAAAGCCGCGATTGGCAACACTTTGGCAGCAGCTCTACCAAGAGGCACTGAGGGACTTGCTACCGAATTGCCGCCGAAGACCCGGATGTGCGACCCCTTTCCATTGGCCACCCCAAGCACCTGCTTTCTTCACTGGTGCCTGGAGCTGGCCCTGCTTCTCTAACTTCAGTGAATGGGTTCTGTGAGGCAGAACTAGATGGACAATGGAGGACTTGGAATCCCCCACAGGCAGGCCCTATGGCAGCCCCCCAACTTCTCTGTGACTGGTGTGGAAAAGGGGTAACTATCCCTGCACAAAGGGTTATATGCATTATTATGGACCCTCCTCCCCAAACCCTAAACTTGCACTCTGTGCTGGCCTAAGCAGAGCTGGATCACACTTTGCTGTAAGTGGGAGGGGGAAGTATTAACAACTCCACGCATGCTTTTTTTGCAGCTGTTCACCTCCTGTACAGTGGAACCACGAAGGTTCCAGTTGAATGGGTGTTGAGTAGTGAACAAACTGTTTAAAACAAAGTAAGATCAATCTGGGGCACTCTAAAATCTGGACTACTGGCTCCAAAAATCTGTGTGCATTGTTAAATGGCAAGTCTAAAATACCACGTCCCACTCTCCTTTAACTTGCCCTCTGCCTCCTAGCTTGAGATTACCACCCTAATCATTATTTCTATACCATTTTTCATAATTATTTCAAATATGAAATCTTAGCCCCTCGCAGGGTTTCTGCCTGGCTGACAGCCATCCTGTCATGCTGATTTCAAGTAGCTGCTTCAGTGTGGAGCCAGATTCATGCTCAGCACTGAGAGTGCTCATTGGTGAGCAGGAGCAGCTGCCACAGTTTCTCAGTCAGACAGGAATCTAATGGGACAGCAGCAGTAACTCAATGAGCTTGGAAGAACTTTGTTGCTAGAGTCTAAATATCTCACAAACTGCTCCCTGCGGGTTGTAACATTGTATCAAATATATATTTATACTGTATAATGAGTTGTCTGTAGCTGCTAGCTTATTCTGTGTGATTCTAGATGGCTGTAAAGCGCATTAATGCTAGAGAAATAGACAGCACCCTCGCAAACTCCAGAAAAAGAGAGCTACTATGCAGATCCTGCCATTCAGCCACAACCACAAAAACCTGCCCGGTATTGGGCAGAGGTACATCAGGTGAACAGATACAAAATTAGCTTATACATGGCCACACACACACTATGTGCCAATTAGAACTGAGTGACTATTTTGGGACAAATGGTTTATTTGCCAAAACCATGTGTCCATTTGACAGAAATTTGTCCAAAACAATTCTGGAGGAGGACTCCCTGACCATCTTTATTCCAGTGGTTAGGACATTCTCCTGGACTGTGGGAGACCTGCCTTGAATTCCCCACTCTGCTTGAATTAGAGAAGGGCTTTGAACTTGGGCCCCCACTGAGTTATGGGGTCTTCTGTGGCCCATCTCTCAATCTCTGCTGTTTGAAGCTGTTCTACTCTATAAATAAACTGTCATTACAGGGTGGGACTCAAATTTGCATCCTCACCTCCTATGTGAGTGCCCCAACCACCATGCTATAGAGACAGTCTCATTCTTTGTCCCTGACCCAATGACTTGTCATTGTCATCACAAATGCCTGTGTATTGCCATTATGAAGAGTAATCTGTCATTTCACCCAAAACAGATTTTTTTCAGTTCACCAAAATATTTTGCTATTTTTCGATTTGATCAACCTGAACAGCTTTTTTTTTTTTAATTCATTCATTTTTCAGAACTACCAATTCTCATGGCAATAGACTGAGGTTAGTACTGTGTAATTTTGCATATTTAAATGGGTCAGATTCTGCTTTGTTACATCAGTGTAAATGGAGAGTGATGCCACAGAGCTCAGAGCACTCGCTGGCAATCTAATAGGAGAAAGGACTCCCATGGCTCCAAGAGGGGTGGTTCCCTTGGAATAACCAAGCACTTTGCAAGTAAATTCAGGGGAGGGGCTGTTGAGGGAACCTGAGGGAGGGGAGGCTGGGGAGTTGTTCCTCATGGCAGCTGGATTTCATAGAATTCAAATTGCCATTGGAACATGCAGGGCCACTCCCCCTGTAGATTTGCCAGGGTACTTACATTAATCCGGCTTCTATTTATTTTCTTTAGGAAGTGTGACTGGATGACTCCTCCCTTCACCTGTAATTTTAGGGCTCAATTCTGTCACCTTCATTTCATCTGAGCAATCTCTTACTCATGAAGTAGCTCCACTGAAGTCAATAGGACTAACCAGGTACTGCTGAACATGAGAGAAGGTCACAGAATCTGGCCCTTTGTGGAAATGTTCATTCTGAGGTTGTAGTAGGGAAACTTGGAACCAGGAATTTATGAGATGAAACCATAGCTCTGAGCCTGCCCATATGTTGGGGAAGTTGAGATGCAGATGCTGCAGCTCAGACCCATCTGTTTTAGTGATAACTTTTTTAATTAATATCATTGCAATGGAAATGCCAATAAGCTCTTGATCCAGGGACGCACATGACAGTATTGCTACATGCAGAGCAGAGAGTTTGGCTGACTGGCATAATGAGGTCAATGTGAACAAGAGAACTCAGATTAGTATCAGTAGGGTTATCAGAAGTCAAAGATGTTATGCATCCAAAGAAACATAATGTCAGTAGTGTTGGAAACTCATGTTCACAAATAAATGGAAAGGCCTGATTTAGTACTGTCCAATGTCCCATGTTCTCTTAGTTGCTGTCTGTCACCATATAATGGAAAATGATGATCAGAGTTGTACTAGTTTGTTTATAATGGCTGTAGCATAACTATTTGCAGTTTTCAGAGTAGCAGCCGTGTTAGTCTGTATCCGCAAAAAGAACAGAAGTACTTGTGGCACCATAGAGACTAACAAATTTATTTCAGCATGAGCTTTCGTGAGCTACAGCTCACTTCTTTGGATGCATAGAATGGAACACACAGACAGGAGATATTTATACATACAGAGAACATGCAAAGGTGGAAGTATGCATGTGTGTTCCATTCTATGCATCCGAAGAAGTGAGCTGTAGCTCACGAAAGCTCATGCTGAAATAAACTTGTTAGTCTCTAAGGTGCCACAAGTACTCCTGTTCTACTTGCAGTTTGTTTTCTCTATATGTTAGAAGGTGGAAGATACACGCTGTGTCTTTGCCTTCAATTTTTTGCTTACAGAAACTGCTCTAAAGAAAGTCCTCTGGCTGTTAGGTTTAGCTGCCATTATCTAGAAAGAGTTGGTTGAACTATTCATCACTAACAATTTATTTGAAAAATTGTACTATTTTTTCCTGTTCATGAAACTGACCGTGCAACAGCTGATGATTTTTAGTAATCTGTTCATTATCCCAAGTAGTTAAATTAATAGACTTTAAGAATATATATGTGAGCTTTGGATTCTACAAGAACTGTTTGTAGCAATTGCTCCATCAATTTGCTGTTCAGGCTTTATGATTGGTCACTTACTCTGTTACAGGGAATTGTTTGTTTCCTGGTTGACTGACCTAACCTTTAAACTACTTACACCCACAAGGAATTGAATCATATCTGGAAATGCACTGCTTCTGAACATCCATAGAGATTAAACAGAAGTTGTACAAATGTTCATGAACAGTGAGTAATAAAAGGGTGTGAACATGCAGAATAGAAAGCAAGTTGCTAATTTGTTAAAGGATTTACTAAAAAAGGTTTTTTACAACTAATTGACATTTCTAGACCTCTAAACCTGAGTGGCTTGTGAGATCTGGCTGTCAACACAAAGGACTTTAAACAAAGATGTGGTTCCCCCACCCCATGTCCCATGGCAAGCCTTTTAATCTCTATGCCCCAATTCATTCATGTGTAAAATGGGGATAAAAAGTCTTACTTGACTCTCAGGTGCACTGGGAGGCTTAATTTTGTTCATAAAGCACTTTGAGGTCCTTGAATGAAAGGAACAAAATTATTAAATTCTAAAACTATAGAAGTTGGTAACACAGAGACTGAACATGTATAATATAAGGCTTTCCTAACTCTAGTGACAGAACATTTACATGATCAACTAATTATTTACACTGCAGTGACCAGGAATGCAAGTGTCATGAGATTTCTGGGCACTGTATGTGAAACACAAGACTAGGGACCAAAATTCCATTCTACTCACCACAGAATTTGTATTAATTTTGGATTGGAATAGTTAATGATAGAGAATACCTTTTTGTTGATTGTATCTACCTGCAAGGGCACTATCGACTCATCTAAGAGTGCTTGGTGCTGTACAAGTAAATACAGAGAGACAGGGCTAAATGCTCAGCTGATGAAAACTGGTGTAGCTCCTGTGGCACAGCCTCTGCTCTTCAGCTGTTAAACTGATACTACTCAAATAAATAAAGGCTTTTACATATATTTTTAGCTTCCGCAAGTGGATGAGGAGAAAAGAGGAAAAATGGGATGAAGAGAAAGAATATGCCCCTCTTTTGTTAGGAGCTCAGTTGAGGTTTGAGGAGAGGGCACTAAAAATATAACAGTACAAATAACAGGTTCTCTTTAGTCTGTAGTGGCTTCAACCCAAGCCATACAAGGCTTATCATTCCTCTTGCAATCCCCTCTAAAGATTTATCCTTTCTGGTTAGTCCCTGTCTTCCACTGTGACATAAATTGAGAGCACTTTTTTTTAAAACATGACTGAAATTCTATGTTGTTTCTTTTAAAATTCCTTTTCAGTATCTTCCCATTCCACATGGACTGAATGGAATTGATTTCACTCCCTGCCACTGTGCTATCATCCCATTCTTCCTTCATATCAAGGAGAAAGTTAATTTTTACTCTTGCAGGCAGCCTATTAAATTGAAAAAGCAGCTGATATAAGCATAAAAATCCTAGACCTGGGATATCAACAAGGACAACAAGAAGGTCAGATAAGTTTGATAGGAATGTGATTGACTTCTTTATTCTTTTGATGAGAGAAGTTTCCTCCTTAAGCATAGTCTAGACACATACTTCACAGTATGTGGCAGTTCCTAGTACATAAGGTGGAAAGATGTGAATGGGGCTAAACTGTTTCAAATATCACAGGGGAGATCTAGGGGGAAGTGCATTTAAATGGAAGACTAAATGCAGTAGATGGGACAGAGCAATATAGACCCTTGGCAGTACAAAGGGATAAGTAGACATTTAAACAGGAAGCATAAATGCCGTTTTCAAAAGGGTAACACGTGCAAACCTTTTGCACTTGAAAATGCATGTGCATTGTGGTTGGCATGCCAGACTTGTGTGGAAAATTAATTCTCCGATTGTGGGTCTCCAGAGTGCTGACTTTGTAGAAAGAAGATGTCATGTCAAAATATTGGCATTTTTCTTCCAACAAGTCACTGATTATTATTTCTGATTCTGGTCCAAACCAAGATCAGTGTTCCACTGTGCTAGATGCTGCACATGAAGACAGTCCATGCCCAAAGAGATTACCATTGAAACAGACAAGACAAACAAATGCAAAAAAAGGAAGTAGCGTTATCACCCTCTTAGAGAGGGGGAACAGAGGCACGGAGATTAAATAACTTACCCAGAGTCATGCGGAAAGGCTGTGGCAGAGTCAGAAATCAAACTCAGGTTTCTTTGAGTCTATGTCCAGTACCTTAATCACAATACCAAACTTAATTGCTTACATATAATTTTCCTAAGCTTTCAGGCATCTGAACAGTAGTGGAATTCATTGTGCCTGGATGTGAAGATATTTGCACACGCATCCCATAACCTGGGTTTTCTTCTGTGATCTGTAGCTTAATTTCTCACTGTCAGCAAGAACATTTTATTATGGACCTGCTTTACTGTGAATGTGCCCTTGATACAGGTTCCAGAGATGTTGTGTGCATAGGAGATGCTTGTTTCCTCACTTTGATTCAACCGATCAGCCCTGGTATAAAATTAGTCATGCAGTACTTGGAAATCAGCTCAGCCCTTATATATGAAGGGTATTTGTATGGTTTCAGAAGTATAGCTCCATCCTCTTAAAGGACAAAGAAATAGGCATTGAGGAGGGTTTATGGAGCAGTTTAATAAATGTTTAACTCAGTGATGGGTTATAAGTTTAGGAAAACTAATGTAAAAAATGTTGTGTGACAACAATGCCCTAGAAAGTACTTTAAATACAGATTAAACCACTGCTTATCACCTTCCTCATAGGAAGATGAACCAGCTTGAATTTTACTGTACCATGGCTTCATGTAGGCCTACTTGCAGGTGAACTGCAGAAGTGTCTAACTATCCCAGGTAACGTTTTGTAGGAAGAAATTTTAACAGTTCATGTGTAAGTTCCAAAGGCTTGATTTTTAGCATGGACCTCCCACTGTCACTAGACGGTGCTTGGGGGCTTGTGAAAATGTACTGTTGTCATGGTTTAGTTATGTTTATGATCTGGGACTTCTATATGGTTATTGCAGCTGGCCAATTATTTTCATCCAAACTTTGCAATGAAAAATGGCTTTTGATTGAACCAAATTTTTGTGAGAATTTTTCATTTATGTATTCCACTGATTTTTTTTTCTTCTTCGATTTTTGTTGTTAATTCAAATTTCAATTAACATGGAATTTTTGTGTGTGGAAAATCCAATTTCAACCTGCTATGATGGTAGTTAACTTTTTTAATTCTTTAATTTCTTTTTCACACTGGCCTGGGGGGGGGGGGAGTAGTTGAAAACTGAGTGCAAGTTAAAGGAACCCTAAGGCTATTTGAACTTACACTGGGTGCCTAGCCGTCCTTTCTTCTGCACAGACTAGGGGAGGCACAAAGGTGCCTGAAGCATCCATAAATCCTCAGTTTCTGCACTGAGTAGAGCTCTGGTACAACTGAGCATTGGGCCAGAGATCATGAATGTTTAGGGTTTGGCGCTAAGAGCTACGGTGAGGAGTCAGACCCTGACCAATTCTAGGCCGAACAGATTATAACTCAAAGAGGGGTAGTGAGGGAACTCTGGCAAAGAAAGGAAGTGGAACTGGGCTGTGTTGTGCTGATTTGTCTTCAAATGTGGAACTCTTTGATTTGAACTGATTATTTGACTTCCAAATATTTTTCCTGCCATTACAATTCAAGTTTAAGGTACGTTGTTGCTTGTGGACAGTTGATTTCATAGATAAAGTATACATGTGAATTGTTGGAAAATTCTTGACCTCAGACAATTCAGCTATACATTTGTGATAGTGAGGTCCAAAATGTGATGAGATGCTATGCAGGACTATCACTTCTTCACAACTGACTGACTGTTGTTAGTCTGGAGGATATTTAAGAAAGGGTAAATTGATTTTCATTACTTTATTCTTCATCCTTCAAGCATGGGGCCAGACTTCACAGTTGTGCAATTTCATTGTCTTTAATAGCATTATACCAAGTACAGTATGAATCTGGCCCACGAAGCATGTGATGAGAACAGTGGTAGTTTTGTACTGAACATCTTTCAGGTGGAGACCTCATAGGGACAGAGCTCACTATTACTGACTTCATACTGACAGAATCTCAATTATTTTGATCTCCTGAAATCCCTGGCATTGGGCTGGTTATTTACCTGAGATTTGCTGTTCTGCAAAGTGGAAACAAACTTTTTTTTTGCTTCACTGAGTGCTTTTCCATTAAACATCTGACCCACTTTTGTCCAAAGCTGATGCTGCTGTGCTTAAAATTGTTTCATAGTTCAGTCCTCTGGATTCCAAGGATTTTACCAGTAGTCCAAATTGTCCCTTTTTTGCCTTTTGTCCTGTTCTTTAAATTGTTGTTGTTCTTGATGAATTTCTTCTGCTGTATCATACAGTGAGGTAGGTAAATGAATTGAACATATATCTTGGCAAAACCAGACTGTTTTTTTGACCTAATTGTAAATATCTTCAAAAGATCCCCCACTCCAGTCCATGCTTCTATTAGTTTTAAGTAGTGAAAAGAGACAGAAATTATACAATATACAAATCTAAAGAAAGAGGGAAGGGGAATAAATATTCCAAGAGGCTATGATGCATATTATTCTTCATTTGTTCACATAGCACACAGAAGTGATGCTTTACAGAATATACTTTCTAATCATAGACTCATAGACTTTAAGGTCAGAAGGGACCATTTTGATCATCTAGTCTGACCTCCTGCACAATGCAGGTCACAGAATCTCACCCAGCCACTCCATTGAAGTCCTCAAATAAATGGTTTAAATACTTCGAGGTGCAGAGAACCTTCCAGCAAGTGACCCGTGCCCCACGCTGCACAGGAAGGCAAAAAACCTCCAGGGCTTCTGCAGTGAGTCCTGCTCGTACATAGGACTGTGTGAGCTCAGTGGAATGGAACCTGTCTAGACCAGGAAGGTAACTGTGACCATTAGCAATTAGTTGTGTTCTAATTTTACTAGGAAATTTTCAAAAAAACACTTTCCAATAAAAGTGTCATTAAAAATTCCATTGTTGAAATTGACAGTATTTGAATTTTTTTTTCCATTTTATAATTTTTTCACCCAATTCTTCACTATCTTTCTAGTATTTCTTACCCTCCCCACCTTTCTTGCATGAAGCCCTCAAGTGTTAGATGCCCACATGGCCTAGAGGTAGAGTGTGACGCAAATGTTCTTTGTTTTGATAGTGTGATTGCCACCAAATGTGGGGGTTTCACAGTTCATGTGGGATCAGGAGCAGGCCTAAGAGAGCAGTCAGCTGGTTTGATGCAATGTTCCAAAAGTTTCCTAGGATAAAGGTGCAGATCCCAAAGTAGGGTGGTCTTGTCTCCAAGTAGGGTGGTCTTCTGGGTTCTGTTCCCAGTTCTGCTCCAGGCTTCCTCTCTGAGCTTGGGCAAGTAATTTAACTCTGTGCATTAGTTCCCCTTACCTTAAAACAGGCGCAGCCCCTCACAGGGCTATTGGGAACTTACTCTAATTAAAAGTGATTTCAGATGGAAGATGCTGTACGTCGCAATGGGCATCTTGCTTTGTTTAACCATGTTGAATTAGTAGCCCCAGCATGTTCTCTCACCCCGTCCCATCTTGAGATTCCTCTTACTAAATCCCAGCACCAGATGTCTGCCTTCTTCTAGTTCCTCCTCTGATTCTCCCTCACACACCCCACGCCCTCCCCCAGGGGAACTGACATTCTGACAATGCTTCCTAAGGGGCGGGAGGAAATATCCCTGGACTCGGGAATGCTGGCCCAGGAAAGGGGAAGGTGAGAGCAATGGAGAATACAGGGAATGCAGGAGCTGCAGTTATAGCAGTCCCACTTGGCAACCTCTAGGGCTGAAGTGTGACTTGAACCCATTTTCTTTTGTCCCATTTGCCCAGAACAGACTGACCTATAATACAGTGCAGAAACCAACCCCTGTTGGCAAGTATGCAGCCTTGTATGAATAAATTATTTGGTGGGGAATCAGCTGTTTGTCCTTGAGAGCTGATACTTCTGCCCATCGTCCAACAGTTTCAGTAGCACTCCCTGAAGCTGTTTGCACTTTTGCTTTTTAATTCCAAAAGCTTCATTTTGGGCTCAGCTGTTTAAAATTCCCAACTGAGCTTTTTAAATGCAAAATGAAAAGGCTGAAAGCTGCTGCCACTAGCTCTGAGCACTGCCAACAGCCCCAGAAATAATGTACTTATGGGGAAAAAAAGAGAGGAAACAAATGAGAGAGGAGAGGAGTTCATAGCCAGCACTTGTTCAATGTCAGACAACATAAGGTTTGCATGCAAAAATTTAAAAAGAATACGCTGTGGCTTTCTGCACTGAGCGACATACTTTAAACAATAAATACCCTTTCTTTGCTCTTTAACCCTCCGGGTCTGATTTTGCAATTCATGTTGAGTAGGGATTGAGACTACTCATTGTTAGTAAGAGCGGCAGAATGTTTCTTCATTTAGCAATGTGTTCACAATGCACCTCATCCAAAGCCCAAAGAAGCCAGAGAGAACCTTTCCATTGACTTCAGAAGGCTTGGTATCAGGTCCAGTGTGCTAACAATACTGCCTTCTTCTCCCCCCTATTCCCTCTTCACAGTAATCATACTTACTTTGCAAACTACTATTGAATCCTCACAAATGTGAGGAAGGATAGTCCTATAGTTAGGGCATCAGGCTGGAATTCAGAAACCCTGGGTCCAATTTGCTGCTCTGTCACTGACTTCCTGTGTGGCCTTGGTCAAGTCACTTAGTCCAGTGTTTCTCAAACTGGGGTCTCTGCTTGTGTAGGGAAAGCCCCTGGTGGGCTGGGCTGGTTTGTTTATCTGCCCCATCTGCAGGTCTGGCCGATCGTGGCTCCCACTGGCCGCGGTTCGCCGCTGCAGGCTAGTGGGAGCTGCTGGAAGCGGCACGGGCTGAGGGACTTAATGTGTTTTCTAGAATACCTACAGTGGTCACTCAAATTTTCCAGCTAGATAATAGCAAGTCAGTATTCCCTGAACCACGTCTAAGTAAGTAAATGTAATGGAAAATCTTCAGTTTCACAGCTAACTTTAATTTGACTTTTTTGTTTGGATATGGACAAGATGTAAAATTTTCAAAAGTTCTTAAGTGCCATTTTCCAAAGTGGCTTAAGCATTGAGCCTATTTCTCATTGAAAGTCAATAAAACTTATGTGCAAAGTCATCTAGAGGCTTTTGGAAATGTTATCCAGGGAAATATTGTTTCTGTGGAATGAACTGAAATTCCTTGGTTCCTGTCAGAATAAGGGCCAAATGCCTTGCTCGTTATCTTGTTGGTTAAGCAGCAGAGAGCCGATCCAAAGGGACTTCACTCCTGACTGTGCTCTATGGAGGAAGGACTGACATGTGGAAAGGAGGATGTTGAGTCTGATGCCACTGGATTTGCCTGCAGTGGGCCAAATCCCACTTTGAAGAGGAGCAGTGAACTATCTCAGCTGATCCTTCACATCACCTTGCACTGCCAGCCAGAAACCAGTTTCCTGGGTTTGATGTACCTGAGGCATGGGTGCTATCACTGTAGGGAAGATTTGAGCATCTCCCTAACTCTCTACTCTTCAGTATTACCCCTCTGAATGGGTTGTAGGTTTAATGCTTTCTCATTCTCTCTGCCTCCCATTTTGTTTTAATGGGTTGCACCTTTGTCATTGAATCAAATGTTAGTACTGAGGATTCCTTCCCTCAGCCCTGCTATGCTTCAGACTATTTTCCTTCAAGCGAAGCCCTCTAATTTGTGCTTGTCTTGGCTTCTTAGGGTGGGCCCATAGCTTAATCGGAGTCCCTATAGTACCGCAATGGACTTAAATTGCATGCTCATGGCACCCAGGGGCGGCTCTAGGTATTTTGCCACCCCAAGCACGGCAGGCAGGCTGCCTTCAGCAGCTTGCCTGCGGGTGGTCCCCGGTCCCGCGGATTCAGCGGCAGCCTGTGGGAGGTCCGCCGAAGCCGCGGGACCAGCGGACCCTCCGCAGGCAAGCCGCCAAAGGCAACCTGCCTGCCGCCCTCGCAGCAACCGGCAGAGCGCCCCCCGTGGCTTGCCGCCCCAGGCACGCGCTTGGCGTGCTGGTGCCTGGAGCCGCCCCTGATGGCATCCTCTCTAACTTTGTTCCAATAGAGGTGGAGGTGCTTTTACCCAGCACTGCATATAGGCTATATTAAGGTGTGTGTTAGAGGACTTAGAGTTGCCTAAAAACTAACAGTATTGCAGGTATCGGCAAATGCTTAACCAGCCCTCAGCTAGAAAAGCACGGATTTACCACAGGTCATAGAAGGAAACACAAATGCAGCAAAACCAATTACTGTGGAAAATCAAACATCCAAGTGAGAGATGAAGGAAGTCGTACATGAATGCCTGACAAGAAATCTATTGAACATATTAAATTATACACGTCTCCCAGAATAGCTAGAGCTTTAAAAGAAACACAGTGCAGCAGTGCTCAATCAAGAGCAAAACCACAACCCTGCTGCATATCAGACTTGGGACAACTTGCATGCAAAGACTACTCTTTGAAAGCAAGAAAACATCTTTGAACTCTGCATCGCGCCATTAGCCAGATGCACACACATGCAAATTATAAAGGAATTTCAGGGCAAAGTGAACTATGACAACAAACTCATAAAACAGGACACTGAATATCCAAGTGGAGTAAAATAAAACAGTCACTAATCAAAATCTGTCCCCTACCCAGGCCCCAGGAATAGCCATTTGCTGTCCTCAAAATAAATTAGTTTTGAATTGATGCATGAAAAAATATTAATAATTATCCAAGCAGCCAAGAAAATATGGACCTGAGTTTCTGGTCTCTGGTCTATTGAGAGAGATTAATGAATATTGTACTACAATGTTCAAATACTTTATGGGGAGAGAGTAATCAAGAGGTTAGAGTAAGGAAATGGAGATCAAATTAAATGGATTACATTCCTTGCTCTGTCCCTAACCTGCTGTATGACCTGTGCTACATTTTTTCCTGTCCATAAAATGAGGTAGATAATAATTAACTAGCTCACAGGAGGTTGTGATATTTAAGAGTTTAAGTGCTTTGAGACCCTTAGAGGATATGGACTATAGAAGTACAAAGTATCATAACTTATAGCCGTGTGTGTAGAGCATCACTCTTTGCAGGATGGAAATTCTTATCCAAATGTAGAACAATTCTGCCCTCCGTTACTGGGGTATTGACCCCACTGAAGTCAACAAAGCCCTACAACCAAGGACAGAATCATTCTGTAATGGCAGAAGCCAGGAAAGTCTAAGGGCAGTTGTGTTCAATATCTGGCTATTTGCATTTTCTAAGATTTTCTTTTGCCTCCTGTCATCTAATCTTATTTTCCAATTATCCTCTGCCCCTGCTCCAGATGTGGGGCTGGATTGTGGGCATCAGTCTACAGCCTTGTGGCAGGGTGGCTATGGAGACACTCGACCACAGTAGCAGCTCCAAGAGGCATTATGGCTAAGGTTCAGGATTATGGGAAGCATAGGTCAGAGCAGCTCCTACAGCTCCCTTTGAACAGGTGCAGCAAGCTCCATGCTGGCCTAGCTATAATAGTATGCACAGGGACTATGATCCTATCTTGTTCCTCCCCTCCTCACTGAAGAGCACTGTTGTTGGTATGAGACTTAACAGGTGCTCAGTGACCCAGCAACTACTATTATGACATGCCCCTGCAAAGGGATTGGGGGGAAAAGCTGCTTGATCCCTCTCACACACCCATAAGGGGCTAGTCACAACAGCCTAATGTTGCCCTTAGTTGGTGTGTCTGTGGGGACTAAATGTACAACTTCTGCATCTAAAAGCATGAGGCTGAACTGCTTGAACTCAGTCACCAGAGCTGTTAATGTGGAGAGAGTAGCAGATTCTTAAACCTCTTAATCTTAAAACCTTAGTCCGGCCACTAGAGGAGAGAAAACTACCGTGATTGATTATATGTTACAATAGCATATATGTCGGGGTGGTCTGGTCCCAATATAATAATGGGATATAGGTCAGCCTAGGTGGTCCCTTATGTGGACTGACCCTGTGTTACTCATGGATGCATATGCAAAAATTAAAATTTTGATGGCAGCCTCTGGAATGATTGTTTGTTTTTAAAAAAACACTATAAATTGGAATGAGTCACAGGGAAAGGAAAACCCATAGCTTTCTGAAGTGCCAGAGTAGTCCATGAATTTTCCTTTAAAAGCAAACTTTAAAAGTTTCAGAAATCAGAATAAACATGATACTAAGCACAGTCTCAGCTGCCATAACCCGCTGTGCTACTGACACATGAGACAACAAAAATGGAGATAAACTAGACACTAGCCCTCCAGCAAACCTCCTCTCCCCCTTCTTTAGTGGGATTATTGTTGTTATACATAGATACAGCAATTGGACATTATATTTTATCTCTCTGGCTGACAGTGAGATTCTCAGATCCCTACTCAGCCTAGAAGCCTGTTTAACCTTTGTCACTGTTTAATGACTTCCACACTGTCCTCTGATCTGCTGAACAGAACCCAGGCAGAGAAGTCTGGGAAGATTTTTTTTTTCTGCTCATTTTCTTCACTGGTTAAGGTTCTTTTGACTGTAACGTTGCTACGTGAAGCTGATGGATGGCTGCATAGCTATAGGCTAAACCGGCAGATTTCTGTACAGCCAGTGACATTCCTGGGCATATTTTTCTCTATAATTCAGGGGCATCACTCAGGTTGGTGGATGGCGCCAAAAGCTCTTTCCTCTTTCTTGACAGCCACCCAAAAAATATTTTGCAGCACCAACCTTGAACTTCCATGCTGTATGTGCCAGCCCCATGCTGGTGGCTTTCTGTTCTACCTTCTTTGTTAGCTATTGGGCTGTCCCCCCTACCATCTGCTTCAGAGCATGCAGTAAAATCCCCCTGGACATCTGTGCAATAATATTCCCATGAGGAAAGCATCTTCCTAACCCTGTGCACTTAGTTGTTGGCTTATGTCCTAGAGTAAAAGAGAGATGATGATTTTACAGTCTGAACAGATTAGGCAGACTCAGGGTCGGGGAAGGGGTAGAACACACCATCACTGTGACCAATGGGATGGCAGCAAACATCACAGACTTTACAGCCAGAAGAGACCACCATGATCATCTAGTCCAGGGGTCGGCAACCTGCGGCTCCCGGCTCGCCCGGGGAAGCACCCTGGCGGGCCGGCCCGGTTTGTTTATCCGCTGCGTCGGCAACTTCGGCCGATCGCGGCTCCCACTGGCCGCGGTCCCAGGCCAATGCGGGAGGCAGGAAGCCGTGGCCAGAACATCCCGCGGCTCGCGCCACTTCCTGCCTCCCGCATTGGCCTGGGAGATATTTGCTGCTAGCAGTCGCAGATCAGCTATATGCCATCGTAGGCAGTCTCATCATACCATCCCCTCCATAAACTTATCAAGCTCAGTCTTGAAGCCAGTTAGGTTTTTTTCATGGTTAGTTTCACGATTCTTTTTGGGGTAGGTTATTTAGGAGGGGATCAGCTAAATGGAAAGAAGAGGGGGGGAGGGAAAATTTGAGGATGGGGTACAGGGCAGAAGAGACAAAGAGGGGCAGGTGTGGAGTAAAGCTGGAAGAAGAAGAGGGTGGGTTAGGGTTGCACAAAGAGTCAATCAGCACAGGGCAGAGAAAGTCCTGTCAACACTATAGCAAGTTCTTTGCCTTTCCAGAGGTCCCTGCTTTGGCTGCCTCTATCCCTACCAGCTGGACTCTCTGGCTGGCTCCTCTCTGCAGTTTTCCCCCCAAGGATATGTGGAGGGAGGGGAAAGCCCCAACTGGGTCCTAGTGCCCGCAAAGAATGTGTGCAAGGTCTCCCCTACACAGGAGCCTGCTGAGGGTCCTGACTGGTCCCTATGTTACTCCCTCCCCAGTGCAGCAGTCCCTGTTATGGCTGAAGCTGCTTCTACTGGATGGAGTCTTGAAAGCTTCTTGCTATATGGAAGGTTTTAAAGATGTACAAATTATTTACTATTGTTTGAAGGAATGAATAACAAAGCCCAGTGCTAGGAGAGTGAATATTAATTGTGTATGCAGATAAAATAGATTTCAGCACAAGCATCTAATGCTAGATCTGCACCACATCAGCTGTAACAACACACTCCTACTTAAAGTGAACGGAAACATAAGTATCACAATTAAATTCCCATGATTTAATTGGCAGATTCTCTTTGTTTTGCAATAACATCCTATGAGCCACCACCATCCAAATCCTATATCCAGCAGCTTTGCCGTCCGGTACAAAAGTGCTTCTGATGAAACTTTCTGCTCTGAAATTTATGTTGCACTTTGTGTGAAAGAATGCTCACCAGCTGATTTGTCCCATCATCGCCATTTCTCCATGTCATTAATCCTAAAAATGGCCGACACTAATGTCTAATGCAAAGACTGAAGCACTATCTTTCACTCAGATTCAGTGCAGTGTGTGTAACTTTGGAAACAGACAAATCTCTTGCCTGGGGATGAACAAAGAGGTTGGTGTTAAAAATCACATCTCCGTGGAAGAGAAATGTTGATAATGCAGGTTCCAGGTTTGGTTTTGAATTTTTCCAGCTTGAAAATTGTCTCCTCCAGAAAATTGGAACATATAATGTTAACCCATGCTGTGTTCACTTCACTTGGTCTGCAGCTATTTGACAGGCACAATAAGCCCAGCTGCAAAGAATTCTGGTCTTGGAGTATGATTGGTCTCCTCTTAGGCCTGGTCTACACTACGGGGGTGGGGGGGGTCGAACTAAGGTACGTGACTTCAGCTACGCGAATAGCGTAGCTAAAGTCGAACTACCTCAGTTCGAATTTCCTACCTATCCAGACGCCGCAGGATCGAACTCCGCGGCTCCCTCGTTGACTCCGCCACCGCCGTTCGTGGTGGTGGAGTTCCGGAGTCGACGGGAGTGTGTTCGGAGTTCGAACTATCGCGTCTAGATTAGACGCGATAGTTCGAACTCTGAGAAGTCGAACTCTCCGCGTCGACCCGGCGGGTAAGTATGGACCTACCCTTAGATTCAATCCAGTAGATCCCTTTACTACTTGAGGCATAAGAATGAGGCCTCCACCCCTGCAGGACATACGCAGAAGTGAGCCTTTGAATAGTCCCCTTTACACTCTCTGGCCCCTTGCTATCTAGAGGGTGTAACATGGCTTTGGCCTGGGATGCATGCACATCCACTATGCCCATTCCAAGACTGGCTGTATAAGGGAGTTATTTTCCAGGTGACAAAAATGAGAAACTAGGCGGCCGAGTGACAGGATAAGGTACAAGGACAAACCAATAATTGAGTTAGGAAGGGACTCTGAAGAAGAGGCCAAGCTGGAGATTATTTGCCACGGTTCCTAGGCAGAAGACTTAAGGAAAGAGAGCTAGTGGGAATAGCATTGGGCTTCCCCACAGCAGAGACCTGTAGGGATGAGAGGGGGTCAGAGAGGAAGACTGCTCAGCTGAGAGAGACTATATAGGATGGGGAAGCCCTGGAAGTGGGGGGAAGCTCTCATAAGAACTGAGAGCACTATTGGGGATGCCAGTGAAGTAGCGGTAAGGACTGAAAGGACAGTTGAGCTATGGGAAAGGCTTAAGGAATTGGGAAGATGGGAGATTTTGGCTTAGAGTTACACTGTTCTTCTATCAAACAGAATCCCCAAGAGGTGGATCCACTGAAGTGAAGAGAACTTGAGGGCACTCTACACCATACAGATTTGGGCCCTAACAATTTGATCTTATCTTACTATGGAAAGTGTTGTGGTTTTTTTTGAAAAGCCTTCAATACCATTTGCAGCACACTGACTTAGTGCATGTGAGGGTCCCCCTCTCCTGGCTTAGTGAGAATCAGATTGCATCTGTTTGAGCTGAGAGGTATGTTTCCCAGCCATTTAGATCCAAGTACCTGTGTTAGCTCTGCTCAAACTAGTGTGCTAAGAATAGCAATGTATCTGGGGAAGCATGGTGGTGACTATGTACCCAGGGGAGCTTGTGGGCATGTGCTCAGGCGGATAGACTGAGCTGCCACCTGTGCCACCCTGACCATACTACCATTTTCTGGTGCTAGTTCAGGCAGCACTAGTACAGGTATGTCTATGTGAGCTGGGAATCCTACCTCCTAGCTCAAGTGTAGAGTTGCCTAAGGGTACATCTACACTGTGATAACAGACCCATGGCACATCTGCAGCTGGCATATGTCAGCTGACTCTGAGTGGGGGGAAGGGTCTCGGAGCCTGGGCTCCAGCCCAAGCCCATATGTCTACATGGCAATTTTTAGCCCCACAGCTCAAGTCTCACAAGGTCGAGTCAGCTGACCTGGGTTCAGAGACTTGGAGCCATGGTTTTTTATTGCAGTGTAGACATACCCTAAGAGTCTGCTGCTTATGGACAGCCGGGGAGGTTAATCTTTTTAGCTCAAGTAGTAGGGGCTTTTGGTGCTAACGGTCACACATTTTATCCCTGCTGATTACAATGGTGTCATTTGGCAATGGGTTCATCATACATTGGGTTTAGAGAGCTGTTGTTTTTGCAGCTAACTCTGTCATAGTGTGATGTTGATATCTGCTCATGCATTGGAAACAGCAAAACCTGACTTTCACAGAGGGAAGGGATTGTTGACTAATGGATAAAGCACTGGGATGGGACTCAGTAGACTTAGCTGCGATAGCTGGTTCTGCCCCTAGCCTGCTGGATGACCTTGGGCAAGTCACTTCAGTGCTCTGTGCCTCAGTTTCCCCATCTGTAAAATGGGGATAATGATACTGACCCCCTTTGTAAAACACTTTGAGATCTACTGGTAAAACATGCTATGTAATAGCTATTTGTTATTTGCTTTTTATTATTATTAGATGATTGTTACTTTCTTTTTTAATTGTTTCAGCAGCCTACAGTATTTAAGGCTTTTGCAATCCTATTAACTTTGCAAGGAGGATGAGATGCAGGCTATCTATAAATTTGTGACAGCACTTCATTTTTAATTTATTTCCTATTAGGCAACCCAGCAAAAATAAATATAAGCAGAAACAGCAACTTGAATGATTTCAATCCCCATGTTATTTCCATCATTCTTATGCGTTTTTTGTTTGTTTACATTGCAAGCTGAAAATACGCTTTGGGATAATTTGTTTTCTCAAGTATATTAAAGTGTAATTACCTTGTTCTAACCATTGGAAAAACAGTATTTCAGAACTAGAATTCTTTGTAAAACCAATCACTCACTTCGTTCACTGAATAATGCGATGCCTTGGGGTAGGAAATTAGAAATGAATTCAGGTAGCAAGAAGGGGTTGAAATCCTTATACTGCTTTCTATTTTGTACGTTATTAACCACATTTTCAGAAGTAGCCACTGACTTTGGATGCCTCATTTTTGGGGTGCCCAACTTGAGACATTCAGGACTTGCTTTTTAGAGAGGCTGAGGACTCATACAGTCCCTTTGGGAACCACAAAGCTGACCAATGTGGACAATTGTGAAAAGCTTTAGTCCGTATTCTCTTTTTTTTACAAAGCATGCTGTGGGAGGAAGGGAAGCCTGGTGTGGTGCAATGAGGAAGAAGCATTTTGCAAGCTTGACTTGGGGGGGGGTGCGTGTGTGTGTGTGTGTGTGTGTGGTGGGAAAGGGTTAGAAAGGCCTAGATAGTGTGGAAAAGAAAGGGGTCACCTTAGGGAAGCAGAGGGAAAGCAAACAAAAATCACTTAAGATCATGTAACAACAAATGTAGGTATACTTGCAAGAGGGCAGAGTTAAGCTTTCACAGGCAACCGAAATTCAGGCATTTTGTAACCTTTGTGTGCTTGACTGTGTAACCTTAATAATCATTTCTGTCTCTCTGTGAGTTATATCTGTATTATACACAATTTTTTAACTTTAACCTTGTCCCCCTTGTGCATATGCATTACAATACAGGCTTTAATTACCTGATCAGAGCCCAGAGTAAACCATGCTCACTCAGTGAGCAGCAATTCAATATCTTGTTTTATCCTCATTTAACAATGGGTGGACCTAGGCCTTATTTACTGCCCACTATTCAAACCCAGCTCTGAAGACAGAATTATTAACTACCTTATGGGCTTTTCCATGGCACTCATTGCTATAGTATCTGACGGCTTCACAAACATGAATTGATTTATCTTCACAACACTCATGTGAGACTTTCACAGGAACAACCAAACGCACATCCCTGATACAAAGGCCAGCCCTTGCCCAATATCAAGTCCCCCATTCAAAGAATGGGAGTCTCTAGAGCTTCTCAAAGAAAATGTCACTGGAATTTTTTAGCATGGCAAAAGCCTTTCTCCTAACTTCATTCTCAGAAACAGCCGAACTGTTTCATCTGAATCATTTTCCAAACAAAAATCAGACAGAGGCAGGCATCCACCATGGAAAACTTCAGCCAGAACAGTTAAAGTTTGACAAAGTTATAAACCACTGAAAACAGATGTATTGGACAACTTAAATAGATGGTGTTGCTAGCTCCATCTATAATATGTATATAGCAATGGGGATGTATCCTAAGAAATTAGCAGTTAGCACTTGTTAGGGCACTGGGATACCATAGACAGTTGCTAATGAACTTCAGTCTGTCACCAGTTTGAAACCAGCTCAAACCAGTAGAGATTAAAAACTATTCCATTTACTGGATGTTTGGTGTTGTGAGATGAGTTTGAGCTTTCATTCTAACCATCACATCACAAATTTTATACTTTTCATCAGTATTAAATCCACACATTTTTTGAAAGCAGGAATGTTTGGTTATATGCAAATTATTTGCAAATATGCAAATTATCTCAAATTAATTTCCATTAAATGTCAGTCATAGAGCTGCACAAAACATGGCAGATATGTCATGACACTTCCTTTTGTTCTCTAGTCTTATTTCTTTAATTTAAATATCATTTAGAATAATTTTAGACTTGAAAGTATGACTTGCTCTTTGTGCATGGAAAAACAGCACTGAACTTTGAGATCAAACATTTAAGATCATGCCAGTGATCTAACATGAAATCAAGGGCAGACTCGGTACTGGGTACTGCTCAAAACAAATAAAACAAAAATCAACCTCACATAAAATCTTGAGTGTCAATCTATATTATCAAGTCTCTAGCCTGACCTTGCCGTGCCAGGAAATAGGAAATCAGGTATAGCAATAGGACAGAAGGAAGAAAGGAGAGGAGAGGGGAGGGGGGAAACCCAAAATCCTACATCCCAGCATATGTTTAGCAGGTGAGAGCTCCTAAAAATTAAGTTGGCAACTTTTGAAATGAGATAATTAGGTCTGGTTACACATGATTTAAACTTGGGCAGGATACTAGTATTTCTACTGATGCTGTTAGATCTTTCAGATTATATCTCTTGGACAGCCATGCTTTAGGTGCTATTAAATGTAATGCTCTTTATCTAATTAATTACCTATGTAAGTCATTTGGCATTTAATTGTGGAGTAATGAAGTGTCTAAGCCTCCATGAAATAAATACACTGGGTATAATTTACTAGTGGGTGTTTCATTATTCTAATCGACCACAATTTTCCAGTGCTAGTAGCTATGCCTATAGTTCAAGTTGCCTGACACATCTCATTATGAGACCATTTTCAGTTGCTTATAAGTTTGGCAAACTTTTAACCATGTGGGCTGAAGTTTCCCATGCTGGGTGCCTGCCTCAGTCTGAATACTTCTGGAAAATGTCAGCAAAAAATGTTCAGTCATTTTTCAGTACAAGGGTAAAGAGAAAATATGTTTTGCCCATGTTAAAAATTTCTTACAAGCACCTTGTTTAGAAGCTCTAGTGCCTCCAAGCTATGGAACAGGGATTTGAAATTTGGCAGGGCATTCACCCTGTGGTCTGAATTTATAGAACACTGGATTGGGACTGGATTGGGTTCTATTCCCAGCTCTGCCATTGGCCTGCTAAAAGACATTCAGTAAGTCACTTCATTGCTCTGTGTCTCAGTCTTCCCACCTGTAAAATGGGGGTAATCATACATAGCACTCTTAGGAAAATACTTTGATATGTACTAATGAAGAGCACTAAGTAAGTGCTAGGTATTATTATATTGACACCCTGAGAAAAAAATCCCCAAATTTGGCCAATTTATGAGCCTCTGAATATCAGTTTGCACATGCTCAGTAGAGGTTGCTTAGAATTGGGTTGCTAAACTTTCCCAAGATTCTGTCTGCACTGAGTATGCTCCATCCCAGGGCTGCAAGTATTGAGCAGGACTTCCGCTGCAATTACTCCTGGCTGCTGTGGGCTGTTGTGATGCCAGGCAAAGGAACTGAAAGCATGGAGACTGTCTCAGTTGCTTCTGCTGCTGATGCCAGGCAGCAAGGAGATGGGAAGCTATCTGACTGGAAGGCAGAAGGGTGAGGATCCAGGCCTGGAAAGGTAGCAAGGCTGGACACTGGGACAATGAGGGGAGAAGTGAGATGAAGGGTTGGGGGGTGGCATTGGGACATGGAACAGTGGGAGGAAACTGGAAGTGTGATTAAACAGTCTGGTGGTGAGAAGGAGAGAGACTGGGAGAAGAGAAAGTTGGACATGGCAGGGGCAGAAGAGTTCAGGCTTGGGATATGAGGCAGAAGGGACTCTTACCACTAGAGTGTACACCCATCTCAGAACACAGAATAGAATCCGGGAGGTCTGAGTCTCTGTATTCCTCTGCTGTCATCATATAACTGAAATTCTGCTGGCTAAATGTGTGTCTCATCCCCTTCTATTGGCTGGCTCACATAGAGAATGACAACCTCCTACTGCTTTCAGTTATTCCATTAGCTCAAATGGCAGAGGTTTGTGTGGTGGATCTAAAGGTTCCAACCCTGTTAATCAAATATGTGGGAATCAATATGGGTCCACGTGATGGGATTTCTGGTTTTGTTTTGTTTTTTTCTTTTTCCAGTTTGCTTTTTCAAAAACAAACTTTGGAAATTATACACACACAATATTTAAAAATATTTAAGTTGCAAAGTCAAGCAGTCAAAAACTAGGTTGCAACCAATTTGTCTTGTACTGAAGTTAGGCAAACCAGCCTGTAATTGCTAGGATCACCTCTGGATCCTTTTTAAAAAAAAATCATGTCACATTAACTATCCTCCAGCCGACTGGTACAGAAACTGATTTAAGTGATAGGTTATGTAACACAGTTAGTAGTTCTGCAATTTCATATCTGAGTTCTTTCAGAACTCTTGCATGAATACCATCCAGTTCTGGTGACTCATTCCTGTTTTATTTATCAGTTTGTTCCAAAACTGCTTCTACTGACAGCTCAGTCTGGGACACTTCCTCTGATCTGTCACCTAAAAAGAAAGGCTCAGGTGTGGGAACCTTCCTCACATCTTCTGTAGTGAATGCAAAACACTCCTTTAGCTTTTGCTCAATGACCTTCTCTTCCTTGAGTGCTCCTGTAGCGCCTTGATCACCGAGTTGCCCAACTGGTTAATTTTTGCAGTTAGTTTTTGAGTCTTTGTCTAGTTGCTCTTCCAATTTTTTTTTGACTGCCTAATTATACTTTGACTTGCCAGAGTTTATGCTCCTTTCTATTTTCCTCAGTAGGATTTAATTTCCAATTTTTATAGGTTGCCTTTTTGCCGCTAACCACTTCTTTTACTTTGTTATTTAGCCATGATGGCACTTTTTTGGTCCTCTTACTGTCTTTTTAAATTTAGGATGTACATTGTTTTAGGGTCCAGGTGCCCAGCACCACTCTCAGGGTTGCTGTAGTCCCTGGCCAGCTGACTCGACAAGCTACAGGAGTCAGGTAGCTCTGGGAGCAGTTGGCCTGGGAGTTTGGAAGCACTAGGGACCCTGGCTCCAGAGCAGTCCATGTGGAAATCTGAATTTCAGCCAGCTCCGGTCCTGATGTTTCTATTTCCTTTGATGTGCTATGCTGTGAATAGAATACCTTAATCTGAAGGTCAACTAAGTGCATTTAAAATAGGAATGAAATGAATTAAGCTTTACAACATACTTGTAAAGCAGGCAAATGTAATGCCCATTTTTACCATTTCTGTCTGGGAAAGGAGACTTAAGTTCCATAGTTACATTCACTGCACCTATAGATGGAGAACTGAGGTACAGAGATGGTAAGGGAGTAAAGCCAATACAATAACCCAAATATGCACCAGAAAAATCCCCTTTTGAAATTTTCCAACAAAACATTGTGTTTTCAGGAATTTTCATTTAGCTTTGTTTAGAAAGAACACTTCAAAATGAATTTTTACTTGGTCTTGTTTGAAAATGTTAAAACAAAACAAATTTTGAAATGACTTGTATTTAGAAATTTCTTTAATTTTATTTTTTTAAATTTAAAATGAAACCTTTTGGGCAACCAGAAACTATTTTTTTTAACCTTTCAGTTAACATTACCGAAAATGACAAATTCACCTAACACAATTTTATTTCAGTTTTTCACAATTGCCAGTGAACCAAAAAATGTGTTATTTGCCCAGCTCAAGCTGTGAGCTCTTTTCAACAAATTGGTCTACTTTAACTACATTGACCAAATTTGACTCTCAGATATGTTAACTTACATTTATAGGAAGCTGTATATGCATTTGAGTGTAATTTGGCCCCATGTCTGTCTGGTGCCTCCTTCACTTAAGCTGCAGCTTGTTTCCTCTGTGAAACGAGATGAAACTGATGATGAACATCTAATGTTGATTTGACAATGAATTCCAGACTGTAATGATCTAAGAACTGCAACTGTTGACCAAGCAGAAACTTTATCTCACCCCTGCCAGCTGATTTGAAGCGGGGTAGGGGAGGAGAGACAGGAGAGATGTCTCAAGTGAAGACTGCGGTTTGTCTTTAGACAAGATGTGACGGAGCGATTCTGGCAGGACGCAACTGAGAGTGCCAAATCAGGACCAATTGCTTAAACTGGGCAGTCACAGCCCTAGGCTGGGGTTTTTCCACCTCTAAGGCAAACCAAACCAGCCAGACAAAAAGGACTTTGGTCTCACCCCACTGGCTAACCACAAGTCACACAAGCAATTTCCTTAGACACTCCAGTCTCCCAGCATCACCACCAGTGCACTCGTCCTGGGGATGATTGGTTATGAAAACCAACACCCCAATAAAAGAAAAAGGTTCCCTCGATCCCAAAGGACCAAGCCCCAGACCCAAGTCAATATACACATCAGATCTTACCCACAAATCACGCTGTTGCCAATCCTTTAGAATCTAAAATCTAAAGGTTTATTTACAAAGGGAAAAAGGTAGAGATGAGAGGTAGAATTGGTTAAATGGAATCAATTACATACAGTAATGGCAAAGTTCTTAGTTCAGGCTTGCAGCAGTGCTGGAGTAAACTGCAGGTTCAGATTAAGTCTCTGGAATACATCCCCCACTGGGATGGGTCCTCAGTCCCTTGTGTAAAGCTTCAGTTTGTAGCAAAGTCCCTCCAGAGGTCAGAAGCAGGATTGAAGACAAGATGGAGATGATGCATCAGCCTTATATAGACTTTTCCAGGTGTAAGAATCCCTTTGTCCTCACGGTGGAAACTTACAGCAAAAATATGGAGTCTGGAGTCACATGGGCCAGTCCCTGCATACTTTGCTGAGTCACAAGGCGTGTCTGCCTTCTCTCCATGGGTCAATTGTGTAGCTGATGACCCTTTAATGGGCCATCAAGCCAGCTATGCCGGGCTAACATCAGCTTTGTCTGGGACACTTCCCAGAGGCAGAGCATAATACAAAATATAGACAGTATAGAGCCAATACTTATACTTAAACTACAAAATGATACACAGACATACAGACAGCATAATCATAACCAGCAACCCAGAACCTGGTCTTAGACACCTTATATGACCCCCTTTACTTAGGATTTGGTGCCACCACAGGACCTTGGTTGCAACCCATGTTCTATATGGTTCCCATTTATATCAATAACGTCACACAAGAACACGTTTATTTTTTGTAATAATTGTCACAAAAGTAGTTTGTGCCATTCTATATTTTTGCTACAGGCTTTGGCTCAAAAATGTAGCTTTCAAATCCCACACGTGGTCTATTTAAGGTAGGACCATGGACTACTTTGACCCTTTCAATGTTCTTTAATTTGATTGGTTGGCATTTCATGCTCTTCCTTTTTACACTCATTGCAAAGTGTGTGCAGGAGAGATGAGCCAGCTTATTAAAGGCAGAACATTTAAAAGGTTAAAGTAGCATAGTAGGCTGCTGTCAATCACAGGCTACTATCCCTGGCTTAGACAGTGCATTGTCAATCTCTCAGTTTCATGACAAAGACTTCAACAAGAACAGAAAGAATCACCAGCATGACAATGTTGTGCCAAACAGACAGGAAAAGTGGAAGCTTAATTCATTCTTGTCTGCATGGATTAAAAAAAAGGCACCAAAAACACAGCCACCGCCTTGAAATGGGAGACTTAAGGCACGTCTACACTTCTCCACCATTTGGACTGTCGGGGTGTGAATAGCAGTTTGGACCAAAGGGCTGCATTGTAATTTCCCCTTCTGGACATTGCAGGTATGCACTAAAAGGCTCTTGCTTTTCATTAATGTAGTTCTGTTTGAAGTGGATTACAGTAATGTGAAGTGGGAACCATTTAGTTCACGTCTGCAGCATCCACACAGGGGAGTTACAGCGCAACACTTTGGTGTGCACTGCTTTTCATACACCTGTAGTCCAAACTATGGGGCGGTGTAGACAGCACTTGAGGGAACAGACACAGCCTAATGAGTGTCAAATGTTAGGAAAGGACAGTCTTTAAGTGCGCGTCCAAGTCTTTTTGTTCGTTGCCCCAGGGAAAATGGACCAGCCTCATAAAAAACCTCTGATTTGAAACATCTTATTCCAATATATTCACAAAGATGATTGTCCCTGGCATTCACTCTGGTACCCCAAAATACGCCAACATCTTTGGCCCTGTTAAAACCTGAGAAAGCTGAATAAAAATACAAGTAAGTCACCTACAAGATGCTCAAACAATTCTAGGCAGGAGTCTGGCAGACTTCTTGGACAATAATTAGTTGACCAATCTGTTTTGAGTGGAGTTTTGCTTGAGTAAGGACTGCAGGTTTTGGCTCCCAGGGGCAAATCCAGTTTCCTGGTCCACAGCTCAAGAATCTTAGGTGGTCCCTGGATCTGTAGGGGGGTGGGGATGAGCAATCCAAGCTGAGCCACTCAAGGAAGAGCCACGACAACCCTAATACAGAACGTCCATGAGGAGGAAAGGACGGGAGGATCCATGCAGACCTCGATGCCTCAGCCCCTGAACCAATTCAGATATTTCATATAGCATTCCTGCTGTTAGGGTGCCTTTAAGTCCCATGGAAGTAAGGACTAGATTTGGTTCCTAGCACATGAGCTCAATTGCCTTGTAGTTCTCTTTGAATGAGCAAATTATAGTTAAGTGTAGGTAACCACGTGTTCCTTTATTTTTCATGGACAAGGTATCCTAACAATTTGGAGCTGCTCATATTATACCCAAGGGGGACGGGCCTAGTTTGGAGGAAAACTGCTAGAAATCTATTTAAAAACAAAGAATGAATACTGAGGCCATTAGGAGATTATTGCTTCAACAATCAGCTACCTGCCATTTTTCTCACTAATCAGCAATTTAAATGCAATGTTTTGCCCTTTTAATACAGCATAAACTAACAAGCCAGTGCGGTCCATTATTTTTCTTTTTCAAAATTTGCATACAGTTTTTCCAAAGCAGTTTGATATAGTAGTTCTTAATCTCTGCATATAAACTCTGATTCAGCAAGGTATTTACTCATGTATCTAAGTTTTAAGCAGGTACATAGTCCCATAAAAGTCAGTGGCACACCTCACATGCTTAAGTACCTTGCTGAACCAGAGCCTTAAAGAATGCACACTGGACTCGAATTGTCTTCCATAACTCAGGTAAAACACCTGTTGTCTTTAATAGATGTTTCATCTGAGCCAGTTCTGGAGGATCTTGTCCATCATATCGGTAACACAATTACGTAAATTAACCATTACTTCAGAAATTAGTGCAAACGAGATTCCCAGTATGTACAACAAAACTGATTTCAACTATTCAGTTTGTCAGAACATAAAATATACATGGCATTGGCAACAAAATCTGATGTTCAGTGTTAAAAAATGTAAGAAAAAGCCTTGGGGCTGCTGAATGCTTGTTGAGACATGAGGAACAATAGCGTGTAGACACAATGGTAGAGATTTGCAAAGCAGACAAAGAGATTTAGCCTCATAATTTCCATTAATTTTAATGAGATGTGAGGCTAAATCCTCTAGTTGGTTGAGATTTGCAAAGCCAATGTTGGTACATCATCCAAAGCCCTGGATGGGTGCTTCCATAAATATAAGGATTGATGGTCTGTTCCTTATTTGGATTTCCATAATTTCTTACAGTTAATGCATGGCATCAGTCATTTGATTTTTAGTTTTTTAGGCTTCATTTTTTTTCTGTGGTACAATACTAAGTATCCAAAAAATGGTAGTACTGCTCACAGAGCAGTGGTGGCATTTCTTGGATTGGAAACGAGCCTGTATTTGAACATAGATAGATAATGAGGGGAGGGTCACATTTAAGTTCAATGCAGAGCTGATCAGGATTAGGCCATTCATTGTCAATTCCTTACTATGTTTTGCTCTAGCTTTATTCAAGAGGGAGTACTGCCTGAGTAAAAATGTGGCAAGGGCTTTCGTTTTAACCCAGTGATATTCGCTGCACATTTCAGGAACAGAATAAGCCAATATATCTAAATGGCTGGCCTTTTTCTTTTTTAGTTAAAAGAAATTTAAAAAACTCATTATGTATTAATATCATCCCAGCATCCAAGGAGGAGAATAGTTTTAGGCTATACAACATGAGTATTTGTAATTGAGAGAACACAGATGCCTCTCTTTGGGTCCAAGCAGCATAACAACCTAATTTGTAAATGAGATTTCTGTGTCTTCATAACACTCTCAGTAATTTGGATCAGAACACCTAGGGAAATGCAGTCATCAAAATGTGACTTGCTTCTAGTTCTTTCCTTCTTCATCTCCAGAGGGGAGAACATGTTTGACTTCAGGGGGGGGAAGAGCTGGTGAGCAATATCAACTTCTCTAACAAGCATTGCTACTCAGAAAATGGCCAGTTACTCAGGGAAATTCCAAAGTAAGCAGTGAGGTTTTGTGGAGAAAAAAACACTACAAATATGTCGGTCATACAAAGGTCCTTTTGTGGTGTGCAGCAAGGAGTACAAGGTGGGTTGTATAACAATGCAACTGAAGGCTTCAAATGGGCACAAATATGGTCAAGTAAGATTACTTGTGTAAAGGCCAATCTGTGCATCCAGTATTGGATCTGCTTACTCTCTAATATGTCAGCATTGGAAAATTGTGCTGTCTGAATCCAGCTGTGAGTTTTTCAGACTAGATATTTTGAGCCAGGTTTAACTAATCCTACCTTTTGCAGCCTGGTGTATCGCTAGATATCTGCTGAACCATTAATGCTGTGTTGCATCGTCCTTTTGCATCCTCCAGACAGATCATTTCAGTTCACAGATGACCTGTGTTGAAGGGAGAGGAGGTGAATGGTGCATCAGTGGTGGCAGTCTAGGGATGACTTTTACCATAAAGGGTTTGTGGTCCTAGAGTATGGTGGCAGTCTAGGGATGACTTTTACCATAAAGGGTTTGTGGTCCTAGAGTATGGTGTACCTGTGTAGTGGAGATGCAGGCTCCTTTAGTCCTACTACACTGCACCTGTGAAGTCCTACCCAGTTGAATTACTCTGGGTGTGATGGGATCATCTGTTTAATCCATGTTATCGCCAACTGGCATGAGTCTACTCTTGCTGTGTGTGGAGTTTTCAAACTACATGGCAGAGAAGACCAATTGGATATGGCTTTGTCTCCCTAAAACTGTTTGGTGCAATTATTCCTTCTTGCCTTCATACCACTACATCTTCCCTGACCTGACTGGGTTTCACCAATGGTTTTAACCAGAAGTCCTAGATGCAATGCAGAACTTCACTCAGCTGCATGACAACTGGATCCATGTCCTTTGTGGATGAGAACAGACGGTCTGAACCTGTTATTGGCAGAGAGCACACAATAAGGAACTGCCACTCTCTCTGATGATTTGGAATGCTTAAGAATAACTCCAAAGGTATGGCCTGAATGTCAGGGCATTTTCAATAGTGGATGATCTTCTCTAGAATTTACTACCAGGGAAACACCTATATTGAGTGTGGTCACACTCAGAAAGCATTGCAAGATACCTCTTCGTGCAGGTTTTGGTAACTGCCATCTCCCTTTCCTCTGTCACTTAATCTACTGGGTCCTCCTTGTCTCAGTCCTTTTACAAGTCATTGTGCTGAGAAGGCTCTTGCAGTATTATCTCCCTATATATGGAAAGCATGCCTTAATCTAAGAAGTGGGCTTTATGCCCAGGTATTTTGGTTACCTATTTTAAGGTTTTGTATGTGTTCCTATCACCATAACACCATGCCACTGCTTTTAATAGTCAACTGCTTGTGTATGCTTATAATCTAAACATTTCTTTATAAATCACATAGGTTTTCGCATGTCCTCCTTCAAATAGTCTCTTTCTCTGATAATTAGGACAGATTAAGTTCTCGTTTTACATGACCACATTTGAAGTTTTAAATTGTGATAACAAAAAATAATGCTAATGGGAATAACTTTGTAAACCGTACAAGCATTTAGGTATCAGAAAGCTATAAGACTCTTACATTGCACTTATATTGTCCAATATGTTACATGTCTAATAAATGATGGTAGGCTGATATTTTAAAAATGTGTTTGCATTGAGTCTGTGCTGCCATTTCAATTGCTCAATACTGTATGAAGGCTGTGATTACGGAACATTAATGTTTTGACACACTGACAGAAGCCAGGCAATTCACCGTTAATGCTGGTATTCCTCTTTCGCTTGCCTCTAATGTGTGACAGCTTTAGTGTAGGCAGTAATTGACTAGAAATGACAATAGCAATTAACATGTAACCTTCTGTTTTAGTATACTTTTTACTATTCATTCTGAGAGCAAATATTTTTGCATGTGTATGTGACCTTGTGATTAAAAACTCATACCGGTCTGACGATCTGCTTTGAATATCAATGCTTATGTTTTAAATATAGGAGGATTTTTAATCTCTTTACTATGAAAAATAGTGTATCATGCATCTAGTCACTTTTTCTTGATCTAATTTTGTGCCTCCATGGTTGTGGCAGTTGGTTATTTTTTAAAATGCCAGTTTTTTTAAATGCCAATGATTTCATTACAAGGCATTGCCAGCATTGATTTTAAGAACACATTAAAAACTTGTGCCCTGGCTCATTATTGTTTGTAGTGATTTAGGAGGGAGAATTGGGAAAATAAGAACTGGCTCACATGTGCCTTTATGGGTTATCAAATAGATTATGATTTATGTGTCCTGACCAACAGCTCCATACTTCTGCTTGTTCTCCATCTGCATTACTTAGAGCCTTGCTTATAAATGAATAGGTAAGATTTCTGTGCCACCTCAAGGCTATTTATTAATCAATGATGTTGTTATAGGACAGAATATTTGAATATTTTAAAGTTTCCAGTTAACCTCCTGTACATGTGCTGTATCAGAAATCAGAGCAGTGGTTTACAGTGATACAAACACACCGTGATAGAAACTTGACATCTTTTTTCTTTTCTTTTCAATTTTGGGTGAACTTTATGCTCATGAAAGTGAGGGACTTAACATTGCTTTGAATCAGACATAATGCAGAGATGCACCCACAAGCTTTCCCCAAAATGTCTGCTAGGGCATCTCAGCCAATATTTTGTTTTAAAGTTGGTTCCCAAGTCCATAGTTAGACCCCTAAATATAAGTGACCTGATTCTGAAAAGTGCTGAACTGCAGCGCCCATTGATTTCACTGGGAAAACTGCATGGTGTTCAAAACTTCTGAAAATCAGGTTCCTCAATTAAAAGCCTAATGTTAGTGTGCCCCGCTTTTTTTTAATCTTGACCCTCAAGTCCAGCCAAGACCTGTTAACTAGCATGCAATTACATAATATTAACCCACTTTTGATGTGCAGAGGTTGCCACTGGTAAGTTAGCATTTTCCAACAGTTACCACATGGTGGTATCTGCAGCTGCATTATTTTTTCCTTAGTTTTAGAGTAAAAAGAATCTGTGTAACTGTGCAGTAACAGATGGCCGCTGTGAACTTTTTAATGCCTTTTATTGTATGCAACAGAAACTTTGCAAGTGTAATCTACGCAACTACTAGGCTTTCAACCAGATTTCCCCCTTTGATGCACTACTGCTAGTCCCACTGAAATGAAAGGGGGTTGTGTGTGCATCACATATTTCCATTTTGGGAGATAAATGAATGGTCAGAGAGTTAACAAATGATTCTACTTTGCCTGTCTACTATATGTACACATGCACTGAATATTGCTCTGCAGGACGAGGTGAAAGGTTTGAGTTTTATAAAAATGACATTAAATGGTCTTCACCTACTTTTGCTTCCCAGTTATTTATTCATTCTTCATGAATTTACTGCATGTGTAAATTAGGGTTGTGTGTACACTACGGTATGTAGTGTGGACAAAATTCAGTCAATTAAGCTATTATAGATTTATATTGGTGTAAATTAAAAAACCCCGCTCAAACTGCAAGATCCCCAATTTTTATGTGCATTAAAATCACAAGGGAATCTCTGCTCTCTACAAAATGAGGCCCCAAATAGCACAGTTTAGCCATATACACCTGCTAGGTCTTTAAAATGCCAATCAGCCAATTATATATTTTAATTTAACAGTAGCAAACTTAATTGGATCAGAATACAAAGAAAAATAAAAGCTAGAACAGTGAGAGGCCCCTTGTTTTCAAGTTATGCTCAGTTTCATTCCTAGATTCAGTCTCCAGCCACCTCCAGCCTAAAATGTTGCAAGTGTTAAAGGTGCAGTAACTAGAGAGTCACCATAGTTCATAAAGTTCCAAACCCACAAACTGAAGCTAGCTGGCCCAGGTACACAACTCCATCCATCAGTCTCATGCAGTTTATTTGTAGCTGCTCCTGCTCAAACCTATTTGAATACACCCAGATTCATCACAACTCCCCTTTTAACGCACCCCTGTGCCTCAAGTGTGTCTCAATTTAGAATATCCTTGCAGGGTTGGAGTCATTTGTCTGCTAAATGAAAGGGCGCAGTCAGTACAAATATTGTTGTTGGGGGTTTTGTATTATAACTTATTTTTGCAACTTCTCCAGTTGGAGGATGCATGTTATTGTGCAAAAGGTGACACCTATAGGCCAAGTTCAGATATAGTGAAAGCTGGTGCATCTGCCATGCAAATGCCTGGGCCAAATTGAGCAATGACACAAGTGATGAAGGAACTTTACTACCTATCCACACTTTTTCTTGTTTAAGTAGTATAACTTCCATGGATTCTGATACTTTGGGGGTATGTGTGTGTGTGCAAAACTAGTTTCACTTAGAGGAGGAGGAAGTGGAAGGGGTAGGGATATTTCAGAAATACTTATTTTAACCAGGGAAAATAGTGTATTTAGTATTCCATCTATTTCTCCAAACTCTAGCCTTTAAAAACAAAAGGAACCTGTGCACCTAAAACCTATAGACACTTTTGAAATCTCCTGTAGTATTGCAGATTCCAGAAGGGACCGCTGATTATCTAGTCCTCTTCACATTATCAATTACTTTTGATCGGTCTTATTATTGGTTTTTGTTTGATGCTTCTACTTTTTTTTGCTTGCATCTTAGTAGCCATATGTGTGTGTGTATAAATTGTCTGATTCACTATTAAATCCAAATTTGGCACCAAAATATGCTACATTGCACTCGGTGAGGCATTAACTCTGAACAGTGATTAATGGCCTAAAGCTGTGGAGTTGTGCAAAGGGTTTCAGCCTCATGTATATTGAAATACTGAGGCACAAATCCATGCTGTTTAGTAACCAGGAGGACTTGTGGCAATTAGTTTGCATACACATTGATTATAAAAAACAAGCAAACAAAACTTTGTTTGCATGCTTTTGTCACAGTGGATCCAGCTGCAGTATGCCAAAGGTGCAGATTGTGCTTTTGAGATGCTGACTTGCTGTGGGGTACCACAGCCTATCTTGGAACTCCACAGTGGATGGTGCACCCTACTCCATCCCCCACAGCTCGTGAGAGTGGAACAAGCTTCTCCCCCAGCAAATCCAGCCAGTCCTAGTGATGTGCTGATATGGGGAGGTGGGGGGTAGGGGAGGAAGGCATGGCCCCTAAGTATCACCTAGCAACTCCCATCCTTAGTCAGTTCCTCCCTTCCTTCCACTGGTCCTGAAGAGTCTAGTGATCTTGATGCTGGAGGGTGGAGAGATGTCTCCTGCCAATGTGTAAATGCCCCACAGGGGAAGGATTTCTTGTCCCAAATTAAGTCTCCATCTGTTCGGGCTTGGTGCAGGATTTGGTCTTCAGTGCATGTTGTAACTAATGGGGAGATATATAGTTCTTTGTCTTGTAAAGTGCCTCAGGTGTCCAAATTTGGTCCAAAGTTTTGAAATTGTCTCGATGGGAGTAGTTCATCGTCTGTGTCCTATGTAGGTAACTACTAACCCAAAACAGGATCACAGACTAGTAAGAGTAGGTTGTAGTGACAGTCTAGCAGATCCTCAGGAGAGGTCCTAGCGTCTATTAGTGTTATGAAACATCAAGGTGAGAACTGATGCCTCCCTAAGGAAAACCAGGTAAAGTGGGAGTTTTTTGCAGTTGTTGCCTGAGCAAGGTTAGGTGAATTGATCAGTCATTATCTTCTTTCAAAACGCTGTATAAGAGGGATCCTGCTGTAGTTTTTTTTTAAAAATGTCCAGAATATCCTATAACTCACTTTTAAGAAAACAACAATTCAGTTTAAATGCATTATGATGCTCTCCATAAACAGTCCCCTTCTGGCTGTAATATGCTTCATTGACAGCAATTAACAAAGGTCAGCAAGCTAATTTACCACTGTTTAAATTACAGTGTGAAAACATGACACTGAAGGGCATAGAAAATTGAGCAAGATTTAATGGGGACCTGGGAACTTGATCATTAAGCACACAGGGGGTATAGTCTATACTCTCTGACTGCATTTCCCATTAACGCTAATAGTGTGTTGAGAAGCAAATATACTCAAACTTTCATTACTCAGTTTATCTCTTCCACTTTGACAAATGAGGTGCTGGCTTAGACTTGGAGCGGGGTAATGCATCTACTTCACTCTTTGACAGTGTTGTAACAGAACTGGAAACTTTTGTGAATAAACGCATCCTTATACCTCTGACTAGTTTTGTTTGCTAAACAAGTTTGGATCTGCTCAGTATTTGGATGGTAGACCTTCAAGGTAAACAGATGAAGTGGCTCTCTTCCTTCAAGCTGGTATTGCACCAATCAGCCCCAGTGCCGACTGGCTAAGCGGCAGTTCTGCAGAAAAGGACCTGGGGTTTACATTGGATGAGAAGCTGGATATGAGTCAGCAGTGTGCCATTGTTGCTAAGAAGGCCAACGGCATATTGGGCTGTATTAGTAGAAGCATGGCCAGCAGATCGAGGGAAATGCTTATTCCCCTTCAAATGCTTGTGTCCAGTTTTGGTCCCCCCACTACAGAAGAGATGTGGACAAATTGGAGAGAGTCCAGCGGAGGGCAATGAAAATGATTAGGGGGCTGGGGCACGTGACTTATGAGGAGAGGCTGAGGGAACTGGGATTATTTAGTCTGCAGAAGAGAAGACGGAGGGGGGATTTGATAGCAGCCTTCAACTACTCGAAGGGGAATTCCAAAGAGGATGGAGCAATGCTGTTCTCAGTGGTGGCAGATGACCAAACAAGAAGCAATGGTCTCAAGTTGCAGTGGGGAAGGTCTAGGTTGGATATTAGGAAACACTATCTCACTAGGAGGGTGGTGAAGCACTGGAATGAATTACCTAGGGAGGTGGTGGAATCTCTATCCTCAGAGGTTTATAAGGCCTGGCTTGACAAAGCCCTGGCTGGGATGATTTAGTTGGTGGTGGTCCTGCTTTGAGCAGGGGATTGGACTAGATGACCTCCTGAGGTCTCTTCCAACCCTAATATTCTATGGTTCTATATTACTAGGGGGCACTGTGCTGTGCATTGAAGGAGACATGAACTAGGGGACACCTGCCCATTTCTGGATATTAAGATTGCTATATTTTACAAGGGTGATAGCACTGGAATCTTGGCCACATTCCAATTCTGTAATTTCTTTCTCCCCATCTAATTTTCCCATGCATTGTTCAGCTGGATACAGCATTGTTCTTCCTTTCTTGCTCTAAACTGGGGTATTGCATTTTTGTGCACTGTAAAAAGTTTCCTCATGAAGGTAGCGGCAAGCTACCAGTCAATAATGTTTGTAATGAGTTACTGGTATGGGATTCTTAGGAATGAAAGCTTCAGTACATTATGTACCTGTCAGGTATAATTACATGACTTCTGCCAAGAGCAGTATGCACCTTTTCACTCAATTTTGTATGGCTGTGCAAATCTGTCCTTATTAATTAAATTATGCCAACATTTTAACCAGGAACGCTGAAACTGTAGTGTAAAAAGAAAGAATAGAGAGCTGGAGGATGGGCACATGGTAGCACTGAATGCGTCATTCAGGAACTGAGGGGTTATACATTTACTTTAATTGCTGAACTTTTGATGTTGTGTCACATATATTGCATGCCACTTCCAGCCCAGGATCATTCTGCTCTTCAGGACTCCATGTCCAGGTGCAGTACAAGGGGGGACCCAGGCCAACCCACTACTCTGGGTCCCAATCCAGGGACCCTCTAGCAGCAACCTCTCTGCCCTCCTTCTCTCCCCTTGTCTGACTATCTTCCCTGGACCGCTTCCCCTTTGGCCCCTTGCACCTTCTCAGCCCTTCTAGTCAGGGGCCGCGCAGCCTGGCAGGTAATGGCCCGGAGTTCTCCTCTGCTCCCCGGAGCCTGCCCAGCACCGCTCTGTGCAAGGTGCTACCTCCTTACCTCAGGAGCCAGTCCTCCTCCCTTGCTAGTCAGGGAAAAACTGCCCTCTCCTTTGCTAGGCAGCCTTTATATAGGGCCACGCTCGGCCCTGATTGGCTGCCTCTTTCTTTCCCCTGATTGGCTCTCCACGGGCCTTTGCTGATTGGCTGCTGGTCTGCGCAGCCTCTCTGGCCTGTTCCAGCCCTTTTTCTCATGGAGTGGGGCAGCCACCTCACTACAGGGAGGAAAGCCAGTGGTCAGTGTGTTAACCTCCTAAAAGGCTTTCTTTTTTTTTCTTTTCCCTATTTTTTTTATCTGTGGAAGCCATAGGGCCTTCACAGCTGAATGCAAATGTCTGTCAATCCCCTTTTGTTTTCATTAAAGACTCATAATGGATGAAACTGAAAGGGTGGGACCAGTCCTGGGATCTGTGAATGACCTATAGAGGGAGGATTCCTCCCCCTTCCACCCTTGGAGCAAGCCCCATTTATTCAGGATTTGTTTAGGGAGCAGGATTTGGCCCTCAGTAAATGTTGTAATTGAGAATTTGTGTAGCTCAGATAAGCATCTCACACTTCAAAGGAAAAGTAGGGGAGAGGGTCTTTAACTGTACTCTCCTGTAGAGAAAGATTCCGGTTCACTGACAGAGATGGGGAAAAAACTCAGAGTCTTGGGTACAGGGACATTTAGAGCGGTATTGCTATTGTTGGGGTAGTATATACAGACTGGGATCCTTACAATCCAACTTAGCCTGTTCAGAGGATTTCCTGTTCAGCTGGAAAAATTCTGCTGAGCAACATTCAAAACATCTAACCAAGCTATGATTTGAAAGCTCCAGCACTTCAGACGGGTCTTCGGGGCATTGCTGTCTGTGGACTAGAAGCGCAAGCAGATGTAGAAATTGTGTGTGTTATTGCATGCGGAACACTTCTGTCTTTAGCTATAAAGACAGGAGGCCAACTCGTTGTATGAGAGAAAGTGAAGCTTGACATTTATGTGCTTCTCAGAGAACGTAAGCACTCCATGCCACATCCACTACCCTCATGAATACTGAATGGACTCATTATTACATTGTAGGGCATACTAAATGAATTAGTAATGATTAGAAATAAATGTTAAAATTGATGTAGTGGAGATTTCTAAAAAAATATAATTACCTTTCATACTTAAATCAGCTGCAGTAATGTACAAGCTTATTTTATCCCCATTGGGTAGAGAGAGAGAGGTCTGCAATATTCAAGTCCTCAGCAGGCCTGAACTATCACAATGAAAATGGTATATTTCACAAGAGAGCTGTCAGAGCACTGCAATTCCCATATTATAGGGGAAATGCAAGCAGATCTGTAAGACTGGCTAGGCCAGATGGTACTGGGCTAGGGGGCATAAGCTATAATAAAAATCTTCTATAATACACAATAGACTCCTCTCTGCTGGAACACCCAGTGCACATCCAACTGTCTTGATTTAGCAGATGTCCTGTTTAAGGGGCGAATCTTGGCCACTCCTTCCATCCAAAACAGGATTTGGGGATCCTAGGTAAGGGTATATGTTACTCCTCAAACACTGCAGAACACAGATCCATGAATGGATAAAAAAAATTAGAGTGGATAGAATACCAGGGGAGGATTTAACACAAATTCTCAAACCACATCTGAGTCTTGAAACTGCACTGAAATTTCAAAATTTAGAAAATTAGACCAGCTCTACCTTAAATGACATAATACAATATTGTTATGAACAAAAACCTAAGAACCAGAGTTCATCCTTATGCCTTTATTTCTTCTACCTCTAGCCATCTTTGAACAATTTTTTACTAAAATAACTGAGCATGGAGATTCATACTTATTCTATCTATCCTTAGGTAAACATCACCTGCACACATATTATAAGGATTAAAAACTGGCTAACGAGTTTCAAAATGTAATTGTAAGCAGGGAATCGCCTCTGAGCAACTGTGTTTCTAGGGGGTCCCTGCAGTTTTGGCCCTACACTATTTAATATTTTTATCAGTGACTTGGAAGAAAATGTAAAATCGTCACTGATAAAGTTTGCAGATGACACAGAGATTGGGGAAGTGGTAAAGAATCAAGATTAAAAGGTCACTGATGCAGATCAATCTGGGTTGGTGTACTGGGTGCAAGCAAACAATGTGTATTTGAATTTGGCTAGACGTAAAGTTATACATCTAGGTACAAAGAATGACATGAGCTGCTAGTGCGACACCGTGGCCTAAGCTAACTGTTTTGATTGAGGGGGATGAGGGGGTACCCAAACAATTCTGTGAATTGTACATGAATTTGTGAAATGTTTCAGTCAACCCAAATCTGCTTCCTCTGGTGAAAAAAAGTTGTGTGTAGAAAATGTTGCCCAGTTCTACTCCCCTTATCTATGGAGGATGAAAGGGAGCTGTTGGGAGTGCTGATTACCTGAACCAGGAAGAAGGGAAGGAACTGTCCTGCTGCTAAAAGCAGATGGGGATCCATGCTCCCCTTCTACTACTGTCTTCTTTTACCCCTGGTATCAGCTTACTATCAGATGCAGCTGTATACAGAAGCTATCAGCACCACCACTGCTTACTTCTGGTCACAGCAGAATGAAGGTCTCCACAACTTGCTATTGAGCATCCCTGTCATAGATCCGAAGGGACCACTGTTGCCTGATTTGGGGAGGGTTAGTAGGGACAGTGGAATTTATCCACTTAATTTGGTTGTATGTAATAATTAATTTTCTAATTAATTAGTAATGTTAGTAATAATTAATAAGTATTAATAATATGGGTATGGCTCGCCAATATGTGTGATTAGAAGATAAAAGTTTGTTTTGAATCAGGCTTCACAGAATTTAATACAAGGAGATTGGGGTATAACAGGAATTTACACTGAGACAAAGTTTAGTTAAACAAGACCTTTTATTTAAAACCAATAAAACAAGAAGTAAATGTAAAATGTTAAAAGCAGTTTGATTACAAAGTTACAAAATATCACAGTTCTTTAAGAGATATGATATGATATGATATGATATCTAATGCACTTTGCAGCAAATAGTACTAGAGTGAATTTCACACCTCTGCTAGAGGAAGTATAGTTATAAAGAAACTGGTTATGAATTAAACCCTTTTTAGCATAGATGCTTTAGAGGTGAAGTAGAAATTAAGAATTATTTCATACTTACAGCTGTGAAAGGACAGAACACTACGACTTATTATTAGTTGACAGCTTTCGTAGGTGTAGGCAGGGTGAGGCGATGAGAATAGAAGGATGGGTGTATCGCCTGCCCTAATGGTGGATTATTACACCTTTTATAGGGAGAAATTCTTCCTATGCCCAAATTTGTTTTTCCCCCATGGAAAGGTGAGGGTACCTGTTTTCATTGGCTGACCTTTTGTGTGCGTGCTAATGACAACTATCTACGTATCTTGTGGTAGACTTGTTGTATTTTGTGGGCAGAAATACCCTACTTTTGCACCTAACTAGGTGAAAGGTTAGCAGATATTTAGAAAGTCCCTAGACAATTTGCGTAGGTTTGTTTCCTATTATCACTTTTCTGAGTAAGGGTCTTAAAGGTTGCTTTTAGCATCACAGAGGAAATAGGCCAGGATGTCTGGTTTAGAAGCTTTTAGGTATCTTGCGTTTACAGCTATTGCAAATTCTATTAATCTATGCAGCCTACACACTTTTATTAAAAAGACATTTTATACAGACCAACAGATTAATTCTTAGGGCTACACGCCCCCCTTTGACGGGGTGGTTTACATAAAGAAACCCCGTCACCTAGGACTTAACATTTGTGGGGCCCTTTTTAGTTTTATACCTGGGCAAATTTTGGTAGGTATTAGGAATGGGCACCATGTATATATATTTATCTTTATCCCCAGATGGTGCTTGTTTGTGCATTTGTTTAGGTGACTGTCTGGGTGTTTGTTTAGGTCTCTGCCTAGTTTTTGGCTTGGGTTTGTTGTGTTTATACAGCATATAACCTAATATAAGGAAATTAATCACAATTCCAATTCCTTGGATAATTATCCATACTTTTAATCCGAATTTTTCTTTAGAAGTTGTTGCAGACTCATTCCCTTCATTTATTAATTGGGTAATAACTTGTTGGGCTTTATTCATATTGTTAGTAATTTGAATGAGGTGAGTCTCCTTACGAGTCATTAAGGATTTCAGTTGCAACCCTAATGGTGGAATATAAGCCAGAAAAGTAGGTATACTTTGAATAGTTAAATTCTGGTAATTAGGGTTAGACTGAATAATGGTAATGTTCTCAAAAATAGGAATAGGGGAAATAACTTGATTTCCTATTACCGTGGGCTGCTTTGGGGTAAAACAGAAATTTGGCTCTGTGACAGGACACTCCAAGGGACCATACTGGTACCTCTTTTGGTTGGTAACCACGCAAAATTGGTTTTTTCCAGCATAGGTTACCCTCTCCATTGGAGTTTTTCATGTGGTCAGCCTTACCAGGCATGACGATGATGAATTCTGTGTTTTTTCTCCCTGTAGTCCACACAAAACAGTGTCTGTTTCAAACACATTACACCTACAGATATACTGGGGTCCTTTTTTAGAAAAACAGGCCATTTGTGGTACCTTCCAAGTCTGAGTTGGAGTGTGATAGACTACCAGGGGAGGTGCATTAACGCGTTCCCTGTAGATGTCATCTTTGAGGTGACCTATAGAATGGATAGCAGCCAATTGCCTGTACACATCTTTGTCTGGGTCAAACACTGGTAACGAGACCGTGAATGAAACATACAAAGATCGTGCCATTATACACTCTTTTGTAAGAGAACAACTGTTTCGGTTGGGGTGAGGTGTCACAGATCCTATCTCTTTTATAGCACCCACTGACAAATGCTGGCATGCATTCAAACAAGTGGATCTTTCCTTTTCCAGCTTTTGAAAACATTTAGGACAATACCAACTCATTAGTTGTTTATCCTTAATTAAGTCAGGGACTTCTCCTAATTTTAAGGATCGCAATGCATCAGTAATTGTGCTTACAACATATTTCCCATATGCAGAACATATAATTTTTTTCCCCAAATGCTGATCTTTTTTTTGATCATTGTTTAAAGAAATTAACTGGTTAATTTTTTGTTGAGTTTCATTAAACAATTGGGTTATATCATGCATATTATAAACAGTAAATCGTTCTTCCTGTGCCAAATAGTCCTGTTAGGGATCCTAAACCTCCAAGGAGATTTAAGCTACGTTTTTTCCTAAGAGTTGGTGACTTAGGGACTTTATCATCCTTCAACAGAACAATATTCCGTACTCGTTGCTGATAGGCTACAATCCTATCCACAAGTCGTACTGAGAAGAAAGAAGCTACTTTGGTATGCTGACAATAGCTAAATTCTCCCAAGTACCAATTAGACAAATTTAGCACTACAGGAATATGCATAAATTGAACTTGATTAATTATTTTCCCCATCATGGGTGTTGTGGTAAGACCACTAACAGGTCCTGGGCTTAACACTGGACAATTTACATCATTTATTCTTGACTGATCAACATCATAGTCAATAACTGGGTCCTGAACTTTAAGTTCAAATGTCATATTTTGGACATATTTTTTGTTTCCTGTTTTGGTTTGAAAGGTAGCTATAATGAGCACCTCATATCGCCCTTGGTCCTCATATTTAAGCTTATACAAGGTTAAACTTCCCCCTGTTATTAAATTATTACAGCTAGCCTTATTTTTTCAAGTTCCATAAGCTATACCATGTTTTAGGGAAGTTGAATTTATAAACGTCTTGCAACCACCACCCTTTGAATCCTCATCCAAGGGCCACATTTTTTTTCAACCACTAGAGGGTAGTGTAGTTACTTCTACCAATTGATATTCAAAAGTAACATTTTCCCCCCGAATTCCCTTAACCTGTTGAATCGGGTTGTTGACCAGTTTTGGATTAAGGATAATAGTCCGTTCCGTCTTTGTTGGTATGTTCTGTTGCTTGGGCTTAGACAACTGAGTACGATCCGGTCGTCTGGTTTTCTGGGGTTGCAATAGTTCGGTTTCAGACTTAAGATTTTGGCATAGTCCTACCCTTAGAGCAACAATAAGGGTGTAATAAGTCAAAAATGTCAATGTTAATTTCATGGTTGCAAACTGCTGGGCTCCAGTTGTTGCGATTTCGTTTGATCACTTAAGTCCTGAGGAAGAAGTTGCTCCTGCGACCTGGACGATCGATACAGCTTTAACTGGTTAGCATGATAAATCTTGTCTCTATTATGCTTTCCTCCTGTTACTCTGATCTTATATACTGCTGAACTGAGTTTATTAATGATTTGGAAAGGTCCAATCCATTGATTACACAACCCATGTTCTGGTGACTTATATGACAATAACATTACTTGATCTCCTACCTTCCAAGTATTCTCTCTCTGGTTTTTGTCAAAGTAAGCCTTTGCCTTACGTCTGGATTTTCCCAATTTAGCAGCTACCTGCAAGTGAATGTGATTTAAATGTTTTTGCAGATTTTGCAGGTAGGTATCCATTTTTATTCCCTCTAATTGAGTGCCACTAGCTTGCCAAATTAAATGTTCTGGTAATTTCATTGTTCGGCCTGTCATCACTTCAAAAGGTGTTTTATCAGTAGATGCAGCCGGTGTCGCCCTTAATGCCATTAAAATTAAAGGCATGAGGGTGTCCCAGTTACGTCCATTGGCATCAACCAGTTTCCTCAACATTACTTTTATAGTCCGATTGGTTTGTTCCACCATCCCAGATGACTGTGGCCTGTATGGGATGTGTAGTCTCTGCGGGACTCCCATCAATTTAAGACAATCCCTAAAGAACTGTCCTGTAAAATGTGATCCCTGGTCTGATTCTACCTTTGCAGGGATCCCCCAGCGAGAGAAGACTTGTTCTACCAAGACCTTGGCAGTGGCTTTTGCAGTATTGGCTTTAAGAGGAAATGCCTCTATCCACTTTGAGAAAGGATCGATAATCACCAATAGATATTGGTTACCTCTTTGGGTCCTTGGCAAAGGACCTACAAAGTCAATCTGCAAAGCCATCCACGGACCTTCATACACCTGGGATCTTAGTGGCGCATTTCTTTTGGATGGAGTAGGATTAGCTTGGGCACATGCCAGACAATTTTCACAATATTGTTGCACATCCATCCTAAGAAGTGGCCACCACCCTACAGATGCAAGACACTGGACAGTTTTGTCCACTCCCTGATGTCCTCCTGTAGGAGTGTCATGGACCATGTACATCATTTCCCTCCGTAGGTGAGCTGGAACTACCCACACAGGGAAAGGACCTCCTGTATACATGAGAACTTCATTTACGACTTGTAACTGCTGTTCATGTCGTTTGTACAAAGGGTCTATTGTTAGTGATTCCTCTTTGTCTAATTTGGAAAGCTCTAGAATTACTTTTATTATGTCCTTATCCAATTTTTGCATATCTTTTAGATCTGGTATATTGGGTTGTACCAAATTTAGTTGCAGCTATAGGACATTTGCAGTGGAAGTACATTTTTGTAGTACTCCCTGTGTCAACAAAGACTTAATAGTCTTTTCTATGTATGGATTTGCTTGTTCTGGGTATGGATACTGTTTTTGGGCTGAAATTTCTCCTTTTTTCACAACAATAGTGACGGCCATGCATCCACAGTCATGTTTGTGTTTAGCAAAGGCATCTGCATGTTTGTACAGTAATGCCTGTAACTCAGGTTGGTCTGCATGTTTAGCCACTATTTCGTCCAAATCATACCCTTCAGGTTCAAAGTCCTTCACTGGAGATACCATGCCACACTCAGGTATGACTACTGGAGAGTCATCCTTTTCCTGTTTTACTGAAAGACACAATAATTGGTTACACAAATCAAGAACACATCCCTGTTTGTATAAGAAATCAGTTCCCAATAAGGAATTCTTTGGGTCTGCTAACTTCATTAATGCAAAAGTATGATTCTTTCTTAGGTGACCTATCTGTACTTCAAGGGGTGTAGAAAGTGTGGTAGTAACCTGATTACTTGCAAAGGTTGCAAGTGTCTTGGTACATCCTGATGATAGAGGAGAGGATCTAGGATCCTCGACATGGAGAATACTGATTGCTGCTCCAGTATCTATAATAAGATTTCTGTCTAGTCCCTCTATCACTGCAGATATTGTGGGTCTTCCACTTGTATCTCTGCCTAAAGGGGTTATGACTACACTCGGGGTTGTTTGCAGTCATGCAGCATATGCTGTCAGATAATTAAGGGGTTCCTCCTCTATTTCCTCAGAGGCAGCCAATTCTGGAGGAGTGGCTGTCCACTGGGGAAAAGGGGATGGATCGACGGAGGCCACTGGACGGTTCAAGGTCGCTGAGCCTTGGCCTTCCATCATTATCAGCTCATTCACACGGGCATGAAGTTCTTGGATAGCCCGTCGTTGAGCTTCAAGCGTCTGTTGCACTGTTTTAAACATTTTCACAACTGAGTCCTCAGTTTTGTGCAAAGGCGGTGATTTAGGTCTCTGCAGACGTGAACTGTTCTGTGCAGCATCTGAAAAGAAAGGAACACGATCCCGGGCTTCTGCATAGGATCCAAACGCATAACCCTGTCGAGGGGCCTGGCCACTCGAAGGTCCAGGGTTATTACGTGGGTTAGGGTCATTTTGCCAACGTTGATACTTAGGGAATTTAGGAACTCCTTGTCCTAATCCTGGCTGAGGTTGAGGTCCCTCAATCCTCACCGTAGGATTAGTTTGTGGTTCCTGAAGTACTGCAACCGGGGCTCCACGCCGACCTAATTTAGAGCCTCCCTGTGCATGTGCTTTAGCCAGCAAGGCTAATGTTCTTTTTAAAGAAATATCATCAGTGATATGCATATTAACCATTTTTTTTAACTGAGGAAGGGAATTATTAACAAGCAGACTGATATATGGCAGTTCATCTGTTTCCTCTTTGATGTGACTCCGCCAAGCTGCACTTAACCGCAAATGAAACTGATGTGGAGTTTCATTAGGTTTCTGCTTTAAGTTAGACAGAATTGCTACTCCAGCTTGCCCTGGGTGCTGATTATGTTCCAATAGGGCTACTGTCTCTTGAAAAGTTTTCTCTCCTACCCTAAACTTAAGTGGCAAAGTACTCCACAATGCTTGATTCACTGTGAGTTGTAAGATTTTAACCCAATCTTCCCTTGGTAAGCCAAACACTTTTGCTGTCTCCTGCACACGTTGTGCATGCATAGCAACTGAAGAATTCTCCATCATTCCTACTTTCTTAGCTACCAGGTCTAAGGTTTTAATATCTGTAACAACTGCTACAGGACAATCAGAATTGGAACCTGCAGTTCCTTCTTCTGGATCTGAATCTGAGCTTTCATCTGAACTTTCATCTGAGCTTAAATCTACAATTTCTATTCCTTGCCTCCTTTTACCTGGATTCACATTTTCCTCGTCTGAACCATCAAAACTTTCCACTGGAGATAATCCTGGGTATCTAGGATAATTTTCCATGAAATGTCTATGGCTTACATTCAAAGTGTCTTTACACTGACGCAGGACATCCCTTAGTCCACTAAAGTCTGGCGTGGTAGGGCGTTCTACCGATATACTAGGTGATACCAGCATATACCACGGGGGTGTAGAGGACCCACGAAATTCCTGGGGTCTAGGCAATGTTGATTGCCCGAATGCCAATAAATGTCCACCCAAAGGGACTGGATTTTCTACTCTATATGGTGCTAATGTAACATTGGGTGGAGGAGCAGGAATTCTATTCCCTGCTTGTTGTTGTAGCTCTCTTTGTAACTTAGAGATCACTACATCACATGCATTAGCTACCTGTGTTACCTGTGATACAGCCTCTTCTAACCCTTGAACAATGACCGATTCTAAAGCTACACTCACAGAAGCTGTCTCTACAGAAGCAGAAATTTTTTCCTCTTTCTCTGCTTCTCTGTTTGTGTCACTAACTGCTTTACTGACTGTGACACTTGTCTCCGCCTCCTGAACTGTCACTTCAGAACTTCCGTCTTTTATTGGCAGACTGTCAGTTTTTTCTGCACTGCCAATTTCCTCTTCTGACTCCACAGATTCAACTTGCAAATTCGCTTCTGAAGGTACTGTGTTTGCTTGAGCTAATTCTCTTGTTTTACTTCTAGTCACTGGTCCAATAGGATTTTCTACCGCTGTTGGTTTCACCATTCCAATAGGGATGGGAATTAATTTTTCAACTTCCTCTGCTCTATTTTCTCCCTTTTCTAGTTTTTTAATCTTTTCCAACAGCCGACCACGGTCAACTCTATAGGCTATCAGCATCTGCTGAACTTCCCTGAGTAACTTCATTTTTTTATTCAATTTCTTTTCCAATGAACTACAAGCTACAAGCAAGCATTCAACAGCTATTCCCTTCACCACCTTAGTTCTTTTCTTTTTCTGCTGTGTTTTATCCTCAAATACATTACTCACAAAACCCCATGGGTTTCTCTGCTCAGAAATCATTTCAATATTTCTCAGCTGCTCCAAATCTCCACCATGTTCCTGAATATATTTCCTAGCAAAGTTTTCCAAAGCTAAACTGCTAGAAATTCCAACACACTCCACTCCTGTTCTATCTTCACTTTTAACACTCTTACTACGAAATAGAGAATTTATCTTTTTCTTTTCCTAGTATATTCACTAGAATCTAGTATATTCACTAGAATTTATCCTCTGTTGATTTACTTCTGATACACAAAAAGGCGTCCCTTTTACAGAAAACAACAGGATAATACCCCTTAACCACCGGTTTAAGCACTATATATCATAAAAGTCCCAAGTAAATAGAGGGAGTGGGGATACTCTCTTCTTTCTTCTCTCGATGGCTTATAGCAGATCGAGAGGTTTTTCCCCTCTGTCGGGACCTGCCAAATATCGGGGAATACTGAGGCAGACGGATCAGAGGTGCAGTCCGGAAGAGTTAATGGGACTAAGATAAGGTATCTTTGAACTATTTAAGTTCTGACTGATTGCGGCCTTTTTGGCGGCTATGAATACCTTGCTTTATTAACTCCCCGCCACCACTAGTGTGGGTCACCGGATCCAGGTGCGGCTGCGAATTATTTTATTCGGTACCATTCATTAACTTCTTCAACATATAAAAACCCCTTTCTGTGCGCGCTTATCACTTTAAAACAATATTACTTTAATATTCAGTTATCAATACAGTTAAAACCTTTAGGCAAAAGTGAAAGTAAAGACCTTAAGAGGCTTAACCACAATACAAAACGGAAATACTGGGCGTACTGCCAGCAACAATAATCACAGGAAGGTGTCTTTGGTTTAAAAGTTCCAGAGTGTATTGAAGTTAACTATTTACTTACGTTTTAAAGAAAAATTCTCTAAAGGGTCCAGAAATATTTCTGGATTCCTGTCACACTCCTCAAATCTCCTCCTGGCTGGCTCGCCAGTCTGTTGCCTGATTTGGGGAGGGTTAGTAGGGACAGTGGAATTTATCCACTTAATTTGGTTGTATGTAATAATTAATTTTCTAATTAATTAGTAATGTTAGTAATAATTAATAAGTATTAATAATATGGGTATGGCTCGCCAATATGTGTGATTAGAAGATAAAAGTTTGTTTTGAATCAGGCTTCACAGAATTTAATACAAGGAGATTGGGGTATAACAGGAATTTACACTGAGACAAAGTTTAGTTAAACAAGACCTTTTATTTAAAACCAATAAAACAAGAAGTAAATGTAAAATGTTAAAAGCAGTTTGATTACAAAGTTACAAAATATCACAGTTCTTTAAGAGATATGATATGATATGATATGATATCTAATGCACTTTGCAGCAAATAGTACTAGAGTGAATTTCACACCTCTGCTAGAGGAAGTATAGTTATAAAGAAACTGGTTATGAATTAAACCCTTTTTAGCATAGATGCTTTAGAGGTGAAGTAGAAATTAAAAATTATTTCATACTTACAGCTGTGAAAGGACAGAACACTACGACTTATTATTAGTTGACAGCTTTCGTAGGTGTAGGCAGGGTGAGGCGATAAGAATAGAAGGATGGGTGTATCGCCTGCCCTAATGGTGGATTATTACACCTTTTATAGGGAGAAATTCTTCCTATGCCCAAATTTGTTTTTCCCCCATGGAAAGGTGAGGGTACCTGTTTTCATTGGCTGACCTTTTGTGTGCGTGCTAATGACAACTATCTACGTATCTTGTGGTAAACTTGTTGTATTTTGTGGGCAAAAATACCCTACTTTTGCACCTAACTAGGTGAAAGGTTAGCAGATATTTAAAAAGTCCCTAGACAATTTGCGTAGGTTTGTTTCCTATTATCACTTTTCTGAGTAAGGGTCTTAAAGGTTGCTTTTAGCATCACAAAGGAAATAGGCCAGGATGTCTGGTTTAGAAGCTTTTAGGTATCTTGCGTTTACAGCTATTGCAAATTCTATTAATCTATGCAGCCTACACACTTTTATTAAAAAAACATTTTATACAGACCAACAAATTAATTCTTAGGGCTACACCACTTGGAAGGGTTGGGCAGATAACCGTAGAGATAACTGTCCTAGCTCCTAGAAAGGAAGATGCCTTGTTTAACTGACCCTTGTCTTGGTCAAAAGTAGGGGTTGAACCTGGACCTTCAGTTCTGAAATAGTGAGCATATGCTGCCTGAGCTAAAGGATTTAAAATTCTGATTCAGTCCTTGGGAAGCTTTCCATTAACTACAATAGACATTAGTTCAGACCATATGTCTCCTATCTGGCAGCTGAAGTAGCATCATTAATCTGTATATATGGACCAACCCCAGAGGGTGAACACAGAGCATGAGATTACATTTGCAGTTGTTGTTATAGCAAATCAGATCCTACGGTCTGAAGTCGGCCACTCAGAAAATTAAGAACACACAAATAGTGACCATCTGCCAATGCTTGCTTTAAATGATTTGACTAGCATCACATAGGAACTCTGTGGTAGAGGCAGGAATAGAATCCAGTTCTCCAGGATGGCATTCAACTGTCTTACCCAAGTGACTGTCTGTTCTCTTCCTGCAACCCGCTGCCTTATTCACTACACACCTTCCAGCTTCTGTAGCAAATGAAAGTTTCCACTGTGCAACCCTGTTTCATTCCCATAGCATGGTCAATCGCATGCACTGACTGAGGCAGGGATGTTGTGGGAGAAAGTAGTATGTGGTCACTTCATTGACTTGGCAACCTTCTTTTAAGTTTGTTTTTTGTGGGTAATTTTGTGTATATCACACAGATATATCCTTGTGCATCCTATGCATAGTTTCATACTTGGACACCTTCCTGTGACAATAAATTGATCACACTGATAGATATTAACTCTAAGTGGGCTGATCAGGTACCCAACCTAGGGATCACTTTTGACACGTAGCTGAAGCTGGAGACCCAGGTTTTAGTGATGATCAGGAGTGGCCCCCCTTTTTTTTTCCAGTCTCTCAAACACTCAGAAGTTGCACTTGTTCTTGCCAGTGTAGACCATGGGTTTGTGTCCTGGAGACTGCATCATCATAGTGAGTTCTATTTGAGGCTTTCCTTGAAAAATACATGCAGATTGGAGCTATCCAGTGACGCGGAGGTATGGCTGCTCAATGGCTTTCAAGCCCATGATTCAGCAGTGCACAGTCTTCAGATCTGCAGTGCTTCACTGTCTTACCACTGGTATTTAATACCTTACTATCAGTTTGGCTATTTGAGGGACCATCTATCACTGTAGCAGCTAAGAATGGTGCAAGTGGAAATGCTGATTTTCCTAAGGCACAATGTGGGATGATAGGAAGCAGTGCCATCTCCACTGCGGGCCCATGAATCTGCAACTGTTCTATTATCTTTTTTGATGTATGAAAAAATATACTGATAACTATTGCATCGAGGAAATAACAGTAGTCATTGTAGCATACATTTTGCTTGTCTCAAACGCTTATCACATTTTCCTAAAATTTCACATATAAGCTACACAGTAAAATGTATCGATCCAGAATAATATAATACCAGTTACTATAATGTTGATTTTCTTTATCTTATATCTAATTTATACTTCCTTATTGATTCAGGATTACTTGTAAACAAATGTTCTACTTCTGATTTTTAATATATTGAGGAAGGATCTTCATGCACATTCATAACTTTCTAAGTTATCCTGTGTTTTATCAATTGATCTTTCTTATAGATTCTTAGATTCCAAGGGCAGGAAAGGACCATTGTGACAATCTAGTCTGACCTTCTGTATAACATAGGCCATAGAACTTCCCCAAAATAATTCCTAGAGCAGATCTATCAGGAAAACATCCAATCTTGATTTCAAACTGCCAGTGATGGAGAATCAATCCAACTCTTGGTAAATTTTTCTATGGTTAATTACTCTTACTGTTAAAAACGTATGCCTTATTTCCAGACTGAATTTGTCTAGCTTTAATTTCCAGCCATTGGATCGTGTTACACCTTTCTCTGCTCGATTGAGGAACCCATTATTAAATATTTCCCCCCATGTAGGTATTTACAGACTGTAATCAAGTCACTCCTTAACCTTCTCTTTGTTAAGCTACATAGATTAAGGTTTCTGAATCTATCACTATAAGGCAGGTTTTCTTAGCCTTTAATCACTCTCATGGCTCTGGTCTGAACCCTCTTCAGTTTTTCAGTGAGGTAACATCTGCTATTGCCAGTCATTCATTTCCTCTTTGTCCTTCAACTGTTATTTTTAACCTCTAGGAATGCTGATCTCACATACAATTTGTATGTTCAGCCTTTTAAATATTATGACATCATTGCAAGGCTCTGGTGGCACCATCTGGGGAGCTGGGTGAAAATGTTCATATGAATAATTAATTGGCCAAAAAAAGCGCTTTGTTAAACCTGAAACTAGTCACTTTCTTGTCAAATTCACCCAGTAGTTTCAGCCATGTTTTTTCTAGATAAATTTGCAATAGGTGCTGTTCACAAAACTGAGAAAGGGAAGCACCACCACTTCCCCCTTATGTCCAATTGTCCAGCAGTGAAGGCACTCACCTGGGATATGAGAATTCGAGGTTCAGATCCCTGGTCCAGAGCAGGGACTTGAAGTTGGGTCTCCTGCATGGCAAGTGAGTGACCTAACATCAAGGTTACTGGGTATTCTGCAGTTGGGTTTTGGGCTGGCCTTGTGTTCTGGAACCAACAACATCCCAGAAGAAATCAGAGTCACATATTTGCCATCCTCTGGGCTTACTATAAATCCCACTTTTGTCATAGTTGTCTCCAAAGAATCTGAGAAGAAAAAAATGATAGTAACAACCCTGGTTAGACTGGGAACCTGGTAAAAAAACAAACCATCCTCAGAAGCTTTTATAACCTTTGTATGGATGCTTGAGAAATGCTGATGATCTCAATAGATAGAAATAAAAGATCAGGGTCCTTGGAACATTTAACCGCTGTAAGAACCAAATGTAAAACTATGAAGGTGGCTTTTTTTTGTTGTTCTTTCCTAAGGGCAAAGCTCAAGACTGTGTTTCTTTTTAAGTTTTGTGTATGTTTTCTTTATTGAAGGCTTGTTTGGTTTTGATCCTGATCTGGGATGTATTCCATTTATACCCATGTATTTGTTTGATTGTTCAAATTAATATGTAAATAATTTGCTAACTTGCTACTCCATGTTTTACACTATACTGTTCAAGATGATTTAGGATGACTAAGTATCCTTCATTCCTGCTAAATTAATAGAAGTTGAATACATTCAATCTTGCATCTTTAAAGGTATTTAGGCATTTCTCCACTTTGTGTCACAAGGCCTAAGTGACCTAGATTTTCAAATGGGACTTAGGCACTTAGGATATGTCTACACTGTAGCTGGAAGATGTTATTCCTAGTGTGGCAAGACAGATTAATGATAGCTTGGCTCGAGTCCTGATCTGGTTTAAATGAAACATGAAGATAGGATTAGTTAGCACGTCTCTTCAAAGTGCTTTACAAACACTAACTATTATTCCTCCTATCATGTTTCTGAACTCCAGAAGGACCTTGCCAACTTGTCTAGATTACATTTCACCTGTCACCAAGTGCCAAGTAGTGCACATTGCAAGGAACTACTTGAATTACTCATGTGTTCATGATTTCTTAATTAACTGTAACCAAAAAACTAGGTGTCACTCTGGACAGCTTAATAAAAACCTCTGCTCAGTGCAGCAGCAGTTAAGTACATCAGAGACTGAGAAAATGGCAGAAAATTCCATTATATAAATCAATAGTACACTCTCTCCTTGAATATTCTATTTTACTCCGGTCACTATCCAAAATAGATTCTGAAAGGACTAGAGAAAGGCAATGAAAATATAATGGCATGGAGAGACTTCTGTATGAAGAGTAAGTGAAAATGTGAGTGCTGCTTGGTTTAGAAAAGAGATTAATTAAAAGGGAACATGAGGGACTTGTTAAAAATAACAAATGGTTTCGAGAAAGTCAATCAGGCACTCCTGTTGCCCTTTCCATTAATGCCAGAACAGGAGGATATCCAATTAAACTGAATATTCCAAATTTAAAACTGAGAAAAGGATATATTTGACTTGTGGAACTTATTGTCCCAGGATATTATTGAGGAAAATAACTTTGCTGTTTTTTAAAAAAAGTATAGGAAAAATAACAACATATAGTTATGATAAAAAAGTATAGGAGACATAAGCACTTATAAGCCAACTGTCTAGGGTTAGCAGAAACCTTTTCCAATGGCCTTTCTATTGCCTAAGTATCCAATATGAGTATTTTACCCCTTCCTCTGAAGCAACTAGAACCAGTGAGTTTTGGGGGCAAGATACAGAACCACAGAGACCAATCTTAGCTTCATTTGATGAATAGCCAGTCTTTGGCTATATGGATTTCTAGAAGCAATAAGTCTATTAAAGCTGCCGTGTGAAGTGATATAAGCACCAGCTGCTGTGACGCAGAGTAATAAGTAAACACATGAGTAGGGCTACAGTTTCTATATCAATGTTTTGGCTGAAACTTCAGCACTCAGCTTTAGCCAATGTGGGTCTGACCAAGAAATGCAAGATAACTCCTGCATCTTACTCTTAATCTTTGAGTAACTTGAATTTAGAGTATTATAATATCAATTTATCAAAAAGCACCTGGTGGCTGTTATATATAATCATGTACAGAATGAAAATCTGATCAGTAGCGACCAAAATAATTCCCTGGCATACTTCCAACCCATTCAGACCAAATTTGATCCTTCTCCACCTTAGCCCGGGGATAAGAAGTCTTCCAGCGTAACTTGGAAATCAAGAAATCTGACTATTGGACTAAAAGGACTCAGATTCCTCACTTAGTGTGACTTGGCCCCAGTCTTTTCCATTTAAATATGGAGCTGTTAGCTGGAGTGTTTCAGGTAATCACCATTGTTTCTGTACAGCACACAGGGAGTGAGATGGCCTCTCTGGTAATTGTTATGTAGACAAATGTAAGTAATCACAGTAGGATACTTTTCTCTAAGACTGAACAAGAAATTTTATTAGAATAAGAAAAATCTCTAATACTACTTCCTCTCTGTTTCCCTATAGAGCTTTTCCTCACACCTTTCCCAGCCCCTCCTTTCTAGCGTATACCCAATTTATATGTATCATTTATGGGATGAGGTGTACTCAAGAACCATCATGCAATGTGGGTGGGGAGCAGTTTCCCACTCTCTTGTATTCTCTTCTGCGTTCTGCATTCTGAAGCAATTAACAGCAAACTGTACACATTTTTTTCCCAGTCCAACATCCTGGAGCTTCAAAAGATAGGCACTTCTCAGCATGAATCAACTGTGAAATTTATTTGAGAATGAAGCTTTTGATGAGAATTTACATCAAAAAAACTAAACTTCCCTTTCAAATATCTGTTTATTCCTGCTTCTTGAATTTTCAAACTACTGAACTGAACAAAGTTTTTAAAGAAGTTTTTAAACAACAATTGGTACATAAAACAAAAGTTTATTCTTAGTTTTCCCTGCTGCAAAGAATTTGCAATACCAAATTCCCTGCTGGAGCTGCATCACCAGGGACTTTGGTCCCTGGACTGCTGGGCTGAGCAAAATGGGTGGAGTTGGCCTTTATATGATATGTCAAACATTGGTGCAGAATTATCATTACATCTCCAAGTAAACTCCTTTCTTGACTGAGGGATCTAAAATTCTTCCAGAGGTGCGACAAATCCCCGTTATGATGGGGAAAGGTGAATTTTGCAATGGGATCACTCAACTGGTTGAGCTCCTGAAAGCTAGTTATTCCAGCCGGAATGTAGCATAAATTACAATACAACAAAGTGGGTCGCTTTGATATTGGCAGAAGCAGAAGCAACACAGACTGATTAGTACCACTTGTATAAATACGAAGCAGCTGTATTAAAATCCAGGGTTGTCAATCCAATGCCTTTCACGAGCACTAACATCACTTTAAATGAAAGGGAGAGAAATTATATAATAAACTCTTATTTACATTGACATCACTTTCTATTTAAACTAATGGAGTAAACTGCAAGAAATTATTGTAATTCATTTTCAGGAACACAACTGTGTATTATGGATCAGACTCTCTCTCCATGGGTGTGCAAGGAAGGGAGTATTCAGGGACCCTTCCTCACTACACTCTTTACTACAGTACAGGTGCCAGATGCAGTCACAGCCCCTATGCTTCCATATGCTACTTCACGGAGAGGGTGGGTTTAGGGCTGGCCATGGACCCACTCCTGCTCTGGACTAGCCAGAGGAGCTGAGCTGACATTAGGAGGGAGTGTATGCAGCAATCAGTAAATGGGTAGCAGTGCTCCCACTTCAACATACTCCTCCATAGTGCCCTCAGGAATTCTGTCTGAGACAAAATTCCTCTGGAGATTCTTAATGGCTGCTCCATAGCACCATCACACCTTCCCACTCTCTTCCCCTCCTCACCCCTCACAGCCTCCCAATGCCATCAGGGGCTTAAAACCACAGGCCCACATTCTCTTCTGCTCAGAGCCATGCTTGGCACAGGAGATGAAAGACACTTCCCTGATTCCCATGATGAATTCATGCCAGCTCTGGGCACCGGCTTTAGTTAGAGCAATGCTGGGTTGCTGTAACTTATGCCACTATTTATGGTCTCTGTGGGACTACCCTCCATTTGTGAATTGGCACAGTGAATGGCCCCCGTGACTAACATCCCCTCTGCTTCAAGCCGTGGGTGGACAGTTAATGTAGGACCTGGCTATGCCACTTTATGAATGCTGAGAGATGCTTTATACCAGGACAATCCTCAGCCAGATTCTGCCACTTAGTGAAAAATTGCCAGAAAATAAGGTTAAAGGCTGGGCCTTGGTTAGGCCCTGTTTAAGACCTCAGACATCTGAAATATCTGTTGATCTAGGTTTAAAAGCACCATTGTTCCCAAATGAACATGCATCCAAAATGACTGCCTAGCAGGGACCATACATCTTGCATATTCTTATTCATCTCTCAGCATCCTGGCGTGTTCATTGCACACAGCACAGGGAAGTTCAGGCTGAACAAGATGATTCATATTTATAACTGTATTTTAAATAAAAAGACTGTGTAAGAAATATACCCATAAAATGAAGAACTAAAGAAGTTAGTGATTTCTCTAGGGATTCAGAGAGTCTGAAAGACTAATGAAGTCTATTAGTGGAGTGAGGTGATGAGTTCCTCTTGAAGTTTCTCTAAGCAGAGTGATTTAATTGAATATATATACATACATACATAAATTCTCAAACTTCATTGCACCATGACCCTCTTCTGAGAACAAAAATTATTTCACAACCCCAGGTCGGAGGATGGAAGCCTGAGACTTGCCAAGCCTCGCTGCCCCGGGCGGGGTGGTCAAAGCCAAAGCCCAAGCCCAAGCCCAAGGGCTTCAGCCCCAGACAAGAGGCCTGTAACCTAAGCCCAGCCACCCAGGGCTGAAGCTCTCAGATGTTGGCTTCGGCCCTGAGCGGTGGGGTTCAGGCTTCAGCCCTGGGCCCCAACAAGGCTAAGCCAGCCCGGGTGACCCCATTAAAATGGGGTCACCACCCACAGTTTGGGAACCCCGATCTAGAAGGTTCCCCAAAAACATTTAAGGAAACAAGCACACCAGTCAGTCAGTGGATATGACGGGAAAAGCTTTTCCTTTCTAGTACATAACCATTTGAATGAGTCTCCTTGAGGAGTCTCAGTACCGGGTAAGCAAAGCCAGTTTGGGAGGAAATGGATTGTAATAATGGACAAGAGAAATTTGATCCAGCCAGATGAGTAACCAGGAGAAATAACTTCAAATAGATGAAATGTGGGGGAGAGGTAGAGAAGACTGTATCTGTCACTATTCTCAACCTGACCCTTATTCATTCCAGCAACAAACCATCCCTCTCTCTCCTGCCACCCCCAGATTCATATCAGTGCCCAGTATCACTATGATAGAATAGGAGGCATTTTGCACAATTAGAGAAGACCAGTGCCCCCACTGGGTTAACTTTAGGCACTCTGATAACTGTGACATAAAGAAGATTGATCAGATGTCTCTCAATTCTTAGTACCACATACTCACTAGAGTCCCTATAAAAAAGATGGGGAAGTAGAAAGCAGAAGTCAGAAAATGACAAGAGGGGAATTTAAGGATACAATTTAAAAAATAATAGAGCTAGAATAGGCAGGTTTGATATGCCATACATTTGACCCCATCCGTTTGGCCTTGATCTGGCAGTCAAATCTCTGCTGATATCAGAGAAGAGTTTTGTGTGTAGAGGAGGAACAGAAAACATAGCTCTTCACGCTGAAATATTGGCTTCAATACTGCCCTCTTTATGCCAGTAAAACTCCAGTTGACTTCAGCAGGAGTTTTATGTGGAGTAAGAATGACAGAGGATGAGCCCCTTTTACTCAACTGATGGAAAAGTGTACTTCTTATTGAATGGTGGATCCATACTCACTCTCTGTCTCTCTCTCATCCTCTCTCTCTCTCTGTGCTCAGACTTCTTGCCTTGGACACGAAAGTATTCACTTTATGGATAAGACGTTGCAATCATCTATTCTCTTTATTTCAGTTATCAAAATAAGCTAAGTTAACTCTGTAGACAGTAGTCACTTTTCATGGTGCACCGACAGTAAACAGTAATCACGACTATGCTGCAGTTTTGGATTTAGTGCAATACAAAACTAAAATCTGTAGGAAGAAAATAAAGTAGAGATGTAGAGATGTTGCCACTGCTACTTAGTGAATACTGTTTATGCTTTGTGGAGGATATACATCATTTTTAAGAATCAAGAAGGAAATAGTTAACCCATTGCATAGTTAACCCATTGCATAGAATAAAAACTGACTCTTATGTTGCACTTTTCATCATATCACAAGATGCTTTACAAAAGAGTCAGTAGCATTGTCCCCATTTTACAGATGAGGAAACTGAGGTACACAGAGTAAACAATAAATCTGATTGACTAATACTTAGCAGTGGATAAGACAGAGGTACAATACCCAGCAGTAGCTTCAGTAGGAAGCAAGGTCTTGGTTATGGAAGAAAAAAAGCTTACTTTAGTTGTTAAAATGTGATCGTATACAACAGTGTGTTTACTGTACTTTTTGAACTGGAAAGTAAACACTGCTCAATAATAGAACAGAGCAGGTGAGTGCGATCATGTATTTCTTGTTTTCTATTTATTTATTTGGAACTGCTGAAGCTCTAAGTCAGGGAATAGAGTTGATATTGACTTATGTATATCTGTAGATATGTTTAGTAAATACTGTTTTTAAAATGTACTGTAATTGATAAAAACAATGAGGAGTCCTTGTGGCACCTTAGAGACTAACACATTTATTTGGGCATAAGTTGTCATGGGCTAGAACCCACTTCAGCAGATGCATGGACTGGACTAACACGGCTACCACTCTGAAACCTATAATTGATAGGCAGTGATAAATTCTGGTTCATAAGTTGCAAAGAACTATCCCATGGCTGTTCAGTAGCTTGTGTCAATTTATTGTGTCAGACTAGTTAATAGTGGAAAGACATCTGTGAATATAGTGTGGGGGGAGAAGAGAACTCAGGGCTCGTCACTAAGGCAATGACTTGGAACAAACAGGGTGATGGAAAGAAGGAGTCCAACTGCTGTAACCCATGGCTTCTCATCAGAAGAGACAGATTTCAGAGATCTGACTGACGTTTGAATACACTTTAATACATTTACTCCATACGTCACTCTAATACTCCCACTTTTAATTTGTTTGTTCCGTTAACACAGAAGTCGCTAAAGCCTCTTCCCTCAGTCACATAATAATTTTCCGACAGTAGCATCAGGACCGAGGCATGTTGGTGCAGTGGAAGGAAGCATGTTCTGCTGAACTAGGAAAAATAGCAAAGAATCCTGTGGCACCTTATAGACTAACAGACGTTTTGCAGCATGAGCTTTCGTGGGTGAATGCCCACTTCGTCGGATGCAAGAGTGGAAATTTCCACTCTTGCATCCGACGAAGTGGGCATTCACCCACGAAAGCTCATGCTGCAAAACGTCTGTTAGTCTATAAGGTGCCACAGGATTCTTTGCTGCTTTTACAGAACCAGACTAACATGGCTACCTCTCTGATAGGAAAAATAGAAGCCCTTCAGTCTCTAGGGCTTTTGATCAGGTTCAGGTCATTTGCTTTCCCTGTCACTTTAAAGGGTAGAAGTATCAGTTCCTTTGGTTCAGAAGGAGCATTCTATGAAAAAATTGAGTTTCCTAGGTTGGGATAAGCTTAGCCAGTACTTAAGGGAAAGGATCTAAATCAGAAATTGCAATTTGTCTGTCACCAACATATTATTAAACTGTCTAATTTTCAATGCTATCAGATTATACTATATTTCTACTATTCATAGTCCTCAGCGTAATCAATAATATAATTATGCATGAAATAAAATGGTGTTACTTTTTTATAGTGCAGCTTCTCAGTTACCACTGCACTTCCAGTATACCCTGATTTGGCAATTTTTAATATGCAGGAAGGCTGCCTGTGGGACTTGGTATTTATTTATTTTCATTCAGTGGGAACAGATAACTCAGAAGCCTAGTAATGGCTTTCTGTGCCTTTCATTTCCAAATCCCTAGTTCAAATATGGTCCAGATTGTTCAGTCCCATCTCACAGCTGTATGATCTTAGTTCAATTCCCAAAGACGGATGAATGCCTAGTTCTTCATGCTTCCGTGTGAGGAAATTGCAACTTTTCTCCCTGTTGAAAAGGCGAGTGCAGATGTCTCTACATTGGAGCAGACCAATTTATAAGGCTGTGAGCCTCTCTCTTTTCTATATCAGACTTTGTTTTGAAGGCATGGCATATAAGTGAGGGATAGTACCTTATGCTCCCTTTTAATATTTCTTTTCCCCCACTCTTTCTCCTTTACAATGTAAGTTTAATAAATTAGGTACAACACTTCTGCAGATAGTTCAGTGATTCATAAATGACATAAGTGCATAATCTTTCCCATCACAGACTGAAAATGATCTTGTCTTGTTAGATCTTGTAGGCTTTTCAGTTCTACTGTGTGGGTGATAAAAAACCAAGGTAAGAAAATATTGTCTTGAGAAAAGACAGAATGAGGAATATATCTCTATGTTTATTTTTTTTCTGTAAGGGCCTAAAGCCCTGAAAGAGAGATGAGTGGTTAAAATGTAATTGAGAGCCAAAGGGTGCTTCAGAATCAGCTGTCTGAAAGGAAAACAGAAACAAACACAGGGTCAACTGCCTCTCTGCATTTAGCTGGACCAGTGTTTAATCTGTGCCAGGGTTTGCCAGGCTGAGCACCTTTAGGCTTGCTGCATCAGTTATGAAAGTAAAACAATTGCTTGAGCCCCGTCACCTCTTTCATTACAAAGCAAGTACTGATCTGGACCCATGAACAGCAGCCATGTGATACTCAGAATCTCTGCTTATAGTTTAATCAAGGACCTCAGGCAGGTCAATGGAGAGGCTGCTGAAATTTCAGAAAGGGAAACTACACAAAAATGAGGAGATTAGTTAAACAGAAATTAAAAGGTACATCACCGAAAGTAAAAACCCTGCAAGGTGCACGGAAACTTTTTAAAGACACCATAATAGAGGCTCAACTTAAATGTATATCCCAAATTAAAAAACATAGTAAGAGAACCAAAAAAAGAGCCACTATGTCAAAACAACAAAGTAAAAGAATCAGTCAAAGGCAAAAAGGCATCCTTTAAAAAGTGGTAGTTAAATCCCAATGAGGAAAATAGAAAGGAGCATAAACTCTGGCAAATGAAGTGTAAAAATATAATTAGAAGGACAAAAAAGAATTCGAAGAACAGCTAGCCAAAGACTCAAAAAGTAATAGCAAAAAAGTGTTTAAGTACATCAGAAGCAGGAAGCCTGTTAGACAAACAGTGGGGCCACTGGACGATTGAGATGCTAAAGGAGCACTCAAGGATGATAAGGCCATTGCAGAGAAACTAAATGAATTCTTTACATCGGTCTTCACAGTTGAGGATGTGAGGGAGACTCCCAAACCTGAGCCAATCTTTTTAGGTGACAAATCTGAGGAACTGTCCCAGATTAAGGTGTCATTAGAGGAGGTTTTGGAACAAATTGATAAACTAAACACTAAGAAGTCACCAGGACCCGATTACTTTCACCCAAGAGTTCTGAAGGAACTCAAATGTGGAATTACAGGACTACTAACTGTGGTTTGTAACCTAACATTAAAATCAGTTTCTGTACCAAATGACTGGAGGATAGCTAATGTGATGCCAATTTTTAAAAAGGGGTCAAGAGGTGACCCTGGTAATTCCAGGCTGGTAAGCCTGACTTCAGTACAGGGTAAACTGGTTAAATCTATACTAAAGAACAAAATTGTCAGAAACATAGAATATATTAAGGTTGGAAGAGACCTCAGGAGGTCATCTAGTCCAATCCCCTGCTCAAAGCAGGACCAACACCAACTAAATCATCCTAGCCGAAGCTTTGTCAAGCCAGGCCTTAAAAACTTCTAAGGATGGAGATTGCATCACCTCCATAGGTAACCCATAGATGAACATAATTTGTTGGGGAATAGTCAACACGGTTTTTGTAAAGGGAAATCATGCCTCACCAATCTACTAGAATTATTTGAGGGGGTCAACAAGCATGTGGACAAGGGAGATTGAGTGGATAGAGTGTATTTAGATTATCAGAAAGTCTTTGACAAAGTCCATCACCAAAGGATCTTAAGCAAAGAAAGCAGTCATGGGATAAGAGGGAAGGTCCTCTCATGGATTGATAACTGGTTAAAAGATAGGAAACAAAGGGTAGGAATAAATGGTCATTTTTCAGAATGGAGAGGGGTAAATAATGGTGTCCTCCAGGGGTCTGTACTGGGCCCAGTCCTATTCAACATATTCATAAATGACCTGGAAAAAGGGGTAAACAATGAGGTGGCAAAATTTGCAGATGATACAAAACTACTCAGGATAGTTAAGTCCCAGGCATACTTTGAAGAGCTACAAAAGTATCTCTCAAAACTGGGTGACTAGGCAACAAAATAACAGATGAAATTCAATGTTGATAAATACAAAGTAATGCACATTGGAAAACATAATCCCAACTGTACACATAAAATTATGGGGTCTAAATTAGCTGTTACCATTCAAGAAAGAGGTCTTGGAGTCATTGTGGATAGTTCTCTGAAAACATCCACTCAATGTGCAGCAGCAGTCAAAATAGTGAACATAATGTTGGGAATAATTAAGAAAGGGATAGATAATAAGACAGAAAATATCATATTGCTTCTATATAAATCCATAGTATGCCCACATCTTGAATACTGCGGGCAGATGTGGTCACACCATCTAAAAAAGATATATTGGAATTGGAAAAGGTTCAGAAAAGGGCAACAAAAAATATTAGGGGTATGGAATGGAGAGATTAATAAGACTAGGACTTTTCATCTTGGAAAAGAGACTACGGAGGGATATGATAGAGGTCTATAAAATCATGATGGGTGTGGAGAAAGTGAATAAGGAAGTGTTATTTACTCATTCTCATAACACAAGAACTAGGGGTCGCCCAATGAAATTAATAGGCAGCAGGTTTAAAACAAACAAAAGGAAGTATTTTTTCACACAATGCACAGTCAACCTGTGAAACTCCTTGTCAGAGGATGTTGTGAAGGCCAAGACTATAACAGGGTTCAAAAAAGAACTAGATACATTCATGGAGGATAGGTCCATCAATGGCTATTAGCCAGGGTGGGCAGGGATGGTGTCTCTAGCCTCTGTTTGCCAGAAGCTGGGAATGGGTGATGGGATGGATCACTTGATGATTACCTGTTCTGTTCATTCCCTCTGGGGCACCTGGCATCGGCCACTGCCAGAAGACAGGATACTGGACTAGATGGACCTTTGGTCTGACCTAGTATGGCCGTTCTTATGTCTATCACTCATAATGACAGGGAAGAAACCACAGGCAGTTCTGTTACCAAACTAAATCTAGCTCTACCCCAAATTTTTCCTCCTTCCCTTAACCCACCAAGATAAAAGAAATTGTGTAAAATATATTTCTGCTACTCTACATAACACGTTTGACTGAAGTGCAAAATACCCTAATAGGGACAATGAGTTTCTTATGGTTGCAAATGCCTATGAAAAAGGCAACAAATGGAGCTGAGCATTATTTGGAATGATTTCACTTAAGGTTAACCAACAAACAATAGAAGCCAATAAGTCAGTATAATACTAGTGCAGTATTAATGTGAATGAGGTACTGGGAAGCTTGAAAAATGCAGACTGTCATCAGATGGTCTGACTTGTGGTATTTTCTGGACCTACTGTTTATAGATTAGTAAGTGTCTTATAGTTCTGACTATTATGGCATACAACCTCCAAGTAGCAAAAGTTTTAGACTTTGGGGCAGTGAATTTGGGGAGGAAGAACACTTCCAAAGACTATCTCAACATACCAGACAAGCTAAAGGCTAGATTCTGGTTTCACACTAACTATAGCATCTTGCATTGCGGATCCTGTGAATGGGCTGGGCATCTCCTGAACAGCCCCTGATGGCCTGAGGTCACTCTGCAGCAGAGGTCTGTCCCAGTTTATCCTCTCCTCAGGGCTTTCTCAATCAGACTATCAAAACAACTCTTCTTTGCTTCAGCTACACTCCATCCAGGGCTGGATTTATTAACATAATGAAGTCATTCCAAAATAAAGTTATCAAATCTCCATCTCATTTGTATTCCCAATCTTTCCTTGCTAAGGGTCTCCCAGGCTTTCCCTGCATGGAGACTATTCACTCCCGGAAGTCTCTCATAGCCACTTCATTCTGATTGTCTCTTTGCAGCTTCCTGCTGCCCTTGATAGGGGAATCAGCTCCTCCACACCCAGCTGGTTCTATTAATTCAACCACTTGCCCCATCTCATTTGTGGCAGGCAGAGTGTATTGGATGTGACTGGCCAGCTCCGGGCCTGTAGCCATTAAAGGCCACCTTGTTACAGATCTAAAGATTCTTCCTCATAATATCATGCTTTTACCGAGGGGTAAACCTATAAAATAAAGAAACATTTTCAGAAGTGGCCTCTAAATTTGGGGCTTTAATTCTTGGCTACACAATTTAACAGTTAGGTCCTGGCTTTCAGGAGTGATAAGTGCCTGCAGCACCCTCTGACTTCGAACTGGAGTTGTAGGCATTTTTTTCTGAAGAGAAGGTCCTGTATCAGCTCTTTAAAGTTAGGTACCAAAAGAGGTACCCCCTCAACTTACCTGCCTTTAGATTTTTATACTGACACCCATCATTGTAGTGTCTGAGTAAACCGTTGGCTTAGATGTGCATATCATGGTGCTTAGTGAACATCATGGTGTCTTTTTCTTTCCTTTTTGGTAATGGGAAGCTCTGCCTGGACTAGGGCGAGTTTGGTTTTTGAGTGGCCATGGACAGTTGTTGTATTTTAAAATATATTCTGGTTATAATGGAAATGCTTTGTTAAAGAGTAAGGTCTTGCAGTATGACCTAATAGTGATCAGAATCTAGATTTGTCTAATCACCTCTGGAAGTCAGAAGCTGCTCTTGGATATTTGGCTTCGGTAACTTGCCCAGTGTCACACATTAGATCAGTGGCCAAAATGGGAATAGAATCTGTGAAGTTTGAGTTCCTGTCAGGGGCAGCTCCAGACCCCAGCACGCCAAGTGCGTGCCTGGGGTGGCATGCCGCGGGGGGCGCTCTGCCGGTCACTGGGAGGGTGGCAGGCGGCTCCGGTGGATCTCCCGCAGGCGTGCCTGTGGAGGGTCCACTGGTCCCACGTGGCTTCGGTGGAGCCACGGGACCAGCGGACCCTCCGCAGGCACGCCTGCGGGAGGTCCACCGGAGCCGTGGGACCGGCGACCGGCAGAGTGCCCCCCGTGGCGTGCCACCCTGCTTGGGGCGGCGAAATGTCTAGAGCCACCCCTGGTTCCTGTCTCCCTTCTAATTTCTAGGCTGCACTGCCTTCCCTATATGTATTAATCCTGCTCCTCAGCCATCTTGTTCCCCCCTTTTCCCCACCCCCCAGGCCTCAGCTAACCAGATTAGAAACTTTTCATCATCCACATCAGCCACCCGTGATCAATCCAATTAAACAGTACAATGTGCAGGGCACTGTTGTCATGTTGACTTTTAATTATGCGACTACCAGAACGTTTTCCTCAGAACCCTGACTGTTACTGAGTAATTAGGTGGAACATACTGGGATAGAACACTTTTTAGAAAAAGGCTTAAAATATTGAGTGTATTTATTAGAAGCATTTACAAACCATTAGGAAGACAGCACAATGAAATAGTCATCTCCACTGTAAAGAAAAGTTTATTGTTGTCCTCTCTAATTTTCATAATTGCTGAGTGAAATAGTTTGCCTTGTTGAAGGATATAAACTGACAAACTGCAGTAATAAAATTTTGCTGAGAGACTCCAAGCACAGGTGCCTTCCGGCCACGTGGATTTACCACACTTTTCATCTGCCTTTTGCAGGGCTCAGTGCAATCGTGTCATCTTTCAGTTGCATCTTGGTTATGAAGTGCTTTACTTTAATTAAAAGTATCAGCACTCTGTTAGATTCCGCTTTCATTCAGTCTGTAATTAAGAACAAAAATAATGTTATGAGCTGTTTGGCACATGCAGTAAGCAAAACAAATCATAGAGAACTGTACAAATCGACTGGTGGAGCCTTGCTGGTTGTTTTTACCTTTTTTCTTCATTATTCCATAAAAGTTGCACATACTTGGTAGTTTTCTTGTTGATGAGGTGTTATCAATCAGTGTGATGGAAGAGATTTTTTCATTTCCACTTTCTCTCTTTATTACTTCTTCTTAAAGTAAGAGTTGGAGTGAATATAGTGTGTTTGAAAGGATATATCTGGAGAACGCCTTTTCTTTCTTCATGCACATACTTACTTAACTTGCTGAACTGAGGCCATACAAGCAAGAAGAGCACAGAAAGCAGTAGTACACATTTCCCCTGTAGCTGTGAATGCTGTCTTCCAGTGGTAATTGCTAAGGACAAAAGGGATCTCTGTTAGATCCTTGGTCATTTTACTGATACTGCCAACAAGGGAGTCAAGTGGTGTTGGCTTTTGATTTTTCTCCAATAGCGAATAGTCGGAGACTTACCAAATCATTTTATCTTTGGTAATATTACTTATTTTTTCCCCATTTTTTGAGACATTACCAGTTATCCCCCACTTTAAGTATAAGGAATATCCTTCAAACAATAGAATATTTTCAAAATGCAAAACACTTCAAGCATAACCACTGTAGATCATCAGCCATCAGCTGGAAATGATTATGGGCTGCTATTGACCCATGCTTGATTTGAATTCATCAGCATGCGTGAAAGGCTCTTGATTACTCGTTCTATGCCTTTCTTTTGTAACTTCTTAAATATTTTTATCGTCCCTTTCTATAAAATGGTGGCTTCCTGCTGTCGACATCCCTTTTAGGCTTCTATTTCAACTAATGAAAAATGTGCATCGGTTTTTAAAGAGTTAGCTGTTCCAATTTTTTGCTTACATGGGGGGGGATGTTATTTAATTGTAGACGTGGATCTTCTGCTAAGCCATTCTTTTTGTATAGCACAATTTGAGCCAGTCAGCTAATGCCCATAGTAAATGAAATCTCTTCATACTGTTGTTACTTCAAAGAAGGAATATGTTAAGTGCAAGACATTTTTAATTGAAACCATTGTGTCCTAAAAGCAAAGGCAACTAGACAAATTGTGAACCAAGGCAGAGAATGAGATCCTCGTTCTTTAAACTGCAGATTAATAGAATATATTGGGGAGATTTACATTGCACTTTGATCTTCAAATGAAACACAAAGAATTAATAGATAAGCAGATTTTGAGCAATAACCCAAGTATTTGAAGCCCCTTTGTGCTGAATGATTACTACACTGTGTATATAACCACTGAGCCAAACTGGTTTGTAGAGAAATAGGTGAGTACCTCTGAAGCAAAGACCAAGATGAATTAACTACAGACAGACTCCAAGCTCTTTCTATAGTATTTGTGAGTGCAAGTAGGGCCTTGATAGGGCCTGACTCAACACTAATTTAAGTCAATGGATGAACTCCCCCTGACTTCAATGGGCCTTGGAGCAGGGCCATAGACCATTGTCACTCAACCTTTGTCATACCCCTTTCTAAACTTCTCCTTTCACAGTGTGTTAATCAGGGATGCTGACTTGTGTAAATGTTTTTAAAGATACATGAAAGCAGATAAAAATCTAGATATATAACAGATGCAAAAACACACCTCAGGGTGAATATATAATGGATTCAAAGCAACCTCCACAAGCATCTCAATACTATTTCCACAGGCTCAGGAGAAGTACACCTGTGCTTTGCTAGCAGATCATTTTATTGTAGTGTGGCATGCTCCCAAATTCAATGCCAGCCCATGTTTTTATACCCTCATCGAAGTTTGGCTTCAAATCTTTACATGGCTTCTGTTGCCTCATAAAACATCCCAGAAATCCTTGTTTGCCCTCTTTTTAAATGTTCAGCAAAATAAAACTGCATTTAAACTCAGACATATACATAGCAGACATAAAGGACTCTTTTCAATAAGTAACTTACAAATACTTAACTTCCGAAGGGTTTGTCCCAGTTTGGCTGCGTATTAAGGATATACTATATATGGGTATTTTAGGGTGCCAGAAAATATTTTCCTCATTGTACAGTAAATAGGGCATGAAATGTCTCTCTTTTGTGTGCTGTATCTAAGGCCCTTCATTTTCAGTTTTTAACTGTTTGTTTGTTTGTTTGTTTGTTTGTTTTTACAAAAAAATAAAAAATCCAGTTCTACAAAAGCTCTTTGTTTTTAATTACTGATTTTCATCTGAATTTTGGACCACTTGAGTATAAGAAATTACTGATTTTGTTAAGAAAATAAAATGTTACATTAAGTAGATGTGTTAATTATAAATTAGTCTGTCTTCCACTACATTGCCTTACTCTAACACACACATGCATACGCATACGTGTATGTACTGTTAAAATACAGTTCATGAAATAAACCACAGAATTAACCTGTTTTTACTTTCAATACTCTTATTTTCTCTATTTCTTCTTTCTGTCCTCCTGTGTCCCAATATTAGCCCTGATATTTACCCAGTTAATTTTTGTACTGATTTTTAACCCATTTTTTAATTTTTGTAACAAACATGGCTAAATCCCTGGAGATTCAGTAGTATTAAGCTAATTTGATTGAAAAAATCAGGTTTTTCCCCTATAAACAGAACCATTGGTATGTCTATACTAGTTTGTGGTCCTGTTTTAACTTGAGTTAATGGATTGCCAAATAACCGAAGCTAGTTGACATGATTGTAAATAGATTGTAAATTGTAATCTAGACTTCCCATAAACATTTATTACCCATGCTGAGTCCTAGGATAAGTCACAAAATGCTTGTAAGGTATCTAGACTGGCATTTACAGTCATGTCAACTCAAATTAATTGACAAATGACTTGAATTGTAACAGGTCTATACACGTATCTAGACAAACTTTACATAAATAATGTAATAATGGCTATTTTCTGGCTGACTTACCTTATGACAGGCTACAGATTTATACTCCTTTTTTTGGGGCGGGGGGGAGAGAGAAGCATTTTCTTAAATGTTCAGTAAAATAACTTATTAAAAGATTTTTCAAATTCAGCAGCTGACATTCAAGGCAATTTACCTGAATGCTAATGAACCCTTCCTCAAAGCTAGTATTCCCATTCTAGGTTGACATTTTTGACTCTTCTTATGAAGTCTCACATAATGCCAATTTAGTATTCTGAGGGGATGCTTCATCCTGAGAGTGTGCTTTATGTAAGTGAAAAAACAAGTGCTAGATATTGTGCTGGGATCTCATGCTAGAAGAATGAGGAGATGAATCATTGCAAAATTTCCTTCTTAATAAAGGAAAGAAAAGAACTTGGAGCTTTTAAAATGAATGCTGTATTCACTCAGGAATGAATTAGTTCTGCTTGTTTGTCTTATTCCCATGAAATGAACATTACTGACAAGTATAAAGCATATATAAGCATTCTTCCAATATTGGGGAGAGACAATTTGCAAACTTCTGTAGCATGTGATGCTACAGGTAATAAACAACATTCCTCCTCCCCCACATAATCTTGTAGCTGTTATTGTAAGTACAGTACAATTACACATCCAGATTTTGTTAACTGAGCATTTTATCATCGGTCACATATTAAATGTTGGCCATTAGTGAGTAAGAGGCAATACTATCTATGACTGTTTGGTTTACTGTGTATGAATTGACAGAGTGGCCCAATGCTATGTGGGATTGTGTATGTAAAGGGAGTATTTTTTCCTCCTTCTTTCATAAATTTCTGTAGTCTATAAAACTCTTACACAGGATGTGATATGAATGGAGTATGAAACATCATCTTGTCTTCATTTACTTCCCTCTCTACTTTATATCTGTCTATGCTGCAGCACTTCTGTGTTCCAGTACCTTTTTCAATTTATTTTGGGAATCAAATGAGCACCAGGGAGTGTGCTGACACCTGGGAACCAGTTGGGTTGCTTTACCGACAATTAGCCATGAAAAAAAAAAAACAACGGGCAGATTGCCCTGATTTAATCCTGAAAGGCCAGGTCAAGTTGTTGAAGAAACCAGTCTAGGGCCAATCAGGAGAGAAAAACAGCCATATAAAAACAGCTTTCTTGAGTTTGGGGATGGCCAATTTAACAGCTACAAGCATCCTGACCCTGAATACTGGGGTAGTTCAGCATCATGTGCTGGGGCTACTATGCCTTGGGGACTGCAGGCTGGAAACCTGAATTTTGATTCTGGGTGTGAGCATTTGGAATGTGTTGTACATGTCCTTTCCCAGCTTGAGAAAGGATGAATAAAACTTTAATTAAACTTGAGAGAGGGAAGCAACTGTTATTTGCTTTTATTAAAGCAAGACCCACCACTTGAGGCAGGGACATAAGGTGGTCTGACTCCATTTACCAGTCTGTACTCATCTTAGGGTGACCAGATAGCAAGTGTGAAAATCGGGATGGGATGGGGGGGTAATAGGTACCTACATAAGACAAAGCCCCAAATATTGGGATTTGGTCAAACTAACTCATCTCTGTCTACTCCCATCATCATCATCATAATGTTCCTATTACGTCTCTGGTGTTTAGGGCAGTGATTAAGCTCCTCCACGCCTATCTGTTTCTGGCAAGTCTTTCAATGGTTCCCCAGCTGTGCCCCAGGTTTTTCAGCTTGGCTTCCACAGCTCTTTGCCATGTTGTTTTCGGGCGACCTTGTTTTCGTTTGCCTTTAGGTGTCCATCTTATTGCTACTCTGGTGATGGAATCGGTTTCCATCTGAAGCACATGATCGATCCATCTCCAGCACCTCCTGGCAATGATGGTGCTCAGATCCTCTTGGCTGCATTGTGTCAATAGATCTTGGTTTGAGATTGTTCTGGGCCAAAAAATATGGAAGATTTTTCTGAGACAGGTTGTATGGAATAAAGACAGTTTGGACATATCATACTTTCTCATTCCCCAGCATTCTGCACTGTAAAGTAGTGTTGAAAGTACGCAGCTCTGATAAATCTTGAGTTTGGTTTTGGTGTTGTATTTTGATGATTTCCAGACTGTATTTAAGCTCCTGAAGGTGTTCCTGGCTTTTTGTTCCGGGTGTCCTGGCTTTTTCACCATTCTGGCTGATGGTGCTGCCCAAGTATGTGAATGTTTTTAGATTGATGAGAACATAATCCTCTATCCGTACTGGTGATGGTGAGGCAATATTAAAGGTTATGATATCTGTCTTATTGTGGTTGATTTTCAGTCCAATTTGCTGGCTGAATGCATTGAGTCAAGTTGTTTTTTCTTGTACATGTTGTTGGGTATGTGATAGGAGAGCGACATCATCTGTGAAGTCCAAGTCTTCAAGGGATGAGAAGAGTGTCCATTTAATGCCTCTTGGCATGTCTTCTGTTATATGCCACATTACCCAGTCGATGGCAATTGCTGAACAGGGAGCCACCTAAAGAGGAAGCAAACATCCAGGAGGCAGAAGAAGATCTTAATATCAACACAGTCACCCCAACTAAGGAAGAGATCATTCAAGCCATCAAATCCTTAAAAAATGGGAAAGCTACTGGCAAAGATAACTTGAATGCAGAATTGTTCAAGGTAAATCCTAAATTAGCAGCATCTATCCTAGCCCCTCTATTTACATCAGTCTGGGAAAGGGGAAAAGTGCCAGATGAGTGGACCAATGGGTCTATAGTGAAGATACCAAAGAAAGGAATTCTCAGTGATTGTAATAACTGACATGGTATCCCACTTTTATCTGTGCCAAGCAAAGTATTGTGTAAGATCATAGTCTAGCATATATCAGAGGCAGTTGATAGTGTTCTCAGAAAAGAGCAAGCTGGTTTTCGGAAAGGGCGTGGATGCACAGACCAGATCGTCACTCTACAAAACATAATAGAACAGTGTTTAGAATGGCAACAGCAACTCTACATAAATTTCATAGACTTTGAGAAGGCTTTTGATAGCATTCATAGGACCAGTCTATGGCGCATTCTGCTGGCATATGAAATTCCTTTCCGTATAATCAACGTCATCAAAAGCTTCTATTTCAACTTTACATGCAGTGTTGAGCACAGTGAGCTCAGTATTGAAGTCAAAACAGGAGTACGTCATGGGTGTGTCATGTCTGCAATCCTCTTCAGCATTGCCATTGACTGAGTAATGCAGCATACAACAGAAGTCTGCTCCCATAGCTGGAGCTAATTCACATCACTGTTGAAAGTCTCAGCAAAGAGGCCAAGGACTGAAATAGCCATACACAGACTTTGCTAAGCATTTAATATAGGATTTTTAAAAGCCTAACAATGTCATGATAGGAAGTAAGAAAGATGCCTGATCATTGTTATGTGCCTAGTAAAATTTGAATTAAAGCTCAAGTATCGGTGTGGTTTATAGTCCCCTCCAGATTTCCTGGATGAGAAGTTTAAAGAAACATTGTTACTAAAAAATGTATGCCTAGTTCAAAGGCTAATTGGCCTCAGACAACTGCCGTTTATAATTAAACATGATGACTTGTGGTTTTGATGCAGCAGTGGTGGATGATCTCTGATGGGACAGGAAATCAGTCGTGTAAGGGTGAGTAGTCCTAATTTGTCTGGGGAGGTGGAATCACTTGGGCAATGATCTGAAGAATCTATTTACAGTTTGTGAATTCTGTTTGATATTAGAGGCTCTTTAAGTGTTTTGTGTCAGGCTTCAAATTCCATATTGAATGTGGGGCTTGCAGACTTTTCTGTTGTCCTTCCACCTCCCTCTTGTACTGAAATTCCAAAGGATGGTGGCAGAGGGAGAATAATGGTTCTCTCTTCACATAGAAGCATGCTTGGACAAAGAGTTGACTGACACCCAGAGGAATCATTCTGCCCAGGTGGGCTGATAACTAAACAATGGGTCACATGGTGAAGGACTCTAATAACCTGATGAGACTGAACAGAGGGACATCTTACAAAGGGGCTGGGAGGTTATAAAAGAGAGGATCCCTCACCAGGTATTTGGAGGAGAGCAGAAGCAGAAACAGAGAAAGGTTGGACAGGCGAGCAAAAGGGCACTGACTGTAGAGATCTTAGTCACGATTCTGAAGAGAAACCATGTGCAAGAGGGGGAACCAGAGTGGTGAGGAAGCTGAGGCTAGACATGCAAATAGGTATGTTTACTGTTTTGTCTAGATGTATATCTTTCTTGTGCTAGCTAAGTTCAGTACTTGTGTTTAAAATCCTGTGCAAAGCTTGTGTGTCTGTTTGCTTTCACAGTCATGTGTCCCTGAAGAGGTAAACTGTAAACCGAGAGAACCCACAATGTGGAATTCTAGGAAAGATTGTGCTTAAGCTACAATGGAGTCTGGGAGTGGGTGAGCAGCACTGGTCCCAGGGACTAGTCAGTTGGACCACCGTTCTCAGCTCCCGGGATGGGCTTCTAGACACAGGTTCTTCACCCAGAAAGCATCCTTTAGAGACCCAAAGCTGAGGCAAACCCTGGGATCTGTTCATGCTAAGGAGGCATAAAGTACACAGGCCTAGTGAGGTGGGCCCCAAACACAACAGCCTGCTGAATGTTCAGCCAGGGAGAGCTCTATGGGCAGTGAGGGGGAGAGAGAAACCCAACTTATTTATCTAATTTCTGGAATTTTCAAATGTGTCCCTGTGAATGATTTGTCTGTCCACTCCATAATGCTCCTTTCTTGACCTTCTTGCTTTTATTTATACCCCTAACAATCTCGGAGAAGCACTAGTGAGATTGTGGGGGAAGATAGCACTAAACTCTTCTAAAGAGGTCTACTGAGGTTCAGATAAGCTCTTCAGAATTTTCTTCATCAAATAGAAGACCTCACCCACTAAACAAATGAAGAGCATGATCTAATAAATAAGATTTTAGCACTCAAATTCAAGAGACCTGAGTTCTATTTTCAGATTCTGCCAGTCAGAATTGATCAGCAACCATGGGCAAATAAGATAGGTCTCAAATTTTAAAGGTGTTCACTCATTACGGGTTCTTCAATTTTGGGGTGATCATCTTAAATTTATTCCTAAACAGCTGCTAGTGCAGAATTTGGTGCCTTGCCTGCTAAACGGTGTAACAAATATTGCAGCTGAATGCAGTATCTTTTGAGGAACATATTATATTAAGTCTATGCATCACTGTGGGTCAGGGATTGTATGCACCTCCAGGGGAAAGTTACCACAGTTCCAGGAACTAGAAACAGAGGGAGGTGATTTAGGTGAATCACTCAGATAATAAAACCTCCAGAGAGGTGGTTCACACTGGGTTTTCCAGAGACCAACAGACAAAGAAAGGGGTTTTGATATAAAAAGGATTTGTTTAAACTGACTCAGGGCCGTCTTTCTAATCCAGCAAATGGACAAGACCTGTCCAAGGGGGACCTTAACCCTTACAGAAGGGTCCATCCCTACAGAAGAATTGGAAAGACTTTGGCCTACTCGGCCCCTGTGATGTGACATGCCCCTATCCCACTGACAGCAAGTCTAATGATGGTCCCTGCATGGAGGCATGCCAATTAGGCACACCTGCAGAACATGCTGTACCTGAAGAAGGGGAGCTTCAAAAGGTGAAGCTGGCCACAGAGTGGGGGAAAAGGAGGGGTATGCCCAACAGGAGAGAGTCCTAGAGAGCCCAGTAGCCAGAGGAGCCCAGCCCAAAGCAGTGACTAGCCTTCCCTCTCTCTGCCCCTGTTTTTGGGGCAGACAGACACTGCAGCTCTGAGTGGGGCTCTGGACATCTGCTCTACATCACTGCCTTGTAGTTGGAGCTGAGGAGCTGCACCAGAGACTGGAGCTAATTAGACTCAGAAAGGACCCCAGGAATGCGCTAGACTCCTGCACAGGAGTGGAGTGGGGGTTCTGGAGGAGACCCGGGGCAAGAGATGATGGGTGAGCACAAGCTGAGAGCCAGTCAACTACCGGACTCGTAAGACTGATGGGCGACTTCTGTTATGTTTAGTGTACGTTTAAATCTGTTTATTGATTTTATATGTCTATAATGCTTTTACCTGAGGAAAAAATGTGCTTGCTTAGAAAGAGCAGGGTGGTAACGTGTGACTGCTGGCAACATGAAGAGAAAAGCAAACTACAAGCACTGGCCTTTTGGTAGACTGGCTTGCTGGGAATGTCTCAGTGTAAGGCAGTGAGCTGTGTAGCCTTAAACAAACACTGTCATAAAGGAGTGAGAAAAGGATCCCTGCCCAGAGACAGGAGATTGCTGCACACCTGGGATCTGACTAGGAACTCCTGGAGTGGACTGCAGAGGTGGGGAAAGAGGTGCAATTACACTGAAACAGTAACAGGTGGTATTTTGTTTTTGTTAACATATCATACCTATGCAGTATGACCCATACTGGCTGCCTGTTGGCTTCTGGATAGATTTTAAGATGGTGTCTTTGATCTATAAAGCCCTAACTGACCTCAGACCTACCTATAAAACTGCCTCTCTCCCCATGATATACTGCTGTAGCTGTGGTCAGCAGAGACCCGTGAGCAGAAGTTCTGTTGTTTGAGAGAAGGGGTGACTGGCAGAGCATGCTCTGTTAGGGCCCCAGACCTCTGGCACTTTCTTGCTCCTCAGGTTGTAACAGCCAGACTCTGTCAGCTGTCACGGCACATTTATAAGATGCTTCTTTTCCTCCTTCATCATGAGGAGAAGAGGTCTGAGTAGAGCTAAGTAGTGGTGGTTGGCAACAGGGTTGTGTGCGAGGTTGATCGATTTCAGTTATATTTAGCCTGTCACTGGGCTATTTGGTCTATTTTGAGAGAACTGATGGGTCTGTTTATTAGTGGGTTTTTAAAAGATGTCTAAAGGTGTCCAGAGCATGGCATGGGTGTTGTGGTTTGCAAAAATCCCGACAAATCAAATAAATGTGAGGACTCTGCCTAAATATAGATTGAGGTACCTAACTTTAGACACCATAGTACTAAATTAAGAGTAATTGAGTTTAGACCAACACAGCACCCTTCTAGAACTATCACTGACTGTGAAACACCTGAGATGCTCCAGTATAGTACACCCAGCTGAGGCCCTGTCTAGCCAATAACAGAAAACCAAAGGGGAAGTTAAGATACCAACACTCTATCCATGTAATCAGTTTTCATTGCTGCCAAAATCTCTTTCTCATTGATATCTTGTGACAATGAGTTCCACAGGTTGGTCAATTTTAAATGCAACAATTTAATTTAATCTAATAGAATATTGTTCTTTTATGAGAAAGGATAAATGGGACCCCTGATTTACCTTCTAAATATCATTCATTATTTTGTATACCCCCTAACACATCCCCTCTCTAAACTAAACAGTCCCAATCTTTTAAAATCTTTTTCACTGGAACTCTTTCCATGCTTCTGATTATTTCGGTCACCCATATCTGTGTACTTTTCATTTTTATGTTTGAAATGAAAACTGCACACAAGAGGTAGCTGGAAAACCCATTGTTATTCCCTCCCCAAAAATTCACCAAAACCAATTTTGACTTTTCAGTTTAGGTCCAAAAACTTTTCTGTTTCAGGCTGAAAGCTGCCAAAAAAGTGGATGAAAGATTTTCAGTTTTCCAAACAATTTAGAAGTATGAGGAATGCAGACTTTAAAAAAAAAATTGCAAACCCATTTTCCATCAAAAAAACTTGACTGGAAATTGACCAACTCAACTAAACAGCATTCTAAATGAGTGTGTATTATTGATGTACATTATGGTGTTATATCTCATTCTCGTAGAGCACCACAATACTGCCTGACAGAGGATAGAAAGAAAAATACCGGTACTGATATCTTTCCATCTTGATCATAGTTCAGTTGAAAAGTTACCTCACTTTAAAACAAACAAACAGTTGGGAGCATGTATAGGGAGTGGAAATCCTATTGAGCTGGACTACCCTTTTAATCTTATGGGACAGGCTCAGTCCATCTGGAGTGCAGGAGAAACACCATGTAGCTTCCAATATGTGACCTAGCCTAAGGAGCTGGGTGCAGACTTTAGATTACCAAGGTCAGGACTATTGCCAGCCCCTCTGCTGGTATGGAAAGATGAACGGGCAAGCACAGGAGCCTTCCTCTCCACTGCCACTTGCATCACAATCAAAATGCATGCTCTTTACTTGACAAAGCAACTGCTACCTGCTTATGACAATGATCAAGCTCCCCCAGGAGGGATGAGGCTATGGACTAGCCCCACCCACACGAGCTAGCAGAGCTGGCTGGTCACCCAGAGGAGAGGGTATTGCATTCCTTACAAGCCTAACAATGGCTGTGCCTCCCCATGTGTATCTGGGAGCTTGGAGAGGCTCTGCACTGCTTCCACATCTGCTGCAGCTGCACACTGCCAAGGCTGCAACAGAGCTCCCAGTGAATGGTGCTCTGAGAGACCATGGGATTTGACAAAGTAAAAATGTTTGCACAACTTTCTGAGAACAGTAGGTAGAAATAAAGAAACTGAACAAACAGGGGTGGTTCACACACAGTTCAGACTCCAAGACAGGCAGATTTCAAGCCAGACCATGCACAGAGCCTTGCTTACTTTATCTAATATTAAATGTAGTTGTAAATTTAGTTTAATATTTATAATTAAAGTTATTAATCAAAACACAGCTTTAAAAATTATGTGGTTTTGTATCCAGTTGCATCTATCATGACCAATTTTTAATCAAGTCTTATCTACCTGAACTTCTTCTGGTGAAGTGCATGTCAACTTATGCACACAAGCTTTCAAGCATAGTGAAAGTAAATGAAAATGCACTGTGCTGAAAGTGTGTCATTAGATAATGTAGCAATCAAGCAATCTGAAAAAGGTGGATGGAGACAGATGGGAGAATAGCACTCGAGGCCCAGGTTTCTAAAAAAAAGGGGGGGGAACCATTTTGCTTCCTAAAAGAAGTACATGTGAGGTCAACTCTACATTTTAATTTCTCACTTAATGAAAATATTTTGACGTCTGTAAATTAATATTCTTCTGGGACTGAAATGAAGTGAGTGTCAGGGTAATACAGAGCCTATATATCCACTTTAGATTTAACCTCACTTTGGATTTAACATACATATCTAATTAGCATTCTTTACACACACACCTCTGAAGGTGGGAAAAGTTAATTATATTGTATTAACTACTTTTGACACATTAAGCAGCAGACATTCACTCAATAAATGGTAAGAAGCCATCAAAAAGACCCTCTTTGTGATGCTTTTAACATGGCTCAGCTAAGAGCAGTCTGGCCACGGAGTCAGAAAACTGTGTATGTGTGTTGCATAGATTCATTTTTCTCTCAGGTATTTCCTATCCAAGTACACCTCTACCCCGATATAACGCTGTCCTCAGGAGCCAAAAAATGTTACTGCGTTATAGGTGAAACTGAGTTATATCGAACTTGCTTTGATCCACCAGAGTGCGCAGCCCTGCCCCCCTGGAGCACTGTTTTACCGCATTATATCCAAATTTGTGTTATATCGGGTAGCATTATATCAGGGTAGAGGTGTACTGACTAGAGCCAAATTTTATTAGCTAACGGACTATGATAACATAATACTTTTGGGTGGGTTTGAATCCTGTATTAAAACTAACATGTTGCCTTGATGCTGCAATGCAAGAGAATTCTGACAACCTGAGGCATCAAACTTCAGGTGAGTTGTTGTAATAGAGAATACATCCCTTCTAATTTTTTTAAATCCATCTCTATTGTAAATGGGTAAACTCCCTTGTTCCAGGGCATACCCCACTCACCGACTAACGGTTAAACTTTTGTCAAGATAATTATTCCATAATTGTGTACTGTGGAATTTCTTGCATCTTCACCAGAAATACCTGATGCCAACCGTTCTGAGAAAGGAAGGATACTGGAGTTGATAGACCACTATTTTCTCTGGTATGGAAATTCCTATGTGCCAGTATATTTTATAATCTTCTGTAATTCCCCCATTGTTTTATTATCATTTTATAATTTGGCTCAAATGGTGATTATATCCCCATTACACATGGAGAAATTTGGGATCCAGGTATTTTGTCTTTGTGTCACACCTGAATCCTGTAACCCTCTTCGGGTTCTAGCAAATTGATGTGAATGGTCATGTACCTCTGGGGCACGAACAGAAGATTAGGTTTGTAATAAGATTTCAGCCAAAGGGAGATCAGGTTTCTTCAGTTGCAAACGTTTCTGAACTCCAGGTTTTGTGAGCTCAAACTTGGCACAAAAAATTGCCTACCTTTTCCATACCAAACTTGGAAGACTTCTTGGAGCTCTGAAAAATTAAAAGGTTAAAATCTCAGTTAAATAACAGGTAGATTGTGCCCTGTTTGCAAAATTAAAATTCATATCCAAACTTCTTCCAAGAGTAAGAGTGGTCAGAACCAGTGTTTAGTTTCTGGCCTGGCACTGAGAGAGTCACACTGCACCAGTGTTTTCCCCAGGAATTGAAATTGCGGGGGGGATGTTTGAATTTACGGGGGGGGGGGGAGGGGGGAAGGGGTGTCTGGGCCGATGGCGGGTGAGACCGTGAGGGTGAAGATGAGCTGTATGGCACCATAGTAAAAACTGAAGAATGTTTCATGACCATTTTATTAGATTTAACTCATGTTTTAAAATCATCACACAAATTAAAGTTGGCTACTCAAGCCATCTATGAAGCACTACATCTACATCCTTCTTGGTTTCTTGTTATAATTTTGCACAACGCTGTTAATGAACTTCTTGAATGCAATGCGTTCATCTTTGGTAGCTTCTCGTGTGTCCGGTATTTTCATTCCTTCAATTGATATGCTCATTAGTTCATTCACATGATCAGATAGAAGACGACTTCTTTCAGACACAAAATTCTATTCAGTGATGAAAAAGGATGCTCAACTGTAGCTGTTGTGACTAGGAGTAGCAAAAGATGAATTCCTACTTCTTTCATCCCAGGAAACATAGCACAAAGATCGGGTTGAGCCACTAGTGATGATGATAAAAAAATAAGTTGAAGTCAAATCTTCATTCATTCATTGTATGATATTCCACTCTGTGTTCAAATTCTCTAGTCTGTCCTGAGCACATGGCACCCCCTTGCTGGTAGTGCCTCACTCCACTCAACTGTCAGTGTTTTATAGGACAGGGATCTGTAAAAGCTATTTAGAGGTTAAGTAGAATCTAGAAGTCGCTGTTGTAGATTTTTAAGAATCAAATCTGTGTACTTTTTCAGCTGTCTTAACAAACACTTCTTGTCCTCTTCACTTAAGGATTTAATATAAATACCTTCATTAGTCAACTTCTGGACTGAAGTCTTTGCTTCTTCAAGTACTTTTTCAATGGGTAGCTCTCTGATTGATCCAAATGTAGCTTCTGTTGCTGGACAAAGATCTACTACTCTTGTAGCAGATGCCTGGATGGCATTGTTTAATGACCCAGTGGTTTCAACTGTACACTTACAAGAGAGAGAATGGCAATAGTCTTCTCTGAACGTAATAGCAAAAGTAATCCACCAGCCTCACTATTTAGATCCATCCCATCTTGGTAGATACTTTCCAAAGCCAGTAATAACGGCTGGAGTAATTTTAAGACAACAGCCAAGGATCGCTCATGAGAAAGCCAGAGGGTTTTCCCAGGTTGGACTAATTTGAAGTTCAGTCCCAGTTCATCTTCTATATTTTCCAAGATATTTAGTCTTTTTGGACACTTGCTGAAAAAAGAATATAATGAAGACATTAAATTTATAGCTTTTTAAATGTCTTTTGAAGAGTCTGTAGCTCGTACTAGTGCTAGTTGGAGTAGATGACCTCTGCAGTGTGTATAGGAGAGATTAGGGTTACACTTTTCTCTGAGCAAAGCTTGTACTCCACCATGTCTTCCAGATAAGTTTGCAGCGCCATCAAATGCACAAGCAGCCATCTCTCTGGGGTCCAACTGACAACCATTTAACTCTTCTAAGATGTGGGTTGTCACAGATGCAGCTGATGTGTTTCTATAACTTGAGCATCTAGAAATGCTACTGGCCTACCACTGACATCAAGATAACAAACACAGTGACTTAATACTTGATGCCCATTTGCATCGCTGCATTCATCAGTCATGTATGCACATTTTCTGAATGTGGTGAGTGAGTTTTTCACTTTTTCAACTGTTGAGTCTTTCACTGTTGGACCACATGCTTCTAGCCCATCAGTTGAGTTTCTTGCAGAAAGATAGTGAGCATTTGCTGGTCTTGTTCGGAACCAGTGTTCAACTTCAGGATGAACAAGTGACAATGCCTCCAGTTTGTAGTGTGTGGTATCTCTTGCTTAAATAGAAAGTATGATGCCACAGTCATGTTTGTTCACATGAACTGTGTTGTGTCTCCAGCATTCTTAACAGCTTCATTAACACTCACTGGTGTTATCCTTGGTCAGTGGAGAATCAGAGTTCAAAGGTGCTTTCACATGAGTTCACCTCCCAGGTAGGGGGCAAGAAGGCACCTTGCTCGTTCCTCTATCTGCTCATTGTTCGCTCTGGCCACTGTTGTTCATTGTGCCACCATTCGCTCCATCGCTCTGTTGCCAGTGGCCCTGCGCTGTCACCTTCTGCTGCCACCTGCCACTGTGATCTCTGCTAGTTGGTCTCTTGAGGTTCCACCAGCTCTCAGTGATTTCAGCTGAGCTCTCAGTGGGGGAACCTAGCTGCTAGTGCAGACTTGGCCATCTCTTCCACAGAAACACTGTCCCACAGCAGGTCTAAGCACACAGACCTGATTATCAGTGATTTCAGCTGTAGTGATCACTTAACAAAACAAAAGACTATCTATGGAGCCTAATCAGCTCTGTCTTTAAACAGTGGAGAGGGGCAGGTCAAATAGTACTCGTGACTCAGGCAGACCATCAAGAAAAACACCTGTCCCCACCCTCTGTCCTGATGCCCTCAATCAGCCAGGCTAAGTACAGTTCTATTGCCCTTTACTCATACAATAAGAATAACATTTCATTACCCTCCACATTCAAGTGGTTTGTAACCCAACCCCAGCCAAAATCTATCACTTGGGCAACACAGCTCTGTTTGCTGGATACCTAGGTAGATTAGGTGTGAATGTAAATAAATCTGGTGCTGAAGCCTTTCTCCCCAGCCCCCAGTTCATCACTAGCTGTCAGGGAGAGTTCATTTAGATTTTGCTTACGAATCATAATTTTAAATTATTAGGTTGACCAACATCACCAAAATGAATGCACTGACATTGTTATAAAAAAGAACAGCTATATAAGGAAGCCAGTCTATGTTAATACTTTTCAAATCTATTATACTTTTTCAGATACATGTATTTTATCATACACTTTATATGCTTTTAAAGTGTGTATTAATGTTTCAATTTCAATTCAAATGTTCAAACAATCACTAAATTGGCAACACTGCATGTAACTAGTTCACAAAACTGGGGAGGGGAGATTTGGGGGCGGGGGGGGTTAGGAAATCCCTGCACTGCCCAGTCTCTCTTGTGTTTGAGCACTCTATTTAGAGCATGATCCTGTAAAAAAGACTTACATGTGTACTTAACTCTATGCACTCAGAGTATTCCTGTTGATCAGTGGTACTGCTCGCAGTACCTGAAGTTAAGTATGTGCTTACGTCTGGGCAGGAGCTGGGTGTTGCAAATTTTGGGCAGCAGAGGGCCTCTTATTAGATGTTTGTACTGTGGCTGGCCTTGAGGGACCCTGATCTTGACTAGGAACAGCTAGAATACAGTAATACCTATTGTATAATAACTCTAACTCTGCACACTGTTCATTGGTGTCAATGAGGAAATTGGAGTGCAGGCTGAAGAACAGAATTTCACCCAGTAGTTGCTGCTCTTTTTTTCCCTTCATTTTCTTTTTCCCCCCCCAGAGGTAATGACTGGGCTCATATGAAAATAGCCAGCAGTGTAACCACCTCTCTGCCAAGCAGTACATTGTCTCCATATTTGTATACAGTTCCAGCTTATTCTACAAGCTCATTTACAGCTATAGCACTAATAATGTACAAATGACATTGTCTTACTGGCTTCTCAATTTTTTATTCATCAAAAGCAACCAGTGTATTTTTCAGAACAAGCCTAGAATTACCCCCCACCCCTCCCCAAAGGAAAATGGATATAAAAGGTAATATTCATCTTCCCTGGAGTTCACACTGGCTTGTAGAAATTAGATAACTAATAGGAATTAAGTGGACAAGCAGCCTATTTAACACACAGTCCCAATTTATTTTTTCTTTCCTTAGAGCATTGATTATTTTTTTAAAGAGGGGTTTTTTTTCCCGTTCACACGGCACAGGCAAATTAGTTCTTCTGCGAATATTGCTGAAAAGGGAGCTAATATGTGACAGAAATGTGCAATGTGAAATGTGCAACACTTCTGTTTTCTGTTAATTAGAAACTTGAGATGTCTCATTACTAAGAGAGCTTCAGGTTTCTGTTCTTTGAAGCAGGCAATTTTCCAATCAGACATAATTACTGAGGAAAAGCTCTCTGGCTGGATCCATTAAGCTTCTCCCTTTCCCCCGCTCCCCAATATCTTGGTCTGGGAGGCAGTAAAAGATATGGCAAAACTCCAATAATTACCTGAATGGAAGGCATTTAATAGTTTTATAATGTACCTTACTGAAAGTTATTAAATCTGCCATGCTGGGCTTTCCAATTTACAGCTTTTTCAGGCACAGGAGAACTTCAAAAACTCTCAGTACAGCAGGGACAGCATTGCTTTCCAAATACATGTTAATTAATTATCCATTTATGTTGACATCAGACATTATTCATGAATCTTGCCTATAAAGCACTTGCCCTTGAATGGTATTCTGGAAAGACTGTTGAAAGTAGCCCCCCTCCCCTTTTTTTTAAAATACAGATTGTCTGGTTCAGTATCAGTTTTGTATCATCACTTGCTCTAGTCCTTTAATGATTTTAAACAAGTTTTCTGGTGGTTGGTTACTTCCGATCCATTAGCCATTTGCCTAGTGGTGGTCTGCTCCGGTAATGCTCCTGCTGTTATAACTCAACGGTCTGGAGCGGATTCTCAGCTCCTGTTATCTGATGTAGCTCCATTGAAGTCCATCACTGAGTTACGCTGATTTACAGAGGCAGCTGAGAATCTGGCCCAGGGTGCTTTTGATGAAATAAGAGCTTTTGGGGGGTAAGAGTGAATCTTTCCAGGCCAGGATCTGCACTCACTTATTTATGGATTCAAATGTATTTAAAATGAACCCATTCAAGTCATGTGCCAGTGTTGTCACCCCAAAAGTGCAAAAATCATAGTCAGACTTCCCTCCACCCCCAAATCACAGGTTGATAAACCTCACTATTTTTAAGGCAAAGCAAAACTTGTTGGGTTCTTTTTATTTTTCTTCTGGTTTCTGAGCAGTTTGGTTTCCTGGGATTTTTAAACTTTTCTCTACAGCCATGAGGGCTAGAAATGTATGTCTTTTTTCTTTTTAAATGGAACCTGAAATGCATATGCAATCCCTTGATTCCAGCAGCTGGGAGTTTATGAAGAGCACCACATACCCTGTGACTTGCAGTAAAGTCACAAGTTAGCAGCGGTGCATGCACAACTCTCATTTCTTTCAGAGTCTACCATTCACTGCTGTCCAAAAGACCTGTGGACACTTAAGGCCTATTGTGAAGGTGTCACTGATTTGTGCTGACTCTCAGAATAATTTCTGTTGGCCAAAATATCTAGGGTTCTATATGTATTGGCAATATCTGTTAATTATGTCATGCACAATTTTTCCAGGGCTTTGATTTGGAATAGTGCCTAAAAAAATGTTCAACCATTAAAGGTTGATTCTTTTGTCATAAGTGACACTTATTCTGTCTGGAATCAATTGCTGAACTTTTTGGCATTGCAGAGGCATACTCAATCTGAGAGTGAAAATAATGTTATGAGCTGGGTGAAACCTTGTTATGGGATTGAGACTGATAAGTCTCAACTCACCTTACAGTTGATATAGGTGGCATTTATGCTTACAGTTCAGACAAAAGGAATGTGTAAAATCTACCCAGCAGCTTTTGCTGAATATTGTTTTGGGGTGGGTATTTGGGGGAGGCAATGCACACACAAACTGAGAACAGACAATACTGAAGAGAAAGAGAGCCACCAGCAGCAGCTGAAGGCACTGTGGTTGACCTTAGAAGAAAGCTGGGGAGGGTTTTTTGGGGTTGGGGTATAGGCTGAAAAAAGGTTTCTTGGTGCTGTGAGCAAAAGAAGCTGTTTACTGTTATCTGGGTCCTTCTGTGTTCAGAGACGCAGGACTTTGTATGTTTGTGTAAATTAAAAAAACTACATCAAAGAAATCTCTGACTACCACCAATTTCTGCTCCTAACTGTAACACCCCTAGGGCAACAAACTATCTGACTATCTGCTCACATCAAACGAAGTAACAATAATTGTTGAATCCCAGGCCATGTTGAGAGGCTGGGAAGCAGGGCACTCTGAAGCAATGCAAACGAAATGATCAACTTCTGGTTGACACAGTATAGTAGCTTAGATTGTTCTTACCTGTAAATTTAATATTAAATTCTAACTGATCCCTCTAACACTCTAAAACCACAGATGGTATGCACAGGAAGCACTCTTTTGCTGTTAGTCTTTGCACTTGCATACTCTAGTTGAACCTGTTTTTCTCTGATCCCTTTAGGCCTCAACCCTACTGTTGTAAGCCCTATGGTAAGATCACCACAGAAGGGGTCCCATCTGGTATATTGTGGTGAAAATGTACAAACTTGGAAACTGAAAGTTGGTCAGGGAAATTGGCTATGCTGATTGGGAGCTGCATTGAGGGAGTAAGGCTCTGGGAAATATTCTGTGAGAATTTAAGCCCTGGCCTAGAGTTGACAAGATTTGGGTTCAATTCCCTCATTTACCAGAGACTTCCCACATGACACTGGGCAGGTCACTCAGTCTCTCTGGGCCTCCATTCCCTTTCTGCTAAATGGATGTGCTTCCCTACCTCACAGGGGTTTTGTGCGGATAAATAATTTAACAGATTGTGAGTCACTAAAAGATTCAGATGGTGTTTGAAGGACAGCTGAGTTTATAAGATAAGCCACTTTCTTAAATAAGTGGCAGAAAGTGAAATTCAGACCACACCTTCCATGCAGGCAGCTGGGGAGCTGCCATTTTGATGTTCCCAAAAGAAAATTTTAAACAAAATTGAATTTTTCCTCTGAAATTTTGATTTTGTGAAAAGGACACTTTCCATCGGGAAATCATTGTGATGGAAAATTCCTGACCACCTCTACTTGGCACCCAGTGTGGCTCCTACCCAGCAGTCCTCAGTGGGAGGTGAGGGGTGCTCGACACTTTTGAAAGTGAGCTTGCTTATTTTGGTGCTTAAACATGGATTGAGGTACCTACCTTGCAGGACCCAAGTCAACAACATTGGCTTCTGAATAATATAACTGTCAGAACTCCAGTAAATGGCTGTGTGTACAGGTTCCTATTCAGGTCATTTCTCCCATACACCAGCCAATGTGCTGTCTCCGTCAGGGAATTGTACATAAACAATCCCATTGGTGCCACTGTAGTTACAATTAATCTTACCACCTACCTTTCTTGTCAGTGAAAACTGCCCCTTCAGACTGGGGCTGAAAAGGCTGAGTTCGACACTGGGAGAGTGGGTCTTAGTTCCTTGACATGCTAAAGGAAGCTTATTTGAATATATTGACCCTGTCTCATAAAAACAAGGGGACAATTCTTCCAAATGAGTTAATGGAGTCATGCTGATTTATGCCAGCTCAGGGTGCTGGCCCACATGCTTAAATGACTGTGTTAACAGCTCATGAAGTTCACAGGCATTTCTTGATCTTCCTAACTAACCCAACTTGATACTAAGCTAGGTGTATCTTCAGGGACTGACTATTAACCCCCTTCAGCATGTTCCCATCTCAGATATTTATTTCAGTATGGATATTGATTCTGGATCATTACCATTTTGAGTACAGTCAACCCCTCTCGCCTACTGAGTCCTAACTATCAAAGGATGGACTATTAGCTATTAGTCTTAGAGTGGCATCGAGTGAGAATTCTTTCCTCTCTCTCGGTGGTATATGTGGGTAAAATCCTTTAATAGGAATACAATATTTGTTTATCCTTACAGCTAAATGCATCTTTTCTGTTAATCTAGTTATTTTGTGAGTTTTCTGTATTATGCCAGAGTTATCTCCAAAAGGGTCTTTAAAGGGATAGTAGAATTTGCAATACAATTTAATTTTCCATTCAAACTAGCTGCTTTCAAACACAGTTAAACCCTTTTATTGTTTGGAAAGAAATTTGTGTATTTTGCATTAGCTCCTCAAACAAAGCACTCAGCCCTGAGACACAAGTAATACCACTTTCTGCTTCATAGTCGTTATTTCACTGTCAGCACTCTTTGGCATCAGTGCCTCTACTTTTCTTCTCTACTTTTGCTCTGCCTCAGGAGTTCTAATGGCTTCAGAGGGTGTTGTCCTGTGTATGAGCTCAGGGCCTCTGGAGTTGACTTTAATGAGCTCCTGTGCTAGAAGCTCTGAGTCCAAAAGAAATTTCAGTTCAAAAGAATTTCAAATATGGTTGTAAAACAGATGCAATTGTATGAATTAATTTCATAACAGGAGTGCCAGATAATGGTTTAAGTCAACCACCTCCTTCCGAGTGGACTCTCCTTTACCAGGGGTCTCTGCCACCATGGGCTGGACCCACATTCATCAGTATTCTAAAGCATCTCTGTACTAACATCATGCACAGTCCTAGCGCAGTGGCAGTCACGCTTTGGAGTATTTGATAGCCAACTAAAGAGCTCTAAAATTCCACTCTGTCTTTAGCAGGGCAGATTTTTCACTAGTAGAAGGAGGCTGAACCCCAGGGGATTCACCCCTGGGTGTTCCAACACAGAAGAGCTGCTTTAAGGTATAGCTGGCATTTCTTAGCAGCCTCACATATGGAACTTGCTTAGAGGATTGTTTCAGGGCATTATCTGGATGCTCTGACCAGACCCCTTTCCCTGTCAGTCCCGTCTATTTCCTGACTGCTGCTAGTCTGCTCTCTGTATTGTGGATATCTACTTTAAATCCCAGTCTGAGCAAATCTTCTGCCCCAGGAGACCTGGATCCTTGGGTCATGGTGATGTAAGGTTGTTTAACTGGTGGGAAAATGTTGAGTGTGGACAGATACAGACTGATTTCTTTGTGTGGAACCATATTCTGAAAACCAGATTTCTTTGTCAATATGCATACCTAAAAAGAGAAATTTCCAAATTAGCATATTTCACATGCATTTAGCAATTTATATTGGGCTAAGATTTAGTTTGCAAATATACACAGAAATTGGCAAGGGCGCCAAATGAGTTTTATAATATATTTATTTACCAAATGTTGAAGGTGAGAACGATTCATACACAGGGAATTAAATGATCATACCTAATATGCACTGATAGGTTAACTTTTAGCACGTGACTAGTCACATTGACTTCAGTGGGACTACTTGCAGGCTTAAAGTTAAGCATATGCTTCAGTGTCTTGTTGAATCAGGATTGGAGTACTCTTCACCTTCATAGGTCTGAGCTGTGGATGAAAAGCAATGGTGGTTGAAGCATGAAGGGACATATGAATCTTTAGCACATATGGCACATAAATATTTTGTGACGACGGCTACAGCAGTGCCATGAAAACAGCTGTTGTCACTTTCAGGTGAAATTGTAAACAAGAAGCAGGCAACATCTCCTGCAAATGTAAACAAACTTGTTTGTCTGAGCAATTGGCTGAACAAGAAGTAGGACTGAGTGGACTTGTAGGCTCTAAAGTTTTACATTGTTTTATTTTTGAACGCAGTATTTTTTACATAATTCTACATTTGTAAGTTCAACTTTAATGATAAAGAGATTTCACTACATTATTTGTATTAGGTGAATTGAAAAATACTATTTCTTTTGTTTTTTACTGTGCAAATATTTGTAATAAAAATAATATAAAGTGAGCACTGTACACTTTGTATTCTGTGTGGTAATTGAAATCAATATATTTGAAAATGTAGAAAACATCCAAAAATATTTAAATTCTATTCTATTATTCTTTACTAGTGCAATTATTTTTTTTAATTGCTTGACAGCACTAGAAAATACCCTTAAACTCATCTGTGTTCTTCTAATAGCAGTGGGCCTGACCCTGCAAGGTGCTGAGCACTTCAGCTCCCAATGCATTGTCTGTAAATGTGAATACACTCAGGATAAGTCCCAGACTCAGTTCAGGCAGACAGCTCTATTGCTGAACCTTACCCTTCTCTGGCCTGCACTATGAAAGCAGGTAATAATCTCTCTAATTACACTGCAATTAGAATTAGCCAGAAGGAAAAAAATAGGAAACAAGAATATACAATTGCCTAATGAATTAAATCCAAGATAATTAATTAGCTCAATATGGCAGCTCTTGTTAGTTAATTGGTTATTAGTAGTGCTACGCTCCCCTTGATAGCTTTATTTTAAAGAGAAATATTTGTATATTCCTCCCCTAAAGTCACAACAGTTCCTATTACAACAGCCCAGCTGACTGAGGTCTTATTTGATAATAGGCCATTGCACAAATTTAAGAGGGCCCAGTTCAGGCAATGTCTGGAATTGAAGGTATGGGTAAAAGCAGAAAATATAACTGTATTGCAGAGAGGTTTAGTGCTAATGGTTAAAAGCATTTCTCAAGGCAGCATCTGTCTCCAAAGATCTGCTGGGGAGATCTAGTCAGTCCAAACTGGTGTATAGACATCCAGGCATAAGTGTCTTTTAGTGTAGGAGTTGACTGGTAATCCTCCCCACTTAGAGACTGTTTAAATGTATTTTGTAAAGAGCTGCTTGCCTTGTCTGAACTGTAGGAACTTGTTCAAATTTAGTGACTATGGTTAGAGCAATGTATGTTAGATTATTTTTTTATAAATATTTTTTGTCTGTTTTGGCTTTTTGTTTGGCCACACACCACTTGTATGCTCACCTCAGATAATGATACTGACTTCTTTTGTAAAGCGCTTTGAGATCTACTGATGAAAAGGACTATATGTTCTCATATACATATACAGAGAACATGAAAAGGTGGGAGTTGCCCTACCAACTCTAAGAGGCTAATTAATTAATTATTAATTAATAATTAACTCCCACCTTTTCATGTTCTCTGTATATGTATATATATCTCCTTACTATACGTTCCATTCTATGCATCCGGATGAAGTGGGCTGTAGACCACGAAAGCTCATGCTCAAATAAATTTGTTAGTCTCTAAGGTGCCCCAAGTACTCCTGTTCTTTTTGCAGATACAGACTAACACGGCTGCTACTCTGAAACCAAACAATTTTTAACGTATTTGTCCTCACAGCACCCTGTGAATTAGGGAAATGCTAGTACCCCATTTGACAGAGAAAATAAGTGACTTTCCCAAGGTCACAGAGGAATTCAGTAGTAGAACAGGAAATTACACCCAGGTCTTGCAAGGCCCAGGCGAGTATCCGAACCAGTAGACTATTCTTCCCTTCTTTTGTGACTGCCGGCCTGTGACTCCTTTTTCTCTTGAAGGAGCTGAACATGCAAATTTAGCATGCAGCAAGTGAGTGGATCAGACACAGACTGATGCTTTTCAGGAAAACTAAAAGTGTATACTTGGAGGATCCAGAAATAACCGAGGGGGAACAGAATGGCATGACTAAGGGTATGTCTGCACAGCAAAACAAAACAAAAAACACAGCAGCAAGTCTCAGCACCCAGGTTAACAGAGTTGGGTTCGCACTATGGGGCTAAAACTATCAGTGCAATATGCAAGCTTGGGTTGGTGCCCTGGTTCCAACGCTTCTCCCTCACAGTGTTTCAGAGCCTGGGCTCTAGCCTGAGTCAAAAAATCTACTTTGCGGTTTTTAGCCCCTTACCATGAGCTCAAGTCAGTTGACCCAGGCTCTGAGACTCACAGCCACAGGGTGGTTTTTTTTCAAGGGAAGATGTACCCTTAAGAGGGAGTTTCAGGCAACTATGACTTATAAAAAAGGGGAGAATACCTGCTTCAATACCACAGTGGTTGTGCCTCAGAAATACCTCAGAGAGAGAGAGAGAGGAGCAGTAGATATATGGTACTGTAGTAAAGTAAAGCTAATACAAGTTTAGCGTTTACTGCTTAATGCAAAGGAGAGGTGCTCCAAAACAGAGCCCTTTGCACCACCATTCCCAACACATGATACCAATCCCAGGCTACACGCAATTAGCAACTGCCCACCTATGGCCCCATAGTGTACTGATGAGTGCACTAACTGGCACCATGAGAATGAGTGCTAGGAGTTTATTTTGCCCTGTTGTTACAGCCTTGGACTAATGTGTAGGAGAAAAAACTGTGGGTGCTAAGATAGGTTTGTAATACATTGGCGTGAAGGGTTAATTTTAGCTTCCATAATTCAGTACCATCCAACTGAAACCATCTTTCACCTGAGCTTAGCCAGGCTTTCCATTCAAATAAATCCACTGTGAGATTACCACACTGGTATTAATACCCAGAGCTCTGCTAATGTACATGCTTCTGAAGTCTCACAGTGACAAAATATGCTGTTCTGTATAGGTTCTTACACATTGTTACATAGGTTCCCTCACTGTAGTATTGAAGCGTCCAATCAAAGCCAGATCCTCTGCTGGTGTAAACTTCATTATAGTCAATAGTGTCCAAGCAATGGGCACTGCCATAAGCAAATAATAAGCAAAATCCTCAGCTTTACAATAAAGATTAACATATTGCATTTCCAACTCCATGAGCCGTCTAGTACTCCCTCAGTGTTCAACTACTCCATAAACCCATTGAATAAATATTCAAACTTCCTCTTCACGTTTACTTTCTGAAGTTGCTTAGGTGTATGGCATGTTTGGGGGATCATCCAGACCAGTAAGGGGTTCTGTCCAGGGACAGATCAATCTTTTGTGGGCCCCAGTGCCCAAACCAAGCCCCCCACCCGTGCCAGGGCCCCTTCTGAGTATAGGGCTGGTGCCATTGTAAACCCAGTACTGGTTCTGTCACCACCTACCTTGTGACTTTGGATGCCTTAGCGCTACTGACAGCAGTAGCCAGCCCACAAGCATAAAGGTCTCACCCTGACTTCCACCAGCCCAGTTCCTCCTTGCAGGGTGACCTCAACAATGCTTTCAGTCCAGAGTCTCCCCGCATCTGTATGCCCTGAGTTCTTAACTACCAGACTCTTAGATTTTTTCCCCTTTGGTTCGTCAGCTCTGAAGGAGTGAAACTTTTACGCCAGCTATCAGTTCACTTTAGCACACACATGCCACAAAATTTGCACACCTGCTTGGGGTAAAAATAAACAAAAAGTCTATTTAATAAAAAAGCACAGTTTCAGAGATAACGTAAGTAAAAGCAAACACATACAAGTGACGCAGAAAATAAACATAAAGATGCAACTTCAGGTTTCTGTATTAGGTAACTGATATTAGGAAAGGGAATTCATCTGTCTCCTCTGAACACTTTACGCATGTATTCTCTGTCAAAGAGGGGATGCAGCATTTCATTTTGTTGCCAGTCACCCAGTTTTGTGAGATCCTTTTGTAGCTCTTCGCAGTCTGCCTGGGACTTAACTATCCTGAGTAGTTTTGTATCATCTGCAAATTTTGCCACCTCACTGTTTACCCCTTTTTCCAGGTCATTTATGAATAGGACTCGGCCCTGCACAGATCCCTGGGGGACACCACTATTTACTTCTCTCCATTCTGAAAACTGACCATTTATTCCTACCCTTTGTTTCCTCTTTTAACCAGTTACCAATCCATGAGAGGACCTTCCCTCTTATCTTAACTTCAGTTGTCTGTCATTTGTTTTTTCTTGGTTTGTACAATGCTAGGTGCTTGGAGCTCCACTCATCTGGTTGGGGAGGCAGCACCTCCTTGCCTGACTGGCCACTGCCCTGTTGTGAGGTTGGAGTTGAATGTTGCAGTAAAATTCTGAGCACAGTTTTATATCTACATAAATACGTGGATTCATAACCACAGTCTATGCACATAGCTTATAATGACCATCTAGTTCAAAACATTACAAGGTTTCATAATAGATCTTATTAGACATATTTTTGTACAGAACATTGTGTAAACCAGTTGATTAATTAACGCTTATTCTTTGGAGGTGCAGACCCCTTCTTTTGCGCCTTGGTCTGTCTGGACAATGATTGTCACAGTGTGTGTTTGAATGGTAGATCCAAGATGATGTACTGAGTAGATGCTGTTTCTCTCCTAACTAGTGCTCTAGATGACATTGTATTGTACAGTAGGATATATAGATATATATTTTAGTTTATACTATGGTCTATAAAATTCTAAATATTAATGGTTATTCATGCTTGGATGTGTGTATGTTCATATCCTAACTGCTAAGGACTGCCTGTTTGACATTCAGAGGAAGATATGTTAGCACAAATGATTTTATTTTTGAAATCTGGACAACTAGACTCTTGAAAATATCCTTCCTGCTTAGACCAATTATGTAGTAGAATCCATGCCAATTTGCCCATGTGCAGAATCAAATGTGTTTCCACAGTTCCTCGTTTGATGATATTGGAGCTGACAATTGCCTAGGGATTGGCATCCTTTGTGGAATTTGATGTTTTGTGAATCTCGCAAATTATTTTTGGTTCCTAAAACTGATTCAGATTAAAATTAAAAAAAAATATAATTGTGTATTTCTTCCAGAATAATTCCTTTAAAAACTTACTTAAATAATTCTTTATAATAGCAATCTGTACTATGCATCCATATAGATGGAGGAATGCTGAAAGGTGCTCAATATTTTGAATATTGGCTAATCATGAGGACAGAAGGAATAACAGTATAAAAGAACCCTCAGACAAGTTGGAACAAGTGGTTGATCTCACATGCATTGATAGACACTGTATATTTTTCTTTGGAATTCTTCTTTCTCCTCCTCATTTCACTGTTTCCAGCCTAAACTGTTTTTGACATAACCATTTGCAGAGCAACTTGGGAAGACATACATTTCAAAAAGTGAAAACCTCTCAAGTTGATCAATTTCTATATTAAAAAATACTATGTCTAAATCACTCCAATTTTGCCAAAATATTCTCATCTCACTGAAGATTGCACTTGAGAACCCTCTGATGGACTGGTTTAGTTGTACAGGTTAGGTGGTTAAATCTGGCTTACATTGGAAATCTAGTTATGGACTGCTTATTTTTAAAGCCCACTTAAAACTTTCCTTGATACTTTAGAAATTCTGGCAGTTTAGAAACCTTAGAATTCTGGCAGCATGGGGTTTTATAAACCTGCAGAGTTTGATACCCCTTTTATTAATGTTCTTTGTTAAATCAGATTTGGTGGTAAGAGAACTCTCTGATCTATTTTAGAAGCTAATATATTGCATTTATATTTTGAAGAAATAAACCATGGTATTGTGCAATATCAGTGGCCAAAATCTAATCAATAGGCCTAGTTTGACATTTATTGGCCTTCCCATTATGGAGTTATAATGTGCCAAAAAGGTGGTAATTAGGGATTTAATTGAATCTGGGGAAACTATTTTTCCCCTCGTATGTCTACATTGATTTGTCTAATGCACCCTAAATTTGGCCCCAACATCCCTCATCACTTTCACTTTGTGTATTTATAGAGTAAACAACTTTTCCTGAGCATATTAGAGAGGTAGAAAAACTTTATAATAGTAAGACTGATACAACCTTCACCATAGTGAGGTTGTTGCCTCTCCATGATCCTCATGGTCCTACCAGTCTCGATTTCTGATCCTGAGCATAGGAGCAGCTCTTGTTTACACTTCAGCTAGGAGGTTCCTGAGTGACCTTATGCCAGTGGTTGATTGGTTGTAGCTCCATTTTGCAATGGCCCTCCTTTCCACAGGATGTCTTCAACACATTCCTTCCCTCCCTCTTATGCCAGGGGGAAAGGGAGTGGCTGGCACAGCAGGTGGTTATGAGTCGCAAAGCAGCCTTAGAGGATGACAGAATCTGGCACTAGGAATGATTCACCCAGCTCTAATATCAATTGAGAAGCTAAGGCAAGGCTTGCATGGCTAGTAACCATTTCATGGACAAAATAATAGGCTTAAATTTGCAGAGCCAGGTGCAAATCTAGCATCTTTGACCAACATTAAATTGACTTGAAAAATTACTTTTTCAGTAAATAAAACTAGGCAATTAGTTGTGGGAGCTGGGAGAGCTGATTTGATCGACTTTCTTCTCTTTGGAAGCTGAGGAAAAGTGGTAAATGGTTGCTAGAATTCAGATGAACTTTTTGTGAAGATCTGATTGGGGATAAATCTCATATCAAATGAATTCACTGTAGCGCATGTTTTATCAGTCATTTAACAAAGGAGCTAATCATAATTAGCTACTCATTATGAATGTAAAGTGTTTAAGGATCAAGAAAGTGCTAGCCAAGAACTTTTCAATATATTTGCAGAGTGTTTTGTATTTTTGATTAACTAAATGATCATCTCCACCTACGGACATAATTTGGCACCACCACTGTGGGTTCTTTTTCCTGTGCCTTGCAAAGCTCAGAACTGCATCAGTACTGACAACTCAAATAGTCTTTCATTTCATCAAAGCACATTCCCTCCGGGGCTGAGCTGTGATACATTGGTACATCAGTAAAGCATACTCTGGCTTATCCAAACCGTTATTTAGTTTAATAATGGAAATTAAGCAATGTTCTATTTTCAGAAGAACATGTCTTTGCAATTAATAAACTGCTGTTTTATCAAACAAGGAGAAAAATGACTGTCCTTAAATGTAAGGTTTTCTTAATGTAGTACATTTTTCTAGCACCAGATTTTTAGAACATTTTAAATGGAGTCAGGGATATTACTAAAATCAGTGGCAACAACATACAATTAATAACTTCTAGTGATAGATATAGAAAACTTCTATATAATAAATCATTCTTCTTACAAGAAAGGCATTGGATACAGTCAGGAATGGCCTTCTCTAATATATCCATTTATAAAAGGTGTCAATTACTGGGAACCTCAGATCTAGAGGAAGCACCCTCTGAATAGAACATCAAGAGCTTTGGCAGGGCAGTCTGTGCTGCTGCTCCTTGTGCTGCCCCTGCTCTGTGGATAAATGAAGGGTTTCACACAACAGTCATGGAGCAGGATGCACTGCAGCAAAGATTACTCAGGCAGCTCTAAAGAGCACAGGCTCATGAAAATCACACTCAGAGAAAGCATTCAAAATGCTAAGTGCTAAATACATCCTTTGGGGGGGAAAAAACAGCTTGTGATGTTTTTTGTCCATGGGTAAAAGCAGGACAAGTAGGGATGCAATATGTAACCTACGGGTGGTCCTGTACATGCAGAGGCACAATTGCTTTTTTAAAATTTATTTATTTATTTATTATCTATATTCTGGAAGGGCCAAACATGATCAGTTCCACATAGTGTTGGGGGAGTGTTAAAACACTCCCTGCCTCGAATAACTATCCCACCTGTGTCTTGTCATAGAGGGTCAAAGAGTTGAATGGAACAGCAAAAAGCAAACGAGTATGGGTAGTAGTAGGAAACGTGGTATGATATGTGAGCTGTGAGCACAGCACAAGATGGTTTAATCAATTTTATTTCTTTGATTGCTTTTTTGAACCTACAAGAGAGAAACAAGTGGCTAAAATATATAAGTTCCTAGTGGTCATTTACTTAAGAGTTTTCAGTTAGAAACTATTAAGGGCATTTAGAAAGGTAGGGTACCTGTAAATAACAAAGTACTTCTGTATCCATATTTATCATGTCCTAGAACTGATACAGAGAAAACATTTTATGAATGACAATCTTGTGTCAGTCTTCATTTGTTAGAAAGAAAATCCCAGAATATCTTTTAAAGTGTGCTGCAAACTCCCCCAAAGCACCATGTTCATTATCACCCTCAAGCACCGAATTCAATGTGTCTTAAGGTTGTGAAAGCACGTCCTGTTAAAGAGATGTCTGGGAGCAGGGGGTTACATGTTACTAAGCACCACTTAGTAAAACCACAGATGGAAAAGGTGACATCACTGAGCAACAACTCTATCATCCTCTGTCCTCTGGTGAGTTCCACTTTGTACCAGCTTCTTTTGGCTCCTGCTTACTGCATCCATTTGTACTTCTTTAAAAATCACAATCAAAGAATTGTTCTTATCTCAAGTGGAAGTTCTAATAGAAAATGCTCATCTGGTTCCTCTTGACCTCTAAGGTTTGGAGCCAAAGAACAGGTCATCTAGATGGAACGTTGCAGTGGAGTATTTTTTTTATTATTATTATTATTATTTATTTTTTTGCCTGTGAACCAAATAACCATCTGAGCTAAAGTTTAAAAACTATGACCACAGCCGCTCCAAACTCCCATTCTCTCCTTACACCTTATCCCCACTCTCATTCAGCGTACTCTTTCCTCGCTCCTTATTCATTCCTTACCTCCCATTTCTTACTTTCTCTCCATCACACACTCTCCTCTTCACTTTCCAATCCCTCTTTCCCACTCTTTCTTTCCCCATCTCATCAAATATCTGTGTGTGCATGTGCTAGAATGGAGGAAGAGAGGACAACAGAGCCTAGGAGGCCTTTCCCGCTCCCCCATTTCACTTTCCCTGAGTAGTGAGAATGACCTGGAAAATGAAGAATCCTGGAGTTCCTCCTCCTCATACCAACAGTGCTGGAAGTGGAGAATGGAACTCTGGATTGCTCCCCAGGGTAGTGTCTGAAAGCAGCTGCCCTGTACAACAGGTATTCAGGTGCCAGGGGTGTGCCAGCAGGTTCACAGCCACGGCTTAGGGGAACTCTGGATTACTGGTTCTTGGGACAATACTGCTCTACCAGTAGAGGTCAGGAGTAATCAAAGAGAGCTAGTGACCAGTAGACAAATTCTAATGGAATTTCCACTATGGCTACTTGATTATTGGCACAGAATCCAGGTTTTGCAATATGCAATTTTCATTGCTTAACATTTTAATTATATATCTCCTTTGATCCAGTTTCCAGCAGTTAGTTAACTACTTCATGTCCATGGAACACTCTCATGCTGTGCATCACAAGTGAGCAAGAGGAAGACCAAGGACAGGGCAGGCCCATTACTCAATGGAGGGGGGCGGGCGAGAATAATAACAGAAAATGTGGAAATGGCAGAGGTGCTTAATGACTTCTTTGCTTCAGTTTTCACCAAGAAGGTTGGTGGTGATTGGACATCTAACATAGTGAATACCAGTGAAAATGAGGTCGGATCAGAAGAGGCTAAAATAGGGAAAGAACAAGTTAAAAAATATTTAGACAAATTAGATGTCTTCAGGTCACTAGGGCCTGATGAAATGCATCCTAGAATACTCAAGTTGCTGACTGAGGAGATATCTGAGCCATTAGCGATTATCTTTGAAAAGTCATGGAGACGGGAGAGATTCCCGAAGACTGTAAAAGGGCAAATATTGTGCCCATCTATAAAAAGGGAAATAACGAAACCCTGGGAATTACAGACCAGTCAGCTTAACTTCTGTACCCGGAAAGATAAAGGAGCAAATAATTAAGCAATCAGTTTTCAAACATCTAGAAGATAATAAGGTGATAGGTAACAGTCAGCTTGGAGTTGTCAAAAACAAATTGTGTCAAACCAACCAGATAGCTTTCTTTGACAGGGTAACAAGCTTTTGTTTTGTGTGCACCTCAAATGAGTGAATGTTGTGTATGATGAGGTGCTCTGTATTTAAGGTGAAGAGAAATTAGGGTCTTTCTAGGAATGAAGGCAAGACTCAAGATGAAATCTTACTGACCCATATCAGCTGTTCCCTAATCTTACTGAATCTGAATTGTTGCAGGAAGAGGATATGATGTGGAGAGTTTGGACAGAATTATAGCATAGGCTGTGGTTGAAATACTAAGAGATGGAGAAAAAGACAATAGACTATAGCTGAAGATGGAAGAAAAATAAAAGGAAAATAAACACTTTCAAATAGTATGAACCTGGCAATTGTGCGGGAAGAGCTTGAGAAGTTTATTCTCAATGTTTTGTAATCAGAATTCTTCTCTGGGCCTCTGCTGCTTACTGTGATCTCTCCTTTTAGTTGTGGAGTATATTGATATGGAAGAAAAACGTTCACTATGGATCAGAGATAAGAAAGCTCCCTTAGAAAAAGGGTACTTTAATAAACGATGGCTAATGGATTGCCCTTGAAACACCTTGTTTAGTCCAAACATATATCAAGACTTCAGTTCAGCCTTGGGTAGTATATCTAATATTGCTCAAGGAGTTTTTTCTAATGACTACAAGACAGGACTCCTTGGTTCTGTTCCTGGCTCAGGCCGCCTAGTTCTGGGGCTTGAAACAAGTCACTAATAGCTTGAATTTATTTAGCACCTTTCCTCCAAAGCTCTTCAAGCACTTTGTAAAGATGGAAAAGTATTAATAATCCCATTTTAGAGATAAGGAGGCAAGCACTGAGATGCCTGATGGTGGCAAGTGCTGTTACTAGCCTCTGCTTTCCTGCAAGGCCTGTCTACATCTTGCCTCAGGCATGTTGGCTGAGCAGGGAAGCAAGTGTGTGTGGAGGAGACAGAGCCTTGATTGCCCTCTCCAGCTCATGGACGAGGGAGTGCTATACCTGGCAAAGGGATGTTGCAAGTTATTCCCCTGGCAGTAATAGGGCAGCAGGGAAAGTAGTGACTGATTCACAGGTTTTTATAGTTTCATAGATTCCAAGGTCAGAAGAGACCATAGTGATTATCTAGTCTGACCTCCTGTACAGCACTGGCCATAGAACTTCACCAAAATAATTCCTAGAGCAGATCTTTTAGAAATACATTCAATCTTGATTTAAAAATTGCCAGTGATGGAGAATCCATCATGAACCTTAATAAATTGTTCCAATGATTAAGCACCCTCATTGTTAAAAATGTACACCTTATTTCTAATCTGAACTTCTTTAGCTTTAACTTTCAGCCATTGGATCATATTATACCTTTGTCTGCTTGACTGAAGAGACCATTATAAAGTTATTTTATCTGTGACTGCTGCTGGAATTCTCTATTAGGTTCTGGTGTCCACAATTCAAGGAGAACATAGATAAATTGGAGAGGGCTCAAAGAAGAGACACGCAAATGATTAAAGGATTAGAAAACATGCCTTACAGTGATACCCTAAAAAGATTGAGTTCCTGGAGCCTAACAAAGAGGATGTCAAGGGGTGACTTGACTACAATCTATAAATAGCTACATGGGGAACAAATAGTTTTCTATTCCTACTTGAGATTTCTCTATATATTTATACAAGGGCTGCATTTGCCCTTTTGGCCACAGCCTTGCATTCAGAGCTCATGTTCAGCTGATTATCCACTATGACCCCCAAATCTTTATCAAAATACTGCTTCCCAAGAGAGAGTCCTCCGTCCTGTAAGTATGATCTAAATCCTTTGTTTCTAGATGGATACATTTACATGTAGCCAGGGGCGGCTCTAGAAAGTAGGCTGCCCCAAGCAGCGCGGTGTGCTGCGCCGCCCTTCCCCGGTCCCGCGGCAGGTCCCCTCTTCCCGCGGCTCCAGTTGAGCTCCCGCCGGCATGCCTGCGGCAGGTCCACCGGAGCCCGGGACGAGCGGACCTGCCGCAGGCATGACTGCGGCGGGTGCCGTGGTCCCGCGGCTCCGGTTGACCTGCCGCAGTCATGCCTGCGGGAGCTCAACCGGAGCCGCGGGAAGAGGGGACCCGCCGCAGTCATGCCTGCGGCAGGTCCGCTCGTCCCGGGCTCCGGTGGACCTGCCGCAGGCATGCCGGCGGGAACTCAACCGGAGCCAAATGCCGCCCCCCCGGGAAAGGGCCGCCCCACGCGCCTGCTTGGCGCGCTGGGGTCTAGAGCCGCCCCTGCATGTAGCTGTATTAAAATACATATTGTTTGCTTGCACCAAGCTTCCAGGTCATTGATAAAAGTGTTAAATAGCATAGGTCCAAGAATCAATCCCTGTGGGACTCCACTAGAAATACACCTCCTTACAATTACATTTTGAGACCTGACAGCTAGCCAGCTTTTAATCCATTTAATGTGTGCCCTGTTAATTTTATGTATGCAATGTTCTTGTTGTTGCCGTATTGCTCCCAGAATATTAGAGACAAAGTGGGTGAAGTAATATCTTTTTTATTGGACCATGTTATTTTTATATCATTCTAGTTTTTTAATCAAAATGTGGTGCGGTACCAAGTCAAATACCTTACAGAAATCTAAGTACACCTCTACCTCAATATAACACTGTCCTCAGGAGCCAAAAAATCTTACCGTGTTATAGTTGAAACCGGATTATATTGAACTTGATTTGATCCATCAGAGCACGCAGCCTTGCCCCCCTGGAGCGCTGCTTTACCGCATTATAATGGGGTAGAGGTGTATATTAATCAGCTCTTTTACCTGTATCAATCAAACTTCTAATTTCATCAAAAGAAGGTAGTTGGACAGGATCTAATTCCCATAAACCCATATTGATTGGCATTAATTATACTATCCTCCTTTAATTCTGTATTAATCAAGACCCATATCAGCTGTTCCCTTATCGTGTCCAAGATTGATGTCAGACTGGCAGGCCTATAATTACCCAGGTCATCCAGTTTACCTTTTTTAAATATTGGTACAGCATTCATTTCTTCCAGTCTTCTGAAAATTCCCCAAAGTCCTAAGACTTATTGAAAATCAACATTAATGGTCCAGCAAGCTCCTCATATAGCATTTGTTAAAACTCTTGAATACAAGGTATCCCGACCTGCTAATTTTAGAAATATCTAACTTCAGTGGCTGCTGTTTTACATCCTCCTGAGATACCAGTAGAATGGAAAGAGTGTTCTTATATGATACAACTACATAATTTGTTTTCTCCCAAATACAAAACAGAAATATTTATTGCACGTCTGCCTTTTCTGCATTATTACTGGTAGTTCTACAATTTCCATCTAGATAATGGACCAATACCATTGTCAGCATTTTTTTTGTTCCTAGTATATTTGAAAACTCTTTCTTGCTCTTAACTCTGCTGACCATAGATTTCTCCTTATTTCCCTTTGCTTCCCTTATCTATTTTCTACAATTCCTAGCTTCCTGTTTTATATTTATCAACTTTCCCTTTCTTACATTTGTTATTTTTATTTTCTGTAGCTACCTTCACTTCCCCTCTAAACCAGGTTTGTTTTTTTAATCAATACAGCCTTCTTCCTAGATTGTGACTTTTGGGTCTTAAACGTTTGCCAATTATCATTCATATTTCTCTGATTAAATTCTTCCTTCCAGCTCAGTTGCCTTATAATTGTTTCACAGGAGTTCTCCCTGGGGCAGGACAACTATGCAGTTCAAGACACTATCTAGCTGTTGCTGATTTGCCCATGATCACATGTGGAAGCAATGGTACAATAAGAAGCATAAGAAAGAACTCCTGATCCCTAGCTCTCTGCACAACACAACCGGAGAGGCATCCAAACTTCTGTGTTTTATTTGACCCAAACCAATGAAACAATTGTGGTTCACTTATCACTATGCAGAATGTATCCTCAAGTGATGAGAATAACTTTAATTAGGCATTACTTCCAAAAACACTGAAGACTATATAAGTGCCAGAAAACAAAAATGTGATAGTCCTGCCTAATTGGTGTGCAGCTTTTAAACCAAATTAATTTGTATCTGTGGCGTTGCTGTGGATTTGCACTGGCGCAAATGAAAATGAAACGTGGCCCATTGTCCCTAAATAGCTAGTGATTGCTAATACATTAAGCTAGTACCGTAAAACATCAGTTCCCAATGCACCAGCTCTGCTAAAATCCTTGTAATTTTGCAGCTGTCAGCAGGCATCAATCAATAGCTTTTTATCCTCAAACTTTGCAGATGGTGGCACAAAATTATTTAGAATTATTTAGCGGGAATTGAGAAACTCTAAAAGGACCTAACCAAGCTAGATGAATAGGTAGCATGATGTCAAATGAAATTTATTGCTGAGAAATGCAGGGTGACGCATATTAAAAGAAAAAAAACTATTGATACACACATCTAGGTTCTAGATGGATTATAATCACTCATGCAAAAGATCTGGGCATCATTTTGGCCAGCTCCATGAAATCCTCTACTTCATGCACAGTGGCAGTGAAAAAAGCAAAACAAATGTTAGGCTGGATAAACTACATGGAAAATAATATTGTTGTATTTTCGGTATTTTATATAATCTGATGTTATGCCCCCACCTGGAATACTGCAAATGATCTCATCACCCCCATCTCAAAAAGTACAGGAGAAATAGGGTGTCAGGGAGTGGGGTGGGGGGGAGGTTAATGAAAATGATTAGAGCGATAGAAAGATTTCCATATGAAGAAATGAAATGATTTGGGCAGTACAGTCATCTCAGCATATGTGGAATGTGTCTAAGGTGGCATATTACCAGAATTCATCACTGAATTTGGAGCATGACATGAATGCTGATCTATGCCCCCGACTGTACAGTGTAGAAAGGAGATTAATGAGGGGGGATGTGCTAGAGGTATATGAAACAATGAATCTTATAGAAAAAATCATTCAGATGATCATGTTTGTCCATTGTCATAATGCAAGAACAGGGGAACATTTAATCAAACCTAAGAGTTGATTAAAAAAAATACTTTTCTACACCACATATAATTAACCTGTGAAACTTACTGCCGCAAGATTCAGTGAAGTTTTTTTTTTAAATATATATGGATAATAAGAGGATCCACAGTTATTGTTGATACATTTAAAATAAAATAAGGAATGTAAACCTCCCATTCTTCAGAGCACAAATCAATTACTAACTGCCTGGGCACAGAAAGAAACTTCCTCTGTGGGAAGGTTGTTCTGCGTTTGTCCATTGCAGGGGTTCTTGAACTTTATGATGCATTTCGACCTGGCTGATTTTAAGGTCTAAATAGACCATTCTTCTTATCCACTATAGCAATTCCTTTTTTCCTACAAACTCCTTTTCATTGTACATTATTTTGAATGATCTTTATATAATACCAACATATGTTCCCAAGAGATACATGTTTCACACACAGAGCAGAAACTTTTATTGCAATTAATTGCAATATTGTAAATATTTATTGCCTGCAGGAGCTAGTCTATGCCAGGCACCAGCAAGTGTATCTATCATCAAGAGATCTATCATTTTTGAATGTGTTCTTGATTTTTTTTTTTTTACTCTCAGTGTCTTTGTTTTCATTTTAAATTGCTGGCAGTCATACAGCTTTTTCTATTGATTCATCAGGGAGTTTAACACTTTCATATATAATTGAAAATATCTGTGTAGTTTTTGAATGCTGTTCTGCAGGAAGTGTGATGCTCTGGTTAGAACACAGGACCAGTAATTGCTGCTCATAGATCCTAATCCCTGCTCTGCTGCTTATTTTCTGTGTCAACTTGGATAAATTGCTTATGTGTTCTCTTCCGCAGTTTAACTGTATGTAAAATGGGAATATTAGTACATATCTCACAGGCATAGTTACTGAATATTTGTGAAGTGCAGACTCTCTAACTGAAAGCTGTTATAGAATTTCAGAAAGTCTTATTGTTACGGAATGTAATTAATGCCAGAGAGCGCCAAAAGTTTGGAATCCAAGTCAAGTTTGAGGCTCATTGAATGTTGGGTTTTACTTGAGGCCCCATGAGAAGCTCTTATAAAACATCTAGGTGTAGATAAGCTATATGTTCCTCACCTCTACAGCTGATCAATATTTTTTCATCTTCTGAAGATCTGACAATGTGCTTCTGTGCAGGGTCCTACGGGGAGCTAAGCTGAGCAGCACCTCTTCATCTTGTTTAAATCCCAGCACAAGTATATCTCAGTAAGAATGCAGCCAACTTCCTGCTCAATTATTCCTGACAGTGTAAATGTTAAAGTAGAACCAGAGAGCTCATCTTTTCAGTTAGTTACACACCAGAGGGCCTGAATTCTGTGTGAGGAGCTGCATGCTGACAGCTGTCGTGCAGCGTGGTGATCACAGGGGAAGCTGCTTCCTCATACCTCTCTACCCCAGTAACCCCCAGCGGAAAGTTCATTGCGGATTGGATAGGACAGCTGCATGGTGCATGTTTTCTCCCTTAGCAACCAGCAGGGAATTCAGCTTGAGGCTATACCGAACTGAGTGGAGCCCCTCAGCACTGTGAAACCCACATTGTAGTGGCTAAGATGCTGTGGTGACTGTGTGACTCCCAGGCAGCATGGCCGAAATTGGGCTATCGGGGTAGAGAGGTCTTGGAGTTTTTGCAGTGTGCAGCCGCCACAGGCATGGTGCTGGCTTCAGGTAATCTCCAAGATCCTTGGATTGTGGGAGTTGTCTCCCTCCCCCAAATGAACAATATTGAGGAAACTCTGATGGAACCCACTATTGCTAACCCCAAATGTTGAAGAACCATGAGTAATGCCCCCCAAATCACAAGACCAGTTTACAAATGATGAGCGTTAAAAAAAAGTTCATTGTTATTATTTTCTTTCTGGTTTTTAAACTCTTAGGATCTACAGGGTCACAATTCCAAGTTTTCCTCTGTAACCATGGCTAAAAATATCAGAGGAATAGCCGTGTTAGTCTGGATCTGTAAAAGCAGCAAAGAATCCTGTGGCACCTTATAGACTAACAGACATTTTGCAGCATGAGCTTTCGTGGGTGAATACCCACTTCTTCAGATGCAAGTGGTGGAAATTTCCAGGGGCTAAAAACTTACTCTTAAAAAATGAAATCTGAGATTCTCTTGTCATCACTCATCTTGTGGGGATGGGGCTTTAAGAAAAGCATCAAACATCATGAAATTCATGACAAAATTGTGGTAGATGGAAATTCTGGGAACCTCAGAGTTCCCTACTCCTTTCCCTGATAAGCTGTCCTGTATCCCAATTATCCATGTTCCAGATCCAGGTGTAAGTGAAGCTGATTCAAGTTGTGATCAGAAGCAATAAAAATACTGACTAGAAGAAAGAGAAAATAAAGATTAAATAATGATCCCAGAGAACTGCATGTGGACAGTGCATAATATTTAGAGAAAGGTGAATAAATTGTAAGGAGCAATTTATACAACAAATTTCACCTCTCTTTGCATGTTGTCTTTAAAAAGATGGCACTTTTCTTGACTGTATTGTGCAGAATTACTCACCAAGCCCTTACTGTGAGTAATTCTTGGGTAATAACTCATTCAGCATCATTTTGTTGTGTGTATTTGATATTCAAAAGTGGAGTTGTTTTGATTGGATGTGTCGATCCCATGGTATGGTTTGGCTGCCTGAATGGATGAGCATAACTTTTAAAATCAAGTTGCAGGTTTAAGTAGTACTCATGGTTGCATTTAGTGGAAACTCTAATTTAGAGGTAGGTGGAAAACTGTTTTCCTGTTACCCAAAACTTTTTGAGATTTTGAAATTTTTCCTGTCCTGCCTAGAGTGGGGGCAGAGGGAGAGATGCATACACACACAGCAACCCACCCACCCCAGGGTAGCTGATAGACTTGTGTTTAGGGAACTCACTGGGGATGAGAGAGACCTGGGTTTAAATCTCTGCTCCAAATCAGGCAAGGACTTCAGCGTGGGTTTCCCACCACATCCAAAGTGAGAGTGCCCTAACCACTGGATTATTCTGTGAATGTTATATATTAGCTTTTGTTTGTATGATTGGGAAGAATCTTTTTTTGTGCTAATACAGGTATTTCTTTGTGGATAAATGTATTTGTGGACAAACTAGTATATTTGTTGTCAGTGTACACATTCATACCAGAAGGTCTCCCTTGACTACTGTATACAATGTACATTCAATTGCTTGGTAGGAAGTGACATGAGACAAAAGAGTGCAGGTCTACTAGACTGCCAGTAAATCTGCCCTATATATTTCTCCTTTCCTCTGGCAGAAAGGAACCCAGCTATTTTAAATTCTGTGGTTCACATTAATAATCAAATATAATGATATTTTTGTGCAAAACAGGACAGAATAAAATTTTAAATACACTAAGAATATCTAGTCTTGTTTATTGTGTATTTCTCCTTAAAATGCTCCCACTCCTTTCTGAGAGACTCAGTAGCTTATTGATTTCTCCAGATGTTGCTCCTCTTTTGGTCACTCAATCAGGGAACAGAAACTATAGCATGTGACTTAATGAACTGTCATTCGGCCAGAATATTGAATATCTTGTGAGGTGGATGCTACAAACAGCGCACAAAACCTCTTTAGAGTAACTACATTCTTAAATAGGAATGGCTCATATATCATACTGATGAGCACTGTGTAAGAATGTGGATAGATGAATACTATTGACTGAACACTTATGAATACTAATACATTTGCAAAACCCTGATCTGTTCATGGGCCATCTGTGTATGGGAAAAGATAAATTGTTCACAACTAATAGCATGGCCACCTATAATATTTGATAATATTACTTTTAAGATGGTTTCTTTTGGAGGATCTCAAAGTTCTTTAAACACCAACCCTCCCAACGTCCCTTTGGGGTTCTGGTAGCACACATTTTTCCTGTTGCACCAAAGGAAAACTGAGGTCCAGAGAGTTCATGTGAAGAAGAAGAAAGTCTTTAGCAGAGCTGTGGATAGACCCAGAACTCCCAAAACACAGGTCAGTGCTTTGACCCCCCCCCAGACCATTCTTCATGGAGAGAAAAGCCACCTCCTTAGTTAGCATCAGAGGTCTCTTTTGTCACAAAGATAGTGTTTAGAGATGAAACCAGGTAATGGGTATGTTTACCCTGCAATCGGAAGTGTGACAACACCATGTGTAGACATAGCCAAACTAGGCTGCATGAGTACTGTACCAGTAGCAGCGAAGATGCAGCAGCACTAGTTTAAGCATGGGTTGTACAATCCTGACAAGGACTCTGGGTATTTGCTCAGGTGGCTAGTCTGCACAGAAGTCCATTCCACCACACCTTCACTGATATTGGCACCTGAACTAATTAAATTAAAGTTAGTTCTGGTATGATTGTACATGCAGCAATCATACCTCTGATTGCAGCACAGACATACCCTTTGTTCTGTTTCTGCTCAGGTGCTTTAATTAAAAACTCCTTTGGCCTTACTGAATATTCATTGGTCCAGACTATTACATCTGAAGAAATACTGTCTTGCTCTGTTCTACAATTTTCCCAGTGTTATTAAGTAACCTTGTTATCTATACAAATAATCATAAAGAAGGTAGAAGCCCTGCAGTCAAGCACCATAGTAACACTGTGAGGCTCTATTAGCTGGGCATGAACATTCTGCTTTGGACTCTTGACATGTCAGCTGTGTCCCTGAAAGTGTTGTTAAACAGAGACAAGAGGATTTTTGGAGAAGCAACGAATGAGCAAAGGTAGCAGCGGTGAGGGATATGATTAGAGAAAAGTATGAGGTAATTCCCTGAGCATAAATATGGGACCCAATGTTCTAATTCTGCTCCTGACTCATTCTTCGAGTCTCTACTCCTGTAATATGGGGATAATAAAATCTATCCGTAGATATGTTGTGAGACTCACTTGATGTTTACAAAGTGCTTTAAAGATGAAAAACATTCAGTGTTATTGGAGCCCTGCAACAATAGTCCCGAAAATTACCAGCCGAGGCACAAAATTTATTCTCCCATGGTGACGATGGAAAAAATACATGACATCTTTACTCATTAGTGGGGGGAAAGTAGCCAGCCCAGTAAAATGTTGCAAGAATAAGCTATAACAAACTGCAACATTATTAGTCTTGTTTGCCTGCCTCCAATTGGAGCCCATGTCAGGCCAGATTTTGGTCCACTGAGACTTCTGTGCATATGTTACAGAATGGCTAAGTGCACTGTGTTCCTCTCTAATAGGTAATCCAAAGAGTATCAGAGCCTACTACAGCTACCAGCAAATGGAGTTGTTCCTTTAGCTCAAGTGGTAGTGAAGTCCTGGTTCCTATGCTGATTTACAAGTGTGTGTGGGGGTGGGGGGGGCTCATTGAATATATCCTGACCTGTCACTGGTATACTTTGAATTCTTCCTGCTGAATGTCTTAAAATGTTTTCCCCCAAGCTTTGCGTTTCCTTTCCATGCAGTACTGCAGAAGAATTTGCAAAAAGCATCTACATTAGTAAGGTTACAAAAAAAACCAAAGCAAAACAGAAAATTATTGTTTACACAGATTTAAAAATCATGTGTAACATTGCCGAGGTAGGCAACATAATGCTAAGTTGTTCAGGAGCAGAGTAAACTCGTGGGAGAATTGCCTGAGGGGGGAGAGAAAATAAAACCATAGATTACTGTTAAATGCAGAAATTGCTTGCATGTGAGAGAGAGAGAAGAAATGGAAATAGGGGGAGAGGATGAGAAACGCAGAGAGAGAGAGAGAGACACACACACACACACACGAAGAGAGAAAATGAGCCAGATACTTACTGAGCAGCAGGAAGAAAAGCTTCAAACAGATGATTTCCCAGCATTAGATGTCTGCCAGTTGTTTGGCTAGCACACCAGTGGGTATCTGTGTGGTGCCTTAAAGGATGTGGAATAAAGGAGAGTCAGAGGGACTCCAGACTTTAGGGATTGTGGTGGTGGTGTGTTCTTCTCTGAAACTTTTGCACTACCTCGGGCTAATTGACTTGTCAGATGGTAAGAACCTCCAAGCTTTCCAGCTCCTATTTGCCTTTATTTAAGTGTATTTCAAAAAAATCACTGTGAGTAGCAGGTTGAGGGAAATAAAGCATCAGCTTTTCAATGCTCTTATTTCTCATCCTCATCTTCATGCTTTGTAAGTCATATGGTCTTTAGTGCTGGAGTTAGGCTTTGTGCTTTATTTCAAGGGCTTGTGTTAGCTTTTGGAATGTTACCATAGCTGAGGGGCATTTTATGTTGTGATTTTTGCCACACACGCTACTTTTCTTTTATCTAAGTATTATTTTTGTTTTACCCTCTCTTTGGGAACAAAAGTCTCTTTTCAGGTAGTGGAAGCACTACTAATAATTCATGCTATGGTTCACTAGACACAGTACTCCTGCGACTCTTGTGACCTGAAGAAAATAAAAACCGCTTGAATGTATGTAGTACAAAAGGAACTTTTTTTGTGAGTATTTCTTATTCTAGATGCTTCAGAGACTAATAAGAGAAACCAGAGACAAAATAAATTAAGTAGAAAAAATGTTTCTCATTTGAAGAACTATCCTGAGGGGACTGGTCTCTCTCTGTCAGATTTAGTAAAGAAATATTTTTCTATGATATTTGATAGGAACAGGCAAAGCATATGTATTTGAATTATTTAAGTAAATTTAGGCAATAGCAGAATGTTTTCTAACCACACAGTGACACTCACCCCAATGGTGAAATTCATTAAAAAACAACCATTGGTATGAAACAAATAAAAATTTAAAAAAAAAAAAAAGAAGAGGGAAGCCAGTAGTCCCTGGCAGATCTCTAGGAGTTCACTCATGCATAGATGATTAACGGTGCCAAGTTTTCCTAACAGAGGAGCAGAATTGTCTGAAATCATAATAAAGACAGCAGTTTCTTGACAGAGGTTTCCTTTGAAATATGGGTTATGTAAAATTGTCAGACTATTTAGTGAGAAATTAAAGAAAGAAATACATCAATTAGTATTCTCCTTAAGTACAAGTTTTATCTTTTACTGAATGATGTTGGGAGGAAAGGCAGCATATTAATTTTAACCCAGTCATTGTAAAAATCACTGTGCTATAAGATACCGGATGGGTAGAAAGTTTTCACTGATGGTTAACAAAATATAAAAATAAATTGTGACCTATAGAAAAGATTTTTTTTATTTAGAATATTAGAGTAGAAGATTTAAGTTGCATGTATTGTCAATACATACATGCTTGTGTTTTCCCTATAACAGGAGTGAAACACAACAGCTTTAGTCTACCCTTACATGAATTGAACTCCAATAAGATCTGTTCCCCACCTCCCCCACCAGAAAAAATGACGTAACAGTAACTATCGATTTCAAAAGATACACTCACCTTCATAAAATGTGTTGGGAAGAAATGTAAAATGAAGTGCGGAGGCAGTTGCACTGCTACCTGTTTAAGTGCCAGGACATTTCTACATATTCTTTCCAGAGCTACTGATAGTAAATCCACTTTTAAAACAGATTACTTACCCAGACCAGTCTCCACAATGTTTCCCCAGGAAATTCAAATAAGGGACAAAGGAGAAAGATGTCCATTCAAAGGTAAAGGGAAGTAATAAATGTTAAAAGTAGCCCTGTTGTAGAGCAGTCCATTCCTCTAGTCCAGCTGTATCCTATAGTATATTGGTATTTTAGTGAGCAATTAATCCTTAATGAATTGCTTTCACTAAACAGTCCTGGATGCAGGTTTCTAACCAATGTGTAACAGCATCATTCAGCCCATTCAGGTGCAGAACGTGGCATTGTTGTGCCTCTAAAATCTTTGCAGTGAGCACCCTAGTTAGAACGTCTCACAGTACTAATGGACTATCTGACAAAGTATAGGCGCACCATCAAATAAACCTCTTCTTTGATTGTTGCTTTTTTTTTTCCTTCCTGACTTCAGAATTGTCCACTTAGGATTCTGCAGGAGTCTGAGAAATGTACAGTTACTGTTCACAAGTTATAGGAGCTTTCCCTCCCTTTGGGACCTGAATTCTTTGATCCCTTACTTATGCTGAGTAACACTTACACTTGCAGGTAGTTGTACAGATGTCACATGAATAAGTATTGCAGACATCAAGCCCTTGGAAATCTTTAAGTTCAGCACGAAACTTTTTATTTGATCTGTTAGGTAACAGTGGGTAAGTGTGGTACATTATTATGATGATTTGTATTCCCATAACATGTTGGAGCCCTGGTCATGGGGTTGCAGCATAAATATTTCTAGCTTGCCTTTACATTCAGTGTAGATGATCACTGCTTTTGTTTATCTAGAGGCAAGTGATTCCATGTGCGGTTTCATGACTGTGTGTAATAGCCCTAAAATTAGACACTGCACTATTTAAGCAAACTGGCTCCCAATTGCCTGAAATTGGTCACGCTGTTATTTCCTTTTAGAATTTGTATTATGTCAACTCTTGCAGGTAAAACATGCTTATTTAGAAACTACTCATTCATGTTGCTTTTTCACAAGAAGTGATTGGATACCAATTCTGCATTAGGGTAATATGAAAAGCTGGATTTATGGAATAGTAACTACTGTGTGATTGGCAGTTCAATAAATATAAGACACTTCTTAGAATTTTCTGCAGTTCAATATACATAATGCTCAGTATCTTGACTCTCAGCTACTGTTTCCTAGTTATATTTCATAAGTAAGGTCTGGATCCTGCAATGAATGTCGTGCAGGTGAGTCCAATGGCCTTTGGCACAAGTGCAGAGGTCTACCCATCCTGGGCTGTGTTACGGGATTGCAGCCTAAGAATCCAATTGGAAATCTGAGAAAAACTTAGACCTGCATAAAACTCTCTTAACAAAACCCTAAACTAGGGGGAACAGAACAGTTTAATAGGTGATTGACTTTGGGATTCTGCATTCCTTCCAACCTGAAACAGAAGGGGTGTGAGATCCACATAACCTGAACCCAGTAAACTTCCCTGCAAAGAGCAACCCCTTGCGTGATCAGCGCTGTGCCAAATGCATGATGTTCATTTTACAGAATTTCACATTACGGGTTTCACTGTTTCCTGTTGTTCAGCCTCTCCCATGCTTCCACCTTATTCATAATTTCACAGTTTCATGTTGGTAATACCAAACTTGCTTGCAGGAGACAACCAAATTCAAAAAGAATGAGGTAAGAGTCAATTATTAGTTTCCTAGCAAGTGGTGGGGATGTTGTCATAATTAATTATTCACATTAAATGGCATTCAAGAAAACATTTTGTGAATTTTATGGTAATCCTTGGTTGTCAAAGGACCAAGAACTCTCCTCATAAGAGCAAATGCTGGCTATTCTAGAACTCCTTTATGAGTTTGGCTCTAACTCTTCTAGCTTTGTTCCATCCATCAATCATTTGGATATCCTTGTAGTGCTGATAAATTTTATTTCTTCTGAATAGAGAGAGATCCAGATCAAATATGATGTGTGGTTTTGGACAGCTATCATCATTGATTAAATAATACCACCACCAGGGTTTAAAATCCTGAGAACTAAGTACTGTTTAAAGGTACCACTTGAATATTGTGAGTCAGAGATTTAACTTTTAATGCAGAAAAATTTGTTGTGAGCCCCACAGTATGTGTGTTTCTATCTGGTAGGGCTGTCGTCTTGGCTGTTCTCAGTCATTTCACAGGAGAAAACTACAGTGGTGACAGATTTCTTCTCAGCTGAATGGGTTGTGGGTTTTGCTCTCTAAAACTGTCTCAGTGTAAAAGGATAGCAACTACTCTACTCTGGTGCATGATTCAGCAATCTGTAAATAATGTATAATCAACCGGTGGAACTCCATTGTTTCATGATGTTGCTGAGACAAATAGTTTAGTAGAACCCTGAAAAGAATTAGACACCTGAAGTATGTGACTAGGAATAGCACATCTTGTTACACTAGAATAGGGCAACAATATGACCATTCACTAGGGCTGTCCAAAAGTTCATTTGGAACTGTGAAGTCACCACAGATCAGGAGGTATTTGGGTCAGGGCCTAGGTCCATGAACTGTTGCAGACCAGTACTGTTGTGGTTTGTACAGTCTTCATTCCCAGCCTGCTCCCCCACTCAGTGACCTGTTCCACCAAACCTGGGACTCAACCAACCTTACCATTACTAGATATCGGCCACCATTCCTGCCATCTCTGTTGGCCCTGATACCAGATCCTAAGGGTCTCCAGAGAGCACTAGAAAACTTCTCTGCCACTTTATCTCATCAAGGGATTTCCAAGCCTCTTGACCACATCCCACAGGCAGCAGAGGCAAGAGTTGGTAGGGTGCCAGTACCGGGACGTAAAGCGGGGTAGTAGAGGACAGTGTAAGGAACTCTGGGAGGTGAGGGGATGTGGGTGTGCCCCTGCATATTTGAGTTCTGTATAACCTGAACCTCCTAGTGAAATCTGAATGATTTTGCTCATTGACCCTGTGGCATCTGGCTTGTGTGTATCCTCAGTTAAGGAACTCTGACAGATTTGCTGACCTCCACCATCAATTCTTAGATTTCAGGTTGCAAATCTTTAATCAGTTGTATTATTAGATATATTATAGGGGGCTTAATCTTTCCTTTGAAGCATCTGGCATTAGTCATTGCAGGAGACAGAATGCTAGATTAGAGAGTCTGTTTGGGTATGACTGTTACTAAATTCCTTTTTGCAACAACTATAAAGTAATTTCCAGATAAGGCAGTAGGAATCGGCAGTTACAGGCTTGGTTTCCAGTGTGGTGATGCATACCTTGCTGTCCCCCCTATGGCATATTGCAGTGTACTCTGCTCTATGCCTGCATTATGTGCAGAAATGCAAAAATCTTTTTCACTCCTATTGACAATTGCCAACTAGCAAATTCCCTCAGATCTTATGGTCCGTGGACAAGGGCAACTTGCTCTTTAGAAAGCATAGGGATGTGCCTTTTTTGTGTTGGAAAGAGTCTAAAAAAAAAACATGAGCAGGAATTATGCCATGGCCCTTCCTGCAAATTCAAACATCCCCACAGTTGGGATCCAGAGGAACCATGGGGATGTCACAATTCATAATCAAATCGTTGGCTCCTGCAGTCCTTTCAAACTCAGTTTATTTTTTCTGGGGTTGTTGGTTAGACACAAGCTTCAGGTGGGACTGGGGATTGTCAGAGAATGTCTGTTCTTGACTTGATGTGTGGGGAATTTTTATGCATGCAACTCAGAATTCATAAAGATAAGAGCTACAAGAGGGGAAATGGGAGCCTAGACTGAACTCCAAACCCCACTTTTGCTTGTGTTATTTCAAAGAGCTTTAGAGAGACCAAAGGGAGAAGAGGGAACAAAGGAAGTGTAATCCAGTGAACTGGAGCTTTGTGTTTCTGTGACCCCCATTAAAAAAAAAACCACTGAGGAGGAGAAATAAAGTGAGACATGGGGGAACCATTTGTAGCACACCTAACAGACTCTGAGCTAGTGCTGGTTTGTGCAAACTGCACCACGGGAAAACCCTCACTAGGGCTTCCTGCGCTGGATAGGGGAAGTGCAGTTTCTGCTGCTGTCCTCCTTCTGGGGATTCTGCCCAGGGACAGCAGTGTCTGAGGCTGCACAGTGGCCTGCTGGAAGAGGCTATATCATAGATCAGTGGCGGGCAACCTGTGACCTGCGGGCCGCACGTGGCCCATCAGGGTAATCCGCTGGCAGACCGCCAGATGGTTTGTTTACATTTGCACAGCCCCCCACAGCTCCCAGTGGCCGCAGTTTGCCAATGGGAGCTGCTGCAACCACTTCCCGCAACTCCCATTGGACAGGAACAGCGATCCACGGCCACTGGGAGCTGCGGGCGGCCATGCAAATATAAACAAATTGTCTGGTGGTCTGCCAGCGGATTACCCTGATGGGCCACAGGTTGCCCAGCACTGTCATTGATGCACTGAATCAGCCCATCCCCCAACTGCTCTGACCACATGCCCTCCACAACAGCCCACTTTTCCAGCTTTGTTGGCAGGGCCGGCTACAGACCCCAGCGCGCCAAGCGTGTGCTTGGGGCGGCATGTCGTGGGGGGTGCTCTGCCTGTCGCTGGGAGGGCGGCAGGCGGCTCCGGTGGACCTCCCGCAGGCATGTCTGCAGGAGGTCCATTGGAGCCGCGGGACCAGCGACCGCCAGAGTGCCCCCCGCGGCGTGCCGCCGTGCTTGGGGCGGTGAAATTCCTAGAGCCGCCCCTGTTTGTTGGTCTACTGTAAGCCCACCCCTCAATGTGAAAAAATGAACAATGCCTCCACTTTCTGTTATCCTAGCAGACTGAGAACCCAAGTGGGCCCTTGCAAGAAACTGGGGATGAACTTAGGTTTACCACATTCATACAAAGAAGGCTATTTTAGGTTCTTTCTAAGGTACCAATCACCATAATATCAAAGTACCATTTAGTGCTGGTAGTGGTCTGAGCAGCACATGGAGACAGGACTCTGGGTTTAGAGCTGCACAAAATTTTGGGAGGAATAGTAAATTTGCCAGAAACTGCAGTTTCAGAGTGACTGAAGCTATTTAAAAAATTCAGATCAAATTCAGCAAATAGTTTTGACTGAATAAAAAAGAAAAAAAAATTAAAAAGTCCAAACCAGTTCATATCGTTTTCAAAATGAACCATTTGAATATCTTGTTTAGATATAACCATTTTCAAAAATGTCATTTCTAAGTGACATTTCCTTTAGAAAAAGTCATTTCAAACTGAACCAATTAAATCTTTCTGGTTTTTCATTTTGGTAAAACAAACTGAAAAAATTCAGTTAGAAACTAAGTGAATTATTCTGTTCAGCCACCAACTAAAAAATCAGTTGTTCATTTAGCTCTACTCTGGTTCTGTGTCCCACTGCATCAGTTTCCCTGTCTGTTAAATCAGGGCAATGCTGTTTACTTCAAATAGAAGTTAAGAAGCTTAATTAATGTTCATAAAACTCTTTGAGCATCTGAAATGAAAGATGCTGCAAAAGTGCAATGTATTATTACAATAAATCTTCTCTGAGGTTGAGGGTGATGGTGATCAGTGATAGCTGCTTAGATGACCTGGTGCAGAGTGTAATCTGGTTCTCAGTTGCTTTTACTACAGTATGATGTTTATGCTTTATGATTGCTTGCTATAATCTGTCCCCCTCACCCTCATAGTTGTTTAGTTAGGATGTAGAAATAAAGTTTGGTGTACCTGCTGACATTCTCTTGCTAGCTAATGCTTCTTGTAATGCTTTGTGTTTCTTAGGTACTTCTGCATCTTGTTTTTCTTGAACTTCATTTTTCTATCTGGAGCTTCTTTTTTCTGAACCTGCTTCAACAGGTGAAAGGAAAACTACAATTCATTATAAAAAAAAATATCCTTCTGGTCTCTGCCATTGAGAACAAAGGGGAGTAAATGAATAAAAAGTTTTGGGGGGTTAAGTGAAAAATAGTGTTCATTCATGTAGGAACCTGCTACCATGGCAGTTTGACACACAGTAATTTGATGCACATGGAATGCAGCACAGTATTTCCCTATATAAGAAAGCCAGGAGACTCTAAAACTTTGAAAGGTAAAAATTAACTTATTTCTTTGGGCGAGGGGGGGGGAGTTAATTGAAGTATAAACCCTGACAAACCACCCATTTGAGAACTTAACCAATGGTAAAATGTGAAAACTTTATTGTAAAATAACTTTGAAATGAGAATTTAAAAACACAGGTCTATTTAGCTACATAACTGTCCTACCTTTATTTTCCGTGTACTAAACCTCTATATTTTTAAGGACTCTACTGTCTGCCATGATGGGCAGCCATTTTGTATTCAGTGCAAAGTATTGCCAAAGAGATGCAAACTGTGCTATCTGATGGAGATTTTAATTTTTGTTGTTTTTGATGATTATTTTGCTCTACAATGTATCATTCTTGGTGAATTGATATGGTTCGCTCCCTGCTTATGGGTGGAAATACATAAATTCAGTCCATAATAAACATAGTCTAAAACTCTTATTGTGATTATTACATCCTCGCAACTCTGCTGGACCTCAATGTTTTATGGAATGCCAGAGTGTGGTGAGGTAATCTAAGTGTTTTAAGGTTAAATTAGCTAGGAGTCTTTTCTAAAAAATAAAGCCATGTATCTTACAATAGTTATGAAGTTCTTCTTTCTCATGCATTCAGATCCTGTGTCTCTAGCTTCAGCAGCAACCTGGACTTCCGTCAGGAAAGTATCAGTGAAACAGTGACTGTAATTGAGATGCGCCAGTGACAAGTATCTTAGAAAATAATATTTGACAATGCATCTAAGTGTGCTGGAAATGTCAGTGTAAGTGGATCTGTGTGTGTGTGCGTACGCATACATATATACATAATTAATATTCAGTTGTAATGGAGGCTACTTAACTGTCAGAAAAAAAACCTACATTAAAATAAGTGAAGCACGCATGTCAGGAAACACCAGAATTAGGGCCGCCTGTACAATCTTAACTCTTTGTGCATTTTGTCCTCATTATTGTACTCGTGATTAAATACAATATTGTAAAGTATACAAATCAGGGGGAAGAGCTAAGGTTGTGCAGGCAACCTTAATTTTGGCATTTCCTAATTTTTGATTGCTCATATGTTCAACATTGATATTCTTTTTACATAGATAGGTGTTCTGTATGGGTAACTGGCGTGTGCATATATGCACTTATGAATTATATTCTATTATTTAGCTATCTGTTATTCTAACTTTTAATCACTGCTGGGTTCCTTTAATGAAATCACTGGATTTCTCTCAGTGTTCTCAACTTTCAGTATTTTATCTCTCACATAATTCTCTGGCTGCTAGACTTCATTAGACAGTCTATTGCAGAAACTACCAAGGATTGGTTGGCTTATACCCAGCCTTGGCTGTTGCTTGCTGATCAGCAAATGGAGGGGAATTCTATGTGTTGCACATCATTTCCTGATTTTCCAGTCCTGGTGGCATTTGTTAGCACTTGAGAATTCTCTCCAGATTAGCTTTCGACAGTTGCTTCTGGTGTTTAATGACTTTTCTCTCCGTTTCAGCTATGCCAAAGATATAAGGAGGGGTCTGACTTTGTGGATTAACCGCAGAGTCACAGACTACATTTTGGGAACTTCATTTGAATTATTGATACCATTTATTTTGTGTTTTGTTTAACACTGAGGCATTCAGCACTCTTTCAGGAAAGCAAGTCCAACCTTTTTACTCTTGAGTTTCGTAGAGGGATCGGGTTCTGCTTCTACTGTATGAGTCTGTACTGATTCAGTTAAATGTAGCAGTAACTCATTAGTACTTGCTTACAAAATGATGCATGTAGAGCTACAGTCGTGATTATATTTCAATCTATCTCATAATTCTGCTGCTTTCTATTAAACCTTTCTATTAAAACAGGAATTTTCTGTTAATTTACAGTGTTACTACACCAAAACTGCCTTTTCAGCACGTGTGTGTGTGTATGTACGTACACATCGTATGGCTTCAAATCTACTAGTCAAAGCAATCTTACTGTTTTCCTTCTCATACAGCCTGTTGCTATTTTGCCTCCATTCTAGCTTGCAAATCACCTGCTGCTGCTTCCCCCACCCCATAAAATCAGGGATCTATAACTCTTTTACACCCAATGCCCAACTAACAAGATATTATTTCCATCTGAGATCATTGGCATGAGCTAAGTTGGTTTGCTCCATTTTCTAGAAATGTGACATTGCCTTACCAGTTCTCATCCTTTGTGCCAGTTCATGACTGTATGTCTCTTCCTTCTATCAAACATATGGAAATCAGAGCTCTTAACTGCAGAGGTTTCAATGCTTTTGAAAATCTTACAGTCAGATTTCCAGTTTCTCTTCCTTGATTATTCTCTCTCCCCAAGCACAGCTTTGCCTTTCTCACTTTGTGTTTTGAATGCTTATTCTTAGGCAGCACTATTGCAAACTAAATAGACAAATCTGGTAATTTTTAAATTGCAGCCATTTCAGTTACTTGGGACATATAGTGCATTGATCTTCCTGACCCATTTTAGGTCATACTTTAGCCCAATTTAACTTTATGGGGTTAGTAGCTTCTGGTTTGAACACTCACACTTAATAATTCTGATGACATTTTTTATTACTACAAGGTGTAACTACATCCCTTTCCAACTCTTATTTAACTTAAAACATTTTTGCTATTTCTCTAGATGTAAATCCTATTTTGTTGGCTTTGTGCCATGTTCTCCTCCTATGTTTTGGCTTTATCTTTGTTCCCTGGTTTTTAGTAAACCCATCTGTAGTGAATGATATTGTGAAACTGTGTAACACAGTTTTAACTGATATTATTCCCAGCACTGCAGCAAGAATGCACTGTGGGCCATGTACCACCTTTGATTCATTCGTGTATGACATCAAATTTAGCTTTTGTGTTCCACCATCTGTCAAAGGCAGTATGTAGCCCAGGATGTGCCACAGTCACATTGTTCTTTGATTCACTGACCAGCTCAGAGCCATCAGTTCATAGGCTCGAGCATCACCACAGGTTGACAGATCATCATACTGCTGAATGGGAAACTTCTAAAAGTCAATTTACTGCCTGTAAATAGTATCATACGTATAGCACTAGAAACTGTATTTCTGTTTATCCCCAGGAAGGACAAATGTGTATAGCATAAGCAATGACAGAGTAAACTTCCTTGACAACATTGTTTCATCTCTATCTTGAAGCAACCATCTCTAGAAACTCTCCTCTGTTGTGATGCCTGTAAAATACTCCACAGTGACAAGGGAGCTGGCCTACGGTGATTGCTGCTTTCTCATGCTTACAGCATTGACTGATTATTTCCTTATAATCCTCTATCTGTCTGCGTCCACCTGTTGTGTCTTGATTTATACTTAGTTTGTAAGCTCCTCTGAGCGGGTCTTTATGTTTTGTACATTGCCTAGCAAAATAGGGTCCCAAGTGCTACCATAATGAAAATAGCTGTAGAGACAATTCGTTAACAAATAGCTTGTATCTATAAGTCCTTGTTTTAAAGAGGGATTTGAAGGAAGACAATGAGATCGGCAGATCCTTGTACCTCTATATGGAGCCAAAGGAACTATGCTAATTTTCCCTAGTGGAGGTTGTGGTCTTGAATCTTTTGCAACCATTCTTTGTCCACCTGACTTGGGAGTCTATTCTGACTATATGCAGAAGCAACTTTTTCTTAATATCTAGCCTAAGCTTTTTCCTTCTTTAGCTGGATGCTCTAGTACCTTATTCTGCCATCATCTGAGACTGAGTAACTCTTTCTTCACTGATATTGTTAAATTAAAGATATTTATTGGCTATGCATATGCCACCCCTGAATTCTTTTTAGACTACATAAACATATCTTCTTCAATAACTCCCTGTGTATCTTAACCATCTAGTGTTCTATCAGTTTCATTGTCCTCTAGATTTTCTATATCCTTTTGTCACGGAGTGTAGGGGAGTCAGGCCCTGCACCCCCGGGCTGCCTGCCGATTCACCAGGACTCTCAGCCAGCCAGTAAAGCAGAAGGTTTATTTAGATGACAGGAACACAGTCCAACACAGGTCTTGCAGGCACAGATAACCGGATCCCCCCGGTTAGGTCCATTTTGGGGCCTCCCAGCCCCCCTCAGGGATCAGAGCCCTTTCTCCCTGCTTCCCCTCTATCCCCAGCCAACTCCAGTCTGCCCAACCCCCTCCAGCCCCTCCTCTCTCCTCCGCTTCTTTCCCAGGCCAGGAGGTCACCTGACCCCTTTGTCTCCAACACCTTTAGATGCACCTTTGCAGGGAGGGGCCCGGCCATCAGTTGCTAGGCGACAGAATGTCAGGCATTTGGTTGCATGGCCTTTTGCTGCTAGAAACTTAGGATCTGTACCCAGGCCCCAGTACGAACAGTCCCACTTCGTCACACCTCTTCCCCCTTTGAGACCGAACTGAGTGGGGACACTCCAGCCAGTGACCTGGGGAAGTTCGAACCCACCTACATTCCCATGGCTGCCCCAGAGCCCCCCCCATTCTGGGGGAAGAGTTACCCCAGGTCATTCCAGTTACCTGCCCCCCTGTAGGTCGGGGGGACTCGAGGGTACTTGCAGGTTGCAGGGGGGAAGCCTTATGCCACCCGCGCCCTTTCCCCACCCCAATACCCCTGGGGTGCACGCGGGGCTGGGGCCTTCTCCCCACGTTCCAGTCTGGGGGGCTGTGATTCGGGCTCTTTCGGTTCAGAGCCCCCCTTTTGACCCTGGCCCCCTCTGGACAGGCTCCTCGGGGCGGGGCAAGGGTCTTACAGCCATCTTCCCCCTGTCCCGGGCCTTCCTCCCCCTCTGGCAGAAGTCACAGGAGCGGCAGTGCTGCCGGACATGGGCAAAGACCCCAGGCCAGTAATAGTTCTGTAGCAGCCTCTGCTGGGTACGCCAGGCTCCCTGGTGCCCTGAGGGGGGAATGTCATGGGCCTGGCACAGCAGCTGGTGGCGATACTCCTGGGGTACCACCAGCTGCCTCCTGATCCCCCCTGACTCCATTTTCCCTGGGGGAGCCCATTCTCGGTACAGGAACCCCTTCTCCCACAGGAACCTTTTCCGGCCACCTCGTCCCATGGTCTGTCGCCCCCCCCCCCCCTGAGGCTGGCCAGGTCCCCTATCCTCCGCAAGGAGGGGTCTTCCCGCACCGCGGCCTGGTACTCAGCCGCTGGGGCAGGGACGGGGATCTGCTCTCTCTCCCCGGCTGGGTCTGAGGCCACAGCCTCTCTAAGCCCTGTCCCTGGGCGTTCCCTCCCCACCGGGTCAGGGTCCGGTGCCTCGGGCAGAGTACCTTCCCTGGTGTCAGGGTGCAGAGCCCTGCGTCGACTCTGACTATGGTTCATGGCCAGGGCACCCCGGGTGTTACTTGGCCAGTCCTCGAGATCCCCCCCCATTAACACCTCCGTGGGCAAATGTGGGTGCACCCCCACGTCCTTGGGGCCCTCCTTGTCCCCCCACTTCAGGTGTACCCTCGCCACAGGCACCTTGAATGGGGTCCCGATCACACCCCTCAGGGTCAGGTAGGTGTTGGGCACCATCCGATCTGAGTCCACCACCTCGGGCCGGGCCAGCGTCACCTCTGCGCCCGTGTCCCAGTACCCAGTGACCTCCCTCCCGTCTACCTCCAGGGGAACAAGGCACTCTTTCCGGAGGGGTAGCCCCGTGCCCACCCTGTAAACCCAAAACTCAGGGTTGGGAGCATCCAGCCCCTCGGAGGGGTCGACCTGGGCCCCCCCTCCCTCCTTCGCAGGTGGTACGCGGCCAGCCCCCCTTTCCTGCGAACGCTGCCCCTCGTCCGACTGGGTCTCTACCCAGTTAATCCGGTGTGGGGTCAGTCTGCTCAGTTTGTCCGGGAGTTTGGGGCACTGGGACCGCAGGTGGCCCTTCTGGCCACATTGATAGCAGCGCATGTCCCGTTGGTCCCCTCGAACCGGTCGGTTGTCCCTGGCGCTGGACATTCCCTTTGGGCGGGGGCTCTCCCTTTTGGGTGGTCTCAGGATGTCTCTCTCTCTGCGTCGCGACGGGCCTGTTCCTTTGGGGTTCCTCCCTGCCACCCCCCAACCAGCTCTTCACATAGTCATCGGCCAGCCGCCCTGCATGTCGCGGGTTCTCTGGCTTTTGGTCCCTTAACCACAGCCTCAGGTCAGCTGGGCACCGCTCATACAGCTGCTCCAGTACCAGCAGTTTAACCAGGTCCCCCTTCGTCTGGGCCCCATCTGCCCACTTGCTGGCGTACCCCTCCATGCGGACGGCCAGTTGCAGATAGGAGACCTCAGGGGTTTTATCCTGACTCCGGAACCTCTCCCGGTACATCTCAGGGGTCAGCCCAAACTTGCGCAGCAGGGCCTGCTTGAATGGTTCGTAGTTCCCTTTCTCCTCCTCTCCCAGCTGGCCGTACAATGCCACGGCTTTGGGGTCTAGTAAGGGGGTGAGAACCCGGAGCCTGTCCGCAGGATCCACCTGGTGCAGCTCACAGGCCGTCTCAAAGGCATCTAGGAAGTCACCCATGTCCTCCCCCTCCTTGCGCGGGGCCAGGATGGACTTATCAAAGCTCCGCGCAGTCCTGGGCCCCCCTTCACTCACCACCGCCCGGGGCCTGCTGCCCCCCAGCCTCGCCAGGTCCAGCTCATGTTGACGCTGTCGCTCTTTCTCCGCCCGTTCCTGCTCCCTCTGTCGCGCCTCATGTTCCCTCTGTTCCTTACGATCCTCCAGCTCTCTCCGTTTTAGCTCTCTCTCCCATTCCAGCCACTGTCGCTCCACGGATGAGCGTCGCCGGGACGATTCCCGGCTGGGGGGTGAGCTTCGCCGAGAGGATCCCCTGCTGGCCGGGGGGGGTCACGGTGCCCTCGGTAGCTGGGCTCCTCCTCCCCCTCCCCCTAGGCCTAGGGGTGGGAGGTCTCGGGGAGCCCTCAGTGGCCGGCTGACCACTCCCAGCGGGGACAGACACTGGTGCCTGCGCTGCATCTGCCCGGCTGCTTCCCTCAGAGACAGGGATCGGTTCATTCACACGATCTGCCTCCTCCAGCCGGGCAATCAGCTGGTCCTTGGTTAGTTTCCCACTGCGCAGCCCCCTGTGTTTGCAAATCTCCACCAGTTCGCACTTGCGCCGCTTGGCATACATCTTCCTGCTGGCCACTTGTAGGCCGGGGTGTTCGCCGCCCCCCACGGGTTCCAGGGGGACCCCTAGTGTATCAGTCCTTGAGGTCACCCCCTCTCTGCCAGGGTCGAGCTGCAGACTCCTCCGCCCCTGGGATCCCTCGCTGTGATCCCCTGGGTGACCCTGTTACTGCAAAGTCCTGCTCTCTGGTCACACTCTCCCAGGGGTTAATCACCCCGTCGTTTTACTGTGCCCCAGTCACTTACTGCAGGAAACGCCGTCCATGGGGTGCAGTCATCCCACCGCTGCCACCAGTTGTCACGGAGTGTAGGGGAGTCAGGCCCTGCACCCCCGGGCTCCCTGCCAATTCACCAGGACTCTCAGCCAGCCAGTAAAGCAGAAGGTTTATTTAGACGACAGGAACACAGTCCAACACAGATCTTGCAGGCACAGATAACCGGATCCCCCCGGTTAGGTCCATTTTGGGGCCTCCCAGCCCCCCTTGGGGATCAGAGCCCTTTCTCCCTGCTTCCCCTCTATCCCCAGCCAACTCCAGTCTGCCCAACCCCCTCCGGCCCCTCCTCTCTCCTCCGCTTCTTTCCCGGACCAGGAGGTCACCTGACCCCTTTGTCTCCAACACCTTTAGATGCACCTTTGCAGGGAGGGGCCCGGCCATCAGTTGCTAGGCGACAGAACGTCAGGCATTTGGTTGCATGGCCTTTTGCTGCTAGAAACTTAGGATCTGTACCCAGCCCCCAGTACGAACAGTCCCACTTCGTCACACCTTTCTAAACTACAGTCTCCAGAATTGCACACCATTTACCAAGGTTATGCTAGGTAGCACATTAACCTGTGATTCTCCTTTATGTATATTCAGGAACAGCTTTGGATTTCCTTGTTAACTGCATTCCCCTAAAAGCAAGTGGAGAGTTCTCCATTCCCACTGAAACTTTGGCTTCTCACTCTAAAACTGCCCAGATAGCTGCATTGTATAATTTTAGTTCTAGTCCATCAGATCTCAACCTGGGGGTTGCAATTACTCAGCCCATCCATATTGCTAAGTGGGAGGGGACTCTCGGGATGGTCCTGTTATGGAAAAGGTCGAGAACTGCTGTTCTAGTTTATTATGAGAAGAAAAAATATTCCTGATGTATTCTAAGATTCTTATCTGAGAAACAAGCTATGCTTGTATGTAGTCCTGTAAATCAGATTTTCATGCAATTTAATGAGTAAGGTAGAGGTACATGTCTGTAACACATCCATTGAGGCTGCAGAATGTTTTCTCTCAATATAGAGCTGGCATTCAGCAAACCTGGATTCTGTTCCCAACTGTACTTCACACTGACAGGGACCTTGGAGGAGTCAGATGACCACCCTGTGCCTCAATTGCTTCGGCTGTAAAATGTAAAGTGTAAAATGAGACCTACACATTAAGATACCACTGTTTATTTATAGTTATACCATTTAAATGAAAGCACTATTGGAACAAAATTGTAGTTATTTTAATATTTATATTGTGGTAGAACCTATGGACCATATAATACTTTGATTTTTCACTGATTTTAGACAGAACTAATCAGCAGTATGCAGTGGAGAAAGATGTTTAAGTCAAACAGGGCTACCTGGAAATTATAGACGAGGAATAACTTTTTTCTGAAAGAGCAAATTACTCATTAACAAATGTAACATGGGCCATCAACAGAAAGGCCGAGTACAACAGACTCAACATAACATTTCAGAGGAGTTGCCATGCCCCAAAGTCTTTAAGGGACTTCCCTGGATCTTCTGGATATTGACCAGAAAAATAAATGGACCTATTTCCAGAGTGACTAATAAAGTGCTAAAGGGGGAGGTGAAAGACTAATTACTCTGTTAATTAGAAGTGGTTATTGTGCCATTAGCATGAGCTGTTTGAAAAATTTAAGTTTTGAGCTGACTCAGAAGTTTGTTAATGGTTAGAATAATGCAGTGGGTTACAGTGAGATATTGATGAGTCAGATGACATAAGTGTCTTAGTTATTTCACTGAACATAGCTTGGAACAAGATGCTTGTCCTGAGATGCTTGTTTTCAAATTATGTCCAGAAAGAACATATACTATTGTATGCAAGAAGTATTAAATATCTCACACAATTCCTAGATTTATATCCATAGTTGTGGTAAATGCAAATTCAAATAAGTCCTGTAATTGCATATGGATTTTACCCATATTTGCATATCTACATTTAAAACAAACATCTGGCCCTCTGTTTCTGTTAGGTGGTAGCACTTGAAAAGAGATTTGTAACTTTAATAAAGAAACTCAGTTCTGATTTAGTGGCATATGGACCCATGCAAAACTTGGTGGAATCAGTTTCTGTATAAATACAACCAGCAATTAGAAATAACTAATAAAGAAGGAAATTCACTAAATAAAAAATAAATATTACCTGTCATTAATTCAAAAACTAAAATGAGCACAACCTTGCTGAAAAGTTATGTTCTTGTATTCAATTTAAAAATTCATATATCAAAGCAAGGTTATTTTTTCCTTAATTCCCTGTGATCATTGGGGGATTTATTTTCTTCGAGTGATTTGCAAAAGATTATTTGGTTGTAACTCTCATAGTAAGAGGAATATTTAGGGCTTTATTCTGGCTTATTACAGACAGATGCTTTATGGAGGATGGGGGCAGTGGGTATGATCGAAATGTTTGATAAAAATGTTTTTGTCAAATGGCCTTTTTAGAAAATGAAGTGTCGTGTGAAAATTGTTCAAATTTTAATTGAAACAATGTTATTGACGCTTTTAAATTACTGAATGCTAGGATTTTGTTAAACAAAACATTGGTAATCTTTTTTTTATATTCATAAGAGTTGAAAAAAAATGAAAGGCCAAAAAAGGGTCAGTTTTTTGAATCCTTCAAAATGAAAATGATGTTGGGGAAAAACATAATTTAACAAGTTTGTTTGGTTTTCAGCCAGCGGTTAGCCAGAGTAAGAGCTGTGGCATCTTTTTACAGGGTGCTTTCACCTTGTCCTTGTCCATTGGCTTGTGCACTGTGTACACTGCGGAATGCCTAGCACCAGTGTTAACACTCTAGATACTTCCAGTCCTTGCATATTGGGGAGTAAAGGGACTGAGTCTGCGGGCACCCTTTGCTCAAACACATGGAGGCAGAAGGCTTTGCCGGTATGTCTACACTACAAAAAAACCTAAAAATTTGTCAGCAAGTATCAGAGCCCAGGTCCACTGACTCAGGCTCTCAGGGCTCATGCTATGGGGATAAAAATAGCAGCATAGATGTTTTAGGCTCAGACTGGAGCCTAGGCTCTGAGACACCCCCTTTCCCCCCCCACACACTGGGTTTCAGGCCCAGGCTCCAGCCCAAGAGGGAACATCTACACTGCTATTTTTAGCCCCATAGAGTTAGCCCCACAAACCCAACTCACTTGACCCAGACTCTGAGACTCTCTGCGGTGTTTTCTTTTTTTCATTGTAGCTGTACCTTGAGTCTTCTCCTCACGTTCCCTCTAATTGCACACCCATGCGGGGCTAGCCACAATCCATCCCTAATCTTTGTTGGTTTTTTCAGCAGAAGTTTCAACAATAAGGTAAAAAATAAGACAAGTTGTCATAATTCAATATAGATAAGAACCACTATCAGCATATCAAAGCACCCAAGTAAATTATTGGGCCTAAGATGAGTATGTGCTGCTGCTTAATGTGGTAGTCACTTAAAAAGTGTTCTTTCTTGGTGCGTCACTGAAACAAAACACTGGAAAAATTCAGTGTTGTTCAAAATAAACCATTTTGTTTTTCAGTTTGTCCACTAAACTGAAAAATCAATTATTCACTTATTCATATTGTTGAAGAAAAATGCAAGCCTTCATCTGAAAAGCTGCCAAAATCAGTCTGCATATATCAGCTTTAGAAGAACTAGATGACTAAGTTAAACATTCCTTAATGCACTGAAGTGGGGACTGGACTTTTTTGTAGGATGTTCTAAATTTGTGCTGTGGTCAATCAACCTCAATAAACTTCTTGTTTATTGCTCAGCCCTCCCACCCATGTCATTTACTGCCCCCCTTTGAGACTTTCATCCCAACATGTAGTTTGGCCAACTGTCCTATTTCATGGTGAGTGAGTCAGACTCTACAGTACATCGATTTCATGAGAGTTACTTTGAGTTGCAGGAGGAGTTGTTTCTGAACAACTTAACCAAAAAATTGCTCCCCACAGTTAAAAAGGATTGTAAATATAACCTGAAGTGTTTCAAGAAATTTTATTATTTTTTTCAGGAAGTTTTTCTTTCAGATAGTTTGGAGAAGCACAATTGCATGGCATCAACAGAGGTGAGAGATTGGACTTCACATTCTTGTTTTTATCTATTAATCCTCATGGGTTATGTACAATATTCTGTGCAACGTATCTTCACCAACAAATTTAATCCTAATTAATTAGCAGGTGAGGAACACGAATTTTAAAAATTGCTAAACACAAACTAAGACGATTTGAATGTTCTCTGACTTAGTATCTGCTGGTGTTGGTGTTTGTTGTTTATTATTATTTGTATTGTGGTAGCAGGACTCATTTTTGAGAGCTGGAACAGTGGGGAAGTGTGAGCTACTATACTTGAGTGAGATTCGTGCCTCACTTGGCTGTTGACAGTCAGCAGGAAGGTTTTTGGGTCATTAGTGGAGTCAATTGTCCATACCTATAAGGGAGGGCAAGATATCAGTGTTTTAAGGAAGTGACTGTTAGACCCTTGGCATTGAAAGTATTTCCAAACATCACTCTGCCTCAAACTCTTTTTTATGTGCAAAAGACTGGTGAGAAGACTGTTTGTTCTAGCAGTGTCTGGAGCCATCAGATCTCTGATGCCCTGTCAGCTTGGTTTAAGGCCTAGTACAATATGGAGACTATATGGAGTATAGGAGGGACATGGAATGTCCTTGCTGATTCTTTTAGCTCTGTCAGATACCTTGGATACCTTTTGACCATGTGATGTTGACATTCATGTGGACTCTCAAAGGGGTAGATGGAGCCAGCTTGAGTGGCTCCGTTCTTTTTCCCTGCAGACTGATAGAAGGGACTACTATGATCATTTGGTCTGACCCCTTGGATAATACAGGCCGTAGAACTTCCCTGAAGAAGTCAGTGGCAGAGCTAGGAATACAGTTCAGATTTCCTGGTTTCTAGTCTTCTGTTTTAGCCACACAACAGTCCCTCCTTCTGGAAGGTCAAGATCCCAAAGGGTAGAGTGATATCCCGAGGACTCTTGTTTGAGTTCCCTTACATTTAACTACTCAACAAGATTATTCAGTGGGTTAGTGTGGAAGTATAGGATGCAGTGTTACTGTGTGCTGATGACATGACAACATTTAGCTCTGTGCTTTCATCTGTTCCGATCCATCTGGAGCAGTGGAATAATTTATCCCATCCAAAGGAGACTGGGGTATGGATGAGAGCTCGCTTGGCTGAGGGAATACTGAAGTAATGATGGTCAAGGGAGCAGGCTGACAGTATGGACCCCTACTTTGTTGCTCTGGTTTGAAACTTACGGGAGGTCTACACTACTGGCTAAGTTGATCTAAGTTATGTCAATCAAGGGTGTGAAAAAGACCTGAGCAATGCAAATTACAGCAACCTAAGTGCTGTCTATACTGGTCTACTTCCACCTCCCATAGAGATGGAATAATTATCCCAATGGGAGAGCGCTCTCCCATCAATATAAAGTGTCTTCATGGATGCGCTACAGCTGCACCAATGTAGCTTTTCTAGTATAGACCTGTCCCTGGGCAGTGTGGCCGAGTGGACAGAGTGCTGGACTGAGCCTCCAGACAGCTAGGTTCTATTTCCAGCACTGCAATTGGCCTACTAGTTGACCTTAGGCAAGTTGCTTCATTTCTGTGTGCTTCATTTTACTCATCTGTAAAATGGGGATTATGATATTGACCTTTTTGGTAAAACGCTTTGAGATGTACTGGTGTGAAGAGCAAAGTATTATTTTTTATAATGAAGCTCCTTTTAACTGCCTAAGCAATTCATGGGAGAAGTTGTTTCTGGGGCAAAGCTAGAATGAGGCATGGTTTTAATTTCTTTTACTCTACACTGTAAATAATACTCAGATAACAGCTGTCATATTTTGATATTTTTACCTATCAATGATTAAGTCTTTTTCCTCCCCCAAATACTATTTACATGGCTGTCTCTTTGCCTTTTATTAACAGCCTACAGAACCAACAGTACAGAGAGAAACAGGTCTTACCTGTTGTCATAAACAGATAGTTAAGGGTTAAGGTCTGTTTTACCTGTAAAGGGTTAACATGTAGTACCTGGTGACCACCTGACCAGAGGACCAATCAGAGATAAGATTTTTTCAAATCTCTGTGGAGGGAAGCCTTTGTCTGGGTAAGAACTGTTCTTGAATTTAACAGAGGACAGTCATGTCTCCAAGTTTTCCTGGAGTAGTTTCTACTAATTAATAGTGAGTATTAATTAGAAAGGCAAATTAGTCTTATGATTTGATTTCTATATTTGCAATTGTGTGTTTGCTAAAGGAAATGCTTTATTCCTGTTTGCTGATATTGCTTTTACTGAGAAAAGGGGGAGAGGGGATTCTCTCCAGAGATTGATAAGGTTATACCCTATGAGTGTCCAGCTTGGGCTCATAGAGATTCTGTATTTTCTTTTTGTTCTCTTAATAAATTCTTTTCTTTTCTTTGGACTTGGTTAATTCCTTCCCTTGGGGAAATTCAGGGGAAGGGGAGGGGGAAGTGGGCTGCTTCCCTGTGTGTAGAGATTCAAGGCGTTTGAATCCAGGCATTCTGTCTCCGGAGCAGGCTGGAAAAAGGGAAGAGGGGGGGAGGTTCCTCCTCTGTGAATTGATCTGTGTTCCCAAGGGGGGAAACAGGGGTGTCCCGGCCCACGGAATTGACCGGGTGGTGGCAGCCGAAGGGGAGACCTACCCTAGGATTTTGGGGTGGGGGGAAGACATGCGGGTCCTCACTTTGAAACCGCCCAGTTTCAAGTGAGGGTAGACTCTGACATGGTGGCAGTGGTGTTTCGGACCCAGAGAGAGAGACAAGGCTTTTCTACCAGAGGCACTCTGAGGCAGTTTCAGGGTTAAAAGTATTTTCAGTTTTTTGCAGGGCTTTCTGTTACAAAGCCTCCTGTGGAGCGGTACTGTGAAACGAGGTACCACTCAGGATTCCTGAGGTGGGGGGAAGGGCTCGCCAAAGTTCATTCCCATCCAACAGGAAAAACAGGTTTGGGGGGGGAGACAGAAACCCTCCAGCCAGGTTTTTTTTTTCTCTCCCTGTGTCTTTTAAAAGGATCATAAGACAGGAGAACACAAATCCCTGAGTAATAGACCAGATTTTTCTCAGGGGTATTGTTAGCAGCAGCCTTTCAGCTGGGCTGCTGAGTACAGCAACTCAGAGCAGAGGCAGTTTACAGTTTCAGCCAGGTTGGCTGGAGGCAATTTAGTTTTCCAGCAGGCTTTGTTGGAAGCATATTTTCGTTCTTGTTGCTTGGACAGGCAGCTTAAGGAAAAGGCAAGTTTCAAGCAGTTTTCAGGGTTAGGAGGAGTTTTTTTCTCTGCTGGCTATGCTGAGGAAAAACTCTTCCCTAGAGGTGTGTCCTTCCTTTGTGATATCAGGTATCACTCAGGATTCCTAAGGTGGGGGGAAGTGCTCGACAAAGTACATTCCCATCCAACAGGGAAAACAGGTTTGGGGGGGGGAGACAGAAACCCTCCAGCCAGATTTTTTTCCCTGTGTCTTTTAAAATCCTCTGAAGCCAGGGAATACAAATCTCTGAGAGGATTTACTACACTTTTCTGCAGGTACTAAGTAGCACCAGCCGGTCAGCTGGGCTTATTAGGAAGATTGTTTTTTTTGGAAACAGATTTTCAGCTGGGTTTAGCTGAGGCATAAGGTTTTCTAACAGGCTGTGTTAGAAAAGGATTTTTTTCCTTCTTCTTTTCTTTTTTCTCCTTTTTTTCTTTCTGTCTGCTTAAAAACAGCTAGGAAAGAGGTGCAAGTTTTCTAGGAGGCTTGTTAGAAAGGACCCCCACTGTGAGGTACTTAGCAAGTGCTAGAAACAGGACAAACCAGTTTTTTTGGGTCTTCTCAGTATATCAGCAAACAGCAACTACACATTTGCAAATGAAAAGGTTTTGTTTCTTTTCTATTCAGTCTCTCGGGAATAGAGAGGGTTAGGAATTGGGGAAACCAATTCCCTGACTGCAAAGGGGTGTGGCCAGCACCAAAAAGCAACACCAGCAAGCCACACATAAAATTCACTGACTGCAGAGGGGTGTGGCCAGCACCAGAAGGCACTGTTCCCCATCCCAAGAAATTTCCCACCTACATAGCAGGTGAGCACACTAAGGCCTTCTTCAAAAAGGTTAAAAGGACCTGCCATGGGTACAGCATCCCTGAAGACCAGTACAAGGACTGGTCAGGAAAAAGAACTTTTGCTGTCTATTACAATTATTCCATCCCCATGCTACTGGGGGAAGACTTGGCCAACCATGTGCAGCTGGCCAAGAGGGGGGGAGTGGTCACCCGCGGCCAGGCCAAACAAGCAGGCACTCCCATCCCTGTTCCTGAGCCATCCACCAGGACCCTGTCTGTGTTACCACAGACCCAGACAAAGGTGGTGGAACCGGATCCCATGCCAACAACTACAGCAGCCATAGTACATCCAGTCCCAGGACCGGAACTGGAAAAGCAACCAGCGGCAGAACCAGCGCCAGCACTGACGCCAGCGCTTGCAACTCCACCGCCAGGGGGCGCCAACGGGCCTAAACTGGCAAAAGCAGCACACAACTCTACCCAAGAGGCTCAGCCAGAGCCTTAAATATCACCTTGTGCACCAGCGGAGAGCGGTCCACAGTCAATGAAAACAACCTCATCACCTACATCGCTCCCAGAGGAACTGGTGTCTCCCGCCTCAAGGGAACAGTTCCAGACTGAGCAGAAAGCCGATGACAGCCTTAAAAAAGCTTTGGGCGGTGGCACGAAGCAACCCACCGCCTCTCAGCTCTTCTACCCAATTCCAGTTTGTTGTAAAACAAGGACTTTTATATAAGGACATTCTTTCTGGTAAACACCAGGAAGGCCAGCATCCTCAAAGACAGTTGGTAGTTCCAACTAAGTACTGGGACAAGCTCTTAAGCTTGGGCCCTGACATCCCAGGGGGCATTCTGGGGTCAACAAAGCAAAAACAGGTTAAAAACATTCCTTCCACTGGGAGGGGATGGGCAAGGACAATGCCAAGTATGTCCGCTCAAATGCATACAAAGTGTTCTTCAGTGTCAAATATCTTGTTGTTTACATACTTAGTAGTATATGTAATAGTGCATGTGTTTTGTTTACCTGTTTATGTTACAGTGCTAGGAGGAAATCACCACCAGTAGTTCCCACTGTTGGCGATTTGGGGGGCGTGTCATAAACAGATAGTTAAGGGTTAAGGTCTGTTTTACCTGTAAAGGGTTAACCTACCCTAGGATTTTGGGGTGGGGGGAAGACATGCGGGTCCTCACTTTGAAACCACCCAGTTTCAAGTGAGGGTAGACTCTGACACCTGTGGAATGAGTTCCCTTCAATCTGTAATGTGTTCATTCAGAAGCTCTTAAATTCTTCTGGTCTCAAGTGAATCTTTCTTTTATACAGAAACTGCAAGTCACTAATCTAATCTTTATTCCTGATAATGGACTTTCTGGGTAGGTGTAAATGATATGCAGATTAGGCACATAATACAACAGAGAACTAGAAATGTGTTGTTGGTTAGTACACCCATAATAAAAAATCTTAGCATGACATCCTGTAGGAAATGTCAGAGACAGGTTATCATTTTAAGCTTAACATGTCCACAACTGCATTCTGTGTCTTCCCTTCTGAACCCACTCCATTCTTTCTTTCTCCATCATGGTTGAAAACTCAGCCCTAATCCCCATCACTCAGGCCTGAAACATGGTTATCCTCTTTGACTATGCCCTCTCTAGAACTTCACACCCAAGCCATGTCCAACTCTTGCCATTTCTTCATTCATAAGATTTCTATGACAGGCCTTTTCTCTCTGTCTGCACCCCTAGAATCCAAGTCCTCATCACTTCCTGCCTTGACTGCTCCAACCAATTTTTCCCTGGGATTCTCCTCTCTTCCATCAGGGATATTCCAAATACAGTTGCCAAGGTCATGTTTCTGGCCTGGCATTCTTAGAACTGGCTGGAAAAGAAGAATTCCATCTTGCGAAAAATGGTAAGGTTTCCAAATCTGTATTCCTTCCAATATGGAATGAAAAAGAGACCTGAGATTTGTCATGCAAGGAAGAGGCAGAGAGAGGCTGAGCCCAACTCCAGAATAGTCCAGTGGTTAGGGCATGCACCTGGTATTTGGGAAATGCATGTTCAAGTCCCTGCTCTGAATCAGTCAGAGTGGAAACTTGAACCATCTCCCCATACTGCAGGTGAATAAATGCCCTAACCCCTGAGCTTTTAACTACAGAGGGGTGTCTCTCTCTTTCTTTCCTGACAAAATTTGTCAAAATGGATATGTTTCTGCCAAAAGTTTTGGTTTTCATGAATCTACATTTTCCAATGAAAAAACATTTTTAGTTAAAAATATCTTGGCTAGCTCTAGTAATTCTAGCCATGCCACTCCATACATGTGCCCCTTTAAATCCATCCACTGACTCTTTTCCACAATGCAACATGAGCTTCTTGTTCTTTCCTTTTGAGGCCCTTTATAGCGGAATCCCTCCCTACTAATCCGTTCCTGCATTGCACCTCCATCCCCTCAATGATGCCAGCCTCCATCACCTATTTTGCTATGGTTTCCATGAACACTTTTATCTTTACTTCAGTTTTGCCTCTTATACGTGGAACATTATTCTTGCACAATGCAGCAAATCCTGACCTGCTTTAATCCCTCTCAAGAGCCATCAACACTGTGTTGCCTACAAGGAACTGCTAATAACAACTAGGTAAATGCCCAGTAGGGACTCCTGATATGTAACTTGTTGGGTCAGTGTAAACATGTTCTCAGCACAGTTTCCTCATTCTTCCCCTCATTCCTTCAGTTTGTTTGCTACACATTGTCCAAAATAGATTGCGGTTCATTAAAGCTTGGTATTGAGTGAGGAAAAACAGGCAGGACCAGAATAACAGTGAAAAGCCAAGTGGCTGCGTTTATTTGGGGAATAATTACAATTTGGGCCAGGGGAGTAGGCAACTTTGGCTGGGATGGTATCAAAATTACAAACACACCCCAAAACACAGTAATAATACACTTTATACTGCTCACCACACCACACCAAATAGGCAGACACACCAATCACACAAGATGGGAATCGGGTTTGTCAGGGCGGTGCCCGGTGCAACACAGAGAAAGAGACCCACGGGCCACTGCCTCAGCCACCCTTGCTTTCACACTAAGGGTAACCCAGAGTGTGGTGCGGCTGCAGCTGGGCAGATTTCACTCACTCAGACCGCGGGGACAGGAACCCCTTGGTCTGCTAATCTCCAGGTGGAGACAGCTCCCAGATTCATGCACTCCGGACAAAGACAGAGCAGTGATTCACACACATGAAACAGTTTGCAATTAACAATTCACTAACAACTAGAACAACTATACAAGCTAGCTAAGCAATTGTGCAATTCTGAGCTCATTAATACAATCCTGATATCCTGAGTAGATATTTGGTACCAAGTTAGGGAGGGGAAAAAATAAGAGGCTAGATAAGCTAACTGTCAGATATTAAAAAGCAAATACCGCACTCCAGGCGCAGCTGACCAGCAGAACAGACACCAGAAGCATGACGAGCTGACAGGGATCGGGTCCAAACGACAATGAATCCAAACGATATGACACGAGTGCACTTTACCGGGAGGAGACCCTGGCCGAAAGGGTGATCAGGTCCTTCAGCTAACACGCGGATACTCCACACAAATTTTGGGGGGAAATCTAGTTTTATAGAAAGGTCTCACTCCCTCGTGTCAGCATCTGATTGGCTCCCTGGTCCCTCCTCCCTTCAGGCTTTGAGCTGTTGCCACCCCACGTCGGCAGGATTTGCACACGGCACACTGGAGTTGACAAGTAAACAAACTTGACCCTTAGATGACTGGGTCCAAAAAGAGTGGGAAAGTGAGTCGCTGGGCAGAATTAACCTGACCTCCCGACGACCAACCCAAAAAAACCAGGTTGCCGGGCAGAATCAGGCCTTCACACACAGAACTAGCCTGACCTTTAGATGGCCCAGCAGGAGAGAGAAAGAAACAAAAACACAGGAGAGCATACACAGCCAGTGTTGCTGGGCAGGATTGAGTCTCTGCCCTCTGCTATACAACAAGAACCTGGTCCAAGATGGAGGCTGCCTTGTCCTTTTAACAGGACAAGATGGCCGTGGACCGACAATTGGCCATTCAAAGCCATAACTTCGTATCGGATTGCGACACACATTTTTTTTGGTCTTGTCTTGACTTTATTCTGCAAGCTTTTGGAGCAGGTTCCTTTTTTTACTCCATTCAGTATCTAGAACACTTGGGACTTTGAACACTATCATGATGCACATTTTTTTAATATATTTATCTGCCTGAAAGATACCAAAGTATTTTGTAAGCATCTCTACATTTCACCTACCCCTCACATGTATCCACCTCTGGATGAAGATCAAAACACACAACAGTAGGTTTATGGAAAAGCTCTATAGAATTCAATGAAAAAATCTATTTCTGCTATAGAATTCTACAGGATGGCTTTAAAAACAGTAGGAGAGTTATCATTCTGTAAGCATGTGACCGAATGCATCCCTGTATTCACACCCTACACACTGTTGTAATAATCTTTGTACAAAATATACCTTGTAAAGCATCATTTGAAAATGAATAACTCACTGGTCAATAATATCATGGTGAAATGTAGGTAGCAATGTTGTATGCAAAGTTATGAAATCCCACACCCTCCGTATAATGTTAAAGGGACCTGTTCAAAGTCACATAGCCCCAGTTAGGCACAGCCAATCAAGCAGGTCTTAAACAAAGGGATGTATGGTTACCTCCATTTCCATATAAGCTGTAAAGAGTCCTCAGACAGCATGAGAGAAAGGAATGGAGATAAAGAAAATCTGCATCTCAGCACACCCAGGTGAAAGAAAACAGCATGAAGCATTTTTCCTACTAGACACCAGGACTCCTTCTGATCAGCTGGATAGAACTTTATAGGGAGGACTGAACTATAAAAGTGAGGGGCAAATACCCAAAGGGATCTCTCTCCCTGTCTATCCCCCTCATTGCATCTAAGAAGACAAAAGAAACAGCCATTGGATTGTGGTGGAGAGGTCCTGACCTGAAATGATTGGTCAGTAATGTTAGAAGGATGTCATAAGGACTTTGAATCAAGTATAGTTTAAGTTAGGCACTAGGAAGCATTTTATCTTTATTTTTCATATAGCCATTTCTAATACTTATGCCTCATTATTTGTACTCACTTAAAATCTGTATCTTTATAGCTAAACTTGTTTCATTCTTTAATTGAAACTAATCTGCATATTGGTAAGTTAAATTGCCTGGGTAACTCCATTTAAGGTGGCAAGTTGTTGTGAATTATTCCCTTTAAAGGAACAACAGCTTAATATTTCTGGAATGTTCTGGAAAGGGCTGGACAGTACAGAAAACACATTTTGGGGGGGAAACCCAGGACTGGGAGTGTGTTGAGGTCACCCTGCAGCAGTAATCAAGGCTGGTAAAAGCTGGAGTATGACCCACATGTGGCTGGCAGCCTGAAGTTATACACACTCACTCACTGAGGGTGTGGCTTGCATGCTGGAAGGCTGTTTGCGAGCAACCCAGATGGGAGCTACTGCAGCAAAGCATTGTAAGGAACCCAATGTTTCAGGGATGACACAGCCCTCCACTGGTCTGGAATCCACGGGAATGTCACAATGCAATATCATATGTTTTAGAATACCTACTCTAGAATTGTTTTCAATTCTACAAACACTATGGAATTTAAAGTGCATAGATGTTTAGGGCAGAAAGTAAATAATACTGTAGCTTCAAGAAAACTGTGGAGTGAAATTACACTGGTGGAGTACTAGCTTTTTATGTCTGTGAACCCAGGATGTAATATGGTGAAGGACATAAGTATATAAAAAATTGGCCGCATCTTAATCTTGATTCTCTTTTCATTTACACTGGTTTCCCACTTGTTTAACTCCACTGTTGTCAATGGAATTATTCCTGATTTACACTAGGGTAACTAAGAGGAGAATCAGGCCCTTAGCGTCCATTTGTCTATTGCATAAATCAGCATAATTCCCATTTCCCATTCACATTTCGTAATTCCCATTTCCTACCTGAATCATCTGGGCTTTTGCTGGTCAAGACTGAGGCCACATCTATACAGTGATGTTACAGTGAGGAAAGATGGCATGGCTGCACAATGTCCCTGTAGGGAAAAATTCAGGCACCATTTATTTTTTATTATATATTTGTAACATCTATGATATCAGGCTCTTGGAGGAGAATTGCATATGCCTGGGTGTCCTTGTTGCTTCCCTCCAGGGCAGCTGCTGGCAAGAACACAACCCTGGGATGCCTTTGGCTTCAAACATCTCAATTTAAATGCTTTAATAACTGGTTTTGGTTGAGTATGAAACCTCTTCCTGCAATAACTTGAGAGGCACAAAGCAGATCTTTCCAGGTAGTCAGCAGCCAGATGATACCATACTAGGCCACAAGAAAACTTTTACCTGGATCTTCTTGTAAGAGTTCTTTATATATGAAAGATGTGTAGAAAGAATAGTAAATATGGCAGGCGACCAGCTTGACTTAACAGTGAAATCCTTGCTGATCTTAAACACAAAAAAGAAGCTTACAAGAAGTGTAAGATTGGACAAATCACCAGGGAGGAGTATAAAAATATTGCTCAGACATGCAGCAGTGAAATCAGGAAGGCCAAATCACACTTGGAGTTGCAGCTAGCAAGAGATGTTAAGAGTAACAAGAAGGGTTTCTTCAAGTATGTTAGCAACAAGAAGAAAGTCAAGGAAAGTGTGGGCCCCTACTGAATGAGGAAGGCAACCTAGTGACAGAGGATATGAAAAAAAAGCTTATGTACTCAATGCTTTATTTTGCCTCGGTCTTCACGAACAAGTTCAGCTCCCAAACTGCTGCACTGGGCAGCACAGCATGGGGAGGAGGTGACCAGCCCTCTGTGGAGAAAGAAGTGGTTTGGGACTATTTAGAAAAGCTGGATGAGCACAAATCCATGGGGCCGGATGCGCTGTGTGTGAGGGTGCTAAAGGAGTTGATGGATGTGACTGCAGAGCCATTGGCCATTATCTTTGAAAACTCATGGTGATCAGGGGACGTCCCGGATGACTGGAAAAAGGCTAATGTAGTGCCCATCTTTAAAAAAGGGAAGAAGGAGGATCTGGGGAACTACAGGCCAGTCAGCCTCATCTCAGTCCCTGGAAAAATCATGGAGCAGGTCCTCAAGGAATCAATTATGAAGCACTTAGAGAAGAGGAAGGTGATCAGGAAGAGTCAGCATGGATTCACCAAGGGCAAATCATGCCTGACTAACCTAATTGCCTTCTATGAGGAGATAACTGACTCTGTGGATGAGGGGAAAGCAGTAGATATGTTATTCCTTGACTTTAGCAAAGCTTTTGATACGGTCTCCCACAGTATTCTTGCCAGCAAATTAAAGAAGTATGGGCTGGATGAATGGACTATATGATGGATAGAAAGCTGGCTAGATCATCAGGCTCAATGGGTAGTGATCAATGGTTCCATGTCTAGTTGGCAGCCGTATCAAGCGGAGTGCCCCAAAGGTTGGTCCTGGGGTCGGTTTTGTTCAATATCTTCATTAACGATCTGGAGGATGGTGTGGACTGCACCCTCAGCAAGTTTACAGATGACACTAAACTGGGAGGAGTAGTAGATACTCTGGAGGGTAGGGATAGGATACAGAGGGACCTAGACAAATTAGAGTATTGGGCCAAAAGAAACCTGATAAGGTTCAACAAGGACAAGTGCAGAGTGCTGCACTTAGGACGGAAGAATCCCATGCACTGCTACAGACTAGGGACCAAGTGGTAGGCTGCAGTTCTGTAGAAAAGGACCTAGGGGTTACAGTGGACGAGAAGCTGGATATGAGTCGACAGTGTGCCCTTGTTGCCAAGAAGGCTAAGAGCATTTTGGGCTGTATAAGTAGGGACATTTCCAGCAGATCGAGGGACATGATCATTTCCCTCTCTTCGGCATTGGTGAGGCCTCATCTGGAGCACTGTGTCCAATTTTGGGACCCACACTACAAGAGGGATGTGGAAAAATTGGAAAGAGTCCAGCAGAGGCCAACAAAAATGATTAGGGAGCTGGAGCACATGACTTATGAGGAGCGGCTGAGGGAACTGGGATTGTTTAGTCTGCAGAAGAGAAGAATGAGGGGGGATTTGATAGCTGCTTTCAACTACCTGAAAGGGGGTTCCAAAGAGGATGTATCTAGACTGTTCTCAGTGGCAGCAGATGACAGAACAAGGAGTAATGGTCTCAAGTTGCAGTGGGGGAGATTTAGGTTGGATATTAGGAAAAACTTTTTCACTAGGAGGGTGGTGAAGCACTGGAATGGGTTATCTAGGGAGGTGGTGGAATCTCCTTCCTTAGAGGTTTTTAAGGTCAAGCTTCACAAAGCCCTAGCTGGGATGATTTAGTTGGGAATTGGTCCTGCTTTGAGCAGGGGGTTGGACTAGATGACCTCCTAAGGTCCCTTCCAACCCTGATAGTCTATGATTTTATGATTCTATGATACATAGTTTGTGAATAGGTAAGGTGCCCATACTTGGTGCTGGGGAATATGCAGCATATTTCCTGGGATTTGTAGACCCAACAGTAGGGGTTGTTCACAGCAAATATCTTCTTGTGTGCGGCTCCTTACATGGAGCTCTTAACATCTCCAGCTACAAAGAAGAAACTGAGGAAGCAATTTTGCAATGCACTGAACATGCCATAGCAGTTGAAGCAAATCTGACCTTAGGCTGGCAAGGCTGTTCTAAACCACCAAGGGATTTTAACCTAAGACCAGCAAAAGTGCCAGGACCATAGCTGGATGGTACAAAGCATTTGAGAATCAATTTAGTCAATTTAGATGTTGCAAATAGAATGTTAAATTAAAACATGCTCTCATGGCTTTTCAAACCACACATTTTGCCAAAGTGGCTTTCAATCTGTACAAAAAGATCTATGCAAGTCTAGGTCTTAATAATAGTGCCACCGTCTATATATAGTAGTTGGTATTATTATTCATCTGAAGTAGGCCTTAAGAACATAGGAACGGCCATATTGGGTCAGACCAAAGGTCCATCTAGCCCAGTATCCTGTCCTCCAACAGGGGCCAATGCCAGGTGCCCCAGAGGGAATCAACAGAATAGGTAATCATCAAGTGATCCATCCCCTGTTGCCCATTCCCAGCTTCTGGCAAAGTGCAAGGTTACAGGCCCACATGTGGGAAAAAAATATCTATCCAGAACTTCCACAGATGACTTCCCCTTAAATCTTAACTTGCATCTCTATACTGGCAAAAGTGCCACAATCGTGCATGATAACATACTACAATCTTGTGGTAGTTCTGGTCATTCCTGTGTGTCTCATATAAACATCTTAGCTGCATTCTGAAATAAAGTTGTCCACTGAACTGTCATAAAAACAAGTCCAACCCTGCACCAAGCACATTAGGACCCACACACTAACCACCATACTGTCTTTCATAATAAATGGATGACATTTGCAGCACTAATCTAAGCACAATCTTGTAGATAATATACTGTATTGTATTATAGGCTGGTATTATTATTGCAAAGCGAAGGTGCATCATGAAATGACTATTTTTCAAGCCCAGCAATTCATCACCAAGGTTGGTTTTATCACCTGTATGATATGAGCTTGCTGAGATGGACATTTAGGAGCTAAACCTGAGCTTTATTTTCAGTTTATTTGTCATAACCTGAGAAGCTTGAAGTGGGAGAGTAAAGGAGGAAGGCTGTTTTGGAAGTAAAATGTAAAAATTGAGATTCTTTTCTGTGCCTCTTTATAGTAATTCATAACTCATCTGCACAAATTTACTCAGGTCTGAAGTTCGGCAGTTTAGATTTCATTCTCAGAGGGCATATCTCTGATGAAAGTTTAATAAAGCAAACTCTGTTTAGCCAAACTGGAGTGGCCGAAGTAGAAATTAGCATTTTTCAGATGCTTATCACAATCGCATCACATTTAAATCTTTTAAAAGAGTACTTTGTGTTCGGTTACATTGGATCATTGTTTCTTGGTGTCATACGATTGTGTAACTTGGTTTTTGTACACTAAAATGGCTAAGGTAAAAATTGTCTTTTAGATTGTCTTCTGTTTATGATTAAAACATTTCTGATGACATTTCACAAGTTATGAAAGGCTTCTTTTTTACACCATAGGTGCAAAGATTTTTTCATGTATTACATTTCTATGGATTTGAATTATATAGTAGATCTTAATTCTTCCATTGAATCTAATTGCATGTCCATTAAAGAGGTGTTGAGTTCTATCCCATGTACTTAAAATGATTACAACAAAACATGAAAATACACAGACTACTGAAAGTAGGCCAACAGGTAACTACAATTCATATAATAATGGATTAAAGCATGAAAATTCAAAGTTAGAGGGATGTGTGAATCTTGTAATATGCAAGTACAATGAAATGGCACATTAATGATTTCCATAATGAGCTGCATTATGCCAAAACAATGGGAGACATACAGTCACATATCTATCTTGAAAGCTGTATGGTCCAATCACTGTGCCATTAAGCACCATAGTATAGGTGCCTGTTAACTGTGAATTTAACAGATTTAATAGATTTAAAGAGCTCAATCTGTGTAGCTTATGAAAACAAAAGATTGAGAGGTGACTTGATGGATATGTGTAAGTACCTTCACAGGAAGAAAGTACTGAAGGGCTCTTTACTCTAGGGGAGAAAGGAATAAAGGGCCAATGGCTGGAAGCTGGAGCCAGACAAATTCAAATTAGAAACTAGGCACAAATGTTTAACAGCAAGCGTGATTAACCATTGCAAAAAATTACCAAGAGAAGTGATGGATTCTCCATCTCTTGATGTGTTTAGATCAAGACTGTGTGTCCTTCATGAAGATATGCTTTAGCCAAACAGAGTTATGTTTTAGTCAGACAAGTTATTGGGCTCAGTACAAGTAATCATTAGATCATTTAGTCTGACTGTGTATATCACAGGCCATTAGCTTTCACCCAGTCAGACTAGAGATCTAATGATCCCTTCTGGCCTTAAATATTTATTGACTCATATAATTTGTTTCTCAGAGTTAGGGCCTGGCCCCCATCACATAATTCTTACTGAAAGCTAATGGAGTTATTCTCATGAGTGAGACTTTGCAGGTTTAGGTCTTCTGTGTTGGAAAGGAGTGGGACTTTGGATTGCTCACACAACTAGCTACTTCATATTATAGCCAATGATTTTAGTTGATCATTTATTGTGTGATGTTATGATTAACTAACATGTTACATCATATATAATCATTGTATGCTAAATAGAGTTAAGTTGTAGGATTATAGAAGTATAAGATTGATCAGTATTTAGCAGGGGAAAATTGAGCTTCCTACAGGAAACTCCAGCAGGAACCGTCCCTCTACTGATGATCAATCTATGAGAGACCCATCAGACCCTAATACTGTCATTAAGGATGCAAGTATAACTATATTTGAAACCTGTGAATAGCTCTTTATAGAATATATGCTTAGGTAATCATAACTTTAATTGTAACTTTAATACAACTTGTAAAACAAACTAGGCCTTGTACTGTGTGGTCTCTATCCTTGACCTGTATGTGTTCCTAGAGACTTTAAATTAAAAGCAAGTAGCAGATGGGACTTTCACCCTGTTAAGCGTGAAACTGTAGCCACTGTATAGCGGAGTGCGCAGTAGTGTAATGTCACATTACTAAATTCACTTTAAATAAAAAAGGCTACAATGTATATTCATATTTTATGGGCCATCCCTTATCTAATTACAATTAACAATATTAGAATCATTTATAGTGCTGTTGTAGCCCTCTTGGTTCCAGGATATGAGCAAGACAAGGCAGGTGAAGTACTGTCTTACATTGGCCCAACTTCTGTTGGTGAAAGAGACAAGCTTTGGAGCTACACAGAGCTCTGGAAAAGGTACTCAGTGTCACAGCTAAATACAGAGAGGAAGGGATTACTATGAAGGGAAATTAACACTTCTGCAATCTTAGGACAAAGGAGGGTTAGCAGGTTACAGAATGTTGTAAAACCAGTATCTCTGAGTCCATGACTTTTAGAGTTAATAAGCAGAGTTATGAATTTAAGCTCCCAGGCTTATCTTTTGAAGGTTTTGTACAGGTTTCCTGTGGGGACAAGAGATCCCATATGGAGTAATTGCTTTGTGAAAAATGTTAACTCCTGGGTGATAGGGTGTCTTTGTCTTTTATAAATTTTCTGTGTGAGTTCATTTGAGAGCATAGTGATTTGTCTGGTTTCACCCATTTAGTTGTTGTGGGCATTTGATACACTGGATGAAGTACACCACATGTTGTGATAGACATGTAGGGCTCTGGGATCTTGAAATGTGTGTTGTGAGGGTATTGATCATTGTACCAGAGGAGATGTGTCTGCAGGTTTTGAAGTTGTTGTTATGGCACTGTCTGGTGCAGAGGTGTTAATTGCCCACTTCATCTTAAATGGTCACTTGTGACATATTTCCCCTTTATGCTAAACGATCTGTCCCACCTTGTATTTAGCTGTGACACTGAGTTACCTTTTCCAGACCTGAAGAGCTCTGTGTAGCTCTAAAGCTTGTCTCTTTCACCACTAGAATTTAGTCCAATAAAAGATATTACCTCACCCATCTTCTCTCTCTCTCAGTATTGGGATTGAATGGCTAAAGCCCTGAGCTCTGCCATCATGTGGGGCAGAAGCCTTGAGCCTCTTGCCCTACTGGGCTAAAACCCAGAGGCCCAAGCCCTGACACCCAGCAGGATAGAAGCCCAGACTCTCTGCCCCTCCCCCCCACCCCACATACACTTATGAGGCTAAAGCCCAGAGTCGTGGTGCCCTGTAGGGCAGGAGCCCATGCCCTGCAGGGGAGAAGCCCAGAGCCCTGAGTCCCAGCACCCAGCGGCTGGAGCCCTCCCCCCATTGGGCCCTGGAGTTTTTATAGCATGTTGAGTGTGCCAAAGAAAGAAAGAGAGGTTGAGAACCCCTGACTTGAATGGTACCTTGGCTTTGTGGAGGGCTTTATAGATAAAAAAAGACACAGTACCTATCCTGAAGAGTTTACGATCTAAAGCCCTGATTCCGTGATTTAGGTAGTAGTGACTGAATGAGTAAGGGATGTAAAATCCAATCTTGAGCAACATGACATGAGTGAGTATGAAAATCACAGTGGAAGCAGTAGACAAATGGAGAAGGGTTATAAAAGATCAAATGGCTGAATGCACCTAAATTGGTTTGTTTTCCACTTCCCCCATCCTATTTAAAAAGAAAAGCATAGTCATTGTGTTATTTAAAATGGTTGGAATTAAAGACCATTACATATCTTTGCTGTTAGTTCATCAGTTCTGTAGAACTATGACCTGTTCATCTCTGCTTCACAAGTAATCACCAATTCAGAATGGCAAAAAATCTCTTCACTAGGAACAATAGAACTACCAAGCTGAGAAAAACATCACTGCTTTAAAAGAAGGAAGAAAAGACAAAACATGTAGTATTTGTTAAAGCTGCCAGATTAACATCCCTCTGTCATAGGGCAGATACTGTAAAAGCTTCCCTCAACACCCATCAGTGAAGGGTGTTCTCTACAGACTGTAAATGTGAGAAAATGAAAATCTGCCTTTAGTTTTTCCACAAAAATTGGAGCAAGGAAGAGAAATACATTTGTGTGGATCTGACAAATTATCTGCCTCTGTCCTGTTCCCTCTCCCTCCTTCCTTTTGGCATTTTGAAGGTGACTGTCATGATAGTCAAACATCAGTTTCACTACCACCAGGATTTTTCCCCCTCCCCATACAACTGGAGCTTCAGATAGCAAATTCCAATTCCAACCAGATGTTCTCTGTCTTCTTATAAATAATGGTGGTAGATTTAATTTATGAAATAAATGTGCCCTGTCCTTGCAGAAGAGAGGAATATAATGCTGAATGTTTTTTTTTAATCTGTCTTCGTATGACAGGGCAGAAACTCTTATTTTAATACAGAGAAGTGTAGGTGAGTTTTAAAGGTTAAAAAACCATTGTTTAAAAAAATCTTGTGCCATCAGTAACATCTTAGATTATTATAGCTGAAAGGATTTTTAAGATCTCATTTGCATTTCATCTGTTAGGCACTTTATTTTTTGTTCCAATATAGACTATAAAAACATAGACTTATTTATATTTGGAGCCACATTCTGACAGTAGGGTCTCATGCACTAACCCTGTGTTGCAATGTTGCTGAAATGTTGAAATCTGCATTTTTTTTCCCACTGACTTTTTGATATATGGAAATATGTCTCTGTGTGAGCCTCTGGAAAAACCTGTTACAAAATCTGAAACCACAGTTACATACCCAAGAGGTGTCCCTTTGTTTCCAAAAGAGAAGAATGGGTATGGAGATCAGGCTCTTTCTGAAGCCCTTGACTTCCCCAAATTCTCATGCAGGCCAACTGGTATTTTGTAAGTGGGAAAATAGCGGTTGAAAGATGTGTAAGGCCTAGTTGTGTGAGATGTCAAGTACTCTCAGTTTCCATTAATGGCAATGAGAATGCTCAAAACTTTGCAGAACCAGTTCTTCCCCCCATGCATAGTTTCTTGTAGAAGGAGAAAACGTGGAGGGCGGCAGCTGTGGAAGGGCAGTAGAGATTTAAGAACATAAGAACGGCCATACTGGGTCAGACCACAGGTTGATGTAGCCCAGTGTCCTGTCTTCGGACAGTGGCCAATGCCAGGTGCCCCAGAGGGAATGAACAGAACACGTAATCATCAAGTGATCCATTTCTTGTCATCCATTCCCAGCTTCTGGCAAACAGAGGCTAGGGACACCATCCCTGCCCATCCTGGCTAATAGCCATTGATGGACCTATCCTCCATGAACTTATCTAGTTCTTTTTTTGAAACCTGTTATAGTCTTGGCCTTCACAACATCCTCTGGCAAGGAGTTCCACAGGTTTACTGTGCGTTGTGTGAAAAATATTTCTTTTTGTTTGTTTTAAACCTGCTGCCTATTAATTTTATTTGGTGACCCCTGGTTCTTGTGTTATGAGAAGGAGCAAATCATGCTTCCTTATTTATTTTCTCCACACCAGTCATGATTTTATAGACCTCAATCATATCCCCCTTAGTCATCTTTTTTCCAAACTGAAAAGCCCGTCTTATTAATCTCTCCTCATATGGCAGCCATTCCATCCCCTTAATCATTTTTGTTGCCCTGTTCTTAACCTTTTCCTATTCTAATATATCTTTTTGGAGATGTGGCAACCACATCTTTGCAACTTGTGGTATTTTCCTCCTAACTTGATAGCTTCAGATCTGCTTCAATTAATACAATTAACCAAGATGAAAAAATGTGTTGGATAAGACCACTGTGCCCTTAGAGAGGTAACAAACCTCATTGCTCACAAAGGACGGGAAAGGCAGAGTAGTATAGGCTGAGATCCTCTATTTAAGTTACAGTTAACATAATTGGAACCATCTTCTGGAAGCCACACACTCTCTGTATGAAATACCTTTATAGAAAATAAGTTTGTCCATTTCAGCTTCAGTTTTCAGTATAATCACCAAGTGATCTTACAGGGGTATTCCCAGATAAAAGACTGTAGTGTGGGTACGTGTTAGGCAAGGTAATGGGTCTGAAGGGATTGCACCTGTTAAGACTAAGTGCATGATCTCTGGCACTGAAAGAGTTGCACCTGATGGGGAGCAGTGGGGTTGGCGCTCTACTCCAGCACTGAAAGGGTAACACTTCCAGAAGAGTGAATAGAGGAACTGGTGAATTGATCTAGCGCATGGCTTCTCAAACTGGAGGTAGTGAACGGGTCCTCCAACAATCACCGTTCCTTCCTTTAGGGCTAGATGGGGATGGAAGGGGCATACAACCTTTTTCTGTTCTAACATGCGATTGTGCTATGGAAAAAAATGAGAAACACAGCTCTAGAACAGAAAAGGGGGATGCCTGGTGTGGAATGACTTGGAAGGAAGGGAGACATCCAGAACCATGGCTGGCTGACGAGGCTGCTCTCCCTCATTTGGCTTTTAACTGTCTCTTCTCACAATCCTCCTAGTGGTTCTGTCTCCTTATGCTCCATTCCACTCTGTCTCCGTTTTGCCCTTTCCTGTTCATCTGTTCATTTCCAAGACCTTCCCATGCCTTTGATTTCTCTCTTAATGGAAGCTGGGGCCCAGCTTCTTCTGCTAGGATCTAGTGAGGTCCTCAATCTCCTTTCAGTTGTACTGTGGTGAGGCTTCAAAGTCTGACTCAACCTGCCTGCAGAGTCAGGAGAGTAAAAAGCTTATCTATTTTTTCTAAACTGCTGGAGTCTCAAGGCCACAGGGCCAAAACAGTTCTAATATAACTTGACATGTTTTCAGGATCTGACATATCCACTATGTGTAGTCCAAATGACTTTAACCTGAGAGGGCAGGGAGTGGGATGGGAAGGGCTTTATAGCAAAGGGAAACTTCAGCATAAAACAGCTTTTGTTAAGGAAATTGAGATAAGGAGGTTCAAAACTGGATCATTGAAATTTTCTATTTAAATTGAATTGAATTAGCACTACCTTAATCCCTCTCCTACAGTTTTTAAACCCACACATGGGAGCTCTGAACGGAGGAGGCAGGTCCAAGTTTGTTTTAATTGGCTTTATATAATTTGATCATTTTTACAGCAAATACACTTTCTTCTTTTAATTGAACAGAGAGAAGTACAGTTTGCCCATTTTATACAGCCGTACACATTACCTAGATACAACTGCACTAACTGTCCGTGATCCCACTTTACTGGATTATACAGCCAGTGGTCTTTTTTCACTTGTCTTCTAAGATTGAGAGGCTCAGCATGAGAATTAGAAAGGAGAGAGAGAGAGAGAAAATACCAAAGGGCCATGAGGCACTGAATGGCAAAACACACTAAAATTATCTTTGACAGCAGTAATTGTCCCATTAAGTCTTCTTAGTAAAAATGGGTGAACCTTAGGAAATAGAGTTCCGGTTCATTCTCACTAGCTGAAGCTGAAGGAGAGAGAAACTCTTGATTTTTAATATTTTTGGGGGGACGAGGGGATTTAAAAAAAAGTCTCATTTTGAGTGCTTCAGATTTCATTTATGGATACTTTTAATCAGACTTCTCCAGATAAATATTAAATATCGCCTTATCACCAGCACTGTGGATTGTGGATCTGGGTTCTCTCCAATTTTTAAATCTGATAACATGACACATAGTTGTCAGAGCTCAATGTGAAATGAAAAACTGCCAAAGGGCTCATGTACTCTAAGAGTTCTGTGTTTGAGGGTGTCTCAGGAATAGCATACCAAAGAGTTTGTCCTTAGCATGTCACCGTGATCTCTCTCTAATCCATCAGCAACCCCCATTTCCTCAGTCATTGATCTGTTACAGAGTTTTGCTGATGTGAATGACAAAAAAATAGATGAGAACAGCGGGGTGTATAATACTATTGGCACATCAGACCCTGAGACAATATTTTAGTTTAAACATGAATGTTTTTTTCTTTGCCTAATTTTTGTTATTGTTCTTTGCAGTTATTACATTCTTATCCTTTCCTATCTCTTCACTTCTTTAACTGCTCACCTTTTTTCACTTTTTAAAAGGATATCCATCTTAGTTTGTGGCTGAGTTCCCTTAAAATAGGATAGGGAATTACAAAACCTAACGTGAAAGAAATGTTTCCATGGCTCTTTTAATCAAATAATTGATACCAGCTATTCAAACCTCTAAACAAGTTCCTGCACTGTTGTGAACTTAGAGATCTGTAGCAGCAACATGTATTGGTTTCCAAACTCATTCACATTCTCAGCCACTTGTGGGTCCTTTTGCTCCTAAATCTGAATTCCACACCTTTCCTGCTAAGTGCTTGATTACATGAAAAGTAACAGGAGTCAATGTGAAAATAAACTGTATTTAATGTGATGGGGTCAGTTATTTGGTCATGTCCCAATCATAAATGCTGTTATTGCCTTGCCCAGGCCAGATCCTCAGGTGGTGTAAACGGGTGTAGATTTACTGATTGTAAGATTTGACGTTTGTCCAATCTGGTTTGGAATTTATTGATGAAATGTTTTTACTTGGAAAACTGAAACGTTTTGTGGAAACGTACTGGTTTCAAGGAAAATTTCATTGGGAAGGGTTCTCAGAATCAGGATGCAATCTCTGGTCAAAACAGGGGAGAGCGCAACAAACATTGGTTGCTCTGGGATGTGGGAGATCCAGGTTCACGTCCCTGCACCGAATCTCGCACAGCAGGGCTATAGAGTCTCTCTCTTTGTTTATGTGGAAATTTTTGAAAGATGTAGTTTGCCTTCTAATGTGGAATGAAAACAAGTGTTGAAACCTCAAAATTTTTCATGAAACAGAATTCTTGTTTTCAGGCCAAACAAGAATTTAGTAGTTTAGAAGTGCCTGCAGTGTTTGTATTCATCCACTGATCTATACTCCTTAGGTCAATTTGCAGTTTAATTTGATTTCCTTGTGTGTCTGCTACTGCTATTCCAGTTTTGTCATCTGCAAGTTTTTGGTTTTTTTTAATCAAGGTTGAATTTAAACCATAGGATACCTGAGAAAAATATGAAGCAGCTGCTCAGGATGCACAGGGGCTGCTTAGTTTAGCTGGTGAAAAAATGGTCTGAACACCCTAACTAACGTTCCTAAACTGAACTATGGTTAAGAAGTATCCTTGCTCAAAGACTGACAAGTGCTAATCATTATAATAGAAGTCTCTCCGTGGATGACCTGCCCATGGATCGAAGTTTGAGATCCTGTGCTTGTTCATGAGGTGCTAAATATGAAACTGATTAGAACAAAAGTGAAACTAGCCTGTCTATGTTCATTGCCCGAGCTGTGATATTTAAAAGTAACAGCACAAATGGCGATTTCAGTGTTTTATTTTCAAAGCAGTGCAAAATGAGTCTGAGAGTTTGCAGTTTGAATAATTTAAGATATATTCGTAGTTGAGGGCAGGAAACAATATTTCTCCATGAGTTTTATGCTGACAGTGTTCCTTTAAGATTTCTGTACATTTTCCTCTTCCAAGTTCTCCTTGTGTGTCCTATCTTTCCATCCCCGCTGGTTACCTCCAAAGCTCTCTGAATGTTGCCCTCCAATAATTAGACAGGCCTCCTTTTTTCCGTTGCAGGACAGCAGTGGAATCGTAAAGAACTGTAGGTCTGAGAGCTAGAGCAAAGCCAGGATACATAGTACAAAGAAACCTACCTAAGCATATAACTAGAAAGAAGGAAAAGAAGTTCATTTATTGTGCAGAGGGCCTCCCATAAGTCATTGAGGGGTAGAAAGGGCCATGCAAGAGGTATGAATAGGCTATGCATAAGGGACTTGGGGTGGGAGGTTAGCTGGAGCCAGGATTACAGAAGTTCATTGGTGCAGACCCTTCCAGAGAAATTGCAGAGTATCAGTGGCTGTTATTCCAGCTTCAGTGGAGCTGAACTGCAGATTCACAGCCTGCCGACAGTTCTAGAGAGGTAAATTTAATCTTCCCACCTCAGCTCCATGGAAATCCCCACAGAAACACTGATAACTCACTTTGTGTGAATGACTGCAGTGTTGTTTTCACCTTGTTGGTCCGAGGGTATTAGAGAGAGACAGTGGTGAGGTAATATCTTTAATTGGACCAACTTCTGTTAGTGAGAGAGGGACAGTTTACACAGAGCTCCTCTTCAAGTCTTTGTGTGAATGGGGCATACCTAACATTTACTGAGGATATAATTAATTACTAGTACTGGTTGAAAATTGGAGAAAGTGTCATGACAAATTTTTTAAGTTGTCTATTTCACAGGATTTGAAACAGAACAATTTTTAATTTTGTGATTTGTTTTTCCAAAAAAATGTTGAACTTTCAAAATGTCATGGGTCTTCCCCTTTTTGCTACTGCATGTAATGAAATTAATACCTAGGTTTTTCACTTTCAGTTCTAATTTTTCAAACTTCCTCAACTTTTGGCATAGTGTGGCAAAGTTACAAAGTTGCAATTTAACTTTTCCAAAGTTAAGGGAGTTTTTAATTTAGTTGACAAACGAAAAATGAGAAAAAGTGTGGTGGAGAGGAGATACCCTTCTATTTTAATTACGCCAATGGCAATAAAGGAGAAGAAATGAGAGGAAAAATAAAAAATTTCATTTCTTGAAAACAAAAAAGATTTCATTTTAAAACTAAAGAAAATTTTCAGTTTCATTTCATTTAGAAATCTCATTTTCCCACAAAAAATTCCTTTTTCACAAAACGCCAGTTTTTTGGCAGGAATATTTTTCAGTTGACACATTTGATCAGCTCTGCTAATTAAAAAGCTATTTTCTTTAGTTACTTGTGAGACTGTCACAAATATAAATAAATTACTGCTAATTTAATAGAACACACTCTCCAGAAAATTTTAATAAATCTTGACATTTGCTGTACGTTTTGGAATCTAGTTTTACAACTGGATTCATACAATCAGACCTCTGCATCTAAATGGACTTCCATTCACTTGCACTGGGGTCATCTCAAAGGACTGAGTGTTGAGCTGGATGCAAAATGTCATCAGTAGAAGCTAAATCACAATTCATTCAGAGACACCAAAAACATTTGGTGTTTTGCTTCAGTGACCTCATCCTCTCCATAAAGCATCTTAAACTGTCCAGACCTCAAATTGCCGTTACTTCTGACAGATTCTGATCATTAAGCTTTGACACCAGAGGCCAAGCTCCACACTGGGAAGTCACATCAGCGGTTTAGCGGCTCAGTGAACCCCACAAACACAATCCACCTCCTGCTCATCTCAAGATTAATACGTTTCAGAGACTCGAAGGCTCTCTAATGTGTTCCCCAACAATTTGGACTAATTAATTCTGGCCTCATTTAACCTAATAACTTTAAAAAAAAATCATTCACTTAGCCCCATTGTGATTCATCAAACCGAATGGTTAGTTATGTTCACATCTCAGCATGGCTTTTGCCATAAAGCACTTACCACTAAGCTGGTATCTTAGCTGTTACCTGTGTGATTTCTCCCTAAGCAAAATCCCAGCTGGACAAATGGAATCAAATTCTGTGCTGACCCTGGATGTCCTTTGCTGAAGGTGTAGAGCAGCACGTGGGGCCAGGTTTCCAAATGCTTACCACCCACCACTAGGGCAAGTTTTCAAGAGCTCTTCTCTTAGTGAGGCACCGACATAGGACCAGATTTTCAAAGGTGTTCAGCACCCAGCAGCTTTCATTGCAAAACTGTTGACCAATTTTTCATAAAAGCACAATGCCCAACCTACTGAGCCTTTCTGGCAATCTGGCCATCGGTTTTGGAGCCTAAATGGGAATTGAGCAATTAGAAAAGCTGACACCAAGTGTGGGAGATAGGGCCTTCTGAATACTGTGACTGTGGTGTGAGTCAAGGCAGAATTTGGCCCTGTGATTTCCAAAGCTCTAGTGACACCATAGGGAAATAAAATCACACTTCAGACCTGATTCTGATGATTGAAGTCTGTGGGAGTTTTGCCATTGACTTCAGTGAGCTCAGGATCAGACCCGTCATCCTGCTTCTTCCATTACTATATCAGTGGATGATTTTTGTCACTTTTGTTTTAAACATTGCCTTTCCGTTCAGTAGAAAATGAATCTTGTCCAGCAAGAAGAGGTTAATCATTAGCAGCACATTCAAACGGAAGTAATTCTTGCTTTCAAATCGTCATAATATTTCCTAGATTTTGGGGGCAAACATCTCAGTGGGGTGCTGAAAACCTGGCAAAAAGTTTCCATTCTTCTCAATAATGTAGCTTATTTTTTTTGTGTAAGACAGAAGAAAGCTTTTAAGGGCACCTTCATAAATGCATAGTGTTTGCATTTGCCTTATGCTTTCAACCATATAAAACATCACTCCGGGGTTCTGACTGAACACTTGAGCTTTGCAAAACAAGCCGTCCCAAGTGATGGAGATGTGAAATCCTCAATCTGTGAAAAAGAGCATAGCTGCAAGCTGTTAGCTCCCTGGGGCCTTATTTGTACCGAACACTGTTTAGTAACTCTTAGTAAAACCCACCTTAATTCTTAGGGGATCTGTCTAATTCTCTTTCAATCACTCTTCAGAACTCTTAGAACTAGATGGAAAAGCTCCTGTGAGATTCATTCTTGCCTCCATATGAAATTTCAAAGATTCTTTGATACATTCAGCTGCTTATTGACTAGCACAACTTCTAGGCCCTTTGCATAACATTACATTATTTGTTGTTGAGCTTTAGAGGAACTTTTGTATTACATTTGTCTGAAAATTTTTGCATTCTTTGTACAGAGGAGCATTAGGAAGCAGAATAGAGAGAGAGTAATCACATAAGCCAGGTTTCTTTCACTGCCTGAGATCTTGTCTCTTTTATCACTGTTCATAGGTACAACCACTTTGGAAATAAGGGGACATGTTCCCCATAATATTGTTAAAATACTATTTATCCTCATCCATGTGAGTGGAGAAGCAAAGCATTCTCACCCACCATTGGTCCGTCCGACCCCAGATTTTTTAAAAATGTGATTGCTCTGCTGTTGTGTTCAGAGCAGGCTGCTGTTTTGCATGAGTCTGGCTAGATAAGGTCAGAAAGCCATTGTCAGTGGGCATATCTGAACTGTGAAATATTAAATATTAAACAAACAACCGGAACTGAAATGACTAACTCTAGGAATGTTACAATGGGCAAGGTATGGACCTGGTGAAAGGATAAAAGTAATTCATTGTATAGTAAATACAATTCCAGTCGAGTGCATTGCAATGTGTTATTTCTTTCAAGCTGGAGCCTTGCCAATCAACAAAGACTCTAGAATGATTTTTTGTAATTAATAATAGAAAATGACATTTATTTGGACTGAGAATTTCAAAGTTGGTGAACAGCCCTTTATATCCCAAAATGCAGAGATGTTGATGCCTAACTTTTTTGGAATTTTTTACCAGAACAGTTAAATGCTTGTTTAATGTCTCTGTATTTCATGTGAATAATACAATATTGCATGTGATAATAAGAATCATTTGCTGAATTAATGCAGGTTATGAAATACATGTTAAAAATCACAATTGATATAAGACTGTGAATGAAACTGATTTGTTAATTTGTGGGGGGACAAGGTTGGTGAGGAAATATCTTTTATTGGACCAATTTCTGTTGGTGAGAGAGACAAGCTTTCGAACCACACAGAGCTCTTCTTCAGGTCCTGGTCCAATAAAAGATATTACCTCACCCACCTTGTCTCTAATTGCCTTGGACCAACACAGCTACAAATACGCTACATATGTTAATTTATGGGGTTGCTCTGCAGGTTTTGCCACCAAACCTCCTTTGTGTTGATTTGCTTCTTGAGTCAGAGTATGGCGCTCCTATTTGGTACAAGCAACAGTGCCTTCCTTACCTACTACTGACCAGTGTTTACCGCTGCCATCTGCTGGCTGGGATCCAACTGCTCTAATGCACATGATACTGTCCCGTAGTGACTGGTTTACAGACAGTGCGCCCTACTGCTGCTCCAGTTGGTGACCGTTCTTTTGTGCCAAGGGACAGATCCTCAGCAGGTCTAAATTGTCACAGCTCCACTGACTTTAATGAAGTTGACATTATTGAAGTCAATGGAGTTATGATGTTCTGTCCCTGAACCAATACAGTTCAGCTGGTGACTGTGTTGTCTGTATGTGTACAGCATATAGCTATATTGTGTAAGCATATATCTCTCTGTCAGAATTCTTCATGGCCCTTCAGAAGATCCTGGCAGGAGTTGCATGTTAGGACAGTATTTTCCAAGCAGTTTCTCTGTGTGTGAATAGAGCTTAATTGGTACTTATGCTCCATTTAATTATACTTCACGTTTTGGAACAGCTTTGGTGCAATCTGCTTAACTTAAACACCAGCTTTGCTAAATGGAAGGAAATAATCTTTTGGAGGATGTTGTCTCATTTTTATGTGGTAAATGTTGTATGATTTGATTTGCAGTGTTTATCCTGTGCTCACTCCACTCTCTCGCATGGATTGAGGCTGGCAGGGTATGCAAGGAGAGTGCCACCTCAGCAATATGTTGCCTCTTGTCCCTGACTACACAGAAACACTGAGTTGAGACCTCATGGAAGGGCAAGGAGCTTGTCAAGACCTGTCAGATTCCCTTTCCCAAACCTATGAGTCACAGCAGAGTAAGTTACTGTAGATGCAGTTCCTTCCCACCAAGGCATCAGCCATCATAGAGAAGCTCCAGGTATCCTGACTCTTCAAAGAGCTTATGATCCAGTAGCAGAAGGGACCAAGCAGTAGTGCAGAGGATCCTTACCCACAGAGTTTCCATGGAAATCTGAGTTTGGAGTGTGATATAGAGGGATAAGTGCAGATTTCACAGGATTTGCAAATTAAAACTTGTGTATTCCATTCTCTAATGTGGGTTATTTCCAGAGAAGGGAGAATGGTTCCCTCTCTTCTCTTCCCTCTAGTAGACAATGGCTGATGTTTTCAGAGCTATGTAAGGGACTTAGCTGCACAGTTCCCATTGAAATTCATGAGAGTTGTTCATTTAAACCCTCTGGGCACCTTTGAAATTCTCAGCCAACATACTGCTTGGACTGGAGTAGGCTCTAGGTTGTCTTCTATGTTTTATTCAGAACTCTTAATACTCTAGGTGCTCAATAAATAACAAAAACGAACCATGTTTTAGCAGAATAATTTCCCTTTTCTGCTTTCCTGTGGTTGATACTCACGGGTGTTATTCCAGTTAGTGTAAGCAGAGGGTAATCTATACCATCTCCTCACAGAGCAATGCACAGGGTTGGATCCAAATTTATCCCTTCTGGGGTTTTGCCTAAAGAAACAACAAAACACCAACCTTTTTCTGGGATTTGGCTGTCCATAAATTGACAACTCTATCCCTTTCCTTAGTCCCTTCTGCCTCAGAGATATGTAAACATTTTTATGATTTGGGGTTGGAGTTCACAGGACCCTCACGCTCTGGTTCCAGGGTGAGCCAGCAATTCTCTCTCTGTGTGCATGGTCCTAAAACCCAAACCCTGTTACAGTTATTTTGAAAATCACATGTTAAGCCCTTACTTTCATATGCTCAGGACCTTCTGGGGGGAAAAATCCTTATTGACTGAAATTTTTCATCCTAGTCCTCAACCCAAAGAAGATTTTCTAAGTTTGAGCAGTCTAGTTTATGGGGTTGTGGGAAAAAAATCTTGTTTCTGTTGTGAAGATTAAGATATTTTTTCACTCACACAATTCAAAAAAGCTAAACTTTACAAGCTGAAAATTCCTAGATCGTGAGTAGTACAAGTGATTGCAAAAATAGTTTTCTACACATGCAGTATTAATCTCCACTAAGAGCAGTTATATTATTTTACATGACTGTGGGATAATGTAAATACATGATACTGCTGCTTAAAGTTGTGTATCACTTTTAATAAAAAGAGTCTCACTGCTGATTTCACTGCCTACTTCCACAGTTGCAAAATCAAAAAATCATGCAACTGGGGAACTCCACAGTCTACTAGCAGCAGAGAACTGTTGCTCTGTAAACGGTTGCCCATGGAATTTGCTCATGTATATGTGTAATTACTTACTTTGGATGCACAATTGCATATTTTGTGTGCAGAGGTACCTGTTTGATTCAGTCTGTCATTATCTTGCCGGTACGCCTGCAGTGCAAATAATTCAAAATTTAGTCCAAAAAATTCTTCTCTCACTGTCCCCTCTAGCCACTGGAGGCGGTGGGATCATGACCCCCATCTTTGATGCACCTTCCAAAAATGCAGGTGATGATGAAGGCATTTGCGGGAGGGAGTGGTCCTGTAATTGTCTGGCCCTGTCTTGGGGTCAAAGCACGTAAGGGTATTTTGATGAATCCTCTTTTCACACACATTCAAAGGCTAATTACAAACTCATCCTATGTTTCTACCTTGGTTTTGGAACTCCTGAACTATTTTATAGATACACACTGCAGCAACTGAAGGTTTTTAAATAGAGATGGATCTGAGCTTCAAAGACTGGATTCCAGATCAGTCCAGGACTTCCCTACAATTGACTGATGTTCAGATTCAAGGTGCCAGTCCTTTAAAGAGATGGGCCCATCTATGAAGTTTACATATAAACTTCACCAAAGTCCTGGTTGGGAAGGGCCATGTTCACCATTGTCCTCCATCTTGTGTCATCACTTTATACAAGGTGAATGTTACCATTCTGACTTGGCAGTGTTTTACACATCTATGCACATGACACAGGGCTATGGTGAATTAGACCTCAAGACTGAGATTTTCAAAGGGGCCTAAGGGAATTAGGTGCTGAGAAACCAGTGACTTTCCATTGCTGGCTCAGTGTCTAGCCCTCAAGCTGTGCTCCTTCAGTTTTCCTTCTACCTCTGTTATAGTGCAACAAAATGTATGAAAGCACCAAGGTCTGAGGTGAAGAGACTTATATTTAAAACTCAAGTTAAAACCTTTCTGAGTGCATGTATCAATGTTTGTGTATTTTTTCTTCCATTCCAGGAATACTGATAACCCAAGGGCTGTGTGTCCTTGAATTAGGCAAGGCTTTAATTATCGCTTCTGATTGCTTGATTCATCCTACATTTTATTTACCATTCATTGATTGTTCCCCCCCAGCTCTCTGCCTGAAAGCTTAAAACATGCTGACATTTATAGAAATCAATGCATTAATAAATCAGGAAACTCAGAATGTCTGATTTGCTTTTCAATGAAGTAGAACTATTATCACTGCCAAAGTTCTGCAGAGAGAGAGAGAAGGTCCATTTGTAATGCATTGTCTAGGCTCATCATAGGTAGTTGATGAATAACCTTTCCAAGAGAGGGGAAAAAAACAATTAAAGTTGAATTACTTCATTTATAATTCAGAGTGCTTCTGCGAGGGTTTCATTTAATAAGTGCATTGTGAAGAGTTTCCCAAGCTTTCTCAAAAGCGAGCACAGTTTGGTAGCTTGACATATTATTTCTGGTCTCACTTTTTGGTGCTATTTTAAAATTGGAATTGCAAGTGGTGGTGGTGGTTGTTTTTTTACTCATGGTCCCAGCTTTACTCTGCATCAGTTACTTGAAAGCTCCTCTAGCAGAAGATCCCTTTGAAGGCTGGCTGTTTATTGAGTAACAAGTGCCAGCTCAGTGGAGAAATTGGCTTCCTTCCTTCATTTTTTTTCTACATTAAGAAAGTGCCTGCCTTACAGGCAGCAGGGGGAGACTCATGAGGGCTGGTCTCCACTATGGAGAGAGCCACACTACTGCGATCATTTTAGCAGATCTAGTGAAGACCAGCTAATCGATGGCAGAGCACTCTCCGGTCGACCCTGGGACTCTAGCTCTCCAAGGGCTTGTCTCCACTTACTGGGGGATTGACATATCCCCCGGGGGTCGTTTTAGTGGGTCATGTGAAGACTCATTAAATCGACCGCTGATTGCTCTCCCGTAGACTCCGGGAAGAGAAGCATAAGGTAAGTCGATGGGAGAGTTTCTCCCATTGACCCGGTGCGTTGGAGACACCACAATAAGTTAACCTAAAGTATGTCAACTCCAGCTACATTATTCATGTAGTTGGAGTTGTGTAACTTAGGTTGACATAGCCCTGTAGTGTGAACCTGCCCCGAGAAGAGTAAGGGAAGTCGATCAGAAAGTGTATCCCGTCGACTCAGCGCTGTGAAGACACGGGGGTAAGTCAACCTAAGCTATGTCTGTGACGGGTTAGATCACAGAACCCCCCTTGGGAGCTGCCACCCAATGTGCCAAGACTACTTCTACCTCTCCCTTCCCTGCCAGCTCGGGGCCCCAGCACCATGTTCTGCTGAGCCAGACACTCCTGTCTGCTCCAACAGATACCCGGGATCTGAATTACTTGCCCCAAAGCTGCAGGTTTACCTAAAAGCAGCTAACAGAAGTGTTCTTGTCTTTAACACTCAGATGCCCAACTCCCAAGGGGGTCTAAACCCAAATAAATCTGTTTTACCCCGTATAAAGCTTATACAGCTTTATAGAGGGTAAACTCACAAATTGTTCATCCTCTATAACACTGATAGAGAGAGATGCACGGCTGTTTGCTCCCCCAGGTATTAATACATACTCTGAGTCAATTAATAAGTAAAAAGTGGTTTTATTTTAAATACAGAAAGTAGGATTTAAGTGGTTCCAAGTAGTAACAGACAGAACAAAGTAAGTCGCCAAGAAAAATAAAATAAAACGCACAAATCTATGTCTAATCAAACTGAATACAGATAATCTCACCCTTAGAGATGCTTCAGTACGTTTTTCTCAGACTGGATACCTTCCAGGCCTGGGCACAATTCTTTCCCCTGGTACAGCTCTTCTTCCAGCTCAGGTATTAGCTAGGGGATTCTTCATGATGGCTCCTTCTCTTTGTTCTGTTCCACCCCTTTATATATCTTTTGCATAGGGCGGGAATCCTTTGTCCCTCTCTGGGTTCATTGCCCACTTGCCAGCACACACATATACAGGAAGACTTACAGGTAAAACACAGCCATCTGCAGACAGTTGTCCTGGTTAATGGGAGTCATCAAGATTCCAAACCACCATTAATGGCCCACACTTTGCATAATTACAATAGGCCCTCAGAGTTATATTTCATATTTCTAGTTTCAGATACAAGAGTGGTACATTTATGCAAATAGGATGATCACACTCAGTAGATTATAAGCTTTGTAATGATACCTTACAAGAGACCTTTTGCATGAAGCATATTCCAGTTACATTATATTCACTCATTAGCATATTTTTATAAAACCATATAGACTTCAATGTCACAACATCAACTTTAGATACATTATTCACATAGCTGGAGTAGTGTAATTTAGGTTGACTTACCCCCGTAGTGAAGACAAGTCCTATCAAATCTGTTCTTTAAGGCAGTGAATCCCAGTCTAAGATTTATCCTAGCAGCAGGATGGTCATGTGCTTAAAGCTCTGGATCAGGATCCAGGACACCTGGATTCAGTTCCTAGCTCTGCTACAGGCTCCCTGTGCGTCTGTGGGCAAGTCACACAGTGCATGTTGACATTGCAATAAAACCCACAGCTGGCCCAGGTCAGTTGGCTCAGATTGACTATAAAACAGCAGTGTAGATGTTCAGGCTCAGGGTGGAACCTGGGCACTAAGACCCCACGAGAGGGGAAAGTCTCAAAGCCCAGGCTCCAGCCTGAGCCCAAATGTCTACACTGCTAGTTTACAGTCCTGCAGCCCAAGTCTGCGAGCCTCAGTCATCTGACCAGGGCTCTGAGACTCGGTGCATGGGTTATTCATTGCAATGTAGATGTTGTAGACATTGTAGGATTGTCCCTTAGTATGTATTTGTACGGCATGCAGCACAGTGAGGCCCTGATCTCTGTATAAGGGCCTGTAAGTACTACTGTAATATAAATGTAACATCCCTATCCACCCGGTTACCTCCTTTAATGCCAGTCTCCTTATGGGTTTGGATGGATGGGCCTGAGTTCATTGGGATTCCAGCACAGCAGGGTGTAACTTCCTTATTCTCTTCCCAGATGTATTTACTTGGCACTACCTCCACCCTTACCTCTTCCTGGGAAGATCACCAGGGCAGCTTGGAAGGAAAATTCTAAGCACAGGATGGCCCTGAGTTTCTTGCCAGATAGTTGAAGACTCCCAGGAAATAACACAAATATACACAATATATTCACAAGAGTAATTTTATTAAAAAGGAAGTAAATATATCATAATAGGATAAAGGGTCACTGATGCCCTCTCTCTTCTGATAATATCCATGAATTTCCCCACTCACTTGACCTGATATAGCAAGAGTAAAATTTAGTGTCCCGTTGATACCGGTATTTCGTAGGTGCCCTTGATGACCTATGATGACAGTATCTTGTGTAGCAGCAATAAGCAACTTGGCTGACTGAGTTCAGAGCAGCCCAAAGGACTGTCAGTGGGGCTAAGATGGAAAGTCACTCCACAGATTTAATAGGACAGTAGGTGATGAAATCCCCATGTCTTGAGGATACAGTTCAGGGAGTAGGGGGTCTCCCAAACAATTTCCCTGACTGTCTGTCTAAAAGATGGTGCACTCACAACTCTGTGAATGATCCCCGGGTTCAGAGCTGAATCTTGACTGCTCAGCTGTTGCAGAGGGGCTGACAGTGTCATTTGTCAAGTGTCTTCTTCATACAGGAGTCAGGCTTCTTCTGCTCCCAAGACAGCCCCTCCCCATAAAGAGATGCAGGGATGGGGTGTAGATTATTATAATGTATACTAAAAATCCTAACTCCTAATCTCCGGCCCTAGAGCTCTGATACAGTCATAGCAGGTGGGCAGCCCTGAACTAGCCGCCAGAGCAGTATACTTACCACATGGTGACTGATTTACCTAGGGAGCTGAAGGACTACCATAACCTAATGGGATAGGGAGTTTTCCCAACACAATTGTATAAACTGGGAGTCACCTTGAACAGGAAACAACCAAGTTTAGGGATATTGCTTCCAGGTGCCCAAAGGCCAGTTCGGCATTTTTCTCCTCTCACAGTGCTCCTGGGCATGGGCATCTCACTGAGGACCTTCCTTATTGGTCAAGCTAGCTTTACATTCCTGGGCTTTTTTTTTTCAATCATTTGAACTCTCCTTTTTCTCTCAGACACTGCTCCTCCTCTGATCAAACATGCTGGTGGCCATACAGGAATGCCTCCTATCACTCCCCTGAGCTGCAGGAATGCCCATCCGTAGAACTCGTTACTAGCACACAGAAACCCAGGAACCCTGGTACATTCCATGGGGGTTACACAGATGAAATCTATGCATCTTCCAAACCAGCCTCATTATGAGAATCATGTCAAGTTTCAGATGTTAATTTCTCTCCAAGCAGCACAAACCTTGTGTGTCCTCACTTTAGTGGATTTCATTATTCCTATCACTTTATTTATAAAGCATGTAGGGATGCAACTCGCTTTATATGCAGGCCTCCACACAAAGACACTTATGTTCATTATTACTGTAAATAATGTACAGATGACTGTCCTGCCCAATCCTGCAGCCAGTAAGAATTTGGGTGGGGGCACCGCTACTCCACTGAGGTGCCAAGCACTTTGCAGGAGCCGGCCCTAGTATGGTGCTGGTATGTCAAACCCCATCCATCAGTCTAACCCCATCCATCAGTCTAACTGTGTTCTATCATCTTCACTTTTACTCTCCTGTTTTTACCCCACCGGGAAAGATATTTATTAACCCATTTATTGACTTCATAGAATCATAGAATTTAGACTTATAAAGCCCAATTCCTGTAACTACACTACATTGGCACTTGCATAGAAATACTGAAGTGGTTCCATGCACTCGCTTACTCTTTTCACCTTAAATCAATATGTTAACAGAAGATCTTGCTCCTGAATCAATTTTCTGATAAGCAGAACAAACCCACATCAATAGTCTGGAACAAGGTCACTTTGGTGATGTTGTGTATTTGGTTGTCATGGGTTTTGTTACTATGGCAACTGAGTTGGACTATTAAGGGATAGCTCAGCCGGTTTCAACCGGCTGAGTGAACTCTCTGTTTCTGTAAATAAAATGGAGGTTTTGGTTAGCTGTCTGCTCTCTGGCCTCAAGTGATTGCTTCCTACACCGGCTGCCCCTAGGACTTAACAGGTGACAATTGCTAGCAATGTGTGTTAGGTTATTTCATTTGGTAAGCAGCCCAGCTAAACAGTGATACAGGTAGTGTCTGCACACGGGGTAAGCAGAAGCTTTCTGATATGTGTCTGGTAACTCATGGTATGTGAGTGGCACCAATTGTGTGTACACAGCACTTGTTCCATTTTCTATTTGCATTGTGTAAACATGTGGCAGCTGTTTGTTGCAAACAGAGTATGTAGCATTCTGTGGGGTATCCCATGGTCTTTTGCTTAGCTACTGAGAAGCATGCATCCTGGGATTGTTTTCACTGTGAATTGTGGGAAGCCAAGCAAGTTCAATTTTTTTAAAAAGGCATGTTTCTGCTGTCTCCACCCTATATTTCTTTTCTGGGCTGGCTCATACCATTTTCAAACAGCTGTGGGCCAGCATGGACCCAACAATGCTCCCGGCCTCTATGGTGACAAGAGCAACTATGCACAGGATGTTTGGCCTATACTGCAGCACTCAGAGCTTGCTCATCACACCACTGAGAAGATGATGTGGGAGCAGGAGATTATTCTATGGCAGCAACAGGAGGATACTCTGCAGAGGTGACTGCAGGATAAGGCAGAAGAACAAGAGAACACCGAGCTGTTGGAACAAGAGGACCGGTTCCTGGATTAGCTAAAAAGCGTCCAGTGCCATTTCTGCATCTGGGAAACCAGTATGGACTGAGGTGCTGCGGAGCTGGGATGACCAGCAGTGTCCAGAGAACTTCAGGATGGGGAGGGCTACCTTTCTTGTGATGTATGCAGAACTGATCTAGCATTCTCTGGAGGTATCCCAGAGCTTGAGCAACAGCGTACCAATTTGCAGTGTTCCATACTCATGGAGAAATGGGTCGCCATTGTCATCTGGAAGCTGGTCACCCCAGAATGTTACCAGTCTGCAGCCAAACAATTTAGCATGGGGTGATCAACTGTTGGGGCCTGTAGTGAGGCGGCCTGGCTCCCGACGGCCCCTGAGAGGGAGGAACCGGAACAGCCACCTCAGTGGGCGGAGCCACTGCCACCTGTTCCCGCCCCCCGGAAGTCAAGGGGCGGGACAGGAAGTATAAAAGCCCTGCCTCAGCACTCAGTTGGAGCCCAGCAGCCGGAGAGGACAGACGCTCCTGATCGGGCTCCTGCTGGACCGAGCCTGCCCCGAGCCAGGTACCCGGACGTGGACGGACCAAGCCTCCCTCGAGCCAGGTATCCTGACGCGGACCGACCGAGCCTCCCTCGAGCCAGGTACCCCGAGGTGGACTGGCCGAGCCTGCCCCAAGCCCGGTACCCCGAGGAGCGGCCCGAGCGGCCCCCTGACCCGAATCCGGAGGAGCAGCCCGACCTAGACCGCCTTCACCACGCCGAGGAACCTATGGTGTGGGACCCTGCTGCCGAGCCCAGCGACGAGCAGGTACCTGAGGAGGGGGAGATGGAGTGTAGCCTGGGGGTAGTCGAACCCTGTCCGGCTGAGGGCACTGACGTGCCCATGTCAGTGTGTTGCGGCCAGGATCCCCACTGACTGCAGCGGATCCACGCCGCTGCTAGGGCCCCGGGCTGGGACACAGTGGAGTGGGTGGGCCTGTGTCCCCCCTGCCACCCCACTCACGGGTGGCAGACTCCCCCTCCAACCCGCGCTCAGGCAGAGAAGCCTGCACTTACCTGGGCTTTCTGAGACTATTGCTGCAGCTCAGCTCCTGCTATAAGGACCTGAGTCTTGAACTATTGTTTATTGCCCCGCCCTGACTAAGGGCCTGGGCTTCCTGAACTATAACTCAGCTCCTGCTACAAGGACCTGAGTCTTGAACTATTGTTTATTGCCCCGCCCTGACTAAGGGCCTGGGCTTCCTGACTTATTGCTGTGGTTCAGCTCCTGAGGCAAGGACCTGAGCCCCTGAGACTATTATTATTGCTCAGCTCCTGAGACAAGGACCTGAGCCCCTGGGACTATTGTTTGTTGCCCCACCCTGACCTAGGGCTGGGGCTTACTGACTATTGTTGCTCAGCTCCTGATGCAAGGACCTGAGCCCTGAACTGTTGTTGTTGCTCAGCTCCTGCTGTAAGGAGCTGAGCCTAGAACTGCTGTGTTTGGTGCCCCGCCCTGATTGAGGGCCTGGGCTTAGCTTGTTAACTTTGTTACTGCTCAGCCTGCAGGGGGATCTGAGCTCCCTGGACTCTTGTGTGTTGCCCCGCCCTGAGCTAGGGCTTGGGGCTTACTGACTTTGTAACTGCTCAGCTCCGGCTGCCAGGACCGGAGCTTAGAACTGGTTCGCTGCCCCGCCCTGAATGAGGGCCGTGGCTTCTTGACTTTATGGGTGCTCAGCCTGCGGAAAGGATCTGAGCCTAGACCTAGTGTCTGCTGTCCCGCCCTGACTGAGGGCTGGGACTCATTGCATTAACCGTGTGCCTTCTGTTCCGCCCCTGCTTGAGGGGCAGAACCCCAAGACCTTCAGAACCCGGAGACTGATTGGGGCCGTGTAGTGAGGCGGCCTGGCTCCCGACGGCCCCTGAGAGGGCACGGCCCCAACCTCGGACTATTACAGGGCCATTTTCATGCAGGCATATCAGGGCATTGATAAGGTGCTGTCTAACCAGACCGTGAAGCTGGGTAATGCTCAGGAGATTATTGATGGCTTTGCATGCATGGGTTTCTCAGAATCTAATGGGGCAATTAATGGAACACATGCCATCATTTTCACACACACACACACACACACATACCAACAGGGTGCAGAATTTATTTCTCCATGGTGCTCCAAGGACTGGCGGACCAATGCGGCAGGTTTACAGACCTGCAGGATGGTCAGGAGGGCCCACGAGGCTAGGGACTTTCAGAATTTGGTAATATTTAAATTAATGGAGGCAGGACTTTTTGCCCCCAGGAGCACTGTGGACATTAATAGTGTGAAGGTTGGTCCAGTTATTCTGGGAGACCTGACTTATCCCCAGTGCTGTAGCTAATGAAACCATATACAAGCCACATTCACAGAAGGAACATTTTAACTGTTGCCTGAGTAGTTGCAGAATAGTAGTCCAGTATGTATTTGGCCATTTGAAAGGCAGGTGATGCTCTTTATGGAAGAGGTTGGAAGCCGCAGAAAAAGCATTCCAAACATTATAACTGCACATTGTGTTTTGTGCAATATTTGTGAGAGCAAGGGGGGGAAAGGCTAACTGAGGTGCAGAGACTTGATTGGAGGTTCGAGCAGCTAGCAAGGCATGCCAGAGAGAACACAAACACCCATGAGAATGTTGTCAGGGATGCCTGCTGTTTGTGTTTTGAGTCACATGCTTGAGCATTTTAGCCCATCAGGATGATAGGGGCCTGGGATGGAGATACTGCCAGCACTGGGACATTGAGTGTGGGTGGCTGAAGTTTAACATTCTCTATGTGCTTTGGTAAAACCTATGGATTATTGCAGCTTTATTTAAAAGATTTTCTGTGTTAAATACAAAGATGACTCATAATGGATGTATTTTAATGGCTTTATTATGAAAGAAGAATACCCAATAACAGAGTTTAAATGAAACCAATGGGAAAAAAATTCCACTCTTCTTAAGTAATGAACTTTACAAAAACCTTTAATTACTGCAACTGTGCAAACAAAACTTAAAGTGCAATGGTAAGAACATTTCAAATATAACAATTTGGAGAGCGTGCAAAAAGTTGAAGGGAAGTATACGTCTTGGCTCTATCTCTTCTTGCCCACATGGGTTCTGGGGTTGAGTGCCTTGCTTCAAAATTCTCAGGGGCATTGCCGGATTCCAAAGAGCTGATTCTTGGCACCCAGAAGTTGGATCAGAGCAGTAAATGGGAGCCTCTTGGAGCACTGCTGCTGGGAGGCGGAAGTTAGGAGTTCCTGCTGGTCCCAGTAGGCAGCTTTGTCCAAGGCTGTAGAACATGGCTAGGTCCCAAATAATGGGCCTGCAGGGACTGATGGCCTCCCAGGGGCATGTTTTGTGGGAGGACATTCTAGCTCAGGGTCGCATCCCCATGCATTGCCTCTGCATCTCTGTCTTTTTCCATGTTCTTCTTCACCATGATTCTGCTGTCCTTGGCCAAAGCCACGCTTTCCCTTGGCTCTGTGATGTGGTCTTTGGTCACTACCATGATCTCCTGGACAGCTCTATTTCTTTCTTCATCTGGATGCTCATGTATAGCCTCCGCTTCTCAGCCAACTTGCTTTTCCTCTATTATCTACCATGAATTCTGCAAACATCTTGTCCCAAGTCTTCCTTTTGCTCCTCCTCAGCTTAGCCAGCCTGTCAGCATTACACAGAAGCCCTGTCTTTGATGGTCTAGCTATTGAAGGTGCTGTGGCTGGGCGAGTAGAGGGGGGAAAAACAGTGACATATTGTTCATACTCCAGGCAAGTCATGATAGATTTCTTTAGTAGTATATGTGACCTTACCTCCCCGAAACTCATTCTCATTCTTGGGGGAACCTCAGAGATAGTACGTGGTGTGCATTTGCAGAGCATGCTGGGTACATTTGACTTTCAGTTTTCTGTAAATGCTTTTGTACTGCGGGAGGGAGGTGGAGTGGTCAGAGCTATGATCCAGGTTTGGTTCTACAGTTTTGTTTGTGCCCTGAACATTCTCTTGTGGTGCCAGAAGTGTAAAGGGGGGGTTATGGAGGGTGAGCTGGATAGTAATCCCATCTACCTCCCCTTTATACTATCCTCACTGTTGATGACCATACATTGAGTTGGGTGAATAGGAGGTAGAGCAGCGGTTCTCAAACTGTGGGTCGGGACCCCAAAGAGGGACTTGCTGGGGCCCAGGGCCAAAGCCAAAGACTGAACCCCACTGCCCAGGGACGAAGTCCAAGGGCTTCAGCCCTGGGTGGCAGGGCTCAGGTTACAGCCTCCCCTCCCCTAAGGCTGAAGCCCTTGGGATTAAGCTTTGGCCCCCCGACCCAGGACAGCAGGGCTCAGGCTTCGGCTTTGGCCCACTGGCTCAGGGTATCAGGGCTTGTGTGGGCTTAGACTTCGGTCCCGCCTCCTGGGGTCTTGCAGTAATTTTTGTTGTTGGAAGGGGGTGGAAGCCTGGCAGGAGTGGAAGAGGCTTGCAAGCTATACTGGAACCAGGAGCGTGCAGCTGTTAGCTATAATGTGTGAAACAGAATCGAGCTATTTCTCAGTATTACTTTCTGTTATATCTCCCACACCGACATCGAGAAGTGCAGAAAAAAATAGATAAACTCCTACAATAATTGTCAACTACAATGCATGTCACAGGGCATTTGTACCTCTGCAGGGACTGGCATTGTTTGTGCCTTGACCAGGCATGCTCTGTGCACTCATACCTCATGTAAATGAGGAAAACTAACCACATACCTGTAAGCATGGTCTCAATAAATGTTCAATGTTGCATGTTTTTAGATGAGCGGGACACAGGTCTGAACATCATTTGTCATATATGCCTAGGCACAGTGCTTAGATACCTACTCCTGGGGGAATTCTGCACTGAAAAATTTTGTCAAAATAACACTATATAATCATGCCAGTTACAAATATTTTGGTAATTTATTTCAGAATACTTGCCAGCAATTATTTCTGTAACAATACAGACACACATACAAATTCCCCCAGGTAGAGAGTTAAAGAAAGCCCTAGGACAACCCAGTTCCCGTTTCTGCCCTCACCCCCCTAGAGCCCAGCTAGGGGTGCCAGACACTCACACCCCCTCCTAACCCCAGAGCCCAGCTGCGGACCCTCACTTGCTCCCCCTCCCCCCAGCCCAGACACTCAAACCCTCCTAGAGTCCAGGGATCCAGAGGGAGAAACAACCTGATGCTGGGTCCCAGGCTTGCATGGAGTTTCCTGTGCAGCCCCCACCCCCCGGCAGTGTCTTCTACTTGCAAGCTGGTATCTGTCGGGTACCAGCTTGCACCTAGTGGCGGCCAATATCTCTGCAGCCCATTTCGATGGGTGGGTGGGGGAAGAAATTCTGTGCATATAACATTTAATTTCTGCAAAATTCTGAGTTGTGCAGTGGTGCAGAATTCCCCCAGGAGTAGATACCAGGCTGCTGGGCACACTGGAAATGTCTAGATAAGTGAACCGATACATGTGAGTATTCCTACTATGTTTACATGGAAATAGAGGGTGGTATATCTCCAAATAACCTAAGTAAGTCTGATCAAAAGTTTGTGTTATGCTAATATTAGAGTCAAAAGACATTTCTTTCAAAGAACAATAACAGCCAGTGTACTATGACTCCTAAGCAATGGATTCTGAAATGTGAAAAAAGAATCTACTGCAGCTCTTCAAACTGGGTCACCATGGTTAATTTAGTTTAATCAAATCCATACTTAGCTTTAGCACTATTTATTAGTCATCTGATTGCTACCTCATTAATTAGTATTATTAGATCAATTCCTAAATATACTGCAAACAGCAATCCAAGAGCTGAGTAGGAGAAACTATCAAGTGTTTTAAGCACTGAATTGATTTCTACATTCCAATTTAGGTTTTGAAAAAATGCATATCACAGGAACCCTTGCTGTAATGGATGGTGCTCTGTCCTACAAAATGGTAACTAAGGTACAGAATTGCCCATTTGAAACGAGGGAAGATTTATTTGCACAGGTTATGTGAGTGCCAGTAAAGCTGTAGGGGATTTCTATGGGACAGCTCTGAATGTATACATGAGGTTTGATAAGGCTGGTAAAACTCTGATGCACCTCAAAGTGTGTAAGCGTTATTATTTTCATTAAACCAGTAAAGATTTACAAAATGTCTGTAGATCAGTTCCTCATCTGCTGAAGTGCTATGGAAATAGTTCATTCACAGCTGTGCTGAAAGGGATTCCAACGGACTTTTGATATCTTGAAATAGCTCTGTTTAGACTTAACAGTACTGTGAGAAATCAGTCAGGTCTGGTGTTACATTTTTGGGGTGCAACCTAGACCAGTGAGAGGTAATATCAAGGCTTGTCCTGTAACTCCGAGTGCCCTAAAATACTCTGCTGCTGTAGTTGCTTGTCTGGATGCTCCCAGCCATCATACAATCATGCACTGAATGTCTGTGTGTTAAGCAACTTTGGTTCAACAACTCTGACTCCAGTTATTACATGACAACCACACTCTTGTCTTCACCAGCCTTGGTTTCTACTAGTCAAGTGACCCCAACACACACCCCAGGCCTGAATTTCCCCCAAACCATCTGCCCTGAAATGTGCAGCCTTCTCGTGGAACATTTAGAGGTCCATGATTCCTTTAAAGAGACAAAACCACAGCAGCTTGTTGCTTTAACTGGAGCTAACAAACCCTTCAATTCAAACACAGCACAAGTTAGTTTAAATTAAAAGTATAACAAGTTTATTAACAAGAGAGAGGTTTTAAGTGAGTTGAAGTATAAGGGATAAAGTCAGAAATTGTTACAAGCAAATAAAAGTGAAAAAGGTTTCTAGACACTGACTTAACAAAACTACAAAATGAAGGCCAGTTCTTTGAGGGGAGGGGTCACTTAAAAAGCAGCAACTTTAGTTTGGAAAATAAACATCTGCAAATAAATGTAAGATTCTTACCCACCTCCTTCCAGCAAGATGGCTGGCCACACCCTTGGTCAGGATCTCCCACAAAGTCCAAAGTGCTTGGTTTCTTTGTCTTTTTGGGTGAAAGATGATTTGGCGCCTTTGCCCCTCTCTTTTATAGTCCAGTGAACTTTTAAAATGTATTCTTCTGAACGGTATCCCCAGATAAATTTCATTAGTTCCTGCTGAATAAAAGAGCCATGAGGTCTGGAAGATAAGGCTCCCTGCTGGTTCTTTACCCTCTAGTTGTTGTTACTATGCCAATTATCTCTGTCTGCTGCAATCTGTGATACAAATGAATAGCCCATTGCACTTGGACACACCTGGTTTGAAGGACACACCTCTTTCCTTTGTTTGGAGAAAACCTGTTTATCAACGCGCCTTGACATGCCTGGCTTAAACATCTTTTAGTCACAGACATTAAAAGAGTATCCATACTTTCACTTTCATTTGGCTGCTTAAGGCAGGAGAAGGTTGAGCCTCCATCATCTCATTATCTTCAGCAGCTGCCAGGGCTGGAGTCCAATTCAACGCTCGGTGAGAGTCTTCCTATTGCTTGCAATAGGCTTTGGTGCCTGAGCTTGCCTGCACCCTAAAGTTACCACCCTCGCTGCTTGGTTCTGCTGCCCCAGCTTTCTGGACAGCTAGAACTGGCTCACCAGTGCATTAAGCTATTCCCTTGCCTACCCCCTCTCTAATTCAGTACCTCCAGTCTCAGACAGCCTACGGGCTTGGGGGCTTGTTCCTGTAGGGAGGGGGGAATCCCTCCATCCCTTGTGAGCTTCTGGGAAAGGAAAGCAGCCACTGTTATATTTTTCTATTGTCAAAGCTGTTAGTGAGTATCCATATTTTCACTTGTAGCATTGTTATATATATTTTACAATGATATTATTGACCTGTGTGGTATTAGTTTTCTAATACCTCACAAGTCATATTTTGTACAAAGAAATAATTGTGGCAGTGCATAAGGTGTGAATACAGGAATGCGTAGGGTCACACCTGGTCTACATTTAAAAATTACATTATCCTAGCTATGTCACTTAGGGCTGTGAAAAATTGTGTGCATTGAGCACTGTAGTTAGATCAACCTAACATCCAATGTAGACATGGCTAGGTTGAGAGAATAACACATTTGTTGACCTGGAATCCACCTCTCGGAGAGATGGATTAACTATATAAAAAGAAAAACCCCTTCTGTCAATATAGGAAGCGTCTATGCTACTGTGCTACATCAGCACATCTGCAATGCCATGACTATGCCACTATAGCCTAGATATGGCTCTAGGATAATATTGCTGTAGTGACTAGAGGCATAAAGGAAGCTATCAGTGCTATCAAACATGGCCACTGTAGGGTATTCTGTTGTAGTGCAAGGGGTAGCCTGCCTTCTTTTGGATTTTGAGATCTCTGGTTCATGTCCTGCTAAATGGATTCCCCTTTGCGTATTGCAAAGATGCTTTTTCACCTCTAAAGGACTGATTTACATAAAATGTTTTTTGTTTCCTGTGAGATTCTGCAGGTTCCGCAAAACTTTTAGTGAAGAACAGTATATTCTACTGTTAGTTTCTTTGATTTCACTGTAGGGAAATTTATTTTTGGTGAATGCTGCTGTTTACACCAATAATGTGGTGCAAATATTTTCTTATAGTGCCTGAGGTCTGCCCGAATGCCCCTGGAGCACCTACTGAAGAGAGGAAGCATGAAGTTATATGAACTTTTCCAGGAGGTTATATATATATACACACACACACACACACACATTGTCCTCTTGCAAGTGCCTTAACTTAATTGGAACCATGACTTATTTAGCGCCACCTGTGCTCTTTCAAGGGGACTGATTGTAGGCTCCTGCCTTTGCATTGCTATTTCAGACTGGGACTTTTTCAGGGCCCCAGGGAGAATTAAGTTGCATTGCTGCCCAGCTGAGACACTCATTTGAGGTGAAGTTCATTACTGAAGGCCCAGTACAGGCAGTATAAAATGAGGACAGTTCTTTTATTTTTGGGGGGTGGGGGGGAGGGCAGAGAGAATTACTTAAAAAAGAAGCAGCTTTAGTTTGAAAAATATATAGTAAATATTCATCATAATACACATAGAACTCCTAAAATCAAGCTGTAAAACATTAATGTCACCAAACATGATTATAATTGCCAAATATCCATTGTTGACCCAGAAAAACACTTCAAGTCACATAAAAAATGTGGTTAGTTAAAACTAAACTTTCAGATAAATAACACAAAAGGTTTATTTAAAACTTAACATGGTTACTAAAAAGGCACATTGATGCATAATATTTTAGGGATGAATGATATAGCAATTGTACATTGATTTTACCAAGAAAGCTGATGTTGATAAAGATGAATTCGTCAAGATTACTTTTTGGGTTAATGTTCAACTTCAATTAAATGCTAATATACATTCCCAACTATTGTATTTCAAATATAAATAACACGCTGCAGGATTTTATTAGAGGTAAATCAACACATCTAGAATTTCCTTAGTGTTTCCCCATTCACAAAAGAGAGTATTTTAAATCTCTCTCTGAAGCTGTGTCAGTACCTAATCACAGTGGCCTGTACTCGGATAAAGATAATATAGACATGATCCACTCAGACTGGTTTGACAGGGACTATATGAAACCATTCCTTATTCCATTTCCTCCCTGACATTCTCAGCAGCCTGTCTGGAACAAAAGGGTTCTCAGCAGTATAAGTCATGTTCTGAATTTGGAGGTTCAGACTGGTGAACATCAGTATGGTCTGGACAGAAATGTAGCCATTGGGGAGATAGCCACCTTCATAATAGTATAGAAAAAGTTGTTATGGCCCAGCTGATTAATAGATTGAATATCCATCTATTAGTTAAAACTAAATATCCATCTATTAGTTAAAACTAAATAGATTAGTTAAAACTAAATATCCATCTATTAGTTAAAACTAAACTTTCAGATAAATAACACAAAAGGTTTATTTAAAACTTAACATGGTTACTAAAAAGGCACATTGATGCATAATATTTTAGGGATGAATGATATAGCAATTGTACATTGATTGTCCAGAGTATGGTCCAGAGTATGGTCTGGACAGAAATGTAGCCATTGGGGAGATAGCCACCTTCATAATAGTATAGAAAAAGTTGTTATGGCCCAGCTGATTAATAGATTGAATATCCATCAGATACTGTAAAGTGGGCACTCCTGAATGGCTGAAATGTGTCTTAGTTTCTTCACCCACATCCTGAACTGGGTACACCATCCCTCACACCAACCCTGTGAAATTATCAAGCTTGAGAGCAAGATTTTCAAACTAGTGAATTTGGGTGCCCAACTTGTGAAGACTTTAAAAGGCTTTGATCTTCAGAAAGCATTGAGCCACCTTACCCTCTAAAGATCAGGCCCCTTTAAGGTATTGCAAGTTGGAGACTCACAATCACTAGTGGTTTGGCAAATGTGCACCAGGGATCTGTATATTGCTTTTCCACAGATCCACTTTAAAAGGAAGTTTAAGTCTGCTGAGGCTAATCTTCTTCCAGGGAATGGGGCTCATGGAGTTGGTATGGAAGCACAAAACCTCTGATCAGATGCCCTTTGAATGATTTGAGGATAGGCAATAAGGGGCTGTATGTGTTGTTTACTCCATGATGGTTCTGGAAGGATGCTGCTCTTTCTCACATGTTAGAGGGTCCTGTAGAAAGAACAACACTCATAAAGTCTGCAGCTGAGGCAAAAGTTGGAACAACTAATGATTATTATGGACCCACTCTCACATTGCTTACTGAAATGGAACACCCAATGAGCATCAGGTGTTGGATCTAGCCCAAAATGGAGTGTGTTCTTCAGAGTCCCATATAGACATTTCTGTTGATCTCTGTAGAGCATCCAGCTTAGTCATTGATTAACATTTAGAGGAGAGACATAGGTTAGCCCATCAATATCAGAGAGAAGAGAGAACCATCTCAGAATGTTAGTGAATCCACACAAGAATCCTCACCACAAATATTAGCCATCAGACTATTAATTTGAAGTCTTCCTAGACGCTAGTCAGTCTCTTCATTTTGAGAAAGTTTGAAGCTCTCCATTTAACCCACTAGAATTCTGTGCCTTTATTTTATTTTCTTCTCCTTTCATGGTCTAAATTACAAAATTTTAGTAATCAAATATACTTTATGCTTCAATATCTAAGAGCAGAGATTGACTGTCCTGCTGGGTAAAAATGGGGATCAACAGCAGGATATTTTAACTGCCTTCTTTCTTACTGCTCTTTGATGTTCATTTATTCTTTGCTTCATTTGCCTAATTGTCTTTCTAAGCCACAGGGGATATTGCTAAAAGTAAACCATGGGTGGGTAGATGAACAAATAACCAAACCTTTTGGTTCAAAAGATGGCTTGCAATGATAAACAGACCCCCAGAGGCACACATTGGGGGTAATTTTTACACCCCATTGCTGTAATCAAGAAAGGATTCAGACTACATATGCAGAAATTTTCCTACAATGGTCAGTTGTGCTAGGTTGCACTACATGATGCACCCAGGGATCTGAACTTATCTTGAGTTTTTCTTAGCCAGAAAACCCACTGAAAGTATCTGCAAAATTACTAGTAATGTTTCTGAATGACAATGACAGTTAAGTCCCATAGGAAAATACTGATTAATATTTATCTTACATTTTTGTGTTTGTTACTTTATTAGCTACCTTTTTGAAGGAGGTCTTACTACTCAGTCATATCAACAGTTATGCCAAAGGCCATGGCAACCACTGGAATGAAGTTAGAGCAACTGCACAGGCTGCTATAATTTAAAGCAGTTTGGCATGGCCATCAACGGACTAATCCACAGCACAGAATAGTTGGAAGCATAAAGCACTTTGTCCGCTTCCCCCAACGTACCTCCACCTCCTCCTTGATCACTTTCTCAGCATGTCCATAGACTGTGGATTATGCAGTGCTGCCTTACGCTGTTCTTGCACTGGGAGAGTTCCCAGTACCCAAAGCCAAGCACGCTAGCTCTGTGGCCAATTTTGGATGGCTGAGCCTCTGTAAAGGGGCCACAGTGATTCCAGAACCAGGCCCAATAGGTTTGATTATTGATATCACTTACATTGGCGTAAGTCTGCTGGAGTCACTGGGTCTACACCAATGTGAAACTGGTGGGAATGTTAAATCAGACCTAATGTTCTATTAACTTGTGGATACCATAGCTCTCATAAAAAAGAACTGTTAGTTTCTCTTGTTTTTCACCCATTATTTCATCAGATCACTGAGACTTTGTGGTTTCTATCAGCTAGAAATAACATGTGAAATGGTGTTCTTGAAAGTCGTACCCCATTTCACATCACTCACTTATAGTCGGTTTACAGGCATTACCTAGCTGGGCTGGACTTGTTAAATTAGAGATGATTTGCAGCCTCCCAGAACCAGCAAGTACCCCAGTTGTGAAACGGTTTCTACTTACACCAATCTACATCGTAATAAGAATATTGTCTTGGAGATGGCAGTGCTCGAGAGCTTTATATATTATGCGGATTTTTATTTTTGCTAGGTATGCCATATGGAGCCCTAAGGTATAAACTTGTACCATGCTAAAACAATATAAACTTGGGGAAATTATCCTTTAAGATCTCAGTAAAAAGCACAATGTTGAATTATTTTCTTAACGCTGTTCTGTGTCAATCTGAGCTACCTTCGGTGCAGAGAGATGCATAAAATTGAATTGAAGATGTGAGGCAGAATGTATTCAGTTTTTCACTTTAACAGACTGAAACTAAAGGTGCAGCTAGATTCTGCGGTCTGTGAAATATGGATATTGTAGGAAATACATTAGCTTAATAAACCGTGCAAAAATTATTCAACTGTGTAGAGAACTGCCATGTAAATGTTGTTCATTTTTATTCCATTTTTACTGAGTCTGGTGTGGTGCCAAATGGCATTGCATCATCTTGTTTCAATGTACAAAGTGTGCTGTCCCTGTTTGAAAGACAGGGACACAATCAAAAGAGTTTTGGGCTTCTATTATCATTGGTAGTGTAAACTGAAGCTTTATTTGTGCCATAAAACACAGTGTTGTGACCCTGCAGGCAAACTCAAACGTATCTAAACAATACTGGGAAACACTGAAAAAAGGGACATTTTCATTCTACCCCATTCTAAAACTAAATAGAACTGAAAAGGCGGGAGCACTTGAAAAGAATTGTTCACCCACAAATATGTTTCTAGTGCAGGATGGGATGGGGTAGTGGCTTAGAGATTGTGATTGCCCCAAGTAAGGTGAGGATATAATTGCATATCTCCAACCAGTTGTGTCCTCTCACTAGATCTAAATTAATCAAGTTAAAATCCTACCTTATTTTGTTCAAGAGAGTATGTAGGTTCCCTTTAATCACTTGTGCAAGCAACAGGGCAGGAACTTTCCATAGCATATGAGAAAGGGGGTTGCTAAGCGAGGGTTTGTCCGTCCCCCGCTAGATAAGCTAGTGTTCATCCCCAGAAAATCAGCTAGTGCTGGTAGGCAAATGGTATATGTATGCATGTATTATTTCTGCTCAGAGAAGCAGCAAGATGCATCACGTAGTGAGGTTTCCAACTATCTTTGAAAGCTATTGTATCACAAGTAATGAAGATGTCTGATATTTTAACTGCTTTCTTTCCCCAAACAAACTAGACTAGGCTGAGAAAGGAGAGTATGTTGGGTTGTAACTTCCACAGTATAGCTGGGGCCTGAAGGCTTTTGTATGGGGGGGGTCCATGTGTTTGGATCTCCAAAGTGCTTTTATACAAAATGAGCAAAGATAAATTTAAAATCTTTGCAGTTATTCAGGAAATGCATACAGGCATCCTTCACAGGAGCTGAAGTAAGTACATGTATTAGCTAGTCTTTCAGTGGCACCTTGTTACTGTTAGGATGAACTGCTGCAGCTCACAGGTGGTGTTGCAGAATGGAAGTTCAGGATTGGGGATTGTAATGTAGCAATATAGCCAGTGAACTTCAAAATGCAGAAAGTTAATTAAATACATTGCTGATCAGTGCAAACCAGTTACTAATGATGCTGTGTTTATATTTTTATAATAATAATACTTCTAATAAAAATAATTATGTAAAAAGCTAAGGTATCTTGGTATGTAGGTCAGCAATTTTAATGGTGCATACCTTGTATGTTGTATATGATTAGTAGACCTAATCTGTTGGGTTTTTTTGTTTGTTTGTGGGGGGTTTTTTTGGTTTGCTAGCAATTCCAAAAACTTTTGGGAAAAAATGCATTTTGGGTTGACCTGAAACAAATTTTTCAAACTTTTTAGCTAATCAAAAATGATATTTTTTATTTTGAGCCTCTTTAAAAAAACATTTTAATACAATTTAAGGAAATACCTCAATGAAAAGTCATTTTGAATCAAAGTCAAAATGTTTTTTTTTGAAAATGTCAAAACTAAACGTTTTGACTTTCAAAACAAAATTTCCAACATGAACAATTCAGTGAAATGAGCACGAATCTGCAAAATGTTTGTGTGGCTGAATCTGGGTTTTTCACCAAAAAAACTTTCAGATGAAAAATTTCTCCCAGCTCAGTCTCACCTTTATGATTAGAGCAGTCTCACCTCATGTTCTTATGTTATGTTGCAGGGGATACTTGTAGGCAGAGACTTTGAAAGAAGTCAAAGAGATTTGGATGCCCAGTTCTATGAAATATAATGGGAATTGGGCAACCACATCTCCGAGGCAGTTTTGAAAAATCTCCCCACTGAATGTCAGATGTTTCCATGTGATGCCATTGACTATATAGGTTAGCCTCTGTCCCATCCATTGACAGTAGCACTGTGTGATCCTGGTAGTTGTCATTTGGAGGTTGTGCGTGATTGTAGTGCACATACTGTAACAGCAGTTGTTCTCTTCTGGAATGAGAGAACACATCACAGGAAAGAGCTGTTTGTCATTCTCAGCTGTCCCTTGAGTTTGCATTGATTGCAAGCTGTTCCATTGACCAATGGCCTATGGCTACCGTGTGGAGGTCTGGCATGGAACGTCAACCATGCTGCATTTTCCCTGACAAAGATAAGGTTGTCTCTTCTCATAGCTACTTTAACTTGCTAGATGAGTCCTACTAAAGAAAGTACTGTACACATTTTCTTTTTTCAGGTCATATGCTCAAACGAGAAGGGCCAGTCTGCAACAGCAATGACGGAAATAAAAGTTTAGGGGTCTACATTCTAGAGTACGGCAGAGGGAGATGAAAGCATAGTCAGAGGAACATATTTGCTTAGCTTAGGGCTATAACCACACTAATACTGTGGCTTACTTCTTACAAGCCAATCAAATTATGTTGTTCCCTTGTATACTAGCTCTGTAGTACCCCCAAGTGAATCATATGAACTTAGTAGGATAGTTTGTTCTCTTGGACAACAGGAACATGGGAACAGCTGCTTGCCACTTCAGCATTTTTCAGTGCACAACACCCCGAAGGCCCTGAGGAGTGGCATATGCAGCAGGATATGGAGTTCCAGTGTTGTCACCCACATAGTGTTTGTGCCTTTAAGAGGAATACATGTGAGAGTGAATAAAAATGCAGTAAATGTGGATTTCAAGGGGAAAATGTAGCAATCTTATTAGCAGGTCTGCAGAAATAGGTTTGTGGCAGTAAACACTTAAAAAATGTATCAGCTAATTTCTATACCTGGCAGCTTTTCTTCCGCTAGCTCTCAGTAGGCTGTAAAGGCCCCCAAAACAATTTTATAATCAAACTACAATGAAAGCTGCATTGGCTTTTTAAAGTTTTGCATTGGCAAAAACATACTCTTTTGCTGGCTTAGCTATTACTTGTTGTCCTTAATAGCCCGGTCATTTATAAGAGGAGAGTTAGTGTGCGTGGATAGGATGGTTTGAATTTGTGAAAGAAGAATATTATTGCTAAAATTATGGTGATTTTGTCTATAAATAATCAAACTATTAGTGTATTTTTTTATAAACTGTTTTGTTCCTCTTCACTGATTTTATATTTACCATGGGCTGATGCTAATGGCATGACTTCTGTCAACTGAGTAGTCCTTATTCATGCATGTCGTCTTATTGAAGAGAACGGGGCGATTCTTGGGAGGACAGTTTACCTGAGTAGTAACATAACATTAGACAACATTAGACCCCAATACCACTGTGACACTTTGTATCTCAAAGTAGCACCCTGCAATCCCATATAATTTATATGCTTTGTATAAATTATGCCTCGTGAGGTATCATTTTAAAACTTAGTCTGTTGAATATTAATATCCTGTTAGATTTTATGTGTTATTATATGTCAAGTTATGAAGTATTGCTAGATGTGTTACTGAAATATGTTCTGACATTGGGAAAACCCACAATCAACCTTTCAGTTACAACAAAGGAGTAGGCATCAATAGCCAGATGGGTGATTAATGACTTAACCCCAATCCACTATCCCAGAGACTTCTCTGAGAAGTCATGTTCGCCATGGGGGTGGACTAACACATGTCACAGCAAGGATCTTTCTAGTAAGCTGGAAGAAGGTAGTGACATCATAACTTGGACTCTCCCCCAACTCATCACTGGGAAGAATGTCTGGAGGACAGAGACTGAACTGGAGAAGTTTGGTCCCAGGCTGAAAGGTAGTCCCAGCCTGTGTATTGAGAAACTGTAACCTACCTGCTTGTATCATATGTTAGGGTGAGAAAAGCTGTTTGATTCAACTCTTGCTTAGACTAAAAGTTTAGGATTTAGAATGAATGTTTACTTTTTATTTTCTTAAGGTAACTGTTCTGGCCTTTATGCCTACCACTTATAATCACTTAAAATTGATCTTTCTATAGTTAATAAACTTATTTTAATGTTTTATCCTTACCAGTGAGTTTGTCTAAAATGCTTAGCAAATCTCAGTTCAGGTTACAAAGGCTTAGAATCATAGAATATCAGGGTTGGAAGGGAGCTCAGGAGGTCATCTAGTCCAACCCCCTGCTCAAAGCAGGATCAATCCCCAGAAAGATTTTTGCCCCAGATCCCTGAGTGGACCCCTCAATGATTGAGCTCACAACTCTGGCTTTAGCAGGCCAATTCTCAAACCACTGAGCTATCCCTCCCCCCTCCCCATCTACTTTCCTATGAAGAAGTGGTGAACTAGGTAATGAGCTAACACTGGCCAGGCTTCTGACCAGTGCAAGGCGGTGCAGTTCCAGCATGCAAGACAGGGGAGTTGAGGGAATTGGCTGGAGCATCTCTATTTTAGGTGCATGAGTGGCTGGAAGAAGCATTCATGTAACTCAGTTGCGCGTGTCCCAAGGGATAAGAAATGGATTCTGATATTTCACATTCAGCTATTTGTATTTAGACTTCTGAGGAACCTTCTCCTTCTTGGGTGACATATTGTCTTTGTCTCTGGGTTTTAGGGTTGTTACTTTACACCACTGCTTTCTTTTCATGTTCTTATGAAACCTTTCATGGACATTGTCTGCACCTCTGCTGTTTTTCTGAGGGTCCTTTTCAAAATTGTATGTGTTTTTACATCTATTCCCAGAACTTGGTTCAGTGCCTATGTATGCTACAAGATGAAATATATATTGAGAGTGGGGGAGGGGAAGTGTGTGACATTACAGATTGAACTAGCGTCAGATTCATTTTCATCTTGGTTGGTTTGTACAATAGCCCTCACTTTATTTCTTGAGGGGTATAGGACAGAGAATAATTGAGAATAAGCTGGACTTTGGCAGTTTTGTCTGAAGAGAAAGCTATGATACAATTGCAGAAAAAGATGTAAAAGTATTAAAAATAATAATTTGTGTTTAAATGAATCAATTAGGCCTAGGGCCAGATTCTAAAATATTTCCATCCCTGCAATCATTAAATATGCAATCACAACTATAATTCTAAAGGCTTTGTCATCTAATCATGTTGTCTGCACCCCAGTCTAGAACTAGCTGAAACCCATCCATCAAGCTGGGCTCAGGGGAGAGTGAAATAGGAAAGCGTGTGATTATTGCCTAGCTCCCAGCCACTTTCCTGTAACAGTTCCACAACTAAATGATATATTTGGTCAATATGAATAAAAATATAAGCTCCCCTTTGCCCCATCCTGGGTCCTTATAATTCCATTTATCCTGTTGGAAGGGAGGGGATGTATGCTTGTGTTTTTTACAAGAATTCAATGTTACTCCATGAAATTCAGCCTGGCCTAAGAATTTTAGGGGGCAGATCTTCAGCTTGTGTAAATTCATCAATGGAGCTATGAGAACAGTAAGGGCAGGCACAGATGTGCCATAGCAGCATCAGCTTCCTTCACACACACTTCCTTGCCTATACAGCTGACCTGCAGGACTGCTCCCATAGGGATGAGCATGTGTGGTTTGGTGTCTATGGCCCATTTGATCTTTGGCCTCAAACTGGCAAGGGAATTCCTATCTAACTCAGATATAACACAGATGGTGACACAGTCACGTATCAGCAGTAGCTGAGCAAGTTGTGCTCGTTCGTGTGTTCCGTTAGTCCACAGGAGATCCTTCTGGTGGTGCATAGTGATTGGTCAGGAAGAGATCAGGTGTTCAGAACTGGAGAATGTGATGAAGGGGAACATAGAAAAGCACTGCATGCAATTTAGGTATTTTTGTGTGGCACTAACTAAATGGAAGCTAAGAAAACAAATGCAAGCTGAACTGACCCAGAGGTAGGAGCTTCACAGCATGGAACGAAGGCCAGGAAACCTGTGTACTTAGAAATGCTCTAAAGATCCATGTGACTCTTCATAAATGGTTGCAGACCAAATCTCAGAGCATAGCCTAAGGTAGAGACTGAGACAAAGTGCAACTAAATACAGTTCTAAAACAAACAAAAAAAGCCAACCTACCTCTTTTTTTTTAAAACCTAGTTTACTAATAACACTTCCTCCCAAGGTGCATGAGAATTGCATCAAATTACTGTGCTGCAAGTGTGGTGATTCTGAACAGGCCACCAGCCCCACGGATATTGTTATTCCTCCACTAACCGATTTTCATTTCTACAGCCAAAGAAGTATTCTGACCAGGATGAGGAAGAAGATGTGAGGCTCCCACCATTGGAAAAAAGGGAGCCCTTTTGTCCAGACTTTTAAGATTGCATGAGGGAGAGGATTTGCTTTCAGAGGCGCTCAGTATCAGAGCGTATTGCTCCTTCAGTGTCATGTTGCATCCCCGCCTCATTGATCTCTGCCACTGATTGCATGGTTGCATGACCATTGCACATCTTCCTTCATGCAATGTCCTGTGTTTCATTGTCATGCAGGGGAGAGGGAGCTTGACTTCCTTAACTGCCCTTCTGCATAAGAGAGAGACGCAACGGAGTGAGATACGGCACATCCAAATAAGACCCAGAAGATCCTGGTTCTGTTTAAGAGCCCATCCAGCTTCACTTTAAAAAAAAAAAGACAATAGTGTATATGGTTTTAATTTTATTTTTGTTAATTTTTTTTATTTTTGTTAAAATTTTTTCTTACTTTTTCCTAGACTTCGCCCGATGGTCTTACCTGTCTCAGAGAGGTAAAATTTAAACCAATTTGACTATCTTGGTCATATAACTTTTAAAGGAAGCAGTTTCCTAAGCAAGAGCAAGGTACTACTCGATCAGCTCTGCTCCCCCTTCACATGTTTGTTAGCAAATAAGGTAAAGGTGGCTGAAGATTACCTAACTCCCAGGGTATTTTTTCAGGTTGTTCAATGCCCCATACCTGGGTTAGAAGTGTCCTGTGTGTAGCCAGAATCTGCAGTTATCCAACATTCTTCTTTCTATGCCATGATTTATTCTGTGATGTGATGTGCTGTGCAGCTTTAGCTGCAGCAGGTTAGTTCGTTTATTTAGTGCTTTGTTTGGTATGAGTGGAAACCACCTAAAAATGTGTAGAGTAATACTTCTCCCTGCCCCCATTCATTCAGACTTACCCTGACTTTCATTTTTAATTCACCCGGTGGAAAGAAGCTGGAAATGTAGATGGAAGACAGAGAAGAACATAAAGGTCCTGATCCAAAGCCCAATGGAATAAATGGGAGGACTCATACTGATCTTGGGAATGGGCCCTCCATGCATACAGTGAATACAGAAAATCTATAAAATAATTTCAGAGCACATTCCACAGTTCAAAGTGCGGGAAGAACAAGTGTCTGAATCATTCCAGCTCTCCTGTATATAAAAGAATGAAATGTACCAAAAGGAAATAGAAGGCAAAGTGTTTGTGAGTAAGATAAGTTTACATGGGTCATTGCAAATATTAGCAAAGGGATCCCCAGACTGTATTTCTCTATGTTCTGTGTCACATTTTAATACAACCTTTCTCCATAGTTGCTTTTCACCAAGGCTCTTACAGGCATAATATGCTCATTAAGCTTAACTGTTTGTGTAATTAATTTCAGTGTTGTTGATTTAGTGGGGAAAATGGAACTGAAATGATCTTTCATGTTTCCAAGAAACAGGGTGGATATTGAGAGGCCACTTAGGCCAATGTAGAACCAAAAAGGAATTAGAGTCTCTTTGGTATGGAAATTAATCTCTCCAACCAGGCAATAATAATAATGATTTATTAATAAATTACAGTTCAACTTTAATCAAACATGTTTCATATTAAATTTATATTTCAGTGGGTACTTGATGCAATATTTTTATTAACATTTACCAAGAAGAAATTCTACTTAACCCTTTCCAGGCTGTGTGATATATCAATATGACTTCATAAGACATCACCTAAGATGGAAGTCTGGAAAACATCACAGTTTGTTGACTTCCATGGGAGCAGGATCGAGCCCATAGCTGACTCCCAGTCTAGTTCTGCAAGCATACCCAATTTTATGTGTTTGCAGGATCAGGCCTTTCAAAGACAGGGTTGACCACACAAGAAGTTAGTGTGCAGCAAGCCAGGGTGTGACTCTACAGCATACTAGCTTGCCATGCAGTCCCTGCTACTGTGTACTGAAAGTTCTGTAGTGCACTTTGATGTACTGCTCTTTGAAATGGGAGTAACTCAAAGTGGACTACAGAACTTTTAGTGCACCTGAAGCAGGGTCCACAGAGTGAGTTACTGTGCAGCAAGCTAGTGTGCTGTAGACTCTCACCCTAGTTTGCTACAACTAACTTGCCATGTAGACAAGCCCTAAGGCTCACTTCTTCTATTTATGCAAACACTTACTATTGGGTGTAGAGCTTATTAATGTTGGAACCTCACTTAACTTCAGTGAGACCACTCATTGGGGTTCTGAAACCATTCATTTCAAAGTTCTTTGCAAAGGAACATATCATTATCACCATTTTTCTTATGGGGGAAACTAAGGTGACATGTCTTGACTTAAGTTATGTACCCAGATCAGCAGTAGAGCTAGAGTCATAACTCCTGACTCCCCAGCCTTATCCACAGAACCATGTTGCCTAGTAAATGTTTTCAAGTCCTGAGTGATTTCTTTATGAAACTTTCATACTTTTAAGATATTTTACATAGGCAAAATTTAGCTTACTTTCCAACTAGGATGTAGATCTAGAAATTCTGGCGAAAATCACATCTTGGTATCATTAATTTTAAGCCACAGTTAATTAGCTAATTCTCCTTGAGGTTCTTGTTCCTAAGTATTGGTAATTTTTTTTTTAAATAAAATTAAGGTACACTGACCCATAATTTAAATCTTTCTGCTGTAGCTGTAAAACTACCCATTTCATCTAATACTTGGTAGTTTACAATTAATGGTGGCCTCTTTAGGTATATTTTACATCACTAATTTTTGTACAAGGGAAATAAATTTATTATCAAAATTTGTTAAAAATTCCAAAGTTAATTTGTCCAGTGCCACAGTGGCATAGAATATTATCTCTGGAATCTCAGCAGTTGAGTGGGAAGGAGGCCTTGTATTGTAACCCAATCTGGAAAAAGATTCTGGATTCCACCAAACTCAAATTGTTGTTTAGTTTCTGTTCAAGTCAGGGAATGGTCCCACCTAGCCCACAGGAAAAAAGTCCCTTTGGTCACTCTTAATATTAAGAGTACATTTAAACATAGTTCTAACTAGTATTAATAGATATTTTAATGATTCATCGATGGTCATAGAGTCCAATGGATCAGTAGGTTGCTTAAAACCATGTACAACACCTATGACTGATATGCTCATAACCATCTTTAACACGTAGTACACATCTGTAACATGCTTTGGGCAGGTATTAATCATTTATTAACATTTTATAAATTGATTATAAATGTAACTTTAAAGGAACAGTCACATGACATATTAAGAACTCAGTGTTACTCAGTAGAATTCACAAGCAGGGCCAGAAGTCCCCTGAGGGGCATATGAAATGTTCAGCTTCCAGGGCTATATATGGTCAGAGGTTCAGACATGTGACCTGTTCATGTTTAAGTGGTTAGTAGCATCATATACCTTCTATGTGTGTCTCTGTTGTCTCCCAGAAGACCTTACTTCTTTGAGTAGTTTTAATAGACCACATTTGTTCCTGGTGTCACTCCATTGGCTTCAATAGAGTTGCAGCAGAAGATACATTTGATCCATTGACTTCAGTGCAAGTACTGGTGAGAGTAAGGCAAGAAGAATATGGCCCAGTGATGAAGCCACAGGTGGCCTCTTACTAAATGTGTCAATATGGTATTTTAGTAAGGCAATACTTAAGGTGGAATGATAACCAATGCTTAAGTTGTGGATAGTTTTAAGGTTGAGTTAATTAACATATGGAATGTCCTGACGAAAACCCTTTCTGTACCCTCATGACACTGTCACAAAAGGGCTACACTCCTAGTTGGTAAGTCCTGCATGCATAGTTATGTTGTTACACAAGGGATGAATCTGGCCCAGTTTAATTAAGAAATGTAAGAGTGGCAGCGAACCAGCTGAGTGTGATTTCGCTAATGTTGATGCAGTAGCTTCCATGATCACACTTGTACTTCAGTTATTTTTTCCCCTTAGTGCTCCTTTCTGATAGATTTCAGAGAGAGGTGGAGGTGTCAAGTGCTCAGTCACCCCGATGAATTCATGTAGGGTCTTGCATGGTTCCTGTCTATCACTCCCTACTCCGCCATTTCATCATGTTTTTTTAGTCTACTAGAGGAGACAAATATGTTGGGCTGCAGTCCCACCACTATTTTGATGACACTCAGCCGTGTGTCTCCTGGCCAAGATAGAAAGAGCCAGCTAAGTTTCTGCCATTAAACGAGTAAAGCAACTTGAGCAGTCGATGTGCTTTGTGGTTGCATCATCTTTTGGTGGAATGTGTCCACTGCTTCCCAAATTGGTTCTCATTCATGGAGTTCTTTTGGACTCTTAAGTGCCATTGGATTCCCAAGTAGCAGCAAAGTTTCAAACTGCTTTTTATCATCTGTGATGAGCTAAGCCTTACGTCACCAATTCAGGCCTTTCCAGAGTCACCTCCAGATTAGACTGTAACAATAAACTCTACTTGGAGTTATCCCTGAGGTATTCTGAGACTTCAGTTAGTGCACAATGCAGTGGGCTATGTACCCAGTGGAATGGGTTATTCTCAAAACATTACAGCTAGGTTCTGTTAACTGTACTGGCTCCCCATCTGTTTCCTAGTTCATGATGCAGGTTCTGATCTATAAAGCTCTCTATGGTATGAAACATGGCTAGCCTGGGGTACTGCCTTTGTATCATGGTGCATAGGAATACTGAGGTATTTCTGCTGCCAGTCCCTAGATGTGCCATCTTTGAGGATTGGAAGATGAGGTGTTTTCAGTAGCGATGTTTGATCCTTAAGAGTATACTGCTTCACCAAGAGTTTACTGACTGTGGCTTGGCTTGAAACATCTTTATTCAAGATTTTGCACTATTAGGTACAACCACTCGGTCACCTATTTTCGTTGGTTACAGTGACCATGGCAGGAGGCTGTTTATGCAACCTGTTGTGGCACTGTATCTGAGCCTAACATCTGCCACATGCCCAAGTGATGTTGAAACTGATGGGTCTATTTATTTATTGAGTGTATCTTTACCCAGAACATTGGTTAGGCATTCTTTCATAGTTTGCAAAATAAGTAAATAAACATACTTTAATATTTAATCCTAACAGGGTTTTTGAAAGCAGTGGTATATTATTTTCAGACTAGTGGTATATTATCTGCCCTCTAGTGCTAGAAGTAGTGTATTACTGAATGTTTTTCTATTTCATGGATACTGCTTGTCATGGTAACTGATTGTTCTGTTTGACCTGGAAATATGCAGGCAAGTGTCTGATGTGCATTAAATTTTTAAGAAATTAAAATTAATTGAAAAAGAAAATTCAAGAAATGGCTTTTTGTCTAATATGACAGTTGAACATTTTTCTTTTCTTGTAGGACAGAATATAGAACCCTTAATTCCAGTGGCACTGAAAGATTTGTGGGGAAAGATGAAATACTGGACCCACTCCTACTCACTTGGAAATCAATGGCATTTTTTTTCCTTTGATGTCAGTGGGAGCAGAATTGTGCCCTTCTGTCATTTCTTGTGTATAAATAGCGAGTTCCATTTGTGCTTGAAAAAATCTCCTTTCCCCCACGACGAAATGATATATATTATCAGGATGTGTGTGGATGTGTACACAGGTTGCCAATTTGATGTTATCTTGGCTCTTGCAGAAAGAGGCTTAAATCACTCTCTTCTGATACTGGAGGTTTACAAAAATGTAAATTCCACCAGTGTCATTTATAATGGTAAAATTCACTTTGAGAGACTCATTTTCAAGGGGATCTAGGTAAGGAAATGTTCAAATTTTAAAGGTAATAAAGGTATAATTAGAATAAATATAAGGGATTATAAATCAGATCTGAAAAACCCACCCTGTTAAATAATTTCTAAACTGTGTATTTAGTTAAAGTATCATGCTTGAGCTATTTTAAGGAAAACTCCATCTCCCTTCTCAAGCAAACAGCAAAAGCAAATAGAATGCAATAATTTTCACTAGCAGCAATCCATAAAACATTCATGCTTATGTAACAGTGTTAGGGTTTTTATTCTTTGTAAAGTAAAGCCACTATTTATTCAGTTTGATTTATGAAAAAATACATATACCAAAAATTACAGTCTTGACCAGAAAGAAAATCTCTCCTTACCCCATCCACCAGGTTAATAATGCCCTCTCCTGTCTCTTACAGACAAAGGCCTGTAAAAACCAATAAGCTTCCCAATATGTCCTGATGGTCAGTAGACTCCAGCTCCTTTCCATTAAGAGGAAAAGCAAATTCCAGAGTGGAAGGTACTGCTGCCAATCCCACCTGTTTAAACCAGTTTGCTCTTAGCAGCTGAAATTAGTTAAGGTGCTGAAGCTATGGCATGGCATGAGGATCTTTCAGGGTGACAGGACTCAGACCAATTTGATCTGTAGTCATCAAAAACACTAACGAATTACATCCAGAAACATAACTAAGAAAATATAACCTAGATAGAGCTACTATAATGCAGGTGCATAACAGGTTGGAAAACTACTCCTAGAGAGTAGTTATCAGTGGTTCACAGTCAAGCTGGAAGAGCATAACAAGAGGGGTCCCACAGGGATCAGTTTTGGGTCCTGTTCTGCTCAGTATCTTCATCAATGATTTAGATAATGGCATAGAGAGTACACTTATAAAGTTTGCGGATGATACCACCCTGGGAGAGGTTACAAGTGCTTTGGAGGATAGGATTATAATTCAAAATTAATGGACAAACTGGAGAAATGGTCTGAAGTAAATAGGATGAAATTCAATACGGACAAATGCAAAGTACTCCATTTAGGGGAGGGGATAGCTCAGTGGTTTGAGCGTTGGCCTGCTCAACCCAGGGTTGTGAGTTCAATTGTTGAGGGGGCCATTTAGGGATCTGGGGCAAAAATCTGGCTGGGGATTGGTCTTGGAGTATTGTGTCCACTTCTGGGTGCTACATTTCAGGAAAGATGTGGACAAATTGGAGACAGTCCAGAGGAGAACAATACATTTAATAAAAGATCTAAAAAACATGACCTATGAGGAAAGATAGACAAAATTGGGTTTGCTCAGTCTGGAGAAGAGAAAACTAAGGGGGAGAGAGAGATACTTTTTCAAGTACATAAAAGGTTGTTACAAGGAGAGGGGAGAAAATTGTTCTCTTTAATCTCTGAGGGTAGGACAAGAAGCAATGGGCTTAAATTGCAGCAAAGTCAGTTTAGGTTGGACATTAGGAAAAACTTTCTAACTGTAAGGGTGGTTAAGCATTAGAACAAATTGACTAGAATCTCCATCATTGGGGGTTTTTAAGAACAGGCTAGACAAACACCTGTCAGGAATAGTCTAGTTATTACTTAATCCTGCCTTGAGTGCCAGGGACTCGACTAGATGACCTCTCAAGGTCCCTTCCAGTCCTATACATCCAGGGCTGGCTCTAGGCACCAGCAAACCAAGCACGTGCTTGGGGCGGCACAATTTCAGGAGCGGCATTCCGGCCACCTTTTTGGGGCGGCAAAAAACCTAAAGCTGGCCCTGTACACTTCTATGATTCTATAAAGGAATAAATGCAGATCAGAGAGAACAGTTGTAATGTGTGTTCTCTGCAAGAAGGACTGCTAAGCAAATGGACAATCACATTGTACACTTGGTGGAGTTTCCAGCTTGTCTGTAGAAATAGCTCCATATAGAGTTCATTGTAGTAGTCCAATGTAGAAGTGTCAAAGGCACAGATCATTGCTGCAAGATCTAGATCCAAAAGAAAAAGCTAGCAACATTAATCACTAAGCGCAAGTGGGGGAAACATACTGCTTAGTTACTATGGTTGTCTGCATCTCCAGCAGCTGCTGAGGGCCCCAACAAGAACTCCAGGTTGAGTAATTAAGTAAAACTGTCTGTTCAAGGACAATTTTCAAACAGAATAAGAGGCAGATTTCTCTAAATTAAGAATTATTCACCCTGTTGTATTAGTTAGTGTTCATTTAAGTAAGTGAGAGACCTAGCTTTGACTAAAAACTGGCAGGCTGTGTTAGGTAGGCTTCAAACTAGGTAGCGACGGAGGGAGAGCTTTGGTCTCACACCAAATATCTGGCTTATATTTCCAATTATAATTAACAAGATGATGTACAAATAAGATGTCTACAATGAACAGAGAACTACTTTATTGAAGAGCTATAGCTAAACACACATGTAAAGAGCCTGATTAAAAGTTATGAATTACAGTGCTGCCGAATTATGATCCATATCTAGCCAGTTTTATTTAAAACTCTAGAATGATTCTTACTGGTGGGATGTTCATAATGGTGAATGCAGTAAGTTTGCATGGGCGAAACATAAAAGGAAAGAGGTGATAACGAAGGCAGTAGGAAATGGTAGCAATGGAAAGCAAAGAAAAAGTGCCAAGTTTCAGTTTCAAATAGCCTAGAGTGTCATCACAATTCCTGGACCAACTACCATGACACTCAGAGTCATGGGGAACAGTACTTTGAGTATTCCTACTTTGTGGTGACACATACAGCTAAATATGGATCCCCAAATACATCAGGTTCAGGAAGTAGAAGAGAACTATGAGCCAGGAAATAGAAAATCCACCCAGAGAAGAACCATCCAGGATGTATTCTTACCCATAGCGAGGAACTGGCTGAGAATTTGAGAGTACACAGTGACCACAAATTCCTGTCGAGAAACAGTATTAAGAAATGGATTCACTGAACACTTGAAAGAGTAAGAATTCAGTAGACTATTCTACAGACAGGGCTGGTGCAAGGATGTTTTGCACCCTAGGTGAAACTTCCACCTTGCGCCCTTTCCCCCCCCCGCACCTCTGCCCTGAGGCGTGCCCTCCCCCCCCGCAGCAGCTCCCCCCCTCCGCCCTGAGGTGCCCTCCTTGCGGCAGCTCCCCACCCCCCACCCTCCACCCTGAGGCACCTCCCCCGCCCCAGCTCACCCCTGCTCCATCTCCACCCCGAGCACTCCATCGCTGCTTCACTTCTTCCGCCACCACAAGTCTGGGAGGCAGGAGAAGTGAAGCAGCCACGGTGTGCTCGGGGAGGAGGCGGGGCAGGGGTGAGCTGCTTCACTTCTCCCACCTCCCAGGCTTGCGGCGCCAATCAGCTTAGGCGCCGCAAGCCTGGGAGGTGGAAGAAGTGAAGCGGCCACGGCATGCTTGGGAAGGAGGCGGGGCAGTGGTGAGCTGGGGAGGGGAGTTCCCTTGCATGCCCCCCCACCGTTACTTGCTGCAGGCAGCCCTCCCCGCGCTCCCCTGCCACAGCTCCCTCCGCCTAAATGCCGGCAGCGACTGGGGTGGCTGAAGATCCGGCCGCCGCAGTCGCTGCTGAAGAAAATGGCGCCCCCCAAATCCCAGTGCCCTAGGCGACCGCCTAGGTCACCTAAATGGTTGCACCGGCCATGTCTACAGATATCAGAAACCTAGGCCCCCAACAAATACTTATGTGTGTGTGTATCCCTGAAGCTAAGTATGTGTGTAGGTACAAAAGTGAAGCAGTCAGGTGCTATAAGAGGACATATTAAATTCCATGAGTGTGGTAGATGACTGGAGCATGTTCAAACAAACATGAGAATTAAATTGCAAGAAATTATGTTACCACTGAAAAACATGAAACCAAAAGTGGCCAGTATGGCTTCATGAGCAATTTATTGAAGACCTGGAAGTACGAAAAAAGCTGTACTACAAAGGGGCAAAGTTGGAAAGAACCAGACCAGGTTAGTTAGTTAATCAAGACTTGTATGGAAAACATAAGGACTAAAAAAGAAGCACTTGTAGTTAATGCTAACCAAATGAAATAAGGAGAACAAATAAGGCTTTTACAACTCCATTTGGAGGGAAGGTAGGCCCAATGAGGAGAGGGACCACGCCAGTGACACGTCCAAAATGGATGAACTACTTGCTTGTTAAAAATCTTATTTTAACCAGAAAAAATAAAAAAAATGTATGGGCAATTAGGAAGAAAGGAAAACTTTGTCGCTATAGCTGCTGTTCTAAAAATAAAGTATGGGAATGAATGGGAAAGATGAATAAATCATCAAGTCTGCATGATAGATATCTCTGGGCTAACAAAATAATTAGCTAATGACATTATTAAACCACTGGCTATTATTTATTTATTTAAAAGTCCTGAAGAACCAGTGATACACTAGAGGATTGGAAAAGAGCAACAGTGTTACTGAACTTTTTATTTTTAAAAAAATCACTCTTGGCATTTAGTCTCCAGTAGCACGATGGAATAAATATTGAGAGAACCTTGTGAGACACTCTTATGTTCACACATCACTAAAAAGTGAGATTCAGCATAAGAAAAATGCAGCTTTGTACATCTGAGGGTCAAACACACCCAATTTCTATACACAGAGATGTACTTGAAAAGCTGTGAGTCTGGAAAAGACTGCGCTGATGTGTGATAGTGGATAGCAAATTGGAGGAGATTGCAATATACTTAATAAAGACAATGTGATTTTTAGACTATGTGCAGGAGCATTGTATCGCAAATAAGGATACTGAGATTATCGTGATCAGATTCAGGAAAATGTTGATTAACCCGGAGAAAAATGAAGGAATAGAGGCCTGGAGAAACTGACAGAAATGACTGAAAAGAACTAAGCGATGACTAAAAAAAGCTGTGAAAACACTCCAAGAATTTTGGAATATAAACAATGAAGGCCAAATTCTGTCCTTAATACTCATTTTGCAGCTTGTTAGGGGACCGTTGCCCTCCCTGGGTTCTTGTCACGTTGTCAGCAGACATAAAACAGAAGGCCAGAGTCCAAAGTGCGGGCAATGCAATGTCTATTGGACGTAACAAGGAAGCATAACCACAGCTCTGTACACCAATAGAGCTTTTCCTTTTCCCCTCCTCCTTCTTAGCAGACTTAATTATACCGGTAGTGCCCGCCCCTGGTACCACCCCTTATAATTTATGGTCATGTTCCATTTTGGAGGGTCTCGAGTCTGGAGGTTTCAGTACCACCTCTTTTGTACCCCATGGGAGGGGTAGGGAGTTAGGTTGTGTCCTGGCCAAAGCTACTTTTCTTTTGGCTTTTAGTGTTTCTTATACCTCGCCCCTCCCAACTGGTTGCTTGACCTTGTCTTGGGAAATGAGTCGATGCAGTTGTATATTAAACTCCCACCATATATCCAGCAACATTTTAGCTCTAGTTCTTAATTTTTTTTAGTACTAAAAAACCCATCTGGTTGTAGGCAGAAGCAACACACAGTGTCCTTGTTCCTTGTTCACATATGTTGATAAGGATATAAGGCACAAACAATTATATTTGAAAAACCTCAAAATTCTATCTCAGGCAAATAAACAGGCCTAAATACTATACTACCATCACTAACACGGCTCTTACTTGGATGGCTGCATATAAATGCACAACACCACTACAGATCTTTAAAAGGTGGAAATAACTATGAAAAATGGGATCCAACTGAGCAGAGTTCAAATGTAAATATCAGATGTATATCAGAAAAAAATTCCTAATTGTGAGATCCGCTGGAGTGGGGAATAGTTACTCACACGGGGAGTTTTTGGAGACTACATCATTTTGGTCCTTTAAAAAACAGAGCAGACAACAGCTTTGAAGTGACAAAGGGAAAATAACACAGTAGCTCTTTTCTGTCTCTGCTGTATACAGTGTGATTCTGTGAAATGACGTTTGTTGTCCTGTCGGAATGACACCTTGTTGGTGTATAGTAGGTTGAACCCAAATGTTCAAATCCTCACCAAAGGAGAAGTGGATTATTATATTATTAGGATATAGCACATACTTTGGATGGATTTTATTATGAGAATTACTGTCTGCCATTTTCAGAATGTATGTATTTGAAAATAGTTGATTCTATTTCTTTGTGGCCATCTTCTTGGTCACATTTGTTTTGGCTAAGTTTCTAAATGCTTCCTGAAGGAAAGGATCATAGAAATTATAGAAGTACAGGGCTGAAATGGATCTCAAGAGGTCATCTAATGCAGGATGAGTAAGTAGAATGTGAAAGGGACAGCTCATACTGTCTTCATCATAGACTTGAGTGAAAGATCCCGATTCCTGAATGTAGAAAAGAATGTGTTTTAAAAAGGATAGATTCTTATTTTATAAAAAAAAATGTTTAGAGAAGTTAAGCAACATAAGTGCAGGGGACTGGACTAGATGACTTCTTGAGGTCCCTTCCAGTTCTATGATTTCTTAGTATAGGGAGTGGAGAAAGTTGTTATATACACAGGGCCAGCTCCAGGCACCAGCGAAGGAAGCAGGTGCTTGGGGTGGCCAATGGAAAGGGGTCCCTCAGTCCCTCTCTTCCTGTTTGAGCCGCCGCTGAAGTGCGGCCAAAGAGGAAGAAAGAGAACGAAGGACCCGCTGCCGAATTGCTGCCGAAGAATGAAGTGGCGCGATTAAGCTACCGCTGAAGTGCTGCCGGTTGGCTGGCTTTCTTTCTTTCTTTTGCTTCATCACTTGGGGTGGCAAAAAAGCTGGAGCCGGCCCTATATATACAGCAAAAGTCTGCCTGACGTTTAATAAGAAAAAATCTGTCCTCTGGGACCAAAGGTTGTGAATTGGAAAGAATCTGTGCATGCAGGACAGGCTGAAATAGATGAACGATACTCTGATATTCCCATTGAATGAGGCTGGGGTTTATCAAAATCTAGCATGCCACTACTGAAATATTGTGTTTACCAAGTATTCTTTGATATGGGAACATTTTTAATAGCTGGGCTGCTGGTATTCATTCTTCAGTTCATACAAAATATGGCTGCATAAGCAAAATAAATACGTTTTTTAATATCCAGGCCTTGAGACCTTATTCATTTAAAACAAACATGCGACTGCAAATGTAGTTTTGCATAAGTAAAGTCTGCCAGATCTTTCCCTTTAATTGTTGTTTGTTATTTTTAGAATATTAATACCAAATGCTCATTTAGGAATCTGATTGTCTAACAATGGAAAAACCAGTGATACTGTGAATATGTAATTTTACAAATGGTATCAGTCTTCCAAAAAGAATAAATCAACCTGAAAATTGCTTTCCAATGAGCCTGCCTTAAATCTTGCTGAAGTCATTTACAGCTGTGCCAAGGGGTTGTAAAAAAGCTACCATATTGACTTCATAGCATTTTTTCACTTCTTTTGCAGAAGTGTAAATGATAACACAAGGTGTGAAACAACAGGGAATTGGATCCATTGAGACTAACTTCTATTGCCAGTAAATTTATCATTCCTTTGACTTCTAAACATTGTGTTAATTTTTCTCTTTCAATATTTGTTTTATTATTTCATTGAGAATCAAAAAGAGATTTGCAAATGATATTAAGTGTAGGATTTTTTAGTTTTATTTTTGAGGAAGATTGGCACTAGATTTAGTTTTCATAATTTTCTGGTACATTCTTAGTTCTCCATTAGTTCTGAAAAATAATTCAAGGTACAGTAATTGTATTTATAAAGTTCTCTAATATCCTAGGATGCACATCATCTAATTTGTATATTTTCAAATAATGTTCAAAAAGCACTGTTTATAGAACTGTTTTACTGTCTATACTGTTTACAGAGCTGCTCATCCTGTTCCCTTGTCTGACATAGTAGTCTATAGCACAGGCCTACTGGTACCCCATCTTGTGACTTAACAGTTAGCACTTTGATCCATAAGCATTCCAGGTTCTGTCCTTCTGAATTCTCAGTAACCCTAAAGCAGACTCTGGAGAACCAAGGTGGGAGAAGCATATTCCACAGGTGACAGCCCCTTGTGGAAAATACCTACAGCCTCTCATTTAAATCAAAGGGCCTGAGTTCAAACACCTCATTGGATTGTAGCACTACCTGTCATGGAGTAAGACATGCAAGATCTCGGAGATGCAAAAAAAAAATATTTTTCAAAGTCAAGCTGAATTAGTCAAATCCTCATTGGGCAAAAGTAGAGTCAAATTAATTGTTCGTATTTATCTTCCACCTGCATTTTTCACCTAGATTCTACATTGATTGACACTATAAATACCTTAGATTAGATCAAACCAATAGGCAATACTACCAGAATGCTGACCCATGAGAGGTCACAGAAGAGTGTGTGGAAGGTGAGCAGTGCTAAGAGAGATAAGTTCAGAGAATGTGAATTCAGTAAGGGAGAGAGTGAGCAATGCTTAATCCTAAATATTCTCTTTGTGCTGCACAGTTTATTAAAACATGGGAGGAGGGACACAGCTGACTGTGACAGGTACAAACTGGGTGATTGTACTGAGCAGGAGAGAACCTGGAAATGTTTGGGCAGATTGAAAATATAAAGCTTTTAATTAATTTATTTTGAGGCAAATTATACCTTTTACTTATGAGAAATCATGTTTAGACTAGAGGTGAGTCTCCCTAGGTTGGATCCATTGATGACTGATATTCTCTTTCTTTCTGTTTCCCGTTTATCTTCTCCTTCCCTCTTTAAGACCTTTTTCTCCACCACACTCCTTTTTTCTCTCCCTCCTTCCTCCCCCATATTCCACCCTTTCATCTTGGGACATCTTCCTCCCCACCCATCCTTTTTTCAAAGATCTCTGTCTTTCTCCTCATCTCACAGTCCCTTCTTTTTTATTTTCTTCTCCAGCCCCCTACTCTTCCTTCTAACAGTATCTCTTTCTTCCAGACTCTCTCCTCTCCGTCGTCTTTAGTGGTGTCTCTTCGTTCTTCTCCTTTCCAGGACTCTGTCTCCCTTTGCTGATGGTCCCAACCTCTCTTTCCCCTACACTATTTCATCCACTTCTGCAGACCATTGCTCTCTGCTCACAGTTTCCTTTCTGCTACTGCCTCTCATTTTTCTAGATCACTAATCAAATATGCTGTTCTCGATCTAACTAACCTTATAACTGATTCCCTTTGCCTTTACTCCCTGTCAGTCACTGAGGATCCCTTTGACAAGATGTTTCCCTCTGCTGTAGTGTTACAATTAAACTTATCTGAAGCTGAGTGCTAAAAATCCCCATTAGACAAATTTTGTAACTATGTGCAGTGGCATTCATCTTAATTAATCTACACAATCCCAAGAAATGATTATCATATCTGGAAGCATACTGGTGACCAGCCTGAAATTTCTTCTGCTGAACAAACATTGTGGAGGTGCTGTGTGTGTTTGGGGAGTGGGGACAAGTACTTGGCTATTGATTATACATATTTCATAATGACACGGACTGGTGATGTGATTGTCAGCCTTCAGATTGGGGTTGATTACTAGATCCATGCGGCGTGAATACTCAGTTAATGGAAAAAGAGGGAAAGAGGAAAACACCGTAGAGATATTCAAATTCCTCTTTTCCAGTCAGGAATAAGAATATTCTACGTTGTGGCATCTAGTGGCCTGTAGAAATAACTAGTGAGAGGGAGAGTCTTGTAGTGCTTCCTGTATCAAAATGCACAGTCTCTTTGATATGGCTTTTCAAAGTTCATTCAAGTCCATGCCCCCTCATTTTGGCAGGACTGATTTTATTATTGCTGATGCATGAGTGAGTGTCAAGTCTGATAGCATTTAAAAACTCCCCATATCAGTTGGTTCCACTACTGAGCCGTTTGAAGAGTTATACATATACCAATGTTTAGGCTAAATTTTCTCGGCTGTACCTTAAGCCTATTTCTTATTGCCCTGTTTTTATTGACTAGGAGTATGTGTATGTCTCGACTAGAATCACAGGGTGTTATTGCAGCTCAGGTAGACATACCTGAGCAAGCTTTAATCTTGCTAGTTTGGGTCCCAGAGCAGTGAAGCTGTGGCAGCATGCATTTAGAACCTTGGGTAATTACCCATGGGGCTAGCTCACACTGAAGTGTGTGCCACTGCAGCTTCTCTATTCCATGACATGAGCTTGCTAGATTAAAGCTAGTTTGGGTATGTCTACGCAAATTGCCATCGCGCCCGATAATTCCAGTATAGATGTACCCTAAGACTCGTGGTCCAAGAGAAGATTAGGTTAAAAACAAATAGTCAAAGCTTACTTGATCTTTTCCGTAGATGCCATTAACCCAGCCATTAAAACTATGTGTACATACTATTATAGTGGGAAATCCATGAAAAGCATAGTTAAAAGCATTGGATCACCCCTACTGTGCATTTTCTGTAATGATCTGCTGTTGATAGCTTAGACTGGAGATGGGCCCTCACTCCAAAATTTGGACCTGGATTTGATACTTTAAAATTCAGCACCCACAGATTCTGACTTCTGAAGAACACAGACATAGAGGGTGAAAAGATTCCCCCATGCTCTGAGGCCAGTTTAAATTCACAAGGAATCTAATGCATAGGATAAATGTCCAGCAAGGTTTAAAGGGCTGATCTCAGCTCAAAGCTCCAGTGTAGACCAGGAGAATTTTCCTTCTCAAACTCATATTTGACAATTAGTTTATCATTTCCCTGTGCATTTGGGCAGGAATCAACCATAATTCACATAGTGACCCAACTGATTTTTACAGGTTGTGAACTGAGTACTTTTGCCATAAGTGTGTATGACAGTCATTGAAGGTCTAGTATAGATGACATTTTTCTGAAGGTGAGTTCATACTGGAAGTGCTCACTGACCTTTATACCATAGAGGAGGTGTGGGTTCATGTCTTAGGGAGGATTGAGGCTTTTGGGACAGCTGTGATGAATAGTCACATCTGGCTTCAGGAGTATTTTTGATAATCTCAGACTGGCATACAGTAACCATCTGTTCATATCTATGCTTTTTTGGCACTGCTAGTGAAATGAGATTTCTATAATCTTCAAGTCACATGGGAGGATTTGGGTGGAAGGATGTATGCATGTGTCCAAATCCATGTACTTTCACAAGAAAAGAACTTTTATACCAAATCCACATGGGCACTTCATGGCTTACCTATTTCCCCCAAAAGGCCATGTAAGCTTAGGGCCAAATTCCTCCGGGACGTAGCTCCATTGGACTTAACCTGAATTACACCTGGAATGAATGTGATCCATAATGTCCTTAACACTTCAAGCTCTTTTGATAATGTACAAAAGAGAGAGAGAGAGTTTCTTTCTGTTTCCACTCAGTGTAATGTCATGTCTTTGTATAATACGTTTAAGCATGTCTGTCCTGTCACTTACCACTGATGCTTGCATGCTCTTCTTTAAGACTGGCACCCTAGAAGGATTACTCCTTTGCATCGTGCAGGTATTTAAACAGATAACTTCCACCACTCTTTAGTGGAACTGTGATTAGCTACTTGTCCTCCTATTCATGTCATCAATTTCTGCCCTGGGAGCAGATATTTACTTCTTAATAAGGAATTTGGGGTATTGCTCTACTCTTTAGTTTTAATTTTGCTTTTAAAGGATTGAAACCAGTTGTATAGAGAAACTCCATGTTAGTTTTTCTCTCTTCTTTTTGTTCTCGAGATACATCAATATTCCAGTTATTTGACCTGTCCATCGCTTTAATATAGCAAAGGTAGCAATCAAAGTAAATATTTCCATGTCTTTTCTTTTAGATAAAATTGAAGATGAATTAGAAATGACCACAGTGTGCTATCGTCCAGAAGGACTGGAACAGCTTGAAGCACAAACCAATTTCACAAAGAGGGAACTTCAAGTGCTTTACAGAGGATTTAAAAATGTAAGAACCAAAGCATTGCAATGAATGGGCTAGTGTATATTTCACCACCACCCCTCTGCTGTACAATATCCTAACTACTCACCTGTGTTCCATAGCTTTTATCCTGGTAACAATGATACAGAGATTCATTTTGGAGGCTTGGCCTTTTGAAGCAGGAGGATCTGAGTTGGCACAGCGAACTATACATGAGTAAAGCCTTATAAATATTTTTTCTTGGCATCATAATCTGCTTTAAACTAGAGTTGAATGAATATTCATCACGTGATTTACTCAGCAAATTTAGTTGGTTTGTCCTGATTCACATGGCAATTTCCTCAAATGCACTTGTGGGTTGAAATTACCTCACAATATTTTTTCTCACTTTTTTTAGCTCTTCGGATTGATCACAAAGAGTTTGCTTTAATAAGTTCTTGATATTAAAAACAGCTCTCTTGGTTAGTTGCTACATATGCTTGGATGCCATTTATAGGTCCCTACCAAATTCACAGTCCATTTTGGTCAATTTCACGGTCATGAGATTTTTAAAATTGTAAATTTAATGATTTCAGCTATTTAAATGTGAAATTTCACAGTGTTGTAATTGTAGGGATCCTGACCCAAAAAGGAGTTGTGGAGTGGTCATAAGGTTATTGTAGGGAGGGTTGTGGTACTGCTTTCCTTACTTGTGCAGTGCTGATGGCAGGGCCGCCCAGAGGATTCCGGGGGCCTGGGGTCTTCGGCGGCGGGGGGCCCTTCCGTTCCAGGACCCGCTGCCGAAGTGCCCCGAAGACCCACGGCGCCCCGCCGCCGAATTACCGCCGAAGCGGGACCCGCCGCCGAAGTGCAGCCCGGTCTTCAGCGGTAATTCGGCGGCGGGGGACCCGTACTGTGGGTCTTCGGGGCACTTCGGCGGCGGGTCCCGGAACGGAAGGGCCCCCCGCCGCCGAATTACCGCCGAAGACCGAGCTGAACTTCGGCGGCGGGTCCCGCTTCGGCAGTAATTCACCGGCGGGGGGTCCTTCCGCCCCGGAGCAGAAGGACCCCCCGCCGGCGAGGACTGGGAGCAGAAGAAGCTCCTGGGCCTGGCCCCGCAAGAGTTTTCCGGGCCCCCCCGGAGCGAGTGAAGGACCCCGCTCCAGGGGCCCCGAAAAACTCTTGTGGGGGTCCCTGTGGGGCCCGGGGCCTGGGGCAAATTGCCCCTCTTGCCCCCCCCCCCCCGGGAGGCCCTGGCTGATGTTGGCGGCCGGCCTTCAGAGCTGGGCAGCTGGAAAGCGGTGGCTGCTGGCCAGGAGCCCAGCTCTGAAGGCAGAGCCGCCACCAGCAGCAGTGCAGAAGTAAGGATAGCATGGTATGGTATTGCCGCCCTTACTTCTGCGCTGCTGCCTGCAGAGCTGGGCCCTTAGTCAGCAGCCACCATTCTCTGGCCACCCAACTCTGAAGGCAGTGCAGAAGTAAGGGTGGCAGTACTGTGAACCCCCTAAAATAACCTTGCACCCCTCCTCCCCGCAACTCCCTTTTGGTTCAGGACTCCCAATTTGAGAAACGCTGTTCTACCTCGTGAAATCTGTATAGTATAAGGTAAAAGAACACGAAAGACCAAATTTCATGGGAGGAGACCAGATTTCACAGTCCATGACGCATTTTTCATGGTCATGAATTTGGCAGTCCCTACCCATATACTAACACATTATTAACTATTTGAATATATATCAACATTTCTCTTGTATAGGCAGGGCTGCCCGGGGGGGGGGAAGCGGGGGAGGAAGTGGGGCAATTTGCCCCAGGCCCCGGGCCCTGCAGGGGCCCCGCGAGCCACTCCGGGTTTTCGGTGGCACTTCGGCAGTGGGCCCTTCACTCGCTCCAGGTCTTCGGTGGCGGGTCCTTCAGTGCAGCGGAAGACTCGGAGCAAGAGAAGGACCTGCTGCTGAAGTGCTGCCAAAGCCTCAGAGCGCCACCCGGTGAGTACAAGCGCCACAAGCAGCGGAAAAAAAAGCCGCGATCGGCGGCACTTAGGCTGCTCTACCGCCGCCTCTTCATTCTTCAGCGGCAATTCGGCGGTGGGTCCTTCCTTCCGAGAGGGACCCACTGCTGAATTGCCGCCAAAGACCCAGCCATGCCCCAGGCCCCCTGAATCTTCTGGGCAGTCCTGTGTATAGGTCATAACTGTGACGGCGGAGCCAGGCAGCTCTCCCACCCCCTGCTATGTCAAATACTGCCCTATCTCATTACAAATATCCTGTCCAGTGCTAAGAGATCACACAAGCAAGCTTGATAATCCCTTTCCACAAGCATTAATTAGAGCAGTGGTTCCCAAACTTGTTCTTCCGCTTGTGCAGGGAAAGCCCCTGGCGGGCCGGGCCGGTTTGTGTATCTGCCGCGTCCGCAGGTTCGGCCGATCACGGCTCCCAGTGGCCGCGATTCGCTGCTTCGGGCCAATGGGAGCTGCTGGAAGCAGCACGGGCCAAGGGACTTACTGGCCGCCGCTTCCAGCAGCTCCCATTGGCCCGGAGCAGCGAACCGCTGCCACTGGGAGCAGTGATCGTCCAAACCTGCGGACGCGGCAGGTACACAAAGTGGCCCGGCCCGCCAGGGGCTTTCCCTGCATAAGTGGCAGAACAAGTTTGGGAACCACTGAATAAGAGTAACACTTTGTTAGTGGAGTACTCGCAGACAGTAAAAACAAGATGTGCAGGCCTAGGAGAAAATACATTTTTAAATCCAAATGAATACTCTGAGCTTTTTTTGACATAATGCCACCACAGGTCTGTGAAGAAAACTTTGTCTACACATAGATCTCCCCTGATTCCAGCCATTTGCATAGCTACGCTGGTACACCCCCTTCATGTGGCTTAGTGTTATTTGCACTGTTGATATTTACTCCAAGGTTTGGCAGAGGTGAGATCCACTAGTACAAATCGCAGCTTTACTATTGTAAATCCATAGTGTTGATGGGTAAAGTTGCATCAGTGGCTGGCACTGGAGCAGATCCCCAGAACCCTTAAGTACAGCAATCATACTTCATACTAAGATTCTACATATGCAAGTTTAATCAATGGTAGATGTTGTTAGCACATTACATACATGAGTAGGTTGTTTTATAGACCATTATAAGCATATTAGTAGAAGGTATTGTAGATGGTTATAAGCCATGGCTGGTAAGCAAAGTTTTGGACTCTCTAATAATTATTCAATTATGTATTAACACATCTATTAATAATTTATTAACTGTAAGTAGGACTTTCACCTTAATATAAAAGATGACTGCTCTGTCTCTCTCTGTGCCCCATTCCTGTTGTCTCTGCTCTCCTCTACCCACGTACATGCCCACAAAGTCTCACACTTTCTCTGCTCATTTGATTCAGGATGCAATCAAATTCACTTATGATAAAGTACATCAAATGTCTCCACCAAACAGATATGTTCTTTATAATATAAAGTAAATTTCACTCTACACTGATCATATATTTTCATTAACATTTCTCCTTTCATAGAGTGTTTTGCCATATATTTGCCACAGGAAGTAAATGTCTTTTGCATGTGTATTTCCCTCTTATCTATCCATGCGTGGTTACTTTTTTTAATATATAGCTTACCTTCGTAATATGTAGATTTTCTGGGACAGAGTTGGGCTGAATTATTAGTTGTCTCATTTAGTTGAGTTTTCAAAGAAAAAAATATAGCTCTTCATAAATTTCACATGCAGCATATACACAATGGGCCATATGCTGTGGTAACTTACACCCTACCCATTCTAATTGATTTAAGTGGAAAATCTGGCTCACTGTCAGTAGTATCTCCTAACCTGCCTGTCCCATGGAAATTCCAGTTTGCAAGCCCTGGCTGCTGGCACATGAAAGCTCTGTGGGACTGAGCCCGATCTCGTAGATCAGTGATGCTCAGATTACAGTGGTTCAGGAGCTAAATTACTGATCAACATTACCCTAAAGAGCCACAGTAGTGTGAATTCATTGTTTCATTTACTGTGGTATTATATATTCGTATTTAGACAATATGATGGGAAATATTTAGTGTGTTTGTGTGTGTATATAGATAGATAAAGATATAGATATATATTATTCTCACAGGAAAATGACTGACCAAGTATTATTTTATGAGCTACAATTGGTTAATAACATAGTAAAAGCATTCTCATTGGTTGTTAACTTAGACTGGTTAATCATTTAAATCACACGGTATTTTAATATCATGTTGAAAAGAGCTGCAGGAGACACATTAAAGAGCCACTTGCACCTCACAAGCCTCAATCTGAGTACCACCATGTTAGATTCTTGTTACCAAAGGTAATCCCATAGAAGTCAAGCACTACTCCACCGCTAAGTATTACTCTCAGGAGCAAGGGTTTGTGGAATCAGTTTCTGAGTCTGCCTAGCTACAGAGGCAGCTCCCATTTTGAGGAAGAACCTAACCCCAACCTACAACTGCAGAATGCTGCTTGTGGGTGGAATCTGTCTGTCCACAGCCCATTGGCTGCATTCTAACTTGTGAATTCTGTTGAAATCAAACCAATTACCCTGGGCTGGATGGTGCTCTGAGCAAGGGGCAGGGCCGGCCCACAGCATTTTGGCATTTGATGTGGGGAGCTCAAATGATGCCCCCCAAACCCTCTCACTTGGGCCAAAACTTTGAAAGGTGTCAATTCTGCCTTCTTCTTGTTCTACGTCTCTCATGGTACTGCTCTGCTACCTATCCCAATAAAGGAAAACTAACAACTTAAATGTCTTGTTAAAAAAGTTTAAGTAACACTTAACTTTCAAACACCTGAACAGCAAATGTAACTTTTCTTGTCTGCATAGTAAACACTGGCATTTTTATCTGTTTAAATAATCAAAGTGGTGTTTTCTGTGCCTTCTTAGTTGTAAAGATTTGAACTGCTTCCTGAAGGTCCACAGTCTGGGCCAGCTCATGCTCTATTGAGATGGTTGCAAGGCCACCCAGCCTCTCCTGTGTCATTGTGGAGCGTAGATGTGTTTTTATTAACTTCAGCTTGGAGAAGCTGCGTTCTCCACTGGCAACTGTTACAGGAAGTGTTAGAAGTATGCGCAGAACAACAAAAGCATTTGGAAAGAGGGTGGTCATCTTTTTTGTGCACATATATTCCAGAACAGCCTTTGGAGTTGATCCTGCTGAAATGTATCTTGAAAGGATTTCAGTTCATCACCTAAATCACTTGCATCAATATCGCGCATGTCATCATGTGTCATCACTGTCTCTAGTGCCCTGCACTGCTGGTGTAGGTTTTCTTCAAGTATAGTGAGGAGTTTTGTAATATCATATAACATCCCAAATATACTGCTGTGTTCCCTGAGCTGCATAAAACGTTCTTCAACTGACTGTATTGCACAATCTAGCACCTGGTTAAAGAATTCAACTTTGAATGTTGTTTGGGGTCTCTTATGGGATTATCCCGTGCCTCATAATCAAAATGTCTTCTTCTTTGGTAACACTTAAATTCTTCAATGGGTGGAAAAATAGCTTCAGTGTGAAGTTCCTCTGCCAACTTCTGTGCACTCTTCAGAACATTTTGAAATCCCTCATCTGACTGGTAAGACTGTAGGTATGACTTTGGTTTGTCCAGTTGTTCCATTGCTCCAGATGTATCAAGGTCAACACCTTGGAGTCTCTTGCTTACAACATTTATTTCAAACAGTATGTCATGCCACAACACTAAGCCAGACAGAAATTTGAAGTTATGTATGTTTCTGGTGATTCCATTTCCCTCTGCCACTGTTCTTCCACGAACAGTTCCTGTCATAGCATTATCCTCCATAATGGCAATTATGGCATCATCTATCTTCCCAATTTGGTGTTTGATAGGCTTTATCACCTCCACTTGATTTTCCCATCCTGTGGCACTCAGTGGTTTCAGTGTAGAGAGGATGTTCCCAGATGTTGCTTCAAAATTTTCCATTGATGAGTTGATGCAGAGAAAACATACATAGATGCTTTGAATTACATTAAAAAATTCAGCAGTCTCACTAGAAGCTGATGCTGCATCACTGACCACCAAGTTCAATGAATGAGAACTGCATGGGACAAAAAAAGCTCGAGGGGTTTAACTCTCGGATCCATGTCTGCACTCCTCTGTTCTTTCCTCTCATGTTGGCACCATTATCGTAGCCCTGACCTCTCAGGTCAGCTATCACAATTCCCGTATCTTCCAGGTTTTTAAGAAACACATTTGTCATACCAGCTCCTGTAGTATCATCAATGACAATACATTCTAGAAAATGCTCTCTGACAGTCACCATTCCAGGGACATTTTCACTAGGTTCTGTTGTTGTTACAAAATGCACCATTAAAGTCATTTGTTCCGTATGGCTGCTGTCAGGTGTGCAGTCCAGAATAACAGTAATATCTTGCTGACTTCAGATCTGCCACAATCTTCTTTTGTTGCCAGTAACTGTATGATCTCATTTTGAATGGTTTTTCCAAGGTAGCGGTGTGTATACATTTCTTGGGTGGTGACTCTTCTTAGATGCTCCTGGAGTACAGCATCAAACTCAGCCATCAGCTCCACAATTTTAAGGACGTTTCCATTGTTTGGCACATACAGCTGATCTGAAGTGCCACACAGTGTTAGGTTTTGGGTAGCAAGCATTCCCACAATGGCAATGAGCCTTTTCAGAACATTTTGCCAGTAAAGAGACTCTGATACAATCTTCTCTTGATGCTGATCATCTATGGTGGCCTTTAACCTTAGTCTCATCTCAAGCTCTTTCCACCTATGGAATGCTCTCTGGTGATTTGCTGTCTTCTCATGACATGCCAGATTTCTAGCCAGATTTTTCCAGTCCTTTGTTCCTGTAGAATCCAATGTGGCTGGAACATTAGACTGGAAGAGTTTGCAACAAAAACAGTATGCAGCATTCTGGGGTTTTGAGTATATAAGCCGTGGCGTCTCCACTTTGTCACCGTTGGGGATTTCACATCAGGAATGTGTTGGATGGAAACTTCTATCTTCATTGTCTTTGGGGAACATGAAGTTTTTCACTTGCTGTGGCCCATGCAATACAAGGAAGTCCCTCAGGCTACTGCTCAAGTGGGTCCACAGTTCTGGATCATCTAGACTTAAGGAACTAAACTCAGCAGCAGCCGTTTCTTGCACCTCCACCACACTTTTCTGTGATCTACACTTTTCTTCAAGAATGTGCATGGTTACATCCATTTGAGATGGAGATATGGATGCTGCAGTAGCTGCCAAGTCACCTGCACTCTGACTAACTGGAAGATCAGGCATCTCCTCACCACTCACATCCTCACTGGGGTTGGAAGCCTCACCATGAACATTTGTGTCTATGTATCTCAGGAGAGCACCTTCCTGCTTAGATAGAAAAGCTTCCTTTGCTTTCTTTCTTTTTCTGAATGCTACCCCAGAGGGGCATTTTCTTCGTTCGCTCATGATTGCTGTTCTGTTCCAGCTATAGTGGCTCTCAACACTCAGTTGAAGGGAAAAAGTAAGCAGGCTGGTAGCAGGGCCTGAGTGAGGGAAGATATCCATGTCTTAAGGGCCTAACTGGCCCCTACTACTTCAGTTGACTGCCTGTTCTCCTCAAGTGGGTTCAGGGAAGCAGCAGGAAACAGGAAGCTCCCTGAGAAGCTGGTGTTAATCAGTCCAGGCTCTTGGGGTGCTAGAGAGGTACATAAGAGACTCCTCCTCCTCTCTCTCCCTGCAGCTCCTGCTGCTTTCTGTTATTCCCTCTCACCTTTTCTTCTGTCTGCCTGTTATGTCTCTTGTGCCATCCCTCCTCCAGCACAGCACTCCACCATGTCTGTGCATCTAGAGCAGAGAGAATACATATGCACCAGCAGCAGACACAATTTTCTACACTCTGGGTCCTAGTGGTGCCCCCCCACCGTCTGGCACCTGAGGCGGCCTCCTCAGTTTGCCTCATGGTAAGGCAAACCCTGCCAAGGGGTGCTGTGCAAGCTGCCTCACCTCAGCACTTGCCCTAAGAGGCACGTGTACCTGACAAACCAGTATGAGCCACAGTTGCTCCAGAGGGTGGGGAAGCAAGTTACTGCACTGTTACTTGAAAAGATGCAGTTCACTTCCTCCACCCCAGCTGGACAGCATGTGTAGGGTGGTGTGGCCAAAATGACGTCAGTTGCTGCCCATTTGAATGCAGGGAGAATATTAAAGGTTGGAGGAAGGGTGTACTCTACAACAGACCCAAGATCTGAGTGATAAGATGTAAGGTAAACCCATATTTCCCTGCTCAGTTGAGTAAGCCAAAGACAGAACCTAGCCTTCAATTTCTCTGTGTAATTTTTCCCCATTAAAGGTATGTTTTACTTCATTCTAAATACATTACAAAACACTTTTTCCTGTATTGGCCACAGGAGATCAGGAATTGTTGTATACCTCTAAGGTCTCTGAAATACCTTGTTATATTGGCTGCAAAATCTGCGTGTGTTCAACTTCACTGAATTTTATTGCTTATCAGTGTAAGCGATTGGGCCACGTGCACTGTAAAATGGACAGGTACTGCAAATTAATAGCAAATTTCAGCATGGCAGCGCTGTCAATGCATCTGATTCTTGGCCCTGCCACTTCTGTGTTCAAAGACTAATCGTGCTATTGTTTTGCAATATGGAGAAAGTACCACTCTGGGCAAAAATAATGATTAGCAAGTTCATTTAATCAGTGACTTAGCCCATTTTCTAAGTTCAGCATCATTGAAGGTCTTGCTATTAATTCACATTGCCAACACAATCATGTTTTGCTCCAGGACAAAGCAATATTAGGACAAAGCAATATTAATGATATGCTTTTCTTCTGCTAAGCGCTCAGTGTGCTTAAAGTATTAATATGTTGTGTTTCAGACAAAACAAAAGGGCAGCTTTAGAGTTTTTCAATAAATCATCATTGCGATGGGATGGGTAATTATACATGGCAGGCTCACTGACTCAGCTGTTCCCCTATTTCCTATAGCTTTTAGCCATCTGTTTTTTGTGATGGTGTTATAGTGCCATCTGGAGATTCAAATCCCCAGTGGATATATGGTCACTTTTCTATATCTTGCTTACACTTATTCCCTTTTCTTGGATGATTGTGGTGGTCCTGCTTAATTTACATGATGGCACCTAGCTGTTATGATGATGGGTGCTTTACAAGTGCATGTAATGGGCCAGATTGTCTGCTACATCCAATTTAAACTGGGTGAAGTAAATGGGAGTAGAGGACTATCAAGAAGTGACTCATGGATACCCTGCTTGGCCCTAAATCCATTTTAGAGCATCCTGGAGGCTGCTCTAACCTGAGCCAGTGTATTACCCCCTCCTCTCCAAGCTCATCATCAGAAGCAAAATCTCCACAGGCCAGGACCCAACAACTTAAAGTAGCACCAGACACTGCCAGAAGAACAGATACAAACCCTGCAGCCATATCTCCACTCCTATGATTTCTTTCTTTTCTTTTCTTTTCTTTTTTTGTTCAAAAATGTACATGCCATTATTTTCATCCTACAAATATAATTTTAAAACAGCTTAAAAAGGTAGGAACTGATCAGTTGTCACTCTACATTTTATAATTGTAAATGCTTCTCTGAAGACTCTCCTCTAACCTCTTCCTTTTCCACAATAAATTAACAATCCTGGCTTGATAAAAGTCCCAGCCTGCCACTAGCCCCCTTTGTGATTGACATGCTGCTGTGAAAGACTGTAAAGACTAGAAACTGCTGCTGTGGGTGCTCACTGTGTCAATGCTTCTATAAGAAGCAGCTCGTGCTGTGACAGCAGTTCTGGCCTGCATGCATGATTACACTTTCTGAATTCCCACATGGTTATTTTTTGCTTCTGAAACTCCATCTGGAAGCTGTGTAAGGCTTTGAATCAAACCTTGAGGAATGCTTCAGAAAGGCATTGCTGCCATTGATCATCCTGTTTCAGCTTTCTGTAACTGGATTGTGTTCAGATGCGTATGCTAGTGCCAATTCATTTGCACTTAATTGATCACAATTTTGTTTTATAAGAGCCAAATAATGCTCAAGAGTCTTCATTAGTGCTTCAACGTGACTTAATCAAGCTGACTTAAAAGATGAAGCTCTTGTGAAACAAAGCAGGTGTACCCCATGCTCAGTTTAAATTCCACGGTAGGCAGCAAAAGTTGACCTACTCAAGAATAGTTTCAGCACTTTGGTTCATGCTGAAAGGAATTGGTGTTCCAGATGCAGGATATTTACACTGGTACTGGTATGAGAGTACATGTGGCTTTGGTAGGAGGAGGGATAGCTCAGTGGTTTGACCACTGGCCTGCTAAACCCAGGGTTGTGAGCTCAGTGCTTGAGAGGGCCACTTAGGGATCTAGGGCAAAATCAATACTTGGTCCTGCTAGTGAAGAGCAGGGGGCTGGACTCAATGACCTTTTGGGGTCCCTTCCAGTTCCAGGAGATAGGATATCTCCAATTATTTTTTTTCATACTTTTGCCACATTTCTACACAACCTGTGGTGTGCAGCAAGGATACATTCTCACCCCAGCACTATTCTGTCACCCATCAACTAGATATTAGGACTTGCCACTCCACACATCGGAATCAAGGTTGGTCAAAAAGCATTCACTGACCAAGACTATGCCAATGACGCTGCTTTGCTGTGGAGAAGTCAAATAACTTCAGCCCCACCCTCCAAGGTCTGCAGGACACCACCTACATTATGGGTTGAACGTCTCATAGCAATAGACCAAGCTACAGAACTTTGGAGCTGGGCCACCAGAAGCCCTACTGCAGGTGGGGTTGAGTACCGTGGAGAGCACTGATGAGTTAATCTGCCTAGGCTGCAAGCAAAGTTCAAACGGTCACAGCAAACTGGACTTTCTTTGACAAATAGGTCTCAATGCCTTCTGCACAAAGTCCACGTCTCACTTATGGATACAGCAAAGTCTTTGCAATGAGACAAAGCTCAGGATTGGTCAAACCTGTGTACCACATGTATTGCTGTATGGGTCAGAAACTTGGACCCACTTACACACAGAGTTGAGGGGGCTAGAGGCATTTCATATGTTCTGTCAGCGCCAAATAGGGTGACCAGATAGCAAGTGTGAAAAATCAGGATGGGGTTCAGGGGGTTAGTAGGCGTCTATATAAGAAAAAGCCACGAATATCGGGACTGCCCCTATAAAATTGGGACATCAGGTCACCCTAATGCCAAATCCTGAGCATGAAGCGGGTTGACTTTGTGAGAAATGTCATAATATTGCAGCGATCTGGCCTTCCTTCAGTCGCTCATTATATTCAAAAGTGGCATTGCAGGCTCTTCGGCCTTGTTTCCAGGATGGATAAAAACACCCCAGTACACTGTGCTCTTCAGCTCCCCATTGACACATGAAGAAGTGCATGCCCTGACCCTTCCTGGCGCCACCTAGAGGGCGGCCCCAGAGATTTACTGATTTGCAGGATTCAGCCAGATTTGGGAACTTCACTGCACAATTCCTGGTGTGATGCCATCAGCAGTGGTCATTGTTACTGGTACAATAGTCCTCAGGACATTGTGTGTGTTTGATGTTTGCAAGGCTAAGATTTTATCACAGCTATTTTTAGTATAAAGTTATGGACATGTCACAGGCAATAAACAAAACTTCACGGAGCCTGTGACCCATCTGTGACTTTACTAAAAATAACCTGGGGGCAGGACTAGGTAGTGGGGAGGAATGGAGTCCCATGCGGGGGGATTGACAGGACAAGCCCCCCACTAGCAGCTGCAGTGGCGGGGGTCGGGGTGCAGCCATAGGGGGCACACAGTCCCCACTCCATAGCTGGCCGCAGCTACAGGAAAGAGGTGCGTGGCCTCGGCTGCAGCCTCCAGCAAGCCCAGCACAGGCAGGGAGCTAGGGGACACTTGGCTCTGGGAAGCTGTGAGGGGGGCACACAGCCCCTGGTGCAGCCCCTGGGGAAAGCTGAGGGGCTGGGGCTCACAGCCCTGGCTGCAGCCCCTGCCAAGCCTGGGATGCCATGGGGCTGGGGTGTGCGGCCCCAGCTGCAGACTCCCGCCAAGCCCAAGGACGCTGCAAGGCTAGGGTGTGTGACCCCAGCTGCAGCCCCTGCCAACCCTGCGACACCACGGGGCTGGGATGCACGGCCCCGGCTGCAGCCCCTGGCAGAAACCACAGGGCTGGGGCTGCAGGGTCCTGGTTCCAGACAGCCCCAGTTGCAGAGCAGGGGTTCACAGTCCCACCTCTGTCTCCTGAGGCCCTAGATGTCACAGAGGTCCGGTAAAGTCACAGAATCTGTGACTGCCATGACCTCCGTGACTAAATCATAGCCTTAATGATTTGATCATTTGGATAGTTTCTTGCCAGTATTAATGCACAGTCTTTTAGTCTAGTAAGGAGTTACAGTACTATTTGCAGGGCTAAATGCTGCTCTATTTACGACAGTGGGAACGTTACCTTTGACTTGAATGGCAATGGATTAACTTCTAGCTGAACATTGCTTCTTTTTTATTTGCACTCTTACATATCTAACAAGGTGTCTGAATCCATGGAAGAATGAGAAAAGTGACCACTAGTGGCTTTGTTTTTTAAGGTGCTGAAACCAAATGCACTTTTTCAAGAAGCCCACTAACTACTGAACATAAAAAATACCACAGGGCAAGTGTGAAAATCCAGCATCTTGTATTGCTTTTGAAATGCTAGACCACTAAAGAGCTGAGTTCACATAAAGAGAACCACTACAGCAGTTGCAATTCTTTTTGCTGTTTGAATAAGAAATTGACTTTGCGTATTACTTTCAAGGATAGTCAAGTGATGTCAAATGATGACTAGCAAGTGCTTAGAATGGATGAAAAGAAAAAAAAACCTAGCAGTGTTCAAAAGTAAGTATACACTGGGACTATGTATATACCAAGGAGCACTAAGAAGTCAACATTTATCTCCACTGAAATAGAAGACAGTCGTTCCTGTCATCTCAGTTATCTCATCATGGGTAACAACAGCTCTGGATTGTACTGACATTGTCTCTTTCCGTACAGCTTTGGAATTTAAATTAGAATTTGTAAACCCTCAGATTTTGTTACCTTCACTTCTGTTTCCAGGGGCTAAAATTTATTGTCGGGATTATATTCTGTTGGAACACTAGATTTTCATATGGTTCTTGGTTTCAGTCTTCAAAGATGTGATTTTGCAGATGACGCTAAAGCATTGCTTTATACCAGATCTATTAGCCATCACCACTACAACTGGACTGACATTCCCACTGAAAGGAAGACCAGAACATTTGGAATATGGGCTGATGGTTTTGTAATTTTGTTTTTTTCGTTATTTAACATTAAAGAAAATATTTTTTGCAGTCAACAACTGATTTCCTTAACTACCCAGAACCCTTCACAAATCAGTAGATCAACTATAAAAGGCCCAGCCATTTTAGATTCATACAATCAATCCCCCAAAAAATAAGACTTTAAAAGTGTTTCTGAATGGCTTGTTTCCCTTAGGAGAGCATCCCACTACCCTGCGTCCTACCTTTCTTTTTATGTAGGCTGCTGACTGCAAATTCAACACAACTGGAATAAGACCAGTTGATTGCAGTTTAATCTTGCCCCTTGTTTATACCCACTATGAAAGCTGGCTAAATCTAGGAGTATAAATAGGCTACTCTGAACATGAGAAAGATAAGGTGGGTGAGGTAATATCTTTTATTGGATCAACTTCTGTTGGTGAAAGAGACAAGCTTTTGAGCTACACAGAGCTCTTCTTCAAGTCTGGGAAATGTACTCAGAGGGTATGCACACACTGCAATTAAAAACCCACAGCTGGCTGTGCCAGCTGACTCGGGCTGGGACTGCAGGACTGTTTAATTGCAGCCAGGCTGTTTCAGTACAATGTAGACTTTGGGGCTGGGCTGCAGCCTGAGCTCTGAAACCCTCCCACCTCACAGGTTCCTAGAGCCCAGGCTCCAACCTGAGCCTGGAAGCCTACACTGCAATTAAGCAGCCCTTTACCCTGTGCCCTGCGAGCCCAAGTCAGCCAGCACAGGCCAGCCTCGGGTATCAAATTGCAGTGTAGACGTATCCAGAGTGTCACAGCTAAATAAAAGGTGGAACAGATTGTTCAGCATAAATAGTGAACACATTTCAAGGGACCATTCAAGGTGAAGTGGCCCATTAACACTTCTCCAGTGACGGTGAGGGGGGAGGGGGGAGGAATGAGAGGAAGAATAAAGGAGAAAAAAAGCAGGGTGGAAGGGGTAAGTGATTGTTGTACTAAATCATAAATCTGTTGTTTCTATTCAGTCCATGATTTTTAGTACCTTTCAGAATTACGAATTTAAGATCCTAGACTTGTGTTTTGACAGTGTTGTGCAGGTTTCCTTTCAGGATGAGGTCTGGGGTCAGATACAGAGTGTGTGTTTTGTGAAAAAAGTGTTCACCCACAGGTGATGTGGCGTTTTGGCTTTTATCATTCTTCTGTGTGTGTTCATTCGCGAGCATAGGGATTGTCTGGTTCACCCACATAGTTGTTATTGGAGCATTTATTGTTGTGATAGCATGTGAACTATCCTGGATCTTGAAAGGTGTGTTGTGGGGGTGCTGAATATCATAGGAGAGGAGATATGGCTGCAGGGTTTGTATCTGTTTTTCTGGCAGTGTCTGATGCTACTTTAAGTTGTTGAGTCCTGGCCTGTGGAGATTTTGCTTCTGATGATGAGCTTGGAGAGGTCGGGGGTAATAAACTGGCTCAGGTTAGAGCAGCCTCCGGGATGCTCTAAAATGGATTTAGGGCCAAGCAGAGTAACCGTGAGTCACTTCTTGATAGTCCTCTACTCCCATTTACTTCACCCAGTTTAAACTGGATGTAGCAGACAATCCATCCCATTATATGCACTTCTTAATTTATCATGGAAAAGGAAGCATTAGAGGAGAGGCTTCAGAGAAGCATTTACAATTATAAAAGGTAGAGTGACAACTGATCAGTTCCTACATTTTTAAGCTGTTTTAAAATTATATTTGCTGGATGAAAATAATGGCAGGTAAGTTTTTGAACAAAAAAAAAAAAGAAAGAAATCTTCACATAATGTAGCCAACCTGCAGAACTCAGTGCTGTAGGACAGTGGTTCTCAAAGTCGGTCTGCCGCTTGTTCAGGGAAAGCCCCTGGCTGGCCGGGCCTGTTTGTTTACCTGCCGTGTCCACAGGTTCGGCCGATCGTGGCTCCCACTGACCACAGTTCACCGCTCCAGGCCAATGGGGGCTGCAGAAAGGGAGGCCAGCACATCCCTCGGCCCGCGCCACTTCCACAGCCCCCATTGGCCTGGAGCAGCAAACTGCAGCCAGTGGGAGCCGAGATCGGCCAAACCTGTGGACAGGGCAGGTAAACAAACTGGCCCAGCCAGGCAGGGGCTTTCCCTGAACAAGCGACGGATTGACTTTGAGAACCACTGGTGTAGGAGGCTTAGTCACATACTGGAAGGTGGTTGAAGTTGAGAAAGAATGGTTAATTTAATGATCAATATGTTTGAAGATATGTTTATTGCCTACAATAAAGGAAATTAGGTTCTTTAGGGCATACATTTATCATTTTAGGGGGCAGGAAGGAATTTATTTCCCTGGAATTACTATTGGTGGAAACATATCTCGAAGAACACCAGTTACAAAAAAAGGTAACTGTCTTTTCTTCTTTGAATGATTGCTCATGTCCATGCCAATGTAGGTGACTCCGAAGCAGGACCATGAGAGGCAGGTAGGAGTTCATGGACGTGTTGATTGCAACACAGCTCTGCCAAAGCCAGCATCATCTCTTGCTTGCTGGGTGATGGAATAATGGGTCGTGAACGTGTGTATCAAAGACCACGTCATGGTGCTGCAGATGTCCTGAATAAGGACATACGCAAAGAAGGCCGCCAAGGACACTTGAGCCCTGATTGAGTGGGCCTTCGCTATAGGCAGTGGCTCAGCCTGAGCCAGATCATAACAGGTCCGAATGCAGGTGGTGATCCTCTGCCAGGACACCGTGAGGCCCTTCAACCTATTCACTGTTGTGATAAAGAGCCGGGCCTTCAGAAAAGGGCAAGAAAAATTATATGGGGCATGGAGCGTCTGCCATATGAGGAGAGATTAATGAGACTGGCACTTTTCAGCCTGGAAAAAAAACAACTAAGGGGGATATGACAGAGGTCTATAAAATCATGTCTGATGTGGAGAAAGTAAATAAGGAAGTGTTATTTACTCCTCTCATAACACAAGAACTACGAGTCACCAAATGAAATTAATAGGCAGCAGGTTTAAAACAAACAAAAGGAAGTATTTTTTCACACAACACACAGTCAACCTGTGGAACTCCTTGCCAAAGGATTTTGTGAAGGCCAAGACTATAACAGGGTTCAATAAAGAACTAGATACATTCATGGAGGATAGGTCTATCAATGGCCATTAGCCAGGATGGTATCCCTAGCCTCCGTTTGCCAGAAGCTGGGAATGAACGACAGGGGATGGATCACTTGATACCTGTTCTGTTCATTCCCTCTGGGGCACCTGGCATTGGCCACTGTTGGAAGATGGGATACTGGGCTAGATGGACCTTTGGTCTGACCCAGTATGGCCGTTCTTATGTTCTTCTTATGTTCATACTTGGAAACGAAGTCAAAATGACCTGAGTTTTCTGGATTAGCCTTTAAATACCAAAGGGCTAAAAGCTTTTCAATCAGGCCATATGTGGGCAAGCGCTAGATGTGCTGGGGGGGTGGGGTTGAGTGTGCCAGGGGATGTGTGTGTAAATAAGGTGCAGGTTTATAAGCCATGTTTTGAGATTTTTGCCTTCACTGTCATAAGGCACCCACTGGTAAATTTCTCTTTTGAATCATTGCTTATCAATAGAGATGGGCTGGTTTACAAATCTTGTTTTCCAATGTAGATGGGCATATGGATTTGGGGATTAGAATGAGACCCCTATTTTTTTTGTTGCAGAGCAGGAAAATATGAGAGGGGTGGATAATTTTTGCTGTAACTAAATATTTAGGCCACTTCAAGTGGCTTTTAGAGTTCTGAAAGACACAAAAATGGGAGAAAGAAACATAAAACAGCCCACTTCAAAAGAAATCACCAGTAGCTGTTTTATTAGGAGCTTCTCACTTAGGGCTGGTCCACACTAAGAAGCGGGGTCGAACTAGGGTACACAAATTCAGCTACGTGAATAGCGTAGCTGAATTCGAAGTATCCTAGTTCGAACTACTTACCCGTCCAGACGCCGCGGAATCGAAGTCCGCGGCTCCAAGGTCGACTCCGCCACCGCCGTTTGCAGTGGTGGAGTACCGGAGTCGACCGCAGCGCTTCTGGAGTTCAAACTATCGCATCCAGATTAGACGCGATAGTTCGAACTCCAAGAAGTCGAACTCACCGTGTCGACCCGGCTGGTAAGTGTAGACTAGCCCTTAGAAGATGCTGGTCTAACTGGGAAGTTTGCCATACAGTTGCTATATTTAGCAAGCATCGTTCAGTCTCTGCAAAAAGGAAAAAACAAGGCCCTGATCTTGCTGCCAATGAAGTGAGATACAAGATGGGCTTTTATTCTTTGCTGGAAGCCTAATTCTGTAAGGTGCTGAACACTCCTGTGGGAGCATTCAGCACCTGAAAGGAGGAGATCTCATGCTGAGTTTGAGGGTTGATTTTTGTGGCACTCGAGCTAGAGTATGGAGAGGACAAATGTCATGACATTCAGACAGAATTAAATATGAATTCAGGTCATTGAAAGGCTGGTTTCTTTTTATTTCATTGAAATCTGTCCTAAATTACTGACATCCAGATAGTGGGTGGATCAGTTTTAGATTTCTTTATATACAGGAGGAAGATGGTCTAAGAGACTGGGATCTGGTTGCACTAGTTTCAGTTGACAAGGGATATGAGCTTGTCTGCGATTCATATCTGTCCATTGACAACATCCAATACAAATCTCCTCCTTTCTCCCCTTTGACATTATCTTCAGTGGTTTGCACAAAGTAAGGTGTTCTGAGTTGATTAATTCAGTCCGTTTGTTCAGATGCCCTCTTCTCTTTGGTTTATACATGCACATTGTCAGCATGTGGTGTCAGCAAATGAGAGCTTTTAAAATTCTCCCTTTCATGCATTTTCTTTCCTTCATATTCTGTGCTTTGTGTGGGAATGTTATGTCAAAGAACTTTCTGTTCTTTAAAGATAGCTAAAGAACTCAAAGATAAGTAAAACACGACTTGACTATCCCACCCAGCTTTTTGTGGCTGCAATTAAAATTGATTTGATCCCAGATCTCTAAATATTATCCATCCCTAATTAGGCACTCTTATGCTACTTGGGAATGCATCTGGCTGTCTTTGAGAATTAGCCTTTCTGGATGCATTGACATGTAGGAATGCATTCATAAATAAATAATGTCTTTCCTTTTGGGTCAAAGACAAGTGTAGGATGAAAGCACAATGGATTTTTTCCCATTGTGTGGAACCAGACAAGCTTTGTGCATAGAAGGGCTGCCCTAAACATTTTTGGGAGGGCCTGCAAAACAATTTTCGTAACTCCAAACATAACTGACTCTTTTAAGGTTGGCTTAGCCAGGATATGAAGTCCCTTGCCAGCAGCCTAGAGCCCTGCTGCTGTTCCTTACAGTCTTGGCGACTGATTTTCCCTGGCTGTCATCATGCAAAAAAGGGCTGGACTTTTTTTAAATTGAAAATTGAGGTGGTATTTCTAGCTCCCCCAAATCAGAAGACTTGTAGCCTTGAGCTTTGCAGGGCCTGCAGTCTGGCTCTCTGCAGAATCAAACTTTTCAATCAAAACCAGGTGTTATCCTTCACTGACTACAGTGGTGAGGTTGGGCATGCAAGGATTTCAGAAAAGGGCCCTTTGTTAGGACAGTACGCAGGTGGGATGTTGTCATCATAACCCTAGATCTTCCACTCATAGCCACCTTCTGAACTGGTCTAGCTGTGCCTCAGTTTTCCATCTGTAAAATGGGGATTGGTATTTCCTTTCTCCCACCCTTTATATGGTTTATTTAGACTGACAATTCTTTCACTTTCAAACTATGTATTTACAGCACTTGCCTGATCTTGGTGGTTGTAGCCTCTAGGCACAACTGTAAAATAAAAATAAGCAGTGCTGTTTGGACGGGGAGCAGGCTATCTATTCATCCAGGTGGAAAGATCTAGTATACATTGTACCGTAATCAATGTGGAGTGCTTCACTGTTGTTGGGTTGACAAATGTGGAATCAGGCCATAAATGGTTCACAACTTCATGATGGATATTGCTAACTTCAGCATAGTAAGGCTATCTTATCTTATCTATCAAAGGGACTTATTGTCATTATATCTGAGGACATCACAATCTGTATTGTATTTAGCCTCACAACACTCCTATGATGTAAGGAAGTATTAAACCCATTGAAGAGATGGGGAGCTGAAGCAAAGAGAGGTTGAATGGGCTTGCCTAAGGTCATCCAGGATGCCTCTGGCAGAGCCTTGAACCCAGGTTCTTATAATACGTAATTATTGTTTCTACATGCTCTGAATTTGATAAACACGTGCCAATGGCAGCTTTTATGTTACCTAGAAGTCTGTACGGTGTGTGGACATCAATATCTTATACACGATTTGAGTCAGTTCCCATCTTCAGATATATGTGTGAGGTGTTCATGGAAGTCAAGTTCTCTGCTGACTTCCATTGGATTGTATGTCACATGTAGGTCAGCACAGAATTTGGTCTTCTGAGATTTGTGTGTGCATATCCAAGGACGGAACTGCACTGTTAATATGAGACATGAGCAATTGTTTACTTTGGCTTTTCCATATCTAAAATGTTACCCTCTGCCTCCTGAAAATGAGTTAATGCCACAGATATTTGCGTTATTGATATCCAATATTTTCAGATGAACCATTTCAAAAATTGTTAAGCTGCCAGAATTGTGGGAAGGAACATGAATCAGGAAACATTTGAAATATCTGGGAATTTTGGATTACTAAATCATGGTGCAAAATGCCAATGAATCTCACTGAAGTACTTAGGCAGTAATTTAACTGGCTAAAAATGCAATACATTTCACTTCAAAATGCAAAGAATTGCTAACCGTATTGGATGTTAACATAAAAAGTATTATAATTGAATTCCAGAACATTTTATTGTGCCACAAGCTGGGTGACCTTTTTTTAAACAAACTTCTTTAAAAGGGTTTGACTATAATGGCCGGAAGTAGGCTTTGAAGTTCACAATCCATTAAGATGAAAGGAGAAGATTTTTCTGTCTTTCTGCAGAGGAGGCAGAATAGCAGTGCATTGACTTAAAGGAGACTGAAGTAGGAGTGAAAGGTGCCTTCACAACCCAAAAAACTAGAAACTTTTCTCTTATTTTCTCCATTAGTTTTCTTTAACAGGGCACCCAAAAAAAACCCTGTAGCCTATACATTACCTCAAAACTCAGTGCAGGTTTGCAAACCTATATCAAGTCGGAGTGTGCATTCAATCCCTGAACTAAGAAAAACCTACTGATTTTCAGAGTTCATTTTGAAAGTTTGCATTACCCAAATCCAAACCAGTGTGTGATCCTGGAATGTAAACAAAATCTTACTAGGACATAGATCAGGCAAGTATCTATTTGTATCTTTTTTTTTTCTTGATTTCATACAATTTAACTGTGGTTTATTGGGTAAGTAGGACAAATAATTCTGTCTACAGTTCAGTTGTTGTAAAACCTAGGACACACCATCAATTTGTAGTTTATCAGTCCACAGAGCACTGGGACCCATATTAGAAAACAGCAACCCTAACTGCAGAAATTAGAGGGGTTGTGGCCTTAATGCAGACCAGAAGTTAGAACCAGTTGTGTTTTCATCCTGGCTCTGGCAATATCTTTCTATGGGAGTGACCCAGTTCTCACAGAAGTCAACGGAAAGATTCTCAATGAAGTAGCCTTGGGTGAATGTTACTTAATCTTTCTAGGTCTAATAGTGGTTTCTATTTATCACCACTACCATCACTCCCATAACCGCATTGGTCGTTGGGGCACCATCATTGATGAGCAATCAACCAATTGTCTCCACCCCTTATGATTGTGTGTCCGTGCTTGAGTCGCCACAAAGTTCATTCCTGTCCACTCTTTAATGTCATCAGTCCATCTCTTCATCTGTCTACCTCTTCTTTTCTTCCTCTGTACTGTCCCTTGGAGGATGATCTTGGATAGGCCACAGGATCTTGTTACATGGCTGTACCACTTCAGCTTGTGCTTCTTTACGGTCGTCAGGAGGTCTTCATATGACCCAGCGCATTGGGTGTTGATGTTGCAGACCTCTTCATTAGTGACGTGGTCAAAGTATGAGATGCCCAGGATTTTATGGAAGTATCTCATCTCTACTACCTGTATTTTCCATTCAAGTTCTGCCATAAGGGTCCATGTCTTGCACATATACAGAAAAATGCATGCAGCAGTTTAAGTTTGGATTCCAGGGAGATGTTCTTGTTCCTCCAAACAGCTTTGCCACTGCTGCTGTTGTTTGTGCAGTTCTTGCCCGAATTTCTGCCTTGGATCCTTCATCAGTGATGATTGCCCCCAAATTCTTGAACTGTTTCACTGTCTCCAGCTCTTGTCCACTGACAGTGATATGTGAGCTGATCCCATCATGTTTGTTTGTCATCAGCTTGGTTTTCTCTGAACTGATTTCCATGCCATATTTTGCAGAAGTTTCATCCAATCGTTTCACAAGGTTGGCAAATTCATCTTCGCTGCCTGCCAGGCCATCAGTGTCATCAGCGAACTGAAGATTTGAGATTGTTTGCCCCCCAATGCTGACTGTGCATATGTGATCTTCTAGGGCATCAGTCATCATGCACTCAAAGTAGTAAATGTTGAACAGTGTGGGTGAAAGAAGGCAATCTTGCCAGACTCAAACAGTGGTGCGAAACCACTCTCCTGTTGTGCCATTGACAAGAACTGCACTGCTGGCCTTGGCATACAGTTGTTTAATGGTAAGAATAAGCTTATGACCAACATTGTACTTCTTCATTGTTGCCCAGAGAGCTTCATGCCATACTCTGTCAAACACCTTCTTGAAGTCAGCAAAGACATGGTAGATGTCCTGATGGTGTTGTAAATACTTCTCACATAGAACACGAAGGTTAAAAATCTGTTCAGTGGTATTTCTTCCAGCACGGAAGCCAGCCTGTTCTTCAGCGATGATATTCTCTGCTTGTGGCTTCAATCTGTTCACTATGACTTTCAACATCACTTTACTGGGATGGCTAATTAAGCTTATAGTCTGGTAATTTTGACACAATTGGCAGAATGATGATTAGTGACTGTGTCCATATAGATGGCCACTCACTGGTCTGCCAGAACTTGTTGCAGATCTTGGTGAGTACATCTATTAGTATTTCTCCTCTGAATTTCATCAGTTCAGCTGGGATGTTGTCAATACCTGTAGCCTTTCCGTTATTGAGTGATTTCGCAGCTGTGTCCACTTCTTCACGCAGTATTGGAAAGTCATCCTCCTCTGTTGAATCTGGGCTGTCTAAGACACTAGAATCTCCATTTGTCTGATGGTTGTATAGATCAGAGCAGTAGTTTGTCCACCTATGTCTGAAAGACTGTTCCCTTCTTTGTCTTGCATTGTGTGAGCTTTGATCCATCTTTCCTTCATCAGATCTTTTACAGCCTGGAAGGCTCATTTGCTATTTTTATGATTGATACACTCTTCAATATTAGAGCATTGTTTTTCAATCTATATCTCCTTGGCCATCTTCATTCCTTTCTTGATCTTTCTGCCAATCGCTCTGTATTTATCAGCTTCCTTAGTGCTGTTCTTGTCTCTCTTAAGTTCTCTTCTAATGTCACACATTTGTAGTATTTCATTTGTGACCCATGGTTTTGTCTTCTTACGATGTTTCCCAACAATGTCCAGTGCTGCCTCATTCATTACAGCATTGAAATTGTTGATCATTGTTTTTACGTCTCTCTCTAGAGCAAGCAGCAGGGCAAATTTTCCACCGATCATTGTGTGGAATGACTCTGCAATGTTTCGGTCTCTGAGTCTTTCTAAGTCAAACTTGGTTCTGGTGAACTTTGGCCTGAGGATTTTCCTTATCCGCAGCCAAAAATTTAGCATCATAAGGTTGTGATCATTTCCAATATCAGCACCAGGGAAGTTCCTTGTTTTAGCTCAGTTAATCCCAGAATGAAATCAGTTTTGCACCATGATGTAGTCAATTTGGCTGTGATGTAGACCACTAGGTGTGTGCCATGTTGATCGTCTGGATGCTTTTTGTGCTCCTAATGTGTTTGCAAGAACCAGACTGTTATAGCTGGCAAACTCCAAAAGTCTCAATCCCCTCTCATTGGTTACTGCATTACAGAAAGGCCACAATAATCTCGCCAATCTGCATGTGCGTCAGTATCCACTTTAGCATTCCAATCTCCTTGTACAATCAGAATATCTTTCTTGTGTACTTTACTGAAGATGTCTTGGAGCTGATTGCAAAAATCTTCAGTTTGCTCATCATCATAGTTTGTTGTAGGGGCATAGACTTGTACCACTGTCATATTAAATAGTACTGACTTTAGACAGATGGAAATAAGCCTGCTGGACATTGGGCAGCATCCTAATACTGAATTTTTGATATCTTTATGCACAAGAAATCCTACACCGTGGACATGTTTGTCTTCTCCACTGTAATAGAGTGCATGGCCTTCTTCCATTAGGACTTCTCCAAAGTTCTTCCATCTGACCTCAGAGATTCCTAAGAGGTGCCCTATTTGTCACAGTGTCCTTACATTCCATGTGGCTATGGTGATGTTCTCTCTTCCAGTGATCTTCTTTGTTGGGGTTACACCAGTAGTATACTTGTTGCATCTGCCCTGGTGGGAGATGGATGGTGCCGTCATTATTAACCCGGGCTGTGACCAATCCGGCATGGACAGAGTTGACTTGCTCATCATATGGTGTGTCTTGGGCAAATTTCTAACCTGGCGGAGCCCATCCTCTCCAGGCAGCCTCTTATGACATGCAGGAGGAGCAGTGGGCCTATTCTGTCCCTGGACCCACAGGGGGCGTTACTATTTATAAGGACTTAATAATACTTACTATTAACCCCATACAAGGCTAACTTCACTCACTTACCACCAGGGTTCCATTGAAGGTTAATGAGTTAATGTTTCTGTAGGACATCGAAGATGAAATATTACTTGGTATTAATCTTGTTCATTATCATTATGTGAAGGCCTTACATGGCAAAAGGCATGAATCAACTTCCCAGGTTGTCCTACAAAATGGGGATTGAACTGTGGAGGATTTTGTTGGTTTTCTTTTAAATTGTGAACCAAGCTTATGGGAGCTAGAGAATTCTAGTCTTAAGTTTTTTAATTTCTTCAGCTGCACAAATCATGCATACAGTATGCTGCAGGAACAGGAATGTAATTGTGTAAATGCTCTCTTTGGGCATGTAGTGCTTTGCAAATGAATCTTGACAGGGTTTTTCTTGGTTTTCCAACAGGAATGTCCTAGTGGGGTTGTTAATGAAGAGACGTTCAAACAAATCTATGCACAGTTTTTTCCACATGGAGGTGAGTAGAGTGCTTTGTGACTGTCAGACTTATTGAAGCATGTCTTAAAATTCATGTCTGCCAGCTAGCAGCAAAACTATGTCATATTGTAACTTTGAATTGATTTTTTGAGTTTTACTGAGAGTTTTTAAATATAAAAATACAAATGAGTAAGAAAATAAATATAGACCCCTTAGAATACCTATTGCACAGAAATACAAGTAAGCCAGCACTAAAGATCATTACTGGGGTCAACCCCCTTTTTTTAAGATGAACACTGGTACAGTGCTTAGGGCATTTGACTGGGAGTCAGGAAACCTGGGTTTCATCCCTGCTCTGCCTCCCAGCTGCTGCATCACCTCGAACAAGTTATTTCCATTTTCTGTGCCTCTTTCCTGTTCCACACACAATCTCTCCACTCTGTATAGAATATCAACTCTTTGGGGCACAGACGTCTCTTACAATTGTCTTTACAGCACCTAGCACAGCACAGTGGGGTCTCTGTGATGGGTTCGGTCACAGAGACCCCCTTGGGACTGTCACCTGCCATGCTTAGACTACCTCTGAGCTCATTTTCCCTGTCAGCTTGGGACTCCAGAACCTGTCTTGTTGAGCCAGACATGCAAACCTGCTGCAACACAGACCCAGGGTCTGAACCACGTCCCCAAAGCCGCAGACCTTAACTGAAAACCACTCAGCACCCAGACACCCAGCTCCTAATGGGATCCAAATCCCAAATAAATTTGTTTTACTCTGCATAAAGCTTATACAGGGTAAACTCATAAATTGCTTGCCCTCTATAACACTGATAGAGAGATATGCACAGCTGTTTGCTCCTTCAGGTATTAATCACTTACTCTGGGTTCAATAATAAACAAAAGTGATTTTATTAAGAATAAAAAGTAGGATTTAAGTGGTTCCAAGTAATAGCAGACAGAACAAAGTAAGTTACCAAGCAAAATAAAACAAAATATGCATGTGTTTCATCTTTCTTCATATTGTTATGGTTTCTGCTATTAAAAGCTGCCCTTCATCTGGCCTTAGAATCTGTTCTTGCTTTAGATGTAAAGACTTCTAAAACCATCTTTAACAATGTTTAAGGTTCAGTGCAGGCTCTGTAGAAGTCCTCTGGGACTTCTCATCGAAGTCTCAATAAAATCTGTTCAGCTTTTCAGCCTTTATCTTATTGTTTTAAATGGAACTCAAGTGATGTGTCAAAACACTCAGTAAACAGGACAATTCCAGAGTTCAGATGGCCCTATTATTTTTCCTTTCTAACTAATCACCTGTTCTGTTGTATGTCAGAATGGGCTTCCATTAGAGATGGGACTTGCTGCTTTAGTGAACAACTGGATTAGACAGTGAGGCTTTTAATCAGTTGGTTATATGGACTGCCCAGCAATCTATGAGCTAGTGGAATATTCTTGTTTTCATAATTCCTTTCTAGCCACATCCCAGTGAAGGCTAGCACCAAAATTTGCTACCAGTATACAGCCTTATAGAGTATTGCAACTCTAGAATACCTCCAGTGCATTTTATATGTAGAAAAAAGATGGATGTGAAGGGAACATATGGGCTGAATAATTTGTTGCCATACTTGAATTGCCCCATGGGCTTAAGTTTCCTTTCCCTCGTTATTTTCCCAGCCTTAAAATCCAGGTCATTGCCATGTTGATAAATTCTTGTTTATTTCATGGGTCTTTTCCAAGTACTCTTAATGAGCCCTGAGTTGTAATTCTTCACTTCTCTATACCAGTTTACAGAAACAATTTCCAAAGAAGCCACATTGGTTACTGGAGGAAAATGAGGCCATGAATGTTGCTAATAGTCATTAGTGAAAGTGTATGCATAATAAGCTTCAAGATAATCTATGTCTTTGTGTTTTTCAGATGCTAGTATGTATGCCCATTATCTTTTCAATGCGTTTGACACTGCACAGACTGGATCAGTGAAGTTTGAGGTAATTAACTTGCATCATAGTTCTCAGACAATCTTAGTGATTTCTACATCCACTCTTCACTCTGAACTATTAGTATTTTCAGGATAAATTGTTGGACTCTTTAGACAAAAATCAACCAGATATTTTCTGCAGGTGGCATTGCATTTTCTCTTTATCTAAGGACCTCATGTTTAATGTTATCAGCACCACAGGAAAAGTTAGTTGTCAAAGGTGGAGAAGAAAGAGGAGTGGAGAGATTTGACAGCAGAATCCGTGGGAGAGGGATGAGAGTGGGGGAGGAGGATGCAGACTGGTAGAAGTGTCAGTGACATGGATAGAACAGAAGGGCCTGTGATGCTTATGTCTTCTATACTGGTTGAGGTTACTGATGAACATGCAGATGTAGGTTAGAATTAGATGTATTGTCTTCTGAATTCCTTTTAAAAAAATAAGCTTATTTGTATAACTAATTGAGCAACCATCTTCAGGCCTCTGGCTGCCGAAGGAGAAAACATCCATTCATTAACCAAAAGTTGGTCTGGTGCTCCAGCTACAAAAATCTAATTCACCTTTTAATGTATACAAGCATTTGTGGTACATGGGCATGAAGTAATAGATCTAAGCAGGAAGGACTAAGGAGTTTGGAACAACTGTGTGTCCTTCATTGTGTGTCCCAGAATAAAGCCATACTCTTCTACCATATGACTAAGAATATTAGTATGTTCTAGAAGGGGCAGAAATGTTTTTGTTCCATTTATTATGTGTGTGGTGGAAAAGGTACCACATGAGTAGAGTGGTTCTCTGTGACAACACCTGTGCAGATGTGAGGTGGACTGTATAACATGAGCTATCAAGTTATTCATATGGCAAAAATTATACTAATATCTGAGTTATCCTCTAAGCATGTCCATTATGAATGAGATGTTTCTAGAGAACTAGACTCAGACCAAACTAAATGCTTAGATAGGGAAGGTGTATCATTAACTATCTTTAATACTTATTAGTTTGTCCCCATTATTGAGCTTTTCCTAAAGCTCAACAAATCCTAATTCCTTCCTGAGCCCTAGCAGTGAAGTTTCTTATGGGCTGCTGCTGTAATGCCAAGCCCTTTCGGGGTGGGAGGGTCATTGCCAGCAGGCATTGATCTTAAAGCATGAGCCTGTGCTGCATGAGCTAAAAAGAAGTTTTCTGTTAGTCAAGGCTGTAGCAATCTGATCAACCTCTTTATGTGGCCCAGCGGCTACTACAGGGTCGGAGGGAGGGAGGACAGAGCCCTTATACATTTAGTGGAAGGAGGGGCCAAAGAGTTTTTGTGACAATATTCTCCGAACAGGAAGTAAAGATGTTTTAAGAAGTTACTTTTTTTTTAAAGGCTTAAAATAACTTATTTCTTCTTCACTGAACCAGGGTTTTGTGATGGCACTATCAACTTTGTTGAGAGGAACAGTTCATGAAAAGCTAAGATGGACATTTAATCTTTATGACATAAATAAAGATGGATATATAAACAAGGAGGTAAGGCATTTTATGGCATTGACATCTGTTTAATTTTTAAAAGAACTGACTGGCTCATGTTGCACAGAGTAATTCATGTTTCATGCAGCTAATTAAGTGCCAGTCAGCATTGGGTTTGAGCATTTCCTTTTATTAGTATTCAAGGAAATGTGCATCGTTACTTTGTATTGCATAATTGTGGAGCCTATATTTTTCCTGTGTTGTGATGTGTCTTAAAAAAAATTACTTAGCCAGGAACAAATTCTGTATTCATAAAGGTATCTATTGATTCACAAAGGTAACTCTTGGGATAGGTATCAAATTACTGGTATGAGAGTCACTATGCTAATACCTGTAAGTCCCTGAACATGCCTAGTGTTAGCTAGAGATTTTCTGAAGCCCTGGTATACTCAGACAAAGCTGAGTGTTTGCCCATTTTATAAAAAGCACAGTGCCTTCTCTCCCCACAAGCTTGCCCCTGAATGATTTACTAGATCTACAACAAAATATTCTCTGGAGAATGTGCATTGAACAGTGGTGCTGAACTCTTCCATCCGATGCGTGTACGCTGTTTATAGTGGCAGTCATATACATGTAGAATTGAAGAAGGGTGGTTTAATAGCTAAAGCATACAAGCGGGAGTCAATAGACCAGGGTTTCATTCTTGGCTCTGCTTGAAGCTTCCTGGATAACTTTAGGCAAGTCAAGGTAGATTGCAGTTTTTAAAAGGGTCTTAATGGATTTTTTTATACCTAGAAAATATAGACAGAAATAATGTGACTTAGGGTACGTTTACACTTACCGGGACGGTCGACGCGGCGAGTTCGACTGCTCGGAGTTCGAACTATCGCGTCTGATCTAGACGTGATAGTTCGAACCCCGGAAGCACTAGTTCGAACTCCGGTACTCCACCGCGGCAGGAGGAGTTGCCGGAGTCGACCCTGGAGCTGCGGAGTTTGCTTCCGCGGCGTCTGGACGGTAAGTAAGTCGAACTAGGGTAGTTCGAATTCAGCTACGTTATTCATGTAGCTGAATTCGCGTACCCTAGTTCGACCCCCGAGCTTAGTGTAGACCAGGGCTTAGATGTTTATTGACCTGAATGTGTGGGCACAATCAAATGATTAGTCGTCCAGGTCACATTAATTTACACAATCGCTTGCAGGTACAAAACCAGAAAGCAGGTTGGTAATTTTTCTCTTCTTCAATTTCCTTATTTGAATATTGAGGCTGATACTGTTGTGGCAGCTGCCACCAGGTGGCGATGTTACACAAAGTCTTTCCCATTTTTCTTTGTGCAAGTAAGATTTTAATCTTGGTCTTGAGGTTTCTTTCTCTTGGTAAAGTATCTTTGGGGGAGCTGTGGGAAGCAGCAGGGGTGTTTGCTCTTGCCTTAATCTCCTTAACTAGTCAATTTCTGGAAGTCAGGCATTGAGGTTTGGCTGACATCCCTGAAAGAGGTATTCACCTGCATGCTGTTTGTGGGAGCACCTGTGATGTCTACAGTGTATAAATAAAATAAGATACACTCAAAATAAACCCAGACTCCATGTTACCGATTCCTCCTCCAATAGAAAGGTGACATACAAGGTCTTGACATCTGCTGTCACTCACAGAGGCGTGACAATGCTTACTTCTCCAGAGTTTTGTGGGGCTTAATCAAATAAAGCCAGAATATGCCACATTAACCCAGACTGAGTTGCACATTACTGCACCAAATTGATTTCAATAGGACAGCCCACAGAATATAGTACTACTCAATGTAAGGGTGGCAAATGCTAGCTCTTAATATCTAACGAAAGACTTTGACATCCTTGTATTTCAAATCTTTGGCACTAGGGAACTGCAAAGGGGAGAGAAAAACTTGGCTCGTAGACTGTATTGGAGAGAGGAGGTTAATGATGTGAGATACTCATTGGGAGTAATCAAAGAACCCGCCAGTGACACCAGCATGTTTTCAAATAGTTCTAGCATGATACAAGTGTCATGTAATGGGATGGAGTTAGTCAGACTAGCGCAGTTCTTGGGAGCCCAAGTGAGAACAAACCCCCACAATCCCCGTCCTCCGTTGGCCAAGGAAACAGTGCCTGTGTTGGAAAACTTGTCCAGTGTGGTGCAGGCAGACTGAGTGCATAGATTAACATTACAGTATATTTAGTCTGGGATTTTCAAAGGAGCCAATAGGCACCCAACTCCCAGTGACTCTTAGTGAGGACTTGAGCATTTAACTATGTTAAGGACTAATGCCATTTATTCAGGATCCTACCCCCAAGAAGTCTTGAGAATCTGAGATTTAAAAAAAAATACCATACAGCCCCTCTTCTCCAACCTCTCCCCGTCAACCCTACCTGTGTTACATTTACATATGGAAAAGGTCTTGTTGAAAATTTATTAAGTTATTCAGTAAACAGGGCCATGTGATTAAAACACAGGGAGAAAAAGCAATACTTCGTTGGGTACAAGGAACATCAGCTGACAGCTCCATAGCAGAATTATCTAGTTATTAAAGTGCCGATGATAATTTCTGTGTTTTCTAATTTCTTCCTAATACTAATGACAAAAGCTAGAAAATGAACTAGTTATTCACGTCTGTTCACACCAAGGTGAGGGCCCTTGTCAAATTTTTCTTTGTTTCCCCTATCACCAAAATAAGAAAGTTTAAATTATTTCTACACATCTCTGTCAATGAAAGTTAAGCAAGCAAATAACATAATGGCTTTACTGCAGCATGGTTGGATTTATAGATACGAAGACCAAAACAAATGGGATGGCATGCAGCTACACGCTGTTTGCACGATCTCATTTTCAGAGTAGAATGATCAAACACATGACGAGCCCAAACTAGTTGGAAGCAGGTTGCATCTACTCCTCTTTCCAGCCCTTTTCTTCTTTCTAAGTGTTAGTTTGGTTTGGAAGGTTTTGTAGTCGAGTAGCAACCCAACACCCTCCTCATTTTTTGATTACTTTTGCCTTTGCACATCCAGGTTATAGATAAAGAAGATTATCCTGAGCTTAATCTTGATCATTTTCTTCAAAGTAACCTGTACTTTCCCTTTAATCAAGTCTTTATTACAGAAGATGTCACATTTGATAGTGGTACAGAAACAAAGAAAAATCCTTTCCCCAGCCCAAAAGAGCTTCATCCAAATACTTTATCCTCAGGCTTTGGGAATGTGGGCTGTAACAGAAAGATACTGTGACGGGTTAGATCACAGAAACCTTCTTGGGAGCTGCCAACTGATGTGCCAAGACTACTTCTGCCCCTGCTTTCCTGCCCTATCAGCTTAGGACTTCAGTGCCCTGCCTGGTTTGAGTCAGATTCGCTAGCCTGCTGCAAACCCAGACCCAGGTCTGAACAACGTCCCCTAACAGCTATAGGCTAAACTGAGAGCAGCTAACAGAATTATTCTTATCTTTAACACTCAGATGCCCAACTCCCAGTGGGGTCTAAATCCAAATAAATCCGTTTTACTCTGTATAACGCCCATACAGGGTAAACTCACAAATTGTTCGCCCTCTATAACACTGATAGAGAGAGATTCACAACTGCCCCCCACCCCCGGTATTAATTCATACTCTGGGTTAATTAACAAGTAAAAAGTGATTTTATTAAATACAGAAAGTAGGATTGAAGTGATTCCAAATAGTAACAGACAGAGCAAAGTGAATTACCAAGTAAAATAAAATAGAACACGCAAGTCTATGTCTAAGAAACTCAATACAAATAGCACCTCACCACTTCCAGTAAACTTCCTTTTACAGACTAGTCTCCTGCTAGTTTGGGTCCAGCAATCACTCACACCCCTTGCAGTCACTGTCCTTTGTTCCAGTTTCACTCAGGTATCTTTGGGGGTGGAGAGACTCTCTCTTTAGCCAGCTGAAGACAAAATGGAGGGGTCTCCCACAGGTTTAAATAGACTTTATCTTGTAAGTGGAGACCCTCTCCTCTCTCCTATGCAAAGTCCAGCTCCAAGATGACGTTTTGGAGTCACATGGGCAAGCCACATGTCCATGCATGACTCAGAACTACAGGTAGCAACCATTGTTCACATGCTACTTTGAACGTCCTGAAGTAGACTTCTTATGTAGATTGGAGCATTCCAAGATCCATTGTTCCTTAAGTGCTTCTTGACTGGGCACTTAACTTTGCAAATTCCTTTCTAAAGAAGCTGACCAAATGCCTTACAAAGGTTACTTAGAAATCAAGCAAGTATACAGCCAATATTCATAATTTCAAGTACAAAAATGATATATGTGTACAAATAGGATGAATAGATTCAGTAGACCATAACCTTTACAGAGATATGTTACATGGCACATATAACATAAAACATATTCCAGTTATGTCATATTCCCATAAAGCATTATGGGATACATCATCACAGATACAAGTATTCAAATAGAAAAGAAAAAACAAGGGCCTAGCTCAGATTCCACCACCGCTAGTTCTTCAGCTGCCAGTTGCAGCAGATTGCCTCATCTAAAGCTGTCCCCTTTCTGACTGCCAAGGTACTGTTTATATAAAGTGCTCTAATTTAACTCTGAGCTTCCGGTTGTGCCTTCAGCCACTTGGCCGCCTCATTAACCCCAGCTTCAACCTGCAGGACAGATGAGCAATTAGTTAATTCATTTGGTAACAGTCCTAAGATAAGGCCTGTGCACCTGCCTAGTGTCCTCCTGATGGCATGTTAAACTTCCCTCCCTTATGCATGGCTCTGGCAACTAAATGCAAGTTAATGATCATGCCACTGAAAAACTGTGGTTTAACACAGGTATCCTGCCAAAATTGCCACTCTCAGACAACAGATCTGCTGTCCAAGAGTGTATAAGATTGCTGAACATGTAGTCTCCGCTCCTTTTGCCTACTGGAAGCCCTACTTTGAAATATGTTCACCTTAATGTGTCTAAATATTGTATAAAGGCATATATGCAAGTAAGACCAAATCCGAGCATCCAAAAGATTTCAGGAAGGCCCATATTTGACACTAGGTTCTGAAAGTCTTCCAGTAGCTAATTTCTTACTCTTTGTAGTGTGCTTACTGACAGTCTCTGCCCACCCTCCTTTTAGTGTGCTGTCATCCAGTGTTTTGGCTGGTCTGTGATCAGTTTTGAGCTCTTCCCGATAGGAATTATGTCTTGATCTATATTCTCTAACACACTGTGTTCATCTGTAGTTTAACACAAATGCTTAGCAATAATAAGTGCATTGAGACAACTGAGAAAGATGGAGTAAGATTGTAAGATTTTTGGGACAGGGCTGACTACTATTTTGTGTCTGTACAGTTCCTAGCACAATGGAGCACCATTCTTGGTTGGTACTTAGTCACCACTGTAATAGACATGATTAATAAGCCAAGAAACCACAAGTTCTATTGTGGGGCCAATTCTGGTCAGTCTCTGTGGATAATGCCGGAGGTGATTCTTCCCAATCACTGGATGAAATTGGGGAAATTATAGTGGCCTCACAGGAGCTTTTGCAGCATGATTGACAAGTGATAGCAGAGCAAGAGAGGTCCATTTGTAGACTAGCATATGTATGATGACGTCCGAGTGTATACCAATAGAGGCTTGTGGTATCTGGAACTAAGGTAGAAATGCCAAGAGTGAGACCTAGGTCTAGGCCTTCCTTAACATTAGGAAGAGAGCAAAGAACTGGGCCTTATTCAGTAAAAGAAAATAATGTACGGCTTGTTTGTATTAATTTCCCTGTTGTATGTTTGCATGTCACTACTCCAGGAAATGATGGATATAGTAAAGGCAATTTATGATATGATGGGCAAGTACACATATCCTGTTCTCAAGCAAGATGCTCCAAGACTGCACGTAGAAGTTTTCTTCCAGGTACTTAGTTGATTTCTAATGCATTTCTCTTGACACTTAGCTACCAGCAAAACCTGAGCAATGACACTCAATCATTCCGAATTTCAGTGGTAGCCTCTGTCTAAGTTTGGAAGATACTGTAGTTTTATCCAAGTTACAAAATGACATGCTACATATGCAAAAATATATCAGTGTTATGAGAACTAAACATGTTTCTTTGTTTTGTTTTGCAGAAAATGGATAAAAACAAAGATGGTGTTGTAACTCTAGATGAGTTTATTGAATCATGTCAGGAGGTAAGGACATTCTTATTGCTGCCATGAAAGCAGAGAAGATGGTCTCATGCCACAATGTTCATATCCGCTCTGGATTTCAATCCACCTCAAGTCTCTGGGTGCTCAGGATCCCAGGTTTCATTCTATTAGATGTTCAAGCCAGCTGCAAAATTCAGCTCTGGGTTCTGATCTGTGAATCTCCCTAAAGATCAGAGTGCTTGCTACCTACATGGATTTGGTGCAAACTGGTCACTGAATACAGTCTGGTCATTTCCATATATATGTGTACAAATAGGATGAATAGATTCAGTAGACCATAACCATAACCAGCATTTCCAGTGCTGATGGCCAGTGCTTTTATTTTCCCAAGTGAATTCCTGATTCCCTGTTACTGTACACAATTCTTAGGGAAGCTCCCAGAGCCTTTAACTTATGTAGAGAGACATTGTCAGCCTCTCAAAAACAGAAAAATACACAAGTGGTTTTTTTTTCTGGATAACATTAACATGGACTATCACAATGTCTGAGCTGTCCAAAATCATAAAATCTGCCTAGGAACCTTTCAGTTACAACACTGACTCATAAAACTCATTGATGTTTAAGGTCAAATGTTAAAAACAAGTGCTGTAACTGAACATCTTTGGCAAATTCCATAAATTAAACTGGCTGTGGTAATTATTTACTGTTATTTTTAGCACCTACACAAAGACCAGCATCTGCATGAACATGCAATTAGCCCAACGTCTGTTTTCTTGGACTCCAATTAACTGTGTGACTGTTTGGTCAGGGATGTTTCCAGTACTTAAGCAGTGCAAAAAAAGCCTTTGCCTTTTATAGAGTTTAAAACAGCACTAATTATCATTTACCAAGCATCAAGCTTTCCCTAGAAACTAATTCTTGTTCTCTAATCAAAACGTTTCAATATTTTTCAGGTATTTTTGTGGGGGGTGGGGTAAGGAGGGGAAAGGGAGTTTTCAACCAAAGCAGTTGAGCAATTTCGATCACCCAAATCTGCATTTTTTTTGGTGAAAAACGTTTCCCATGAAAAATTTCATCCAGCTCTGCTCAGGAGTGTGCAACTCATCCCTCATTATTAGATGACTAAAGCAATGTCTTGTCAGTTTGGTTGCTTTATTCTTGACATCTTCGGTTTCTTTGCTTGGGTTTTGGCCCCTTCCTTAATTTTTTTTTATCTGTTGCTTTGTTCCCCATTTTTGGTACCAGTGGAGTATTAATTTTTTTTACTGGTTATGTTGTCTTGTCTTGTGGTTACTAAGTTTGCCTTGGGGCTGGATGTGTATGATCATGATATAAGAAATTTAAACTGTTTCACTTTCCTCTGAGATATTTTTTAAATGCTCTGAATCTGAACTGTGGTTTCTGTTCAGTGCTTGAATACCTTGCTGTCAGAATGCGTCCCATGCCATGTACTGCACTGCACCATCCCCTACTACGTTGAGTCACATCAGTAGCTGGAGTCTACTCCTATGCTCATTTTGGGCTGGTGCAGAGGTATAAGTGTGTGTGGTAGGGAGAGTGGGATTATGTTGGCCTCTAATCTGCTACCTGTGGAAGACTGGGTTTGAGATAGCTCTCTGTTTCATCCAGTTGGTGTTCGGGATTGTTGGAGGCCTCCACAAGGTTGATCTGCAGCTGATGGGAAATGGATCCAGCTGAGACAATCCAAAAATGGGGGTGGCGAAAAACTGGATTGTATTGGACCTCAAACAGTTCCTCTGGTGACTGTGGGGGGAAATCTAAATTACCCTGTGAGCATGGGATGACAACAAGAGATTCATTGAGTACATCAGAAGCAGGAAGCCTGTGGTAAAAATCTAAGGTCCCCTGGATTGCAAAGAGTTAAAGAGAGCAATTAGGGACATTGCTGAGAAAAAACATTAATGGGAACCTAAATGATTTCTCTGCATCAGTTTTCAACACCCAGAATGACAGTGAGAGTCCTGCACTGGACCTGATCTTTCCTTGTAACAAAGATGAGGTACACTCAGAGATAGAGGTGACAGCTGAATTTGTGCTGGAGCAAATTGTTAATTGATTTAAAATATGGTAAGCTGCCAGGCCCAGATGGTAGACACCCAAGAGTTCTGAAGGAGTTGAAGTATGAAGCACCTGAGCTGCTAACAAAAAAGTATAATCACTCATTAATAATAGCTATTGTTTCTGAGTATTGGGAGGTAGCAAATGTTTTTGCATATTTAAAAAATGGTTCATGGGATGATCTGGGGAATTATAGACTTGTAAATTTTACATCTGTATTGGGCATACTGGCTGAATTAAACATTGCAAATAGAGTAACAACACATTTGATAGTTCATGATTGGATATGGTCTAACCAGCGTGGATTCAGCACAGGAAAATCATGTTTCAGTAATTTCTTAGAATTCTTTGAATGTGTCAGTAACATGGGTGCATAAAGGAGAACCAGATAACATAATTTATTTAGACTTCCAAAAGCCTTTGAAAAGGTGTAAGAGGTGAAATATTTTCTTGGATTAAAAACTGGGTAGGAGTCAGAAAGCGAAGACTAGGATTAAATGGTCAGTTTTTATCATGACAAAACGGTTAACAGCAGGGTGCCTTAAGATTCGTACTAGGGCCGATGTAGCTTAGTATTTATTAATTAACTTGTGGGGGTGGGGCTTGAGTACTGAAGTAGCAACATTTGCAGATGATACAAATTTATTTGGGTTAATCAGGACCAGAGAAGACTATGAAGAATTTTAGAGACCTAAACAAGCTAGTCAGTGGACAGCATGATGGTAGATGAAATTTAATGCTGACAAATGCAAAATAAGGCACATTGGAAGGGGAAAAATAAACTACTCTTGTAGTTAATTTAGTATAAGGTGTAACAACTCAGGAAAGGGACCTGGGCGTCAGTGAAGAAAATTCAATTAAATCCTGTGTTCAGTGTCAGCTGTGGTCAAAATCCCAAAATGATGTTAGGATGCATAATGAATGGGATAGAGAATAATACCAAAACGAATGCCTTTTATATAAACCAATGTGCAGTGTCCCCTGGAATCCTGTGTGCTGTACAGGTCACCTCATCTCAAGAAGGACACTTTAGAATTGCAGAAGGTTCAGAAAAGAGCAGCAAGAAAAGGTCATAAACCTGGAAAAACTCTCCATGCAGAGAGATTGAAAGGATTGGGGTTCCTTACCTTAAAAAGGAGACAAATAAGAGAGGGCACAATAAAGGTGTATAAAATGACGACTGGTCTAGAGAAGATAGGTTGGGAGCTTCTGTTGTCCCTGACTCATCAGACATGAGCAAGGAACATTAAAATAAATTAAAAGGTGGGAAATTCAAAACCAATAAAAGGAAATACATTTTCACATGACTTGTAATTAAACTGTGGAACTCAATGCCACAGGAAGTCATTGACACCAGGAATTTAATAAGATTCAAAAGGGGATTAGATATTTATATGGCTATCAAGAATATTCAGAGTTGTTATAATCAGTGATAACAGAAATTTTGGCAGGGCTATGAAGCACTGTTCTTCAAGCTTTAAACCCATCTCTAACTATTGGAGGTCACGTATGTGGGGGGACAGATTATCCCAGATTATATGTCTGCTTGTGGGGTTCTTACACCTTCCTATGAATCATATGGATCTATCCACTGCTGGAGACTGGATGGACTAGATCCTTAGGCCTGATCCAGTCTGGCAATGCGTATGTTCCTATGATAGGCTCTTGGGGAATTAGAGCAGTGGTTGCCCTAAAAACAGGGGCCCTGATTCTCCACTGAATTGTACCTTGTGTAGCCATTTATACCTGTGCAAAGTGAGGGCAAATTGCTACCAAACCAGACTGCACAGGTGTAAATGATGGATAAAAATTGGGACAAGAATGTTCGGCATCTGCTGGACCTTTAGATGTTGGGTTTCGAAGACTGTCACCCCTTGCACACCTGATTTTGAAGTGCTATAAATGGAAAAGTGATAAACTATCATCCTCCGGTTGGATAACACTGAGTGACGTGACTGCTCTCTCTAGCTGTGCTGAGCTCAGTGAAGATGCATACATGGATGTTTGCTGGTGAGAAATCAGATGGGGGAAACAAAGTTAGCCTTTACATGGGACTAAAGCAGGGGTGGCCAACCTGAGCCTGAGAAGGAGCCAGAATTTACCAATGTACATTGCCAAAAAAACACAGTAATACGTCAGCAGCCCTCCATTAGCTCCCACCCTCCAGCCCCCAGCACCTCTTGCCTGCCGCAATCAGCTGTTTTGCATGCGCAGGAGGCTCTGTGGGGGAGGGGGAGGAGTGAGGGCATGGCAGGCTTGGGGAAGGGGCAGTGGCCTTGGGGGAAGAGGTGGAGTGGGGGCAGGGCCTGGGGGCAGAGCAAGGGGTTGAGCAGTGAGCACCCCCCAGCACTCTGGAAAGTTAGCATCTGTAAGTCCAGCCCCGGAGTCAGCGCCTATGCAAGGAGCGGCATATTAACTTCTGAAGAGTCGCTCTGGAGCCACAGGTTGGCCATACCTGGACTACAGGAACTGCTTGTTCTGGACCAGATTCAATAAGAATTCTATTCTGTGGATGCAAAGGATCATGCTGCAGAGACCATGTGGAATTTTTATTGAATCTGTCCCGTGTTCATTAACAGTGGGTGATTTCTCTGGGTTTTATATTGCAAAATCTGTATAGGCATGAATGATTCCATGAGTGTATCTGACTGTGCCCATTGCAGCAATTGCCCAATCTCAGGCATCATATCATTCAAAGAGGAAAGATGTTCTTGTGGGTAAATCATTGAACTAGGATTTGGGAGATCTGCACTCAGTTCCCACCTCTGCCACAGATTCCCTGTGTGACTGTGGGCAAGTCATTTAATTGGAGTGTGTCTGTTCCCCATCTGTAAAATGAGGAAGATATTTCCTTCCAACCATCCTGTGTGGATGTTGCCTGTTTAGATTTTAGGCTCTTTGAGGCAGGGACTGTCTTCTACTTTGTGTCTGTACAGCACCTCTCACACTGAGACCCCGATCTTGCTGTGTCTAGGCGTTACACAGCGATAACATCAGTCATTCAAATTGCATAGTGTTATAACTGTTCTTAATTTAACAGCAAAATATAATTTTCTTTTTTCAAAATATACAGCCTCTCTTTTGTAAATCTGGCCTAATCCAAAAGAAGAACAAATGAAGAGCATGCCTTCTAAAGGCAGAAGAGAGAAAACTAGAGACCTCTGCTTTATCATGGCAATTCAATTGAAGACTAAATATATGTCACATTACCATTGCCTAGTAAAACCCACTTCCCTTGTCTAAACATTGATAATCTGATAGTATGAGAGTATTTGACTTAACTGTGGTAGAGTGCAGGGGCTATTCCTTGGTCCATGGAGAACAAGGGGTAAACCTCAGTTCAGCTCCTGCCCCCTTCCCCTGCCATTCAAGGAAAGGACTTGGGGATGAGATGGCAGAGAAAGGAGTCTGTTTGAGAAGCAAAAATTCCTCTGTTGCAGAAGAGGGGAAAGAAGGAAGGGACTGAGTCTGCTCAACTACCTCCTCACAGACCTTTCCCTGGTCATTGATAATAGCCTTCTTAAATGGCTGCCAACCAAGGCTAAGATCACTGGTATCTTGCACTGCAGCTCAGCTAGTTCACAGTGCATCAGAGATCAGACCAAAGTCACAGATTTAAAGAGACAAGTGGGTGGAAATAAAAAGCTCTATAATTTGACCCAGCTTTGGGTACATCAAACATCAATCTCCATAGTACATTTGCCTGATGGGAAATGTTTTAAATCAGGTTTTCCCCATGTATAACCCTAATTTTGTCATTTGGATTCAGGAAATCAATGGCGCTTGAGACATCATGTATTTCAGTCAGGAAGTGGCTGCATTTTAGTGGTGAATCAAGTAATCCCTGGGTACAGTTTGCACATCAGTTTAAGGCCTATGACTTCAATTGGACAGTTCAGCCGTGTAAAGTTAAGCACACGTGTAAGTGTTCAAAGTCAATGGGGCTCCATGCAGGCTGCAAAGTCTGCCCACATGATGCTCAGAACAGGCCCCACTTCACTAAAGAACTGAAGCATGTGCTTCAGTCTCTCATTATTCAGCAAAGAATTTAAACCGGTGTTTAACTTCAAGCATTTGCATAAGTCCTACAGACACCCACTGTATGCTGCCTGATGTGCCCAAGTGCTGTGCTGAATCAGGGCCTAAGCTTGTAAGCATTTCAGGGTCACCTAGGATGAGTGGTGCTACAAAAATGTAGCCACCACATCATGCAGCAATGAATATTTGGTACTGGCTGTGCTGCAAAGTGCCATAGAAAGCTTTAAGAACACAGATTTTCAATACCACTCTTAAGTGTATGTTTTTCTCATTGCTTCCAGGATGACAATATTATGAGATCCTTACAGCTCTTTGAGAATGTGATGTAACAGCATCTGGAATGCAGCATAGGAACCAGAGACTTTGTACGTAATGAAAACCTTCTTTCTGGACGAAGGCTTTTTACAACTCAGCTATGTTGCGTGAACAAGGATTGTGTAAGGCATCTCCAACCGAGCTTCGTTTCCGAATGCAACAAACTCCCATCTCTCCTCCCCAAGAGACACTAACTGGAAGTTATTTCATTTTGGAAGCATGCTAATATTTTAATAAAACCTGATGAGTGAGACCTGCTGCTTGAAGTTTAATGAATAATATACAACATTCTGTTTGCTAGTCACAAATTCTGCTGCTTTTAATCTAGCAAATTTGATTACATCTGGTAGCACCATGTCAATAGCTTGCTAAGCCATCTATTGTGAGTGGAAGCTCAGTCCAGTCCATCATAGAACAACGTGTTATATAAATGTCCTCTTTATTTTGCTTTAGCAGAAACCTAATGTAGCAAGTCATCTATGTTTAGATTTTGAAAACTAACACCAGATTTATTTACTATGTTAAATGGAGGGTCTAGTTCATTTAAAAATCATATATCCCACTTTAATCAACATTCCTGATTTTTCTCTCACATACACTGGTGTTACTCCATTGAATTTCATGGAGTTGCTTCTAATATATACCAGCCAGAGGAGCATCAAGCCAATATACATTAGAGGAGCAGAATACACTTTTCCATATACAGTTTCTGCACTACAGAATGAATCCCATTGAGTAACATTGAGTTCCTGTAGGACAAGATGGTTTTAACGGGATGGAACTGTGGGGGGGAGGGCATGCTTTTACCATTAAATGCCCACCAGTGTTCCCAGCTACAAAGTGGGCCTCTAGCATACAGTATGCATCTCCCACCAGAACAGCTTCAATGGACCATGGTCCTTTCTGTATGGTTTGAAACACCCTTAATAAATACATCATTTGTAGTTTTACATTGTTTTAAAGCAAGGTATTTCCCAATGTTTGGATTTATTTGAACTTTTACATTTTTCTTCTGAGACCCCTCTTGGCTGCGAGAGTAAGGGAATATGTTTGGCCAAATGCAGAGAGGCAAATTAGATCTTAGTACTCAGCAGTCCAGAATAAGGCCCAGATCAAGTAACTGTCTCCACACAGGTTCACAGAGGGCACCAGGAAGGCTGATTGCACTCGTACAGCAGAAAGCAGTTGTGACAGGCAGGCAGCTAACGGCAGAGGAACCAAGAAGGAAAAAGAGAACAACCTAACATAGTCCAGGATTGCCATAGGCCTCCCATATAGGAAACACCTATATTTTTATTATATCAGAGACTATATTACAAATATACTGCCAGCACTGAAAATATATTTTAAATATTAGGTAAGTAGAAACTTTTTATAATATGCAAAATATATGCTATCACTTGTTTCTATAGCCCTATATTTTATAAAGCCTATTGATCCACAGACATATTGCTGATGTAGACATAGATCTGATTGATACCTGTGTGATGCTGTGCTTGCACCACCGTTGAGGACACCCCTGTAACATGTCCTGGCATACACTTACACAGGTGCTGTGCTTGACTCATGTGAGTAGCCCCATTGAAGTCAGCAGCGCTATTCAAGTGAGGAAAGTTTTAGTGCAGGCAGGACTGGAGGCTTACTCTGCTTTTCTGGCTACCTCACACCAAACACCACCACCGAGTTTGTTCCGACAAAAGATGTAGAACATGGCAACTCCCACCAGTGTGCTGTGCCTTGCAACGGGGGTGAGATGCTGTGAAGGTAGCACAGTCCAGTTGTACTATTATCTAGCTATTATCTTGATAAATAAGTATATAGTAAATCAAAGGTGGAATAAATCAGAAATTGTATCTTATTGCCTCTTCATTTTTCTTGCAATCCTAGTTTAGGTACAGAAGCTTAGATTTAATGCAAGGCCAATTTATTTACACAAAGTGCAACTACAAGTTCTCAGTCTGAATTAATAATTTCATTTTAAGAGAAAACAGCCAAATAAAAAAGGAAAAAAGTGACTTAGAGTGACAGACAGTGTCTATTTTCTGTAACATGCTGTATCAACTCTGCTCACAAAATGGCAGATGCAGCCTGTGGACTCCTAGAAATTTAAAGGTGCAGTACACAAAATAAGATTACTAGAGAGACAAGGTAGGTGAGGTGCTATCTTTTATTGAATCATCTTCTGTTGGTGAGAGAGACAAGTTTACACAGAGCTCTCCTTCATTTCAGCCTCACCCATCGGGTCTCTAATATTCTGGGACCAATGCGTCTACAAGACTGCATACAAAAATAAGATTATTTATGAAAATTGTCAGTTACATATAGCCAAAGTGTGTGTGTTTGTGGGAGGAGCGGGAGGTGTCACAAGGGCCCATAGACTGGGAAAAAAACACTAAATCAAGCCAGTTCAGGGCGAGGGGGTGCATTTTAGGCAATGTCTTATCATAATCTTAGACCAATAGCTTTGATAACCACCCACTGTTTTCAGACCACTGTAAGCACAGTACCTGAGGCCACACCACAATACCTAAGTCCAAATTAAGTTCTTGGGTAATGCCATTGAGTTAAGTAGAATTACATCAGTGATGAGTTTGGCCCTTGATGTTTTTGTTGGTATAAACTTTCAGAACTTCTATAATAATGATGCAAGTTATCTTCTTGTTAGCTGGAGACAAAACTGTAGTGTGTTGATTTGTTAATCCGTGTACAGAGTCACTGCTGTACTAGGGTGTACTATTGTCCAGACTGTTCTAATGTTTATAAGTACCTTCTGCTGAGTTTGGCCTTGATTCAGCAACACACGCAACTTTAAGCACCTAAGCATGTGAAAGGTCCCATTGACTTCCACTGGGATCATTCATGATTGCGTGTTGCTGAATTGGGGCCTGAGTTAATGGCAATGCTGCTTTAGCTTCTCTTGTTGGGAGCCAAACGCCCTGGGTTCTGCTACTGCCATTAACCATGGATTCTGTTTGTGTAGGGTGGCCACAGAACGTCATGGCCCTAATTATGCTCCCACTGAAGTCAATGGTAAAACTCACTTTGATTTTAGTGGTGCAGGATTGGGCCCTATGACAGCATGATAATGTTTCCACCCTGGGTGATACTTCAGTTCCAATTACTGTTACTGATACCTAAAATAGCAGGATTAGCACATCTGGCAGCTGTATCTTCACATATACTGTAGAAAGTATCTGAAGCCATTCCCCCTGATTGAACAGTTCTAGTTGTAAATTCAAATGGTGACAGAGTAACTTTCTTTAAGAAACCATGTATTGTCTCTTGTATCTCATCCCACAATTTATCTGGCAATGTCTCATCCATAGGCTGGTATGCATTGATGCACAGTAAGCCTTCTCTTTATGAACTGTGTGCAAAGCATGCGTGGATGAAAAAGAGCCAGTAACTGTGAGAGAATTTTATTCTGCTTGGAAAAGTCTTTTGGTTTTAAATTCTCTATGAATGTTAATTTGTAAACTTGCAAACCCTCCCATGATTCATAAATGGGGTTTGCAATATTTATGGCAAATACTTACTACTACAGCTTATTGAATAAAACGTATTGTGATAGTCTGATCTCATCCCATCATGAAACCTACTACCTGTATTTGGAAGGCAGTGACTGTGCTGGCTTCTAAGTTGCAATTAGAATATCCATCAGTGCTATCAGCTGTACACATTTTCTCAAAATTGTGAATGTTTAAATAATGGCCAGATGATTTGTCTGGCTTAATTCATTAGTTAATCTACATAACCATGCCAGCAGTTTTAAAGCACATAACATGCATATTAGGCAACAATCTATTGAAAATAAGAATGTCAATAATGACGCAACAAATGTAATGTGTCTGCTACTTTTGATGTTAGTTTTCCTGTTACTTTGAAAGCATTGCAATGTTGTGAGTAATCATGAATAATGTGACCCATGATGATACTGATATCATAAGAGAAATGGCAATGTTCAAATGCTTTAAGCAGAATATTAGTATCCCTGGATTGTGACACATGCTGAACAACCACCATTGTGTCAGCCTAAGAACTCTGTTGATCCGCGTGCAGCAGTGTAACTTTTTTCTTCATCATGGAAGTCCCATGATTGACTTAAGGACGTATGGGCAAATAATATAAATTGTGCTAACTGAAGCCATTTTACTGGAGCAGCAATGCATCGCTTCACAAATGCTATTATCCAATGGCAATTTGTATAACATTTTGTTGAACAGTTTTAAAGAGTTTGAGTTTAATAATAAAAATAAAAGATGTACAGGTGGGTGTCTTTTTGTAGCCTGTGGGGTGCTCAGGTCTTGAAGGGACACTGTCAGGTTAAAAATCCTGGATCAGATTTTTTTTTAAAAAGGCTCCTGTTCCAAACACACATACCTGTGTATGTGCCAAATGGTATTGCGAACTGGCACTGTGAGCATAACATTTACCTGCACATGGGTTATGTGCATGTTTAACTTAGCTGCATGCCCTTACACCCATATATTGATGCAACTCTAACTCTGAAATTCTTCTCCCCAAACACAGAAACTAATCAATGCCTTTACCTGTATCACTCATAATATCTTGGATTAGTAAAACTGTACATCTTATTTCTTGTGACTATTTTGGCTGTTTTCATTGCAATAATGTCAAGAAAATATCTAAACAATCTTATTTCTTGGGCTAAAAAGAAGGCCTATCCATGTCCCTTTAGCCACAGTCTGGTGACAATAGCTATCCTGACACTTAGATAAATGCAGACAACATTTGGTATTATACATATTTGCTAAGCTACATATTGTAGGGCCTGAAATATAGACAGACATGCAAAGGAGAAAGGGTTCTCTTGCATACATGCAGAAATGCGACAGTTAGCTGTATGAAGTATGCTATTGGTCTGATTATGCTTCCTAATGGATCGATGTCAGCACTACCTTGATTGGCACCCTCCTGTGTTCCAGTTCTTAGCAGACTAGGCAGGCATTGGGAGGACATGAAGAATGAAGCACGCTCTCATCTGCATTAGGCGGGGTAAGGTACGTTGGCCAGTCACTGTGGAGAAATTTGCTGCCTGACTTCTACCTGTTCTTGGGTTTAAAAGGGCTTGGGGCTAATCGAGCACTTTTCATTAGCACTGAAGTCACTTTTACCAGGAGGCTGCCTGTAGGAATGGCAAGGCACAGTGGTGTTTGCACCATCTAGTCACATGCCCATGCTGTTTTTCTAATTTTGTTCCTCAGCTCCTCCCACTCAGACCAGAAGATCAGGCTCATTCTGCTGTTTAGCTGCCCCTCTCTGCATCCAAATTAAAACCACATGTTTACATACACCTTTGCAAAGCATGTTTTGAGGAAATTCTATATGAAATTGGTGCTGCTGCAAAAGGAGCAATAGCTTGAAGCTGAGGCAGATTCGGTCACAGCAGCAGAGGTGAGCAGTTAGTCTTGGAATAAACAGTGACTCTGCTGAAGTGTGAGATTGTTTGGCAGTCCATTTTCATATGGTGCAGTCGCACTGAAATCAAAGTGTGTGTGGGGGGGGGAGTGTTGTGTAACAGGAGCAGGCCCAGCAGGGTTTCCGTACACACAATTCCACTTCAAGAAGCAAACAAAAAATCATCACCTGCCCTTGTCCTGAACTGTATGTGTAAATCACAGAGTAGTCTACAATACATTCATCCCTATTGAGTCTGGCAAGGAAAGTGAGAATTAGGCACACGGCGAGAAAAAGAGCAATTGCATCTATATAGACAATCAAATCAAACACGTTAGTCTGTCTTCAGCAGCTGCGGGAAAAGCATTGTGTTGTAAGACCATGAAGGAGCCAGGCAGTCCTTGCCAGATGGGTGCAGCCTGCAAATATGTGGCTTACTTCTTCTAACTGGCCACAACAGCAAAGGAGGAATTACCAAAGTCCCACTTACAGTCATTAGCAGCCAGGGGTGGCTCTAGCTATTTTGCTGCCCCAAGCACGGCAGGCAGGCTGCCTGCAGCGGCTTGTCTGCAGGATGTCCCGGGTCCCGTGGATTTGGCGGCATGCCTGAGGGAGGTCCGCCGAAGCCGCGGGACCAGCGGACCCTCCGCAGGCATGCCGCCGAAGGCAGTCTGCCTGCCACCCTCGCGGCGACCGGCAGAGCGCCCCCTGCGGCTTGCCACCCCAGGCGCGCACTTGGCGTGCTGGTGCCTGTAGTCGCCCCTGTTAGCAGCATAGCTGATCACCCCAAATCAGCAGCGATTGAGATTTACCCAAAGGTGGCTGGATTGCTGGATGTGTCATGAGAGAGACCTGGGTGCTGTTGGAAGCTTGTTCCTGACACCCACTACACCATCTGGAGGCGAGATTGAGGTTCTGTCTGGGAACTGTCCAAGGAGCATACCTTCGCGCTACGATGGTGGCTCTGTAGATTAGGCACTACTAGAATGGGGAACTTGAGCTGGGCTGTGAGTTAGTAGGTACAGAGTCTGAGATCCTCGATCAGCTTCTTCCACTGATGCACTCTGGTAGAAATCCTTGAGCTACATCTGGCCAAAGCTTGGACAACCTATGTGCAGAGCTATTTAATCATTGCACTAAGGGTTTATATGGGGCGTCAGTGGTGTGGCTTCACCCTCTGGGACCTGGGGCAATTTACTTTACCTTTCTGTACCTCTGACTGCCCTGCTGCGAAATGGGGAGGATAATGGCAGACACACAGGGGTAGGGGTGAGGGATTGAGTTTGTTTACAAAGTGTTATATTAGTAATGATTACACGTGTTGATGAGACAAGCATAAGCATAATAATAGCTGGAATCTCTACAAAAAAGAGGCTATGTTCTCCCTTCGCTCTCCATATTCAGCAACCAGACCAATCAGAGCCAGGGATAATTCCAGCCAGGCTCTGATTCTTCCCTGCATCAGCCATAGGGTCAGCGCCAGCAGAGCAGGGAAGTGACTTGCTGCCAGAATGCTGGATCAATTTTTATAGTGGGGGTGCTGAGAGCCATTGAACCAAACTGTGAAGCCTGTCTATAATGGAAACCACTTCAAGCCAGGGGCTGAGGCGGCATCCTCTAGTAGTTCCAGCACCTATACTTGCAGCTCCCTGGTTGTGGAGATGTGGAGGATCACTCAATCATGCAGAACATGTAAGGGCAGCCTGAAGTTGCAGTCCAGCTGAAATAGCTGTAACTGGAGAAAAGGGTCCATGGAGCAACCAGACATGGGTGCCTGAGTGCAACTGAGCATTCAAAATGCCCATCAGCAAGAGTGACATTGTGACCTTGTTCTTTATGAAGATAACACTGTCCCCTGGAGACCACTGTCATCTTAAATTAACTTATTTCCTCAATTTTAGTTTTTTACCAGTTTCAGTCAGTAGCTTATGAGTCTGGTTCTGCATCATTCAGCTTCTTTGTGCCACTCTGATGTTGCAAAGCAAAACTAAACTCAGTGGAGCCAGACACATCTTGCATGGGGTGATCCTTGTGTGAACATCATAGGGTTAACTTAAAGACACTAACTAGACTCCTAGGTTACTCAGTTGGTATGGACAAAGATTTTCAGTGGCTCCAACCTGGATTGCTAGTGGAAAGAAAAATGAATCCTTGATATAAATGTTATTAAAAATAAAATCAATAAATCCTATCCCTAAGACAAAAACCACTGTAAGCAGAGTCTGAATGAGTTCTCCCTTGGCATCTAGTGGTGAGCTGTGGAAAAAGACTTCAGAAGCTGATCTCATTTGCATGGACACACGCACCCTGCCTAGGTGTTCAGCATGTGGGGAGGGATAGCTCAGTGGTTTGAGCGTTGGCCTGCTAAACCCAGGGTGGTGGGTTCAATCCTTGAGGGAGCCATTTAGGGATCTGGGGCAAAAATCTGTCTGGGTATTGGTCCTGCTTTGAGCAGGAGTTTGGACTAAATGACCTCCTGAGGTCCCTGACATTCTATGATGGGATTGCTTGCCCAAATGATCACTTGTGGCTGGTGTTGGATCCCCAGTCTCCTTGTTATTGGGGCAGAAGTAATAAAGGGTGGTTATCCTTGTTGTGTGAACCAAGGGCAGCAGAACTGTACCTGGCATACCCCAGTGGAGGGACTCACCCTCAATTGAACAGCACTCACTATGCAGGGGACGTGGGTTCCAAAGCCCAATGAGGTGAGGGTGGGGAAAGGTATGTAGGTGTGAGTCAGTCCTGGACACCATTTGATCTGTCCTCTCTCTCTGGTATACTGAAAGAGCTAATTTAGATTCAATTGAGAGTCTTGTTACAGGCTGCAGAGCGGAAATCACTGGTACCTAGGTCTAAGTACTAGACCTACTTTGGGATAGTGTCTCTAGTGCAAGAGACTTCCCAGTGTGCACCAGCAGTGAGGCTCCCTCACTAAGAGCTGAAATCACTGAGAGCTGTGGTAAGTTTGGGGGGCCCTGAAGACATCTTGGCGAGTGGGTGGCTGGCAGAGAGGGCCAGAGCAGAGCCCCACAGAGGCATGGCAATCGGCTATTGGGGCAACAAGCAAGTGCCTGAGCAGTGGAGTGTGTAAGGTGCCTCCTTACCCCCCTCACACAAAGGTTGGGAGGTGAACTCTGCGGATGAACCTCTGAACTCTGGGGCTGCACTGGCCAAGGACAGCAACTGTGAGTGGGGTGCAGAGAAGGGACGGGCACATTAAAAGGACTTTTGGGTTGCTGGACTTTAGAACCTGAGGGGAAAGTCCTCAGGTGACTTGGGGGAGGGTCTTTTGCTCATGGGTTATATTTATGAACCCTAGTTGTGGTGTTTTCCAAAATTAATGCTGAGTTACTTCCCTCCTTTTATTAAATGTTTTCGCTGCACTGAGACTCTATGCTTGCGAGAGGGGAAGTATTGCCTCTTAGAGGTGCCCAGGGGGTGGTGTGGGGGCTCGAGCCAGTTTTGTGTTGTATTGTTGAAAAGGAACCCCTAAATACTGAACCCAGCCCTTGTTGCTGCTGGCTCCACCTGGCAGAAGGGTTACACCACTAAAAACTCTTCTTTAGCTGAGGGTTAAACTATAATCAAATTGAGGTCAAAGTCATGTCAAATAAACAATTTAGCAGCAATACTCCAATTAAGGGCTTGTCTACATGAGGGGTTAAACCAAATTAAGTCAAGTTAAACTGATTTGAAAACACTTGCATGCACACAATGCATTCATTATGGCACACAGGCTCCATATTTATAGCAAACTTGCGAGTCCTCTTTCCAGAAAGCCCGGATCGTCTCAGAACCATGATGCTGGCCAGATAGAAAGCAAGCCCAATTCCTGCTGTGCAGCAACCAAGCCGAATTCCCAGCAAGAAAACCAGGCTGGCATTGTGGAGGCAGATCCTCTTGAGAAACTCTCAGCAGGTAAGTCTGTCCTTACAACTTAAAGTCATCAGTTTAGGCAAAGCATGAGATTAACACAGCAAATCCTTATAAATCCTAAAACAGGAAGTTCAAGGAGGTAGCTGTTTGTTTAGTTACAAACCACCAGTGGAGAATTTTTATCCATGGCAGTGACATCAAATCTTAGGTGGGTAAATATCGTAGGATTGATACCAAATTATTGTTTATATCTAGATCACAGTCTCAAGGGCAATGGAGGTTTCCTACTTACATTTCATTCAGTGGTGGCCAATCCGTTTCCATCCACTGTCACCCCCAACACAGATACAAATATCGTTTAGAGGCTTTGACAAGCAGAGGTTTTGCAACTTTCACTCAATTCACAACTGGCAGTTTAGTTTCTTTGGACACTCACAAAACACACACGTTCAACCACCTTAAGGCAGAGTCTGGGGCAATTTAAATTTAGCAGATTAAGCTTTTGTGCCTCCCCATGTAGATTCTTACAGAGGCTAATGCACTCAACCACATGATCACATCCTAAAATAATAAACACTGGGATGTCTTCCAGTTAATAGAAACAAAAAGTAAAAATAGAACAAGGAAAAATAAGGCACTTAAGATAAAAATGGGTTTGAACTCTTCAGTTCCCTTAGTCTTTGGACTCATGCTTGAGTCAAAGGCCCGGTGACAGTTGCTGGTAGTATAGTTGTTCTTGGCTACAAAGAGATTGGGCAAGGCTGGTAGCTGGTATGGATGTCATGACTCCTTTCCTCCGTGGTAATCAATCTCAGGCTCCTGGAACTTCAGTCTCCCTTAGCTGGCTTGGTGACCTGAAAGGCAAGGTCTTCTGCCTTTCCCTTTATCTGATTCTAGCTTACTCCTCCTTGCAACACCTCCCTTGGAGCTCTTGGGCAAATCAGGTGTGAAATATGCTTTGCAGCCAAACAATGTGGTCCAGTCACACTGAAGTGGGTAAGCCTTAAAATATGTGGTGTTAAAATGAACACCAACAATAGAAAAACATGAGGCCATTTTTGAGGAAGTTACACTAGCCTCCGCGCTCCAGGGTAAAATAACCAGAGGATGCCTCATGGTATCAGTATCTGGCAGAGGTCTCAGCAGGTCTATACAAATAATTGATCACCTAACAAAAAACAACCTGTCACCTGCACTTCCAATGCATTCTAAGCATTTCTTAAAATAAATTTGAAGATTTGATGGCAGCTGCCATATTTTTCCTTTGCAAGAAGCAAAATAGGGAGCTAACATTGTGCTCGAACTACGTAAAAGGACACAACTGAGACTTGCTTTTAAGCTCACTAATATGAATTCCATTTGAACCAGAAATAATTATGTTTATACAAAGGCTGTATTCTCATATATGTTAATTCTCTCATACTTGGACAGTGTGGAGCAAATACAATCTCTCCTACACCACCCTCTCCCATCTACCAGTGCAGGGGGGATGGTTGTGGGCATCTCTGACTGTCAAAAGGGCTCCTTGGAACTATTGATTTCTGGTATAAATTATAGCATATATATGGATACTGCTCTAATTTATGCTGTGGACCAGTCCAGCTGCCAGGGAGCTCCATGACCAGGACAGGGCAAAGGTGTCCATAAGCTTCCTTTGCCTTCCTCCCTCATAGCTGTGCTGACTACTCCTTCGCTGAAGCGCTGAAGATCTGTCCCTGGATTACTGGATTCTGAGAATATTTCTTTTACCAGCATCAGCCTTTGGACAATCCTTCCAAGGAGCAGGGAACTTGTTTGCAATAAATTAAGCCTCGCTTGACCATCATGAGTACAATCATTTGATTCTGACTAAAACTTTATTGGCTGCATGTTCTGCTTAGGAGGGTCAGTGAAAAGGAGCTAGGATAACTAGATTCATAGGCTTTTATGTCTAGAAGAGACCACCATGATCTTCTAGTCTGACCTTTTCCAAAACACAGGTCAAAGAACCTCACCCAGTAATTTCTGCATCCAACCCATAAGTATAGCTGTAGCATAGCATCTAGAAAGACATCCAGTTCTGATTCACAGGGCTTGGCTACACTTACAAATTTGCAGCGCTGCAGCAGGATGTGAAAACACACCCTCTCCAGCGCTGCAAATTGCGGCGCTGCAAAGCGCCAGTGTGGTCAAAGCCCCAGCGCTGGGAGAGCGGCTCCCAGCGCTGTCCGTTATTCCCCACAGGGAGGTGGAGTACGGACAGCGCTGGGAGAGCTCTCTCCCAGCGCTGGCGCTTTGACTACACTTAGCGCTTCAAAGCGCTGCCACGGCAGCGCTACTGCGGCAGCGCTTTGAAGTGCTAAGTGTAGCCACAGTCACAGACTTCATTTTCGTTGCCCTCTGCTGAATTCTCTCCAATATCTTTTCTGTAGTGGGGGACCCAAAGCTGGATGCAATACTCTCCAGTGCTGAATGGAGGAGACCCTGGTCAAGTCATCTCTTTACTTGCTCTCGAATAAACTAAATAAATTGAGCTGCTTTAGTCTCTCACCATATTCCAAACCTCAGATCACTCTTATACCTCATTTCTGAACCCGCTCCTATTTTTCAATATCCTTTTTGAAATGTGGGCCCAGCACTGCATACAGTAGTTCAGTAATGGTCTCACCAGTGTCCCATTCACCTTCCTATTCCTGCTTTATATTCCCATATTTATATCTCTGAGGACACATTCTCCTGCTTAGCCACAGCATTACACTGGGCGCTCATGTTCAATTGATTATCTGCCAAGAATCCTAAGGCCTTTTTCGGAGTCACTGCTTTCCAGGATACAGTCTCCCCACATCCCTCAAACTTATAAGTGGGCTCTACATTCTATGTTCCTAGATGTATGGCCTTGCATTTGGCTGTGTTCAAATGCATGTTGTTCAAATGAGCCCACCTTCCCAAGCAAATCAAGTCAGTCTGTATAACTGATCTGTCCCCATTATTTATCACTCCACTGAAGTTTGTGTCATCAACAAATTTTACCAGCCAGGATTGTATATTTTCTTACAGATCATTGATAAAGTTATTGAATAGCATTGGACTAAAAACAGATCCCTGTGGGAGCCCCACAGAAACACGCCCATTCAATGTCAATTCCCCACGTACAGTTACTTTTTGCGAGCTATCGGTTAACCAGGTTTCACCCATTTAATGTGGGCTACATTGACTTTGTATACTACTCATTTTTTAAAAGCAGAATGGCATGCAGGGCTAATCAAATGCCTGGCAATACTAACCAGACTTTTCATGCCATTTAAAAAAAAATCATCGTTTGGTTGCCATGTCATATTTGCCTTAAAATCATGTTGCTTGGCATTAATCATTCTACCATCTTTTAATCCTTTACCGATTTGTTCCCCATATCAGCCTTTTCATGATTTTGCCCAGGACTGATCTAAGGCTAACCAACCCATAGTTTCCCAGGACATCACGTTTATCCTTTCAAATACTGACACAATATTAATTACTACTGCTAAGAGCTTCTTCTAGCCTCAGTTCAAAGCTCAGGCTTCCCCATAGCGTCAACTCCCCTTTAGTTAGACAAACAGATTTGGTTTCTGTAAAATGAATTTCCTGTGGAGGGAGAAAAACATGGGAATACAAACTAATCTTGTGAACCCAGAAAACTCATATTTATATTGCTCAATCCATGTTTGTTCAAGCAGTGACTAATAGTATGAATATATACGGGGCTATACAATAGCACCAATATTAGCACTTTAAACTTGTATATACTGCAATGTGCACAGTTTTCATTTGTAACACTAGATGTCACTGGAACCTCATTGAATAGCCAACAAACAGCTTACACTGCTGGAGTTCATCTGATTACTTGAGGGCTAGTGCCAAGTATCATGTGGAGCTAAGTCAAATTGTGGCTAACAAACATATGTTTAAACAAATTTTGCATGTCTGGATTTGAGAAGTAATTTTTAAAAAAATCATCACACCATATAATTTGTGCTAGCATGTCCATTAAATAATTATTGAATGTGTCTAAAATGCAGAAAAATTCAGACTTGGAGCAGGTAAAATCTGGAGAACAGGAATTGCATTGTTTTATGTGCATAGTTTTGAAGCTGAAGCAAAAATCTGCTCCCTCGTTCACCTCTAGTGCCATGCCCAGGGCTAGCTGAACTCTGCAGCAGTCAGTGTATGGAAGCTGCACGAGTTGAATCTGGGGTGCCGGTTCTGGTGGCAAAATCTGGCAATGAATCAACTCTTACAGCTTTACTTGGAGGTTCTTCACAAACACAAATCTCAGAAAACCCTCAAATTTCAAATCCAGCCACAATATGTGACTGCATGGCCAGCTTTAAATCTCGGTTACACATGTGTACTTCCAGAGTAAGCCCACTGAAGTCAATGGAGTCATTCTGGATTTACACTGGTGTTGCTGAGTATCTGGCACCCTACATTCTGCAGCTAAAGTACTTTAGATGGTGCATTGGTGGAGAGGGAAAGACAGCGGTCTGTGAAATAGCAGCAACCCCCTGAATCTATCCAGGGGTTAGGATAGATTCCTAACTAAGGGTACGTTCACACTACCAATTTACATAGATTTTATTTAAGTCGAGATGGAGCCTCTGATTTAAGCAAGTCAATTGTGCATGTCCCCACTATGCTCATAGTGTCGGCGGAGTGCATCCTCACTAGCAGGGCTGGCATCGATGCACAGAGCGCTGCGCTGTGGGTAGCTATCCCACTGTGCATGGAGCCAAGTGGAATTTTGGGTTGGGCTTACAATGCCTTATGGGACCAAAACATTTGCACGGGTGATTATGGGAACATGGTGTTAGCCTCCCATGATGCATTTACCTCCCTCCCTCCTTGAAATGAATGGCAAAGAAACCAAGCCTTTTTCGCGCCTTTTTTTCCTAAGCCTGGGTTACGCACGCAGATGCCATAGCACGGCAAGCATGGACCCCTCTCAGCTGTACACTGTTGCTGTGAGCATTACAAATCCCTTGTGCGTTATCCTGCAGCATTTGCTCAGCCAAAGCAGGAGCCGCCACTCAGAACAATGTGATGCCACTCAAGCAGCCATGCTGGAAGCTATGGAGCAGAGCAATTTGCAGATGCTGGCAACAGTCGCGCATCACCTTGACACAGTGGAGCATCGCTTCTGGGCCCGGGAAACAAGCACTGACTGGTGGAAACGCATAGTTATGCAGCTAAGGGATGACGAGCAGTGGCTACAGAACTTAAAGCCACTTTCATGGAACTGTGTGAAGAGCTTTCCCCAGCCCTGAAGCGCAGCAATACTAAAATGAGAGCTACTCTGACAGTTGAGAAGTGAGTGGTGATAGCTCTGTGGAAGCTTGCAACACCAGACTGCTACCGGTCAGTGGGGAATCATTTCGGAGTGGTAAATCTACCGTGGTGTCTGTTGTGCTCCAAGTTGCCAGAGCAATCAATAGACTTCTACTGAGAAGGTTAGTGACTCTGGGCAATGTGCAGGACGTGGTGGATGGTTTTGCCGTGATGGGGTTCCTTAATTGCAGTGGGGCGATAAACGGAACACATATCCCTATCTTGGCACCAGACCACCTTGCTAAAAAGTACATAAACCGAAAGGGATACTTCTTCATGGGGTTGCAAGTGCTAGTGGATCACAGGGGCCGTTTCATTAACATCAGCGTGGGATAGTCAGGAAAGGTGCATGACGCGTGCATCTTTAGGAACGCCAGGCTGTTCAGAAGGCTGCAAGCAGGGACTTTCTTTCCAGACTGCAAAATAACCATTGGGGATGTTGAAATGCCAGTCGTGATCTTGGGAGACCCAACCTACCCCTTGCTCCCATGGCTCATAGGAGCCATGGACAGCAGTAAGGAGCGGTTCAACCATAGGCTGAGCAAGTGCAGAATGGTGGTGGAATGTGCCTTTGGATGTTTAAAAATCCACTGGCAAAGTTTGCTTACTAGGTTAGACCTCGGTGAAAGCAATATCCCCATTGTTGTTGCTGTGTGCTCCACAATGTCTGTGAAACAAAGGGAGAAAAGTTTCCGGCGGGGCAGGGGATTGAGGCAAATCGCCTGGCAGCCAGTTTTGAGCAGCCAGACACCAGGGCAATATGAAGTGTACATTGAGGGGTACTGTGTCTCTGTGAGGCTTTGAAAATTAGTTTCATCAATGACCCACAGTGATACTACACTTATGTGTTGTTCCTTATCAAGCTGTCCCCTTAATTGCGTGTATGGCCCTGTAAATGACACCCCCACTGACCACAATGTGCTGAATGAATAAAGAGCCTTTTCGCCTCAGTCCATTAAGTTTTATTATGATCACAAACAATGAGAGACAGCAAAGAAAAGTAAGATAAGCTGGGGCAAAAGGGCTGATAGCATGGGGGGAGGGGGAAGAAGGACAGCTTGCTTACAATTGCACTGCAATAACAATCACAGGTGTGGGAATGGGCGCCTTCTGGTCCTTGTAGCCTCCCCTGGTGTTGAGTGCAAGGGATACTGAATGCCCCCCCTTCCCACATCCTAGGACGTTTGAGGGAGGAGGATGTGGAACTTGGTGATGACGGCAGCAGGTTCAGCATAGGCTGCAGCGGGACTCTAGCCACCAGCTGCCTTTCCTGAACCTCAACCAGACACCTCAACACATCTGTTTGCTCCCTCATAATCCACAGCATCTCGTTCTGCATGTCACGCTCATGCTCCCTGCACACACTCCTCTCCTCGCTGTCCTTGTGCAGGCTGTCGGACAGTGCAATCCTCCATACGCTGAGCTCTGTCTTGTCACTCTCAGAGGCACACATTAACTCACTGAACATGTCCTCCCGAGTCTTCTTTTCCCTTCTTTTAATCTGGGAAAGTCTTTATCCTGGTGTGGAGGATGCACTGATGGACAAGGTTTCAGTTGCAAGGAATACAAAGCACAAGGGTAGCATTAAGAACAGGAGTACTTGTGGCAACTTAGAGTCTAATAAATTTATTTGAGCATAAGCTTTCGTGGGCTACAGCCTACTTCATCAGATACATAGAATGGAACATATAGTAAGAAATATATATACATACAGAGAACATGAAATGGTGGACGTTGCCATACCAACTGTAAGAGGTTAATTAATTAAGATGCAGTATTATCAGCAGGAGAAAAAAAAACTTTTGTAGTGATAATCAAGATGGCCCGTTTCAGACAGTTGACAAGAAGGTGTGAGGATACTTAACATGGGGAAATAGATTCAATATGTTTAATGACCCAGCCACTCCCAGCCTCTATTCAAACCCAGGTTAATGGTACCTAGTTTGCATATTAATTCAAGCTCAGCAGTTTCTCATTGAAGTCTGTTTTTGAAGCTTTTCTGTTACAAAATTGCCACCTTTAAGTCTGTTACTGAGTTACCAGAGAAGCTGAAGTGTTCTCCTACTGGTTTTTGAATGTTATGATTCCTGATGTCAGATTTGTGTCCATTTATTCTTCTGCGTAGAGACTGTCCAGTTTGGCCAATGTACATGGCAGAGGGGCATTGCTGGCACATGATGGCATATATAACATTGGTAGATGTGCAGGTGAATGAGCCCCTGATGGCGTGGCTAGGTCCTATGATGGTGTCATTTGAATAAATATGTGGACAGAGTTGGCATCAGGCTTTGTTGTGTGGTTGCTGGTGAGTATTTGCTTCAGGTTGGGGGGCTGTCTGTAAGCAAGGACTGGTCTGTCTCCCAAGATCTGTGAGAGTGAGGGATCGTCTTTCAGGATAGGTTGTAGATTTTTGATGATGCGCTGGAGCATTGACAGTGCATACATTGTTTCGGGTGCAAGATTAATTCTTTTTGCAAAGGAAACACCCCTCAATGCACTCTCCTGCAAGCCACAATATAAGCAGAACCTCTGGCTACTGCCAGAGTTGGTTTGCTGCTCCAGCCATGGTGAGTAAGGCCATGAGGCATGGCGAGAGGTCTTGTACTGCAGCTTTTGTTAAGACAACAGGGATCAATGGTTCCAACCTCAGAATAGCCCCCTTTCCTATAGCAACCGGGGTGGTGCTTGAGGACAGGCACCAGCGTAAAGCTTCGCAAATTATTTGATTGTTACAAAAGCAGCAACAGGTTTTTTTAAATGCTGGCTGCAATACGCAGTGATCCTTTCTCAGCCAACTAGGGCACGCTTGGGAAAGCATGATTGTGTGACCCAGAATTCACTGAACAGGGGCGTATTGCTTGCGGTTTAAGGGCTAGTATTTAAAACTTCCCCCATTTCCCCTAGGTGACCATATGCAATATCACTCTCCTGAGGGTAACAAAGGCAGAAAGGGAGCAGATGCTGCAAGTCTGGGTACAGACCCGGTCCTTATGTTGCAATGCTGTGTGCCGCAATGATGCCAGAAAAGTTAATACTGGAGTGGCATGCGAAAGTGTCTGCCCATGGTGGACAAAATAAGGCAGCCCTTCCCAGAAACCTTTTGCAAAGGATTGCGGAGTACCTCCATGAAAGCTTCCTAGAGATATCCAGGGAGGATTCCAGGGACATCCCCGTGCACATAAAGTGTCTTTTCGGAGAGCACCTCTGCATAGCTGGAGTGGCCAATGATAACCGCTATCCCAATTTTTTGTCTTCAGATTCAATATTAAAAATAATGGCATGTAATCCCTACAGTTTGATTGAAAATGTGTACTCACCAGAGGATCCTTCCCCTGCATCACGTTCCGCCAACAGTTGGTCTTGTGAGGGGATGGGCTCCAGAGTTTAAAAAAAGTTCTTGGCTGTTGGAGAGAATGTATCATCCACTTGCCTGCCTCAGATTCTCTTCCTCCTCCTCCTTCTCCTATTCCTCATCAACAATGTCCTTCTTGTTGTTGCCTGAGGTCGCCCAGGGCTCCTGGGAGGTATCCGTGGAGCATTTTGGGGAAGTGGTGGGGTAACCACCAGGAATCACATGCAGATCCTCATAGAAGCGGCATGTCTGTGGCTCAGAACCAGAGTGACTGTTCGCCTCCCTTGTCTTCTGGCATGCTTGGCGAAGCACCTATATTTTCACACAGCACTGCTGCCTGTCCCTTGTGTAGCCCTTCTCCTCCATGCCCTGCACGATTTTGGCATAGATGTCAGTGTTTCTTCTGTTGGATTGGAGTTCTGCCTGCACAGACTCTTCTCCCCACACGGTCATCAGATCCACCACCTCCTGTGTGCTCCATGATGGAGCACATTTGCAGCCTTGAGCATCCATGGTCAGATATGCTGACGAGCTCTCCACGCTGATAAAACAGGAAATGAAAATTCAAAAGTTCCCAGGGCTTTAACAGGGTGGTGGCTGTTTCCTGTGTACCTGGCTGATGTGCAGTGGAGTTGAAAGTGCTCTCCAGAGTGGTCACAGCGGAGAACTGTGGGACACCTCCTGGAGGCCAATTCATTCAAATTACACAATGGAGTGTGTACACTATCCCCATGTCAACGTGTGAATGTTGACTCAAGTGCTACACCTCTCACGGAGGTGGAGTACAGAAGTCAACTTTACAAGCCCTTTAGGTCAGTGGAAGGGACTCAGTAGTGTAGACACATACATTATTAACTCGACCTAATATGGCATATTTGGACTGAAAATCAACCGCAGTAAGACAGATATCATGACCTTTAATATTGCCTCACCATCACCAGTCCGGATAGAGGATTATGTTCTCACCGATGTAGAAACATTCACATACTTGGGCAGCACCATCAGCCAAGATGTTGGAACAAGTCAGGACATCCGGAACAAAATCAGTAAAGCCAGGAACACCTTCAGGAGCTTAAATACAGTCTGGAAATCATCAAAATACAACACCAAAACCAAACTCAAGATTTATCAGAGCTGCGTACTTTCAACACAACTTTATAGTGCAGAATGCTGTGGAATGAGAAAGTATGACATGTCCAAACTGTCTTCATTCCATACAACAAAAACGAGGCCACCCAAAACCAACATGACAAAGAGCTGTGGAAGCCGAGCTGAAAAACCTGGGACATAGCTGGGGAACCACTGAAAGACTTGCCAGAAACAGACAGGAGTGGAGGAGCTTATCACTGCCCTAAATGCCAGAGGCATAATAGGAACATGATGATGATGAATGTGGCATATGTCAACCTAACTTTGTAGTGCAGACCAAGCCTAAGATATTATGGTCCATTAAACTTGCAGTTCAGATACTTCAACAGCCAATGTGAAATCCTGGCCCTTTCGAAGTCAATGGCAAAATTTCCATGGACCTAGAAATTTACCCCTAAGTGGTGGAATTTGGACCTTCAACCAGATGTAATGAATGGTGAGCATAAAACTGGGTTGTAGTAGGGCCACCCTAAGAAACTAGCCCTGTTGTCAAGTTTTGCTGGATTAGCAAATCCATCCAGTACAGACAAAACTCATTCTGGGTCATGACTCCAGGTAAAAAGTTACTGGGGGAATAAGATCATTCTGGTCAGCCTAGATCCTCATCGCAAAATCCTTTGACCTCCATTCTTCCCTCCAGACCTTCTCTCCCCATGCAGAATCTCCTTCGCCCAGCAGCTGCTTCCTGGCAAAGCCAAACCTTGGGCTCCTCAGGCTTGGGGCAGGTGATCTAGAAAAGTAAAACGGAATCTCTGCTGCTCTGCTTTTCTTAAAGCATGTTTCTAGCCTTTTGCCTTGCGACAACAGCCTTCAAATTGATATAAAGACCCCCTCACTAGCCATGAAAGCAATAAGCGGTAGGGGGGGTGAGGAAAACCTAACAATGCTATACACCCATTTTTAATGTTAAATTGAGTCCATTTAAAGCAGATCTAGTTGAAATGTTTAGATCAAGGGAACAGTTTTCTGTCAGAAAAAGCTGATTTTGATTAAATTGAAATGTTTTGTGGGAATTTATCAATGTCATCAACATTTTTGATGGGACCTTATTTATTTTGACTTATGTCATAAAACTGTAAAAATCAACATGGACATTTGTTATATTATAAGCCATAATAGAATATAAAAGTAATAACAATGATGTCACAATGAAATAGTTCAGAATATGTAATTTCACAAAAAAAATTTGCAGCTTGCAGCTTTTCAGCCTGATTTGGGACAAAACCAAATTTTGAAATCTCAGAATTTCTCATTGGACTGAAATTCCATTTTCCAGCCACCTCTACTGAAAATAATTCTTTTGGTGACATGGCTGTAATGGATACTCATCCCTTCCGTGTGGCAGGATGATTGATCTTTTTTATCGCTGACCCATGACAGGGGGCTGGTGTAGGAAATCAAGTTCAGTGTCTTGGTGACACTCCTGTTTGTTGCACCTTTATTACATGGCATCTGAAAAAAGCTGTCATCCAGAAAAAAAGATCAAATTAATTTACTCACCTGGAAAGGAACGTGGCTATGATCTCATGAAGGTGGTAGCTACACTTCCCATTTTCTCTGGAAGTAAGCAGTACTGAGGAGAAGGTGGCGTGTGTATGAAATCCTCCATAGCTGTACATGTGTCAGGACCAGAGGAGAGCTGGGTGACTAATAGGGGTTTTTTTTGGTTTGCTGGCAATTCCAAATTCAGCTGTCTGGTGACACCCTGGATCAGTATATTAAAGATTTAGGTAATAAAGCTAAGTTACATGGACTTTAATAGCTAAGAGTTGCACTAATTAGAGGGCAAGTTAATGGATAATCAGATGAAAACAAAGTTATGGCTTTGACTTTGTAAAAATCAGTGGATAGATGTAGTGCTAGTGGAAACTGTGCTTGCCCAATTAACAAGCAGTGAGAAATGGGGTAATGATGTACCTACGGTACTTATGTAGCCCCCATCACCACAGCACCTCACAGTCTCCAGTGTATTTATCATCAGAACATCCCCGTGAGGTAGGGCAGTGCTGTTGGCCCTATTTTACAGGTGGGAAACTGAGGCATAGAGTGGCTACGTGACTTGGCCATGGTCACACAGAAGTTCATAGTGTTCTAGGCTAGCACCCTAACTGCTGGATCATCTTGCCTTTCAATGTCCACTTTACAGAGGTTTGGCAAGAGTTAATTGATTAATGCTTGGAACGTGTTTTAAGATGCTCAATAAAAGTGAAATGTAGTTTGTCCTAGAGAAAGAGAAGGAAATCAAGTCAGAACTCTCTTCCCCCACACCTGGGCTCAGCCATAGTGTTTACACTGACACACTAAGCAAACCTGCTCCCTGTGCCGCTGCTGGGACTTGTCGCCTTCGATTTTATTTAGCACTTAGGAGAGAAAAAGCCTTGTAAATGTTATCTGTCTTGTCTTTTTTTATGTTCCCCCTTTCTCGGTATCTATAATGCACCCATCGTGGTGGTATCTGGGCACTAGGTACCCAGAGATTAGTAGAAGGTAAGGCTATGTCTATGCTAGAGAGCTGAACCCTTGGTAACTGAGCTGGTGGGAATGCAATGGGGTGAAACAGGGTATTCACACAAGATACACTCTTTCAAGTACAGTTCTACCCTGTGCCTACAAATGGCAATCAAATCCATAGTAGTAGCTGCACTGCTTTCTGGGTATCGATCTTACATTCCTTGGCAGAACTTCTTGAAGCAATGGCTTAAGGGGAATCTTGTAACACCTTGTGGGAGTCCCAGGGAATTATGGGAGAAGGGGTCAAAATCCCACAATTCCTTTGGAAACTCAGCCATTTCTGAGGCATATCCTGAAAATGGGGGTTAGGAAAGGATGGGGTTTGGTTAGAGAGACAATTTTGTGTTGGAGACTCTCTCTCTCTCATAAGTTTGGTGAGAGCCCCCCGGGTTTGTCAAGTCCCAAGTCAGAGAATCCTGTTGCCTCCCACAAGGCCCAAACACCCTGCTTCCCTTCCACAGTCTTTGAAGAGGCAGGGATTAGCCCTAGAAACAAATGCTGAACTCAGGTATAAACCAGCACCCGTGTCAGGGGGAGACAAACCCTCAGTTAGAACAAGGGACCATTGGGGGATGCTATGGGGAGTCGCACATATCTCCCCGCAGCAACAGTCCCCAGCACCCAGATGGACAGAGGGATGCTCTGTGACTCAGTCCATGCAGCCCCCAACCCCAGACTGTTAGTCCCAACCAGGGGCCCTCCCACGTCTTACTGGTCATGGGTGCTTGGGTGCAGTGTGGGCTCGAAGGGTGAATCCCAGTCTCTGTGATGTCCATCACCGTGCTGGTCAGGACTTCAGTTTTGAGTCTAGGCTGTTCCTGCAGCCTGGCTGCGTCCATGCCCGGGCCTGCTCCCTGGCCCAATCCCCTCGTGTCAGGTTCCAGCTGTGTTTGGGCCTGCTCCTTCCAGCAGCTCCAGCCAACATGTGTGTCTCTCCAGTACTGAACTAGTGATGCACTGATGGTAAAATACAGTATGTTGATAGATTCTTGACACAGAGCTAAACTGTGCATATCAGCTTTATTGAATGCACCAACGTGCAGGCTAGCTGCAACCTATGCACTAGAAGAAAACTCAGCAGAAGTATGACTTGCAGACTATATGGGCATGAAATGCATGTCTTGGAGATTTCTGTTTTCAGTACCTGCTATCAGGTAGGGGTAGAGTTTCCTGAGAATGCACAGGAAGGCGCAGGTGAGGATGGGATAATATATCATAGGTTCTTTGCTGCCTGCTGAAATCTGTCATTCAGAAACCTTTCTGTGTTCCTCTGCATTAGCAGGAACACAGCTCCTCTTCCTTTCCTCAGGATTGGTCATATGCTTTGGCATTTGTCACCCAGACACCTGGCTCTACTCCAGGTCTATGATATCCTTAGCTGCAAGGAGTCTCTCTTTTCCTGGACAGCTAGGCATTGACTGGGTAGATGATTTTTGGTGGCTTGAAGAGGAGGCTTGAATTTCAAGGCAGATGGTTTTTGGAGCTAATTTTTCTTGAATGCTGACCCTGCGTGTATATTGCAGAGTGACTAGATTTTCAGACTGGTGCTTGACTGGTGCTGCATGACAAATTGATTTTTTAGTTTGGCGGCAGTTCTGAAAAATTAAAAAGAATTCATTTTGTATCAACTCCAAAATGAAAATTTTCAGAATTTCTGGCAAAATCAAAAAGTCAAAAAAAATTATTCTTGGTTGAACACATTAAAATGAAGCCATTTTGAGCTTTTTTCTTTTATCAAAAAATAAAATTAAAAGTATTTTTAAAACAAAAAGTTGAAATGTTTCATTTTTAAAATGTTGAAACAAAACATTTTGACTTGTTTAGATTTTTTCCTCAAGTGAAACAATTTTCTGAAATCTACAAAAATTTGCAAAATAGTTCAATCAAAACAATTCTGCAAAACAATTCTGAAAATTGGATGGATGGCGTGGATTGTACCCTCAGCAAGTTCGCAGATGACACTAAGCTGGGGGGAGAGGTAGATACACTGTATGGTAGGGATAGGGTCCAGAGTGACCGAGACAAATTGGAGAATTGGGCCAAAAGAAATCTGATGAGGTTCAACAAGGACAAGAGCAGAGTCCTGCACTTAGGACGGAAGAAGCCCATCGACTGGCTAAGCAGCAGTTCTGCAGAAAAGGACCTAGGGGTTACAGTGGACGAGAAGCTGGATATGAGTCAACAGTGTGCCCTTGTTGCCAAGAAGGCTAACGGCATATTGGGCTGCATTAGTAGGAGCATTGCCAGCAGATCGAGGGAAGTGATTATTCCCCTCTATTTGGCACTGGTGAGGTTACATCTGGAGTATTGCATCCAGTTTTGAGTCCCCCACTACAGAAAGGATGTGGACAAATTGGAAAGAGTCCAGCAGAGGGCAAGAAAAATTATTAGGGCACATGACTTATGAGGGGAGGCTGAGAGAACTGGGATTGTTTAGTCTGCAGAAGAGAAGAATGAGGGGGGATTTGATAGCTGCTTTCAACTACCTGAAAGGGGGTTCCAAAGAGGATGGATCTAGACTGTTCTCAGTGGTAGCAGATGACAGAACAAGGAGTAATGGGCTCAAGTTGCAGTGGGGGAGGTTTAGGTTGGATATTAGGAAAATCTTTTTCACTAGAAGGGTGGTGAAGCACTGGAATGGGTTACCTAAGGAGGTGGTGGAATCTCCTTCCTTAGAGGTTTTCAAGGTCAGGCTTGACAAAGCCCTGGTTGGGATGATTTAGTTGGGGATTGGTCCTGCTTTGAGCAGAGGATTGGACTAGATACCTCCTGAGGTCCCTTCCAACCCTGATATTCTATGATTCTATTATTCAACCCAGCTTTGCTTGTAATAAATAATGACAGCAATTGCTGGTCTGTTAATTGACAGTGCACATCTAAATCCATGGGAGTTTTGCCATTTAATTCAATGAAGCCAGGATTCCATCCAAGCTTTTCATTCCTTACAAAGCAGCCTCTCCTCCGATCCCCCACTCCTCAGTATCAGCTCTACTTTTTTTTTATTTTTCAGCTATGCCTCCAAGACTCATTTATCTGTATGACAAGCAGCATCCACCCAAGGAAGATATTCAGGTCATTTTCAGTAGGAACTCCTGTTTGAAAAAAGGGTGACTCGTCATGGCTAGCTTCAATGACTGAGTTGGCTGTTAGTGGATTCAGACAGTGCCTAGTATCTAGTAGTAAGGTGAGTACCAGGGCAAAGCGAAAAGTGGAAGGGGAAAATATTTTGCTAGTGGCTGCATGATTGTGCTATTGTGCTGTAGAAGAAGCCTCAGAATAAAATGCTAGGTGGTGGAGGGCATAGTCCATGGCTGGATGTAGTTGCGAACGAGTTCAACATATTTCTTTTCAAGGATGGCCTTGTGGCCATGCACCTCAGAACTCCCAGAAACATTGAATCTTCTTCAAATGCAATGCCTTCCTGAGCTACTGCTCAGGCTGTCCCGCAGCAGTGCAATAGAGCCCTTAATTGGTTCATTTGGATTTTAGGTTTTGGTTGCTGTTATAGAGGGCTGGAATAACACAGGGTCCTGAGGCCCGTAGGTGCTGACTCTGTGGTGCTCCAGCCCTGGAGCACCCATGGGGAAAAATTAGTGGGTGCTCTGCACCCACCAGCAGCCAAGCTCCCCCTGGCCCCTCCTTCTCCTCTCCCCCTCCTGAGCATGCCACATCTCCACTCCTCCACCTACCTCCTAGTGCTTCCTGCTGGGCCACCACCAAACAGCTGTTTGGCAGCATTAGCAAGCTCGGGGGGGTGGGAGGAGCGGGAACATGGTGCACTCAGGGGAAAAGGCGGGGCCGGGGTGAGGATTTGGGGAAGGAGTTGGAATAGGGGCAGGGAGGGGGTGGAGTTGGGGTGGGGACTTTGGGGAAGGCGTTGGAATGGGGGCAGGGAAGGGGCAGGAAGAGGAGGGTCTGGGGCGGGGCCTCATGGAAGGGGTGGAGTGGGGGCGGGGCCAGGGGCAGAGGTGGGAGTCGAGCACCCACAGCAAAGAAGGGAAGTCAGCGCCTATGCTGAACCCTAAAAGAAAATGCAAATACACATTGTAAAACCATATCACTAATGTGTATCCTGGGCTTACGGACAGGCAGGGTGAATATTAAATAAGTCATTAAAGTACTTGACACTGCTGTCCCCTGAATCCCATAGTTAGTCCACTAAATCAGTGGTTCTCAAACTTTTTTTTTTGTGCAAACCACTTGAAAATTGCTGAGGGTCTCTGCGGACCACTTAATGATCTTTCCAAATGTCATTTGTACCGTTAACTAACTATTGTAAAGTGCTTTGGATAAAAGCGCTATATAAAAAAACCCAATAATAATAAACTTTTTTTGTTCTACAAATAAAAGCACACAACTCATATTTTAATATCAGTAGTCTTACCTTTCTAATGCAATGGATGTTCCCTCTCTCCCCCACCGTGGCAGCCCCCGAGCTGGGGCTGGGGAGGTGGGATCTCTCCCTCTCTCCCCTGCTGTGACAGTCTCCAAGCTGGGGCTGGGAAGGAGGGGGGGTCCTCATAGCCACAGCCCTGGAGCTGGGGAAAGTCACCTCTTTCTCTGGCTGCTGCAGCCCTGCACGTCCCACATTCCCCTCTTCTCACTCCACTGCCCCCTCCCACGTACCCCCTATTCCCCCCCCATGGCCACCACCTCACCTTACATGTGCGTCTTCTCCAGGGTCCAGGCACCTAATTAGTGGAGCCATGCCTGCACGGCTCCATTAATTAGGTGGATGACCCTTCATTTTCTTGTGTGCGGCCGCCCAGGTGCACACCTTAGAGGGAATTATCCGCGGACCACCTGAATGGAGCTCGCAGACCACTGGTGGTCCACAGACCACAGTTAGAGAATCTCTGCAGTAGATCATGCTCAGTTCAATAGCTGTCAAGCAGGGTAATCCAGCACTGCTATCAGTAAGAAAGCAAGTTGTCTTTGTTCATGTTTCAAGTGGCTTGATCAGAGGAATGGTCATGGGGATTTCCCATCACTGGCAATTTTTAAATCAAGTCTTGATGTTTTTTCTAAAAGATCTGCTCTAGGAATTATTTTGGGGAAGTTCTATGACCTGTGTTATACAGGTGGTCAGATAGACGATCATAATGGTTCCTTCCGCCCTTGGAATCTATGAATCCAGGAAAGGGTTACAATGGAACTGGGCATGGCTAACTGTTTGTCCCAGCCTGGTGATCAGACCCATCCAAGTGCACCCCCACATGCTGGACATGCCTGAATTACAAAGTGTGTTTCCACCCCCCCCTATACACAATGTCGGTTTCTGAGCATCTGTGGGTGGAATCCATGATGGCTTTAGTGGCTTGCTCTGTACAACTGCTAAATGGTTGAGTTGATTTGGGTGATTGATCATGGGAACCCTACTGTCATGATCATATATCCAAACCATATGACATCTTAAATCACTTTACAGAATGAAATGAGTCTCATTTCCTCATGTGATTTATCACTTTGAAGCTAAGCCAGGTATCTGAGCCAGCTGATCCTCTCTATTCTCAGCCAATATATCTTCAGGAGCAGTGTGCACATTGCTGGATTTATTATTATTGGCCCAGTGGGTAGAACTCTGTATTGGAAGTCAAAGGCCTTGGGTTCTCGTCCCAGCTTGGTCACTGACTTGCTGTGTGACCTGAGGCAAACGTCTGGTTCTTCTCCCACCTTTGTCTATCGTGTCTGTTTAAATTGTAAGTGCTTCAAGACAGGCACTATCTCTTAATATCTGCTTTAAAGTGCATAGCCCAATGGGGCCATGATCCCAACTGGGGCCTGTAGGCAATGAAACAATAAAGCAGTGTAATGGTAGGCCACATTGTGTGAGGCATGGTTCCCACATGAGACTGTAATCAAGTGAGCTCCACAATTATTTATGTAACCCATGTAACCACTTTCAAACCGCTGCTGTTTTGGATAGAGGCCTACTGACAAAAGAACACAGCAAGAATTTGTCTAATGCGGGGGAGGGGTGGTATTTTTTTATTTTTTTCTTCCTTTTTTGCCCACTCACAAACAGCTGACTAGTTTTTGTTCAAACTTTGCACAAAAGCACCTCACTTTGGGGCATAGGCTAAGCATTGGAAATTTTAGACCCCCCCCGCCACTCCAAGCAGAAGGGACCTGAGTACTAGGAGTACAGTGGAATCTCAGTGTTGACGAATACAAACATCAAGTTGTGCAAACTGTATTTCCTGATGAAAAATCACACAACCACATTGATGTTGATGAAGAACAAGTCCACATCGCTTTACATTTTGATGCCATCAGTGCATTGGAAATTGCTTTGCCGCAGTATGACGGACAAGAAAAAGTGATGCAGTGCACCATACTGCAACTTATGTTCCTGTAATTTTGAGATGTTCAATGTTATGAACTTCTTGATTTTATGAACTCATCAATTCCCCCATTAGTTTGTAAAACAGGGGTTCTGCTGTATTTGAAAACAGGGTTTTATCAGTGAAAATGTTTTGAAACCTCAGCTATAGCAAGCACTAGCAAACACCTGCTATAATACCCATTTTGTAGTTAGGATACAGAGGCACAGGAAGGGTCAGTGAAAGGTCCATGGTTACAAAGAAAGTCAGTGGCAAGGTCAGTCTACTGCATTGACCATTATGAGAATAAACTTTCTCATGTAACATATAACATGAAATAGTGAACAATATTCCCACAGCAGGTATCAGTTTGCAATGATATGCCTAACCCAAGCCCCTACAGCAGTGGTCCCCAACCTTTTTGTCTGGCGTGCACCAGATGAAGGACCGTGGCGGCGGTGGAGCATCCACCGAATTTCTGCGGCATTTCAGCGGCGACGCCGCTTGATGACGTTACTTGTCGGTGGCATTTCGGCGGATGCTCCACCGCTGGCCAGGTCACGGACGCATTTAGATGCCCCCGCGGGCGCCATGGCATCCGTGGGCATCGCGTTGGGGACCCCTGCTCTACAGCATCTCAGCAACTCAAACGAGTGATCGGAGACACTCCTGTTGTCAACGTGTTGTTCCTACACTTTAATGAAATCTAAGAGCTGTGAAATAAGGCTTTCAGTCACCCAAAGGTGCCAAGCTGGAATAAAAGCTACAAAGCTATTTTTGTGATAAGTCACATAGACGTGCACGTGCATATTTGTGCCTGTTGCACGTACCACAGTCAATGCCCATGATTTGCCAAGGTGTAGGGGGTAGGCTGCCTTTGCATTACTAGACACCTTGGGGAGGCTGAAGAGAGCTTGTCTGGCAGCAGTGGCTACATAATGGGGGCCAGATCCTCAGCTGGTCTCAATTATCCTCGCACCATTGATTTCACTAGAGCTAGGCCTGATTCCTGATATGCAATTTCAATAGAGCACTGACAATTGACACCAGCTGAGGGTCTGGCCGCCAGTCACTGGCCCAGATGTCCTTGAGGTTAAGGGTGATGCACCAGTGTAGAAGCTGAACTGGGCCTGGCATCTTAAGAAGCACTGAAGCTACTGTGCACATCATCAGCTTCTGCAAAGCCCTTTCACAAGGTGCAGCGACATTCCCCCTGCTGGCCCAGTGTGGAAGGGGGAGAACATGGCCTCACCCTGGTCCCTCTACTCTCTGCACCCGATGGCATTTCTGCCACTAAAGTGCCCAGATCTTTGCAAGCTGGGAGCATAAGAACCAAAATCCCCTTTGCACCTTGCTCAAAGGGAATGGGATGAGTCTTCCTGGGTCATCTCTCCCCTCTTCACACTCTCACACCAGAACAGACCTGTTCTGCTTTTATTTATTGACACTAAGATCCTGAGCCTGCAAGTTGTTTCATGCAGGTGAATTGCTGAGTGGCACAAGTTGCAGGATCGAGGCTGAAGTAACAAAAAAGGAAAAATAAAAGGAAAGCACAGATGTTGGCCCAATGACTAGAAATAAAATGTGTGTATTATTATTAATATTATAGTGGAGGTTAGAGGCTGCATCTGAGATCCAGGCACCATTGACTAGATTCCACCATCCCTTCACTTTCTTCTCAGCAGCACTAGACCCATACAGTAAGGGATAGCTGATCTGAAACTTCTTGTTAAAATATTGCCAACATATCCCTGCTAAACTGTGGCGTGTTTTTTGTGACCTGGGAAAAAACTACATCAGTGCCTAGGATCCTTCTCCACCAAAGCCACTATTATTTGTGACAGGTCAACATTTGAATGTGGGTGGAGCCCCAGAGGTTAAACGCCGTGTCATCCAGAATGAATGGTCTCTGCTTGATGACATTTGTTCATACTCAGTTGGGAATGTTGTTCACTTAGAAAACATGACGTTAGTGGTTGAATCGCACAGCTCAAAGTCAAGAAAGCTGGATTCTATTTCCTCTGCCACTGCCCCCCTGACCTTGAGCAAATCATTTCATCTCTCTGAGCCGCTGTATTCTGAGCTGCCAAATATGGGATTTTAATACCAACCTACATCACAGGGGGTTGCAAGGCTGACTTCATTAATTAGTGATAGGCTGAAGGTGCTGTCGATGTCAACTGTCCTGAAGTTTGGATCTGGGCATTCTATTTCATCTATGATTAAATAGAGGCCACATGGAAAATTCAGATCCAGGCCCCATTTTGGGTTCACTTTCTTAAGGGTTGGAATGTTTGTCTGCAGAGTGATGGTTTGGGCATATTTCTGTTAGTAATGCTAATAATAGTAGATATTAGTGATGCAGCAGTAGTTATTAATAATGTCCTTTCATATACTCAGGTTATGTCTACATTGCAATCTGGAGGTGTAATTGCAGCATGTGTACGCATACCTGAGCTAGCTGCAATCTAACTCAATGTTAGCTTGAGTAGCAATAGCAGTGAAGCTGTGGCTGAACACAGCAGCACAGCCTACCCTCACTCACCTGGGACCTTGGGTACCTTCCCCAGTTGCTACCATGGCTTCACAGCTATTGTTATTTGAGTTAACTTTAATCTATCTATATATGATTACAACATATATAGAAATATCCAATCTAGCTAGATCAAATGGGTCATTTCTCCATGAAGTTGGTTCTAGCCTGCCATCCAGGCTCTATCAGCAAAGTGAACTCTTGCGGTCCAATCATGATTTGGAGATGTTGACTGCACTGTTGTCAAATTGTCTTCAGGGTTTGCTGACCTATCTGTTTAAGCCCAACACCTGTTAGTATTTGCTCACTCTTCATTTTCCTGTTTACTTCCATGAATTCAGGAGTATTCCCTTTAATGAAAGATGACATCCTATACAATTTGTTTCACTTTTTCAAACTCAAATACTATGGCTGGGTTTTGTTGTTTGTTTTTTTTTAAAAGGGGCTGGGTAGTTTTATGGCAACTGATGATATTATAGCTCATAAACCTAAGATAACGACGGGGGCAGTCAAATGGCATCTTCTTGAGACATAGCCTGCAGGAATCAGGATGGATTTTTGCCCCTATGTACAGCACTACATAGTTAACAGGATAAATTATGATGGTTTGTCTTACTCGGAGCTATCAGGTATCAACCATTACCAGATGGAGCCATAGTATGCTCTGATACTTCAAAACGGTCAAACACCAGTTACAACCATCAGAAAGATTATTTTCTTCACAGCAAATTTTCCTTCCAGATACATATTTCATCACAGCCTTGTATATATTTAGCAATTTGCCAAATTTGGCAAAGGTCCCAAAATCTACTTTTCAAGCACGTGTTTAGGAACAAAACTTCGTGTTCATGAACATTGAAATGAAAATTGTTCCAAACATAATGGAAATAAAATTTTATTAAAAGAAGGTGCCTGAATATGGTTGCAAATAATTTTTCCCACTTGTCACTCAATGCTAGTGTAACCCACACACCTTCTGGGTGTGGTGTTCTGTCCCATCTAGTGGCACCGAAACCACTTAGAGAGAGGAGATTAATGAGTCTGCTCTACAGCCTTAGTTAACAGCTATATGGCTTTTAGCTCATGAAGTAGAGGCTCATGCACTAAGCTCCAGAGACCTCAGTTTGATCCCACCTGCCAGCAACCAGGATTTGCCAGTGTTACAAGTGGGGGCATGTCTGAGATTTCTACTGGGAAGTCTCGGGACACGCTTCCTCAGTTAGGGTAAGTAGGTAACCCACACACCTTCTGGATGTGGTGTTCTGTCCCGTCTAGTGGCGCCAAGACCACTTAGAGGGAGAGAGATTAATGAGTCTGCTCTACAGGCTTAGCTAACAGCTATATGGCTTTTAGCTCATGCAGTACAGGATCATGCACTATGCGCCAGAGGCCCCAGATTCAATCCCCCCCCACCGACGACGAGGGTTTGTTGGTGTTACACTAGGACAGTGCTATCCCTTCTGCCTTGGAACATGATGTTCAGCATTAATCACCAGTGTTTTCACAATTAAGTTTCTTTTAGAACTTTCCTTTGCAAGGGTTCTGTTTGGTGGCTGATGATTTCCATTGTACTTACTTTGTGGTATATTTTGAGACATCACACATAATTTCCTTCAGGATTTAGGTTCCTATTTGGTGATCTGACCTGTCTCCAGGTTCAACAGTATATAGGCCACAGTTCCTGTAAAAATACCAGACTCAGATAGGTGTCAGGTGTGATGCAAATGCTCATAATCTCCCTAGTTTCAACTTGTTAACACAACTGAACAACATCACAAAACTTGTATCAATTTATTAAAAGTAACTACAATTCTAAGACTAGAGCTGAATGAGTATCTTAGCAAAAGTAGCTAAGTAGGTTAACAGTGTTAACCTGATATTTTTTTTTCAACTGTTCTTTGGTTATTTCCTACTCTTTTGTTTCCTATGTAAGTATCGGAGTGTACGTGTTCACTAGCAGAAATGTACACGGAAACAGCAAATGTTAAGGGTTAGATTGTGCCTTTAGGCACAGCCTTGGGTAAGGCCTGGTGTGAAACTAGCATTACCTCTATAAGGCCTGGTCTACACTAAGGGGGGGGTCGAACTAAGGTACGCAAGTTCAGGAACTACCTTAGTTTGAAGTACTCACCCATCCAGACGCCGCGGGATCGAAGTCCGCGGCTCCCCCATCGACTCCGCCACTGCCGTTCGCGGTGGTGGAGTTCCGGAGTCGACGGGAGCGCGTTTGGAGTTCGAACTATCGCGTCTAGATTAGTTCGAACTCCGAGAAGTCGAACGCTACGCGTCGACCCGGCAGGTAAGTATAGACGTACCCTTACATAGGAATTGCCAGGCTGGATTAGACCCATGGTCTATCAAGTCCACCTGGCAACACCAGATGCTTCAGAAGAAGTTGCAAGAAATCCTGCATGTGGCTGGCATAGGATAATCTGCCCCTGGGAGGACTCCTCTTCCTCCCTAATTGTTAGAGATTGGCGTAAATCCTGAAAGATGAGGTGCTATGTCCCTTCACAATGTTTGTTAGGAGTAGCCCCAAGAGACATAGTGCCTCAGAGAAACCCCACTTAATTAGAATTCCTCCCGTTTTGTCTCCTGACACCCCTGGGGTGGGGATAATAAACCATCACAGTATACAATTTTACCACAGTATTTCTTATTCTTATATATAAGCTATACCATAATTACAGCAATAAAATCAAAAACCTTGCCATGATACATATTTAGTGTCAATTGTAGTATCTGAACTCAACCTTCAAACTCTTTGGGGTTCACCCATCCCTAAAACCCATTGTACATTTTAGCCAAACTATTTTACATCCCATCGTCTTTCAAAACTAAGGTAACGTTTTACCTTGGAATGCAGTAAATTAGATACAGCAATATTTCCTCATTCATATTGTGACAATAGACTAGTCCTTTGCATGTTATCCTTACCACTATGCTATGTTGAGAAGGGCAAATGTATTGCTTAATGTCTCTTAACAACAGTTGGAACTATATTTAAACACAAAGCATGTTTCTCTATTGCACTTCATACTGACAAGGCATTTTTGAGATTATTAAACTTCACCTATTCTAGTTAATAGGGTAGTCTCCTTTTTGCATGCCGCACCTACTACAGCTACTTAATAATGTAAATGCAAAAACAAACCTATGTGATCTCCTAGTGCCAATGTTTCACCTAATTTCGTTTCTCTTGGAAATAAAAAAATGTTAGTTCATGGGAAAGACCCATAATTCATCCCAGTAACTATTTAAAATACTCTACAATTAAAGTTTTGCAAGATCTGTAGTAAACCCTTTAACCTCCTTGCACCCATCCCCTCAAGCTTTTTTAATTACTAGAGCCATGTATTTACTACCACAGCTAACCATAATACTATGCAAGGTCAGAGAGAAATTCAGTGGCAGAGCCAAGAGTAAAATCCAGGAATGCTCTGACCAGCAGACAACATACAAAGAGAACCTACCACATATGGCCAGATTCTCAGCTGAGGTAAATCAGTGTAGCTCCAGTTGAAGTCAATGGGGCTACTCTGATTTACTCAGCTGAGGATCTGGCCCTAAAGCTCTGAACACAAAGAGCAACTCCTAAATTACTACAGATGGCTTAAGCTAATGTTTGAATTATAACTACATCCGTACAGGCTGCTTCTGGTAAAATAGTCAGAAGATCAATCCACTGTGGAGTATGGCTAGGGTGACCAGACAGCAAGTGTGAAAAAGCAGGACAGGGGGTGAGGGATAATAGGAGCCTATATAAGAAAAAAACTCCAAAATCAGGTCCCTATAAAATCAGGATATCTGGTCACCCTAAGTGTGGCCTACATTTTTAAAAGTGCATGCACAAAGTGTATGCATCCACTTCGCCATATGCTTAAATTTTGCATGAGCAGAAGTGCATGCTCAAGTCAAGGATTTTAGACCAAAATCATTATAGCAATTGTCTTTTGGAATGGAAAAGATGCTTGGGACGAGGACTGAATGGGCATGTTTTATGGATAACAAGCTGCCACAGCATAACTTTTGTGAGACAAGCTCATTCCTCAGGTGGTCATTGAGGCACAAGACCTAAGCTCTACTGCCAATACCAGCCAAGAAGTGCAGCTACTCCTGTCTTCAGCTGAGCCTTTCCTCCAAAGAATATAAAGAGCTTTATATGGGTAACAGATGTACGAACTTGCGTCCTGATCCTGAAAACAATTATGTACATGAGTAACTTTAAACATGTAAGTAGTTTCATTAATTCCACCAGAACTATCCATATGCATAAATGTTTGCAGGACTCAGGCCTACTATATGACCCACTGAGTAGCCTTTGGCAAGACATTGAACATCTCAGTGCCTTGCTTTATTCATTTGTAAATGTGATATAATACTATTTTCACACTCCACACGGTGTTTTGAGATTTACTTTTATAATGCATTTTGAGCTCCTCAGATGAAAGGTGCTGCCGCAGTACAATGTATTACAGTTTCGTAGTTGCAATAGTGATAACAAAAATATATACAGGGAGCTTTTTACCCACCACCAAAATGCAGCAGCCTCAGGAGCAAAACACTGCAGCTAGAGCAGTGCAACTCCATACAAAAGTTCAGGGCAAGAAATGAAATTTACCTTTTCAAGTTGAAATTAAGAACCTGTCATGTAGGTAGACTGTAGTTAATTACATAAAATAGACTATGAACTAGACACCAACAAGCCTGCTCTTGCTAGAAGTGCTATGGGATTTTTAATGCATACACAAGTCATCAGGACCTTAGGTTCTATTACTTCAAAAATATATTATCCATATGCAGTAAGAACAACATACATTTTCAGTCTAGATCACCTTTAACAAAAACACTCTGTTCCTACCTCTCCATCTGAGAGAATGAGATAGACCAGGATTCATTCCGTAGCATTCTACATCAAACCAAGACACACAATGGCAGCTCTCTATGCTGATTAGAGACAGATTCTTATGCGTTTAAACGCGCAGTATGCAGAAAACAAATTACAACCGTACCTTTTATTTATTACATAGTGACAGGTCAGGCAACATTTACTGAGGACACAAAATTATTTAGATCAGCATGTTAGGGAAGATTCTGTGAGGCTCCAGAAAGATCTAACAAAACTAGGAACACGTGCAATGTGATGACCAAAGCAAATTCATCATAAACAAAGGCAAATCCAAGCACATAGGAAGGAGCAATTTAAACATGTACACATGGAGTGCTCTGAATTATCTATAATCACTCAGGGAAAAGATATAGGCATCACCAGACAGAGCTCAGTGAAGATAGCTTCATGTGCAAAGTGGGTGTAGTATAGTAACATAAGCTATATTAGAAAGGCAATTGACAATAATACATGGCCAAGCCATGAATCCCCCTAATAGGGCTGATTTTAAAAAAATCTGTCTAACCTATTTTTGGAAGAAAAATAGGTTCTTGACTATATGAAATTTTTCACAAAAAGTGTCTACTTCCCACAGAAAACTTAGATTTTTTTAACTGAAAAACCAAATGCTCCAAAAACCATAACATTTTGATTTGTATATGCTGCCTCCAGTGCCTCCTGGGAGTTGTAGTTTGGTTGCCTTTGGTCCTCATTCTCCTCTATGGGTCAGGTTTCCATCTGGACCACACCTCCCATGACACATGACAGCCAGGGACTCCTATGAAGCACTGCCTCCCAATGCTACCATTGTGTGTCATGGGAGATGTCATCCAACCAGTCAGTGTGGATGATAAACGACAGCGGGAGCATGAGGCACCCAAACTCCACTCCCATAAAGCACATTGGCAACATTCTAAATTAATAATTTCAGTATTTGCATTTCTCCTCCAAAATCATAATTTTTCACAGGAAAAAAAACACATTTTCCAACTGGCTGTAGTCCCTACTCTGTTTAATTTTTTTTTAAAGGGGGCGGGGGGAAGCATGAAGATTTGTTACAATTCATCTTATCTCATGCTGGTCTTCAGGGTGGATCCTAAAAAAGTCCAACACCAGTAGATTTTACCTCCCTCATTCCAGGTGAGATTCATCCCAGTGAAGAGAGCCAGCACAAAACAGATGCACAATGTACATCCCACTTAACCCTGCAAACCAGCTTATGTGGTGTGTAGGCCTTGATCTGGCCTTCTGCGTGGGGTGAATTCTACCCTTTAGGAATAAGGACATGTAAAGATTTCCAATGAATAATGGCCCACATCCTCATCTGGTGCAGATCAGCATAGCTCCATTGATTTCAATAACAATATGTAATATAATTTAAGGAGCTCTAATGAAAATAGCTCACACCTTTCAAGATTTGGAGCTAAGATTAAATAACTATTGTGTATTGATATGAGATGGAAACAGAGTATTATGCTCCTAATACTGATTAACCAATTCATTGTCTATGTTCTGTGCCTTATTCTTATGTCTAGCAACAGGTTGTACTGACCCATTGTTGTTGTTTTAAAATGTGTTTTCTTTATTAACAAAAATTTAATTAGAAAATCCCATATGCATCTGGGCACGAACATTCAGTGCTGATGTGCAGACAGATAAACTAATCCCTTCAGGTTGTAATTATTAAGGTCACCAGGGAAATAATTAAATGACGTTTCAAGTGGAGCAGTTAAACCATACCTGATATAAATCAAGCATTTTTGTTCCTACTTACGGTGTTTATTGAGCCTGTAGGAGTATAGTCAAGCAACAAAAATGTAAAGCATTAGACTGTTTAGGTCAACAGAATACCTGTAATGTACATTTCCCATTATTGTTATAACTGATTATTTATAGAACAATCAGAATGTGCTTTACAGACACATAGAACAGACATAGTCCATGTCCTAGATAGTTTACTATCTAGGCTGGGATTTTCGAAAGTGCTCAGCAATGAGCTAACTCTGCTTTCACTGTATTCAATGAGAGCAGAGTTAGGCCAACCCTGAGTAACACTGTTCTCCGTGCTCCATTTGTTTCACCAGTTCATAAAGTATCAGTGCATGTGATAATTTTAAACAAATACAAGACAAACCATACAGGCTTCATATTGTGAATGGATCTCAGCTATCACTTTTGTGATGAATAACTCAAACCTTCATGTAGTGTCCATAAATACTGCCTAACAGTAGTACATTTCATCTGTAGATCTTAATGCACTTTACAAAGGTGGAGGGGAGCCCTTTAGTCTATCAGAGAAAGGCATAGCAAGATTCAATGGCTGGAAGTTGAAGTTATTTTTTTCTAAATAAGATGTGAGTTCTTGACCAGAATGGCAGTTCCCAAGGGTGGTGGCAAATTTATCATCACTTCATCTCTAAAGACCATGGGGATGCAGAGAATATTTTGCCTGATGCCCATGGAAATTAAGTAACTTTCTCAAAGTCACTCAGGGAGTCTGTAGCAGAATTGGCAACACGTACAGACTAATGTCTTAACCACAGGCCTATTGTTCCTCTCTGATATACCACAACATGAGTAGTCAGGAGATCTGAGTCTGATTCCGTCTTTCCAAAAATTCCCTGTGTGACGTTGGGAAACATTTGAAGGGCTGCAAACATTTGGTAGCCATTTTTCTCTTTTTTATTTCAAGCGGGGTTAGATTGCTCAAATGGTCTTGGTTCTAGCTCCTTAATAGGCTACTGCATATGCTCACAAAGCGCTAGCAGAAGGTATTTTGTCCGCTCATTTCCATAGAGAAAGTGTCTGGACTTTGTGAGCTCTCTCTGAACCAGCCATGAGCAGCTCGCTCCTGCAGTATGCGGGAGGCGGTTGTACTATCTGATGGCTCCCTCTGATGAAACCATAGAGAAGACTGGTTCATTTACCACAGACACTGGATGGGGATAAGGGTAGTAGGTTATCGGCCTTCCAGACAAGAAAGCAACAGAAGGGGGATTGTGTGGGCACAGGGCTGTGTAGCCTAATGCTGGTTGGGTGAATTGGGGGTTGAACGGGGAAAAACCCAGAATTCATAGAATCATAGATTATTAGGGTTGGAAGGGAACCTCAGGAGACCATCTAGTCAACCCCCCTGCTCAAAGCAGGACCAATCTCCTAAATGGTTCCCTCAAGGAGTGAGCTCACAATCCTGGGTTTAGCAGGCCAATGCTCAAACCACTGAGCTATCCCTCCTCCCTGTCTTCAGGTGATTTGAAGACAGGAACCAGACCATGTAAGAACCAGAACATCTCTAGATCTGTTGAGACCATATGTTGGCTGCAGCAAAGGAAATGGCGCTCACTTGGGTTTATTCAAGCCTGAAAAAGGGTTTCAGCTGGTTTATTCGTTCATTCCTAGGAACTCCAAACATTGTTCTAGTTGCTGTACACACAGAGAACAAAAAGACAGTCCTTGACCCAAACATTTTACAATCTGGCTTGAGGGGGTCTGGTCTGAGATTCAGATATGTTCTTATTTTAGCAGTTTGCCCATGAGCCTAGTTTACACACTGTAATGGTTATCTAAGTCAATACAATTCAATCGTTATTTTGGTTGTAGCTTTAGAGACATTTGCTTGGCTCTGGAGTTTGTCTTAGCTGGACCTTACAGTAAAGAATGATTTTCCTTTCAGCAAATTATAAAAGATTGGAACCTACGTTTTCAGTCTCTCAGTGGAAAAACCTACTGTTGGTTGTTCAACTATTTTCTAGAAAAACAACCTGGAAAGATAAATTATTCAGTGGGACTAGCTTGACAGTTGCCTTTGAAAATGCAAAAACTGGGCAGCAATATCTTGGGTTTGAAAGGCGCTCTGAAGGATTCAGAAATGCCAGTGTGCTTGTGTTATTATCTGAGTCTCCCCTGTAGGTGTTAAGCTGTCAGGACTGAGATTTACCTGTATATTCACCCAGGCTAAACAAAAGAATCAAACAAGATTTCTATAGGTGGATTTTGGCAATCGTCTCAGTTTTGCTGCTGTTTATGGCAAGAAAGAGTGGAAGCTGTTGCCCTTCTGTAGATGGTAGGAGCAGAGCGTTTGCCTGGCACAAAGTGTGCTTACAAAAAATAAATGTGATAGAAGCCAACTGATTTTATCTGCACGGTCTGGCCTGGCAATTAATTCTCTTTTTGTGAGCCAGAGCTGAAACTGCAAAGATGCTGTAATGCTAGATTGGAACTGATAACACATGCCTCCATTTTTAAATCCTTTGCCAGCAAAGAAATCCAAATCAGTCTACTGTACATAGGCGATAATCTCCTAAACACATTTTTCAGAATACCTTTTTTTCCATTATTCTTTATAATAACTATGAGTAACGCCATCTGTTCAATTAATGGAGATCTTTTCTGACCCCAAATATAACTTAGTGCTTCCCCTTCCTACACATACCGCCTGCCCCCCCAACAATAGTACCCTAGAATAGCCTCAGAGGCTGTACTTCCACTGGCAGTTCTGGGTCCCCAAGGAGCAGAAGCCTACAAGGCAAGGAACAGAACTAGACAGGGGAGGAGAGAGGGAGCAGGCTGGGCAGCTACCATGGGCGGGCCTAGGGGAGTAAGTGAAGAGGGAGCCCAGCAGCTCTGCTCCCACCAGAGCTCACTCTCCTCTTGTAAAAACGGTGTCATGCCAACCAGCAGGCTCCCCGCTGCAGGTCTTCCCTATCCAGCATTTCCTGGACAGGGCCGGCTCCAGGCACCAGCAGAGGAAGCACGTGCCTGGGGCAGCACATGCTAAGGGGGCGGCGTTCCATCCATTTTTTGTGTGTGTGTTTGTTTGTTTTGCTTTGGCAGTTCGGGAGGCTTTTTTTTTTTTTTTGCTTAAACGGCAAAAATGGTAGAGCCGGCCCTGCTCTTGGAAAGCTTTTTCTTTCCTCTTCCCTCTCAGACCTCTCTTTCACTTGAAGGGGAGAGGAGGGGACCCAGAGCTGCCCAGGGAGTGTGCCGCCTCCTTCCCTCACCCCTGCCAGCTGCTCCCCATCCCTGATTACCACCCAGTGGATTAGGATGGAAGCAAAATGAGGTCCAGTGCCAGGTATAATAATGTCGTGTGGGAGAGAGCGCTCTGTCAGCTACAGAGAGGATGGATGGCCTGGGAGGTATAGCACTGCACTAGGCCTTGAGAAACCTGGCTTCACCTGCTGGCTCTGCTGCAGAGAGCCTGTGTGCCCTTGGGGGCATTTCCCCTTTCCGTGTCTCTGTTCCCTCTCTGCAAAGGAGGATATTAATATGTCCCTGTCTCACAAGGCTGCTGCAAAAGCACACCTGTTATTTCCTTGTGAAGTGCCCAGACACCATGAAGATGAGCATCATAGAAAAGCATACAAGGCAGCAGCACTCCTGTCAATGCAGGAGCAGGTTCTCCTGATCATCGTTTATTCCCACAGCACTCGGCACCCACACAGTGGATCAATGCCTGTTTTGCTATTTATGTAAAACAGCCCTGAGGAAGACTCCTTGTTCCTTCACTGTTGTCCTTTTGAGAGTCTGTCTTGGGGCCAGTCTTGAACAGAACTTCTTTCCTTCTGAGACAAAACAGTGAAAGTGATCCCCTGGATGGATCTCCTTCATAAACATTCCTGATACTATCAGGTGGAATAAATGGGATGGTGTGGTTATTTCTCTACCCTGACTTTTATCTTCGCATGACAGCTTGCATTTTGGAAGTCAATATTTCAATACATTAAAAAAAATTAGGAGTTGAAATGTGAAGACCCTTTTGAAAGACTCTCTGTGGTCTTGATCACCATTCACGCAGATTTCTCTTTAATCTTTAATGGAGAAAACAACAGTGCTTTGGCTGTCAAAAATCAAGATTTCATCCATCCATCATCTGGAGGAAGAGAGAAGCATTATTTTCCTGATATTCCCAATTAGATCTTGTCTACATACAAATTGCATAGATTTAACAAAAGGAGTTAAATCTGGTTTAAGACTGTCCACAACGGGGAGTTGTATCAACTGTCCACAACGGGGAGTTGTATCAACTTAATTGATGTGACATGCATCCGACAAATCTGGTTTAAGACTGTCCACAACGGGGAGTTGTATCAACTTAATTGATGTGACATGCATCCGACAAAGTGGGTATTCACCCACGAAAGCTCATGCTCCAATACATCTGTTAGTCTATAAGGTGCCACAGGACTCTTTGCTGCTTTTACAGATCCAGACTAACACGGCTACTCCTCTGATACTTAATTGACTCAGTTTTTAAACTTCTTTTGTTAAATCAGCACAACTTCTGTGCATAGGCATGGTCTTACCCTAGAAATGTAATGGGTAAACTAACTTCCCTGCAAATTAGGACTAACTTCCCTGCAAAAACCCAAGTGATGGGAATCAGTCTCCTAAACAAAAGCCCAAGTATTGACATACCATTGTTCAATATTCATTTCTGCCCCATGTTTAGCATTAGTAACCCTTAAAGGACAAACGCAACGACAAAACTGCATATGAGATGACATCAGAGCTCCTTGGTGTGAAATACAGCTCTAATGGAATGCGACAGCATCTGCTTTCACGTTGCTGAAGTCAATTCGTCAATATGATGAGGGCAAATGTTTTGACAGGAAGCTTGAAATGATTAACGAGCAGGCACACATTTTATGTGTAGTTAAAATTGCAAACACCTGCTAAGCCTGAAACTTTATTAAATATAAAGGTTGAAGCAACCAGTACGTGGACTATGCTTTTTTTTTAGGTGTAAATCTAGGCTGAGGCTTATGGGGCTGTTCCAACACTGAACTCCTAGTGACTTTAGATCAGGCCCTCTATTATTTACATTCTGTGGTCTTCTTGGCAAAAGTTAGACAATTCGAGGCCAGGTTATTAAATAGTGTCACTAAAGGGTGAGATTGCAGACTACCCCAAATGTTTCTGTTCCATGACATGCCTTTAACACTGAGAACAAACATGTTAAATGGTTGTCAGTAGAACTATCCAGTGCTGAGCTAGTAATGGCCAACTAGATTAGTGCCCTTGAAACACACAGGCAGGATGGGGAAAAATGCCGATGCATGATGATATGCCTCAGTGTAATGCTATGTAGGACAACTTGGATGTTGTTAAACGTGAACCTAACATCAGCTGAGGCAGCGTAAGTGTGTGACTAGATTAGATGGCTAGATTCCAGTCTTCTTTCTCTGTTTATTGTAGATAGATTTCTTTTTTCCTTTGTCTTAACATAGTAGTTTTGTTGGTATGTTCATCCATAGCTGTGTCTGGTGTAACATCCACTTATAATTACATTTGTGCTGTAAGAAGGTGGGGCTAAATTCATCACAGTTACATCAGCATCACAAGGACTGTCTTTGTGTTTGTATAGGGTCTCACTGTTCTATATTTGGGGCTCCCAGGAGCTCCCACAATACTGATAGTAAATAATAATGATCATATATCCCTTCTATGTGTAGTGGAATTGTGCTGGTCTAAAAGAGAGCAGGATTGGCCCAATTCCTTCACTTTTCCACAGAATCAATATGACAAGGGCAGAGGTAGTGCAAGCTTCCCCTGGACTACACTTAAAGCTAAACTTTACTTAGGGTAGGTCTATACTTACCTGCCTAATCTAGACACGATAGTTCGAACTCCGAACGCGCTCCCGTCGACTCCGGAACTCCACCACCACGAACAGCAGTGGCGGAGTCGACAGGGGAGCCGCGGACTTCGATCCTGCGGTGTCTGGACGGGTGAGTAGTTCGAACTAAGGTAGCTGAACTTGCGTACCTTAGTTCGACACCCCCCCGAGTGTAGACCAGGCCTTAGTCTCAAGCACTTACACACGTTCGCAACAAGTTAGTGAAACACCCCCAACCCTTGATAATTACCAAAGCTGAGTGTGGCTCTCAAGCGACACAGCGGCAGCCCTCCAGGGCCAAATCTTCCGTCTGCCGGTGGGGACTGCAAGATGTATCCAGAGGGAGAGTCCAAAAGACTCCCCAAACGAGTCCAACTATTTCAAGCTTTTTCCCCTTATTTATACATTAATCATAGAATGACATATCCCTTAAAGAAACCTTGTCAAGTAAGCAGTTTCAAGCAAGAGGTTCCTTCTGACTATTGATTAACCAGGTGTGGGTTTTCCAGAGTGTGCAGCTCTGAGACCCCAATAAACATTTCTGCTCTTTTTAAAATGCATGTATCAACAACTTCAAGACTAGTCTTATCAGGAAGGACGCAGGGTCAAGCTGCCCTTTCAGTGGCACCCAAAACCCCCTCCCCACCTGCCTTGGTCAAGCTGAGTTTGCGGAATGATCAATTTAAAGCTTGCTGACTAGGTTGCTTTTTAACAATAAGCCATAGTGGTTTTAGGCACTTTACTGGTTTGCCAAAGTCTCCCCGTACACATGGAAACTGGATGCCTTTCTGGAAGATATGTTTTAGCAAACACACGTTACTGGACTCAGTTCAGGGATAAGTGGGTGAAATTCTGTGGCATCTAGTCTGAAGGAAGTCAGACTAGATGATCTAATTGTTCTTTCTAGCCTTAAATTCACTAATGACCAATTCACAACACTAACCAGCCATCTGATTGTAATGACTTGGGGGTTTTGGTAGCTTGAGATGGAGTTGAACCAGTGATTTTCTGATGAAAAGGTCTCTGTCTAGTTATTAGTTCCCTGAACCATCTAGTCTCTCTAGCAGGTACTACTACAGCAAAGTACGTAAGAACATGCTTAAGCACCATTGACTTCTGTTAAAGCTAAGCATACGCTTAAATGCTTTTCTGATCTGGGACCATACCGTATGCTTTGAGAAAATGCAATCACACTATTACTCCTTCCTAAGCCCTTAAAAAAATGAATTCATTTATTAAACAATAAAGAAGTGCCTGCTTAAAACAAGAGGCCCATGAATACGGTAGACCTCCCCTATTTTTGCAAGTTGAAGCATCTCATCTTTCTTAGAGAACAGATATAAGTCACTTTGGTTGCAAGCCCTGAGCAGTAATTTGTATTCATAGTAAGTCATTTATTGAGTTAATTTATTTAAGGCTAGGGCATAATTTCTAATAATGGAAGAGACTCTAGGCCCAGTGAAATCTTCCCTCTGATAGGACATTAATATTTTAAGGGATTATAATACTCTGTCAATTGATCTATGTTTTTTAGAGAGTGAGTTAGAAGTTATTGATGATCAGTCTTATGAAAGATCACCTTCAATGTGACTAGTACTCTGCAGCCTGAAGTCTGCATCATGATCTTGAGCAGTGGGTCTCAAACTTTTTTACTGGCCACCCCTTTCACATCACAAGCCGCTGAGTGCAACCCCCACCCCCCCAATAAGTTAAACACACTGTTTAATATATTTAACACCATTATAAATGCTGGAGGCAAGCAGGGTTTGGGGTGGAGGCTGACAGCTCGCGACCCCCCCATGTAATGACCTTGCAACCCCTTGTGGGGTCCCGACCCACAGTTTGAGAACCTCTGATCTTGAGTGATGGTAGGAAGGTATTTTACTGAGGGAATGAGTGCAGGTGAAATGGGGAGGCTTTCATGTGTTGTGGGTTTGCAAGGCAGCTGATTGTCTCAGATCTCTACATTTAGAGTGCAGCGAAGGGAGAATTTAATTCAGAAAAATTCACCAACTATCTTGAAGGTTTATTTGATAATCTTGTTGCTGATCTCAGTTACCAAAGACTTTAGACATGACAAATGAGATAGTGATTTGGGCATGGAGATGTTGTCACATACTCTGAAGGAGACCCTGCGGCACCTTAGAGACTAACAAATGTGTTTGGGCATAAGCTTTCGTGGGCTATAACACACTTTATCAGATGCATGGAGTGAAAAATACAGTCGGCAGGTATAAATATACAGCACATGAAAAGATGGGAGTTGCCTTACCAGGTCAGTGCTAATGAGCCCAATTCAATCAGGGTGGATGTGGCCCATTCCCAACAGTTGACAAGAAGGTGTAAGTGTCTACAGAGGGAAAATTACTTTTAGTAGTGACCCAGCCACTCCCAGTCTTTATTCAGGCCTAATTTGATGGTGTCAAGTTTTCAGATTAATTCCAGTTCTGCAGTTTCTCATTGAAGTCTGTTTTTTTTTGTTGAAGAATGGCCACTTTTAAATCTGTTATTGCATGTCCAGGGAGATTGAAGTGTTCTCCTACTGGTTTTTGAATGTTACTCTTGATGTCTGATTTTTGTCCATTTATTCTTTTGTGTAGAGACTGTCTGGTTTGGCCAGTGTACATGGCAGAGGGGCATTGCTGGCACATATATCACATTGGCAGATGTGCAGGTGAATGAGCCCCTTATGGTGTGGCTGATGTGGTTAGGCCCTATGATGGTGTCCTTTGAATAGATATGCGGACAGAGTTGGCAACAGGGTTTGTTGCAGAGATTGGTTCCTGGGTTAGTGTTTCTGTTGTGTGGTGTGTAGTTGCTGGTGAATATTTGCTTCAGGTTTGGGTGCTGTCTGTAAGCGAGGACTGGCCTATCTCCCAAGGGCTGTGAGAGTGAGGGATCATCCTCCAAGATAGGTTGAAGATCCTTGATGATGTGCTGGAGAGGTTTTAGTTGGGGGCTGTAGGTGATGGCTAGTGGTGTTCTGTTACTTTCTTTGTTGGGCCTGTCCTGTAGTAAGTGACTTCTGGGTACCCTTCTGGCTCTGTCAATCTGTTTCTTCACTTCCCCAGGTGGGTACTGTAGTTTTAAGAACGCCTGATAGAGATCCTGTAGGTGTTTGTCTATTCTAAGTGCAATGATAGTAATATGGGACTCATACTAATAGAAAGGGGAAATCCCATGATAGTGACTTGTACTGCAAGATAATAGGGAGGTTATCTTGACATACGAAATGTCATGCACAGGCACCCTGCTGAAGTTACAAATGTTAAAGCTCTTCAGCCAGGCTTGCTTTTGACTCTGCCTGTGATAGTTTTTGACACTCTGATGTCCTGCAAATAGGACAGCTCGATAGCTCCTGTGTAAAGATATAGTTCCCTTTAATTTAACTCCCACTCACTTCAGTGAGATGCTGCATACAATAGTGAAGTGACCTGGGAAAACAGAGGGTCTGATGCTGTGAGCACTTGCTACTGGATGCAGTGTTTGCCATCACAAGTAGTCCCATTGGCTTCAAGTATATATAATTAGTTATGCCTCTTAATGCATTGTGTGTGTGTTTAAAAAAGGTATATTTACTAAGAGCTGAATTCTGCTCTTGGCAGATTCCAACTCGACCACTTTGCGATCAATACCCCTACACGTATGATATCCCACTGGCATTAATTATCATGATTATTTTATCCTTATTGAGCAAAATGACTGCTGGCCTGGAAGGGCGTGCAGCCATAATGCACTGCATTTCCAACTATTGTTTGGATAAGATTGCATAAATAATGTTATTTATAAAGAGGAGCCCATGGAGGCTTTCAGGGCACTACTTAGTCATATAAAGGCCTACTTCTGCCAACACTTACTACCAGACATGGTGATTCACTGCCATGCAGAAATTGAGTTTGCTGTCCAAATAGAATGAATGCTTGTGTCTAAACTATGCTCCTTGGGCACCATCTGACTTTTCCTATGTTTGTGCATTGCTGTGCACACTATCAGTGCTAGAGCCATCACTTAACAATCTCATCTTTTCTATGTTCTACTTTATCTCCATCTTCAGAAAGACCAAACTCCAGTTCCCCTTTTCACCAGTGCTGCTGTGCTGTGCCAGGCAGGCACCTATTCAGTGATGGACCATGCTCCATAGCAGCAGAGGCAAAGAGAAGCCAGTCACACCCATGCACCATCTCATTGTCCCAAACCCCAGGGAGCTCTTCCTGTGTCTGTTGCCAATGAAGGGCCTTTGCAGGGTCCCAGGAAATGGAGAAGGGCACCACAGCAGAAACAGACTGGATCATGCCAATGGCTTGTGTTTGTGATGGGGTGTCCACCACACAAAGGCTGAAGGGGTTAAAGTGGCTAGGTGGGCCAAGTAACCACCTAGGCAGCACCTAGAGAAGGAACCAGGGAACAAGAACTAATTAGAGATGAAGCTCAGCTGGCCAGGAACAGGAGGGGCCTGTATGAAGCCCAGTAACTGAGAGTAGAAAGGGGCTGCAGAGAGTGAGGCTGCAGCCGCTCTCAGGGTGAGAGAAGGCAAGTAGGAAATAGCCCAGAGATACAGCAGTATGGTTCAGGACTGGGCAGCCCTGGACTGCTTGTTGTAGGGTCCCTGGGCTGGAATCTAGTGTAGAGCGCAGGTCTGGGTTCCCTTACCAGCCACTGAGGAAGCAGCACCATTAAGGGACAGGGAATGAGAAGACTGCCTGGGACTGTGGGTCCCAAGAGACTTTGAGAACACAACACACACACACACACCCGCCCGCCCTCCCCACCCCAGAAGAAGAAAACTAAAGAGGGAGCAATTGAGTCCTGAGAGGGAGAGAAGACCTGTAGGAAGGGGTGTCAGACTGGCAAAGCTAATCCCCAGACATGACTAAGAGGAGATGCTCCAGCAGTGAGTAGACCACCCCATGCCAGTGCTCTAGTATTCTGCCTCTGAGAGTTGCCAGTAATGGATACTTCAGGGTCAGGGACCAGAAAGCCTATAATGAGCAAGTCTGGAATAACCTGCCCATAAGGAAAGTTGTGTCCTTATCCCCTGCCAGGCAGAGGTTGGTGTATGCACAGCAGCAGAAGGACTTAAATTCTATCTTTCAAAAAATAATTCTATCTAATGTAACTTTGGGTGTTCTCATGATCCATATAAATATCTCACCCTTTTTTGAATCCTGTTTAGCTCTTAGCGTCAATGACATATTGTGGCAGTGAGTTCCACAGGGTAATGGTGTTCTGTGTGGTTTTATAAAAGTATCTCCTTCTATTTGCTTTGAAATGGTTGTCAGTCAATTTCATAGACTGTCCCTTTGTTCTTGTATCATGAGAAAAGAAACACAAGTGCCTGACTTACCTTCTCTATACCGTTCATTACTGTGTATGTATCATGCCCCTTTTATTATTCCTTTCTTCCCTAAGCTAAACAATCCCAATCGTCTCAACCTCTTCTTATATGGAAATCTTTCCCTGGTACTGATCAATTTTATCTTCCATTTCTGAACCCCCTCCTATGTCTGCTATGCTTATTCTAAGATGGTATGGCCAGAACTGAACAAAGTACTATAAGTAAGGCTGTCCTTTGGGTTACTTTTACATTATAATTTCTTTCCCAATTTTTATGGAGTATAGATGACATTGGAGTGGCCCCATTTCATGCCATGAGGGCGAGTTAAACTTGTATATGGTAAAGGAATCATTTGACTGATATGAGCAGAATAACATTGTCCCACACCTGTGCACAAACAATGGAGAGGAATCCGATGGGAGAACTGCTGAGGTAGGAGGTACCATGAGTATAGGATTACAGGTAGAGCTCTGAGGAGGGAATACAAAGCTTTGCCTGCAATCTGAGTGCCTGCTAGGGAAGGGAAGGTGAGCTATCTACACCTGCTGCTGGATCCCTGCCTGCAGTGGATTGGTGAGGGGACAGGTTTAGTGAATGAATGAAATCTCTGTTCTGTAACAGTCACACGATGTGACTGAGCTCAGACAGCAGGGAGCCGACTAGATCCTCTGTTGCAACAGACGACTTCACACAAGTTTATATTAGAAGTTGAGTTCAGAAATCTAGTATCTAGAGAGAGATTGGAAAATAGTTGGTTGGAGTGATATATATTTTTATAAACAACCTCATTTATATACATACACACACATATTTTGCTCATACAGCATAAATGAACTGCCTGCCCAGGAGCAAAGCTTGACATTTTGGAGGAAGACTTTATTGCATGTAAGTAAATCTTGGAAATCCTCATTTTATTTTTTCTTTGTCTTGCTGCATGTATTTAAGAATTCAATCCTAACGCTCCAGGCAGGTCCATATGCCATTTGAAGTCCCTTTTAACTTCAGTGGGGGTCTGTGCAGGCTCAGGTTTCCACTTTCACCAACCAATGTGAAGAATCAGGACTTATGTCCTGGAATCTTACACTATTTGGGGCGGAAGGGTTTCTTCTCTTCTACATGAAAGGCTTGTTTCTAATTTCATTTGCACTGATCTTAAGCCGGTGTAAGATCATCAGACTTCTCCGGACTCTTTGACTGGTGTAACTGACGGCAGAGTTCTATTGTATTGAAACTGGCATGATTCTCCTCTTTCTTATGCTCTTGAAGGGAGTGGTGTGAGTGTGTGTACCATTCACTACACTAGTGTAAATGAAATCAGAATTAGGCCCTATATTTTAAGCTATTCACTGTGGATTTGGGGGGATAGTTAAAATTGGACGATGGAATGTGTGAATGCCTTCGATTGATTGTTCATATTTGTTTTAAGCATGCAGTCCTTGGACTTCCTGTACGCCCACTGAGCTCAATGGGAGTTTGGGCTGTGCAAAGAATGTAGTTTAAGACATTGGTAGCCTTGGCTAGAGCTCAGTGTGGCTATTTGCTGTGAAACTTCCCCATGCAACTGCCACAATTCACCTCGATGGTGCCAATTATTTCTGGAATTTAAAGGTCATTTTTCATATGATGTAATGACAGTCGCTTCAACCGAAACTGTCTATTTTGAGCAAGAACAAAGTTCACATGAGTTTGTATAGGACTCCTGAGAGTGCCAGGAAGTCACTCATTTGTTGTTCATGATTTCAGCAAATCTTTTTCAGCCTAATGAAAACTAAATGCATAGGAAAACATTAGTGTCTAGCATTGTGAAGATAGTTCTCAGTGCTAGCATAACAATCCTACCCCAGGCATGCATGGACCTTTGCCAGCGGAGTCCAGGTGACAGTACTGCTGCTTCTGCTTATCCAGGGCAGTGTCAGGGCTGCCCTACCTGTCTCAGTGCATAGGGACACAGCTCCCAGCTCTCGTAGCTCTGTACATGGGTGAAGGGGACATGCGTATACAGAAGAAAACTCTTCAGAACTTTCAGATTATCTCCTTACCATGTCAAGTGGGGAACAAAGAGAAGACATAATGGTGGGGGAACTATTAGGTCTTTTAATCCATCCCTCTGTTGGAATAGGATTGTTGCTCAAAGAAAAGTATCTACAGTAGGAGTTACCAAACTGTGATGAACAGAGCACTGGCTGCTGGTGTGTAGAAAGTTGGCTGGTTAGAGGGTGTTGGCTGCTCTTGTTTCCAGTTGTGAAATCACATTAAAAGAAGCTAAATATATAAAAAAAACTTTCCTAATATCACTTCTCCATGTAATAACTGCAGTAGTTATTATAGGGATGCTGTGCGATCACTAGTGGGAGACAAGGTGTCCATGGGACAATCTATTAATGCATGGTCCAAACTACGTACAAATTTGAGAACCTCTGACTTAGAGACTATTTCCTTTTTAAAGGGATGTTTCCAGCAGTAGTGCTCACCCCAACCCCACACAAAGTTTTGTCATTCATTCCAGTTTAGTGTTTAAAATATATTTTCATTGTCAAATTCACTCCTGTGCAGAGAGCCAGCAGAAGCTCTGTGCATCAAGTCAGTTCCATTTAAATTGCTCACTAGATGGACTTCCATTGTGGCAGCAACTCTCCCATGTGTTGACAGGCTGGCAGAGTCCCTTTAACGCCTCAGGTCCATAGCAACATGTCCATGTCCATTCTAAGTGATTGTAAAGTTAGCTGATGTAAAGTTATGGGAGGATTAGCTTGAATATCATTCAGTTTTATACATAAACTAGCTGCCTAATTTTCTTCCCATGTAAGTAATAAACCAGTGTAATTCCATTGCCTTCAAAAGAGTTGCTCCTAATTGACACTTGTGAAGAGAATCAGCCGACTTGTTTTTCAAGTCCACAACTACAAGAGGATGTGCCAAATTTATCCAAAAATTCAGAACTCCATTCCCGCAGTCTATAAACTTTGTTTTTTTCCATCAAATATATAAAAACGGCTTTGATAGTTATTTGGATTTTAAAATTGTAGCCTTGTACCTCACTAATAATTAGAAAATGGGTCCTTTCCAGAAATCTCTCTTGCATAATATAACTTTTATATGACTGGCTCTTCTCCTGTCATCGCAACAGGGCCCATGTGTCAAACTGGATTTCCATACTCTTGTACAGTAAGTATGTCCTAAAAACACTTGGTTCTTTCCCAATTGGTTGGCAGAGAAGACGATGCATTTTAGGAGCCCTTGCTGACAGTCCCCTGCCTACCCACATTCCAAAGCCGGTTTCTTTCAAGATCAGTTCAGAGATACCTACTTAAAATTCAGGCTTTGGGCAAAAAGACAGACAATCTCAGGTTTGAATCTCTTCATTTCCTCTTCTAGATGGAAAACTACTGAAACATACTTGATGTCTAGAATACTCCAAAGCCAATTAAATCTGATCCCAGAGTGTCTGATGGCACGGAATGATTAGGAAAACAAGCAGCAATCATTCTAGTCATACCAAGGACCATTGTCACAGGGCAGTGTGATTACAGCCATGGGATACTCACTCTGAGGGAGGACAGGGGACATTCTCAGCAACACCCTCTTTAGTGTTCTCTGTTGGAGGAGCAATGCTAATAAATGGGGACACACTGGCTATAAGCCTTTCCCTGCCACCAGTTTCTTATCTTGGGGGGTTGCACTGACTCCCAGATAACCTCTAATGTCACTGTACCGGCTCCATTTGAGGACTATGCTGTGCTGCACAGAAGCTGACATGCACTCAAGGTGAACCCAAATTTCTTCACATTCTATCACTGAGTTATCACTTCCTTGTGAGACTTCCAGCTATTCTAGTCATGGTCAGGGCAGCACCCAGCAGAGGCAACATGGAAATGAAAAAGGCTGTCCTAACACTTCCGGAAAAAACTCATTCAAATTTGGTTCTAAAAATGGCTGAAGGGTAAGAGGAGAGAGAGATCTCAGGAGCTGCGGAGCCTGCACGAGACACCCAGGACTCCAAATAGCCATTTGTGCCTAAGGGCTGGATTTGAACCTTTTGCAAATTATAGGGTAAACACTGATGCTGAAAGCAACCTGGTTGTAACAGTGCCTTGCCAAGCTTTCACTTGGGCAATAGAATGGATCAGGTTGCGCCTGAGTCGATAATGAGACTTCATTTTCTGCAGTAAATAGAGGCAGCTCTGAAATGAGCAAACAAAATGATAACTGTTCTCGGGTCAGCATTTATTTTAGCTGTGCCAATGCTGGACGGCAAATTAATCTACTTTCTTGCAGTGCTTGTCTCTGTCCAACTCCAACCAAATTCTCCTCTGTTACATACATGCAACTGGGATGGCACCAATGTAAGTAACAGATGTATAGGTTCAAATTCTGTCTTAGAACAAGGCAGTCTGACAATCCCAGTTCAAATTCCCACTGACTTCATGGATATTATAGGTGCGTAAAGGCTGCAGGATCAGGTTCTAGATTATGTCTTAAATTAAAACATTAGACTGGTATGTGTTGTTGCATAGTGTTATTCCCAGCATTCATGTGGCAGAGTCATTACTGAGAAGGTAGTGTTGTATAATTTTGCTGTACTCACTGGGTAGTGTTTGGGTGGCCTTATCTACCCCTTTTCTTCAATCATAGAGAGAAAATAATCATTTGCACTGAGACCTCTATGCACTGGTTTGGCAAAGAGGCCTGAACGTGGGAGTCCTTTACATTTACTGTCATGTAAAGCAGCCTTGATGTAAGTGAGAAGCAGGCCCCAGAGACGTACAATGTATACTTTTAGAGAGATGAGGCAGGTGAGGTAATATCTTTTCTTGGACTAACTTCTGTTGGTGGAAGGGTCCATCTGTAGAGCTTCCAGAAACTCTTTTTCAGCTCTGGGGAAGGTAACAAGAGAGTCTGAGCTAAAAAGTTGGGACCGATTGTTAGGCATAAGGGGTTCACCCATGCTGTAGGAGACAACTTAAAATGAAGTGGGCAGGTAAGACATAGCACACAGGGAGGGCTGGCGTCAGGGGGTGGCAACCAGGGCAATTGCCCAGGGCCCCATGCCACAGGCAGTTGCTCAGACTTCAGCTTTAGGCCCAGGCGCCGGGGCTCGGGCTTCAGCTTTCTGCCCTGGGCCCCAGCAAATCTAATGCCGGCCCTGCAGGCAGAGCGGGTGTGTTACAAATTGTTGCAATAAGCCAGTTGTAATAAAACCAGTGTCTGTTTAGTCCATGTTTATAGTGTCTAGCAGAGTTATGAATTATACCTCAAAGAATGTTTATTTTTCTTACTAACACTTTATTACAGATAAACAGGATTGATGACATTACAAATTATTTTGTGTGGCGTGTGTGTGTGTGTGTGTGTGTGTGTGTGTGTGTTTATCATCCTCTTGAACTAACGCTGCCGTATTCCTTACCTTTGGTGAGGCAGCATAGGCTGAGTTACAGTAGATATACATATTGGACCAGATCCTCAGCTGGTGTAAATTAGCTTAATTGCATTAACTACAGTGGAGCTACATGGATTAACACCATCTGGGATTCTGGCCCCAGGTGTTTTTTCACAACACTTGCAATTTGTATAACCTTAAAAATCCACAGGGAAAGTATTATTTTTAAACAAGTGAATTATTAAATTCTCAGCATCTTCAATATAACTGTGAAAGACTAAGCAATATATAACTGTGCTGCATATCTTCTGGAGTTGGAAATAATTTCCCCATCAGTGAATTTATGTACTAATCTTGCATTTGTTGTATTTTTACTGACAATATAAGAAAAACCCAAATTAAACAGAGCTTAACATTGTTCCTACAATCAACTAAAATTCTTGACTAGTTAATTAGAAAAACAAAAATATATTGTACCAGATACAATCTTTTTCCAATCTGCTTAACTGCAGTAATTGGTAATCTTTGATTACAGCTCTTGGAATATATAAGTGAAAGAGTATGTGTATTTATTGGCCTGTTGGGATTCTTGTGCTGAAATAGTACCACACAAAGCAATAGTTTTGGCACTCCCCTTTCCCTATATATTTGGGATCAAGAGTAAATCATAGATAAAGGGCATCATTCTCATTTTAATCAGGCAGGTGCAAATCAAGAATAACTCCCATGAAATCAATGAAGTTATACTGTAAAAATTCTTTGACATCAGAAGCAGGCACATATTTAAGTGTATAGAATGGTAATGCACTTGGTTTTGTGCGTTTATTCTCTTCCTTCATACACTTTCATTACAGACTTTGTGTCTAATCCCCTTAGTTTTTTATTAACATCAAGGTAATTTAGGATTATGACACTGTTCAATCCTTTTTATGTCATGGGAGAGTTGCAATGAAATCATTTTGCCCTGGTAATTCTATAGTAATCAGTTATCTAGATGCTGCACTGACATAACATTGTTCTTTCTTTGTAAACTCAAATCACAACAGCATTTCAATGATAGATTTTGCTCTGATGTAAACTGGTGCAACTTCATGGAATTCAGTTAGGGTCCCTTACACCAATACATTTTGGCCCAATGTCTCCAGGTCCACTGAAATCCATTTTGCCATTACAGCCTACATTCTAACAAATGTATAATGACATCACATACGGAACTCAATAGACTTCCAGTGAAATTGTTTCTTTTACTGTTTTAACCTTATTTGGAAACTCAGTCTCTGTAGTAGTACACTGGAACCATCGTGAGGCTGTTGTGACAGGAGTGAACAGGGACTTAACATCACTAAAAAAAGAAGCCTGTAAGAAAGAAATATTGTACATGTTCTCTGTCATTTTTCAAACTTAAATACCTCCTTTTTCTGAAAGAAGTTGAACTTGGGGAGAGAGGATGTTTACACTCTGGCTGTGTTTGGTTCTAGGAACTGCTATCTTTCATACAAATACAGTACTATCTAGCTATCTTTGGTACTTATCTAGTGCCCATTACCATCACACCTGAGTGCTTCACAGTCTTTAATGTATTTCTCCTCACTACTGCCCTTTGAGGTAGGGAAATGCTATTAAACCCATTTTACAGATGGGGACAAAGCAACAGAAATGCTGAGGCCCAGAGCCTTAAAGGACTGTAAGCTTTTAACTGCCATTGAAATCAAGGTCATATCAACTTTCAAGCAAAAAGCCTCCGAGTAATTTAACAAGACATCAAAATTCATGAAGCCACAGGAAGGAATAAATAACCCATTCTTTTAAATCTACAATGTAACATATTCTCTTTTGGAAAATTATATTTTTGCCATTTTACAAAATGGACTAACTGAAACCATTTTAGGAATATGCATTGAGACAGACATAGTAGTTTGGAATGGCCTGATTCTCCATAGCCCTGCACCTTATTTTGTGATTTCCACTGAGCAGAGTGAGTGTAAAATGTTATCACATCCAAATGTTCACTGGTGTAAATGATGACACGAGTGTAGGGCAATGGAGCTCAGGTCTTATGCCTTGACACCCATCTAGCTGTAGAGGAATGAGCGACTGAATCCTCAGAACGAAAATGTCTCAATGAACTAGTTCCTTATTCTGTTTTCAAGGATTAAAAATGAATTGGGTATCTTTTTTTATAGTAAGCTCTTCAAAGTTTGATGTTAGGAAGAGAATGTAGGGAACCCAGGATGCTAAAATTCAGTGACCTCCCAACCATGTGAGTAAAGCAAAGGCTCTGTAACTTGGTGAACTTGCTAGCTTGTTTTTCACTTGTGGGGAAAAAAAACAAAACAAGAACTGGCCTATCCACAGGGCAAAATTAATCAGGTATTACTTCATGCCCACAATACTCTTTAGATTTTAATTAGCCTTCAAGCTGCGACAATGTCAGCTTTTTGTCTGCTAACCAGAGCTAGAGTGGGTCACAATCTGGATGGGACACTACTAACAGGAATATGTGCATTGCATTGGTAATCTAGCAGGTGATGTTCCCATCATGGCATTTATGAGCACTGCTCTTCTGAAGAGGCCATCTTTCACATGAAATGAGAATACCAGGCCTCGACTCCAGCACTTTATTCTATTGAACATCTCACGGCACTTTTCAGGAGAGGAGCTGTGTTAATCCTAGTGCTCTGGCCCAATGCCAGTTTGAATAATTGAATTCTGCCTCCATAAGAGCCCTCCCACCAGTAATTTCAACTGGATACAATGTTCTCCACGTTCCATCCTAAACTGTACAACCACCTCTGCCTAGCAATAGGGTGGCAGGATGGCTACTGCTGGCATCACTTCCTTAAAGAGAAGTGGCATCCACTCTAGCATTGGGTGGTTTGCGATCCCTGCTGAAAACTTACAGAGCCTACCCCATCCAGGGCAAACTCTCAGCCTTGCCCAAACTAGTCCCAAGTCAGGACTTCTGGGTGCTAACAGTGGGCTAGATTCTCCCTTTTCACAGCCTGGGCTCCACACGAGTTAGGCCACTGGAATATGGTCCCATAGAGAGACTACACCAGTGAAGCCTGGGCATATAAAACAGAACTTGATGATGCTTGCGCTCTGCCCTGGTGTGTCTTTTCTCTCTCTGGGAATGCTCTTTATATGGTGGATTGAGCAGCTGGTGCAGTAACCAGCTCTGCTGTCTTTGTATCAGCATGGAATACCCCTTTGCCCAGGGAGTTCTCCACTGGCAAGTTACAGTCTGAAGCCAGCCCCTTTGTACCACCTGAGCAATGCAAGTGGGCAGGATTGTAATGCACATTTGGGCCACAGTGTGCTAACTGAGATGGCTTTAACTGCAAAATAGGAAATGTTCAAAGTTTGGGGGTGTTTTAGTTTGGGGCATTATGGATTAAGGGCCAGCTCTGAAGTTTGAATGCAAATTTCAGGCCATAATGAGAAAACACACTGAGTTAAATTCTGTTCTCAGTTGCTTTCACTGGCCTAAATCCAGAGTAACTGCACTGACTTGCATAGAGTTATTCCAGACTTACATAAATGTAACTCAGTGCAGAACATGGTCCATCAAAGCTGAATATTTCCTTGCCAATATCTGCATGAAATCACTCATGTACTCAGACATATTTACATGCTCATTTGGAGTGGTTTCATGGGTTTGATGGTACAACATCATATTCCCAACTTGATTTCAGCATGGCCAAGAATGAGAATGTCTTAGCAATCACAGTGTGTGAAGATCAGCTAACTCCTAGTTTGTTCTTGTTAGAAAGGACATTTGTTGGGAGTGTGACATAGCCATCCATATGCTTTAGGGAAGCTTGTTAACTGACCCACTCTTTTGTTCAGTGAACTAAATACTGGAGAGAGGCTGCAGGTACATTGTAGTCAGATGAAGGCTAGTTGATCGTCATGTTGTTCCTTTCAGAAAAGCACAGACCTGAGGAACTCTAAGGCTGAAAGCCAAGATTCAGTTCCACTCCCAGAAAAGTCAACAAAACTATTTTAAATAGAATGATTTCATCCTGTAGTGAACCCCGAGTTACCTGCCAGTGGTGCTATTAATAACCATACGTTTATCGCAGGCATGACCTAATGGAGTACAGAGACTACAACATTTTAAAGCAATATTTGGGGCCCAGTTATGTTAGAAGCTAAAACCCTGCTGTGAGGAAAGGAGATCAGATGAATCCAGAGTTGGATCACTGTTAGGAAATGCTGAAAACCCTTCCTACTTAATAAAGTTTTTCCACCGTAGCCAGAAAGCCATTCACATCAATCCTTTTCTCTGCCCTTCTTAAACTAAAAACTCAACCCCAACCCACATTTTCTCTGGGAGAAATGGTATCAAATCCAGAGCCTCCATGAAGTGCACTGAGCATTGCCAGTCTATTTTATGTGGAAGGCATTGCTGAGAGACCATGGTGATGGGCATCATTACAGAACCGAAAGAGAGAACAGATTCTGGAGTCCATGTGTGTTGAGAGTGCTGGATCAGGCCCTGATGTTCAGATTATAGAAGAAATGTTTAAATCTTGTCCCCCATCCACTCCCCCAGGATCATATCTCTGTGTGTGCTTGTGCTCATTTAAGGACGGCTCCAGGCAGCAGCCGACCAAGCACGTGCTTGGGGCGGCACCTTATAAGAAGCAGCCAATCTTGGTTCAGTGGGGCAGCGCTCCGGGGGGGAGAAGGTTGATTTTCTTTTTGATTTGGCGGGGTGGTGCTCGGGGGGGGGTGTTTTTGGTTCGGCGGAGCGGCGCTGGGGTTTTTTTGTTGTTGTTGGTTTTGGTTCGGCGGGGCGGCGCTCTGGGGTGGGGGTGATTTTCTTTTTGGTTCGGCGGGGCAGCTCTTGTTGTGGGGGGGTTGGTTCGGTGGGGAGGCGCTTTTTCTTTTTTTGGCTTGGGGCGGCAAAAAAGTTAGAGCCGGGCCTGTGCACATTTTCCTTAAACTGCTGTAAATTACATGCCGTTCCTTTCTGCTTCACAGATGATCAGTAGAAGTATCACAGCCGGCACTGAAACAAACTCCAGAAATGTACTGCAGATATTTTGTCCTCATCTGTGTGTGGCTTTTTCTTCCAGCTCAAAGGTAAGGTTCCTGACAAGGATACCATCTGAAGTGTAGTTGATATAAATGCTGGGGGCAGGAAGGCAAATAGCCATGGTCCAGACTCCAATCCTCCCATCCCTTCCTAAGAGGGCTGGATGCATCAGAGGAGAGCTGATTACACCATCCCAAAGGATAGTGCAATGGGAACAACTCCCTGAGTCACAATCCCTCACTAGGGAGGTGCTGCCCCCTTTCTACAGCTCAGTCAGGCTCTTGAAAGATTGCAGCTTTGTGTAACTTCCATTAGAGAATCTGGAACCACATGACCCTCCCCTAGTTTTGAGTTTAATTAAAGTGTAAAAGTCTGTGAATTTTTCAAGTGACCCGATGCCCAGCTCCAAGGGAGGCTGAAACCATTCATGCCTCAGTCCTGAAACAACAGGAAGCTGAGCAGTTCTGATCGTTGCTTTGGGATTTGCGGGTTCTTTCAGATCCAAAACCTACAGTGAAATTCCAGGGCTATGAAACCCACAGAAATGAGAACTGAAGAAAAAAATTTCACAGAAACCTCCAGAACCCAACCTGCTGCATTTCACACTGCATAGCCCTCGCTGCCATTAGGTACTGGCAGTGGGATGATGATGCACTGCCTTAGACTTTGTTTTGCCATTTACACCAGAATAAACACCATAAGACCAGAATTATCCATTTATTTACACTGTTGGCAATTTTTTTTGTCCCAACTTTATACAGGGTGTAAGTGAGCACACAGGGCCTGGCTCCACTGGGAAATTACACCATGTTAGAACACGACCCCTCTCTGTCTTTCTATCTAGACACTTTAGCTTGCCCTGGTCACCTCAGTATCTAAGTGCCTTCACACGCATTAGTGATTTCTCTTCAAAACACCCCTGGGTCAGGTTTATCATCTAACTATGGAATGCTAATTTTTACATAACTAGCAGAGATAGGTCTGAACAAAAACTCTGCATCTGATCACCCCTGGAGTGACTCTGCACATTGGAGCTCAGACCCACTTCTGATCATTGGCAATGCAAGCACAGAGCCAAACACAGCAGCTTGATTGTGCTCAGTTTGAAAAGCTTTGGCTCAGGCTGTGAATGTTTAGTATTGGCTGCCACCTGCACCTCCCAACCCAATTCACCCAGAGGCTGAAGGTAGGATTCCTCCTTCTCCTGATGGCATTAGCTGTGCAGGGACACTCTGACACTAGAGGATTGTCCGTAAACAATAACAAGCGAGGTGCAAAGCATTTCCTGGATATCAGTGACCACCAAGGAGGAGCTGATGGCCTGAGGTACAGCTTTTGGCTATCAAAAGGTGATGACTAGGGAGGGAGGAAGAATGGATGTATTCACATGTGGTTTTTATAATGAGCGGGTGCAGTTTTAGATCTTGTAACCAATCAGCTTTGTAATGAGGGATGCCATTTCATGTGTTCCATACTGGACAGTTTTAGAGACTTCTAAATCTCCTCCATTTCTAGGCTGTCAAACCCCATCTTCCAAATGATCGCAAAGGACATTGCTTTTACACCCTATACTTATTTGTCAGATGGGGGTAGTGGGGGCAGATCTGCAGGGGCAGTAGGGCTGCTGACAAAATCTCAGGCACTTAATTAACCCACTCCTCATTGGGCTGCTAAGATAGCTGCAGAGGGCCCTATACTGTGATGGACAGACCTGTAGATGACACAAATAGATTGCTTGACTCTTCTTCAATATTGTCTTCTACCTTTATAAGGACTTTATACTTCCACCCACCAGGGTGGTATCTGAGCATCTTCTATGTAAAATCAATAGCAACAGCAAATCCCTAATGACTTCATGAAATGAGTCTCTGGCACTTTTCTCTTCCTGGGGGCAACACACTGCTTGTAATTGGGTCATGTGCTATATTTTTAGGGGGGAGTGGGGTAATTGGGTGTATGAACCCCATTCTGTCACACCCACTAAGGGGTTAAGAGACAGAGTAGCTACCTCTCCAGCTGCAGCTGATTGGCAGATCAGCAACACTTAGAATAAGAGGCTGAAGCAAGGTTGGGAGCAATCATCAGGAAACTGGGAAGAAGCCACCAAAGGAGCAGGACCAGGATGAGAAACACCCATCATCTATCTTCCCAATTTGGTGTTTGATAGGCGTTATCACCTCCACTCAACTTTCCCATCGTGTGGCACTCAGTGGTTTCAGTGTCAGAGAGGATGTTCCCAGATGTTGCTTCAAAATTTGCCATCGATGAGTTGATGCTGAGAAAAATACATAGATGCTTTGAATTACATTAAAAAATTCAGCAGTCTCACTAGAAGCTGATGCTGCATCACTGACCACCAACTTCAATGAATGAGAACTGCATGGGACAAAAAAAGCTCGAGGGTTTAACTCTCAGATCCGTGTCTGCACTCCTCTGTTCTTTCCTCTTGGTAGGAGAATCTAAATCCAAATACCCTGAATACTAGGGAGGCTGTGATCCAGAGTTCCAAGCCAAGTTTAGATCCAGAGCCGGAGACCAGACCTGTGATGTTGGCTCTGACCTGTCTTTACCTACTGCCAAAGATGGCCAGAGGCATTAAAAATGAACCAAAAATCTCAGATGCCTAGTCTAGCCACTGCTCCTCTTCTGTTTAAGAAGCAATGGTGCCTCAGCATCATTACCATGGTGCCGACACATGTAGTCAGAGACCATGGCTTTATTTGGCAAGGCTCATGAATTCAGCTACAGAATTTCACTGAGATCCTCCACTCTTCTCTGCAGGTGACAGGCCCACGCTTAGCAGCACAAGTCACTGGAAAAATATTACTTCAATACTGCATACTCTGCACTGGTATCCCACTGAGTCCTATAGCATCACCTACTGGCCAAGAGTAGCTCTGCAGCACCCTGCCTCAGTTTCCTTTTACGTTTGGGGCCCCTTAAAAGTCCACATACTTAAAACATTCGCCATCACACCATCTTTTTAATAGACTTCAAAACCTATAACTTTCACCCCAGTTTCAGCTGGGCTCAAGCCATCCTCCCTGAAGATCTGTTCTCTCTCTTAAGTTTACTTCTTTCACCCTAGTGCCAAGCTGGGCACATCCCCTCTGCCCCAGGTGTCTGTCTTCCTGCTTTCCCACCACCTTTTGTCTGAGGCTTGGCCTTCCCCACCCCTACTCATTCAGAGCCCTCCAGGAACCTTATCACTCTCTGACAGGATCTCCCAGCCACCTGCAACTCTGTCCCCCTTTATAAGGCTCAGGTGCCTTCCCTTAAGTCCACTTGGGCAGCAGGTCATGGGTCCAGGAGCACTGGACCCCACTGCCTCTTAAAGGGGCCAGTTCAGTCTCTGACCTGGTTTTCAAAGTCTCGCATTGGATTACTCCTGGCTACTGGAGAGATTGTCTCTCTCCATCCAGCCATGGCCTACTTTGAAGGCTGTATTGCACTTGAATGAGGAAGCTACCAGCCAGCATGGTGAGGCTGACAACTGGGGCTGGAAGATGCTTCCCAAGACCAAGACACTGGATCTCCCTCTCAGATGAGAGAATAACAGCCACTAACCCCACTGCATTCAGAGTTAAGTGCAACTATCACTGACAGTACTCTGCTCATGCTGACGGGCATTTTCATATTCAGAGTAAGAAAGGAGGAGACAGAAGCCCGTCTGTTGCTGAAAGGGGCTTGTTACCGTTATTTTTGTTACTTGGACTGTAAACTCTTTGGGACAGTGGCTATCGCTGTGTTCTGTGTACAGCATAATGGGGTCCCGGGGCATGGTTGGAGCTTCTAGCTCTTACTTTAGTTAGTCCATCCCATGCTTTGCAGCATATTGGGCTACCCACATTTGCCATTCTTGCCTGTCAACTGCCCATCTCTCCAAATCTTCCGATTTCATGTTGGTTGAGGTGCTTGATGTAATTCAGAACTGTTCATTTCCATGTTATTCACCATCTTTCTCTTTCTTCTTGCGTTTTCTGGCTTCCATTCAAGGGCAGTATTTTGTAAGCATTCTTTTTCCATTCTCAGCACATCCCAGCCACTGATGTCTTCTTTTGTAGATTATTTGTGAGAGGGTACCTTGTCCAGTAATTTTTCTGACTTCTTCATTCGTCTTCCTATCTTTATATGTTATTTCCAATATTCTTCTCAGACATTTGTGATGACATGCATCCAGCTTTTGCATATCTTTCTTGGTAAGTTGCCATGTCTCAGTGCTATATATTGTGATGGCGATAACAATTGCTTTGTACACATTCAGTTTTGTCTTGAGGGAGATGTTTTTGAGTTTCCAGATGTTTTTGAGTCTTCCAAATGCAGCGTTTGCCTTCCAATTCTTCTTCTTATTTCCTCGGAACTAGTACCATCTTGATGGTACTTCCAAGATACGTAAAATTGTCCACCTTCTCCAGTTTCTCTTCTTCAATTTTGATTTCTGTCTCTATAGTCCCCATTAACATGACTTTACTTTTCTTTGCATTGTATCTCAAACCTATCTTCTCCATTACTTCTTTTACTTGGTTTGTGCATTTTTGTAGTCCATTGGCATCCTCACTGATAAGAGTGATGTCATCAGCAAAGTCTAGATCAAATAGCCTTGAATTGTTCCATTTTAGGCCATATGTATCACTGTTGCATTGTTTTAATCCATAGTCGATGACTAGCATAAACAAAAAAAGAGACAGGATGCACCCTTGCCTTACACCTGTCTTGATGCTGAATGGCTTACTCAATCCATTTTCCATTTTAATGCAGCACTTTGAGTTGGCGTAGAATGTCTTCATAATGTTAATTAATTTTGTTGGAATTCCATATTGTTCCACAATTTTCCACATTGTTTCTCTATTTACACTATCTAATGCCTTTTGAAAGTCCACAAAATTGATGACAAGACTGCCTTGGAATTCAGTTGTGTTCTCAATAATCCCTCTCAGAGTGAAAATAGCGTCTGTGCATGATCTCCTTTGTCTAAATCCAGATTATTGTTCATGTAGCTATTACCACAGTACAAATAATAACTGTGGGAAGCATTCAGCTACTATGGTGATAGGCACTAATACAAGAACCCACATAAGTAAACATTAAGGAAGTCATAAGCCAATTCCAGCTGTCACCATTCCAACTGTTTCTGGACATAAGCATCTTCCCCACACAACCACATCCCTCCTACACCATTGTAAAACACCCCAAACTTTGGATTGTCTGTTTAATGAAGTCACACGCTGATTGCCCACAGTCTCTGTCCTGCACACAAATTAAACAGCAGAATCAAGTGCTGCTGGCTTTGATGAAGTGTTTTATGCAGTTTCTGTTGGACTGCTGTATAGATGCAGGCAGTGTTTCCCAAACTTGGGATGCCACTTGTTTAGGGAAAGCCCCTGGTGGGCCAGGCCTCTTTGTTTACCTGCCGCGTCCGCAGATCCGGCCGATCACGGCTCCCACTGGCCGCGATTTGCTGCTCCAGGCCAATAGGAGCTTTTGGAAGCAACGGCCAGCACATCCCTCATCCCATGCAGCTTCCCACAGCCCCCATTGGCCTGGAGCAGTGAACCGCAGCCAGTGGAAGCTCAGTTGGCTGGACCTGCGGACGCGGCAGGTAAACATTCTGGCCCGGCCCGCCAGGGGCTTTCCCTAAACAAGAAGCATCCCAAGTTTGGGAAACACTGCATGCAGGGAACACAGCTTCAGCTGCACAACAGATGCTCCCAGCATGACCTACCATGCCTAACAATATGTATTTGTATATTTTAGAAAGTGCACCCTGGGCCATAAATCGGACACACACAGCAGTGACACGGTATCGCTCCCTGGATTTGAGAACCTCACAGAGGGCTACAACAAATATCTCAGGCCATACTTTGGTGGTACGTCAACAGAACATTTCAGTGTCTGATAAAAGAATTATATAATCAATAATGTTTGCATGGAGAGAATGATGTTTTATGGGTTTTCTTTAGCAAGCACTAGTTTATCTGTCCCTGTTAAATTAGATGGGACTGGGACTATGTGCCCAAAGTCCATCCTCACCTACCCCCTCCAATTCTGTTTGCTCAGTGGACTCCATGTGTATGACTGAAGGCAGAATTTATTCCCTTGGAACATATTTGTCTGTGGAATAAAGAACAGGAAGCTTAGAGAGTTTTGACACCTGTCAGATTAGTTACCTTGGGCTAAATTCTGCTCTGTTACAACCATGAAGCCCTTTTGTTTCAGTTTGTCCCCTTGGTGTGGCTGTGTATTTGTTAATGGACATCCATTTTATAAGAGTCATTGTGGCTGCAAATGAATGAAGCCTGCCGCCTTGAACTGCAGTGTTGCTCACTTATAACTTCCTTCCTGTTTAGTCCCAGTCTCTGGGGATTTGTTTCCACTGTGGAATCATATACACTAAATTCTAAACCACCTATGCCCAGGCTTTGCCTTAAATTTTGTGAAGGAACAGCCTTCTCAGTGCACAGAGCACATCTGGATGTTCTGTGAAGTGCAGATTACCAAGCCTCATGCAGTCTGATTATGACCCCTATGCCATGTAATGTAGCTGGTGTACATTGGCTTTGTCTTACACCTTTTAGCTTCTCTCTCTTTATCTTCCTCCTGTGGTGATAAATTTCTACAATAGTGGAGTTACATAGAGTAATGACCACTACGTCTGGTACTGTGGAATAATACCAGCTCTTCATTGAAATTTGTCCCATAGGACAACAGATGGTTATAAAATAGAAGAGAGAAGTTTAAATGCATGCAAGTCAATATCAGCACAAGTGTAATGTGTCCATAGCATGTTGGGTAAAAATTGTCAGGACTCTGGCTCCTAAATAACTATCACTTTTGAAAATGGGATCTAGCTCCTAAATCACTTGGGCACTTTTGAAAATTGTCCTTTTTTCAACCTGAAATCTTAGGCAAATGAAAAATATGAATTCTAGATACATTTAAAAATCTTGTTAAACCTAACTGACTTTTAGAAAGTGGGTGGCTTCAATTCTAACTGGCAAGATATATAAGATTGAGCAAGTCATATAGGCAAAAAAAGTACACGTGTTGACTACATAGATGTATATGGCCTGTTCCTGAAACATGGTGACCACCTGCAAATCATGTTGACTTCAGTGGAATTTTTGGGTGCTCAGCACCAATCAGGATCAGGTCCCTGTGGCCCTAGGGCTTAATTCTGCCTTCCTTATGCACCCAAATCTCCCACTGAAACCAATGGGAATGGAGTATTGGGCCCAGTGCATATGAATGTTTGTGATCTGTGGGTTATGAAGAAAATGTTCTAATATGTTACTGTGCCATATATTTGCTACTGTGCTGACGGGATTTGATCTTCTTCGAGTTCACCCTTATTACAATAAAAAGAGGCAAAATATAAACTGACTTACACTAATATCTTCTGACATTTCCTAGGGTGGAGCTGCCCTCTTGTGGTGAATCCTAGCTTCAGCGCTTGAAAAGAGGCAGCCACACTACCAAGTTATGTGGTTCCTTCAATGTAAAATTGTGTGTGTATCAACCCAGTGAAAGGGGATATTTTGCCTCCATTTTGTCATGTGTTTTAGTCACTGACAAGCTACCTCCTTTCTAGCTAACGGCTGTTCTTTAAGGGTTTCACTTTATGGGCGCTGAAGTGAACTCCACAGAGGGTTCACCCAGGCCCATAAGCACCAAGGAGGCCTGCTTTGTCGTCTTGTGTGCTGAGGAGAATTTCGCCCCGTATGTACTGAAATCTGCTAACTAAGTTTCTAGTAGGGCCCATTTCCTGACTTGGGAAACACCTGCCCAGGGGACAGGAAACCCCACATGTTCTGACTTCATTGTTCTACTAAGTGGACTGAGTTTTCTTCCACCTCTACAGAAATGGCAGGGGTTTGGCCTCCTAAGCCCACAAATCTTCCTAACCCCAATGCACCACAATTCATGCTCCCCATAGAGTAGTAACGCCTACAGACTGCTGTCCCACTCAAGCCACCCCTTGGGGGGCTGGGGGAGAGTTTTTGTGTGGAGTCAAGTTTAGGGTTGCCAACCCTCCAGGAGTGTCCTGGAGTCTCCAGGAATTAAAGACTATGTCATGTGATGAAACCTTGAGGAACAGTCAAGCTAGGGGCAATACACAAGACATATCTGGCTTCAAGTCTAAGCTTGATAAGTTTATGGAGGGGATGGTATGATGACAGGGTATTCACTGTGCACTACCTCTGAAGAGACAATACATGAAGATAACATTGTTGTTTTACACAGCAATTTCCTGTGGGTAAGGAAGCTGGGGGGTAGGGAGGGCAGGTGGGGAACAGTGGCACAGACAGCAGCAGTCTCTATCTGGCCCTGCTAAAGTACATCTACTGAGAGGCTTTTATGAGATCGGGCAAATAAGGAACAATGGCAAAGAGCTGGCAATTCCTCTTCCATCCTCTCCAGATAGGCTCCTGCCATCTGGGTTCTCTGTGCTCAGTGAAGCAGCGGGGTCAAATGGGCCCTATCCCAGGAGACAGAGAGCAGATTTCCAAAGCTGGGTGTGCAAAGGAGAACATGTATCTTTTCTCCATAAAGCAAATCTCTCTTCCCATATACTTCCAGTGCACCTTACAGCACTCTGTCCTCTGTTCAACTCCAGTTACGAGGCAGGACGGAGGTGGCCACATTAAAACAAACCTAACACGCTGTCTGTTGCCAAACAATGGTTCACTGGGGCACAAAGCTCACTCACTGTAAAAGATTTCCATAGATCCCGTTTGGCAGGTTCTCAGGGTGCCGGGCTCAGCACTCTGCGACGGGGGAGGTCAGACTCTGTGCACGGACAGTTGGGAGGGTCCCTAGATCAGGTCTCCACTATGAGCATGTGTGTACACTGCAGTTGGGAGGTGTAATTGCAGCACATGGAGATGTACCTGAGATAGCTTTGATTTGAGCCCAGTGATCACTTTCAGTGAGTGGTGCTGCTCACATGAGAGGCCATGGCAGTTGATTAGACTCACAAAAGGGTGACACCTGAATCTCTTATAAATCCCTGAATAACCAGAATTGTAGGGAACAAAATCTCACCCTCCCAAACTCAGGGACAGGCTGCAGGACTGTAGAGGGAGAGTGAGGCTGGGGACTCCGCCTTGCTTTGCATCAGGAAAAGGCTGTGTGGTTCAGTGGACAGGACATGACTAGAAATCGGGGGGCTCAGCTCTATTCCCGCTTCTGGTTCTGACTCACTGGGCAGGTCACTTAATTGCTCCAGGACTCAGTTTTCTCATCTGAGAAATGAGGATAATACTTCTTACGCACCTCTCTAGAGCGCTCTGAAAGCGAGACATGGAAAGTGTTATATAACACCTCAAGATTGTTATCATTACATATGCTGAGCCATGTGTGGCTCTTGATTTCTGTGGCTGATTGCAATGGAAATATTGCCTACCTGGATTGCCTGGGTGTATGGCCACGGGTGCTGCACGTGATCATTTCAGTCCACTCATGCCACCAAAGAAAGAAGTGCTGCTATTGGCAGCACAAGTGAAAAGTTTTTGAGCATGAGATTTCACAATCTGCTCATGTTTAACTCTCTGAAATTTAGTCTAGTTCTTTGGTCGCTGGCAGCCATAGGGACACCCCTATACGTAGGCTTGGAAGGATTAGACTTTTATAGGTAAATGTTGATTGCATCATACGTGTGCAAACCGATGAAAAAGTATTTCCATCAGTAATAATCAAAATAGACAGTTAGGCAAAGTAAGACAAATGCTGCTTGACAACTTATTAGAGTTTGATTTTAAGGCTGTTTACTTTGTATATTTTGATGTTGACAATTTGGTTTAATGATTACAAAGCTTTAACTTTTTTAAACTATGTCTACTATCATTAAATAATTGTCTGACCTCCCTATAGTTTCCCACAACTGTGAAAATTTAAATAGCTAGATAAAAATCTTTAAAAAGCTTTAAAATAAACATTGATATTATGCATCAAAATTATAAAAAAAAATCTAATTCTTGCAAGACTACCTATGTGTGCTGCTTGATTGAGTGCAGAACTGAATTCCATACTGAATTCTAAGTGTCCATTTCTTTTGTTTAGTACACAACAACATAGTGTTACCTTCACCGTTTCTTCGCTCTAATCTAAGCCTCTCTATCCCTCCCCAGGGAAACCTGTTCAAATAGCATTGAGCCTGGACGTTGCAAGTATTTCAAGTATATCTGAGAGTGACATGGTAAGTGACTCAGTCTCGATTACATACTGAGGAGAAAGGGGCCAGTTTGGCTCTGTGCTCTGGAGGGGATCCAGGTTTGAGACACCAGAGTTGGAGACCAAGAGTGACTGATGGTATTGGGTGCCTCTGTTCTTGGGAGCCCAGTGTGGCAATTCCCAGCTAAGCCACAGACATCCTGTGACCTTGGGACCAGATAGTCACTTGGGACGAAGTCCTCAAAGGTATTTAGGCATCTAACTCCCTTTCAATGGGAATTGGGTGCCTAAAAACCTTTGACAATCTTGGCCGTGGTCTCCCTGTGCCTCAGCTGCTCATCTGCAAAACGGGGATAATAGCACTTTCCTCACTCACAGGGCTGCTGTGAGGATCAAATCCATTCGCAATTATGAAGCACTCGGGTGCTACAGCCAAGGGGATATAAGGACTGAGTTAGAGATAGAGACAGGAGGCTGACTGTCAAAAGGCAGGAGCTCAGCATGTCCTGAAAGTCAGTCCCATTTGAGGGGTCTGAAGCTGGGCACCAAAAATGGTGGCACACAAAGTTATTATTCACAATGGAAGATTTAGCCGTGGGCTGCAGCTGTTGTCGCATTTCATCCCCCCTTCTGTTTCCCTGCAGAGTCTCCTCTTGCAGGCTTAGGCATGACACTGAGTGTTGCTCCAGAAGCCACCCCCAGTCCTCCTCTTTAGCCTTCAGATTGTGGAAGAGTAAAGTGGATTAAAGCTGAGGAGAAGCCCTAATGTTCAGAGGGCTAGAAGAGCCATCACCCCAAAGGGAAATATAAAGGGAAACAATCACCAAATATAGGGTATTTTCATGAGTCCAGTCTCCCACCCCTTTTAAAATTACCCCTTTCTACAAAATATATTCCATCTCCATCCCACCTAAATTCCCCTTGTGTCAAGGAGAACATTATAGAGACATACTCTATAGCTAGATAAATAATTGAAATGACCCAGAGGTTTTCCCCTTCATCACCAATATTAATAATTCACTATACTGAAACTCTTAACAGTGCATAATTTCAATCACTTAAGTCATGGAGTAGAACTTACTCCCCCATCTCCCCACACACACACACACACACAACAGTCTGAGAATCAAATCTGAAGAATGAGGATAACATAATTTATTTAGCACCTTTCATACCAAAGTATTTTACAAACCATCTATTGAACATAAGGGAATCAATTCATCTGCCACTGAAATGCAGCCATGTCTGGGCAGGAACATGGTAGCTGTATAACGATGCACAACAACACTACACTATCATGAAAGCTGCATTTAGTTCATCTGCACACTAGAGAGCCAAGGATTGCCACAAAGTCCTGTTATGTACCCAGGAGGTTCAGTAAAGAACTGTCTTTGTATCCATTACAACAGAGCCCTGATTTTCTCTTTATCATGGGGGCACTATAAAACTACTTCATCCACTTGAAACTGCTGGGGGGATTTTAGACCGGCTGGATATTGCAACCAAGTTGGAATTTGACCAGGACACTAGAGCAGGACAACAGTTGGTCAAGATCTTGTTTTTTGACTCTCCTACCTAAAACTTCAGTCCCATCGCATCCCTAGTCCCTGGCTTGGGTTCAGTTTAGTACCGACCTGACAGAAGAGTAACACTACAAGCTTTGACTGCACTTACTACTTTATTTGGCTTAAATAGCATGTTATTTTCTTACATTTCTTCAACATATCACCCCCAAAATAAGCACAACCCACCTGCCCCGTCTGAGTGATCTGAATATAGCTCCCAATAATGAATAAAGGGAACAAATATTGTACAGGACCAGTAGCATGACTCATTCGTGGTCCTGCTTAACTCCATTACTCCAAACTGTGTTATTCTTCTCATCATCACTGGATTATTCTTCTCATCATCTACTATGCATAGTCTTTCCTTCCCTTACACAATTGCCTTCCATGGCTTAAACAAATGAACTTTCAATAGGGTGAATAGGTGAAATGCAGGTGGTGTTTGCTCTTGGACTTTTAGCTCTGGTGAAAGGCCAATGCAGCTGTATTTGCATTCCTGCTCCTGCTCTCCCTCTATGTGGCTATTATATACATATTATATAAAATTATATATATATATATATATACTGCATTTGTGTGTAGGTTACTTATATAATTTTCCCACACTGGAAGCTATTTCATATGTAATTGATGTAGGGTCTTGAGTAAGCCAGTCAACCTCTCTGCTTAACTATGTTAAGTTCTCCTCACACCTTCTATGGGTCATCTCAATTATCACTTCAAAGGTTTTTTTTCTCCTGCTGATGACAGCTCATCTTAATTGATTGGACTCTTACAGTTGGTATGCGTACTTCCACCTTTTCATGTTCTCTGTATGTATAAATATCTTCTGTCTGTGTTTTCCATTCTATGCATCCGAAGAAGTGAGCTGTAGCCCATGAAAGCTTATGCTCAGATAAATTTGTTATTCTCTAAGGTGCCACAAGTAATCCTGTTCTTTTTGCGGATACAGACTAACACAGCTGCTACTCTGAAACCTGTTATTATGATTATGATTGTTTATTGGGTATGAATACATGAAAAACCTCAAGCAAACAGAGGAACTATGTTTAGAATTCAAGTCTACCAGCTTTGTCCTGTGTGTTTTAAGCTGAGTTTGCTGTGTTACATGCCCTACATTTAATGCTATGGCTGTATCCTTCAGGAAAGACAGCCAGATGTTGTAGCAAAGGAGGGTGAAACAAACACACACACACAGTTTGTGAAGACTATGCTTCAGCCTCCTTAGTATGTTTTGGACATAGGAGGTGGACACCAATGCCTCATAAACATTCTTGCTGCGTGTCTTCTCACGCCTGCCTTTCTCCTTCAGGACTACACTGCTACAATATACCTGCGGCAGCGCTGGACGGACCCCCGCCTGGTTTTTCATGGCAACAAGAGCTTCACTTTGGATGCTCGTCTAGTGGAATTGCTCTGGGTGCCAGACACATATATTGTGGAGTCTAAACGGTCTTTCCTGCATGACGTTACCGTGGGGAATCGTCTTATAAGATTATTCTCCAATGGCACTGTCTTGTATGCATTAAGGTAAGTCACGTACTGGTGGTGAAGAGCAAATTATTAAAACTACATAGGATCAGAATGTGTGTAGGCTGGTGTGGCCATCATGGTTAACAAGAGCTATGGAGTCAACAGGCCCCTGGTTTTGACATTATTTTCTGGATCTCCACGTAATTTAATTGCTCCTTCACTGCAGTTGCACATTCCTCCCAGTCAGTGCAGTTGTTATCTTGTATTATTTCTATTGCATCAGTCCCTAGGAACTCCAGTCAAGGATCACTGTCATGTCCCATCCTCCCCCGACCCCCCACTCCCACCTCCTCCTGTACAGAGCAGTAACACAGAAGACTGTCCCTGGCCAGGGAACTTACAATTTCAGTGACAGACAGAAGATGGCAGGTGGATAAAACAGAATGGGCTGGAAGAATGTGAGGGGCGGAGGTAACAAAATGAACAAGCTTTAGCAGAAAACTGGAAGTCTTGGCTTGCTGCTTGCTTAACCAATACCAGCCAGTGGTGATCTTTAGGTATCACATTAATATTCAGTTAAAGCCACTTGTGTCATTTCCCCGTTAATTTCCCATGCTCATAGGGCCAAACTGTGCTCCCTCTTACACCAGTGTTAATCCTGAGTCACTCCATCTCCGCTGACTTAGACTACACTGGTATAACTAAGCTCAGAATTTATACCTTAGGATGCAACTTCTCTGGTGTTATTAGTGCATTGATTTCAAAAGTCAGAACTATCCAAAAGCCTGATCAGAATCTTTGGGGTCTGTAGTTTGCTATGAAAAATAGAGACATCCTGCGGTATGTTTTTATTGCACAGCTTCTGAACTCTCTCTCTCCCCATGTAGAATCACTACTACTGTTGCATGTAACATGGACCTGTCAAAATATCCCATGGACACACAGAGGTGTAAACTGCAGCTGGAAAGCTGTAAGTATAGCATTCAACAGATACCTGAGAATATTTGCCTGGCCTATCTTGAATCTGTTTATTCGTATGTAGGTGTCCATTCAAATATTTGGTTTCAGCCAGAACAGCCTCTGAAAATGTACCTTTATTTCTGCAAATACAGAAACTTTTCAAGAAGAAAACAGTTCAACTTTATTCTTCAAATATAAATTATTGTTATTCTAGGGTTTATAAGGTTACTGTCCTCATGGTCCCCATGCACACTTTATAGAAGTCAGAATGGTAATAAACACTACCTTCCCCCAAGCAGTCAGCAGGTATTTCAGTCTTTCACATAGAAGTAAATTATACTGTCTTTCTCTAAAATCACTTCCTTTTGAGCACATTCTTTCATTAGGGCTAGCGTTTGGTACAATAGGTGGATAATAGGACCCAAATTTTCAAAAGAGTGCCCTCAGTTATCAGCCATATTGCACCCCATTCACACATGCAGTTCATGTTTGTGTATGCAGAAATCTCTGTCTTGAACGCATGCACTGGACAGTAAACTTGCATAAGTCAGACATGCCCACTCGTGAAAATTAGAGACTAAGTGGAATTGCCTGGATTGTGGCTAAGGAAGAATTTGGCTCTACAGGTTTCATTGCTGGGCTGATGGCTTCCCCTCTGAATAGGTCTGTCAGTTATTGATGAAACAAGCAAATGCAATGAGTTGGTGATAATCTCACTCTGGGTGCTAATGGACACATTTCCACGTTATACAAAAAAAAAATACCAAATCTGCAATTAACCAGTGCCTTTGATGGTATGGTTTGAACTGTTGCTTTCACTGATTCCCTGGGAATGAACAGTGCATGTTAGTCTCTAGGGTCCTCAGTCCAGCATCTTTCACCTGTCCTAAATTACTTACCATATGTTATTTTCAAAGCAGAGAATGTTTTTTACCAGGAGGAAGAGCTGAATTCAGGAAATGTGTATTGCCTGTGAAATTGGTGAGCTCAAGCTAGAGCCGGTCCTAGCACAGGAAGGCACAATGAAAGCTTTCCCATCTGCGCCCTTTGTTACAGTAACATAAATGTTGGCGAGCATGGAACCCGCTCCTGCAAGTCCTCTGTGCACAGAACCCCACAGTGGTCCTCTCTGGGACTCCTGGCTGCAGGGCACTTGCAGGAGCAGTGATAGTCAGTGAGCAAAATGCTCTTGGTTACTTAAACTCAAAGGCCTGGATATTGCAATGCTGGCCATTTATTGACAACAGACAATGCATAGATAAGCCAACGGTAGTCGCCAGAGAGAGAGACCCAGGGGACTTGCACCAATACACGGTGGCTTTCAGGAGAGGGGATCTCTGCTCCGGATGCTGAGCAGAGGTCAGCTGACTCCCCCACCATTCCACCTGTCTGTAGGCAGGCTTCCTTCTCAGCAGTCTGCATGTCCAGACACTGCTGCTCCCTGGGGAAAGAGTCTGTTCAGATGCGGCGCACTCAAAATCTCAATGAAAAGAAAGAAATTCTTCACCTCCTGCTGGGACAAAAGGGAGGGGAGCTCCCACCTAGCCTCTAATGGAATCTCCGTTTTCAGGCATTCTTAAGCTGGGGCACCCACACAGGGCTCCCAATTCCCTGCCTCAAACTGAGCACCCAGAGAACTCATCTCCTCCTTCCTCCCTGTCTGTTTCTTAAATTCAACTGTGCAGGAAGGTTGCTGCCGAGTGCTCCAGGTGAAGCGAGACACTCTCCCCGTCACACAATAGTTCATCAGTGAAGATGGAGTTTTTCTTAGCTCCATCCTTGAGAATCCCCAGAGTAAAGCAGGAGCCAATCTCTTGTTTCAAGCCACAAAAAATAAATGCCTGAAATCTCATTATTTAAAAACCAGGTTTGACTTGCCAGCTTCTAGAATGGAGCTCCTATGGAAGCGCATATTATTTTCACATTAAAATCCTATTAGTTCACCATGATTAACTTTATTACAAAGAATAGCACCTGAAATAATAATGATTGGCCTCTTCTTTTAAAGTGTAGTTGGCTTCAGACTTTTTTTTTTTTTAAGTAATTGGGTCTTACGTCATGCTCAGTTGCTGTCTAATTCCAGTGAAATTACATGCATATTGCCAGCTGGAGATTTCATTAGGATAAATGCCTGGAATTAATGCTATTTAAATATATGCTAGATAAATTAACAACCTGTCATTTATTATAAAGTTTCCCTAAGTAACTGCAATTGCTGTTATTACAAAACTGTCCAGAAACTTTGAAAAGTCACATGATTAGGGTTTGCACGCAGGGATTCAGAACCTGTGCAGAATTTATGAATACGTCAGAGGCATGCTCCAGTAATTTGTGTTTAATAGAAAACACAATTAGATAAACAATACAGTAGGAAGCGTGGTAGTTTTCCTACAAGGTGTGAACTGGTGACTATTGGCCGACCAGTGTCACTGGTAATTTTTCAGACAGACATTTAATTAAAATAATCAAACTAATGAGATTAATGGGCTTATTCACTAAATTAATATGACTTTTTTGAGCTGGATGGCTATTCGGTGAGTGAGTAGGAAGGTCGGGTTATCAAAAAGATCACTCACCTTAATTTGGGGTCATGTTATGCTGTCATTTAAACTTCCAGAGCCAGATCCTCAGCTGGTGTAGTTTGGGGTAGCTTGGCAGAAGCCAGTGGAACTATGCTTACTTACAGAGCTGAAGATCCGGTCTGGGCCCATTGTTTTCAGTGGGGAGTTCTATTTCAAAATCAATAGCGGCCCTGATAAATGAGCCTCACAATATTTGAATAGTCCAGTTCAGGGTTAATAAGGTCCCAGATGTTTAGATGCTTGTCCAAAGCATCTTTGAAGTGTGCATAAATGGGTGGGCCGTTTGGTTAGGAAAGCCACACACACACACATAAGATTTCTGACTCTTCTGCTTCCAGTCATGAGAATTTGTAACAGTTTACAGAATTGATTCTAGAAGAGGGTGAAGGGTTGGGGATGAGAATTGTACTTCTTTCATAATTTTCATCCCTAGTAAACCCATATGGCTGACGTAATTATGCATGGGGATGGTTGTTATTGACCAAGCTCACCACTTGCAATCAAATTAGAGCTGAATGGGATTTCCGCCTTTTAAAAAATGTTAGAATATTTAAAAAATAAAATAAAATTCTGTATGCAGATGATATGAAATAGGAGCTTACTCGCCACTGCCTTGCATGTCGTTATTTGCCGCTGGGCAATGTGGATGCAGATCAGAATTCGCCACTCATTTACAACAGTGGCAGAGACTTACACCCACATGAGCAGGGGTAACTGACTACAACAGGCACTGAAGAATAAAGCCCATGCAGCCTAATTTCAATTTAAATTTGATCCAGCAGAATAAAAATATGGCTAATATAAGAGCAACCACTTTCACCAACATTGTAAAGTAATTATACCTATAAAACAAAACCTGTAGCCACCTAGTAATCTCGTTGCTTGTGGCTCCATTGCTGAGTATTTCTGATTCTCTCCAGTAGAGGGCAGTATGCCACACATGGACTAGTTGGTTCATTACAGTAATGTGGCGCTTTATGTTGTCTGTAGGGGGATATGATGGAAACGACATAGTGTTCACTTGGTTTAGGGGAAACGATTCAGTCCATGGCCTGGAAAAACTACGTCTCTCCCAGTACACTGTGGAACGTTATTACACTCTGGTCACGAGATCCCAGCAGGAAACAGGTAAAGCGGGGAGGTGGGACTGGTGGAAGAGCATGTGTATCTCGCAAGCGTGTATAATTTTTCTCTTTCCATTCTATGCAGTGATGTCTTTCAAGCCAAGAGGACATGAGTAGTGAGACCATTAACAGTTCTAGTCCCAATGGAAACAAGGCAGTAAAATTGCTTCTATAGGAATAGGTGATATGTTCCTTAGGTGTTAAATAATAATAATAATACCTAGCTCTTGTATTACACTTTTCAATGGTAGATCTCAAGGTACTTTACAAAGGGAGGTAAGTATCATTATTCCCATTCAAGTCATGGAAAATATGGACTTCACACGTGCCCGAAATCCACTTGATATTTTTATTACATCAGAAAAACCTAGATTGTGCTTTCTGCATCTGCAAACTATAAATATTGCACTAAGCATTCCAGGAAACACTTAAAGTAACTGGGATCAAAACTAACTTGTTGAGTATTTGTTTCCAAAAGTCACTTCTGTCTTGATGCAATGGGAATGTATTTCTCATTACCAGCTGGTTTAAACTTCCTTCCCTAGTGTCAGAGATAAAATGAGGAGCAAAGCAACCTTCCTCAGGGTGACCAGATTTTCAAAATGAATCAGGACCCGGGGTGGGGGCCGAACAGCGAAGGATCAAAGGTTTTAAACATCCTGGCCTTGTCAAGATACGGGCCGTCCTTAAGCATAGGCAGCATACGCGGCTGCGTAGGGCACCAGAAAATTTAGGGCACCCCGGGGTCTTAGAGTCCACCCTTCTGCCTCTTCCTATCTGTGTTCTGACCCTTCCTATCTGTGTTCTGACCCTTCCTGCAGGCTCCCACCACAGCTGGCTGCTGAAGCCTGGTGAGTCTTCCTATGGAGGTTTCAGAGTAGCAGCCGTGTTAGTCTGTATCCACAAAAAGAACAGGAGTACTTGTGGCACCTTAGAGACTAACAAATTTATTTGAGTATAAGCTTTCGTGGGCTACAGCCCACTTCTTCGGGTGCATAGCATCCCCTATGGAGGGGATCTAGTAACTTAAATGTGAAAAAGCCTTCCAGCCTGCCAGATCTATTAGCACAACATTGAAACTGTTAAAGAGCCATTTAACAGGCATTTGCCACTCTCCAGGTATATACTGTCAGTTTCTGAATTTACTGACAAAAAAAGTTGTGCATTATTGTAATATTTACTCAAAACATGTTAGTCTTCAGGACCTTAGTTTAAAATTTGCTTTAAAAATATTTCATTATTGTGTTAAAATCACATCTCTAAAACAGCCTTGCATAGATTGCATAGATGCACAATCTGAGTATTCATCTTTAGCCTTAAAATAGGGATCGGCAACCTTTGGCACATGGGATCGGCAACACTTGGCACATGGCCCATCAGAGAAATCCGCTGGCGGGCTGGGACGGTTTGTTTACCTGCAGCATCCACAGGTTCGGCCGATCGCAGTTCCCACTGGCCATGGTTCACCACTCCAGGCCAATGGGGGCTGCGGGAAGCGGCGGCCAGCACATCCCTCGGCCCGCGCCACTTTCCACAGTCCCCATTGGCCTGGAACGGTGAACCGCGGCCAGTGGGACCTGCAATCGGCCAAACCTGTGGACACTGCAGGTAAACAAACCGTCCCGGCCCGCCAGCAGATTTCCATGACAGGCCGTGTGCCAAAGATTGCTGATCCCTGCCTTATATGCTTGAATCTTCAGACATATAGTTTTTTAAATAAATCCTTCAAAAGACCACCCTTATCTAAAATACACATTTTAATTTTAATTACTATAGTACAAAAAACTTGCTTCCAAAGTCTTCCTGTCCTTTCTGTCCATCCCTTTTTCCCTTCACCACCTGTTGAAGAGAGCCCTTAATGGGACAACACCCCTTCCTTCCAGATAGCTGGACAAACGAGTTTCCTTTTCTTTACTTCTGACTATTTGATGAACTAGTTTTAAGAGAAACCTCCAGCAAAATCAGTATCTTAGTAAGATATAAAATCCTTTGTTGTGCCTAAAATCTTTGGAAACATATTTTTTAAAGTTGGTGAAATTTCATAAACGTCTATTGTTATGGACATCACACAAAGTAAATTTATGTTCTCTTTTTCTAAAAGCAATGAACATTGTTATGAACACACTAAACCTCTGTGACTGATTAATTTAAAGGAATTAAATATGAGTTAAATATGTAGTGATCTGGAATGATTACTTTATGAAGGCTTAAGAGTACATTTAAAATATAAAATTATATTAGAAATACTGATTAATAAAATGTAAAACAGAAGAGCTGCATCATGTTTTCCATAATATTTAATGTTGTATTCATCAAGACAGCTGACTTGCCCTTACTACAAAGTTTTTACAAATGAATCTCTGACAAACTTCAGGGTATATCAAAAAACCTGTGACTGATATTTTTTATTCCCAAGTTTAGGCTTTTAATTAGGTACCTTCTGCATGTCCAGTCTTCACCATCCGGCATGCAGTGGAAAACACGCTCCATTTTCTTTAGAAAGAAATTGCAGACAAATCTTTTTTTCAAATGGCATTTGCTTCATTTGGGTTTAGGGATTTGGCCAGAAGGGAGTGAGCGGGGAAGGAAGAAAGGAGGGAGACAGTGGGGAGAGGGCGGGGCCTGGGCAGAGTGGGGTGGGGCCTGGGACAGAGCAGCAGTGGAGTATGGGTGGGGCCACAGGCAGAAGACGTGGGCTAGGAAGCTAGCCTCCTCAAGTGGCAGCTTCACCCACTGCCCATGACAGCAGGTAAGAGCGGGTCGGCTCCCGCACACCCAGCACGTGGTGCAGTGTCCTTAGGCAGTCGCCGTATTCAGAGAGTCAAATGTGCCAGCACAGCGCATTCTGCATGAGGAAGAGGGTACGGGGCTCTCTGCGGGGAACTGTGACTCTCCGCCACCGTGAGGTGCGCTGGGCGGCTCAGTATCCTTTGCTGCCTCGTCCCTCCCCCCGGGCTGTGAGCCCGAGCTGCCATCAGGCATAGGGGCACCAATTTAATAATAATAATGCACAGGGTCCCATAAATCCTAAGGACAGCCCTGACAAGAGGTGTTTATTTAAGAAAACAGCTACAGGCAAACAGATGAGCTTCCACACAACTTGGTTCCAGTTTTGGTATCCCTTGTTTACTAGAGATCACATCCTGTCTGGAACTCTATACAGCACACAGACACCATTAGTGGCTATATCATATATTGTATTTAACCAAATCATTACAGACATGCTTCAGCAGATCTATGGTACAAAGCAGAGAGCTGAAGTGAGAACACAATGTTACATCCAATTGTAATGGCACAAAGCATTCCCCCTTTCCCTTTGGCTTTCCATGGTTGAGAACTTCAATTCTGTGGTGATATTCCCACTTCCTACCAGCCTATGAAGCAGAAACCTGAGAGCACCTGAACTATTATTAAGCTACAAGGCCAACCAGCTACCACCCTTGCTGTTTGCTGTAGAAAACTTAAGAGGCCCACATTGATGTAGGAAGCATTGTAACAGGTTAACCGGACTTAAAGACATTATGGGACACATGTTAACAGAGTGGGGTGCTATTTCTGGGCCTGATCCATAGCCCACTGGGTTCAATGGAAAGAGTCCCATTTACTTCAGCGGGTACTGGATCAGAATTTTAACCTGACAAATTCCTTTTAAAATGCTTCCGTGGGAAAAATACTCTGTGCTTCTTGTTAGAGATTAAATGAAGGCATCAACCTGTCTCCAGGCTTTGTTAGGGTAATAGTGTGGAATATTGCCTGTAAATAATAAGTTGGGGAGTCCTTAGTGAGCTGCCTATTTGTTTTAAATATCTCTTGCTTACCATACATTGTTAATTAACTTACATTGTACATTAGTTTATTTAGGAAATATGAAATGAATAAAAAGACAAGATGGGTCAGTCTCTCTACTGATGTAACTTGATGTCACTCCAATGACTTCAATGGAGCTGTGCTGGTTTACATCAGCTGAGGAGCTGGCCTATGATCAGGGGCGGCTCCAGGCCCCAGCACGCCAAGCGTGTGCTTGGGGCGGCAAGCCACTGGGGGTGCTCTGCCGGTCGCCCTGAGGGCAGCAGGCAGGCTGCCTTTGGCAGCCTGCCTGCGGAGGGTCCGCTGGTCCCGCGGCTTCGGCGGACCTCCCGCAGGTGTGCCACTGAAGGCAGCCTGCCTGCCGTGCTTGAGGCGGCAAAATGCCTAGAGCCACCCCTGCCCATGATATGCTTGAATCCTAATCAAACTCTCTCTGGAAACCTTGCTTTTGTGGCATGTGTCCTTGCTTTGCCTAACAGGCAACTACCCGAGACTGATACTGCACTTTGAGCTACGAAGAAATATCCTGTACTTCATTTTGGAGACCTATGTTCCTTCCACGCTGCTCGTTGTCTTGTCCTGGGTTTCTTTTTGGATCACCCTGGATTCGGTTCCTGCAAGAACCTGCATTGGTGAGTGTAGCGGGGTTGTCATCCACTCCTGCCCTGAGGCGTTTAAAACAGCCCTCTCCCAGGGCTGTTGCAGGAGAAAGCAGCTACGAGACTGATTGGGGAAGCAGCCACAGCTGGGGAGAGCCCCAATCAGGCCTCAGCTGACCCTATATAAGAGGCTGGGAGTCAGGAGGTCAGCAGACTCCTGCTAGCTTCTGAGAGGGAGGGACCTGGCTGCAGGGACCTGAGCAGAGGACCTGAGGGGAGCAGGGCTGGGGAAAGGCAGAGGAGCTGGGGAGCTCCAGGCTTGAAAGCCCCAGGCTGCAGCCTAGCATAAGGCCAATAGGTACTGCGGGTTGCAGAGGACAGCCCAGGGGTAGGCAAAGGCAGCAGGTCCAAACCCAACCTTGCTGGTGATGAGTAGGCTGATACTGCAGTCTGCCCCAGGGCATGGAGGCTAGACGATGACTGGCAGTAGCCTTATACTGAGGCGAGGTGGGGGTTCCCTGGGGAGGGGAGACCCTGAGAGAAAGAGGTTCCTGGCAAGGAGCAGCACCTCAGATAATGGGGCACCGGGTCCGGGAGGGACATGGGGGCCAAGCGACAGTGGGATACCAGGCTGCAGAGGGTGCTCTGGAAGCTGGATGAGCTAATTCCCAGAGACGACCAGCCGGAGGTGCTGCAGGGGTGAGTCCCACATTGCTACAGCGAGCTTCTGCCAGGGGAAGGGTACTTGAGGCGTGTGCAAGTGAGTGGGCAGAGTGCAGTGTGCAGTACAGTCAAATGCCAGCTTTTCTCAGATGAGCATGGAAATGGAGAATGACAAATACAAAGGGCCTGGTTGCACTTCAGCTTTGGCATGTGCAGAAGAGCCAAATTAGGAGTATGGAGGGTAGAGAAGTACATTCTAGTTGGAACACTGCCCCTACCAGAGCTCTTCATGGCCAGGGCTCTGATGCGATACAGGACCTGAGGCACGCCTGCTGTCCATTTCAGGCTCCCCTCCATCTACAAGGGTATCTGCATCCGGGTTATTATTGCAGGAAGTGACATCACTTAGGTTCTGTGCCTCCCCCAGAGAGGGACTTTTTGCACTAGCTGAGAGTAAGAAAACAGCCTAGGGGAGGGAAGAACCTGAGGGACTGGCCTTTTACACTGGTGCACTTCAGTATCCGTGGGGCAGGAACTTCTCTTCCCATTGGATTCCCTGGGTGGAGAAGCTGAATTCTCTGCTTCCCCCATCTGTTCAAAGTGGTATGAAGTGCTTACCATTATCAGTCAATGGAGGATTTGGATTTGGTGGTGTTATACCCACTAGGCCTTGGTATAAAGGACTATCCAATGAGTAAGAGAACCAGGCTTTTTGTTTCCTGAAGTACGGGTGAAATGCTTTCCCATTGGACCTGAAAATATGTCCTTCTCTGCCTTACAGGAGTAACAACTGTGCTGTCAATGACAACTCTGATGATTGGCTCCCGGACCTCGCTATCTAAAACCAACTGCTTCATAAAGGCCATTGACGTTTATCTTGGCATCTGCTTCAGTTTCATTTTTGGTGCCCTGCTGGAATATGCAATTGCTCACTACAGCTCATCACAAAAACATGCAGCTAAAGAGCCTCAAAAGGTACATACAGAGGTGCCTTAATGAGCAAGGTGATATTGAGTCAGCCGTAGTTGGTCCTTGTTAATGGCATATCCAGTGAAGAATGAACTAGAGAAATAGTATTCCTATTGGGGGACGAATAAGAGGTACATGAGTCTCTCTTGTTCCTGTACCCATTAAGCAATGGTATATACAACTCCCACAGTCTCATGCAACACTGGCCCATAGCCATGATGCTAGTGTTTGGCAACACTTGAGTGCTACTAGCTCCAGAATCCTAACAAATCTGACTGTGTTCACGGATTGTTTAGATGCATGTTAATAGCCAGAAGAACCTTTCTTGCTGGCAAAATTTGGTGAGTAACTGTGCCAAGCCAAAGCATTACACTAGTGGGGAAGACCACCATGACCATGGGGAGAACTGCATGTTGCAACATGAAGCCTGCAGGGGCTTTTCTTTCCTATTGACATGCAGCCTTATGCTGTGCACCCAGCTGATTTTATAAGCTAAGAGGATTGGTCTGGTTCAGGGCTTGGAATAGAGACCTCCATCCGTCAGGAAATGCTGCTGTCATCCATAAGATGGCACTTACTGAATGTTTAAATTTTGCATGTAACAACCCTAGCATTACAGGTCATCAACAGTGATAGACCCTTCAGGTCTAAAGCATAGGGCTCTACCACTTAAGCTAAAGGAGTAACTCCCTTAGTTGACAGCTGTGTGTAGTCTCTTATCTTCTGTACAGAGCAGCCAATAGAGGAGGATATGACACACTTAGCCAGTGTATTACATGTGTATCCAAATCACATCACCTAACATTAATTGCGTTCTATCATCTCCTAGGGGCCTACCAAAGAAACTGAAGATGTCAACATCACGAACATCCTCAATAGCTCCATCACCAGTTATAAGCAGAAAATAAGTTTAGCTAGCACTGAGATTTCCAGCGATAACGTCGACTATTGTGACCTGACCATGAAAACCCATGACAAAATTAGGTTTGTGTTGAGAAACAAAATGCACAGCATCATAAGCTATTTCACAATTCAGAATCCCAGCAATGTTGACCATTACTCAAAGTTACTTTTTCCTTTGTTTTTCATGCTAGTCAATGTATTTTACTGGGCTTACTATCTGTATTTTTAGAAAATGACACCTCTTCATTCTCACACTTCAAAGGAGCTTGAAACCAGGTGGGACCAACCCACCTTTATTCCTTGATACCCCTTACTGGACAGAAAACTCACTGAGCTAATCCTACCACATTACAATTGTCCTGGAAAGAAAGGTAGATCTTCCACAGCTCATAGAAGGAGCTACAATTCTCAGAACTTTGGGAACCAGGAATACAGCCAGTGAACCCTTATTATTGCTCTGTAGCCAGCATTTTTATCCTGCTCCTTGTCTTGAGTTTCTTTTAATATGTGTGGGTCAGAGTGTAGTTGTGATTCAGCCACTTTTCTCTCCATAGAATGCTATTAATCTACGATGGCAACTGTGACGCTCTGTACCTTGGGGGAACACCCTGCACCCCCATGTTCATCCTTATAATATGATTGTGTGGTATCCAATGCAAAGTTTGTCATGTTAGGTGTCTTTGGAAGGCTCGTGATACTCTGAGCATTGTTGTTATAGTAATGTTATAGGTTGTAATTTCATGTATATAGATATGAGGCTGCAAATGTGTCCTCATGGCTTAAAACAAGCCCAGGCAAAAACTCTCCAGGAGCAGAGGGGCAGTTCACACCTCATCAGGGCATATATGGGACAAACCCAGCCCAGCCTCACAGGAACAAAGGACACTGGCCTAGGCAACAACAAAGGATCTGTTGGACTCTCAAGTGGGTCACCCCCACCCCTTGGTCAGTTTGGGACTACAATGAGGTAATGCTCACCTGACTCTGAAGTAGGGGGCAAAGCTAAGAGGGAAGAAAGAACATGATAAAAGGGACAGATATTTGCCACGCTCTCTTCCACCTCCATCTACAGACACCACCACCAAGCAACTGAAGCGATGATCAAAGGGGAGAGCGTAGCTGAAGGGCAACCAGCCAGCCTGTGACGAGAAGCATCTAAGTTTGTAAGGGCACTGAAAGTGTTAAGATCAGCTTAAAATGCGTTTTGCTTTTATTTCATTTGACCAAATCTGACTTCTTGTGCTTTGACTTATAATAACTTAAAATCTATTTTTTGTAGTTAGTAAATTTGTTTGTTTATTCTACCTGAAGCAGTGTATTTGGTCTGAAGCATGTCAGAGACTCCCCTTGGGCTAACAAGCCTGGTACATATCAATTTCTTTGTTAAATTGACGAACTCATATAAGCTTGCAGTTCCAGTGGGCATAACTGGACACTACAAGACGGAGGTTCCTAGGGTTGTGTTTGGGACAGGAGATATTGGCTAGTGTAATTTGCTTGCACAATCCAAGCAGCAGCTGGCCAAAAGTGCTCATTCGCATAGCTGGGAGCAGCTTACATGCTAAAGGCTGTGCGTGAACAGCCCGGGAGTGAGGGTTCTCACAGCAGAGCAGGGTAAGGCTGGCTCCCAGAGTCGAGGATTGGAGTGACCTTGCAGCAAACTGGTCCAGATAACACTGGGGAATGTCACAGCAACCCTGCTGCAACTTTTGTTACCTCTGACAATTCCTCTAACATTGCACTCCAAATATTGTTTGTGCCAGCTTCCGGGCAACTGTTTTTCTGATGTCTGTTGTATCATATGGAAAAATGCAGAGTTGCACACACACACACGCACACTGGATTTGCAGACGCAGGGAGGGTCATAATGGTGCAGCTTGCACCAAATGTGCACAAAAATGGGTTCTCCATACAACACCAGGTCCATGTGAAAAATATATTGCCCATACAAGATTGGAGAGGGTCGTTTTAAAGGCCAGCTTCCACCCCCTTTGAAAATCATTTCTTATCTTTCATTTTAAAAATTAGTCAATTTCTAGCCTTTGTAGTTGCAGAGAAAAGCTTGAAAACATATTTACAATCTCGTGATCTTTAAGCCAATCTCATGATTTTTGTGGGACTCAATCCATGATTTTGACCACTTGAGGTTGGCAATAGGGCACTTGTTTCTGTTCTTGAATAAAAGCCCAACAGCACAAACAGTACATCATGCAGGTGTTTAATCTCAGTAGAGTTCTCTCGTCCTGCTTTTAAAAAAAAAGTTCCCCTAACATTCTCTGTGCCTGGAGATTTATTGAGATCCCTCTTGAACTCCTATACTCCTGGATTCGAGTGCTTAAAAACTCAGCATCTCCATGTCTCATTCTTTTTCTACAGTGTGACACATCACTGACTCTATAGATAATTCTTTGTATGACTCTTTATAATAAAATCAGAAATCTAAATAGTGGAATGATAATGGGACAAATTCCACTTTGTTACGCTGGCATAAATGCTGAGTAGATCACCAGACGTCAGTGGCACAACCCTGGAATAACACTGGTGTATTGGAGAACAGAATCAGGCCCCTTTGGTTGCAGAGTGCATATGCTAGAAACTTCAGGTCAAGTGAAGTAAAATTCTTAATCCCATAAGTTTTCCATCCACATATCTCATCAATGGTCAAAGACTGTGAAATAAATACAGAACTGCAGATTAAAACTTTGTACAGGAAAATTGCTCCAGATATGCAGAAGCTGAATGTTAACCATGCATTATTACTGAGCTGGGTCCCTCTTGAATATTCCACTCAAAAACCCAGGCATATTTTACAGGCAATTTGGTTTGGAAATTGGGCTAGAGAACTCTATAAATCAGACCATTGCACACAATAGCCAGAGCTACCTAGACTCTGCCATTATAGACATATCTTGAGAAGTGCTCATCTTTGATAATATTTTTGTGCTTGCTTTTCTAGTCCTGGCAGGAAGTGAGAAGGAATGTGATTTATTTTTAAAGTTACCTGAATATTTTTAATCCTCTGGTTCTGGCTGTCTTTGTTGTTGTTTTTTAAAAGTGGTCTCTGTTAATTCTGCTACTGTCCATGCCCAATCATCGATCTCTGATTAGAGGGTCAGTCATGCCCCGAGATCTGTGTATAGAGGGAATCTTCCAGTGCCAGACTTCACCGTTCCAGTGTGCAAGAAAGGGATCAGCTGGCTCTGTGGCAGTATCTCCACCCCAATGACCACACTGAGGGGTCTCTGCAGGGTCAGGCCCTGCATGGAGGGAGAAGCAGGGCCTCGCTGGGCTGGAGGTAGGGAGCTGTCAGTCTCACACTGGGTAGGGCCAGGAAGAGCACACCTTGTCCTCCCTTCAGCCCCATGGAATTTACCTGGAAAAATAAATATTTCCTAGGGCTGTATTATGTTTCCTGTGTTTGTGGTAGGGATCCTCCTTAAAGGGGCCAGCTGTGGCCTGGGTGTCCCTGGTTGCATGGGTCTCTAATACCCATGTTGCCAAGGTCTCCTCAGTTCTGTGGCTCACCCTTTGTGGCCCTCAATGGGCTGATTGAAGAGAAACTCTGCAAAGTGGTCCTTGGAGACAGCCTTTTTCTCAGCTCCCTCCCTCAGGTCTCACCACAGGAAGGGCTGATCCAGCCCCACAACACTGACTCCCTAAATCCTTTGTGTTGGGTGTGAGGGCACCTGTTTTTAGACTGCTGGCTATTTGACCTCGCTTGGACGAGAGAGCCCTTGAGGGTATATCCACAGAGCAGCTGGGAGTGAGCCTTCCAGCCCTGGGAGACAGACTCCTGCTAGTTTTGCTTGAGCTAGCATGCTAAAAATAGTGCTGTGGATGTTGTGGCACAGGCGGTGGCTTGGGCTGGCCACCAAAGCGTGGACCCAGGGCTTGGGGGACTTGGACTCAGGTGGCTAGCCTGAGCTACCGCCCATGCCACAATGTCCACACTGCTTTTTTTAGCGTGCTAGCTGGAGCAGAGCTAGTGCAAATCTTTCTGCCTAGGCTGGGAGGCACGCTTCTAGCTGCAGTGTAGCATAGACATACTCTGAAAGGCCTACCTTCAAAGAACCACCTTGGGCTGCTCCCTCAGAAGAGGGGAGGGGCTAAAAAAGAAACTGGGGTCAACTGATTGCTTGTGACAAATCAAACAAGGGCAGGGATGGGAGTAGGATCAGAGGTTCAATAAAAGGGAAGCAGAGAACTTCAGGCAGCTCCCATTGCTTCAAGATGATGGCACAAGCTGCCAGAACTGAAAGCCCTCTAGCCCAGTCCTCTTTACAGTTACAGCACAGATAACAGCAGCTGTGCAAGGTGCCCTGCCAAGCTGACGCGACTCTGTGAATGTCTGCGTGGCATGGAACTAGTACAGTCTCTGTGGTCCACACCAGCCTTGGCCCCTCTGCTCAGACATGGAATAAAGTGAGGTGATGGGTTTTATAATGTAATCAGCTGCCTGCTAGGAACTGGACTGAGTTCACATTTCACCGAACAGCCCTGACTGGATCTTTAATCAAACACAGATAGATTAAAAACTGCATCGTCTCTCAAGTTCCATGTTCTATTATTAAGCCCTTTGCCTCTTACCCCTAGACTTACTGAGCAGGTGACATTGTGAGAAATGACATTTGTCAGGGCGCTGGACATCACTGAACTCCAGAAGCAACATCCCAAGTCGCCAAAGCTGTGTAAAGCATATTCTGAGCATGGGGAAAGAGTAGCACCATGCAGATCAATGGGTTGTTTAACAGTGAAATGCCATCATTAATGCCTCCTTCCTCAGCAATAATATATTCTTAATGGTCTTTATCCATGCAACCTTGGTAAGGGGCATGCTGCCTTTGCAGATGAAGGCAGAGATGGAGTAGTATGTTGTTTAAGTGTACAACACTGTTACACTTCTCCAGAAAGTCAAATTCAAAGCAGTGCTCGGGAGCTAATACTGTTTGTCGGCTCTATTTTGCTCACTCCAAAATCAGCATGACTGACTGCTTTGTTCTAGAAATGAGTTAAATGTGCCGGTCCATCCGTCGTCATCCCCCCCCACACACACACACACTTCAAAGCACTGAGCATTTGGGAACCAAATTCCATTTGGTATTGTGTATCCTTAGGCTAGGGAAGATGGTTTAATTTCCTGATTTTAAAGTAAGTCTCTTAAACAGATTATATATGGCTGATTTTGTTTCCTTTTGGTATATGCAACTTTCATTTCATGCCTTCACTAAAGGCATAATCTCGAAGTTCTTACTTAGGCAAAACTACTGTTGATTGCAATGTGTCTTCAGTTGGAGTTTTGCATGCATATTTGCAGGGCCGCCCAGAGGATTCCGGGGGCCTGGGGTCTTCGGCGGTAGGGGGCCCCCGCTTCAGTGGTAATTCGGCGGTGGGGGGCCCTTCCACTCCGGGACCCGCTGCTGAACTGCCCCAAAGACCCACGGCGGGGACCCCCCACCACCGAATTACCGCCGAAGCGGGACCCACCGCCGAAGTGCAGCCAGGTCTTCGGGGCACTTCGGCGGCGGGTCCCGGAACGGAAGGGCCCCCCGCCGCCGAATTACCACCGAAGACCCAGCGGCGGGTCCCGCTTCGACGGAAATTCGCCGGCGGGGGGTCCTTCTGCCCCGGAGCGGAAGGACCCCTGCCGGGGAAGACTGGGAACGGCAGAAGCTCCGGGGGCCCGGGCCCCACAAGAGTTTTTCGGGGGCCCCAGAGCGAGTGAAGGACCCCACTCCAGGGGCCCCGAAAAACTCTCGTGGGGGCCCCTGCTGGGCCCGGGGCCTGAGGCAAATTGCCCCTCCCCCCCCCCCGGGCGGCCCTGCATATTTGTATTAGAGTTGTGCAAGCATGAGTGTTTGCTTGATATGTGACTGACTAAAGTGAGCTAAATCTCTTAGAATCATAGAATCATAGAATTTCAGGGTTGGAAGGGACCTCAGGAGGTCATCTAGTCCAACCCCCTGCTCAAAGCAGGACCAAACCCAACTAAATCATTCCAGCCAGGGCTTTGTCAAGCCTGACCTTAAAAACCTCTAAGGAAGGAGATTCCACTACCTCCCTAGGTAACCCATTCCAGTTCTTCACCACCCTACTAGTGAAAAAGTTTTTCCTAATATCCAGCCTAAACCTCCCCCACTGCAACTTGAGACCATTGCTCCTTGTTCTGTCATCTGGTACCACTGAGAACAGTCTAGATCCATCCTCTTTGGAACCCCCTTTCAGGTAGTTGAAAGCAGCTATCAAATCTCCCCTCATTCTTCTCTTCTGCAAACTAAACAATCCCAGTTCCCTCAGCCTCTCCTCATAAGTCATGTGCTCCAGCCCCCTAATCATTTTTCTTGCCCTCCGCTGGACTCTCTCCAATTTATCCACATCCTTCTTGTAGTGTGGGGCCCAAAACTGGACACAGTACTCCAAATGAGGCCTCACCGGTGCTGAGTAGAGGGGAATGATCACATCCCTTGATATGCTGGAAATGCCCCTACTTATACAACCCAAAATGCCATTAGCCTTCTTGGCAACAAGGGCACACTGTTGACTCATATTCAGCTTTTCGTCCACCGTAACCCCTAGGTCCTTTTCTGCAGAACTGCTGCCCAGCCATTCGGTCCCTAGTCTGTAGCAGTGCATGGGATTCTTCCGTCCTAAGTGCAGGACTCTGCACTTGTCCTTGTTGAACCTCATCATATTTCTTTTGGCCCAATCCTCTAATTTGTCTAGGTCCCTCTGTTTCCTAGCCCTACCCTCCAGCGTATCAGCCACTCCTCCCAGTTTAGTGTCATCTGCAAACTTGCTAAGGGTGCAGTCCACACCATCCTCCAGATCGTTAATGAAGATATTGAATAAAACCGGCCCCAGCACCGACCCTTGGGGCACTCCACTTGATACCGGCTGCCAACTAGACATGGAACCATTGATCACTACCCATTGAGCCTGACCATCTAGCCAGTTTTCTATCCACCTTACCGTCCATTCATCCAGCCCATACTTCTTTAACTTGCTGGCAAGAATACTGTGGGAGACTGTATCAAAAGCTTTGTTAAAGTCCAGAAATAGTACATCCACTGCTTTCCCCTCATCCACAGAGCCGGTTATCTCGTCATAGAAGGCAATTAGGTTAGTCAGGCATGACTTGCCCTTGGTGAATCCATGCTGACTGTTTCTGATCACTTTCCCCTCCTTTAAGTGGTTCAGGATTGATTCTTTGAGGACCTGTTCCATGATTTTTCCAGGGACTGAAGTGAGACTGACTGGCCTGTAGTTCCCTGGATCTTCCTTCTTCCCTTTTTTAAAGATGGGCACTACATTAGCTTTTTTCCAGTCATCCGGGACCTCCCCCGATTGCCATGATTTTTCAAAGATAATGGCCAATGGCTCTGCAATCTCATCGGCCAACTCCTTTAGAACCCTCGGATGCAGCGCATCCGGCCCCATGGACTTGTGCTCGTCCAGCTTTCCTAATAGCCCCGAACTACTTCTTTCTCCACAGAGAACTGGTCACCTCCTCCCCATACCGTGCTGCAGAGTGCAGCTGTCTGGGAGCTGACCTTGTCTGTGAAGACAGAGGCAAAAAAAGCATTGAGTACACTAGCTTTCTCCACATCCTCTGTCACTAGGTTCCCTCCCTCATTCAGCAAGGGGCCCACACTTTCCTTGACTTTCTTCCTGTTGCTAACATACCTAAAGAAACCCTTCTTGTTACTCCTAACATCTCCAGCTAGCTGCAACTCCAAGTGTGATTTGGCCTTCCTGATTTCACACCTGCATGCCTGAACAATACTTTTATACTCCTCCCTGGTTATTTGTCCAATCTTCCACTTCTTGTAAGCTGTTCTTTTGTGTTTAAGACGAGCAAGGATTTCACTGTTAAGCCAAGCTGGTTGCCTGCCATATTTACTTTTCTTCCTACTGTGATAAACTCAGGACAGACAGTTGCCGGGGGGGGGGGGGGGGGGGGGCAGTCCCAGAGGGTTAAAAGGCCCTCCTCCTTATCAACTGGGAGGCAACTACAGCTCAAGCAGGTTCAGCTGAGAAAGGGTTACCAAGGTAGCAAATTAGAATCAGCTGAGGGGAGCTACCTGAGGGTAATTAGGATCAGCTGGTTCCAACTTGGAGCTGCCTGAGACCTTTTTAAACCCCTTCCTGGGAGGAAGGAAGGGGGGGGGGAAGCAGAGAGAGAAGAAGTCTGGCTACCAGGAGTGTCGAAGCAGCAAGCCTCCCCAGGCAGAGCGGCAGGACGCTCTCCTACAAGGCAGGGTAAAAAAATACTTTAAGACTGGTGAGAAGACAGGGAACAGACATCCCCTGAGTCCTAAGGGGGACTGCATTACCCTAGCCGGTCTCACCAGAGCTAAAAACAGCAGAGGCTGGGGAGACTGAGACGGGACTTTGCCACACATGGTGTCAGGGGTGGGATGTGAGTGAGACTTTGCGGCAAACCGTCTCGGGGCAGGGTAAAAGCACCCCAAAAAAAATGGACGATGTAGTGAAGACATTGGTGCAGGCCACTGCGGCCCAGCAAGAAGCTACCAGGGTGCAGATGGCTGCCCAGCAGGAGGCGGTACGAATGCAGCAGGAGACAAATCAACTCCTGATGAGCCAGGCGGCTCAGGATCGAGCCACCTTGCATGAGGTTGTGAACCAGCTAAAGGCCCTGACCACCCTAACGCACGGCCCCCATGGGACTCGGCCCCTGCACGCCAGCCGCTACTTACAGAAGATGACAGTGGATGATGACGTGGAGGCGTATCTCCTTGCGTTTGAGAGGACGGCCCGGCGGGAGGCCTGGCCCCAAGACCAGTGGGCCAGTATCCTGGCACCTTTTCTGTGTGGGGAGGCACAGAAAGCGTATTTTGATATGGCAACAGAAGCAGCTTCCGATTACTCCCAGCTAAAGGCGGAGATCCTGGCAAGGTCTGGCGTGACGACAGCTATAAGGGCGCAGAGGTTCCATGAGTGGAAATACCGAGCCAACAAAGCCCCGAGGTCCCAGCTGTTTGACCTGATCCATCTGGCCCGGAAGTGGCTGTGCCCCGAGACCCGCCGGCCGGAGGAAGTCGTAGAAACCATAGTGGTGGACAGGTACATGAGAGGGCTACCGCCGGACATACGAGGATGGGTCAGTCAAAATGATCCCTCCTCCTATGATGAGCTAGTTGCCCTTGTAGAGAGACGTCTAGCAGCACAGGAACTCTCTCGGACCACTGGGGAAGGGAGGCGCCAGGATAGGAGGCAAGGCTACGTACCAAGGGCCCGAGTTGCCATAGCTCCAGGCCGAACTATGGCAGGGAAGAAGGAGGACGAAGAGCAGCCAAAGTACTCGGAGGGACCCGGGGACTGGGAGAGAGCGACTCGGGGGGTAAGGCCCCACACCCCAAAAATTAAGGGGCTGCCCCGAGGAGGGTACCGATGCTATGCATGTGGAGAGATAGGGCATATAGCTGCCCAATGCCCAAACCTAGAGGAGCCCATGCAATGCGACCTGGGAAATCTAGAAGAGTCATGTGACCTGATAAGCCTAGTAGGAGTAGCGATGGTCCCTCATAGATATACTAGGCAAGTTAAAATGAATGGTATAAAGACCACCGCGTTAGTAGACTCAGGAAGTGCAGTCACGCTGGTCTCGGGAAAGCTGGTCGGGTATGATCAACTATCCCGGGCCAAGCGCACAGGGATATCCTGTGTCCACGGGGATGTAAATTACTATCCGACCATCCGAGTGAAAATAGAGGTCCAAGGAAACCCCACTAAGGTGATGGCGGGGGTGGTCCCGAAACTCCCCTACCCAGTCCTCATAGGACGAGACTTCCCAGGGTTTGGCAGTCTACTTCCTGGAGAGGAGTCAGAAGAAGATAACACCCCAGAGAGCAATGGGGTGGCCTCAGTAGTTAGCAACCCCCAGCCTTCCAAGAATTTGCCCAGGACTTATTCTCGCCCCCTGGGAAAACCAGGAAGACTCGGCGAGAAAGGAGGGCAGATAAGAGGAGGGGAACGAGCATCTTGGCCCAGAATCAGAAGCCTATACTCGTAGGGGAGAGAGTTGGCCCAACAGACGTGGGGACTAGACAGGAGGTTGGGGAGCCAGTAGCCGGGCCCAGTTCCCCAGGGACCTCCCTTGAAGGGGAGGGGGAGATAGAACCCTCTGAGTTGGGGCAACTTGGAACTTCACTAGAGAATTTTGGACAGGATCAGGCCAATGATCCAGTATACCAGAACATTCGCAAAGAAGTAGTGGAGGTGAATGGGGTCCCTGTGGAAGGGAGAGCCAAGGGCCCAGGGCCGTATTATATGATCAAGAAGGATCTGCTGTACCGTGTTGTCCGTATCCAAGAGCAAGTCGTGGAACAGCTCCTAGTACCACAGAAACATCAGAGGGGCGTGATGGAGCTAGCTCACAGCCATTTGTTTGGGGGACATCTAGGGGTAGATAAAACCCTGGACCGAATTCTACAGAGGTTTTTTTGGCCTGGAATATATGCAGCGGTCCGACGATATTGTGCCTCCTGTCCAGAATGCCAGTTACACGGGCCCCGACCCCGCTTAAGGGCACCTTTGGTACCTCTCCCGATTATTGAAGTCCCCTTTGAGCGGATAGCTATGGACCTAGTAGGGCCGTTAGAAAAATCAGCCCAGGGCCATCAGTACATACTGGTGGTGCTAGATTACGCCACCCGATACCCCGAGGCCATTCCCCTGCGGAACACTACGTCCAAGACCATAGCTAAAGAATTAATCCAAATTTTCGCTAGAGTGGGAATACCCAAAGAGATCCTGACAGATCAAGGAACTCCCTTTGTGTCTAAATTAATGAAGGATCTATGTGCAATGCTCCACATAAGGACCCTAAGGACATCAGTCTATCATCCGCAGACTGATGGCCTCGTCGAGCGTTTTAATAGGACGTTGAAGAACATGATACGAAAGGTGGTGAGCCGGGATGGGAGGAACTGGGACACCCTGCTACCGTACCTAATGTTTGCGATCAGGGAGGTGCCTCAGACTTCAACTGGGTTTTCCCCGTTCGAACTGTTATATGGTCGCCACCCCCGCGGCATACTGGACATTGCCAAAGAAAGTTGGGAAGAACAGCCAAACCCAGGGAGAAACGTCATCGAGCATGTGTTGCAGATGAAAGACCGGATAGCCCAAGTCACTCCCATAGTGCGGGAACACATGGAGAGAGCACAAGGGGCCCAACAAACATATTACAATCGCCAGGCGACGACCCGAAAATTCCAGGTGGGAGATCGGGTGATGGTACTCGTACCCACAGCAGAGAGCAAGCTCCTGGCCAGATGGCAGGGGCCATACGAGGTAATAGAAGCCGTTGGAGAGGTCGATTACAAAGTCCGACAGCCCGGACGCCGGAAGCTGGAACAAATCTACCATGTGAACCTGTTGAAACCTTGGCAAGACAGAGAAGCGCATGTGGTCACTATAGGGTCACCCCCTCCCGAGAGCAACCTGCCTGGCCAAGTGGGAATATCCCCAGAATTGACCTCTGACCAACGAGCGGAGGTGATCCACATGATTGAACGCAACCAGGACGTGTTCTCAGAAAAGCCAGGCAGGACTACTGAGGTTCACCATCACATCCTCACAGAGCCTGGAGTGAAGGTGAATGTAAAGCCATACCGGATCCCGGAGGCGAAAAGAGAAGAGATCAAGTCAGAAGTCAGGAAAATGTTGAAGTTAGGGGTCATTGAAGAGTCTCATAGCCAATGGTCAAGCCCAGTGGTCCTAGTACCTAAGCCGGATGGCAGTATGAGGTTTTGCAATGACTTCCGGAAACTGAATGAGGTGTCCCAATTTGATGCGTACCCTATACCCCGGATAGATGAGCTAATTGACCGACTGGGGAAAGCACGATTTTTGTCCACCCTTGACCTGACTAAGGGTTATTGGCAAATTCCCTTGGCCAGGGCCGACAAAGAGAAGACGGCCTTTTCAACTCCAGAGGGACTGTATCAATACACTGTCCTCCCGTTTGGTTTACATGGGGCTCCTGCCACCTTCCAACGACTCATGGACAAACTGTTACGCCCACATGGCAGGTATGCGGCCGCTTATCTTGATGACGTCATTATACATAGTCCGGATTGGGAGACTCACTTGGGGAAGGTGGAAGCAGTCCTGGACGCCTTGAGGAAGGCAGGGCTGACTGCAAATCCCTCCAAATGCGCAATTGGGCTAGCAGAAGCCAAATACCTTGGATATATAGTGGGGAGAGGTGTGGTAAAGCCCCAACTCAACAAGTTAGAGGCAATACAGAATTGGCCCCGACCTGTCCGGAAGAAACAGGTCAGAGCATTCCTGGGGCTGGTAGGGTACTACAGGCGGTTTATCCCCCACTTCGCCACCAGGGCATGCCCGCTAACTGACCTAACGAAAGCCCGTGGCCCAGATATAGTGAAATGGTCTAGCGCGGCTGAGGAGGCATTTGCAGATCTGCGGACCGCGCTCTGCACTGACCCAGTGCTGGTAGCTCCAGACTGGGAGAAGGAGTTTATCTTGCAAACGGATGCCTCAGAAGTTGGGTTGGGAGCGGTGCTTTCACAACTGGTTGGAGCGGAAGAACACCCCGTCCTGTTCCTCAGTAGGAAACTCCTGCCCAGGGAACGGAAATATGCCGTAGTTGAAAAGGAATGCCTGGCCGTAAAGTGGGCCATTGAAAGTCTTCGCTATTACCTACTCGGACGGAAGTTTACCCTTGTCACGGACCATGCTCCCCTGAAGTGGATGCACCAAAACAAAGAGAAAAATGCGAGAGTGACCAGGTGGTTCCTGTCGCTACAACCCTTCCACTTCAGAGTACAACACAGGTCTGGAATCAAGCATGGCAACGCGGATGGCCTTTCAAGGGTACACTGTTTTGCCGACCCAAGTAGCCCAACCCTGTAGTGTTGAGCAGGGGGGGGATGTGTGATAAACTCAGGACAGACAGTTGCCGGGGGGGGGGGAGGAGTCAGTCCCAGAGGGTTAAAAGGCCCTCCTCCTTATCAACTGGGAGGCAACTACAGCTCAAGCAGGTTCAGCTGAGAAAGGGTTACCAAGGTAGCAAATTAGAATCAGCTGAGGGGAGCTACCTGAGGGTAATTAGGATCAGCTGGTTCCAACTTGGAGCTGCCTGAGACCTTTTTAAACCCCTTCCTGGGAGGAAGGAAGGGGGGGGGAAAAGCAGAGAGAGAAGGAGTCTGGCTACCAGGAGTGTCGAAGCAGCAAGCCTCCCCAGGCAGAGCGGCAGGACGCTCTCCTACAAGGCAGGGTAAAAAAATACTTTAAGACTGGTGAGAAGACAGGGAACAGACTTCCCCTGAGTCCTAAGGGGGACTGCATTACCCTAGCCGGTCTCACCAGAGCTAAAAACAGCAGAGGCTGGGGAGACTGAGACGGGACTTTGCCACACTACACATCGGGATGGTTTGTTCCTGCAACCTCAATAAGGTTTCTTTGAAATACAGCCAGCTTTCCTCGACTCCTTTCCCCGTCATGTTATTCTCCCAGGGGACCTTGCCCATCAGTTCCCTGAGGGAGTCGAAGTCTGCTTTTCTGAAGCCCAGGGTCTCTGTTCTACTGCTTTCCCTTTTTCCTTGTGTCAGGATCCTGAACTCGACCATCTCATGGTCACTGCCTCCCAGGTTCCCATCCACTATTGCTTCCTCTACTATTTCTTCCCTGTTTGTGAGCAGCAGGTCAAGAAGAGCTTTTCCCTTAGTTGGTTCCTCCAGCACTTGCACCAGGAAATTGTCCCCTACACTTTCCAGAAACTTCCTAGATTGTCTGTGCACTGCTGTATTGCTCTCCCAGCAGATATCGGGGTGATTAAAGTCACCCATGAGAACCAGGGCCTGTAATCTAGCAACTTCTGTTAGTTGCTGGAAGAAAGCCTCGTCCACCTCATCCCCCTGGTCTGGTGGTCTGTAGCAGACTCCCACCACGATATTACCCTTGTTGTTCATACTTCTAAATTTAAACCAGAGACACTCAGGTTTTTCTGCAGTTTCATACTGGAGCTCTGAGCAGTCATACTGCTCTCTTACGTACAACGCAACTCCCCCACCTTTTCTGCCCTGCCTGTCCTTCCTGAACAGTTTATATCCATCCATGACAGTACTCCAATCATGTGTTATCCCACCAAGTCTCTGTTATTCCAATTACATCATAATTCCCTGACTGTGCCAGGACTTCTAGGTCTCCCTGCTTGTTCCCCAGGCTTCTTGCATTTGTGTATAGGCACTTAAGATAACTCGCTGATTGTCCCGCTTTCTCGGTCTGAGACATGAGTCCTCCCCTCTTGCAGTCTCCTGCTTGTGCTTCCTCCCAGTATCCCACTTCCCCACTTACCTCGGGGCTTTGGTCTCCTTCCCCCGGTGAACCTAGTTTAAAGCCCTCCTCACTAGGTTAGCCATCCTGCTTGCAAAGATGCTCTTCCCTCTCTTACTAGGGTTTGTTATAGAAGGTGGGCAAAGTGTGTGAAACTTTATGGATTTCTTACTTTAATAACTTTTTATTGATCCATTTTGCTACAGTACATTGTGAAGGATCAAAAACCACATATTCATAAATCATACCTTGTATTAAGTGCAGCACCAGAGAAAAAAATGGGAACCGAATGACAATGGCAAGTGAATAAACAAAATTCCAATAATGAAATGTAGGCTTGTACATAGTGGCATTTAAACTCTATTCCATAAAATGTAATAAAGTGAATGTTTGAAATATAAAACCCAAGCCCTGGAGAGGTCATCTGTTTTTTTTTAAAATCACCTCTTTCTTTTTGCGTCAATTTCTTCCTTTAATCCCAACTAAAATGCTGCTGTTTGTTCTATGCTGAGCTTCACACACAAACACTTAACAAAGGGAACTTTCTCTAATATAGTGGCCGTGGTTAGCAGCTCCCAGGGTTGAGGCTGAACACTCTATTTGACAACACTCCCTTTTTAAGAGGGGCTCATAACTTGTTCAAAGAAGTTCTCGTGTGAGCTGAAATTCTTCACCCACAGCCCCTCCCCCAACTCAGCAAAAAAACCCAATATTTTTAAAAGTTTCAACACAATTCATTCTACGTGGTACTGGTTTGGGGTCTACGTTATATAGCATACACACTATATGTATGAAATAGTACAAGACATACATATCCCACAAAGAAAAATCATTATTTAAAAACCAGTTATGTTCAGGGGAACATCCACCTACACAATTCCTTACAAGCAAGGACATGCCCAAAGGAGTTTGCATTCCCATTGCGTTGGCTTTCTGCAAACATTCCAGCAAAAGAGGTTACTGGCCAGATTATTCCTGGAGGCCCCGATTCAACAAAGCACTTAAGCACTTGCTTCACTTTAAGTGAAGGATCCTTCTTTAATGTCCCTTAACCTCCGCAATCACTTTCAGTGACAGACTCTAACCCTTTATAAATAAGTTCCATACACCTCCAGCATGTACAATAACACAATGCGCACACCCAACTCCTCACAAATACACTGTAACACAAAATCTTAAATCGGACCTCAGCTGGGTGCAACTGGAGTGGCCAAGAGGCTGTTCTGTTGGACTGAGCTCAAACCAGCCTCCAGCTAGGTCCAAGATTTGGGAGAAAGGGAAATAAAGGTGACATAAAGCCACCCGTGCCTCACCCCACCACACCTGCCTAGCATAGCTCCAGAACAATGGAGGATTTATTTGTCTCTGCTAGTGTAAATCAGTATAGCTCCACTGATTTCAGTGGAGTTGCACCAGTTTACACCAGCTATGGATCCGGCCCCAAGGGTGCAGACTGATTCTTGTAGCTCACTTACCTTTGACACTAATGATCACAACGTGTTGTTTACAGTCATCATGAGGCATAGATAGAGTCACTCTTGAGATGCTCTCTTCTTTTCTCTCTCAGGCCTGGTCTACAGCTAAAACTGAGGTTGACCTAGCTATGTTGCTCAGGGCTCTGAAAAAGCTCACGCCCAGTGTGACATAGTTAGGTTGACATAACCCAGTTGTTCTCAATGTATTTATCATTGTGGGCCGCAGATTGAGAACCACAGTACCCCTGCAGTCCCTTATGCCCAGTGTCCCCCACCCAGAGACCCCTCCACCAAATGGGACCATGAGCACAACTGGGCGTGGAGGTGGGCAGCCAGCAGCCAGAACCCTGCTGAGTGGGGCCGGGCAATCGGGACCTGGACCCTTCCATGCCCTGCCAGGAGCACGGGCTGGCAGCCAGGACCCGAGGCACAGGCCAGGAACCTAGGGGTTCTGTAGCACCCCTGCTAACCCCTAGTTCCCAGGGCCCCCCACCTCCTCAGTGCTTTCCTGAATCAGGACTCCAATCAGGGAATAATATCAGCTGACCAGTTGACTTAGATGACTGACCAACCACAGTGAAAAGTTCAAATTTTGGCAGCCAGCTATTCATGAATAATCAGAGGGATTAGTCACTGAAGAAATGTACAAATAATGTTCAATTTTTTCCTGTACACCTCATGTGATATTGCTTCTGGGCACTGCCACATTTCATGGGAAGCACTGAATGTGCACTTCCAGTGTAGCATGCTACTTAGCGACCTGGTCAAGGAAAACTGCATTCTTTGCTTCTGCTGTGCTAAGCACAACAGATGGAACCACCAAATCTAGCATGGGCTCTGTAGATCTTTCTCTTATTGGTTTGTACCAAAGTCCTGCCCTTGGATTTTCTGCAGACAATTTTGTTTCATTTATTTTCATTGATTTTATAATTACCATAATTTGTAAATGCTAGCACTGGGGGAGGGGTGATTTGCAGCCAACCATTTAATTTCTGTTTCGTTCTGTGAACTGCTTGCAAGCAGGGTGCAATTTTCTCTCACTTATGCAGTATTCAATATTATTTGCTTAATAATATCTGTGAATAACTCTTGATCTATAGTTTGTTTGCGGGCACTTAGTTATGAATACTTGATAGTCAAAATTTGATCTGCTTTGATTGGACACAGATCCCATGGTGTGTTTGTTTTGCTTTAATTGGGACAAACAAACAGATAGAATCAGGTTTCCTTGTGAATGCTCCTGTAGCTACTCTGCTGAATCTGCTTAAATCTTGCTGTTTCAGACCCTGACTTAGCAAAGCAACTAAGCACATGCCTAAGTGTTTTGCTGAATCAGGGCCTCCATAAACATTCTGGCCAGTAAACTCATGTTTGCAGAAACAAGTCAAACACAAAGGAAATGCAAACACAATCAAAACTAAATTATGAAAACAAAGTGTGAACTAATATTCACCAAAGCTTTGGGTAGTAAATTCCCCACTCTAGTAAACATACATATTTCTGAAAGCAACAGTAGATTAGGGGAGTGGAAACACCTTAAAGTAAATTTAAGTATTTAAGCAAATCTATTGGCAAGGAGGGAGTAAGGAGTACAGAGACAGAAAAAATGAAAGGGATTTGAAAGTAACAAGCATGAGGAGCAGTCAGGCTATTCTAACCAATCTCGCTCACACATATGAACATGTGCCCACACACATACATACATACATAGGAGGAACTTTCTTAATATTACTGACATCTCATCTGTGATTATCCACTTTCCTAGTAAAGCCCAGTATGATGGAGTGTCCTCTCCACACTTGTTCTGAAGGGGTGAAGGTAGGCCAGAGGGGTCAATTAACCTATTAGGCAGCAAGTTGGGGGGAATTATGGCTGAGAGGACAGCCCTAATTAGAAGAAACTCACATGTGCAGGAACAGGCTGGGCTTTCCTAAAGCCAGGGAGCAGACAGCAGAAAGCTACAATTCCTCCCTGGATGGAAAAGGAGGTGTGTTGGGGCTACAGAGGCAACTAGCTTACTACAGTTACTCCATGGGAGGAAGGAGTTTTGAGGCTGGCAAACCCAGAGAAGAAGGGGAGAGCCAGCAGGTTAGGAAGGGGCTCAGGGAAATGCAGCAAGCTTCAGGATGGAATAGACCTGGCCTGCTGACTAGAGTGCCTCTGAGCTGGAACCCAGAGTGGAGAGTGGGTCCAGATTCCCCTGCCAGCCACTGGGGAAGTGGCACCAGCAGGGCAGTGACTAGGAAGACTGCCCTAGCCTGTTGGTGGGAACAGACTTGGGAAACCACTTGGTGACCTGGCTGGATGGCTGTCATGAAGAGGACACTGGTTCCTGGAGTAAGCATGGTGCCCAGGCTGAGAGCATGATGGCGGGCAACCGCAGGAAGGGGCATCAGCCACACACAGCTGTTTCCCAGGGTGACTAGGAGGAAGCGCTACCAGTGCTGAGTACAGCACCCCATCACATGGTCCTGTGCTGATCTCCATGCAGGTTGAGCCCTTTGCCCTGATGGAGCCCCATTGAGTTCAGCAACTGCAGAGCTCATTGTGGGATTTGGAGCTGTAATAAATAATAAGTAATCTTGTTTTAATTTGTGAGTGTCCATGGTCCAAAAGCCTCTTCAGGTCTGTCTACACTGCAATGAAACACCTGGAGCTGGCCCATGTCAGCTGACTCAGGTTCACGGGGGCTCATGCCAGGGGGCTGAGTCAGCTGACATGGGCCAGCCCTGGGTGTTTCATTGCAGTGTAGACTGACCCTGAGGTCAGAGTTAACTCAGGTTACCTACACATGAGTTACTCCTTTCAAGTTAGTCTAGTGTCAGTGAGTGCAGCCACGCTGCGAAATAGTTGAGTTAGGGTTTGGGGGTTTTTTGAACTTTCACATGGGTTTATTTCTGTAACCACTATCAGCTTCCAGGAGGTATGGCCCAGCTGGGGATTCCTCTTCACTTCTTGCTCAGAAATCTAAGGGGCTACAAATGGCAATAAGGAGACGCCAACATTGCTTACAAACTCCATTCAACGCCACAGAACTCTGCCTAGCAAAGCAACGTTGCTACTGCCACCCTAGTACATGTTCGGCTCCTTCAGGCACCACATGGCAGCCATGTACTTGATCTCGCTGTTCCAGCATGGGAAGTACAGTCTGCGGTCGGTGTGGTCCATGCTAACCAAGGATGTGGTGTTTCAGCCAATTTCCTGTTTCTCTCTGTCTGTGGCTCTGTGTATTTCTTGGTTGGCTCCAGTGCAGTATGGTGAATAAGATTTAGAAACTTGGCATCTTCTATGTTAGCATGTCAAGACATTGGCTTCCTGGTGATCATGTGAACCCATTTGAGGAAGTTGACTCTGTACTCCATGTGCAGTTTTTGGCACTGCAACTCCTTCTGAACCATCTCATAGAAAATCTGGTTCTGATACATCAGGTCAGGTGACTCCTCCTTGTGGCCCCACACAGCAGTGAAGTTGCTGCATTCACAATAGCACTACACTCACTCATTTGTGACCCTAGGAATTCTGGGGGCACATCCCATGACTCTTAGCAGTAAGCTGCATTGCACTATGAATTCCCTCTGTGTATTGTGGGAGAGCTAGTCTGTCCTTTCCAGGCACATGGCAGGGAGAAAGGGGGAATTGTGAGAAGGCGTTCAAGGACTAGTGACACTTGAGTGGAGCCAGCCTGCATCTGTACTGCAGAATGGTCATGTTAGCAGCTGACACATTGTGCTTGCTTATGTTTTAGCCCATAACCCCCAACTGGCTGGTCAATGTGAGTTAAAAGCACCATTACATGCGGATTGTTGACCTGAATTTGATGGGTGAATTTTTATGGCTTGCCACTGATCGCATCTGACCAGAAGATTTATAGGTTTTTATCCAATTCAGACTACAGAGTTTAAGAACTCAGAGTTCTATATTGGGAGACAATTCTTGGGGTGCTTGGCAAGAATGCATACACTGAGGACAATACCAAATTGATAAATCTTTATTTCCATTAACATAAAAACAAGGAATGCAATGAAACTTATAACTGCAAAACAGTAAAAGAATTCCAAAACTCCTGCTGGTAACATTTCTATTATAAGTACCTTAACCTAACATACTCACACCCTTCCTTGGGAGCCCGGAAATAGGAGGTGAAGAACCAGCCTCACTCCTGGCATGCCCGATTACGTGATGGTGCTGGCTTCCCCGATGGTTAGGAATGTTGAGTAGTTATACTATACTGCATAAACCGAGCTGATAGTCTCTAGAGTAAAGTACTCCAAGAAACCAAAGCTTCTAAGTATAGAGCTTAGAACCAGAACATAGAATTTAGAGGAGTGAGAGCCTATCCCTAAAACTCTCCTAAAAGACTAACTAACCCAACCCTTACAAGGTAATTTATAGGATCCTGATCTATGTAAATCAGGCTAATCTACTATACCCAAATCTTGTTTCTGTACCTGAACAAATGTATGGGTACTCTTCTCCTATAGGTTAGTGGATTATGACACTTACATTCTAAATATATTAATAAGAATTATCTCACTCCAAAACTGCCAACCTAGGCTCTCTTGATGACCTTGAGTTGTGGTGTACCCTGCGGTTACCAATCAGTTGTAGGAGCCGGATAAACCTGCGATGTGATGTGGATAGTTCCTCTCTTTGGCTCCCTAAAGTTCAGGGACCATTCTTAACGGTGCCAAAGGTTGCCAGCTTTTATGCTACATATTTATAACTGATTATACTTTTTGCTATATAGCAGATCTTACAAGCCGGTAGGCTTCTTGCATTTCAGCAAAACTACTTATTAGGAAATACATGTCGCAACACATCCTAAATTCCAAGGAATTAATACTGATAAAATATAAGAATAAAATGGCTTAATATTAGAAAAAGAAACATATATTAATTAATACTGCTGGCTGAATTAGTAGGATATAATAGCTAGCAGAATAATCCTATGGGCTACAGGGTTTTTGTGTGTGGGTGGGACTCAAGTTAGGGGCAACACTCTAGTTACAACTTTGCAGTGAAGACAAGCCCTGAGTGTATTAACAGGAGATAACTAAGAACTTCCTCTTCCATGGAAGAGCAACATAGAATAGCAGGGTTGGAAGGGACCTCAGAAGGTCATCTAGTCCAACCCCCTGCTCAAAGCAGGACTAATCCTCAACTAAATCATCCAATTTTTTGCCCCAGATCCCTAAATGGCCCCCTCAAGGATTGAACTCACAACCCTGGATTTAATAGGCCAATGCTCAAACTACTATCCCAAAGAAACTGTGGATGGGAGCTAAACAACAGGCCCCAGCTAGTTTAATGGGCAGGAAGCTTGATTAGATCTGTAAGGTGCCTGCCAGCTTTAGAACAAAATGGGAGTGTATACACTGGCAAGCCCCCTCCTCCCGCTAAGAACTCCACTACCCATTAGCCAGCCAGAGAGAGATGGAAGCTGATTGACTCCTTGCTCCCCACAATCATTAATTTAAACCCAGGCCTGGGATTTCTTGAGTCTTACCCCTTTTAGGGGCCCCTCCCCCATAATTATATAGTAAGGAACTATGGTTTTAGGTGCTGTGGGTCTGACTGATTGCCTGGTTTAGGGAGTCAGGATGGAATTTTTCCCATTGGAGACAAATTGACTAAAGCTGGTAGGTGTGTGTGTGGGGGGGGGTTGTTGTTGGTTGGTTTTGGGGGGGGTGTTAAATCATAGCATTACAGAGACACAGGTTTAAACTGAAATAGGATTTAGAAATTTAGTATTAGGAATTGTATGAATGTCTAGTTCATAACATGTGGCCAGTGGGGATAAAAGGCCAAGAGGACAATTGCCCAGAAATAAGAGCGATGAAATTTCCCTGGGAACTGCAAGCCTAAAGGAAAAGGGGAGACCTTGTAGTCTTCAAGGGCTGGGGTCCCTCTTTAGTATCTTCTGCCCCCTTTGCAGGCGGGAGGGTGAGAGGATTCACCAGAAGAAAGTCAGTCCTCAGTTATGGGCTGTATGATAGGAGCCCTGTGAATCCTGTATGGGACCCACTCTAATGCCTGGAATGGGGCAATGGGGTAGATGGCACCTCTCCCCAGTGTGAAGTTAATAAAACCACAGCCTGCCAGTTAAATACACCCTTCTGTCTGGCCTTGTTCACTGACACGTCCTGATGGAACAACAAGTAATGTACACAAAGGAAACAAAACAGTCTGTGCTTTACCTTGAAGGATCATCTTTGATATAGGTGGAGGCAGGCAGGCCCGCTGATGGGGGGGGGGCAATTACCCAGTGGCCCGGGTGATTTAAAAGGGCCCAGGGACCCCCGGCTGCTGCCGCCACAGTAGCCATGGCCAGAAGCCCTGGGCCCTTTTAAATCGCCTGAGCGGGCAGCCGTGCTCCTAGGCAAGTGTGGGGTGGTACTGGCAGCGACAAAGGCAGCTGGGCGGGCATGTGGAAGTCCTGGCCATGCCGGAAAAGCGCACCCAGCCCAAACATCCGGCGGACCTTTCTAGGGAGCCTATTGACTGTTCTGCCCTGGGCACAGAGCCATCCCTAGGGTACGGTGAATCAGGGTGACCACTTCAGGCCCTGCACTTTGGAGGGGGCCCCGCAGGCCAGCGCGTTTGGCCAACGTGGCTGGTCCTCAAAGTGACAGATTTGTCACTTCTGCCCAGGGCCCCGCATCCCCTTAGGGACGGCTCTGGCCCTGGGGCCCAAAATTGCTGTCAGCAGGCCTAGGAGCAGGAGAGAGTTTCTGAGTAATAAATCCTGGCTGGGAAAGGGTCAGCCTCTGTCCAGGTTATCCTTGGGGTTGGTAACCAATCAAACCCCACTGATCTCTTCTGCCCAAAGAGGAGGGAGGGAATAAGTGATATTCTGTGTGGAATGTAGAGCTTTGAGGGACCACTACTTACCTACAAATCACATGGAACTCCTGGACCTTCTATTGTTCTGAGTAACCCCTAATGCTGCTCTTTACTGTTCCTTTATATTTTCAGATTGCATTTGACAATGCTGCAAGTATATAGGGGGAAAGAGTGACATTTACCATACACAGTTAGTTAGGATTTATGAGAGTCTTTTTCACACAGCATCAGAGAGATAAAAGCATATTAAACATAGGAAAATAAGATGGCAATCCATAAGAAGGGGGATTGAGGGACAAGGGACAACCTGGTTAGATTTTTAAGTTAATAGTGTCCGTTGTACAAGTGTGTGACATTATTGACATGAACTGTGACCGTCTAGATTGTTGCAACCACTGTTATATATTTGCAGCAAATATTGTACAAAGATTGTCACGTGAGGTGTCTATGAAAAGATTATGATCTGCTGGTTATGATTATGCTATCTGTATGCATGTATCAATTTTGTAGTTGAAATTATGAATATTGGCTATGTACTTGTATCTCAATGTTTTTGATTCTAAGTAGCATTAGTGAAGGAATTGGTCAGCTTAATCTGCAAATTTTTTTCTGAAGAAGTGCTCAATCAAGAAACACTTAACTAACAATGGACCTTGGGAGACTCCAATACACATGGGAAGCCTTCTTGGGAACATTCAAGGTAGCATGTGAGCAATGTCTGCTCTCCCTGTAAAGAACTGAGTCATGTATGGACATGTGACTTGCCCATGTGACTCCAAACTCCAATCTTGCTGCTGTGATTTTTTTTCCCCACAGTAAGAACAAAGGGGTGTCCTTTCACATGGCAGAGAATATAAAAAGCCCTGGAAACCCCCCTATTTTGTCTTCAATCCTGCTTCTTACTTCTGGAGAAAACTTGCTACAAACTGAAGCTCTGAACAGAGGACTGAATGACCCATCCAAGCTGTGGATGTACTCAAGAGACTTGATTTGAACCTGCAGTTTATTCCATCACTGCTACAAGCCTGAACTAAGAACGTTGCCATTACTGTATGTAATTGATTCCATTTAACCAATTTTAGCTCTCATCCATATTTCTTTCTTTTTTATGAATAAACCTTTAGATTTGAGATTCTGAAGGATTAGCAACAGCGTGATTTGTGGGTAAGGTCTGACTTGTATATTGACCTGGGTCTGGGGCTTGGTCCTTTGAGATCGGGAGAATCTTTTTTCTTTTACTGGGGTATTGGTTTTCATAACCATTCATCCCCCATAAGGAGGGGCCCTGGTGGTGATACTGAGAAACTGGAGTGTTTGAGGCAATGGCCCCCAACGCAGTGCCCGCGGGCACCATGGTGCCTGCTGGGGGATTTATGTGCGCCCACCTAGTGCCCAGCAGGGGAGAGAAGCTGTGACCCCGTGCCTGCCGGGGACAGAGAACTCAGGGGCTGCAGGCTGCGGGCGCCGGTGATCTCTGTCCCTGGCACACGCGGGGCTGCAGGCTGCGGGTGCTGGTGTTCTCTGTCCCCAGCAGGCGCGGGGCCGTGGCTTCTCCGGGGCTGCAGACTGCAGCCGCCGGTGTTCTCGGTCCCTGGCAGGCGCGGGGCCACGGCTTAAGCTCGAAAGAAGCTGCGGCCCCGCGCCTGTCAGGAACAGAGAACTCTGGGGCTGCAAGTGTCGGTGTTCTCTGTCCCCAGCAGGCGTGGGGCCCACCTAGTGCCCAGCAGAGGAGAAAAGCTGGGTCCCTGCGCCTGCCGGGGATAGAGTACTCCGGGGCTGCAGGCTGAGGGTGCCTGTGTTCTCTGTTCTCTCGGCTTCTCTCTGCACTGCCCAGAACTGGCGCCAAAAACAAAACAAAAAAAAAACGCTCCAACTCTGCAGAATGGATGGAATGCCACCCCATAGCATGTGCTGCCCCAGGTACGTGCTTGATCCACTGGTGCCTCGGGCAGCACATGGAGACAGCCCTGTATGTGAGTAACTGTTGGCGCCCACCACACTCTTCTGAAAACATGAATGTGCTACTGGCCACAAAAAGGTTGGGGACCACTGGTCTGAGGGAATTGCTTGTATGACTTCTGGTTAGCCAGTGGGGTAAAACCGATGTCCTCTCGGTTTGGCGTGCCGTAATAGTAAAGGAACTCTGGTTTTGGGCTGCAACTGCACTGCTCTAAGCAATTTGCCCTAAATTGATACTCTCAGTAGTGTCCCGCCAGAGGCAGCTTTGTTACAAAGTGTAAATGATTGCACAAGGTAAAATACAGAGGAGAATCAAGCCATAATTACCCTTGGGAGTTTTCCTGACACCCCTTTAACCTGCGGGCCATGCTTGATTTTTTTTTTGCGGGGGGGAGGTTCCTTCTCATTTGTTTCATTTCTTCTTAAACTTTTTCTGCCTGCTTCACCCCTGAGCCAGCATAAGCAATTCTTCGGTGATGCAGTATCGGGCACTCCTGGTACAGCTTGAACTCTGCAGTTTGAACTCAGAAGCAATTTTTTCACCAAGATGAAAGATCCCAGATGATTAATCTTCTTGCCATACATGTGGCTTACATTACCTCAAATAAATTTGTATATGTAAACATTACCATCTGCGGCAAGGAATCTTATGCATTTTTAAAAGGCGAACAACATGCTCAGATACACTCCTACTGAACTGGTGGCAGAAATCTTATTTGTTTACTGTATAAAACATGGCAGCATGTAGAAAGCCATAAAGCCACGTCAAGGAAACGTGTTTTGGGAAGCACCCAATTATCATGGTGCTGTTTGACCAGCCAACGTTCTTGAGCGTTTTTTTTGTTTTGTTTGTTTTTCCCCCTCCAAATCCTCACATGGAAATAACTTTTCTGTTTAGTGGAAGTCAATAACAGTAATCATTGTGATGCACAGCCTATCATGGAGCTGAGATTAGCCAATGAGCATGTTAACTAGAGTTGGGTGCTCAGTTTTTCTTTAATTGTTTAACAAATTTTGCTCTTTTTTTTTCCTCTTTGTAGCAGTATATTGGTTTTAAAAAATCACATCCCCAACTGATGTAACTTTATATCAGTACAAGCTCTGTATAGACCAGGCATTAGAGTAAGAGCTAATACTTTTTAGAAATATTAGCTTCAGTTGTCTTCTGTACTGTGTGCAGTCTGGTATCTTAGGTAAAAGCCCCATTGCTTTTACTGCCTAGAAAATGATTGTGGTGCAGTCTCTCTCTGATCTTGCTGCAGATGGAACTGATTGGAAGATTTTCATTGTAAAATGTTTCATCAGCCTGGGCCAAAAAAAAAATGGAAAAGAAATCAATCTGAAGTACTCCCTGTTGGACAGAGACAAAGGCCATTTGTCCTGTCAACTTAAACAGGAAACTAGCTAAGCTAAAAGCACTGGGGGTGAAATCCTGGCCCCATTGATTTCAATACAGACAGGGTTTCACCCTGGGCAATTCACTGTCACACATTTTTATTTTATTCATATTCACTTTATCTGAGGTTTTGGATTCCAGCTTTTATTTCTTTTATCAATCTTTTTATTAGGTGCCTGTAAAACATACAGATCCAAGGAGAATAACAAACTACCTGCCACTCAGCAATCATAAGAAACTGGGCTATCATAGTAAAGTGGATATAATAATGCAAACGAAATGGCTCTGGGTTTTTTGATAAGTGAATACCTAAATCAGGGGTGGCCAAATTGTGTCTCTAGAATCTCTTCAGAAGTTAATATATGGCTCCTTGTGTAGGCACCGACTCCAGGGCTGGAGCTACAGGTGCCAATTTTCTAATGTGCCAGGGGGTGCTCACTGCTCTGCCACAGGCCCTGCTCCCGCTCCACCCCTTCCCCTAAGCCAGCCATGCCCTCGCTCCTCCCCCTCCCTCTCAGAGCCTCCTGCATGCCATGAAACAGCTGATTGGGAGGCGTGGGGAGGGAGAAGGAGGCACTGATTGGCAGGGCTGCTGGTGGGCGGGAAGCACTGGGAGTGGAGGGGGCAGGGCCGGTGCAAGGACGTTTCGCACCCTAAGCGAAACTTCAACCTTGCGCCCTTCCCACTCCCGCACCACCGCCCTGAGGTGCCCCCCCCCGCAGCAACTCCTCCCCTCCGCCCTGAGGTGCCCCCCCTTGTGGTAGCTCCCCACCCCACCTGCCCAAACTCACCCCTGCTCCGCACACGAGCACCCCGAGCACGCTGTGGCCGCTTCACTTCTTCCGCCTCCCAGGCTTGCGGCGCCTAAGCTGATTGGCGCTGCAAGCCTAGGAGGCGGGAGAGGTGAAGCAGCTCACCCCTGCCCCGCCTCCTCCCCAAGCACGCTGTGGCTGCTTCACTTCTCCTGTCTCCCAGGCTTGTGGCGCCAATCAGCTTAGGCGCTGCAAGCCTGGGAGGCAGGAGAAGTGAAGCAGCCACGGCGTGCTTGGGGAGGAGGCGGGGCAGGGGTGAACTGGGAAGGGGAGTTCCCCTGCATGCCGCCCCCCCACACCTTACTTGCTGCAGGCGGCCCTCCACACACTCCCCTGCCCCAGCTCCCTCCACCTAAATGCCGGCGGGGACCGGGGCGACCAAAGATCCGGCCACCGCAGTTGCTGCTGAAGAAAATGGCGCCCCCCAAATCCCAGTGCCGGTCGCCTAAATGGTTGCACCGGCCCTGGGACGGGGGCTGCTGATGTATTACTGTGACTCTTTGGCAATGTACATTGGTAAATTCTGGCTCTCTCTCAGGCTCACCCCTGACCTAAATAATGGTCAACAAGTCAAAAAACAAGCCATATAGGAATTGTTACCCTGCAGGGAGCTGTATGTCTTGGCTTAAATTAATTACATCGATTATTATTTAAAAAGGCCTTTCTTATCTGATATGCCTATATATATTATCCATCCAGTTACATGAGCTCTTTGGTGCAAGGACTGTCATTTGCTAAATGTTTGTACAGTGCCTAGCACGGGCACGGCTAACCTGGTTGACCTCTACGTGCTGCCACAATGTAAATGTTGTTAAAGTCCCCAGGGCAGTTGGGACGGGGTTGTCCCAGTAAAGCCAAGGCCCAACCCTCAATGTCAAGTCTGTGTGGTGTGGAAACAGACAAGGAGGGGTTAACTGGATGTGGAGCAGATACATCTGGGGTTTATTAACCTACCAAGTCCTATTGCCAGGAAAATGAGGAAGAAGTAAGGAGTGGCTAGTCTGGGAGGGGTGAGATCAAACTCCACCCAGCTAGATACTGCTTCCCTTCTTGGACCTGAGAGGGGAGGGTGGGGCTGATGCTTGGCTGTGATTAGGCCCTGGAGAGAGAAGGCATTTTGTTGAACTATTTACACCCTGAAAGTTAGTGGATTTCTTTGTCTGTCTCTACAACACTGAGATCTATGGCTCAGTTATTCTTGGATTCCCATTAGCTCTCACTTTATAGGAATTGACTAAATAACAATTCATCATAGCAACAGGCTGAAAAATGATCTCTTAGAGCCAAATTATGCCTGGTTCTTGGAGGTGTACTAGATGAGGAAGGAGAGAAGGGTAAAGTACTTGGACAGCCTATTCATCCTGCTAAACCCCTTATCTCTATTGCACTTTCATATAGGTGCCAGTATTTCGCAGCTGGTGTTAGGGAGTGGTGTCTGCTATTGCTACCTGCAATGCTAATAATGACCCCAACATGGCAGCGCCTGTGTGGGCTCTCTCCACCCCTCTTCCTACCCCTAACCCAATGCTACACATCAGCAAGCACTGACAAGAGCACTGCCAGACCTTCTCACGGGTGTAGCAAGTCCTGCTGTTTATGGAGCTCTGGAGGCAGCACGCCTGGTGGAGTTACCCCAGCGCTACAGCTCTCCTAGCCCAGTTCTGCTTCACCAGAGGCATAATGAAGCCTTTGGTGTTTGTGATTCCACCTTTTGATTTTTAATTTTATGCATTAGGATGAATGGACAACTCATGGATCATCTTGTCTGGGTAGTGCTCAACACAGGCAAAATTCTGCACTCTTCTCTTCAGTGTACCGTGTGTGCACTCGAGCATCACCACGTCAACGTCTCATAAGAACGGCCATACTGAGTCAGACCAACAGTCCATCTAGCCCACTATCCTGTCGTCTGTCCATTCCCTCTGAAGCATTGGCCACTGTCAGAACAAGCAATCATTGAGTGATCCATCCCCTGTCATCCACTCAGAGCTTCTGGCAAATGAATGTTCCTCACAAGAACCCAGCAAGATCTATAGTGTGCATCCAAATACCCTTGAAAACTCACTGCCTTAAACAATGACCGTATGTAGATTGTACTCTCATTTGACTTCTGTAGCTAGTGTACATGTTCCTAAAGAATGAGTGTATGATATAGGTTTGGGCAGTGATATTGTCATATCACTGCACTGGATCCTATTAAGAAAGACATGTGGTGCTAAAACTTGGCACATCCATAATCCTCAGAACAGAGATGGGCAAACTTTTTGGCCCGAGGGCCACATCTGGCAATAGAAATTGTATGGTGGGCCATGAATGCTCACAAAATTAGGGGTGAGGGTGAGGGCTCTGGTTTGGGGGGAGACTCCAGGGTGGGGCCAGAAATGAGGAATTTAGAGTGTAGGTGGGTGCTCTGGGCTAGGACCAAGGGGTTCAGAGGGCAGGAGGGGAATCAGGGCTGGTGCAACGGATTGGGGTGTGGGAAGGGTTGCAGGCTCTCGTTGCAGGTGTGGGCTTTGAGGTGGGTCTGGGGATGAGCGGTTTGGGGTGCAGGTGGGTGCTCTGGGCTGGGTCAAGGGGTTTGGAGGATGGGAGGGAGATGGGGGAGGGGGTTGGGATGTGGGGAGAGGCTCAGGGGTGCAGGATCTGGGCAGTGCTTACCTCAAGTGGCTCTGGGAAGCAGCGGCATGTCCCTTCTCTGGCTCCTATGTGAAGGCGCGGCCGGGCTGCTCTACATGCTGCCCCATCTGCAGGCACTGCCCCTGCAACTCCCATTGGAGCGCCAGAGGGGGCCCTTGGAGTGGGGCCATGCCGCTGCTTTTGGGAGCTGCATGGAGAGGCCCCCAACCCTGCTCCCCGGCTGGAGTGCTGGAGCAGGGCAAGCCCCACGCCCCAGCGGGAGCTCAAGGGCCAGATTAAAACGGCTGGTGGCCTGGATGCAGACCGTGAGCATAGTTTGCCCACCCCGCCTCAGAAGCATCAATGGGGATCTATTAGTAAAGTCTAATAATTAATACTTTTCTTTCTGTAGATCTCAAAGCACCGCAGGACTGGATACAGGCTCGCCCACACTGAGACAAATGGTCATTCCACCCACAGAATGAGTACATTGTACAGTGGGGATAAGCAGGGAAAGTTTTGCCTTAAACCAGTACTGGCTTCCAGTTTTTGCTTCAGTACGGAATCTCTGCAGCATCTTTTGTGCCCTCCCTGTAACAGAAAGCAGTGCTTACTTGAATTGCCTTGTGGGATAGCAGCTGAGGCTAAAGGAAAGTCCTCAAAGCTCTCCTTTTTAATGCCTTGCCTGCTGATTGCATGTTTTTAGGGGCAGGTAGCTTTTGCTAATGAGACTTTTAATAATAAAGTTTTCATTGCTTTGGAAAATGTTAACTTTGCTGGGTAGATTAAACAAGCCCTGCAGTTATAGTTACAATATCCTAAAGATTTAGCTTCCCAGTAATAATAGGTCTAAGCCTTCGCACTGCCAGAGGCTATAACTATTTTATTTGAAATGAAACCTCTCATAAATATCCAACTATGAAGTCACTTTATATCAGTTGCTGTTATATAAACTGGACAGGGCTAAATATCCGATCAGCCAATATCAGGGTTGCCAGAAAGAAAGGCGGTATGCACAATGCTTGCAAATTGACAGAGCTCCTTCTCTTTATTAAGCCATCCTAGGAAGTGTTTTGTTTTGCACATTTTAGCAACTTCTGTGACGATTGCAGCCATAGGCCAGTGGTCATAGCAGAGTTATCTTCTCTAAGCCTCAGAGGGTATGTCTATACTTTAAAAAAATATAAAATAAAAAAACTAACAACCCCATAGCAGTAAGTTGCGGAGCCCGAATCAGCTGACAGGCTTGTGGAGCTTCTGCTATGTGGCTAAAAACAGAAATGTAGCCATTACTGCTCAGGCTGGAGCCCAGGCTCTGACATCTCCCTCCTCCCCCTTTGCCAGCCTCCAGCCTGAGCGGGCATGTCTGGATTGCTATTTGTAGCCCTATAGCACCAGCCTGAGTCAGCTGATCTGGGCTCTTACTGCTGTGGCAAGGGAAGAAGGGACAGTTTCAGTGTAGATGTAATCAGAGATCTAATCTCCTCTTGATGTCTGTCTGCCCTATCAGCCCCACAATGGGCAGAGATACTAAAAGGAAGCTGTGCTTAAGTTTTAGGAATATGCACACTGCATCCTGTTCTGTCAGACTAAAGTTCCTCGTGATATTGCCAAGAACCAGCACTCTATTCTTTGGGGCCCAGGGGCTGGAGTCAAATAACAGATGTTGATTATCACTTTAATCTTAGTTTTGTACCATGCCTAAATTTGCCCATTTTTTAGTAGAGTGAGATAAACATGCATCTGTTCCAAGCTCCAATATTTTCTTTCTTAATTCAATCGCTAAATTTCTGGGTGGCTAAACTGCCCTCTTTCCCCTGCACATGAAGCTCTGAGAATAGGTACTGCATTTTTCATGACAAGTGAGCTGAAAGGACCATGGGCCAGATTTTAAAGGTGTTTAGGCAGATTTTTAAAGGTACAGAAATAGGGCTGTTAGATGCCTAGGCACCACTGAAAATCTGTCTAGCCACCAATCTGCATCTTTAGATGCCTACATAGCTTTAAAATCTGGCCCTATATGACAATAGCTTGATTAAGCATGTCCATGTTCCAAACATTTGCCTTCAATAACTTTGGAATATTGAGAAGGGTGGGGGACTCTGACATATGAGTAAGAGCTAAAACACAGCAAAGTGATTTGGACACTAGCCCAAAATATTGCAAATTTCCAAATTCAAACCCTTTTTAAAAGGTTCGACTCTGTTGTGCAAGAGTACGTCTACACTGCAGTGAAAAGCTCATGGCTGGCCCATGCCAGCCAACTTGGGCTGGTGGGGCTCTGATTGTGTGGCAGTTTCATTGCAGTGTAAACCTCTGGCCTAGGGCTGGATCGTGGGCTCCAGGATCTTGCAAGGTGGGAGGGTCTGAGAGTTTGGGCTCCAGTCCCAGCATGGAAGTCTACACTGCAATCAAACAGCCCAAGCCCTGCAAGCCTGAGTTATGGATATCTAGTTGCTGTGTAGGCATAGAGTCCTGCCCTACCCCCCCACTTCCACCTTGACATCATCCTGGCATTAGACTAGCTACCCATCAGCCCATCTGTCTCCCCTCTCACCCCCCCCCCTCCAAGCCCATTGCTATAAGCCCATTCACACACAACTTACCACTTTTCTTTCCAGGAGGGCAGCTCAGTTGGGTCTGTGCTATCCCTGGCAGCTCCTCATTGAATCTTTGCAAGTGCTGATGCATTCCAGAATCACCTGTGCCCCTGATTTTAATATTAATATGCATGTATGTGGCAGCTCTCATATCAAAGACCTTTGAAAACTATCCATAAAGAATCATTTCCCCCATCACTGAAGCCCTGCTGGGGTGAAGCAAGGCAATTGTTCCACAGCCACGCTATGCAACAGTTTAGAACAAGAACTGACTATGACTATTTGTGCATGGTAGAGAACAAAAAGGAGAGCTCCCTCTCATTTCTCTGCCCCTCTCTTGGGAAGTGAGAGCTCATAGGCCAGTGGTCATAGCGGAGTTATTCTTCCTCTTGGGAGCAGGAATAATAGCCAAATTGTAGATGTACCACATGGGCCCTAGCATCTCTGCTTTGAATGTTCATAGGCTATGTTATGCACCAATCCAATGCCAGTGATCAAAAATCTAAGGGGAAAAGCCTAAGTGACTGACAACTGTCATCCTCAGTAGATAGGCACTGAGTTTTTCTAAGCATAGCATTACTGTGGGCTAGCTATCAGGCAAATGAGCAAACTGATGGCACCTCCTTTTAATCTTTTGAAGAAAACAATTAAAATATATAGGCTGTATTATTAAAATATGTAAAATTTATAATTTAATTATAAGGTTAGAGCTTTATAGTCTAATGGCCCCACTGTATTTTGCATATTAGTGAACAATTGCTTCCTTAAAGCACGCAGTAGAATCATTTACTTGATACTGGAGAATAAGTTAATTATGGATCCCCTGCCTTTGACTAATGGATTTAATAATCACGTTACTGTAGAATTAACTTCTACTTCTCTGTCTTATAGCACTAATGAGGAGATTCGTAAGTTATGTTTCCTAAAAGTAAGATTGGCGTGTGTGCATGCGCACAAAGCTACCCCTACAGCTCTGGCTTCCAGCCTGCAGTTCCCCCAAGAACATAATGGTATCCATCACTTTTGCCTCCATCTATTCTTAATCTCCCCCCACCCCACCCCCCAGCAGCTTGCCATCCCCTCCACTGGCTTTGCCAGAAAACTTAGGTTCCAGTATGAAAGGACAATTTCCAATTTAAGGGCCAAGTTGTAAGAGAGGATGTGAGGAGCTCTTCCCCCAACACACTTTTGCTCACTTATGCAGGGGCCACCCACAATCTGAGCCAAATTCTGCTCCCCATAACACCAGTGCATATCCAGAGTAACTCCATAGATCACAATGGAGTTCTACTAATATAAAACTATCCAGAGCTCAGAGTCATTCCCTTACTGCTTGGGCTCCTCAAGCAGATGGACGAATAGACTCCCACCCTGGAGGTACCAAACTGTGTTAGTGAAGAAATCTCTGTAAATTGCAAAGAATGTGATCAAAGAAAAGCCCTGGCACATTGGAATGATTCGTATGTAGCACTGTGAAAATATCACAGCACACCTCACCATGCTTGATTAGGATCCCCAGCCTGGAGACTTGTGGGCAGAAGGACAAAAATCTTAGTGCCAACAGCTAACAAGCTTCGGGTGCCAGGGACAATTAATGCTCCACCCAAAGAGCTATAAGGCAGGAAAGTGGAGAAGTAGTACAATGACAAGGATGCCTAGCCATTACCGCACTGCCAGTGGGAAATAACTACATTTCAAAGAGAACTTGCCTGACAAGTGGTAATAGCTATTCCATCAGGACTAAGGTCATATAACATCACCACCCCCAAGAGTCAGACCCACAAGAGGAACAGAAGGTTTCTAAACAAACTCAAGTACAGTGGCTCTCTTGAAGACATTCATAATGCTGCCAACAGAGGTAATACAAACCCAGCCAGTCACTGACAATGAAAATCAGCAGGAGCAGCAAACACAAGCTCAAGGTAGAAGATCAACCTTAGCCACCAAACAAGCTTCTACAGAAGAAATCGTTTTGACTTCAGTAGGACTTTGTCTGAGGGAGGATTGAAGGTCCAGCCCACAGACCAGATGGAGTACTACATTTTCTTGGGTATGGTCTCCTAAACTCAATGCCTCTTTCACTCAAATAGCCTCTTCCTGAAACCAAAATTAATCAAGACATGCAATGTTTACAGTGGATAGTCATATAACCATGCATTTGTGTCAGGATACTAGGCCTGGCATCTTAAATGCACATAAATAACAGCCTCTATACAGAGCCCTTTCTGTGATGATAACAAATCTGACAAGGAGCTGGGATGCAGTGAGAGTACTGGGACTGTGTGGTGTAGAAAGAGATGGGAACAAGGAACTAGAGTAATGGGGGAAACTGAGATTGGATTAGCAGTGCAATAAGGGGCACTGGAACTGGAAGCCAGTTTGGGGTGGGAGGAGTAGACTTGAATTCTAGCCCTCCCTCTGCCACAGAGTTCCTATGTGATGCTGGGCAAGTCACTTAAATCAAACTTTTTACAAGGGGTCACTAATTGTGTTTCTCACTTTCTGGGTGCCTGACTTGAGACACTGGCATCTGATTTGCAGAAGAACACAGCTACAACTGAAGTCTAAGACCTTGTCAACAGTAACAAGGTAAGTCAATCTAAGTTACGCTAGTTAAGTTATGTAAGTAACGTAACTTAAGTCGATGTAGCTTAGATCGACTTACAGCGGTATCTACACTGTGCTATGTAGATGGGAAAGCACTCATCCGTTGACTTATTGTGTTTTCACCAGACCAACTAAATCAATGCCGCTGCATCGATTTAGCTCTGTAGTGAAGAAAATCCCTAAAGGAGCTGGGCTTTGAACATCAAATGCTAAGTACTCTGAAAAAGCTAGTCCTGGGCATCTCAAATTAAGTGCCCAAATTTAGGGGAAACTTTTGACCTTAATCTCTGTGCCTCAATTCCCCATCTGTAAAATGGAGGTAATAGCCTCTTACCTCCCAGGAGTTTTGTGAAAATAAATGTTTATGCAATCAGATCCTTCAGCAATGAGTGCCATGGAAAAGCCCGTAAGGTGGTTAATAATTCTGTCTTCAGAGCAGGGTTCGGACAGAGTGCGGTAAATAAGGCCTAAGGCCACACAGTGAACAATGAGGATACAACAAAACATTGAGTAGCTCACTGAATGAAGGCAAGGGCCCTGGGGGGGGGGGGAAATAGTATGTGCTCATGTAAATAAAGACTGTATCATAATCTATGCATGCAAGGGGGCTGAATTATAGCTGCATAAGCAACCTGGTTTCTGGCATTGCCTAATTTTTGAACCCTTGACTTTGCAACCTTAATATTTTTTTAACATTGGGGAAAGAGAGTAGTGCATGCAGTGTAAATATAGAATTAACATGAATATAAACTACAATTTCCTGGCCATTCTTTCAGATTCCTTGTGAGACCACAAATGAAGATTTGTGCAGGGCTCTCAACCCTCCCTAGGGTTCTGCAGGGGAAAACACTGGAGGAGGGACCTGCTCAACAGTTACCTTTGGAACCCTAGTGTAGCCCCATTCAGGTCTAGGGGAGCTGCTGTACATGTGTATATCCAAAGGAAGAATTTGGTCTTTGGGGTTTTTTTAACAGAGATCTATCCACTGAGTGCTTACAGAGATAAGGGGCCAGGCTCTGAAGACCATACTCAAGCAAACTTGAGTAAATATTTCTGGATCTGGCCCACAGACTAGAGCACCTGACTCCAATGTTTTCTTCAAAAGAAATAATAAGTTAGGGTTATCAAGACACAGTTTCAGGTTGCATCCACCATATACCATGTATTACCATGTAAAGCCAAATAATGCAGTGTAACCCTGCAATTTAACATATTACTGCGACATGATGAGAAGGCAGGAAATGAATAAAAATGTAATTTCCTAAACAATTCTCTTAAAGGAATTGCTGTGCAGGGGGATTATGGTTTTGCCATTTATCCTGCTGGAAGAAGCATTGCTACTACTCGTAGCAGGATATAATGTGTTCTACTGGAGGAGTTCATGATTTTTGCTATTATCAATAAGTGCCTATTCCGTGGGGCTCCAGTTATCAGCCTGACAGCATTCTGCCCATTCTTGCCCTGTGCCAGTGAGACCAACTGGTTTTAAGTGAGCTGCATTGGTGGAACAGCTCCTCCCAGCAGGGATAAGGAGCCAGTTTTTTCAGCTCCACAGTGGTATATAGGGACCTTAAAGCCATAAAGGGAATGCTGAAAGTTGCAGTAGGATGTGTTCAACTGGTGGCCCAAGCTTGTGAAATCTGCTCTCTCTGGAGCACCCACTGCTCTGGAAGTTCTTCATTCAAGATAGCACATCCATCTGGAATCTGCTCCCTCCAGCACATGCCCGATTCTGGAACTTTCTCCCTCACGTGGTTCTCCAGGGCCCAAGCCTGGTGAGTCTCAGGAAAAACCTACTTGTGAGGCTAGGATTTTGCTTGACTTTATGGCAGGAAATGATGGGGCTTTAACGGGCTAGGGGTTCTGCTATAGTCTGTGGATCTCTAATTGGTTTCACTGAGATAGCATGTACAGATGCCTTGGCAGTGGGAGTAAGTACAAGTTTCTATAGCAATAAGATATAAAAATGAATAAGAATGTGATTTATTTATTCAGGGATCCCATTCTACCGATGTCTCTCCAATCCCAAGCAATTTAAAATGGCTTTTCAAATTGTCATGAGAGGGCACCAGTCCGATGCATGGGATGAGGCTGCCTGCCATGAATCTGGGCAATAAGGAAATACCAATGATCTTTCACTTTAAAAAAAATTCAAAAAAATCACTCATTGGGGCAGTTTGATTCTGCAAACTGACTACATGAAAACTGCAACTTGCTTTTCAAATCCATTACCTCCATATTCACATTTCAGCAACACAAATATCTCACTTCTTTCTCTGCTGTTAGCCCTAAAGAGCCAACACAACTTAGAGACAGTCAGCTGGAGTGTGTTACTTCCTGCTTGTCATCAGCATAATTGTCAGTTATACATGAGCAAGCACATGGAAGGCATTAGGTGCCACTGAGGTGACCATCTGAGGACTGTGAGTTGCACAGGTTTGGCCTGCAGTCATGGTAGCATCCATGGTAGAGATGGACATACCTTAAGCTGCTACTTGTGAAAATTACTTTTGGCAAAGCTATTGCCAGTGAAAGATGGTTCATGGGGTGTTAGGCAGACGTAAATATGGTCATCTGTTCATGTTTCAGTCTTGATCACTTTTATATTACAGTAAGAAAGGAGGCTCAAATACACATTGGATCAGCCCAAGACCATGTTAACACTCCATTGTGTTTGACTGCAAAAAGCTATCCAAAATGACCCATGAAATTCTTATCCAGGATCTTCTTCAATTTTATGAAGCAGCAGCTTTTTAACAGCTTGTTGAATTTCCATTGTGTACACCATAGGTAGTGAGAAACTCGATGTTTTAAAAACTCATTTGACATGGCTTTAGAGACAACCAATCTGATTTTCCTCTCACGTGCATTCATTTATTTTCATTGACTTCAGTAGAGTTAATCCTGAGTTACACCAGTTTAAGTGAGAGCAGAATCAGGCCTAATTTTTAATTACCTTATTTACAGTCTTAAATCTTCAAGAAATATCTGAATTAAAGTGACATCGTGTTTAACATTGGCTATTGGCGAAAACCTCAGGCAACTGCCTGGCTATATTAAGGAGTCCTTCCTAGCATATTTTTGTTTCACAGTTCTTTATGGCTTTGAACTCAGGTGTTACCTATAGAAAGAGAAGTGCAAAGTTCTTTCCTACTTATTAACATCCTGAATGTCTGCACCGGGATCTTCCCCGGTCTAACTTCTCTCTGCAAACATGGATCCCTACAACAAGGTCCATTCATTTTTCACTGCATACAAACCTCTGAAAACTTCTGTGCTTTACTGTAGATTTTCATCCAGTGCATTTCCAAGTAACGAAGTTGACATTGGCATTTAGAATCTGTAATGCGAAACAATATGTACAATTATATTTCATACTTCTACATCAAATTCTAAAATATATTAAATGGATCAAGAAGGTGGGATAAGAATCTGTTTCCATTAATTCATTAGTCACGTATTTGCTGATTCTTAAAGTTCAGAGCATCACTTACATACTTAATTTACTATTTTATAGTGTGACCCTACAGTTAGAGGCAGTGCACAGTACAGAATATGAATTAGCCCAGTCATGATGTAGACAATATGAAGTGTATCACAGGTCTCTTCCAAGCAGGCTTTAAATGTGGGCCCTCAGAAGTTAGGAAACAAATGAACCATTTTAGCTGACATTCCACAAAAAATTCAGTTTGAGGCAAACATCCAACATGGAAAATTTGACCCCAAATAGTTAAAGTTTGGCAAAATTATAAGGAACTGAGAACATGGTTTTAAAAGGGAACGGGTCAGGCAACCTTAATAACAGGCAGCACTTTTATAGTACATCATTTACAGAAAATAAATAATCTAATAACAAAAAAAAAATCACAAGATCAAGAGTACAACTCCATTATTTATCAGTCATGCATTTGCATTCCACTGAAGGCAACAGTCTGTGGGAGACTGAGGTGGGAACATCACTTTCAGGGCTGGGGCTGGAAGGCTGAAGCCCCTGCACCTGCACGAGGCCCTGAGCTTGAGTGGTCCCCACAGGGTTAGAAATGTATTTTTTAAGCACACATAGAGTCATCTCTTCACACAGCATTGAAGCACGGGGCCTCATTCTGAGAGCTCCACCTCAAGCATGCTCTGGTAAGACATGAAGGGCAAGACATTCCGAGGTGGGTGATGTGTCCCAGTGCGGAGGTGGGGGAAGGAGGAAGCTCCAAGGGTAAATTTTCTCCAGCTTCTCACCCACTGACAATGGTGTTTTAGCCTGAAGGCCTTCCAATAGGCTTCCCTGTAGTGGGTGAAGGGCCTTAGTGTTGGGCTTTTCTGTTACATGAGAGGCCCTAGCAAGTGGGTCCAACAGGGAGGTCCCCAGTGTTCTTGAACCTATCCTGATCACTATGTTGAATGCCAGAAAGAGCATTAGCAGAAGGTCAAAAGATGCAAAACTCATTACTAAATTACTAAAGCATTATATTTTTGAAGTCTAATCCTGTCCTCCAACATGCTTGCAACACTACCCAGTTTGGTGCCATCTGCAAATTTTATGAGCATACTCACCACTCCATTGTCCAAGTCATTAATGAAAATATTGAATAGTATCAATGCAGGACAGAACCCTGCAGGACTGCTCTAGATACACTCCCAGTTTGACAATGAATCATTGATAATGACTCTTTGAGTATAGTCTTTCAACTACTTATGCACCCACCTTATAATAATGTTATCTAGGCCAGATTTCCCTAGTTTGCTTATGAGAACGTCATGTGGGACTGTGCCAAAAACTTTACTAAAATCCAGCTACATCATATCTACTGCTCCCCCTCCCCCGATCCACTAGGCCAGTAACCCTGTCGAAGAAGGAACTTGAGTTGGTTTGGCATGATTTGTTCTTGACAAATCCATGCTGGCTATTTCTTATACCTATTAGCTACAAGTTGCTTACAAATTGATTGTTTAATAAATTGTTCCAGTATATTTTCTTCCAGGTATCAAAGTTTGGCTGATCAGTCTATAATTCCCCAGGTCCTCTTTGTTCCCCCTCTTAAAGGTACTCTGTTGCCCTTCTCCGATCTTCCAGGATCGCACCAGTCCACCATGAGGTCTCGAAGATAATTGCTAACTGTTCCAAGACTGTGTCAGCCAGTTCCTTAAGTAACCTAGGGTGGATTTCGTCAGGCCAGTTTGACTACATCTAACTTATCTAAATATTCTTTAACCTTTTCTTTCCCTATTTTGGTTTGTATTCCTTCCCCCTTGCTGTTGATATTACTTGTGTTGAGTATCTGGTCACCATGAGCCTTCCTAATGAAGACTAAAGCAAAATAGGCATTAAACACCCCAGCCTTCTTGATGTCATCAGTTATTAGCTCTCCTTCCCCTCTAAGCAGAGGACCTACACTTTCCTTCATCTTTCTCTTGCTATGAATATAGTTAAAGAACCCCTTCTTGTTGCCTTTTATGTTCCTGGCTAGATAGAACTCATTTTGTGCCTTAGCCCTTCTGATTTTCTCTATATATATTTGTATTATTCTTTTGTAGTCCTCCTTCATAATTTGTCCATGTTTCTGTTTTTTGTAGGATTCCTTTTTGCTTTTAAGACCATTAAAGAGCTCCTGATGAAGCCATGTTGGCCTCTTACTATTCTTCCTGCCTTGCCTTTGCACTGGGAAGGTTTGCAATTGTGCCTTAAATATTGTCTCCTTGGGAAACTGCCAGCTCTCCTAAATGTCTATATCCCTTAGATTTTTGTCTCATGAGACCTTATCTACCAGTTCTCTCAGTTTGTTAACACTGCTTTTTTTTTTTAAGTCCACTGACCTTATTCTGCTGCTTTTACTCCCTTCTCTCCTTAGAATCATGAAATCTATTGCTTCATTATCACCGTCACCCAATTTGCCTTCCACCTTCAGATTTGCCGCCAATTCCTCCCTGTTGGACAGCATCAGCACGCTAAACTGGCTGTCCTCTGGTTACTTCTGGAACACAAAGTTGTCTCCAATACATTTCAAGTATTTATTGGAAATTTTGCGTTTTGCTATGTTACTTTTCCAAAAGATGTCTGGGGAGTTGAAATCCTTCCCTTAGTGGGGAGTACTCCATTCCTGTCCACTTGCACCGCAAAAAACAGCTTAGACTCTACTGGTTAGGTAGCCATGTTGTGTAGTTTATTTAAATTCCCTCCACTACCTTTAAATTTCCACACAGAAGTACAATTTACAGTGTTCCTTGTATCATCAGCCCTCTCCCCAGGGCCTGAGAGAAGATGAGGTCTCCCTTCCTTGGGAGCTCTGAATCTGGGCTCAGCTAGCCCAGCTCCTCTCCCCTGTCACTTTCTTCCTGTGCCTTTTTATCAGTCCTCTGCTTATGAACTAATTAATCCTGGAGCACCACCCAACCTGCCAGCCTGATTAGATAATTACATTCCAATGACCAATCAGACCACTCTGGAGGAACCTAATTAGTGCTACAGTGATCAGAGTGCTGTCTGACCTGCCAGCTCCTAGCAGTGTGTCACCCCTATTACTACTATTTTCACAAAGGCAGGGGGACAGAGCCAGAACAATGAATCCAGGGACCCACCTCCAAGTTTGAAGTTCAGATCTGGGTCCAAGTGTGATGGCTTGGGGCCATCTCTATAAAGGATCCATAATGGAATTATTAATTCAAACACACACAGACTAGGGAGATATTTGGACCTAAACCTTGATCCAAATGTCCTGGCTCTGGCTCAGCTCTAGAGTAAGTCCCCTGCTGTTTTGGGCATTGATTTCCATCCATGTTTAGTTCTTTGTGACTAACACTATTAAGGGAGTGAGAAAAAAGAGGGAAATAGAAAAAAGCATGTACTTCACTGCTCTTTCATCAGTTCATTCTGTACCTCTTCCTACAGCGGCTACAATATAAGGTTTTTCAATAGAACAACTCTGCAAATTTGGCTCAAGGAGACCCTGAGCAAACAGCATTTCACAAATCTTCAACTTGGCTGTCAGAAGGGAAGTGTGTTTCATATGTATGCAAGACCTGCTTTCCAAACTACATTAGAGAAAAGCTTCTAGGTTTGTATGCATTTTTATTTATCAGTTCCAGATCAGGAACCTGATGCTAATTTCTCTTTAAAGCCTCCACAGTACATTTATATTCCAAAAACAAAAAAGGAGTGTGACGTTTTTTCTCGCTCGCTCACTCTTGCTGAGGAGGGTTCCCCCCTCCCCTTGGTTTTACTCCAAAGACCTTTGCATTTCATTACATTCTCAAGATGAAGATTCTGGAAGTTACAGTAGTGTTGGTAGCCCTGGTACAAGTTTCTCAAAGTTTCCCCACCTTGTACTACAGGAGTTGGTTGAGATTGTTAAGGGAAGGAGATAGCTGTGGAAAATGCAATTTAGAACTTTGCTCCAAGCCTACACACTGTCCAGCCGGGACTGTATTAGATCAGTGTGGCTGCTGTCCTGAATGTGGGAACGTGGAAGGACAGATCTGTGACTTGGATAAGGTCAATCATTTCTACGGGCAGTGTGGGGAGAACTTGGAGTGCAGGCTGGATGCCGACGAAACCAAGTTTGGGGAAATCCCTGAACCACAATGTGTCTGCAAATCCCAGGAAAGTGTCTGTGGACCCGAAGGCAAGACCTATGCGAACATCTGCCAATTCAATGAGGCTTACTCTGAGAAGAGAAGAAATATCAACATGAAGCACAAAGGACCATGTGAATCAGGTAACATACATAGACATGTATACCAAGGAGACTGTTCTCTAAAGCAGATATATAAAGGAGACAAAGATTTGATGTTAATTTCTAGAAATATCTTTTAATGTTTCAGCCTCCTTACAGCAAAATAATGCTTCAGCATCATTGTAATTACTGTACTACTTCTTTGAGATTTAAACAAGTAGTTCATCAGCTGGTGTTTAATCTTGCATGTTGTAAGCTTGTATATTACCATAGTGGATTTTATATCACATGGTCCTCCGAATATGTGGAATGTGAACTTGTATATTACACAAGTTATATGTAAAGTTATATATGACCATAAGGGAATTAATATCACAAAGTCACTGATAAGTGAAAGATGTTCAGAATAGCTGAGCAGAAAGTGAAATGTGGTGAGGGTCAACCACAGAGATAAAAAATCTTTAGAATTATTATTATTTAGTGCCTGAACTGATATTGCAGAGGCGGGTAGCAAGACAGGTCTCAGTTAAAAAGGTGATGGAACCGGAATGGAATAGAATATAATAGGGTTTGAAAATCACTTAAATAAAGTTCCATTCTTGGTATAAAGAGTTAAAAATAATGTAACAATGATTATTAAAAGATCTAAACATCCACTGATGATTACAAATCCACACATAATTTCCCTAAAGCCATTTGCATTCATATTGATTATATAAAATTATGAACTTCATTTCAGTTTGTTGAGGCTTTAAACTAAATACACCTTTGGCTATATTTTATTTGCATAGGTAAGAAACAAGCATTCAAATGCAGCTACACTGCATGGCAGGATGGTGGGAGAGAGAATGAAGTGGTTAGGTTAGTTACTTGAACACTGGCTGTTTTTACAGTCTGATTTTAATGTGATTCATCCTTCAGGAATTAGTATCACCATCTCACATAGCAGATTTCTGAGTGACCTAATACACAATACGAAGAGAGATCCAAATTACACACAGCTAGACACAAATAAGGACTCAGAATGCACATACAGAGGGACTTTCTATACAAGATCTCAAAGTGTATATATGTTTGCAGGGGCGGCTCCAGACCCCAGCACGCCAAGCACATGCTTGGGGCGTCATGCAGCGGGGGGCGCTCTGCCGGTCGCCGGGAGGGCGGCAGGGGGCTCCGACGGACCTCCCACAGGAGTCCCTGCGGAGGGTCCGCTGGTCCTGTGGGTTCGGTGGAGCATCCTCAGGCACGTCTCCGGGAGGTCCACCGGAGCCGTGGGACCGGCGACCGGCAGAGTGCCCCCTGCGGCATGCCGCCGTGCTTGGGGCGGCAAAATGGCTAGAGCCTCCCCTGTATGTTTGCAGTTTATGTGAGATTATATGTAGAGTTCTCACACAAATCTGTACACATGCATATGAATATTCCTGTTTAAAAATGTAATGATGCATCACCTCCTATCAATTGTTTTATATAGTACAAAATGTTGCTTGGAAGTAGCCTCATTTCTCTGCAGAGAATTTTAAGCTTCTTGTCTCTCCATGACTTTCTCCCCTGAAGTTTATTTAAATTGTTTGCTTGTTTTACTGAGCTGGAATAGTAAGCGCTGAGTGAAAGCAGAACCAAATGTACAGGATCCTCAGGTTTGCACATCAGCAGACATGCCAAAGAAAATTCTCCAAATGTTACAGCCTCACTGCCCCTTGGAACAGAAAGGATATTGCAGAAGACTAAAGTTGCACTGAAAAAATGTGCTTGAAACAGGAGAATACCAAACTGTTCAACAGATAACTTCTTGCGGGGCCAGATTCAGAGGTGATAGACATGATAGCTTGTACGTTGGTTACTGGTACAGCATTTGGCACAACAGCCTATAGTCCTCAAGGGCCATGTCGTATTCCCGCTGGGTTCTTCCCATTCTTGGCTGTGAACAGACAACTCTGTGCCAAATTCAGAAGTGATATAAATGATGGGTTTTGTGACACTCAGGACCACATATATTTGATCCCTGGACCCAGGGGGCCAATTGCATGAGGGTGGAGGTTCATTGTCAGGGGAGGGAACACAGCAATTCCCCTCTCCTGTAGAGGGTTTGCCAAGCATCTTGAATTTGTGGCCTTGGCTCCATAGGAGTGTGGCTGGCCAAGGAGCTCAGAATGTGCACATCCATTGATTGTCCTGCTCCCACCCTCCCTCCAGCCATCTCAGTGCCAGGCAGTTCCAGCTCCCCAACAGAGTGGGGATTGTTGTCTGCCAGCCCAGCACCCACTTCAGACTTTGTCATGAGGATCCTACATGCTGGCAGGAGGGAATCCAGCTACAGGGACTCCAGCTACATGAATTTCCATGCTGGAATGGAGGAATTGTTGCAGGAAAAGCAACCAACTAGAGGATGCAAGATAAAGTCGCTCCCCCTGTCTCCATCTTACCTTGTCCTCTCCAACCCTACCAGAGTCCTTGTTGGGTAGCACTGCTGTTCTAGCCCATCTGTTCATTCTCTCCTCGTGGCATTAGGGTGACCAGATGTCCCAATCTTATAGAGACAGTCCCAATATTTGGGACTTTGTCTTATATAAGCACCTATTACCTCCCATCCCCATCCCGATTTTTCACAGTTGCTGTCTAGTCACCCTACCTGGCATGCCAGAGCTCCATGGGGAAAGGTTGATACTGACTCTCCTAATGTTCCTCTGCAACCACGCACACAGTGTTGCATACATAGAACTAGTCACTTTAAAGAAAACCTCAGTGGCTTTAGTTTATATTCTCCTTGCAATTTACCAGTCAAACATTGGAGTGGGGAGCATGCAGTGCGTCCTCCTCTGGCCACACCTTCTGTTCCTTAGCAATCCCATTTTCTGCTGCCTACACACTGGTGTGAACAAGGGCAGCATATCAGCACTCCTCTATATTTACAAGTGCTCTTGTAGGTGGCAGGCAGCTCAAGCCCTGATTCTGATCCACTTTGTAACTGTGTAAATCAGTAACTCCTGAATCCTGGGAGTTAGACTACATGATCCTTTCTGTCCCTTCTAACCCTATGATTCTAATACTGATTCTGCCCCTGTCTATCTGTCTGGCCTTGGACAAGTTATTTAGCCTCTGTGTGCCTCAGTTTCTCCAAGTGTAAAATGGGCACAATAGTTCTTGCTCACTTTTGTAAAGCACTTTGCAATCTAAGGATGAAATTCACAGTATTGGTATAGCAGCAGGGTAGAATATACACCTTATTTTATACTTGTGCACCGTGCAATGGACAGGATGATGGGACTTTATAAGAACTTCAGCATGTTTTACTTTATGGCAATAAAACGATATGTGATCTTAGGGGAAAACATTAAGAAGTTACCAGAGGCTGCCAAGCTGTCATGCAAAGCTCTTTGAATTGTCTTCCGCCATGTGAAAGAATAGATAGGATTTCAAAGAGGAATATTTGCTTAAAAGCCAAGTTCCAAAGGGTTAAAAAGGCATTTTAGTGCTAAAGTGGCAGAAAAAAGTAAAAGATTAAAAGATATTTTAAATCTTATGTCACTAGCACAAATGCCCAATGATCTAGATGAGGATAGTACATTGAATGTGCCATTCACCATTGCTCTGTGAGCTTGTTTACAGTGCTGCAAAGTGTGTGTAAAAGGCTGCCATTATGTTGTGGCAGTGCTTTATACCACTTTCACACAGCTACAAGTAACTCCAAAAGGTGTAAGGCAATCGAAAGTCTAGGCCCTGAGATTGGCAATTTATCTGTGCCTAGGCATTCTGCTGGTTGTCCTTTGAATGAGAAACAGATGCTGAGCACTGATCTGTATCTTTTGGTAGCATTCTGTAAATATATACATCATTAATCTCAAGGTACATTGTTTTCATACTTTTCCTTCAAAGCATCTCCTGTCCTAGGGATGCCGAATAGATTAATTGTATACAGCAACTGATGAATAAATAAATAACAATAAACTCCTTTCATCACAAGAGCAGACTTTTATCTTCTGTCTGCCACAAAACCACACAAAGTCAAAGTCACACATGAAAAAAGGCCCTTTTTCCTTCCCCAGAACGTTGGTTTGATCGATTTCTAGCTTACAATTACTGTAATAGCTTACAAAGATTGTTAACTGTATTGATGACATGCAGATTCTCCACACTTAATCCATCCTCTTTCAAACCTTTGCTGCTGTTGATTTCACAAAGCAATAGACCCATCCCAGAGCATTTCTCTTTACAGTCAGCAGCACAAAATACCAGATTATTTTAATGGGAATTTTATACTAAAGGAGCAAAAGAATAGCTTACCACCTTGTGTGCAGTGTTACAAATCAGACAAATAACAGTAAACATAAATATCATATAGTTGGAGAAATATACCATTTTGTTGTTACCAAATCAACATTCTTTAGTTTGATGTTGGTTTGAAAAAAATACAATATCACTTAGAAAATGATTTGTTCACTTTTTTCAATCATTTTGGGGCTAATGGGTATTTTTCTCACATCTGTGGCAGCAGCGATAGGTGACAAATACATAGTAGGGTAAAATTCATGGCCAATATTTTCAAAAGCAACTAGTGATTTTGAATACTCGCTCTCCCTCTAAATCAGGCCCCCTTAAAGCATCTCATGTTGGGCACCCACAAATGGAGGCACCCCAAATCATTAGTCGCTGTTGTAAATCCTGGACCATACTGCTGGCTCAGAGTGCAAGTCCGCTACCTGGTCCATGGAGAACTTGGGGTCATCTATAGCTCATCTTCCCCATCCCTTTGCACAGGTGCTCAGGAGAGAGGTTTTAAGGGAAGCAGCTGGGGGAAAATGTTGTTTGGTAGGTAATGCTCCAAAGCCAGAAGACTGGGAGCTTTGCTGTTTCGTCTCTGATTGTGTTGAATGATCTTCCTGTCCTGTCATAAGCATTTCCCTTTGCTGAAGGGTAACTGTGTCCTCTTCTCGTGAAATAATTCTACAAGTAAATAGGCTTTCTGAGGTGACCTATGTGGGGATTTGAGAGGGAACATACTCCCCTGCAACCCAGACTGAGCGCCCTGGTCACTAGTCTTTGGCTACTACTCTAATCCAAGTAAGGTTTGAAGCAAGTGGATTCATCCACTTGGTAGACTCACTGGGTGTGTCTATATTGCATTGTATACCCAGGTCTGTGAATATACAAGCCTGTGCTTGAGCATCCACATTGCATTGTAAAAATTGCTGGGCTCAGGTCTCACAGTCATGCTGATGTGTCCAACTGCACTGTGTAGACCTTCTGACTTGGGTCTGTGGCTTGAGCTGATTCCTCACTCCAGAATGACAGGGCTTGGTCCTGAGTCTCAGTGGGACTCCAGTTCTTACTCAGCACTGCGAGCAGAGTCCGGGGGTCTGAGTCCAGAGGGAATCCAGGCCCCAATCAAACTGATTTCTGTTTGGCTGGAAGAGGGGCTTGGGCTCAAATTTCTGTCTGAACTTGAGGTTTATAGTGCAGGATAGACATACCCACTGTGGCTGTTCCCCCGGCCTGCTCAAGAACTCCCCACCCTTATTCCCACAGAATGCCACTCTGTGGCATGGAAGGGGTTGCAAACCCCAACCTCCCTACCCCTGCTGCCTCTTCAAAACTTGTCCTCATTGACTCCCCTACAGAAGCACAACTGGGATGTTTCAGGCCTTATGCTGTTGGTGGAAGGGGAGGCTGGATTTCAGTCATAAACACTGTGCCAACCTAGAATGAAGTGGAAGAGATACACTGCATGTGAGATGCTCCCCTCTGGAAATTCTAGAGTAAGGTATGCGTATTAAGGGTAAAGGCCCAGTTATGTGAACACAGGGTACGTCTACACTACGGGATTATTCCGAATTTACATAAACCGGTTTAGCAAAACAGATTGTATAAAATCGATTGCGCGTGGCCACACTAAACACATTAAATCGGTGGTGTGCGTCCACGGTCCGAGGCTAGCGTCGATTTCTGGAGCGTTGCACTGTGGGTAGCTATCCCGTAGCTATCCCATAGTTCCCGCAGCCTCCCCCGCCCCTTGGAATTTCCGGGTTGAGATCCCAGTGCCTGATGGGGCAAAAATCATTGTCGCGGGTGGTTCTGGGTACAGCCTCACCCCTCCCTCCCTGAAAGCAGCAGACAACCGTTTCGCGCCTTTTTTGCTTGGTGAACTGTGCAGACGCCATAGCACAGCAAGCATGGACCCTGCTCAGCTCAATACCGCAATCGTGGATGTTTTAAACACCTCGCGCACTCTCGTGCAGTATATGTTGAACCAGGACCTTCAAACCGAGGCGAGGAGGAGGCAGATACGGCAGCGCGGCGATGACAGTGATGAGGACGTAGACACAGAATTCTCTCAAACCGCGGGCCCCTGCGCTTTGGAGATCCTGATGGTAATGGGGCAGATTCTATCCATTGAACGCCGAATTTGGGCCCGGGAAACAAGCACTGACTGGTGGGACCGCATTGTGTTGCAGGTGTGGGACGATTCCCAGTGGCTGCGAAACTTTCGCATGCGTAAGGGCACTTTCATGGAACTTTGTGACTTGCTTGCCCCTGCCCTGAAACGCCATAATACCAAGATGAGAGCAGCCCTCACAGTAGAGAAGCGAGTGGCGATAGCCCTGTGGAAGCTTGCAACGCCAGACAGCTACCGTTCAGTCGGGAATCAATTTGGAGTCGGAAAATCTACTGTGGGGGCTGCTGTGATGCAAGTAGCCAAAGCAATCACTAAGCTGCTGCTACGAAAGGTTGTGACTCTGGGAAACGTGCAGGCCATAGTGGATGGCTTTGCTGCACTGGGATTCCCTAACTGTGGGGGAGCAATAGATGGAACCCATATCCCTATCTTGGCACCGGAGCGCCAGGGCACCCAGTACGTAAACCGGAAGGGGTACTTTTCAATGGTGCTGCAAGCACTGGTGGATCACAAGGGACGTTTCACAAACATCCACGTGAGATGGCCAGGGAGGGTTCATGACGCTCGCGTATTCAGAAGCACTACTCTGTTTAAATGGCTGCAGCAAGGGAATTACTTCCCAGACCAGAAAATAACAGTTGGGGATGTTGAAATGCCTGTCGTTATCCTGGGGGACCCAGCCTACCCCTTGATGCCATGGTTCATGAAGCCATACACAGGCAGCCTGGACAGTGGTCAGGATCTGTTCAATTACAGGCTGAGCAAGTGCAGAATGGTGGTGGAATGTGCATTTGGCCGTTTAAAGGTGCGCTGGCGCACATTACTGACTCGCTCAGACCTCAGCCAAACCAATGTCCCCTATGTTATTGCTGCTTGCTGTATTCTCCACAATCTCTGTGAGAGTAAGGGGGAGACCTTTATGGCGGGGTGGGAGGCTGAGGCAAATCACCTGGCCGCTGATTACACGCAGCCAGACACCAGGGAGATTAGAAGAGCACACCAGGAAGCGGTGCGCATCAGAGAAGCTTTGAAAACGAGCTTCATCAATGGCCAGGGTACAGTGTGACTGCTGTGTTTGTTGATGAACACCCAACCCCCTTGATTGACTCATTCCCTGTAAGCAACTCCCCCTCCCCTTTCGAGTACAGCTTACTTATGCAAATAAAGTCACTCTCATTTAAAAATCATGAATTCTTTATTAATTCATTATAAAAAGAGGGAGAGAAGTAAGGGTGTGGTTTGGGAGGAGGATAGGAGGGATGGAGAAGGCCATTAAAAAAATTTCACAGTAACGACAGCCTTCTGGTTGGGCTGTCCACGGGGGTGGAGTGGGCGGGTGCACGGAGCCTCCCCCCACGCGTTCTTACACGTCTGGGTGAGGAGGATGTGGAACATGGTGAGGGTTGAGGGTGGTTATACAGGGGCTGCAGCGGCACTCTGTGATCCTGCTGCCGTTCCTGAAGTTCCACCAGACGCCGGAGCATGTCAGTTTGATCACGCAGCAGCCCCAGAGTTGCATCCCGCCACCGCTGATCTTCCTGCCGCCACCTCTCATCTCGGGTGTCCCTCCTGTCCTCACGTTCACTGGCATCTTTCTTGTAATTTGATACCACGTCCTTCCACTCATTCAGATGAGCTCTTTCATTGCGTGTAACTTCCATAATATCCGAGAACATTTCATCTTGCGTCTTCTTTTTCCTCCGCCTTATCTGTGCTAGCCTTTGGGATGGAGGAGGGACGCTTGAAAAATTTGCAGCTGCATGAGGGAGAGAAATATTTAAAAAGATACATTTTACAGAACAATGGTTATACTCTTTCACAGTGAACAGCACTATTCACCTTACATAGCACATGTGATTTCCCTACAAGGTCGCATTTTTCATCTTAATACTGAGTGCCTGCAGCTCTGGAGCTACAGATCTCACAGACACAGGTCCGGGCATCAGAATTCAGCTTGCATGCGGCCATGGTAAGCCACTGTCTTTCGGCTTCTGTAGTGATTTACCCCTCCCCCCAACGCATGGCTAATACCACGCTAGCTCCCTGCTAATCAACACCCTTCCCACCCCCCCACCCACTGCGTGGCTGGTAGCTTGCGGAAGATCCCCGCTGACCAAACACAAAAAAGATCATCGGCATTTCACTCCTCCCCTCCCCCTGCTTGGCTACGTGCAGGAAAGGATTTTTTTTAAGCTGCTGCAGTCCACGAACCCAGTAGGAAAATGGCCATCCCCCTTACTTAAATTCCTGATTTTTAACCAGGTTATCCTGAACGATATCACTTTGCTGCGGATAACACAGCGAGATAAAGAACAGATGCTTCTTGAATGCCAGCAATCACCGGGACCATACGCTGCTATGCTTTGCCATGCAATGATACCTGATTACTTGCTACATGCATGGCGTGGTAAAGTGTCCTACCATGGTGGGCGGAACAAGGCTGCCTTGCCCAGAAACCTTCTGCAAAGGCTTCTGGAGTACCTACAGGAGCGCTTCATCGAGATGTCCCTGGAGGATTTCCTCTCAATTTTCTAAGTAACTATACTGTCTGCGAATGCATCCCAAGTCCTCAGGGCAAATCAATCATTAAAAAACGCTTGCTTAAAAAACAATGTTTGCTATTTGCAAAGGTACACTCACCAGAGGTCCCTTCCATGGCGTCATTGTCTGGGATAGTTGCTTGGGAGGGCTGGGAGGAGGGTAATTCCGTCAGGGTGAGAAAAAGCTCCTGGCTGCTGGGGCTCACGGAGTGCTGTGTGCTCTCTGCTAGGTCGTCCTCCTCTTCTTCATCTTCATCTTCCCCGTCTGCATAATCCTCAGACATGGCAGAGATTACAACCCCCACCTCGGAATCCACGGTCAGGGGTGGGGTACTTGTGGCGCAGCCCCCTAAAATTGCATGCAGCTCAGCATAGAAGCGGCATGTTTTTCGACCTGTCCCGGACCTTCCCTTTGGTTTTCTGGTAGGCTTGTCTGAGCTCCTTAACTTTTACTCTGCACTGCACTGAGTCCCTGCTGTGGCCTTTATCCGTCATAGCCTTAGAAATTCTTTCAAATACTTTTTCATTTCGTCTTTTGGAACGCAGTTCTGTTAGCACTGAATCCTCTCCCCATATAGTGATCAGATCCAGTACCTCCCGTGCAGTCCATGCTGGGGCTCTTTTTCGATTCTCAGGAGACTGCATTGTTACCTGTGCAGATGAGCTGTGCGTGGTCACCTGTGCTGATGAGCTCTCCACGCTGGGGAAGCAGGAAATGAATTTCCAAAGTTCACGGGGCTTTTCCTGTCTACCTGGCCAGTGCATCAGAGTTCAGAATGCTGTCCAGAGCGGTCACAGTGGTGCACTGTGGGATACCGCCCGGAGGCCAATACCGTCGATTTGCGGCCACACTAACCCTATTCCGATATGTTAATCCCGATATTAGTGCTACTCCTCTCGTTGGGGAGGAGTACAGAAACCGATTTAAAGAGCCATTAAAATCGATATAAGGTGCCTCCTAGTGTGGACGGGTGTGCTGTTAAATCGGTTTTACGCTCCTAAAACCGGTTTAAACGCCTAGTGTAGACCAGGCTACAGATACACATGCAAGGCCAGAGTTGGAGGTATGCAAGACAGGGCTGATGAGAGGGGCGGGAAGCCAGTACAAATTACTGGGGCCCGGCAGTCCGGGAGGGGGGCCCGGGGCACAGCTTCGTCGGCCCTGTTTAGCCAGTCCGCCCTTGCTGGGAGGCCCAAAAATTTTTTTCACCGGGGCCCAAACCTGCTCTCAGTGGCCCTGATGCAAAATCAGAAACACATGCAAAGGGTACTTTTAAAAATCTGGCCTTCGATACATATTGTGCTGGATTATTTGAGTTCACTTTGCCCTTGCAACAGGCAGCAAGATGTTTTTACAAGACCAGATTCTTAAATCATTCTGGGTTATTTCTGAATCTGTTACCACCTCACTTTTGATTGAAATTGTTAAATACTGCAAATAATTTGTGAATATTCATTCAAATTCCAAGTGCCTGCTTGGTTTGATCAAGTCCATATACCTTTCTATTTGCTATGGGTGTGTGAGCTTGCACATGCTGAGTGTTCTGGCCCTGATCCAGCAATATTCTTAAGCACATACTTCACATCAATCAATCAGATTGCTCATGTGCTTACAGTTAAGTCTGTGTTTAAGTGGTAGATGGGGGCTAGAGTGCTCAACACCTTGCAGCACTGAGCACTGTTTGCAAACAGCCACCCAGGCAGGTTTGTGTTCACAGGAATATCTGGAAAATTTGAGTTCTTCAGATGAATACTTGGATCAGCATCTGAGAACAGGTATCCAGAAGTAAGATTCACCTGTTTAAAAAGTTTCTTATCCAATCTGTGAGCAGAAATAACTATCTATATAATGACTAGTGACAAATCAAGGCTCCCTAGGCTTACCTGTACTTCCATGTGGAGTCCCATTAAAGTCAATAGAACTACCAGTAGTAAAGTTAAGCAAACGTGAAAATTTCTTATCCCAACTATTCAATGTATCCTTATGAATTCTGAGACATTAGGCAACTTTGAAAATCTCAGCCCTAAAGGATTTGAATGCCTAATTCTCATTAAAGCTCATGTAAATTAGTTGTTCAAATACTGTAGTCAACTTTGAAAATCTGAGCTTAGAAGAAAACCAGGATTGTTTAATGAGCAATACATAAACAGAAAATGAGATAAATTTGCTGGATATTTTCTCTGCAATGCATAATTTGATCTGGTCTGTATTTGATGTTGTCAGCACCTAACTAGATCAATTATATCTGACTGTATGTATTGAAGCTATTGTTTAGAAATCTGGAGCATTGCTGTGACAATTTCAGCTGCTGAAACATTCATTCTGCAGAGACGTATTGACTCAAATATTACAGGCAAAAATGTATTTATTTACCAAAGCTCCCATCTCCAAGCATCTGGGACACAGGACAAAAACCAACAATTAAACCCAAACTGAACCTAGTGTCCCAGAAAATACAGACAACTTTAAAAAAAGATAGGAAACATATGTTCGACTGAAAAACGTGTGTTAGTTGTGGAAAAATGCAAATAGAGTGCCAAAAACTAGGCTATAACAATGATCATGTTGTTTTTTTCTCTGATTGTTGATGTAACAAATCATATAGTACGTTCGAAACATGTGTAGTACATGCTGCATATGTACATTCAGTAGATGCATTCATGTACATTCAGCCTGACTCTTGTGTTCAAAGCACTGGATAGGCTCCCTCTTGTGGTTAATGTAAACCTTTCCTTCTTTCAGCCAAACGTGAAAAGCTAGTGACTAAATTAAGGTAGCTTTGAACTATAGCTGCTTATTTTTTATTGGGTAAAATGGTTCAGATAACTGGTCGTTCATAAGACTGAGATTCTACTGTATTCGTATTTTATAACCTTTATGTAACATGCAAAAATGCATTCTTTGCTTTTTCAAAACAAAGCACTGATATGTGCTCAAAAATATGAACAATTTTTAAACATAAGTTACATTAAGCTGTGGTCAAATTAGGCAAGATAGAAAAGGCTTAAGCCCAGGTATTTTAAGAATTGCTCCACTCAACGTTGCAATTCTTCATTCTGCATGTATTGATCTCATTTATAACCTCTGTAGCCTGGTATAAGGTTATATTGTGTGTTTGCATTGTAAACTTCTGTAACTGTGTAACTCACCAAACAGGAAAGAAGCATTAATTAGTGTAAAGTGCCGGTCTTTTGGACCATGGGGCCTTTGGAAGCAAATGAGCCGTTGTGATATCTCAGAAGGACAAAGACTTTGATTACCTTCCCCACTGGCACAAAGAGGAGTCAGGCACCGACATTTATTCTATCAGTTTGGAGTCTGGGGAGAAGGGGATAAAAATCTCTGACAAGGAGAAACTTAGTTCTTTTTGCTGCTTGGACTCTAAAGGGGCAAGAATCACTAAGCAAAAGCCCCCCAGCTGTTTTGCCTGGATTAGCCCCAAAGGACATATAAAGTCAGCTTATGACAGCAATTTCTATTATCTTTTGAAATTCAAGACTGATACTAATTTGTTTGTGTATGTTACCTACCTTAACCTCATAACTCCCTTTTTTTTCTTTTCTTATTTAATAAACTTGTAGTTAGTTTATTACAGGATTTGCTACAGGCAGCATCTTCAGGTTGAGATCTGAGTAAGTGCCTGGAAGTAACCTGAATATTGTTGGGATATATGGTGTAAGTGACCAGCTGTGATGCCTGGGTGGCAAGATAGACCGGAATGCCCAAAGGGACTGTCTGTGCCTCCATGGTAAGACTGTTATAGTGCATTCGGAGTTCACACTTGTTACTGGGTGGGTGAAACATAATTATAGAACATACCACCAGTTTGGGGTGTTTGCCAGTCTCAGGGCAGACTGTGAGCCGCTCCAGACTGCATGACAATATTGTTTGACATTTTCTTACTGTGTATAGGCAGTTGCGTTTTACCACGTCCATCTATCAGGCTTTTTTCATATTGGTTCCTTGCAGCTCCTGTTATTTCTTTGCCACCTCAGGATGCTCAGAATTTCACAGGTAACGACATCATCTTTGGCTGTGAGGTGTCCGCCTATCCTATGCCACACCTTGAGTGGAAGAAAAAAGGGAATAAAATGTTTCTGCCAGGAGATGATGCCCACATCTCAATCCAGGTAGATTATGCTTATTCCACGGATCATATTTTTTACTATTGAGTTGTGGAGAGAAGATGGAGGTTTAAAGAGGCTATCTCATTTTTACTGCCTTTCTCCTGTTGCAGAGACAAATTGGGTGAGGTAATATCTTTTATTGGACCAACTTCTGTTGGTGAGAGAGACTGGGTTCAGATCTCCTGTTGCTTCACTACATAGCCCAGTTTATCTGCATATGATAAAAGATTAAAAAAACTGGGCATGTTGAGTCTTGAGAAAAGAAAACTGAGTGAGGATCTGATAAGTCTTCAAATATATTAAGGGCTGTTATAAAAAGGACGGTATCAATTGTTCTCCATGTACATTGGTGGTAGAACAAGAAGTAATGGGCTTAATCTGCAGCAAGTGAGATTTAGGTTAGATAGTAGAAAAAACTTTCTCATTACAAAGATAGTTAAGCCCTGTTGTGGAATCCTCATCACTGGAGGTTAAGAACAAGTTGGATAAACACCTGTCAGGGATGGTCTAGGTTTACTTGGTCCTGCCTCAGTGCAGGGGCATGGGTTCAATAACTTCTCAAAGTCCCTTCCAGCTCCACATTTTTATGATTCTATGAACATCAAAAACAGGATACAACACTATTACAAAGTCTATGTTATTATGATAAATAGCTTGCTAGCAGGGGGTGCTACTGTATGGTCCTACCTGGGGAATTAAGAGAATTCTGCTTTCAGAAATGCTTGATGAGAGAGGATAGCATATGTAGAGGAAGAAGTAAACCCTGAATGTCGCACTGTCTTGGCTCTCTCTAATGGATCTGATCAGGATCTAGAAGTCCTTACCAGGCAAAACTCCCATTAACTTCATTGTGATTTTTGCCTGCATAAAGACAAAGAGGATCTGGCTCTCTGATCATTGGCAGTTAAGTAGCTGCTGTCAAGAATGAAAGTCTATATTAAATCTAATCTAAGAGTGTATGCAAGGGTGGTGTACCCCATGCTGAGGAAGAAGTTCCTCCACCTCCTTGTATGGCAGGAAAAATAAGAGCTTTCTGGCCTGGAAGGTGAAGTGACTGCAGGCCTCGGTAGGGGCAACAGCCTTTAAAAGGAAGTGTTTGGGTTGTAGGAGGGGCCCTGGATTCCAGAGGTGAGAAGACCTCTGCCTGGACCTGGGCTGAGATGCCCTTTGTCACCTTTTATGCTGTTCAGACCTGGGCACTGTAGGCAAAGCGAAACAAGTTTGCTTTGAACTCCCGGCCATATTTGGGATTCACCACCCTTCTGGAGCCAGAGCTTTCATAGACCCCTGCCTGGAAAACATGGAGCCAGCTCAGTGCAGGAGCCAGCTGGTCCAGTCCAGCGGGAAGGGCAGGGTCTCCTCCCCTAAAGACAATACACCGCCTATGATTAGAGGGGAGTGGTATCCCCTGGAGAATGAAGGTGGGGCTGGGCCAGCTGGTCACACCAGAAGACAATAGAGGGACAGAGATCTAAAAGCCACCATTTCCACCCACCTGTACCCTCATCCCCAAAAGACTTATAAGGATGAGAGGTAGGGCCCAGGAGGCCTATGGAGAAGCTGACATATGGAGCAGAAGTGGAGTCAGGTGCGGGGCTGGGGATGCAGAGCAGGGAGGGGGTCAGGGCTGAGTGTTGGAGAAGTTTGGGCAAGTGGGCAGGGGCAGCATGAGTTGAGGGGGCCCAGGGCAGCAAAGGGGAGGGGCACACAGGAGTAGATAAAGCTTGGAGGACAAGGGGTAGTAGCAATGTACAGTAATGGAGAGCAGAGTTTGGCCCCAAACATAATCCAGGTAATTACCCTTGTGAAAAGCATCCTCTTCTCTGGTGTCTGCTAAATCTTGACAGTGTATCTGCCTTCTCTCAGGCAAGAGGTGGGCCTAAGAAGTACGGTGTGACAGGGTGGCTGCAAATTCAAGGCATCAAGAAATCGGACGAAGGCATCTACATCTGCCAAACAAAAAACAAATATGGCACTGCATATGCATCTGCAAGACTGGAAGTCATTGATGGTAAAGTGTTTTTCTTTTGAGGTGAACAATTTTCAGCATTTGGTTTCAACATCTAGAGCCTGGGTTTCAAATGCTTCTGCCTCACCTGGTAATGCAAATCCTCTGTGTTGGCACTTGAACTGATGCTCAGGTGCATAAAGCAAGCAATTGCCCATCAGACTGTGTGGATCTGTCAGGGGCTGAGCACCCTCAGTTCCCACAGACTTCACCTCAGAGGGATTGGCCCTTATGTGCTAAGCTGAGTGTCCAAATGTGAATGTCCTATTAAGAGGCCCACATTTGAAAACTGTGTTCTGTCACTATCCTTATCCCTTATCTCTTAGGTATTTTTAGTCAAAAATGTGTATGAAGTGCAGTAAACAAAAATAGATAAACTGGTTAATATCATGGGGGTTTGCTACAATTTTCACCTTTTTCCAACTGAAAGACACTGTGGCTCACAGCTGTAAAATTGTGCCATCCCTTTTTACACAACCCGCCTTTGACCACAGGTAGAGTTCCATACCAGAAACATAGCTGCATGTGGCTCTGAGCAATTCTTAGAACTTCAACAATTCTGTTTAATTATTTACTTTTTGAAAAATTAGGAAGGAATTTGGAATTGCTTTTAATAAGGGTGCTTAGAGAAACATATGAAGTAACTTTTACTATTTATTTTTGATTGGGTCCAGTCCTGGAGGCTAAACTCCTTTTGACTCTAAAGAGAATTGTGCTTGTATTGCATGGGCAGAAGCAAGCTACATTGTTCATATTTCCCTCTTGATAGGGGCCTCTTCTCTTTGCCAAACAATGGGCTTGATGCTTCAATGGTAATTTCATGTGCAGAGCACTTGCAGGATCAGTTCATGGTTTACTTGTGTTTGGAATAGAGTTAAAATAGGTGTATTTTCCACATTTGAGAGTGGGAGAGAGAGATAAATATGGCAAAGCTCCCATTGACTTCAGTGATACAGAAACAAGCCATCAAATGTTGCCTTTCTCTCCAAAAGAGAACTTGCTAACCCATTAACAAGTGTGTTAACATGACTTTAGAATTCTACAGTGAGTTTATCTTCCTCTTAGTTCTTGCTTTGTGTATGTTTCTTTTAATGTGGAGACAATTTATGTCTTGCTGTGCAGGTTCATCCTCTACATTTCAGATTTCTGCTGGCAGCAGAATCACAAGCTACACTACAGATTATGGAGACTATTATGACCATACTGAAGAGGATGAGGAGGAAGAATATGAATCTGGGGACTATGAAAATTGAAATAAGTTCCTATGATAGTCTAGATATATTAAAGGTCCAATATCCTTCCTTTTCAGCTGCATTTACCAGTGTAATCTGTTCTGTAAAGAGCCCCTTCCTTCCCACAGTTTATATAGCACTCCTCTGGAATTTTCAGGATGTGCTCAGTTATTTCACCAAAGAGTACTGTACTACATATCGGTAATAATAATCGGATAGACCATAGGCTGGTATTGTCAGATGATTGAACACAACTCTTAAACATGGACCTGCCTATTAGGTATTCTGAAAAGGATCATCAACTCTGTTTTAATTTTTTTCAGTGTTGAAGATTGGATTAACAAAATCAGTTCTGAAACTAAATGAACTCTTTACCTCCCATCCATTATCCTCTTGCTCCATTGCCCATGTAGATAGCAAGAGAGCAGTCACAAACACAAGTAGTTACGATTGCAAAACAGTTTCAAATTAAACTCCTTTAACACTTTCAGGGAGACTTTCCTTTTCTGGTTTGGTAGCTTCCAGAGTTAGTCTCAGCCAAAAGTCTTTTTTTTTTTTTTTTGAGCTGAGTGCATGAAACAATTACACTTTTCCCACTGTATAAAAACAGCAGGTCTCCTAAGTCGTCATCCTAGTCAGGGGCAGAAATTTACTATCTGACAGAAGGGATCTGGGACCCAAGGAGCAGTGAGGGAAATCTAGAGCTGCCTGTGTAACCAAACTGACAGACATACTGTATGGCTTCACCCAGAATAATTTATTTACCTCCTATTCTTTCCCTCAATCATCACTTATGCTTTAAATAGCATTGTGTAAGGTGGGGATTTCTACGAATTAATGTGGAGTTAGCAGGAGTGGCTACTCTTGGTCTCTGTCCAGGCCCTTCAGACACATGGAATTCCAACTGTACAATGGTCACATAGACAAAATTCTGTGGGGTCCAACACTCATCTTTTCTGGGATGCTTCCAACTAGCAGTGCGTTTTAGCTGCACACACTTCTGATCCCTCAAGATATTGCATTTATGGAAATGCCAAAGGCATTTTTAAAAGCACAAAATTAGTTCTTTTTTAAAATATTCTGGGAAAAATCACATACATTTTCCAAGCAATCTAAATCATTGGCCATGTTCCATATGGTTAATCTAATGTGACTCTAGATGCCTTCAGTCATGTTTCTCCACACATTTAAAACTGTAACATTTGGGAAAATGATAGCCCTTAAAAACTTGCCAATAAGATTAAGATACCTGAAGCCAAGATATTCAATAATTGGTTCCTGTAATTCAACTCTTAAAGCCAAATTTTGGGCGCTAAATAAGTGTCCTGGTTTTCAGACATGCTGAGCAGTCTGCAAATCAAGCCACTTATTTAGGTGCCTAAATATGGACTTAAGACTTAAACTCTAGGCACCCAGTGTTTAAAGTCTTGGCCTCAGTACTTGCAATCTTCCCTCAATATTTCCTATACTAAATACAGTGATGTATAATAAATGCTGGAAGTAGTGTGCTAATATTCTCTATTTATCCAGCTTAAAGTTAGGAAAGTTTTAAGTGCATCCACTGAAAATGGTGTATTGACTTTACATTAATTTAGTTTTTTGCATTTAGTGTGTATATAACGTGGGTGTTTTGAATGTATGTACAGTGAAGTTTTAAACATCTCCTTTACTCTTAAGGTGTTGATTTTTCTGCCATATGCCATTGGAAAATTAAATTTTCCTTAGATTTGCAATAAAGTCGTAGGCTGGATATGAACCCTGTTCATAGGTGCTGGAACTAAGGGTGCCGGGGTGCTGCAGCACCCCCTGACTTGAAGTGGTTTCCATTCTATACCAGGTTTACAGTTTGGTTCAATGGCTCTGAGCACCCCCACTATAAACATTGTTCCAGCACCCCTGCCCCTGTTTGCTATGAGGTATTAATGAACTTCATGCAGATAATAAAGAAATATTTGGGGTTGTTGGTTTTTGTTGTTGTTTTTGTAGATTTCCTAGCATGATGTAAATTTAGGAATGAAGTTCATGCCATGAGGTCATTGACAAGATCATTTGACTTAGGTTTAAAAGATGGCTTTGGATTTAGCCAGTGGCCTTAGTGTTATAAGCTATTACCAATCTCTCTACAGATAGGCCAAACAGCTTACATTTTTGTATCTTAGCTAAATGTTTATTAATTTAAAAAGAAACTTGATCAGTAGATTTTATTAATTTCTAAAATGTAAAATCTATTTTTATTGAAAATACCCAATCCATAGACATGGAGTTCCAGGGGATTTATTTGTTTGTTTATTTGTTCATTACTACAAACAAGAGATTACCAAAGCAAATCATTTAATTGTGGTAAAGTACATATCAACGCAGGGGACCAAAAGATATTATCTTCAAAACATTATCCATGGAGACAAACTAGAATTCTTTATGGTCTCCTGCTGCTAATGCAAAATGAAAAACAGAAAAAGAATGACAGCTGGAGGAGAAAAACATACATCATACTAGAGATGTGTCAAAAACTGTACAGTTGTATGCAAACTAGATAATTTGGCTGGATTCTTTTTGACCACCGTCAGAGAGCATAGTTTTCACAATTAAAAGTATTTTGTTTGCGGATGTGTGTATTTGGGGTAGTTTAACCACTACATTCAGGGGCGGCTCCAGGCCCCAGCACGCCAAGCACGTGCTTGGGGCGGCATGCTGCGGGGGGTGCTCTGCCGGTCGCCGGGAGGGCGGCAGGCGGCTCTGGTGGACCTCCTGCAGGCGTGCCTGTGGAGGGTCCACTGGTCCCGCGGCTTCGGTGAAGCATCCGCAGGCACGCCTGCAGGAGGTCCACCAGAGCCACGGGACCAGCGACCGGCAGAGCGCCCCCTGTGGCATGCCGCCGTGTTTGGGGCGGCAAAATGGCTTGAGCCGCCCCGACTACATTGCTGTGTTATTTATTGCCATGAAATTCTTATTCCTTTCAATGGAAATATTGTGCAAAAAAAGGGAAGTCATACAAGAAAGAGGGCATGCAACAAGCCGATCTTTTCTTGCCTGCTTTCTCTCTCTCTTTTTTATTTTTTAAATCAGACCTTTCTAAATTCAGCCTTTTTCAGGTGGGATAACAATATGCATAAACACAAACAAATAGATCCAATTTAGGGATTCTCTTTAGCATGAGGTGTAGTAAAATAACCCCGTAACATCAAATTCAGTAGGATGGTGCCATTCCACACAGGAGAAAATGAGACACACACCTGAGCTGGAAATAGTACATTAAAACCACAGAGAAGTCCAAGTGAGCCCTCTTATTAGGAACACATACATTCTTAGTTCCTAGTTCTGCTCCCATGGAAGCCAATAAGAGTTTAGTTATTGATTTCAGTGGAAACAAGATTAGCTATGATGCCAAAACCATGCAGCACGTTCAGAACGGCGTCTCCAGTGTGTCCTACTGTCCAGCTTCCAGTGTAAAGGTGGGCAAAAGACATAAAAACTCTTTACTAAATTGTTATTTTTAAGAACCTGAAAAAGGGTTTTATTCTTTATATTCTATTTTCGGTGATAGAACCGCCCCACAAAAAGCATCTGAGTCTTGGTTTACATTTGCCCTACTATCCTCTGTCTGGGTCTCTAATGGGGTTAGGAGGTGGTTTCACTGAGGGTTTAGAAACATACACGCACTCTCCCGCTGGTTATGTTTGATTTTAAATCCCTGGAGCTTCCCACTTTTTCTGCCCTTAAAATGATTGTGCTTGCTCCCTATGAAGACTGGATCCTCAATGCAACCAAGACAGGCAGCCATTTTAACTGATACAGCCACACACTAGAGAGTGCACAAAATTGGCATGAGTTCCACATTCCCACAGGTGAACAATGGTGTCACTCTCTAATACTCTCAATTCCACCCAGCCCAAGAAACAAGAGCTTTAAGTTTGCTCCAGCATTGCATGTTGACTGTCTTTTGAGCAAGGCATTCACCCAGAAAAAGGTTGCTTATCTTAACACTATGCCTACGAATCTCAGTGCATTTGCAGTTATTTTTTTAATCAGTTCTATTATCACATTATTGCTGCCTCACTATGCAAATATCCTAACCTGTTAATATGAATGAAGGAGTATTGTAATATACAAACAATTGTGTATAACACAAAACTGAATAAAACCAAAGGCTTAATAATTTACTGTGAAAGACATAATACATTTAAATAATCCAACACTAACACATTTGATTAAGAGGGACCCTTAATATTACAAATCTTAAAACGGTAAAGGTATTTATACGTTTTTGTGCAGCTAAACGTTACCTAGTCACTGTAGTCAGTGGACCAAGCTCAGAGTTGAGATACAGACACTTCTGAGCTCTAATCCTCTCTCCCTGTGTAGCCTTTTGGCAATTCTCTTCACTTCTCTATCTTGTCTACAAAACGGGATGTTTGTGAGGTTTAATTTGTTGCTATCTATACAGTGTATGTGTACAGCACTGGACAGGAGCTAGTTCTGCTAGTTTCTGAGGTGACTTCCATGTGGATTACCACATCGTACAAGATCCCAGGAAGAGATGACACAACCTTTGGCCAACTCACAGCTTGAACAAAATGTTTTGCCACTACAGCTGTTACTACATGTAGATAGTGGCAGGGAGCTAGAGTATTGTTCAGTTCTCAGAGGAGTGGATGCTGACGGTGAGGTGTGTGTTCTAGTTACTTGCAGAAAATGCTAGGCATTATCCACTGGAACAATGGCCTCCTGCAATGTCTGGGGCAAGTGGTAGAGAGTGTCAAGAGACACTTGCCAAGAAAGCTTGCTGAAAGGTGAGGCACTATATCATGGGATAGAGCTGGGACAGCCCTCTGAACTGATGCAGTTACAACATGTGACCTATCCACAGTGAGGAAAAAGCATCATTCTCAGCATTTGTCCACCCAGACCAGAGTCTTGCTCCTGAGTAGTACAATCATCAATCAAAGGGACCAATGCCTGTAAAGCTCCTGGAGCTGCATTTGTATGTGGACAGGACATTTTACTGGTGTTGCAAGTTCTGGGCATTACACTTTGTTGTTTGTAATGCTGTTCTGCCTAGGGTAGACAGGGCTTGAGAAACTGTATTTGGAAGCTTGCATTGGTTCCTCATTCAGCTTCTTAAGTAAAATTCAAATGGAAAGGAGCTCATCCATTTCTCAGCTGCTACCAAGCATTGATGGAACAGAAGCTTCCTTTGGAAGGAAGGGGAGGGCAGACAGAAGAAAGAGGACAAGGAGAGGAGGTGACTATTGTTGTTATGGTTACCCCATTAACATTTCCCCATTGGCCAGAGGGATATTTAATGATATTTTGATGATGAGGTCCCAGTCATGAACCACTGGACGTTTGTACATGGCTATGACAAACTCAGGAAGACCCAATTGTGACGCTATATGGAATATGTGGAACATTTGGTGATATTATTGATACCAATACTATAAAATTGCAAATAATCTGACCAGATATGCCCGGTAGGGTAGCTGCAAAAATGTTATTTGCCAAGTATGCTAATCTTGTTTATATGCTTATCACCTTTGTATTGTGAGTCATAGATATGTAGGGTATATCTCTATTTCCAAATGTGTGCTGTGTTTCTGTGTGACACCCTCAGACAGGTTGGCATCAGTTGCTCTGCATCCTATGCCAGCTCCTCTCTGCTCTTGCCCTAGCCTATTTGATGGCCCATTAAGGGTCATGAGCTATACAATGAACCCATTGAAAGGAGGCAGGGGATATGCTTATGAGCCAGCAAGGCATTTAAGGGTGCTGGACAGCTTTTCCATGCCATATTCTGTGAAGCTTGTGTTTGGGACACAGAAAGTACAGGCCGCATGGCAAAGGGAATATAAAGGGCAGTGGCATCTTCTTCATTTTGTCTTCATTTCTGCTTCTTACCTCTGGAGTAACTTTTTTCTACAAACTGAAGCGCTGAACAAAGGACTGAATGAACCACGTGGATGTGTTCCAGAGGGACTTTCAAGCCAGCAAACTTGCCAAGTGCTAAGAACCTGATATATGGACTTTGAAGTCTTATGTATGTATCTGAGTGCTTTACCATTTAACAATTCTCTTCTTGTTCTTTCTTTCTTTTATAATAAACCTTTAGTTTTAGATGCTAAAGGATTGGCTGGCAGCATGGTATTTTGGGTAAGATCCAAACTAATATTGACCTGGTAATGTAGCTGGCCGTCTGGGGTCAGAAGAACATTTTGTATAGTGAACAGAGTTTTTAAATAACTTCCTACTGTACTGGACTTATGTGCTGATTAGGAAACAGAGTGCTGGAATACAATAAGGGGAGACTGTATGATTTCTTTTTTAGCTTCTTGATAACAAGTGTGGGGGATCAGGAGCACAGTTTGTGACTGGTTGGTGAGTCTAACTTCAGCGTTAACCACCAGTTTTGGAAGCATCTGCTTTCCTTTTTGCAGTCTGCCCTGACCTTGGCGTTTTCAGTGAAAGCTACCCTAGGCACCCAAGGTCACACCAACCAAACTGAATCTGATTTTGGATAATCACAGCCCATACTTCTGCAACGGAATGCTAGATTATCCAGTTAATATCCACCTGGCTTTATATTGATACAAACACCAAGCAAAGGTGGACAATAAGCACCCAACCAGCATAATAGATGTGTGCAGCTCAGAAAGGGTCTACACTGTCATGTTAACTGTGACCCAAGTGGATCCTTGCCTTACCATACACATTTGATGATGGGTGATGCCATGTATGACAGAGCCATTAAGACCCCTTCATAAATATATGCATCTGTGGGCTACATCTTCATCAGGGGATCCATGAACCCGCTAACCTGAGCTGCTGCCCTGCCCACAGTACTCAAGATACAGACCTCAGACTTCTGCATCAGAAAATCTGTTCCAAAGACCCAATATCTTGGCCCTGTCTGGTAACTATGGCAGGTAAGATGAGGAAATTGTTAAGGCAGGTATATAACCCCGACAGGCAGATGATTGCACAATGCTCCCTGCCCACCTCCTGCTGCCAAGCATTGCTGCCTAAAGTTGCTCTGCATCCTGTGCCAGCTCCTCTCTGCCCTCCTAATGCACACTGCCTCTCTCCTTTGTGCTCAGTCTAAGGGAGGAGGTGGCAATACACATGGGGGAAGACAGCTCAAAACGACAGGGCAAGGCAGGAAGCAGTAGGTGTTTTGGCAGAGTAGACATAGGGCTAGTTTAGACTTATTTTAGACGAGAGTCCTGACCTGGCCTTGTCTTCCTAAGGCTGCCAACGCTCCCCCAACTTGTCTGCCCACCTGATCCCTTACCAAATGCTCAGTTCTTAAATTATCATCTCATTGGCTTTGTTCTTTAAAAAGCTTTGCAAAGCAGGAAGCACGGTTTAGTAGCACAACATACAAGCCTGAGGAGAGCCTATGCATGAGGCACATGTGGTTAAGAACCAGTGATCCAAAACCCCTATGCATCTGGTTCCTAACCCACAAGTGCACAGTACAACAAAAGGGCAGGGCTTATGCAGAGAATGGATGTATCTAAGGAGGCATGGGCTGATGTGTGCGGGTTATGGCATATGAGCGCTCTTATGCCTCACTCTTGATACAAGGCAGAAGTAAAGTGTTTTCTGTACAGCAGTGCTCAATTTATGCACGGTCATGATTCCCTGCATTTCCAGTCTTGTTCATTGCTTTTTAAGCTTATACATACCACACTTTGCAGTTGTCTGAGTAGGCCTAAGGTCTTTCAGTAAAATGTAGAAGTTTTTAATCTTATAGTTACCACTTGTACTGACAAGTTTCTTTTAGCAGTTAGTCCGAATCATTGCTACACTGCATCAGATCCATAGCCAGAAGACAAGCATATACAATCTCCACACTATAATTAAGCAATTGGCCATTATTTTTATTATCCCTGAGACTTTCTTTTCAGTTTCCATTCATGGTAATTTTCTCTATTTTGGGGATATTTGTTGGGCTCCTGACCCTTGTTTTCCCTTTAAGGTTTTTTTTTAATTATTATTATTATTTTATTATTATTACTATTATTATTTTTATGATTTGTATCACTGTAGCATCTAGGAGCCCTAGTAAAGGACCAGCTCCCCCACTGTGCCAGGTGTTGTACAAACAGACTAAAAAGACAGGCCCTCCCCCGTCCCCCTTTCCTTGTGTGTATCTCTGTGCCATTTTGCATTTTTTGTGACTTTCTCTTTCCCAATTGTTTATGATCATCCAGGTACTACTACTGCTCTTCCATATGATAAAGAAGGGGTGGTGATTTTGGTGAGGTGCATGCATGGGAGTCAGGGGATCTGGGCTGAGGCCAAAATTTTTTAATGTGGCCTTTGATTTTTGAGGGCCCAATTTCAGACACTCTAGCTTGACTTTTGGAGGTGCTAAGCACTGACTTCAGTTGGGACTCAACAAGGAACTCTGTTTGTAGCATTTTTTCCCTTGTTTTCCCTCCATTCTCAGGCAGCTGGGCCAATTCACACCCTTATTGGGAGCTGTTTGGTAAAGATAATATTCAAATACAGTAACTCCTCACTTAATGTTGTAGTTATGTTCCTGAAAAATGCGACTTTAAGCGAAACGATGTTAAGTGACTCCAATTTCCCCATAAGAATTAATGGAAATGAGGGGTTAGTTCCAAGGAAATTTTTTTCGCCAGACAAAAGAATATATATATATATATATATATATAACACCCACACACAGTATAAGTTTTAAACAAACAATTTAATACTGGTACACAGTGATGATGACTATGAAGCTTAGTTGAGGTGGAGAAGTCTGAGGGTGGGATATTTTCCAGGGAATGCCTTACTGCTAAATGAACTAGCAATTGACTGAGCCCTGAAGGGTTAACTCTCCCAACACTCTACAAGGCAGCAGGAAAGGAGGGCAGACAGAGACACACACCCTGTGTGTGAGAGAAAAAATGTGCATATCCCCTTTAAGTAACTGAACCCAGGCTTAAGTACACTGCCTTGTTAATTAAATCAGCTTGCTGAGACCTGAGAGAAGCTCCCTCCCTCCCTTGTGTGTCTCCCCTGCTTTATGGAAGATGGGGTAAGTGGGGTGCAAGAGCAGGAGTCAGTGGCGGATTAACAAATCTGCTGCCCCTAGGCCCTCAAAAAATTGCCGCCATCTGCCCCGGCGTCAGCTCACCTCTGCTCCCCCACGGCAAGCCTGGGAGGGAAGGGGGAGACGGGGAGTTGTGGCACACTCGGGGGATGGCGGAGGTGGAGTGATGGTGAGCTGGGGCAGGGAGCGGTTCCCTGCCCCCCCCCAAAGAGTTACTCCCCGTGCCCACCGGCCCCAGGTCACCTCCGCTATCCCCCGAGCGTGCCGCTACTCGCTTCTCCCTCCCTCCCAGTGCTTTCGCACGGCAAGCCTGGGAGGGAGGGGGGAGAAGGGGAGTTGTGGCGCACTCGGGAGATGGCAGCGGTGGAGTGGAGGTGAGATGGGGCGGGGAGCGGTTCCCAACCCCCACCAAGTTACTCCCTGCGCCCGCGGGCCCCAGCTCACTTCTTCTCCGCCTCCTCCAAGTGCCACTACTTGCTTCTCCCTCCCTCCCAGCCAGGGCTGGTACAAGGATGTTTCTCGCCCTAGGCGAAACTTCCACCTTGCGCCCCCCCACCGCCTGCTCCCCCGCCCTGAGGGGTGCCCCCCCACAATAGCTCCCCCCCTCCACCCTGAGGCGCCCCCTTGTGGCAGCTCCCCACCCTCTGCCCTGAGGCACCCCTCCCACCCAAGCTCACCCCTGCTCCGCGCACGAGCACCCCAAGCATGTCGTCGCTGCTTCACTTCTCTCAACTCCCAGGCTTGCAGTGCCGATCAGCTTAGGCGCTGCAAGCTTGGGAGGCAGGAGAAGTGAAGCAGCCACGGCGTGCTCGGGGAGGAGACGGGGCAGGGGTGAGCTGAGGTGGGGAGTTCCCCTGCGTGCTGTCCCCCCCACTTACTTGCTGCAGGCAGCCCTCCCCATGCTCTCCTGCCCCAGCTCCCTCCGCCTAAATGCCGGTGGCGACCGGGGCGGATGAAGATCCGGCCGCCGTGGTCGCTGCCAAAGAAAATGGCGCCCCCCAAATCCCAGTGGCGGTCGCCTAAATGGTTGCACCGGCCCTGCTCCCAGCGCTTTCGCATGGCAAGCCTGGGAGGGAGGTGGAAGGAGGGAAGCATGGCGTGCCTGGGGGAGGAGGCGGGCCGGGGATTTGGGGAAGGGCCGGAGTTGGGGAGGGGGTGTGAGCAAATTTGCCGCCCTAGGCCTAGGCCTTATTGGCCTAGGCGATAATACACTGCTGGCAGGGGGGAGGGGGAGACACCCTGACATTAGCCCCCTTCTTCCCCGCTCCCCCCATACAGCAAGCAGGAGTCTCTGGGAGCAGCTCCAAGGCAGAGGGCAGGAGCAGCACATGGCAGTGGGGGGAGGGGCAGCTGCTGCACAGGGAACTTAGGGGAGTGGGGAGCTGATGGGGGGCTGCTGATCCACCCTGGTTCCAACCACCCAAAAGCTAGCTGCAACGGGCTGCTCTTCCTGCAAGCAGCGGACAAAACAGGCATCTACCAAACAACATTAGAAGGGAGCATTTCACAACTTTAAACGAGCATGTTCCCTAATTGATCAGCAACTTAACATCGAAACAACGTTAACTGGGATGATTTTAAGTGAGGAGTTACTGTATTTATAAACAGGTGACAGCAAATTGCACACTACCATATAAGTCAGGCTCTGTGTGTCAAGCTCTCCTAACATCAAATAATTATTTCCAGCACTTCTAGATTATCATTATTACGTCTCAGAACCCATTGACAAAAGCAGCAGCAACACTAAGAGGCCTGACTAGGAAAATGTCAGTTTCACTCTCCACTCCAGGTCTTTGGATACATCTCTTCAGGGAAGCAATAGCGCCAGTTCAGGCCTTCCTGTGGCATCTTCATGCTGTGCATGAGACTTATTGAGGCAGCAGGGGAAATAACCCACAATCCTATGCCAAATTTAAGATCCTGGAGCACTTGATAATATGGTAACTTGGATAAAAATGACAAGGGACATCAATCCTTTGGTTTAGAGCCGAACCTGATTAACACAGGGCAAAGGAGGAAATTCTTCCCACCATGCTGTAATATTGCACAGCAAGGTGCATTAAGGTGTTTGTGAGGAGTGACTAGTGGATACACAATGCTGAACCAGGTGCCCTACTGCTCTGTTTTAGGCTGTTGGCCTTTCCTATACTTCTTCACCAGCGGCAAAATAACTCTTCTGACCTTAAAGTCTATGAGTCTATGACACTCTCTTGGGGCTCCATGTAGGAAGTAAAGCAGATGCATTTTTCTGATTACTATATTTGGATTTTGAACTAAAATGAGCCCTAAGGTAAACCCATTCCACATGAATGTAAGCAGAGGATCATTTTTCTACACCAAGCAGGGGATTTTGGAGTCACTTAGGCACCCGCTAGCAGTGATGTACTCCTCTGTCAGCCACCAAGACCACAGCAGCAAAAGGACCATTTATTGGATAAAGGTCCTGATCCACTTGATTTAATAGAGTCCCATCTTGACTCACAGTGATGTCACCATTGATGGTGACGGTGGCATGTACAAGGAGTTAGTCTCATGGCTTTTGGCCAGTTACCACATCCCTCCAGCCTAGCATGCCGTCACCACCAGCATCCCCTTCACCGCATGCAGCAGAAATGGGACCATGCACTACACTGAATAGCAGAAATGGGGCAACAGTCCATCTCCACCAACCCTCTTGTCCCCATTTATCCTAGAGCAGACTGGACTGCGTGCTCCATCTTATCAGCACTGGCTGCTCCTTGCCTCTCGGGGCCCCAGCATGCTCCACACTCCCCCTGCCCTCTGCTGCTCTGCTTTGTACTGCCTCCCCCACTCCTGGCTGGCTTACACTGCATTATTACCCCCTGTCCCCTACCCCCATAGCTGTACTGCATGGCTCTCTCCCCCTCTGCTGGCTGTGCACTGCCTCCTCTCTGCCCACCTCATCACTGCATAGGCTCTAGGACACCCCTACCCCAGTGTATCACTGCATTCTCCCCACTTCTTCTCTGCCCCATTCTCCCCTCCCCCAACACTGCATCGCCGCCGCCACTCAGAACCACATTGCATCCCCCCTTCACACTGCCCCCACACTGCAGCGCCCCTCCTCGCAAGCACTGCATTGCCCCGCCCCCTTGCTGACGCCCCGCCCCTTCACACTGCTCGCTTCCCTTCTCCCTCACTGTATCGCGCCGCCCCCCGGCTCTACACTGCATTCTCCGCCTCCCAGGCTGCACACGCTGCCCCCGCCCCCGGTCCGCCCCGCGTTGCCCCCCTGCCCCGGGCCGGGCACGGCCCCCCCGCCCGGCTCCCGGTGCCGCTCGGGAAGATGGCGCGGCACGTCCAGGTCAGTGCGCCGCGGGCCGGGCCGAGCCGAGCGGAGGAGCCGTTGGGAGCTGGCCTGGCGGTTGGAGCTGGTGTGGCGCGCTGGGTCGGCCTCGGAGATGGCCCCGGGGGCAGCGGGCCGGGCGTGGGGGGACGCTGGGGCGTGGGGCGGGTCCAGGCTGGGGATGGGGTGGGGGGTGCGTAAGGGGGGGTCGTTTGGGGGCAAAGGAGATCGCGGGGGTACCAGGGTGCGTCGTGGGTTGTGCCAGGGTGGGGAGGAGGATACTGGGGGGTGCTAGGGTGGGTCGTGGGAGGGGTACCAAAGGGGGTGCCAGGAGGGGCCATGGAGCGGTATTGGGGGTGCCAAGGTGTGTGTTGGGGAGGGGGTGTACTGAAGGGGTTGCCAGGGTGGGTCCTGGAGGTGTATTGGGGGTGCCAGGGTGGGTTACAGGGGGGGTGTACCAAAGGGGGTGCCAGGGTGGGTCAGGGAGAGATACTGGTGGATGCCAGGGTGGGTCGGAAAGGGTACAGGGGGTGCCAGGGTGGGTTGTGAAGGGATGTACTAAAGAGGGTGCCTGGGTGGGTTGGGGAGAGATACCAGGGGCTGCCAGGGTAGATCAGGAAGGGGTCCTTGGGCGTGCCAGGGTGGGCTGGGGAAGGGTACCAAAGGTGTGGGTTGGTGGGCACTGGAGGTGGGGGGGAGGGGGTTTGCTGAAACGAGGGTGCCTGGAAGGCTGCAGAAAGCTGGAGGGACAGTGCCATAATCTACAGGGGGAATAATACTGGCACAGTGCTAGTGCCTGTGTGTGTGAAAGGGGGACTGATGTAGCAAGATAACCAGTGCAAAGGTACTCACAGGGCATAAATGATACAGGGAGCAGGGATAGAGCTGTGCAGAAAATTTGTGTGCAGAATTTCTCTTAGCAGAAAATTTGACATGGGAAAAAATCAGAACAAAAAGTTGTCCATTAAAATTTCCTAGAGAGGGACATTCATTTCCCACACATCTCTACTCCTGCTTCAGCTCGCTGGGTCATTTATAGTTAGTTGGTGCCTTTGCACCTCTGGCTCCTTTGCATTGGCTGTCTTGCTGTGTCTCCTGAAGCATTGCTGCAGCTATTGCAAACCAGATTGGGGGGCATTTGGGAAATACAGACATCAGTTGCACTTGACCACGTGGGTTGGTATTGTATTAGGAAAGGGTTATGCCAATCCCACTTCTGCTTGGAGGGGCAGCGTGTTTCCTATGTCTGCTCTCTATAATCTGTCATTGGTTTTCCCCACAGTAATGGTGTTATTAAAAACAAAAACAAAAAACACTGTGGAAAATACCTGTATTAGATCATTCACTTTAGTTTCTTGCAGCACAGAATCCTGCCCTTCAGTGTGTCCTATTTATTAACTCAGTGTGCTTTTTGAAACATCATGCAACAAACACAATACATTTATTAAATAACAAGTTCCTGCATATTGACAGAATTCCAAGCTAGTCCCTGCCTACCAGCGTTCATCTTTCCTACAGTTTTCCTCAAGCAAAAACCTGTCTGATAAGGTATGTCTACATGTATGACGGTGTGTAAATTACAGGCACTACAGGAGCTTCTGGAGCCTTTCCCGTCTGGAGCCTTTCACTGTGGCCAGAAAAGGCTCTGGCAGGGTGAAGCAGTGGGACACTACATTGCTAAAAAGAGCAGTATAGACATGGGAGGCACTGCGTGAGCATGTAGTGAGCCATGTATGGTATAAACCTTAGAGATTCTGGTGTGTAAAGCACTCTACTTGTCTAAGCCATGCCTCACCATCTACACTGCTATTTATACCCATGCTAGCTGGAAGTGCTGTGTCTGAACTCTGCACACCATCCTAAGTATGGCTGTACCTATAGATATGCCTTGCAGAGTGCCTCGAAGGGCAGTAGGCCCCATCTTGGATAGACCAACTCATTTAAGGCTAGATTATTTTCCTGTTCTGACTATTGTCTAGTGTTTTGTCCAGTGTAGTTTTTAAAACCAGATGTGATGTGTCTTCCCTCATTTTCCTTGGGCAGTTACTCCACAGCCTAATATGTGTCATTAGCACGAGGTTTACCCGGGTATTCAGCCTAAATATTTTCTGATTTAATTTCAGCCTGCTATTCTTAATTGTACTCTGATATACTGTACCAGATAATTCCTCTTCATCCTTGGTGCTCACATTCAGCTATTTGAAATCTGTAAATCATCGCTTAGTCAAGCTATAAATATTTAGTTCTTTTAATCTGTGATCATAAATAATTTGTTTCAGGGACCTGATAACTTTTATTACTTTACTCTCGACTTACCCAAATTTATCAGTACTTTATCAGGTATTTAATCAGGGCTGAATGTAGAATTCCAGATGTGATATGAAGATGGTCAATAACCTTGTTCATGACATGGTACCTGAGTAGATGCTTCCTAAAATTGTGTTGACCTTTTGGAGCACAACCATACTGCATAGTAGACTCATGTCTCCTTTTCCAGTCACTATCGCTTTTAGGTCTCTTTCATTACTTTGGCGTCCCTGTTTGTCCCTCTTAGTCTCAGTGTGTATTTTGGATTATTCCCCCCCCCCCCCCCCCGATGTATTTGCTTGCATTTTTCCAAGTTTCATTTTCATTTTAAGCTGAACAGGAGTGGTTCACTTAATTTTGCAACCGGGATTGTTCTGTTAGTTACTTTTTTTCCTATAAAGTTCAGAGAGTGATTTCTCTTTCAGCTTCAGCATCCCCTAGATGTACAAATTATCTGTCTAAAAAAAAAAATTGTGGTTGTTTCCACAAGTTTTTAGTGTGCAAACTATATATGGCCATTTTTTTTAACCTGAAAGTTGAAGGTTGTATTATATAAATTCAGAGGTAGCCAATCAAATCCAGTGAAGGTTTCAATGGCTACCTTTTGAAATAAAAAGTGATTCTTTATACTTATTAGAAATGTATTCTGATAATTACTGTCTCCCTTTCCTTGATAGAATCGCTGGGAAATTACATATTGTGGTTAATTAAACCAAATTTAATTAGACAGAGAGTCTGTTAGCGGTTTGTCTTTAAAATTTTCTTGGACTATCATATAGCTGAGTTTTGATGGTTGTAAATTCAATCCTTTTATTTAAAATAAAAAACAAAGCTTTAAGCATTGATTTATAGGTGAAAGTATGGAGGAAGAGGTGCAAAGGCAGCTGACTTCAGGTTCTCCATTCTAAACAAGGCCTGTCAAATATTAGATTAGGCCTATTAGAATTTCCCTGGCTGCTTCTTTCTAGGTTACACTCAGGGCTTGAAATATTTACCAGATGCCTTCTAATAGAAGGACTAGGTCTACTAACTCGTAGCTGATGAGAAGATGATAATGCCTACCAGCCAGCCAGTGAGATCCTATTAAAAAGTCATGTTCCTACCCTCAGCTTCTGGGAAGTCAAAGGATGTTGGGATTTCTATTGGTATACTATCCCTGAACCTTGTTCAGGGAGCTTCATCTTTCATATTCTCTAGCTAGTTAGGTCTCTAATAAATCTCAATTCTCTGGCTGATGGACTGTAGAAAGGATCCTTTCTCTCTCTCCTCCCCACCTACCTGAAAACCTTCTTTGAGCGTTGTGAGATGGATAGATATTTTTGCTATTTTGCCTGTCCTCTAGCCTTTGAACTTTGGGGGTCTCCTCCCTATGAGTAACTGCATTGTCTGCCTCTGCTGATCCAAGTTTTTCCAAGCAGCAATATAGTGACAAGAATCATGTCAATTTCATTTTAATTTTTTCCCACAGGTTGAATAACACCAGTGAAACTGAGTAGTCTTGTCAATTTCTCCTTGCTGTTGCTTGGAACCATATGAGCTATTGGTGTGCAGACTCAGGAGACAGAACTGCATTTCACCTATTCTGAAGGATATCTTTGTAACCAGAAATGAAAACTTCTCTGTCAGAGAAACTAATGGCTTTTTGCCAGGGAAAACTTCCCATTCTTTATTCTCCTAATTTATTTCATTGTTCCCTCCCTTGTTTTGCTCCTTTGTTCTTCCCTTGTTTGTCTTGTTCCAATTAATCTCAGTGCTAACCTTCTGGATAGTGAAGAGGCAGTAATAGTTTTTTTGGGGACTAGCAATTAGAGGGTATTCTAGAAGGAGCCACTCTATACCTAGAGATCAAGGTCCAGATCCTAAACGGTATGTAGGTGCTTAACTCCCATTGAAATCAGTGAGAGTCAGGCACCTAAATGCCTTTGAGCATCTGAGCCCAGAGGCCTCACCTTTGTAATCCTCTTAGTTGCTTTCTCTCCAAGATTTAACTTGAATTCTGTGCCTACATTTTTGTAATCCTGCCATTACACCTCTACCTAGATATAACGCTGTCCTCGGGAGCCAAAAAATCTTACCTTGTTACAGGTGAAACCGCATTATATCGAACTTGCTTTGATCCACCGGAGTGCACAGCTCTGCCCCCCATGAGCACTGCTTTACTGCGTTATATCCAAATTCGTGTTATATCGGGTCGCGTTATATCGGGGCAGAGGTGTATTTATCGATATTCTGAATAATGTGATTTGACATTGTTGGAAATTCTGCCTCTGGAAAGTTGTACTTATAGGAGGGAAGTGGCAGTGGCCACTGGTTTACATTTTCAAATTCTGTGATGACTTTCCCTGAAGTCTTCTCTGCAGCCGCTTTTACTATTGGAGTAAAAAATCCCCAAAACGCTTGATGGCATCCTCTGTATTTGAAAATGGGCATAAATAACAAGCACTCACCTAGTCCTGGATTAAATACTTTGGTGTTAAGGAAACATGAAGTTTGCCTCATTTGTGCCAGCAGCTGTATTAGTGGATGGGCTGGCATTTTCCCCCCTGAGGCTCTTTAAAGCAGCTAGTATTGTACAATGATCTTCTTACAATTAATATTTCAAAAGTGCAGCACAAACAATAGCTTGGAGGGTGCATTTTTGCTTCATTTGAATTCTTTGTAAACAGATTGCTGTAGTTTCTTCAGCGTTTGCTCTCAGGCTTCAGCCTGTCAAGAAATTTTTAAAATCGTTTCTAGTCCTTTGAGGATACGACTTTCTTTTTTGCTGCTGAATGATCAGGACATGCATACTTAAAAATTCATTCTAATTTTAGAGTTACGGTATTATCAGTACTAGTGAATTTCCTGTACTTAAAATGGGGACTATCTCTAAAGCCATTAATATTGTAACATGGAATATCATTTTACTCCTTGAATTGTCCTGGTGATTTCAGTAGGTGTAGCTGAGGAGTAGGATATCTCAGTGTGAGTAAGGGCTGGTATACACTAGGATCTTATAACTATATAGCTACATCTCTCAGCGATGTGAAAAATCCGCGCTCCTGAGAGACATATCTATACTGACCTAACTCCGGGTGCAGATAGCACTGGGTGGGTGGAAGAAGGAGCCCCTTGTGGAGGTGGATTACCTATGCTGACAGGAGAATCTACACTAAAATGCCGCAGCTGTGCTCCTGTAGGGTTTTAAGTGTAGACATATGCTAAGAGGGTAATGTGGCCCTGTACTTACCCAGGCTAAACTTTATTAAAAGACAGCATTCTAAGAACGTAACTTTTCGCCTTGAACAACCTGAGCCTTTGTATCCTTCCTTAGATTTGCACACTTGCCCCTCCCTACCTGAAAGTGGAGAAAAATGCTAGCTAGATTTTTTTTTTTTTGTGCCGAGTCCTTGTTTAGCTGTGGATGCTTTTGTTTGGAAGCAGGCTTAGTTGTCTGCATCTTGAATTGAGGGTTTATTTTTTTAAGTGAGGAATCATGAGTGTTATTTTGTGCAAGATCATGCTACTGGTTAACAAAGGAATGTCTCCTGAAAGTGCTTTCCCAGGGAATATACCGTATATACTTGATCATAAGCCGTTTCAGTTATAAGCCGACCCCCCCCCCCAAGATGGATAAGTAAAAATGGAAATTTTTTATAATCCATTCATAAGCCGACCCTATAATTCAGGGGTCAGCAAACTTTGGCTCCCCGGGCCATCAGGATAAGCTGTTGGTGGGCCGAGACGGTTTGTTTACCTTGAGTGTCCGCAGGCACGGAGGTAAACCCAAGTAAACAAAGTGTCCCGGCGCGCCAGCTGCTTACCCTAACGGGCCAGGACAGCAACTGGTGGGGAAATATTTTGGGGGGGAGAAGCTGGGAGTCAGGGGAGTAACCCCTGTGACTACCCCCCACATGACCCCACTCCTAGCCCGGGACCCCCACACACTCCCCATCTCATCCCTTCCCACCTTATCTGGGGAGATCCAGTGGAGGATATCTCTGACCTGGCTGGAGCTGCTCCAGACTGGGCAGCGTGGCCGCAGCATGTTCCAGCGGGCTGGGATGGGTGTCACGGCTGCAGCGTGCTCCGGTGCCTGGGCGGCTGGCCACAGCCTGCTCTGGGGGGTGGGGCCGAGCGACCCGGCTGCAGCCTGCCAGCCCTGGAGCTGGAGCTGCAGCTGCTTTGGAGGCTGGCGGGAGAGCAGCATGGCCAGAAGCAGAGCTACTCTGGCCCCGCCTCTTCCATTGTGGCTGTGCTGCCTCTCCTTGCTCCCTCTGTTGGGGGATGGGGCTGTATCCCACCTCTTCCTCTCTATACCCATTCATAAGACGACCCCCTTCTCTGGTGCTTCCCTTTTTTACTAAAAATATTTGGTTTATGAGTGAGTATATACGGTAATCTCTTAACTGTCTCCTATATCTGGAGCAGTCCCAATGGGCCACGCTGAAAGAAAACTAGACCGAATTTTTCTCAGTGCATCATTTGTGAGAAGCACCACTGTTAACTGTAATTAAGTTAAAGGTTTTAGTAAAATTGCTAATTCTGGAGACACTTGGCTGAATAGTAACATTGTTGGGAGATCAAAGTCAGGGAATGTAAATGTAAGATAGGAACTATTCTAATCCTGATAGCATAAGATCTATTTGAAACTGATGAGAAAAAGCTCCTCATCATCCAGAATGAATAGTACCAAACAGGGCCGGCTCCAGACCCCAGCGCGCCAAGCACGCGCTTGGGGCGGCATTTTGCCGGCAGGGCGGCAGGCGGCTCCGGCGGACCTTCCGCAGTCATGCCTGCGGGAGGTCCACCGGAGCCACGCGACCAGCGGACCTCCCGCAGGCATGACTGCGGAGGATCCGCTGGTCCCGCGGCTCAGGTAGACCTCCGGCAGGCATGCCTGCGGAAGCTCCACCGGAGCCGCGGGACCAGCGGACCCTCCGCAGGCACGTCTGCAAAAGGTCCCCCGGAGCTGCGGGACCGGCGACTGGCAGCGCGCACCCTGCGGCATGCCGCCCTGCTTGGGGCGGCCAGATTCCTAGAGCCGCCCCTGGTACCAAGGTAGCTAATATATAATTAGTTATTATGATTTATTTGTTTTTAATAATTGCATTAAATGCAGATTGCTTGCATTGATTAAGAACATAAGAATGGCCATATTGGGTCAGACCAATGGTCCATCTAGCCCAATATCCTGTCTTCCGACAGTGGCTGATGCCAGCTGCTTCAGAAGGGAAGCAACAGAACGGAGTAGCTATCGAGTGATCCATCCTCCTGTCATCTGCTCCCAGTTTCTGCCTGTCAGAGGCTTAGGGACACCCAGAGCATGGGGTTGACCATCTTGGGTAATAGCCATTGTTGGACCTACCCTTCATGAACTTATCCAATTCTTCTTTGAACTCAGTTATACTGTTGGCCCGCAACATCCCCTAACAACGGGTTGCACAGGTTGACTGTGCGTTATGTGAAGAAGTACTTCCTCATGTTTGTTTTAAACCTGATGCCTGTTGCTTTCACTGGGAGATGCCCGGTTCTTGTGTTATATGAAGGGGTAAATAACACTTCCTTATTTGCTTTCTCCAAACCATTAATGATTTTCTAGACCTTTGTCATAGCCCCCCTTAGATGTCTCTTTTCTATGCTAAATAGTCCCAGTCTTTTTAATCTCTCCTTGTATGGAAGCTATTTCATACCCCTAATTGTTTTTGTTGCCCTTCTCTGAACTTTTTCCAGTTCTAGTATATCTTATTTGAGATGGGGTGACCAGAACTGTGCATAGTATTCAAGGTGTGGGCATACTATAGCTTTATATAGTGGCATTATATTTTTTGTCTTCCTATATTTCCCTTTCCTATTGGTTCCTAACATCGTTAGCTTTTTTGACTTCTGCTGCACGTTGAGCAGATGTTTTCAGAGAACTATCTGCAGTGACTCCAAGATCTCTGTCTTGAGTGGTAACAGCTAATTTAGACCCCATCATTTTGTATGTATAGTTGGGATTTTTTTTTTAATGTGCATTATTTTGCATTTATCAACATTGAATTTCATCTGCGCAGTCACGTGAGATTCTATTGTAACTCTTCTCAGTCAGTTTTGTATTTAACTACCTTGAGTAATTTTGTATCGTCTGCAAATTTTTCCATCTTACTGTGCATCCCTTTTTCCAGATCATTTATGAGTATGTTGAACAGCACTGGTCCCAGTACAGATCCTTGACGGACCTGCTATTTTCCTCTCCCCACTGTGAAAACTGGAAATTTGTTCATACCCTTTGTTTCCTGTCTTTTAACCAGTTACTGGTCCGTAAGAGGACCTTCCCTCTTAGCCCATGACTGCTTACTTTGCTTAAGAACTGTTGTTAAGGAATCTTGTTAAAGGCTTTCTGAAAGTCTAAGTACACTATATCCGCTGGATCATCCTTGTTCACATGTTTGTTGACAGTCTCAAAGAATTCTAATAGTCATGATTTCCCTTTACCAAAGCCTCGTTGACTCTTCTCCAACATATTCTGTTCATCTTTGTATTTAGTGCTACTGGGTGCGTAAATTCTTTCACAGGAAATCATATAATTATGTTCAATTCCAATTCTTGTCATTAGTTTGGATGAGAAACTGATGTACAGACTACTGACCTATGCATGCAGATTTGTTCCCAAGAATTTTGCACACGCATTGACTTTTACATAACTATAGAAAGAAATCCTGGAGATGATCTATGGTTTATCTCCTGCTGTTCCCCAGAGTTGCATGGATAGAGGTTATGATTCAGAAATAATGGGACAGAGGAGACTCAGACAGTGGACTATGTAGTTCACGTGTATTAAGTGTCTGAATGATGGTGGGTTAATGCCAGTCTTTGCCACTAAAACTTTAACTCAACAAAAATGTTGACCTTAGCTCCTCTGCTACCACTTCTTCTTTTTTAAAGGATTTCAGATTTATCCTCAACCCAATTTTTTAGTGGCAGTGACTGTTGCCCATATTGGAGGATGCCTAAAGCGAAGTCCAAGTTTATTAAGGAAGATTTTTTAGGCCATGTTTCTAGGAGAATAGAGATACTAGCAGTGAAACAGCTTCCGCTTCCTCTGGTGGGATGGTCCAGAGTTTGATACTTAGAGAGACAATATCAGAATATCTGGGGGGAAATGATTCATTGTGCAGTTCCAAGTACATAGTTTAGAGGCTGCTAATATCAGAAAAATAATACTTGATGATTAAAGGAGCAACTTCAGCATGCAGAGATTAGTTTGCAGGTCTTAATTTCAAGGTCATCTTCAGTGCTCGTATACTTGCCTTTTATTTTTGTACAAGGGTGGTGAGTCCTCTCTAGTGGAGAAGGGACTTCTGTAAGGTCTCGTGTGCAATGTAAAGTGTAGGAGAGACTAAAATGACCTTTCTGTGAAAGAGCTGGACTCTGAAATGCTGAAACATTCCAGACATGATCTCCGGAGTCGCTATGGCCAGTCCCCAGGGTGCTGTTTTGTTTGCTTTTGAGTTGAGATATCCTGCAATGGGAGTTCAGTGAGTGAAAGAAAAAAACAGCTAAAATAGAAGGGAGGGATTGGACTGAATTGTAGCTCATCATGAGCTCTAAGGAAGAAGATTGAAGAGAAGTGACCCAATATACCATGGAGTGTTTCAGGAGATGCAGATCCATAAGCATGGATCTTGCTTGAAGATCTATTGTGTCAATAACTGTTGGAGGGTAAAGTGAATATAAACAACTGTTGGTGAGCGAGTGTTGGGCAGAAGAGAGTTTAATTCCTTTGAGTTAGTGTCTTGTTTGAGAGTTAGTGTACATATGTTGTTGTTTTGTCAGGGTCTTATTTTCATTCATTAGTTTATATTTATAGAGGAATAAATAAATCTTCCCTTTTTATGTGACCCAAGGAGTGAGTTGCTCTAGGGGGGCCACGGCTGGGATCGGGTGGGGGGGTGTCTGGGCTCTGGGGGGGAGACGGTGTTAGTATCTGGGCAAGGGGGGCCCTGTGGTTGGGCTTGTGGGGGAGAGGGTGCAGGTATTTCGGATGGGGCCAACACATTCAGTTTGATAGTTTCAAAGCCACTTAAGAGATCTGGATGCTCAGTTCCCATCGATGGGAGCTGGTAGTCCAAATCCCTTTATGGTAAATTTACCCAGAAAATGCAGGTGTGATTGTAGCATGGATAGGCATACCCATGGGCCAACAACCCGAGTATATATCCAGGTCCCCTGCAGGCTTGTACTGGGACAGCCAGCCCACTTTGAACCCTGTGCCACCACGTCTTCACTACTGTTGTTACCTGAGCTAGTAAGAGTAAAGGTAGGGTGGATATGTTTACCCGTGCTACACTCACACCTTTATTTGCAGTGTAGATGTCCTCTTAGACAGTTTTGAAAATCTCAGCCTGAAAAATTTCTGTTTTAGTCACTAAAACCTACTAACAGAGGCACTTGTTCACCCTTCTCATGATAATGGGGGGGAGGAAGTATTTTAATTTCTCATTAGAATAGTAACTCAAAGTAATTGCTAACTGTACCAACCCCACTTTGTTCTAAAACAAGTGTCAAGTATGAAATGACCGATGGACTTTTTGTAGACTTGCACCTCAGTCTTGCAAAGTCTTAGGACCATGCTTAACATAAAGCATATGGATAGACTCAGTGACTTTCTATTGGTCTTACATAGATTTCTCTCTGGTCTTCAATCTTCATTTGGCTTCCTCTTAAACAGTGTCTTGTTCATTCTTTCTCTTTTCCTCCTGTGTTGCATTATCTCTCTCTAAAAAGTACCTCATGTTATAGCTGCTTTTAGCATTTAGTACTTTCTTCATTGTGCTTTCAAATATTGATTCTTCAGTCAATAGGTTACAACATTTTTGTGCTATTATCAGATATGCTCAGTAAGTCAACTGTTGATTTAAAGCTTATCTTTGCAATGTTTGGAACTTAGAGCTAATGTTAGAGAGCAAACTTTTTTTAAAATACATGTTAAATTTGGATTCTTTTTATTAACTTTACCAGAACTGTTGTTTCTGTTCTAAATTTCAAATTAGGAGTAGTCCATGATAAAAGAATTGTGTTCTGTCACTTAATTTTAATCACTGGTATAATGTCTTCTGTTTTAGTACTGAGGAATATAACATCTGTTTGTCTCTCTTCCACATATATTTTACTGGAGTTCTGTGCCACTCTTACTGCTGTGGGAATTGGGAGGGAAAGAAGCTACAGGGTTTGATTGCACTTTTCTGGAAAGCTGGGCATAGGTAGCATTTCATGCTATGGTAGTGGATATATGTCGGTGTCTGTAAATAGCCAGTACTGTGAATCTTAAGGAAGGCTTCCACAGGTACAAGGCATATTTGAAGGTTTCAGTATTGTTCTTTCTTAACAGAGTTTGGCAGAGCTAGAAGTACTATGTAACCAGCTCTATGAGGGGACTGATCTAGCACAGCGGATGCAAGCAGAGAAGGTGCTCTTGGAGCTTATTGACAGCCCTGAATGTCTCAGCCAGTGTCAACTTTTACTAGAACAAGGAACAGTAAGTACCCGGGAGAAGTGTAATGTCTGACAATGTAAACATGCATTTATCATGAGATCCACATTAGAGGTTCAGGTAATATTAGTGAAAACGCAATACATGTGAGATGCTCATCTCTTATAACAAATTGAGTTTTTCCTTCATAGATAAAATTCCAGCAAATCTGTCTACACACATCAATTGGTATTAGAGGGTGGGCTTTGTGGGACTGAAAGTACCTAGCATTAGAAAACAGATGGCCAGAAACAGGGGGAAAACCTAACTATGGGGAAAAATAGATATAAATGTTAAATGTTGGTCTAATACTTGCAAAAGGTAGGAACCTCATACTTATGGGGCTTTATGCCACCCATTGCTCAGTATTGCTCCTCAACATGATTTGCTCCAACACGTTTACAGCTAAGTCCCCTGTGCTCTTGCTCCTCCAAGTTACAATGGGACAGGGTAAGTATGGTGTGAAAAGCCTTAAACTATATTTTCTTGTTGTCTTAGTTTAAACCAGTCTCTTAGCATTATTTCAGTTTTCTTTTTAGAGTACGAGGAGTCTGGTGGCACCTTAAAGAGTAACAGATTTATTTGGGCATAAGCTTTCATAGGTAAAAAAACAGTTCTTTGGATGCATGGAGAAATGGTTTTTTTTTTGTTTTTTTTTTACCAACGAAAGCTTATGCTCAAATAAATCTGTTAGTCTTTAAGGTGTCACTGGACTCCTCGTTGTTTTTGTGTATACAGACTAACACGGCTACCCCTCTGATTTTTAGAGTATTATGTGTTTTTTGTACTGATATTTTACATACAGATATTTTGTCAGATTTAAAAGGTGGTGGGGGAACCAACCCTGAGTTAAACCATCAGTCCTGCATAATCATTACTGGTTTTTGGAACCATTATGATTTCAGATGACATGCCTAAGACGTGTCCATTATCTGGAAATCATTGATATAGCTGGTAATGCCTTGGAAGAACCTGACAAATCTATTATGTTAATGGATGCATAAGGAGTTGTTAATTCTGTTTATCATTATGATACAGTTAGGTTATTGCAATAGATGTTGCAAAATGCATTCTTAATGGGGGGAAAATGAAAATATTCAAAGTTAGTATAGCACATTGGCCTGATCCTGTAATCCATACTCCTGAGTAAGGATTACTTATGTGAGGAGTCCCATTCATATGTGGTTGCAGCTGTGGTCTCGTTCATTGAACAACGATCTGGTGAATCGAGTGTTGGAGTCAGGACACCTACTACTTTCCATTTCCAGGTCTGCTACTGACTTTCTTTGACCTTTAGCAAGTCAGTTATCTTCTCTCTGCTTCAATTATCCTCTCTATAAATTGTTATATAAATGTTTACTCAGCTTTGTAAAGTGCTTAGAGATCCTTGGATAAAAGGTGCAAAATATTATTGTTAGGAAAAGACTCAATTATTGCCTGTCTTCAGTAAGACTCTGTTGTTCAGGATGTAAGAAATGCAAGCATAAATATTGTTCTCTTCAATTTTCTGTGCATAGTAATTGCATTACAATCATTAGAATTCCATAATAGTATCAAGTGTAACAAATATAGGTCCTGGTCATGCAAAGATTTACACATGTACTTAACTGTAAATGTGTATATAAGTCTTTCCAGGATTGGGGTCATAATGTGAACAAATGTAACAATTCAGTTGAGCTACAGAATTGTTGTAATAAAGATACAGAAAATTAAGAATTCTATTAAATTTCCTTTTTCTGTGTGTGTATGATTCTCTTGAGATTATGTGTAAGACTGATTTAATATGTGGTACATTTTCTCATAGGGTAGGTTAATAGCTTCTATGATCTAATAAGTTTTTTCCATGTATAATAATTATCAACCGATGTCAAAATGGTGCTCAACAGCTTTGTTGTTAAGGTGTAGTTTCCATTTGTGTTATTGTGGAAGCAGGGTAGTGGTTCCATAGCTAAGATTATAGTTTGCTAAGGCTTATACTTGAAGCAGGAATTAAATCTCTTACATGCATAAAGAATATAATGTATCCAACTATAGCACTTTTTCCTCAGTAATGAATTTTCTGAGAATTTTCAAGTAAATCTGTTAATTAGTTTGTTACAGTCATTTTAAAATGGCACATCTAATTTGTTTTTGAAAATTTATAGCAAGTAAATTTCTTAACTCTAACGTGTTTGATTTACATTATGTACATATGCATATAAAACAATGTCTGCCTTTACTAAACCAATACTAAGCCAGGGCCGCCCAGAGGATTCCGGGGGCCCGGGGTCTTCGGCGGCGGGGGGCCCTTCCGTTCCTGGACCCGCCGCCGAAGTGCCCCGAAGACCCGCAGTGGGGGCCCCTCCGCCGCCGAATTACCGCCGAAGCGGGACCCGCCACCGAAGCGCAGCCCGGTCTTCGGCGGTAATTCGGCGGAGGGGGGCCCCCGCCGCGGGTCTGCGGGGCACTTCGGCGGCGGGTCCCAGAACGGAAGGGCCCCCCGCCGCTGAATTACCGCCGAAGACCGAGCTGAACTTCGGCGGCGGGTCCTGTTCCGTCTTCGGCGGTAATTCGCCAGCGGGGTCCCGAAAAACTCTGGTGGGGGCCCCCGTGGGGCTCGGGGCCTGGGGCAAATTGCCCCTCTTGCCCCCCCTCTGGGCGGCCCTGTACTAAGCACAAATATTTTTCAGATGTAATGTGTATTGTTTAATTGGTCTGAGATTATTAAAAATCATAGTGTATAATTCTAGTGGAAGTGTGTGGGGTAGCCCAGCCCATAAAGCTAGCTTTAGCATTTTTTTTACTTAGCAGTAATGCAAGGAAGCCTCCACTCCTGTATCCTGTAAGACAGTGGCTCTCAGCCTTTCTAGACTACTGTACCCCTTTTAAGAGTCTCATTTGTCTGATGTACCCTAAGCATGGGCAGCGGATACCATAGGCTGGGGGGAGGCTGTTCCTCCCAAATAGCCAGGCATGGCCCCACCCACGCTCTGTCCCCAGCTTCCGCTTGGCGCGGCTGCTCCAATTTTCTTTGTGGGGTGGCCCCAGCTCTGGCCCTCCTCATGCTCCGGGGCTAGGCAGGCTGGGGCTGCATTTCCTGCCCTCCCGCTGTTCTGGGGCTGGGGGGCTCCTTCCCACTGCTCTGGGGTGGGGGAGCTGCAGCCACATCACCCGCCCTTCCGCTGCTCTGGGGCTGAAATTTTAGTTTGTACTGACTTTGCTAGTGCTTTTTATATAGCCTGTTGTAAAATTAGGCAAGTATCTAGATGAGTTGATGTACCACTTGGAAGATCTCTGCATACGCATACCCCTGGTTGAGAACCACTGCTGTAAGGCATCGGCTTACGCAGGTAGCATAAGGCTTGAGGCCTATGAACTTGGGCACAGATAAATGGCCCAATAGTCACCCCTAAGTTTTGGGGAACTGGGAATAGAGTGTTTAAGAGGGAAGTTTGTACATAACATTAGGCAACTGCAGGAATATTAAACTGATACTAGGCTTGGATATTTTAGTATAGAATCGTTGGCAAATACTTAACTACGAATTTACTTTGACAACAAATTGACGTATATGGTAATAAGTTGAAATTATTAATATACTAACCTCTAGGATAAGGGCACCCCAAAATTAGTAGGGTAAAGAAACACAAATAAGAAAAAGGGGAGAAATCCCTACTGAATATGCATTAGGCACAGTGGCATCAGCGTAACAGATTATAAAAGCCTGTATGCTTGGGAAGAGAGAGATGTATGTACCTCTTGGTGCCAGGATGATAGTGATAGTTATGAGGAAGATAATGGCTAATATTTCAGGTTGTTCTGCAAGGGATGGTGTGAGTATATGGGTTTTCAAATATACATTCTTTATTATTTCTGTCTACCTTGCTGGGTTAGACTATTGGTGACTTTGCTAACCGTATTATTAAACTATTACAAATATAGAAGTGTGAGTGTTGTAACCATGCACACTGGGGTTCCCAACTGACTAGTAATTTTGATAAAACTGAGGTTGATCTTGAGACAAGAATCCATCAAACCTCAGAGTGTTGACTGGAAATTCCTAAGTAAGCAATATAATTAATACACAATCCACAGATCAGGCAACAGTGGTTTGAAAGGGTAAAAATTCAAGTATGTAATTAATTTCGTTGGCCAGATTCTGAACCCCAACTCAGCAGCACAAGGCAAGTGTAAAGCTACACTGGAGGGACAGCTGGGGACATAACCAACAGAGGTAGTGCACAGGGGATGGAAGGGCTAGGAAGGGACCATCCCAGAGGTGGCGGTAGACAGGTGCAGATTGCTCTTTTTGATCCGGGGCTGGTGCAGTGCTTACTGTGAGGCCACTGGAACCTTAAAGCAGCCCTACGGCTGTTTTGGCTTCCAACAGGCCCAAGATCAAGGGAGTAAAAACGTGGGTTAGAGCCATGCTTTTCCCACAACACTTTTGTGTAAACAGCTGATAATCTGGCCGTGGTGGTTTTGTTTTTTTTATTATTATTTTTTTTTTACTACTGTATCATATGGAAGTCCTAAGAATGCAGTTTTAAAATGATGTTTGTGATTAAACTATTAAGTATTGTAGTGCTGGAAGGTTGATGTTAAAATTGTGCATTACAGTGTGATCTTCAGTTCTTTCATGTGTGCATTTAGGGTGACAGTATTGTTGAATTGAAAGTGAGTGTGCTAGAAGGGGTTGGTATAATGGAGTGACACAATGGAAGTGAGCTAATACTTGAAGGACTAGCATTTTGTTAGGCGTGAATATTGCCTTTTTGTGTTTATGCAGTTGTGAAGCAATACCCTTGAGAAAATGACAGAGTGTAAGTGTTGTAATAACAGTTTTGAACCTTGAGTTTTGCCAGAGTCATCTTTGAAACCCCCAACTCAATTTGTTGAATTAAAGAATATCTTTAAGGAGTTTGATTCCAAGGCCAATTACAGTTTTCGTAGAGAGATGTCTGGTCTGATCCATGGCATTGCCAGAGGTGTTGCGGATCACATCTCTTGTGGTCTCAGATGAAGAACTTAGTTTACTTTTCAGCCTTGAAGGCTGTAATGAAGCTTATTTTGATCATCATGCACAAAAAACTCAAATGCTAAAGTCATGAGTTTTAAACAAAAAAAAGCAAATCAAAACTTCAGATCTTTGAATCCAGGATTCTTGTGACTAAATCTAGGGTGTGACAAATTCATCCCTTAGTTATAAAACATCAAATGATTTAAAACCAAAGATTTGAAAGATTAAAAAACTCAGCCCAGTGATAAGAATAGGAAAGTATTGTTAGAAAAGTAGTTCTAATCACAAGGCCACATTTTTGAAGGTGCTGGATGGGGGGGACTGGAAAGGTCTTCTCATCTGCTATATCTTGGGATTTTTCGTGATTTTTAATATGACTATGCTGTATTTATGTTTTTATGTATTTATGTTTAATTTTTAATATATCAAGTATATAGCCAAATCATTGTCTGACCAACTGTAATCCTACCTGCTCATTCTGCTGTCTTTTGGCATAATAATAATTTTTAATACAATGGTATGGTGTTTGTTTCTATAGACATCCTATGCTCAGCTTCTAGCAGCAACATGCCTTTCCAAACTTGTAAGCAGAACAACTCCTTTACCCATCGAACAAAGGATTGACATCAGTAAGTAACTTGCATTATTTCTGTTAAAATAACAGCAAAAAATTGCATCTATATATTCTAAACATTCATATCACCATAATACCGATTCCGCGAACGTTCTGTTTTGCCCTGCTGCTGTCCATTGATGTGTAACTATTTTTTTAAAGTACAGTGGTAGTCAGAGAATGACTCTAAACCGGACACTGTCAGGTTCTGTATTTATTCTCTTCTGTTAACTTCCAAATCAAATTTTCTCACTTTCAAAGCCCAAAATAGCTGGGTTTTCTAGTTGCCAGAGCTGTAAGCTCCTGCTGGGAGCTGGAAATCAAGTTAAGTCATTTCTGTGCTTTATTGGACAAAAGGGAGAGAACCTGGACACCTGGGTGTAAAGAGAGAGAGCACAATGTCCTCTCTGGCTGTCCCTTACCCTGACCTGATGGAACTCATTTCTTGCTCTTGCCAGCTCCTTATTTGATGAACTCGCTGATTGTGGATGCAAATATACATTGCACCCTATCAGGAGAGTAGCAGTGGCTGTGTTCCCCAGCATATAGGAGAATTTTAGGAGGCACCCAGTTTCCCATCTCTAAAGTGAATATAATAGTAGTTGCCATTCTTACCTACCTCACAAGGTGTAGTGAAGGTTTGTGAAGGTTTGGAAACATGAGAATTCCCAGGTATTATTAGTACACCCACTAATCTCTTACATTAACATGTTACTCCATTTTTTTCCCTTCTGATTAGCTCTTGGCAGTTCTGATAAGCAAGTCAGGGGAGAGTTCACTTCCAGACTTAGGACCCTGCACAAATTTACACGTGTGTTTGATTTTAAGGGTGTGACATTAACTTCATTGGGGCTACTAATTAAGCAAGTGTGTAAATCTTAGCAGGACTGAGCTTTGAATAATTAATCATTTTGCATGAGAAACATCTAATATAGATTGGAATTTTCAGTACCATCAAATGTTGTTTAGACCAGGGATGAGGAGAACACAGAAATATTTTAGAATGTTTCAAACAAGTTTAAAGTATTTTGCAAGAGGTCTTAATCTTGTAGAAAAATGTCTCATCAGAGAGGCCTAGGATTGAATGTACATAAAGGAAAGCCCTCCAGAGTAGTATTGAGGCCCCCTACTGAGGAAATATGTGGAAGTCTGCACTGCTTCGGTTAGTGTTGTACCTGTTCTGTGGAAAGAGGATTGAATCTACAGGATTGTGAATCCACCTTTCTTGATGACTAAACTCAGCCTACATGTTGTTTTTCTCCTCAGGAACAAATGAACTTTTGTATATGATAAATCATCCTGCAAGTGTATAAAACAGAAATGTCCTTCCCTTCCACTCCCCAGGAAACTGTTCTCTTATTTGAGGGAAGCATAGGTGGAAAGTTTTCTGACCTAGGAAATATGCCTAGACAGAACTGAAAGCAGCCTGTACAGGCGCATGCCTGAGAACACTGTTGTTAATTTCTTGTGTTTCATAAACCAGGTCTGAAGGCTGCTGTTGCATTTGAGGCAGAGTAATTGATGCCCAGTAGGTGGGACAGAATGAATGATTAAATTGGTTAACCAGTCAGCATCCTTGGTATTCACAAACTATTGTCAAATGTATGTTAGAATGATAATTACATATATACTTTGATGCAAATAGCTCCAATGTAGTTAATATTTTCCATGACTTAATTTTTTGAAATTAGTGTCTTTTATACTAAGCATAAAAAAACCTGATTACATCACATGACCTAGATTCCCACATTTCTGTTATAATGGCTCAATTGTGTTTTTAAAAAGAATTGTGATGTTGACTAAGCATGTTTCTTTACAGGGAATTATATTCTGAACTACGTAGCCTCTCAACCCAAACTGGCTCCTTTTGTCATCCAGGCTCTTGTTCAGGTGATCGCTAAGATTACAAAATTAGGATGGTTCGAGGTTCAAAAAGATCAGCTCATCTTCAGAGACATTATTGCTGATGTTAAAAAATTTTTACAGGTAAGAAAAATTATCCAATCATGCCGCTACTTAAAATTACATAGTCTTGCATTAAATTCAGCTCTCTTCTCACTTAATGAATAGCTTTCTGAGTGACCCAAAGGGTATTTATACACAGATTAGAAAGGCAGGGATCAGTGCTAAAAAAAATTGCTTAGGTTGAAGGACCAGAGCAGGCCTGCTACAGGTTTAAGGTTTAGTTTTTAGCAAATTGCCAGGGCTAGAAATAAATGCTTTATTTCATTCCCCATTTTTTCCAAAGGTATAAACCACTTGTTTCTCACCTTGGCAGATTGAGTTAGCAGACTTTAAAGTCGTGCCATTCTGATTACCATCTTTATTTTTCCCACTTGAATTCTAATAGGGTTTTAGCAGCTATTATCTCAAAAACATGAAGACATGAGTACTGTACTATCTGTAAGGTGGGAATATCATCCTTCAAATGGAATAAAGCATTAACTCTGTGGTGATTATTTCAATATCGGCTGCTACAATTGTGCAAATAGTGTTCAGTTGTATGACCAGTACAAAAATTTTTCAGGACCAGTACACTTTCTAAATACTAGTCCTGGATAATGGATCAAAAAGAAAAAAGTTTATATATTTCATACAGTGGATGCCATTAAAATCTTTGTGATAACATGTCTGTCATACTCATGTTGCTTATTAATGGGAATATGGAGAGATACCACCCTAACTGTAACTACTTACAAAGGCATGTGTAAAGATTTTTACTGTACTGCACAGATTATCTGTTATTTTGAACACACACAAAGTGTTTTTGATAATGACATAGTCAGCATTCCTCCTTTCTCGTGGTCACATTAAAAAATTTTTCCTGCATGACCCAAAAAAGCAGAGCTGATTGCTTAAAAAAAAAAAGGAGTGAGTTAGAATGTGTATTCTGTCTCAGTGGGGGTGAAGTCACAATTTGTAAGGGGTCTGCCACTTAGGCAATGGAAATGGGTAGGTGACTCACTGTTGTGGGGTTGGTGGTGTGGGCTTTCCTTGTCTTGTGACTTGGGTTTAAACAGACTAGTCCAGTGGTTCCCAAACTTGTTCCGCCACTTGTGCAGGGGAAGCCTCTGGTGGGCCGGGCTGGTTTGTTTACCTGCCGCGTCCGCAGGTTCAGCCGATTGCGGCTCCCAGTGGCCCCGGTTTGCTGCTCCAGGCCAATGGGATCTGCTGGAAGCGGCATGGGCCGAGGGACGGACTGGCTGCGGAACAAGCTGTGGAACAAGTTTGGGAACCACTTGATTAGGTCATAATAAGGGAGGGTCACTCACCTTCCCCTCCAGCATTTGGGGCCTTGGCTTGGTTGCTCCTAGCACAAGGCATCTGATTGGACCCAGTATGCCCTAGGGCAGTTAGGGTAGCTAGGGCCAAGCAGGAACCAGCATGAAAACCTGCCAGGTAAAACTTGCATGGTGCTCAGGGAAAGGTGAAACCCCCCACTCTGCTACATGAGCAAATTTTTTCCTGACTCTGAAAAACAATGATCTGCAAAGGTTGCCTGGCAGACATTGCCAGAAGCGGTAGCAAATGATTCAGGGTGTATGTGGGTTGTTGTGATGCCCTAAATGGGAGTCCTTATGAGCAGTCCAGAGGAACCTGCAGGAGGATTACAAATGTCATTGCCTCTGATCTCAGAGACTTAGATGGAGCTTTGAAAATAAGGAGACTAAAGACAGGTAATACTTTGTATTGGTCGGGTGGTGTATTGGAACATTGCACCCTCAAGGATGAGCTTGACTTTTTACATTGAAGGAAGGGTAGGTGGGGAATTTAGCTGGAAGGGATTGCAATGCACATATAGCTGAGTAAGGGCTCAACTGTTTTGGTTAATTCCGTCGAAGGTTTGAAGTTAAACAGTTCAATAAGATTGTGGCCAGTGATCTTTAAACCAAAGGTGGTGTGGAGAGTTTTATTGGTGCTGCTTGGTCAGTGGCACAGATATATTCTTGTGTTTTTTCTGCTGGTCTCTAAACACATCCATAATCCCTAGATTAGGAATAACATTAAAACTCAGAGTGTAAGAAAATTAGTATCAAAATGCATACATGAAATGGGGCAGAGGGGTTGTTTTCTTTTCAGAATTTATTTCAGTGAAATATCTGTAGTGGATTTGTCTAGATATTTCTACATTAATTTCCTTAAGGGATGGTAGTATGTATTGTTGGTCCAGGACACTGTCTGTGGTGGTGTTCCTGGCCACTAAGCAAGGAAAATAATGAGTGTAACAGTTTCAGTCGTGTTCTCTGCCATTGAGTGTCAGATTTATGCTTCATTTGTTTCTCTTTTTCAAAATAATTTGATTATAATATGCAAATAGAATGTTCTGAGCTAAATTTGGAATGACAGTAAAAGATGGACTGTAATATTTATTAAAAACAAACTCTTGAGTAGTATACTGTAGCTTTTTTGCAGTTATTTTTATAAATGTAATTGAATTTTACATTTATTATTAAAATGATTGCAGTGTGACTCTGCATTGGTAGCTCACTAATAATGGAGGCTTAAATACAAAACTTTGCTACTTAAGAGATTTCTTTTCATTAAATTAAAAATTCCTGTAAAGGAGAAAATAAAGCTATAAATCTACTAGTGAACTGAATTTACTATTGAAATGGGAAAAAACCTAAGCAATAATAGTATATGTTGATAATTAATGAATAGCAGTCTTAGCTATGTGCACTTTAGTAATCATATGTGAATTTGATCCAGTTTGAATTAGAATGTAATTTACTGTGCAGAGAAGGCGATTAGGAGTCAGGACTCCTGTGTTCTATTCTCAGGTCTTCCACTAACTCTCTCTACCGCCTTGGGCAAGTCTATGCTTTAGTTTTTCTCATCTGTAAAATGTGATTAGTATTTTCTTATCACCAAGGGGTAGGGTGACCAGAAATACCGATTTTATAGGGACAGTACCGATATTTGGGGCTTTGTCTTATATAGAGTCCTATTACTCCCCACCCCTTGTCCCAATTTTTCACACTTGGTGTCTGGTCACCCTACTGAGGGGGCTTGTGTGATGTAATGAATATTTGCAACCTGCTTTGAAGTTCTGATATGAAAGACATTAAGGTGTTTAAGATACTGTTCAAGATCTGTTTAAATAAGTACACTTAGTAATCTGTTCCGTGACTGTGGAACACTTTTACTTTTTTTGTTTGTAGTGTCCATTTTCTTAATTCGAACAAAAAGCAAAACCAAACCTGTAGAGGTCCACTTGACCAATATCAAGAGTGCCACATGAGCAATGCAAGTTTAAACAGACAAAATTACAACAGTGACCCTGAAAGAGCCTTGCTTCTGTGCACTTCCGATACTCACTTTCCAAAAGAGGTTCTTCCTACTCTGGTCCCATCAGGAAAAGCCTGAACATATATGTGGGCCTTGCAGTGTGCTGAGAAGATTGACAAAACTGGGGGTTGTCAGGCAAAAGGGAAGGAAATTAATTCCAGAGTCAAGGACCCTCTTCTGAGAAAACACTGTCACCATACCCTAGATGTATAAATCTTGGGACTATCAGCTTGGATAATCCAGTTGATCACAAGTGTCAGGTTGGAACACTGGTGTCAGAGGAGGAAGGACATAAACCATAAATAGCTTTTAGATCAAAACCAAAACTTTATCTTTTACCCAGAAGCAAACTGGAGGCGGTCAGTGCATTCTGTGGAGCACAGGTGTAATATATATTCCATGGTCCTGATTGTCCACTGCTCTGCATCTTATATAATCATTCACACCAGTGCAAAGGTTGTGGTTTTTTTTTTTTTTGTTTAAAAACCTCTTACTCCACCATGCTGATTTGGTATCCTTGTACGCATACTGTGCACAGGTATAAATGACCGTACAAGGTGACGGAATCAGATCCCATGTGTAAGCAGTGAAAATCTGCATTAGTTGAAGTTTAAGTGTTCTTCAAGGTTACTAGATTAATCCAGTCTGGAGGTGACAAAGGCAAGGGAAACTGAGGCAAGTTCCACCTTTGAGAGAAAAGGTTTACACTGCTATCTGGATGTCCAGAAACAGCTGAGCAACTGTTGATTGCAGACTTTGGTTACAGAAGGTGGACATAACCTTCTGAATCAAAGGCAGTAGCCTGTAACACTAATTAGTTTACCATTGATTTTAAATATTTTAAACAAAGTGATTATCTTAATCATGTTTTATTATTCAGTGCCTTGTAATGCGCCAGTGAAGGGAGCTCTATTGTGTTCTTATTCAAGTGCAAAGTAATATTAAATCATTCCTATGAATAATTTGCTAAAGAGATGTTTATTAGTAGTAATTTCACACTATCTTACACTTTTATAGAATGCCTTTCATCTCAAAGCATTCCAAAGAGTTGTTCAATTGTGGGTCACATCCTCAGATATGTTCCTGTGTGGCTCCCATTGAACAGCACTTAATGTATAGAGGAATCACTTCACTGCTAAGATGCAGACACCTGCAGGATGGGGTATGTCAGTCAGGCCAAAACCAGCATGTTGCTTTTCAGTGGAATGGGAAATGTTTGACCAGATCTCCGTGCAAATCTGTACTCTTCTTAAAAGTGCCATCTGATCTTTAATCCACCAAGGACACTTTTTTTAAACTCTCATCTAAACTATGTGGGACTTATTATAGCTACCTTAGAAGGATAAAGGATTGAATTACCCTTAGAGAAGTGTTTAATAGTGGTGTTCCTCTAATGTAGGTATTCAGAATATATATTTCTAAACTGAAGATATATAATATAATAATATCCTTAAGTTTTAATGTTTTATGGTGCGATTTTGAAAGCCACCTTGGGGATTTGGACTTGCAATTCATACTAGTTTAATGAGATTTGGACATCTAAATCTTGTAGACAACTGTAAAAATCTCAGCCTAAAAATGTAGGTTCACCCAACCTGTTTCTGCTAATATTAGAAATGTCAAGTGTTACATTTTAGATTAGGAAATGTATCTGTTTTGTTCTGTAGGCAACTGTGGACCATTATATCATAGGAGTGATGATCCTTTCAGAACTGACTCAGGAAATGAACCTAGTAAGTATGTATAGTTTTTTTCCCTTTTGTACGAGATCATAGAATCATAGGGTTGGAAGGGACCTCAGGAGGTCATCTAGTCTAACCTCCTGCTCAAAGCTGGACCAATCCCCAGATTTTTACCCCAGTTCCCCAAATGGCCCCCTCAATGATTGAACACTCAACCCTGGGTTAGCAGGCCAATGCTCAAACCATTGAGCTATCCCTCCCTTGAATGTAACGCTGCTAAAGCAGTGTGTCAGAGTCTCCCTGCACACTATAGAAGTGGTATTAAAAAACAGGACTTAGACATGGAGGATTCTTTTGTTTTAAAACCCCAGATGTTTAGGGGACCCGGACTTCTCAGTGGGTGGATGTGATCTAAAAGTAGGTTGCCCATCAGCTGCAGGGTGGGAAAGGGGAAAACATTGCCAAAAATATATATAGCAGCAAAGGCACAGCAACACAGGCTTCAGCTGTACAAGCCCACTCAGAACCTTGGGTAAATATGTTGCTAGCCCATATCATACACGCTGCCATGTCTTTACTGTTTTTTAGCTGTGCAAACTAGATTAAAGTTAGCATAGGTATGCCTACCTGGGCTGCAATCACCCCTCCAATTGCAGTGTGGACATACTCTTTATCTCATTACCAATCTCAGCAGCTTCCTCTTTGTGTTTTTGTACATAAAGTTCAAAGAAGTATTATCCTGGAGAGTGAAATTTGATTCTGGTGTTCCTGGTTTGGGATGGAGAGTAGGGATCAAGCTAGAAATGGAGTGTATTGATTAGAGAAAAGGAAAAACACCAAAATTAAAGCAAAGGAAAAATGATTTGGCGACCTGACTTGATACAACACTAAAACAGGAGCAGTCAAAGTGCAGACCAGCTCTCCCTCTCTTACAGAACTCCACAGTGCAGGAGCAATTTCACATGAGCTCCATAGGTGATGTTTTGCAGAGCAGCTGCTGAATATCTCATCACTTGCTTCCACTTGTTCTTGGTGTTGCTATAGACCTAGTAGGCTAGCATCATGGGCAGGGCATAGAACAAACCAGAAATAATAGGTAATATAGGAAAAAATAGAGTAAGAACAACAATGAATAGGAATGCACAGAGTCAGTGGGTACTGGTATTGGTAAGAGAGACCAGGAGGCCTGGACTTCGTACCTGACCATAGTCTTCATTTGTTGTGACTAATGACTCTTGCCAGAAATGCCCCTTCACTAGTCTTAAGGAAGAAAAAAGACTTGTTTATTCTTGTGGCCTTATATTTTTTAGGTTGATTATTCAAGACCTTCAGCGAAACATCGTAAAATAGCTACCTCATTCCGTGACACGTCTTTAAAGGATATTTTGATGCTGGCATGCTCTCTTCTAAAGGAGGTAAGACTGTTTTATAACTGAAGCTAGTATTAAAATGCCTTAAAAGTGAGGCTTTTATGTTTTTACTGCTTTAAATTTATGGTAGGTATTACTCTGAGTGGACAAGGTCAGTCTGTACCTAGGTGGATGTTTGCTTACATCAAATTAGAACAGGCACGAGCAACCGATAAAATTGTTGAATTTTTGAGAGCCTGTCCAGTTTGTCTATTTGTTTCTTCAGTTATGTTCTGTCTTCCAGAGTAGACAGCACGTATCCTGAGATTTTCTTCTTGTTTCCTATGTTGTTTCCCTAGTTTAGTTTTATTTTAGCTTAGTTAGGCCTTCTACCTCAGTGTTCCTGAAAAAGGATGATAAATCCTCTTGATGTGGCAGAGTAGCCTGGTCTGACAAGGGGTTTCTGCCTCTTTTGCTAGCCCTGTGAGCCTCTGTGTGGCTCTCTGAGGAGTTCAGACCCCAGCCTCTCCACAGGCTTGACAGCAGGTACTGAGGAACAGCCTTCAGTAGCCTAAGTCTCTCAGACCCATGTAGGTTTAAGGGACTCCAAAACTGGGCTTTGCGCTTTGAGTCTTGTCTTCCCTGCTGATCAAGGCCTTTGTTGTGCTTAGGAAGCTGCTGAGCTCTGCTTCTCTTAAGACCAAGCAACTGCTTGAATTTGAGAGTAGTCTATTTTTAAAAACAACACTTGCTTCCTACTCCCTCAGTGCTTTCTTTGGGAGCTGCTGGTTGTTCAGCGCTTGAGAAAATCAAATTATTTATTTAGGTGCTGAAATTTGGACCTAGAAGCCTAACTTTTGGCACACATTTTTTAAATTCTTGGCCACAGCCATTGGGACGTGGATGATGTTTGCAATGACTGGGGCTAAAGTTATAATCTTTGGACTGGTGAATATGCTGCCCATGTACATTCAAGGTTTTAAATCAGTGATGGAAATATGCATTCATGGAGAAATCCTGTACTGTCTACAAGAAAGATTAGATACATTCAGAGATATCTAGAACCCCTTTACAGAGGCTACAAACCTGTTGCAGATGGTACAGTGCTATATTAGGGTTCTCTCACACACATGCCACACCACACATTCTCTAGCCTAATTGCCTTCAAGCTCAACGGGACTAAAGTTAAACTGATACTCCCAAACACTGAAAAGTGTGAACATGTTCAGCCCAGTCACCCTTCCAGGTAGTAGTTAATATGTAATAATTAAAACATCTGTATAATGCCAGCTTCTCTTCAGGAAACTATAGTAATAAGTATAGCATTTACTAACTTATTTAATTGTGCACTAAACTAACATTTATCAAACCATTGGTGTAATTTCTACCCATAAAATGTAAGCACTCACATAAAAGTTGTATAAAAGCTTAGCAGAGTAACAAGTGTAATTGGAAAATAAAAATAAAATAGAGCAAGCTGTTGGTTTCCAAGCTGGGTTCTTTATGGCTCGTGCATCGTCACCAGTGATGAAGATTCAACAATTACAACTCAATTCTGCTGATGGCACAAAATAGATTCCAGCTCCCTCTCCCAGTCTCAAAACCTTTGGTCACTAAATCAACAGATCTGAATCTGAATATAAACAGGGAGATGCACTGAGTAAGAAGAGGCTGCATTTTGATTGCTGTTTTGGCCAGAAAAGTAACTCTTTAAGGGAAACAATTTTCCAACCTCCAAAGAACAACTTTAGTGACTAATGTGTTTGAAGCTCGAAACTCATTGCCTTTATACACTATATGTTTATAGTCGTAGTCAGTTGTTTAATTTGTGGTTGTGATGGCTTTCTTTGTAATTATATATTATGGTAATTGCAGTAGTTAGAGAAGGGCCTGTGTAAAACTGTCATCTTACTCAGAATGTATGCTCTTTGTAAGCCTCCTAATCCCATCAGCATACTTCACTGACAAAAGTAAGTGTTTACCCTTGGCTCTGTAGTGCTAGCAATGCAGCTGAGGGACAGTGAGTTGTATTGTATTCTGGTCTTATATATCACCAAACTGTTAGCTAAATTCAGATTGTAGGCTTTGTAGTACTGATGATGATGTAGAACAAGAAGAACCCATTCTGGAGGAGGAGGAGTTTCTGGAGCTTTTGAGTTGTAAAGTGAAAACATATTTGCTCTGGAGCAAATGAGGGAGAATGAGTATGGAACCCCAAATGTAAAATTTAGATACAGTCTTCTAAGTTTAACCACATTTTAAAGATTAGGTCTGTATCTTGGAGATGCACAGTTTATATACCAATACTGTAGGAAAATGTATCCCTTTACTTGCCTTTTTTTAGAAAGATGAGAACTGAGTCTTAGAGGAATAAAGTCTAATTTACTTTACCCTTTATGGGTGAAAAACCTTTAAAATTTTGAAATTTCTCTATGTACTGACAATCTGTTGTAAAGATTTAGAACTAAATATTTTCTGTTTCAAAATTATATTCAATCTGTTGTATACAAACAACTTAATGAAATATTTTCATTTTTTAAATATAGTTATTGGCAAAACCTTTAAATCTTCAGGATCAACAACAACAAAGTTTAGCAATGCATCTCTTGAAACTTGTCCTCAACTGTCTTAACTTTGACTTCATTGGCAATTCAGCAGATGAGTCTGCAGATGATTTATGCACTGTACAGATCCCAACAAACTGGAGAACAAGTAAGAAAAGATCATAACTGTTAACACTGAAGTGCATTCTACATGTAGTGGAATATGTTATCTGTTTGTTTTGATATAGTACTTGTAATTATAAAATTATCTAAGATCTTTTCCTGTAAGGTAGTCTTGTTTGCTGATATATTAAACAGGAAACCTCATGTGGCTATTTTATAATTTCTATCTATAACAGAAACAATGTCTCTTTCCTTAATGTACTATATCACACAGCGGTGTGCAATTCAAACTGTTCTGTGCAGGTTCTTATATCATGCCCATCACCAAAGTATCTGAGTACCTTTGAGAGCTGCAGTAAGCTCTCTGTGTGTATAATACAGGTCATTTATAGAATCACGTTCCTGGGTATCCATGTGTAACAGAGCAAGGTCCAACCCACCCCTTCTTCTGCTCTGTCTATACAGACTATTTGGAGACTTTCAATTATTAAACACCACCGTATAGTTTATTTACATTTGATCTTACTGGGCCATACATAATATCGTTTATAGCAGCAGGTTCTCCTCAATCCTCTGCCAAGGAGGAGAGATGGAAGAGGTGTCTCCACCCAGAGATGCTTCTTGGTTTTGGCTCTCCTAGCCTGTTTTTCCTTCTTATGCCTTCATTTACCCTCTGCCTTAAAGGGCCAGTTAGCTGGTTAGTCTACCCTCCAGCCCATTCTAATCCACTGATTAGGCACAGTCAGGTCCACTGCCTGGGTGTGCGAATTAACTGGTGTTTAAGTGATCAGAGTCCTGGCTCAGCTGTTGTTCCCAGCACTTTGTTACACCATGACAAAGCATTGCATGATTTGTTGTATAGATACATTTTTTTTCTTTTGGTATATAGAATAGATTAATTGTGCTAAAAGAGCATTACAAGGTCTTATAGAATCAATCATAGACTATCAGGGTTGGAAGGGATCTCAGGAGGTCATCTAGTCCAACCCCCTGCTCAAAGCAGGACTGATACCCAGACAGATTTTTTTTTTTTTTACCCCAGTTCCCTAAATGGCCCCCCTCAAGGATTGAGCTCACAACCTTGGGTTTAGCAGGCCAATGCTCAAACCACTGAGCTATCCTTCCCCACTACACATTTGAGCTGAGCTATTTAATACACTTATATTGATATTTTGTTCTTTAATCAGAATTGTACCTCACTCTTAGCACTTTTATGAAAAATAAAAACAATTCTGGTGATAAATATTTAATTATTACTGATAAACAGTGATAAAAACATCTCTCTTTTTTTTTCTCAGTCTTCCTAGAACCAGAGACCTTGGACTTGTTTTTTGATTTGTATCATTCCCTTCCACCAGTGCTGTCGCAGTTGGTAAGTAAAGCTTAGTGATTTACATTATAATAATTACTAAAAACAATTCTCTTTTGACTATGTACATTTATTAAACATACAGGCTAAATGTTTACTCCTTATCCATCCCCAGTGACATCTTTGGTGCCACTTGCATATAATTTGGGCCATCCCCTTTAAATGGAGATGTGAAATTATTCTGCATGTTTAATATCTTCTGTAATCTCACGGTCATGATTTGCCATTTGAGATATATAATAAACACACCAAATATGTTAAAAGAACATTATTAAGATTGCAAAATCAAGCACTCGGAAGTTAGGACATGCTAGAATTAAGGTTGCCTGTGCACCCTTAATTCGACCCTTAATGTGTGTGCATTATGATACAGTTTTTAATTATGATTATACACTATTTTATCTCCAGGACTGCTGCCTCATTCAGAACAACCAGTGCTTTGGGCAGGCTCACTACCATTAGCTCCCGGTCTTCTTGCCCAACCCAGTCACAGCCTCGCCACCACCAACTACCAGTCACTGTCCCTCCTTCATCCCTTCTTACAGTCCCAATCTCATCCGTCTCCTTTTACCTAGCCTATTTCTTGAACACAGCTGAATTCTTTTTGCTGACACTTGCCAAAAAAAAAAAAAAATCCAACCTGAGGCAGACAACCAGCATGGGAAAATTTTAGCCAAACAGCTCTTCTTTGAGTAGTGTCCCGATAGGTGTGTAGGTGTGGCAGCTCTCTGATCAAGATGCAGAGAGATCTTCTGTAGCAGTGCCTGTTGGGCTTCACATGCGCTTCTCTCCATATCACGCCGGGATCGGCATCTATATATAGCGCTTTGCGGTCCAACTGCCCTCAGTTTCTTCTCAACCACCTTTGGTGTGAGACCGAATCCAGAGCAGAGCCCTTCTACTTTTAGAGATACTCTCATTAACTTACCTTTCTTTAGTAGTGATTAGCCATTTTCATGAATTTTCTCCCCCTAAAAGAAACCAAAACTTTGCTACTCTTCCCTCCCTGTTACCTGTTTCCCGCCCTCCCTGATTGGGAGCTCTCCCCCTCGGGACTATGCTGGGATCCCCCTGATTCAAGAGGTATCTCTCTTGTTGGTAGGCCTTACTCATAAGTAACGGTCACTCACAGTGCATCCACTGCCTCGGTGAGGGCCATGTTGCACAGAAGTGCACCCACTGCATTAACTCAACCACCCAGACCCTAAAGGACTGTGAACTCAGACTGAAACTTCTCCTCATGGAGAGTTCTCTAAGGCCAGCTTTGGACCCCAGCCCTGATACTTCTCAGGCACGGCTCTCACACTTGACTCAGCCATCAGCTGACCCCTGCTTGCTGCGGCCATCCGAAAGTGAGCAGACAATTCTCACAAGACCGTGAGTGGGAACTAGGCACAAGAGTTCTTCAGTGCATATTCAGCCGCTGGGGATTTCCCCGCATAGATCTCTTTGCCACACCAGAGAACGCCAAATGCCTTCAGTTCTGCTCACGGATGGGTCTAGGCCATGCCTTCCTCATTACATGGGATGCTCTACGACTTGAGGCCTTTCCACCTTTTCCCCTCTTTCCCTTTTGTTTCACAAAATACAGGTGGAATGAGCCCAAGTCATCCTCATAGCGCCGACATTACTATGACAAATTTGGTATTCTTACCTCTTACGCATGACAGTGTGTTCTCTGATCATCTTGCAATTGATTCCATGCCTCCTCTCGCAGGATGCGAGCTGAATTCTCCATTCCAATCTATGTCTTGCTCATCTCAAGGCATGGCTCCTTCATGGTTACAGGATTCAGAGATGACCTGTTCAGAGGCAGTAAAAGAGGTTCTCTTAAATAGCAGACATGACACAACACAACTCACTGTACTTACCTCCAAAAATGGGAAAGATTCCAATTCCAGTACACAGCTAATCATGTTTCAGCAATGAACATCCTGTTACCACCCATTTTTTATTATATTCTAGATCTTAAAAGATCAGGCCTATCTACAAGCTCCATTCATATGCACTTGGTCACCATCACAGCATTCCACCCCAAGATAGATGGCTATTCCATATTCACCCACCTGCTCATGAAGAGATTCCTTCAAGGCCTTTGCACTAGCATATGACATCCCACCCAGCCCTGGGATCCCAACCTCATCTTGCACTCTCTCACTAGACCGCTATTTGAGCCAGTGGCAACATCATCCTACATTAATCTTTCCATGAAAACAGCATTTCTTATAGCCATCATGTTGGCCCGATGAGTAGGAGAAATAGGGGCTCTCATGGCATACTCTCCATACACAATTTTTTCTAAGGACAAGGTCATGTTACACACGCATCCAAAATTCCTACCCAAAGTACCATCCTCCTTGCATTTGAACCAACCTATCCACCTTCCCTGTTTCTTCCCAAAGCCACACACCGACCAACAAGAAGCAACTCTACTCACCTTGGACATTAGGAGAGCTGTAGCCTTTTACCTTGCTAGAACTAAATCTTTCAGACATTCGCCACAGGGAGTGTCTGTATCCAAACAGTGTCTTTCCAAGTGGATCACACAGTGCATACACTTTTGTTATCAACTACACAACCAGCTACCTCCACATGGAAGTCAAGCACATTCCACTTGCTCTGTCTCCACCTTGATTGCCTTTCTCAACAATGTGTCCATCACTGACATTGGCAAAGAAGCCACTTGGGCATCCACAGACACTTTTAGCTAACACGATGCAATTATCCGTGACACAGCATCAGAAGCCATACTAGGATGCACGGCCCTCTCCTCCTTATTAGATGCCACTCTGAAGCCCCAGCCTTCCATCTACGGATACTGCTCTACGGTCACCTACAGTGGAGCACCCCTAGGGACACTACTCAAAGAAGAAGAGAAGGTTACTCACCCTGTGCAGTAACTAGCTTCTCTGAGATGTGAGTCCTTAGGAGTGCTCCACTACCCGCCCTCCTCCTCCTCTGCTTCGGAGCTCAAAGATGAGCTCTATGTTAGAGAAGGAACTGAGGGCAGTTGGATCTCAGATTGCTATATATAGATGCTGCCCTTGACGCGAGACAGGGAGGAGCGTATGCAGCTCAATGGGCACTGCCATCGAAGATCTTCAATCGCAGGCGCAAGGGGTGCTGCGGCACCTACAGTGGAGAAACCATAGGGAGACACATCTCAAAGAACCTCAGTTAGTGCATAGGGTGAGTAACCTTAGAATCATAGAATATCAGAGTTGGAAGGGTCCTCAGAAGGTCATCTAGTCCAACCCCCTGCTCAAAGCAGGACCAATCCCCAACTAAATCATCCCAGCCAGGGCTTTGACCTTCAAAACCTCTAAGGAAGGAGATTCCACCACCTCCCTAGGTAACCCATTCCAGTGCTTTACCACCCTCCTAGCGAAAAAGTTTTTCCTAATATCCAACTTAAACCTTCCCCACTGCAACTTGAGACCATTACTCCTTGTTCTGCCATCTGGAACCACTGAGAACAGTCTAAATCCATCTTCTTTGGAACCCCCTTTCAGGTAGTTGAAAGCAGCTATCAAATCCCCCCTCATTCTTCTCTTCTGCTGACTAAATCTCAGTTCCCTCAGCCTCTTATCATAAGTCATGTGTTCCAGCCCCCTAATCATTTTTGTTGCCCTCCACTGGACTCTTTCCAATTTTTCCACATCCTTCTTGTAGTGTGAGGCCCAAAACTGGACACAGTACTCTAGATGAGGTCTCACGAATGCCGAATAGAGGGGAACTATCACATCCTGTGATCTGCTGGCAATACCCCTACTTATACAGCCCAAAATGCTGTTAGCCTTCTTGGCAACAAGGGCGCATCGTCAACTCATATCCAGCTTCTCGTCCATTGTGTAACCCCTAGGTCCTTTTCTGCAGAACTGCTGCCTAGTCTGTAGCAGTGCATGGGATTCTTGTGTCCTAAGTGCAGGACTCTGCACTTGTCCTTGTTGAACCTCATCAGATTTCTTTTGGCCCAATCCTTTAATTTGTCTAGGTCTGTCTGTATCCTGTCCCTACCCTCCAGCATATCTACCACTCCTCCCAGTTTAGTGTCATCTGAAAACTTGCTGAGGGTGCAGTCCACACCATCCTCCAGATCATTAATGAAGATATTGAACAAAACTGGCCCCAGGACCAACCCTTGGGGCACTCTGCTTGATACTGGCTGCCAACTAGACATGGAGCCATTGATCACTACTCGTTGAGCCTGACGATCTAGCCAGCTTTCTATCCACCTTATAGTCAATTCATCCAGCCCATACTACTTTATCTTGCTGGCACGAATACTGTGGGAGACCATATCAAAAGCTTTGCTAAAGTCAAGGAATAACACGTCCACTGCTTTCCCCTCATCCACAGAGCCAGTTATCTCGTCATAGAAGGCATTTAGGTTAGTCAGGCATGACTTGCCCTTGGTGAATCCATGCTGACTCTTCCTGATCACTTTCCTGTCCTCCGAGTGCTTCAGAATTGAGTCCTTGAGGACCTGTGCCATGATTTTTCAGGGACTGAGGTAAGGCTGACTGGCCTGTAGTTCCCTAGATCCTCCTTCTCCTCTTTTTTTTTTTTTTTTTTTTAAAAGATGGGCACTACATTTTCCAGTCATCCAGGACCTCCCCCGATTGCCATGATTTTTCAATGGGCAATGGCTCTGCAATCACATCCGCCAACTCCTTTAGCACCCTCGCATGCAGCGCATCTGGCCCCAGGGACTTGTGCTCGTCCAGCTTTTCTAAATAGTCCTGAACCACTTCTTTCTCCACAGAGGGCTGGTCACCTCCTCCCCATGCTGTGCTGCCCAGTGCAGTAGTCTGGGAGCTGACCTTGTTTGTGAAGACAGAGGCAAAAAAAGCATTGAGTACATAAGCTTTTTCCATATCTCTGTCACTAGGTTGCCTCCCTCATTCAGTAAGGGGCCCACACTTTCCTTGACTTTCTTCTTGTTGCTAACATACCTGAAGAAGCCCTTCTTGTTACTCTTAACTTCTCTTGCTAGCTGCAACTCCAAGTGTGATTTGGTCTTCCTGATTTCACTCCTGCATGCCTGAGCAATATTTTTATACTCCTCCCTGGTCATTTGTCCAATCTTCCACTTCTTGTAAGCTTCTTTTTTGTGTTTAAGATCAGCAAGGATTTCACTGTTAAGCCAAGCTCGTCGCCTGCCATATTTACTATTCTTTCTACACGTCAGGATGGTTTGTTCTTGCAACCTCAATAAGGATTCTTTAATGTACAACCAGTTCTCCTGGACTCCTTTTCCCCTCATGTTATTCTCCCAGGGGATCCTTCCTATCAGTTCCCTGAGGGAGTCAAAGTCTGCTTTTCTGAAGTCCAGGGTCCGTATTCTGCTGCTCTCCTTTCTTCCTTGTGTCAGGATCCTGAACTCGACCATCTCATGGTCACTGCCTCCCAGGTTCCCATCCACGTTTGCTTCCCCTACTAATTCTTCCCTGTTTGTGAGCAGCAGGTCATGAAGAGCTCTGCCCCTAGTTGGTTCCTCCAGCACTTGCACCAGGAAATTGTCCGCTACACTTTCCAAAAACTTCCTGGACTGTCTGTGCACCGCTGGATTGCTCTCTCAGCAGATATAAGGGTGATTGAAGTCTTCCATGAGAACCAGGGCCTGTGATCTAGTAACTTCTGTTACTAGAAGAAAGACTCATCCACCTCATCCCCCTGGTCTGGTGGTCTATAGTAGACTCCACCACGACATCATCCTTGTTGCTGACACTTCTAATCTTAATCCAGAGGCTCTCAGGTTTTTCTGCAGTTTCATACCAGAGCTCTGAGCAGTCATACTGCTCTCTTACATACAGTGCAACTCCCCCACCTTTTCTGCCCTGCCTGTCCTTCCTGAACAGTTAATGTCCATCCATGACAGTAGTCTAGTCATGTGAGTTATCCCACCAAGTTTCTGTTGTTCCAATCACATCATAATTCCTTAGCAGTTATTATACGGAATGGAAATAATGGTCTTATAATGGGAGGTGTTGAGCAACCTGAATAATAAGTGGTGCAACAGCCCTGGGAAGAATCCTTCCAAATAAGGGAAGACAACTGGTCAGGCAGTAGAGATTTGCTTTTTTAGTTTTACAATTATTTTATTTTTTTTAAAAAGGAGTACTTGTGGCACCTTATGCCCAAATAAATTTGTTCATCTATAAGCTTTCGTCGGCTAAAACCAACTTCATCAGATGCATGGAGTGGAAAATACAGTAGGAAGATGTATATAGCAGTACATGAAAAGATGGAAGTTGCCTTACCCAGTGGGGGGTCGAGACAAATCCATTAAAGTGGGCTATTATCAACAGGATGAAAAATCACTTTTATAGTGGTAATCAGGGTGGCTCATTTCAAACAGTTAACAAGAAGGTGTGAGTAACAGTAGGGACAAATTAGCATGGGGAGATTCTTTTTTTTTAGTTCTTGTAGTGAATACATGATTAGTGTACAGAATAACATGGCTACCACTCTGAAACCTTTCTTTTTTTAGGCACTTTCCTGTTTGGTTCAGTTTGCCTCTACAAGAAGATCTTTATTTAGCAATCCAGAACGTGCCAAGTATCTTGGGAATCTAATCAAAGGAGTGAAAAGAATCCTTGAAAATCCTCAGGTATTTTTGTTTTTTAAATTCTTTGCAAATGTTAAAATTATTTGTGAATTTCTGTGGCTTGTCACAACCCTGTTGACTCTCTTCATCCCTCAGGACCGTCTTCCAGAGGCCTTTCTTTAAACTTCCATCCTTCTCCTCCTTTCTTCACCAGAAATCATTTTGGGACACAGTTCGTACAAAATAAGCTATGCAGAACAAAGCTGTCATCTGTTGAATTAACAATGTTTGAAGAGACGTTATGTTCTTGTCTTGGCCATGTAGGAATAAAGACAAGAGGCAGTGGAGGTGGTTTAATTAGGCTGCACCTTTTATTCACACAACGTATCTGGAAATACCTGGCAATAAATTGTACAGTTCTGGTCATCATTCTTTCCTTAATTGTTTCCAGTTATTTGAGAGGGCTGCCGTCAGCTCTTCTTCCCAACCTGGTCCAAGCCAGCCGGTTGCTGGGATCCCACTGCCTTCCCCTCATGTGAAGGTTAAAGGGGACTGAAAAAGGGGCGGGAGGGAAGGGTTGTTTTCCTGCTATACCAGACGTTACAAGTCCTGACCTCCCTTTCTCCAGCTTCCCTTAGAAGATGCCTCCCTAAATCCACTTCCAACTCCTGTTTATCCCCTCTGTAATGAGTACCTGCACTGGACACCGGCCACACTTGCTGCTTATTTAGTTGTGACATCTTGACCTAACCACCTTACCTATCTCATCAGCTGACTTGCTGTGGGGAAAGCTAAAACACTCCACTCTGCCCCAGCTAATCTGGCAGTGAAGAAAAAATTCCTTCCCAGCACCAAATGAAAAAGGGGTGAGCACAAGCCCTCACACAACTGATCATAAAACCTGGTTCTGCTCTGATCCCATGGGTGGGAAGGTGGGTGTTGCTAATCAGAGATTGAGAGAGAGCAAGATAATTATTTCTGGAATGCAGGTGTATACATATCCTGTCCCTGCCCTGGTGCATATGAGGGTGAGTGACCATCCCTGTTCCAGCCACTTCCTGTACCCCCCTTGGCTCCACTGAGGGAAATCTGTCTCCCTCTTCCACCCTATCGTCACCCAAATACCGGAGAGATTCCTGTCCTCTTTTTCCTTCTGCCCAAAGAGTCACTTCTTTCAGTTGCTGTGAGCATATTAGGTTAGTCTGATGATTTAAAAGAACCTTTGTTTCTTGTGTAATTTTAGGGTTTATCTGATCCAGGTAACTACCATGAGTTCTGTCGTTTTTTGGCTCGACTAAAGACAAACTACCAGTTGGGAGAACTAGTAATGGTAAAGGATTACTCAGAGGTTATCAGATTGATAGCCAATTTCACTATTACTAGCTTACAGGTAAGGATATATACAGCCTTAAATCCTTGACAGATGTGGGATTTTTTTGTTTTGTTTTGGGGTTAGGTTTGTATTCAGTTGATGTTATTTTACATGAAAATGTACTTTGCCCTGAGCCCTGGCAGGTGCGCCCCATGGACCTGAAGCCCTGAGACCCCCTCCCTGCTAGTCAGAAGGCAGAAGTGATGTGTGGGAGGAGGAACTGGGGTCACGTTTTCCCCCCTTCACCAGATTTTTGCCAGGGTGTGATCACATGGTGCCACTGGCCCTCTCCCTGTACAGCAGCTGCTAGAGTCAGCAAGCTGAGGCCCTGGAGAGAGACAGAGGAGCTAAAGCAGCAGCCCTTCCTGCAGCTCCCAATTCTTTGCATCTGCCTCTTCACAAGGAGCTAACACCTGGGAGCTGCAGGGAGGGCCTGCTGAGGGTAAGACAGGGGTGTGTGACTCCAGCTGTTGTGGGGGGAACCTTTAAATTGTCCCTCCCCATTCCCCTCCTCAGCAGGCACCGGTCGTCTCACACAGAAGCTCCTAGCTGCACCATCCCGCTGCTGTCCTCCCCTCTCCCCCCCCCCCCCCCGGTAGGCAGAGAATGGGGGGAAAGGATGTCCACAAGCTGCACTTGAACTGTAAAACTGCCAGATGTGGCTCACGAGCTGCTGTTTGGCCACCCCTGGTCTAGTATAATTCAGTGGGGCCTTGATTTTGATTGGGGTATTCGAGCACTTCCTAAACGTAAATAATACTAGTAGTAAAGATAAGATGTATGTTCGTAAATTTTCACGCTGGGATAAGATATGCTCTAATTAAAATTACATTTGTTTCTTTGTAGCACTGGGAGTTTGCTCCAAACAGTGTTCACTATCTGCTAACTCTGTGGCAGAGAATGGTAGCATCAGTACCTTTTGTGAAATCAACAGAACCACACCTCTTAGATACATATGCACCAGAGATCACAAAAGCATACATTACTTCTAGACTGGAATCTGTTCCTGTAGTTATAAGGTAAACCTTCTTCAGTATAAATAGAACTTTGCAGTGCTTTTGTTTTAAAATCAATAAAACTTAATGGCATTTTTCTCACGTCAGTTACATTAAATTATATTTATTGATTTTAGTAGTCACTCATGTTTTACACTGTTGTGAGATCAGAATTTGGCCCAGTGTCTTAAAAGCAAAAGCAAAATTAAACTTGAGTTCAAGTTGTTTTTTTCCAGAGCCCCCTTATTTTATAAAAAGATCCTTGCCCATTATAATCCAATATCTCAAATATTTTTGATGCTGAGCCTCTTCTGCCATTTATGCCATCAGAGCAGGAGTTTCCTAGGATCCCTCACTACATCAGCAAAGGAAGGCAGCAAAAGGAATCCCACCTGTTAATGAAAGGGTAGGAGAGAGTAGCATAAGATGAGGTGGCAGAATTATTTTAAAGTGTGATTCTGCTCTGAAAAAGGACAGTAAAGAGGTCCCTTTTTACTCAGCACATCTGCTCCCTGTTGTATTCAAAGTTGTTGTTGCTCATTTTACAAAAAATAAGCTATGAGCTGTTTTTAAAAATATATATATTTATTCTTCTGTTCTCCACAGAGCCAATACAGCTGGGAGAGAGAGAGAGTTGGATTCTATTCCATTTCACATATCATCAACAAAATTGCTAACTAAGTTCCACTTGCAGAATCTCTTTTGTTGTTGATGTGTGAACTGGAAGGAAGCCCGCTTTACTTTGCAGGGCTTGCAGTTAGGCAAAAAAAACCTTTTACTTGTAAACTGAGCATATTCTATACATAACTAACTCTCTCTCTCACACAAAAATGAAACACCAGTGTATGTTTTCTATAGTCACTTTTCAGAGAATAACTGTACTTTTAAAAAAATTGAATAAAAGGGTTGGTTAACATATTTCTGTACTAAATGCCATGACAGCTTGGTTAATGAGATACAAATCTGTGCTGATTCCGTATTATTTTTGCTTTGCAGTACATGTTTAAGGGAGTACTATCTTCATTTGCTATATAGATTTATGCTTATTGTCCCAGCTAGTAATTTTATTTATTGACTTGACGTTTTATAGCCAAAATCCCTTTTATATTTTAGACAAATTTACCATACGATCACAGCAAATAAAACACCCATAGAAAAAATGTGTTTTGAATGGCTAAAAATGTTTAATACTTCTTCAGGGGTCTCTGTGCATTCCCACTTGCAGGATCCAGTTCTTCTAGTGTCGAGCTGTGAAACTGTATAATTAAGCTTTGTCTCCTGTGGGGGGCAGTAGTGCTCTCATGCTAGGATGTTGTCATCATGCATCTCAGTTCCTTTGCTGCAAGACCTAAGTGAAACTACTTCTCAAGTCTGCAAGCAAGTTAGCCGATCCTTTTATAGTGAGTCAGTCAGTCATATTAAAGTTAGAGTAGATGGGGCCACTTGCCTTGGGTTATCCCCTAGGCTGTGTCAGGTCCTGAACTCCATATGGGGTTGAAAAGATGTGCCACCTGCTCAACCATCTTTCCAGAGACAGATGAACATGTATGGTGCCTACTGTGGCTGGGACAGGCTCATAGTCTCCCAAGGGACATCTTGCTGCACTATCTCTTCTCAGATGAGGAAGAACAGAAAGTTAATATGGCAGGTGCACTTGGCTTCCTTGGACTATCCTAGCATTCCTTTGGGAGTTTTGAGGTCCACCTCTTTGCTGAGGTCTTCTGTAAAAAGATCTGACATGCATTTTGCTGCCCCAGCTTCATTGCTCCCCTCATTGTCAGGCCTCAGATTGACCTTCCTGAGGCAAACGCTTACTTGGGCTGAGTCTCCTGGTTGGTACTGTCCAGTGTTGCATGCTCCATCCAAACAGGACTGATCTGGCACTGCATGCTCCATCCATACAGGACTGATCTGGCACTGCAGTCTGTGTTGGCACCAAAAATTTCCTCGGTGCCCTCCCAGTCAGCACTAGTCAACATCACTATTGAGAGTCAGGCTTTCAGATCTCCTCATGATCCTGTTCCAGGGAAGAGAAAAGAGGAGGAAGCATTCTGGTCTGTGAAAGGAGCCTAAGAAGAAAAAGAAAAGGAGGCATTGTCTCCTCTACTGATGCATGTCCGCTGTGGAGACTGCTTACCTGTTTTGACATCACTCTTGGCACACCCACTAGCTGTACATCTAACAGTGGGGAAGGAGAACATACAGGCAGACATCCTCAGCAGGAAATCTTACAACCAATATGAATGGTCCCTAAATGAGGTAGTATCCTCATTATTATTCAGGTATGGTCAACCACAAATTGACTCATATCCAGTCAGAATGCCAAGTGTCCTCTACTGGCACCAGTGGTCACAGAGATAAGAAATATTTATCGGATGCATTGCTGCTGAATTGGAGCAGTCTTCTCATAGCCTTCCTTCGATACCCAGAGTCATAAGGAAAATCAGAGAGGACAGAGCCCACATCATACTGCTAGCACAAATGTGGCCATGGCAGTATTGGCACACTGTTATGTCCAGAGAACTGTTGGTTCAGCTTCCGTTATGCCCTGACTTCCTTTCTCAATGGGAAGGGTGGTTTTTTTTAATTTATGGCCTCTGCACCCATTATAACGTTACATAAAGAAGTCATTTTGAGACCTCACCCCAGCTTTATATCTGCGGCGGTGTCAAATTTTCATCTGTCCCATTATATCTCTCTTCCTGTTTTGTTCCTCAGATCCCAGGCTACCCAGGCTTCTGTGGCTTAGATGTTGAGCTTACTCCTTAGCCAAATAAACACTATTTCTTGGCTTAAAGATGTATTCTGCTAGGGCCAGAGCTGCCTCTGTAGCTGTCTGAGACTGCTATTGTAGAGACTTGCAAAGCAGCAACATGGAGTTCTGCTTATTCTTTCATTAAGCATTATTCGTTGGACTTGGCATTGGGATCTAATGCTCAGTTTTGTAAGGCATTATCATAGCCCATTTTTGCCTACAATGTCTTGTCCACCATCCTCTAATAGGAGCACTACTTGCTACTTTCTCATAAGTGGAAATGCATTGAGGCCCTTGAAAAAGAAAGCAGGATTATTTACTAGTAACGATTTTTCTTCAAGAGTTATCTCTGTGCATTCACATTGCTCATCTGCCTTTCCCCTCTGCCTCTGAGTTCGTTGTATTTCAGGACTCTGTAGGTTCGGGAGAAGGATAGAGGTGGTTGGGGTGTATATGGTCCTTTATATAGATTATATAGTTTAAGACAATGATGACATTCCAGCATGAGTATGCTAATGGACTGCCCAGAGGACACGGCTTTGATATACAGTCCTGTAGCTTGATGCTGGAGATGCTAGTTATCACGGATGTGAATGCACAGAGGCGACTCTTAAAGAACAATAGTTTCTAGTAAGTAACCCCTATTTTATGTGTATTGCAGAGATGGTTTGGAAGATCCTCTGGATGATACAGCTACTGTATTTCAGCAGCTGGAGCAACTCTGCACAGTCAGCAGGTGTGAATATGAAAAGACCTGTGCACTTCTTGTACAGTTGTTTGACCAAAATGCACAAAACTACCAAAAGCTATTGCATTCTTCTAGTAGGAATCCACTAGAAATCACAGTCCAAGAAGGTTAGTATTTATTTCATTTATGATTGAGACTGCTTTGTTCTCTGTTATGTGGACTTGAAATGGTGCAAAATTATCCATCTGTGTATGAGAGGGAAGTGTGATCAGGTGGTCTGAGTATATGTCTGGAAAGTGGTAACTCGAGTTCTAACCCAATTAGAAGGCAGTGGGAGCTGTGAGAACCCATCACTTCTGAAAACCAGGCTTTACATTTCTCAGTTAAAGAGAGATACCTGAAAACTGAGGGACCTAAACTTGACAGACATTTTTGAAAATGTAGGCCTTAACTTCTCTGATTTGGCTGCCCCATCTGTAAAATAAATACACTAATTATCCTTACTTCCCTCTGAGTTTTGTGACGATTAATTACTAGTATTGGAAAAACAACTTAGCTATAAAGAGAGAATGTATGTAAATTGTACAATATTCTGTCCTATGTAATTTTATTACATAGATTAATTGTTCCTGTCTGTCCCTTGTTTAACTCGATCATGTAAATGACTAACTCTTTCCTTGTGTAGCTGTTTTATAGTTATTGCATCTTTATATGGCTGAATTGAGTTTTTCCCCCAATACAGCTGTTCTTTTACAGATGTAATATTTTGGATCGGATATTGCCATTCAGACTGCTACTTTTTGTTGACATCTTGGAAATGCGGAGTTAAATGTGGGGAGCCATTTTATTCTAACTTATATAATGCACGTGGCCTGACTCTTTCTCTTACTTCCCTTCCCTGTATGCACCTGTCACTTTTCCTTTGTGGTCCATTAGCAAACTTGTACTGAAAGGCAGTTTTCTGTTCTCCAGCTGCAGTCTGTACTTCACTGCTTTTATTGGATTCTTCTATGCATAGAGTCAAAGGGGAATGGTCAGTTACAGTAACGCAGGAAGGTTCCATAGGTCGATACTTGGGCATAAGAGAAAGTTTGGTGCAGTTTAATTCTGTATTGCTCCTTGCAGAAGAATTCAGTTTCTTTTTCTGCAAACTAAACACTTCTGTTCATGCTGAACAATAAATGTTATATCCCTTAGTTATACATACTTTAATTTAGATGTTTAATGGCTTTTAATGTTACAAAATAAGTTAATATTATATTAAGATTTCATTTTATTATATTGTCTTGCTCTCTGTATCGATGGTGATGCGGTCATGGTTTACTAAAACAATAATCCCCAAGAAATGGGTCATTAACAGTAGTTAACGATTACTTGTGATCTATGGTAATGACTGATTTCTTTGGGATTATTGCTGTTATAAACCATAATTACAGATTATTACAGCAATAATTATTTTGCCAAAAAAAAAAATGTAGTCTAGCTAAGCAGCTGCAAAAGCAAGTGCCCTGAACATTTCATATAGTTGAAGTAGATAAGAACAGGGAAAACTGTAATGGTAAACCGGTTCTGTGTTATATGTGTGAAATTCTGCTTTCCACAAATGAGAATGGAGAGAAAGAGTCATCAGAAAAATAGCCTTTGTTTAAATCTGAGCTACTTCCATAAGTGTCAGAGTAACTAGTTTTATGTTTAAATACAAATTGTTGATAAGAGTGTGTGGTTCAAAATAGTGGCTCTGCTGTTTGAACCATGCAGCTCTGAAAATGCTGCAGTCTTTTGAAATGGCCAGTCTTTATTGCGTGGCTTGCCTTTCAAGTCACTGGAGCACCTGCTGTTGATTTGGTCATTTTAGCTATGCAGTCCTCTGGTGCTGCTAATTCTAGATTGGGTAATCCCTTTAAATTGGCTACTATATGTTGTGTAATTGCGGAATATTTTTGTGCCTGGGTGGGTCTTTTTTTATTTGGCAGTGGTGTGTGTGTGTGTGTGTGTGTGTGTAGGCTTCTTGAGAACCACAAATCTAGTAAGTTATTGGGATGGTCTCAATACTCTCTGGAACCCTTCTTAATGATAACAATAAATAATTTGTAATAGAATTTATATGGTCAAATATAAACATTAGCTAGTGAATTCTCAGAACACTCCTGTGAAATAGGTAGGCATTCTCTCTTTAAAAAAAAACAAAAAAACAACACAGATGAGTAAATTGAAACAGAAAAACTAAGGCCAAATTTTCAAAAGCATTCAGTAATTATGGTTGCCTCAGTTGTTGCATGTGCAATTTGAGATGTCAAATGTCTGATTTTATTTTTTCAGAGTTGCTGTTCAACTGAAGTGCCTATTTACTTCAGCAGTGTGCAGCACATAAGAAAATTAGGCTGGAAGTGTATCAGGCACCCAAAATCAGTATTCACTGCTGAAAATTTTGGCGTAAGCTACTTGCTTAAAGTCTCGCTCTAGGGTATGTCTAGTTGCAGTGCAGACATAACCAAAGAGTCCAAAAAGAGCTGAGTTTAGTGCTCAGGAGCTTCTTGTTCAAACAGCTGGTCTCATGTTCAAACAGCGGGTCATGCTGCTTTCCTAGAGAGGGGCTCTCGTGCAGTGCGTATTTTACCCTCATCGTTCTTAGAAACTTGTAAATATAATATTTTGCACTGCAATGTTTGGCCATTTGGCAAACATCTTATTTTTTTGCTGCTCCCTTGAATGAGCTTGCGTTTGTAATCATCTTTCTCTGGCTGTGCATTAGCCCCGTGCCATCAGTGATGAGTTCAGCAAGTATTTCACAGTCTTTGGAATACAGTTGTCCCCATAGGTGATTAATAGACACCTCCTTGGTTAATTCACTAATGTTCTGTATAATTACATAAATATAGTTGGTCAGTGTATGATACCACATAGCTTTTTAAAAAACAGATTATCTAGAATCCAGGGGACATTCTCTCGGATTATATATCTGGCTGCATTGCATGAAAGCACGTGTAAGGCTAGGGATTAAAGATAAGTGCAGAGAGACAGTGCCTCCATGCAACTGGCTCTATCCTTCTGTAGGGGTGGGATTGACCTCCCTGCTTTCTTATCTTGGGGGTGGGGGCAAACCACCATTTCCTTGACCAAAGAATTTTGAGGAAACTCTGTACTGGAGGGGCAGAAATGGGGGATTGGGAAGAAGTGATGGGGCTGAGGAAATGGCCCAGTGAAGGTCTCAGATATCTAGTGAATTTTAAAATAGGTGTCATCAACGTCTCTCCAAAACTGTAAAATTGTTTATGAATGTTCCTTTGTGCCTTAGAAGTAAAAGTAAACATTAGCTTATGTATCACTAAGCTTTATTTGCTGGTGATTTCAAATTCTATTGCAAAAGTTTTTGCAAGATAGTTAAAATATAGATCAGAATGCTCTGTTATAAATACTTGTATTGAAAATCACGTCCCCTTTATTTGCGTTCTTTGGTACATTTTAGTATTTCTTTTATCATTGCTTGTGTTCTTCCCATTTGATTACTATCACAGGGTTTAAATGCAGGGCCTGATTTTTTTTTTATTTTTACATCAGAGTAATGCCACTAATTGAAATGGAGTTATCCCTGATTTACACCAATGTGAGAAATCAGGATCCGACCTTTAAGGCATAGGTGTGTACCTCGGAAAGATTTAGCTGAATGGGCCTGGGCAGTGAAAATTCATTGCCCTTCAGTTCTGTACTTTCAGAATGTCACTGTAAGTCTTGGGGGAAATTAATTGAAGCTTAGTGGTATACAAATGAGGAATTCAGCAAAGAATGTGAAACAAACTTTAAACACTAACATTTTTGCAAATTAGAACATTCTATACATATATCAAAATCTCTGTTATACACTTCTTAGAATATTTTTTCTCTATACATGCATACTTTTGGGTAATGTGTTTTGTCATGTAGAGATTTAGGATATTTCCAGAAAGACAGAACAAACAAATCTGAAAAATCTGTCTGTCTGTCTCTCATTTTACCTGTTCCTTTTAAGATAAAATATAATAATTTGCCCTCAGTCTCTGCAGAGAAATGCCATGAAGGACAGTATGTGACCATTAGTATGTTTTTGAAAAGGAAAACATTGCAGTGTTCATGTGTCTAGGTTTTCCTTGGCATTCAATATTGAAACATGTTTTGGTCAAATCCAAGTCTCCAAGGCCTTGTCTTCACTAGGGAAAACAGGTCTGTTCATAACTTGAGGTAAAATCCTAGTGAAGACAAGGCAGTTTCTGGTTTTCACATAAGTTAGCTGGTGGAATATGCTCCGCCATAGCCTTAACTCATGTGTAAACTACCTTGTCTTCACTAGGATTCTACTTTGAGTTAGTTAACTTGTGTTAGCAGTACAACTTTTTTCCTAGTGAAGATACAGGCTAGGAGTAGCATTGTAGTTGAGGGGACATGTTAATGTGCAACTGGAAGCTCTAACAATCTGATAAATCTCTTACAATTAATCTCTTAGATCAGGGACGGAGGTGATGCCACCTTACGGGAAAATACTATTTGAATACCTCTATACCTTTTTTCCCAGTAGAGGGTATTCCTGGTTACTAGGGCTCATGGTTAAATACAAATAATTTAGTTACCATGGTCTAAATAGGTACCATTATTAAAGTTAAACTACGTGGGAGAAATTTAAACTGTCCTAATTTATGCCACATGGCATTGGATTTCCTGAGTTTCTGGGATACACAGTTTACATGATCTGCAGGTATAAAAACTCTTTCAAGGTCTACAGGGCTAGTACTGTAACAGTCTTGAAGATCCCATACTTGTCAGCATGGAGCTTACAGTCTGCATACTGTCTAAGCCCCATTGGCAGTGCATACAGACCTTGTAAGCACAAGGGCGGTAGGTATGGATCTTGCAACATTTACATATTGACCCTACAGATATTCTAATGGTTGGGTTGTACCTGAAGACCCTGTAAGCTCTGAAGTGGCACTCACATAGCTTACAAGATTGGCAAAATGGGCCTGCAAAGCTTTTAATGGATAAGATAGACCTTCAAAACTTTTGAGCTCTGATGGCAGTGTCTACGGCCCTTGAAAACTACATGATGGAAAGCTACTAATTTTCTGGAACAGGAAATATTTAACTCTAAGGGCATACAGGCTTTGCCCTGTGTCTGCAAAACTTCTAATTTCATTGGCTCAGAACTAGAGAATTTATCTGAAGTTTTTTAATTCCTTATTTGAATAAGAGGTAACAAACTATGCAGGCTGTGCATGTGGAATTCATAAATTTTGCCAGACCTGAAGCTTATAAATCGTGTAGCAACCTCATAGAATCCCTAAAGTTAAAATAATTATTGAGAATAACTCCCAAATGAACTCTACAACCTTTAAAAACTTACATTAATAAAACAAATTTGAGTTTCTAGACTAAGTGGTATTTGAGGTGAAATGCTAGGAAAAAATAGAAGTCTTGTCAAAAAGCAAAAAAAATCTTTCATTTTCCTAGCCTGAACTAACTTCCATAAAGGAAAAAAACAAAAACAACTCCTCTTATGGTTAAAGACCAGATGTGAGAGCGTTCAGATAGAAGGGAGAGTTAAAACTGACGTGTGTATAGCACCTCATCCTTTTAAAATGGAAAGCAAATTACAACTTTAACTATGGAATTGCTACCACAGTTGATATATCCTGTGGCTAGGTTCTGCAGGCCGCTAATAAATTGGACATTGCTGAGTCATACTGATAGTCTGGATAGAGCTCCTCCTTCCTCCGAGCAATTGGTACTGGGCTCTGTCAGAGAGAGGATACTGAACAATATGGAAGTCTGGTCTGCTCTAGTCTAAATGCCTATGTTCATGTTTATAGTTAAGTTGTTTTTTTTAAAGAGAGAGAAACCCTCAAATTTGGCCTTTTCACTTGTCAGTGCTCAATTGTTCCTAAGTATATAATTTTGATTGGTTTGTCCAGTCCACTTTAAAATGTCTTAATGGATGATGCTTCTACCACTACTCTTGCAGACTCTTCCACAGTCATATGTCTTACAGAACTATACTCTGCTAATGTAGTTGCTTATTGGAGGGTTTTTTCTTTCTTTTTAATGTTAGGACGTCTGGCATGGCTGGTATATCTTGTTGGTACTGTTGTAGGAGGAAGATTAACTTACACCAGTACAGATGAACATGATGCCATGGATGGAGAATTGTCCTGTCGGTAAGTATATTGTTAAAACAAACCAAAACAGAGGTTATGTGTTTTTTAACATCTATTGGTAAACAAGAGATGCCCAAACTTTGCTCAGTTGTTGGATGCATTGTCGTCTGCCACAAACTCAAGGGCTTTACTTAATTTGTGTGAATTTGAGCCAGTTGCAACCATGTTCCTTCATCTTTCAGTATGGTGGTGTGGTTCCAGATCTCAGGATGTAGTGTTTTCATCCTGATCTGAGCGGCCAGGCAGTAAGTCACTTAGGGCTAGAATTTCAAAATTGCCCTCTCATTTTCTGTGCCCCAGTTTTTGAGTGTCCAACTTTGTATGATGGTGGTTGAGCACCTGCACCTACCATTTGTTATGTGTATTGACTTAAAAAGGTAGTTATTATTTATTATGTACATGGACTTAAAATGGTAGTTTTGCTAATTGTTAGTTTTATCATTTGTTCATTTTTTGCATTGCTTCCTTCATTTTAATCACATGAGTTTGCAAGTAGGGAACTCAATGGCAACTGCAGATGCTCAGCACCTTTGAAAATTAGGCAATAGACATTTGAAGTCAAATACTCAGAATTCGAGGCCACTTTTAAGACCATGGGAGAGGTTATTGTGGATGATACCACATTCTCTGTGATAAATAGGGGAGTCCCACTTGCCCTGCCTTTACATCCAGCACACTTGAAAAAGGGACTTACACACTTAGAATTGGCTAATGATGCCTGTATTTACATCCTCATTTCAGGCTTCACTAATCTGCCTTGGACTCGGCATCATTATTGATGATCTACTGTATTATTAAATGTGAGAGGTATTTTAAAACACTTTGTGTATTTGGCTTCTAATCCAAATACACAAAAATTGCATATTTCAGAATTAGAAAAAAGTCATACTAATTTTCAGAGCAACCAAATAAATTGTCAGAGAATTAGTACTTTAAGAATTAAGTATGAACAGGAGGAGGAGGAAAATGAGAAGCAAGAGCTGTCACACTTTAGAAACAAAGGCTCAGATCTTTAACTAGTTTAAATTAAAGTAGGTACTCTGAAATCAATACAGGTACGCACACAGACATCAGCTGAGGATCTGGCCCAAAAACACAATTTTCATGCAAACCTAAGTAGTAAAGAATGGGGTAAGAGTGAGACAGATAATGTATCACATACTGCATAAACAAGATTGTTTTCTTCATAGAACGTTTTTCATCATTTTCCATTAAGGGTAAAGAACTGTTTGCATTTAAAGTAATTTACTTTGCATTTGCATTTTGAGTTCTGATGCTCCTTAGCTGTAGTAGCTAATGCTTTCATTATATAAATGCTGTACTAAGAAAAAGAGTATTTTGCAAGTTGACAGAAGTATAAAAATGTATTTCAAGTGACAGAGCATAGTTTAGCAAGAAGCTTGGTGTTGATGTGCAGCTGTGAGTGGTGGTCATTTTAGTAGTTTATAAAAGAAGGAAATGCAAGGAAGAAAAGTAGCAAACACTAGCTTAGGCAAATAAATAATGGCTGATGGACCCATGAGAAATTAGCTGTCAGAATATTGTTTATGTCTTTGAAAATTCCTCCTGAGAATGTTTTCCCTTGGCATTAAGAGTTTTTCAGCTGATATCCTTGATGGATGCCCAGTTACCACGGTCTAGTAATGAAAAAGTAGAACTTGCGATTCTCTGGTTTTTGGATCAATTCCGTAAAACATATGTGGGGGATCAGCTTCAGCGCACCTCAAAGGTAAGTCTTTGCAGCAAACAAGATTTGTGTAATTAAAATGAAGAAATCTGTGTAGGAAATGGGTTACTAATATGTCTTAAGTGTATGTGTAAAAAGATGTGCAGGAGTGAAAACTGAAGACATTATCTGATGGATATTAAGCTAATACTTAATTTATTAATTTTATATAGTTTGAGAGGATTTACCACCTTGTATATTTCAAGGTTTGGCATGCAGAGAGTTAATATTTGTTAACAGTTGTATTCATTTAACAGTTTTAGGTTACTTTGCATTTCAGTTTTTTATTTCAAACATTTAACTGAGTTCTGCTATATTGTGTTATATTTCACATCTGGGTATACAAGATTTATTCTTTTAATAGTTCTTTTCTTTTGACAGTTACTCATTTATGCAGCTTCCACTGTATTTCTCACATCACTTGGCTTTTCTGCATTTTAAATAGGGAAGGAAGAGGGAAAAGTAAGATGCATTCTTGGAAGAAGCAGCAGTTAATTCACCTTAACTGTAGGGGACAGTCATAATATAGATGTTATAAAGAGAGCATCAGTAAGATGGGATCAGTTGATCTTGAGAAAGATTGAAGGAATTTTGTTTGAGCCCCAAGCAAATCTTTAGCAAGACTTTTGACAGTGACTAAGATTTTTTTTTTTTTTTTTTTTTTTTACTTATTGTACCCATGCTTTCTGGTGAACAGTCCCAAACCAAAGAATTATTTTATCCCCTTTGGTTTGAATCATACTTTAGTGTTATTAAATGGCTCCTTACTTTGATATTAAAAAATAAAGTTTTATAATTTGCGGAATTACTTTTTCGCGGAAATGTAAGTGTTGCGTCAATTGCCAAAGCTCATTTGTGTTTTTCAAATATGACACATTGCTTTATAATATTACAATAACAGATTCTGCTCCTGCTCAAATCTGACAAAATTCCCATTGACTGAAATTCAGTGGAAGCAAGATTGTGTCATAATCATTCTGATCAATAATATCTGATTTTTGTCGGGTGGTAAATAAATACATTGATGTCCTAATTCTCCCTATTGTGTGTGGGCTCTTGCTGTCTGGGCTGGTGCTGGGTGGAAATGACCTGTTACAGCATACTATACTCCATCATGCATTATCAGACTGTCATGGGGTTTTTTTAGCACCTTCTCCCAGCCAATCCAGCAGAAGCTATGCCTTCCATTATCATTCTGGTATAAGGATAGTGCTGATGTACAACTTGCGGGGGAAGAATTTGGGTCTGGGTGAAATGATGTCTTAAAATGAAGTATTAACACTCAAATGCCTGGAGCTTCCTTGTCAAAAGAAGGATGTAAAGCTTGAGTTCTTGCACACTAAACCATAACATTATGCACATGAAATTTATTATGGTAATCCATATATTTTACTGGCTGAGAAGTCTTAAGATTGCTGTCACAACTGCCATTCATATGAAAGTTTAAATAGTTAACTGTTGATTAAAATGTTACTAAATAGCAAAAATGTTTTAAATTTGACTCCTTGCATGAATGGAGTCTTATTGGCCTCACCACTTAATGTCTTGAGGCCCATTACTCCCCTTCTGTACTAAAATCTGATAAAGGAAGAGGTTTGACCCAGAATTTTCCATTATGAGGACTGTACCCAAGTACATGAAGTCAGAGGAGACTTGTGCATGTTGGATCCTCTCTGTTTGTGGGTCTGACCCCTGGTTTTTCTATCAACAGAAGTTGTATGCCAGTTCTTGCAATTAGCCCCATACATGTGGAATCCTGTGTGTAGAGCCCTATTGAAGTTGATGTATTTTTAAAAACTGATCCCAAAGTATATTTATTTGATATTTTACATGTATGAGAAAAACAGAAAGCAGAACTCGTGCTATCTTTTTATTGTTTTTTCTTGCTCTAGCGGCATTTGTAGCAGCAGATGGCATTCTTTCCTCGCAGTTGTAAATCCTCTGGTACTGCATATTGCTGGCAGGTAGCTACAAATATGCAATAAAAAGATTCACACTTGGAAGCAGAAAAACAGATATATATCAATTGGCTAAGTTAATATCCATTTATATAAATATTCACAATGGTTCAGATAGTTGTATTTACAGAACAGATAATGGATATTCTGCATATTTCAGCCATATTGAGAGAGTTTGAAATACACCTCTACCCCATTATAATGCCACCCGATATAACATGAATTCGGATATAACGCGGTAAAGCAGCGCTCTGGGGGCGGTGGGGCTGCGCGCTCCGGCGTATCAAAGCAAGTTCGATATAATGCGGTTTCACCTATAACGCGGTAAGATTTTTTGGCTCCTGAGGACAGTGTTATATCGAGGTAGAGGTGTAGTTTTATATGAACATTGTTAAATTTGATCTTATGTTCATCTACTTCGAAACAAGCAGTGATTAGAGAAAATTGAGTAATCTAACTTAATTACAAGACTTGTTCTACAGTTAGTGTAATGCAGCAAAGTTTCTTTTGGCTTGTTGGTGTAAATTTGGAGCTACATTTAAAAAAATATTTTATCCAAAACCTCCTATGGCAATTAAGAATAACATCAAATACAGAGATTGTAGGAAAGACAATGAAAATAATTCTGCAAATTCATTGCTTATGGTCTATTGTTCATTAAATGGTCCTTGAGAGTTTTCTTTCTAAGTATACTGAAAAAGCCTCGAAGGCTGCTCCCATGGTGCCACTACATATTTGCGGTGCCACTGAGCGGGTGCTACTATATTGTCAATGTAAGAGTAATGTACTAGGACATAGTCTTTCTGAGTCGTACACATTAACATGTGTAATATGTTTCTAAGTGCTATTGGGTCATATTCTCTGGAACGGTATAGTGCAGCGCTACTGGTCTATTTTTGAACTAAAGCTGATGTAGCTGGCCCAACCAGACTAACCCCACTGTAAGGCTAATCCTGTGGTGGCATATTGCTGACATAGGTGCTGTTACTATAGCAGGAAAGAGATGTGTCTGGAACTGCCCTGGGCTGTGCTGATCTTGGGATGTGTTTTCAACTCTTTGGACAACCAATAGCTGTTCTAACATGGTGCTTGGGGTCTGCCCCTGAACAGAATAGTATTTGGATCAAAGCAGTGCAGAGATGAACTTTTTAAACCAGGTTTGTGCCACCAACCATCTGTTAGCAGATCAGCCTCACATGAGGATCTGGCCCATTATTTCAGCAGCCAAAGTCTTATTTATTACAGAATACTTTGTTTCATTATTTGACTCATTTATTAAATGGGTTTTATGTCAATATTCTTAACTTGTGACCAATATGTACATTTATTTTTGTGGTGTTATTATTTAAGGTGATTATTTCTTCCTGTTCAGAAAATGTAAGTGGTAGGGGAAACATCATGAATATTTGAGGGAAATATCATACATGCTCAAGAGGGAAATTACCCTTTCTCTTACAAGTATTATGTGTTGTATTGCTAAAGTGCATTTTTTGAGGATATTTAAGAGGATACATTTTAGCCAGATACATGCCCCAAGTAGCACTCTGGTATATGTGAGGGGTGAGGATTGATATCTTAGTGAGATAGTGGGGTGTTTCCTTCCTCCTGACTGGCAGAGTTGAAACTTCCTCAGTCACTTGATATCCCTTTTGGGCTTGGGATAAATGACCAGGTCTTTGACTGGGGGGAAGGAGTGATGGGCAGGAGTGCTTTCCTGGTCCGTTGTCAGTGGTTGGCAAACTTCGCCTCCACCTTTGAAATGTACGTTTGTAGGGGCATTGTTGATATGCAGTCACAAGTATTGAGAGCCAGCAGTAGATGGTTTAGGTCTACAGGAAACCATCACTGTATTGTGTTTAGAAAGAAGTTTTACCTCTCCACAGATTGGTTTTGGGTTGGGTAGGTGGGCGTGTGTGCGTGTGCGCGCACATGTGTAGGTTGAGAGGGAATTTAAACTTCCTGTACAGCAGGCATTCTCAAACTCTTTAATTATGTTTACTGCAATTTAATAGAGAGATTATCAGGTGATCTGTCCTGTCATCAGTATTCATATTACTTTCCCATAGCAAGTACAAAAAATGCTTAAATGGAAGAGAAATATTAGGAAAGTAAGGAGTGTATTTTCAGCTGTCTTTTTATAGTTTTAGTAGCAGGAAACAGGTCAGCACAAGATAATCTGTAAGTGCTACATAGGCCACCAGCAAGTGCTCAGTATATCGACAATGGTCCATGGACCACAACTTGAGAACTTCTGCCCTGGGGAAGTGCTGCTAGTGCTAGAGCTGCAATGAATGTTTAATTTAGTCATAGGAAGAGGGCTGGTTTGGACGATTATGGCTTTGGGAGACACATCTCACTGGATCTGGGCTCTTTGGTTCTCATCAGTGTGTGGCTTGATATTACTCTGGGTAAATCTGAATATAGCACATTGGAGAGGTTTTTTTTCTGGGTAATAAATAATGGGAGTACAATTCAGTTGATAAAATGTATACGCTTAATAGGTTTGATAAAAGTTATGGCGGGTCACTTAAACCAAGTCAACTTGGTGGTGTTTGCATATCCTGACCTCAGTAATAGCAACTATCATTACTACTAACAATGTGCTGTTAAGTTTCTCAAACATTTAAAGTTTATAGTAAAGTTATAAAAAGTTACTCTTGGCTTACATTTCCTTTTCCTTTTATAGACTGAGTTGCTATGTTTCTAGTATATAAAGTTAAAAACATACATATGTACATATATACTCAGATGCCTCACAACACTCTTGAGCAAATTGTATTTTTAAAAACAAAAGACTCCTTTTAACTGCCAGCTCTTTTGTAACTTCTGTGGTTTTGTTTTTTGAGTATGGTAGTAAGTATGTACTAGATTTGAAGGTGGAGATGGGATTTACTCACTAGACTGTTCTAGTGGTTTTACATATTTTATAACCTGATATATTTTTTTTAAAAGAAATTAAATTCAAAATGTTAAGGTGCTGAATGAATTCAGAATCAGGGCTCTAATAGTGTCCATCATTTGTGTCGTTTTGTGGCCTCTATCTTTAGTCTTCCTCCCGCTCCCCATTTCCCTTCCCCCACATCACCATGGATTAAGGATTATGTCTACCTTAATTATGCACTTGTCATCTTTACTTTGTACAGCATGTGATGCTATTTAACAGCATTTAACCTTGGGTTATATTTTTAGGATTGGGTCATTCTACAGCAATTTCCAAAACACTTTGGGCCAGAATTGGGTCCTATTACACCTTTGGGTGAGGGCAGCCTTGTGGAAGCAGAATTAGTAAGAGCAAGTGTTTTGATTTGGCTGTGGCTCTTAACAGATCTTCATCACAGATTAGTCCTATTAGGATCAGGAGTGGTCTTCCTGAGGACTTGTGGGGTTAGGCAGGGGAGTACCCTGGTTAAAATGTACAGACAACTCCCACATTCTGGCCCAGAAACCTGTTTCATTAATCTGGTTGCAGGTGACCTGCAGGGTATGAACTCCACAAATTTTGGGAGGAGACCAGAACTGGATCCAATAGCTCCAATGAGCTTGTCTACCTTTTTACCTATTTGTGCATAGGGTGAGTTTTAGCTCCTAATTCAAATGATCAGGTTTAGCAAGTATATATCTGACAGCTTCAAAAGTATCTGTAACACAAAACATTTTCAGTTCCACATTCCAGTACGAACCATTTTAAAATAAAAGTTTCAAATTTGAAATCCAACAGGCCAGATTCATGGTTTAGTCTGAGACTGTAATGGAGGCTGATTGTCTTTCCCTGGCTCTGTCCTAACCCCAGTGTAGGTTAGAGCAGTCTGAGGGCTGTTCTAATCTACACTAAATGGCAATGGTTCCCAAGGGACCGCTCTTGGGAAACCATTCCAGTTCAGGAATACTGGGGTATAGTGTGTTCTGATCTGCCTCGCTTCTTCATGCCCCGTGCATTACGATGAAGGGGTGCAATGGTAGAGATTCTAGAGTAAGAGCAAGCTCCCATGCCTAGCTGAGGAGATATGGACAGTTTTACTCCATTTGTGCCAGCTGAGCAGTCCAGGGAATCTGGCCCAGTATTCTCATTTGGGCATAGAAGCTGTGGAGAAGGGTAAATGGCAGAGATTATTGTATTTTAGTTATTCACAGTAAAAGTTATTCCTAGATTGGGGCATGATTGTGAAGTGGGTTAACTAATTATTGCTTTTGGGGGCAGAGAGATCTTTTGCTGTATATTATGTATAATACCGTCACATTCCATCTATTCGTCTGTCTAATCAATATAAAGAATGTCAAGCTATTAAATAATATTTGGGACTACATTCACATTAAGATATATTTCCAATCTTTTAGCTTGTAAATGTAAAATATGAGCTTTTGAGAAATAGAGCTGCATCATAATAAACAAAAATTAGGAGAGTAAGAATTAGACAACAGTATATTGTAGGGGAAGAAAGGAACAAAATATGTTGATTTTAGGATAATTTTCAGCCTTGGTAAATGTAATTTGCAATTGCTAAAAGCACAATCCAAGGGTATTCTGACATTATTTAGGCACTTTTTGAATTTAGGGCCAGGTTCGTTCTCTAATGCAGAATGTCTGTTACATCGACTTACATTGATATCCTTTTTCTACATTCATTATTTATTTGATTATCTTCTCTGCAGGCATGATAACATTAGAGCTGGCAGGAACAATAAATACGTGTACAGAATTTGGCTACTTTTGGCTCTGATCCTGTAAAGCATTACACATGGTAGGATCCTTGTGCCTGTGTGGAGCCCCATTGACTTCACTGGGGCTCTGTGTGGGTGCAGCCATTGGCCTGTGCTACATAACAGGATCGGGACCGTAATGTCTTCGTGATTAATGATATCTTAACACTTTTGAGTGATGACCCTTTTTCTGAGCTGTAAAATTTATACACTGTTTTATTTCATTACAAGAAAGTAAAGGATTGCTGTGCTGACAGGTGGTGGAAATTAGCAGGCAGTTTTGAAATTGTGCTGTGCACTAGAAATTAGATCTCATTTTAATTCAGCTTTTCCCAACTAGTAAATGAGGTTAATGCCATACATATTCAGCTGATATGGATGAAGAAATTGATATAAAGTAGATCAACATAGCTACAGGGCTAGTTTAATTTATAGGTAAAGAGGCAGTGATAAATGGAAGTAATGTAGTAGTGGTCACTAAACTCCTCAGCCATCAGGGATTCAATAGTGTTAGTTGCTCATTAAAGATATTGTTGGGGTGCATCAAATAGAAATTTGAAAAGGAATAGCCAACTAACCCCTAATTATCAAAATACAGAAAATACTAATTATACCTTAATTAGCTTTTCTTTTAATGTACTGAAATTGTTACTTTTTGTGTAGCACAAATGGATAGTTATAACAACAATAAATAGGTTGTTTTAATAACTTTCTTTTACCTCTGGGAAAACAGCACTCCAATTTTTAATATGCAATAATGCTTCTCTGTAGCCTGTAGGAGATGAAAATTATTAAGTAGCTTTATTTTTTGAAGATTTTACAGCAGCTTTGGGAAGAATTATTTCACCATGCATCAATTATTTTTAATTGAACTGAATATTTTTCAGATTGCATGAAATGCCTCTCACTTGAGTTTAACATGTAGAGTTTGTTAAGGAAGCATCATAATGAGAACTGGGTGCAACTTACCTCCGTAATACATTCGAGTAGGGGTATAGAATGATTAAAGTTTCAAAAGATGGAAAGAGGAGGCAACAATTTCTTTTTATGTCGATAAAACTGAGATAAGCCATGACTTCCTTATCAAAAATACGCTATAGTTTACATATACACCTCTATACCGATACAACGTGACCTGATATAACACGAATTTGGATATAACATGGTAAAGCAGCGCTCTGGGGGGGGCGGGGCTGCACGCTCTGGCAGATCAAAGCAAGTTCGATATAACGTGGTTTCACCTATAACGCAGTAAGATTTTTTGGCTCCCGAGGACAGTGTTATATCAGGGTAGAGGTGTACTCTGGTTATTAAAAAACTTGTATCAGAGAATAGGATGTTGCCATGCACATATTGTTAGTTAATGAACATGGGGATTGAAATTATGGATAAAGTAGAAGCATTCTGATGAAATATTTCTAATTTGGAGTGATATTCAGTAATATGTGGAAGAAGGTATATTGAATACAGTAACCATTTATGTCATAGGGACAGATCTTGGCTTTAGTATTTTCCACAGCATGGCAACAAGACTGTACTCCACAGCAACAGAATGCTTTTCTTAAACTGCTTGCTTCAAAGCTCATGAAGTCAATGGAGGGTCTTCCACCTAATACTGAGAGAGAGAGAGGTGACTTCAGGAGTGGCCGCCCCCAAGCCTATTACTCTTTATAGGCAGAGCCCGGGTCTCTGCTACCCCACTGAACATATATGTGAGTTGTGTGTAGGTGGATAATGTCAGAAGTAACTGTATTTTCTTAACATCAGAATCAGCTAGGAAGAACCTACCTGTTGTGTTGACAGGTAGAAAAGACTGAATAAATGCCAAAGCTGTGAGCCATGCAATTGTTTTGCTACCCTTTTCTCCAAGACCCTTAGTCCTAAACATGAGCAAAATACTGTAAATATAACCACTCAAGAAGTAACTGGTTTTGAGGTTTCAAAATACAAATTTTAAATATGGCACAAAATTTTAAGTACACTCTCTGTTTCATGTGATTGATATGCCTTTCTTCCTGGTGAAAGATGTTATAAATAAGTTTGACTTGAGCAAACCTGCAGTCTTAAGTTATTTTTGATTGATGGGCAATTGAAATCTGTTAATTTATCACTGACTTAGAAGGGAAATCTTACTTGCAAAAATATAAGGACCAAAGTGGGATGAGAAATTTCAACGCTTCTACAACAAAACCTGAATCTTTTTCCTGCAGAGAGATCCTGTTTCCTATTCATTAAAAGTTAATGTCTGGTCATTGGATTTTACATTGTCTCTCCAGGGCACACCGATGTGTTGACTCCATTCAGTTCTTGATAGTGCATTTGATACCAGCTCAGACAGGCCTATATGACTCTGGCCTGGCCTACACTTAAAAGTTAGGTTGACAAGGCTACAGTGCTTGGGATTGTGAAAAATTAACACCCATGAGCACCAGAGCTGTGCTGATCTAACCCTGGTGTTGGAGAGGTGGATTACCTACATCAGTGGTTCTCAACCTTTCCACACTACTGTACCCCCTTTCAGGAATCTGCTTTGTCTTGGGTACCCCCAAGTTTCACCTCATTTAAAAACTATGTGCTTACAAAATGAGACCTAAATATCCAAAATTTTCACAGCATGCTATTAATGAAAAATTGCTTACTTTCTCATTTTTACCATAAAATTATCAAATAAATCGACTGAAATATAAATATTGTACTTACATTTCAATGTGATACTTGAATCTGTTTTTCACTTGTGAGCCTTGTCTGAAGCCCGGGCCCCAGCTGGTGAGGCTGAAACAGATAACTTAGCTTCACAGGGTCCTGTGGCATGAACCCTGGTCAGTTGCCCTGCTTGACTCCCCCTAATGCCAGCCATGCACTTGCAACCCCTCTGAGAGCTGCAACTCCCAGGTTGAGAAACACTGATCTAGATGAGTTGAGTTCCCCCTGGAAGACCTCTGAGCACCCCCAGGAGTACACATACCACTGGTTGAGAACCACTGCCTACACTGACAGAAAAGTCTTTTACACTATAGTACCACAGTGCTATAGTTGTGCCTCCATAGTTCCACTAGCTCCCTGTCAGTGCTGTAGTGTTGACATGATCTCTGAGAGTCTTGTCTTACTTCCCTTCTCCAGGGAAGGAATTAACTTTGTCACACCAAGTGGGTAGCAATATGTCAGTGGGTAAACTGAGTCACACTTTTTTGTAAAAAAAATTCTCTCATTCTCCACACTTTCATACTCTAGGCAGCCAGAATACACTGCACACTGTGGTTTCAAATCAGTGGATGTAAAACTGTGTCTCATATTTGTCCTATTCTTTCTTCTTAAGCTGACATGGCACAACATGCTATTGTCCTTTTTAGTAAATGATCTATTTTTCTAAATCACCCTTTAGTGAGACCTGAGATCAAACAAAGGGTATGTCTACATTGCAATTAGAGGTGTGATTACAACTCATGTAGGAATACTCATGCTAGCTTAAATCTAGATAGGCTGGCTAAAAATAGCAGTGAAGACACAGTGGGTGGGTTGTACAAACCCACTTGGAAACCTAAATACACACTTGAATTGCTTTCTTCTTTGAGCTGCATCAAAGCTTTGAACTAAACACCTTATGCAACATATGAAACTTCATGACATGTTTTGTCATGGTCTCCACTATATGTTTTAAATAATATTTTGTAAGGGGGCTAGTACTCGTTTAGCAGAAGAGTTAGCAGCCTGCTACTTACACTTGGATCCTGCACTCTTCACTGAAACAATAGCAGGGACGTCTATTTTTTATCATTTTAATTTTATTGAACCTTTTGTGCAAAATGTAACATTTTTCGTGACATCCTATGATAAGGTATCCCAGTACGCGCTCTGTGACTCCCATGCAGATTTTAACCAAATATTGGATTAGTAATTCTATGTCATTGGACATAGGAAGTTTGTGGTGGCAGATGCAGGAATAAAATCCACTTCTCCAGCATGGCATTCAGCTTCCTTAACTACAAGAACATTCTTTTTCTTCCTGCAGTTTCCTGTCTCATTACTACACATCTTCCAACTTCTGCTGCAAATGAGGCAAGGCTCTTAAGACAAACAGCCTTATTCACTACACAAACAAGATTCATTCCCTCAGCACGATCCAGTCTGTGTACTGGGATGGCAGGGGTCTTCTGGGGGCGGGGAGGGGAAAGTAACATGACATTATGTGATTAAAGACTACACCAAAATGCATGAATACAGGTAGGTCAAATTAAGGTTGAACGGGCAACCTTAAGTCTGGTATTTCCTAATTTTTGAATATTGGACATTGCAATATTAAGATATTCTTTTTTGTATATCTTAGACATTCATTTATCTCTACTTTATAATGTGTTTAAGTGAACATTTAGTCCATTTATTCACACCAGCCACTACCTATATGAACATTTATATAATAAGTATTTAATCCTATATTTATAATCAAAACATTGGTTTCTATAAAGTTCTGTGCTATTAGAGAGAATACTTTTCTAATAAAAATCAAACAATCTTCAAAATAAATAATGATCATAGTTCAGTTCTGCAACTGGCTCTAACTCAGCTTTATTTTGTAGCTGCTAATAAAGGCACATTATCATGTTCAGGCATTGCAATTATCATTGAAATGTGTATGTCCATTAACCAGAACATTAGGCTGAGGATATAATTACTGTCTAGAGCCAATATCTTTGTGAAGCTACATCTATGATGCTATTAAGCTATAAGCAATATTTTGTAAACTAATATTTAAACGATTCAGAATTGATACCATCACTTGCAGACCTTAAAAGTAATACTGCGTCCATTCAAATGATTGACTTCTTAAGTGCTTGGCAAATATATTATCGGGTTATTTGGATATGATTATAATTTGTGATTTGAGAGAGATTAGTATTTTTTAATAGCAATTGCCCAGAACAAATTAATCTTGTGGGGTGAGGGGGAGGTGGTGTTGTATATAAAGCCAAGTGCTGGTAAATCTGTGGCACAGTATGTCAGAAAGAGCTATGAGCATGCTTTGTTATAATGAGGGTTGTATTGCAGGGCATTTAGTACAGAGATTCAGAAAGGAATTTTAAAAAAAAAAGGAGTCTCCCCAAATCATATTCCAAGTGTGTGGTTGGAGTGGGAGTTACCATGTCACTGTCTTGGGACATATTCTGCTCCTGCTATAATCAAAGGGAGATTCTCATATTTTAGGGTTCTCTTCCTGCTCTCATCTTACATAAATCCAGATATTACAACTTCTAAACTAGGTCAAATGGGTAATGAGTAGTGTAGAATATATGGTGTCAGATGGACCCACAAAGTGAAAAATTTGTTCTTATGCTCTGCTTCTTGCGTGTTTTGTGGGGTTCTTTTTAAACAAAATACACATATAGGGCAGTCTTTAACTCCTGAATGGATTGCAACAGGATGTCAGAGATTCAAGTTAACTTTAAGAACTTGAGAATTAAACAAATTTCATGAATTAATATTTTCTGTTTCAACAACAAGTGAATATCATTCATTAATTCATCTACTCATCTCAGGAATTGAAAATGTCAGGCAAAGCATCTGTTAGGGGCACACGGCTTCATCTTGCTATGTTCTTTGTTGTATTTTGAATACAGGTGTACTGGAAACACTTCTAGTAACCAGGGGCAGCTTCCTTACTAAATCCTCCTAATAGCCAAACAGTCTTCCCTTCCCTAACTTATTAATTATTTAAAGCTTATTCATTTTGGACTTTTATATTTGCCTTACTGTAATATATTTGTTTGTTGGCACTCTATATTGGCCTTAGATCAAAGATGTTCTATATGCCTTTTGGATTTTTAAAACAAAGCATCTTCAATAGAGCTGGTCGGAAATTTTTTATCTAAATGATTTTCTGGTGAAAAAATACTGTTTTCGCAAAACCAAAGTGTTCTACAGGAAGATTTCACCTTTGCCAAAAAAATTCGATTTTTCCATTGGAATTCCCCCCCCCCCTCTTAAAGCACAGCTGATAAGAGCTTTCCAGGAGTGCTGACTCTGGTGCTCAACCACCCCCTCCGCCGCAGTTCTGTTACATGGAGAGGCAGAAAGCCAGGCTGCATGGACTGTGTGTTTCTCCCCTTTCCCTTCCCCACCCACTCCACGTGCTAGGGCCAGCAATGCACAGACCCCAGGCACTCAGCCTCTCTTTCCCCTCCATCCCCCAAGCTCTAAGGCAGGAGAGGCTGAGCATTCTGACTCTTTTCCTCTCCTCTTCCTAGTTTTAATTTGAAGCTTGTGGGGAGGCTGTGTGTCTGGGTTCTCTGCCTTTTGGGCTTCAAGAACTGGTGGGGAAATGGGATGCTGAGTAGCTGGGCTCTCTGCCTTTTCGTCTGGGATGGAGGTGGAGAGGTTGCCTCTTGCGTGGCTGCCAGAGAGGCTGGAAGGCTGTTGTCAGTTTCACTTTCTGCCCAAGTGTAATTGACAAAAGTCATCCAGGTGGGCAGTGGGGAAGGAGAAATATACTGTTTGGGTTTTCCTGAAATGGAATTCTTGAAATCCCTTCCTCTAAAAAATGTTGTGGTTTTGGTGATTTATCCCTGTTTGGGATGAAGAAAAAGCATGTTGTCTACCTGTGTTATTCAGAGAAAGAGGTAAAAAACACAAAATAACATATCACCAGTACATCTGTCCAAAAAAACCCCTAGATGGCTCTTGGGAGAAGTGGTGGATTATACTCCTTACACTTTTAGGTTGTGTGTGCAAATCCTGTGCTGGTCAATAATGACAGAAAGCATTTAAATCAAATAGCTTTTTAGCGAAATCAGTTTGTGGACTTAGTCTAGTTGTCAGTGGACAGATATCCTTGTGAGAAAAAGTATTACAGCTGGCAATAACTTACCTCCCTTATTGGCATTGTCAACAGAGAGCCAAAGGATTGAATGGGCATGGAGCATGACCACCCCTCTGACCTCTGGAGATGGACTCTCCAGGTTGAGGTGGTTCAGGGACCTCTCTGAGGCAGTGTGGGGAAGAATGGACAGCTGCTGCTCATTTTATACCTGTACTTTGGATAAGCAAATGAGCTTTACTTCATGAGCACTAAATTCACTTAATTTTAAAGATTTTATTTTTGTTAGGAAATAATTTTCCCTAAGTAACATTCTTTGAAGGTAAAATTACGTATGGACAGACACCTCTGAGGCATGTAGCCACGGGCGGATGGTTAGCCAGGATAAAGTAGTGAAAATGTTAAAACTTTATGGCTATTAGGTCTGTATTAAATATCACACTTGACTTATCATTCTTAAACGTAATCTTTGCCAGTCCAGTCTCTAGGAGTATTTTCCATCTCTTTTGTCAGTTAGGCACAATTTCCAATAAGATTCATAATTTCCTTGGTATGCCTTTTCTCTCTCTCTCCCCCCCCCATCACCTCCAGTCACATATCATCACACCTTAGTTATTGCTGTAAAATGTGTTCGCTTTACCTGCATTTATGCTGTTCATATTTGTTCCTAGTTTTAATTTGCAATTCAAGACTTATTTCCAAGCATTTGTGTTGAAAAACAATCACCATCTGCTTCCTTTAGAAGATATAAGGAAAGACAAGTAACATAAAGAAGGCATGTTTAGGGAACCTGATTCTAGTCATCAAGATACTGTCACTTCCCCATCCAATCTAACAAGCAATAAATCATATTCACTCTAATGGATATGAAGACATAGAGTCAAGTTGCTAAGAACTGTTTGCTGCAAAGCAACAAGAGCCAAATTAATGATATAGTATGAGGATCACTTATGGTTTGAGATATAAATGAAGTTTGATCTACTGCCTCAGTGTTCCTGTGCCCTTGCTTTGGAAACGTAATGAAATTGTCATAAATGTGAACTGGGCCTTTACCTTGGTCTGCGCTCAAATTTGCATGACATTGCCAAAATATTAAATGGCCTGGCCTACTCTCAAAGATTGGTTATGTCGGGGAAAGACTGGGACCGTAGGAATGAGTTTCCTAGTGTAATTAGAGGAGAACGTTGTTAAGGTTCAGTACCTTTCCTCCTCTGAGGAGAGTGAAATGTCATCTCCCACCCTTCTCTTTTTCCGCTTAATCAAGACATTTTTGACAGACGTTACTTGTGTAAACAACTATACATAAAGACTCCAGCTCGCTAACTAAAAGAAAAAGTAATCTAGCACACAGAACTCTATCAGTTCACTTGTTAATACGTGGCTCAGCCAAGCATTTCAGCAATTCACTTGCTATCTTCCCTCTAGGCCGTCAACAAATTATAGTTTCTCTAGTTGGATGAAGAAGATTGAGTGGGACATGTCCAAAGCTGGATCTGACAATAGTGACCTAAACCCATAATTTGTTTTCAAGAAGACTTTAATTTAAGGACTCTCTTGGTCTCCCTTAGTTATTTTTTTTAATCTGTCATTCAGCCCATTTAAAGGTAGGCAGTTCAGGATTCTTTGCAACACGTATTGTCCACCCAGGCTAAATGTCCTATGTGACAATCCATTGCATTAAGAGATCTTTTCCGTTTACTTTTAACTGTGGTAAACTGTGGTGGAAGACCTTTCCATCTCTGTTTCCAAATGCTTTCATGAAGCATCACTTTTAAATGACCATAATAAGATCAGTAATGCTCTTGATTAATCTAGGTGAATTTTTAGTACTCCACCCATTATACTGGACACTTACTATAGAATCACATGCTGTCCTTTAGTTCTTCAGCTAAATCCCAAGACACTGAAACTTTTCATATATGATGCTTTAGCAGCCAGAAGGTAGGCAGACAGCCTTCTGCCTCCAATAATTCCTGTTTTTGTCACAAGTTAATAAAAATGATTTAAGGACACTGAAAAAATAATGGAATATTTGATTCCCCAGAGGACTGAGCGATGAGAAATGACACAGTTTGGTAAACCACGAGTAGCCTGATGCAGCTCAGTATGTCACTTAACGAGAGGAGGTGCCCTTGGATAGCTGCAGCTCAGTGTTATTCTGTAACTATTGTGTAGCCCATGCGTCAGAAAGGTTTAACTCTCCTTGCGATCACTAAATATGATAAAAAGTGCATGCAGACTTCTTTCTTCACTACAGAAAATTCTTCTTTTTATTCTATAGTCTCTTGTGTTTTGACCAGTATATGATGGAGACAGCGACCCATCTATGCCAGGATGAGCTCCAAGACTATCAGAGTGGGCACTAGAATGCCACAATCATCTTCTTGTCAGTAAGCTTGTTAGATGGTTTCCAGACTACTGCAGTTATTGCATTGGCTTATTATTGCACAGGTAGAGCACACCATCAATTTGAGAGCATTAAGAAGTAATGAGCACCCCCGAGCTCACCAAGTCTATTCAAACTTTGACTAAGCAACTTCCTTCAGAGTACTAGTTGAATGTTTCTGTTCGGCCCAATGGCCTTATTGAACCAGAGATCAGCATTCAGTGGCTACCAGTTAAAACTCTGTTGTCTGTACAGTGGTTCTATTGAATTCAGAACCTGAGTAAGCAGCTCTTACTCCTGATATCATTTAAAGTTATTGCTGAAATGGTGGATGAAGGAACACCAAAGATTGGTGTGGAAATACTTGTGTTTAAATTATTTCAGCAGACATACAATTTTTAATCGAATAGTCAAACTACCAAGATTTTTCATCCCCTATGTGAATTCTTGCTGCTGTATGACTGGAGTTATTTACTAGCATCCCACACCACAATGGTTCCCCAAAAGTCGGTTAGGCATTTTGAGGAGCTCTGCCATGAGAAAAATAGAAACACTTGAAGACATTGAGCCATATTTTTAGTTTAATATTACAAAGCAAAACTTCAATAGGTTGGGTAGAAGATAGAAATAAAATATTTGTGGACTGACTAATTTATTAATATGGAACTCTAGTGTGATCTTTTGAAGGAACTTCAGTTGAGTACTCAAAGCCATCTTCTCCATCTGAAAATGTTTCCTCACATTCAGAGACTTAAAAAGGAAGTTATCTTCTTCTTCAAGTGATTGCTCCTATGCATTCCATGTAGGTGTGCGCGCCGTGCGTGCACGGCTCTCCGGAACATTTTTACCCTAGCAACTCCAGCGGGCTGGCTGGGCGCCCCCCTGGAGTGGCGCCGCTATGGCGCCTGTTATATACCCCAGCCGGCCCGTCCGCTCCTCAGTTCCTTCTTCCCGCCCGTGACGGCCAGTTGGAACAGTGGAATGCTTCGTTACCTCCACAGCCCTAGCGTTTCTCCGTTCTTTAGCATAGTTCGTTTACTTAGTTTAGTTTAGTTGCTGTTTAAGTTTAGTTAGTTGTAGTATTAGTAGGGAATTAGAGGGATTAAACCCTCTTCTTCCTCACCCGGTGCGGGCTTATGCCCAGGGCACCGGGATTCAAGCCCTTTGCGGCTTGCCAGTGGCATATGCCCGTCGGTGACCCGCACGACTCCTGCCTGCGCTGCCTCGGGGAGTCTCACAGAACTGATAAGTGCCCGATCTGTGCAGCCTTCAAGCCCCGAACGAGGAAGGAGCGGGACTCTCGATTAAAGCAGCTCCTCATGGAGGCTTCGCTCCAGCCGCCCGCGCCGACCCCACCGGCGCCGAAGTCATCCTCGGCATGTAGCGCACCGGCGGCACTGAGCCGCCCCGGTACCGAGGCCTCTCGACACCCGGCACCGACATCCCGGCACCGCTCCCTCTCCCCAACGAGGAAGCTCAAGACGCCGAAGACGGCCTCGAAACATCCTCCGAGGCCGTTAGCCCAGCCACCTCCGGTAAAGACGGTTCAGGCTGTGGCAGTGCACAAACTGTGCACGGTGCCGCCGACTCCGGCACCCCAGAGGCTGTCGAGTCCGGCAACACCCTGCTCCCCGGTACCAGCCGAGGTTGAGCTGCAGCTCCCGTCTACGCCTGAGGCGTTTGAGACGGCGAGAGAGCTTATCGAGCTCGCAGAGGCTCCGAGCCTCCGGCCCCCGGCACCGCCGGTGCGGGCTGTCCAGTCGGTGGGCAAGCCGGCAATGATACGGCCTCCAACCCCCGACAGACGGCATGGACGGCACTCCAAATCTCGGACCCGGTCCCAATCTCGGAGACTGTCACCACCACGCCGATCCCGATCCCGGCGCCGATCACCGTCGCGGCGCCGCTCCCCGTCCCAGCGCCGGTCGCAGTCCCGGTACCGTTCAGCATCGCGGTACCGGTTGCACTCCCGGCACCGTTCCCGCTCTCGATCACGGTCACCGAGTCGCCGGCACCGCTCTCGATCACGGTCACCGAGTTGCCGGCACTGCAGGAGATCCGGCTCCAGGGCCCGTTCTCGGCACCGAGACTCCCGGAGCCGCTCCCGATGCCGTCGGTCACCGTCGCGCCCGACGCCGTTCGAGCTCCCAGCACCGGTCGAGCTCCTGGCACCTCAGCGCACACCGGTCCCGCTCTCCGATCCGGTACCGCGATGACCGGCACCGAGCCTCGGCACCGCTCAGAGTCCTGCCACCGGCATCGGAGGCACACTCGGGTGTCGCCTCAGCTCCACCCTGGCCCTCTCGCCAGCCCTCGATCGCTTCCCCCGAGGGCAGTGGTGCTGACTTTAGAGCCGGGTCCCAAGGCCGGGAACATGGACCCCATCAGTGGGGATTTTGGGTTCCCTGGGACTACCATGACCCTCGAGCGCTTCCCTTTCCCCCGAGGCTGGTGGGAGCGCCACGTCGGGAGCCAGAGGCCACAGTCAGCAGGCTGCCCCCATCACCGACGGGGGAGACCACATTGCCGCAGGATCCGAATCAAGATCCAGGCTCCGTGGCGGCTGAGCACCCGTTGGAGGAGCAGTCTCCTGACGAGGTACTCCCAGGTCGGTCCTCGTCATCTTCTCCGGACGAGGCAGTGGCGGGGGCATCCACGACCGACCCCCCGCCTATTGATTTACGGGAACACCAGGACCTTCTCCGCCGGGTGGCGAAGGCCATTAACCTGCCAGTCGAGGAGGTCCCGGAGGACGAGGACCTAGTGACTAATGTCATTGGAGCAGAGGCCCCGATGCAGGTGGCCCTGCCCTTTATCCAGACGATACAACGTACTAGCACTACCATCTGGCAGTCGCCGTCGTCGGTCTCCCTCCCTTCCCCCCCCCGGCACGTGGGGTGGAGAGGAAGTACTCGGTCCCGCCCAAGGGGTACGAGTATTTGTACATGCACCCAACTCCGGACTCTCTGGTGGTCCAGTCGGTAAACGACCGAGAGCGGCATGGACAGCCTGCGGCAGTGCCGAAATCTAAGGAGACACGGCGCATGGGGCGCAAGGTCTATTCCGCGGGTGGTCTTCAGCTCCGAATCGCGAACCAGATGGCGCTGCTTTCCCGGTACACCTTTGACATCTTGGTGTCCCTGGGGAAGTTTTCGGAGCTGACCCCGCCAGCCTCACGCCAAGAGTTCTCGACGCTCTTGGAAGAGGGCAGGAAGGCCTCCCAGTCCTTAATTCAGGCCGCCCTGGACTCTGCTGACTCGGGAGCCAGAACGGTGGCCTCCGGGGTGACTATGAGGCGCATTTCGTGGCTGCAGTCCTCCACCTTGCCACCTGAGGTGCAGTACACCCTCCAGGACCTCCCTTTTGACACCCACGGTCTCTTCTCAGAAAAGACTGACTCTAGAATCCAGACCCTGAAGGATGGCCGTATTGCCATTCGGACTCTGGGCATGCACACGCCAGCTACCCAGAGAAGGTCATTCCGTCAGCAGCCCTACCGGCCCTTTACCCAGGCCAGGTCACGGCCATATAATAGTCGGCGTGCGAACTTAAACCGCTGTAGACCATCGGGGAGCAGGCGTAACCAGGCCCAGGGCCCTTCCAAGGCCCCTTAAGGTCCCAAACAGGCCTTTTGATGGGACGCCCGAGGACGGCCCATCAGTCTCACTCCAGGATCCTACCCCGTTATTTTCCAACCGTCTTTCCCACTTCCTCCAGGCGTGGTGCTCCATAACATCGGACAGCTGGGTCCTCAGTACCATCCAGCACGGTTACCACCTTCAGTTTATTTCACCCCCTCCCTCCCACCCACCTTCCCTGTCCCTCTTCAGGGACCCCTCTCATGAGCAAGTCCTCTTACAAGAGGTCCGGACTCTGTTGAGCGTGGGTGCCATAAAGGAGGTTCCGCACAGCAGGCGGGGCAGGGGAGTCTATTCCAGATATTTTCTCATCCCCAAGGCGAAAGGAGGTCTTCGTCCCATCTTAGACCTCCGGGAGCTCAACAGACACCTGTGCAAGCTCAAGTTCCGTATGGTCACCCTGGGGACCATCATTCCTTCCCTGGATCCAGGAGACTGGTTTGCCGCCCTCGACATGAAGGATGCATACTTTCATGTGGCAATTTACCCTCCCCACAGACGCTACCTGCGGTTTGTGGTCAACGGCGAACACTACCAGTTTGCGGTACTGCCCTTCGGCCTATTCACCGCACCAAGGGTTTTCACCAAGTGCATGGCGGTGGTTGCCGCAGCCCTCCGTCGGCGTCGAATACATGTCTACCCATACCTCGACGACTGGTTGATACGCGGGCCATCCCAAGAGCTGGTAGCGGATCAAGTGGCCGAAATACTGTCTTTGTTCCGGTCACTAGGCCTCCTTATCAATGTCGAGAAGTCCTGCCTGACTCCAACGCAAAGAGTGGAGTTCATAGGAGCGGTCCTTGACTCCAACTTAGCCAGGGCCTGCCTTCCTCGTCCTCGGCACCAGACCATAGTCTCGATCATACGGGACCTGCATGCCTTCCCCACAACGACGGTGCGGTCCTGCCTACGCCTACTGGGTCACATGGCAGCGTGTACGTTTGTGACCGCGCACTCCAGGCTGCGCCTTCGCCCATTCCAGATTTGGTTGGCAGCGGTGTACCGCCCCCATCGCGACCCCGTAGACATGGTGGTGACGGTCGCAAAGCCCACTCTCCAGACGCCCAACTGGTGGCTGGACCCGGAGGTCGTATGCGCAGGGGTCCCGTTCCGCCTTCCTCGCCCGTCGGTCACCCTGACCACAGACGCCTCGGCGCTAGGATGGGGTGCTCACATGGGCGACCTTCACACGCAAGGTCTATGGTCGGCTCAGGAGCTCTCCCTCCATATCAACGTCCGGGAGCTGAGAGCGATCCGCTTGGCATGTCTCGCCTTTCGGTCCCACCTGCAGGACCGCTGCGTAGCGGTGTTCACAGACAATACGACAGCGATGTTCTATGTGAACAAGCAGGGCGGAGCCCGGTCCTCCCTACTCTGCAAAGAAGCGATGCTCCTGTGGGACTTTTGCGTGACCCACTCGATTCGCCTGGAAGCGTCCTTTCTTCCAGGAGTGCAGAACACACTGGCCGACCATCTCAGCAGGTCGTTCCTCTCCCACGAGTGGTCTCTCCGTCCGGATGTGGCGCACACAATTTTCCGGAGGTGGGGGTTTCCCCAGATAGACCTGTTCGCCTCCAGGGAGAACAGGAAGTGCCACAGGTTCTGCTCGTACCAGGGTCGAGCTCCGGGATCCCTGTCAGATGCATTCCTCTTCACATGGACAGATCACCTCCTCTGCGCATTCCCTCCGTTCCCGCTCTTACACCGGGTGCTACTCAAGCTTCGGAGGGACAGGGCCCGCGTAATACTCGTCGCTCCGGCCTGGCCGAGACAACACTGGTACACCCTGTTGCTTGAGCTCTCGATTCGGGATCCCATTCCCCTCCCGCTATGGCCAGACCTCATCACTCAGGACCTCGGCAGGCTTTGTCACCCGAACCTGCAGTCCCTGCATCTTACAGCTTGGTTCCTGAGTGGTTGACCCGCGCAGAGAGGGACTGTTCGGCGGCAGTGCAGCGAGTCTTGCTCGAAAGTAGAAAGCCGTCGACACGCTCTACCTATCTCGCGAAGTGGAAACGTTTCGCGATCTGGTGTGACCAACGAGGCCTTAACCCATTCCTAGTCCCCATCCCGACCATCCTGGACTACCTCTGGTACCTTAAAGACCAAGGTCTAGCGATCTCCTCCTTGAAGGTGCACCTGGCAGCCGTGTCGGCGTTTCGACCTTCTATGGGTGGTCGGTCCATCTTCTCCAACGAGATGGTTTCCCGATTCCTTAAGGGCCTCGATTGTTTGTACCCGCCGATACGTCGTCCTACTCCAACGTGGGATCTGAATCTGGTTCTGGCCCAGCTTATGAAACCACCCTTTGAGCCCCTGGCCACGTGATCTCTGCTTTATCTCTCTTGGAAGACAGCTTTCCTCGTGGCGATTACATCGGCCAGACGAGTGTCTGAGCTCCGCGCCCTGACGGCCATTCCACCATATACCGTCTTCCATGGTGACAAGGTGCAGCTTCGGCCACACCCAGCCTTCCTTCCTAAAGTGGTGTCGGCTTTCCATCTCAACCAAGAGATCTTCCTTCCGGTCTTCTTCCCGAAGCCGCACTCCTCATCCCGTGAGCAGCAGCTCCACACCCTGGACGTTCGCCGGGCCCTCGCTTTTTATATTGATCGGACGAAGTCCTTCCGGCGTTCGACCCAGCTGTTTGTGGCGGTTGCCGATCGCATGAAAGGCGAGCCGGTCTCCTCGCAGCGAATTTCCTCCTGGGTGACGTCATGCATACGGGCATGCTACGAGCTTGTTCACGTGCCACCATGCCGCCTCACCGCTCACTCAACCAGAGCTCACGCCTCGTCGGCAGCCTTCCTAGCCCATGTCCCTATCCAGGACATCTGTAGAGCGGCCACCTGGTCTTCCGTTCACACCTTCGCTTCCCACTATGCGTTGGTGCAACAATCTAGAGACGATGCAGCCTTCGGCTCCGCAGTCTTGCGCTCTGCCACGTCTCACTCCGACCCCACCGCCTAGGTAAGGCTTGGGAATCACCTACATGGAATGCATAGGAGCAATCACTCGAAGAAGAAAAGACGGTTACTCACCGTAGTAACTGTTGTTCTTCGAGATGTGTTGCTCCTATCCATTCCAGACCCGCCCTCCTTCCCCACTGTCGGAGTAGCCGGCAAGAAGGAACTGAGGAGCGGACAGGCCGGCTGGGGTATATAACAGGCGCCATAGCGGCGCCACTCCAGGGGGCGCCCAGCCGGCCCGCCGGAGTTGCTAGGGTAAAAATGTTCCGGAGAGCCGTGCACGCGCGGCGCGCACACCTACATGGAATGGATAGGAGCAACACATCTCGAAGAACAACAGTTACTACGGTGAGTAACCGTCTTTTCTCTAAACAGTACTCTATGGTACTACCTTGGACTTCTTAGTTTGGAGATTTTGTTAGGTGTGCATTATATACCTCTGCTAAATCTGAATGAAAGAGACCAGCAGAAATCGGCATACCTTACAGACTTGTGAAAAGTCCAAGGTGGTTAAGTCAAATGTGCATGAGATTTTTAGAGCTAGTTGGTACTAAAGCAGTATTTTGGCAGGGGTGTGTGAGGGTGGACAGGTGAGAGTTCTGATTGTTTCACCTTGCACCAAATATCCAGTCTCTTCCTTTTGCATTTTCAGCCCACTCAGTTGGTTGCTTTTGAGCAATTAGGAGAACTAGTGCTCTTTCCAGATCAAGTTATGAGGAACCAAAACAATTTAGAAAAAGGTTTACTGTTAGATTACCTAATTTTTAAATGCTCATATTTCCAAAAGCCTTGTCAAATTGATCTTAAATTTATGTGCATGTCCATATGTATGTGTATGCATATATAAGTACATTTTATATTAATATTTATTATATTTGTTTTAGAGGAATACTTCGTTTTAGCCTTAAAATTATAGTCAACAATTATAATTGAAAATCCATATATTTTACTAACAGGCAGCAAAAGTCTAATTGCTTCTGTGGATTTTGACTCCCTTCATAGTGATACATCACTCTGCTAAGAATGCACCTTCAGTCCATTATATGCAAGATCCAAGGTGCTAATCCATTTGGAATGAAGCATTTCATATCAGCCAGATAAGTGATAAATGCTGTGTTCCAAGGGGATTATTGCCTCCACATCCTCTACTGCTTAGAAGAGAAGTTGTCTAGTTTCTGGTTGTTCCCCATTGGAAGTACAGATATAGGCCTCATCTGCATGAGAAAATTGTTCTGATCTAACTACATTGCTTTAGAAATTCTTTTAGTTAAATTGGTACACCCCTCCTTGTGTGGACATGCTTTCAATTTGAGTGCCTTATGTCAATTTAATTTAAGTCAGTATAGAGTCAGGGCCACCCCTTCAAGCAGGCAGTGCTCTTTGCAACTACGTGAGGAGAAGAGTTGCTATGCCAAAACTCCCAAAGTGAGAAGGAGCCACTCTTTTGCCAAGCAGACCCTCAACAATTATAGCAAAACTTCATTTATGGTGATTTTTTTTATGAGTTACAGCACAAACTCTCTTAAAACTAAGAATGTTCCACTGTATAGTTTTTAAAATCTCATTTTTGTTGGCAGATTTTTTTTTAAATATCCGTTGTTTGATAGGACCTACAGACACTGTGTGCCAAAGTGATGGAGAGGCAGTAGAAAGAGTGCAAGTTAATGAACTAAACCCTCTTCCTTGAGATAGACTAGTGTCATTGATGGTTTTTTGTGACAAAATGAATAAGTAATACCATGTTAATTTTCATGTTCCATTAGAAAAGTTCTTGACAGTGACCCTTTTTTGCAGATATCTTCAGCAAATGTTTACTCTTGAACTCTATTAATTTTAAAACTATAAAGCTATTTTAAAGAACTATGCAGCTTTCAATTAGAAATGAGCTCCAGTATCTAAGGAAGTTTCATTTCAACCAAAGGACTCAATCGTGGTTCTTTCATGAGCCCAGGATAAGGAACAGGGCATAGTTGCATTGCCCTTGGAGCAGAGTGGAAGGTAAACTATGCCTTCTGAGTTCTCTCTTCCTCCCAGGAGGAAGTACCTGCACCAGGTCTATATTTCACTCACTTGTGAGGGAGGGGAAATGTGGCAGCCTTGTGAAGGCTGCTCTCTTCCCCACAAGGGTACCCACAATCTGGAGACAAGGGGGGTCCATTAAGCTTCCTTACAAATCAGCCCACTGTTTGGCCCAAAATGAGCGCAGAGCTCATGGAAAACATATTTCATTTTTAAGCATGTTTACCTCTTAAGAGCCATGGCATATTTTAAAAGAGGGTTTCAGGTACAAAACTATAATTATTTGCATGTTTAATAAAAACAACATACGTATCTGGTAACTAAATTTTTATTTGGCTCACATCATCAAAATGCAGATGACCTAAAATGGTACATTGGTAGAATGGTAATATGCTGCTTGGAAAAAAAAATACCCTGTGATTTAGTTTTGATTCTGACAATACTCAAAAGGATTTGTTATGTCTTACAGACCTTTCTGCAAACTACTAATGGGATGAACACAATATATCACTTTTATAATAGTAAGCTATTAAAGGCAAACATAAAGCAGTCTGAAGCCCATAAGTGCTGCCAACAGCTCCTGCTTTAATGAATTCCCTTTTAGATGTCCATTAAATGCTCATGGCAAATGTACTCATAATGGAAATGGCAAATCTAAATGGGTAGATATGAATAATCCATGGAGTTTAAATTCTGTTTATGATCATCTTCACATTTAGTTTTCAAGACAACGCAGTTTAGTTTTCATTACAGTTTGGAATAAAGAGGACAGGGAGTAATTGATTGCTTCAAGCAGATTAAAATCAATGGCTTTCTTTTCAAAGAACCAGTTCAATGCAGTAATTCCAACTTTAAACATTGATTTAGGGAACTCAACACAAAATGTTTTGTGCTGTGTGAACTTTTATGTAGAAAGACATATTAATTTTATATATGTATATGTATATAGAAATATATAGAGGTTGTTAGTGTGTACATGAGTTAATAATGATCTATATTAAGATATTTGGATATTATTGCAATCATATAATGAATCACTGAGATTCCCGTCATCATTGTACTACTGTTTGTAACCCATTAGCACAGAGAAATTACAGCCCATCATACATCATTACTATGATTGAGGCTTTATTACCATATTCTCAAATTGTTTGCTTGCCATAAACTAAGTAGACACCAGACAACTATAGGTGAACCATAGACTTTGCATTATTGTGCTGGAAATAATGAAGGATTATTGTAGCATAATGTGGCAAAACTTATGAGGAAAATAAACTTGGCAGCAATAGCGAACCTGAGTCATCCTACATTTATTTGAAAGGTCAAATATATTTGTTATGATCAGGTTATTGTATGCTTATTTCATGAATCATACTCTTCATATTTCGAATAGCCCTTATTTATTTTTAATTGCAAGCTTTGAAGCCTATAGACTATACGCTGTAACGTTCAACTTCAGAAATTGATTGACAACTCACAGAGAATCAGGATGTTCATCTTCATTGTGGTTGTGGTGGTGGAGTGTACTAAATACTAGAGTTACTGAAACTGTAATGGCAACTGTATTCCATTCTATGGGCAAGGGGGAAGTTAAGGAAAAAGAGGCTAAATCAGCCAATGCAATTGAGGTAACAAACAAGTGATGCAGTAGTTTTCCAAGCAGACAGATGCAGCATCAGCAGCAACAATTTGAGGTGTTGTATTGAAATATTTTGTTTTGGTGTTAACAGATGGATAAACAGATTGTATTGGGATCTTGGTGGGAACTAAATCAGCTGTCTTTGAGGGGATTAAAGGTCATGAATGCAAAGGAGGAGTGGGATTTAAAAAGCGCGGTCTAGATGTTACTTCCCCTGGGAAAAGAAAATCAAGCCTTTTTAATTTTTGTCAGTGAATTGACTGTTCATGAAAAGTAAGAAGGAAGTGCTTAACCCATAGTTCTAATCCTGACATGTAACTCTCCCTCCCATTCCAGTTCTGTCTGTCTTGAGCAGAGACTGCCATCTGTGCTGACGTGTTTGGCGGAACTGGGATATTGGCAAACGGGGGACTAGGGTGAGAATGTTAAGTTCTCTTTAACATGCTAGCAAACAGAGTCAAGAATTGTATGCAGACCTGAAGAGAGAAGACAGAGGCACTATCCACTTACCTATACATAGTGAACTTCCTACCTTGCAGCTCTCTCCTTGTAATGTAAGTGTTCCTTTTGTGTTGCAGCTCTTTAAGGAAAGTTGGGACCTCTCCAATGTCTGAGCAGAATCATTTAAAATAACATTACGGTTTTTAGTGTGCAGATTTTGAGATAGGACATAACTGGATTAACTTTGACTAGGCTAAGTAGGCATTATTTGGCTGAGAGGTAATGGAAATATTCAGGGCTTCTGAAATGGTTCCAGCTTATTACGATGATTATCAATTATGATTATGAATCAGTAGTGCCTAGAGGCCCAGGTTAGGATTGGGGCTTCATGTTGCTAGTAACTGTCCACATATATGAAACACTATTCAGGAAAGTACTTAAGCATGTGCTTAAAGTTAAACATGTGCTTAAGTGCTTTTTCTGAAGAGGGTTGTTTTCCTCAATCAGGGCCATAACAAAAATGTGATCCTTTCTCTAAAGAGCTTACAATCTATATATATGATGAGAGACAGATGGATACAGTAGATTCCACTTATTAGCAACCTCTTGGTTGCCAGCAAAAAGTTGTTCTTGTCTAGTAGTTGCTAATAAGCAGAAGGCAAGTTTGTGAGGCAGCAGCCAGGGAAGGAGGCACTGGTATGTAGCCCTGCAAACCTGCCTATGGGCAGGGCAGCAGCAAGGAGGAGGGCTGCAGCCAGGATGCCAGAGATTTCCATGGGGAGCAGGAGTGCTGGGGGGCCCATGGAGCTGCATGAAACTTCTCCCTGTACTCTCCAGGGGTCAGGGCTCAGCACATCCCAGGGTTTCCTTCCCTATATGTGCAGTCCCCCAGCCAGACTCAGCCCAGATAGCATGGGGGTGGGGAGTATCATGCAGCTCCGGCATCCAGGCTGATGGTCCACCCCCACTACTGTTCTGCCCACAGTCTCCCCTCCCAGCCTGCAGCCCCTTACCTCCTGTGCACATCCTGTGCACAGGCAGGTTTGCCAGACTGCAGCCCTAAAAGACTTCACTGGGATAGACTGAGCACCAGACGCAGGCAGGTTTGCTGGGCTGCAGTCAGGTAAGGAAGATGCCAGCGCTTCCTTCCCTGTCTGCAGCCCTGCAAACCTGCCTGCAGGTGGAGCCTTTCTTCCAAAAAATGTTACAGTAAGATGCATGCCATTGCCAATATGCGAATGCCATTAATATTAAAGTCAAGGGGTGGGATTTTTTACCGGCAAAATGTTGCTATTAACCAGAAGTTGTTAATATCTGGGTTGCTATTAAGTGGAATCCACTGTACAACAGACTTGAAATCACAAATGTTCATATATGTCTGTTTATATAAGGGGATATTGTGTTACAGACCAGTGTGGAGGCTGGTGATTGCTAAATCAGGGAATAAGTTGTAAGCTCAGCTGGGATTTTGAAGAATCAGTTGTGGCTCTGTCATGCTGTTCCCATTCTTAAAGGAAAATTCAAAGTAACAAGACCAGACTAAGTGTGTTGACTATATAGCAACTGTCCTAAGAACAAATAGATCTCTCAGAGCATCTCTTTGGGGGACTCCTCTCAAATATAGAAGTAAATCTTACTTCACTGGCCAGTATTACTGCTGGCTTTTCTCATACACTAGGTCATCTTCTTTCCCAGGGTATGTGGAACTGATCAAGTTAGAAGATAGATAGTACATAGATTAGGCACACTTTATTTCTTTTTAAAATACAGTCTGGTTAGCTAGGATATCATAAATATACAGTGTTTCTGTATGTGTGTAATCTTATTTAATTTTCGTGGGTTGTGTTTATATATTTGAAGGATACTCCAACTTTTTACCAAGAAACAGATTTTTATAATGATAAACTATATCAGAATCTTCCTACATGTTTGATTTTCATATGGTTATCTTTCTGATTAAAAACACAGTAAATACAGGAGAAACACAAGTTAGATCATTTTAAGATTCATTTGATATTTTTATTTGGAGGTTTAGGCTAACCTGAGTCTCCTATAATTAACGTTACCAGACAGGCAAAGGGACATTCATTAAGTATATTTTGCCAGGGCCAAACTTTTTGCCTCCTTGCTCAGAACAATCTTACACAGTCACAGTTCTCAGATGCCTTTTCTGTGGCTAAATAGGCCTTCTGCTTTCATTGCTGTCAATCCACAACTTTCGTGAGCATCCAGTTCATATGGGCACATGTAATGTAATTTCCCACTTATGTTAAATTCCAGGGGCATGTAATTAAGCTGTTTAACTCAAGTAAAAGTTAAAAGCAGATACTGAATTTGTCATAACTTCTGGCCAACTCGATTACAATAAAAATTAGAACTGGGGAATCTCCAAAGTGATATTTTAAGTTGAACCTTCTTTTACTATTAGAGAAAAAAAAGGGGGGGGCTACCCCATTAGAGTATTGCTGGACCTTCCTCATGAGTTTATTTTGTCTATCAGTAATATAACAGATAATACAGATTACACTGCCAGATATCACAGACATGTTTTATAACTATGATGTAATCAAAAGCCAATACTTCTGAGCCATGATGCTACATATTCTTAAGCATTAAAAAATACACATGTGCAGGTACATACCACATAACTGTAAATATCTGCATGTATTCTTGTCCAGAGAAAATGAGCTAGGAAGCATCATTCTGGCGAGGAAGAGCGTAGGAAGACTAATAAGAAGTCAATATGGTTTCATCAGGAACTCTTTAATGACCTGAAAATCAAAAAGGAATCCTCCAAAAAGTGGAAACATGGATGAATTGCTAAGGAGGAGAACAAAAGAACAGCACAAGCATTTAGGGACAAAATCGGAAAGGCTAAGGCACAAAATTAGTTATATCTATCATGGGACATAAAAGATTATAAAAAGAGGTTCTTTAAATACACTAGGAGTAAGAGAAAGACAAAGGAAAGTGTCAGTCCTTTACTTAGTGGGCAAGGGTAACTGATGACATCAAGCGGGCTGAAGTATTTAATGCCTGTTTTGCTACAGTCTACTAAAATATTAATTGTGTTGAGTATCTGGTTGTAAGAACAAGGGGGAAGGAACGCAAGCCAAAATAAGGAAAGAACAGGTTTAAAAATATGTATACAAGTTAAATATGTTCAAGGTGGCAGGGCCTGATTAAATTCATCCAAGGGTACTTTCAGGGTTATGGACCCACAGATACTCTGCTTCCCTGCTAGTTTAACATCCAGGCAGTATAATGGGCGCAGCTGAGCCGCCTGGGTGGCCAAACTGCCCGATGGGCTGAGGGAATCAACAGACCTGCTCTTAAGACCAGCAACAGCAGTAGGTTCTAACTGCTCGGAGCATTCACCGACAGCTGCGTGTGCTTATATCTAGCCCTGCTCCAGCCTTGGTCCCAGCATTGGTCATGCCTTGCTTCACTACAGGTAACCCGGTTCTGGCCCTCGGCTCCAATTCCTGACCTCAAACTTCAGCTCTGTCCTTGGCTCTGTCATTAGGCCACTGACTCTGGTTCTGAACCCAAGTGCCAATTTCTGGCTACCAACTCCTGCTCTCATCATTAGGCTTCACTCGTGCTCCAGCCAATAGGCATGACCTCCTACCTCCCAGTCACTTGACAGGCACTTAAGGAACTAGCTGAAGCAATCTCAGAGCAGTTAGTGATTACATTTAAAAACACACTGAGGATGGGTGAGGTCCCAGAGCACTGGAGAAGGGCAAACATATCTTTAAAAAGGGGAACAAAGAGGACCCTGGAATTATAGCCCGGTCAGCCTAACTCTGATACCTTGAAAGATACTGGAACAAATTATTAAACAATCAGTTTATAAGCATCTAGAGGATAATAGGGTTATAAAAAATAGCCATCATGGATTTGTCAAGAACAAATCATGCCAAACCAATCTAATTTTTCTCTTTGATAGGGCTACTGTTGTAGTGGATGGGGGAAAGCAGTAGACACGATATATCTTGATTTAGTAAGGCTTTTGACACAATCCCACAATGAAATTCAAAAGTAAACTGTGATATGTGGTCTAGGTGAAATTACTATAAGGTGGGTGCAAAACTGCTTGAGAGACCATACTCAAAGAGTAGTTATCAATGGTTTGCTGTCAGATTTGGAGGGTATTGTGACACCCTGACTCCCCAATATTCATCACTGTTGTGTAATTGGAATATGTTTTGTACAAAGTATGTCTTGAAAGGTATCATTCTAAAAGTCTTGATCTGCTAGACATTAGTATCTCATTGGATTTTATGTGCTATCATTGTATGTGAAGTTATGAATTTAAGCTATGTATGTGTTACTGGAAGATGTTGTGAGGTTGAAAAGACCCACAAACAGCCTTTCAGGTACAACAGTAAAAAGGCCAAAAAATGTTAATGGCTTATTGAGGAAATGCACACAAGCACACAATATACGCAGTTCCTGGGTGTAATAGAAACCTCTCAGAGATAGCACTACACAATGGGAACTGTTTGACCCATGTCATAGCAAAAGAGTTTTCCAGCAAGTGGGAATCTGTCATACGTAAAATATGTGAGGTAATTGTTTGCTCTACCTCAGTGCTTCAGGTTTGTTTACCTGCCACATCCGCAGGTTCGGCCAATCGCGGCTCCCACTGGCTGTGGTTCACTGCTCCAGGCCAATGTGGGCTGCAGGAAGGGTGGCCAGCACATTTCTCGGCCCGCGCCGCTTCCCGCAGCCCCCATTGGCCTGGAGCGGCGAACCGTGGCTAGTGGGAGCCACGATCGGACGAACCTGTGGATGCGGCAGGTAAACAAACCAGCCCGGACCGCCAGAGGCTTTCCCTGAACAAGCAGCCGCCCGACTTTGAGAAGCACTGCTCTACCTGACACTGGTAAGGCCTCAGCTGGAGTACTGTCCAATTCTGGGCACTGCAGTTCAGAAACGTGGCCAAATTGGAGAGAGTTCAGAAGAGGGCAACAAAAATGAAAAAAAGGTTTAGAAAACCTGACCTATGAGGAAAGGTTGAAAAAAGTGAGCATGTTAGTCTTTGGAAAAGACTGGTAAGTCTTCAAATATGTTAAGGGCTGTTATAAAGAGGACTGTGAAGATAGAATAAGAAGTAATGGGCTTAATATGCAGCAAGGGAGATTAAGGTTAGGTTAGCTATTAGGAAAAGTTTCTATCTATAAGGGTGGTTAAGTTCTTCCAAGGGAGGTTGTGGAATCCCCATCACTGGAGGTTTTTAAGAACAGATTGAATAGACACCTGTTGGGGTGGTCTAGGTTTACTTGATCCTGCCTTAGCATGGACTTGATGACTTCCTGAGGTCCCTTCCAGCCTCACATTTCGATGATTGTTTGATTCCCCACTACAAAGAGTAAAAGACAAAGATAGAGTCCATAATTGCTGTAGGCACTACAACTAGGAGCTGGTAATGAAATTGAAATGAGAAAATGAACATATTCACTAGATAGGAGGATAAGTACTTATAAAATCAAAAGAGGAGGAGCTTTTATAATAGATTATAGTTGCAGTGAAAAAAACTGTAATATAACTGATGGGGATAATCACACACACAAAAAAAGTGAAGTTGCATGTCCAGTTACTTGTCAATTTACATGATTTGTATTAATCTCAGGAAACTGATGTATAAAACACAGTGAACTAAATTCAACCCTAATGGGTTAATGGGAGTTGTGGCTTGCTTGCTTCATTGAATTTTGCCTGATGGCACTTTGGAAAAATAGAAAATAATAATGATTCTTTGAGTGATTGTCCATATGGATTCCACTTCTAGTGCATATGTGCTCTACACACATAAGATTGAATTATTTTGGTCATTAGCGTCAGTTGTGGCTGCATCTGTACCCTTGATGGCCTCTCACACTCCCATTAGAGGGCATACAGGGTAGAGTGGGCCCAATAGTCCCTAATTTACTTCTTACCATCTGTGGAGGTGTAGTGAGGCAGAGTGGCCTTCCACGGACCAGGAAGGGGAGGAACCCCTCACTGAGCCCTGATGGGCAGAGCCCGGCCATGCTCACCCCTCCTTCCAGAAGTCAGCGGGCAGGACAGGAAGTATAAAAGGCGGGTCTGAAAGCTCACTTGGGTGGCAGCTTCCGAAGGAGCCAGATGCCTCCTGCTTGCTCCCGAGCTGCGAGACTGCTGCAGGCCCCTGGGTTGCTGAGGACTGGCCAAAGCTGCTGGAGCCATATGCTGATCCAAACATGGAGGAGCTGCCAGCACTACCACAGGCCTTCTACCCGGACAATCTGGACAACCCTCTACAGAACCAGGTACACCCCAAGGTGGAGTTAGGAAGTGGCCCAGGAGCAGCCGACCCTAGTCATATGACCCCTAGTAATATTATGGAATCCAAGGGTCAGCACTATAAACATAGACCCATGAGATCTTGGGAACACTCACCTTGGTATCCTCCTTCACTGCCACATGTGCCCTGCCTTTTGCCCCAGTAATGTGCAATCTGGCCCCTACTGGGCTCTTTGAGGCATGCACCTGGCTATGAAGACTGGCTCTACTGCTTTCCCACCCCTCATCAAAACTTTGTAGGGCTGTCCGAGCAGCTGCAGGTGATAGTGTCTTACAGCCTGTGCCAGGACGAACATCTGCTGGAAATAGAGGAGTATTTGATTTCAACGGTAATATACGTTTCCTCACCAGATGAGGAACTAGGGCCCTTCACTCCTGGTCAGCTGGGTCACTTCAAAATATTTCAAGAACTTTACATTGAGTAGCACATGTTTTAGTAACCTATATATGGAGAGTAATGCAAGAAAAATCTCACCAGTTACTGGACATTCTGCACTCCTCCATACCTGGAAGCCTTGCTATGCCCATCCAAGAAGAGCTACTGGAACCAGCAAAAGAAATTGTGGCAGAGCCTGGCATCCATGGCACCCACCTCTAAAAAGGTAGGTAGGCATTATCAAGTTCCCTCTAAAGGGTTTGAGTATTTTTACACACACCCAGTTCCTGGATCACTGGCAACGGCAACAGTAAATGAAAGAACCAGTCAGCAGGGATGCCCAAGAATGACACCAAGAGACAAAGACCCCCAAAAAGCTAGACTCTTTTGGCAGAAAGATTTATTCATCATTAAGTCTACAGATGCATATCTTAAATTACCATGCACCTCTGTCAAAATATGATTACCTCAACTGGGTCAAAGTGCCACAGTTCACATAGAGAAGCTCCCTCAAGAACATAGGGAAGAAGCAAAGTCTATTGTGACTGAAGGACATTTGATAGCTCAAACATTCTTACAGCTTATGTTAGATTCTCCAGATATGGCAGCATGTTCAGTGGCCAGCCTCATTACCATGTGCTCCAGCTTCAGGAATACTAAAGAAGATTAATTCAATGTGAGTATAGATGAAGCCCTGTATTCTCTAAAAGATTCTAGAGCCATGCTCCACTTGCTGAGAGTATATACCCAACCCCTAGGAGAAAGATGGCCAGCTCTGAAAGCTTCAGAAGATAGAAGCCCTCTACTTACTCTTATAATGTGCAGAAATCATCAGAGCCACTGAGAAAGAAGCAGCAGTTCCAACAAAGGAGGCCCTCTGCCTTTTCCTCCTTTTACTATGCACCATGACTGCCTCATGGCAGCAAGTTTGATATTTCTGTCAGGAGCCACTCAGATCTATTAGAAGATCTTTGGCCCTTCTCTTTCCCTTTTGGCAACTGCCTTTTTTACTTTCAAGAGGCCAGGAATCAAATTCAGCTTGGTCTTAGAAACTATAAATATTCAATTTCAATGACTTCCTATGCTTCACCCTCTTCCTGGTCCCTCTTTTGGGACCTCTTTTCATGAGATACTGTTACAAATAAAAGTGGATTCCCTTCTGACACGCTGAGTAGTGGAAGAGGTGCCCCTGGAATTCAGAAGGAAGGGTTTTACTCACATTATTTTCTAATCTCAAAGAAGAAAGGTGCTTGGTGTCCGGTACTAGATTTGAGATGTCAAAAAGTTCTTCTGTTGTTTCAATTTCAGGATAACAACTCTGGTGCCCATAATCCCACTGTTAGATCCGCAAGACTGGTTTGCAGCTCTCAACCTACAAGATGTGTGTATTTCCATATAGATTTATCACGTGCACAGGAAGTACCCCCACTTGGAATCTGAGTTAATTCCATTCTGCCAATATGCATCTCCTGCCCTTTGGTCTTTCAACAGCACCGATGGTATTTACCAAGTGGCTGGCAGTTGTGGGGTCTCACTTAAGGAGACAAGGAATCCAACTATACCTGTATCTCAATGGCTGGCACATATAAGGAAGTTCACTGCAACAGAGTGAACAGTTTCATTAACCTAATTCTATATCTTTTTACCACACTGGGCCTCAAGATCAGCAGAGGAAATTCTACATGATTGATGACCCAGAGAATAGAGTTCATAGGGGCTGTGTTAGATTTCACATCAGCAAGGTATTAGCTACCACAGCAGGGATTCCAGACCATGATAGACCTCATCAGCTATCTGCAGGCTCATCCACAAATGCCTGTAAGTATATGCTTCAGACTCCCGGGTCATATGGTTGCCTTCCTTATATCATACAGCATGCCAGACATCACCTGTGCTCCATGCAAGGGTAGTTAAAATCTGTGTATCTACCCAACAGACATCAGAAGGACCTGAGATCCTCTGAGAAATCCTCTGATTCTTTAATTGGTGGAAGGCCCTCTATATGTATGCAAAGGAGTAATATTTTCCACCTCTACCTACCAAGAGACTGATGACAGATGCCTTTACGGTCAGATGGAAAGCTCACATAGATCACCTTTGGATCCAAGACCTCTGGTCTCCCAAAGATATGCATTTCCACATAAACATTTTGGAACTCAGAGCTGTTCTTTTAGTGTGCATGGTATTTCTTCTCATGCTCAGACTAGTGATCCAGGTAATGATAGACAACACAGCAACACTTTATGTCAACAGACATGGAGGAGCATGGTCATCCCCTCTTAGCCAAGAAGCTGTTCATCTCTGGAACTGTTGTATTAGTAACCAGATAACATCAGTGGCTTTACATGTACCAGTCTTACAGAACCTCAGACCAGACCAAGTCAGCAGGCAATTTTGAGATGACTACAATGAACTCAGTCTTGCAGTTCATCTTTTGCAAATACAGATATCCAAGAATAGATCTATTTGCTGTGGGTCTGAGCCCAGGTTCCCTGTTAGATGCTTTTCTGATTTCATGGAGTCGGGGGATAATGTTCTCTTATCCTCCATTCCTGTTAATATCAAGGGTCCTGAGAAAACAGAGGATTCAGCAATAATGATCAGACACTCTTGGTATTCAGACCTAACAAACATGTCAACTCAGCTCCTGATCACATCATCTGTCTTATCTGACATGATCTTGCAGACCAAAGGGCCATGTTTTGCACCTGGACCCAGTATCATTGCATGTGATGGTAACTTCCATCAAAAGAAACTGTTCAGGTGATCCAGAATATTTTGATGCATAGCAGAAAAGACTCCACTAGTTTCAGCTAAATGTATTTGGGCAGTACAGTGTAATCTTGTCCCCCTTAAGAGCCCTAATCCCTGATTGTCTAGACTGTTTGCTACCCATAAAACATTCAGGGCTATCCATCAGCTGCATATGGGTACATATAGCAGCAATACCAGAACATCATTTGTTCATTCAGAGTCACATAAAATTTTCCTCTTCTATAGTTGCAAAATTCCCAAAGGCCCTCATTCGCATCTTTTCCCAAATTCAGGAGCCCCGTCCTTGGGATCTCAACATAGTCTTAGCTGGTTTAATGGAACCACCCTCCCCCTTTTGAGAACCTAGCAACTTGTTCTTTTTACCATCTCTCTGTGAAGACTGTCTTTTTAGTTGTCTTTACATCAGCTTGAAGGGTAGGGGAAATTTAGGCCCCAATAGCTGGCCCACTTTACACTGTGTTTCATGGGGATAAGGGAAAGCTTAGGCCGCACCTTAAGCTTTTAACTAAGATTGTCACAGATTTTCATTTAAATTAGCTGATTCACCTGCCGGTTTTCTTCCCTAAACCCCACTCTAAATACAGGGAAGCCAAACTGCACACAATTGATATGGTTAGAGCTCTGTCATATTACCCTAAAAGAATAAGACCCTTCAGGAGCTTTCATAGAATCATAGAATATCAGAGTTGGAAGGGACCTCAGGAGGTCATCTAGTCCAACCCCCTGCTCAAAGCAGGACCAATCCCCAGACAGATTTTTACCCCAGTTCCCTAAATGGCCCCCTCAAGGACTGAGCTCACAACCCTGGGTTTAGCAGGCCAATGCTCAAACCACTGAGCTATCCCTCCCCCAGGGATGTTCATTTGTAGACAGAGTGTCTTAATGGGTATCTAATTGTATTCACTCATGCTATAAAATAGCTAGATTAACTTCACCCATGTAGGTTAGAGTCCATTCCAGTAGGGCTCAGGCAGCTACTGTGTAAAATATCTCAGAAATGTGCGGGGCAGCTGTATGGAAATCAGTCCACACTTTCATCCAGTGCTATCTTAGTCTTGAGATCTCAAGATCTGATATTCACTTTGGCAGAGCTGTCTTGAAATCATCATTTAAAGCAGATTCCCAGCACTCATCTCCTGATTTTGAAGTCACTGCTTACTAATCACCAGAAGTAGAATCCAAGTGACCAATCATTTGAGGAAGAAAGAAAGGTTACTTACCCTACAGTAACTATGGTTCTCTGATTCTCCAGCTCCTCTTCCTCCTTCCCTCATTACTATGGAGCCCTGTGCCATCTGGATTCTGTATGGGTGAAGGAACTGATAGTGGTTGGGCCTGCTTCACACTTAATGCCGTTGGGCGTGAGGGGCATGAGGACATCCAGGGTACTTCAGTGGACACTGCTGGCTAAAATAATCTGATCTTGTGTGCATGGGGTGCATGTTCACCAGAAGTGGAATCTGTGTGGACAACAGACCTCCAAGAACCACAGTCGCTGTAGGCTAACTAACTGTTCTTTGTTGTTAGTTAATTGTATTGTATTAGTGTCCAGAGGGATAGGATCAGGATCTGAACAAAAAGCTTACCTTTTAAAGTATATTCACACATTTACCTTTGTATTTTCAACAAGTTTTTCAAGCAAAGATTTTGAAGTTGGATTGAAATGATTATCTTGAAAGATTACACAGTGCTTCCTCTTGAAAGGTCATCTTTTACAAGCAGTTACACACAATCATCCCTCAGACTCCAGTTTTTCATATAGCATATTTAGGCCCTGATTCAGGAAGGTACTTATGTAAATACCTAAGATTATGTATACGAGTAGTCCCATTGACATTAATGGGACAATGCGTTTGCTTAAAGTTAGGCTCATTCTTATATATGCTGCCAAGCTGGTGCCTTGAATATAAAATAATGGTGGTATTTCACATATCAGCGTATGGCGGCTGCTGGACTTATTCATGGGCATCAATGGAGCCTTGTGCTGCAATGTGTACCATTATTGCTATACATTGATATGAAATCACTTTTAGTACAGTGCCTGGAAAAGAGCTTGCTTATTTTGCATTAAAAAAATTAAGTACAACTGCATGATCCTTCTTGCAAGTAGTGTAAGAAGTTCAGGATGTCCAGTATCCTTTTCACATTGTAGTTCTTGATAACTATACATAAAATGTAGATAAAACTAAGAAACATTTATTCATTGTACTGTCCCACTCCAGAGGGAATATGATCTTTTTTTTTTGTAACCCTTCCTTAGATTTCTGTTTCTTAATGAGAATGAAGTATACACTTCTTGAGGGACTCCAGCTAAAGAGAATGGTTATAAATACTTCAGTAATACAGAATCTGCAAACCAGAAATTTCATATTAATTATCATTGTGATACAGCCACATACAAGAACTTAGTTGTGATGGTTAAAATATGATTCACCTAGAAAGACTTCAAAGAACAGCATATATCAGCTGTTCAGCTGAAGGCTTCTTTTGTATTTACTGTTAAGCAGTTTTTACTGTTCAGATGCTGTCATGCATTAAGCGTATACTTCATTCTCATTATATGGATGTTTATTTAACTCTCTAGTATACAGCTGTAATACTCTCTTCAGCAACTATAAACCCAGTTATAGTCCCCCCTTATTATAAAAACACCTTTTTTCTCAGGCAAAATACTCTGAAGATAGTGATGTGCTATTGTATACAGTATTATGTAATTCTGTTACCTCTTTAATGGACATTAGTTTAAATGGAGCTTCCCCAGTGCCCTCTAATCTTTGAGCCATGAATGCAACCACGGGGTTAGCTCAGTTGTCAGTGAGTCAGTATCCTATTTTTTCAAGGAGAAACTTCTGTCAGTAGATTTGGAGTGTGCCATCTGGGAGCAAACTTGGTTAGGCAGCAATTTTTCTTTAATTTAAGACAGCTGCAATTATAAGCATTCCACAAAATTGTATTTTTTTAATTAAGCATGAGGCATAACAAGGAATAGCTTCACATTAAGTTTTGGGGAGCCAATAAACATTAAACAAGCCTTATTATTAGAATTTCACAGAGCTGTAGAAAGGTGTTGCAAGTATTCCTTTACCATATGGTTTTACCATTTTTTTGGGTATGGTATTGCATTACATAAACCCTTGTATTTTTATATATGTTGAATCTCTTCATGTAAATTAACACATTTTCCAGGGTTATTTTTTGACTAATATATCAGTATATATGTATTATCTGTTTAGACATCTTGCCAAAAACAACTAATTCATATATTTCCTTAAGCTACTTTTTTTTTTTTAAGTTTCATTTGCTAGGTATTAATCTTGGGTATTGCTTGGATGTTTAGACTTACAACATGTTTGCATCTGCTTTGCTCATGTAAGGTGGAGAAAAATTCCATATTTACTCATAATAAAAGTATTAGAGAAACTGTCAATAAATTTTCTGTCATAATTGAATCATATGATATCTAAATTGTTGATAATGTGATCTGCTCGTTAAACAAAAGTGTCTGGAGAAAATGATGGATTAATTGACTGATGGCTAAGGTTTCTCTCAAATATAATGGTTTACCCAGTTTGATTTGATTTGTGTAAAATAACTTTCTCTAATAAACAATTTGCTCAGAGGCAATAGAAGAAATGAATGGTTATCAAACCAAACTTAATTAGTCTATCCTAGATTGATATTACTTGGGGAGTCTTCGTTTTAATTGTGGAGGGCTGGATACAAAGAGTTCGGTTCATTATATTTTTCCTTTATAAACACTATTGTGTAACCACCTATGGAATAATAACATGTGATTTCATTTTAATAAATGCTTGTAAAGTGAATTAGCTAATTATGCCAGGCTAAAAATGATTCCTTTAATTATTTTGGATATTTAACTGGTACTTCAATTTTATTATTGTTAGTCTGTAAATGTGATTTGTATTAGCTCTGCCAAACTAATTATAATATATAACTTAAACAATTTGAACAGGTTTGTAATGCTTCTAATGGACCCTTCTGTGCTAAGTAAAACATTTCTATTACACAAAGTATACATATGAAGTGGGAATTGTTATTGTAGGTTCATTATAAGAAAGCGAAGACCAACAATGGCAATATTTTTTCTTTAAAAATAAATTGTGATTAAACAGAGAATTTGAAACCGTTTAAAAGAACCCTTGAATAATCTTGTGCAAAAACTCAACTTATTTCCTTCAGAACCAGGTTGATAGGTAACATAACTCTTTAAGCCACACTGTCAAGTAGTTTAATTACAACTAACTATTGGGCCTAAAGTAGGTTTTTACAAAACATACTATTGATAGAACTGTTTTCAGAATAATTTATTGAGGTGCTGACTTAGCAATCCATCCCTATTGAACAAAGCAGTTAATGGAATTTAAGTGCATCCTAGTCTTCAGAAGTTAAGGACGTGCTTAATTGGTTTGCTGAATCATAGTCAGCACTCAGCACCATGCAGGATTGAGTTTTAAGACTGTCAGTTTAGACTGAATATTTTGGTTTGGTTTAAAAAAAACACAAAACAGTATTGGTAGAAATATTGTCTGAATTTTGTCTTTATACATGTCTATGGAAAAAACGATTTTTTTTTGTAAGGTGGGTGCATAACTGGCTGGATAACTGTACTCAGAGAGTAGTTATAAATAGTTCTCAATCCTGCTGGAAAGGTATAACAAGTGGGGTTCTGCAGGGGTATGTTTTGGGACCGGCTCTGTTCAATATCTTCATCGACGACTTAAATATTGGCATAGAAAGTAAGCTTATTAAGTTTGCAGATGATACCAAACTGGGAGAGATTGCAGCTGCTTTGGAGGATAGGGTCATCATTCAAAATGATCTGGACAAATTGGAGAAATGGTCTGAGGTAAACAGGATGAAGTTTAATAAAGACAAATGCAAAGTGCTCCACTTAGGAAGGAACAATTAGTTTCACACATACAGAATGGGAAGAGACTGTCTAGGAAGGAGTACAGCAGAAACGGATCCAGGGGTTATAGTGGACCACAAGCTAAATATGAGTCAACAGTGTGATGCTGTTGCAAAAAAAGAAAACATGATTCTGGGATGCATTAACAGGTGTGTTGTGAGCAAGACACGGGAAGTCATTCTTCCGCTCTACTCTGCGCTTGTTAGGCCTCAACTGGAGTATTGTGTCCAGTTCTTGGCACCACACTTCAAGAAAGATGTGGAGAAATTGGAGCAGGTCCAGAGAAGAGCAAGAAGAATGATTAAAGGTCTAGAGAACATGACCCTATGAAGGAAAGCTGAAATAATTGGGTTTGTTTAGTTTGGAAAAGCAAAGACTGAGAGCAGGGGACATGATAGCAGTTTTCAGGTATCTAAAAGAGTGTCATAAGGAGAAGGGAGAAAACTTGTTCATCTTAGCCCTTAAGGATAGAACAAGAAGCAGTGGGCTTAAACTGCAGCAAGGGAGGCTTAGGTTGGACATTAGGAAAAAGTTCTTGTCAGGGTGGTTAAATACTGGAATAAATTGCCTAGGGAGGTTGTGGAATCTCCATCTCTGGAGATATTTAAGAGTAGGTTAGATAAATGTCTATGAGGGATGGTCTAGACAGTATTTGGACCTGCCATGAAGACAGGGGACAGGACTTGATGACCTCTCGAGGTCCCTTCCAGTCCTAGAATCTATGAATCTATTAAGTTAATTTAAAAGTGGAAAAATCACATTAAGGGTGAAGAGTAAATTAGGTGTTTATAGTTATTTCTTTTTGAATAATCTAAGATGTTAGCAGTACAAGTAAGCAAATTTGTTTTTCTTAAATATAATTTTCCCCCTTTTAGGTTACTTAAATGTACTGTAGGAAATTTAATTTTACAGATATCTGAAAAGTCTCTCGGTAGAAATCTCATAGTGGAAGGAATGGAGAGTTGTTTTTTGCTCGTTTGTTTCACCTGTATGTGTTCATTGACTGTGGGTTTACAGTCTCACTTTGGAACCTGAAAAGTTATGTACATAAATTACTGTGTATGGAGATGACTGTACCTTTTAATCTGTTTGAGTGACAGAAAACTACTACAAAGTGGGATTCTAAGCATGTCTTTGGAGCAGAAATGAACCCATACAAAGACTTCAAAATTAAAAATGAATACAGTAAGCCTTCGTAAATGCTTTTTCATGTATGCCTACTTATATAGGGAATATTCACATTGATTCCCAATTTGTAGGTCTTCAAAAAAAATTTACATATCTGCATGTTTACTGTGATTCATCCTTGCTTTCCAAGAGCAGCCTTTGTGAGAGGATACAGTAATCATTAAAGTAATAAAAAGTGCTCTAATTTAGTTCAACAAATTACTCTTTAAGCATAGTTTTAAGAAAAATAAAGAGAATCTAATAAATCCTAGAACACTAATCAAACACCAAAGTTCAAGAGTGAAATCTTAGCCTCATTAAAATCAAAGGCAGTTTTCCATTGACTTCAGTGGGGCTAGGATTTCACCCCAAGTTTTCACTACCATTGCATGTGAAATGGTTTAATTATTATTTTAATAATAAAAAATCTCATACACTTAGGTGAAAATACAGACACTCCCCGACTTATGCAAGCGTTCCGTTCCGGAATGCCTTGCGTAACTCGAATTTTGTGTATGTTGGAAACGTATACCCACCATTACCCTCTCCCCCTCAAAAACAAACAAACAAAAAAACCACTTCCTATTTCTAGCTTATGGAACTTTTTCCATAAGTGTGGATTTGCTTAAGTTGGGTTTGCGTAACTGGGGGAGCATCTGTACGTTGTTCTAACCTTATGGTTTTTTCCCTTCATTGAATTGTGCCTTTTATCTCACCAGTCCCAGAAATATTTTCAATAATTTGAGAGAAGGGTGTCTGCATTGTCCTGCAGAGCCAAAGGTTGCAGATAAGGTTTCATCCCTGCCTTCTGGGAACAGCAGCCCAGCACATTTTTATCATTTTACGATAATTTTTTTCAATATAATACCTGTCGTCTCAGCAGAACATTGAGATTGGTGGCTGAAGAGAAGGGCTGTGTATTCAATGGGTGAGATCATCAACCCTGCTACAGTGCCTTTTAGCTGAGTAAAAAGGGCTGGAGCAGTGTAGAAGGGCGCCAAGAGCCATGTTTCTAGCTGAGGGAGAATTGCCTCAGGCCTGTTTCAGCAGTTCCAGAGCTGGGGCTGGCTTCTGAGCACTCCCTCCCAAGCCCTGGCATTCGGGCATTCCAGGGATGAAATTGGGGGCAGTAGGGATGTGTCGGGTGGGACGTTGAGTGCTTTCCAAGAGGTGCAGCATTCAATCACACCTAGCATATTTAAACACACTCAAAGTTCATACAATCACTGAATAGATGTAAAAGTATAAAATATTACTTTGTTGCCTGTTTAAAAACAAAAACTCAGTTTTGCACCTGTATTCTCATGCTGTTAATCCAACAAAAACACACTTATAACCAACAAAACTTTAGACATTGTTGAAATCATTGATTACAAATGACAATGTAATACCTTCTGTAGACATGCCGACTCTTTTCTCTGTGGTAAATAATTTATCTACGATCTTTGTTTGATGAATGAGGCATTTCAAACTCTCTGGTTTATACTGAATGTATAGGGTGAACTGGGTGATGATGGGGGTGTGGGCTATATCTGTGAGATGAGGCTTCTGATTTATTTCAGAGAGAGTGAATATGGAAGGTCTAATGAGGTTTCTGCTGTGCAGCTTCTCTGCTTGTAGGTCAGTGCCCCTTCTCTGCGGAATTTGGAGGTGACCTAGGGTTGCTGGAATCTCCAGAACTAAGCACTGCCATTCAACTCAGATCACCAGAAATTCAGCCTCTGGCCATGGGACAAGTTGGCTGTTCAGTTTCTCATGGCCACTTTTGTTTTATAATTTTTATTCAGTTTTATGCAATAGCCTTTTACTTCTATGAAGCTGTCTCATGCAGTCTTGTAATGAGAATAGTACCTGTGTGTTTTCAGCCCACGGATCTTGACTCCATCTGAAGGGCGGGAACGGGTATTACTCCATTATTTTCCCTTTCCATAGTCTGGCTCTTCATTATAGTATAAGGAGCACTTCAGGTAGTTGGGCCCTGAAGAGAGTCCCATAAGAACTCCATTCCCCATGCAGCTGCACCATCATGGGATTAAAGAAGGAAAAGTGGGAAATCCCTTCCCAGGTTCAGAATGCCTCCAGATTTACTGAGGGTTTATCCATAATACCGCGTAAATTGATGTAAATTACATCGCTCAAGGGTGTGAAAAAGCCACACCCGTGAGCAACATAAATTACATCAATTTAAAGCGGTGTCCACACCATGCTATGTTGGCAGGAGAGTGCTCTCCTCTCGACATATTACGTCTTCACCAGATGCATTACAGCGGAATGCAGCTGCACCGATGTAGTGCGGTAATGTAAAGTACCTGAGAGGTATTAGGTCTCTTCTACAGGTTTATATGGGTGGCAGCCAGCCAAGGAAGCAGGCATCCTTTCAGGCTTCCTGAGCCATCTAGTACACTATTCCCATAATGAGGATACTTGTTCCAGTACAGCTCCTCAGTTGAGTGGTCCCCAGTCCATACTGAATAGCATATAAATAACCAGGATAAATACCACACACAACCCACAAATTAAATGCATGACTTTCCCAGGACAGGAAACTAGTGATTTGCAAGGAAGCTATTAATATTGAGAATAATAAAATATCATCTTCAAGTATTATTAGATACAAGCTTTTCCATACATGCTTCTTTAAGATCCAAATGGGGACTTTTACTTAAAAACAAAACCTAAGATTGGTGCTGCAGTAGCTCCACCTGTGAAAGACATAGTTGCATCTTCAGAAAGGGAATTTACTTCCAGAAGATCCCATAGACCATAAGAGTGAGGACCCACTACAGTATATTCCTGATTATTCTAATAGCATGGGGGACAAGGATTTTATTGCAATTATCAGAAGTTCAGATTATTGAGAGGGCAGAAGCCATTCAGCAGTATAATGGCCTCCTCTTTGGCTGGGGCTGATCTTCCTCCTTGCAGTCCTGGATGGAGTTGTTTTCAGGGGCCCCCGTGAGAGTTTTCGGCAGCAGGTCCTTCAGTGCTGCCGAACACACCCGGAGCGAGTGAAGAACCGCTGCCGAAGACCGGAGCTTCTTCCGCTCTGGGTCTTCGGTGGCAATTCGGCGGCGAAGGCTTCTTCCACTCCGGGTCTTTGGCGGCAATTCGGCGGCAGGTCCTTCACTCTCTCCACAGAAGACCCCAGACCTCCTGAATCCTCTGGGCGGCCCTGCTACTGCAGGGCTGGCAACACCCAGCCCCAGCAGGAGTAAGGTGTGGGGCAGAGTAGAGACCCAGGCCTGGTCTCTGCTCTGTTGTGCTAGGACCACAGCCTTGTGCCTGCAGGGATCAGGTGTCGCTGGCCCTGCAACAGAGCAAGGAGCCCTCTGCAGTTCTGCTGTCACGGCCCCGCTCACTCCTATGACTGAGGGGCTGCAGAAGGCTCTATGCACTGCTGCAAGAGCCATTCAGAAGCAGGGTGACCTCCCCTGCAACTTCAGGCTTGTCCTGCTCCTTTTTTCAGTCCTGGCCAAGAGTCTCTGATCTATTATCTGGATCCCTTCCTTGTCCCGCAGCATGAGATACCTGGGAGCAAAGAAGGGATTTGGGTAACATGGAGGTTCAGATAATGATTTTAGATGAATGGGACTGTACTGTATATAGCAGTTTCCAAGTCTCAGCTGTAGCCATTTCAGACCAAAAATATTTCCTGTAGTTAGTAAGGAAGTGTGAGGGGGGATTTGATAGCAGCCTTCAACTACCTGAAGGGAGGTTCCAAAGAGGATGGAGCTAGGCTGTTCTCAGTGGTGGCAGATGACAGAACAAGGAGCAATGGTCTCAAGTTGCAGTGGGGGAGGTCTAGGTTGGATCTTAGGAAAAACTATTTCACTAGGAAGGTGGTGAAGCACTGGAATGGCTTACCTAGGGAGGTGGTGGAATCTCCTTCCTTAGAAGTTTATAAGGCCCAGCTTGACAAAGCCCTGGCTGGGATGATTTAGTTGAGGTTGGTCCTGCTTTGAGGAGGAGGTTGGACTAGATAACCTCCTGATAGGGTTGCCAACTGTCTAATCACGCAAACCCAAAGACCCTTAACCCTACACCCTGCCAGACCCTTCTCTGAGGCCCCACCCCCACTCACTCGATCCCCCTCCCTCTGTCGCTCACTCTCCCCCACCCTCACTCACTTTCACCACACAGGGGCAGGGGGTTGGGGTGTGGGAGGGAGGTTGGATGGAGGAGGGGGCGTGGCCTCTGGGAGGGAGTTTGGGTGTGGGAGGGAATCGGGGGTCAGCGCTTACCTGAGGTGGCTCCTGAAAGTGACCAGCACATCCCTCTGGCAGTGGGACATAATTAAGGTTTTTCTGTTGGTCTATTTATTTTCCACCTTCATATTTATTTAGAGATTGATAAATTCTGAAATATCTTTATAGTTCACACAGTCTTCCCTTCACCATTAAATACTTCTTATTAAACTGTAACTTTCCTTAGAATGACCATGTTTTAAATTTAAATACAATCTTTACTTATAGGTTAATCAAGTTCTTATTGGTTTTATATATAATTTTGATAGCAAGATATACTGAACAGACTAAGCTTATATGTAAATAAGCATTTTTTGAAGAACTATGCCTGTTTTTGGAATTTTTTCAATAGTGTCTGTAGTAACATCTCTGAATTTGGTTGGTAAGTTCTCTCACTTCTTTCTTCCTCTTCCCTCTGCCTCTCAGCACAATATTGAAGTTGGTCCTGGAAAACAGAAATCAAGAACTAGTAGGAAAACTCACATTAGTACTAACTAACGTGTATATCTTTAAAAAAAATAGAAATTTCCTCTGATTGCTTAAGTTAAGTCTGACAGTTTTCAAATATAGAACCTAATTTCATTAGGTAGTCTTATTCATTCTATTAAAGAAAACATTTGTACATAAATTTATGTCCCACAATCATGAAATGATTAAAGATTATTTTGCTTTTTGCAAGTGTGTTTTTATGGGTCAGTGAAAGATAGTAGTTTTATTTAATAGCAAATAAGTGCAAATCATAAAGTGCTGCTAAAACTTTCAGTTGGATTAAAAATGCAAGTTTTTCCTGAAAGCATTAAAACTTCAGCATCAGGATTGAAAATCTGTCTTATATTTATTTAAATAAATATTTTAGGATTTACATTACAAGACAGAAAGCAGTCTTGCAAAAGAACTGATGGTATCTATAAGATAAAATTGTTACAAGCATAATGAGCATAGTTAGGGAAAATGCTTCTTAAATATTTTAAGCTAATGCATATAGAATTTTTTTTAGTAGTTCAAGTCTTAAGTATATGTTAAAGAGATATATTTGGTGTCCTTTTACTATGTGTGAATTCATTTAATTTCTATTACTCGATATGCTGGGAAACTCCTATGTCAGCTGATTGGTATAAACTGATAAGTATTTCATATACATTCATATTAAATTATCTCTTGCTACATACCATAATTAACCTATATTTATCAAATAACTGTACAATCAAATGCCATATCACCTAGTGTTTTGTAATTATAGTGTGTGTTCAGGGAATTGCGTGAATTTTTCAGATTATTCTAAGCATGCAAAATCATGATTTGTGGGGGTTGAGGGTAACTAGTTTCTCTCATGATCAGGTCATAAAAGTGTACATAAAACCCTGTTTGTTTAATGGCTGATCAAGGACAACTCTTTAAAGTCAATCAAGATCTTTTGTATCACTACCAGAAGTTGAATCATAAGCATTCCTAATAGATTGGCTTCAGTCCTATGTGATTCCCAGTAGACAACTGGGTTACATGTGGTTCTTGATGAATAAATTGCCTTACTGGTGTTTCATTCCCAGAGATTGACTCCTCCAGTTTCTCTATCGGTGTCTCGAGGATGACGATAAAATTAAAAAGCTAGGCACATTTCAAATCATAATTGTGTACATTGTTATTTTGACTCAAAAGGATAACCAACTAGTAATTAATTAATTAGACAAGCACAGGAACTATTGGGGTTTTACCATGTCTGAAGGTCTTTAATGTATGTATGCAGGGTGATGTCCTGAGTCTTTTCTTGTTTAGCTAGAATGCTATGGTATCTCATCCAGACAGTAAACCCACCACACAAGTTACCTTTTGATTAACAGGTGGGGAATGAGATGTTCCTTTAACATTGTTAGCTGTTAAAATGTTAGCTAGGAAAATTCCTATCCTTCATTTATAAACATTGCAAAAAATTTTGCTTTGTTGCATGAGACAGCTGCGTGGACAGCCATTTTAAAAATTGTTTTCTTATTGCTAAATAGCAATAACAAAAGTAGATGTTGTATAATAGTTTCTGTGTCTAGAAACTTCTACTGACAAACTATGTAGAATGCATATAGCAGGATTATTGAGGCATCTCTTGTATTTAATCCACACATGGATGCAAAAAAGACACTGCCCATATAGACTCATCCTTGAAGAACAAAATGTTATCTCATTTAGTAGGCCACCACCAAAGAAGCAAGCCAGCAGATTGAGAGAATCCACCTTGTAATCAAGAAGAATTATGTTTTAATGTGTTTCATTGCATCTATAACATTCAAACTTTGACTTGGAAAGAAACAGCTAATAAATACATTTTGAAGCATTATTTGTGCTTAGTGAGCTTTGTATGCTTTTTATGAAAAAATTATACTCGGTAGCACCCTTGAAACAACATTCAGAAGTACATCAATGAAACTTGTAAGCACAGAACTTCGCACATGTAATTAGCCATTTGTGTGTTTAAATGCAGGTTCTTGTACGCCCTCAAAGGTGTATTTACAAGTTTTGTCAGTATATTTATGAAGGCTTCTGTGAAAATTTGTCCTTTGTCTTTTGATTTGGTCTCAGTACTTAATCAAATGTTGTGGTTGTTTAGCTGTGATATTTTTATTGACAAAGGCAATCTTTTTCTAATAAACTTACAGCAAGTAAAGGGTATTGTATTTAAAACATAAACCTTGAGAGTCAGGTGATCTGAGTTCTGTTCCTGGTTCCACCATAAAATTCCTTGGTGACCTTGGACAAGTTGTCTGTTTCTGAGCTGAACAGTAAAATAGACCTGACAAGCCTCCCATTTGTGAGATACTCACTTTAGTCTTTTAAAATATTTGAGATCCTCAACAGGTGTTCTGAGAGTGCAAAATGGTGTTGGTTCTTGTGAGTACTATAAAACATAGTCCAAAAGTATACATGGGTAGGGATTTTTAAACAAAAGAGGTTTTTTTCATTGAAAAATGTCAGTTAATCAAAATGTATCGGAGTCAATTAAACTTTTGTCAGGAAGGTTTCTCAAGTCCAGGATGGATAGCAGAGTGGTTCGGGCACTCCCCTGGGATTTGGGAAACCCAAGTTCAAGTTTCTGCTCTATCTGATTCAGATTAATGACTTGAGCCTAGGTGTGTCACACCCCAAGTGAGTACCCTAACTGCTGGGCTATAGACTCCACTTTACATAAAGAATTATAATATTCACTGGGCCAGAGAGAGGGAGAAACTGACTCTCTAGCTTGGTGGTGTCGGAGACCCAGGATCAAGCTCCTGCTTTGAATCAAGCCCCTATATCTCAAGTGAGTGCACTTACCCCAGACTATTGACTATTCTGGGGGTGGGCCTCTCCCTTATATTTTTTTAGTGAAAATTTTTGAAAAGTCTCATTTTTGTTCCACATTGAAATGAAAACAAAATGGAATTATTTTTCCAGCCAGCCCTATCCACAAAGATCTTTTTCCAAATTGTTTCTCTTTCCTAGCAGTTTACTACGCATACAAAGTTCTTCTCAGTTTACTGTGCATATTTTTATCTGTGTCTGGGCAGAAGATTACACTCCATCTTTATTGGACCCATACCTGTCACTGTGATCCATCAGTTTTTGACCTCCAGGCTTGATTATTGCAACGCCTGTCTGGAAATGAAGCCACATGCTCTGAAATAGTTTTGATTGGTACAAAATGCAGGCACCTATGTGCTTAACACCACAAGTCGCTGTGAATGCCTAACGACAGTATTCCACTCTGTAGCGGCTCTACATTAATGAACTGAAAGTCTGTATTCAGTCTGTCTCTCCTGATACTTACAGCCTTCCATGAGGTTGGTCTCAACTTCCTGAGAAATCACCTCTCCCTCCACAGCTATGATCCACCGAAACAATGAAACTGTTAACTAGTGAGAGGTTTGTGAATGCAAGAGACAGAGCTCTTTCAGGAACTGGTCCTGGGTTACAGTACTCACTTCTATTGTAGACACACAATGTTAACTCTGGGGTGCCCGTCTGTGCTCAGACGTGGTGTTATAGGAGACTGCCTCCCAAGTTCACACTGGTCACTACTTGCTCGGTCTCAAAGGTGGGTCCCAGCTGTTCCTTTCTCTGGACTCCCTTCCTGGGTCATAGAATCATAGATTATTAGGGTTGGAAGGGACCTCAAGAGATCATCTAGTCCAACCCCCTGCTCAAAGCAGGACCAATCCCCAAAATCTCTAAGTGGCCCCCTCAAGGGTTGAACTCACAACCGGGGGTTTAGCAGGCCAATGCTCAAACCACTGAGCTATCCTTGTCACCTGTGGCACAACCCTCCAGAGTGAACTAAAGGTCCAAGTCCAAACTCCCATACTCCATATGGATAGTCCTCCTGCACCTGCCTCTGTCGGACTTCACCAAAACCCTCTGTTGCTTCTCCATCGGGATTCCCCTACTGCCTCCTTTCCCTAGGGATTCTGATAGCTTTCCATAGGGATCTCCCTGCTGCAAAGCTTCTCTTAACTACTATCTCTTCTGCCCCTTCTGAGCTTCTCTTCTGTTCTCTTCTCTTAGGCCCTAGCTCAGGGCTCTCCCATAGGAGCCTATTCTGCTCCCTATAGGGGTCTCAGCCTGTCTTCCTCAGGCTCTTCACAGAGGGGAACTCCCTTTTGTTCCTCTTTCCGGGGTCACCTTCCTTTTACTGAGTTCTCAGCTCTATTTAAGGGCCTAGCTCTGTCTTTTCTGGCCAAAAGGCAATTAATCATACCCCAGGTGTGAGCATGACTGATTGGGGTCAGTTTCTAATTAAGCCCCATTGCACCCAACTGGGTCACTAATTAGCACTTAGGTTGCCAGACCACAAGAGAGGCTGAGGGATAGCTGCTATCAGTCATAGGTAAGGCTGAGCCCAACTTACCTCAAAGGGCCAGCCAGCCTATGCCACCCTACTAAAGGTGAGAATGAACACAAAAATAGCCTTGTTCAGAACTAAATGCAAAACTCATTTTTCAGAAATTATTGAGGGAAAGCTAAGTTTATGCACAGGCACACACAAATCTACACACTCTCAGAAACACGGAAATATATAAATACCTGTAAACTAATGAAGCTATTTTTTTCTACAAGTTGGAAAAGAAGGAAGGGAGAAAGACTGTTAAGTCTATTTTTTAAATGCTTCATCGGTGCTCAGATACTACAGTGATTAGGCCAAATAACACAAGAACAGACACCTCCTTAACCCTATGTCATTACAGCGGATTAGTGAAATGGAAGCTGCTATTCTATTTATTTCCTATGGAATATGAATTTGTTCTCTTCTCCTCTCCCACCCCATAGTCACTGGATGTATCATTTTTGTCTTCTGTGTTACAGCAGTCTGCCGTTAATTTAAAAACTGGATCAAGTTTTAAACTTTATCTAGCTAAATTATACTCAAGCTGGGCGCTTAGATGTACAAAATTGGTATTTTCACAGTTAGCCATCTTTCTACAAGTTTTGCTCGCACAGTTAGTTTATTCCAGTCACCATGGAAGTTTGGCTGTACAATATATCTGCTTCATGCTGTTCCTCAAAGTACAACCAGCCTTTTAATACTGATATTATGTACATGCAGATGGCCGGGCATGCAATTTCTAGACATAGCCCATTGTTTACATAATACTTATTTCTTCGCTTTTTTTTATGGCAAGCATTCAGATTTCTTTTATATCTGTGCCTAATCCTGGTAGTTTCTTCGTAGAACTAAAACATCTGTGGAAGTAATATTTGATTTCTAAATGATTTGATACTTAGAGAATAAAAATAAAATTAGGCTTGGCAGAATTCAATTTTTAAAATTTTGACAGATAATATTGATTATTTTTAAGCAGTTTTTCTATTTTTATCAATTTTGCATTTTCACAGTTGTGGAAAACTTTCACAGTTGAGAGCTCAGACAATAATTATTTAATGATAGTAGACATTGGGATTCAAAAAGTTAAGGCTTTAAATTAAAACATTAAAACACAAGTTGTCATTATCACATGTCAAAGTATACAAAGTAAATAGTCTTAAACTCGAGTAAGTTCTCAAGCAGCATTTTTTCTTTCTTTGGCTACCTATAAATTTTGATGGAAATGTTTTTTCACCTGTTTGTTTACAGTGAAATCGACATTTTACTGATATTTACTCATAAAAATATAATCCTTCCATGCCTAAATAAAACCAACACTCCTTGTAATAGTTCAGTCAGCTAGTAAATGGCATTCAGGATTAGGCATGAGGTGACTTTAAGCTTTAATGGAAAAAGCTTTTTTAAAAAGGATTGTGTCAAACATAGTACAATAACTCTAAAATAAGAAAGGGCTGGGAGAATGCAAAAGTGAAAGGATGTGCTCTTACCTGTTGCCAAATGTTTTTTCATGTATGCATTATAGCTCTTTTTTGTAATGGTCAGTATTATCCTTATTGTGTACTGTTTACATGTCTGACTTCTTGTTTGGATTTTACTTGGTGATTTAGTATTAATTTTTAATGTGAAAGCACTTAGCATTAGGAGTTTGACATTTTGTCTGACCTTAATCACCAGGAGGATCATGAGAGGTTTATTCAGTGGGAAGAGAACTGTTACAGCTCTGACAGAAATGATGGGAAATAAGTAAACAGCCTTTTAAATCTTCACCAGAAATCAATAGGGTTTAAAGATGATGGACGTTGGTGTTTTTTGCTGCTTAAGGACTTCAACCTTTTACGGGAAAATATCTTCTCAAAGTGTCAGCATTTTTCCCCCTTAGCACAATGAATCACCGCTGCAAATAGAACACTCTGCATAGAACGCTCTTCATCATTATTATGATGATGATGTTGTATATGACTGTCTACGATAATGCAAAAGATGTTTTGCACTTTTGTACATAGAGCGATGCTGCCATACTTCATAATGTTGCTAATTATTGTTCCGTATAGGCCAGCAAAATAACTTGCTTCACGATGTTTAAACTGATAAATTTGTGCTGTTCGTTCTGCCATAGAAATGGTTGCTGTTTCTAATTTTTCCTGTTTGCTAGTTGTGTTTCCTCACATCAGTCGAAATAGCTTTATTTAAGTGACAGTTCTCAACTTCTTTTAGTAACCAAGAATAAAAGCCGCTCTAGAGTCATTGAATCAAAAAGTATTTTAGAAGTGATACAGGTTTTGAGCTGGTGCACAACATATTGTACAGTTTTGCTTTTCATGAATGATTTATTAGACACTAGGATGCCACAGTATTTAGTAATATATCCACAAACAGCTATATTCAGACCCAAGTATTCATATATTTATGTCATCATCAATCATATGATGTGCTATTTGTTTTATATTATACAATATTGGATTCCATTTTAAAATAGCTAAGTATATAGTAAATTATTTTCAAATATAGTAAAGTTGCTGTTAAATAGTAATTGAGAACTTGACTTTCAAGCTTTCAGTTAATTTGTTTGCATCCTTATGCAGCCATTTACTCTGAATAAAGTGAACGGGATTTAATTTGTGATTTGTAGACAACCTTTTACATTAGAAATGATAACTGTAGCAACTATGGTTTTATGCTAATACCTAAGTGTGCCACATATACTTGTAGATAAAATCGTCCCTTAAGACCTCCTGATATAAAGTGATCTTTGATTTAAGGATGCAGTACTTTGGCTACATCTATGTTCAATGATTATTATACTGGAGTTATTACATACAAGCTGATGAAATATTTTCAGTAGTTTATCTCAATTGATTAACCATATTGAGTACAGGGTGGTGAGAAACATTTGAAGCAATTCTTCCTTGTTCTTTGTAAAGCAGCCTGTTTCTCCTTGTTTTGCTTTTAGCTTTCCATTTCCCTTTATATTGCATACCAGCAGAACTATAATATAACTGAATCAGATTAGGATATCAGTTTTGCAAGGTGCTGAGCACTTTCACCCTGATGCAGCAATCACTTACGCATGTGCTTAACTTGAAGCACAGCATAGCACTGTTGAAATATATGGGACTACACATGTGCTTCAAGTTAGACACATACTTAAGTGCTTTGCAGGACTGGGGCCAGAATGCTCAGCACCTTGCAGGGATTTTCATCCTTTTGGACAGTATGTAGGAAAAGCTTCTTGTGGATGTGCTGCTATCTGGATTTGGACAATGAAAATAGTGTCTCACTCTTGTTTTGGCCACAAAACTAAACTCAACATTTTAAGAATTTGTTAAAGATTGGGATACTATTGTCAGGCAGCTCTTACTCTTTTGAAAACTTATAATCGATACTTAATAACAAATAGTGCACCTAGCTGTGGAACAAAAACGAAGCTAGTGTACATGTGGTGGGCCAGATCTTCAGCTAAATTAATCGGCATAGCTGATTTGGTGCAAAATAATTAAGTAAATATAATGTTGCTTTCTTTGTACTGGGCCTTAAAATGTCTAGGAGTCTGTTCCCTGCTGGGATGAGCTGCCATTTTGCTTTCAGTTCATATTCAACCTGTTAACAGAGGAGATGCACACTGTGCTCTCATGGGGACCTTTCTGTTCTTGTTTCAGTATTTTCCCCTAATCAAAAATAAATAATTTAGAATGAAAAACTGTATTTGCTCTTTATGTATGGAAAACATAACAATACAAGTAGATAATTACTTGTTGATAATACTCAGAAGGTATATGTGGGTTTTGGGGGGGGAGAGATAGAGGGCACGGACTTCAGGAAATACTGAGCATTGGTCTAATTCTTTTTCCACTGAAGTCACTAGTAAAGCACCCATTATCTTCATAATAATATTTAGCCCTGCCATGAGTGCAAGGGACTGCACTAGATGACCTCTCGAGGTCCCTTCCAGTCCTATGATTCTATGATTCAGTGAGAGCAACATTAGGCCAACACTCAGTACTTTTGAAAATAAGCCCTTCATTTTAATGAACTTTACAAACATGAACTAATACTCGTAACATCCCCATTAAGGAGGCAGTGTTATCCCTGTTACTTATGAGGAAATTGAAATAGAGCTTTCATGACTTGTGTCAGGTGACAGAAGGAATGGATGTCAGAGCCAAGATTAACACCAACCAAAAAGACTACACCTCTGCCTATAATGTTCGAAGAAATTTTCACCTGTCTATGCTTTATGCAGAAACTTAGATGAACATCAAGGACCCAAATAAATAAATAATCCAAGACACCAGCAAGCCTCAGAGTAGCAGTGTCAACAAAATAATATAATAAGAGGAGATGGCTTTTGACATGGTTTAGAACTATTTTACTGCCATTCCCTGAGAGGAGAGTCAGGAAAAAAAATGATGTTGAAATAATTTATTCTGAATGACAGCTATGAAGCTAAGATCTTCTCATACATTTTTTTTAACCCCTCAGCATCTTCTACCTTTTTCTTTATCAGTCTTGATTTACCCATAACTATGAACATGAACACTAAATTAACATTGGAATCTGATTTTCTTTACTCTTCCAACACTAAACTGCAAACCTGAAAGTTTTGTAATTTTGTTTCCTCTTATCTCCTTGTTGAAGCTTGATGTGTACAAAACCTTAAATAATTTTCGCCTTTGTTCACGGCAAAGCCCAGAATTCTAAAGATAGAAAGTAATATTCTAAAGTAATTTTTATGGGTCATTTATGCATACCATCTCATGGAGATGAAGCATTGTGCCTGCTATTGTGATTTGCATACACAAACTCTTTACTTTTCTAAATTATTAATGTGTTTTAAAAAAATCATTAGCTAAATTCTGGGCTCATATTTTTGCCCTCAAGTGCTCCTTCAGATGCTGTTAGAAGTAAACAGGTTTTATGAATTCTTCATTAAAAATTAAAAATAGGGTGAAATCCTGATCCCACTGAAGTCCATTGCAAAACTCCCACTAACATCAGTAAGGCCAGAATTTCACCCTCAATGCCTTCCCATTTCCGCTTCTTTTACATATGTTTGACTTGCCAACTTACATATGTTTACCATAGCCAACAGACTATGACATAATTGTTTTATAAGTTATGTACAAGGAGTAACCTTTGGGTTTATTTGATGGTCTTACCATGGCCTGTTGAAATAGTTGTTCCGTTTTGGGAATTACTGGTATCTCTTCCCTGCCCCTCTTTAAAAAAAAAAAAAAAAAAAAAAGGCCTAAATCGGTAAAAGAAACAGAAGTGGAGTGCTGGAAAGGACCTTGAGAGATCATCTAGTGCAGTCTCCATTGCTGAGGTAGGACCAAGTATATCTATATCTGTCCACCCTGTTCTTAAAATCCTCTAGTGATGTGGATTCCACATCCTCCCTTAGAATCGTATTCCAGGGCTTAGAAAGCTTTCTATAATATCTAACCTAAATCTCCCTTGCTACAAATTAAGGCCATTACTTCTTATCCTACCTTCAGTGGACATGGAGAACAATTGATCTCCATAGATCAATAGAATCATAGAATCACAGGGTTGGAAGGGACCTCAGGAGGTCATCTAGTCCAACCCCCTGCTCAAAGCAGGACCAAACCCAACTAAATCATCCCAGCCAGGGCTTTGTCAAGCCTGACCTTAAAAACCTCTAAGGAAGGAGATTCCACCTCCCTAGGTAACCCATTCCAGTTCTTCACCACCCTACTAGTGAAAAAAGTTTTTCCTAATATCCAACCTAAACCTCCCCCTCTGCAACTTGAGACCGTTACTCCTTGTTCTGTCATCTTCTACCACTGAGAACAGTCTAGATCCATCCTCTTTGGAACCCCCTTTCAGGTAGTTGAAAGCAGCTATCAAATCCCACCTCATTCTTCTCTTCTGCAGACTAAACAATCCCAGTTCCCTCAGCCTCTCCTCATAAGTCATGTGCTCTAGCCCCCTAATCATTTTTGTTGCCCTCCGCTGGACTCTCTCCAATTTTTCCACATCCTTCTTGTAGTGTGGGGCCCAAAACTCCATCCTCTTTATAACAGCCCTTAATATGTCTGAAGACTGTTATCAGGTTCCCCTCAGTCTTCTTTTCTCAAGACTAAACATGCCCAGTTTTTTTTAATCTTTCCTCCTAGGTCAGGTTTTCTAAACCTGTTATAATTTTTATAGCTCTCCTCTGAATTCTCTCCAATTTGGCTACATCTTTCTAAAGTGGTGCCCAGACTTGGATGCAGTAATCCACCTAAGGCCTCACCAGTGCTGAGTAGAGCAAACAGTTACCTCCCAGGGCTTACATACAACACTTCTGTTAATACACCCCAGAATATGTCTTTTTCATAACTGAATCACATTGTTGGCTCGTAGTCGTGATGCACTATAACCCCCAGATCCTTTTCAGCGATACTACTGCCTACCCAGTTATTCCCCATTTTGTAGTTGTGCATTTGATTTTTCCTTCCTAAGTGCAATACTTTGCACTTGTCTTAATTTAATTTCATCGTTGTTGATTTTAGACCAGTTCTTCACTTGATCCAGACAATTTTGAATGCTTAATCCTGTCTTCCAAAGTACTTGCAATCCCTCCCAGTTTGCTATCATCCACAGATTTTATAAGCATCCTCTCCACTACATTATCCAAGTCATTAATAGAAGTATGGAATAGTACTGGCCCCAGGAATCACCCCTGTGGGACTTCATTAGATACACCCTTAAGATTTGACAGCGAACTATTGATAGCTACTCTTTGAGTATGGTCTTGCAACCAATTTTGCACCCACATTATAATAATATTTATAAAAATTGTTTCATGAGAACATAAGAACGGCTCTACTGGGTCAGATCAGTGGTCCATCTAGCCCAGAATCCTTCCTTCCAAGAGTGGTCCAGCTAGATGCAGGGCTGGCTCCAGCTTTTTTGCCACCCCAAACAGCGAAGAAAGAAAAAAAAGAAAAGCCCGATTGAGTGGAGCGATTGAGCTGCTGCCGAAGAGGAAGCGAGGCACTAAAGGACCCATCACCGAATTGCCGCCGCCGCAGACCCAGACGTGCTGCCCCAACAATGGATGGACTGCCACCCCTTTCTATTGGCTGCCCCAGGCACCTGCTTCCGTCGCTGGTGCCTGGAGCCGGCCCTGGCCAGATGTTTCAGAAGGAATGAACAGAACAGGGCAATTATCGAGTGATCCTTCCCCTGTCATCCAGTCCCAGCTTATGGCAGTCAGAGGTTTGGGGACACCCAGATCATGGGGTTGTGTCCCTGATCCTCTTGGCAAATAGCCATTGATGGACCTATCCTCTGTGAACTTATCAAATTCTTTTTTTAACTTAGTTATACTTTTGGCCTTCACAACACCCTCTGGCAATGGGTTGCTCAGGTTGACTGTCTGTTGTATGAAGAAGTACTTCCTCGTGTTTGTTTTAAACCTGCCACTTATTGATTTTACAGGATGACCCCTGGTTCTTGTGTTTATATAAAGGGGTAAAGAACGCTTCCCAGTTCACTTTCTCCACAGCATTCATGATTTTCTAGACCTCTATCATAGCCCCCATTAGTCATCTCTTTTCTACACTGAACAGTCCCAGCCTGGGAAAGTCACTGTCTGGCTTTCTAGCCCTTAGGGGGCACACACCTTTTTAAAGAAGCCAGACATCAGCCCCGACCACTTAATGTGCGGGGAAGTCAATTCTTCCTATCTTGCATCTGCATTGGAATAATTTGCTGTTATGCATTTAATATTGTCTCTTTGAGAAACTGCCAGCTCTCCAGAATGCTTTTTTCCCTTAGATTTTATTCCCATCGATCCTTACCTGCCAGTTCTCTGAGTTTGTTGTAGTTGTAGTTAAATTGTAGACATTTTTAGGCAAAATATATGAAGATTTGTTCTTTTTTCCTTTGACTTCCAAACCTTTAGTTCAGGAATTTGTGATTTTATGGCAATTGCAACTATTGATTTAAAAATATAGTGCGACTGCAGCTTTCTGCATGTTTTAGGTGTATACTATCTAGTGCAGGTGAAATAACGATTTTGGAATCTTACATTTTATATTATATATAATTTATATATTAACACATGTGCGCACACACAAGTACATGCTTTCTTGTATGCCTTTAGGATTATAGTAAAGATCTAGCTTAAAGCTGAGGAAATTCCTACTGCAGGATCATAAGATCATCTGAACCTGGGGGATTTTAATTTTATCTTTAATTTACCTCATTGTGTCTCATAGAGACCATTCCATCCTTAACTGTGAGTTTCCTTGCTTTGTGTCTCTTACTTGTGTATTTTTGACATATTTCCTCCTCTATTTAACATTTAATATTCCACCAGTTGAAGTTAACATTTTCCCTCCAAGACCCTGTATTAATGTCTTTAACATTATTGGACTATAAAATAATTTGCAGGATTTTCATGTCTATTGTCCACCTGAAAAGCTATTGAATAAAGTTTATTTTTCAAGTTTTAAGATTTTAAGCTTGGAGAAGGAGAGGGATGGCAGTTTTTCTTTAAGTATTATCCTTGATGCTAAAGATAGGGTTCTCAGCAGCCATACTTCCCATTGACGGAGCATTCTGGCTGGCACAGCTGGAAAAATGTAATTGGGTGGCATTATTTCCATTGCTGTGTATTCTGTTTACTAAGCAGTCATCAGTGGTTGTACTTGTACTCATAAGGGATACAGTAAGTGCAAAGAGAATCTTATTGTACTGTACTCTGGAATCTAATTAGTATCAAGGTGGAGGATACAGTTAGTAGCCTGGGACCAGGAGTAATTCTGTGGGAAAGTTAATGATAGAATGGTAAGGGAGGTGTCATTTAATTTGTAAAAAACTACAGAATTATAATTTCAGTGGTGTCACCATCTGCAGGATGGCAAGGGGATTCGTTCCCCACACCCTTAGCTCCAAATCCTCCGATTGGTGGAAATTTTAATAATACCTAACTCAACCCATTTCTGATGACAGTGTATCATTCGAAAGCCCTTTCTCCCACGAACACAGTAGTACCAAATGTGACAAATCAGAGCAATTGTGTAGATGCATATTTGAGAAAATGTTTTAAAATCAACATTATTTTAATTATACTTTAACACGGGACTGTCAAATATGCAGCTAGTCACAAAGTTAAATTGTGACCCTCGACTAATCATAGAATAATAGAATGTTAGGGTTGGAAGAGACCTCAGGAGATCATCTAGTCCAATCCCGTGCTCAAAGCAGGACCAACATCAACTAAATCATCCCAACCATGGCTTTGTCAAGCCAAGCTTTAAAAACCTCTAAGGATGGAGATTCCACCACCTCCCTAGGCTGATAGTTATGAGTTATCTGTTAATGCTCAGAATTAATTTTTTTAAATTTTACAGATTACTATAAATTGAAGAACTGCTTCAAGTTGATTTGCCATCATTGGCAAAAAAAGAACCAGTTCAGTGGTATTGATGATCAGCTTGGTTTATTATTCCAAAAGCGTTGTAATGAGGCAGTGGTTAAGATATCAGAATCCACTCAGAAATTACTGGAATCCATCCACAAACGGTATTCACATAGTTACGTAATATACATGACATATAAATAATTAAAATCCCAAAGTAATTTATTACAAAATGCTTGCTTTTTACTTTAGTCTTGATCATTTTTAGGCATTTGGTGAAACGAGGAGTACGGACTTATAGGTGAATCTTTGGAGAATACCACCATGGAGGGCCTGGTTAAACACAATGCTTGGTGGCACTTTACATGCTCTAAGAAGTGCACCCATAAACTGAAATTGGGAAGTTTGGAGAGGAAGTACATAAAACATCAGGAAAAAATTGAAGATGCCAGGACAAAGACTAGCTGTGGGCAAGACTTGCCTTATACTAGGTTCCATGGCATGCATCAAGAAGAACACCTGCTTCTTCTGCAGTAAGCTGGAAGCCTGAAGGCATTCATTAAGCACAGTTTCAACACGAGACAGGTGAGAAACTGCATGAAGCAGTCACTCTTAGAACGTTGCATAGAAAGTTAAGTGGGTACATTTACCCAAAAGACGCCCATGCATATGGCATGATTTGTATGAAGCGTTCAGAAACCAAAGAATTATCCCATGCTCCATCCATATATGGGCTCTAGTCAAGAAGAACAAACTAAAGCTGTGTTCAAATGCAAAGAAGAAAGTCAGAGTGAAGATGGCAGGGACTATTAGAGCTAACCTTAGATAGGTCATTGTTTGCATGCTTCTTGGTAATGTCCAGATTTCAGCGTGACGTTGATCTACATGAGACTTTGGGAAAATATGAGTTCTCCATGGTACCACAATTGGCGTTTGACTGTGCTGGAACAATGTACGTGTGTCAGGCAAAAAGCAAACTAATGCACCTCTTGCAAGAGCTTCCTAAGCCAAGATCTACTGACAGCGTGCCTGGTATCTTACGCCAGCAGTCATACATGGTATAGTGTAAAGTGTGACATGGTATGATAAACCAGAAACCGTTAACATCTACTGACATTTGGATGAATATTTCATTTGTGAGGCTACAGAGAAAACACTGGACCTATGAGGAAGTCCACCTCATATTTGAAATGTATGCAGAGGAATCAATTAAAAATATTACCAGACAGAAGAGATTCTATGGTATCGCAATTGTCCATACAAAATCATTGATTCCACAAACATCTCCAATGTTGCATGGGGAAGCTACTATCTTATTCTCTTACAAAAAAACACTCCAGCATGCAAATAATTGCTCAAAGAATTTCATCATTGAATGGCGTAATGAAGTTGATGCCTCACATTATTCAATGGAATTTCTTCGTGGCTCCCATGAGGAGGCTGACGCTGAAATTATCTGGCATGCCATCTGTGACATTGGTAGACAAGGTGCCAATTTATGCCTAGGTCCCCATGTTTTGGCTGAACACTGACAAATACTGAGCTCGAATCAATGTGGCTCACCTGTGTGTTAGTGTTGTTAAAATAGATATTAGAATTATAAGAATGTGTTTAGTGTTTATACTTTATGAAATGCATGTGAGTTGCTGCATGCATTAATCTCACTTATAACATCCGTGTCCCACATTGTAAGGTAATATTTGAACAGTTGTATTGTGAGCCTCTGTGACTGTGTAAATCACCTGACAGGAGAGAGACATGAACTAGGGTAAAGTACTGATTTCCAACGGAAGGTGTTATGTCCTGCCTGACAGGAAAGGTCCATCAACACCAGATGGACTATTGTGGGATGATAAAGAGGACAAAAGACGTTTGTTGTTTTGCCCTCCCCCCTGTGAAGAGGAGTCATGCAAATGAATTTCTTCTATCAGCTGAAGGGACTGTATTGCTATGCTGCTTGAACTTTGGAGTGCCAGGTTTACTAGGCATAAGCAAGAGATTCCCAATGCCTAGCCTGGCTTAGCCCTAAATGTTGTATTGACTTTGCTTAGTATAGACGCTTCTATTACTTTTGGAAACATAAGTTTGGAACTCATTTGTGTGTAGATGTGTTTACCTTCCTTAAACCTTGTAAATAACTCTCGTTTCCTTTTCCTACTTACTAAACCTCCATATAGTTTATTATAGAATTGGCTACAAGCATTGTCTTTGGTGTGAGATCTAAGTGCAGTTGACCTGGGATAAGCTCACCTGGGTCGCAAGATAGATCAGAGTACCTAAAGGGATTGTCTGAGACTCCAAGTTTAGGCTGTTATAAAGCCTGATGAGTTTACACTTGATACTTGGTTGCTGAAATCTAAGTATAGACTTCACAGTGAATTTGAGGCTTGTGCCCTGGTTCTTAACAGTCTGCTCTGAGGTTGATACTCATGCTCTTGAGTCACTGCAGGCACCTTTGTGCCATCAATGCCTCAGAGAGGGATCGTACTAAACTCTGGATTTTTCCACAAGACACAGACGTTCTAGTGCAGGGGTTCTCAAACTGGGGGTCACAAGCTGTCAACCACCACCACCACCACACTCCACTTTGCCTCCAGAATGTTAATAATGTTAAATATAAAAAAGTTTTGTTAATTTATAAGGGGAGGGGAGTTGCACTCAGAGGCTTGCTGTGTGAAAGGGGTCACCAATACAAAAGTTTGAGAACCACTGTTCTAGTGCTTTCTGAGAGATGCTTCCCAAGACTTCCTCAAAATTCTGTTTTTGTGCCTTGTCCTGGGGAACAGAGTTGCTGTATATCCCTCAAAGTTGTTGCTGTCATTCAGACCATTAAAAGCTGACACGCTGCCAGGTTTCCACACCCTTCCAGGATGTGACAATACTGGATACTGGAACATTGTCTGGAAAGACTAAATTATCTTACTGAAAGGCATTTGAGTCAGCCTCTGAAGACTGTCTCCTCACTGTGAAGGTGCTTGCAATGGCTGAGACAGTCACATTTATGCCTGCTAACAAGAGGGCAAATAATCAATTGAATGGGTCTGAGATGTTTGAGCGCATTCAAACTGCCCTCTCCTATTGGATCTTGGAGGATGGGCTGATCACCCCAGTTATTTGTGAAATACCATCTTTCTCACATCAATCCTTCAGCTAATCAAATGCTCACCATCCTGAAAATGTTTGGCCAGCAATCTGCCTTGTACAGAGAAGTGAAAGTGAAGTGTGGAGGACGATCAGTGTAACATGTCCAGTAGTGGTATCCTAGACAGATGACACTGATGATGACTTTGATGAATAAATGTTTTTAATCCTACATGTCAAGGCTAAAACTGTTTTAGGATTACTAATGATCAGTGTCTTTTTGTATAAACAATACACTCCTGTGTTAAAGTATAATTAAAAAATGATTTTAAATACATTTTCTCAATTACATATTCACATAATTGTTCTAGGTTTGTCACATTTGATACCATTGTGTTTGTGGGAGAAATGGCTTTCGAGTGATACCCAACTCTGCCCATTTCCAACAAGATTGTATTATCAAGATTTCCACCAACCAGAGGACTTGGAACAAGTCTGTCTCCCTCCCTTCCTCCTCTCCCGCCCCCCTCCCCACGCTGCAGAGGGTGACACCATTAAAAATACGATTCTGTAGATTATTATGACTCAAATGACAACTCCCTTGCTTTTCTGTCACTAACTTGCTCCTGGAATGAGATTGTACTACATTACACTCCCAGAGTTAATTCAAGACAGTGTACCCTTATGCATGACATTTGGAGTGAGGTTACTGTAGTCATTGCATGGAGATATTCCTCTAGTCGTCTGTTCAGGCTTGACTGTCAGTGAGAGGCAGGTATAGGGGCTGGAACAAGGGGTCTCGAGGGTGCTGCCACAGCCTCTGGCTGAAGGTAGTAATAACAACCAAAATACATGGTTCTACCTTCAGCATCCCCACTATAAAAATTGTTGCAGCACCACTGGAAGCAGGTGGTGAAAAAGTACACTGCATAAATTGTGTGTGCCAGAAACTTTCACCTTCCCTTATTTTAGCTTTACTGAGTGTGTAATTGTTGTATGCTTGTAGTCATGAGGATGTGTGTGTGTGTTGTGGTATAGTTAGGTGCCATGCATGCTTCCATTTTCTTCTGCCATTTCATCATCAGCAATGTCTGTAATTCTAGGCAGTGATGAGCTGCCAAAATCTTAACAACGGGTTCCCTATAAAAAGTTCTGATTTAACAACGGGTTCCCTATAAAAAGTTCTGATTTAAGGGATGTGCGACAGCATGTATTTTTTGTACCAATAGGGTTACCATACGTCCATATTTTCCCAGGAGGTGATTAAGAACCGAAAAGCCTGACATGTCCAGGAAAATACAGATGTATTTTAACCCTACCTAAAGTTCTTTTTTAAAAAGATGGGGCTGAACTAGAAATGAGCTCCGTTTCACATGTGTGGGTGGTGATCAGGGACAGTCTCAATTTTTGGGTCTTTTTCTTATATAGGCTCCTATTACCCCTCACCCCCGTCCCTATTTTTCACACTTGCTGTCTGGTCACTCTAGGGTGTGCACATGTGTGGGTCCCAGCTGCTCCCTGCCCCCCCCTCATTAAAGCAGGTGTGCAGGGTTACTGCCCTGGGAACTGCAGGGCACCAGTGGATGTGGGGCTGGCTGCAGATAGGGGCGTGGGGCAGGGCTAGCTGGAGGCAGGGAGGAGTGACACAGGCTGGCTGTGGGCAGGTGATGCAGACGGGCGGGCTACGGGTGGCTGTGGGCAGGGGGTGGCTGCGGGCGGCTGTGGGCAGAGGCTGGCTGCAGGCAGGGGGTGGCTGTGGCAGGGGCTGGCTGCGGGTAGAGGGCGGCTGTGGGCAGGGGCTGGCTGCGGGTGGCTGTGGGCAGGGGGTGGGGCAGAGGGCAGCTGTGGGCAGGGGCTGGCTGGGGGCGGCTGGGGGCAGGGGCTGGCTGGGGGTGGCTGGAGGCAGAGGGCGGCTGTGGGCAGGGGCTGGCTGGGGGTGGCTGGGGGCAGGGGGGTGGCTGTGGGCAGGGGCTGGCTGGGAGCAGCAGGACGCAGCCGGGGACTCACCAGGCAGCAGCAGGAGCCCCAGGGCCAGAGGTCCAAAGAGCAGGAGCAGCAACAGGGCCAGGAGGCAGCTCACATGGCTCTCGCAGCACAGTGCAGCGCCCCCCGGCGGCCGGGAGGAGGAATTACAGGCTTCCCAGCCAGAGCCTATCAAAGCTTCCCTCGCAGGGAAGCTAGTTAACAAGCGGTTCTAAAACCGCTTCTAAATTTAACAACGGGTTCGTGCGAACCGGTGCGAACCGGCTCCAGCTCACCCCTGATTCTAGGTCTAGTTCTTCTCAGGGGAGGCTGCTAGTAGAATATGTTCAAGGGCCATATTCAACTGGTTCCCTAGACTGAAATCACTGAACTTTTCAATTGTGATTTAACTCCTTATGAGGCATACAATGGTGGCCATTTTGATGAATGGTGCATTATTGGGGGCAGCATACGTAAGAACAGCCATGCAGACATTTTTTAAAACTTATACTGTTTGTATATATTTCTATATATACACTGACCGCTTCAATGCGTGTTCAAATTCAGGATTACAGAGGGAAATGGCTGATGTAACCCATTATTACATGTTGGGTACTAATAGATAACCTATTTTGGATTGACTTACTATTATTGATTCATGGATTTAATAGAAAAAACTGAAGCATTGGCTATCTGAAAGGACTAACAGAGTTATATATTTCCTGAATTAAAGAGTGGCAGGAATGTAAACTCTGAAGCTGCCATTAAATTGACAGAGTGAATGTTAATGCTTGTTACATTGATGTTAGAGGTCCCAATCGTTTGTCAGTGTGCTCCTATAATACATGCAGTACATCTTCATTAGATAGTCATATAGCAATCAGTTTCATGTTTCCGGATGAGTCTGTGGCCAGGCCGTAATTAACCTTTTGAACCAGAATTTGTAACAGAATGTAAAATCAGTTTAGCTTATCAATTACACTCACGCTCAATTGATAGTTGCCCAAAGTGGGTTATGGTGGAAGGATGGAGGTAATCATTTACTCATTTTTTTAGAAAGTAACAAAAATATTCAGAATTTCTCCAGTGATAAATTTAAGTAGAGCTGAATGCCCAACTCTCATATTTAACATCACTGTATTTCAGCACATTAAACACTGACCGTGACTGTGAATTCTATACCTGCCATAAGTAAGATGCACAAAAGTATTTGCTCTGAATAAACCTGAGTAAAGAATTATTGTTCTGTGTAGAGAAATCCACCAAATTGGTAGGTGAGAATTTTTTTTTGAGAGAGATTTATTTGGAATACATTTGAGTTTTCAGATTTAATAGGAACCTTCTCATTGACATTGCAGAAGCATTTGATTGTTGAAAAATTATCCATGTTACATCAAAGTTGACATTAATTTCAGTATGTCACATATTTCAGAAACCTGAGCTTTAGTGTACTTGTGTTTTTAAAATAAATACTGAATTTAAAAAACAGTACTTTAATATGATGATTTTTAAAGACATTATAAACTATATTTCTGTTTCATTCTCCTGATGTAGCCTGGATTTATATATTGAATTCCAGTAGTACTTGAAGGGAAAGCATTACAGTTACTTAATGATAGTATTCAAAGATAGCTAGCAAAAAGTTTAACATTTTTCTTCAGCAAATGATATATCTCTTTGATTTTTTTTTTAGGGTCATCCAGTGCTGTGTATATATTCAGAGTGCTTTGAAATCAACTTTTTACATTTTGTTTCCTCCATAATGTACTTTATTCAGCATAAAAACGGACTGACTGCTTTTTGTTAGGTTTGTTTCTGCTGTCACTTTTGTTATACAGATATAAAAGGATTTCCTTCTTAAAGAATATTTTATCATTGTTATTCTATGAATATAGACAGTAATTCCTCTGTCCACCCCTGTAATATCATAAGATAGAGAAAAAAAATCCTATTACATGTCCATAATATATAGAAGATTCTTAGCATGCACTCTAATAATTCTGACTGGCTCTTTTCTCTTTTTAGTACTGAAAATTTGATTTTTAAAACCTACTTAAACAAATAAACATAGAATTACCAGAATGTCTTCTGTGAAAAGCAATAAATGTTATATCATTGAGAAGACTTCTAACATGTTGTAGGTCTTTCATGTGTTTTTAGAAGCTAAACACAATAATATTCATCTTCCCAGGATGGGCAAACTTTTTTTAAGCTTACCTTATGCTATCCATTTTTTCCTGCTCTAATTTCTAGTGACTAGTGCTAACTCAACAGTGTTTTAACCCCTTGGAGAAATTATCAATTTCTTCATAAAACCTCAAACCCATGAAAAATTAAATTAAAAAATCTAACTGGTTTCAACCTAAAATGAAGAACCTTTAGCAGGAAATGCAGAAAAGTCTATCTCAGCACCATAGAGCAGCTAGAAACAGCAGCTAATGACAGAGAGAGATGGAAGAAACTAGTTCCACCCTGTGCACCAGCATTGGTGTGAAAAGATGTAAAAATAATAATCAACCTAAAAAGACCCAGAAGCTACCATTGTCAATTAATTTTTAAACCAGAATTTAATAAAATAAATATCCATAATCTGATGTCTGTTGTCTTTGCAAAAGTTCACTGCCCATATAAAGTGTTAGGCTGATTTTTCCAGCTGCTCCAATTCCTTCCTCTCTGTCCTCTGTGGGAAGCATATTTCCACAGATAACACCATTGCAGTGTTTGTTTAACAAGCAAAGAATGTAGGGGTCTGTTCATCTTAAATGATCACTTCAGGCCTGTGCTCTCAGTCACATGATTTAATTTCTGTTTTTTTTTAAATCTGTTAATCATGCGTATTTAGATTTTTAAGTCCCTACTAGAAATTCTGGGTGTTGTATAAAAATAAGAACAAAAAATTACCAGTGGCCCTACTCACAAAATGTTATCCAAATCCAATACTGAGTATGTACAAAAATCTCTTCCATTCTAGAAACCCTGATTCCCCATTCCATCATTCTGTTCCCACTCTCCCCTTCTCAGGGGTAAACCTAGGAGATTAGATGTGTTGTGGGTGTATTGTAGCCTGTTGGGTTACTGAGAGCTGCTTGAATGAATGTTTAAAGATTCAACTTTAAAGTAATTATCAATTCCATCAATCACATCCATTCTCAGTGGAAGTTTACATAGCACAAACTAAGACTTCCCAAATCCTGTCCCAGCATGTACAGAGTCTAGGGCAAAACCTGGGATGGGCGGGTTTCTTTGGGGCAGTCTTACATTGTTCCATGTGTTAGTCAGGAAACTCCAAGATATAAAACTGTAGACTTGGAAAATACCTATTAGGTCATCAAGTCCATCCCTCAGTGCCTGCACCGTGCATTTTCTAGTGCTGTATCCAGGTTGCATGGATTTAAAAGTTGTATGGCCTGATTTTCAGATATACTGAGCACCCACAACTCCATTGAAGTCAATTGGAGCTCAACACATCTGAAAATCAGGTCACCAAATATTAGGATCGCTACTACTTCGCTTGGGAGACAAAGTTTTTATTTTTATTTTTTTAGATGATTTCATACTGTTAGGGCAGGGACTACACTGTATCTGGGAGTGAGCCTCTCAACCAGTTCCACCAACTCATGTTAATGAGACTTGCGCTAGTGCTCTAAAAATAGCTGTGTAGATGTTGCACCTTGTGTTGGAGCTTGGGCTCTGAAGCCTGGGGATGGTGTGGGCTTGAGAGCCTGAGCACTGAGATGTATCTCAGAGCAACGTCTACATAGGCTTGCACTAACGCTCTAAAAACCACTATCTTCAACAGGACTGTGGACCCAGACTGGAAGTGTTGCTCAAGATGCCGTGTAGATCCATTCTTAGGATCATTTCTTCCCTTATTCGGAGATTGATTTATGGTTGCACTATATAGACCAGACATTTTTTTTTCTCCTTTCAAATCCACTGTACCTGTTGGTAGCCCTGCTTGGGCATTGCTCAGTCACTCAGGACATTTAGTCCCAGAGCACAGTTACAGTTAATGTTCCTCTATGTAAGAAATTTGAATTATACCATGTACAGGTGTTTGGAACGTCACAGTTTTGGGAGTTTAATAAATGCTTATTTTGCTCACTGTAGCAAATGTGAAACGTCACAAGAGGAAACGAAGCCCTATTTGAGCACTTATTTCTGATTCACATCACTTCTCCGCTGTACAATAGACAAAATCTTTGTGTCTGGAAGTTTGTGATAAATACGTTGCTTCACTGTTCTGGGAACATCCTGAGGGGAGATTTTATTCTCAAAGGATTTGCACTGGACTTCTTTCCACAATACCATTGTCTGTATTTAAGAAGATTTGTAATTCCAATTCAAGAAATAACTTCCAACATTCCCGAAAATTTATCTTTTTTATTATTGATATAATTTTAAATAATAAAATATATTTGTGTTATTTTAATATTTAGAAAGCAAGCGCTCTTCGGTGGAGGCCTTTTCCAGGGTGGGGTGCTATTATGCTTGGTGCTGCATAAACACGCAGTAAATGACAGTTGCTGGCCCAAAGAGTTTACAATCTACAAGATGAGAGAGACTAATTTTCTGCACCTTTGTTGGTATTCTTTTTAGAAGCGTTGTGGAGTAATGTTTTATCTTTTTTTCCCCTTCCCCTCTTCGCTCTTGCACTGCAGACACCTTTGAGTTTGTAGTCTGTGATCACTTGCAAATACTGTATGGAAATAGTAAGTGCACCAGCAAAACCATTCTAATTTTAAAAATAAATAAGATATCATTCTTCATAGTGAGGTTAAAATCAATTATGAAAAAATGCCTGTTGAGGAGAAAAATTGCTAACCTGATAACATTTTAAAATCACTTTTCTCTCTCAAAGGTTTGTTTTACAAAAATCAAGAGGAAGCAAGGGCTGTGTTTGAAAATGTCTATTGCCAAGTCTAGCTGATTATTTACAGTGTCATGTTTAGTTCAGGAAACACCAACAAAACGTTGTCAGTAGCTACCGGTGTGGTGCTCTGCTCTTGTTCAATGATGATAACTGTCGGCTGCGTGCGTGTTCCCTCTGTGTGCTGCCCCGGATCTGTGCAGATAGCTGACACAGCAAACCCCGAGAGAACCCCCAAAGGCCACAGACTCTAGTAAGGTACGAAGGAACCCGAGCCAGGTTTATTGTCAAACAAAGCACAGTAATAGTTTCCTATAGACTCTACAGGACATACTACGAATATGTGCCCCCTGGCAATGGACACAGCTCAGTCAGTGGCGGGACTTTCCACTGCCCCCTAGGCTGGACAAAGATGCGCACTCCAGGACCTACGTTTATACAGTTACAGGACAGATTACTCATCCTTACTGACGTATTGAGGTACAGCCCCTTGGCTCATTAGGGTGCTGTCTTCCCTTTGATCATGTTGTTCCAGACATACAGATCTATCCATCATGCTGTCCTATCTTTAAGATGCACCTGTCTGTTCCTTGTTCTGTCTCTGGGGTATCCTGACATCATCTTGGTACAAGTTCCTCTTCTCGCTACTTCTGTGAGTGAGGCCTGCCTCTGGCTCTCAGCCCAGCTTTTGCTTAGCAATGCCTGGAAGTACTTTGGTTCAGGCTTCAGGCCTCAGACTAGGCTCTGACACAAGAGTTTATGTTTCAGGGCCTCATCTTACTACAAACATAACCTAAAGTTTCTTTTGAAAATGTTAGAGAATAAAGGAAGAAACTTTGGACATGGGGAGTTAGTTCAAGGGGAGATTAAAAAAACCTCCCATCAAGGAAATGATTTTAGCTGAATAGAAATGTTCCTTTGTCTGAAGGGTTTGCTTTTTCATGGTTTTAAATGGTATTGGGATAGTAGAGGAAGTTGAACACCAGGGCCCTAGGGTTCTCCCACTCTGCTCTTGCTGCTGCTGTCCAGGGTAAGTTCTCTGCTTAGTTGTGGAATGTATGAGCAGAAGTTACTGTAGTCTAGGACTATGAAGATACCATCAGGACCTGGCTATTACCAACTCGCCTACTCTTTCACACACACACACCCTCAGTCTTTTCCACACTTACTACATTAGTCAGTCTCCCAACCAGGCAACACAGCTTTCAGAATCTCAAATTGTGTACATAATTGAGAATCACAAGGCTGTGGATGTATTGAACCAGCCCTCCCTGCACCCAGTGCAACTTTAAAGGAAAGGGGAGCTACTGAAGTCATGTACCTCTACCCCCAAAGTTCTACTTCTGCAGGAGGGAGCTTGGCTAATCCCCTCTCCTACCACATGGTGCTGCATACTTTCTCCTTCCTGGTGAATGCTGGAGCAATTTTAAAGGGTTATATTCTGTGGAAATTCTGTTGACAGCTTCAACCCACAAGACAACCCACAAGACAACTTCAGTGGGACCTACACCAGTGCTGAATGTTAGGCATGTGCTTGAAGTGCCTTGCTGAATCAGGACCTTAGTTCCAACCTACTGACAAATGAAAGATATAAATAGATGTATTTGGAATAGGCATACACCTTTTAATTTCATTGAAATTACTGAACTCTCGATTAAAAAAATCAAATATTTTGCGAGAAAAATGGGCTCACTCTTTTTATAAAGCAGGATAGTTGGCAGGTATGTGCAGAAAATTCATGTATACTTACTATAGACATAGCTTTTCTCCTAACATCTTGTGCACAAACCCCTTTTTCCAGTGAATGGCCTGAAATACTGATATGACTTGCTGCTGCTGTACTTACGTTACTATGGCTTTGCACTCATACTGCATTCTGGTATATGCTATGCTGCATATTGGTGTGATTTTATTCCCTAATTTGTTTGTGCTTTTATAGTTTCTAAAGACTTAAGTACTTTAAAAATAATGATATTCATTTAAAAGAGACAAGCTTATTATAGCCCGGTCCATTGTGATTGTATAACTGGGGAAAATCTGCTGTTTCTGCATTGTATTCTAATGGTTTTTATTTGTTGAAAGCAAAGAGTCAGAACCTGTAGAAAGACATTTTAGCTCATTATTGTGAAATCAAGTCTCCATTTAAAGGCAAAGGTTATATATAAATAATGTGTGCTAGAGTAAAGAGTCTCTCATATCAGAATGAGTGTCACTTTCATATCTGTACTGAAATATGCTGAAAAACATGTATGCACTGGAGTAAACAGTCTCGTATAAGAGTGAGTGTTCTTTTCTTATCCATACTGAAGTGTTCTGAAAAACATGTATAAGAAAGCTGTGATAATGAGCAGTACAGTAGAGAGAGGTGATTTATGATACCGGTTTCTGACAGCTATAGTGCTGAGATTCCCAGGGTATCTGATCACTGCATTAGCATGCTGACAGCTCAGCATTTAGGACATTATGGTAATTTATCCTGCATATGCTGTCACCTGCACTGTCAGAGTTTCTTTTTAATGATGGTATAACTATTTTGTTTGTTTGTACTGCATTCTTTTCATTTGGCTAATGCCTTCTCATTAGATTGCACCTAGTAAATGAGAGTAATTAAGTGCTTCCTATAGCTCAGATGCAATGATTAAGTTGCCGAGCTGCTGCTGATTATGTTTTGTCATTTATCTCTATTAATCTGAGAATAATCCCGATGATAAACACATGTAATTTTTTGCTAATGTTCAATAGGTGAAATTTATAGTTTCTCAATGGAGCCCAAGCAGTAAGTGTATATTTATATATCAATAGTAAGTTATTCTGCTAGTGTTTGTGTATTAAATAAACATACAATTATCTGTGCAACTAAGGCAAAACAGCATAACATCTAGTCTAGTGCTATGTAGAGGCTTCAGTTTTTTAAAGTGCATCTTTCTTATTAGAAGTTACTATTGATAACTTCTAATCAAGTCTGTGTTTCTGTATGGTTTGTTGTCTGGGATGTCTGCAAAGAGAGCTATGATTTGTAATCCTTTTTCACTTAGGATACTGAAAATGCTTTCCTTTTTCAACCAAGGGTTGTTCTCATATCTTTATCTTTATTCCTATAATACAAAACTCCATCCCTAACAGGAAAACATAGCTTTGATGTTAATATTTCCACATTAAAGTACACTGCAACTAGGAAAAAAAGGAAAAAAAACCCAGACAGGTGGCAAACTGAACTTCCCTTCTCCAATGTAGAAACCCTTATCTACGTGGAGCTGGAGCTTGAGGAAATAACTTTTGGGTCCTATTCCTGCTTACAACATTGCAATAATAAAATATACACTGAATAATAGTCATAATTATACAGTACTTAGATTGCTCAGGGTTGTGTATTTTAAGGACCTTAGTGTACCTCTCTTCAAAAGATTGCTAGAAGATTAGTCTAATTTCCCTTTATAGTTCAAGATAGGTAATTAAATGACAAGATCAGACAATTATCCTGTTACTATTACAGTACAATTATCAGTATTTTGAATTTTTTATATCAAGGTCTAGTTGAAAAGTAGCCCAGACAGCCAATGCATATTTCAAGTGAATAATGGAAAATGACTTTTTCAGAGGAACCATTTCAAAATGCTCCCTCTTTCACATGTTGCCCAGTTTTTATAATGTTTCTTTGAGTTTCTCTAGCTAAACAAACACAGCCCCCAAACTCTAAGCTGTACATTAATTCTCTGTCTTCTCTGTCACTTGCTATTGTGCACGCACATGTCCATTTTGATAACATCACAGATATTAGGTCACTTTTGAAATTTTAAAATTAAACCTCAAAATAGATTTCCCCTTATTCGGAATAATTTTCTGAACTCCCCGACGATTAGCCAGTAGAACTGCTCAGATCTGTCAGCTACTCCTGTATTCCAGTGCTACCAGCCCGGCTCTCTCACTCACCAGCTGAAGGGGAGGCTGGGGCAGCTGTGGCAGCCATAGAGGGTGAGTGGGGATGTGGGAGGGCTGGCAGAGTGAGCCTTTGGGGAGACGCGAGGGTTTGAGCACGGCTTTGAAGGTGAATGGGGATGTACGAGGAGAGTACGAGTGGAAAGGGCCTTGGGTGTGTTGCAGCCTGGATAGGGGACTCCAGTGCTAGGCAAAAGCTGTAATAAAGACTGGAATGCTTGCTTCTCTTTTAAGTTGTCAATATTTGTCAGAAGCCTAATTGCCTACTTTGTATCCGAAGAGACCTTAACTTGGTGAAACTTACTTGATTTTTCAAACACGTCCTTTTAAACCAATACATACAATTATTTAATGATACATTAATTTTAATTATTTTCTTGTACAAAAATATGTATAAACTGTAAATCAGTTGGTAGCTTGAAATATGTTAATCAAATAGAAGTGCTATCCATTAGTAACTTTTGTTTTCTTTTTAGAAATGTAACTTTAAGTTCATCTACATTTTTTATGCAGTAATATTAAGGACTAAATGCAGCTTGTGTGGGTCTTTTGGAGCAGTTGTTTAAAATCCCATGTACTGAATTCTGTTATCATTTCTCTTGGGTGGATCAGGAAAGCAGTTGAACCAACTAGTGATGGCTGCTGGGCTTTCATTTCTCTGTGACTGGTAAATGAAACACATGCAGCCTCACCAAACTACATGACTAATGACAACCTCCAGTGGCTCCTGCAATCAAAGATTAATTTGCTTTATCAAGTTTAAAGAATAGTAGGCGATAAATCATGTAAAAAAAAAATCAGTGGCAGGCTGATGTTTTGTACAGTGGAGGACAGGTGCAATGGAAGATTCATCTGCCATAGACAGTTAATTTTGTTCTCACACTGTTGTGTTAGTCTTAATTTTTATTTAGTTGATATTTGAGTCAGACAACATCCATTGTCAAGATCAACTAGTATTATTTTTTGTCTAAAATGTAGAAAATTGGTGGTTTTTCAAATTAAATATTTTTGAGACCATGTCACTTGGCTACAAAATCAAATGCTTTCATCATATTTTCTTTAATAATTGATGGACATTTGTACACATTTCTTGTTTTTCCCCCCTCACAATCTCATATGGATGAGGATAAAACTGTTATATTTCTATACACAGTCGTAGTGTACTTTTACATTTTCCCCTTCTTCACATTTGTGGATTTTCTTACTCCATCGCTAGAGAAATATATTAGTTATAAAACTAGTGGATGAGTGGAGTAAGGGACTAATGCAGACTTTCTGTAGTGTGCAGGATTTGGGTGGTATTCCTTTAAACAGTTTGTGAGCCCTCTAGTGGTGCTTTCTGTGGTTTGTATTTAAAAATCTGCCAGAGTGGCAGTGTTTATACCAGGGGTCGGCAACCTTTCAGAAGTAGTGTGCCGAGTCTTCATTTATTCACTCTAATTTAAGGTTTCGTGTGCCGGTAATACATTTTAACGTTTTTAGAAGATCTCTTTCTATAATATATAACTAAACTATTGTTGTATGTAAAGTAAATAATGTTTTTAAAATGTTTGAGAAACTTCATTTAAAATTAAATTAAAATGCAGAGCCCCCCGGACTGGTGGCCAGGACCCAGGCAATGTGAGTGCCATTGAAAATCAGCTCGCATGCCACCTTCGGCACGCGTGCCATAGGTTGCCTACCCCTGGTTTATACATAGCTAGTAGAACTGGCCAGAAAAGAGAATTTTCTTCTCATGAAAGAGAATATCTCAAAAAAATTAATCACAATGAAAACAATCGCACTGTTAAACAATAGAATACCAATTGAAATGTATTAAATATTTTGGATGTTTTCTACATTTTCAAATATATTTATTTCAATTACAAGACAATACAAAGTGAACAGTGCTCACTTTATATTTATATTTATTTTTTATTACAAATATTCGCACTGTAAAAAAAGAAATAGTTTTTCAATTAATCTAATACGAGTACTGTAGTGCAATCTCTTTATCATGAAAGTTGAACTTACAAATGTAGAATTATGTACAAAAAATAACTGCATTCAAAAATAAAACAATGTAAAACTTTAAAGCCTACAAGTCCACTCAATCCTATTTCAGCCAATCGCTCAGAGAAACAAGTTTGGTTAAAATTTGCAGGAGAAGCTGCTGCCCGCTTCTTGTTCACAATGTCACCTGAAAGTGAGAACAGCGTTCGCATGGCACTTTTGTGTATTTACGTGTCAGATATGCTAAACGTTCGTATGCCCCTTCATTCTTTGGCCACCATTCCAGAGGACATGCTTTTATCCTGATGATGCTCGTTAAAAAAATGTGTTATTACTTTTGTGACTGAACTCCTTGGGGGAGAATTGTGTGTCTCCTGTTCTGTTTTACCTGCATTCTTCCAAATATTCATTCACATGTTCATTTTAAGAACACTTTCACAACAGATTTGACAAAACGCAAAGAAGGTACCAATGTGAGATTTCTAAAAATAGCTACAGCACTTGGCCCAAGGTTTAAGAATCTGAAGTGCCATCCAAAATCTGAGAGGGATGAGGTGTGGAGCATGCTTTCAGAAGACTTAAAAGAGCAACACTCCGATACGGAAACTACAGAACCCAAACCACCAAAAAAAAATCAACCTTCTGCTGGTGGCATCTCTCTCAGATGATGAAAATGAACATATGTCGGTCCGCTCTGCTTTGGATCATTATCGAGCAGAACCTGTCATCAGCATGGATTCATGTCCTCTGGAATGGTGGTTGAAGCATGAAGGGAAATATGAATCTTTAGCTCATCTGGCACGTAAATATCTTGTGGTGCCGGCTACAACAGTGACATGCGAACGCCTGTTCTCACTTTCAGGTGACATTGCAATCAAGAAGTGGACAACATTATCTCCTGCAAATTGGAACCCAACTTCTTTGTCTGAGCGATTGGCCGAAGTAGGACTGAGTGGACTTGCAGGCGCTAAAATTTTACATTGTTTTATTTTTTAAAGCAACTTTTTTTGTACATGATTCTACATTTGTAAATTCAACTTTCATGATAAAGAGATTGCAATATAGTGCTTATATTAGGTGAATTGAAAAATACTATTTCTTTTGGCTTTTTATAGCTCAAATACTTGTAATCAAAAATAAATATAATGTGAGCACTGTACATTTTGTATTCTGTGTTGTAATTGAAATCAATATATTTGAAAATGCAGAAAACATCCAAAAATATTTAAATAAATGGTATTCTATTATTATTTAACAGTGTGATTAATTGTGCGATTAATCACGATTAATTTTTTTGATCACTTGACAGCGCTAGAATCAATACATTCCCAGGGAATGTATTGACCAGCTCTAGTAGCTAGGCCTTGTACATTGTGTACAGTTAGTAAACACAATTATGAGGGACAAACTGCCGATGTGGTTATTTCCTGTTTTCTTTGTTGCATAAAGAACAAGTCACACAAGATTCTTCATGTAAGTAAAATCCATTTTAAATTTTGTGCACAAATTATATTTGAAGAAAATAGATTATAATTAAGCTAAATTATTAGTAATTGTTGTTTGTAATTGCTATAATATAGGCTACCGGCAGGCTCAGATAACTCTCAGGTAGGGCTGTTATGACATCAGAAGTAGCTCAACCAATCACTTACCCTTCCTTGTTAGCCAATTTGCAGGCAACAATTCTGTTGGTTGTAGTACTGGTATGAGCAGGGGCGGCTCTAGACATTTCGCCGCCCCAAGCACGGGGGCATGCCACAAGGGGCGCTCTGCCGGTCGCCGGTCTCACGGCTCCGGTGGACCTCCCGCAGGCGTGCCTGCGGAGGGTCCGCTGGTCCCGCAGCTCCGGTGGACCTCCCACAGGCGTGCCTGCGGAGGGTCTGCTGGTCCCGCGGCTCCACCGAAGCCGCGGGACCAGCGGACCCTCCGCAGGCATGCCGCTGAAGACTGCCTGCCTGCCGCCCTCCCGGTGAGCGGCAGAGCGCCCCCCGCGGCATGCCGCCCCAAGCACGCGCTTGGCGTGCTGGGGCCTGGAGCCGCCCCTGGGTATGAGAGAGACTGAACATGCATCAAGAGTTTTCACTGGCAGATCAACTGGTCCACCTGGCACCATTTTTAAAGATTCAGTGGCTGCTTACTATCATGGGCATTGGTGTTTGAAAGTCTTCCCATGCCACTCCTGTCTCAGGGACATTGCTCGTTGAGGTAGCACTGTCAAGGGAGCTGAGGCAGGAGCACATGGGGAGCCCATAAAGTACAGACAAGCTGAGACTCAGGGATTGGTCTCTCCCTGCCCTCCCTTCCCACAATGCCAGTCTCACTAATACAGCCCTCTACACCAATAAATTGATTGTAAATTAAGGGCCACATTCACCAGTACACGTCAACTGCTTTGTGCTGCTCTGGTGATACAAAGGTGCTGAAACTCCATTTTACCTGGCTAGTGCATTCTGACTGCTATGGTGTGCTAGTGAATCTGTCCTTTAAAATTAAAGTAAAAAAAAATCTCAAGGTTAATATTACTTATCCTCAAGTCATTAGAAATACTGCATGTTCTCTGCCTTAGCTGAGTAAACCCTTGGAGCTGCAATCAGTGCTTTGCTAAAGTATCAGTAAAACCTTAACTGAGCATCCTGGGTTTATAATGCTTGGGTTGGAGATAATTTCAGCATCCCTGGAACATGTTTATCCATATGTTACTGAAATATTCACTTAGCCATAACTCTATTCTAACAGTTGTTTGTCTGGCAATATATCATGGACCAGAATCTAATCTAATCAATGTGCTTGCTTCCATAGAGCAAGAGATCTAAATTAATTTGGAACCAGGCATTCCACATTAGCTGAGGTTAAAAAAAAAATTCCCAAACTAAAAATGTTTAGAGTCCAGACTGTCTTATCTCCAATTTGGAAGAATCTTTGAAATGAAGCTATGTCCCATAATAGAAACTACTTTATCCTGGGAAAATTTTCTGTGACAGTCTTCAGTGCACTAGATGTCATGCCCATTCGTTTGGGGACCGTCAGTGTCTCTACACAATATGCAATAAGCATTTAAAGTGGAGTTGGAAATAGAGAACCGTCTTGTGGAAATGAGTTAAATGTTCTGAGATAATTTAGATGAACACCACCGTGCCTACCTTTGATTCTTTTTCAGAAAAAAAGGCTATTCCATTTCCTCAGTGCCTCACAGAGTCAAGAGCTAGAACAAATTTTGAGGTGAAGTAAGTTACTCTTGAGAATATCTTGTGTCTGCAAGAACCATCAGGGTTTATAACTCATTATTTGGCAGTAATTATGTTTTTGGTTTTGTTTCTGTTTTGCTTTGTTTTGTTTTGCACCAGTTGTGACAAGCTTAGCATTGAAGTAGCTTGAATCAATTTGCATGGATGCCCTTGGAGCATGCTGCAAGAGCAGCTTCTGTAAAAGGAGGGAAATGTTTGAACTGGAAGATATGAGTTTTCTCCTATGAAAACTCCTGCTCTGTTTTTCTAAAGTAAAAGGACAGGCAAGTTCTTTTCCCCAGAATCTCTCAGTCTATTCCATTTATTTTGGAAATCTTAATGGATATTAGTGCAAGTGTGATAATTTCTTTACATAAGTGGGTTAGAGAGGGGCAGAAGGCATATCCGTGTGACCAATGAGAAGCCAACGATTAGTTGAGTATACAACTATCAGAGCAATAGCATGGTCAGTAGTGAACGTTGCACAAGTTATATTATACATAACCATTTTCCACAGCCTGGAAATGTTGCAGAATATACAAAGTTTGGATTATTCTCTGTGTTCATCAGCTCTTTGAAAAGGACTGAAATCCTCCCAAGGTTAGGTTATTTTTATTGAGCTACTGGCAAACTTTTCCTGCATATTGTGGACTAGTATATGTCTGAATAAAATAGAGTAGGTTTATATGTTGTACTGGTATAACACTGTTATTACGTAATGATTATATAATATTTTAACATAGCTTTCTTCCTCTTGGAGTTTAGTATCCATCTCTAAAATGTCATTTGAAGGACAGATAATTGCTTCATTCTTCTATCCCTTGCCGGTCCTCCAGAGCATGGAGAAAAGCCATTTATTATAGCTATATGACAGGTGGCATCAATATCTTCTTCACTGAATGCCATAGACTATGGAGTATTCCAAGTTGGTTCAAAAGAACTAAAATGGGAAGGCCATAAGGAGGGGTTTGTATTCTTTTTTCTCCAGACTATTCTCACTAGTGATGAGTTGTTACTCCAGGCTTGTAGATCTATGGAGAAAGCAGCCTTTTGGGAATACAATTTATATCTGAGCCATTTTTTTATGTCTGCTTAAGTATTAAATTATTTGTGTGAATTTTACAAGTTATTGAATGTAAAAGACTTGTTTATCAGAAAGCATTTAGCAAATGTTACATAATGCAATATTAAACAAAATAATCTGTACTGGAAAAAAGTTGGAATGACTATTTAATTTCTAGGTCTATTTTAGATACCCTATAAATACCATCATATCTAAAGACAGGATGCACAGAAAATGATGTTTTAAGTAACTGAAATATTGTGGGCCATCTTTGAGTGAGTTCTCAAAAGTAATGGCACACTCTGTTTTATTATCATTCACCTACATGTTTTCCATGCACTTTATTCAGGAAGAGATTCAATGCTGGTTTGCTGAATGTTTACTAATTTTTAGAATATTATTAGTTCACTGCTAGCTATATAAACGCCTGAATTTCTATGCTAAGTCATAGCTGAATAATCAAAATTAATTTTTGCAATCTCTTTTTAAGATAAATTAAGTGTATATTAAATGTACAAGTCATCAGTACATACTGGACAAGTTAAGAGATTGTTTAGCTCTTAGTTTTTCAGATTCTCTGACATACAGATTAGTATTGTATTTGACAGTATTCCATTATATATCATATGCACATAATCAAATCTATCTTGTTGGTTTGAGAAGTCAGCAGAACATACTAAAAATATGCTCCATACATTATTAAAAGGCATTACTATCAATCATATTACAAACTGATTGCATCATGTAGAAAAGGACAATCAAAATGTAGATGTAGTGGCTGCACATCTGCAGATTCAGGCACTTAGGAACATGCACATGTGGTATTTGGCTTACCTCTGCATAGGAAATGACTTGATGCTACTTACTTGACTTATTTTGAGACACGAGCCGCCTCATCCCTTGGCATGTTAAACTGTTCCTGAAAGTTCTGGATTGTTCATTTTCCTTGGATTGACTCCTAGTGCTAAATCATTTATTTCTAAAATGAGTCACTGTATGGGGCTTGTGGTATACTGAATATCTGCACGCTTATGTACAAACACTTTCTCAATATATTTAGAAATTTAACAGCTGTCAATTGTCACTGTAATGTGTGTGCAGATTGTCTATAGCAGATTTTTATTCTTACCTAAATGTCTGTTATGGTAAAAGAGTTTTCTACTAATTTAACATCTAAAAAAATAATGTCAGTGCACTGTGAGTCAATGAAGGTGTCTCTTTGTTTCTACATATCACACAAAGTATTCAGATGATACTGAGTCAGGTGCCTGTCCTCCTTCCATTGACGTTAAAAAGAAGAGGGCTTCTACTTACTTCAGTGAGAGAAGGAGGAGGGTCCTAAATGGTCAAAGAGAGGAATCTGATGATTTAGCAACTAGAATCTCATTATGTTGCTATGCATGAGAAATAATAATAAAGCTTTAAAGACTTGAGACAGAAAAAAAGGAAATTCTGAACCCAGCTGTATCAGCTTAGTCTTTTGTGCTTAGACATCATAGCACATACTGATGATTTGTCTGCTGAGCCCTCAGAACTCTGAGAAATCACACATACAGCACGAATTTCTGCTCTCAGTAACACCTGTATAAATCTCCATTTCAGTCAGTGGAGTTACTCCATCTTTACACTGATGTAAATGAGAGCAGAAATGAGCCACACCATACTTGCTCCAGTGCATTGAAATAAATGTTTTAGATAGAGAACCAAGTGGCAGTCTTACCTGGGAATTGGTTTGCTTATGTATTTGGTGTCAGAAATGCCTGGTAATCAAAATGTTTAAGAATGTAAAATAAAAACACTAAAGTGGAAGTTAGATTGGCTCCTGTCTGGGCAGAAAGTTAGGCAGGCATTATGAAGTAGTTGCAAGAAAGATTGAAAGAAGGAATTGTAACACAGCTGGACAACTCCTCCCTTATGAAAATAATAGGATAGAAAGAGAAAGTGTTGTTTCTCTTGCTTTCTCTATTTGCCAGCTGTGTAGTTGTATCTCTTCACTCCCATTCTTGGTTTATAAAAATCGCTTTAACAAGACTGTGCTCCCCGCACATCAACCGGCACATAACTGTATTAGCAAAACTTGTGTTTAAATTATTTTTAAAATCTTTTCCTTAAACAGGAGAAAACTAATGTAGATGGTACAGTACCTCCGTGATCCTGTTTCTGAATAGCCAGTCTGCAACTATTCACTCTATTGTGATTTGATCAAATGTTGGCCCTCTTCTGTTTGCTGTGTAGTTTCCCTCATTATCAACACTGGTGGTAGTCCACGCTTCTCTGAATGCAGGCAAGAGAATTTAGGGCATACTTCACTCCATATACCACTTGCAGCTATTGCCACATATTTCAGAGGACCCTACAGTAGAGGCTGAATTGCAAAACTTTCTGTACATTACCCAAAATAATTATTTGTTGGGATTCCTGGGTTCCATTCACAGTTCTGCCATGGTCAGTTGTGTGATTATTATTACTTTTGTAACCTATTTAAATATTGATACATTTATATTCAGGATCCTTGCTGATAGAGCCACTGGGATGGATTTTTTGTATTTACCCATGCTATACTCACCTTAGGAGTTGCATACCTCATTATACCTAAAGATAGTGTCATGTTTCAAGGCTAAAATGTCTAGGTTGGTCAATATCTGGTTTTAATCAATGCTTGATATCCATATCATTCCCCTCCAACCCTTCCAAAATGCAGCTGTCAGGTATCTTAGGGCTTGTCTATACTACCGCACAGGGTCGATCTAAGATAGGCAACTTCAGCTACGTGAATAGCATAGCTGAAGTCAACGTACTTAGATCTACTTACCACAGTGTCTTCACTGCGGTAAGTCGACTGCTGACACTCTCCCATCGACTCCGCTTGCACTCCTCGTTCTGGTGGAGTACCAGAGTCAACAGGGGAGGGCTCAGTGGTCAATTTATTGGGTCTATACTAGACCCGATAAATTGACCTCCGTTGGATTGATTACTGTCTGCCAATTTGGCGGGTAGTGTAGACAAGCCCTTATTCATCCATAGTTCAGACCACGTCAGTCCCCTTGCCTAATCCTTCACTGGCTTCCTCAGTTTAAACTTTTTGCATGAAATCCTCATTCTATTGAAGTCAATGACAAAACTCCCATTGATTCATAGATTCATAAATTCTAGAACTGGAAGAGACCTTGAGAGGTCATCGAGTCCATTCCCCTGCCCTCATGGCAGGACCATATACTGTCTAGACCATCCCTGATAGACATTTATCTAACCTACTCTTAAATATCTCCAGAGATGGAGATTCCACAACCTCCCTTGACTTCAGCAGGGCCTGAATTTCATCCTTTATCTTTGCCTTCAAAGCCCTACACTATTACATCCCAGTGAATGTAATTTTTAATGATGTCTTTGTTCATTTCTCTAGTTTCACCAACCTGTAATTTCCTTGTGTCTGTCTTTGTGCCTCCTTCCCAGCATCCTCCTTTGCATGGAACATCTCCCTAGTCCAAATATGCCAGGCCCCCGCTCTCTCTTTATTTATAGCCCTTGTTAATGTCACACCTATTATGTGACCTTCCACAAATGTGTATACTAAGTTATGTCAGACACCCCACATTTTTGTTTTAGTTAGTCCTTTCTCTGGGTTTCCTAAATGTTATGGCTTCTTTTTTTTCTGTTCCCTAAATTTTGAGTTCTTTTGGAGAATATTTTGCCTTTATATTTGTGTCTTGTTGCATATGTGCTGAGCACTCTACATGTAAAGAAATAATTCACACTATTCCAGGAAGCCCTCAATTATTCCAGGGAATGGTGGCCCCAGGTAAAGGGAGTGCAAAAGTGTCTTAGAACCAAGTGCTCCACCCCATTTTCCACCAAGCACAGCATAATCAGACTCTACAATGTGCCCCATAACATCTCCATTAATAGTAATGTTGGAAATAAATCTTGGAAGGAATTTAAGATTATGCAGCACATTTACTAATATGCTGTAGATAGTTGAAAGAAATTGAGCAGGAATACTATGTCAGTGGGTTGTGGTTTTTTTTGTTTAATAGTGGAGATATACCTATCTCCTAGAACTGGAAGGGACCCTGAAGGGTCATAGAGTCCAGCCCCCTGCCTTTGCTAGCAGGACCAAGTACTGATTTTTGCCCCAGATCCCTAAGTGGCCCCCTCAAGGATTGAACTCACAACCACTGAGCTATCCCTCCCCACAAGAGGGGAACTGTCCCTCCCCCCCTCAAAAGTCTCAAACTTTTTTACTGTAGACCCCTTTCACATCTCAAGCCTCTGAGTGCGACCCCCCCTAATAACTTAAACATACTGTTTAATATATTTACCACCATTATAAATGCTGGAGGCAAGTGGGGTTTGGGGTGGAGGTTGACAGCTCAAGATGCTCCCCCATGTAATTACCTCACGACCTCCTGAGGGGTCCCAACCCCCAGTTTGAGAAGCCCTGCTATAAGTATATGTGTGGTTTTATTTTGGGGGGAGGGTGAGTAAGATTATTCTTTATACATAATTAAAAATGAATTGATATTTTAGAGGCATTATGTAGGAAGAAAGTTACATGGACAAAGCAATACCGAAGCCACTAATGTTATAAAAATAGCAGGAAATGGAGGAAATTAATAACAGGGCAATACTTTATAAATATGTTGTTGTCATCATGATAGACAGTTTAAAAGAATGTATTGCTTAGCTTAATGATTTAGAAGACAATCAGATAGTAAAGAACAAATGTATGAAAATAGCTGAGTATATTGACTAAAAAATAATAGGAGACAAAAACAAAGGAAGGTAAAATGCACATCAGTTTGTACATAGTTTAGATGTACTTGCTTATACTAGTTGTAATAAGGCAGAACATTATTTAAGAGCAGCTTAATTAATTTAATATATACATATAGAAGATATACAGATAATGAAATAAGATTACATTTAATGTATTTCAAAATCTGTTTTCATCCAAAAATGCTTGCTTAAGGATCTATAAATATAATTAATTAAAAATAGGAATACTGGGGTTTTGGGCTGCATGTGATATAAATACATGTTGTGATTATTATTGAAAACCCACTGGGAATGGTAGTTTTAACAATAAATAACTGCTAGTTTTGAGGAATATAATTGAAAAAACAATGTTCCAATTTTCACCAAAGTAGTTTGAAGGACATCTTTGAAAATATATATTATTTAAACTATTTTTCACATAAATGATTTAACCAAACCATCTGCTAAATTTTATATTCAACTGTATACTGTTTAGGAAAAGCCTAAACAAGAAAGTTATTCTTTGTATGCTATTTAATCTTATTCATAACCCTTGTTTTACCCTCAACTGTTAGGTAAAGGGTCAGATCTTACTAACGTAGCTAATAGGACATAAATACAGACATTTCACATGGTGTACCATGTAAATGTAAACCTTTGTAGTTACAAGTTTTTGTAGCTGGAGAATTGTTTTAAAAGGCATGTAATTTATTAGCTATCAGTAGCTGCTTTATTGCCTTGCCGCGCTGCAGTAATAAATAAAAGAAAGTGAACTGATTTTACAAATGGCACACAAGGTGCACATTTTGTGAAAAAAGTCTTTTTTTAAAGAATTGGCATTAAATCCTTTTTTTGTGATGACAAAGAGGCTAAGAGTGCAAACTGTATTTTCTGTTTATCGAAAACAGAGTCTTTTTTTCTCGGGGGCATTTTTTCCTATGATCATCAAGGGATTTCAAAAGCAATAAAGTGTGGAATCATTGTTCGACTTGAACAGTATTAAAACTTAGGTTTTAATTTCAGTGAAGTAATAAGATTTGAACCTGTCTCACATTACAGCACTGTAAGGCATTTAGCAATTGTATTTTAAAGGAGGTTTTTAAAATGCAGCTCACTTGTAAGCTAACTGTCTGTCTAGTAATTAATAGTTTCTCTTCAGCACAGGCTGTTGTGATCTTACTAGGAAATCTCAGTTTTTGTTAATAACAAATTATGATAATTGTAAGGATGTTAATTCTTAATTAGTTTAAACCTTCAGTTATTTTTTGCTCTTTTCTTAGAATGATTTTAAAATGAGGACAAAGAGAAAAAAGTGAAGTGTAAGGGATTCAACATAATTTTCAGCTTCCTTTTTTTAAAAAATGTGACACTACAGCTACCTGTAAATTTCAATAAACTTTTTTTTCCTGATTAAGAACCTACTTCAGCCACCTGCCAAGAATGAATAAAGTATCTTATGCATATGTACTGCTTGTAAATCATGGATGTTAATTACTTTTACACAGAAGTACATGTAGGATAACACTGCACAGAAAGCTAACTGTTCCCTGTGTTGCAGCATAGAACATTGAGACTTACTTGTACAGCTTAGCAAAGAACATAAAGGTTTAAAATATAAAGGTTTCTTCAGATCAGCTTGACAACATTGGCTAATGAGACAGTGTTTACCATTGTGAATAGCAGTTGAAAATAATTACATGCAGTTAAAAGAAAAAGTTTACACAAAGATGCATGTTCAAACAGCCATCAATGTTTAACATTTGAGTAGTGAGCTATGACCTTTCATGATGATTTTGAACAGTAACTGCCTCCATTAGCCATAAGGTTTGTTTCTTTATTTTAGTAGATGGCCTAGATTGTAAATATTAGAGGATCTAAAATAAATCAACACATTATCCTAAGGATACAAAATGTAAGAGCTATTTGTGGTTGGAAACCTTTGACAGATAGTTTGGATGAAGCAGATGATTGCCCGCCTCTCGTATCTGGCCTCCATTGCTATGCCTGCAGGCAGTTTAGTGTTATAGTTGTATATTGATGTCAGGGTTACTACTGAGTGGCTAGCAATGACAGATGTCTATAATTACAGGCAATGCTTCCAGTATTTCAGAAGAGCCAGCCTATGTTGAACAATTATCTTATTTCTGGCTTGCCAAAGAGTGTTGTTCAAATTGCTAGTATTAGCTATGGGGACTGTAACACCTCCCCTAATGCCTTGGGATAAATGTGCAAAAAGCAGTCAGATATACAACTTAAATACAAAATCTTTTTAAAACAAGTGATACTGATAAGGTTCAAATACTTAGGGCTTGATGCTGAAAGGTGCTCAGCACCTGCAGCTACTATTGAGGTCAATGGGAATTGCACATGTTGAACATTTCATATAAATAGACCATTGTAATTTAAATGATTAGTTTATTATTTACATATATCTGACAAAATCTTAATGCATAGCAGAGTTCTGAGTGTGCTATTGATCTAGATAAAGTTAAGCACTTACAGTAGAATTTAGTTTACCATCTTTTTATAGCTATAACTGCAAGTAGGAATGTAACCCCTTGATATCACTAGTTTTGTCTAAATGTAGCTCTTTCCCTTTGCAGTTTTCTGACTGAAATGAAATTTGCTCTCATGTCCATATAATATTGGTTAAACTCAATCGTTAAAGGATATAAAAGCAGTATTTAGGTTTCCCATTAAATGCCTGGCTGCATATGAAACTTGAATCTCTGATATGGTGCTGATCACCACCTGGAAACTGCTGCCACAAAGTGGGACATTGAAAGCCTACAAATTTAGGCAAGAAGGATAGAAGGGCATGGGTATGAAATTAATAGAGTTTTTTATGAGAACCACTAATATTTGATCAAATGTGCACCAAAATGCACATACTTAAGCAGATGGAGGGTGGAAGCCAGAGAGAGTGAGAGAATGCAATTAAAAAAACTCCACTATGGATAGTGACTAAGTAAATATACAAAGTATTATTTACAATTTAAATATATTTAAGTGGTTTATATATAAGTGGATGGATTTAACTAGGTGCTTAGAGTTAAGCATGTGCTTAAGTGCTTGGCTAAATGAAGGCCTAATAGATCAATTAAAATGTCTAGCAGCAAAAAGAGAGAACAAAAACTTAAATTATCTTCAATAACGTGAATGTTTGAAGGGCCATGGATACATGGATATTGACCATCCAGAATACCTTTAAACTAGTGACTGCTGGTATCTTCAGTTAGATCAAGTGTAATCCTTTTAATGCTTAAGAATTCAATATTTTGATTCAATATTGAACATCCAACTTCTTTTTATGATTACTACTCCAATATAAAGACAGAATGGATTGTGCTTTGTAGTCTTTTTACACTGGCTTCTTACTCTCCACTGTCACAATACATCATAATTTTTTTAGCACCAAGTAGTAGATTCAGAAATGTCAATTTGCATAAATAAGCCTAATTTTCTGTTTCAGAGTGAACTACTGCTCAGCCATGCTTCTTACTTTTCAAGCTCTCAGACTGTGAGGTTGGGCAAAACTAGATTTTTTCTCCTCTCAGTAATAAATAAAAATGAAAACTTTGTCCAAAGAATATTGTGCCTATATTTGGGCTGTACCCATAACCACAGGGCTGGACCAGCAGCAGTCCCAATAGTTTTGCACTAAGCATCAGAAATACAAATCACTCTCCAAGAAACTCCTTATTCTCCTCAGTGTGCCTTCAAAGTGGGCAGATAACCTTCAAGATGGAAGGCAGGGGGACAACAGAGACCTTGGGAAGAGATTGGAAATATCAAAGGCAGGATAAGGAAAATGGGTAGATTTCACTCCCCACTTCAGAGAAATTTGATTAAATAAAAAGCAATTTCCATTAAAAAGAAAAAGCTTCTCTCAAGTGGGAAGTGCACACTTCATATGGACAGGTGAGGAATTTGCAATCCTGGCACCATGGTTTCCTGTGAATCCTGTTCCTCCAAGTAAGCTAATGGGAATGGGACAAGAACAACCCATGATGGTAGCATTAAGTGCTGATATCATCAGAAGCTGTGCAGATGACCACGTCATTTCTATGATGATAAAACATTCCCTCAGTGTTGTGGGGAGAGAGCACCCTTGATGCGGGCACTGAGTCAAAGAGATGTTCATACATATGTACAGTATGCTTATGCTTCTTCCTCTGATGCTACAGCTGAGTTGCAATCACAGTATTCTGATTATTATAGTCACTAACTACTATTTAAAAATGTCATTTTATAGAATGACTATGCCAGGCAAAGGATAGCCCTCTATGCTATTTTTATTAAACTCGATATACATCTAGTATATAAATGTATCGTGCTATTCATGTCATAGGTACCCTTCCGCCTCTGCTAGTTGGAGTGGGAAACAGGTGGCAACAAATGGGAGAATGGTGTTTTGATGCCCCCTAGAGGGTCACCTCGTCCCCTGTTCTCACAGATTCTGGTTGAAAGTTGGTCATAAATACCTATTTTACTTTCCAAATCCCGCCCTCCCCCCCGCCCCAATATCTGGATCGTATTCCTAAGGCCTTGTCTACACTACAAGACTATTTCGAATCAACTTAGTTCGAATTTGTGGATTCGACCTTATGAAGTCGAATTTGTGTATCCATACTAAATACACTAATTCGAATTTCTGAGTCCACATTCACGGGGCCAGCGTCGACTTCGGAAGCGGTGCACTGTGGGAAGCTATCCCACAGTTCCCGCATTCCCCGCTGCCCATTGGAATGCTGGGTAGAGCCCCCAATGCCTGCTGGGGGAAAAAATGTGCCGAGGGTGGTTTTGGGTAACTGTCATTATTGAACCGTCACTCCCGCCCTCTCTCCCTGAAAGCGCCGGCGGGAAATCTGTTCGCGCCCTTCTCTTGTCAGTTACAGCGCGTACGCCACAGCACTGCGAGCATGGAGCCCGCTGCGATCATCGCTGCACTTATGGCCGTTGTCAACTCCTCGCACCTTATCGTCCACCTCTTCCACAGTCAGCTGCTGAGAAATCGGGCGAGGAGGCTCCGTCAGCGCGGTGAGGACAGGAAGTCACAGAGTGGCGCAGACCTCTCACAAAGCAGGGTACGCTGCGCCGTGGAGATCATGGTGGCAATGGGTCAAGTTCATGGTGTGGAACGGCGATTCTGGGCCCGGGAAACCAGCACGGACTGGTGGGACCGCATAGTGCTGCAGGTCTGGGATGAATCACAGTGGCTGCGAAACTTCAGGATGCGTAAGGGCACTTTCCTTGAACTCTGTGACTTGCTGGCCCCTGCCCTGAAGCGCCAGGACACACGGATGCGAGCAGCCCTGAGTGTGCAGAAGCGAGTGGCCATAGCCCTCTGGAAACTTGCAATGCCAGACAGCTACCGGTCAGTAGCGAACCACTTTGGCGTGGGAAAATCTACCGTGGGGGTTGCTGTGATGCAAGTAGCCCATGCAATCGTTGAGCAACTGCTCTCAAAGGTAGTGACTCTCGGAAACGTCCAGGACATCATACATGGCTTCGCCGCGATGGGATTCCCAAACTGCGGTGGGGCTATAGATGGGACTCACATCCCTATCCTGGCACCAGCCCACCAGGCCAGCGAGTACATTAACCGAAAGGGCTACTTTTCAATGGTGCTGCAAGCACTGGTGGACCATAGGGGACGTTTTACCAACATCTTCATTGGGTGGGCGGGCAAGGTTCATGACGCGCATGTGTTCAGGAACTCTGGTCTGTTTAGACGACTCCAGGCAGGAACTTTCTTCCCGGACCACAAAATAACGGTTGGGGATGTGCAGATGCCTACAGTGATCCTCGGGGACCCAGCCTACCCGCTAATGCCCTGGCTCATGAAGCCCTATACAGGCGCCTTGGACAGAGAGAAGGAACTCTTCAACTACCGGCTGAGCAAGTGCAGAATGGTGGTGGAGTGTGCTTTCGGACGTCTTAAGGGGAGGTGGCGGAGCTTACTGACTCGCTCGGACATCAGCGAAAAGAATATCCCCGTAGTTATTGCTGCTTGCTGTGTGCTCCACAATGTCGGTGAGAGCAAGGGCGAGACCTTTTTGGCCGGATGGGAGGTTGAGGCAAATCGCCTGGCTGCTGTTTACGCTCAGCCAGACACCCGTGCCGAAAAACTATCCCAGCGGGAAGCGCTGTGTATCCGGGAGGCTTTGAAAGCAAGTTTCCTCGGAGAGCAGGGTAACCTATGACTCTACACTTGATTTTAAGAGAAGCTGATCCTGGGCCTGTGTCTCTATGTGTTGAGTGAGATCTGCGGTTACATACCCCGTTCTCCAAGTTTCCCCCACTTCCAAAACACGTTTTTAAACAAATTAAATGGAACAGTTATTTTTAATAAATCTTTCCTTTACTTTGCATTTCTGTTCAGGGTTTGAAACATGGACGCATACTGTGCTGGGTACGGTGTGCAATGATGTACAGACCGCTTGTACAATACAGGACGGACATCCTCCTGCTCCTACATAGGTCTCTGGGGTGGGGGACGGTTTCAAGTGGTTGTGCATGTAGGGGTGGGTTTGCAGGAAGGGGCGAGTGGTGCCGTCTTTGGATAGGGATTTGGATGCAGGCTCTGGGCTGTGGGTTTGGGCGTAGGAAGGGGTGAGGGGTGTGGGGGAAGGGTGAGTATCTGTCCGTGGATGAGGGCTCTTGTTGGGGCTCAGGGCAGCGGAGAGGATCGCGCCTACGGTGGAAGTGCATGGTAAGGGCAGCATGCCTTAACATTAGGGGGTGGCAGGCGCTAGGACCGTGGACAAGCGTACACATCACAGAATGACCCGGGGCAGCATACACCACACAGAGGGACCCTGGTGACTACTGAATGCAGTCTGTGTGTGCCCTGCAGTTGATCCTGCCCCCGATAGTCTGTACCCTGCTAATGTAGGCTATCCCGTGCAATTATAAATCCCCTGCCCCCCCCCCATACACAGTCTTCTGACACGAAAGACGTGACGGAAAGAGTGAACAACAGCAAACAGCTTTTATTAATCTACTACATAGTGGGGTGATGAAACTTGGATTTGGGACTGGGTGATCCTGTAAGGGAAGCGCTTCTAAACAGTTATAGCGTCAGAGGTGTGTGGAACATTAGCGCTCAGCTGTGGTGCAGTGACAGTTCTCACGGCCCCTACCGCCCCTCCGTCTTGTAATTTTCGGTGAGGGGGGGACAGGACTTCTTGGCGTTGGAGGGTGGTTGCAGATACAGTGCAGGGGGGCTCTCTCCTCCTGCCTGCGGTCCTGCAGAACATCAACAAGGCGCTGGAGCGTGTCCGTTTGCTCCCTCATTAGCCCAAGCAGCGTTTGAGTCGCCTGATGGTCTTCCTGCCGTCACCTATCCTCCCGTTCGATGTGTGTGCGATGCTGTTGAGAGAGGGTCTCCCTCCACTGTCTCTGCTCTGCCGCCTCGCCTCTGGAGCAGGCCATCAGTTCCGCGAACATCTCTTCCCGAGTCTTTTTCTTTCGCCGCCTAATCTGAGCCAGCCTCTGCGAGGGGGATGCCGGGGCAGTCCGGGAAAGATCAGAAGCTGTGTGATGGGAAACAGTAAATGATTTCCTTGAACAGATACATGTTTGCGAACAGTGAACACAGTCTAGTCAGTTTCTCTGAACAAGACCATACAGGGCACCAAGTCTCACGAGATCTCAGGAAAAGTTCGAGATTTCGGAATACGCTCTCATTGGCGGCGCCATTGCACAGGAGAGCGGACAAGCGGGGAGAGACAGCATAATCCGTCTTGCAGACAGTCCTGGTAAGCCTTAAAGTAGATCATGCTTATCAGTTAGTGGATAGCTGTGCTCTCCTGCTAAAGGCAATCTGGAAAGCAGAAAGGCTGAGCCTTTTCCAGCCCCTCCCGCCAGTGCACGGGAAAGATCAATGTCTGCTTGTTCTCTGTGGCCTCCAGCACGTGGCTGTTAAGCGAGGGTCGTTGTTACGCAACCTAATTGTAAACCGTTAACAATAGTAACAATACACTAATTGCCCGACTTAGATGCAGCCTGTCCAGACCGACATCACCCTGAGGCGGGTCACTCGCAGTCAGAGAGAGCGGATGCTACTGGAAGCCCTGCACAGACCAGGACCATATGCAGCAATGCTGGTGGAGGCGATGATTCCTCTCTACATTAGGATCTCCTGGCGCGGAAGAGTGTGCTTCCATGGAGCACCGAATAAGGCACCTCTCCCCAGGAACCTCCTGCGGAGGCTTTTCGAGCTGCTCTCTGAGAGCTTTGTTGAACTGTCCCAAGAGGATTACTGTTCAATCCCTATATGTGTGGACCTACTATTTATATAGTTTGACATGTAAAATTTTGTATATAGTATTTCTATTTTTTCTATACCCGTTTTTTAAAAAATAAAAGTTTCCATGTTTATAGCACTTACCGCCTGATCCTTCCCCTGATTCTGAGTCCGGGTTAACGGGCGGGGAGGGTTGGTAGGGGATCTCTGTGAGGGTGATGAAGAGATCCTGGCTGTCAGGGCAAGCGGTATTGTGTTCGCTGTCGCCTGCGCCGTCCTCCACAAACCCTTCCTCATCTTCCCCATCAGCGAACATCGCCGAGGAACTGTCCAGGTACACTATGCCATCCTCAGAGTCCACGGTCACTGGTGGGGCAGTGGTGGCAGACCCACCGAGAATGGCATGCAGTGCCTCGTAGAAGCGGCATGTCTGGGGCTGTGCTCCGGAGCGTCCGTTTGCCGCTCTGACTTTTTGGTAACCTTGTCTCAGGTCCTTGACTTTCACGCAGCACTGCATCGCATCCCGGCTGTATCCTTTCTCTATCATGGCTTTGGAGACCTTCTCGAAGGTCTTTGCATTCCGCTTGCTGGAGCGCAGCTCCGAGAGCACAGACTCCTCGCCCCACACAGCAATCAGATCCAGGACTTCCCGGTCTGTCCATGCTGGGGACCTCTTTCTATTCTTGGATTGGCCGGACTCCTCTGCTGGAGAGCTCTGCATCGTTGCAGGTGCTGCGGAGCTCGCCCCGATGTCCAGCCAGGACGTCAGATTCAAAGTGCCCAGACAGGAAAAGGAATTCAAATTTTCCCGGGTCATTTCCTGTGTGGCTGGTCAGAGAATCCAAGCTCGGACTGCTGTCCAGAGCGTCAACAGAGTGGTGCACTGTGGGATAGCTCCCGGAGCTACTAAGTTCGATTAGCATCCACACCTAGCCTAATTCGAGCTAGCCATATCGAATTTAGCGCTACTCCACCTGTCGAGGTGGAGTACCAAATTCGAACTAAAGAGCCCTCTAGTTCGAATTAAATGGCTTCCTGGTGTGGACGGTTGAGCGGTTAGTTCGAATTAACGCTGCTAAATTCGAATTAAAGTCCTAGTGTAGACCAGGCCTAAGTTAGGGAGCTAAACATGCAGCTGAAGAGGAATTGGCTCACCTCTATACTCATTGGCCTGGTCTCTGAGCTGGAGATCTTGAGATCTCACTTTGTAAGACAAGTCCCTGTCCATGTTGTAACTGTTCAGGAATACAGGCATTCTTGGTGTCATAGTTCAGGGCCTGCACAGTGTTCTCCTCTTTGTGCTCAGAAACAGGTAAATGAGTTCGGAAAGCTGTAATTATTATCTCAGTTCCTTCTCCTTACTGTCCTGGATGGCGTTTAGCCTGATAGTCAATTCCTTGACCTATTAAGTAGGGAAGTTAGTAGCTCTGTCCTGTACGTTTGTCTCTACGTATCATGTTCTTTTTCTCTTAGCTTTTTAGGCCAACTATTTAAACCTGAGAGCTCATATTTTCAAAGTCATTGAGAGGGGATTTGAAAGCTCAGTTCCTGTTGATTTTACTGGGAATTGGGCAAACAAATCCCTTAGGCAACTTTGGAAATCTCATTCTGGGTGCCTAAAGACACCTAAATCTATATTTAGGCACATGTATTTTTCAGATTTTCAGAAGCCTCTAAACATCAAGCCATTTAATTAGGTGTCTAACTTAAGCACTCAGCTGATCTGTGATGAACTGGTAGGATATGTAGGGACTGGGGCTGGCTCCACTAGCCCCTTCACAGTAAGTGCAAGATTCCAAACTAAAGGCTAGGTATTACCAGCATATGGCCCAGCATATGCACCAAACACCAAGGAGATGCAGTCAGTCTCTCTAGGCCCCCAAACATATATACTGTTCTGTGCAGCATACACTTGAGGAAGGCTCATACTGCTCCTTTTTGGAAAAATAGTAAGGAGAGTTCCAGAGTAGTTCCCCACCCCACCCTACCCTACCCTACCCCTCCCACTTCTTCTGCATTAACATCATCGCTCAGGGCTCAGCCTGCAGCTGTTACCACTCAGCTCCTGCCCAGCTGGCTTAAAAATAGTAAAGGCCTAGTTTTGCCCTTAGCATCTGATGACAAAATACTTTAATGTTGTGTTCTACATTAGTACTTGTTCTCTGTAGCAAGGCCTGGAGAGTATCAGGAAATTATAACATCTTGAGCATTTATTGTGTGCCTAAGGGTAATAACTTTACTGTAGTTTTCTAAACATTCATTATCCAGAATCTTAATTCATTATAACATCTTTTATGAAACATATAGAATCAACATTTTCTTGTATTTTCTTATTTGCACAGTGTGTGAGATCCATTTCTCTGTTTTAATTTGTTTCATGTGGTGCATTTGAGTACATTCCATACAGTGCCGTTATTGAATTTCTGTGACTGTCATTATATAGCCATACAACCTTTAGGAACTCATATTCTGAGTTTCCCAGTTCTGTAATCTGTTTCACATTTAAGGATTGACATAATTAGCTTCTTCAGAGTTATAATGATAGTTCCAAAAAACAAAGCTAAACATATCTAGGGCCAAAAGATTACATGAGCATAGAGCAATAAAACTTTAATTTTTACAATACTTGCTATGTTATATCTCTATATTTTCTTAAACTATAATTAAGTTCAAGCGAGTTGCTTCATGAAATTGTCTCTGCCCATGTATTTATATATTTCTCCCTCTTTTTCTCTCTTCCTGTTTTGTAGTGTAGCAAATAAATCTCAAATTAGTTGGGTGGGGGAAAGAGTAGCAATATGTAATTTGAGTAGCTGATGAATTAGAGTGTCTTTTGGATCACAAAATATGCCCTCACTTGTTCACAAGCTCAGCTATTGTCTACTGTAAACCTCTAAGTACTGATGAGTTAGTGTTAATGGTACAGATGAAGAAAGTATATTTTGACATTGGTTCACAACATCCTCATCCCACACATGCTCCTTTCCGTCTGACAATATTATTCATTTACTACCCAATTTACTGTGCTGGTCACATGCCTTCCCTTCACTATCATGCCCATTTCTCTGTTGCTTGAGTACTGTGTTATCTGTCACTTGCTTACAATGTGAAATCACAGAAACAAAGATCCTAGCCAGTGCTTCTTTTATACAGTCTTCAGTATGCGTGGCAATGAAGGACTCTCTGTCAATGTAGGGTGAAGTTACAACCTGTCCATATTTTCATGAGCTCAGCTTGCAGAACAATTAAGTCCAGAATTAAATTGGGAACCTCAAAACTTGGTGGTGTTTCATTTTCTTATTGTGAAGTTCGGTTGCATTGTGGTGATATAGAGCTGTGTGGTCATGTTGTAAAAACCTGATGCTGGGTCTGCATGTGAAGTTGCGATATTGGGGATGGGATGGGCTGGGAAAAGAGTATTTCAAAATTCTAAAGATGGCAGAAAATTAATTATTCCTTTGGCAGTTTCCTTCCAAATTATGGTTAATCCTCCCACTAATGTAAGGGTTATAAAAGGGCCTGACTGCACCAGTATTGGTGTGATACTGCTGCCTAGGGTGATTTAGGATGCAGGTATTTCACGAAAGTATGTCACCATGCAATTCTTCTGTGGCTCAACCTAACTGAATACATATATGGCACCTATATTTAACCCAATGAGAGAAGCCAAAAGAACCTGATTCAATTTTAAATTGGAAGTTTAAAATCAGGGCACTTCAGGGGACCATGTCACATCACCCTGACGCCCAACTGGCAATATTACTCTCTGCCCCTTGAATACATTCCATACTCTTCTGTTAACATTTTGTAAATCGCTGTATGTCCAAACATAAAAGCTGACTAATGACTACCTTCAGGAGTCCGAGAAAATGGTACTTACCAATGTTTGCATTCTGTTGCTATGGAGGCCAAAACTATGGAGTTTCTCAACGCAAAAGCATATTTTGTTTTGGGTAACTATGTCACTATATATGTTTAAAATTTTGTAGTTTCAGAACAAACCTTAAATCCAAGTAAGACTGTGTAGTTGACTAATATCTCCTATACTGTATAAGGATATTGCCACTTTCCTCTGGAAATGGCAAATCTTAATATTTGGCTGAGAAGGAAAAGATTACTGGGTGGTTCTTCGAGTGATTGCATTCCAGTTAGGTGTGCGCGCCGTGCGTGCACGGCATCTCGGAACTTTTTTTACCCTAGCAACACCGGCGGGCCGGCTGGGCGCCCCCTGGAGTGGCGCCGCTATGGCGCTGAATATATACCCCAGCCGGCCCGTCCGCTCCTCAGTTCCTTCTTACCGCCCGTGACGGCCAGTTGGAACTGTGGAGTGCTCTCAGTCCTCCACTACCCTAGCTTTCGCTAAAGGTTTTTTGTATATAGTTAGTTCTTAGTTCGTGTAGATAGTTGTTATAGTTAGTTAGTTAGGTCTAGTGTTAAGGTTAGGGGGGTTTCCCCTCCCTTTCCTCTCCCGGTGTGGGCTCATGCCCAAGGCACCGGGCTTTAAGCCCTGCGCAATCTGCCAGAGGCCTATGCCCATCGGGGACCCGCACGACGCCTGTCTTCGTTGCCTCGGCGAGGGCCATCGGACAGACAAGTGTCAGATCTGTTCTGCCTTCAAGCCGAGAACACGTAAGGAGCGGGACTATAGACTTAAGCAGCTCCTCATGGAGGCGTCGTTACAGCCCCCGGCACCGGCCGCAGAGCGCACCGGCTGCTCCGAGCCGTTCCGGCACCGCGGCGCCGCAGCCTCAGCCGGCGGCTCCGAAGACCCGGCACCGCTCCCTTTCGCCTGCTAGGAAGCGCAGGCTGGCGAAGGCGATCGCTAAGTCCCGCGCTGAGGACTCAGCCAAGACTGTTGCGCCACCTGCCACTCCCGCGGTGGCCGTGCACCAGGCGGGCACCGGGCTGTTGACTCCGGCGCCGCAAGGGCCGTCGAGTCCGGCACTGCCACGCTCCCCGGCACCGTCCGCGGTTGAGCCACGACTGCCGTCGACGCCGGAGACTTTCTCCGCGGCGCGTGAGCTGATACAGCTCGTAGAGGCACCGAGCCTCCGGCCCCCGGCACCGCCGGTGCGGGCTGTCACGTCTGCAGGCAAACCGGCAATGATGATCCGGCCGCCCTCCGCGGACCGCTGGCACAGACGACGCTCCCGGTCCCGGTCACGCTCCCGGTCCCGACGAAGGTCGCCATCCCGCCGATCTCGCTCTCGGCACCGCTCGCCGTCCCGGTACCGGTCGCCATCCCGACGCCGGTCGGAGTCCCGGTACCGTTCGTCATCCCAGTACCGGTCGCACTCTCGGCACCGATCCAGGTCCCGATCGCCGTCGTGTCGGCACCGTCGGAGGTCTCAGTCCCGGCACCGTTCCCGGCACCGCGACTCTCGCAGCCATTCCCGGCACCGCAGATCCCGCTCCAGGTCGAGCTCCCGGCACCGCGGTGGCCGACGGTCTCGGTCACCGTCCCGGTACCGAATGGACAGACACTGTTTCTCGGTACCGTCTGCGGACAGACTACCGCCTTCGGCGGTACAATCCGTCAGCGCCTCAGCACCTCCTTGGCCATCCCGCCCAGCATCGGTGGCCTCCGGCGCGGACAGTAATGCGCACTTGCCACCGACCCCTCACGGTAATCCTCAAGGGGCTCAAAAGTGGGGCTTCTGGGTTCCCTGGGCCCAGTATGAAGCGCAGGGGGTACCGTTTCCCCCGAGAAACTCGGCCTCCGAGCGCAGGGCCCCCGAGGCAACGGTTAGCCAGGCGGCCCCTTCGCCTCGACGTGAGCCCTCCGTTCCGCCGGACCGCCGGTCCTCCGTGCAGCACGACCCAGACGAGGCGCAGTCAGCAGCCCCTGCGGAGGAGGCCGTCGTGCAGGGCTTGTCCTCATCGTCCTCCCCGGACGAGGCGGTGGCCGGTGCTTCGACCAAGGAGCCGCCGCCCATTGACCTGAAGGCCCACCAGGACCTGCTTCGCCGGGTGGCGACGGCCATGGATCTCCCAGTAGCGGAGGTCCAAGAGGACGAGGACCCTATTACCAACGTGGTTGGTGCGGACGCTCCCGTGCGGGTGGCGTTGCCCTTTGTGAAAACAATCCAAAAGAACGCCACCACGCTGTGGCAAACACCCGCTTCCATCCCTCCCACGGCCCGAGGGGTCGAGCGTAAATACTCAGTTCCCCCTACGGGCTATGAGTACCTTTATACCCACCCGACCCCGGACTCCTTGGTGGTGCAATCGGTTAACGACCGCGAGAGGCACGGTCAACCTGCCCCTGCGCCGAAGTCTAAGGACGCCCGGCGCATGGAGCTGCTAGGCCGCAAGGTCTACTCGGCGGGTGGCCTACAGATGCGTATTGCTAACCAGATGGTCCTCCTAGCCAGATACGTCTTTGATATCCTAATGTCCCTGGCGAAGTTCACGGAGCTCCTGCCGTCAGCCTCCCGCCAGGAGTTCACGGCAATGTTAGAGGAGGGGAGGAGATCATCTAGGTCCTCCATCACGGCAGCCCTTGACGCTGCGGACTCCGGAGCTCGGACCTTAGCCTCCGGCATGTCGATGCGGCGCATCGCCTGGCTGCAGTCCTCCACCCTGCAACCAGAGGTGCAATATACACTGAAGGACCTGCCCTTCGACACGCAGGGTCTTTTTTCCGAAAAGACAGATTCACGGATCCAGACCCTAAAGGACGGTCGCGTTGCCATCCGCACCCTAGGGATGCACACGCCGGCGACACAACGCAGGTCCTTCCGGCAGCAACCCTCCCGGCCCTTCTACCAGCAACGCTATCGGCCGTACAATAGCCGGCGACCGGCTCAAAATCGCCGGCGTCCTTCCGGCAATCGGCGTAGCCAGGGCCAGGCCTCTTCCAAGGCCCCTCAGGGGGCCAAGCAGGCCTTTTGATGGGACGCTCGAGGACGGCCCATCACTCTCCCTACCGGATCCTTCCCCTTTATTTTACAACCGCCTTTCCCATTTCTTTTCGGCGTGGTCCCAATTAACAACAGACAGCTGGGTGCTTCAGACAGTCCAGTCGGGATACCGCCTTCAATTTGTTTCACCCCCGCCTACCCACCCACCCTCCCGGTCCCTCTTCAGGGACCCCTCTCACAAGCAATTCCTCTTACAGGAGGTCCAGACTCTGTTGAGCGTGGGTGCCATAGAGGCAGTGCCTCAAGACAGGCGGGGCAGGGGATTCTACTCCCGTTATTTTCTCATCCCCAAAGCGAAAGGGGGGCTACGTCCTATCCTGGACCTTCGCGAGCTGAACAAGTTCCTGCTCAAGCCCAAGTTTCGCATGGTTACCTTGGGGACCATCATTCCCTCCCTGGATCCGGGAGACTGGTTTGCTGCCCTCGACATGAAGGACGCCTACTTCCATGACGCGATTTATCCTCCTCACCGACGTTACCTCCGGTTTGTCGTCAACAACGCCCACTACCAGTTCGCCGTGTTGCCGTTCGGGCTCTCCACCGCACCGAGGGTGTTCACCAAATGCATGGCGGTGGTTGCCGCAGCCCTCCGCCGTCGTCGGATACATGTCTACCCGTATCTCGACGACTGGCTGGTTCGCGGTCAGTCTCCACAGCTGGTGATCGGCCAGTTGACAGACATTCTGTCCCTCTTCCGACGGCTCGGGCTTCTCATCAACGCCGAGAAGTCCACTTTGGTTCCGTCACAGCGGGTGGAGTTCATTGGAGCGGTCCTCGACTCCGTGATAGCCCGAGCCTGCCTGCCACAATCTCGACATCAGACCATGGTCTCCATCATCCGGGACCTCGTCTCCTTCCCGACCACGACGGTGCGCTCCTGCCTCCGCCTCCTAGGCCACATGGCATCATGCACGTATGTCACCGCGTACGCGCGGCTCCACCTCCGCCCGTTCCAGTCTTGGCTCGCGTCGGTGTACCGACCGAATCGCGATCCCATCGATATGGTGGTCACAGTCTCCAGGCCGACCCTCGACTCCCTCGACTGGTGGCTAGACCCGCAGGTCGTCTGTGCGGGAGTCCCGTTCCATCCGCCTCGCCCGTCCGCCACGCTGACCACGGATGCCTCAGCGCTCGGTTGGGGGGCTCACCTGGGCGACCTTCACACCCAAGGTCTGTGGTCGCCGCAGGAGCTCGCTCTCCACATCAATGTACGCGAACTGCGAGCGATCCGTCTGGCCTGTCACACCTTCTGCACCCACCTGCAAGGTCGCTGTGTGACAGTGTTCACGGACAATACAACAGCAATGTTCTACGTGAACAAGCAGGGCGGAGCCTGCTCCTCCCTCCTCTGCAAGGAAGCGATGCTCCTGTGGGACTTCTGCGTGACCCACTCCATTCACCTGGAAGCGTCCTTTCTTCCGGGAGTGCAGAACACGCTGGCTGACCATCTCAGCAGGTTGTTCCTCTCCCACGAGTGGTCCCTCCGTCCAGATGTCATACGCACGATCTTCCAGAGGTGGTGGTTTCCCCAAGTAGACCTATTCGCGTCCAAGGAGAACAGGAAGTGTCACCTGTTTTGCTCGTTCCGGGGTCACTCGCCGGGCTCCCTGTCGGACGCCTTCCTGTATTCCTGGAAGGATCGCCTACTCTACGCCTTCCCTCCGTTCCCCCTCGTTCACCGAGTGCTTCAGAAGCTGCAGAGGGACAGAGCCACCGTCATTCTCGTAGCTCCGGCCTGGCCGAGGCAGCATTGGTACTCCCTGCTGCTCGAGCTCTCCGTTCGGGATCCCATCCCCCTTCCGTTGTGGCCGGACCTCATCACCCAGGACTTCGGCAGGCTCCGCCATCTGAGCCTGCAGTCCCTCCATCTTACAGCTTGGTACCTGAGTGGTTGACCCACGCAGAGAGGGACTGCTCGGCGGCAGTACAGCACGTCCTGCTAGAGAGCAGAAAGCCTTCCACTCGCTCCACCTATCTGGCAAAATGGAAGCGGTTCGCGCTCTGGTGTGACCAGCGAGGCCTCAATCCCTTCGTAGTCCCGGTCCCTACTATCCTGGACTACATCTGGTACCTTAAGGAGCAAGGTCTTGCGGTCTCCTCCCTGAGGGTTCACCTGGCAGCAGTGTCCGCCTTTCGTCCATCACTGGAAGGTCGGTCCATCTTCTCCAACCAGATGGTTTCCCGCTTCCTTAAAGGCCTGGACCACTTATACCCGCCGGTCCGGCGCCCTGCTCCGACCTGGGATTTGAACCTCGTGCTGGCCAAGCTGATGGGTCCCCCCTTCGAGCCCTTGGCCACATGCTCCCTGCTGTACCTCTCCTGGAAGACGGCCTTCCTTGTCGCCATTACATCAGCGAGACGAGTTTCTGAGCTCCGCGCTCTGACGGTTGGTCCGCCATACACCGTCTTCCACGGGGACAAGGTGCAGCTTCGACCACATCCGGCCTTCCTCCCAAAGGTGGTGTCAGCCTTCCACCTCAACCAGGAGATTTTCCTCCCGGTGTTCTTCCCAAAGCCGCATGCCTCGCCTCGGGAGCAACAGCTGCACACCCTCGACGTCCGCAGGGCGCTCGCTTTCTACATCGAGCGAACTAAACCATTCCGGCATTCGCCCCAACTGTTTGTAGCGGTTGCTGACCGCATGAAGGGCGAGCCGATATCCTCCCAGCGGATTTCCTCTTGGGTCCTCTTGCCGCCATGCCGCCTCACCGCACACTCGACGAGGGTGCACGCCTCGTCGGGTGCCTTCCTGGCCCACGTTCCGATCCAGGACATCTGTCGAGCGGCCACCTGGTCTTCAGTCCACACCTTCGCTACCCACTACGCGTTGGTGCAACAGTCTCGAGACGACGCAGCCTTCGGCTCAGCGGTTTTACACTCTGCCACGTCTCACTCCGACCCCACCGCCTAGGTAAGGCTTGGGAATCACCTAACTGGAATGCATAGGAGCAATCACTCGAAGAAGAAAAGACGGTTACTCACCGTAGTAACTGTTGTTCTTCGAGATGTGTTGCTCCTATCCATTCCAGACCCGCCCTCCTTCCCCACTGTCGGAGTAGCCGGCAAGAAGGAACTGAGGAGCGGACGGGCCGGCTGGGGTATATATTCAGCGCCATAGCAGCGCCACTCCAGGGGGCGCCCAGCCGGCCCGCCGGTGTTGCTAGGGTAAAAAAGTTCCGAGATGCCGTGCACGCGCGGCGCGCACACCTAACTGGAATGGATAGGAGCAACACATCTCGAAGAACAACAGTTACTACGGTGAGTAACCGTCTTTTACAGAAGGAAAGGTAACCTAAAATGTAACATAACTGCACTATTACATTCTCTCCACTGTAGATGGAGAAGGAATTGCATGAGTTTGAGAAATGTTGGAACACAAAAGCAGCATGCAATGTTGGAACCAGCAAACCCTAGTTTTGTTCAGATTTTCACATAAATGTGTGTGTGTGTGAGAGAGAGAGAGAGAGTTTGAAATAAGTGGTGCTGGTAGTGACACCTATGATTAAGGTTGTCTAACACTTTTTTATATCTGTTTTACCTAGTGTTTATTGAAGATGGGTTTTAACCACTTCATTATCTACTTACAAATTTGCTAAAGATTTGTCATCTTACAAAATGTGTAGTAGTCTTTAAAACAAGCACTATATTCATACACTGACTTAAAATGACCCTGTCACATGTGAAAACAAATCAGATTGTTGCTGTTAATGAGCTTTTCAATTTACTATTCAGTGGATCAGATAAGTAGATTTAAGAGGTAATGATCCTGTTTAGCACTCAAGCATGGCTGTCAGATCCTAGTAGTTGAAGAAAATCCTCAGGGACAAAAGCGTTGACACAGTTCTTGATGGGATAATGGGAATCAAAGCTAATGGATGATAAAAGGAGTAGTAAGAGTTACAAGGATAATTGTGGATTAAAGCACTGCTCTTTGTCAACATTGACTGCTGTTCCAGTATTTTATTTGGTAAACTCTGATGTGGTGAGAGCCTCCTTTGACAACAGAACACAATGCTAATATAGCAGGTGAGCACGTGTGCTCGCATTTCCTATCACAGGAAGGAAAACTGAATATCAGTATATGTTAGTAAGGAATGCACACCTTTCCGGTGAAAAGATTTGATGTGAAAAAAGTAGAAAACAAATACAGAGGTTAAACTTTTGCACACACAAAAATTGGATAGTATAACTTGTTTCAGTGGTATAGTATTTACAGTTAAAGTACCAGACTGTGCGTTTTGAATATTAAATATATATAGTAAATGATAATTCTTTAAATATTTGACATTACTTTTTTCAAGGTATATGGAGGGATTCCACTGTCTATAATAAAGAATTTTAGTATTCCAATTGTCTAGTTCACCAAAGATTTTGTCACTATATGATAGTCCTATTAAAAGTTGACATTTTTACTTATACTGGAAATAAATATATCCTTGCTGGTATCTCCAGTTATTGCACAAATTGGATTTTGTCATGACTTTATTGCATTCCAATTTGAAATCTGTAGGATGTGAAAACATCTACTTACTCCATCATAGAGTTAAATACTGGCATTTCCTAAGAGTGACTTGATGGGATGGCATCACTAGCATGGTGGAAATGGGTATAAACAAGTATGATATCCTACCAGACGTATTTAATATCTGTAATTCATTGCAATTTATAAGTGTGATAAGTAACGTTTCAGAATAAAATTGGCAGCTAGATGGCACCAGCCTTTCATCATTGGGTGGCTTAAGTTACATGTGTTGTGACTTTGGTGATTTCATCCTAGATCTTAATACATACTTGCCCTGAGCACATAATGTGGCAGAATTTCATTCAGTTGGTACTCCTTTCTTTGGTGGGATTTAGGTTAAAATAGGAATACTTCAGGACTGAACTAAAATGCACTAGTTGGTAGAGTTGTGTTTGGCCCAGGTCTTTAATGAAAAGCAGGGGTGCTGTAGCTCAAAATGAGGTGCACTGGCAGAACAATATGAAGAATTTTGCCAAGCGCCTGTCCCCTCTGTCTCAGATTCTAGTAGAGTTCTTTTAAGTAATTACTTTCGTGGTCACTAAAAATGTCACCGACATTTGTAAAGAACATGCAGTAATGCTAGCTGTGAGACATAATGCTACTGTATCTGACTTGACCTGCTGATTGATGGGTCACCATAATAACAGATCCCTCTAACTGGCAGAATAAAAGGAAAACTTGAGAGTTAATCAATGTCCTGGACCTGGAATGAAGGGTGATCGAAAACCACACAACTCAATGTCTTTACGTTACTTGGAAGGGAAGGGAAAGCCCAAAATTGGATGCCTGGGGAATGCATAGTTCTACCTGATTACATCAGTGAAAATGCAACAACTTAACAAATGTAAGCTAAAGTGCGGGAGCAATATTTACACCAAAGCTGCTAAGGCTAGAGAGTGGTGGAAGGTATTGCTTTGCTGTACTCCATTGAGGCTGCTTATAAAGGGTCATTACCTCCATGAGAGGAGGTGGTTTGCTCACTGAACCACAGAGTAAGTGCATGCTTATAGTGAGTATTTACCACATCTGTTTGGGAGGATATGGTTAAGCAAGGGTGAGTGAAAATCTGTTAGCCCCAAATTCCTGAATCTGGAGGATATGAGTCATCTATACACGTGATTTAGCCAGGGCCAGATGAATTGAGAGAATAATCCACATTCATGCTTGTGCCCTTCGGCTGCATAAACAGAATGTGGAAGGGTTAATATATTTTTGATATAACATTTTTGATACTTGTAAATGTCTATAATTTGGTACTGTTGAAATGTTTATTTTCAGGTGTATGCCCGAATGTCAGAAGTCTTAGGAATAACAGATGACAACCATGTTCTAGAAACATTTATGGCAAAAATGTGAGTTTGTGCTTGAGTTCTATTCTATACATTATTTTGTTTTGTCTTTAATGTTTATCCATAATCAAAGTTTAAATTTCAATCCCCAGTTGAATTTTAATGAGAATAATTCTAAGTGTTTTCAAAAATAGTTTTAAAAATTGAGACATGGGGTAAAATTTTCAAAAGAGCCTACGTGCCACTATAAAGAGACTTTGGGCTCCTAAATGCTGCCTGTCAATGGGACATAAGCTCCTAGGTGCCTAAAACGCTTTTGAAAATGGGATTGACCACTGAGACTCTCTTCTGAAAATATTGCCATTGGTCATTATGATCTTCAGTGTGTGTGCATACACATGCTCCACACACATCCTGTCCTTTTTCTCTGTGGCTTAGCCTGCTAGGCCACCGGGCTTTCCTCTCACTTGTACACTAGGCAGTCTTCTCACTTTTACACTAGTAACAGCCAGGAAAGACAATCAGCCAAACTGAAGTAACTTCACTTTGTGGCAGCTCATCCTTATCTCCCCAGTTTGATACTCACCTCATTACAGTACAGATGCTGGGAAGTGAGCGCTACATCTTGCTTGTAGTCACACTCCAGAATTTTCAAAAGAAAAGAGTTGGAAGCTCACTGAATGGGGCAAAATCCCTCCCTTAAGAAAATATAGATTCAGAAAGGGATGAGACCCTGGAAGACCAAGGTTTGTGAAGCAGCTATGGAAGATTATAACCACCAGCCCTCTCTCTTGTGATACTTGCCTGAATAAATTAATTCTACCTGGCATCACAATGTTCAAATAGATTTTTTTATTCTCCCTCTAAGAATACCTCTAAAAATTATCAGATATCTTCATGGCTGTTCGCAGGCACCCTCTGTGGTTTCCTGGGGGCATACTTTTCTTTTTCTCATGTCCAGCAAGCCCCAGAAAAACTTCCAACGTTTTGGCTTTTACAAGTTATACCCTGTCTTTCTGCCTATATCAAGACTCAATGGATTCCCTTCTGAGGCAGAGAGGGTTTCCTCTGAAGCTGAAGTTTAACCCCTGAAGCAAGCCAAAAGAGTTTCTTGGGAAGAGTAGGAATATCTGCTCCAAAATGTGAAGGCCCCCATGAAAACACAGATTCTAAAGGTCTCCTTGTGTTCCTGGGAATGGAAAAGGGCACCTTTCCTTTCTCTCTCTCCCAAATTGGCTTCCTCTAAAACTGGTCTATATAGACTTACAAATGGTTTTCAATAGGGTGTTGTCACTGCTAGGAAAACACCCTACTAGAACCATAAGATGAACCATGACCAGTTGATACAATACTAAATATAACAGTAATAAATCACCAGGACCAGATGGTATCCACCCAAGAATTCTGAAGGAACTCAAATGTGAAATTGCAGAACTACTAACTGTAGTCTGTAACCCATCATTTAAATCAGCTTCTGTATTAAATGACTGGAGGATAGCTAATATGACACCAATATTTTAAAAAGGGCTCCAGAGATGATCCTGGCAATTACAGGCCGGTAAGCCTGACTTCAGTACTGGGCAAACTGGTTGAAACTATAGTAAAGAGCAAAATTGTCAGACATAGATGAACATAATTTGTTGGGGAAGAGTCAACATGGTTTTTGTAAAGGGAAATCGTGCCTCACCAATCTACTAGAATTCTTTGAGGGAGTCAACAAGCATGTGGACAAGAGGGATCCAGTGGATATAGTGTACTTAGATTTTCAAAAAGCCTTTGACAAAGTTCATCACCAAAGGCTCTTAAACAAAGTAAGCTGTCATGGGATAAGACATGTCATGGATTGGTAACTGGTTAAAAGATAAGAAACAAAGGGTAGGAATAAATGGTCGGTTTTCAGAATGGAGAGCTGTAAATGGTGGTGTCCCCCAGGGGTCTGAACTGGGCCCAGTCCTATTCAATATATTCATAAATGATCTGGAAAAGGGGGTAAACAGTGAGGTGGCAAAATTTGCAGATGATACAAAATTGCTCAAGATAGTTAAGTCCCAGGCAGACTGTAAAGAACTACAAAAGGATCTCACAAAACTGGGGACTGGGTAACAAAATGGCAGATGAAATTCAGTGTTGATAAATGCAAAGTAATGCACATTGGAAAACATAATCCCAACTATACATATAAAATGATGGGTCTAAATTGTCTGTTAGCACCCAAGAAAGAGATCTTGGAATCATTGGATATTTCTCTGAACACATCCACTCAATGTGCAGCGGCAGTCAAAAAAACAAACAGAATGTTGGGAATCATTTAGAAAGGGATAGATAATAATAAAACATAAAATATCATATTGCTTCTATATAAATCCATGGTACGCCCACATCTTGAATACTGTGTGCAGATGTGGTTGCCCCATCGCAAAAAAGATATATTAGAATTGGAAAAGGTTCAGAAAAGGGCAACAAAAATGACTAGGGGTATGGAATGGCAGAGAGTTTAATAAGACTGGGACTTTTCAGCTTGGAAAAGAGACGACTAAGGGGGGGATATGATAGAGGTCTATAAAATCATGATTGGTGTGGAGAAAGTAAATAAAGAAGTGGAGTACTTGTGGCACTTTAGAGACTAACAAATTTATTTCAGCATAAGCTTTCGTGGGCTACTAAAAAGAGTGTGTATGGTAACACCCATTGTTTCATGTTCTCTGTGTGTATATATATATCTTCCTACTGTATTTTCCACTGCATGCATCTGATGAAGTGGGCTGTAGCCTATGAAAGCTTATGCTCAAATAAATTTGTTAGTCTCTAAGGTGCCACAAGTATTCCTGTTCTTTTTGCGGATACAGACTAACACAGCTGCTACTCTAAAACCTGTAAATAAAGAAGTATTATTTATTCCTTCTCATAATGCAAGAGTTGGGGGATCACCAAATGAAATTAATAGGCAGCAGGTTAAAACAAACGAAAGGATGTATTTTTTCATACAACACGCAGTAAACCTGTGAAGCTCCTTGCCAGAGAATGTTGTGAAGGCCAAGACTATAACAGGGTTCAAAAAACAACTAGATAAGTTCATAGAGAATAGGTCCATAAATGGCTATTACCCAGGATGGACAGGGCTGGTGTTCCTAGCCTCTGTTTGCCAGGAGCTGGGAATGGGTGACAGGGATGGATCACTTGATTACCTGTTCTGCTCATTCTCTCTGGAGCACCTGGCATTGGCCACTGCTGGAAGACAGGATACTGGGCTAGATGGACTTTTGATCTGACCCATATAGCCGTTCTTATGTTCTAACTTGTTCTTTTCTACAGTAACTACTAACGTGTTTAACATACTGTAAGTTAACATGACTTCTCCAGGTTGTTTTCTCCCATGACCTAATTTCCTAGTGAAGACAAGACCTAAATGGCTTTCACCAAGATAAAGTATGCTGTTTTAGCTTGCTTTAAGAAAACTGACCTACCCATCAAATCTAACGTTTCTCTAAAGAAACTCTATGAGCTAGGACAATGGAAGGGGGATGAACAGAAAAATGTGTGTTCTGGGGCCTGCTCAATTCTATATTGCATATTATTTTTCTTTTGTGTCCAGATCAGCTGTCAGTCAGCTGCCGGAGGTCCAAAAAACTCAGGATTTTTGTGTTTTCCGAACTCACTCTCTGCCCACCCGCGCAGGGAGCGGGAGAGTATCAAATCTGGTGAGCCAGCAGAGAGGAGTGTTGTGGGAAGGAGGGCCTTTCATCTGCTAACTATCCTGTGTCTTCTTGAGGGCAAATCACAATAGTTCCCCTAATAAAAAATCCCCCAGAAACATGTCCACGTATTGTATCTTTTTCTCCTTTCCCCTTCTTTATAAATAGGCTTGGCAGAATTCAGGGTGTTTTTTTATCATTTTGATGGATAATATCAATGTTTGTTTAAGCATTTTTTTAAATGGTTGTTGATTTAAATTTTCACAGTTGCATGAAATTATTTAAGCATTTATTTTTATCAATTTAAATTTTCATAGTTTTGGGAAATTTTGTGTAGGTCAGATAATGGTGGAGTCAAGACAATAATTATTTAATGGCAGTAGATATTGAGATTCAAAAAGTTAAAGCTTTATAACTGTTCACACAAATTGTCAATATCACATGTCAAAATATACAAAGTAAATATCCTTAAAGCAAACTCTAATAAGTTCTCAAACTGCGTTTTTCTTACCTTGCCTATCTGTAAATTTCTGTTATCTGTGGAAATATTTTTTATCAGTTTGTGTGTATGCAGCGAAATCTACATGTATTGATATTTACCGATAAAAATTTAATCCTTCCAAGCCTATTTATAAACTGTCTCTACCTTGACTTGATTATTTGTAATGTGGTTGGGGTACAGATCATGTCGAGTTCACTTATCTATATGGCACCTAGCATGCTTATGGGGTATCCAGGAATAAATAATAAAAAATAAATAAAAATTGTTTCCAGGAGGTGAACAGAACTGAGGATCTGTCCTGTCCTGCCAGGGTAAAAATACATTCTACCTGCTAGTGCATCTTCCTGGGCAAATTTCTGCACATCTTCTCTAAGTACTGCAGACATCAGCTAATGCAGCAATGGTTGGCTGAAGTATGCTTAGAAAAGCCTCCCCCAGAGAAGACCTTTTCTTAGGAAAACAGGTGAAAGAGATCACTATGGGTATTTCATCATTCATTCCCCTTCCTCTGCCCCATTGGAGCAGCATTTAGCTTCTGAATGCTGTATTCCTACCCACCCAGTGTACTTTAGGATACTACTATTAAGAACTCTGATCTGTATTGAACAGAACAAGCCACAGAAAAACAAATTAGTTTTCCCCTTGCCTGTGAATGTGTTTCCTGTGACTTGGTCAATCAGCACAGAGACCACCCTTAATGGACACATGTCCTGCAATTTCTTTAAGCACTGGCTAGGGAATTAGGCAGTCTAACCTTCATTCTTTGAGACCAAATGGAGTAAAACTAGGAGTCAGAGGAGGGGCCATTGTATCAAGTATAGATGCTTCAGTTTGATTGGCTGACTTTCCTTCCGTTGCTACCAATGAGAGGAAAATTTTGTGGTCTGTGCCCTATGACCAACTCTCAGAAAACCAATTAACAGGTAAGAGGATAAGTACTACGTGCATTTAATTTTGTCATGTATGTCTTTGCATAAGCAATGTAAACTAAGCAGTAATGAAATCCTATGTATATGCTTAGCATTTAATGCCATCTGGAACACTTCTGAAAAAGTTTAAAAAACAATCCTAGTTTTAGATGACATGTTCTGTATTTTTCTCATTTCTCCTCCTCCATGGTTTATTACATTTGTATGAAAATAGTATCTTTGTTTATGAACTGTTCATTGATTGCATGGGGGATAATTTTGGAATCACAAAAGGAGTATTATTTCTTAAAGTGGAGAATAAGAAGTAAATAATATTATCAAATGACAAAAATCTATTTTCTGTACACCTTTTTATGTCTCTAACCATTAAAATAAACTGTCTACTTACCAACAATAGTATGCTTAGTGTAAATCTGAACTAGAGTCCATAGTATATTGACACAGCAAATAAAACATTATGGGTCAGTCTTGACTGGCAACATTTCTGTTGCTTTCTTCCTAGGCCTAATCTGAGCAGATTCTGCCATCTGTGCCAAATAGTCTGCATGTTTTGTACTATGGATGCATGACTACACTGAGATTACCACTCACTTTCCCTTGTGAGCCAAGTCAGTATCTTAACCCAGGGGTGGGGAGCCCACGGGCCGGATCCTGCCCACTGCTTTATTTCATCTGGCCTGTGACAAGTGTCCGGGCCGAAAGCCCCGAGCCTTAGCACCCCTCATGGGGTTAGAGCCGCGAGCGCTAGCTCACTCCGCTGTGGGGGAAGCTACGGTTGCCAGGCCATTAAAAGTCCAGTCAGTTCTGCGCAGCTCCTGGAAGCAGCCGACATGTCCTTGCGGCCTAGGTGCAGGAGTGGTCAGGGAAGCTCTGTGTGCTGCCCCAGCGCCAGCTCCACAGCTCCTATTGGCCAGGGGGAACTGCAGTGGTGATGCCTGCAGGCATGGGCAGCATGTAACACGCAGAGCCACCTGACCATCCCTGCGCCTAAGAGGTGGACATGCCAGCCACTTCTGGGAGCAGCGTGGAGGCAGGAAGCCTGCCTTAGCCCCGCTACACCACTGACCGTGGGCCACCTGAAGTAAGTACCACCCAGCCAGAGCCCACTCTCCGAACCTCCTTCCCCAGGTCGGAACCCACTCCAGCACCCTAAGTCCCTCCCAGACCCTGCATCCCCACCTGCAGTCCAACCCCCTGCCCCAGCCATGTGCCCCCTCCCACACCCAAACTCCCTTCCAGAGCCCACACCCCTGCCACAACCCTGAGCCCAGTTCCGCATTCCAAACCCCGTGGGCCCAGCCCGGAGCCCCCTCCTGTACCCCAAACCCCTCATCCCTAGCCCCACTCCAGAGCCCTCAACCTCTCCCGCACCGCAATCCCCTGCCCTAGCCCGGAGCCCCCTCCTGCACCCTCAAACCCTCATTTTTGGCCCCACCCCAGAGCCTGTAGCCCCAGCTGGAGCCCTCACCCCCATCTGCACTCCAAACCCCTGCCCCAGGCGAGCAAAAGTGAGTGAAGGTGGGAGAGAGTGAGCGACTGAGGGATGGGGGCTGGAATGAGTGGGGGGCAGGGCCTTGGGGAAGGGGTGTTTAGGGGTTGTGCAATTAGAAAGTTGGCAACCCTAGGGGAAGCCCCGAGCCTCCGCCGGAGCCCCAAGGGTCTGGAACCACGAGCACCCTCCTCCCCGCCCCACCCCAAACCCAGCGGGGCTGTGTGTGGCCCGCAACTGATTTTTTCTGTGGGTCAATGGCCCCTTATAGATAAAATGTTCCTCACCCCATCTTAACCCAAATCTGTAGATTAGAAAGCCATTAACTCTGCACAGGCTAGACCCTTTGATCTCGCTTTTTTCTGTGTAAGGAAAATGTTAACACTCATGGTAAATATATTTTTTTAATACTGTGTTCTTCATAAAGTCCAGTGTTTCTGTGCATTTGCATGGTGATGTGTAAGGCATGACAGTTGCTGTTTCAGTGCATGGTGTTATCTGATATAGCACCCTTATTTGCTATTCAGAGGGATAATGCTTCCTCTTTAATGGCAAACACTGTCTTTCATATCAGAAATACATTCGTAATGTTGAAGTAATACTTCACCGTTGCAATCTAACATTAGAACTATTGAATACCCTTGAGATCATGTTAACTACTTTTTCATCTAATCATGAAATAGTAGCAGTTTGTCTATAGTATTAGAGTCTTGAAAGAAGTTGTCAAGACACTTAAAATGTGTGAAGAAAATATTCTGTATTTAAATACTGTGGGAGGAACATAGGGAACACAAATATAATGGTTTGATATGTAATGGTCAAACAAGTGGTGATCCTTCGTAACATTTATGTATTTTTGTATTCCACTAATTAGGGGACTTGCACCTCCTCTTGTAGTAGCTTGCTGGTTCTTATGACAAACTTAGTGTCTGGTTGTCATGTGCAGCATTCCTTCAAGTCTGATGTGACCTTAGTTGTGACTGAAGTGACCCACATTTCTCTTACCTTGGCTTTAACAAATTTTCTACTAAACTATCTTAGCTGCATCAGCTCTTAATATCAACATTGGGTCATCTTCATTCATATAGTCTTAAATTTCTCCTTTTGATTGCTTTAGCATGAACTTCATGATGCAGAACTGGTCAGCAATATCAATTGATGAATTCTTTAATCATGTTAATAGTGATCAAGCTGTTTTACATGTATCTGATACCTGCCAGTAGCACTGGTGATATGAGCTAGCTATTGTTTGTCAAGCGATCTCAGCCATATTCAATTCATGTGTTCGAAGTTGTCTTGAGTAGCCATTCCTCAAATAATTGAAGTATTTTCTTTGGTTGGTCACCACAATTAGATTGTCTAAATTCTGATAATCATTTCAGTTAATTCTATCAATTCATATTGCCAAATGTAGATCTTCCATTATCCTTCCATTAGAAGTAATTTACCAGCCTCTTTTTGAACTTCTGGACATGACTTTCTAAGGGACAGGTTTTTATACACCCACGTGGCCAGTGAAAGTATCTGTTATCAGCCATAATCTTATAGCTGTCCCATCAAGAATCTTTGATTTCACAACGAAGCCCTTTTAGTTTCCACTGTCCTTGCTTAGCTTCACCAGTGCTCAAGAAAGTTGATCTTCATTTGAAAAACACTAAGGCCCACGTTGTTAAAGGTATTTGGGCAGTGCTGTGCTCAGTGTTGCATTGCCTAAGTCTCATTTTCAAGAGAGATTTAGACACTTATGAGCCAAAATCCCAATGAGATTTAGGCTTGTAGAGACTTAGGCTCCTAAATCTATTAGGCATTGCAATACTGAATGCAGCAGCACTTAAATAACTTTAAAAATCTGGGCCCTAGTCTCAAAATAAGTTCTTCTGGCTTTGTGTGTCTTATAGAACAGCTAAACTCATAGATTTATGTACTCTTGTGACACAACTATGTAAACTCAACTACTCTCAGCTTTTATTTAGAGTTAGACTTGGGCATATTCAGTTGTGATTGGTCACTGGTTTATGAAAAAAGAATTAAAGTTTGTCAAATTCTTCATTTCAAACATTAATTTGTTTAGCATATTGTTTGTGAACCCATCCTGATATGTGCAAATATTATGTTGTTTAAACTTGTCACATAGTTGTGGTAATTAATTATTAGTCTTTGGATTCACAAAATGTTTGTTCATATTATCTGGTATTTGTTTTACATGATAGGTTATCAGAGTCACATAGTATTGTTTCTGCTCCCTGATAGGATAACTGAAATGAGAGGAGTGAATAACTAATAGCAAACATCTCCTGTCAATGTATGGATGAATCCAGTAATTATCTATCCGGGGTACATGTACACATATATATGTTTTTCCTACGGTGCTTGTCTTCATACTATCTAAGCACCAAACGTTCATGGAAAATTCAGGATTTGTGAACATGTTCCCAAATACCCAGCAATTGCCTGTATGCTTGTGAATAGCCAATATGACCCCATGAATCATAGCAAACTACAACTCAAATATTTTATGTGTGAAGGTATTTTGTGTTTTTTTTTAACTATTTGCATTTACCCAGCTCTAATGAAGAGTGTATATTCACTCAATGTCCATGTGGCACAGGGAGTTCTGAACTGTAAAAGATGATAACCTGCAAGAAATCATTAGAGCATGAGTATGTAGAGCCATATGGGTCACTTGCTGGAGGATTCTCTGCAGCTTCAGGTCTTCAAACCATAATTTGAAGATGTCAATAACTCAGACATAGGTTAGGGGTTTGTTATAGAAGTGGATGGGTAAGATCCTGTGGCCTGCATTGTGCAGGAGGTCAGACTAGATGATCATAATGGTCCCTTCTGACCTTAAAGTCTAAGAGTCTATTTCCTCCTTGTTACTAAAACACAAATAGCACACTATGGCTGAGATTTCCAAAGATTTTTAGATGGTTTGGCTGCCCAATTTTCATTCATTTGAATGGGAATTGAGAATCCAATATTTGAAATTTTCAGCCTAAAATATTAAATTGTGGTTTTGTCTCTTTGAATTTTAAAACTCATATTGTGTAAAAGTGTCCAAAATAATCTTAATTGGTCACTAAGACTATCCCTATACTATATGACTTGGGTTGTTCAGCTATTTTGAAATTTGGTTCATGTCATCCATAGTTAACCTTCAACGTTTTGAATGTTTGTCTGTCCTTCATAGCCACATAAAAATAAATGTCACACCATGCATATATAGCCTTTCAAGATCATGATTTTATTTGTACATCATCTCAATTTTTGTAATACTTATACAGGTTTCTCCTCCTCTTTTTCATTTAAGGTAGCAAACAATAATACAAGTCTTATAGTATTATAACAGGGGTGCATGCAATGATAACTTGAGGAGGCAACCATCACCTTCTGACCCAAGTAGACTTGCAACTCTCTTCCTGCTCACACCTATGCCTCAGTCCTTCAGTCTCCCCTTTCCACATTCACTGTACACTTTGTTTTTTCCCATCCTCATTCCTTTCCTGATTCTTCATAATTGTCTCATTTGCTCCCTTCTCTAGAGTTCCCACCCCATTCCCAATGAAGTAGTAACCTCCAGAGTATCTTATTCATTCCACTACTGCCACCAAGTTTACTATAGTACTTTTTTTCTGTAAGCTCATCATGCAGTCAGCACCATGGACAGCTCTAACAGCAGTATGGGTTTAAAATTCTGGGTTCACTTATTAAGAAGACGTGGTGAGAATGATCAAGGGCTGGAAAGGCAGTCGAAAATTGTTGAATAGTTCGGAAAGATTGAGTGGAAAGATACTTTTACATCCACCATTACCCCTCTTCATTAATATGATATCCCTAATTATACAAACTTTGACAATAAGTGTTCACTGGTCAGAATAGTTTTAATTAAGATGTTTGTATGTTTATCTTTGTTCATCTATAAAATATGTGGTAACTTGTTTTTGCTTAGGATTTGAGGTAAGAGAAAGTGTGGGGGGGGAGTAGTCAAGTTTTTTTAAATATGCAGCCTAAAAATAATAATAAGGCAAATAGTTTCAAAGGTACTACATTAAGAAAAGCATAATCTTCGATATGATGATCCAACCACAAAATGAAGCAGTTTTTATTTTAGACAAAATATCATTAAAATAGTGCTCACAGGTAGTAGAGTTTACAGGCAATCTGAAGTTCCTCTTGTCTAGTACAGTCTCAGAGGCCTGAGTTTGGTTATTCTGATCCCTTGGTATTGGATCTAATACTGGTACTAATAATAAATATTTGTGTTACCAGAATAACTATAAATCTTGCCATTTGGATGTTGTGTCTCTTTTCCAGTTTATAAATACTGGAACAATGTTAGTGACACTATTTCATTTTTTTTAGAACAATTACAGCCCAGTATTTTGGTTTTCGTATACCAAATATGGAAATACTCTGTCATTTCTTTGTTGCCACATTATGTATATTTGCTTTTAAAAATGTGATCTCTGTTAGTCTGTTATGTACGTTTCCGTAGACTTGAGATTCTGATTGGAATCCTGTTAAATGTAATTTTTTACTTTCTGTCATGCATTTGAAGTTTCCTGGTCAGTTACTTTAATGCTCTTTCGCTTAGTATCTTTATCAATTAGTCACTTAAGAGACAGAGAAAAGGACACCAGCACTTGGACTCAAATGCTTGACTTCTTGCAGAGCTTTAATTTCTCACCTATGTTGTTCTTTGGCTTCTCTCCCTCAAATATTGGAAAATCATAACATTGGTTTGGTGTTCTGTACACTTAGTTATATTTCTGTTCAGATTTTACAGATTTTTCCTATGATCTGTTATGGCAGAAATGTAATTTAATATGTTACATATTAATATTGTCCATCATTCCTGTTGCATGGTGTCGATACACCAAAAACAGAAATGGAAATTGTCAGGACTCACCAATATGTCGCCAATATGTCACCAACCTTTTACATGCACCATTCGTACTTTTCATCATCCAAATGCAACAGCATACGGAGCAAAAAGAATGGAGCAAACTGGGAAGAAACATTAGAAGAAAAGGAAAAGTCAAACAAGAATGGGACAGCTTTTTTTAAATGGTCTGTTTTGCTTCTTCTCTCTTTAAACGTTCAAACTTTGGATGATGAAGTTTAGAATAGATTTCTGCCTTTTTTTTTCTTTTTTTTATAATTGCCTTTTATGATTTTGGTATTGATGTCGGATCTGGATAATCCAAATTGATTTTTATTGCTTTCTACAATATATGTCTGTTAGGATTTAGTATAGCAGAAACATTTTGAGAACTCCCTACAATAGGGATAAATTGTAAATTATGGACTTGCTAGGATAGGCTGTTTCTTAAAGGCAATATGAGCCATTATATTTGTTCATAGTGGTTTTTATTAAATGAGTCAATGTTTATTCGTGCATTTAAGATGAGAAGCTTTATTTTTTGCAGTGTTAGCGTAGAAATGAGCAAATAATTATGTTTGGAGCTTGTCCAAAACTACTTGCATGCACAAAAACCAAACACACACACACACATACCCCTCTGAGAAAAGATTTCACCTTTACCCTGCATAGTTGTGTGTTTGTGTGTGTGTCTGTGTGTATGTACTTACCCACACCCTTCTCACAAAGAGGGAAACATTATTTGTTATAAACTCTCTCTCCTTTTTTTTTTATATTATTATTCTAGTGTTACAAACCTTAAATGTTGGGGAAGATGCGAGCCTGTGATTTCAAGAACTCTTCAGTTTCTAAATGATCTTTCTGTTGGATATCCTTTTTATTGTACATCGCGGGTCCTAGTCAGTGAAAATAATTTAGTAAAAATTAATATTTGCAAGCCATTTTCCCTTTTATAGTAAATTGTTTTAACACCAGTGAGAATATTAATATTAAAAATATTAGTTTGATTTGGCCTTTTTATATGCATAGCACATTTTAAGTTATTTTGTGTTTCCCCCTTCCGATTCTCAACACAAAATTATCCATATGACTAGTTCATTAATATCAGTCTCATTCATGACATCTTCCAGAAGACAAGAATGTCATTGACTCTATAGAGAGCAAAGTTGGACCCATTTTGGCTCTGATTCAACTGAGGTACTTAAACCCATACCTGACTTTAAGCACATGAGTAATCCCAGTAAAATCCATGTGACTACTTACATCCATAAAGTAAGGCATGGGCTTAAATACCTTGTAGAACCATGATCTTGAATTTTTGTTATCAGATCACCTGAGTCCTGGGTTAGATTTTGACACAAACTTTTTGAGGCTGCTACTTAAGTCATACATCATAAAAGAGAGTGTGATATGTTTACTCTTTGAATTTCCAAAAAATCAGACAAGAAGATCAATTTTCATAGATAATTAGCATGTAGTAATTTTTGACATACCAGGATGTTTAAGTGGATACAGGCAATGGAAAACAAAAATTTTCAGAACTGATAGAAATGTTCAGTAAGGGAAGTCCTTTGATATATTTAAAATAAAAACGGCTTTTCTTTCAGTTTCAGGTGAAGAGATTAATGTTATAGACAGTCAGAAAGGAAAGGAGGCTAGAAAGTGCAGTCCTGAATCATTTTATTTTCTCCTTAGAATTCTAGTCATCACATCAGAATGTTAATACATTTCCTTGTATTAAATGCTGCTTATTGTTTTGCAGATTGAATAAGTGCATTTCATTTAGCTAAAATTATGCAGTGTATGTTTTCTAACACTTACTATAAGTATTATTAATCAGTCAACATGGAAGATGTTAAATATATGTATATCTACTATTAACACCACCAGATGTAATGGGCACTGGTGAAATCTAAACATCACTAAGGTATTTAACAAAAACAAAAAGGGGATTGATTATTGCAATGCATGAATAAGAATGTACAAGAGTTAATGGGTTCGCTTTCCCTCTGCTGTATCTGGTTGTATTCAATACACTAACTTAACCAAGAAGTTTAAAATATTCTACCTAATTCAAAATACTTATTTTGTTGCTCACTTATGTATGTAGGCTGAAATAGTCACCATTATATTACTGTTAACAGCAATGGGCCGGTTATATGTTTGTTATTACATAACTAAGAATTTAGAAGGCAGCTCTGCCCCCCCCCCCTTCCCACCACCACCATAGGAATTGGGGTCAGGCACTTAGCATTTGATGTGCAGGAATGTATTTGAGACCTGCCTCACCATCCCAGCCCTAAAAAATGGGGAACAATCTGCAGTTACTGACACAACGGATACTTGTTTTAAGGCTGCAAGGTGACCAAGGAATATATTGATGGTTTAACAGTTTTCAGATCATACTTTGAGTAAAGTAGATGAGTTTGCTGTTTGTGATTTGGATACAATATTACCATGATCTGGGCGCTTAAACAGGGATATAATATAGTGTCCTGAAGAGAAGATTTGTAAAGAGAGAGTTTTCCTTAAGTAATTTATTACGTGTTGCTAAGAACCCTGATAAAAGCAGAGCTTTAAAGCTGTGCCATATGTAACTATCTGTCCTAAAGTAGTGATACTTTTTCAAATATACTGATATGTAAATGAGACTTCAAAATAAAACACATTTTAAAATCAATAAGAAGGAAGATGAACTAAAACCATCAACATCAAAACATATTTAAGTAAACATTCTAAGAACAGTAGCTTCCCTGGTTTAGAAGGGCGGGGTAGGACAGATAGCTTTAATGCTGGTTCACTTCACTGTAATGTGTTTGTATTAGTTAAGTTTAGAATTGTGTTCCGTGGCAAACCATAAAAGATTTCAAAAGTATTAGACACCCACTTTTGTGCTGGAATTTAATATGCAACTTTTTATTGGAAAATAATCGTCCTTGTCTGGCAAAATCCACCATGCAATATTTCTGTTAGTAGGCATAATGCAATAAAGACAGGGAGGGCTATTTATCACTACAAATTTTGAGGATTTCAGGATTCTTTTTATTATTTTAATATATTTCTTTGGTATTAAATCAGAAAAATGATAAATTACACCTGTCGAGGCTGTTTTTCGTTTTTGCTGGAAAATGATGTACAACCCAATTTCACTGGTCATTTTGGCTTTTAAAGATATGTATTTTTTTTCCTATAAAAAACTTCACCAATAGGGTTTTTTTTTTAATAATAATGCTGAAGTACTTTTTATTTCTAAACCTATGAAGTGGTTTATAAGTACTTCCTGGCATTGCAAACTTTGGCCTTTTCACACTGTGTTAGTTTTGTTGGGAGTTTTTTGTTTGTTTGTTGGGTGGTTGTTTTTTTTTTAAATAATGATTTTAAAGGACTTTGGAAAAAACATTATATTTTTAAGAGACCAGATCCAGTGGCTCCACTTTCAGCATATGATATAGGGTACATCTTGATTGGGCTGAAAGGTTAAAAACAAATAATTTCAGTTCTTGGCCAGTATTTGTCATTCATGTGCATATAATTTTCTTAGTAGAAAATTAATCTCTACATATCCAGTCAGTCTCTAAATGTTCATAGAAATTTGGTACTTATCTTTTTACTATGCATAAAATTCATTATTTCTAAAGATTCTCTTAGTTAAAAAGAAAAATCTTAATGCTAATAAGCACTCTACATAACATCAAAAAGGAAAAAAATGACATTTTAAAAACAACAAAAGGCAACAAATGATTTGTACTGGTGTCGTGTTTTACATTATTTTAACAGTGATTCCAGGTTTGCATATTCAGAAATATATTAGCCCAATTTGATTTTAAGGCTCAGTTATTTGAATTATAAATCATTATGTCCCTTCTAGCTGATCATTCATGAAATATCTTTGAATTCATTTACATAATGGAATACATTAGTGGTTCCTTTATGTCAGTGCCGTCGTAGTGCTCCCTCATGCATGTTTAGTTCTTCCTAATAATTAACTTTATCATCATACATTTTCCATAACAAAATAATTATAATTGTGTTGTTATTTTGTAAAGCAACTGGCTGCAAAATATTCAGTCTGTCAAAAAGTCTGCTTTCTGCACATTTATTTGTAAAGATCTCTCTTACAAGCAGGAGAAATTATATAGCTTTGCAATATGAAAACAGATAGTTCTTAACCAAGTACTGTAGGTTAACAAAAATAAATATGCTAACTATTTCCTTTAAATCAGGTTAGCAGGTTTGCCAAAAGCAGCTATCTTCCACATCCGCAGCCTTTTAAGGAATTGGATAATAACTTTAAAAAATAGTTTGATCAGTTTGAAGTTAAGATTAATCATTCCTACAAAAACCTTACATCATAAGAACATAAAGGTTGCAAATTGAAGCACTCAAGTCAGGAAATAACAATGTGCAATCTCAACTGCCCACTTGTGTGTATGTGTTACAACAGACTTGAAATATATTATCTCATGCTATTTTTTGTCCACGGGGTCCCTACCTCATTCAGTGCGGGGATGACCAGTGCTCAATGTATGAGACAGCTGTTCAGTATTTCTTTTTATCCTCAAGGTACATTGTGTGGTCCCATATTTCATTTACTGCACACCATCCAAACGCCATACTACAGACACCAGCCTCATTCAGAGTACACAGTACAACTGTAGGGAATGGAGAAATGTTGTGGAAAAAGATCCTGTGGGGGCAAAATTGCATGTGATCATGCAGCTGAAGACTATATCGTAATACACATGCACTGAACTGGGGAAAGGGTTAAAGTTATGCAATCAACCTTAACATGTCACTTCCTGACTTTTGAGTGATTCTTTAATTTAGTTTTGCAGTTTTAACTTTTGTTTAGTTTAGTTTTTTTAAGGGATTTCCTACATTTTTAAAAAAGAAAAATGAAGAAAAAGAAATCCCACTATGTGGGATAAAGTTGGGGCCAGATTCTCAGCACCAAACAGGTGGAAGACTGCCCTAAATGGGTAGCAATGGATACCCTTAATGGAGGAATCCTCAAGGGATTAGTACCCACACAGAGGATGTTTTTGAGGCAGGGTATATTTGCCAGACCGAAGCTCAACCCTTAGAGAGCCATCTGCTCCCCCCTGCTCTGATGTACACTGAGCATCTGGCCTATTGTGTTTTATTAACATCCTTTAAATATTTTCAGGTCTTTCTAAACCTCATACTTCTGTCATTGTGCTCAGCATTTAAACCTGTGTTTTGGTGCAAGAAAATAGAATACTGGGTAAAGGCCTGAGCATTCTTAATATTAACTGCTGGTTTTAGTCATGGATGGAAAGAACACCCATAGTGTTAGGTAATGTAAGTAATACACTATTGAGCATTGCTATGACATAACTTCACAATTTAGTTGTATGCTGTGGCACCAGGCTGAAGGCTTAAGGTCCCATATGCTATATACTTTCTGTCAGATTGGGATACCCAGTGACAAACGTGGCAGTTCAAATACAGTTTTGTCTTACATTGTAATGTGGCCCAAACCATCTCACTGAACCAAGATACAGTTCTGAAGAAGTCAGAGGCTGCAGTATGATTCCTGAACCTTATTCAGATCCATATGTATTGTAAGACAGAACCATGTTTTAACTTTGAAGACTAAAATGTTGCAGGTGAGTCCCGTTATGTTAGAAATTAGCATAGATCGGACCTAAGTTCCTAGAAAACTGGAAGTGCTGTTAATGCAAACAAATACGTTCCCCTGAGTGTGACATTGCACTTAGAAATTGGTAGAATTGGCTTAAAGTGAAAACAGATAAAAAAAAGTACTACACTAAGCAATCTGAACTGTGAGGTTGTGGTATTGTAAGTAAGATTATTTCCTCAATCCTTCATGTTTTCTAAAAGTTTTAAATAACTAGTAAAACATTGCAGGTATCTTTATTTCTTCATATAATGAGGGCTTCTGTTGGAAAAACATGTCATGGAAATGCGTTTTTTCTTCGCAATTTTTAAAGGGTGAAACTGTTTTCTTGGATACACAGTCTGAAATCACTTTTATCAACCATGTGACCTCAAGAGCCAATAGCAAACAGGATTTGCATTGTTTTGTGAAGATTTTGCATAAATGATTGTGGCTGGGATTTGTAGGCGCCCAACTCTCTTAGCCTTCTTTGAAATAAAATATTCATATATATGCATAAACATGCACAAGCAAATGTAGAGGCTCTTTGTCAGCATTTAGCCCTTTAGGTCAATGATATGAACCAAACTTTTCTTTTTTTAGTAGTTGATAACCTGCAACAGGTTTCATTCTTTAATATTTATTGCTTTAGAGTGTAATTAAAGACAGCAAAGTTGGCATAGGTTATGATTTTTTAAAGTATTTTTTTCCTTGGTTTGTAAAATAGTTCTGCATACACAGTTTCACAGTAAATACATCTTAAATGTACTGGATTCATCCTGAGAATGATCCAATTTATTGCTTCCATAAATATTCCACTGACAAAACATGACTTACTGTTCATTAACATTATGAATGGGAGAGATGCCTACTAATGGTAGAGTTGTGGGGGTTTTACCTTTTTTTCCCCTTTTTTTTTTTTAAGATGCTGTCCATTTTCACTTGTCTGTTTGCTAAAGAATCATAATAGGATATATACCCTAAGATATGCCAGATGTCTTATTTGACTTTTCTGGCTAACCAAATCAAGGGCTGGCTTCATTCTGTGGTGTGTTGAGAAGCACCCAAGTGCCATTTACTTCAGCAGGGACTGAGATGCCTCAGCATCTCTAAGATCAGATTCTTAGCTTAGTTAGCATCTTCTTTGCTGGTTGACAACTGATTTTAAGAAAACTAGCAAAATGTTGTAATTCCTGTTGTTTTTTTTAAACGTTGCATCTAATTATGGGATATTGTCGCGGGGGGGGGGGGAGGCAGGGGAGAATAAAAGTATTCAAAATCCAGAAGCATTGAAGGATAGTTTTATATCCTGTAACTTTCTCTTTCTGTCTGTGAACCAGTTGCTTCTCTGAAGATGCCATCCTGCAGGAGTCTCACCTTTCAGAGTTCAGAGGTTACCTTTTTGTGTGTGACAAGTCAGGAGAGTTCTCTTGCATCTTATTTTTTGTCTTTTTTTTCCCCCTAAGGCAAGATTATCTTAAATTGCACATCTTCCACACCAACATACCCCTGGGAAATTCATCTCCCATGCAATCAAAAGGAGAGTCTTTATACTCAGTAAGGCTGGCGTTTAATGACCAGTAGTTGGCCTAACTTGCCCAGTACACTCCTTCCACAACCCTTAAAGGTAAAACAAAACAAACAAACAAAAAACCCTGAAGAGCTAGGGAGTTCCTTCAATGTCACACTTAGGAGTGAAGAAGAATTAAAGAAAGGAGAAGTAAAAGTAAGGGAATTTCTTTCTGCCCTTTGTGGTCCTGTTTAAGGCCCCCAGCTAGCCAATTTGATTGCCCATTGGCAACCTCTCTCAGTAAGGGCAAATCCTATTCACCAGCTGCCACTACAAAACAGCAGTATGTCCTCCACCATCCTGGCCATGTGGTACTAGCTGGAAAACCAGCATCATTTATTGTCAAAAACTTTTAGTTTAATTCTAAATACCGTTTAATTCATTGGCTCTTTTGCGACTAAAATATGTGACATGAAAAGTAATTGCTTTGGTTAATAATAGATAATCATTTTTAATGTCCATAATACTATTTCTGAGCTATATATTTTTTCAGAAACACCATATTTTAAGAGATGTGTATTTTAATACTTTCAGTTAGCAATTGTACCATTCATAATTATGCAAGTTAAGTTTACAGCAATATTCAAATCTCAGCATAATACTTTAAGGGAGACTTTCCTTAACATCTGTTACTTATATTCTCTTAAAAAAACTTGTGAAAATAGATGCTGTGAAGTTCATGCTTCAGAATCACACAGTAAGTTTTCTTATTATGTTCAAATATTTTAAACTCCTCCATAATTTTGTAAGCTATTTTAACTTGTGATGCCCTTATGTTTTGCCAGAGTAAACACTTTCCTTTTTTGGGAGTGAATGATAATTACAGTCTCAGTGACCTTAGATGCCGAACAACTTTCTACACTGCTCTCACTCGCCTGCTCATGGTAGATCTAGGTAAGAATCAACCTAAGGGGTTTCTCAGGTCTCTTTGATATTTGTAATCTTATTAATTTTAGAAACAGAGCATAAGTCTGCTTAATGAGAGGTTACTGACACTATTAAAAATAGGTTATGAGTTCAGTACATCTGTTCCAAATGGTGTGTAAAATAATTCATAACAGCTTTTGAGGTTTGTGGCCATTGAAATATAATAGTCTTTTTTTTATTTGCTAGATTTTGTTATAGTAATACGAGTTCTGAAAGTGAGACCGGTAGTTTATTGCACATAAGGCCTTTTGGATCCATTAGTGTAATTTGGCTACTTACAATGCAAGGGCCTGATCTTGTGACAGTCTAAAAAGTTTCACCTTCAACTGACTTCAGTGACTACTTCAAAGGCACTGGTTTCAATGTTTACTCTAGCAGATGATTGTAATACTTCGTATAAATTCTCAGCCTGAGAGTTTGAATCAGAGTATTGAGCAGACACTTAATGTATTTGCTTAATTTTACACACATGAGTAGTCCCGTTTGAAGTCAATAAGATTATTCGTGTGCATAAATTTAAGCATGTACGTTGTGTGTGTGTAGGATCAGGACATTAGTGGTTAGCCTGGTTTGCACCAATATATTGACAATAAACTGATTTTATCCCATCCCTTAGCACCATATAATATTAATTTAGGACTCATCCGGCAGGTAAGACTCCTTTTCAATCTATTTGTGAGCATAATTTTAGCCTTTAATTTAGTAACAATGATGGGTGGTTACATACTAGCACAGATGATAAATTTACTAAAAGAAGTACAGGATTAATAATCTGAAGGATGGCATGGACTGCACCCTCAGCAAGTTTGCAGATGACACTAAACTGGAAGGAGTGGTAGATACGCTGGAGGGTAGGGATAGGATACAGAAGGACATAGACAAATTAGAGGACTGGGCCAAAATAAATCTGATGAGGTTGAACAAGGACAAGTGCAGAGTCCTACACTTCGAATGGAAGAACCCCATGCACTGCTACAGACTAGATACTGAATGGCTAGGCAGCAGTTCTGCAGAAAAGTACCAGAGGTTACAAGAAGCTGGATATGAGTCAACAGTGTGCCCTTGTTTCCAAGAAGGCTAACAGCATATTGGGCTGTATAAGTAGGGGCATTGCCATCAGATTGAGAGACATGATCATTCCCCTCTATTTGACATTGGTGAGGCCTCATCTGAAGTACTGTGTGCAATTTTGGGATCCACACTACAAGAGGGACGTGGAAAAATTGGAAAGAGTCCAGCGGAGGGCAACAAAAATGATTAGGAGGCTGGAGCACATGACTTAGGAGGAGAGGTTGAGGGAACTGGGATTGTTTAATCTGCAGAAGAGAAGAAAGAGGGGGAGATTTGATAGCTGCTTTCAACTACCGGAAAGGGGGTTCCAAAGAGGATGGATCTAGACTGTTCCCAGGGGTGGCAGATGACAGAACAAGGAGCAATGGTCTCAAATTGCAGTGGGGGAGATTTAGGTTGGATATTAGGAAAAACTGTTTCACTAGGAGAGTGGTGAAGCACTGGAATGGGTTACCTAGGGAGGTGGTGGAATCTCCTTCCTTAGAGGTTTTTAAGGTCAGGCTTGACGAAGCCCTGGCTGGGATGATTTAGTTGGGGATTGGTCCTGCTTTGAGCAGGGGGTTGGACTAAATGACCTTCTGAGGTTCCTTCCAACCCTGATTCTATGATTGGTTTGCAAGAAATATAAGTTATGAGCCAAATGTTCAACCAGTGTAAATTAACATAGGTTCAGTGAAGTCAGTGGAGCCACACCAGTTTTCATCAGCTAGCCCATTACATGCAATTATATATATTATTGTTTTTATATGTATTATTATTATTCAAATTATAGTCATCATAATTCTTTCCCTTAAAGATTTCTGTGCAAAAATTACTGTATTGCTAAATTAAAATTAGAGATGGGCAGAAAATGGGAATGTCAGCCTTCTGAGAGAAAGTTGGATTAGAAATAGAGTAGGGTTTGAGGTCTAGGTTTATCTGATAGTGCCATCATTTTATATCAGCAATGCTGCAAGATTTGAGCTGCAACTGGTGGAACTCTCACAGATGTGCCAAGATTTCCTCTATCATCAGTGGTAGAAATCGCTTGCAGTCAGCTGTTCTCACAAATTTGCTGTCATTTTGGAATTTATTGAATTTAGTTAATTTTGGAATAGCAGTTTGGTTCATGATGCGATGTCAATTGGACATATGAGTCTACATTCAATCTGGCTATAGTCCAAGGACTCTCTTGAGCTAAGTGAAGTATTACCCTCTAGTTTTTCTAGATGCTCCTAATTTATTCCTGGCTTTTCTGAGGGTGGTGATTATCCTATTTGTACCCTAAAAATAGTCTTTTCTTCCTGAGGACATTTGGGGCTTTCCTTTACCCTCTTTTCTGCCATTTGTTGTTTTAATATTGGGATATGTTAAAAATAGGAATTAAGCAAGTGAATTGATTTTTCAGGTCCCCTCAGAAAGGTTTAGGCAGGCAACATGTTTGCAAAGATAGCTTACCTCAAAAGCTATCTACACTTGAAAATCAACTGTTTTCAGGAGCAGTTCAGCTGCATCCATTGCTGACACCTGTTGTAAGCAGGTGGTAAATTTCCTGGTGGAAACCATGCAGACATGCAGCTTTAGTGATTTTCCCTACAGGAAGAGCAAAGAGTAAGCAGAACCAACCCATCTAGATGATAAAAGTCACATCTTCAAAGAGGTGTTGTGTGAGCAAGATGCCATTCCGGTTGATGTGAAAGTGAAATACAAGAGAAATGTGATTGCCCAGAAATTAACGGTTCATTGAGATTGGCTTGATTCCTCTACATTAGTGGCCAGAAGACCTGACAGGAATAGGGGTAGCTGGAGGAAGACCTAAACAAACTTATTGGACTAATATCCTGTGGATTCTCATTTGGAGTATATTAGCTTGTCTGTTTCTGACCTTTCAGAGAAACACATCTAGAGAAGTGTACAGGGAAAACTCTGCTTTTCAGTTGAGAATACAGATGTGAAACATCAAACGCACATGAGCTATACTTTTCCTGTGTGTGTGACAAATACACACTTTTTAAATATCATTCTTAACCTTATAGAAATGTAAGCTTTATAAACAAGCAGCAAGGCATCGGTTTTAGTCCAAAGAGAATTGGTCATCATACTAATTATCCTTTTCAGGCTTTCTAAAATTAAATGAAGAAAAGATTTGTTAAGGAAGTTTTTCATATTATTGACTTTTTAAACTAATTTACATGGAGATAAAATTAAGATGAAGTCTTATGGTAAATTAGTGTTTTTTTAAGAAATGGAATGTGCTTTTCTGGATTCAAATATAAAAAATCATGGTAAATTAGGCTTTTATAGAAAGTGTAGAATTAGTTTAAACCATTCCCTTTGGAGTGGTTAGAAAAACCAAATCAACCATGGGGGAGGGAGCAGGAATTAGCAGTACATTAATTGGCATTTACTTTAAAAGGTACTTGGTTTCTGTTCAGTAATTTGAACCTGGTTTGAATGTAATTACACTTTGAATGCTCTGTGTGCCCCAGGTTGTATTTCTAATGAAAATAGACTTTTTTGACTTTTACAATTGCACCATTTTGTCAAATTGCTCCATGGCCCAAGATTTTTAAAGTAAACTTATGTAAGGTATAGAGTAAAGAAAATGGTTACTGAAACTCCAACAAAGTGCTTTCTTAAGTAAAGGTTTCAGAAGATTTTAATCCAGTTTTTCTTTCAATTCTGGATTATCAAAGACTTTACACGTAAATTTTAAAAAGCTCCTCCTGGAGACATTGGGCCTGATTCTCCACGGCCTTGTACTCTATGTAGTTATTTACACCAATGCAAATGAATTCCCACTCAGTGGATATAAAACACTACCAACTAATGTAAACCACAGCCAGATCTACTCAGCGAGATGCCTGCTTGTGAAATGCTGCAGTCTGCCCTTAAAGCATGAAAGATCCACCAAAATGTGCCATTGAAGGATCTTTTTTCTTTCAAAAGGCATAATGAAGCCATAAATGAGTCTAAGTGCACACTAGTTTGTGGCTTGAATCATCGCAAAAGAGCAGTTTACAATGGTAATTTGTTCATGGAATAGTTTCTTTCTTTTCCAGTTTTGTAAAAAAAAAAGCATCATTTAACCCTCATATTTTATATTACATGAATGTGGATCATACAATAATCATACTGAGGATAGTGCATGGAGACTTGCTTTTGTGGTTGGATTTTTCTTTTTTTAACTGACGTAAAATATTTGAGGAATTGAATGTTTTATAGCTGATTATTTCTGGCCGCCTAAAAGAGTCTTACTCCACTACACTTATTTTGAAAACAAAAATAATCATAAATGTACTTTTTCACTTGGAAGAACCAGTTAGGTTGCAGTAAAAAATTACTTAGGTCCCAACCTGTCACACAACCATTGGACAATATGGCACATGTCGTAGTCACTTACCAAGGGCTTAGACAATAGCCCATTTCAGCTGATGGGATTTCCATTGACTTCAAAGGGATTTGGATCAAGCCCCAAGAGCAAAAAATGGAGATATAGGATTAGAGGTGGCATACACAAACTAGCCAATCCTATGTATACACCAAATTCATCCACAAAATGTTGAAGGAAAAATAGGTTAAATGTCTCCTAAAGACATTTTGTAGAGGGAGGTCATATTAATTCCTCCATTAATTTGTCAATTTTTGTCATAACTATTCTCCTTTCTCTGCTTTTTCCAAACATTTTACCTAATTATGGGACAAATTCTGTCCTCGGTTATGTGTTAATGGTTTCCACTGAATTTGGATGTATGGGTATATCTGAGGGGAAAATGTCTCTAATGATACACATGAAAGGATCCAGTATCTAGCCAAGTTTTTGTCATTCATATAAACCAAATTTAGGCCTTGATTCTGCAAAGACAAGTTCAGAGAGGACCCTTGTTGAATTCAGAGAGGCTCCACACACATAGGGTTCCAGCCACACAATTCTCTTTTCAGGATCTCAGCCTTAATTTGCCCCTCCTGCCCCCCCAAAAATATGAAAAACTATCTGGGTGATACATACAATATCTCTGGAAATAGGAAATAGCTTTTAAAAAATATGAAACATAATGGAAGGTTATAGACATGGTTATAATTTGTGCAACAAAAATTAGTGGGTTCTTATTGTAATTTAGCAGAACGTATAACCATGGCAGAACTTTGACAGTTAATATATTTACATAACACTAGTGGGCGATAATAAAAAAGCAGAAAATGTTTTCATCCCTTTATAGCAATTTTACTGTTTGAAACATGTCTAATTAGAAATGTTGTCTGAAAGCTCATACATTTTTCCTGTTAAGTATCCAATAATTATAGGCAGAGCAGGTAGCACCACATATTATTAAGGTCTCCCAACAATTGTTATTACAAGACCCTGTTTTCATTTGCTTGTTTGGGCTGAAATTTTCTATGCCAGATGTCTGCCTTAGGCTGAATTTTGGGGGGAATTGGGGGTTGGTTTGGATTAGATTTTTTTTTACAAAACTTCAGCTAAAGTGGTTCAGCTGTTTCCAAGAACAGTGCTAAGGAAGAATACATTGTTTTGCCCATGTTAAAAATTCTGGTGATGGTCCCCCCATCACATTTTATTTGAAAGGTTCTGCTGCTTTTGTGTTTTGGAGCAGAACTTGAAATTTAACATGCTGTGGCATTTTGCTGTCCCTGTGAAAATCCAGCTAAATGGCCTAATTATAAGCCTTTGAAAAATAACAGTTTACACGTGCTCAGTAGAGACTTCTTAGATTTTTAGAAGCTAAAATCGCTGAGCATTCCTTCCTCACTGAGCATGCTTCATTTCCCTCACAGCTCCTAAACATGACAGGACTGTGCACGCACAAATGCCATGGAGTGACTGGGTTGCAGGTGCAAAGCCAGGCTTTCCCAGTAATAGCTACACCCAGCTTCTCCGGGCTGGGCAGTGGAACTCAGAGCAGGGATCCTCTCTCTCGTGCTCTCAGTGACACACACACACACACACACAGGCACCTAGGCAGCATGGAGGAAGAAGCCATCTGATTCAAAAGCAGAGAGGAGAAAAGCCAGATTGGGGGGAATGAAAACAGTAGATTGAGACAAGAATTCTGGTGAGACTGGGACTAGGTTTGGAGGAAGAGAAACTGTTACTGGAACCGGGAGCCAGTTGGTACGGGGAATGTGAAGTTGGGACTGGTTGAGAGTAGAGGCTGGGACTTAGAACCAGGTAAAGGTAGGCTGGAACTGGAAGCTGGGATCGAGTGGGGCTGGGACTAGGAATCAGTTGCCTGTGGGAGGTGGAAACACTGGGATTGGTTGAGGAACTAAGGAAAGGGGGAGACTGGGACTGACTGGACAAGGAGATGAACTAGGAAATGGGGATGGATGGGATGAAGGGCGGAGGGGCTGATGAGCTGGGTTACATGCAGAGAACTGGGACTGGCTGGGCAAGAAAATTGGGATTGAGTGTGGGAAGGTGGAGAGACTGGGATTGGGGAGCAGAGGTCAGGGCTTGGACAGGTAGCTCAGAGTGGGACACTAGGACTGACATGGCAAGAAGACTGGGACTAGGTAGGCAAGAATGGAACTGAGTCAAGGGGCTAGATTCACAAGGGAGGGCGTAATTGTTGCAGTGCTGAGCAGTGCAGTGCCTTGCCACCTGCTGGAATTCACAACTCTGAGTTAGGTGCCCAGGAGGAGGAGATGGTGATTGCTGAATAACCGCATGGCTGTGGTGCTGGTGGTCCTCCTTACGCCCAATAGCTTAGTAGTTAGAGCACTCTCACAGGATGTGGGAGACCTGGGTCCAATCCCCCCACTGTCTAGTATGGAACAGTGACTTTAACCCAGATCTCTCACCTCCCAGGTGAGTGCCCTAATTCCTGGACTATAGGGCATTCTGGGGTGGGTCTCTCTCAGTATTTCCCGTTTAAGCTGTTCCACTTTGTATAAATACTTGCATATTCCCTGGATTAGGAACTAGAACATGGGTCTAACAGCTGGGCTGTAAAATCATTTTCACTCTCTCATTGGTCAAATGAATATTTTAAGTATTTATAAGGGGGACTATCACCACACCACCTGCTATGCCAGCTGTGTTTTGTTTGGGGCCTGATCCAGTAGGTGTGCTCTTAATCACCCACTGAGCATGCCTGCTGGATCGGGCCCCACAGGTGTGATAGGTGGGGAAATACCTTGTTTGTGAATCCAGCTGTGGCTAAGGCATTAGCTAGGTGCCAAGTTGCTAGGTTGTGTTGAGACTTAGATAGCTGTGCACATACCCAGAGACAAAAAATGAGGCACCTTGGGGACTTACCAGTGGAAATGTAGGCGCCTAGGGACTTTAGGCACCAGCAGGACACACACACACTTTGTTAAAAGAATATTATTAAGGTTGCAAAGTCAAGCACACTTTTCTGCCAGAATTTAGGTTGTCTGTGCAACTTTAATTACCTCCTTTCCCCCATGTATATGCATTATGATACAGTCTTTAATTCCATGATCACGTACTATTTTTATCTGCATGGGCCTTGCATCATGCACTGCACAGCATGGACCTGTTCTGGGGATGAATCAGGGCTGAGTAGTAAAGGATGGGCCCTGCCTCATTTGTTGTACAAGTTGGAAGGTGTATAGTGAATGAGGCAGGGGATTGCAGTGAAAGCATGGTTAATACAGATGGATGCTGTCCTAGAAAACTGGATTTTATACCTACCTCTACCACAGAGTTCCTAAGTGATGGTAGGCAAGTCACTTAAACCAGACTTCACAAGTGATCAGTGATTGTATATTTCTCATTTCTGGGTGCCCAACTTGAGGCCCTGGGATCTGATTTGCATAAGAGCTGAGCACTCACAGCTGCAACTGAAGTCAGTGGCAGATGTAATTTGAATATGTAAAGTGCTATGGTCCTAGGTTAAATTGAGCACCAAAATTAGTAGAAACGCTTTTGACTGTAATCGGTGTGCCTCACCTATCCTCTCGTGGGTATTTGTGGAGCTCTCAGATACTATAGTAAGAAGCAACAGAGAAAAGCCAACAAGGAAATTAATAATCCTATCTTCAGAGCAGGGTTAGAACAGTGCAGTAAATAAGGCCTGAGGAATATCTGTTCATTCAGTGAGCACTGTCCATTCTGTGCACTGAATGATGCGGGGGTCCTGTGGAAAAAATAGTATATGATCACATAATTAAAGATTGAATCATATTGCATACCCACAAGAGGCCAAATTAAGGTTGCATGGGCAACCTTAATTTTGGCTTTTTCTAACTTTTGAGACCTGGACTTTCCAACCTCAGAGAGAATAGAAATATAAGAAGGAGAAAGAAACAGAACATGTGGAGAGACACTGGTCTCAGTTTTAAGTCATTTGTGACCTAAAGTTTCTGTCTGTATTTTATGTTCACTCAATCTGTGTGCCTCAGTAAAAACATTTAAAAACTAAGGGTCCACTTCTACTGTCCTGGCCCAAAACTCCCTTTGACATCAACGAGAAACTGCTGAATTTGAATTGATATGCAAACTAGATACAATCAATTTAGGCTTAAATAGAGACTGGGAATGGCTGAGCCATTACACACATTGACTGTATTTCCCCATGTTAAGTATCCTCACAGCTTCTTGTCAAACTGTCTTAAATGAGCTATCTTGATTATCACTACAAAAGTTTTTTTTCTCCTGCTGACAACAGTTCATCTTAATTAGCTTCTTAGAGTTGGTTGGGCAACTCCCACCTTTTCATGTTCTCTGTATGTATATATATATATCCTCACTATATGTTCCATTCTATGCATCCGTTGAAGTGGGCTGTAGCCCACGAAAGCTTATGCTCAAATACATTTGTTAGTCTCTAAGGTGCCACAAGTACTCCTGTTGTTTTGACATCAATGGAGGTTTTACCTTCAAATGGACTGTGGAATTGGACCCTAATGAATGGCAGTATGAATGTGCTGTGATGCTCGTTTGTTTTTTTTTAATTTATTTTATTTTTCTGTAGGTGAAGACGAGGATGAGTTTGAGAATTTCATTCTACCCCTTACAGTTTCATTTGAAACTGTAACTCAGATATTCAACAATAGTTTTAAACAAGAGGAGGCAAAGGTAGGTTTATTTCAGTAATAGGGAAAGAAATTATTTATCAGTAAAATAAGCTAATTGTGAAGTAAATATTTCACATTTTTTCATCTTTGCCATGTATATGTGTCTGTAATTTTCTATATAATGTTGAAATAAAATGGCTGTATATGACTTCCTGCAAGTCAGCCTCTTACACATACATTTAGATTTTGGGAATGCTTTGACAATAAAGTGCTCTCTTTTCAGCCATATTTATAATCAAAGGGACAGATTTCCCTCTTGTGGTATTTGGCCTGGTTCTTATGTAATACGCCGTCTTTCTGTGTATGTGTTTTTATTTTCTTCATATGTATTAACATATTTATTTGTGGAGATTTGGAAAGATGTAATACACTTGATAAAACACTGCATCTTTAAAGTATTTTTTCAAACAAGAATTTAATATATAAATCAAGACTTTATTAAATGGCTGGGCATATATGTATAAATAGGAACCAGTCTTGAAGTATTGCATCCTTAAACTGAACAAAGTGATTAGGATAACTGATAGCTAAATAAGGTTTTTATGTGCCTGTGGGAGCCATATTAGGATTGATTTGACAAGTCAGTTCAGCTGTGGCAACAGTCATAATATCTAACACAACATTATGTTTTATTAGTAAAATCCTTAAGTGTAGCAAGCTGTTTGTGTCAAAACAACAGTATATTTTAGGGGGGAAAGGACGTGCTAAATGGGAGTAGCAGCATCAGGAATGATAATATATTAAAGTAGTGTTGTGCTAAATAGATTCCCCTCCCCATAATGAACAAACAGTTAACAATGCACTCTAGAGTGCCCATTTCAGATACATTGCGTAATCTACGGGAAGCCCAAACAGATTTGCTATTTTAAAATATGATGGAAACCTTAACAGTGTGTCACCATCTTTTCTTCTCTCCCTTTCCTGAAAATGGAAACTGTCATCAAACATGCTAGAAATGTTTGACAAATAATGTGTGTACACAACTCACATTTACAGAGCATGTATAGTTTATAACCACTTTGATTAAATTAACATCTTAGAAAATCTGAATACTTAGAAAAAATGCTCATTGCTTCAGTGGGTACTGTGAAAAAGACCACATACCCCAGATTCTATATTTGATGTTGCTTCTAGTATTTAATTTGTAAGCTGCTTTTCACATGCTAAATAGAGAGAGTCCGGAAGTGTTTGTCTTTTATTTTGAAAATTATTGATTTTAACAATTAGTTCTAAGAGATCATTTTTAGAATCTCCCTCTTTGTAAGAAACTGCATTTATCTATGTATTCTATTGTATTTAAAACAATTTTGCTGCAGTCCTGTCTGGTTTGTGAGAAACTGTTTTACTGAAGAAATTTTAATGGAGTTCCAGTGATATATCCCTAAACTAGCAAGTTCTTAACGACCCTGGAAAGTGACTGCTTGATTACACTTTAACGGTATTTGCAAATAAAATCACAAGTAATTAAAGGGAAATCTCCAGGCTTTTGAGCAAGTTTGATGCATGATAACTGCCTGATTCAGCTTCATCTAGAGTAATGCTGTGTAGACAAGAGCTACTGAGATCAATAGCAACATAATGATAGTGGCAGAATTAAGTGAGTAACCTGAGAACTGTGTCTTCAGAATGCATGCAGCTGCCACAAGCCAGGGCCACACAGTGCACTCCGTTCTTCCGTCCTAAATGTTCATCAAAAGACGCCCTGCAGGAAAATGGAGTTAGATGCTCTTTATTGCTGATCGTGTCTCTTGCCACATTTATCAGGGAAATTGGATTAGCAGTTGGCAGCTGCAGGTAGACAAGGTTCTGCAGTGATTAAATATGCAGCTTGGCTGCATTTGTTGTGACAGACCTTTAGTAAATTCTACTGTAAGCACCATCTGTCTAATTTATATAAAGGAAACTTGGTGCTTTAAGCTACTGATAAAGAACTAAATCTGTTGCTGTATCATAAACAAAACTTTTGCTCTAAATTCTTTTAAATATAATTTATTAGGTTACAGCTATTTTTCTATCATGATGAATAAATAATACATGCAAAAGTGCTTTCAGGTACTTCATTGTGAAAGAACTGGAAACAAAAACAGTTCAGTTCTCTTCTTCAATAAAATGTTTAGTATTCCAATCCACAGGGAGGTGACACTGTTAAAATATCACCATGAAAATGGCCCAAGACTGCCAAATTCATTTAATTTGTGGCTTTTACTAGGATTTTCTAACTGGCTGGGGTTTTTTATATTTCTGAAGTACACAGCTGAAAAATGATCACAACAAGGGAGCTCTTCCTCATTGAAATACATTTGCGGTTAACAAACCTGAATATAAAACATACTTTTAAGTTTGTTTTCCAGTAAAATCTAATATAATTGAAGAGAACCTTAGTATTTATCGTGAGCTTTTTTCCATTTTGAAATGAAGGGGAGTGGGTGGGAAATCATAGTATTAAAACTACTGTCATTTTTTCCCCTCAAAAATATCTGGATTTGCCCTGACAGTCCAGTTAAGTAATATATTGACTGGCTAGACTGAACCTCAGTGGTGCTTTTATGTTAGTTATGACATCCTCAGTTTTGATAGGAATGAATGAAAACTGTATTGGAGGAAGAAGGGCAGTTAAATAGCAACATGCTATCTTTAGCTGGTTCGTAAAAACTCCATACTGTTAAATTATTTAAAATCCTTGATTTTCAGCTAGCACACATTAAAAGTTTTCACACTAAGTGCCAAATGTTGCAAACAGCACTTTAACAGAATGATTTTGCTTTGATCCCTGTAGCAGTTCCTGAATAATTTATCACAGGTTATTGCCTTAATTCTGGAGAGGGATAGAGCAATAAAGGCAGATGAAAACACTCCAGTTGAAACACCTTGGGGCCTGCTCATTCCTCTGACACGGCTCTTTTGTTGGAACTATTTAGAGGTTATTAAGACGTGTCTCCAGAATTAAGAGTATGCTGTAAGGATGAAGACAGCCATCTTAATTCTAAAGACAAAGCACAATGACCCTTCACCTTTTTTTTCTTTGTTGTTATTATATAGTAGAATTATGAGGGTAATATTATAGCTGCACCCAGTAGTGCCACTGTAGTTAAGGGTCTGTCAGACTTTCCATTACAAACCCCATTTTGGGGGTGGGTGGTGTGAGTGGTATCTCGTCTGTTTCAAATTGCATTAGTCAGAAACTTGGCACACGCTGTCAAGCCACAATTTCTGTTTGGGCTTTTTTCGCCCTACAAATATTTAAATGTTCAGTTCTTTTCCATTTAGAAATTCAGAAAATAATATTTTTTTAGGATTTTAAACTATAATGTCAAAATTAAAAAATAAAAATAAAAAAAATTAGAACGGACCTTTAAATTACTCTAAAGCAGACCTACCATTTTTTGGTTTGTGGATGAAAGAATACTTTGAAAGAGGCTAGTTATTTCATTAGTATGAAAATCAGTTTATAAGCCAGCATTCTGACTACCTAAAATTCCCCTGCTATTTCTCTTGGATACAGTATTCTTTGCTTCTGAGTCTAAGCTATTGTCTAGTGTTGCTGTGTGCTGCTAAACAGCTGTCACCTTGCACCCAGATATGACTGCATTTCAGCTGTGAATGAAGTGATCCCGTTATATGCTGCTTATATTATTCTGTGACATTTACAAAGCATGTTAGGAGCCCTCAAGATGACGGCCCACAAGGTGCTGTCTAAGTGTATAGTGTTATTTACTATTTTTCTTAACAATTTTACACCCACTAGTGTCATTTGCAAATTCGTAATGGGCTAATAAACCAGAATATATTGCATCCGACAAAGTGGGTATTCACCCACGAAAGCTCATGCTCCAAAACGTCTGTTAGTCTATAAGGTGCCACAGGACTCTTTGCTGCTTTTACAGAATATATTGGGAGTTTAATCCCTATTCTGCCACATCTGTGTAAAACCCAACCGCAGTGAGCACAAGATCTTAGATGAAAGGGCCAGGATTTTACCTGGATACATTATGTGGTTAGGGTGTCATTGTATGAGCAGTTTTGGCATCAGTGTACATCTTCAGTATTACTACTATACAGAGTCTAGTTCCAGTGAATAACACTTCACCATTGAGTTTAGTGGGACTTTATGTACTTAAGTATATTAAGAATAGTATAGATAAGAGTGGATGGTGTTTATATAATTATAATAATAATAATAGTAGAAAGTAAAGATTCTAAAACCAAAGAAATTCAGTGGCTTTTCTCAAATCACTCAGTTGTTCTTTAGTACTCAGTGGCATGTGAAATGACCTGCTGTTTCAAGGCCCTCTGGTAGAACATTACTGTGTCATCACTTCCTAAGTGTGGCATGCGCCCATTTAGCAGGTGTCTATAAGTCTTGCTACCCAGACGTTTCTTACATGTTTTATCAGAAAGAATGTTTTTCAAAGAACAGTTGCTTTTCTAAATCAATGAATATGTACTTACTTCAGGGTGGGTTGGTTAGCTGTGTGTGTATGTGTAGTCCCTGTCTCACAGGCCTCTGACCATGGGTTCATTCCTATCTTTGCCTGACTTCAAACAATGGCAAGTTCAAATGAGGTGCTAAATATCTTAGGAGCTTTTCTAGAGGCTCCTAGTTTTCCTGCTGATAATAGCTTCTCTTAATTAATTAGCCTCTTACAATTGGTATGAGTACTTCCACCTTTTCATGTTCTCTGTATGTATAAATATCTTCTTACTCTATGTTCCATTCTGTGCATCCAATGAAGTGGGCTGTAGCCCACAAAAGCTTACGCTCAAATAAATGTGTTAGTCTCGAAGGTGCCACAAGTACTCCTGTTACTTTTCTTTTGACCTTCTTTCCTGATAGTCAGCCTTGCTCGTGGACTTTTTCTTTCTGTGGCTCCAGTGTTTAAAAGAGTCAAGATCACTCTTGAATCCTCCACCTTCACCCTACTTTGCTGGATGTGGATGTATCTTTTTTGATGTTGCATCTTAGTATTGTTTAATAGGAGATGTGCAGTGTTGCTGTGAAGTTTTTTTACATAGGCCACACATCTGCTAAACACTTATTTTCCACATGGAAGAATAAGTATATTAAATGCCAAAAAGTAGGTGAATGTCATGTTAATATTATCATTTTAGGTCCCAATTCTGCATGATGCTGAGCATTTCCTGTGAGGTAACCTCAACTCAAGTTAATGAGAATTGAGGGCTCTGAGCATCTTGCATGTTCAGGTCATTTGCACACTCAGAAATCAGGAAATCCAAATGATAAGGTTCTCATACTAACCTTTATTTACCCGTGTTTCACATAGGACCCAAATTACCCTCAGAAAAACCTCTGCAACTCCCATTGAAGTCAATTGGACTAGTGCGTGCATATCTGAAAGTAGAATTCAGGCCTTGTGTAAGCTAACATTTAGTAGCACAACAAATAATTTACAGCACTCCATTCATTCTGTGGGTGGATTAAAGTTAATATGAGATCCTTATCTTTTGCATTTCTGGATTTACGAATATTTAACATTGTTGCCAAATGCTACTTTATTGAAAGTTTTATATTTAGTTTCTCTTGATATTTTTACAAAAATGAAAAAAGATTAACACATTAATTCCCCCTATTGGTTTCTCTGTGTGCTTCCACAATTGTTTAGTGAAACCCTGCAGTTATATGGTACTTCATAATGGAGCCGAAATACAAACCACGCCTACAACACCAAACTAACACTCATACTACATATTTCTGTTGGTCAGTACTCCACTAATCAGTATGGAATTTTAACTGTAGTGGAAATTTCATGTAGTGTATGTTTAAAACTAATTTTTTATTCACTTATTATTTGTTAATTCTTAAAATGTATGCCACTTGCCTGAAAACCAGTCCTTTATGAGGATTGCCACCTGGGAACTTTCAGCTATTTTTCATTTATGTCTGTACCCCAAAAACAGTTTAAAAATATTTTTACAGGGGGAGGGAAGTATATTTTTTTCTGTCACAGAATTTACTAAAAATGGGTGAATGGGTTTTGCTCAACATTTTAAAAAAAATATTTTTTGACTGAGAAAATATCTGAAAATAATTTTTCAGAAGGATATAAGCATATGAAAATGGAGTATAATAGAAGTCTCAATGTAACCTTAACAGTAGGTTTTTTTGAGTATCCATTAGTCTTATACCTCACATAAAATAATGCCAGCTCAAGTTAACTTTTTATTATTAGTGTTGTTATTTGAATATATTCATGCAAGAAGCACTTTTAAACTTTAATATGCAGCATTCATATATTATATTTTAGTTTGCCTTAGTCAAAGGTACAGTAAATTGAGTAACCTAAAATGTTCCCTAAGCATTTTGTTAGCATTACCACCATAAAACTTGGGCAGATTTTTTTGATATATATAAAAGAACCTATGGTTTTCTATAGAGAAGGATTTGAGCGAGACATTTAAACTAATGAATCAAAATCAGATATGTGGTCATTATTGGCTGATTATTACTCCATCTGCTCTGTGCTAACGTGAAAATCAATTACTGTGTCTCTTTCCCACTGACAGCGTATGTTGATCGGGCTGGCAAGAGATCTTCGAGGGATTGCCTTTGCACTGAACACAAAGACCAGCTACACCATGCTGTTTGACTGGATGTATCCTTATTACACTATGACAATACCAGCTCTGTGCACAGAGGGATACCAGGCCCCTTGCATTAGTTTAATAGTGTGGCACAGTGGGGAAGAGGAAACAAAGCTAAATGAACTAATGTGTAATCAGCTAAAATTACAGCACAATGGCAACCATGCAGTTAACTGGGAGGGCAGCATTTGGAGAGAAACCACAGAGAGGTCACTTTTTTGTGGTATCATACTAATATCCCAAATATACTTAAATGGTTCCCCTCCCTCTCCCAAGCCTGTGATGTTTCCATAAACATACGTTGGCTCGAACGCAAAATATAATGTACCTACATATGGTTAAAAATGACAGCAAAAACTGCTAAAAAAAAAAAAAAATGTTGCTTCCCAAGTATTAATCCAGGGGGAGCTCCGTATCTAGTATGATCTGGTCTTTCATTTAGCCAATAAGTATCCACTTACGTCTGTTTTATTAATATCATGACACACACACTTTTCTTGATGAGAAGACAACAGCTATATTGCAAAAATAAATGATAATCTAGAGTTACAGTTTTTCTCAATATGCAAAGATCAGGACTACTGTATTTATTTTAATATACTGGTATACTTTTTTACTGCTGTGTTCAAGTATCTAATAATACCCACTAGTATTTTGTTAGTACAACAGGGAGGTCTTTGATGTTTTTTAATAAGTGTATCAGTCATAAATTTTGTCATTTCAGTCATAGAATCATATTAATAAACTCACTATCCAAATATATAGTCAGATGAGTATAACAGTTTGTATGATTTAGACCTACTATGCATGATTGCTGTATATTTGTTTATTATATGGGTAAAATAACATACAAATACAATATTGTGTTTTATTAAAAACGGGGGCTTTGAAATGGGATAATTTTAAACAAATGCTGAAAGTGTACTGTACACTGATAATCTGTTTGGAGAACACAGAACAGTATATCTTTCTAGAATTGTGACCAGGAATATCATTGAATATGGGCAAAAAGGTAGGAAGGCTGAGCCTGTGTTATGATCTGATCCAACTTCCACTGAAATCAATGGACAGACTCCCATGGGAGTGGGATCAAGCCATTCTCAAGAACTTTGTGTGCTTTCAAGTCAGACAGTGTGTGGAATCAAGGCCTAAGAAAATAAGAGGCCTCATCCTAACTCTATTTGAAATCAATGGAAAACTCCATTTAATTTCAACAGTAACAGATGGAGCCACAAACTACTAAAATCAGGATGTAAGTGTATAAATTTTATGACACTGTCACACTTACATTATTAAACCTGAAAGAAATTTAAAATTCTAAAGTTTACTTTTTATACTTTGTTCAGCATGGGCAGGAAAGAGAGATTACTATCAATTTAATTTTCAATAAATTTCATTTTCTGTTTCCTCTGCATTAAGCCAATGTTCATAGATTCTAAGCCTAAAGGAGACCATTGTGATCATCTAGTCTGACCTCCTCTTTAACATGGGCCTTAGAACTGTCCCAAAGTAATTCCTAGAGCAGATCTTTTTAGAAAAACAGCCAGTCTTGATTTTAAAAATTGTCCGTGATGGAGAATCCACCTCTCCCCTTGATAAATTGTTGCAATGGTTAATTATGCTCTCAAAAAATGTATGCTTTATTTTCAGTCTGAATTTGTCTAGCTTCAACTTCCAGCCATTGGATCATGTTATACCTTTCTTTGCTAGACTGAAGAACCCATTATTAAATATTTGTTCCCAGTGTAAATACTTAGAGACTGTAATCAAGCCACCCCTTTACTGTCTCTTTGTAAAGCTAAATAGAAGTTTTTGAATATAGCCCTTTAAGGCATGTTTTCTAATCCTTTAATCATTCTCATGGCTCCTCTCTGAACTCTCTCCAATTTATCAACATCTTTCTAGAATAGTGGGGACCAGAACTGGCTGAGGTATTCCAATCAACATCAAAGAAAAAGGTAAAATAACCTACTGTAACTTCTTTACTCCTATTCGAAGTGTGGCAATGTTTGCATTGCAAATAGTATAGGGAAATATGTAAATTCAAACAGAGCCAGATTGAGGTCTCCTACAAGGAAATCTTCGGGTTTGGAGATGAATTCCAGCCAGAGTTTTCCTCAGGTCATTCTATTGGTGGTGATCACAAAGTTTTTACCCCTTTGCAGAATGACCAGGGTCATCCACTGCTCAGAAACCCACAGATCTCCTCACTGCCCTAATGATCCCTACTCCCCTGTCTTGCTGCTCCTGTGGAACCATACTGCCAGGACTCTCCAGCCTCTGGCTGTCCCAGGACCCACCCTTTTTACGAAGAGATGGGTTGTGTAAGAAAGGAAATGGAGCCTCAGGCTGTATTAGGCAATTCTCATTTGTCAGTCCTATGTTCTCTCCCTGATCAAAACTGCAAAGCTTCCTTTGTGGGACCAGGAATGGTGGAGGGGATTGCAATATAGGGGTGGCTGATCTCCACTCCTTTTGCAAAAGATAGATCCATGCCTGGAGGGTCAACATAACATAGAAATCACCATGCTGAGTCAGAACAATGATCCATCTAGCCCAGTATCCTGTCTTCCAACAGGAACAAGGCAATTACAATTGGTCCATTCCCTGTCATCCAGACCCAGTTTCTAGCAGTCATAGGTTTAGAGACATCCGGAGCATGGGGTTGCGTCCCTAACTGTCTTGGCTAATAGCCATGGATGGACCTATCCTCCATTTACCTAATTCTTTTTTTGAACCCATTCAGTCCACTCCACACCTGAATCCAGGATGGTTTCCATTGTTTTTAATTTCCTGAACACCTGTTCTTAATAGTAAATTTATTTTATTTTTTTTACACAAACCCTGGATGTTTTATTTGGACTGCCAGACAGCATTCCTTTAATTGACCTTAACAATAAAAAGATTAATATATACACAGTAAGAGGAATTAATTTGTCCAAGGCTTTTCTGAGTCCGCTTGTTTTCTATATTCAGTTGCTTCTTTTCCCTCACATATCTGTACACAGGGACACAGAAAATATTCCCCTATCACCTTTGGCTGTAAACAAACAAACAAATTCATGCTTCTGTTCAGTGCATTTAGCTTCTGCTGGGTCCAACTCCATCCTCATATTGATCTTAGTATTATGGCAGAGTAAGCTGCCATCATGTCAACTCCTATTTACTGGATCTAAAGGGTGTAAGTTACAATGGTATGTGTGGTGAGGAGGGGAGAAAGAGGTTTCTTTTAATTTGGATAGGTATTTTTATACTTAATTAACATTGTAGTATATAAATTAATAACCTTTAAGTGTTGATTTGTATGTGTTGACATGCTACAATTGTAACTGCCCAAGTCTAATAATTAGTTGTTTTCAAACAAATATTCCCCTGGTTTGAAAGCCTTAAAGTGAAACTAACTATAAACAAAAACGAAACTGACTTAAATGATAGTCATTACCTAAACTCAGAGAAATGCAGCAAATAAGCAGTATAAATAGACAAGAGAAAATTTTTAGTTTTAATAATCTAAGATGTTAGGTAAATAAAGGAGGTTGTTCGGAAGCATTAATTTTAAATCAGTGGTATCAGAGTTCAGTGGTTAATATAATACTTTATCTCAAGTGTGACTGGAAATATTATGATTCTAATCTCTTCCCATTGATTTCAAGAGAGTTACACATATAATGAACCTTTGAGGATCAAACCTTTAATTTTTTAAGTTGTTCCAGTTTTAGGTCATAGTTTTCCTCTATCTTATTTCTGATTTGAATAAGTATCTGGAAATTTTACTTTTGTCCAGTAGATGGCAAAAATGAGCAGAAATGAATTATTTTAAGTCTCTTGGTTTGTTTTTGATCTGGAAACTGTTGTGTCCTATATTTTAACATAGATTATGCTGATATTAGGGTCATGGTTTGGAGGTGAATTGTCAGTATGCTGAAAGCTGTGTTAGATTGCCAAATAGGGTTGTTTTGTAGCAGGCTTGCTTATACTAATTGAGTTTCTGTAGCAAATCAGGCTCCTTGGAAAAAGGCCAAAGGCTTTTCATAATTGTATTGACAGGAAAATGAATATGATAAATGGTGTTCATTCAGTTGAGACAAGATTTATTGTTTTCCTCTGGGCAACGGATGAAGAGCAAATATTTATAATAATAGTAAAATTTGTTTTAAAAAGTTGTATTATTCAATCTCTCAAAAGGCTTTATTAAAATATTTCCAAATATTTTTAAGTATTTTCCAATGGTAACGTTCGGGAACTTCCCAGAGAATTCCATTAATGAAAGATGAATAAGTAGATGATACAAAAATAAATAAATAAATATCCTGGATATGAAAGTCATTTATTCTTCCTGAAATATTGATATGTCAAGTTGTCAATGATGATTCCAGTATTACAGCTTCTGAAAGTTAATATGCCTTTTATATTCAGAAATGTGGTTTGTGTAATTTGTAGGGCAGGCCTAAACATGCAGGTGAAACCTTCTATAAAAGCATGACCTGTTTGGAGTAAAATCAGAATCCATTTTTATTAATGGAGATTATCCCACTGATAAAATATTTTGTTTTGCTATTGACTTCAAGATGATGTTTGTAAAATGTGAGTGTATTACCTGTATTACTCTACAGTGACAGCAAGCTGAAGTTTAAGGTCCCCGATCTGTCCGTGGGGAGCTGGTGCAGGATCAGGGTTGTACCCAGATATTTTGTTACTCTCAATCAGTATTTCTTAAAACTAGTTGGGTACCCCCTTGGTAAATTTTTCAACTGTTTCTGTTAATTGACATCAATTATTTAATGAACTTTAATGCTTGTGAAATAAGCAAGTTTGTAGTAAGAAAATGTCTTGCCGGACTTAAATTACCTTATTAGGCTGACTCAGGGTTTTAGTCAGCAAAGCTAAAGTAATATTAGTATATGAAAAAGATGGTGTTCTGTGTTTGGAGTTTCCTCTCTACTAGTCATTCACACAGTCCCCTTTCTTATATTGATGTTTATTTGAGAATGTGCCCCTTCTTTATGTGAACTTACAAGTAGGTGTGGAACATTTTGTTTTAAATAACCAATATACTTCTGTTTTTAAATCACTCTTCTAATAAATATCTAAAGATTCATCTCCTGTATCCTTAAAAAAATAATTCCATATGCACGGGCATGAGACATTTTATAAGACTGTATGCAGAGGATTAGTCAAGAAAAATACTCACATTTTTATATAAGCAATAGTGTTTCCCGTTTAAAACCATTATAGTTTTTTAAAGTATTAAATTGTCATATTTTTTTCCAATTAGTGTATAAGTTAAGTGCTGATTTAGAAGAGCTAGACAATCAGTTCTAGATATTTCAGCCCTATATCCACAGGGGCAGAGGCAGTATAAGGTTTTCCTTTAAGCAACCAGCCTTTCCTCTGCATCCAGTCTTTAACCTGTCATAGAGAGCCCCTTAGTGTCCCTTGCATTGATAGATTCTATGATGATGGTCACTTATGTACATTAGCGTACTAAAGCTGATTTTATTTTAAGTTGCCATTATTATATATTTGTCTGACTGTAGCACTTAGGAGCTCTAGTCTTGGACCAAGATCCCATTGAGCTAGGTGCTGTACAAACCCAGACCAAAAACACGGTCCCTGCCCCAAAGATCCTTCGCTGTTTGCATTTCACTCACCTTGGACAACGAAAATCAGTTAGTCAGTTTCGCTTCGTGAATTAGCAGAATTCCCCAATGGTTGAGCATATAAACACTGCAGATGGGTGTTTAAAAACAAGTCCAAACTGTTTTCACTGGAATTTTTAAAAATAATAAATCTTGGAAATATTTTTCTTGACCCCAAGTTTTGTAAAATCTGGTGGTTCTTCGAGTGCTTGCTCATATCGATTCCAATTAGGTGTGTGCGCGCCGCGTGCACGTTCGTCCGAAGATTTTTACCCTAGCAACACTCGCTGGGTCGCCCCCTGGAGTGGCACCGCTATAGTGCAGAATATATACCCCCGACCCAACGGCCCTTCAGTTCCTTCTTACCGCCCATGTCGGTCGTTGGAACAGTGAAGCGTGGCTTAGCTGACCTCCACTTCCCTAGCTACTCGTAGTTCTCTCGTTAATTCTTGTATATATAGTTCAGATTTATATAGTTGTAGTTAACTTTATTCGTTTATAGTATAGTTAGTGTATATAGTTCAGAGGGGTTCGGGGATTATCCCCTTCCCCGCACCCGGTGCCGGGGCCTATGCCCGGTTCACCGAGTTTCAAACCATGCTCGGCCTGCCACAAGCCGATGCCAACAGGAGATCCCCACGATTCCTGTCTTAAGTGCCTCGGGGAATCTCACCTAACCGATAAGTGCCGCATTTGTAAGGCCTTTAAGCCGAGAACAAAAAAGGAGCGGGACTTCCGTCTCAAGCAGCTCCTGAGGGAGGCAGCTCTTACTCCTCCGCTCTCGGCACCGAGCGCTGGACAGTCTTCAAGAAGCGCTCCCTCGGCACCGGCTCGCGCCGGTACCGCCAAGGCCTCTCGGCACCGGCCGTCGCCGGCACTGACGTCCGCTCGGCACCGATCCCTCTCCCCGAGGGCGAAGAGGTACAAGACTCCTGCTGTGTCCGCACCGCCTGCTCAGCAGCCAGAGCGCTCTACTAAGTCAGACCGCCCGGCACCGATACCTGCTGTGGCATCAACAACATCGGCACCGTCGATTCCGGCCACGCAAGAGCCATCGAGTCCGGTGCCTGAAAGCTCCCCGCTGCAAGCCATGATTGAGCTCACTATTCCCTCCACGCCGGAGACATTTTCCACGGCGAGGGAGTTGATTGCAATGACGGAGTCTACACTGCCTCAACCCCCGGCACCGCCTGTGCGGGTTATACAGTCGATCGGCAAGCCTGCCTTGATCAGAGCACCGTCCATCGGCACCGCAGAGTGGCACCGTTCACGATCGCAGTCCCGCAGACGCTCTCGGTCCCGTTGCCGATCCAGGTCCCGACGCCGCTCGCAGTCCCGGCACCGTTCTCCATTTCGGTACCGGTCGTACTCGCAGCACCGGTCAGCGTCCCGTTTGCCGGCCCAGTACACTCGGCACCGATCCAGCTCCCGGCACCACTCCAGGCACCGTGACTCTCGTAGCCACTCCCGTCGTCGAGCCTCGAGATCTCGGTCGACCTCCCGGCACCGCTCCGGTCGCAGGTCCCGATCTCGCTCCCGGTACCGGTATGCCTCCCGGTGCCGCGTCGAGCAACGCCAGCTAGACAGGGAGACTCTGCCCAGGGCTTTTCAGCTCCTCTATGGCCATCCAGACATGCATCAGTGTCGTCCCACGCGGGCAGTTCATACGCACAGGACCGTGATTCGGATGTGCCCACCAGAGTCTTCCAGGAGCCCCAGGCCCAGGACCCTGGCCCCCATCAGTGGTCATTCTGGACACCATGGGTGTACCACCAGGCCCAAGGCATACCTGTGATCCCATCTCGCTCTGTTCCGTCAGAGCACCGGGTGCCAGAAGCGACAGTTAGCCGTCCCCCTCCGACCGGTACGGAGGAAGCCCCGGCTCAGCCACCGGACTCCCAGATCCCACTGGAACAGGAGGTCGTCCACGCAGGACCCGCTTGTCCCCGGCCTTTCTTCTTCCTCCTCCCCAGATGAGGCGGTGGCAGGAACGTCCTCCTCGGGCCCTCCTCCAATCGACTTGAGGGCCCATCAGGACCTCCTGAGACAGGTGGCACTCAATATGAACCTCCAAGTGGAGGAAGTCTCGGAGATAGAGGATCCGGTCATAGACATTCTGTCGGCTGACACCCCCACTAGAGTGGCCCTACCGTTCATTCGGATGATCCAAGCCAATGCGGATACCATCTGGCAGTCTCCAGCCTCTATCCTGCCCGCGGCCAGGGGAGTCGAACGCAAGTACATGGTACCCTCCAGGGGGTACGAGTACCTATATGTACATCCTCCCCCTTGCTCCCTTGTCGTCCAGTCCGTCAGTGAAAGGGAACACCATGGCCAACAGGCACCAGCCCCTAAATCGAAGGAGGCTAGGCGAATGGACTTACTGGGCCGTAAAGTGTACTCGGCAGGGGCCCTGCAACTCCGCGTAGCAAACCAGCAAGCCCTGCTTAGCCGCTACAATTACAACACCTGGGCGGCAGTGGGCAAGTTTACGGAGTTGGTTCCTCAGGACTCCCGTCAAGAGTTGGCTGCTCTCCTGGAAGAAGGGAAGAAAGTGGTGAGAACTTCCCTCCAGGCCTTGTTGGATGCAGCTGACTCCGCTGCCAGGACTCTGGCCTCGGGTGTTGCCATGAGGCACATTTCATGGCTCCAGGTGTCAGGCCTTCCCCCGGAGCTGCAGCATACTATACAGGACTTGCCCTTCGATGGCAAAGGCCTGTTCTCTGAAAAAACTGACCCTAGGCTACAAAGCCTAAAGGACAGCAGGGTCACTATGCGCTCTCTTGGCATGCACACGCCGGTGACTCAGCGCCGGCCTTTCCGTCCCCAGCCCCACCGCCCTTACCCTGCGCCTAGACAAAGACAGGACTTTGGCAGAAGGTGTGGCCAAGGCGGTCGTAGGCGTCAGTCAGGGCCCCAAGGGGGCCAAAATCAGGGTCCCTCTAAACCACCAGCGGGGCCAAAGCCAAACTTTTGAAGGCACGCTCGAGGACAGCGTACCAGTTATTACCCAGGATCCGTTCCCTCCCTTTTACAACCGCCTCTCCTTTTTCCTCCCTGCTTGGTCCCATCTAACCTCAGATCGTTGGGTCCTACGCACTGTGGAACTTGGGTACCACCTCCAGTTTATTTCACCTCCCACCCTCCATCCTCATCCCTCTTCAGGGACCCCTCTCACGAGCAATTCCTCTTGCAAGAGGTGCGGATGCTCCTCGCCATCGGAGCTATAGAGGAGGTACCAAAGGACGAAAGGGGCAAGGGGTTCTACTCCCGCTATTTCCTAATCCCCAAGGCAAAGGGAGGTCTCAGACCTATCCTAGACCTGCGGGAACTCAACAAGTTCATGATAAAGCTGAAGTTCCGCATGGTATCCCTGGGAACCATCATCCCATCCTTGGATCCCGGAGACTGGTATGCCGCCCTCGATATGAAGGACGCGTATTTTCACGTCGCCATTTATCCTCCACACAGAAGGTACCTCCAGTTTGTGGCCAACCGTCAACATTTCCAGTTTATGGTCCTTCTGTTTGGCCTCTCTACAGCCCCAAGAGTATTCACAAAGTGTATGGCTGTAGTCGCCGCCTCCCTCCGCCGCCATCGGATACATGTTTTTCCGTATCTAGACGATTGGCTCATTCGAGGGACCTCCAAGGCCCAAGTTACCCGTCATGTGGGCATCGTCAAGGACCTATTCCTGCATCTAGGCCTGATGATCAATATAGAGAAATCCACTCTGATTCCCACACAGAGAATAGAATTAATTGGGGCCATCCTGGACTCCAATCTCGCCAGAGCCTGCTTACCTCAGCCTCGGTTTCAGGTGATGGCAACAATTATACAAGGTCTACAGAACTTCACGACAACTTCCGCTCGCACTTGCCTAGGTCTCCTGGGTCACATGGCTGCCTGCACGTTCGTAACCAAACATGCCAGGCTTCGCCTCCGTCCACTCCAATCGTGGCTCACCTCAGTATACCACCCAAGCAGAGACAGCATAGACATGATCGTCACGATCCCCCCGAGCATCCTAGGCTCCCTCGACTGGTGGTCGACGCCCTCCCTGGTGTGTGCAGGGATGCCATTCCAACCGCCTCAGCCCTCGGTGTCCCTGACAATGGACGCGTCATCTCTCGGCTGGGGTGCTCACCTCGGTCAGCTTTGCACCAAGGCCTTTGGTCAGCTCAAGAGCTGGCCTTGCACATCAATGTCCGAGAGCTGAGAGCAGTCCACCTTGCATGCCAGGCGTTTCAGCAGCACCTACAAGGCCGTTGTGTCTCAGTGTTCACAGATAACACGACAGCCATGCATTACATAAACAAGCAGGGAGGAGCACGGTCCTCCCCTCTTTGTCAGGAAGCCATCCAGCTCTGGGACTTCTGCATAGCCCAATCGATAGACCTGGTAGCATCCTTTCTCCCAGGGGTCCGGAACACTCTGGTGGATCGCCTCAGCAGATCCTTCCTGTCTCACGAGTGGTCGATTCGTCCGGAAGTGGGGCTTTCCCCGCATAGACCTCGTCGCTTCTCGCGAGAACAGGAAGTGCCAGACGTTCTGCTCATTCCAAGGACTCTCCACGGGCTCGATCTCGGACGCTTTTCTGATGCCGTGGATGAGCCATCTGCTGTACGCTGTTCCACCGTTCCTGCTGGTTCACAGGGTCCTGCTAAAACTCCTCAGGGACAGAGCGCACCTGATCATGATTGCTCCAGCATGGCCCAGGCAGCACTGGTACACCATGTTGCTAGACCGGTTGATAGCCAACCCGATTCCCCTGCCTCTCCGCCCAGACCTCATAACGCAGGATCACGGCAGACTTCACCACCCAGACCTGCAATCCCTGCACCTCACAGCATGGCTGCTGCATGGCTAAACCGATCCGAGTTACGTTGCTCTGCCTCGGTACAACAGGTACTCCTGGGTAGTAGGAAATCTTCCACTCAGTTAACATATCTGGCCAAGTGGGAGCGTTTCTCCTGCTGGTGCGAAACGCACAATGTTACTCCCACCGAGGTCCCGATCCATTCCATCTTGGACTACCTCTGGTCTCTCAAACAGCAGGGCCTGGCGGTGTCATCATTGAGGGTGCACTTGGCAGCCATCTCTACCTTCCACCCAGGGGAGAGTGGCCGCTCTGTTTTCTCACACCCTATGGTTTCAGGTTCCTCAAGGGCTTGGAGCGCTTATACCCCCAAGTTCGCCGCCCCGCCCAAACCTGGGACCTCAACCTGGTTCTAACCAGACTTATGACTGCCCCATTCAAGCCACTGGCAACCTGCTCACTGCTATACCTGTCCTGGAAGACAGCTTTCCTCGTAGCCATTACATTGGCCAGACGAATCTCCGAGCTTCGGGCTCTCACGGTGGACCCACCGTATACTGTGTTTCACAAGGACAAGGTGCAGTTGCGACCACATCTGGCCTTCCTCCCTAAGGTGGTGTCGGCCTTTCATATCAACCAGGATATCTTCCTCCCGGTCTTCTTTCCGAAGCCACACTCATCATGAAGGGAGCAACAATTGCACTCCCTAGACGTCCGTAGGGCACTCGCATTTTATATCGAGCGGACAAAGCCCTTTCACAAAACGCCCCAACTCTTCGTCGCAGTGGCAGACCGAATGAAGGGCCTACCTGTCTCCTCCCAGAGGATTTCTTCGGTGACGTCGTGCATCCGCGCCTGTTATGACTTGGCCCATGTTCCATCGAGCCACCTCACTGCACATTCCACCAGGGCTCAGGCTTCTTCTGCTGCCTTCCTTGCTCAGGTACCCATCCAGGAGATATGTCGCGCAGCTACCTGGTCCTCGGTCAACACCTTTGCTTCACATTATGCACTGGTCCAACAGTCCAGAGATGATGCAGCCTTTGGCTCAGCAGTTTTGCATTCTGCAACATCTCACTCCGACCCCACCGCCTAGGTAAGGCTTGGGAATCACCTAATTGGAATCTATATGAGCAAGCACTCAAAGAAGACAAGACGATTACTCACCTTTGTAATTGTTGTTCTTCGAGATGTGTTGCTCATATCCATTCCAAACCCGCCCTCCTTCCCCTCTGTCGGAGTAGCCGGCAAGAAGGAACTGAAGGGCCGTTGGGTCAGCAGGGGTATATATTCGGTGCTATAGCGGCTCCACTCCAGGGAGTGACCCAGCCAACCCACTGAGTGTTGCTAGGGTAAAAATCTTCCGACGAACGTGCACGCGGCATGCACACACCTAATTGGAATGGATATGAGCAACACATCTCGAAGAATAACAGTTACAAAGGCAAGTAACTGTCTTTTTCTGCCAGTGGATGTAGATGTGACACTTGAACTTTTGAGTTCTGACATCCCCGTTTATATAATGGAGTTGCCAGCTCAGAATGCCCAGTTGTGTCTGTCTCCAGCATGCTGGCTGATTCAGTTTTAGAAGAATTCAAAGATTTCACAAGTGCTCAGCTACAGCTTTGAATGCACTAACAAAAGTGGCTTGTGTTTATAACAGGTTTCAGCAGTAAGTGCAGTTGAACTGGTGCTGAATATGGTTTAAAGTCAAAAGCAAACTGTTCAGCAGCATTTCAGAAACTCTGGTTAAAAGCTGCTCCCTCCACTGATGCTCCAAAAAGCCCCCAGAAACAGTTTGGGCACATAGCACTGTCTCACCACCCCATTTTCTGTTGCTAAATTATTTTAAAAGACCAGTAGAAACACATTGAATATTTTTCTAATGTTACTTTTCCATGTAAACTATTGATGTAGTTGTCACAGGACTGCAGTGTGAGCATTAATGGGAGGGGTTGGCATTCTGCATACTCTGGTATGCATTTGAGAACCCCTGTTCTATGGCCTTGCCCTCTGACAGAGAGAGCCCACTGAGTAGCGTTGAGCAATTACTTTTATCCAAGGGCACTCTCATATGGGGTTCCATATTGGCCCTGTCAGCATATATGAGGCCATTGGGAGTGGCAATAAGGAAGCATGAATTAGGGTGCCTCCTTTATGTGCCTATCCCTCCCAGGCAGCTGGTGCATTTTGAATGCTTTAGCCAGTGTCTGGGTGAGAGTGGTGTGGTTGGGAAGCATTTCCAATAAAACGAAGGTGAAGTTGACAGATTTATGAAAGTAGCTGAAGATATGGCAATGATTGTGTATGCCCCAGAGGGTATTTGACCATGTTTTGTTACTTATGTACACAAGGTGGCTGTCGGATTTGAATCCCAATTATTTGTTTACAGAAATCTTGATGGTAGATGCAACCATGTTAAGTCTGATAAAAAGAAAAGACTTCCTAGAATGGGACAGAAGCAACTCTTTAAAGAGTGTTTCAGATATCAGGCTCTTCTGCTGTATACTGCATATGCCTCCAGAGCCTCAGGCAGATGGCAGCAAAAACTCTCCAGAGTACTAGGACAAACAGACAGAATTAGCCAAAATGCTTTCCTTCTCAGAGACAGCAATATCATTCATCAGCAATGCCACCTATGATGACATTAGTCTCCACCAGAAGGGCCCTATCAACTCAAGGCAGGGCTTGATTAATTTTTCTCCCATTTAAAGTGAAATGTCTTTTGGGGTAAATATTGTCATTTAAAAAACAAAACAAAACCCCTTCCCAAATCCCCAGCAGATAAAAGACCCCCAAGGCAGCTCCAGAAAAGACAATAGGAAATCTTTCCAGCACAAATATAATACGAACTTTCACCGGCTTTCCTGATCCAACTGACCTGTGTTAAGTCTAACAAACATACAGGAAAGGTTGTTCCCTTCACCTCTGTGGCTGAGAAAATAGTTCAGACTCTATGGCCTATTTGGTCCTTGGCGTCCTGTAGAGACTGCCAGCCAGGGTGCCAGTTAATACCAGTTATGGTGGGTGCAGGGAGTTTATGAACGCATCGCCTGCTGGAAATTGGACAGAGCCCAGAAATTAATTTTCTATACACACACAAAGCTCTTTCCTTTGCCTGGAATTATGCCAGTTGTATAAATATTCCAAATATGATTTATTCAATAGCTTACCTATTTTGTACTTAATTTTTTTGATTTCCAAGGGATTTATTTTTCCAGGCACTGACAAACTTGGATATATGGGTCCAGAGCCTCATCTAGGGTAAACTGTCATAGTTCTGTACCTGTCTCACCAATTTACCATAGTGGCGTTGAGCTAAAGTTAATCTGAAAAATATTAATTTTTGGCATTTACATTCTTTAACTCATTTTATGAAAGATACACATCATACCTTCCCATTCTACAAAGAGCTATTGAGCTGTGGTATCGTGAAGCAGCATGTACAACTCCTATCTTGAAGCTTATGGCAGAGCTTCTGCAAAACAGGTAACAAGCATGTGAGAGCTGGGTAAACAATAAGTGGCACTTACTTTGTTCTGTCTACATTTTTATATCATGCCCACTATGGAGGTATCCTGACTTTCTTAACTTTCTCTCTAATGTCTTTTCGGACTGTGCTATGGAACAAGAACTAGAGAGACCACAGCTCCACCAGTGTTCTTGTTTTGATTTGCTACAATGGTAGCCATTAAAAAGTCAACCTTTGAATATGCAACATCGGATAATCTGTGACACTGCATTTATTTACTATTCAAAATAGACTGAAATAAGTCAGATGCATCTCAGGTACCATGATGTGGTAACCATAGTTAAATGTTGACTTTTTAATGGAGATCACTGAAAATAGTTCTCTGTCTAATTTCTGTCTTGTGTTCCCTGCAACCTCTAAGTAACACTAAATGTGCTTTGTGGTTTTAAACATTTGTAACTTACTTTTTCAGTTCCCCTCCAAAGAAAATACAATTTCCACATACATTTGTATGCTGAATGCTTCACTTATTCAGACTGGGAAAGAAAGGCATCTAGGACAACAGTATTTCTAACCAACTTTTATATAACTTTTCCCCGTCTATGAAATCCTCTTGGCACTTGCTGGCTGATGGAAGAGATCCCAGAATGATTTTCTGATCTGATGTAAATACCTTGGATTGCATGTGTTTCAGGCTGTGTCTACACTGCAGTTAAAAATCCGTGGCTGGTCCGTGCCAGCTGACTGGGGCTCATGGGTCTCGGGCTGTTTAATTGCAGTGTAGCCATTCCACTGTAGCCCGAGGTCTGGGACCCTCCCACCTTGCAGGTGTGCTAGAGCCCAGTCTTCAGCTTGAGCCCGAATGTCTACACCACAATTAAACAGCCCTTTAGCCCAAGCCAGCTGGTGCAGGCCAGCTGCAGGTTTTGAATTGCAGTGTAGACATATCCTAAGTGAGTCTTCTGTTATTTGTAGTGCCACAGAACCAGAGCATTTTGTGATACCCTCATGGAATCTGTGGATGCTAAGAGGATTGCCCAAAGGGACAAGAGACTTTGGAAGGGGAAAATGAAAGGGAGCAGGGGGATTAGAGTGATTCTCTGCTGGAGACCCCCATGACCTGTATAGATGAGGCTTTCATCAGAGAAATCTGGGCTTTCCTCAGTTTCTCTTTTTCACTTGCAAGTTCATCTTTAAAAGAAAACAGATTAAAAACTGTTTAAAACAAAACAAAAAATGCTTAACTGAGTACTGGACCACTGGTCCAGATCACTGGTTCTACAAAGTTCAACTCTGCCCCCAAGAAAATTAGGGAGTATCACTGGAGTTTAAGCCCTGAATGTCAACACAGACATTCCAGGTCAGTTCTCAGTGTCTTTTGCATTTGTGGATTGGCTTGCTGTGACATTACCTATTGTTTGTGTAGGTTAATTTCCTCTTTTTATCATGGTAAGAGTGTAATAAAGTACTTTTAAAAGTTTAATCTCTGATACCTGATACACCATATTCTATAGACTATTTAACAGTGCTGCAGAGATAAGGTAGTTAAGAAAGAACCTATAAAAAACGAATAAAACTAAACAAAAGCAAAGTGATGCTAGAACATAAATCTCATGCAAGGGACAGCTTTTCAAACTACTTTCCATATTCTTGCTATTCCTCCATCTACTGGAATTTAGAAAATCTGCATTGTTTGCTTAAGAGAACATCACTTGGGATGGATTTCTTCTTTGTGTGCTACCTTAGCTTTTACAGGTTAAAATGCATTAGACAGTACACTGTGACAGGATTAAAATATGTTATGGAGTATCAGTATGTTCATTATGCTGCTGTGATATTGAGATGTGTTTGGTTTGGGTTTTTTGCCTCTGCCAGTCAGCCGTCATTTTTGTGCTTGTAGAATACACAAATGTTTTGTGCAGTGTACATATGTTTTCTTCTCGTAAATTAGGGTATAAGCAGCTAGATTTACCCCAAAATTTGCACCAGATTGACCCTGTAAATAAGGATCCTGGCAGAAAAATGTGGATTTTAGCAAAGCAAGGTACCCACAACTTCCTTTGCACTAGGGGTCCTACAAGTACCCCGCAAAGCACCAAAAATGGGTGGCACACAACTAGGGCAGCCAAGGGATGTTCTGATTCAGTGCATTCAGTGGCAGGGCTCCTGTGCAGTTCCCAATAGAGATTAAGGGTAAAATTTGCATAAGTGACTTAGGTGAACAGTTAGTGCATGTCAAACTGTGGTGTAAATCTACGTTACAGTAACCTGACATCCACTGGCAGTCCACGTGGACTCTGCTACCATGCACTGAAACTTCCTAGTTCACTTTGATCTACTCTCGTTTCAAAGTGAAGTAGATCACAAGACCCTAGTCTCATTTTTATAAGTGATTTATAGGCTCTTGTTGACTTCAGTTAGACTTAGGAACCTTAGTGCTAAGTCACTTCTGAAAATGGGGCTTAGTCTTCAAAATCACTTAGGGGCTTTTGAAATTTGTACCTTAAAGCTACCTTTCTCCTGGGATTCTCCCAGGGGAGGGCATTGATAAAAACTTTGCTTGCCCTCCTAGTGGTTATATCCATATTGAGTACACAGTAACTTTTTCTGGCCTATGGAGATGGTATACCAGCACAAGCAGAGGTGAGACTTGTCTATGGTGTGATCTCTTTCAGGTCTAAGTATATGCATAAGCATGTGTATATGCTCGTTATGAACTGCACTCTTGCATCAGGCTTACATTTGGGCTTCTCTACAAGATGGGGTAATGCCCACTTACAGTCAAAAGCACGCTAACGTGTTGAGCATTAATTGGTCCATGTAGATTCTGCTGGTGTGCACTAAAGGCTCCTTAGTGTGCTTTAACACTTTAGTGCACACTAACAAGGGTCTACATGGACCAATTAATGCGCAGCACATTTGTGCACTTTAGAAATCACACCCCCATAAGTGCACATTACCCCACCATGTAGAGGATGCATTTATATAATTGAATTCGTAGTGGGAATTAACTGATGAAATAAGCTATTGGGATATAGTAGTTAAGGTAAGAGTATAAACTAATTGTTTGTATTAGGAAGAATTTGTAGCATTCCTCTGAAGTGCAAAAGCTTATTATTATTATTAGAATCATAGAAATGTAGGGCTGGTAGGGATCTTGAGAAGTCATCAAGTCCAGCCCTCTGTGCTGAGACAGGACCAAGTAAACCTAGACCATCCTTGACCGGTGTTTATCCAACCTGTTGGGGACTCCCCAGCCTTGCTTAGAAGCCTGTTCCACCGCTTAACTACCCTTAGAGTTAGAAAGTTTTTCCTAATATCTAACCTAAATCTCCCTTGCTGCAGATTAAGCCCATTACTTCTTGTCCTACCTCCAGTGGACATGGAGAATAGATCAATGTTCTCTTTAAAACATCCTTTAACATATTTGAAGACTGTTACCCGGTCTCCCCTTAAGTTTTCTTTTTCTCAAGATTAATCACACCCAGATTTTTTAACCTTTCCTCATATGTCCGGTTTCCTAAACCTGTTGTCATTATTGTTGCTCTCCTCGGGACTCTCTACAACCTATCCACATGTCTCCTAAAGTGTCGCACCCAGAATTGGACACAGTACTCCAACTGAGGCCTCAACAGCACCGAGTAAAACATTACCTCCAGTGTCTTACATACAACATTCTTGTTAATACCACTAAGAATGATATTAGCCTTTTCCCAACTGCATCACATTCTTGACTCATGTTCAATTTGTGATTCACTCTAACCCCCAGATCCTTTTCTGCAGCATTACCACCAGTTTTTGTTTGCTTTTAGGAATGAGCACATTGCTGATTTTTTCCCACTGTGACAATGTGAATATTTTTGCTGTTATTTTTTAGGTCACAACGTTTAAATTTTGATGTATCATCTCCTAATGGAATTCTTCTCTTCAGAGAGGCTAGTAAAATGATTTGCACTTATGGTAGGTATCGGTTAATGTTTTCTTTGCAGTATAATTCTTTGACTGTTTTGTGAGGTAAAAGCCCCATTACTTTCATTCCCTTGAGCCTTGATGTATTTGTGAACAGTTAACAGGAGTATGAAGTGTTATGGCCAATATCAGCACATTATCCTGTACTCCTTGTCTGATACATACCTTAGGAACTCAATTACACTCATAGACCATAGATTGCACTACTTACATCATTTGTTTCTTGCAGACATGCATTCCACTCAGGTGTGTGCACTCCCAGATCACCAAAGCCAGAGAAATTTGCTTAGCAGTACCAGTAGAGGCAGTGCTTGTTCCCTTTGCCTCATAGCCCCTCCTCTGGCTATATAACAATGGCACTGCCCCAGCCCCTCTCAGTTCCTTCTCACTGCCTGCAGCTAGAGTTGGAGTGCTCTGGGTAGTTTTTCTTCACACTGCCCCTTGTTTCTCTCAATTATTCAAAATTTCTTCTAAATGATTAATTAGTGGTTTTTTAGTAGTACCTTAGGTTAGTTAGCTGCTGTTTCCTGGTGGAATGCCTTCCCCGGGATTTAAACCTTGCCCATCATGGGCAGGAGGGAGAAGGGGCTATTCCAAATAGTGATCCCCATATGCAGTGTTTGTTGTGCCTGGGAGAGGGGCACATTAAGGACAGATGCTCTATCCCTAAGTCTTTCAAGAAAAGGACACAGGTAGCAAGGGATCTAAGGCTCAAGCAGCACCTGATGGAGCAAGCCATGAGGCGTACGTCAGCACCAGGGATGGGATCAGCCCCTCAGGCATCAAAGTACCAGTGTTCCTCAGCAGAACTCAGAAGCAGCCTTTTGATGTTGTCTCAATACCAAGGAACGGGTCAGAGGTCCCTCATGGGTACTCGAGCAGCCATGGTGCCAGTCAGCAGCCAGTGAGAAATCATGTCAAGAGAAGAGCAAATCCACTCCCAAGGACAAAGAGACAAAGAGATTGGCTCTCATAGGCAGGAAAGTTTATTTGCCCTCCCTACAAATGGAAACTGCAAATCAACAGGCATTGTTCTCAAGATATAACTTTGTAAATTGGGACTCTGACAAAATTCATGGAGCAATTGCATGATTCTTCTAGGGAGGACTTCAAGGCATTTGTAACGGAGGACAGACATCATTGCAGTCGGCCCTAGACTTAGCTGACACAGCCTCCAGAGGTGTGGCTACAGCAATCATGATGAGAAAAGCATTGTGGTTGCATAATTCAGCATTGTCTCCAGATGTACAGCAGAGTGTAAAGGACCTTCCTTTCAATGGTTGATATCTCTTTTCAGATAAAACGAACGGGACTTCCGTCAGTTGAGTGCAACAAATGTGGTCTTCGGGAATTTATACCCAAGCCTCAAAAAGATGCCAATTTACTGGGCAACAGCAGCAGAAATGCTGTTCCCCAGCGATATTTTAGACAGACACCTTACCAACCGAGACAAGGCTACCCCAGGAAAGGAATAGATCTCACAAGAGAAGGTCTTCAGGGTCTAGTTTTACTCAGCCACTCCATCCCCCTCTATCACAGGGCAGAGAGCCTATTTGACTAGCATTTCAGGAGCAGCAGACCTGTTGTAAACATCCTAACCCCATCACCTCAGTTTGGGGACAGGCTAGCCCACTTCTACAGTGCCTGGGAAATAATAGCCATGGACAAATGGGCCCAAGACACTGCATTTGGGTTACGCCATACAATTTCTATCTATTCCTCACTCCAACCCTCCAATCTCCCTCATCCCTTTTCAGGGACCCCTCTCACAAATAATTGCTTTTCAGCAAGTTCTCTGTGTGCCCTGGGAGCTATAGAGGAGGTCCCTCATCAATGTGCTGGATGAGACATCTACTCCCGATATTTCCTAATCCGCAAGTCCAAGGGAGGAGTGAGACCTATCGTCAATCTCTGCAATCTCTACAGATACATCAAACATATCAAGTTATGCATGGTTGCTCTGGCTACTATTCTTTCTGGTCCGAATTGTATCAATTGGTTTGCTGCTCTTGATCTCCAACACACTTATTTTCATGTGTTGATCTTTCTGGGCCACAGGAAGTTCTTGAGATTCCTAGCTGGCAATCATCATTGCCAATACACGGTTCTCCCTTTTGGCCTGCCCTTGGCTCCGTGTGTCTTTACCAAATGCATGATGATGATGGCTGCCCATCTCAGGAGGAATGGAATTCATGTCTTCCCATACTTGGATGACTGGCTAGTAAGAGGAAAGTCTGAGAAGCAAGTCCTCAGTCACATCCCATTCAAGTTGGATCTTTTCAATCTGCTAAGGCTGATCCTGAACAAAAAGAAATCAGCACTGAACCCTATCCAAAAAATCGAGTTAATTTGGACCCTACCAGACTCTACAAGTTCAAGGGCCTTTCTCCTGATTCTTTAAAATCCAGCATCTGTGACTGGACCTCCAGTTGCATCCTACACTCTCCAGCAATTGTTGAGACTAGTCCAGCATTCAAGTTACCACTCAATAGACGTCCTTGTGTGAGTACCTCAGGAAATACTGAACTCCCTGCAGTGGTGGACAATTCAGGACAATGTGTGTCAGTGGATTCACTTTGTCTGACCCACGCCTACAAGAATGTTTATCACCGATGCCTCTTCCATAGGCTGGAGAGTGCATCAGGGATTGTGGACGGAACAGGAAGCATCCTCTCATATCAATGTACTGGAGCTTCAGGCAATATATAACATGTGCCAGGCCTTTCTGGATCACATCCAGGGAACAACGGTGCACATACTCACGAACAATACCACTGTGATATACAGTGTCAATAAGTGTCAAAGAAAATATCATGCTGGTAGCAGCTCACTTACTAGGGTCTCAGAATCAGCTGGCCAAGCACCTCAGCAGTACCTTCTCGGACAATCACGAGTGGTCACTAAAGAACAGTGCTCCGGGCCCTCTTCGAATAATGGGGCCTCCCTTTCATCGACCTATTCATGACAAAGGACATAAGGGTTCAGTCTGAGATCCCTCACCGCATTTCATCTGAATTGGGGTCCAAGTCTGAAGTATGCTTTTTCTCCCTATCCCTCTAATCCTTCAGGTTAGCCTCAAAATCAAATTGGACCATACCAAGCTGATCCTGATTGTCCCAGCATGGCCGAAACAATGTTGGTTCTCCAGCCGTGCACTGTCAGTTTGACCTCCCAAGTCTCTCCCTCTTCTCCATGTCTTTTTAACTCAGCATCATGGCCACATGTGCTGAACAGTCTACACCTTTCCTCAAGGATGTTGCATTGCTGGATGAGGAGAAAACTCAGTGCTCAGAAGCAGTAAAAGAAGTTCTGCTTATTAGTAGAAAGTCATCTATTTGTCTTAAGTGGAAGAGGTTTTTGATTTGGGCAATCTCAAAGAGAATTCATCCTATGGCAGTCTAGATTCAGAATTTCTGGACTACTGGTTGCATTTGAAGTCTTTGGGCCTGGCTCTTAGCTCCTTGAGATTTCATTTGGCTGGGATTTCAGCTTTCCACCCTCTTATTCAGGGAAAGTTGGTCTCAGGCTGGCAAGCCATGTGCCAGCTCTCACCAAGGTTTTAGGCCTCAGCCAAGCAAATTCACTGCTGGAATCCAGTCTTTCACCTGTGTGTTAGCATAGTTAAGATGGGCATTTTATGTATACCAATGTGTTTAGTGTTCAGACTTTATGAAATACTTGTAAATTGCTGCATGCATTAATCTCACTTATGATATCTTAATCATATGCTATGAAGTAATATTTAAGTGTTTGCTTTATAACTGTAAAAAATGTTTGCTCTGAAACTGTGAACCTTTCAGGAGGAATCATCTCCTGCTCACCAAGAAGGCTATCAAAACTAAATGGGCCATTGTGAGACATCACAATACAAAGACTTGTTAATTGGCCCTTCAAACCCATGAAGAGGCTAGTGCTGAAGGGCTTGTTCCATCAGTTTGAATACTGGAAGAAAGAAAAAAATATCTGACAAGAAAATTTTTCATCTCTTTGCTGTTTGGACTCTCACAGGGCCAGAGCTATGAAACAGAGATCCCTAAAAGACATTCTGACAGATTACTACAACTGTGTCGCCTTTTAAAACCATAGACTGTAAGTCATTTGTGTATATAAATTTGCTTGCTTAACCTTATAATAACTATCTCATTTCTTTTTTCCTAGTTAATAAATCCTTAGTTTACTATAGAATTGGCTACAAGCATTGTCTTTGGTGTGAGCTCTAAGGTACAAACTGACCTGGGATAAGTGACTGGTCTCTTGGGACTGGGAGCAACCGAATATTTTGTGATCTTTGGTGTATAGCATCCAACTATCACCAAGTTCAGCTTTCCTGGGTGGCAAGATAGACCGGAATGCCCAGGGGACCCCATCGTAAGATTGTTATAGTGCTTCAGGAGTTCACATTTGTTAGTGAGTTGGTGAAATCTAATTATAGAACACACTCCAGTTTGGGATCTCTGCCCTGCTTTTTGGCAGTCTGCTCTGAGGTTGACGCACACAGTTGTGAACCTCTTCATACTGTGTGACAGTATTTTCAAATCCTATGGTAGATAGTTTTCTGAAAGGCATTGTCCGTCTTTTTCCACCAGTGAAGAAAATGGTGTCGTGGGACTGTAATACAGTGCTTGTGGCACTGTTGGGTCCACCGTTCGAGCTGATAGCAACATGCTTGTTAGCTCTCCAATCCCAGAAGAGACAGCCTTCTTGTTAGTTATAATGTGGCTTACAAGTCAGTGAATTACAAGCCTTAATGGCAGATCCCAGTTCTTCAAAGACGAAGTAGCTTTAACACCACATCCAAAATTTCTGTTAAAAGTGATATCTCAGTTTTACTTTAATCAGGTTATTTACTTACCTGTATTTTTTCCCAAACCACACTTGGGTGCAAAAGAACAATGCCTTCATACTTTAGATGTGAGAAAGTGTTTGGCATTTTAACTGGAAAGGACTAAACCATTTTGTTTGTCACCTCGTCTCTTCATATCTTATACTGAGCAAATGAAAGGACAATCAGTCTCAGCTCAGACCATTTTTAAGTGGATAATGATGTGTATTACTATGGCTTATGGAACAACTCAGATTGTGCCTCCAAAGTTATTACAGGTTTGTTTGATGAGACTAAAGCAACATCACTAGCATTTCTCAGAGATGTTTCTATAGTAGGTATCTGCAGAGATGCAACATGATCCTAAGTAGAAACCTTTGCTAGACATTAGACTATAACCACGGAATCTAGGGCCAATGCAAACTTTGAGAAGACAGTTCTACAGTCTCTGAGGGCTTGGCTACACTTGCAAGTTGCAGCGCTGGTGGAGGCTTTCCAGCGCTGCAATTATTCTCCGTCCACACTTGCAAGGCACATCCAGCACTGCAACTCCCTGGCTGCAGCGCTGGCTGTGCACCCGTTCGGGTTGGGGTATAAGGAATGCCGCGCTGGTGATCCAGCGCTGCTCATCAGGTGTGGACACACACCAGCGCTTTAATTGGCCTCCAGGGAATAAGGAGATATCCCAGAATTCCTGTTCAGCCACTCTGCTCATCAGTTTGCACTCTACTGCTCTGCCCTTTAAATGCCCCGGGAATTTTAAAAATCCCCTTCCTGTTTGCTGCAGGCAGGTGTGGAGTGCAATCAGTTAATCTTTACAGATGACCATGCCTCCACGCAGCAAACGAGCCCCAGCATGGAGCAATGGCGAGTTGCTGGACCTCATTAGTGTTTGGGGGGAGGAAGCTGTGCAGTCCTGGCTGCGCTCCAGCCGTAGGAATTATGATATCTTTGAGCAGGTATCAAGGTCCATGCTGGATGGGGGCCATGATCGGGACGCGCTGCAATGCAGGGTTAAAGTAAAGGAGCTGCAGAGTGCCTATTACAAAGCCCGCAAGGGAAACCGCCGGTCCAGCGCTGCCCCCACGACCTGCCGTTTTTACAGGGAGATGGACGCGATACTTGGGGGTGACCCCACTGCCAATCCTAGGACCACGATGGACACTTCTGAGCAGGGTGGGGGACAGGAGGAGGAGGAGGAGGAGGAGGAGGCGGCGGGGGGGGTGGAAACCGAGAGTGAAGCTACTGGGATGGGGGAAGACACCCCAGAGTCCCAGGAGGCATGCAGCCAGGAGCTCTTCTCAAGCCAGGAGGAAGGAAGCCAATCACAGCACCCCACAGTTGCTGAAGGACAAGCAGAGGAGCGAGTTACCGGTAAGCTGCTTTTATTTTCAGGGTGGAAATGTTTCGGGAGAGGAGCGGGGGTTAGGGCTGCATGCATGCATGCCTAGATGTGGAATAGCCCATTGATGTGGTCTATCACGTCGCGGTAATCAGCTGCAGTAATCTCCTCAAAAGTTTCAGCCAGAGCGTGGGCAATGTGCCTGCGCAGGTTTATAGGGAGAGCCACTGTGGTCCTTGTCCCAGTCAGGCTAACGCGTCCGCGCCACTGTGCCACGAGGGGTGGGGGGACCATTGCTGCACACAGGCAAGCTGCATAGGGGCCAGGGCGGAATCCGCATTGCTGTAGAAGACCTTCCCGCTCTTCCCTGGTGACCCGCAGCAGGGAGATATCTTCCAGGAGTAACTCCTGTGGAAAATGTTGGGAGACTGTTTAGTGCAGATCCCCCATGCAGCTGTTTGCTGTCCCCAACGCACAGAAACCCCTGCACAGCCCTGAAGCAATCAGTAACCCTTACTCACCATTTCGTGGCTGCTGTTGTGTTATGTCTGTGCTCTTATTTGTTATGTGAAATATATGCTAAAGTGAAGACTGTAAACTCCTTCAGTGTGTGGGAATTACTGTTTGGATGAGATAATGAACAATGCTACCCTGTTAACTGTTGCAATTTTTGCCTTCCAAAAGCGGCCTTGACTGCTGGACTGCCAATCTCCACCACAGCACAGAGACTACAGAATCTGAGGAAAAAGCCACGAAAAACCAAGGAAGACATGCTGAAAACAGTTATTGATCACTCTGCTAGAGAGAGTAAACACCTGCAGGAGTGGAGAGAAAGTGAAAGCAGGATCCGCCAGAGACATTGGTGGAGAAACGCTGTGGCAAAGAGGAAAAGCACAGACCAGCTGCTAGGCATCCTGGCGCGCCAAGTGGACTCTCTCCAGGCTATCGTAGCCATGCAGGCAGAGCAGTCCCGTGCTGCTCCACAGCCCCCCCATCCCAAATTTTATTCTCTTCTGCCCCAATGTCAGCTCCAAACTCCCTTCCCCAGCATCCAGGTTCTTACCACCACCAGCTGCCTCCAACACCTGTACGTTCACCAACCAGCCCTGAGAACTACAACCCTTACCCTCTGCACTCAACCCCCATCACCATGCAGTATATGCACCCTGAAGTGCAGCAGCCATTGCACAGCACTGCAGACAGGGCATATGCAAACTTGTGACTGTACAGTTCACCAACCCACCCCCCTGCCCTAGGTTCCTGAAATGTTGTGTGTCTGTCAATGAAGTATTTTTCTTTTCAATAAAATAAATCTTGGCTTTGAAAACAGTCTTTATTATTGCAGATAGTGAAAGATACCTTATCCCAGTAAAGAAACAGTCACTGGAAATCATGTTAGGGATAATAGAATCCTAACAGTGTAACCACTGCACTTCACTCCCATGCAAGGCAGCAAACATTACTGTTGGCTTTCAGCCTCAAATTCTTCTCTCAAGGCATCCCTAATCCTTGTAGCCCTGTGCTGGGCCTCTCTAGTAGCCCTGCTCTCTGGCTGTGCAAATTCAGCCTCCAGGACTTGAACCTCAGTGGTCCATGCCTGACTGAATGTTTCACCCTTCCCTTCACAAATATTATGGAGGGTACAGCATGCGGATATAACCGCGGGGATGCTGCTTTCCCCCAAGTCTAGCTTCCCATACAGGGACCTCCAGCGGGCTTTTAAATGCCCAAAAGCACACTCCACAGTCATTCGGCACTGGCTCAGCCTGTAGTTGAACCGGTCCTTGCTCCTGTCAAGCTTCCCTGTATAGGGTTTCATGAGCCAAGGTAGTAACGGGTAAGCGGGGTCTCCAAGGATCACAATGGGCATTTTGACGTCCCCTACTGTGATCTTCCTGTCTGGGAAATAAGTCCCTGCCTGCATCTTCCTGAACAGGCCACTGTTCCGAAAGATGCGTGCATCATGCACCTTTCCAGGCCAGCCTGTGTAAATGTCAATGAAACGCCCACGGTGATCCACAAGCGCCTGGAGAACCATAGAGAAATACCCCTTACGATTAATGTACTCTGATGCTAGGTGGGGGGGGGTGCCAGAATAGGAATATGCATCCCATCTATTGCCCCTCCACAGTTAGGGAAACCCATTTGTGCAAAGCCATCCACAATGTCCTGCACGTTCCCCAGAGTCACGGTCCTTCTTAGCAGGATGCGATTAATTGCCCTGCAAACTTGCATCAACACGATTCCAACGGTCGACTTTCCCACTCCAAACTGGTTCCCGACCGACCGGTAGCTGTCTGGAGTTGCCAGCTTCCAGATTGCAATAGCCATCCGCTTTTCCACCATCAGGGCAGCTCTCAATCTTGTGTCCTTGCGCCGCAGGGTGGGGGCGAGCTCAGCACACAGTCCCATGAAAGTGGCTTTTCTCATACGAAAGTTCTGCAGCCACTGCTCGTCATCCCAGACTTCCATGACGATGTGATCCCACCACTCAGTGCTTGTTTCCCGAGCCCAAAAGCGGCGTTCAACGGTGCTGAACATTTCCGTGAATGCCACAAGCACTGTAGTGTCACACGCGGCAGGCAACTCGATATCATCGATATCATCATCGGACTCCTCACTGTCACTTTGGAGCTGAAGAAATAGCTCAACTGCCAAACGTGTTGTGCTGACGACACTCATCATCACAGTCCTCAGCAGCTCGGGCTCCATTTCCCACAGAAATCGCGATTCACAGACAGAGAGTAAAAAACAGCAAGCGACTCACAATGGCGCCAAACATGGCCGGAAAAACTGTGACTGCTGAGATGCGAAGCCATGCACCACGGGGCATTGGGACAGGAAGCGGAATGACCCGCACCCTTCCGTCCCCTTCCCACAACCCACAGCGCAAAAATGGGACGAGGTGCTCTGTGGGATAGCTGCCCACAATGCACCTCTCAATACAGCGCTGCAAATGCTGCAAGTGTGGCCACACTGCAGCGCTGGTAGCTGTCAGTGTGGCCACACTCCAGCGCTGGCCCTGCACAGCTGGACGACCAGCGCTGCAAACTACCAGCGCTGCAACTTGCAAGTGTAGCCAAGCCCTGAGTAAATAGATTCTGAGCCCCATCTCCTCAGTGAATGGCGTGTGAGTCACCTGAGTGGAATACGTGTCTGCAGCCACTCGAAGAAGAAAAGACAGCTACCTGTGTTGTAACTCTTATTCTTCGATATGTGGATGCAGACATTTATTCCATGACCTACACTCTGTACCCCGTGCACCTGGGTTTGGTGCGAAGGAACTATAGGGAGCACCGTGATTATATAGCCGGGGAGGAGCTATGAGGCAAAGGACATGATCATCACCCATGGGGTACTGCTAGGTGACTTTCTCCAGCTTTGGTGCCCTGGGCACACTCACACCTGAGTGGAATACATGTCTGCATCCTCTTCTCAAAGAACAACAGTTACAACGTGGGTTAATAACTGTTTTTTACTTTGTAGTATGTGTCTTCTATCAACTTTTTATGTATTCTTTTCAGAAATGAAAACACTCTTTGGATGCTTGATCCAAAGCTACAGGTTGATAGCTCTGGAGTGACTGCATGTATCCAGAATATATTCCAGCAGTTCCAAAACATAATGGGCCCATAACAACTTCACCCTTGAGCACTGTTTAGACATTTATAAGTTGCCCCATCTTTCCTGCTCAAGACATGCACACAATTGAAACAGGTCTCTGACATCAGCTATCTATATTGGGATTGATTGTGAATGGCTTGCCAACTACAAAACCAGTTTCTCCTCCCTTGGTTTTCACACCTCAGCTGCTAGAAGAGGGCCTCATCCTCCTTATTGAACTAACCTCGTTATCTCTAGCCTGCTTCTTGCTTGCATATATATACCTGCCCCTGGAGATTTCCACTACATGCATCCGACGAAGTGGGTATTCACCCACGAAAGCTCATGCTCCAAAATGTCTGTTAGTCTATAAGGTGCCACAGGACTCTTTGCTGCTTTTACAGATCCAGACTAACACGGCTACCCCTCTGATATATTGGGATTCAATCCATATTTTGAAATAAATGTTACTAAGTTTTTGTAATGCCACTTTATTTTAAGGAAAGACCATATAAATCCTTTTTTTTTTTTAAGAAACAAAACTGATGTTTTAAAATTTGTGTTTACTGCACTTACAGATACATTCTGGGGCTGGAATTGGTATGTGTTCCATGGCTTCTTGTTAAAAGATACTTAGATGTAATTACACATTTGATTTGTAGTGTACAGAGGCAGTCAGGATATGCAGACTGCAGAAAGCACTTATTTAGAGAAGGAAAAATGATTCCAAGTAAATCTTATTTCTAATAAACTCATCTCCACCATTTTATTTTCAACTACATCAGTTAGTGTGCTGCCACGGTTTTTTCAACCTGTTCTCAACTAAATTTATGAGAGTGATTAAACAAAATAAAAAACATTTCAGCTCAGGAAAAGATAAAAACTGGTAAACTTTTAAGCATCCTAAATAGTATTAGCTATTCATTTAATTTAGATTTAATTGCTATGTGCTTCCTCTTGATGATCAAAGAGATAGATAGTTATGTTGTTACTTTAAGCCCAGTTGACTCATTCTTCCTGGATCCCCGTGCAATCCTGCTGTCCATTTCTTCCTGCCTCATCGACTTTTACCATCCTTTTTTTCATTTTTGAAAAATCACCTAGTCATTGATCGCTCATCAATTGGCGTATGCCTTGTAACCCTTGCCCTCATCATCTACTCCATCTTTACTGGATCTCACCCCTGCTCCATTCATAACTGATGGTAACTTTTCTTCACATTCTGAAAAAAACTTCACTTTCTAGCTGCTGTCCCTAACATCTTTTATGGTGCACCTGGGAAGCCCAGTAAATTCTCAGTTGCCCAAAAGATTGTCAGCCCTTGCCAGGAGGAATCTAACATCGTCCGGGTCTTGCTAGATATGAGCTGTGCTATTCAAAGGAAAGGCCTAAAGCAATACCAGATTTAAGATTAGTAGTAATATTAGTAGTAGAGTTGAAGAGATTACTGGAACCCCCATTGGGACAGTTACCTCTCCCTATTCCTGAAGATGCTATGATGGAAGATGAGACAACGCCTCAATGTTTCTAGTTCTATGACTTGTGTTATACAGGAGGTCAGACTAGATGATCACAGTGTCTTTCCTGGCCTTGGAATCTATGAATCTGCCATAAATAATATATTTTAAGATAGATTTGATTATTTCAAATAATTGACAAGATTTCCAAGTACCATAGTATTTATCTGTCAAGTTGTCCTGCAGTGCTCAAGACCATGAGTGCTCAAGACCTCAGGGCAGACTGTTAAGAACCAGGGTATGAACCCCAAATTGGTTGTGAGTTCTGCGCTTAGATTTTACCAACCAATTATCAAGTGTAAACCCCTCAGGCACTATAACGGTCTTAACATGGAGTCACAGATGGTATCCTTGGGTACTCCAGTCTGCTTACCCCAGGTCAGTTGCACTTTAGATTTCATACCGTAGCCAATCCTATAATAAACTATCTAAAGATATATTAACTAGGAAAGGAAATAAGAAAGTTATTTGCAAGGTTAAAGCAGGTAAACATATCTACACACAAATGAGTTCCAATCTTAAATTTCAAAAAGTAATAGAAACTGGTTACAGATGTTATTAGTGAGCTTAATGTATGCAGCAACTCACAAACATTCAATAAAGTCTAATCAATAAAACATATTCTTACAATTCTAATACCTAGTTTAATAATACTAACACACTGGTGAGCCAGACTGGTTCCAGCTAAATATCTGTCAGTGTTCATGGGAACTTTGGCATGAGCTGGCACCTTCTCTGTCAGCATCACAGTGTCCACGTTGTTTTGTAGTTTTTAATAACTGTCCATATAGTCCTTAGCAGCGTTGAAAGGGCTCTGGAAGGCAATAATGATCTTTTCAAAGCCTGATTGTGACAGATTGGGAAATCATTAACTTTTTTTTCTTGTATGAGTAATTGGGGTAATCTGTGTGGACAACACATCTTGAAGAACCACAGTTACTGTAGGATAAGTAACCCTTCTTTCTTCATTTTCATTTTGTCTCCTTTTGAAAATGTTGATAAAGGAGATGTGGGTCCTACTATGCCAAAGAGAGACTGACATGATTATGGGCATGTTTAAAGGCAACCAAGGTTTTCCCAACATGTTTGAAAATGTTTGAATCATTCTACAGGACGAAAACATACAGGTGAAGGTTTCTGGGTTACAGTGAACCTTGCCAACACAATTTAGCATTTCTTTGTTATAGATTTAGTTTGTTATAACGGGCAGTAAAGCCATTTCAAGAGACTAAAATAAATTGGCTTACAATCATCACTATTAAAATGCCACCATTTATCACCAGTCACCACAAGATAGTGTCTGACATTTTAAGTATAGGGAAATGCTGTGGAATCTCATATGCTGGCCAGTATTGACTTTTTATGTCAACAAAACTATGTTAAGAGCAATTTTAATTTATCTTTAACAAGATGCAAAGGAGGCACTCTATCTCAGAGTAACTAAACTATAGTCCATAGGGTTTTATCATTCAGTTGACATTTCTTTAACATTTAGGGGCATACTTCTGAGTCATTGGAAGGGGGCAGGTGGTGTTCTCTGGAGCAATGAGGAAAGGATTGGGAATCCAGAGTTCGGGATTCTTATCCTAGCTCTGGCGGTGACTCACTGCATGGTCTTGGCCGATCCAGATCACCTTTTGTCAGTTTCCCAATCTGTAAAATAGGGATAATGCTACTTTGGGAGAGAGAGAATTAATTAGTTCATGTCTCTACAGTCATTTGAATGTGTAAAGCACTATATAAATGATTATTAGCGATCTCCGGCTAACTAGAGTATCTAAATCCCTGTCCTGACCTTTGAAGGATTACACCCCTTGTTAACGTGGTTTTTTTAAACAGAAGTTGAGAGTCTTGTATAGCAACATGATTTTATGAAGTGGAGCTTTAAGAAAAACACCATACAACACAAGACTAATGATATAATTGCAAAAATTGGCAACACAGATGCATATTTTGTATAAATGTGGAAATAAACTTAGTTATAGTGTGATTTACATCAGTAGGTGAAATGAGGGATTATGTTAATACAGACTTTTTCTCTATTCCTCTCAGATAATTATATCCTCAATCACAGAGACATATCTATATCCAGTTGGTAAAAATTCTGCTTTTAGAATTCTGACTGGCACCAAACTAACAACAGGAAAATTCCAGATCATGGCTCAGTTACACTGAGGATCCTCTTGATCTATAAATCAATTCAAAACCTCGGTACAAGCTGTCTCTCTGTCTGGTCAACCCTGCAATGCACAAGCAGCAGCTGACGTCATCTGATGCCAGTCCGCATTTCTCACCAGTACCTAAATGTGCTGCACTGGTGATTATTGTTACAACTCTTTGGTTTCCTCAGTCTGGAACTCCTTGATCAAAGCTGTCTGGCATGTGATTCTTTCCTTTTTTAAAATATACACACTGCATGTCTAAGAAAATGTGACCTTCCTCCGGCAATGAAAAACTATTGCCTCAGGCCTTGTTTCTCCTACAGTACCGTTACGTCAACCATGCATTTGCTGTCTGGAAATGCACTTTCACTCTTGTCTTATTTCTTAAATATAAATGACTTTTCTGAACATTCATTTGGGAGCACCGTACACTTTTTTCCACTCACAACTTGCATTTTAGGTGGATTGGCATGTTTATGGACTGCTGTATGTACACAACACATGCTGCATTCTGTATTTCTGTATTCTATAAGAATTATGTGTTCAAGTAAAAAAGGGAGCGTGTTTGCAGATTTATATATCTCTTCTCTCCACTTCACTCTAAGTGGAACACTCTCTGTAGTGTCCTATGTAATGGCAGACTGGTATATAGGAATATCTTACATATTGCAATGAAGAGTATGGTATAAACGCCTAAGGGCCTCACTTCCGGAGGTACTGAGTATCTTCAACCCCCGTTGTCTTTAACTGCAATTGTGGGTGCATGGCACTTCTGAAAGTCAGACCCTAAATAAATGGATACCTACCGTTAAGTCTGTTTACCACTTGCTGTGCTGTGAATGCTGTTGCACCAGCGACTAAAATCTCCATTACAATACCTTGTCACTGACATGGATACTGTGGCAAAGGCAAGTTAGTTTAAGCAGACTTTGTGATAGAATGCAGTGACTGAAGTGGTGTGAAAAAAAACAATCCTACATTCATTTGGACTTGGCTTAGGCTCCTGCTTGAGAGGTAAACTCTCATTGTAACACTCCATAGTTAGTCTGGCAAAAGATACTATGTTGTATCCCTTGCAGCCAGTATGACTGAATAATAAAAATCCTCAAGGATACAAATAATTTTAAAAATTACTGTCGGGGGGGAATTTGACAGGATTTGGGGACAGCGAAGTCCACCATTCTTAGGAATATTCGGTCATTGAATTTCACTTGTAGTTCTGTATATACAAGTCTAGTTCTTAGTGCTTGTCTACATAGCGACATCCAGGGAAGTTAATCCAAATTAATTAAAGATGTGAATTTGAACTACATTAATTAAACTGCATTAAATCCCCGTGTGAATGCTATTATTCAAAATTGGAGTGGCCTTAATTTGCTTTAGCTCAATTCACTTTGTAATTCATTTTAACTAATCCACTTCAGAATCACACCTTCTGTTAATTCAGGTTAACCTTCCTGGATGTCCCTGTGTAGATAAGCCGTAAATCTCCTTGTTATATGTTCTTAGGTTCTCAGCTGAAAAAGAACTGTGTTCCAGTGCATTTGGGGAGCATCTATTACTTTGTTTTGTGGTTTCTTTACATTTTTAGTAACACCTTTACCTCTCTGTTATAAGAGACTGACATAAAAATAATACTTTCAATATGCCGTTTTTATTTATCTACATTCTGTCATGATATACTTTGATATAAGTTTTTAATTTTGCTTCAGCTTTCAGCTGTTCTAGCAGCTACTATACAGGGTCAGCGTTGAGGTTAGCCACAGTAGCACAAAACAATTTCCTGTTCTCAGAGCCCAGGTAACATTTGGATGAGGATTAAATTTTACCACATTTTCTCGTAGCCAGAGACAATTATTTCTAATGAGCTTTGAATTGCTTCTAGAACATGTATTTCAGAACATAGTGTTGCAATCCATTCAGCCCTAGCAACTTAATAAAATAACATTTATTTTTAAATTTTTGGTTAAATTGTTCCTTGCTGTATTAGTATTATTAGATTTTTAATTTACTGCCCAATTTAAAAATTGATTGTTTTTTTATGCTCAGGTACTATTTTTCTATTTCTTTCTTTTGTAGCTTAGTATTGGCATTTAGGGCGACACCTGTTGGTGGAGGAGAACGCTAAAATATACTGTTATCCATTGTAGACGCTCACAAATGCCAATATCCAGTTTTTGTCTACTCTGAAAACTTTAGGCATCCAATTTTTGAACATCTTGGCCTTGAGCATATTGGTTATGTTGCTCGAAGAGTCTTTATTCATGTTTCATTGCTGGTGCAATTTGTGGAATATACCCTCCCCTTTCTCTTCTTTTCACTATAGTACTCCAATTTTATTTTATCTGGTGTTGTTATAGTCAGGTTGGTCCCAGGATATTCAAGAAACAAGACCTGAAGAAGAGCTCTGGGTAGTTTGAAAACTTGTGTCTCTCTCTCCAACAGAAGTTGGTCCAATAAAAGATGTTACCTCACCCACCTTCTCTTCAAATTTATTTAAGCATCCAGGAGACTTATTTGCCTTCTTTTCAGTTGAATAGAACATGCCCAAGAATATTAGTATGTAAAATGATACCATGTCTGTGTCTGTTTGATATTTGCAATGTGCCAAACCACCAATGTGAAAGTTTGTTGTTTTGTTATCTGTTTTATCATTCCAATCCAGATTTTAAAAAGACAGTTTACCTTTTGTGGGTGCAAAATATCCACATATATTTTCACATCACCAATAGATTTAGGGGTTACATCCTACCACTTGTTTGGTTTAAGTACCCAATTGCAGTGCAGATCATGTAGTTAGTAATTGGAGTGGTAGAACTTGCATCCAGAGTTAGTTGTGAGAACAAAATTAATGCAAGTACAATATTTACAGATGCAAAATTGCATCAGCAGAACAGAAGGGTGGGTGAAAGCCCCCTTAAAATCAGGCCTTGTTATGAATTAAATGACATTAAGTACTGTCCCTTGTATTGTTGGTTTATGTATTTATTTCTGAAGGATTACTTCAAGTGAGTGGAAGAACAGTAACAGAAAATCAGTCCTAAGCTTACATCTCACTCTTTAGCAGCTACCCTGCTACGAGAAGTGCATGGTCCAATGAGGAGGGTGCTTAAGACAGAATAAGAGTGCTTTATTAACTTAATCCACATGGACATTCTTATTCCGGAGTAAGAGCATTCACGCCTATTGCCTCATACTAGCAACACCAAATATTTACAGTCCTGTAATATTTTTACATTAGAAATACTGAGATTATTTGAGTGGGTCACATCTGTGGACTGGTAAAATAGTTGGTTTTGTAATGGACGTATCAGTGGTATGAGTGGTATGTTTAATGTGTATGTACATAAACAACCATCCCAAGAGGCCTCCGTGGTAATAGATCAAAACCAGGCTAAGTTACAGTATGGAAAACTATCAGTTAAGGCCCTGATTCTGCAGTCAGATCTACCATCCACACTGAAGGCTCTGTGGCTGTGCCTGGTTGAAAGGTCTGTGCCAATTGAGGATGTTGGCCTACGTCGGTAACTGAGACTCCATAGGTTATGTTTTTACTTTTTACACTCTTAATTGCTCAGCAGCTTTTTAAATATATTCATGCTATGTATGTAAAATGTTCCAATTGTTTTTTACTATAATTATGAAAGCAAGAGCCTATCCAGGTAGGCAATAATAAAAATAAAGACAAAAAGTGATAAAAGAGTGAAATGAAAATGTTAAGTGACAGAGCTATCCAGATTTGCAACTGTTTATGTCAGTTTCTTTCTCCTCTTCTTTTTTTTTCTTTTTTTTTTCTGAACAGGTAATCAGATCCTGTCTCTTGGGACTCTGTCAAAAGATCAGGTTTATCCACTGAAACTCAAGGGCATTTCCATCTGCTATTCTGCACTCAAATCTGCCTTATGTGGAAATTATGTCAGCTTTGGCGTCTTCAAGTTGTATGGGGACAACCACTTTGACAATGTACTCCAGGCCTTTGTCAAAATGCTGCTTTCAGTATCCCACAGTGACTTGCTTGTAAGCAATTATTCATCTTGGGAGTCTTTATGTGAAATATGAAATAATATCACCACAGGCTTCAAATTGTTATAATGAGACAGCAGGATCTAGAACAGCTCAAATGCAGTTTATATTTTTAGTCCAGTTATTTGAGTGTATTTGTAGTCACATCCAGAATATTAGTATTTACATGTATGATAGAATTGTCATAGCAAATTGTAACATTTCCAAAATATTCACAAAAATATTTCTGGGAAAGAGAGAAGCCAGCTCTGGCTTTTTATGTCCGGGCAAACCAATGACTTCATTGGGGTTCCCTGGATGTAATTTAAAGCAGTATTTGGCCCTATACGATCAGTCAGCCTGGGATTAATCTGAATTTATATAACTCTTGTGGTGTGTTTTCTATAAGACAACATTAACATTTTAACCAAACTTCTTTGGAGTGTCTAGTCTCATATCAGTGGAGCTGTCACGTCTCAAAGACAAGAAATCAAGTGCATGATCAGCCTTAGCTTGGATCATGGAACTTTCTTCAGAACATTTTCATTTGGAGCTGTCATTTTCTGCACTAAGGGATGAATCAGATAGAGGTGCTAAAAACTCAGAGTTTTGCCTTAGCCCTTTTGAAAAATTACCCCAGCCAAATACTGGTCTATAGCTTCATGATAGTGGGTGCCCATGCAGCCAAGACTGACAGTCATGCCAGTACTGAAGGTAATGCCCCTAATAACTCACTCTAAAGCCTTGATCCTGCAGATGGATCCAGACAAGCAGATATTTATGCCCACACAGAACCCAATTAAAGTCAGTGGACACAAGGGTCCGTCTATGCTGGTCAAGTTGCAGGATCATTGCACAAGACGGTAATCACTGTGATGCGCTCAGCCAACCTGGGGTTAGTCTCAGAAAGTCTTCTACATACATGAGGAAGCACTAGCCACTGACCTGTCGAACTGGTCCCAGAACACTTGATCTGACTAATGTTTTATACCAGTTTTACTGAGCTGTTAATGGGATTTAGCGTAAAAAGGTTAATATGACTTCATTACCCAGGGATTTTTGTAAACTAAAACTGAGTTTATGTATTTGTATGGCAACCTATAATCATAGATGTCCACCATAGATAGAAAACAATATTTTTTTGGTAGAAAAAAGCTGTTAATTTAATAGAGACACCTCTAACCCGATATAACACGACCGGATATAACATAAATTCGGATATAATGCGGTAAAGCAGTGCTCGGGGGGGGAGGGGCTGTGCACTCCGGTGGATCAAAGCAAGTTCGATATAACACGGTTTCACCTATAATGTGGTAAGAGTTTTTGGCTCCCGAGGACAGCGTTATATCGAGGTAGAGGTGTAATTGGGACTTATTACAGCATCATTCTGTGCATTTTTATAATCCTGTTAATATTTCAGCCAGCTTTGCATTTTTAATGCTATAATTTCTGTTAGCTCATAGTATTTCCTACTTTCTATCAACGTTTGTTTTTCTTTTTCAGCAATATCGAAAACTAAGTCAGTCATATTACCCGCTCTTGGAATGTCTCACCCAGGATCATATGAGTTTCATTACCAGTTTAGAACCTCATGTGCTAATGTATATTCTTACCTCAATATCTGAAGGACTTACTGCACTGGGTAAGTGTTACTTATGATTTAGCTAAAATAGGAATGTGGGGAATACGGAGTCATTAGAGTGAGATTTAAAAAATGAACAACTCAGCACCCAACCACTCTCACTTAAGCTTCTACAATAAGTGGCCCATTAGAACGTTCATTTGCAGTTTAACAAATTATTGTCCAGAGACCAGGGGAGATGGTGGGTGCTGAGCATTTTGATAATCTGACCGCTTCTTTTAGGTGTCTAAATGGGAGCTGAGCTCTTCTCAAAATCTGGCCAGTAGTGTATTGCATTAATATTTTTAAATGATCTTTCTACAAATTAGAAACTTTAAAAATAATAATGATGTGCTTCTAGTTCGGTTATCATTGAAGAAGTTTTACAACAGTGAAATATAAAATGATTTATTTGTCCCATAGTCCTCATAGTAGAGAATGTTGTTATATGACTCATTTTGCCCTTCAGAGATAAAATTTGTTAGCATACGTAACAGTAACCTCCAGCTGTTCACTTTTCATTTATCAGCATGACTGGTAGATGAGTAGAGATGGCTAAGCTAACCTTATCAATAAAAAAGAAAAACTAGGTTTTACATTATAAAGAATATTTATTGGCTGTACTTCACAGAGTAAACAAGCATCATACTTAGAATTATATTAAAAGTAGTCTGGTTGTAATTGGTCTTCATTCATTACCACTTTTTAACAGATTATTGTCCAGATATTTGATTGAAACTGAAATTTGATTTCAATAGCTTAAATTCAGTCGAAATATGAGGGAAGAGTATAGAGCAGGGGTAGGCAACCTATGGCATGCGTCCCGAGGGCAGCACGCGAGCTGATTTTCAGTGGCACTCATACTGGTCCTGGTCACCAGTTCTGGGGGCTCTGCATTTTAATTTAATTTTAAATGAAGCTTCTTAAACATTTTAAAAACTTTATTTACTTTACATACAAAATAGTTTAGTTATATATTATAGACTTCTAGAAAGAGACCGTCTAAAAACATTAAAATGTATTACTGGCACTTGAAACCTTAAATTAGAGTAAATAAATGTAGACTCGGCACACCACTTCTGAAAGGTTGCCGATCCCTGGTATAGAACCTTGAAGAAAGATGCATATGTTGCAGTTACATTTTCTAACCACCCTAGAAAACAGGACCCTAAAATGATAGCCAGGAATGGCTCACTTATTACTTTGTGCTAGGAGTTGTATTTAATAAACAGCCTGTAGGTATGATATTTGTTTATATAGACTTTCTAGTAGCTAGAGTTTATTACCTCTAAGGTCACTCAAGCCCCATAGTAATAAATGAATACACTGGGCATCACAGAGCATTTCAGAACTGCACAAAACAGATTCCATGTTTCTCCTGTTAGAAAAAGCATGCTTAGTGGGGAAATGGACATTGAATAGATAAGGAGCATTACTAAGGAATCCTCCGAACATTTTATTATATACTACCAAAATGCCAAATAAACTATTTGTCGAAAAAAATTAATTCAGCTCTACTTAGACTCCTACCTCACCCCCAACTACTTTGTCTGGGTCATGTACGAACCTTAATGTAACTTTGTGATCCTGAAGCAATCTTTTCCACTAGCGTATTGACAATAATAGTTGCACAGGTGCAGTTTCTTGGCAGGTGAATTAATTTCTGTCCACTTTCAGTTACGTTGGACTGCTATCTACCAGATTTAGTCAAATTCCAGTTATGTTTCCCATTTTTCTCTTGCATTCCCTAGCATTTCTAAAGAACATTCGACTCTACATAAATGTCAAGTAATGAGACATACCCTTTGATTTGAATGAACCTCACTTGCACATTAAAAGGAACTCACTTGTCTTTCCCTGAATTGTCAATCAGAAACAAAGCCTTTTTACAGCACATGTCTGAGTGGTAAAGTGATTATTTAACTACGATATCCTGTTTCTTAATAACATCAACATGTACTGAAAACTGATTTCTTGATGGGGGAAATCGATTCTGTCACATAAGCCATAAAATCAATTCATATATTCAGGTAGTTAACTTTACACAGTAAAATAAGTAATTTTCCTGTTCCTACAATGTGATGTCAACAAAAGCTGATCTTCCCTCAACAAGAGCAATTAATGGCCATGATCCTAAGGGAGTTACGTGTCCAAATCCCATTAAGTGTCATTGGGATTTGGGTTTGAAAAATCCCAGCATATGAAGTAATACATGTTATTTGACAGTGAAGCAAACAGTTATTTCATTTTTGTTCATCTTCCAACATAGCCTTGTGCCCTTTGAAAATGGACAATAGTGATATAAATTGGATCCCTCTCTTAAGCCTGGTCTACATTACGTGTTTAAACCAGTTTAAGGAGCGTAAAACCGATTTAACGCCACACCCGTCCACACTAAGAGGCCCTTTATATCGATATAAAGGGCTCTTTAAACCGGTTTCCTCCCTAACGAGAGGAGTAGCGCTAGTATCGGTATTATCATATCGGATTAGGGTTAGTGTGGCCACAGATCGATGGTATTGGCCTCCGGGTGGTATCCCACAGTGCACCACTGACCGCTCTGGACAGCAATCTGAACTCGGATGCAGTGGCCAGGTAGACAGGAAAAGCCCCGCGAACTTTTGAATATTTCCTGTTTGCCCAGCGTGGAGCTCCGATCAGCACGTGTGGCGATGCAGTTAAAAATCAAAATAAAGAAAGAGCTCCAGCATGGACCATGCGGATGTGATTGCTGTAAGGGCAGGCAAATCTGTTCTATCAGCACTCCGTTACAGAAGACGAAATTCAAAATCATTTTTAAAAAATCTCCAGACAGACGCCATAGCAGGGACTCAGCGCACTGCTGCGTGACAAGCGTAACGGAAAGCCAAAGAATCAAATGGACGCTCATGGACTGGAGGACTCAAGCTATCCCACAGTTCTTGCAGTCTCCGAAAAGCATTTGCATTCTTGGCTGAGCTCCAAATGGTTCTAGGGTCAAACACAATGTCCGCGGTGGGTCAGGGCATAGCTCGGCAATTTACGCACCCACCCACCCACCCCCAGAAGTGAAAGGGAAAACAATCCTCTCTTGACTCTTTTACATGTCACCCTATCTTTACTGAATGCTGCAGATAGACACGATGCTGCAGCACTCAACACCAACATCCTTGCTCCCCCCCCGCCATGGGTGGCTGATGGTGCAATAAGACTGATATCCATTGTCATCATCATTGGCACATGGGGCAGTGCAAAAGGACTGGTAACCATGCCGACTAGCATCCGTGAGGTCGATCAAGGGCGCCTGGCCCTAATTTTTCCTGGTAGATGGTGCAGTATGGCTGGTAACCGTCCTCATCATAGCAACAGGGGGCTGAGCTCCATCAGCCCCCACCCTTCATGTGTAAAGAAAAGATTCAATTGCCCCTGGACTAGCAGCGGGATGCTGGGCTCCTCTCCTCCACACTGCTTAATGTCCTGTCTGGACTATCATAGCAGCTGGAGGCTGCCTTCCACTCATTTCTCACTAACAAGTCACTGTGTCTTATTCCTGCATTCTTTATTACTTCATCACACAAGTGGGGGGACAATGCTACGGTAGCCCAGGAAGACTGGGGGAAGAACGGAATCAACAGGTGGGGTTGTTGCAGGAGCACCCCCTGTGAATAGCATACAGCTCATAATTTCTGCGGGATCTGACACAGAGCAGCTGTGCTCTCTGGTTCTATGATACAGTGATTCTCTAGTACACTTTCCCATATTCTAGGCAGGACTGATTCTATTTTTAGATACCAAAAAGGAGGGATTGACTCAGGGAGTCATTCCCAATTTTGGCTTTTGCGCCCCTGGCTGATCTCAGCCAGGGGCACTTATGACAGCAGCAAATGGTGCAGTGATCATCTTATTACCAATTTATGGTATGGTAGATGGTACAGTATGGCTGGTAACCATCTCTGCTGTCATGCAAAAGCAAAAGCATGCTGCTGTGTAGCGCTGCTGAATCGCCTCTGTGAGCGCTATCTAGTACACATACGGTGACAGTCACAAAAGGGTCAGGCAAAACAGGCTCCATGATTGCCATGCTATGGCATCTGCCAGGGCAATCCAGGGAAAAAAGGCACGAAATGCTTGTCTGCCGTTGCTTTCCCAGAGGAAGGAGTGACTAACGACATTTACACAGAACCACCCGCGACAATGATTTTTGCCCCATCAGGCACTGGGATCTCAACCCGGAAATTCCAAGGGGCGGGGGAGGCTGCGGGAACTATGGGATAGCTACGGAATAGCTACCCACAGTGCAACGCTCCAGAAATCGACGCTAGCCTCGGACCGTGGACGCACACCACCGATTTAATGTGTTTAGTGTGGCCGCGCGCACTCGATTTTATACAATCTGTTTTGCTAAACCGGTTTATGTAAATTCGGAATAATCCCGTAGTGTAGACATACCCTAATTATATCCGTGCTGCAAAAGCATCTTGAAGAATAGCAGCGTCAAGGCTACAAGCAGTCTGATAGGGTACAATGTATTGTAAACCATTAGAACTTATGAATCATCTTCACAAATAATTATAAAAATGAAGTACCTCTCTTTTACTTAAATAAATGTAATCCCAGGAAATGACTTTTTCCCCCCTCCCTAGGAGAAATGTTTGTCTTTATATTTTCACTTCTCTTAGTTCATGGAAGCTCAGCATTTGAGATTTGTACTGTAGCTCTAGCTGTAGAATAAAGAAGCCCCAAATCCTCATTTCTCAGCACTGTTCATTCTGTCCCTGAGTGGACACTCTGCATGCATCATGATTTCACACTTGATAATATACTGTGAAATGATATTTATTCCTTTGGAGGCCCCTGGCTGTAAATCAGCTGTAATGGAAGCCCTCATCTAGGCTTTTATTGCAAGGATAAACACTCCAACAGTTCTCTTCTAAAGTGTTTACCTGGCTTTTTCACAGCTGACTCAGTGGATTGGAACCTTTTAATGTAGCCTGCCTGGCATGTTGTCACTAAGCTCTATGTGAAGCTTTTCTAATTCTCCTATGATTAATAGTGTAATTATGCCATTCATTGAGAAAAAGAAAAATATAACATTTTCTATGCCTTGCTTTCTAATTTAGATGTTAAGTTGCTTAAATCTGTTTACTTTCCTGGTTTACCCACAAAGGCAGATAATGCTGCCATTGTAGTGTACAAAATGGATGGACAGAGAAATGCCACTTAACTCAAGTCTGTCCCATTTACCTTTATCTTAGAAACAAAAAAATCTCTTAAATTATGGCATGCTCAACAATGTTAGCAAGCCATTTAAAAATAATGCTCTTTACATCTGTTGGCACCATTCACCGAATGTTAATGTTAAAGCCAAAAGGCCTCTTCAAGTTGTTTTTTTCAATAATGTCAGCCACCTTAAGGCTGATATAAATAAGTAACTGGTCTGAGTGCTCAGGCAATCACCTTGGCTTTTCCTATTTATCAAGGCCTGCCTCTCAGTTTTCCCATGTGATCCTTTCTCTACCTTTTCCATCTTTCCCTTCTACCTCCAGCCCAGAAATTGTAGCTTTTTCTTAAGCATATCTATGGAGGAAATAAGTTTATCTATCTTGTGTGAGTTTCAATAAGAACTTCAGCCAGCTTCAACACAAGGCTCTGCACACCCAGAAAAATCAGTTTGAGGGGCTTGCGTGACCTTCACCTCTGTGATGCCCTTGCAGTCAGAAGGAAAAATGAGCGCTGAAAAGCATATTTGATATATCGTTATGGGGAAAATATAAGTAGCCCTTAACACTTGTATCAGATCCTTATGAGCCGGTGATAAGATAGACCTGTGCACTGTCCTGCTAAGATCACTTACTGTAGAATGTAAAATATCTACTTGCACAGTATGAGCATGTTCAGGGTCACTGCCATTTTATAAACGGATGTTAATGATTTACTTTGTTTTATTCAATTTAAAACCAAATGGAGTTAAATCACTGGTGTAGAAGTACAACAAAGCCATCCTATGGAATTTGTATTTTCAAATACATTACCGTTATTGATGTTGCTTCAATTCAGCCATCAGTTGTATCTCTCGTTTACATGCAAAACTGTTTTTAGTAGAGAAAACAGTAAGGGCCTGTTCCTGCAGTCTTTACTCAGGCACATCTTCCCAGCAGCCTGCACTAGTTGAATTCAATGACAAAACATCAACTGATTTTAGTGGAGTGGGATTAAGACAATTGGGCTTGCTTGCTTCTGCAAGGTATGAAGCACTCCTGTGAGGTGTTGGAACACCCACAGCTCCCACTGAAAACCCTTGGAAAGGAAGCACAGCACCTCCTGGGAGAGCTTAATGCCTTTCAGGATCATGTCATAGGCAACGTCTACACTACAAGCTAGGGTGTGATTTCCAGCTCGCCTACACGTGCTCACACTGGCTCGATGATGTAATTGTGATAACATGGGTCGTGGAAGTGCCAGCACAGACTAGCTGGGCTGAATATAAACCTGCATGAAATCGGTGGGTACATACTTGTGCTGCCGCTACCTGTGCTGCCACAGCTGTGCTGCTATAGATACTCATGGTAGCCCAATGAGAGGTAATGCACGTATGAGTCCGCAAGCTGGGAATCACACCCCTAGCTCGTTGTGTAGACATAGTCTTGTGAGGTCAGTTGTGACTGTGTTGTCAAATATTTCCAAAGACCTCAGAAGAATGTAACTTTGAAAAATATGTAATACTGGTATTTAGAGAAAGGAAAGTTAAAAACAACATGATACACAGAGGTTAAAGAGTTAAATTGACACAGATCAAAGTATTCCAGAGACTAGAGGGATATATTTAAATGAACACTGCAAGGTTGGCAAGCCTCCAAATTAGCATAGTTCAAAGAACTCAAGATACATTTAATTGGATCCTTCTAATCCCTTTCCCTTCCAAATGAGCATTTTAACAGTTTAATTCCTTCTCCAGCTCCCACGCACCCCTACTCTAGAAGCCCATCTAAGTAAGCACTATGAGCTGTAAGTGACCTAGTCTTGTTCCCACTCAACTCAGCAGGAGCAGGATGGATCCCTAAATGCTGGTGAGCTCATTTGAATGTGATGTTTGCACCTGCAGAGAACATCAGTTGTGACTGAAACCTGCATCCAGCAAATGAGGAAATTAAACAATTCTGTGTTCACAGAGAACTTTGACTAGTGCTAGGATCATGAGGAACCAACAGTTGGTTAAAGTGGGACTCTAATTAGAACCTATTATTAGAATTGGTAGGGAAACTACAGCTGAGACTAGCGATTGAGGGTTTAAACTGCAGCCAGTGTGCTTAGGGCCAGGAAAAATGTCAGCTGTCAGACTAAGAAAAAAATAAGGGTGAGTGCGACCTATTCTGTACCAGTACGGTTAGAAGGAAGAAAAGGAGACTGCACAGATTAAAAAGGGCCAGCATACTGTTCTCACCACACTGATGCATGTAAACAAACAGAATCCACTTTCACAGCAGCAGCCCAGCAGGCAACACCTAGCAACAAAATAACTTACATAAATCAGACATACATACATAGTTACTTTCAAATAGGTTTAAGCTTTTAATCTCCCAATGTGTTACCTTAGTTATAGATAGAATAAGTAAAGATATGAGGTTGCTGTTGCTCCTGCTTCCAACATATCCTGCTTTGCTGTCATGCCTTTACATTCCAGGGAAAACAATGGAACATTAGTCAGTTACCATCATTTCTATGATATTATCTTCTTTATTTTTTTAAAAAAGGTAATTGAACCATCACGCCTTAAAATAGGTAACCAATTGATATTTTGCTGTAACTCTTCTCCTTTCTGCTGTTTGTGATCCTCACTCATTGTTTGGCATCTAATGTACAGGTTGTAACCTCTGAGGGACAGGGAAGCGCCACTTAGGTGTGTCCTGTAAAATATCTGGCACACGTTTGTATACTAGAAAATAATACATAATATTTGGGGCGGATGCTACTAGTACATTTGTGAATACAAACCTTCACTTGTACGCATCTGAGATGCTCAGCAGCAGTCAAGAGGTTGAAAAGGTTACTTTAAATATTCACAGTGTCTCTTTAAACTGAATTTTTAAACTTTGTCACAAGGCTATAAACAAACAGTCTTAGTTTCCAAAAATCTGAAGTCTGCTGAATATATAATTTCATATCAGTAAAAGTAAGGTCCTGATTCTGCAATTTACAATGTGCGGATAAATCACTGTGCTCACACACAACCTCCATGAAGGTTATAGGACTTTTCATCAACCCAGCAGTTCACTGTCCGTTGTGAATTGCAGGATTGGGGCCATAATCTGCTTAATACCAAGAAATCTTAAAAGCAAAAGAACAAGTAGTAAAATTAAGTATCATTTAACCTGATACCTAAAATAAACTTCCAGGCTTGCCTTGTGTGTATTATTTTCTTCACTCCTGCAAGTTATTCGTAATAATTGTTTTGTTTTATTACAAAAGCGATTACAAAACTATTTCTTTCATTGCTTATGCAGATACAATTGTCTCCTCCAGCTGTTGTGCTAGTTTAGACTACGTTGTTACCTACCTCTTCAAGCACATAGCAAAGGAAGGCAAAAAACCAGTAAGATGTAGAGAAATATCACAGGATGGACAAAGATTACTGCACTTCATGCAACAGAACCCTGAAGTACTACAGCAGGTAAACTTAGGCACTGCTCAACTTTCCTATGAGGTATTATTAAATTTGTGAACAAAGCTTTTCCCTATTTATTTTTATCATCTTGAAGTAATTTAGATTATGATAACTCCAATTATTTACTAACAGGCTTGGGCTCTCTAAATTGATATATTTGCACCCCAATTAATTTCAGAATTGTTTTCACGCCAATATTATTGCAGTATTGTGAAGATATTTTTTGTCATGCTGATGACCTGACTATTGTACTCACCTTTTAGGATAACTTCTTTTACAGTGTTTCACTTTAGCTCATAGGCTGATGAAATGCAATATTCATCATTATACTCATTTTATAAATAATCCCCCACTGTTATTTTTTTAAAAAAGGGAGGGAGTATCTCTAAAATATTTGAGGTAGAGCAAGAACATTGTAGTATTTTAAATCAGCACATTTTTCTAGTTAGATGTGTTTGATATTGTGCTACAATATTTTATTTGTGTGGTAAGTAACATTTTATTTGGGGTTTTTGTGTCAAAGTCAAATATAAGAGTAATCAAATATCACACTTTAGGGAAGAAACTGACTACTGCAGTAGTCAGGAAGGACTTTTTCTCCCAGTAGTGTACATTATGGTCCAGAAATATTAAGGTTATGTGGTGGTTAGGCAGGTGCAGGGTATCGGACTAATTAGTTTAATCTTAAAATTTCATATGGCTTTTTTTAGTACCTAGAACTACTACACTGCAAGGATCCATGGGGTCCCAAAACACCCAATACAGTTTCACTGACACAGTTTCACAACAACAGAATTGTTGGGGCTTTTAAAGAAAACAGAGGATGTCCACAAAACACCACGTTACAATGACCTTTGTCTTCGTTCTTAGGTAGCAAATATGTTGGTTGCCATTTAAAAAAAATTGTCATGTGATAACTGGGGTAACTGTGTGGCAATTGTTATTTACTATTCTAATTTAGAGGATGAGCTTGGCAAATGCTGGCTTTTTTTTAAGCATGCCCACTATACCTGGCACGTAACATATTGTGAGTATATTTGAGACATTTATCACTGGCACTGTTGAGATATGACATGATGCCATTGTCATGTCTCACAGTACTCTTACCCTGGCAAGTTCTATGGAATCTGGCAATGGATTCCATATTTGCATATGTCGTAGTGGGCAGTACTGTAACATGAGCACAGTGATGGGAGTGTAAAGGACAGAATGACAGCCTTGACTTTAAATTTCCACACATTTGTTGCTTTTGTTACAACCTTAATGTAATATTTTGTGTGTTATTAATAATACTCGGTAATCTTTCAATTTATAGCATAAGACTAAGCAGTGATCAATCTTTATTAACTTCATAATCTGTGGAATACATTATATTTATTTTGAATGCAGGCTTTCAGATACTCTTTTAAATATTAATGACTGGTCTCCAGTAGTCAGCATAAATATGATTTGCATTAGCACTAGTCATATCATATTGAGTGCCTCTGATGTCAACTATTCAGTGTACTAATATCTGACATCATCTCCCGAGGTCACTGACAACTTTGACCTTTATTCTCATGCATGGTTTCTGTAGTCTCAGAAGCTCTTTTGAATTGATTTGAAATTTTGACTCTTCCCTTTATGAGGCAGTAAAATTGATAATTATTCAGATGGGAACTGAGTGCTGAGTGAAAAATCAATTCCACCCGCTCTCTGCAGCGTATAAAATTACTTCTGAGTCTGCTGGACTGAACGGATGGCCAAGGTAAAAGCAGCAGGCAGGAATAGTAGAGAGGATTAGCTGGCCGGAGCTAATAGCCTAAAGGGATGGCTTTTGAGATGAGGGAGTGGGCCGGTTGGGGGTTATTATTAGCAGTGATGGGACTCATTGATCATATGTTTACATCAGGTTTCCATTGGGTTATAAATCAGCCCTGAATAGAAACGGAACTCAAGGCCTTGCATCTTACCAGAGGGACAAGATATTAGATTATTCTCATTTTCACACTCAGATGAAAAGTGAGCCATTGATTATTCATCGGCTGGCCATTAAACACTGGTTTTATAGATGATTTGACTATCATGGAGGCTAATGAACAAGGTTGCTGCTTCATAACTAGAGGTCTCAGTTTTCAAGACATCTGTGTCGGTTAAGTAATGCATAACCCTATTAAAAGGAATGGGTTACAAATTGCTTAACAGTGCTGAAAAACTAGACCCTAATGACTAATTGTGCTTTGAGTTTAGAGAGGTTTGTCAGCTCTTTAAACTAAACTGATGCAATGATACTGTAATTATTTACTAGTTAGATCATTTTTTCAGGTTGAATCTCTGGAATCATAATTAGATATTTAAAAGTTTCTAGTGGATCATGAAGCGTATCTCATCTAAAGTTGTTTAACAAGCTATGAAACTAGAATATCTTGATCAAATGATTTTCTTTTTGTATCAGACAAATTTAAATGTACCTCAGTTTTCTCATCCATAAAATGGGATTGATGATATTTCCCTACAAATCACTTTAAGGTCCTCTGAGGAAAGATGCAATACAAGTTCAAAGGGTTATTATTGGTGATGATATAACAGGCTTCACAAGGAAAATAATAGAGGTGTTATGGCAGCGAGGCACATATTAATACTATCTCTATGCACATACAGCCTCTTATTTTGTGTCCTGATATTTTTCTCTCAGTAAGAAAGAGGATTATCAAAGCAGGATGCAGCCTAATCTCATTTTTAAAAAGTTAACTTCATCATTGTGTGACTTATGTCATTGACAGCCTGTTAGAAGAGTTTGTGACAGGTGTTATCAGTGACATTACATACATTGCCTTGTGCTTAGCATAGAACAGAAAATATGCCTCTATTAAATAAAATTCCACAAGTGACATAATCACAGTAAAAGCTTGAAAAAAAGAGTGCATATGAGATTGAATGTTTAGTAATGGATAGCAGGGGGCACCAATCTGCTAGTGCCTCAAGGGTAAAAAAAAATGTGCAGATTATTTAGGATTAACAGAAATATTAAAATATTTGCATTAACTGCAATCTGTTGATAGGTATTCATTTAGTTATGCCTTAGAGTGGAAAATCCCAGGGGGATAGGCAGTTGAGTTAGTGTGCTTGGAGGGAGAGCAGTGGGGTTTTAAGAGTTGTGTCTGTTTAGTGTAGCTGGTCCTGTCTGCTAGATTAATAGAATAAAATAAAATTGTGTAGAATGAACATCCTTATTGGAGTTGCCGTTAGCAGCATAATTGCAAGAGCTGCGGAAACAACACCTTCCACATACCCAGAATGAGCCCATTCTAAGAGGCAGTATTACTGATGTGATTTTAATTTTACATTCTTAGCTAATGTCACTCTAAAGAGTTCCAGTCTTATGTAATGGTAACACAGCTTCTTTGAAACAAATAGCTTCATGTTTTTATGTGCTATGCAGCTCTTTGGTTCAAGCCAAGGCTAAAAAAGCCAACATGTCTTTCTATATTTTTTAAACCAATTGCATTTAACTACAGATTTTGAATAGCTGACATGAACTATAGGGATCATGCTTCAGCAGAGACATAAATGGAAACCACATTCATTCTTTTCTGCAGTCAGTCAGTCAGTCAATTAAAATTACTTTTCTATAGTGCTTTTCATGCCATGTATCCCAAAGTGAATTACAACAAAAAGGAAATCAGCTGCCTTTTTGTTGTTGTTTCCTGTGCTTAGATTGAAGTGGTATTGTTAAGCATTTTGACATACTGTATGGTACATTTTTCATACTTAAAATTCTGATTCCATTTCATTGTAGTAAGCAGCAGGAGAAGCAACAGCATACTTAATATATGCTCTGAATTTACATGAGGATTTAGAGTAGACCTGTCTCACTTGGGAACACTCTAAAATATGTCATTAATAAAATGTGTTAATGTTTCTGTCTGATGTTTTTCATAATTAGCACACACAAAAAAGACCACACATATTTGTGTTTAGGCAAACGACATCTGTCTCGCATCCTTTTGTGCTTAGCTGTGCAGTCAGACAGCTGAAATTGCACAATCCAAAGTCATTTTTGGGGTAACAGTGTTGTCATGAATCCAAGTTGACCACTTTACTACTGGTTCACTGTAGGAGAGAAGGCTGGGCAGGAAGGGGGGAAATTCTTACTGAAAAGCGAGTGTGAAGAAATTGAAAAAGCCAGGGGAGTCACTGGCAAAGCAAACGATTGGTTGCTTGTGAAGTCCCTCTTTAATGAACATCTTCCCATACTTAAAAAGAGAAAGATGTCTTTTATCTTATGGCTTCACCTCATTTTGTTGCATATAATTAGCCATGACATTGTGTTGGAGAAGTCTCATTGTTCATGTATCCAGTTTAGACAGGGCCGGCGCAACCACTAGGCAAACTAGGGCGACCGCCTAGGGTGCCTAGTGGTTGAGGGCACCTAAAAGCCTGCTCAGGCGAGGAGGTGGAGTGGAGGTGAGCTGGGGCGGGGGGGGTGGGGAGGGCCGCCCGCAGTAACGGGGTGGGGGGGCGCACAGGAGAACCGCTCCCCACCCCAGATCACCTCCACTCTGCCTCCTCCGCTGAGCACACAGCCCCTGCTCTAATTCTCCTCCAATTGGCACCGCAAGCCTGGGAGGGGAGGAGGATTAGAGCAGCGCTGGCATGCTCAGCGGAGGTTAGCTGCCACGGCGGGCAGTGTTAGCTGCCGCGGGGGGGCGGTGTTAGCTGCCGTGGAGGGGGCGGGGTTAGCGTCCATGGAGAGGGGCTACCTGGGCGGGGTTAGCTGCCGCAGAGTGTGGGGGGCTCCCTAGGCAGGGTTAGCTGCCGCAGAGTGGGTGGGGCACCCCGGGCAGGGTTAGCTGCCGTGGAGGGGGGCTCCCCGGGCGGGGTTAGCTGCAGGGGGGTAGCTGCTGCAGGGGGGGCTCCCCAGGTGGGGGTGGGTGGGGTTAGCTGCCACGGAAGGGGCTCCTCTGTTGGGAGGGGCAGGTGGGTGTGGTTAGCTGTCGCGGGGGGGACTCCTCTGATGGGAGGGGCAGGTGGGCGTGGTTAGCTGCCACGGAGTGGGGGGTGCAAGGTGGAAGTTTCGCCTAGGGCACAAAACTTCCTTCCACCAGCCCTGAGTTTAGAAGCATAGAAGGGATATCTTGAGTGTAGATTTCTGATTCCAAACTGGCCATGAAATATTTCACAACAAATCTTCCCTTATAAAATTCTCAGTGAGTGGTTGTGCACCATGAATTCAGGTGATTCAGTCATTGACTATAATTCACTAAATATATGTGTTGCCATAATCACGGAGGGACCAATCCTTTTTCTTTAGCCTAGAGAAGAAGTGTGGCCTTGTGATTAAAGGGGACACCACTTCCCTTTCTGTTTTCTTTGGTCTGTCACATAGCAACATTATTTTTAAATAAGTAGATGGGAGCCTAAAAGCACAAATATGAGCTAGGGACTCAAGACCAGGTATAGTGCCATAAACGACAACTTAACATTCATGTTTTGAGGTGTTGGTGTCTTTTGCTCAACCTCTTAGCTTATCAGTGGAAGAGCTGTTCTTTGGTTTATAAACTAGAAATATTTGTATTTTAAATTATGCCCGTCCTGTAAAATTGTTCTGAAGGTAGCATGCTAGTCCCATCTGAGAATGTTCAGGCATCATCTGCATTTGACCTTTGCGATTGTCTACTTTTATAGCCACTTTCCCCCAAAGATCTTAAAGACATTTACAAACACTAATGAATTAATTCTCACAACCCTGTAAGGTGAGTAAAGAATATATCAGAGTCACTTTCCCCACCACAGAAATATGGCCGTCTCTAAAGTAGGATGTGGTAATTGTTCAACAGAGCTGGATTTCAGGCACGTTTTAATGCTCATCTGTTTTCTTGGGCTTTTCTTTGAAGGGTGTTTTGAGGTATTTGGGGCAGTTGATGGGCAGGGCTGGTTCTAGGTTTTTTGCAGCCCCAAGCAAAAAAAGAAGAAAAAACTCCAAGAGCACAACTGCCGAAGGGGGAAAAAAAAAAAAGGAATGCTACCCCCGGAATTGTGCCGCCCCAAGCACGTGCTTTGTTTGCTTGTGCCTAGAGCCAGTCCTGTTGATGGAGGAGGACTACTGTTGTATGATGGGTAGATTATATGGGTCATGGTGTTTAATTTTATATGTTTTAATGTTGCACAGGTGCTCAGAGCTTTGATTAGGTAACTAAAAAAAATCTAAATAACATAAACAGTAAAGCTACATTGAGCAACAGCTTAGGACAGGAAAGTAAAGAATGCAATATCTAGTTGTAACTAAAGGCAGATCTGGATATTATTAAAATCAAAAGTGCCTTCCAAATTGCCATTTTCCTTCTTTTAATACATTTAATTATGTGGTATTTGTTTTTCCCGTAGACTTCAATAAAGTATATAGCCAGTGTGGAGCCACTCACACTAAACAAAATAAAAACATTGAGGAGATTTATAACACATACTCTTTGGACCATGCAGAAAAATCCCTGGGGAGACTCCAGCGTATGCATATGTAATTAAAAGGAAATAGAATAATACTCAGAGGGTTCAGTTCTGAAAAGTGCTGAGCACTTTCGCACCCCAATCCAGTCAAGTATTTAAGCATGTGCTTAATGTTAAGTGCCTGAATAGTCCCACTGTAGTGAAACTGTTTCTGTGTTTAAAGTTAAGCATATGCTTAAATGCTTTGCTGGAATAAGGCTGGCAGAATTGAGCCCTAAATGACTTGATACAACAATGAGAGATTTTCACAAGGACATCTGTTTTCAGCCTCTTAGCACAGCTTAAAACTGTGATCCAATAGTATCATAACTTGCTTTATTAATTGAAAGGGATGGAAATATACCAGATGTAGCCCAAGCCAGCAGAGACTTGGGTGGCTAAGCAACAGAAAAGACACCATATTGAGCGAGCCAAAATTCAGTCTCAAAGTCATTTATTTTAACCAGTGACAATACATTTAGACTCTAGTGTTTCAGCTTTGATTGATGGTTTAATATCATATATAATTTTTTTAATGAAGGAAAACCATTTAAATATGTTAACATGTACACTAGTAGTCTTCCATGTACATAACTGCATTTAATCATTATTCGGATTGTTTTTGTGCTTGTGTAATTTGTATCAGTAAGATAACTATGTCAGAGCCATCTCATCTTAATGAAAAATATGGTTTTGTTTGCTTTATACCTAGCTCTAACTGCATATATGTAGATGCATCAGTAACTTCAATATAAAATGTAATGCTAACCATCCAGTTATCACTACACTGGAGTGCTGTTAATTATGAAATTAGAAAAATACACAGGAGCCTAGTCCTCTTTCTGGTGCTGTTTTGTTTAGTGCTATGCCTTGATTCAATATTAGATATGAATTAAAGCATTTGATTTTAAGAATTTTAACACTAAACTACATAATTAAGTTTTATTATCTATGTACCCGAAGATTGCACGCTCTTATTAAAGGTGCTAAATCAAAATGAGAATATCTTCCTAATCATTCAGATCGAGACAAAGTTAACACAGGCAGGTCTTGGGCTGGATGGAAGTTTAGTTCCATGAAGTAACAAGTATTGTACAGAATGCATGTATGGAAACAAAAAGCCATAATTTGGCTTGCAGGATAAACTGCTAGAGGTGTCAGTGTAGGATGTGTACCCTAAGGCTAGGCAGCTGGTGTATGTATGCTTTTGTTTATCAGTTACTGGTTTATGTAGCCTTTAGGCCAGCACATGAAACAATCACTCCTGCAGGGTCAGCTGCTGGTCAGAAGCAAAGTAAGAAAAGACTTTGCGTTAAAACACGTCAGCCATAATTTTAGTGCAGCTGGCACCTGCTACTGGTGCACAGCAGGAGGGTTAAAGGTCAAAGAGGCAGTTGTTCTAAACTCAGTGATGGCTTAAAGGGACTTGTAGATTAATCTGCTTTATTAACTTCTGTATATTAGATAACTATTGCAATGAATGACAGTCCGTCCTTCTGAATAAGTCCCATCACCTCTTTCGCTTTTAAATTGGCTTTTGAGTAGTGAATATTAAATAGAATGCATTTCAGGATAATTAAATGAAATCATTAGGATGATGTTTTACCATCATATCTATACATTTATTGTGTATTTATCATGTATTACTTACCATTCATTGCTTTTGCGTGAAAAAATAAGCCAACATTTTTCAGTTACAGAATAAAAAAACAGGCTGTATTTCTCAATAAGCTTGTCTTTGTATGCTATATAAATATTTTCAAAATAGCAAATACATACACAGAAAAGTGTAACAAATATGTATTCTTTGTTTTTGCAATGCATTGTAATACTTGAACACTTTAAAAATGTTTAACTTTTGCCATACTTCATTCATTTGTTACATAACGCAAAGACTTCAGAAGAACATTTCAGTGCTAGTTTGAAAAAAAATGATCATTGCCATTTAGCAGGTTTGAACCAATGTTGCGAATAGTGCCACCCATTTTGTCAGGGCAGTGTGGTTTTCCAAAATCCAATTAGCAGTGGTATTTTCTGTCTAGAAATAATACAGTATTATACCAAAATGGGTAAGGAACAGTGACTCTCCCTTTTGTGTTTTTTACCACTTAACTGATGATCTGCCACTGACAGATATTTTTGCCAAGTGAATGCTGGGGTAGATTCTCTATGAACAAAAATCAACTTACTCCAACAAATCAAGTTGAAATTTCTGGGTAAACACTTGCATAGAAGGTTGCTTAGTTGCTATTGGACACCACTGGATTGTCCTGCTCAGTGCAAGGTGCATAGTGAATAGGACTAGGCTCATGTAGAGATGCAGTAGTCAGTGTGGCAAGGACTGTTACAGAGCCCTTCTCTGTTCAGTACATAATCTGGAAAACCTTTTGCACCAGGTAAGAAAAGGTTGTAGTGTTGTGGAAAACTTTCTGCACCAAGCACACAGTTTTCAAAAGTCCATGTACACTGAATAAGTTCAGTATTGTGTGGAACCATGATCCGTTCACTGCACTACGAAGGAGACTTAAGGAGCTCTGCCTCCTAATCAAACCTTCACAACTGTGTATTAGCTGAGGCCCCTCTCCTTCGTATACAGGGCACAGCTAAATAGGAGAAACACAGGTCTCCCGTGCAAGAGAACAAGTAAAAGGCGCCTTGATATTGGATACCTTCTCCTTTCAAGGGGGAAGATAAGTCCATTATGTGACTATTAATACCTTTAGTGGCAAATAAGAACGTAAGGGCTGCCATACTGGGTTAAACATGGGACTGTTCAGCTTGGAAAAGAGATGACTACGCAGAGGAGTAAAGGAGGGTATATTAGAGGGCTATAAAATCGTGAATGGTGTGGAGAAAGTGAATAACGAAGTGATATTTACCCCTTCGCATAACACAAGAACCAGGGGTCACCCAATGAAATGAATATGCAGCAGGTTCAAAACAAACGAAAGGAAGTACTTCCGTACCATTGGACATCATTGTTTCCCTTCTCAACCTCTTACAGTTCCACTCTGTACTTTTTTGAGATAGGGCAACCAGAACTGGACACAGCATTCAAGGTGTGGATGCTCCATGAATTTATGTAGTGTCATTATGATATTTTCTATCTTATTTTCCATCCCTTTCCTAATAGTTTCTTAATATACTGTTACCCTTGTTGTCTAATAGCTAATTTAGAACCCATCATTATATATGGATAGTTGGGATTGCTTTTTCCAATGGGCATTACTGTGCACTTATCAGTGTTGAATTTCATTTGCCATTTTGTAGCCCTGTCACCCAGTTTTATGAGATCCCTTTCACAATGTCTTAACCAAACTTCTAAGAGACAAATATTAATAGATAACAGATGCCCGTAGTGATCAAGGTAGATTTGGTTTCCAGTGACAAAAGACATGGACCCGAGAATCCCACTAGGATTATAGTTTGGACATTGGCAATTTCGTTGACTGTGATCATGAAATGACAGATTTAATTTATTCTAAGGATAGGAAGGAATGAGAGGAACCAGAATAAGGATAATGGAAATCAAAAAAGACGACTTTAACAAGCTGAGAGAACTGGTGCATAAGGTCCCATGGGAAGAAAATCTAAGGGAAAAAGGAGTTCAAGAGATCTGGCAGTTCCTCCAGGAGACAATATTAAAGGCACAACTGCAAACTATTCTGATGCAATGGAAAGATAGGAAGAATAGTAAGAGGCCAATATGGCTCCATCAGGAGCTCTTTAATGGCTTGCTGAAAAGGACCTGAGGGTTATAGTGGACCATAAACTGAATATGAGTCATCAATATGATGCAGCTGCAAAAAAGGCTACCATGATTCTGGGATGTATTAACAGGAGTGTTGTATGTAAGACACAGGAGGTAATTGTCTCACTCTGCTGGGCACTGGTGAGGCCCCAGCTGGAATACTATGTCCTGGTGTTCTGGGCACCACACTTTAGGAAAGATGGACAAATTGGAAAAAAATCCAGAGGAGAACAACAAAAATGATTAAAAGTTTAGAAAACCTGACCTATGAGGAAAAGTTTAAAAAAAAAATAGACATGTTTTGTCTTGAGAAAAGAGGTCTGAGGCACGGGGACCTGATAACAGTTTTCCAATATGTAACAGGCTTTTATAAAGAGGAAGGTGATCGGTTGTTCTCCTGGTCCATTGAAGGTAGGACGAAAAGTAATGGACTTAATCTGCAACACGGAGATTTAGGTTAGACGTTATGAAAAACTTTCTAACTATAAGGGTGGTTAAGCTCTGGAACAGGCTTCAAAGGGAGGTTGTGGAGTCCCCATCATGGGACACATTTAAAAACAAGTTGGTCAAACACCTGTCAGGGATAGCCTCCGTTTACTTGGTCCTGCCACAGCATGGGGGGGCTGGACTTGATGACTTCTCAATGTCCCTTCCAGTCCTGCATTTCCATGACTCTATGGTCCACTAAAACTAATGTATTTTTCTTTACCTAACCCTATCACCCCTCTCCTTCTTGCTGCATAGCTTCTAAGAGATTATACTAACTAAATACATTTAAATTAGATTAAATTTTCAATAGGAGGCTCTCAGATCCTTCTAACAGCTCACAAAAAGCTCACTAGAAAAATGCGTAACTTTGAAGGGAAGATATGCATACAGGCGAGACACACTGTAGTTCACTGGATAATTTCATAAGAGAGTATTTCCCATGAAGAAAGTCTAAATTTGGCTTGGATACACTACAGCTAAGTGGTTCAGCTCTTCCCACCACCCTTCTGGTTTGGCGATGCCTCGGTATCAATTTGTTAATAATCATGTTACTTTCTTCGTTAGTACTTTTATTACGATCTCATTTTAGAGAGATGTTTGATTGTGTTTCACTTTTAACAAATACACTATTTTTTAAAAGTGATATGCTTAAACCATTAACTTTGTTTTTTATTAGATAGCTTCATTTAAGAAACATTTCTCTTAAAGCCTCATATATTATTTTTCCACCAATTACTTCTTGGAAAAAAATGGATTTTTAGATTCTGCCTTTAAAAATTTTGGGCTCAATTTTCCCTTGGGTCTGAACTCCTCAAGGTGAAGGCAAGGTCAGTTACAGCTCTCTGATTCTGCAGTGGCTTGACCCTGTTGTGTGTTTAAAGCAGCCTAAGAACTGCTCTAACTTACGCCACTGGAATGTGGTCTCTATGGGATTTTTACTCCAGTGAAGTATTAATCAAGCTTAGCACTCCTTCACAATGCTCCTCTCTTCCCTGACACAAATGCCCTGTGCTGGTGGGCAGCACAGCCTATATAGGAGTCAGCTCTGCCCTAAAAGGATTCTCTGCTGGTGAGTTACAAGCAGAATCCAGTCCCTTTGCATCACCACCAAAGCAGTACAAACAGAGCCGGAACCACAGAATCTGGTCCTTATGTTAGCTTAGTTTACTGCTGAACTCCCACAGAGTGCCCCTTAAAATTAATCAGTTAATTAGAGTTAGTGTAGTCTCCCATCAAAATCTTTTTAGCATGACAAGTAAAATAATCTTCCATAGATACTTAAAGGATTTAAGTCCATCGGAAAAAATTCAGAAGGAAGCTTGCGAGAGACGCTAGCTCTTGAAATGTTGAGTGTCAAACTGCAGGGGTAATGTGTTTAGGAGGAAATATAATATTCAGTTCACTTTGTTTTGATGACTGCATGAAATAGCCTTGTGCTATTATCCTTTGTTGTTGTTGTGAAAAGTGATATTCACTAAGAAATGTTGTGGTGACTATAAAAGATAACGTAGTAGCTTACTTATTACCATCTTTATCGCCTATCTGTCTTCTATGTTTATTTAGAATAGCTTCTGTTACAGTGCAGTTCATCACTGATTTACTTTACCAAACGTGTTCTTAATTATTTCTTTAAAATAGTTGCAAATGACAAATACATTCTATAGAAATTAAGATCAATGTGTGAACAATTTGAAAATAGAAGGGCTAAATGTATTGGATAATTTATTGGTATTAATAATTTGATCAGCTTTCCCTAAATAACATGCTGTTGCGCTACTCTGATGCAGATGGTAATCAAGTAGGATTACCATAGTTTGCTTAGACCACTGTCTCTCGTGCTGACCGATAATGTCTTGTTTTCTTATACTCTCTGTATCTGTAGCCATCTGGTGTCTGTTCTCTTATCCTTAGATTGTAAATTCTTTGGAGCAGAGACTGTCTTTTTGTTCTGTGTTTGTACAGTGCCTAGCACATCGAGGACTTGATCCATGACTGGGTTGTCTAGGTGCTATGATAATACAGATAATAAATAATAATAATTTTGGAAGAGAGTGTTGTTGAATGGTTGGAGAGGGAACTGGGAGTCAGGACTGGTGGGCTGTATATACTGCTTTGCCCCAAACTCACTGAGATACCTTGGGCTTGTCATTTAGGGTATGTCTACATTGCTGCTGGGAGCATGCCTTCCATCCCAGGTAGACAGATGCACCATCTCTGTTGGAGGTAGCAGGCTGAAAACAGCAGTGTGGATCTTGTGGCAGAGGCTAGCTGCCTGAGTAAAAGCCCACCTGGGCCCCTGGGTCCATACGCAGGTGGCTAGCCCCAGCTGCCCCCTGTGCAGCAATATCCACACTGCTCTTTTTAGCCTGCTAGCTTGAGTAGAACTAGTGCAGGTCTGTCTACCTGGGTGGGGAGGCACTATCCCAGCTATAGTGAGGACATACCCTTAGTGCTGCTTTCACCCCCGAGCCTCCCCTCCACATCTTGCTTTTCAACTCTTCTATAGATTAACCCAAAACTGTTCTTAAATTAATTATTCCAGTTTATTTTCAATGATAATGTCAGAAATAAACTTTGTCTGACCTCACCCTGTCTCCCTGCTTGAAGGCAACTTTGGGAGGCTGTTCTGCAATGTTGGGGCAGAAGACCAGAGAACAAACAGACCTAGGCAGAGATCCTGCCGTAATGAGAAGAATTCTCCTACCTGCCTTCATGCGCCAAATCTCAACAGCTTGTGGGCAGGGGACAACTTGCAACAGTCTTAGCAGCTTAGAGGAGGGGGGTAGCAGTTCCCAAAACACTGGACATAATGGGGAGACAGCTTATGTCCAAGCATCTTAAGGGGGGATGGACAGTGCAAGTCCCAGCAACAGTTGTAGGGTGGGAGGGAAGATGCTGACAAGTGATGAGCTTACTTACAGAGAAACAGACTCCTGCTGAGGGCATTGGTCTAGGAAGTGTGTGAAACTACAGTCCTCTGCTACTGAGAGGATCAGATTGTCTGTAACCTTTCATTTGTCCAGAGACGCTTGTACTTGAAACAATTGTATTCCCATCATCACTCAGATAAGAATGGTTATCCAGAAAGGGTAGGTGCTCCTGTCCTACTGGTGCAAAAGGAGTGCAAAGAATCACCCGTATGAGACAAAGGCCTGGCTTCGCTGAAAGACAGAGAGAGAAAGAGTTCTTCTTCGAGTGCTTGTTCCTGTCGATTCCATTCTAGGTGTGTGCATGCCCATGTGCACAGTCATTGGAGATTTTTGCCTTCGCGGTATCCATAGGGTCGGCTGTAGCGCCCCTTGAGTGCCGCACTCATGCGTTGATATATTAAGTGCCGCTGACCCTACGCCATCTCAGTTCTTTCTTACCGCCCATGACAGTTGGTCTGAGCTCTTTGTCTTGCATGGCAAGAGTGTTAGCAGTTCTTACAGTCCATCATTCTGTCTCCTTTGTTTTTAGTTGATAGGTACTTAGACCATTAAGTTAAGTGTTAGAGTAGTAGTTTAGGAGTTAAGAGTCCCGGCTGGGAATTTGCCTCGCAGCGGGGCATACCCTGTTCCCCAGGCTTTAAGCCATGCTCATTGTTCAGCCAGCCGATGCGCATTAGTGACCCCCACAATAGCTGTTCAAAGTGTTTGGGGGAGTCCCACAGAAAGAACAAGAGCAGGATCTGCAAAACCTTTCACCCTAGAACTGAAAAGGAGTGGGATATCCACCTGAGGGCCCTCTTCATGGAGGCTGCGCTTCATCCTACCTCGGAGCCCTTTTGATCGTATTCCTCGCCTGGCACTTCGGCATCGGTGCACAGTGCATCGCCAGCACCTGAATCCACCAGGCACCGTTCCCCCTCTGCAGTACCTAAGAAGTGGTCGAAGTTGATGGACCCGCCGGCACCGCAGAGAAAGGGGGCAGGCCACGTGCCCGCCCCAGAGCAGCTCAGCGGTACCGCTGCAGTTGGATCCCCTAGTCCAGCCAGGGACCCACCTCCAACTCCTGGGAGCAGTAGCGGGTCCTGAACCCTAGTAGGGTCATCTGTGCCCAAAGCGGACCCGGCAGCCAAAGAGCAAGTAGGCCAGCCAGCATCGCAGACGCCAAGCCAGATGATGGGCCCAGTTAAGGCCCCAGCATCTATGGGCAAGCTGGTTATGGGACAGCCCTCTAAAGCAGCAGCGCATCCCCAGTCCCCGGACTGGAGTGGTTGGTCCCCATCAAAGCGGCCTTGGACCCTGGCACCACACTCTCAGTCCCTGGTTAGAAGACACAGGTCCCTGATACCAGGGTCTCCACCTACAAGGCACAGGACACCTGAGTCACGGCACCGATTCCCGTACCCACGGTATCGTCGGGCCTCCCACCAGAGTTCACCACGGCACAGATCACCATCACTTAGGCAATCTCCCAGGCGTTGATCCCCCAGGTGCTAGCTTGTTCTTGGTTGCTGCACCAGTCTCCAGCTCCCCAGTACTGCTCTTTGGGCAGGCACCAGTCCTTGCCCTCTTCTTGCGGTTCCCAACAAGGGTCAGTCAGCAGACTCAGGCATCTACAGCTCCACCCTCGTCACTGGGAGGGCAATGGTTCGAGCCTGAAAGAGAGTTCAGCCCCTGACCTATAAAAGGCAAATCACCACTAGCCCATGAAACTGGTTCAGCTCGGGCAGTGGCCCGCTCAATGGCAGTACTGGAACCTGTGGGGTGAACCTGTTATGCCAGTCCCGTTCTCCCACTGTTCCTCCCAGACCGCATCAGACAAGCTTCCCCCGACACAGCCAGCACTGCAGTCGGAGCATGGTGCCAAATCCGACATGGGGAGCAGCACAGCAGGTCCTGACACCCAAGGAGCCATCTCTAGATGAGCAAGGGGACACCACGCCTCCCCCTGCAGTGCAATCATCTTTGTTGTCTCTGGACAAAGCAGTGGTGGGCCCCTCGCAAACGAGCAGCCCCCCAATGACTTCAAGAGGAGTACCAAGCCCTGCTCAAAAGGGTGGCTTCCAACCTGAACTTGGAGGTCAAGGAGCTAGCAGAGGAGTCTGACGACCTCTTTCATGTCATACCCTCCTCCTCCCCAACCTGGGTCGCATTGCCCGTCCACCCAGGGTCCTTAAAATTGCCAAATCTGTGTGGCAGACCCCCTCTTCCATTCTGCCTACCTCCCAGAAGGCAGAAAAGAAGTACTGTGTCCCGGCAAAGGGATTTCAGTACCCGTATACCCACCCTCCAGTACCTGTATACCCACCCTCCCTGGTTGTGTCCGCCATCAATGAAAGGGACAGGCGAGCGGCACACCAAAAAATGAAGATGCCAAGAGTCTGGACTTGTTTGGCAGGAAAATTTATTCGACAGCTAGCCTGCAATTTTGGGTGTCTAACCATCAGGCCCTGCTAGGTCTTGTGGGACTCCGTCAGCAAGTTGAAGAAGGGCCTTCCACAGGACAGAGCCCAGGAGTTTGTCACCTTGTTGGAAGAGGGCAAAAGCAGTGGCGAGAGGTGCCCTTCGGATGGCGTGGAATGGTACAAACTCAGTGGCCTTTGTGGTGGTCATGAGGTACAGCTCCTGGTTGCAGGCCTCCAGGCTGTCCCAGGAGATGCAGACGACCTTTCAGGTCCTCCCATTTGAGGGAGCAGGGGTCTTCTCAGAACTGACTGATGGACGACTCCACAGCCTTAAAAACTTCCGTGCCACCCTCCATTCTTTGGACCTACACACCCCTCAGCAGGCTAGAAAGCAGTTCTGTCCCACACCACCTCTGCCTCCGTCGAGGTCCTGGGGTGTCCCCCGGTCCAGCTCCTACAGGAAGAAGGACAGAGACAAAGAGTTTAAGTGGTGGCACCCTTCCTTCCCGTTCCTCTGCCCAGCCTGGTTCTTCCAGAGGCCATGGAAGCCAGAAGCAGGCATTTTAAGGGTGCCCCTGAGGACGGCACCCCAGTCACTTCTCAGGATCCATTCCCCTGTTCTTTTCTCAGCCGCCTGCATCCCTTAATCAGCCTGGTTGTGGCTCCCCTCAGACCACTGGGTGCTTGACATAATATCTTCGGCTACACTGTACAGTTCATGGCCGACCCTTCCTCCAACCCCTCTTCCCCATCCCTCTTCAGGGACCCTTCTCATGAGCAACTATTTGTTCATGAGATAGAGAACCTCCTGTGCCTGGGGACGGTGGAGGAGGTCCTTCCAGACGTGAAAGAGGAAGGGCTATTTTCTAATCCCAAAAGCAAACGGGGGCCTCAGACGCATTCTGCACCTGCGCCAGCTCAACAAGTCTCTCAAGAAGTTAAAGTTTCACATGGTCTCTCTGGCTTCTATTATTCCCTCCCTGGATCTGGAAGACTGGTACGCCACCCTCGACTTGAAGGACTCATATTTCCATTTTCCTGGGGCACAGGCATTTCCTCTGTTTTGTATTGGGCCACCACCATTTTCAATTCACGGCACTGCCCTTCGGTCTCTCATCAGCCCCGAGAGTATTTACAGAGCGCATAGTGCCAGTAGCCGCTTACCTGAGGTGCCAAGGCATGCAAATTTATCCATACCTAGACAACTGGCTAATAAAGGGCCGGTCCCAGGATCAGGTACAGCAGCATCTCGATCTGGTTTGCTCCACTTTTGCGACATGGGGCTGTTAATAAACTAGAAGAAATCTACCTTAATTCAGTGCAACACATAGAGTTCATTGGAGTGGTCCTCGACTCTACTCAGGCCAGAGCCTTCCTCCCCAGGGCTTGGTTCCAAGCCAGGCAGTCCTGATCTCGTGCATGCAAACCCACCCTCTCACCATCACTCACATGTGCCTGCAATTGTTGGGCCACATGTCAGCCTACACTTATGTGGTCCGGCGCGCGCAGCTCCAACTCAGACCCCTGCAGGCATGGCTGGCATTGGTCTACACAGACACAGCATGGACCATGTGAGGGTCAGGGTCCCAGACCGCATACTGTCATCACCCACATTATGGTAGAATCCTGCATCAGTGTTGGAGGGGGTTTCCTTCCCTCCATCCCTGTCAGTGACCTCGCCTCCGATGCTTCGGACGCTGGGGTGGGGAGCCCACCTGGGCGATTTCAGCATGCAAGGTCATTGGTCAAGTCACAATGGCTCCCTATACATTGTCAGGGAGCTCAGAGCACTTCACCTGGCCTGCCAAGCCTTCCTACCTCACATAAAAAACAGAGTGTTCAAGGTCCTGATGGACAGCACGGCGGGGCCAGATCATCTGCCCTTTGCCAGGAAGCCATCAGGCTCTGGAACTTCTGTGTGAAACACGGCATCCATCCAACACGCACCTCCCCATGGCCAGGAATGCTTTGGTAGATGGCCTCAGCAGAACGTTCTTGTCTCACCACGAGTGGTCCCTCCGTCTGAAAATAGTCAGCTTCATTTTCCAGTGGTGGGAGACTCCCTGAGTGGACCTGTTCGCGGCCAGGCAGAACAGGAAATGCCACATTTTCTGCTTGATTTGGGGGATCAACAGAGGTTCCCTGTCAGACACTTTTCTGCTCCCGTGACCAGAGGCTCTGTTGTACGCCTTCCCTCCAGTGCCACAGAGTACTCATGAAAATCAAGCAGGACTGGGCAAAGGTGATCCTCATAGCGCCAGCTTGGCACACTGCTGGACCTCTCGGTGGCTGCTCTGTTACAGCTGCTGCTCAGGCCAGACCTGCTCTCCTAAAACCACGGCAGTCATCTGCATCTGAAGCTGGCGGCGCTGCACCTGACGGCTTGGCTGCTGCATGGTTAAATACGGAGAACATAAGAATGGATCAGATCAAAGGTCCATCTAACCCAGTATCCTGTCTTCCGACAGTGGCCAGTGCCAGGTGCCCCAGAGGGAATGAACAGAACAGGTATCATCAAGTGATCCTTCCCCTGTCGCTCATTCCCAGCTTCTGGCAAACAGAGGCAGGAGTGTTTGCTGTCCAACCGGTCCAGTTGGGCAGCAGAAAGCCCTCCACCAGAGCGACCTACCTGGCCAAATGGAAGCAGTTCACTTGTTGGACCTCGGATAAAGGCATTCGGCCCGAGCGAGCCTTGCTGCAGTTAATCCTGGATTACCTTCTACATCTCAAGCTCCAAAGCCTGTTCCTTTCATCTATCAAGGTCCACTTGGCCGCTCTTTCGGCCTTCCGTCCATCGCTCAAGGGTAGGTTGGTTTTCGCCCGGGACATGACTGCCAGTTTCCTCAAAGGCCTCGAGCAACTCTACCCACACGTTAGGAATCCTGTCTTGCCATGGGACCTGAATCTTGTGCTGTCACAGCTCATGGGACCCCTGCTTCGAGCCCCTGGCTTCCTGCTCTCTCCTTCTTTCCTGGAAATTTGTGTTCCTAGTTGCAATGACTTTCCTCTACTGGGTCTCTGAGATTAGGGTGCTTACCTCAGAATCACCCTATATGGTCTTTTACAAAGACAAAGTCCAGCTGCGGCCGCATCCGGCTTTCCTGCCTAAGGTGGTCTTGCAGTTTCACCCGGGCCAGGACATTTACTTGCCTGTCTTTTTTCCAAAGCCACATAAGTCAGAGGAGGAGGAGCATAGATTGCATTCCCTAGATGTCAGGAGAGCACTAGCCTTGAAAGGAGCAAGCCATTCCTCAAGTCGACGCAATTGTTCGTCGCAGTGGTCGACAGGATGAAAGGTCGTCTGGTGTCTGCTCAAAGAATTTCTTCTTGGATCACTGCATTTGCTGCTGCTACGATCAGGCGAAGGTGCCCCCTCCGGTGATTGTAACTGCCCACTTAACCAGGGCGCAAGCCTCTTCGGCAGCTTGCCTAGCCCAGGTACCTAACCAGGACGTCTGTAGGGAGGCCACCTGGTCGTCCGTCCACACCTTTACATCCCATTACGCAATTACCCAGCAGGCCCGGGACGATGCTGGCTTTGGTAGAGCAGTACTGTAAGCCACTAGACTGTGAACTCCAAGTCCACCTCCGAGGATACTGCTTGTGAGTCTCCTAGAATGGAATCAACATGGGCAACCAATCAAAGAAGGAAAAACGGTTACCTACCTTTTTGTAACTATTGTTCTTCAAGATGTGTTGCGCATGTCCATTCCATTACCCGCCCTCCTGCCCCTGTGTCGGAGATGCCAGCAAGAAGGAACTGAGAGGGTGTAGGGTTAGCAGTGCCTAATATACCAACGCACGAGCTCGGCACTCAAGGAGGCGCTACTGTCAACCCTACGGATACTGCTAAGGCAAAAATCTCCCAACGACTGTGCACATGGGCACGCACTCACCTAGAATGGAATGGACATGAGCAACACATCTTGAAGAACAACAGTTACTATAAGGTAGGTGTGACACAGTAGAGAGCGGGGTGGATTGACCTGAGAATGTCGTTTAGTTTTACTAGGACTGTCTACATGGGGGATGGGAGAGCAGGGGATGACTTTAGGTGAGGAATGGTACCTGAGCCTGTAACCTAAGGCAGGAAGGGGGGTGGGGCAAGTCGACACTGGACAAAGGGAGAGGGGGAGAGGAGGAGGAGGAGAGAGCCTGCTGAAGGGGTTTTTGGTTTCAGTTTTGGGCTGGCTGGGAAGAGGCAGGGAACCCCAAGTCTGGAGTCTAAAATCCTTGCCCCGCAAAGGGACCTGGCTAGAGGGTTCTGGTTTACCTACAAGCCCTGCTTGGGACCGTGTTCCTGTCGTCTAATAAACCACCTGTTTTACTGGTTGGCTGAGAGTCACGGTGAATCGCAGGAAGTGGGGGGTGCAGGCAGTGATGAGCTGCCAAAATATTAACAACAGGTTCCCTCCTCCTCACCTCACGAGGGGGTCGTGCCCCCCCGGGGGGTCGTGCCCCATCCAACCCCCATGTTCCTTGACACACACACCCCGGGAACCCTGACCCATCCCCCCCTCCCTGTCCCCTGACTGTCCCCTGCCGCCCCATCCAACCCCTCCTTTCATTCTTGATGGCCCCCCGGGACTCCTACCCCATCCAACCACCCCTTCTCTCTGTCCCTGACTGCACCCCATCACCTCATCCAACCCCTGCTCCTTCCTGACTGCCCCCCGGGACCCTTGCCCTCATTCAATCCCCCTGTTATGCCCTCTGACCGCCCTGACCCCTATCCACCCCCCCTCAACCCACCGAACACCCCTTCCCTGCTCCCTGCCCCCTTACCACACTGCCTGGGGCCGGGACCGGGTCCGCTTCGCCAGGACCGCGACCGGCGCCACGGGGCCCGACTCCCCGGGCCGGGCTGGAGCCGCTCGGCTGGCACCGGGACCGGCGCCGTGGGGCCCGACTCCCCGGGCCGGGCCAGAGCGCTTGGCCGGCACCGGGACCGGCGCCACGGGGCCCGACTCCCCGAGCCGGGCCGGGCTGGAGCCGCTCAGCCGGCACTGGGACCGGCGCCGCGGGGCCCAACTCCCCGAGCCGGGCCGGGCTGGAGCCGCTCAGCCGGCACAGGGACCGGCGCCGCGGGGCCCATCTCCCCGAGCCGGGCCTGGGTCGAGCCGCTCGCGGGGCGCTGGGATGGGCGCCGCGGGGCCCCCCGCGCCGGGCCGGGCTGGAGCCGCTCGGCCCGACTCCCCGAGCCGGGCCGGGCTGGAGCCGCTCGGCTGGCACCGGGATCGGCGCCGCGGGGCCCAACTCCCCGAGCCGGGCCGGGCTGGAGCCGCTCGGCCAGCACCGGGATCGGCGCCGCGGGGCCCGACTCGCCGAGCCGGGCCGGGCTGGAGCCGCTCGGCCGGCACCGGGATCGGCGCCGTGGGGCCCGACTCGCTGAGCCGGGCCGGGTCGAAGCCGCTCGGCCGGCACCGGTATCGGCGCCGCGGGGCCCGACTTGCCGAGCCGGGCTGGGCAGGAGCCGCTCGGCCGGCACCGGGATCAGCGCCGCGGGGCCCGACTCCCTGAGCCGGGCCGGAGCCGCTCTAAAAAGGCTTCTAAATTTAACAACCAGTTCCTGCAAACCGGTGCGAACCGGCTCCAGCTCACCACTGGGTGCAGGGCCCTGACTCCCCCACACTCCGTGACAGTAGGTAATCGTTTTTTTGTTAATTTCTGGTAAAGATATCTAAAGAGCTCAACTCTGTTCCCTGCTCCACACACAAATGTCTGCAAAGTGTAATAAGTTGTGCAATCAAGGGCTCCGTACTAAAAACCTGTTCTATCAGAACTCTGTCATCCCTTAATAATGCTGTGGACCTTTTATATCCTCATGGCCACTGTACTGGAAATGGCCTCTCAAATAGGGGAAGGAATTAATTTGAAGTGACCATCATAATGTCCAAGCTGAAGACTGCTGAATACCACCATCGGAAAAAGGCAGCTACAGAGTTCATTTTGTGAGTGTAAGTTATTCCAGCCCCGAGGTAGAATAATTTGCTGCACAGATGGGTAGGCAAAAGGAAGCTGTGCAGATACATGGGTTTGTAAACATCTGTCAGCCACATCAGATATCCAGATACAAAATCTAGCACTTCAGGCAGCATGTGAGTAAGTGACAGTCAACAGAGGACTTACATGAAATTCAGTGTAGACAGAAGCAAGGCAATACATATTGGAAGTGAATAATTAAACTAATAAATCTTATTCCGCCTCCCATGCAGAAAGAGAAGTTACTTCACTCTTCAGCCTTCTTCCTGTTGCCAAAGTTAAGACTGTCGCTCATGATATTTAACCCATGCCACCCTCACAGAAGCCAAAATTAGACCACGCCATGAGATTTATTCTTTCATGACAGGGGAGGCTGCACCACCCAGGAGACCTCTTCCTCTTCTACTAGATGGTTATGTCATCCATGAGACTGACCACCCATATGATAGGTGATGTACATCACCCATAAGCCTTTCCCCTCCCCACATTCGGATAAGGTGTGGCTATGCCCTGTGTCACACCCCTTCAAATGAACAGTTCAGATGCAGGCAGTACTTAGATGGGATCTATCACTAATACATATGTGCCACCATATTAAAACATCTACAGCAAATTACAAAGGTTTAAATTTGGTGTTTGTGCCCCCCTAATTTGTGGGGACAATGTTGAGTCCTGAATGGCACCTTTGCAAGAATATAACAGCTTCCATTTTTCCCAGCTCTGTTGTATTTACTTTCTAATGCAGTGCAAACATCTGCTTTACAAGCTTGTCAACCATTTGAAAGGCAATTTACTACTAGCCAAAAGTTTCAAATACATAATGTGGAGATGAAAGTGAGCTTTCACCTCACATAGTCCATTTTATCCCGTTGATCTACATTTCGCTGCCATTGAAATGAATAATTTATTACAGTTTATTTCAACTGAGGAAAAGTAAAACTATTTGCTGTGTGATGTGTGTGGTAATATTAAGAATAGACACATTGCACACAGTTTTCATTAATTAACCTGGAGCTATCATTCTGAATGTATCTTCTCCTGAGTAAGTGGTAACATATGTACTGTAGATAATTCTTTCCCAGAGAAAGAGCCAGACTCTGATACTTGAGGTTAGTAACTTCTCACTCCATGATTAGTTCCATTAATTTCATTGGGACCACTGATGAAGTAAGATGCTATTGCATGTCAGAGAGGCTTTCAGAATCAGGCCCAAACTGTTTTAAATATTGAATTTGGAGGGGATATTGAGCATCTGAAATAATGGAAAAATTAAAACACCAGAACAACTGTAAAACTCCATTTTTTTGCTTGCAAATTTACAATGAGGAAAATAGAGATTTTAAAACTACTCCAGGTGGTTATAGTTTTGTAAATGGGAAGGGCTCACATCTTTCCCCTTATAAAATCAGTGAATAAATGTAGTGTTTATGCTGGATTTGAGATGAGCTCATTCACTGCAGACTCTGTGCAAACTTCCCCATTCAGTTCTGACATTATACCTGTACTCTGATCTGCAGTACCCCCTGCTAGTCTTACCTTGGGTTCCTTTCAGAGGGAACTGCCAGTTCTGTGGCGATTTTGTGATGTGCAGATATGTTGACTCATTTTTGCTGTTGACTTACGCAAGGAAAGTGCGCACTGAACAGCTACCAAACTTACCAATAACCCTCCCTCTTGTCTTATATCAGGCTGGGATAAGCAGTCATGGAAATTTTCTTTCTAAATACTTCATCCTTTGACTTTATACTTCAGAAAGTAAACAGTGGACCAGCAGACAATGCTGCACTTAAGGATTTATTTACTCTATATGCTTGACAGAAGTAAGATTGGGTGGTTGTGTCACTCAGCCTGATTAGGTAGATTATAGCCAGGTTTGTACTGTTTCATTTAGCTCCAGCCATAACTGATATGTACTTCATCAGCAAAGAGCAATCAGTTAATTATACTCAAGTGATAATGTGTATTAAATTTGAATAGTATCATGTTTGTTTCTACTCAGTGTGTCGACTCGAGGAGATCATAGTGAAGGAAACAAATTGCCCTACTTACTAGAAAATGTAGCATTCAGAACTAATTTGTAAATCATTTACAGTGTCAGAACAAATTTGCAAATATATTGGCATCAGATGTTCTTTTAATTAATTGTGGCTGGAAGGTGATTGTTCATTTGGATCGTGTATTCAAAGGCATGTGTGTCAGGTGAACCATGCAAAATGCCACACCCCACGAATAAGTATTTGCAAGACTGTTTGTTAGTGTTCCGTATCTCTGTCCTGCTTGTGTGGGTGTGAGGGTGAGAGAATAGACCTATCTCTTAGCCAGTAATATGCAAACAATAGACATAACCTGTGACAGAAGTAGATTGAGAGAGTCTATAGCAAATCGTGTTTCAGTCTGCTGAAACAGCTGCATGCATATTTCAATTCATATGTATGTCCTGGGACTGGGATGCCAAGAGTGGCTTTTCAATTAATATATACCTTAATTTTCCCCCAAATGAAGCAAAAAAGCTAGACTACTCTGAGGACTGTACCCAGGCCAGACTCAGTGTTGGCAACTCTCACGATTTTATCACAAGTTTCATGATATTCTGAGATTTTTCTTAAGGCCCCAACTGCTAGAATCCAGATATTGCATGAGAATCTCAGTTTAAACAAAAAAAAGTCTGAATCTAGCCCTCTTGGTTGCAAAGAAAAATGTGAAAGTGTGACCTGAATGTACCCTCCGACCTGAGTAACACAAAAGCAAATATAAAGAACTCTAAATTAATTATATTTTTTAAAACTAACATTATTTTAAGGCAGTCCCATAATTTGTGGAGCAAGATAATGCAGACTGGTTCACAATTTTCGAGCAGTTAGTGCCCACTACAGTTTATTAGAAAAAGATGCTCCATATACTTGCTGAAGAGGGAGGTGTTGGTGAAGGAAGGAGTGAAAGCTCCATTGCCAATGGAAATTAGTATTCATGGTTTCTAAATTAGGAGGTGGTTCTCTGGAGCCTGAGAGATAAACACTCAGCAAAACCTTGTGTGCAGAGCTACAAAATCTGAATATTTGTAATATTTGAAATTTCCTTAACAGCCAAGTGTTTGATTAAAAGCTGTTTGAGTTTTTAGAAATGTACTGAATCCTTGGCAAAGTGTTGTTTTCTATCACATAATGCTGTCTCTGAGCTTACATAATGTACTTCTTAAGCATGTTAAAATGTGATTAGTTGCTATAGAATAAAATATTCATACCAACATAAGAGAGAGAGAAATGAGTTATAGGCTCTGCTGTGATGCAAGTGCTGTTCTGCTGATAACATGAAGCAGCAAAAAAGGCTCTTTAATAGAAAGGCAGCTTATGTGTCCTTGGGAATGAATTTTTATAATGAGGGATGTCTTTGGGAGCTTTTCCTCCAGCACCCAAGAAAGAGACTCTGAAGCGTTAGCATTGCTGGAAAAATGCATCCCTACTCCCACAATTCCCATCACTGCATTTCGGGAGAATCATTATTGGACCAAATAAAGTGGTATCAATAGTTGGATCCGGACTCCTGGGCTCTGTTCCTGGCTTTGTCACTGAACTGCTTTGCAGCCTTATTAGTATGTCCACACTGCATTCACAGGGTGTGATTGCAGCTCATATAGATATACCCTAGCTAACTTCAGTCGAGCTAGTTCAGGTACCAGTAGCATTGAAGCTACAGCAGTACAGGCGTCAGCGCAGGTTATCCACACCAGTATTTCCCCAGAGTTGTGGGCGGTCGTTTACAGTTTCACTGCTCTGGTACCCAAACTGTCTTGTTTAAAGCTAGCCTGGGTATGTCTACATGAGCTGCAGTCACACCCTGAATCGCATACCCTCTGTACCCTCTGTGAAATGGGATAATGCTGGCCTCCCTCACAGGAGTGCGGGGAGGTAAATTGATATTTGGAAAGCACTTTACAAGACTCAAATGAACTGTGATGTAGAAGCGCAGAGCTGCCTTGTTGTTGTTGTGACACTTATTTATTCTCGATGGACTCTGCGGTATATCATTCTTCAATCAGTTAGTGCAGCCGAAAAATTTTAATATCTGCAGCTCAGTTCTGGAGCAGCAATTCTAACTTGCTGTGTCAGTCCCTTCTTTAGCGTACATGACTGGAAGGATGAGGGGGTTGGTTCTAGTTTAAGTGATAACTAGATTCCTCTTCCTTCAACCGTGTTTTTGTCACCCAAGTAATTCAAAAATACTAGTTATAGCTAATTTTATTGTAAGAAAATGGCTGATTCAGCCAGTTCCATACATATTGCTAACATCAATACTTGTATTTGAATTAATCCATGGGCATAGAGGACATCACTTCAGTGCTTTCCTCAGACACTCCAGAAGTTGTTTCGGTTCCAGTGCAACTTGAACACCTGTACTTTAAAGTGTTTATACCAGATTCTGGCTCATGGAAGCCATAATGTTGTAGAAGAAACCCTCCCAAATTAGTGATGCACATGATATCTGAAAGGAAAAGCTGTAGTTCCAGTCTTGCTAGTCAGTCCATGAAGAAGCTGTATATCTGTCCTTCCTAATGGCATTGTATTATCTGAGGCAGGTGTTGGTTAAACTGAACCAAAAACTGGCAGCTCTCCCCAAACGAAGGGATGGATGTGGCTTGTACCCAGGTAAGTAGGGACAGACCACTAACACACACACCAAGTACTGAGGGCAGAGCCTTCTTGTAGAGAAGGTTGGGCCTGTCCTATAATGGCTCCATTTGGCTTTCACTGTGAGCTTCTTTGCTGATTATGGCCAGCAGCTTCACTAGGGTGTGCATTTTGCCTCTCTACTTTATTATTTTTGTACCAACATAGTTTGGAACTTGAAATCTCAAAGAAACGCCCGGGTGTTGTGTGATATGATATTGGAGGTTTAGTAGATGGCACTCTTCCCTCTCAGTCAGTATTGAACAATTGCCACAGGATTGGTAGTAGGATTAATTCTGCTCCTGAAGGTGCCATCTTTTGAATTAGGCTTAATACTAAAAGCCTAATTCATATCCAATGGCAGCCATTTCATATCCAGTGGCCCATTTCCTAAAAAGTAAGGATGTATCAATCCTGATGTCCTGGTTGAATCCAAACCCGGGTAATTCTATTCTGCCCCTGAAAGATTTCCCTTGTATTTTCAAGTGCTTGCTGTAAGATCCCCTGATGAAAGATGCTATAGCGTTATGAGGAATTATTATTGCTGCTGTTCATGTTTCAGGACCAGCAAAGTTCCTGTCATTACTTCTCCAGTGGTTTTTAGTGTTTGCATTAATTGAACTATTGTCTTTATCCTGGGAAATTGAAAAGTAGTTTGACATATGCATGTTATAGAAAAGCAAAGTGATGGATTAGCCTTTCCCATGCCACATTTTGTGCTCCTAGCATGAAAATTTCAAATAATTTTTGGCTATCTCCTTGTTCCAAGTGATTTGTAGTGCTGGGATTCATCTTTTTTCATTTAATGAAACATGTTGTTTGACTTAGCCTTGGTCAGTTATTACAGGCTGGTTTGCAGTGTGGCAGTTCTCTGGGGACTCTGCTCATAGCTACTCATTGGCCTAGAAGAAACGATTTAATGATTTTCCACATTCTCCTTGTGTATTTGGTTTTAGGGCTAGTAGATATTTTACAAATGTGAGTCAAGTTCTTTGTTGGTGGCATTTTACGAATTTTCACTCTGTCTAATCCCAACCAGACACTTTTTAGATTCGTGTGTGTTGTGCCCCTTAGCATTTTGGGCTCTAATGTGTTTCCAGAAGATCGTAGGGCATTTTATCATCAAATGGTTTCTTTGCTTATTTTATTTATTTTGTTTTATTAAAGTCAGGCTCATCCAATGCACCAGGTGCACATACAATCTCTACAAAAGCTACAAATAACAATGATAACTCAATACCCAACAATAAGGCTTTCTCAGATACCTCCTGCCCCAAAATAGAACCTCACCCCTCCCAGCAAAAACCTGGGAGACGTAATAGGCTTTGCAGCCAAACTTGGAAAACACCTGGGAGAGCTAATAAGCCTTGCATTATTACCTGAAAGGAAGCCACTTGTGGCTCCGGCAAGCCAGTAGAGACAATGAATTCCATAACTGAGACCCCCACATTGTGAATGCCCTGCCTCCAACCCTTCCTGGATTAATAGTAATAATACTTAGTGCTTTGTGTTCCTAGATGTCCAAGTGCTTTACAAAGCTGGGTAAATACCATTATCTCCTTTATATAGAAGGGGAAACTGAGGCACAGGGGTGAAATGACTTGCCTGAAGTTCACATGCCAAGTAAGTGGCAGAGTTGGGAACAGTACCTAAGTCTCTCTTGATTTAGAGCTTGTCTACATGAACATTTAGTTCATAGCAAGCTGAGGTGTAAATCTACCCTTCAGTAACCTGCTGCACACTTAGAAGCTGTTTGAAGCCTGCTGATGCACTAAAAGTTTGAGTGCCCTTTGATCTCACCCACTTTGAAATGGGACTAGATCAAAGCACACTAAAGAACTGTTAATGCACATCAGCAGGGTCCACATGAACAGTTAGTGTGCAGCAGCCTAGTGGGGGAGAGATTTACATCCAAGCTTGCTGCAAACTAAATATTCCTATAGACAAGCTCTCTGTCTTTGCTTTTGCCTTCACAAAAATAGGGCCCTTTCAACTCAGGTGCCCCAGCTGATCACTGAAGTATCCCACAAGAAAAGGGTGGTCGCTGAGGTAACAAAGACCCATCCAATTTAAGGTTAAAAGCAGCACTTGGAGTGGCACCTGAAAACGAATTTGGAGCTAGTGCAGATTACTTAAGCATAGGTGTGACTTTTTGGCAGCCATTTTCCACATCATCTGAAGTGTATGAGTAGTGGTAAAGATCAACACTAGACAGAACACACTGAAGTGATCCATCCGCAAGGGGGCAAAGGCACAGGTCACTGTAGTGAAGTCTGCATGTGATACAAATCATCCCAGCTGTCTGAACAGGGTTAAATGTCAAGTCATGTTGTAGGCTGTTTTCTGGTTAGTTTTTTCTTTAAACAAACCTTGGATGCCGTTTTTCTAGAATTTTCCACTGATAATGGCATCTGTTGGATATGGGAATAATTATACAAGAGTGAGTTGTGTAGAAAAGGGTATAACGTAGTTGGGCACACACATGATGCCAAGGAGGAGTTCAACATTGTTTGCAAATGGATCGTTTATTTTTCTGGGCAGTCATTAGTTAAAATCCTTGTGACCAAATCACACATTACAGCACAAAATATACAAACTAATGCAAAATAAAATGCATTTTCTTTCAGATGATGTCGATTCTGATGAACACCATCATTTTTGAGGATTGCAGAAACCAGTGGTCTGTGTCCAGACCACTGCTAGGGCTTATACTTCTCAATGAGAAGGTAAGTATTGCAGAAATGCTACCAGATTCATTCTGCACATGCTCACTATTGTGTCTGCCCATCTGGCTGAAATAAAATCCTCTGCCAAGAAGCTTAAGGTAAATACTATTAAATCTTATTTTTGGTGTTGAAACTGAATTTTTTAAATGTAATTAATTTTCACAATTTATGCTGTTTGTTTACTTTTTGCATTTCCCTCAACTTGGGCAGTGAAGCTAGTCAATTTTTAATCAATTGCTGCTTCTTGTGCATTAGGCCAGTGCAGTAGCATTTGTGTTGTGAATGGTGCTGGAAATGTTTTAATTGCAGGCAAAAATAAAACTAAAACCCCTTTCTTTTTTTTGCTGATAATTTTAAACATCCCTTTTAATACTATGCATTGTCAAACCTGATGGTGTTGATCAGTAACAAAACCTACATTTGGGTGACTAAACAAGCTGGCATTGTCCCTTTAAGCACAGTTTTAGGGGATGCTAGCTACAAAACAGAAGAGTGTTCAGATTTTGTCATGTTTGCTCTTTGCATTCACCGTATTTGCTCAGTAATTAACGTCTATCTTACTGGACATAAAGTTGCATTTGCTCATAGACTTACAAAGGTTTCAAGACTTTAACAAACTAAAACATTCTTCCCTGTGTCTGACCCTTAATGCACACCACTTTTTAGATAATTTTTACAGGGGGAGGGATAGCTCAGTGGTTTGAGCATTGGCCTGCTAAACCCAGGGTTGTGAGTTCAATCCTTGAGGGGGCCACTTAGGGATCTGGGGCAAAAATTGGTCCTGCTAGTGAAGGCAGGGGGCTGGACTCGATGACCTTTCAAGGTCCCTTCCAGTTCTAGGAGATTGGTATATCTCCAATTATTATATTATAAAACCAGAAGTCACTTACAAGACTGCCAATCCCTGCACTGAGCATTAGAGTACCGTATATTCCGGCGTATAAGGCAACGGGGCGTATAAGACGACCCCCTAATTTTTTCATTAAAAAATTAGTTTTGCCATATACTTGCCGTATAAGACGACCCCCCCCTTCTGCGGGGGGAAGTCAGAGGGCTCTGGGCTGCCCGCCGCGGTGGGGAGCCCAGAGCCTTTTAAATCCTAGCCGCGGCGGGGAGTCAGAGGGCTCTGCGCTGCCCGCCGCGGTGGACAGCCCAGAGCCTTTTAAATCCCAGCCGCGGCTAGGACTTAAAAGGCTCTGGGCTCCCCGCCGCAGCGGGCAGCGCAGAGCCTTTTAGATCCCAGCCGCGGCCGGGAGTCAGAGGGCTCTGGGCTCCCCGCCGCGGCGGGGAGCCCAGAGCCTTTTAAAACCAAGCCGCGGCTGGGGTGTAAAAGGCTCTGCGCTGCCTGCTGCGGCGGGGAGCCCAGAGCCTTTTAAATCCTAGCCGCGGCGGGAAGTCAGAGGGCTCTGCGCTGCCCGCTGCGGCGGACAGCGCAGAGCCTTTTAAATCCCAGCCGCGGTCGGGAGTTTATACCCGGCGTATAAGACGACCCCCGATTTTTGGGGGTTGTTTTTTAGCCCAAAAACCCATCTTATACGCCGGAAAATACGGTAGAATAATTATAAAGCCATGGTTTCTAGTCCTCACAGTCTCATAGGTTTCCATGACCCTTCCTTGAGTTTTCCTAACCAGTGGAAACATTACTCAAAGTATCACCCAAGTTTCACTGGAGAGATTTGGAGCCATATTTTCCCATTGGAGGGAAAGGCCTTCGTGCCCAGCCTACAAATACCACAGTTACCAGTTATCAAAAGGAAAGCAGAGAACAGCCCAGCAGAACCTTGGCCATCTCCAGGGATAAGCCTTTGCCCTCATGATGCTCTCCACCCACCCCATCCCTGACAGGAAGGCTCCCTTTGGAGTGATGCTGCTATTGCCTACTTTTCTTCAGCTCCACACACCTCCCCCATAGCCTCTGATAAGGAAGGGCAGGTGCTCTCCAGTTCTCACCCCCTCAGATCCTGCAGAGAGAGCCCATGCATTCAGGGATAGGGAAAATGGCACAGAGCTGCTGGCCGTCCTTTCAAATTCCCCACCTCTTTTCCTTACTGTCTTGCTCCCTTCTACCCATGTAAGGGGTGGAGAAGAGTATCCAGCACAGATACTTTATAAGTGTTGGAGAGCTGCTCTCAGTGAGGCTGAATGACTTAATTTATGTAATAGAAAAATCCAGCCACACCTTCACCCAACAACTCAAGCCCAACCTGTGGGTCACAAAAGTACAGTTAACTTTTTTGTTAATTTCTGCCACTCTGATCTTCCAGGGTCGAGCTGGAAGTAGAAACCCTGCAAACACAACTACTCTTATGCAGAAATTCACATCCCACTTAGCCCAAACAAGGATTAATGGAAATCGTGCAAGAAAGACAAGAGTTCTAACCCAGTTTCTCTGCCAGAAAGATTCAAAGAAGTATCTGGTCTTTGAGGGATTTATCTGAACCTTGTGAGCTTTGCCCATCTCTCATATTTACTAAAATCTTGAGTGTCTGCTTCCAAGGCAGATTATCTAACCTAGGGAACATTCTTCAGCCCATCCCTTCAGTAAGATCTGAAACTGTCTATATTTGGATACACTCAGCATGTCACCTTAATGCAGTGGTGGGCAACCTGCGGCCTATCAGAATAATCCACTGGCGGGCCTCCAGACCATTTGTTTACATTTGCCTGGCCGCCCGCAGCTCCCAGTGGCCACGGTTTGCTGTTCCCGGCCAATGGGAGCCGCAGAGATGTGCTGGTCGCCGCTTCCGGCAGCTCCCATTGGTTGAGAATGGTGAACCGCAGCCACTGGGAGCTGTGGGCGGCCGTGCAAATGTAAACAAACTGTCTGGCAGCCCGCCAGTGGATTACCCTGACGGGCTGCAGATTGCCCACCACTGCCTTAATGGCTTAATATAATCGTCTGAAAAGGAAACCATTTCAGTAAATTAATGTGAGCTAGTCTAAATTTGTGCTATTTGCTGTGTATGGCAAGGCATTGTTTCAGAAGATATTGACCTATCGTATTCTCCATATTTCAGAGCAGGATCTTACTTTATTCAGAATTGCTTTATCTCTTGGGCAGTCACAAGTGGCAGTATATTACTGCTTTGGAGAATGAATTGTCTATACAATAAGATAGTGCTGGGAAAAAAATAAGACACTAAGATTAGCGGCAGCCGCATACATTAAAATTCAAACTGAAATCCCAACCATGGAAGGAAACTAATAGAAGAAGAAAATATATCAAAAAGAGAAGCGCTGTCTCATCATTCACCTATGCTGAAGGATCCAATTTTAGCCATATCCAATAGCACTGTCATTCATCTTCTTGGTGTGTTATTGTGATTTAAATCCAAGCTCTATAAGGGAGAGCAGTCCTTTTAAAATGATTGAGAGGGAATAAGGGCAAATTCAGTGTTTAGAAAAAGTTTATGACATCACAATATTATACTTTACAGATGGAAGCAATATTTCCTACTTTGGGAGGAAAACTAATCATTTTCTATCTGCTCTGAGTCACTGCATCATTATAAAAGTGGGAAATAAGTAGTTTTGCGCATTCCCAATCGTGTTCAGGATGACACTTTTGTTTATATAATGCCTCTGATTTATAGCATTTAAATATTAGCTTGACTACATATTAATTATGTGCTTTTGATGTTAGCCACTTTAATGTAAGAAGAAATTAAATATTTCACTTGAAGATAAAACCGTGCAGTGGGGAATCCTAAGAAATAAATGTGTGGCTAGCAGAGTGTTCTCTTTCTACTGAAATTAGACTAGCTCTAATGATCATGGGCTTTGTTTGTCACAAATGTGTGTGTACATGCACCCTTACTTAGCACCACGTGAGCTATGGCACGGTCTCTTTTGTGAGGGTGGGGAAGGGGAATGTCACCTACCTAGGGCACTTCCCTGGAAGGCTTAGCTCTGAGAATAAATGAGGTGCGAAGGCCCCGTTGCATTGCCACTCTCCAGCCCAGGCACTTCAATGCCCTATTCTGCAGGGCCACAGGAAAGGTCTGAAACATGCTTACCTGACTGCAGAAGTGACTATTTTTAATTCATTCCAGCCAGCTGCTGGTAAATGGATTCCCTTAATTCAGGACATAATCTCTGTAGCAACAGTTCCTGCCACCAGCAACCATAATGGTTACTCATACTTTACTTCTGCTGCTTGGTGGTCTCCTCACTTGTTTTAATGGTATCTTGTCCATCCATAATTTAGCTCACGTGTAAGGGGCAGATATGCCCCATGGGTGCACACAAGTGCAATTTGCATGTGCCTGTGCCTGCAAGGATAGCTGTGTTCCAGCGGCAGTTGCACTCGGGGTTTCATAGACACATCATCAGCAGAAGCTACACTGGAAGGATGCTGAATCCGTTCTTGTCGCCACCCCAGTACAATGGGGGTTGCAGGTTGCTTCTGGCACTGCTTCACCGCTCTATTAACTGCCAGCAGGAGTACACAAGCTGAGTTACACCAGCAAAGGGAAACTGGCCCACAGTGGCAGGCAGAGCTGCAGGAAATCCCTTCTGTATTAGGACACAGAAGCAACTATTGTCCTCCATCCAAACGATTACCAGGTTAGTGGAGAAGAAGGCATGGGAATCCAGGCAAACATGGCTGCTAGCAAAAGAGATGCCACTGCAGAAGGTGCTTAGAAACCCTTTCAGGACTACTTGGGGTCTCGGATCAGCTCCTGTCAGGCAGCAGCCCCAGTAGACAAGCTTATCTTATCAGGGGAGGCAGTTTTACAGTTAATTGTCAAACTACTGATGAAGGCATTTTTTATTAAAAAGTTTATCCTTATCTGCACGTGTTCACTTTGAGCACCTTCCTTCATGGCAGCTCTCTAAGGAAGCTCTGGGGAAGCTGCTGCTCAAGAAACCAACTCATGGACAATCTTGACAACTTTTCTTTGGGTCGTGGGCCTGGCTAGAATTATCCATCTCTCCCCCATCTTGGGCCAAGCCACATTCTTTATCATCTGCCCTGACTGCCTGTTGGCTTTAAACTATAAGGCCTTAAAGGGCTTGGGACCTAGCTACCTGACGAAGAGCTCCTCTCCATGCATAAGACTGCTGCCGTTGTGGTCAGTAGAGACACTCAAGCTAACATCTCTCTGGTTTTAAAGGGAGGGGGCTGATGTCAAGGCATTTCCTGACAAGGAAACAACATTGACATTAAGCGACATTGCCTTTTAAGATTCTTGCTCTTCCTGTTTTCCCATTGGGCTGACAGAGCCCAGATCTGTATCCTTAAGGCCTTGCTGCAAGGCTTTTCTGTTTTCCCAGGCTTTTGTTAGCGGGTAGGTTGAGGGAGGCTATAGTTTTGTTTAGCAATTCATATTTTTAATTTGGGGGTTGATCGATGAGAAGGCCATTTCATTCTGGCTTTCTGCACATTTTCAGTATCTGTACAAGCCCGTAGAGCTTGGGATAGATGCTTTTTAAAATTCACAATCGGGATTGCAAAGGCCTGATCTTCAGCCTAGCATTATCCAGGCCTCTCTTTATGCACCTTCAATTTTGGGGGTGCAGTTTAGATCTTGTGCATGTCCAAGCACATGATTGGTAGGTGCACTTAGACACACAGATGCCTAAATTACCTGAATTTTATCAGCAGTTATTTGTGGCCAGGTTTTGAAAATTTGGCCCTAAAATCTTCAAGTGGCTTCTGTTGGGGGCATGCTGATGGTACAGCTTGGACTATGGAACCTACCTTCCAGCAGTGGTACCCTTTGAAGTGTTTTGACAGCTACTACCTTTCCTGGCTCTGAATGTTCAGAGGGTGGGACTATGAAAGAGGGGCAGGAATCATCAACCACCCTTCTTCCTTTCAACCATGGGAGCAGATAGACCAGCAGCCTCACCGGTCCTGGGACCCAGATTCATCAGAATGGATCATGCCTAGTGCTATCATCTTTTTGTTTAGCTGGGTTTTAGTTAGTTGGTGTTTTTTTATTTTTTTCTTCTTCTTTTCTTGTTTTGTTTTGTTTTGTACTAAGGATCTTACTGCTCTAGCACCAGTCCTTTGTTCCAGTATTATGGAATTTGAAAACAAATCAGGGTTCAAAGGTGCAGTACTTGTTCTGCCATTTTTCCTGTTTTGTACACCCATGTGTGTTGTTTGGCCTGCTTGGGGAAGGTTATTTGCTTTCTTATTGCTCCATATGCAGCTTCTTAACCCCCAGAATCAGAAAGGTGCATTGGAATAGCCTCCGTTATGCTAGTGCTAGAAGTATTAGCAGTTAAACCTTCTGGCTCTGAAGCACCAGGGATCCATAAGTGCTGGGAATCCAGCCTTGGCTCCAGCCCCCAAGGGGGTTAAAAAGCCCAGCACACTTGTTGGCCTCCTTAACTGGAGCCAAAATTATACTTTATAGATGGAAGCAATATTTCCTACTTTGGGACACAGACTCTCTCCACTTGACAGCATGTGCCATAGGACTTCGACAGTTCTAGAACTTGGCCCTCACTCTAGTACTTATTTAGCTCATGGAGTCTCTCTTCAAACGCATGGGAGACTGTTCCCCATTTCATCTCTTGATTAAGATATTGTTTTCTGTAGGTATTCCGTCTGCTAGAAAAGTGAGTGAGCTGTAGGCTCTTCTGGCTGACCCCCACTCTTACAGTCCTTCACAAAGATAAAGTAGTGGTAACAGAATTCCATCTTAACCAGTTCATAAACTTGCCAGTGTTTTTCCTTAGGCCTCACTCTTACTCAGGAGAAGCTAGGCTGCACACCTTGGATGGCTTCTATTTAAAGAGGTATGCAGGAAATCATCTAGACTGTTTATCTCTTATGGGGGAAAAGTACAGGTTAGGTAATGGCATCACACAACCTTTTCAAGTGGGTTGGACTCCGTATTGAAGAGTGTTATGAATACACTTCTGTTCCTCTTCCAGAAGGTCTTAGAGCACACTCGCCTAGAGTGAAGGCACTTCCATGGCCTGTATTACACATATTCCCATATTAAAAACTTGCAGAGCTGCCATCTATAGCCCAATTCATACTTTCCACAAACCATTATTTCTTAGATCTAGTGTCAAGGTCAGACACCTGGTCCGGTAAAGAAGCATTACAATCTATATGTCAGGGGCCTCCTCATCCCACTGTCCAGAGGGAGGAGTGCTGCTGGCCGGACACCCAAGAGTGGGAATGTGTAGGAGCCATTTGACAAAGAAATGAAGGTTGTTCAGCTGTAACTGGAGTTCTTCAAGATGGACTCTAAATATCCACACTCTCCACACACCTTCCCTCTTCCTGGGTGGCCTGATTTCAACTTGGGACCTAAGGAGTCAATCAAAAGAACTGAGGCGGACAGTTCACCATGCTCCCTTTTATAACCTCCTCCTCTAAACATTGAGCCGCTTGGGGCACAAGAGCACTCCAACAGGCAGTGCTGTTAATACGTTCCAGCAGTTGATGCTGCACTATCGGCGCATCTCAGGAGTGTGAATTCACAGAGCTCATTCAGGGTTCTGATTACAGGTGAGCAACCTCTGCTTTTTATTTCCAAAGTTTGTTTCCTAAGTATTTTCTGCCTTTTGATCACAGTACTTCAGCGAATTAAGGGCAAGCCTGATAACCAGCCAGCCTGACAACAAACGAGAGGTCCTTGACCAGTGCTTTAGGAACCTAATGGAAGGAGTGGAGCAAAACCTTTTGGTAAAGAACAGAGACAGGTAAGCTCACAACACCCTAAGCGTTCTCTACCGATAAAAGCCAAATCAAACACTCAACCAGAGAATAACATAACAGAGTATTCTGGGCTAACCTGCAACTACAGTGGAGTTTGTTAGCTTCCTTTAAAAGTAAGGTAATGTCCTACCAAATAATCCTCCCTTAGACTTACTAGTTGGAGCCAGAGCATTTGATAATTATTTAGTTGTTCTTAAATATGTATTTATTTAGGATATTCCCAAAGGCAGGGCCTGCCAGGGAATGAGTGCTCCTTTCTCTTTTTGGCCACCACATCCCCCTTGGAAAAAACTACCCCATTTTCTGGGGAGGGGCATAGGTCTCCCTTTCTCCAACATACGGTCTCTCCAACGAAAACCAGTCTGATGCTCTTGGGTGTTGCAGAACTACAAGGGCTTCTGCAGTCTCTGCTGCTCTAGGTGCTGTTGCTTCGACTGACCCCAGTCCCTGCAGATGTAAGGATGTAACTGACCTGTAAAAAGACAGAAATGGGAGAGGGTCAGTTGGGGGCCCCATAACAGCTAAACACAACATTGCTGAGCTGGTTTTTGTTTGTTTTTTTAGAAGACCAAGATTGGCAATTTACTCACTTTCACCCTCACTGTAAAAAAAATTGGGTTAGTTTAAAACAAAAGCAATAGAAGTTGGTTGCGTTTGAGGTTCACACTAGTCTTGTTACCAACTGTGTTTTCACCTCTCTGCACCTTTACTCCACCAAAACAAAATCTTTATTTGTCACAGGCATGATTTATACCAGGGTAGAACTTCCTGGAAAGCTTGAGACAAAGCGGACAAGATACTTGGGAGTGGTGAAAGTTAAAACAATTAGATGATTCCGTTTCCCCATCATTTTCTGATAAATGTCGACTTGTCAAAACTCCAAAACAGTTTGGTTTAGAACCCCCAGATGGGTTTTAATCTGTTGTCTTACGCTAGGATTGATGCCTTGGGCTATTTTTAGGTGGAAGAGGGTTGCTTTTGGAATTATTTAGCTGTTAAAATACGTTTCTGAACACATTACGGTCTCTGCAGAGATGATCATTTCCTTATATCCCTGATACTAAGTTTATAAACTCCACATGATCCCACTGTAGATAATGGCAATGGGTAAGCCAGTTGAGAGGGGGCAGTGTGGAGATGGAAGGGGTCCCACTTAGTAGTGTAGTGACCGCACCTATTCCATGATATAAGTCCAGTTGATATGCCTCACATAAAGTTTTCTCCATGTAGTGGGGAGAGTAGGGAGCCATGTGGGAACCAGGAAGGAGGAAATCACAAGAGGTGATGGTGGCAGATAGTTTGGGGAGGATAGAGACCCAGCTATGCACAGTTTGTAAGCTCCATGGGGATTTCTGTGACTGCACAATCCCACCAGTGTTTTTAACAACTAAAGAAATTTCCAGAGTATTTATTTATAGATAGATAGTTCCAGCTTTAACTCCATATCTATCAGTTACTTAAAGGGGAAAAACCCTTGAGATAATATTTTCTAAGGAAACAAACAAATGTTGGCCTGGAAATTTAAAATTAAAGTTAACTTAATTAACGTTATACCCATAAAACAACCACAGACTCGGTGCCAAACTTATCAAATCATGTGACTCAGGTGTGAAGTGTTATGGGACTCCCATATCCTGGTGTACAGTTAGCACTGAGCTACCTTACTCATATAGATTCATAGATTTTTAAGGCCAGAAGGGCCATTGGCTCATTTAGTTTGACCTCCTGTCTCGCACAGGCTAGAGAATTTCACCCAGTTACCCCTCCATTCAGCCCAGTAACTTGTGTTTGACTAAAGTGTAACTTGCAGAAGGGCATCAAGTCTTGATCTGAAGACATCGAGAATCCACCACTTCCCTTGGTACCGTGTTCCAATAGTTAATCCCCCCATCACTGTTAAAAAAAGAAATGGTGCTTTATTTCTCATCTGCATTTGTCTAGTTTAATATCCAGTCATTGGGCTTCCTGTGGGCCACTGTCGCATTTAACCTGAACACTATCTGACTTTAAATGGATATAGCAAACTACTGCCTTCTTTACCATTCCACATAGCTGCTTGGAAAAAAACAGATAAGCCTTCACATCTCATCACCAACAATGCCCAAACTAAGGGCTATTTCCCCAGGAGTATTTAGAGTTAAAACGTATGTCACGCCATGAGGTTTGCCATAGACATGTCATACGGACAAAGGGGCAGTGTGGAGAAGCCTCCGCACCTCCACGCTAGTACTTAGGTGCATTGCTGGGCAGTGTGGAGACGCTTGCGCTGGGGCTACCCATGCTCTCTTTGTTCTGTGGATGACCAGGACTTCAGTCTCAAGGGCCGTTAATCACCTAACTTGCATAAGCCCTAAGTTCAAACATACACAGCCTTTTAAAATAGAATTGCAATATACCGTGTCTGTGGAGGATTCTAAACTCCAAAGGTTGGGTGGTCTTTTGGGAAGTCTTAGTAGCTGCAGCTAGATATATATATATATTGCTCACTCTGGGGTAATGTGAGCAGGTATTATCTAGAATCATTAAAGGAATGGTACATCAAATGAGTGATCTTCTGTCCCAGCTGCCTGGGATGGCTTTTAGGCAGCCATAGTATCAACAAGCAACATGTCTTCTACCTAGGCAGTCCTATTTTAAGAGGTTATTTGGGGCTCTTTTAAGTGTCTTGTAACTTCCTAGTAAAGTCCATTTTACAGGTTTTTTTAATTTGGGATGTTCAAATGTGAGCAGAAATCAGTTTTCATTAGTAAAGAAATAAACACAAAAGTAAAAAAGGATGTGCAGAAACATTCTGAAATGCATCCTCTGTAACCACACGCAGCAATCCCTAACTTACCACACTGCCGCTATCTGCAGCCAACAGTGAACTATGGGGAGTATGAACAGGAAGGGATATCAGCCCCAGTCCTGCCTAGGGATCTTAGACCCACCTGGAATCCCATTGGCTTTGAAAACATTCATCCACACAGAGCCCTTTGCAGGATCAGGGCCTTAAACGGTAATTCACAATTGGTGTTCCTTGGACATCTTCCTTAATCTGGCCTTACTGAGCCTGTGAGCTCTGACAGCCTCCAAGCAAAGAGTGTTAGAGCTGCAATCAATGCAGTTGCAGCATTTAAAAAAGGAGGCACATATTTGGGGGCACATCTAAGATCAGGATTATGCCTAATACTTTAAATTAGAAGCAAAACAATTTAATTTCTGCTACTGAAAATACAGTGATAAATGGCAATGGTACACTGTTTTAAATAAAGACAGACTGAGGAAGTGGATCTGATCTGGATCAGGTTTGCACTTGCTTTTAGGGCTGAATCAGGGCAAGGGTTCAGGGTCAGGTAGTGCTGAAATTACATGTGCTGTCCTAGTGAGATTTTGGGCCCCAAAAAAGTTGTACAGTATTCATTGAGTTTGCCCCATCTGTTCTCATATGTCTTTTGAACAAATCAGTACCAGAAAATAGGCCTTATATAGAGAGTTCCACCTACGCTGATAAACAAGAGAATTTGGTCTGTGCCGTAAGTGTAACTGTGTCCTGTTTTGCTGAGAGACAGGGTGTACTCTGCCTTCACTGTCAAGAAAGGACACTAGGTCTGAAATAGCCTGAACTCAATGACTTTCTGAGCATGTTGCACAAAGCCATTCATTTGTCCAGGTTTTGGGGGATGGTTGAGGGCATTTTTCCCATAAGCAGCGTGGGATGAAAAGGAGCTTTCCTGTTGCTTTGATTTCCTGGCTGGCTGAATTTACCATTCATAAGCAGTTCATGCTACTAATGGTCTGAGCTTACAGGTTGTCCACACACAATGTTATTAATGCTGCTGGCTAGTCGTTATTATGTTGTAAGACTAATTGTCAGGACATCTAGAGATTGTATCTGAGCATTCTTAATGTTTTTCCTATTGTTTAAATCTAAATAAATCAGAGGTCTGATTTAACCAAAGGTTTGGGGTTTTCTTGTGCCCAGATTCACCCAGAACATGTCGGTCTTTCGAAGAGACATGGCTGATGCCCTGCGCTGTGAAGGGGCTACGGAAGCCAGCAGTTTAGATATGATGAGTTGACACTGACCTTGGAAACCAGCACATTGAATAACAACATATAGACTTTGAAAGTTTTGGACCTCACCATATTGTTAGATAGGAGTTGAAAACTTATGAAAACTATTTTTTTAAATAACTTCTGCCTTTTTATATCTCTGGCCTAAATGTAAGAATTTATAAGTGAAAATGATGTAAAATCAGTCTTAGCTTAAAGAACATTTTCAAACTTTCTTATCAAAATTTATTATCCCTGTTCTTAAACCTGTATGAAATGGTGTAGAAACAATACTTAACCAAAGAACAAAATAAACACGCATTGCTTCTAAATGTGTACTAGTTAATGATTCTTAGTTCCACTCATAGTAATAAATAATGTTTCTGACCACTTTCACTGAGGTCACTTCTGATTGAAATTTTGAGGCAAAGATTGGTATAAATTCTATATGAACTCTCTTGAATTAATAAAAATGATTATTTTTCTACAAAATGGTTGCATGTATATTTTAAACATGAGGTTTATGACTGCACACTGCAAAGAAGAACAAAGATTAGCAGAATGAAAAATGAGCTCTTTTGGACTAAGAATGTAATAGGAAAACCTAGAATAATGGATATTATAAAGCTTAGAGACAGTAATGCACTCTTTAATGAGATAAAGATAATGCTTTCATTACACAAACATACATTTCAGATGTCTTATTTCGGGGGGGGGGCAGGGAATACAATTATTAAGACACTTTTTTAAAAAGCATTAAATCACCACCCCTGGAAAAAAGAAGAGCAGTAGTTACAGACACTAATTTCCCATATTCAGAGTGGTAAAAGGTATAATGAAAAGGTGCATTTAAAGCATAAAATTCAGCAGATTCCTCTTCACCTCTTCAGAGATCATAAAAAGTTCAATATGTGCCAAAAAAAAATTCCTTTTATGCTGAGGCTATGCATGCATTATCCACTCAGATTTGGTGTAGAACAATTAATTTCCATTTTGTGGTGAGTATGAATTATTGCGTGGGTTGATGAAATACACAAATTAATTGGAGTGAAATTTAACAAAAATTGAACTATTTAAGCAATAAGTCAATTACATTTTTTAATGTACAAAAGCTATTACATGCAATTAGAAACTGCTGCGCTCTCATTTTCTTAACTAAGATGTAAATAATCTACTTCATATGTTTTTCATGCAGTCTTAGATTTGCGTAACTTGGTCATATTTTCACCACTTTCTCAAAAAGAATATGTGACTTTCAGTGCACCTAACGCGGGGGACGTTCAAATCAGTATTTCCTGTAGACATTTTCCTGTGTTTTTTTTTCTGTGATATTCTTTCTCTATAAATTTAAAATAGTTACACTGGAACTATATAGGAGATGAAATCATTCAGTTGAGCAGTTTTCTGTTTGCCTTACATTGATGCATAGCTTAAGAAAATAGTGTAATCTACAGCCATAGGGCCTAATTTGCAGAATTACTGAGCACCAAAAAATCCACTTGAACCCCGGCTGCCTGACATCTCTGAAAATCAGGCCAGTTTTATTTAGGTGCCCAAATTAGATTAGTTCAAAGGCTTTATTGTTATTACTGATCAGATAAATAGCAGCTAGTACAATGAGTCACTTTACCCTTGAGAACTTAGACAAAATTAGAATCTTCATTGTTAAGCCAAATTCTGAAAGCAACAAAATCTAAACTACTTTAAAGAATGTTTGGGAGAGGAGGGTTGTTTGTTGGTTTTCATTCTACCCCTGAAAATGGCCCCAGGAGTCTATGTGCTAAATGGTCTCTCCTTTTTTGGTAAATTTGCTGTAGAAACCACTTCAGTTATCTGGAAACTCTATACATTTGCATTAAAAGGTTCAGATGAAAACTAATGGCTCCTTTGACTCTGCTTTTCTTTGTCGTACTGCAGAAATAATGGTTATATGCAATCAGCTTGCACCCACAAATCAGTCAGTTTACTGGCTAAATTAGCCTGCTCTGCTGAAAGCTTAATTTTGGCATATTGAAAAGAAGCACCATGTGCCCTCATAACTCAGCACTCAGATTTTAGGGCTTCCTCTAATATAAGGCTATTGACTCCCTGGAGCACTGAAGTACATTTTCAAAATTTCACTTCTAAAACATACCTTGTTACAAACAAACAAGGTCCTAAACTGGGCAGACTTGATCTGCATATTTGAACAGCATCTCAACCTCCGTTAACAATTGACAACTAGAACTTATGCAGAGGAGACAGCCATATAAACATGCCTGCTTTTAGGTTTGGAAATGGATGGCATAGCAAATAAAGCCTGTATTTTAAGGCTCCGGCTTCTTTCTTAAGAGTTTTAACTGTCAGCTCTTCAAAGGGGCACTGTCAAAGTGAGTAGAGACCAGAATGTAACCGACCTTTTCTTTCTCTTCACCTGTTCACAAAGTTCATGTAATTCTTTATATTAAGGCACTTCTCCACAAGTGCCTTAAAGCATCCCCCTGCACCCACTTCTTTAAAAACAAAAGGTGTGGAAACAATGGAGTGATAATATCAATGGGGAGGTGAAGTTCAGACTCCCAAGGTGGCTGGGGAAAGTACCACAGTGGTGTCCTCTCCAGAGATTACTGTGAGCTAGCCTGAGTGATTATTGTAAAGTGAACAAATCAGGACTTGGAAATCAATCTGATTCTCCCCCAAAGGTACTACGTATAACCATAGTGCAAAACCTTGTCATCTGAAGAAATCCCAGTTAGGTCTTCCTCCTACAAGGGAGAATGAACTACCCCCAAAAAGAGCCTAGCACCGGTTGTATTTCATATGACTATGAAAAGCAGATCCAGCTCTCCAAGGAAAATACAAAGTTTTAATACTTTGCCCTGCTTGCATAAGAAGACTTCGAAGAAACTCAGCCACTGGTGTGCGTATGCTTTATAAAATAATTCCTTAGACTTTTTAATGTTTTATTGTACTGTGAGTTTATGGTGACAGCAAACCTTTCAAACTATAGAAGGATAACACACTTCCTTGCCAGATTAAAAAATAATGTTAGTGAGGATTTTATGTACCTTAGTTTAGATTGCTGTTAAGAGCGCTTCTTTGAGAACATTCTCTTTGAGGTTTACAGAAAGCGTAATAAAATATGTAAGTTACATTTTTACAAACAAAAGCCATCATATAAGTTATTTATAAGTGTGAGATCGAAACAGTATCACGATAAATAAACCCTAATGGATACCTGCGGCATCCATCCTAACATAATTTGCCCAACGAAAGTGTTGAAACCAAGTCATATTTAGTAGAAAAATCTGGCAGGAACAGAGCATAGTGGTAGAAAATAAGAAGAAGAAAATGGAGCAGAGAAGCAAGCCATTTGGGGGTGCTGGCTGCTCCATCAGGTTTGCACAGTGACCTGTATGTAACACTCTCAGCCTTCCCCTTCAAGGAGTAATAAGTTTGGTACCAGATGCACAAGGTGATCAGATGTGTCTGTTTTCCAAGGTTGTCTCAAGTTAGGAGGACATTTGTAGTTAGTTTGAATGGAATCAGTGTTGTCCCCTGATTTTACCAGAGATGGCAAAATAATGTCCAGCCCAACTGCTCACTTCCTCTGGCTCCTCCCCTTTAACTTTGGCTCCTCCTTTGGTACATCTTTTTCCCATCCCCACCTCCTATTTTACTCTCCAGTTTATGTGTACAAAGCAATTCCACAGCCAAATAAATGGATGGATAATGTCATATTACTTTTACATTCCTGTGCAATCTTGCCCCAGAATAGAAATTTAAATTTTAAAAAATCAAATCACTAACCCTTATGATTGTGAAGATGAACCTCAAAATATGAACTGAATGTAACTTTGTTTGCCTGAGTCTGCAGACAGCCTGAATCTAACTGCTTTAAGTGTGAACTGCACCCGTTCATGTCAACTGGGTGCCAAGGATGGCAATGTATATTTCAGTGTTGACTGTTTCACTGCTGATCATTTAGCTTGAGCTAACCTCAGGTTAATATGCTTACTTCTTGAGGGAAGTAGTGGCAAATACTGGGGCAGGATACAGTGGGGCATACAGGAGTTGAGTAAGGGGGAAACTCTGACTGATTCCACTCACAGACCAACCTCCACGCACATAAGACACCAAAACAAGACTCCACTCTTAGTTGTGCTTCACAGTAATGATCACTCCTCTCCTATCTTGATACTTTGATCATCAGTGAAATAGTCAACAACATTGGATGATCACAATTCAAATGTCAACTTCAGAGTTAAAAACCCTTAAAAATGTGAAAAGCAGTAGTTCACACCTCTCTCAAGACCTATTGTTTAAGACTGCATGCACACTCAGGCACATATCGCTGCATCAGTGAGACTGGTTTCCCATGCGGAAGGTTTTCTTCACAACTAAAAGGATTAGAAACATAATTATACATTTTAAATAAAAGCTTAGAAGCTGGATCCCAGCAGCCACCAGAATAAAGTACCAGTGAGCTGGAGAGGCCCACTATGCCCCCTGTGGGCAGGTAGTTAAGAAATGCTGGGGTGGGAATGAGAAATTCCCCACCCCAGAATCTAAAATTGTCATTACCCTGCCCTCCCCTGGTGACCAAAAGCCTCAACTTCTGCTTAGCTACCAACGTCATTTCCCTCCCCCTCGTCACCCGCAGACAACTTCCACAATGCATTTCTGCCATGTCAGTATCACAGGCTGCAGCTCCTCAGAACAGTTAAAATGCAGAGGCAGCATAAATACATTGACTCCTGCAGTGACTGGACCCAAAGGAGGTGAGGGCTCAGGAATGCAGTATGTATAATGTTGGGGTCCCTGCCATGGAACTTAGGTCTAATGGGTCAGAGAGGACACAGGGCCTTGTTTATTCAGAAAGTCAAGATCAACTGCTATTTGTTTACTGGGCCCGATACCCTACCCACCCACCATGCTGCCTGCCTCTCTATTGGCTGCTTTGCCCTATCCTTTGACTCTGCCTTGCTACCCTATATGTTGCACCTCAGATTTCCTCCCAACAGCACATCAGGATCAAAGTGGGAGAGATGGCCCCTGCGATGCGCTGACTCTAGCAGTAAGGTAAAGGCTGGCGGGGGAGAAGAAGCAGGGATCCAAGGAGGAGACAGTGATGTTCTTGTAGTCATCACATCCCTCTTCCCAAACTGTCTCCCCTCCCATGCTCAGTCCCCACCCAAACCTTCCTTTCTTGCCCACCCCCGAGTTACAAGTCTTCTCTCAAACCTCCCCAACCCCCCCAGTCACACCTGAACCCTAAAACTCTCCCATGTCCCCCTCCCACCAGGACAGATTTTCTTATCCCCAGTAGCCAAACCCTGGTATGTGCTTGCACCCCAATACACATACGCTGCTCCTTAATGACAGCCTGAGCGGTGGCCCACCGTGGGAGCTCTGAAATCTGCTCACCCTCCACATGCTGCTTGTTAACACACCCTCTGCCTGCAATACACAGGATGTGAAATGCTCCATCTTCCTCGCCGGGCTAAAGGCAAACACATACCCTGTTACTAGTGCTGAGCTAGTTAACAGTCCAGCAGCCCTCAGTGCGGGTCAGTTACAATGGGGAGTGATAGGTCATGGCTAGAAAAGATTTGTGTTTAATGTTTACAAAGTAACTGTCTTCAATTTAACCTCAACCAAGTATACCTGTCCAGAGAAGGCTAAGGATAACTATAATTACCTGGGCTGCTCGTTAACATTAGAGACACAACCCTCTCATAGCCAAAGACAGAGGCTAAAACAGTGGTTCTCAAACCTCTGTACTGGTGACCCCTTTCACACAGCAAGCCTCTGAGTGCAACCTCCCTAATAAATTAAAAACATTTCTTTATATATTTAGCACTGTTATAAATGCTGGAGGCAAAGTGGGGTCTGGGGTGGAGGCTGACAGCTCGTGACCCCCCATGTAATAACCTCGCAGCCCCCTGAGGGGTCCCAACCCCCAGTTTGAGAACCCCTGGATTAAAGAATAAACATCCTTTAAAAGCTTCCAATGCCTTCTCACAGTGACACTGTCATCATACATTATAATGGGGAGAAAAAATCTTTGGGTCAAAGCTCTAGTATTTGGAGCAACCCTTTATAACCTCAGATATGGCATCACTCCATTTAGACACCCATAACACATATACACTGGGGCTGTTTTGTAGGTGCTTTCAAGATTAGTCACCCTCAATCATCACTACTTCTTGAGCTTCATGTCAACAGAAGGCAATATTTTAGATTACAACTGAAGCCTAGGTTGTGTTGCTGACTCCTCCGAAAACACCTGCCAGTTACAAATACCAACCTCAAGCTGCTAATCTATCCATCAGCCAAAAAAAGTTTGACAAAAACTGCCTGTGAATGTCAGAGACAATATCTAACCGTGATTGAGCTGCTTTTTATTATTTTGGATCTATCTGTACAAAGTGCCCTGCCTCCCTTAATCTTTGGCTCTCTTGCCAAGGCTCCAATGCCATTTAGTTTAGACATATTATTCATCAAATCCCCTTGTACAGTGCAAGTACTGATGCAGAATGGCTGCCCTGGTTCATTGTAGAAATGGCTGCATTCCAGGGGTGAGATGGACACCATCTAATATTAGAACCACACGTAAAAAAGTCCTTGGGCGATGATTCAGTCTCATTGGCAACACAGGGAACTTTAGTTTCCCAGATCAGTGGTTCAGGTGGACATACTCTCCTAGCTTCAGCTGTGTCCCAAGCATAGCCAATCCAAAACTGCTACCATAGATGGATGACACCAATTGTTATTTTAAGTATTTTGTTTATTAACCCCACACACACACACCCAAGGCTGGGGCTAAGTGTTCTGCATTGTGCTAGGTGCTCTACAAACATATTGTAGGAAATGATCCCTGGTCAGAAGAGCTGACACTTAAATACATGCGAGTATTCTCTGATTCTGCAGTGACCAAAGGAAGATGAAGAGAAAGGTGTCCCAACATAGGAGGTTTTCTCCACAGGCAGCTCCAGAAAAGCCATGTATGCGTGAAGTTGCTTATCAGTTAATGTGGCAGTCTGTCACCGTCTCCAGCAAATTTGGTTTCAATGTCTGGATCGTCTGGGGTATTTTGTTAAGTCTTTGGTCAATACTTAAGCAAAGTATTTTTCCAAATTTTTGGAGCAATGTTCTACTGGTGGGATTTTCTAAGCAATGCCACACATAGAAAATTCAGGTCCACAATGGATACGACCATCTAAATTTGCTGCTGGCCTGTGGGTTTTGACCTTTCTATTATTATTTGATTACTATACAGTGGGCCTGATTCTCATTTACACCAAAGCCTCTTTACACCACTCTGGCAGAACAAAGGCGCCTTGGTGTAAATGCACAACAAGACCATAATGTGCTTTTCCTTTGCAGAAGACACAGAAAGAAACGGTTCTGTCCTGGGGAACTTACCAGCTAACTGTTACATGGGACACACCAAGAGAGGGTGCCAATGCACTTGAGAGGAGGTGGAGTGAAGAAGGACAAGGGTTATAGCATTACAGTCATGTGGTAACTTAGGCAAGTTGCAAAGGCTCTTTTTCATGGCTGTAATGATAAGGGAGATACTATTTGCTCGTGTTTGTCTCTGAATGATTCTACCAACTATCGTCCCTGCAGTGTGCACCTCCCCATATCCATGAATTTCTTACAGCTGTGTGAAAGATTGTCTTTCAATGGAAAACCCATGGATCTTGGGCCATCAGTGATGACACACCCATACACATACCCCATCTCCATGCTTCCCACCCGGACCTTGAAGCACTGATAACCTGGTGTAATTCTACACAAAGGGGCTCAGGTGAGGAAAGCTTTCTGCCTATGGGTATTAGACACCAATTTCTAAGAATATTCATTGTGATCAATATCTGATAATTGCAGAAAACGTGTGACGGGTTGGATCATAGAAACTCTCTTGGGAGCTGCCACCCGATGTGCCAAGACTACTTCTACCCCTGCCTTCCCTGCCAGCTCAGGGCCCCAGCACCATGTCTGTGCTGAGCCAGACACTCCCATCAGCTCCAACGAAGACCCAGGGTCTGAATTACTTGCCCCAAAGCTGCAGGTTTACCTGAAAGCAGCTAACAGAAGTGTGCTTGTCTCTAATACTCAGATGCCCAACTCCCAATGGGGTCTAAACCCAAATAAATCCATTTTACCCTGTATAAAGCTTATACAGGGTAAAGTGATAAATTGTTCGCCCTCTATAACACTGATAGAGAGATATGCATGGCTGTTTGCTCCCCCTGGTATTAATACATACTCTGAGTTAATTAATAAGTAAAAAGTGATTTTATTAAATACAGAAAGTAGGATTTAAGTGGTTCCAAGTAGTAACAGACAGAACAAAGTAAGTCACCAAGCAAAATAAAATAAAATGTGCAAATCTATGTCTAATCAAACTGATCACCAGTTCCAGAATGCTCCCTTTTACAGACTAATCTCCTGTTAGTCCGGGTCCAGCAATCACTCACCCCCTTGCAGTTTCTTTCAGAGATGGAGACGCTTTCTCTTTAGCCAGCTGAAGACAAAATGGAGGTGTCTCCCAGGGGTTTAAATAGACTTTCTCTTGTGGGTGGAGACCCCCTCCTCACTCCTATGCAAAGTCCAGCTCCAAGATGGAGTTTAGCAGTCACCTGGGCAAGTCACATGTCCATGCATGACTCACAGTTTTTACAGGGAGTATCCATTGTTTACATGCTACCTTGAACATCCTCAAGTAGCCTTCTTATGTGGATTGGAGCATTCCAAGATGCAGTGTCGGCTAAGTGTTTCTCGATTAGGTACTTAATTTCAACATTCCTTTCTCCAGGAACTGACCAAATACTCTACCAAGGTTATTTAGAAATCAAGCCGGTACACAGCCAACATTCATAACATTCATAACTTCAAAGAATCCTGTGGCACCTTATAGACTAACAGACGTTTTGGAGCATGAACTTTCGTGGGTGAATACCCACTTCTTCGGATGCATGTAGTGGAAATTTCCAGGGGCAGGTATATATATGCAAGCAAGAAGCAAGCTAGAGATAACGAGATTAGTTCAATCAGGAAGGATAAGGCCCTGCTCTAGCAGTTGAGGTGTGAAAACCAAGGGAGGAGAAACTGGTTTGGTAGTTGGCTAGCCATTCACAGTCTTTGTTTAATCCTGAGCTGATGGTGTCAAATTTGCAGATGAACTGAAGCTCAGCAGTTTCTCTTTGAAGTCTGGTCCTGAAGTTTTTTTGCTGCAGGATGGCCACCTTAAGATATGCTATTGTGTGGCCAGGGAGGTTGAAGTGTTCTCCTACAGGTTTTTGTATATTGCCATTCCTAATATCTGATTTGTGTCCATTTATCCTTTTCCGTAGAGACTGTCCAGTTTGGCCGATGTACATAGCAGAGGGGCATTGCTGGCATATGATGGTGTATATTACATTGGTGGACGTGCAGGTGAATGAACCGGTGATGGTGTGGCTGATCTGGTTAGGGCCTGTGATGGTGTTGCTGGTGTAGATATGTGGGCAGAGTTGGCAACAAGGTTTGTTGCATGGATTGGTTCCTGAGCTAGAGTTACTATGGTGCGGTGTGCAGTTACCGGTGAGAATATGCTTCAGGTTGGCAGGTTGTCTGTGGGCGAGGACTGGCCTGCCATCCAAGGCCTGTGAAAGTGTGGCATCATTGTCCAGGATGGGTTGTAATCCCTGATGATGCGTTGGAGGGGTTTTAGTTGGGGACTGTATGTGATGGCCAGTGGAGTCCTGTTGGTTTCTTTCTTGGGTTTGTCTTGCAGTAGGAGGCTTCTGGGTACACGTCTGCCTCTGTTGATCTGTTTCCTTATTTCCTCGTGCGGGTTCTGTAGTTTTGAGAATGCTTGGTGGAGATTTTGTAGGTGTTGGTCTCTGTCTGAGGGGTTAGAGCAGATGCGGTTGTACCTCAGTGCTTGGCTGTAGACAATGGATCATGCGGTGTGCCTGGGATGGAAGCTGGAGGCATGAAGGTAGGCATAGCGGTCGGTAGGTTTTCGGTATAGGGTGGTGTTAATGTGACCATCACTTATTTGCACCGTGGTGTCTAGGAAGTGGACCTCCCATGTAGATTGGTCCAGGCTGAGGTTGACGGTGGGGTGGAAGCTGTTGAAATCGTGGTGGAATTTTTCCAAAGTCTCCTTTCCATGAGTCCAGATAATGAAGATGTCATCAATGTAGCGTAGGTAGAGAAGGGGCGTGAGTGGACGAGAGCTGAGGAAGCGTTCCAGGTCGGCCATAAAAATATTGGCATATTGTGGGGCCATGCGGGTGCCCATAGCGGTGCCACTGATCTGGAGATATATATTGTCATCAAATTTGAAATAGTTGTGTGTGAGGATAAAGGCACAGAGCTCAGCAACCAGTTGTGCTGTGGCATCATCAGGGATACTGTTCCTGACAGCTTGTATTCCATCTGTGTGTGGGATGTTTGTGTAGAGAGCCTCTACATCCATGGTGGCTAGGATGGTGTTTTCTGGAAGGTCACCAATGCATTGTAGTTTCCTCAGGAAATCAGTGGTGTCACGGAGATAGCTGGGAGTGCTGGTGGCATAGGGTCTGAGTAGAGAGTCCACATATCCAGACAGTCCTTCAGTGAGAGTGCCAATGCCCGACATGATGGGGCATCCAGGATTTCCGGGTTTGTGGATCTTGGGTAGTAGATAGAATAACCCTGGTCGGGGCTCTAAGGGTATGTTGATTTGTTCCGGTGTTAGTGTAGGGAGTGTCCTGAGTAGATGGTGCAGTTTCTTAGTGTATTCCTCAGTGGGATCTGAGAGAAGTGGCCTGTAGAATTTGGTATTGGAGAGTTGTCTGGCGGCCTCCTTTTGGTAGTCAGACCTGTTCATGATGATAACAGCACCTCCTTTATCAGCCTCTTTGATTATAATGTCAGGATGGTTTCTGAGGCTGTGGATGGCATTGCGTTCTGCATGACTTAGGTTATGAGCAAGCGATGTTGTTTTTCCACAATTTCTGCCTGTGCACGTCGGCGGAAGCATTCAATGTATAGGTCCAGACTGTCATTTCGACCCTCAGGAGGAGTCTATGTGGAGTTCTTCTTCTTGTGCTGTTGGTGGGAGGGTAACTGTGTATCAGTGCACTGTTCAGTGTTGTCCTGAAAGTATTCTTTGAGTCGGAAATGGCGAAAGTAGGCTTCCAGATCACCGCAGAACTGTATCATGTTGGTGGAGGTGGCAGGGCAGAAAGAGAGTCCCCGAGATAGGACAGACTTTTCTTCTGGGCTGTGTGTGGTTGGATAGATTGACAATATTGCTGGGTGGGTTAGGGGTACCATGGTCACAGATCAGCCACACCATCACCAGTTCATTCACCTGCATGTCCTCCAATGTAATATACACCATCATATGCCAGCAATGCCCCTCTGCTATGTACATCGGCCAAACTGGACAGTCTCTACGGAAAAGGATAAATGGACACAAATCAGATATTAGGAACGGCAATATACAAAAACCTGTAGGAGAACACTTCAACCTCCCTGGCCACACAATAGCACATCTTAAGGTGGCCATCCTGCAGCAAAAAAACTTCAGGACCAGACTTCAAAGAGAAACTGCTGAGCTTCAGTTCATCTGCAAATTTGACACCATCAGCTCAGGATTAAACAAAGACTGTGAATGGCTAGCCAACTACAAAACCAGTTTCTCCTCCCTTGGTTTTCACACCTCAACTGCTAGAGCAGGGCCTTATCCTTCCTGATTGAACTAATCTCGTTATCTCTAGCTTGCTTCTCGCTTGCATATATATACCTGCCCCTGGAAATTTCCACTACTTGCATCCGACGAAGTGGGTATTCACCCACGAAAGCTCATGCTCCAATACGTTTGTTAGTCTATAAGGTGCCACAGGATTCTTTGCTGCTTTTACAGATCCAGACTAACACGGCTATCCCTCTGATACTATGCATAACTTCCAATACAAAAATGATACATGCATACATATAGGATTAATACATTCAGTTGATCATAACCTTTGAGATATCTTACATGGCAGATGTAGCATAAAACACATTCTAAGCATATTTCCATAAAGCCTTATGGGAAGTACCGTCACAACATGAATATAATGAGAGTATTTCCATGTAGTGTATTCAGAAGAACAGACCAGTCTAATGCGTCTAGCTGGTTGTCTGATGACTGACCGCAGGGATGCCACCTAGAGTTAAAACAAGTTTGTGTTTGGTCAGTATTTGGGTGTGACACCACCAAGGGGCTGCAGAAAAGACAGCACTGGTCTGAACTAATGGCCCAGCCTAGTGATAGGGTGGTTTTGTGCTGCTGCAGTGTGATCCTAACCACTTGTGGGCATTAAAGCTCTCATGTTTTTCATAAGAGTTGACTGAGTTACCCTAGGAATCCTGGCCAAATCCCCTCTTGACGAATGCCATTCTGACTGCTTAAATTTGCACATGGTTACCATAGGACACAGCTTTCTTCACTCACTCGTGTGCATGGTTGCCATGGGCTAGCTGCTACAATCCACCCGAAAAGTGGCTGCAGTTCATCGGTAAATGATCTGTTACAAGCACAGCGAGAAATTTCATTATGCATGTGTATAGTTAGATGCATACACAGTTATGTGTGCGCTAGATACACTTTGTAAAGTGCTTTGGGATGGAAAGTGTTCTCTGAATGTCAGATGTTGTTCTGTTTTCTGTCTAGAGCTGGCTAGAGCAAGAGCAAAGCTAAGCTAGAGCAAACCATCAAAGGGAGCTGCTCGTCTTAGCAACCTGTTGATACCGGCAGAGCTCACTAAGTATCTATTAAGAAACGACTATCTGGCACCACTTCATATAAGTTGAAAATCATTCTTCCTTCCTTTGGATTTCACTGTAACAACATCAGTGATGCTGAGTCCCTTTTGCATTCATACGGCCGGGTTATGCAGCGCCGGCGGAATTCCACAGCAATACAGCCTCAAGGTTCCAGGCTTATGAACTGCTACCTCCCATTTTGAGACGGCTTTTCAGAGTCCCAGAGATTTCCCTTGGGCTTGTTCCCAGCAGCCTGTCCCTCTCACCTCCCAAACAAAATGCTTCCTTTTGGAAGGAATTAAGTCCGAACAGTAAAATCAAAACAAATGTAATGGCTTGTTTGGCCCAAGCTGAAATTTGGTCATCAACATTTTAACCCAGGCTACTTTACAGTCAGAGCCATAGAGCTTCTAGGACACGTTGGATGCTGCTACAGCACTGATGCCAGTGAGGAAACAGAATGTCTTGGTTTGGATTAGAAATTGGCTTTCGGTTCAGATTTAAGGGCCAAATTCTGCCCTTCTGTAGTGGTGTGAGAAAGTCTCTGACATAAGCTCCTAAGTGCTATGCAGGTTTCTGGTGAGATGTGCTCATGTTTAAGCCCATGGGAGGTTTAGGTCTGGGTACATTTTGTTACAGATCCCAGATGTTAGCTGGAAAGTGGCAGGGAGAAAGCTCCTGTGTTGCTCAGGGGTTGGTGATGAGATGTAGGGCCTTTCTCCTCTTGGGTTCCTACTCATCAGAGGTGCTTGTGAAGGTATCTAAGCTCTGCTCAGCAATGACTGGAAAATTGTTCTCAGCTGGGAGTTGTTCAGTGCCCTGCACAGCCCAGGTCCTAATGAGGCGAGCCCCCACCCCCATTCCAAAATCCACTATCGCTGCCAGCACTAATTAACACTTTCCTCAGCAATCTCTGCAGAGCAGTGAAGGAGCTAATGGTTGGCGACAGACCTCACCCCAAAGGGCTGTCACTTGGGTTTGGCAGAAGCATGTTGTCAGGGCACTGTGGGGTAAATTTGCCTTGCCTCTGCCCATGCTGTACCCACTGGCTGGACTCACAGAGGACTTCAGTCTCCAGGGCTGCCAGGCTGGCACGGTTCATCAGCACTAGACTCTGGTAATTCAGTCCCTGATGCCCAGGCTGCTACTTCTGTCTATGGAGCAACATTCCCAGTTGCTTCTCCTCTTCTTGTTAATGGCTCAGACATTCAGGGTTGCTCCTGCAGTTTGCAAGGTCCCTTTGCAGGCAATGAGTTTAAGACCCTCCCACACACACTAGAACTCCTACTACCCCATTGCACCAGGCAGACAGCTTGTGCACCCTAGAGGTCTTGGAGAAGCACCTGCGAACTAGACCAGAGCAGTGCCCACAGGGACCTGCCATTGCTGCCAACATGACCTTGGTGGCCAGACAGGCTGGAGGAGAGCCCAGGGAGATGCTCAATGATCTGCCTACATGTGCCAGGTCTGCATTTACACTCCAGTGGCTGTCGTGCTCTTAGGCAGGTGCTGCCCGGGGCTCCATTCCCTGCGGTACATGCAGGGAGAAGCCCAAATGCCTCTGAACTCTGGGGACAATCGAAGCCAGGTCTGACCTCCGAAGCTGTGAGCTCAAATAACTGAAGCTGTTGTTGGCCATGAGTGCTGTGAGCGACGTGCCAGCCACTCCCACTGAGCCTGTCTCCCCATGAGGACTGGGGATGCCCCAGCAGGAACCTGATGCTCTTCTGGGTTGGTGGGAGTCCAAGAGAGATGAAGAGGATGGCAATGAGCTCTGACTCTTTGCTGGTCCCTGATGTCAGCTGGACAGGAAGGGTGGGCACGGCATGCAGGAGATCAGTGAGCAGCACTAAGGGGAAGCAAGGACTCGGTGTTATGTCCAGTCCCTTGGTTTGAGGGACACCTCGGTCAACTGCAGGAAACATTTCCATCGTGGGAAGCTGCTACGTAAGGTTAGGAGGCGGACAGGGACAGTTCAGGGTGGACCGACTGCACTATGGCTCACGTCTCCCCAGCTCCCCCTTCTTTCCATTATCTCTTTCTGCTCTTTGGCTTTGCATGGTGCTGGTCAACCTTGGCTCGCTGCATATCAGTGGGTGCCGGGCTGGTGGTAAAAGGGAACAACTTCTTTAACTTCGCTGACAAAAATGGGTCAATGTTGTTTTATTGCAAGAGATTGTGCTAATCAGGGGGACTTAGCTGGAGGAATGAGAAGCGGAAGCTTTCTTGAGACACAGCTCCAACATCAGTGGTGGAGCGGCTCTTCTTGTCTCCTGAGACATGAAGGGCACAGTTCCTCCGGGGGAGGCGTATGCTGGTGTTTGAAAGTTTGCTTACTAGCCGTACCCCTACTCTGCAGCAGGACAGTTTGCCCAGGCCCTGCTTGGCTGTGTCCATGACAACGGTATTGTCCTGGGGAGGGACTTCAACTGTAGCATCAATGGTGTGTCAGTCAGGAACCATGAGATGCTACCCTCACTCAGCCATTGTCTCCTGCTGACTTTGGATCTCTGGAGGTGCTCTCACCCCTTTGTTAGGCAGTACACCTGAGTGAAGGACACCCCAGCCATTTCGCGGGTAGGTTGCTTTTGTGCTGTGAAGGCCAGTGTGAATATTTGTTCAGTCTTCTATGTCCCCCACTCACTTGTCTAGCCATCACTATATCTCTGTCAGCGTTTCCCTCTCCCTGCCTGGCTTCCACTGGTGCTTTGATGCCAGATTGTTGCAAGACCTTTCACTCTAGTGTGTGCTGTGTTCTGGGAGCGTTAGCAGCAGCAGGAGCCCTTGTTTGAGTCCCCGAGACAGCGGTGGGATGTCAGGAAGGTCCAGATCCAATTATTCTGTACACTCAGGTTGCTCTGTGGTCCTTGCATCATGCTATGAGTGCCCTGAAATGAGACATCTTGAACCTTCACTGCAGACTCACGGTTGAAGCTGGCATAGCTCTGCCAGACTCTTCCTGAGAAGAACCTGCTTCAGGGGTGATTGCTGGAGGTAAAGGTGCTGGGAGCTCTGGTTCATGCCTGTTTCACCTAGCTTCATGACACTGATGCTCCCACATTCTATGTCTTTGGTATGGAGAGGAAGACTGTGGACCATTGGCAGACTCCCTGTCTCATCTGACAGCTGGCCGCAGAGATGCTGAAAGCATCTGTTTCCTTCTTCAGTGCTTTGTATTTGACTGAGGGCTGCAAAGGTCTGGCACTGGAGGAGTTGCGCCAGGGGTTGCCCTGTCTTATTAGCAAAGAGCCAGAGGGGAAAGTAGGCCGGCACAGTGTACCGGTAAGGAAGTGGCGCTGGTACGGGCCAGTACACAACTGACATTAAAGCGCTGCTGCGGCAGCACTTTAAGGCCCGTACTGGCAGGGCTGCTGATGGGGGGAGCGGGGGCTGCTGCCCCCGGGCCCGGTGTTTTAAAAGGGCCTGGGGCTCCCAGCTGCTTTAAATCGCCACCGGAGCCCTGGGCGGTGGAGGCCAGGCAGTGCTGAAGGGCTGGCTGGGGATGGCTGGCCCCAGCGCCGTCCATAGGTGCAGGAAGTATGGGTGCAGGGGGTGCTACAGTACCCCCAGGCTTTGCGTCCAGCATGGCCTCACGCCGGGGTCCTGGCCAGCAGCCCACGCCCCGGGGCCCTGCTGCCACCCAGGGTCCCAGCCACCGGACACCTGCCCGGAGACTTCACTACAGCCCCCTGGGTCTCAGCCACGCTGGGGCCTGTGGTCCCAGGCTGGGGCAGTGAGGGGCATGAACAGGTGCAAGAGCGGGGTGCAGCTCAGCAACCCCACCCTAAAACATTGTTCCAGTGCCACTGGCCCCGCCCCTTCCAGGGGCCCAGAGCCACCCCTCTCCCCACCATGCTCAGGGGCCCAGCAGCCCTGTGTACTAGTAAGAGATTTAAGTTACTTTCACCCCTGCAAGGAGCAGTGGCATCTGGAGGCACTTCCTTCCTTGCAGGAGCTCTCTGTCACAGTCCAGCAACTCCCTCCTCAAAAAGGCCCAGGGACTGATGGGCTGCCTTCTGAATATTATAAATATTGTTGGGCTTAGGGTGACCAGGCAGCAAATGTGAAAAATCGGGACGGGGTGGGGAATAATAGGAGCCTATATAAGAAAAAGACCCAAAAATCGGGACTTGTCCCTATAAAATGGGACATCTGGTCACCCTAATTGAGCTCTCACTGAGCCTGACTGTTCCCTGGTGGTGCTAGAGCGTGTCCAGGGAAAAGAGCTACTCCTCCACCATCAGAGGGGAGTAACTACCCTGCTGCCTGAGAAAGGGGCCCTGTATGCCTTGCAGAACTGGAGACCTGATTCCCTCCATTCTGATCACAAGATCCTATCTGGGCCCTTGGCCTGTCAGCTACAGATCTATCTGGACTCTTTGCTACATTCTGGTCAGACGTATTTATCCCTGTCACTGCATTTTGAAAAGAACATAAGACCGGCCATATTGGGTCAGACCAAAGGTCCATCTAGCCCAGTATCCTGTCTTCTGACAGCAGCCAACGCCAGGTGCCCCAGAGAGAATGAACAGAACAGGTAATCATCAAGTAGTCCATCCTCTGTTGCCCATTCCCAGCTTCTGGCAAACAGAGGCTAGAGATGCCATTCTTGCCCATCCTGGCTAATAGCTGTTGATGGACCAATCCTCCATGAATTTATCTAGTTCATTTTTGAACCCTGTTATAGTCTTGGCCTTCACAACGTCCTCTGGCAAAGAATTCCACCGGTTGACTGTGTACTGTGTGAAAAAATACTTCTTTTTGTTTGATTTAAACCTGCTGCCTATTCATTTCATTTGGTGACCCCTGGTTCTTGTGTTATGAGAAGGAGTAAATAACACTTCCTTATTTACTTTCTCCACACCAGTCATGATTTTATACACCTCTATCATATCCCCCCCTTAGTCGTCTCTTTTCCATGCTGAAAAGTCCCAGTCTTTGTAATCTCTTCTCATATGGAAGCTTGATTTTAATCCAGGATGTCTTTACTGCCAACAAATATTTCAGTCTGGATGTGGGGTTTCTTTCAGTGGACCAGGAGAAGCTATTGATAGGTTTGACCATTTACATCTATTAAAAGCATTTCAGATTGGGCCAGTGTTCAGTTCATTTTTTTCATTGTTACCATAACATTTTCAGTGTATTATAGATTAATGTGGGGTCTTAGCTTCTGCTTCCCAGTACACAGAGGCGTCGGGGTGCTCACGTCTGATATTACGTGCTCTGAGACTCAAACTATTCTGATGCCTCCTAATAAACTGGCTGACCAGTCTCTCCTTGTCAGGGCTGCCAGACGCTTTCCCCATTTGTTTGTCAGCTAATGCTGAAGATGTCTGTTTTTATCCCATCTGAGGTGATGTGTGGGCACTTTGCATCTGTTTGTAAATATATGAATGTGCATCCTCTGCCAGAATCCTTTGGGCCCAAAGCCATGCCTTCCGTCTGGCCTCTTGGCAGTGGGTGCTCTCCCTCTGCTGCCCCGACAATGGCAGTGGGGCACCTCTGGGATTAAAGTGCTGTGGGGGGAGAGGGAGGATCTGAGCAACCTACGATGAAAGACTGGGAAGGGGCTGAGGAGAGGGTGCAGAGCCATCTACAGAAATGGTGCTGGTTCCTTCCTGGGCTTTTCAGCTTCATCTGCCAAAAACCTTGTGGCCTCAGTGGCACTGGCTGGTGTGTCTGTACCCCCTCCCTGGACTGGATTCAGAGGCACACCAACGGCTGTTTTTTTGCAGTAGTTCCCATTGGTTGTACCCTGCCCTGCTATACTTGCCATTGCATGAGAGAGGCCAGGGGTTCGTGGACCTGCTCAGGAGAGTGGCAGTGTTTCATCTCCTGTCTGTTCAGTGTCTGCTGCATTCCAACTCCCCTCTGGTCTGGCAGTGCCTCCTTTTCCCTCTCCTCCCTTGTGGTGGGGGGATGGGCTTTGACTCTCACTTGTTTCTGCCCTTGCTTGGAAGATAGGAGAGTCTGGATCTGCCTCTGTTTTACCATGGCCTTTTCAATGCCTGGTGACTCCTGCGATGTGCTTGGCCAAACCAAGCATTTTCCAGCCCGTGGCTATTGAAGGAGCCATTGGGTCTTTAACCAACTTTTTCCCTCAGATGCTGTCCCTCCAGGAGCCTGTTTTCTGTTTTTCTCCAGGCTGGGTTTACCAGGCTGTCCCACCCAATTGCTCCTGGTTGGTCAGGCTGGAAGCCTGTGGCAGCGCTGGCTGGTCAGACTGGGATCTGGTCCATGCATTGTTTGGATAAGGTCTCTCTGATTTCCAGGCCGCACTTCTTCAGTGGGCCGATCAGTATCTGTGGAGGGTTTTTGCAAGGACGGTTCTTCCAGGAGGGTTCACTGGTTGTCTCCCCTTCAGTGGATGGGACTTGAGCGCAGCCGGCCAGGTTGTTCCCCTGCTAGTTGTTCCTTTTCTGACAGTAAACAAGAAGCAGCTCTGTAGTGTCAAAGTGCAGCATTATTCCACCTCTGATTTCCCTGACACCTCTAGGAGGATGCATTTGTCTCTGGGTGACTCCGTGTTCCCTTCCTAGAGGAGGCTGTACAAGTTTCCTCTCCCAAAGCACTCAGGAGACTTGCTGTGGTGGGTCTTGCACAGCGTTGAAGTGACTAATCCTGTTTTGAGCTGCATCTCCCCTGATGTGTCTGCCCACTGCCCCTTCTGCTCAGCTTCGGGGCACAGTGTTTCATTTTGTCCTTGACTACCTCATTTGATTCCTCTCTTTGATTTGTTGCAGCAGCTTTTCAGCAACAGGTTTTCTCCAGACCCCCCTATATTCTGGGAGTGAGATAGAGCACCCACAAATGACCTGTTTGCTGCCTGGCCCATTTTTTTACTGGGTCAGGCCAAATTGTCCCTGTTGAAATCCCACAGGGACTGAGTGGCAGTGGCGGCAGGGTATCATGCACTGAGGCAAAGTTCCCTGAGCTGATTAAGGCTCAGCTGCAGGTTGACGACAGCTTTTATCAATTGGCTCATAACTTGGCTCCATTTCAGCTGACCTGGTGCATTAGTAATACTTTGGTGAACTTGGTGATGGCGACGCTGTAGTATCTGTGGTTACCCCTGTTGAGTGTGCGCATGCGTGTAGGGTCAGGTATAATCAGTTACATTTTGATAACGCTTTTTAATGTGTTATATGGTCAAGAAAGGTGTTTTCACCCCCCTCTCTGACCCAGTCTGTCTGAAGCCACTCACACAGACTCTCTCTTACAGTCATTTCGCACACACATGGAGAGTTTCCCTCTCTCACACACACACTGACATTGCTGGTGGGGAGAGACATCACTCGTTGGAGGGGGGAAATAAAGCTGTCTAAATATTAAAGGGCTCATCGATCAAAGCAGGCACCACCCAGCCTCCCAGCAGCTAAAAATAGCTGCGTAACTGTGCTATTGTCTCAGTTCAGCTCAGGCTCCTCGGTGGGCAGGGGCAAGGGGAGGGGGACTAATGGCCAGGTGAAGGTGGGCAAAGGAGAAGGGAAGCCCATCATCACATGCTGCCTTACCTGAGCCCTGCTCCCACTTGGGGAAGAGCTCGGGCCCATCCTGGAACAGTGATACCAGGGCAATCAGGGCAACCCACCCACCGCCTGGCTGCCAGACTCCTCCTCCAGCACGGTTACAGCTAAGTCTCTGGTCTTATGGATCCTCCTATTGATTGAAAAAAAAAAGGTTTGTTTAGTCTGGAGAAGAGAAGGCTGAGCGGGGACATAACAGTTTTCAAGTAAATAAAAGGTTACAAGGATGAGGGAGAAAAATTGTTCTTAACCTCTGAGGATAGGACAAGCAGCAATGGGCTTAAATTGCAGCCAGGGCGGCTTAGGCTGGACATTAGGAAAAGCTTCCTAACTGTCAGAGTGGTTAAGCACTGGAATAAATTGCCCAGGGAGGTTGTGGAACCTCCATCATTGGTGATTTTTATGAGCAAGTTAGACTAGCCCCTGTCAGGGATGGTCTAGATAATACTTAGTCCTGCCACGAGTGCAGGGGACTGGACTAGAAGACTTCTTGAGGTCCCTTCCAGTCCTAGGATATGTCCTGGTGCTGATGTCCTGGCAGTTTCCTTAAAAGCACCAAATAGAGAGTTTTTAAGAGGTGGCAGTTTACATACTCAGGGCCCACTAAAGACACTGACTGACTGACTGACTGCGAACAGGTGCCTGCCAGTCACTGCCTGGTCCCACCATTGCCACCCTTAGCTTGTGTGTGTGATGGGTCGGCGGAGGGGTTGTTTTGTTTGTTCAAAGGGGAAAAGCTGTTCAGGGTCTGGATGAAGCACACGAGCTGTGGCATTTGGCTGGCGGCATCATTTCTTTTCAAGCCTTTCGTAATCGGCGAGATTTAAACTCCACGCCACAAAGTGCTTCTTCGCTGGGCCATGTGTGTCGACGCGAGAGGCATTTCCAGCCCTGCGGTGTCAGCCCGGCTGCTGCTCGGGAGCTAGGGAAGAGGGATAATATATGCGTCTAATAGAAGTACAGAAATAAGCGAAATAACCCTAATGGGCTGCCTACCGTTTTCCTGGTTTATCGCCTAGCTAAAAATAACTGTAGTAATAGTTTGAGTCAATACGGTGAAATGTGCAGGGCGCGCCTGCCAGGCGGAGCTGAGCTCTATCGTGTTCAAAAAGGCACCGGCGAACGCGGAACCCTTGTTCCGTGTCGGGGGGGACGGAGCCAGAGATTTATTTAAAAGGTCTCTCTTGTTTTATTATTAGTTTTGTTCGTTTTTAAGCGCTGCGCACTTGTACAACCCTTGGGCATTATCTGTTGTTGTCCCCAGCGGGAGCAACCAATGTCTTTTCTGCTTGTGTGTATTTTAGCAGTGAAAAAGTCTGTCTCGCTAATTAATTCACCGAGAAAGAACGTAACGAAGGGTCGTTTTCTGTTTATAAGCCGAAGTAAAAAACCCCAAACACCCCCACCCTCAGCCCCCGAACCTCGAACACCTCATCTTCAAAAAGCCAAGAACAAACCGTGCTGAAATAGCTGCACGTGCGAATGGCCTTTTTATTTCAGACCTGGATGGGCATATAAAGTAACGCGTCGTCTTGGTTTGAGGACTACAAAACGGATTCGAGCCTTTTTACATGTCTAGAAAACAGTTCACAGCAAAAGAGGCAGGGGATGTTTTGCCCCAACAAAAGAACTGATACCTTCCAAGTGGATCGACTAGTTACAGCTGTTCCTCAGGCGGTCTATACGCCAGGCTGTATTTTCAGGTCAGCTGTGCATGTTACCTGCACCCTGAATGTATTAATGTCATCTATTAACCCGTCCTTCCCTCCTACTCCGCAGGTTAATGCCAGAGCTGCGCAATAGGGCTGGTTATTCCTTTCCAAGGGGAAAGGGCTTTGCCTTGGTGTTAGTCGAGCACAGAATCAGGTGGCCCCTGGCCGTGTCTTTTGGCAGTTGAGTTTCTCTATGAAATGTTTGCTGAGATGAATTACCTACAGTCGAAGGACTGAAAAGCAAACACAGAGCAGTTGCAAGGCGGGGAGGGGGTGGTGCTAGCGGAGCGGGCTGTCCTGCCCGCAGGGCAGGGCAGGGCTGGGGGGCTCATTGCAACGCAAATTGGAGGCGCAGGGAGGCTCTGGTTGGAGCGAGCAAAGGTGTAAAGTTCTCCCGGGCCAGGCCGCCTTCTAGGGGCGATGGCTGTGAAACAAGGGGAGCAGAGTCCGATGCGGACACAAGTGGGACCCGTTTTCCCTGTCACCGGCCGGAGAAACCCTTTTGCAGCGGGGCGGGGCGAGAGAGAGAATTTTAAACTAGACCCATCCAGGGGAGTCCGCCGAAAAACTCAGCTCAGCTCAGCCGCCCGGGACAGCGCGTGTGCTCCGTGCGCTTCCCGGGGCAGGCTCGGGCGCGGGGTGGGCCAGCGCCCTGGGGCCGCACCGCAGCTGCTTGGATGCAGTTCTTTCTCTCGTGGGGGGAAGTTGCTGAAGGGATGGGGCGGCCGGCGGCCTGTCTAGCCCTGGCCCCCTGGCCCGGCTGCACTCTGGCCCAGGGACACGCCAGACCTGTGCCTGGCTGTCCCGGGCAGCAGCAGCAGCGGGCCCAGCTCAGCACAGGGCGGTGTCTGACCCCCCACTCAGGGATCAGCCCGAATCCGTGTGAGTGACTCTGGCCCTGAGCCGGGGCCCGCTGCACGCAGTGCCGGCTCTGGCCCTGAGCGGGGCACGTTTCAGTCCCTTTTTAGGAGACTTGTATTTATGGGTGCAGTCTCCCCCCGCCCCCCAGCCCCGCCTGAGAGCGGCTCAGGCCATCCGGGCTCGCCGGCATTTCGCAGGCAGCCTCCAGCGAAGGGAAGGGGGAAGTTTCCCTGGCAGCCGCTTGCCCGGCGCAGGTGTAAGGGGGAAGCGCCCGCTAACCGCCGCGCAGGGCTCCGGGAGACCCACCCGGGCGCTCTGGTTTCTTGCCTTGGCCCAGGGTGCGCACCCCTGCCTGCAGCCTGCCCGGGGAGCGCCTGGCCTGGGCTCGCCGCGGCCTGGGAGCAGCGGAGAATTGGGCCCGATCCTGCGATGGCTGTTGCAGTTCCTAGGAGTTTTGCCGGGCGGCAGGCTCGGGCCCTGCCCCAGCTGGGCAGCGTGAGCGGCCCGGGGCCAGCAGCGGCCTGGCAAAGAGGCGGGGGCCGTGCCTGGCCAGCAGCGCTGTGATCAGCCCCTGCGCCATGCAAGGGCGGGGGGGGGGGGGGGAACACGGCCCCGGCGCCTGCCTGGCCCCCGGCTCAGCCCAGCCTAAAGCTCCCTCGCACCCGCCGGGCCTCGGGCGCCGGGACGATCCCCGCAGCTTTGTATTCACGGTGCTCAGCAGGGCCCGGGCAGTTGATGTCTTAGTCTCCCCCAGCACTTGCAGCTTCCCAGCCCCAAACCTGGCACCCTCCCGCCCCAAGCCCAGGCTGGGGTGACAGCGCCCTTGGGTGCCGCTCCGCCGGCTGGCTACAGTTGTCATCACACTACAGCCCGCGGAGTTGAGGTGAATGGGATTTTCCTCGCTAGCTTTATTGCCCCTCCCGCCCTCTCCTCTTACAGCCCTGAATTTACTGCCCTGGCAGCAGCACAGAGCCCCAGGCCAGAACGGGCCAGCTCGCCCGGGCCTCGTCACAGGCCCCCCACCCGCACCCAGCACCGACCGCACGCAGCTGGGTGGCCGTCTGGATTGCATAGGTGAGTCGGCCCTGGGTCCCTCACGTGGCTCCGAAGCAGAGTCCGATGACTGACACACGGAAAGCCACGGGCAACTTTTGAGCTATTCTAAAAATGGGGTTTGAAAACTTGGCGACAAAAAATAGTTAAAGAGCTGGTTTGGCTTTTGTAAATAAATAGACCCACTTCGCTTTTTTATTTCAAAATTGATAGAAAGGTTAGATCAGATTAGATCGATTATATTAGACACTGACAGACAAAATACATAGTGTGTTTGTTTTTTATATATAGGGTGTGTGCGTGTATGCATTTTATACACACACACACACACTTAGATTTTTTAATTTAAAAATATTCCTAAGTAGACATATTTATTTACAAAATATTACCCTCATACCATTTGATATGCATATAGTTTTGGATATATAATTTTGTTTGCACATATACACACCTATACAAAAGAAAAGCAGCAAATCGACTATGGGAGAGCAGCGTTTAAGGAATCCATACGTCCAAGGTTATTAATTATAAAACATAATTAAAGTAAAAGTACAGAACGTCAACATATTAAATTTAAAAGCTAATATTAAAATAGAGTTAATATTTAATAAGGTCGCCATGCGTTACAAAGCTGTATGCTGATAGTCTATATTTAACTGTGTAAAACTGGAAGAGTTTTCCCAAAGAAAAATGTATTGTTTAGCTGATTATCAAAGACTCTGTGATAGATTATCCATTTCACAAAAATAATATAGATATCTTTTTAAATATAGTAATAAAAACATACTAGCGCCTTTTAAATACACTATTACTTACCAGCCCTTTTCATATTGTACTATCACAGACACTTTGGAATTGGTTTAAAAGCACATCATTCATTATTCAAAGCTCATCTTTGCATATTATTCCAACTCAAGTCTGCCAGGCTCCCTGTGAAATCGTTCACAAAATTGATAACAGCAGACACACATGCAATAAAAAGATAGCCTTGGGCATCCAGAGCTCCCATTATGCAGATCAAGCCGCAATTTTCTCTAACAAAGCCTGCCCTGATTCAGGACTGGGTGTCATTTTATTTATTTATTTAGCCCTCTTCTGTTCCGTGGGTGGGTTGTGTGTGTGTTTTTAAACCCTCCCTTGCCATTCAAAGACAGGCTGGGAGGGTTGGACTGAAAGGGGGTTCAGAGAAGTGATGCCTGGGGCAAGCCTAGTAGGGGTAAGTTTCCCTCCTCTGCCTCTTCCAGGCTTCGAGGCTCCTTCCTGAAAGCTGGCATCCCAGCTTGCTGGTAGCCTGCAAATCCAATTAGCTCCACTCTATAGAAACTCAAACTAATGATCAGTCAGCTTAGACACGCGAGAGCAAGTGGAAAAAAATCCAATTAGGCTCCTCTCCGCCTCCCAGAATTACCAGGCCGGTGCAGCTCGGGAGGCCGAAGTCAGCCCCGTTTGCCACGCACCCCGCCTGCTCCCCGGGCTCGGTGCTGGGGCCTGGCTGCTCGCTTGGAGTCGCCGCCGCCCCTCTCGGTTTTATTTTTTAAACAAACTCTTCACGGCGGTGCCACTTTTCAACCCCGATTTCCGCTCTCGGGCACCGCTCTCCCCTGCCCTCCCTTCTCAGCCCATGGCCAGGGCTGGCTACGTTGGGGGAAAGAATATTTAATAGTCATATTTATGTCGTCGTAAAAGCCTCCAAGAAGCCAGGCTCCTGGGGAATGAGATGAATCCAAGACGGTGGGGCTATTTTTCCCTTAATCGGATTAGCAGTGAAAGAAATACCCTTCAGATGCCATCTCGGCTGCCTCTTAGCATGGCCAGCCAGAGAGATGCGTCTCCTTAATTGATAAGTACTCTCAATGTCAAACAACTGCTTGGCAATCGGCTTGTGTCGGTTTCCATGATAAATCTCTACTTTACCTCCCCCGGACTTGAGCATGTTCAGAGTCAAAGCTAATGGGCCATTAAAATATTAAATACTTCAGCTCAAAAGTTCATTCGGAAATCCAGCAAGCTGCGCCAAAGTGACATGGGCTGGGAGCAGCGGGGTCTGTTGTCCAGCGAGGAGATGATTTCGAAATTCACCTGGATCCGTGATTGTACCTGCACCTGGCGCCTATTTAAATCTGCCTGGATCTACGGCAGTGTAGCTAGGCTTCGGAGCGGGGAAATATCCGTGTCTGCGAGCTAAAATAATCCACTCTCAATTGCACCTCTTATTAAAATCTAGTATTTGGAGGTTTCCACCCACCCACCCCGTATTTTCCTGCTAACTGATCCTGAGCATCGATCATTCAAAGTTAGTTAACAGGGCTCTGGTTCCTTGACTGATTTTGCCTTTAGAAGCAGGTAGTGACTTTATACCCTGCCACCTCACCGGTGCACCTAGATATTTCTTAAAAGAGATTCCAGTGAAAAGAGAGTTTCTAATGGCTAGTCGCTCTTCTTTCCAACTCCTCCTGAGCTGCCCGTTTGATATTTATCTGGAGCCTGCAGCGACACGTAAATCCCCCAGAAATTAACACACTATCATATTATTAAGGGCTTCTGCTTTTAAAGTTTCCCATTCCTGGAAATTAACATCTGTTTGGTTGCGTGCGAGTCTCCTGGGCAGCCGCTTTATGACATTTTCGGTGCGATCAATGGACTGCCAGGAAGAAGAAGAAAAAGGCGTTATTTGTGTGTGAGTGTTTCTCTCTGTGTATGTCTCACTTTATTCCAAACCTTCCACGGCAGTTGCTTACAAATGGTCTTGGAATTGAATTCTATCAGGATGGGGATCTTTGTATAGGGTGAGAGGAGAGAAACATACACCGCTCACAGATAATTCCTGACAGCCACTAATACACCAAATAGCACTTTTTACTGTCCTGGATTTAGGAACAGCAGGTGAGATTTAACTGTCCATGTTAGCAATAAAACAGGCGTCCTCTAATTTTCTTTCAAGACCCAGTGGCATCACGCTGTCCTCAGTACTGTACATAAATCCATGCATTAAGATTCCCTTTGCTTCGATGCATTTCTTGAAGTTGGAAAGGGTCTTTAATAATCGTTTAAGTATCACTGTGAGGGAAAATGCATCGGGCTATTTTTCCCCTATCCTTGAATAAATTGTGACTTAAAACCAAAAACAAACCAACAAAAAAACCCAGAGATTTGAAACGGAAAAATGAATACAAAATACCCCTACGATACAATAGGGGTTTGGGGTTTTTTTGTTTTTTAAGCTCTATATATTAGGATCATGAGATGTGGGGAAATCCTCCAACCTTGTCACTGAGCAAAATTGATCAATTAGGATATAATTTAGGAAACAAATATTGGAGGGTTGTTTTTTTTGTTTCGTTGGTGGGTTTGTTTAAAAAAGGACACAACCCTGCTTTTAATTTATTTTCCTTTTTTGCGCCTCCCCATTCTTCAGCATTTCAGTGCAATAAGTCCGATAACTCCACAGGTCTGTTTGCATTTACTGCTGCCATTTAAATTATTCAGTGTGTTGCGGTAATTGAATCCTAAGCTTTAAAAACTAATAAACTCTCTCCTTGTCGCTGCTTTCTGAAATCACAACATCAGCCCTAACAGGTGCTGATCAAATACTATTACATTCTATTAAAAGGAAAATTCTATTCCCTGTTTTCATTTCCCTTTATAAAAGGGAAACTAAGTAAATGCATTTGAACGTTATTTAATTTTTAACGCCTTTAGTCCAATTTGGACGTTAGGGAGCGTCTACAAACTCACTTAACAGTCGTATACGGCAATAAGTTTGCTGACGTAAATTAATCGAAAACGGAGTCTCTGTGTATTTTACATTGTTCCCCTCCCCCCCCCCCGCGTTTAATTGTATCTCCAAGAGGGGCAGCCCCACGCAAATATTGGGCCGGCAGGTCAAACAGAAAGAAATAGGCTATTGACAACTAAAAGAATTATGTTTGGAATTTGTCAAAACACAAACATAGGGGCAAAGCCGGAGGCCCTATAGTACTTAACTAGTTGCAGTGTAAACACACACAAAATACAGTTGATAGACAGGGAGAAATGTTAGTTCCTGAATTGGATTCCCCTCCCCTCCAGAGGTACATTTAAACTAAATTCACAATTTGCAAAAATCCCTTTCAAACCAAGATTCCTAGGGGCTGTGTTTCTCCTCTGACCCGCGCTCACCCGTGGGGTTTGCAATCTACACGAACCCAAGTTCAGGTCTGAGATCTCTCTCTCTTTCTAACGGGTAAGCGCAGTTCCAAAAAGGCAGCGTTCTATGGGCATATGTTTAATGACTCCACATAAGAAATCCACGGGGGGGGGGGGGGAAATAGGGTGAGCACGTCCCTTTCCTTCAGATACATCGCAACGGGGTCCCTGAAGCGGTGCTTAATATACTGAGAATTAAAAAGCACCAAACAGAAAAAATGTGGGAGAAAAAAGGACCAAACTCTGGGCTTCAAAACCCAGGAACCTATTCTTTCCCTTTGCATTTTTTTTAAATAGCTCAGGTTCTACTAGCACCATAACTACAGCCGATGAGCAGGTAAACATCCAGCAAAACTCTTCTCTGCGTCTCAGTAAGGTGTTTACACGCTGCATAATATTTCTAAACAGAAACAATAGGAAAGAGTTACATTCCATTCTAAATGAATCCGCCGAGGGGGAGAGGCTGTTTTGTCATTCCATCCTGGAATTCTGTACAACTAGCATGTTAGGTAATAAACAAGGGGGGAGGGGAATGTCTCGTAATTGCAAAGCTTTGTTAAATTTCAAATCGCTAATTTCTAAGGACAACAATCGCAGATGCTATTGTAATATCCGCCACACATTAGCTTAGCTAATAAATTTGACCTATTGTTCGTTTGTTAAAATGATGTCACCTTGGAACAGTCCCTAAGCTCCTATTTCAATGAATTAGGCCTTTATTGAAATCCGGGAGCCAATGGGAGGAGAGAGGCTTGTTTATTGCGTCCAATGGCAGCTGCAGGACAGAAATTAGAAGCAGAAACTCAAGGTTTGGTTCAAAAAAGATGACACAGAGCCTGTCGGGCTGGACCACTCTTGGCAAAGTTTCAGTCTGACATACACCAGGACCTACATGGATCTACTGTAAAGGAAAGCGAGCGTTTTATAGGGGAATTCATACAGTTTTGAGCCAATATTTCTATTCACCAAGGATGGATCAGCCAACGAACACACAGACCCAGCATCAACACGAACCCATCAGCTTTGGAATTGATCAGATTTTAAATAGTTCTGATCAGGAAAACTCTTCCCAGCCTGCCCCCAGAGGATCAGACAACACAAATTACCTGGGAAGCCCTGTGAGCAGAACAAGTGCCCCTTATCCTTCCCTTCCAGCTTCCTTCCCTGGCATCGGGGCGCCTTTTGAAGACTCTGGATCTTACAGTGTGAATCTGAGCTTGGCTCCAGCTGGAGTGATCAGGGTGCCAGCTCACAGACCCATCCCTGGGGCTGTGCCACCTCCAATTTCTAGTGCCATCCCAGCTATGCCAGCTGTCCCCAGCCTTGGCAGCCTCAACTTCCCTTGGATGGAGAGCAGCAGGAGATTCGTAAAGGACAGATTCACAGGTAAGGGCTGATTTTTAACACGACCCCGAGAGTCTCGTTTTACCAAGAAGTTTTCTGCTACAATCAAACTGCACTAAAACAGCATAAAAATGTGTCTGGGTTTTACCTTCCAGGTTATTAGAGCCCCCACATCTGTTACTGCACCTGGCGCAGAAAAAGGAAAGCTTTTAAAAATAGTGGGTTAGCTTCTTTGGGGCGAGGGGAGGAAGCATTACCTTGAACCCACTAATTAAGAGAAATAAATGTTCGTTACAGTTTTTGTGCCCACTGTAAGGATTGCATACCCCGCCCTAACTGACCGACAACCTTGTATGGATTGTGTGGCCATCGGATGCAGTAAGGCCAGACAAAACACAGGAACTGCGCGTTAGTTCTTCCCGTATCACTGCTGGCAGAACAGACATTGCAGCCGGTTCTGGGTCGCCCTGAAATTTCCATTCAGAAAATCTAATTGCCCAGCTCTCGTTTTTAATCACAATCAAAGAGGGGTGGAAATGGAGTGGAGGAACTCCAGTAATCCCCATCCATAATCCGATTAGACAGTGTGTCCTGAAGAATCTAAACCCTGAATGATAATAACGGCGATTAACATTTAAATGGGTGTCAATAAAGAGGATTCGATTTTAAAGAGAGAGAGAGAGAAGTGGGGAAACTGAGCGCCAGATACAGAATATAATCCGCAGCAAATGCTCTGAACATTGCACATCTGCTTGCAGGTTTGGCTACTGTATCTGTGGAGGATGAAGTGATGGGGAGAGGGAATACAGAGCATTGGCAAGGATCTCCCCTCCCCCTGGAGAAATTCTAGTTTTGTTTTGGGGAAAGAGGAGAGAAAAGACGAAAACCCCGACATTAAAATGAAGAGGGGTGTGCTCCATACCCCTGGGGATGGGAAGCCCCTGCAGCTCCTTCCCTCCCCTTAATACAATAAGAACCCAAATCCTGGTTCCTCCCGTGTCCTGGGAGCTCTGCTCTCCCTGCCCAGGGCTAGGGCCGTCCCTGTGCCCTGCTCCTGGGCTGCCGATCCCAGCCAGGCCCTGCAGCCTGAGCAGGACTCCGGCTCTATGGCGATTGCTGGGAGGAAGCAGCCGGCCCTGCGCCCAGGTGCTGCGCGGGCTGCCGGCCTGGCCTGGGGGCAGAGGGCAGGACCGGCTGGGGGTGCTGGGCTCTCACCTGCGGTTCTGTTTGTCCCCCGGGCAGCGGCGGCCGCGCTCACCCCCTTCACCGTCACCCGGCGGATCGGGCACCCCTACCAGAACCGCACCCCGCCCAAGCGCAAGAAGCCGCGCACCTCCTTCTCCCGGGTGCAGATCTGCGAGCTGGAGAAGCGCTTCCACCGGCAGAAGTACCTGGCCTCGGCCGAGAGGGCGGCGCTCGCCAAGTCCCTCAAGATGACGGACGCGCAGGTCAAGACCTGGTTCCAGAACAGGCGGACCAAGTGGCGGTGAGTCCGGGCCTAGCTGGGCGGGCCCCTCCCGGGACCCCCTGCCCTCCAGGGCCCCCTGCTCTGGGCTCCTGTTCCTGGCTCCCCCCGTGTAACTCCTGCCCCTTCTTACCTTTCCTATGGCCCCCTCCGCCCTGCCCCACCTGCCCGCTCCCACTTACCCCCCTCTCCCCTCCCCACCTCCCGCTCTGCCTGCTCCCATCTCCCCAGTCCCTGGCTGCCCCTCTCTCCCACCCCCCTCCCTTTCCTGCCCGCCTCATTTCCATGGAGGGCAGCAGGGTTTCTTTCTCCTACTCCTGGCCCCGCTCCCCACCCGGCCCCGGTTCTGCTCGGTGTAACTCTGCCCCTTTGCTCCTTGCAAAGCGAAAGCTCCATCTTGCCCGCAGTCGCTGCCAGGGCCCGGGCGGGTCTTCTTCCTGGGAAGCGGGCAGACCCTTAAAAGCTAAGCGAGGGGTAAAAATGGGCCCAGGCGAGGTGTGTCTCCACTTTTGTGCCATGCCGCCTGGCAAAGGCAGACATCAAAGCTGGTAGATCTGCAGGCAGGGAGAAGCGCCGTCACCTCTACACCTGCTAAAAGGGTGAACTTTTAGTTTAGCATTAGGCGCAGGGAAAGACATTGCATCAAGAAAGGATATTTTGCTGTTCAACTTCGCCCCAAAACCGATTTAATACCGAAGAAACCAGCTGGTCTGAATTGTAGAAATTGCCGGGCCTCCGCGGCGCGGCGGATTTAGAGTCGGGCTGTTTTAAACAATGCGACATTTCGCTAAACCAAACCATTAGCCCGTCCCTAAACGAAGTAAAGAGCGTTGTTCTTCGTCCTGTTATTAAGACTATATGAACGTAAACATCTAGAAAGTGGCTCCATACCCTGATTTTCCGTTTCTTTATATTAAAAATTGACGAATGTAATTCGTAGCAGGAAAATTATCTTTAAAATGCCACTTGCTTTGTCCTGATTACAGAAGGACCAAGAAAAATGAGCTAAAATCTGTTTTGGTTTCCTTTTTTCCCCTCTCTCCAGGATGAAATATAGGTGAACAACCCTTTTAATTAAGATTTTAAACCAACAACATTTCACTCGAAATCTTCACTGCGGGAAAGTGGTTGTTTTAGATGATTTCATCAGAAAATATTAATGCACTTTTTATCCATTCGCGGCTGGTCTGAAAAATAGAAAATAGAACATTCAAGGCGATGGATTATGGTGCATCCTGTGTTTGCTAATTGGTTGTCTCCTTTATTTTCAACATGTAGAAAATATGGGATTTGATGTAATTATCTTCCATCTAAAATAACTTTCGGAAATACCCTGTGTCTGTAATTCGATTCCTCCAATAGTCTTCCTCCAATAATCTTCACGCGCAATTCTATTTAAATATTATTTGGAAGAATATGTGTTAGTTTGCCGGGTTGTGTTCGGGATATTTTTAGCTGTTTAAAATGGAAATAAATTCCCAAAGTACAGCCCTTTCTCTTGCACGTTAGTATGAAACATCCTGAATTAGAGCAATAAACAGCCACAATACGATCACTGCTATTAGTAGCTAATAATGTTACCTGCTATATATAATATTGCTTAGAAAATTATTGGCTTCTTATAACTGGGGTTCCGATATTTTTAAGCGATTGCGGTCGGATGTAAGGACATTTCAAGCCTTTCAGCAATTATTGTAATTACCGAAGAGTATCGATAATAATGCCATAAACCCAGCGAGACGTTCAGACATATATATTAGTGGCACGAAAAAACCGTAATGAGCCAATTACCTTTGAAATGTCATCTCAACACTTTGCACACAAACCCAATAGACTGATAAATCCAGCAGGCACTGGGATGTCAGAATGGAGGGCACTAATGCTAATTTAGTAGTAGCATTAACTGAGGATTTTTCCCAGGGACAGAGGCTGCAGGGCCCTTTGTCCTGTCTCTGGGAGCACAGATACTGTGCTGGTTCTTTTGTCCTGGCTAACGCCATGTAAATCGGAGGTCCCCCTTCCGCAGCTGCATGGCAGATGTTAGAGCAACTTGTTGGAGACGCAGGCGTTAAGCGAGAAGAATCCGTCTCTGTATCTACTATATATGGGGTGTGTGAGAGAGACAGAGTGTGTATAAACTGAACAGACAAACAAAGGTTTGCTCTCTAATTACACAACCTCCAAAGTGCGTGTGGCCGGCACGGAGCCGAATCCCAGGCAGGATCCGGGTTGCGCTGCAGTTGGGTTGGGGGCAGGATCGGGAGAGGCCCAGGCTGCTGGGGCCAGCGGTCGGTCCCGTCCCGGGCAGGGCCCTGCGGCAGACGCTGCCGTGCGCCCCAAACATCTCGCCGCAGCAGGAGGGAGGCCCCCCGTGGTTTGGGGCCGGCCGGGTGCTGCAGGGCCGGCGCATGTGGGGAGAGGGTCTCGGCACCCCAGGCTGAGATGCGGGGAGGCGCTGCCAAGCGCCCGGCACCCAGTTTGGGGCGCTGCGTGAATAACCGGCTCTGTGTTTGCCCGATGCCGAATGAGCGCGTTTTGGTTTGATCCCTGCCTGGCTCTCAGGGCAGACCCACCCCCAGCCCCAAGATCTGGGGAAGGGGGCTCAGAAAAGGGGGGCGGTGGACACCAAACACCCTTCCCAGGCAAAGAAATATCCCCTCCCAGGCCCCAGTGATTCAAACAGGGGGCCCAGGCCGGGCACCAGGACTCCTGTCCCCATGGTACCGGAGGCAGAGCCGAGTTGGGGAGGAACAAAGGCATGTGGCAGCCAGGCAGGGGGGTGCCAGCTGCGGGCTCCTGAACTGATCTGTGTTGTGTGTGTTTAGGAGACAGACCGCAGAGGAAAGGGAAGCGGAGAGGCAACAGGCGAGCAGGCTGATGCTCCAACTCCAGCACGACGCTTTCCAGAAATCCTTGAACGATTCAATCCAGCCCGACCCCCTCTGTCTACACAACTCCTCGCTCTTTGCACTGCAGAACCTCCAGCCCTGGGAGGAGGAGAACTCCAAGATCCCACCTGTTACCTCGCTCGTGTAAAGACTTGGGGTCGGGGCGGGAGGACAGACAGACAGACAGACAGCGCCTCCCCCACCTCTCCCTGCATGACCCAAGCCGGGCACGGAGCAGAGTTTGGCGGACAGTTTGCTCCAGCGAAATGACTGGTCTCTACCCGGGGTGGGCCGAGGCCAGCTTCGGGCGGCGGGACCCCCACGCCGAACTGTTCCCAGTCCGCAGCCTCCCGCCCGCAGCAAGTGGTCTGCGAGATGGTGGCGTTAGAGCTAGATCGCTCTGCGGGATGTTTTGGTGAACGCGCTTCTCCTTTAAGCCGGGGGTCCTGGGCTTGTCAGACGGAAACTTGGACAAAGGGCTCCCGGAGAGATCGCTCGTGCCCCCCAAATCAGCCCCAGTGAACTTGCGGAGGGGATTAAACCTGAGTTTACAAACCCATGGAGAGTGTCTGCATCTGGAACGGGTGCATGAACTTTGCAAAGAGGGTTTGCTGGGTAGCCCTTGAAGGAAGACGGGATCTCATCTCTGGTGGCCAAACTGGGTGTCATTTCCCCGAAATGGGCTGGGGGAAATAATCTGGAAGCGAAAGCAATTGCCAGACCTATTACTAACGTCACCCCGTTTCTTCCCGGAGGGTGTGTAACGCTCGCAGGTTATTCTATAGCCCAGGACAAAATAATCACCAGAGTATTAGCATCCTGGAGAACTGGACGCTTTATCAGCTCCATTTGTAAATTCATATCGCTTAGGAAAGGGAAATGTCACTTTTCTTTGGTAAGAAGTGTTAAATAATTTAATTTATTTCTGCATTGAGATTTCGGGCACTGTTAATATGGATATATAATAACTGGATTATTTATTCCAAAATCGGAACATAAGTATTTATGTTGGCTGTGGAACAAAAGGCAATTTTCCCCCTATTTTTAGGAGAATCTAAAAATATATATCACTTAGCAGAGGAAACTAAATGGATCTTGTGACTCATTAGCTTAGGAAACCCTATTAAACTGAAAAGCAGTAGCGTCCATCTGTCCCAGGTGAAGTTAATGTCATCTGTAATTTATTCACCATAGTAATAAGGGCTCCTTTCAGGCAACGCACTCTTTATTTTGTCCTAACCTCCTTCTAAGCTTAGCACACAGAAAGCAGCACCTGAACCCGACATCTTTTGCCATCGACTCTAGAGAAAGCGCCTTATGTTTCATAATAAAGAAGATCTGGGGTTGACACCGACCATGTATAATACTTTGTACTTGCTGAGATCTGTAAATAAACGTTTTCTTTAAAAACGCCCCCTATTGTGTGTGTGCTTCAAATTCCGGGTGGGAAGGGGAAGGCAGCCAGAGCCGAGAGCCTGATCTGGGGGAAGGGAGAGGACTCGAAAACCCCGGCGCCACGTTCCTACCTCGGGGAGGGCAGAAGGATCAGCTCAGGAAGAACAGACTGAAACCAGCTGCTCATACCTGGTCAGGAAGGGAAAACCCTGGGGGAGGTGGGCACGCACCACATGGACTTGAGCTGGAGATGATCTCTGGGCAGGCTCTTCAGAGATCGAGCTGCTATAAATTATTTAAGTTAGTGGCCCTTATAATAGCAGACACTACAGGGTGATGCTGCAAGAATGGCAGACGAGGAATTAATAACCAAGTGATTCAAGTTCAATACGGAGAATGGGATTGGGTCCTGCTCTCAGAGAGCTCAGCTGCCAGTCTGAGTAGGAATGGGCCCGACAGACAGATAATGGTCACCAATTTGATTTATTAGGAGAATTAGTAAATAATTATATTTAAGTACTGGGCCTGTGAATATCACTGGTCAGGCACTGTGCACATATGGAAAAGAGATGAGGATTATATTTGTAAAGTATTAGTAATTTAATGGTCAGTATTACTGAAGGATCTGGCACCTAAGGTGTGAATTTTGCAAGCTGTATTTAGCAGGCATGAGTGACACCAGCACAGGTAGTTTTCTGACTTTGTTTTTACCGAGGGTTACAAAGCAGGGCTTTAGAAACCCTGCAGATATTCTAGGGGGATAGAAGCACATTGGTGCAGACATATGGATCAGCTATTTAAAATAAAACACTCTTGTGTCTTTTTAGTGCTTAAGAAATCATTTGAAACCTGCCTGCTTGCTATGCTGGGGTGTGATTCTGGGGCCTGCAGTATTTTTTAATACTGAAAAATGACAAATGAAAAGAAATATGTCTGAAAGTGGGAAGTAGCTTCCTGGCATGAAGAGGCGCTGGTGCTATTACTCCCTATGTTACAGCATTTGGGGCCAAAGGGGCCCTCTGCAATGTCAATGGTAGTTTCTCATGCATGTTTGTAACGAGCTAGAGCTAGACCTTTTCAGGCTGAAAATGCATCTTTCATGCATAAAGATGTGGTAGGGTATTTTTTGCCTGTCCCCTGGAGCAGCCCTCCTTGAAAATCACTTCCTGGGAGCAAGAGGAGACCACTCCACACGCTGCTTAGGCGGTGGGTGGCTTTGCTCAGCCCCAAGGCATCCCTGTTTGGTGTACAGGGCCAGGGGGCATACTGGAAGTGGGGAAGAGGTGTGGCATCCAAGATGACTCATGGCTCATGCTGGAGATGCAGAGGTCCTGACTCCATACTCTTTGTGAGATAAACACCCATCGACTTGCAGGGGAGTAAGGGCTGCAGGATAGGGTCCTAAATGGCTGTGTACTGTGGGTGTGATTTCATGGACTTCAGTGGGAGCAGAGTTAGGCTGAGCCTGAGTGCTTTTGAAAGCCCTACCCATCATCACTAACGTGACATACGCAGCCTGTCCCTGGGGCCCTAGGCAGACATCTCCCTCCGAAGTCCAAGCAGCTTCATTTCCTTTCTGACAGTTGGTGACCAGCCTTTACTAACTACTCAGAAAAAGCCCATATTCCACAGCTGAAACAACCACCCAGCCAAGAATAAATGTAAACGATACCCCTCACGCATGTGCCATCCCTTAGTACCGGTGTCAGATCTGGGGCAGTTGATTGATCAAATCTGCACCTCATGCAGGAGCCATGGGCATATCCTCCGGCATGGGAAGTCCATCCATAACAGCCATGTAGGAAAGTGGGGCTTTTTCTACCTCTATACGTGCAGTGGAGTTAGTTTATTAGCATACACAGAGTTTTTCATAGGCACGGTAGCAAGCCCTAAGGTTTCTGTGCACTGCGGGGTTAGGCTCCTTTCCTAGATTTAGTTCTTGTAGCTAATTGATCATTATTATACATAGGGGGCGAATGTGCTAAGGTTTTCCATAATATATAGTATGGATGAGCAACTAAAATGGGTCTGTGACTTCTGAGGCTTGCAAAGAAAGCTCTTAAAAGCAAGGCGTTTAGATCGCTGCAAAAACCTCAGAGGTAACAAAAATGATCTCAGTCAGGTAAACTAATGGGCACCATTTAAAAAAAAGTTAACATTTGCCACTCTACAATAATTGCAGCACCACATTATCTCCTGTTCTAAGTACCGGAAGCTACCATGGTTACCACAGCAACCTGGGGCAATGAGTGCAGTTTTTTTAATGGCACACATTAGGAGAGGTTTATATACATATTCCATGGGGGGAAAAAACCCCCACACATTAAAAGAACATTGTTAAGGTTGTAAAGTCAAGCACTTCAAATGTGAAGGAATGCCATCATTAAAGTTACCTGTGCAACCTTAATCCTATCCCCTGCCAACATGAGAAGGACCCTTGTCCCAAGCAGCTCCTGGTGATAAACTGCATCTCCAATCACCTGCATTCTGCCCTTTACCCAGTCTCAGGCAAGAGCACATCTAATATCTCAAGCCTCTGAGCCTCTTTCAAACATATCCCAGTAAAACAAAATCAAATGGATCCTGCCACAATTATTTCCTTCTCCCCAAATCCTTCCTGTATATCAGGTAAAAGCAAGGATTGAAAATATCTAATGGTCCAATGGTCAAGGCAAGCAGCATTCAGTACTGGACCAGAGACAGTTTAGATGTGGAATATCTTGAAAACGACCAGGGTGAGAAATGCCTATTATAGCATCCTGGAAAGCTGGGAATTTCATTGTCTCCAGTGATGTGTACGGCTAGTCTCTAACCTGGCCTGTTTGTGAGATACCGGGTTGTAATCACAACTATCAAGTCAAAGAAAAGTTATCTTGGAACATTTTTAAAGATGTAAACAAGTTCTAATTTTTTGGCCTATACTCTGATGGTACCCCAAATCTCCTGGCTTTACAGGCAATGGGCCTGGAATATAAGAAAACTAATCCACGTTTAAAACAAAAATGTTAAACTCGGACACATTTCTAAAATAAGTTTGCTCTGAAATATGGCATAAAGCAAAACACTACAATGGTGTGTGAGGGTTAAAGAGTTTACTGACATCTGTTTGAGATGAACTGCATAATCTACATATGACTAAGCCACACATGAGTAAGGGAGTTCTCTCAAACTCCTGCCCAGGAAAAATGTATTCTGCCAGACAATATAATATATTCACGTCTCTGTATGTAGCAGTGTGCATTTCCCCAAGGATGTATATCAAATGTTTGTGTGTGTTTACACAAACAGGTATGCAAAAACATAAGCCTGTGTGGGTGCACGTGTTTACACCTGCACAGCGTATGTGTATGGGCGCATCTGCAACCTTTGCCTCACAGAGCAGGTATACAGGGCCTGAAGAACCTACTCCAGCTTCTGGGCTGGAGCAAGTTCTGCCAAATGGTTCCATAGTCACGCCCCAGTCTAGGAAGGAGAATCGCTGCCCCCAGCCCTCCCTGTATTTGCCAAGAGCATGGCTTGGCTACTCAAACAAGGAGCTAGTTTCTAAAACCAGACTCCCTTTGTACAGTGCGGCCAACTGCTACTGCATAGGCCTCTGCAGGGGTGGAAGGTTACAAAAACTACATTTTAGAAACCTCTAATAAACTAAACAAGTTTCCCCAGACATAAACAGATCACAGATTTAAGGCTGAATATCTTGTGACTTACCATGGTTAGAAACAAATGCTTTATTCTACTGTTAAGAGGGATTCCTGGTTTTTTAATGGTATAAGAGCTAATCTTTAGCCATTAGGGGTCTCAAGGTATTGGAGTTTAAACCACTCACTGGCCGAGGACTGAATATTGCCCATCCTGGACCTTGGTTCAGTATCACTTTGAGGAAAATTACACATTTATTGCAGGGGGTGGGGGGTGGGCTGGAGGGGAAGAAGAAAAAAGGAAATATTTATCTAGCATCTTTCTTTCTTTTTCTTGGACTGGTGGCTGTTTAAAGCTTATCCAGGGTTACGTCTATTAGCAATAGTCCCAGGGGATATGGTTGAGTAGGCAGAGTAAAGATAAGGTGGAGAGGCAGTCCAAGGTGCACGATAAATGCAGTTTAGCATATGATTCTGCAATATATCACATGGTTATCATCACAATACATGTAATACGTGTGTCTATATATATATATATATATATATATATATATATATATGAAAAACCCATATGTTTGTTGATTTAAATATACAAAAGTGAGAAAATGAAAAGTTTAAGGTTCTTGGAGTAACAATTTTCCCACATGCCACATCTTGTATAGTCGATGCATATTTTAACCTTTAACAACATAAGCATTAATATATTAAGCTACAACATTCAAAACCAGCAATTATCTGCAATGTGACAAGATTAGCCTTATTCTTAAACTTCTAACTGTAAAGATACATTAACAGGCATTGTATTTTAATTTCCCTGCTCTTTTTTAAAAGCAGCCTTAAATCACGAGGTGTCAACTAGCAGAGCTTATGTGAAAATACTCAGATAACACACAGCAGGCTGAGTTATAATGCATAATAATACCTTGCTCTTATGTAGAGCTTCTCATCAGACTGCGAAGCATTTTACAAAGGTTAGTATCATTACCTCCATTTGACAAGTGGGGAAATTGAGGAACGGAGAGCTGAGGTCTGACTTGCCCAAGGTCATGCAGCAGCAGACCTGGGACTACAACTCAGGTTTCCTGACTTCAACTGCAGTGCTCTATCCACTAGGCAACACTGCCTCTCTACGTACAGCATTTTTATTAAAAACCAATTCAATTAGACATGAATAACGGTTGCATGGAAATCAAGGCAAGCTCAGCACTCTCAACTCTACTGTAGTCAAAAGGAGGTTTGCCTGAGCAAAGACTGCAGGCTTAGGCCCTCACTGAGGGTTTGCTGGGCCAGCTTTTCAAAAGAGTTCAGTATCCAATAGCTCCCATTTTGGCACCTAAATAAGCAGCCAGATATTCAGAAGATATTAGTCCACTGGGAGCTGGGCACTTTTGGAAATTGCTCCTAGCATGATTACCTATGGGACATGTTTGTGTCAGAGAAGGTTTTCTCTTGGTTCTTGGACAAATACATGCACTGCCTGAGAACCAACTTGGGTGCTCTTTATACAAGTCTCAGAAAAATAACCCTAGGGGTTGAAAACAGTTTTGTCCCCTCTGCACTAACAATTATGCCCCCTTCAGCACGAAGGACCCAATCCCCAGCAATGCTGAGTGCTTGCATAAAGTGCTGAGCACCCTTAGCTACCACTGAAGTTAGTGGCCTTGTTTTCACTGCAAAGTTAACTTGGGTTGTAACTCAAGTGTTAAGGCAAACTCCTAACTGGAGCATACTGTGCTTGTCACTCAGATTGGCAGGTCCATCCGGGAGTGCAGGCTGCAGCTCCAGTGAGCTCTACTCATTAGTTGCTAGCGCATCCCTACTTCAGTGTGGATGCAGGCTAGCTCCATTTCGTGCTGTCATTCTTCCAATAACTTCCCACAATTCCTCCTGGGTGCTCAGAAAGGACAAACAAGTTCTCCCACTGTGGGAAAGAATTCATTGAGGGGCTCAACTTACTGCTGCACAAAGAACCCTGGAATGTGCCACCACCAGAAATTAGAGTGCCATAATATGGTACCAGTGTGGACACAGCAGTTGAAGCATTATGTCAAAGTGTGGCCACTTTTAATCAAGCTAGAGTAACTCGAATGTAGGTAACTTGACTTGACTCTGCAGTGAATACGGATCCTGAGAGAGTTCATGGAGTTCCTCATAGGATTGGGTTTCAGTTCATTGGTGTCTGTTGCTGACTGTTGTCAGCAATTGCACAAATCCTAGTGTCTGCATCCCTGAATCTATGTGTAACCCACATGCATGCATTGCAGTTACTGGTATAAATAAGGGCAGAAACAGTGGGGAAGGTTTTTAGAATCATAGACTATCAGGGTTGGAAGGGGCCTTAGGAGGTCATCTAGTCCAACCCTCTGCTCAAAGCAGGACCAATCCCCAGACAGATCTTTGCTCCAGATCCCTAAATGCCCCCACCCCAGGATTGAACTCACAACCCTGGGTTTAGCATGCGTATCTGAATCCACGCCAGAAATGTCTATGACTTCATCTAGTTGCAGAGATGCAAGTTATAAAATATGGCCTCAATTCAGGAAAGCATTTAAGTATGTTTTTAAGTCCTATTCAGTACTTAATTACACGCTTAACTTTAAGCACATGATTAAAGCACATGCTTTGCTGAAGAGGGATGGACCTAGGCAATGTGGCAGTTAAGTAATATTCAAGTCACAGTGGGACCTAAGCACCTAAAGTTAAGCGGTTCCCTGAATAGGGATGGACTGCTGAATCAGGGCCTATAGGAGGAATGCACATGGCAGAACTCAGAATAACTAGAGTTTTGGGTAATTATTTCCCTCTTAATGTCCCTCATGGTCTATGCTCTTCAGACAAAAAATAACCGCACACATGTTGCTCTGAAAAGACCAAAACAAAACAATCCCAACAACAACACACACACACCCCTACCTCTGTATAAAAATCGCTGTATAATTTGGGTCTCTCAGCACAATGTGTTCATGCTATTAGCTGCTACAAAGCAAAGCACAGTGATCAGAACTGTATCATCAGTTGTTTTCCTAAAATCAATTGGTTATTAGCTCCTCTTCGCCACTCCACGATGAAAGCACAATCCCGTTAAACATGCAAACTGCACATTATTTTGAGGTCTCGGTGTACAGAAGTGTTTTCCTCACTTCGCGATATAATAATTTAATTTATTTATAGCCAGCATAAATAATGCTGAGATTACACCTTGGATAGAAAAATCCATGCTGCAAAGGAAATTCTTTCCTTCACCCAATCTTCATCATTGCTGACCAGTAAAAATAAACATGGGGCCCTATTGTTGTTCATTGAGAGGTTCTGTAGGGAGAAGAGCCCAGGCCTGCAGGGCAGCTTACGCCTACGTGCCATGGTAGGCTGCAGGCATAATATCACATAGGCCCCATGGAGATAAACACCGTAGTAAGTACTACCTTGGAAGGCTGGATTGACAACTTTTCTTGTGGCCCCAATTGATCCAGGAGTCCAAGAGAAGTTCCAGGAAGTGTCTGTGTGACTAGGTGGACTTCCCAGCCAGCTATAGCTATGGGCCTACCACTCAGCTCGCTCCTGGACTTCGAGCTCCAGCTTCTGCCCTTGATCTCTGACTCCAATCCCAACTCTTGGCTTTGGTACGTGAACCCAAGCTAAGCTGACATTCTCAGACACTGGCCTTGACCACTAGGTCCGACCGCCCAAGCATTGGTTGTGACACTCACCTTGATGAGTGCTTACTCACACAAGTAGTGCTAATGTCCTCAGTTGAGTACACATCCATGTAAAGACTGTGCAGTCAGGCGCTAGATCATCCTTCCTATGGGCGATCCTATTACTAACCGTCTTTGTTAAAATTATGGGTTGAAATTCAGCCTTTGGCAGTAGGCCACACAGCAGTTCATAGAATCATAGAATCTCAGGGTTGGAAGGGACCTCAGGAGGTCATCTAGTCCAACCCCCTGCTCAAAGCAGGACCAAACCCAACTAAATCATCCCAGCCAGGGCTTTGTCAAGCCTGACCTTAAAAACCTCTAAGGAAGGAGATTCCACCACCTCCCTAGGTAACCCATTCCAGTTCTTCACCACCCTACTAGTGAAAAAGTTTTTCCTAATATCCAACCTAAACCTCCCCCTCTGCAACTTGAGACCATTACTCCTTGTTCTGTCATCTTCTACCACTGAGAACAGTCTAGATCCAACCTCTTTGGAACCCCCTTTCAGGTAGTTGAAAGCAGCTATCAAATCCCCCCTCATTCTTCTCTTCTGCAGGCTAAACAATCCCAGTTCCCTCAGCCTCTCCTCATAAGTCATGTGTTCCAGCCCCCTAATCATTTTTGTTGCCCTCCGCTGGACTCTCTCCAATTTATCCACATCCTTCTTGTAGTGTGGGGCCCAAAACTGGACACAGTACTCCAGATGGTGTCAATGAAAGGTGTGTACAAAGATAGAATATTGGCCTGTGTATCGTAACTAAACTTTCAGGCCCCGATCCTGTAAACACTTTGGTATGTGAGTAACTTTATGCATTGGGTTGAATGGGACTGATCACGTGGGTATTGTTAAATATTCACATGCATCCAGGTTTGCAGGATCAGGACTGTAGTTGTTATCATTCAAATTGTTTGCTATGTGTCTTATTGCCACATTCAGCCTAAGTCAGTGGCAAATATGCTCACTTTTAGTTCTGCCATTATTTCTGTCCATTGCTTTATCTCTTTCCCTGTCCATCTGCCTCCCTGTCTCTTTCATGTCCAGGGTCTTATCTCCCTTGAGGATTTTAATAATTCTCCCACCAGTGGTCTAGCATAGTGGCAGTATTGGTATAGACAGGACACGGGCATTATTATTATTGTTATCTAGACCTGCCTGGTTTGACAACATGGTAAGGACCTGGGTCTGGTCTATGCTAGCACCCTACCATTGGTACTACCAGCTCCTTGATGAGCTTTGGTTATGCACTAGGACACAAGTCACACCAGCAACCAAGCTAGTTCCAAATAAAAACCTGCATACCACACAGGAAAAGTCTACATGTCATATATTGATTACCAGGAGCCTTTCTGCACTGTGCATTGACCTAGGCAGGGCTTGTCCCATGGGAGCTAATCCAGATAGGTGCTAGACAGAATTTGGAAAATAAATGGGCATTTCCGTGGCTCAGTTTGGCTCTCCAGACCTTGTGAAACAAGTGGATTGCTTGTGGAAAATGGGCGGGTTTATTATTGTGAAGTCTCCAGTCTATCCTCTTTGGGTCTGATCCTGCAGCTCCCTCCCCCGGCGAAATCCATCAACATTTTGCCCAAAAAGGCATGGAGCTCTTGCCTTCCTTCTGCTTTGAGCTAAATAGTAGCAAAAAGTAACAAGGCTTCCACTGGGGGGCTGGACTGGGCAACATTCGCAGCAGTTTTTTGTCTGTGATATCACTAAACTGGTTCAGGCTTATGAAAATGAAAGGCCACCAATCTGTACCAAGTGAGAGTCCTTAGATAACTTGAGCTAGATTCCACAATACCGACCTCCTTCCAAATAATCCCACTCATTTTGTGGCCAGTATATGTTGCATTATGTACGCTGGCTTTCATTGGCACACATCACATCCAATCCATTAGTTCTATGCATTTTGGATGCACTTAAGTTTTTTATTGCTCCTAGTTTTGTGTCATCAGCAAAGAAAGGTAAAGTTGATCTTTATCTAAATCGTTGCCATGGATTATTGCAATTGATTACAACACAGAAAGAGAGCTTTTCAAGTTTCAAAGTTAGACTCTATTTTATTTCCCCAAGTAGTAATCTGTACTGTTTAAGTTATTGCACAAGGGCTATATCTGTACCAACTGTCTGTATTACATTCGTTGTTCAAAACATTTGTGTTAGTAGGGTTTTTTTCCAATTCTGTACATCATGCTGCTTGTATTCCTTTTTTGTTCTGACATTATACAGTAGAAACACAGTAAACGTTCCTTATTCAATCCAATTACAGAAGAAAGGAAAAGATAAATCAGATTAAATGCTGAAGATGGGACAAACTAGTTCAGCAAAATTGTCTAGTTCACAGTATGTGGTCACCCTTGGCTTATAATAATAATATTATTAATTGTGCATGTCATATAGAATGTTTCCTCCTGAATGATCCCCAGGCACTTTACAAACTAAGGCTCTGACCCCACCAATGCTTCCACACACGCTTAACTCCACTTGAGTGAATAGCCTTGTGAAAGTCTATGGCCCAGATTCTCAAAGGTAGTTAGGCACCTAACATCCCTTGATTGCAATGGGCGTTAGGCTCCTAAATATCTTTGAGGATCTGGACCTGTTAGACTAACCATGTAATTCAATTAAGCATGTGTGTGTTTGCAGTCCAGGGGCCTATGCGCTGCACAATGTACTAAATTCTGCCCTCAGTTACAAATATACGATCCCACTGAAGTTAATGGGGTTTCAGAGCTGAGTGAAGAATCTGGCCTAGCACGTACAGCACTTATTTCACCCACCACAGAAATGAACCTGTTTCTGTGGTGGAAGGTGGTTAGCTGTTTAACAGAGCACAGCAACGCTGCATGTGCAAAGATTACTGTGTCCAGTGGAAACTGGGAAGGGAATTTAAAGCAATTTTCTTAACTGCACACAACCTACTTGCCACTGGCAGACCAGGAAGCTGAGACATCAGAATATCATTTCAACTAGCTGGAAGGGGAATGGGGTGGAGGTTGCTTTTTTTTTTTTTTTTTTTTAAACAGGCTTGTTATATGGCAGTATTCATCTTCATTGTCCTTGTAAATAAACTATGGTAGACTAAGCACTTAGGCCTGGATGCACAGAAAGGAGTTGGGCACTGCACTGCAGTCCCTGTTTTAGGCTCCACTGTGATGCACAGAATGCCCATTGAACCTAAACTCACCCAGCATCTAAGATTTTGCAGTAAAAGTTCCCTGGGCGCCTATGTTTCTGCCTCTGAGCATGCACATTGCTGCCTCCTTCTAAGTGTCCGGATGCCTAAGCCCCAGAGCAGTTCACAAACCAGGAGAAGATAGGCACTTGGCCACCTACGTTGTGTGAGGGGCCAAATCCAGTCAATGTGCTCAGGGGTTGCCAACTGGATCAGGCCCTGTAAGGGGATTCACACAAAACAGCCAGAGGAGAACTTTCCCTCATAACTCTCTCTGGTCCAAATGACTGAGAGAGAAAGCGAGTGAGTGAGTGAGAGAGACTCTCTAGCCTGGTGGTTCAGATGGGAGAACCAGAGTCCTGTCCCCTGCTCCAATGACTTGTTCATTATTTATCCACAGTGCAACAGTTTCCAGAGGGGAGACTGAGGGACTCCCTGCATCAGAATATCCCACAGCCTACTGGTCAGGGCATTCACGTGCTAGGTGGCAGAGCCCTGGTCAACCCCCTTCACCCCCTGAGGTGGAGTGGGGTCTCTTACACCCCAGGCAACCACCGGACTAAAAGTTATGAGGGAAGTGGTCCACCTCTTCCTTTTCCCTCCACACCCTCCAGCTTCTTGCAAAAATGGTAGAGGTGCCTAACTCCAAAGAGAGATTCCCGGCTGTGAATTGCCAGCAGAGCTAGGTGCCTCCCTGCAGCCTGGATTTAGGCATTTGTCTTCGTGAGAGGGGTGGGGCTTAGCATATCCCACTCTCGTTGGCATCTCCCATTGGCTAGCTTAGGTAGCTCCCCACCTAGCATGCTGGCTTTTGTGAATGGCAATCTAAGGTTCCTATTTTCCCCCATTCATTGTATAGGAGCCTCAGCACCCAACTCTGGCTTTGTGTGTCATAGGAATTTTCTAGGTGCCTAAAAGTTAGGTGCTGTGTTGCTCAACATCCCCAAATCTAACTTCTTCCATGCATTCAGCCTTTACTGATAGGGATCCCAGGGATGGCACATGAATGTCTACCATGCTACTAATGCTGAGCACTGATCTCATGCTCATTGGGCAATGCACCTCTGACCCCTGACCACGCCGGAGCTAGTGGTCTTCCTTCCCTTCCTTTTAGCTTTGCTGGAACGGCAGGGGATCAGATCCACAAAGGTATTTAGCTGCCTAACTCCCATTAATTTCAGAGCTGGGGACCTAAATACCTTTGAGGATATGGGCCTGGGTGATTAACCGCATGGTGATGCCAGGGGTTAGGGAAATGCTTGTTGATAAAGAGATAGAGATTTGAAATTGGGCTTGGGCCAAAACTATGTTTCCACTTCAGATTTTGGCCGGGCTTAATTTCATGATTTTTGGTTCTTTTTTTTTAAGGTTTCAGTTGTATTTTTCACTAAAATGAAGCCAATTTACCCCAAATCCCCCAAAGTAGGTAACATAAAAGACTTGACAAGAAATACGAAGTGGGGCCTTGAGTTCTCCGCCTCTGGAGAATCCCTAATGCCACGGCACTACTAGAAACCCTGCAGCTCCTGCACAGCTGAGTCCCACTACCTGACTTGTGTTTGCAAACAGAAATACGGCAGGTGCAGCCTACTGAAAATGTGGCTCTACCTGTCCACTCATGTAGCTCACCATGAACATGTTACACAGTCAGAGGCACTGGAGCTGCTGACCAATATGGACTCTGCACCTGGAACAAGTTAGTCCACTAACTTACCAGCTGGGAAGGGTGCACAGAAGGGAAGGGAACTATTTTTGAATTTTTATTTTATTTTCTCATTCTCCCAGGTACCCCACAGGTCAGAGCCACTACTGAAAGGGATCAACAGTTGAGTCATATCGGACTGACTGTATTTGCATTGTCGTTATCTAGTCACTGGGTTTGTTGCGTGTAAAAGATGTAAAATATCTTTGACTGAAAATCAACGGGGATTGGGCATTTAGAGTGGGATTTTCAAAAGTGCTTAAGCAGGCTAGGCACCTAACTCTTGATTTCAATGGGAGTTAAGTGCCTAGGTGCTTCCGAAAATCCCACTAGGTGCCTACCAGCATCTTTTCTAAATAGCTTCACAAATCTGGCCCTGGGGCCCTAATCTGCTTTGGTGCTTTTGACAATCCCACTATTAATTCCTTTAAAAATCCCAGCCAAAATTGGAAAATGCAGTTAATTAAGCACCTATATAAAAATGGCTTTAAAAACTTACTAGAAAAACTTGTGACTAATTGGTGACCCCTGGTTTGTGGTCTGAAGTGAGAGAGAAGTTTGGCTAGAGCAAGAGGCTATTAGACATGTAGACTGTTAATAAATGAATGGTTTGGGTATTTTATTAGGAGATGGTAACAGAGGACCAAATCTTTCACTGGTGTAAATCAGAATAGGTCCACAGACTTCAGTGGAGCTCCCCCAGTTTACATCAGCTGAGGACTTGATACTGAGTACTGAACTGATAGAAAATATTCCAATGACTTTCTATTACACTTTCTCTTTCATCCGCACATGACATTCGCATTAATGCTAATGGGAACTGCTTGTGCTTATTGTAAGAGAATATACCTCAGCACAGTGGGTATGACTGGTGCACATTTTCATGGTCAGTTCCATCAGGATTTGCTTGGAGGTGAAGGTTCTTTTCTGTCTCTAAAGAGCCAGTATTCTAAAGCGGAGAGGCAAAACAAAGCAACTTGTTAATAATTAAAGAGGCCTTCAGACCTTTTACTTGGATTGAGCAGGGTGGGGCTAAAAGAGAACATCTGTTTTAGAACTTGTCATATAAATAGGTAGGGTGAACTAACTAGATAAATCCAATCTACCAAGCTGGGACAAATGGCTGGAGAAGTCCTCTGCGTTGTTTAGGTGCACTGCATGTAACTTCCATTTTCATTTCACTACAGCACTGAAGACCAAATTCATAACAACAAAACTGTTATTGGGTTGCTCTTGGAATGTGGCAAATACTTAATTGCGTTGCAATAAGTCACAGAACAGTGCCTCAAAGTCTAAGCAAAAGCTGCTTTCTCACACACACACACACGGAACAATGCAATGGGAGATGAAATGTGGGTGGGGGCAGAACTGTGCAGGGCCTTTGCTGTTATATCCTTGGGGGCAGCCGGTTTAGGAAGAAATCACTTGAGGTCGGACAGCAGACAGCTAACAAAACTACCATTTTATTTACAGACACAGAGTTCACCCAACCGGCCGAAACCGGCTGGGCTATCCCCTAATAATCTAACTCAGTTGCCATAGGAACAAAAACCATGACAACCAAATATACAACATTTGCTAGTGAGGATGAGCAGTCTGAACTTTATACAAGATCCAGTGCTGGGACTTGAGGGGCTGGGACATAACTGAAGCAGCAGGAAAGTAAGATGAGAAGAACTACTGAACACTTACATTCCCCTGAAGTTTCAGTTGGGAAAAAAGGTCCTTCACGTCCTGTCCTAAAATGGTGTGTAGTGGTGTTGTATGTTGTTGACCAGCTGTGTTTTGCCCCAGAGATAGCAGCATTTTGGTGATGGGTGAAGTGACCTCTGTGTATTAGTTTGCTTTGGGGTGCTCTTAGGATAAAAGTTGCCATGGCAATGTGAGGTTATTCCTGACTGAGTCAGAGACTAAAATACTGTCTAATTGAGAGATCAGTGTACCAATATAAAAAGACACAGTAAGGGCAATTAACCAAACCTGCTAAAGTGGAAAGGGAGTGGCAAACTCAGTAATGGAAGGAGGAAGATCAATGAAGGTAGCACCAATCTGGTAAGGGATGCATGTAAATATGCACAGCTCTGCCTCTTTGTGTCAGAAGCTATTTCAGAAACAGAGAGCTCCAATGCTGCTGCAATGCTGTTGTAGGATCTAGTAGCAACTTCCAGGCAGGTCCATGGAGTATATAGGGGAGCGAAGTGCTGGTGGAGGGCAGAGGCTGCCCAACTGACATCTGTGTTTGGTGACAATAGCACAGCCTGACAAGTTCAGTGTGTGTATGGCACTCGGCAGCAGGTGGAAAGGCTGTGTGAAGAACCACCTGCTCTCCAGCCTGTGTGCCTGTCTATCAGGGTCATGTCAGCAGCAGCGGATGCTCCTCTGCGTAGTGTCTCCAGAAGGAGAAGTAACTGGAAATGTTGCTCCCAGATAGGGCTGAGAAGCTCCAGGGCTTGAATTTTGGGGCTTTATAATTGGCTTGGAAGGATAAGACTCTGAATTTATATGGATTTCAAAGGATAATATGGATTTTTTTCCCATGGTGACTATCAATTATATTATGGATATTATTTTTTTCTGCACTGGAAGGAAATTTTAAAAAAAATGCTTCGATGCTTAATTATTATTTATTCAAGGCCTGCTGACCAGAGAAACCAGCATTCCTAGATTTAAAAATAAACTCCTATGGCCAAATCCTGCACCTGTAACTCCACTTGCAAACCGTGGGCCCTGTGAGTTCTCAGCACTTCTCGGCAATTGGCTTGTAATATTTGAATGATTATTGTATTACAGGGTCGGATCCTCAGCTGGTGCAATTTGGCATCGTTATTGTGTTGATGTGAATAGAGCCCGGCTGATTGCAACCAGCTGAAGATCTAGCCCTACAGGCTCATCCTATCTGACTATCAATATCAAGAGAGGTTAAAACATATCATGAGCCGTACATTGATGTAAATCCAAAGTAGCTCCAGTAAACTCCAAGAGATTATTTCAGATTTATGCTGGTTCAGAGTGAATGTAGTCCCACGTATAATTTTTAATTCTCCCCGTCTGTAAATGTCAATAATGAATGATAGAATTTGTGACCATTTGGGGGATGACCGATGATTATTGACAGTCAGCAACAAAAATCTTTTGCCCACCCACTGGTTCATTGCCCAGCTCAGTGGAGTGGAACTGATTTACACTGATACACTTTAACAGTAATGTGCATTGCCAGAAACCTCAGTGCCTATTTAGAAAGTCTCTATGCTCCCAACTGCACACGCTTAGTTCCTCTACCTGTGCAAATTACCAGCTAGACTGGTGATTGGCCATTTATTACATGTATGCAGCTGCACACGTGTAGCTCATGGAAGGCAGGCTCTTCTGTCAACAGGACTTAAGCATGCACTTCAAGTTAATCAGGAGCTTAAGTGCTTTGATGAATAGGGATAGACTTAAACACCTGCCTAATGTTAAGGAAGTGCTTAAAGGTTTTGCTTTAATTTTTAAAATATTGGCCATTATGCAATTCCTACCTGCTGCTTAGGTCAGATGCTGTACACAGGTGCAGTATGTAAGATAACCATTTAATAAGCTCTTTGGGCCAGGAGCTGGGTGTTTTTTGTTCTGCATTTGTACAGCCCCTAGCACAATGGGGTCCCTGCTCCATGGCCAGGACTCCTAGGCACTACCGTAGTACAAATCATTAATAAATAATAACAGTTAATAATAAATATGAAGTTGACTCTGAATCTGCATCAGGACCAGTTAGCTTGATATTGCTTCTGGTGCTACAGTTCATAGAATCATAGAATCTCAGGGTTGGAAGGGACCTCAGGAGGTCATCTAGTCCAACCCCCTGCTCAAAGCAGGACCAAACCCAACTAAATCATCCCAGCCAGGGCTTTGTCAAGCCTGACCTTAAAAACCTCTAAGGAAGGAGATTCCACCACCTCCCTAGGTAACCCATTCCAGTTCTTCACCACTCTACTAGTGAAAAAGTTTTTCCTGATATCCAACCTAAACCTCCCCCTCTGCAACTTGAGACCATTACTCCTTGTTCTGTCATCTTCTACCACTGAGAACAGTCTAGATCCATCCTCTTTGGAACCCCCTTTCAGGTAGTTGAAAGCAGCTATCAAATCCCCCCTCATTCTTCTCTTCTGCAGGCTAAACAATCCCAGTTCCCTCAGCCTCTCCTCATAAGTCATGTGTTCCAGCCCCCTAATCATTTTTGTTGCCCTCCGCTGGACTCTCTCCAATTTATCCACATCCTTCTTGTAGTGTGGGGCCCAAAACTGGACACAGTACTCCAGATGAGGCCTCACAAGTGCTGAATAGAGGGGAATGATCACATCCCTCGATCTGCTGGAAATGCCCCTACTTATACAACCCAAAATGCCATTAGCCTTCTTGGCTACAAGGGCACACTGTTGACTCATATTCAGCTTTTCGTCCACCGTAACCCCTAGGTCCTTTTCTGCAGAACTTCTGCCCAGCCATTCGGTCCCTAGTCTGTAGCAGTGCATGGGATTCTTCCGTCCTAAGTGCAGGACTCTGCACTTGTCCTTGTTGAACCTCATCATATTTCTTTTGGCCCAATCCTCTAATTTGTCTAGGTCCCTCTGTATCCTATCCCTACCCTCCAGCGTATCAACCACTCCTCCCAGTTTAGTGTCATCTGCAAACTTGCTAAGGGTGCAGTCCACACCATCCTCCAGATCGTTAATGAAGATATTGAATAAAACCGGCCCCAGCACCGACCCTTGGGGCACCCCACTTGATACCGGCTGCCAACTAGACATGGAACCATTGATCACTACCCGTTGAGCCCGACCATCTAGCCAGTTTTCTATCCACCTTACCGTCCATTCATCCAGCCCAGACTTCTTTAACTTGCTGGCAAGAATACTGTGGGAGACTGTATCAAAAGCTTTGCTAAAGTCCAGAAATAGCACATCCACTGCTTTCCCCTCATCCACAGAGCAGGTTATCTCATCATAGAAGGCAATTAGGTTAGTCAGGCATGACTTGCCCTTGGTGAATCCATGCTGATTGTTCCTGATCACTTTCCCCTCCTTTAAGTGGTTCAGAATTGATTCTTTGAGGACCTGTTCCATGATTTTTCCAGGGACTGAGGTGAGACTAACTGGCCTGTAGTTCCCTGGATCTTCCTTCTTCCCTTTTTTAAAGATGGGCACTACATTAGCCTTTTTCCAGTCATCCGGGACCTTCCCCGATTGCCATGATTTTTCAAAGATAATGGCCAATGGCTCTGCAATCTCATCGGCCAACTCCTTTAGCACCCTCGGATGCAGCGCATCCGGCCCCATGGACTTGTGCTCGTCCAGCTTTTCTAAATAGTCCCGAACTACTTCTTTCCCCACAGAGAGCTGGTCACCTCCTCCCCATACCGTGCTGCAGAGTGCAGCTGTCTGGGAGCTGACCTTGTCTGTGAAGACAGAGGCAAAAAAAGCATTGAGTACACTAGCTTTCTCCACATCCTCTGTCACTAGGTTCCCTCCCTCATTCAGCAAGGGGCCCACACTTCCCTTGACTTTCTTCTTGTTGCTAACATATCTGAAGAAACCCTTCTTGTTACTCCTAACATCTCCGGCTAGCTGCAACTCCAAGCGTGATTTGGCCTTCCTAATTTCACTCCTGCATGCCTGAGCAATACTTCAAAATGGTGTGGGGGAAAATAGGCTCTTTCCTTTAGGACACAAGGTTTCTGCCTTGACCCAAAAAGCAAAGCTGGGAAAATAACCAAAGGCTCAGTTTCCTAATGTCAGTGTCTGGGCTGGGCAGTTCTTTGTGTGATCAACCTCCTTTCACAGCAGTGGGCACTGCTGTGAGTTGGGTAAAATTAAAAGTCCAGTGCTGATGGCAAAGCATTGTTGGTATTGAGCATGTGCCTCTGGAATTCACTCAGGTCCTCATTCAAAGCCCTTTGAAGTCAGTGGAAAGATGCTCGTTGACTTCACTGGGCTCTGGCTCTGGCTGTCCTAGCAGAAATATAATGAAGCATGAAGTTGGCCACTTTTAGAAAGAACTGCAAGACTCCCCTCCTTGCCACACCTTCCTAACTCATTACATCTTCATTGGTAAACTGCAGCCCACAGCATAGCCCGGTGTATGGTCTCGTAAAGAAAGACTTAATGTCTGAACTTAAGCCCAGATACAATGGCCATGGGAGTCAAATAAATGTTTGTAATAAAATACATAATTAGCATCAATGGACCCAAGGCATTTAGGGATTTTTTTCTTCATTTTAAAAATAATTGAACTGGGAAGAATTTGTCAAGGAACAACTACAATCACAGTAGTTAGCACTGTGGAACACACACAAGTTCATGATTCTGAGATGTGTATTTCTGGTATAGACTGTTCTCTGATCATAGAGGCAGGTGTAATGTTTCCAAAATGTTCTGTATTATTGAAAAGCTAATTCAATAAGCACTGACAAGGTGATCCTTGCCTCAATTTGCCATAGAAAAATTACTTCAGTACCTAGAAAATTTGAAGTGATCATGAAAAACTGAATTGTTGAACACCTAGATAAACATAATATAACACAACATGGCTTCTGGAGTAAAGGAAACTCATTCCTCGCTAATCTACTGCAATTCTTTGAGCACTTCAAAGAATGAGTGGATAAAGTGTGAGAACCTGTTGCTATCATTTGTTTAGATTGTCTGAAAATCTTGGCAAAATCCCTCCCATGGGGGCATTAAGAAAACTAAATCATGAGAGCAGACATCAAGAATCATAATGCATTAGAAACTAGCTGGGAAGTAGAAAAAAAGTAAATGGTCACTTTCCAATGTGGAAGCATTAACAGTGGGTGCTCCAAGGATTCATATTAGGACTGATGTTGTTTACTATATTTATTTAAAGTGCTGAAAAGGGGGTGAACTCTGAGGTAGCAAACATTGCAAATTACAGGAAATTATTTTGATTAGTCATGCCTAGAGAAGACTGTTTGGAGCTTCAGAGGGGCCTTGCAAAGATAGGGAAATGAGTAACACCACAGCAGGTGAAATTCATGTTGACAGGTACAAGATGTTGCACATTGGATAGAATAAATTAAGCTACCCGTACACATTGCTGGATCAAGAACAGGGCCTGAGTATCATTGTGGAAAGTATAATGAAAACTGGGGCTCAGTGCCTAGCAGTGGTCAAGAAAACAAACCAAATGTTAGGAGGTATAAAGAATGGGATAAAAAAGAATAGCCAAAATATTTAAATGCCATTATATATCAATGGTTGTAGTGAGGCAGCCTGGCTCCCAGCTGCCCCAGAGAGGGATGAGCCCCCCTGGATGCCAAAGTGGGCGGAGCCACGGGAGCCTGCACCCGCCCCCAAGAGGTCAAGGCGCAGGTCAGGAAGTATAAAAGCCCAACCCCAGGGCTCAGAAGCTGCCTGGCTGCTGGAGAGGGCGGATGCTGGTGCCCTAGCTCCCACTGGGGAGAGTCTGGCCGCCTGTGACCGCCCTGAGGACTGGCCATATTTGTTGAGGCCGGATGCTGACCAGATGCTGGAGAAGCCAGTGTGCCTACCAGTGAGAGGGGACCCAGAGGAGCTGTCCAGCTTACTGCTCGCAGAGTACCCTGAGGAGCCCATGGTGCTTAATGCTGTGGAAGATGTGGACCAGATGCAGGTACTGCTAGAGGGGGAGGTTGGAAGTAGCCCAGGGGCAGCTAACTCTAGTCTGGCTGTGGCATACCCAGAGCTGATGTCAGTGTGTTGTGGCCAGGATCCCCACTGACACAGCAGCAGGTTGCCTGTCACTGTCAGGGCCCCGGGATGGGATGCAGTGGAGTGGGCGGGCTTGCACCCACCCCCGCCACCCAACTCGCAGGTGGCAGTCTCCCCCTCTCCTCGATGCTCAGGACCAGGAGCCTGGGTTTTGCTCCTGAACTGTTTGTTTGCTGCCCTGCCCTGACCCAGGGCCTGGGCTTACTAGTGAGCTCTGTGCTCAGCCCCTGCTGGAGGGCCTGAGCCCTTGACTGTTTCCTGCCCCACCAGGCTAATTCCCTGACTCACCCGACCTGTGTAGTGAGGCGGCCTTGCTCCCAGCCGCCCCAGAGGGGGTGACCCCAACAGCACCTGCCTATACTGGTACACTCTCACGTGGAATACTATATTTACTTCTGGCCACTCTGTCTCAGAAAAAATATAGCAGAAATAGAAGGCTTCCAGAAATATGTAATGAAAATGATTATATGTACAGAGACTTTCATAGGAAGAGAGATTGAAAAGAATGGGACTAATTAGTCTAGAAAGGAGGTGACTAAGAGGGGATGAGAGAGAAGTACACACAATAATACATGCAGTGGAGAAGGTAAATTGAGCTCTTGATCCTCTTGCATAATACAAGACTAAGGGGCCATTCAATTAAATTGAAAATTAACAAATTTAAAGTGGATACAAGAAATATTTTTTACAAAGTGCATAATTAACCAGTGGAACTCATTGCCACAGGATACCACTGAGATCAAGTGCTTAGTAGGATACAAAGGAGGTTTAGATGTTTATATGGATAAATGAGAACATTCACAATTTCACATTAAATTGGGTAAAGGATTTTTAATAAGCAATGTAAACCTTCATTCTTCAGAACCAGTGACTAACTGACATGGGTTGGAAAGACACTTCCTTTATGGGGAGGTTATTCATAGATTCTAGAAGGGACTGTTGTGATCCTGACCTCCAGTATAACACAGGCCATAGGACTTCTGAGTTAATTTCTATTTGAACTAGAGCAGATCTTTTAGGAAAAACCTCCAATGTTGATTTAAAAATTTCCAGTTATGGGGAATCCACTAAAGCCCCTAGTAAGTTGTTCCAATGCTTAATTACCCTCACGGTTAAAAATTTGCACCTCGTGTCTAGTTTGCATTTGTCTAGCTTCAGCTTTCAGTCATTTGTCAGCTAGACTGAAGAGCCCTCTATTATCAAATTTCTCTTCTCCATGTAGGTACTTATAAACTGTGATCAAATCACCCCATAACCTTCTCTTTGTTTGAGTTCCTTGAGTCTTTCACAATAAGCCACGCTTGCCATCCTTGTCCACTATGAGATGCTTTTGCATCTTCTTCTGAAGTATCCTGTATTTACCACATGGTGAGCCAGAATACTGGACTAGATGGACCATTACTCTGATCCAGTCAAATGATGTTCAGTCTGTTCTTAGTTTTTGTTGCATTGTTTTGGTTTTCACATTCTGTGTGTATTTTTTTTTGTGGTTGAATATGTTTATCCAATGTTTACCCTATATTAATAACACAATCACTATAATATTCCTTGTGTTATTCATTTTGATAAATTCAGTTTATATTACTCTGCCTCTACATTTTTAGTAGTCCACAGCTCTTTTTATGGACAACGCATCCCTATATTGTAGAAATTGTCTGGGGAGAAGTGGGAGTGTTTGACAGCTGGGTAAGGGAGAGCTGAAGATCCTGACACACATGAAGGTGTGGGAGGCAGACTGAGATACTAGGATAAAGACATTACCTGAATTTTTCTGTTAAAATTATCAGCAGTGAAACAGTTAACAACGTATACATGTTATCAGTAGGTTTCAGAGTTAATTGTTCATTATGTTGAGTGGGACCAGCTCACACCACTTAGATCTATTATATTTCAGGATGTTTATAGACTCAGGAAAACAGCTGTGCTTCTAAAGGCTGGAAACAATTTAAAAAAAAATACAAATATTAGCTTCTAGACTACAGCTCTGCAGCAAAGGGTGCAGTCTGTGCCAAGTTCCATTGGCATGGAATCATGCATACATGGTGCCCAAGTTTGCCCTGTTCTCCCACAACATAAAAGCAGGTAAAGAGTATGTCAAAAAAATACACAAATTATTAACCTCTGAAGATGAGATCTAAATGATGATGAAGGCAAAATGTTCCTTACAGCAAAGCTAGTGGGTACCTGCCAGAGAAATAATATATATTTTACTGTCATTCATATAGGCCCTGATTCTGCACCACTGAAGTCCATAAGAGCTCTACTGTTGATGTTAACGGGTATAGAAACAGGCCCATAATTCATAAGTCCAAAAGAGTAGCATTGTAGGAAGCTCTGTAATTAGGAAAAAGGAAGGTTAATCTTGTACTCTCTATATACTACTATGAACTTAAAGTGGTTTGTCAGTGATGAAAAGTGGAAAAGAAGAAACCTTGTTGCTCCAATTCAGACTCTGTGGAATTTATTGCCTCCTCTCCCTGGTTCAGAAGTGCTGAGACATTCCATAGCAAATAGGAAATGTATGAACACTTTGCTTTTCGCACCCCCGCCCCCAACTTTTCCCAAATATGAAAACTCTGAAAAAAGCTTTATTTTTTTCTAAATGATCATTCAATTGCCTCCAGACTGTATCTTTTGGTGAATTTATTGCTTGCTATTTCAAAAAAACTGAAATGCATTTTGCATATTAACACGTAACTCTTGTTCCTGTCTGCTCAGTTTGGAAATGGTTGGATTGCTTTTATAAAGAAAAAAATGGCTAATAAAATTGGCCCCAGCACCATTGCTTTGCAATTCTTATGAACAGTAAAGTGCTACTTACAGTCATTGATGTTAAAAGCTATTTCTAAATTATGGTGCCATTTATTATCTCTAGTGTCCAAAGTAAGTTTAAATGATGCTTATAATTCATGTTTTACCAAATTTCCTTTTCCCCCCGAGGATACCTCTGATTAACTTATGCACATTTAAGCGCTTTTTAAATTCTTCTTTTATTGCCATTATGCTCTGAAAATCTCAGCGATTCTCAAAAATGGGTAATAAACTTGAGATAAAATGCTGCAGTTTTAGATCAATGCTGACATATCACTGTGGTGATTTCTTCAGAGCTAAAGTGATAATGCTTCATATTTACAGAATATATACTAGGTTATTGCTACAGTATTACCATTTTGTTCTAAGATGAAATGAGTAATTTACCAATTTATTAAACAGTTACATTTAAGTATTGCTTAGGATATTACCACACCAATCTGTTTACTTAGCTTGAAGAGTTACCATTAAGAAACCCTGTTTATTTAGGTAAAATTTGTAATCATTGTGGCCTCCATTAAGAAACTTATTTTTCTGCAAGCCTAATTGCTTGGAGATGAGTTTCTCCTTATTTACTGTGGTATATTCTGCTAAGCCAGCTAAAAATGTCACCCTAGCAAGAAGTGCTGGAGAAATTAATAATACACACACAGAACAATTTTAATTAGAATAATATCAAGTGTTAATAAAAGATTTATAATACAGTGGAAAAGTTCTAATGACCACAACAAGAAAAAATGTGAAACATATGGAAACAGTCTGTTAACAAACACCATCCAGCCCCTCCCCCTCCACAATCCAGCATAAAAAAACACCCCAAACAAACAAAACACCCTTACAAGGTAAACAAAATGCTTTTGTTAGCACTATGGGCCCAATTCTGTCCTTCATGAGAGCAAATCCTATTGAATCCACAGGGCTAAATTCAGATTTATTTAAACCACTGTAAATCCAGAATATCTCCACGGAAGTCAAGAGAGCTACTCCAGAGTGACACCAGTATCTTTGAGATGAGACAGACAGATCCTGAGCCCTGATAAAGATACTTTCAAAATGCATGTACTGTTTTTAAACTCTATCACTATCAGTGTGCAAGCAAAGTGCTGGTGACTTGGGAACACAGACCAAACTTGAACCAATGCTGATCTATCGAGTCCTTGTGCAATGCTAGGCAAGTGCTCAGCCCAGCTCTAGGAAAAGGTGCTTATTTGGATGGCTCAGGGATAAGGAGGTTTTTACCAGTTTGTAGCCGACCAACAGGTTAATCACTTTGGACTAGAAATCTGTGCCGTGCAGTGGGTTTGTGAAACCTTTCATCTCTGGAGAGATGGCATCAGGTAGTGGCTCAGTGGTCACAAAGCTAAATTTGATCTCATCCCAGTCCCCATAAGTACACATTACAAACCCAAGCAATCTGGTCTAATTTAGTACAGGTGGCAGTCAGCAAGGGCCCAATTTGTAGCCAATGGGAGCTGAGGAAGCTCAGCTCCTCCCAGGGTTGGGCCCTAGTAGAGGATGAGGTTGGAATGCTGCTGGAAGCCGGCGGATGAGGCTAGAGAGGACAGTGGGGTGGCACATCAGGGATTTTAAAATACTCTTGCTCCTGCTTTTACACTTAATTGCAATGGTGTTTTGGTTTTTAAAGGGACAGATCCTCAGCTGGTGCAAATTAGCGTAGCTCAAGATGAGAAGTCAAATGAGCTGATTTATACCAGCTGAGGCTCTCACCCCAAAATGTTAAGACCCAGTCGGATAGTGCTTACCAGGCAAGGTAAATTAAGACCCACTCCTAAATTCTGTGGGAGATGGGTCTGGGCAAGGAGCAGAATAAATACTTCAGGACTGAGCCCTTCATTTTTCAGAATAAAACTCATTTTTAAAAATATGGAGCCTGAACAGTTTGATTCCATTAACCAAACTGTTACTAAAAGGATGCTGGAGAGTTATTTGTTTTCTTTGGACAAATGCCTATTATTCACCTATCCTGTTAAACCCAAGCAAAAATACACAATAAATGACAATCGGGGTTAATCAATACAGCCTCCAGCCGAGAAGTGCTTCTAACCTCGTACCTACCAGTCCCTGCCAGGAACAAAAAAATCCCCTTCCAAGTAAAAATTTAAATAACTTGCGTAGACTGCAAGCTCTTTGGGGGCAGAGACTGTGCCTGCCATGGGGATTTAGACAAATGGTTCCCACTGAAATTGAGACAATTGCAGCTTCCAGCACAATTTGGGTGCAGAGGAAATGGAAATAATAAGTAAGAAGAAGCTGCTAGACTGAACAAATTGATCTTTCCCAACATCTTGTTCAACATCCTCAGACTTGGGCTTTGGCAGATAGCAAGGCCTCCACTGCCTGCTGGCCCGTGTTTAAATTCAGGGACAGACAGTTAGCACGTTCCAGCTGATTACAACTGTCCTGAGGAGCTCAGAGATAGATGAGTTCCATAGAGAATATTATAAAAAATCGATGCCCTGGATGGCACCCAGGAGCAAAAAGGAAGTCAGCACAGAGCCTGGAAAACAGGCATTGGGTACATCAGCTTTCCAAACTTAACCAGCAGTATCTATCTGCACTAGCTGGAGCTTCTGAATAGCGCATGGGGTAGCCCCATATTGCAGTCATGATAGTGCAATCCTTCCAATAGGGTTGTGATTTGGAATTGCTCTTGAAATCACAGATGCAATGGCCAAGAGTCCCTTATCGCATCTGTGTCTGGCTAGGCATTTGCAACTTTCTCTCTCAGATTCAGATCTTGCACAGTGGGGCATGTCTTTGCAACTCCTAAACGGGATTATTGCAATGGATTATTCCCAGGGAGCTGTTATGATTCTGTACATGTCTTGTGGTTGCATCTAGATACCCAGGCCACTTTGTGCTAGGCACTGTCCAAACATATAACAAAGAACTGGTCCTTGCCCCAAAGCATTTACAATCTGTTACTCACTGGTCTGCAATCTATCAAACAGGTGGGCAGCCCCAAAGAGCTGGGATGAGCACAAGGTAAGGGTGAGATGGCTATGATCAGCAAACCAGTACAATATATCACGCTGCCTCCCACACCCAGGAGCGGCACCAGGGTTTTTGGCGCCCTAGGCGCAGGGCCGGCTCTACCCATTTCGCCGCCAGTCCCAAGGCTCCAGTGGACCTGCCGCAGGCGTGCCTGCGGATGCTTCTCCAGAGCCGCGGGACCAGTGGACCCTCCGCAGGCACGCCTGCGGGAGGTCCACCGGAGCCGCCTGCCACCCTCCTGGCAAAATGCCGCCCCCCCAAATCCTGGCGCCCTAGGCGACTGCCTAGGTCACCTAAATGGAAGTGCCAGCCCTGCCCACACCCGAGGACTGCTCTGCAGCTATAGCTCCAGCTCTGCGGGCAGTGTGTATGTCCACACTGTAATTAAACACCTGTGGCTGGCCTGTGTCAGCTGACTCAAGCTCACGGGTCTTGGGCTGTAAGGGCTGTAAAGCTGCCATGTAGATGTTCCAGCTGTGGCTGGAGCCTGGGCTCTGGGATCCTCCCCCCGCGACGTGGGGTCCCGGAGCTCGGGCTCCAGGCCGAGCCCAAACATCTACACCACAGTTTTACAGGCCTGTAGCCAGAGCCCGTGAGCCCAAGTCAGTTGCCACAGGCCAGCCACAAGTGTTTAATTGCAGTGTAGCCATACCCTGTGGGGCTCAGACAGGGGCTTGCTGACTGGAGGTGCAAGCCTGTATTACTTATTTCACTGTATCCAGATAGGCCTATCTTAAGAATTCCTGTCAATTTGGAGTAAAGAATGAGCAGCCATTAAACTGAGCTTTGGCTGCTCTGGGCTCGTTTATGGCACTGGCTGATGGGGTGTCAGTAGTGCCGGTTTTGCCTTGGTGTCTGATCTGTGCAGACTAACAAGATGAGAGTAAAATGCTTGTTTCCTTTGTCTCCAGTTTGATCCAGAGAGTTTATTGTTTTCTGTAGGTAATAAATAATGGATGGCAAAGCCTCTGTCCATAATTAAAATGGATGCCCCTTGCCTGCCACAAATGATAGCTTTTCCAGTAATGAACAGATTTAGGCATGTGTTAAGTCTAGGATACATTCTGTTTACCTTTTGATGGGCAGCAGCACTGCGAACACAGGGGGTGGAATATGCAATAGTCAGTCTTATAATGGTTAAGATGGCTCAGGCTGCGGATACCTCAGGAACTTCAATGGGAACACAATTGGACTCTATGGGTGGTGAACTCTTTCTCCACTCTAGGCTTGGTGCTCAGTGCTTGGCTCTGGTTGAGGTCCACTTAGCACAGGACTGGAGGGAAGCAAAGTGGCGGCATGCCATCTTTCTGCCCCAACCTGGGGCCAGCTGGTGACTCTGGCCTGGGTTTGATTGAGGTGCCTATCTTTAGGCACTGTTGTGGGGCAAGTACACCCAGTCACAGGCACCCATATTTGAAAATGTTGGCCATTGCCCATAAGGTCCAGATAATGGGGCAAATTGGTATCCAGCCTTTCCCAGGAGTGTCTCTCCTCTGCTCCGGGGAGCAGGTGAATGCCAGGGAATGTTCAAATTATAGGTTAAGCACATGGGGGTTTCATTCCAAAAATTCATATATCTGACTTGACTTATTTGTCCTTTTCAAGGCCACAAAAAGATGCTCCCTGCGAATGTAACCATATTGATTAAGTCATAAAGTATACATAATATAAATAATCTATATTGACTCTTCTTACATTAACTTCTCTGTCTTTTACTTCTTCTTACTCCTCAGTAATGCTACAATTATGTAAAGAAATACATTAAAATCAACATTGTCCCAAAGGAAGCAGATCTGCCATTATTATTATTGGCCTGTGCCTATGTACAAGCTTTAGAAAACCAAGCAAAATGAACTATTTATGTCACAATTGGGCAGCTAAGCAGGTGCTCCAGGTGTTCTATCCCCAGCTTGATAGGACTATGTGGGTAGGCTCTGGTACTTCCTGACACCTCAGTAGCAGCATGTCTCCTGTGGAACTTGAGTGGTTTGCTTGGATCACATCCAGTCGCGGAGGAGTTCAGGGGACAGCGCTGTTGCCAGGGGAAATCAAAACCAGCCTTGCAGTTGCGCAGGGTCAGCCGCTAGCCTGTCATTCCTGGCTGTAGTTGTGATTACAGCTCATTCTCTCCTACTAATGTCCTTCAGTGGAACTGATGCTCTGTGTGTGGTGGCTGGAGAAGTGGTGTTGCCCCGTAGGCCACATCGGGGATGGGAGGGGCGCAACTTGGAGGGGGAACCACCCAAAAGCTCGTTGACAGCGTTAGCACGGCCCTTCACTTGGGAAGGGTTAGAATGGGAGGCAGTGGTCTCTGGGTGAAATTCACCTCGGCGCCTAGGGAAAACACAGGGCCTATGCTCCATTTATAACCCATGAAAGCCCCCAGGATGGTGCTGCCTAAGCCTCGTGCTGTGCCTCCAGTATGAATGTACCGCAGCTTGCTGGCTGGGGATGGTGTGAGTGGGCAATCGCTGACCATCCCTGGAAGCTGAAAACATTACACAGTGTGATGTTGGACTCTATATGATTTTATGAAAATATGCTAATGAGTGTGAATATAATGTAACTGGAATATGCTTCATGCAAAGGGGCTCTTGTAAGGTATCATTACAAAGCTTATAATTTACTGAGTGTGGTCATCCTAATTGTATAAATGTATCACTCTTGCATCTGAAACTATAAATATGAAATATAACTCTGAGGTCCTGTTGTAGTTATGCAAAGTGTGGGCCATTAATGGTGGTTTGGAATCTTGATGTCTCCCATCAACCAGGACAATTGACTGGATGGCTCTGTTTGCAGGCAAGCCTTCCTGTGAGTCAGGCCGGGCGGAATGAAGGCTTGAGGTCTTACAGTGACATTTAATCATGTCACCTGACCTGGAATCCATCTTTAACCTGGTGCTTTTCCATTTAGAAGGAGGGGTGGAAACCCAGAGGGACAAAGGATTCCTGCCTTGTGCAAAAGATAGATAAGGGGGTGGAACAGAACAAAAGGGGCTGCAGTCATGAGAAATCCCCTAGCTACCCCCTGAGCTGGAACAAGGGCTGTACCAGGGGGAAGGACTGTGTCCACACTAGGAAGGCATCCAGTCTGTGGTAGAAGCTTATTGAAACATCTCTGAGGGTGAGATTTCATCTGTAATTGCTTTCTTACTGTATTAGGCATAGACTTGCAAGTTTTTATTTTATTTTGCTTGGTAATTCACTTTGGTCTGTCTGTTATTACTTGGAACCACTTAAATCCTACTTTTTGTATTTAATAAAATTACTTTTTACTTATTAATTAACCAGAGTATGTATTAATACCTGGGGAAGAGGGGGGGAAACATCGGTGCACATCTCTCTATCGGTGTTATAGAGGGCGAACAATTTATGACTTTATCCTGTATAAGCTTTATACAGGGTAAATTGGATTTATTTGGGGTTTGAACCCCACTGGGAGCTGGGCATCTGAGCATTGGAGACAGGAACATTTCTTAAGCTGTCTTCAGTTAAGCTTACAGCTTTTGGGGGACGTGGTTCAGATCTGGGTCTGTGTTTGTAGCAGGCTAGCGTGTCTGGCTCAAACCAGGCAGGGCACTGAAGTCCCAAGCTGCCAGGGAAAACGGGCTCAGAGGTAGTCTCGGCACATCAGGTGGCAGTTCACAAGGGGCTTTCTGTGATCCAACCCGTCACACACAGAGAAAACACACTCAAGAGACTGGGGCTCAGAGCTGCAGCACAAACTTGAGGATCATCTCTGCTTGGTCTCATCAGCACACCAATAGGGATACCTGCATTGGCACCAGCAGCAGCAGCAGGTGGTCCCTGGACTGACTTCTACAGAAGATGAGTAGAAGCTCTTCTATTGCCATAATTGCCTTAGTACTGCAAACAAGGGCAGGGCAGCTCTGAATGTATCCAGGTGGGGGTGTATTGCTTATAGTCATGCAGGATCGTGTTTAGATGTAATGAGCCAAACTCTGCTCTGTTACACCAGTGTATTGACTTTCAGTGGAGTAGCACGAGTGAGGCAGAACAGAATCTAGCCCAGTGATCCCTGAGAAATCCCTGGGAAGGAATGAAATCCCACACTGGGGGTAGGGGGTGTCACTAAGAACTCTTGGAGGGCAGGAGAGGGCTTGAGCTGGGTTGTGACTCAGGGTCAGAACATTCATTCCTACTGCCCTCCCCATAATAATGTCAAAGAGTTTGTTTTTCCTGGCTGATCAGAAGCTGGGAATGGGCCAATGCCCTCACCTCCATCTCTTGTTATGAGGAGCATAATCCCAGGCCTGGGGAGAATAGAAATCCCATAGGCACTGCAGCCCAGAAAAAAAATTACCACCCTTGAGAATAAGGGTTAGGTGTGCATGGGAAGTTAGAGGTCCTGAGCTGGGATATTCACAAAGGATAGTTTGTTGACAATTGCACAGCAAGCATTTCACCAGCCCAGCCAGCGAGAGACCCCCATCTGTGCCTCAGTTTTCCCATCTGTAAAATGGGGATAATGATACTGATGCCTCCTTTGTAAAGCACTTTGAGATCTGCTGATAAAAAGTGCCATAGCAGAGCTGGCTATTATTATTGATGCACAGCTCTACCTACTTTGCTAAAAACAGAGGAAGAGCGGTTCCTCCTACTCTTTCTCATGGGCTTAGGAGAGCTGAGCTCAAGAAGAAGTTTTTTATTCATACATTGTTCTTTCAGAGTCTAAATTGTGTATATATAAAGTGGTTTTTAGTCTTTTCCATTGCAAAAAAAATCCTGGAAAATCTTGTTCTCACGTGTTTCTGCTCTTCTTTTTGTAATTAGTCTAATATATGATCTGCTCTCTGAACTTTTTAGTATAATTCAGTACTGCAGTTGGACCAGACTGACACTGTGACTTGCCAGATAAACGAAGTGCTTCTTTTAATTACTGGATGAGGTTGTGCTATATAAGGCTGTAGAGCAACCAACTCTTTCTTTTGCAGCCATGTCTGTTGGGTTGCATTTTGTTAATAACACTTAGCATTTCTATAGGGCTTGTATGGGATACAGGTGTTACAGGCAGGTTTGAGTTATCGTGTTTATCAAAGCAATATAAAAAGCCATGAGTAGGACAGGAGGCACAGGAGAACCGGATCATGTATTAATAGGAATTCTGCAGTGAGACCAACAGGTACTGTTGCCTGGTAGCAGGGAGGGAGGCCCAAGGCCCTGATTCTGCAAACACTTGTGTGTGCTTATTTTGAAGTCTCACCGACTACTCACATGGGTAAAGTGAAGCATGTGCAAATGTATTTGCCTATGGGAAGAATATGTAGCTAAACATCTTATTAGCACAAAGGGGATGGTGCATAAGACCATGCCTTTGCAGACATGTCCATTTTCCATCCATATCCTGCCCCCATTTTAGTCTGAGTGTAAGGGTACGTCTACACTACTCGCTGGATCGGCGGGTAGTGATCGATCTATCGGGGATTGATTTATTGTGTCTAGTGTAGACAAGATAAAATGATCCCCGATCGCTCTGCCGTCGACTCCGGAACTCCACCCACAGCAAGGGTACGTCTACACTACCCGCCGGATTGGCAGGTAGCGATCGATCGATCGGGGATTGACTTTATCGCGTCGGACGCAATAAATCAATCCCCGATCGCTCTGCCGTTGACTCCGGAACGCCACCATGGTGAGAGGAGGAAGCGGAGTCGATGGGGGAGCGGCAGCAGTCGACTCACAACCGTCCTCACAGCCAGGTAAATCGACCTAAGATACACCGACTTCAGATACGCTATTTGTGTAGCTGAAGTTGCATATCTTAGGTAGACCCCCCCCACCAGTGTAGACCTAGCCTAAGGGTATGTCTACATGACAATCAAACACCTGAGGCTAGCCCAGGTCAGCTGACTCTGGCTCACAGGGCTTGGGCTGTGGGGCTGTAATACTGAAGTGTCAGTGTTAAGTTCTGAGACCCTGCAAGGGAGGCAGGTCTCAGAGGCCAGGCTCCAGACTGAGCCCAAAGGTCTACAGAGCAATTTTATAGCCGTGTGAGCCAGAGTCAGCTGACCTGCACCAGCCGCAAATGTTTTAGTGCCGTGCAGCCATACCCTAAGGTAGCAGGTGGTCAGGAAGCTTGAGGATTGCTGCTATTCAGTGCAGAGGGCTACGCATAGCACATAGCCTAACTTGTGCTCATGCACAACCTCTGCTCGCAGCTGCGCTGGCAAACACAGCTTTTCTGTGCATTATGCAAGGATATCCAAGAAACACAACATGCTTAACATACACTAGACCTCATCCGGCAAGGTGTAAATTACTGAATTGTCCTGCCCTCTGCACCAGTACAGCATGTCTATAGTAAGGATTGACACAGGTGTAACTGATGATCTCAGCTGGATTTGTTGGTAGCAAGGATTGAATCCAATATGTCTCAATCTAAGGCCTTGTCTACACTACAAGACTATTTCGAATCTACTTAAGTCGAATTTGTGGATTCGACCTTATGAAGTCGAATTTGTGTATCCACAGTAAATACACTAATTCGAATTTCTGAGTCCACAGTAACGGGGCTGGCGTCGACTTTGGAAGCGGTGCACTGTGGGAAGCTATCCCACAGTTCCCGCAGTCCCCGCTGCCCATTGGAATGCTGGGTAGAGCTCCCAATGCCTCCTGGGGGAAAAATGTGTCGAGGGTGCTTTTGGGTAACTGTTGTCATTGAACCGTCAATCACGCCCTCCCTCCCTGAAAGCTCCGGCGGGAAATCTGTTCGCGCCCTTCTCTTGTCGGTTACAGCACGTACGCCACAGCACTGCGAGCATGGAGTCCGCTGCAATCATCGCTGCACTTATGGCCGTTGTCAACTCCTCGCACCTTATCGTCCACCTCTTCCACAGTCAGCTGCTGAGAAATCGTGCGAGGAGGCTCCGGCAGCGCGGTGAGGACAGGAATTCACAGAGTGGCGCAGACCTCTCACAAAGCAGGGTACGCCGCGCAGTGGAGATCATGGTGGCAATGGGTCAAGTTCATGGTGTGGAACGGCGATTCTGGGCCCGGGAAACAAGCATGGACTGGTGGGACCGCATAGTGCTGCAGGTCTGGGATGAATCACAGTGGCTGCGAAACTTCAGGATGCGTAAGGGCACTTTCCTTGAACTCTGTGACTTGCTGTCCCCTGCCCTGAAGCGCCAGGACACCCGGATGCGAGCAGCCCTGAGTGTGCAGAAGCGAGTGGCCATAGCCCTCTGGAAACTTGCAATGCCAGACAGCTACCGGTCAGTAGCAAACCACTTTGGCGTGGGAAAATCTACCGTGGGGGTTGCTGTGATGCAAGTAGCCCATGCAATCGTTGAGCAACTTCTCTCAAAGGTAGTGACTCTCGGAAACGTCCAGGACATCATAGAGGGCTTCGCCGCGATGGGATTCCCAAACTGCGGTGGGGCTATAGATGGGACTCACATCCCTATCCTGGCACCGGCCCACCAGGCCAGCGATTACATTAACCGAAAGGGCTACTTTTCCATGGTGCTGCAAGGACTTCAACTACCGGCTGAGCAAGTGCAGAATGGTGGTGGAGTGTGCTTTCGGACGTCTCAAGGGGAGATGGCGGAGCTTACTGACTCGCTCGGACATCAGCGAAAAGAATATCCCCGTAGTTATTGCTGCTTGCTGTGTGCTACACAATCTCTGTGAGAGCAAGGGCGAGACCTTTTTGTCCGGATGGGAGGTTGAGGCAAATCGCCTGGCTGCCGTTTACGCTCAGCCAGACACCCGTGCCGAGAGAATATCCCAGCGGGAAGCGCTGTGTATCCGGGAGGCTTTGAAAGCAAGTTTCCTCGGAGAGCAGGGTAACCTATGACTCTCCACTTGCTTTCAAGAGAAACTGACCCTGGGCCTGTGTCTGTATGTGTCGATTTCGATCTGCGGTTACATACCCCGTCCTCCAAGTTTCCCCCACTTCCAAAGCACGTTTTAAAGCAAATTAATTGTAACACTCATTATTAATAAATCTTTGTTTTACTTTGCATTTCTGTTCAGGTGTTGAAACATGGACGCATACTGTGCTGGGCACGGTGTGCACTGACGTACAGACCGCTTGTTCCATAGAGGAATGACATCCTCCTGCTCCTACATCGGTCTCTGGGGTGGGGGAGGGTTGCAAGTGGTTGTGCATGAAGGGGAGGGTTTGCAGGAAGGGGTGGGTTTGCAGGAAGGGGCGAGTGGTGCCTTCTTTGGATAGGGGTTTGGATGACGGCAGTGGGCTGCGGGTTTGGGCGTAGGAAGGGGTGAGGGGTGTGGGGGAAGGGTGAGTATCTGTCCGTGGATGAGGGCTCTTGTTGGGGCTCAGGGCAGCGGAGAGGCTCGTTGCTACGGTGGAAGTGCATGGTAAGGGCAGCGTGCCTTAACATTAAGGGGGTGGCAGGCGCTAGGACCCTGGACAAGCATACACATCACAGAATGACCCGGGGCAGCATACACCACACAGAGTGACCCTGGTGCCTACTGACTGCAGTGTGTGTGTGCCCTGCAGTTGATCATGGCCTCAAGTCTGTACCCTGGTAATGTAGGCTATACCGTGCAATTATAAATCCCCTCCCCCCCCCATACACAAAAAAATCCTCTGACACGAAAGACGTGACCGAAACAGTGAATAACAGCAAACAGCTTTTAATAATCTAATACACAGTGGGGCCCAACAGGCACCTCTCCCCAGGAACCTCCTGCGGAGGCTTTTCGAGGACCTAAATGAGACCTTTCTTGAATGGAGGATTATTGTGAGGGTGATGAAGAGATCCTGGCTGTCAGGGAAAGCGGTATTGTGTTGGCTGTCGCTTGCGCCGGTCATCTTCCACATCGGCGAACATCGAGGAGGAACTGTCCAGGTTCACTATGCCACACTGCATTGCATCCCGGCTGTATCCTTTCTCTATCATTTCTTTGGAGACCTTCTCGAAGATCTTTGCATTGCGCTTGCTGGAGCGCAGCTCCGACAGCACAGACTCCTCGCCCCACACACCGATCAGATCCATGACTTCCCGGTCTGTCCATGCTGGGGACCTCTTTCTATTCTTGGATTGGCCGGACTCCTCTGCTGGAGAGCTCTGCATCGTTGCAGGTGCTGCGGAGCTCGCCCCGATGTCCAGCCAGGACGTCAGATTCAAAGTGCCCAGACAGGAAAATGAATTCAAATTTTCCCGGGTCATTTCCTGTGTGGCTGGTCAGAGAATCCAAGCTCCGACTGCTGTCCAGAGCGTCAACAGAGTGGTGCACTGTGGGATAGCTCCCGGAGCTACTAAGTTCGATTTGCATCCACACCTAGCCTAATTCGAGCTAGCCATGTCGAATTTAGCGTTACTCCACCTGTCGGGGTGGAGTACCAAATTTGAACTAAAGAGCCCTCTAGTTTGAATTAAATGGCTTCCTGGTGTGGACGGTTGAGCGGTTAGTTCGAATTAACGCTGCTAAATTCGAATTAAAGTCCTAGTGTAGACCAGGCCTAAAAGTATGACCCTCTGCTGCCTGAGCTAAAAGACCCATCCAGCTCTGCTAGTTCAAAGGCTGTACAGACTTAGATACCTTTATGTAGTCCAGCCACAAGAGAGAGACAGAGCTACACTCGGTAAAGGTGAGTTACAATGGTGCCCATTTTCTTTATAGACAAGGCCAGGATGGAGAATCAAGGCCAGTTAGGTTAAAAAGTACTTGTCCAAAGTCATGCAGCGCGTCAGAGACAAAGCCAGGAATAAAAGCATTCAGTTCAGTGCTCTAAGTGGTAGATGACACTCCCTGTTCTAAATTAATCTCCGTGAGCCAAACTCTGCTTGGGTTTCACTGTAAATCTGGATTAATTCCATTTGACATCAATGGAGTTGCTCTGGATTTGCCTCTGTGTAACAGAGAGCAGAATGTGACTTGGTGCTTTTAAAATCTTTTAACATTGAGACAAATGATTTCTATAAGGCCAAAATGTAGCCCTTTATGTCTGTCAACAATCATATGTAATTATGATTCGGTATGGATCATATACAGCTAAAAGTTTGTATATTATATTGCTAAACCCTCATTTTATTACCATTTAGGCCAAGATTTTCAAAACCAACTAGTGATTTGGGGTGTCTTAATATGTAGGTCCTTGGCTGGTGACACCTTAGAGAGGCTTGATTTTCAGAAGGCAGCTGCTCAGCACTATCTAAAAACCAGGCCCCATTACAGCATCTCAAGCTGTACTCACAAAAATAGCGGTACCCCAAATCACTAACCAGATTCTGGCCCTTAATATTTATCTATAAACTTAAAAATGAAGCTCACTGTGATATGTTACCATCTTTCTTTCTGATTGAATATAACAGAGGGGGGTGTTTTGCTTGTTTTAATTTGATTAGATGATTCTGAGGTCTCTCTCACCAAGTATATGGTTTCCTGGTTGTGTGTTCTAGGAAGAAACTAAAGCACTACGACAAAAAGCCTCTGAAATCTTTGTTTTGTTGCTTTCATGGCTCCTTATATGGCAAGTTTACAACAAAATGTTTAGTACTGAAACACCAGGCTGTTGTAATAATGAGAGAGACGCCAGCGAGTCTCCTCCAAGCCGACTTGAATCAACAACCCTGTTAACAGCCTCTAGTGCCCTCTGCTGTATTTCAGGAGGCACAAGCTCCTTAAGAGCAAATCATTAATATTTTCAAAACAGAAGGAAAGCAGTGTCCCATAAAGGCAAACTTCTTAAAAAAAAATTGTGACTTACTAGGAGAGTCTTGGTTTTGTATCTCATGCATCTGATGAAGTGGGTTATAGCCCACAAAAGCTTATGCCCAAATAAATTTCTTAGTCTCTAAGGTGCCACAAGGACTCCTTGTTGTTTTTGGTTTTATAGTGGTCTAAAATCACAAATGTATTGTGCACCTCGATATGGAGTTTAAACTAGGGTTGTTGATTAATTGCAGTTAACTTGTGCAATTAACTCAAAACAATTAATCGCGATTAAAAAAATTAATCATAGTTTTAATCGCACCATTAAACAATAGAACACCAATTGAAATTTATTAAGTATTTTGGATGTTTATCTACATTTTCATAAATATTGTCTTCTGTGTCATAATTGAAATCAAAGTGTATATTTTTATTACAAATATTTGCACTGTTAAAATGATAAAATAACAGTATTTTTCAATTCACTTCATACAATTACTATAGTGTAATCTCTTTGTTGTGAAAGTGCAATTTACAAATGTAGATTTTTTTTTTTGTTACATTGTTTTGTTTTTGAGTGCAGTTATGTAAAACTTCAGACACTACAGGTCCACTCAGTCCTACTTCTTATTCAGCCAATCGCTAAGACAAACAAGTGTGTTTATATTTACAGGAGATAACACTGCCCCCTTTTTATTTACAATGTCAACAGAAAGTGAGAACAGGCATTTGCATGGCACTTTTGTAGCCAGCATTGCAAGGCATTTACGTGCCAGATATGCTAAACATTCGTATGACCCTTCATGCTTCGGCCACCACTCCAGAGGACATGCTTCCATGCTAATGAAGCTCATTTAAAAAATAAAATATAAAAAATTTTTAAAAATGCATTAATTAAATTTGTGACTGAACTCCTTGGGGGAGAATTGTATGGCCCCTGCGTTGTTTTACCTGCATTCTGCCATAAATTTCATGTTATAACAGTCTCGGATGATGACTCAGCACATGTTCTTCATTTTAAGAACACTTTCACTGCAGATTTCACAAAATGCAAAGAAGGTGAGATTTCTAAAGATAGCTACAGCATTCAACCCAAAGTTTAAGAATCTGAAGTGCCTTTCACAATCTGAAAGGGACAAAGTGTGGAGCATGCTTTCAGAAGTCTTAAAAGAGCAACACTCCAATGTGGAAACTACAGAACCTGAACCTCCAAAAAAGAAAATCAACCATCTGCTGGTGGCATCTGACTCAGATAGTGAAAATGAACTTGTCAGTCCACGCTGCTTTGGATTGTTATTGAGCAGATCTCATCATCAGCATGGACGCAAGTCTCCTGGAATGGTGTTTGAAGCATGAAGGGACATATGCATCTTTAGCTCATCTTGCATATAAATATCTTGCAATGCCAGCTACAACAGTGCCACTTTTAGGTGACATTGTAAACAAGAAGTGGGCAGCATTATCTCCTGCAAATGTAAACAAACTTATTTGTCTGAGCGATTGGCTGAACAAGAAGTAGGACTGAGTGGACTTGCAGGGTCTAAAATTTTACATTGTTTTATTTTTGAATTCAGTTTTTTTTACATAATTCTACATTTGTAAGTTCAACTTTAATGACAGAGATTGCATTACATTACTTGTATTAAGTGAATTGATAACTAGTATTACTTTTGCTTTTTTACAGTACAAATACTTGTAATCAAAAATAAATATAAAGTGAGCACTGTTGTAATTGAAATCAGTGTTTGAAAATGTAGAAAACATCCACAAATATTTAAATAAATGTTATTCTCTTATTGTTTAACAGTGCGATTAATCAAGATTAATTTTTTTAATCGCTTGACAGCCCTAGTTTAAATTAGCTTGGTGCTTTACAATAACAAATTTTTGATTATTGATGGGCAAGCCTCAAAGCATGTGATCTAGCAATCCAGCTGTAAATTTCATGAGAACAAGCTCAAGATGTTCATGTCCCATCTCGTCCCCAGCAAAGCCAGAGATGCAACAGCTGGAAAAAAAAAAAAGTAAAGTTAACTGAACTTACTTAATAATTCTTTGTACCTTCAAAGGGCTCAGCAGCCATTAGAGACTAAAGTTAACAGAATCCCTATGAGAGAGGTAGGTAGAGGCTTGTCCACATTAGGGATTTTTGGAACCATTATAACTACACTGATGTAAACTCACCATATCGATGCCCTGTGAAACAGGGCATGCAAACCAGCATGAGCCGAACCCATGCAAGCCCTGCTTTACACCGTGCCCTAAGTGTTAATGTTTTCTTTTATGGACAGAGAAGTAGAGCTAGAAAGAGGTTAAGTGGCTTACAAAAGGCCACCCATGTCAGAGCTGACCTCAGAACTCAGGAGCACCTGGTTCCCAGGCTTGTGTTCAAAGCACTTTGCTAGCTTCAGCACCAGAGCCATGTGAATGCTAATTTGCTGTGATCTTGCACTTAAACTTGTGGTAACTTATGCAGTTAATGCCACTGAAATCAAACTATGCTTACAGGCCCGGAAGGAGGCTCATAATCCATATAGGGCTGCTTCAGTCTATGAGGTATCCTTCCCAATAGATCCCTAGCATACATGGGATGGGAAGGCCTCACCCTCTAGCCACGGCTCACCCAACCCCACAGGAGATGGTGTACTTTTGGTGAGCAAGGACAACCGACAATTGTGGCATCACCTTGTCAGGACCTGGTCTTGAACACAGGCGCATGGGTTTTTTGGGAAGTAGCCCTGACTGTCACACCACACCAACTCATTCAATAATAGGGAATTCACAGACTGGGGTGGGACAGCTTCAAGGGTTCTGCAGCCTATTTACTGATTGATTGGCCACATAATCTTGACCCTGATTGGTTGGTGACAATATATAAACTTCCTGCTTCCTTTCCCTCAGCAAGTTTGCGGATGACACTACGCTAGGGGGAGAAGTAGATATGCTGGAGGGTAGGGATAGGGTCAGTAACCTAGACAAATTGGAGGATTGGGCCAAAAGAAATTTGAGGTTCAACAAGGACAAGTGCAGAGTCCTGCACTTAGGATAAAAGAATCCCATGCACCACTACAGGCTGAGGACTGACTGGCTAAGCAACAGTTCTGCAGAAAAGAACCTGGGGATTACAGTGGACGAGAAGCTGGACATGAGTCAGCAGTGTGCCCTTGTTGCTAAAAAGGCTAACAGCATATTGGGCTGCATTAGTAGGAGTATTGCCAGCAGATCGAGGGAAGTGACTATTCCCCTCTATTTGACACTGGTGAAGCCACATCTGGAATATTGCATCCAGTTTTGGGCCCCCCACTACAGAAAGGATGTGGACAAATTGGAGAGAGTCCAGTGGAGGGCAATGAAAATGATCAGGGGGCTGGGGCACATGACTTACGAGGAGAGGCTGAGGGAACTGGGCTTGTTTAGTCTGCAGAAGAGTGAGGGGGGATTTGATAGCAGCCTTCAACTACCTGAAGGGGGTTCCAAAGAGGATGGAGCTCGGCTGTTCTCAGTGGTGGCAGATGACAGAACAAGGAGCAATGGTCTCAAGATGCAGTGGGGGAAGTCTAGGTTGGATATTAGGAAACACTATATTTCACTAGCAGGATGGTGAAGCACTGGAATGGGTTACCTAGGGAGGTGGTGGAAGCTCCATCCTTAGAGGTTTTTAAGGCCTGGCTTGACAAAGCCCTGGCTGGGATGATTTAGTTGGGTTTGGCCCTGCTTTGAGCAGGGGGTTGGACTAGATGACCTCCTGAGGTCTCTTCCAACCCTAACCTTCTATGATTCTGCTCTTGTCTGAGCAACAAGCCATTGCCCTCTAGTTGTCACTCAGACCCTGCTTGATCCTGCCTTGCCTGACGCTGCCAGCTACTTCATTGTACATTCTCCTTAAATTGGATCTCTGGGCTATTGGACTGCTTGTGTGAACTTTCACCACTGAGCCGGATTGCCCTTTGACCTGCCTGACCCCTGGGCATTACCCACCCGCAATAATAAGAATTGGCGTGTGCACAGTGTTTCACACCTCAGTACACGATACAAACATTGACGAGGAGGTTGCTTTATGTTTTCTATTAGGAGCTTGGCCTTACACTTGGGCTTTAATATCAGTTATTCTAGGGCAGTGGTTCTTAAACTTCATTGCACCATGAACACTTCTGACAACAAAAATTATTACATGACCCAAGGACGGGGGACTGAAGCCTGAGCCCTGCTGCTCAGGTCTGAAACTTTTGGCCTTCAGCTTGGGCCCTGAATGATGGGGCTTGGGCTTCAGCTTCATCCCTGGGCCCTAGCAAGCCTAATGCCAGCCACGGTGACCCCATTTTGGGGTCCTGACCCAGAATTTGAGAACTCCTGTTCTAGGGCAAGGACAGCCATCCCAAGTAATGCTTAGTTTGTTAAAGTGATCTACTGCTGCTCCAGCAATCCTGCAAAGAGCCTGGCGGAAGCCTCTCTGTGTGACAATTTTCTTAAGGCCACCTTCGGTTTTGGGGGGCCGAGAGGATGGAGCCAGTATTGCCTGCCCCAAGAGCCCATATACAATCCCCAGAAACACACAAAACCAGACCCTAGGGGGAACCCACAGGAAGCCAGGCACACACACACACACTGAAAGAAATCTTGTTCTTTCTAGCATTGCTCCTGTTCGGATTCTGGGCCATTTGAGGGGGTGAGGTAGCTCCCTTGCCTCTCAGTATCGAAGATGGAACCCTCTGTATTTCCATGCGCCTGTGCACTGATGGGCGTTTCTGGCGGAATGCACATTGAGGCCCAATTCAACGTTACTCTACAGACCCTTAGTGCCAGGAACTACCCCTGCTGCAGGGGAGGTGTGCTGCCCAGCTCTGGGCTGCCTCCAGGGTAGCCCCAGGCAAACAGGGCATTCCTGGGTGGAGTGGAGGATGGGCTGAAGGAGGCAAGTTACAAGGAGGCATTACCAAGGTGCGCACATGCTTTTTCAAAGCTCCGAGGAGGCACTGAAGCTCTAATTCAGGGCTGTCCTCGCCTGTGGCGGGGGTTGCATTGGCCTGCATCAAGCTGCCTCGAGCCAGCACCAGCATGGGGATGAATCTATCCCTCCAAATATACAAAGTGCAACTGGTGGGACGCTTCCCACTGGCTGCTGGCTCTGATCGCTGCCCGCTCCCTGGAGATGGGGAGGAGGGATGATGGAAGCAAAAAGTTTTTTTGCAATCAGAAAGGCTAGAGACTAACTTTTGAGATGACAGCTCTGGTTCTGGAGAAAGCCATAAAACCTACAGGCAGGCTCCCTGGGTTCCTATCCCGCCCTGCTCACAGACACCAGGGAGCAAATGTGCTTTTACCAAGTAGAAGAAAAGCAGAGCTGAGCTTTGGCTTCTGCTGAATTAGTTCCTCCAATTCCCAAAGAAAGCGGTTGCTACAATTTTACATCAGATCACACTCGGAGGAGCACAAAGCCAATTTGGGGGAACGCAAGCCAGCACACATTTAACTGGAATGCTAATATTTACTGTTCGTAGCAATCCAGGCCTAAGAAGTGGGTGAAGTCACTAGCTGGGGATTATAACTTCAATTAGGTAATGTTAATAGAGGAGGCAGCAATGCCTCATTGAGGGAAATTACTAAAATTGTACTTTAAGGACAGTCAATTAGCTGCATTTTGACAAAACAACAAAAAGATGAAACAGAAGCACTTGGAAAAAGAATTAGAGAATTAGAGGGAACATGTCTGTTTGGGGAATCCTAATATTTTGGTGGAAATCATTAAGTGAAATTAAATACTATTTTAAACCAAAGGGATAGAATATCTAATTAAGTTAGCAAAAAGGGTTGGGAAAGGGGTATTGTGGAGGGAATTAGAGAGATGGTTTATTAGCATGTCGACTGAGGTGAGGCCCCTGGAAAAAAATAGGTATATTAGAAATGGGGGATGGGAAAACCTCTTGACAACTGATCGGAAGTTTAGGGAGATTTCTTTAGGGTGACTCCAAGGTTTTTGACCTTAGGAACAAGGTCAAGGTCTATGTTCAGGAGAGTGGTCCAGTAAGAAATGTGGGGATGGAGAACAGGTCAATTTCTGAACATAAAATTCCAAGGGCAAATGCTGTAACACACATGGCAGTTTGGGCCCTCAGAGTGTGGAAGAGGGAAGAGAAGTCTATACTACATGCTTCCTATGTTCCCTACCCTGCAGAAGCCTCTCTGCATGACACAACTTTCTAGGGGCTCCCTGCAGTTTTGGGGACCTAGAGGGATGGAGTGGGAGGAGCCAAAGATAAGCCACCCTGCATAGGAGATAATGTAGTCTAATGGACATGGCACTGGGCTGGCAACCAGGAGACCTAGACTTTTATACTGAGGTCTGTCCCTCACCTGCTGTGTGACCTAGGACAAGTTCCTTCACCTCTCTGGCCTGCACTTTGGTAAGTTACTATGAAATCTATCCATTAAAAGTGCTAGCTGTTACTATTAACAACATGCCCAGGCTTGTTTATTGCCTTTATTTTGATTTTGTTAGCCCCCATCCTAAGATCTGGGTGCTTGATTTAGTCCTAGGTTATGGTGGTATTATTTATTTAATTATATAGATCTATTTTACTTAAATAATTTGACTATGGTCCCAGTCATCATAATAATATGGAGATATACCTATCTCATAGAACTGGAAGGGACCCTGAAAGATCATTGAGTCCAGCCCCCTGCCTGCACTAGCAGGACCAAGTACTGATTTTGCCCCAGATCCCTAAATGGCCCCTTTAAGGATTGAACTCACAACCCTGGATTTAGCAGGCCCATGCTCAAACCACTGAGTTATCCCTCCCCATGGTCACTCCTCTGTGTTGGCAGAGTACAAATGCAGAGGAAGACATGGTCCCTGCCATGAAGAGCTAGCCAACCATAAGTTAAAAGGGGTTTTTACTCTGATTTTTCTCACCATATAGAGAATTCCTTCATCACATGCATTTGCAGATGGGGTTCTACAAATTCCAACCATTTAACAAAGTGTACCAGTAAAAGTCTTATGCCTAAAAGCCTTTCTTAAAAGAACTTACCAAGTATTTTGACCTACATCATCATCTTGTTAAGTTCATCTGATGATATGAGACAGTTAGTGAAATATGCATAGTACATTTATACTAAAGAGAAATGTACCCTTCAATTGGTATCTGATGTGCACTTTGCAATAACTGCTATTAGTTGTCTATAAAACTCCTAGACATGATTTGATTTTATTTTATTACCATTATATTATTTTACTTTGTAACATATAGGGGGTGGCGATTACAGGTCCTCAAGTGCTTACTGGGAAATATTTAACCCAGGATGTTTTATTTATTAGCATAAAGAGACACAATGGATTGTTGATGATTAAAGTGATGATACTGCTGCCATACTTGTCAAAAATATAGACCTAATTCAATAGAGAGGCGACAGTCAGTCTCCATGTTGATCTATGCTGAAGCAAACTGCCTCTGAAAGCAGTACAGTACAAAGCCTGAATTGGCCTCTTAATTTTATGCTCCAGGGCATAGTATAAAAAAGGGAATTCTTTCTAAGTGCCTATAATTGCATGTTACCAGAACCCAAAATATAAGGCAAATTTTCAAAATTGTAAGTGTTATGCTTTCCATTTCAATTCCTTCCCATCTCTAAAAAACCATCAAAATGAAAGAGAGCTTTAAAATGCATCACCATCCCACATCATTAATAAAATATACAGTGTGCTTAGACTACAGTTGCAAATGTACATTTCAAAACAAAATACTTTTTAAAGACAAATCAGTTCTTCCATCACTGAGCTGTCAAGTGCTGCGATGGGGTCTGCTTTGCCCATGTAACATCGCAACCGTCAATTTCAAAATATGTTGTTTCAAATAACAAAAGCATTTCCATTTTCCATCTACCCATGTAGGGTCGAATGTAGTTTGCCATGCTCACACAAGCTGACTTAACTAGAAATACCTCAGTGAGTAAGGTTAATAGGTTTGGCCCCATTGGCCCAACTGTCAATGTCCTTTTTAAACTGCCGCCAAAGTATCTCTAGGTGCATTTGTGCTTGCAAAATCCTGCACGTGTGTTATAATATACTACTTAATGTATACTGGATGCAGACTGTATCCTTGATGGGAGAGCTGCTTCAACCTTTGCAATTGGATTGTCCTCTAGTGGTTGAATCAACAAGGATGTAGACTCCAGTATTGCTACAGCTAATGGAGAGTCTCTGTAATAAAGCATGGCAGGTAAGAGACTGGATTTTAATTTCTGGACCAGTCACCTGGATGGTTCAGGGTTACCAAACTCAATACCTGTGTCATATGATAGGGGTTAGAAGCCACTGATTACCTTGACTTCTACGACATCTGCTGTAGGCAAGCACAATTCCTTCAGATGTCCTGAGGGGTCGTGACTGCCGCTGTGCTGTCCTGGAAGAGGGTGCAGCATATGACCTGCTGGAAGGTGTGGAGAGAAGTAGGGCCATGGCCCCATCCCTTGCCCCTTTGGAAAAACTAGTACCACTGTAAGTGCTGGCCTCACATAGAGTCTGCTCCATCTCAGTGAGGGAGTCAACGCAGTCAGTGGGAGGCCTTCCATTGATTACAATGGGTGCTTTGTCAGGCCCATGATGCCTGGCTGCCGCTTGTGCCCAGTCCTTCCTACAAAGGCCAAGCCTTAAAGATTTAAACACTGCTTTTAAAAAGGTGATTAGCTTTGCGTGCCTGTATCATAGCGTCTGCCCTGATGGCAGGTCAAATATGCTCCCCTTGGCTGCTCAGTTTGGATCAGAGTTTTTCTGCTTTACTCTTCTGAGAAGATAACAATAGAAATATAAGATTAACCATTTTGTACATTTGATGGCTTCATTGGACAGGCAATAAATCTATACAACTGAATTGGAGAAGATGCTGTTCAAATGCTATTATCTGTCTCTCCATTATTGAACTGGGATCGTAGGACTGACTTAAAGAGATCCTTCCACTTCCAACACTCCCTCGCTGGGAGATGCACACTATTTGATCTGTTCCATGACTAAGTTCTGTGCTGTATCCAAAACTTTCATTTCCTGGCCCCAGTTTGGTTAGGTTTCTTCCTTCTTGTTTTTGTCTCATTGTTGCTTTTCTTTTTCAGTGCAACCTTACTTGATTTTTACAGCGTGCAAATACAAGATCATTTAAAAAGTGAGTGTTACACAAACAGCATGAGAAACTGAATGTGTCCATTGAACAGATAGTGGCAGTGCAAGCAAGCAGTCCACTGACATTTCTTAAAGCTGGATGTAGCAGCTTTAAAACAGAGGGGATCACTCAGTATCTGTACCCACTCCCTCTTGCTTCTCAGTGTCTGGCCTGCCACCCAGGGTTCAACTGTAACAATGTTTTTTGGAATGGGGGCACTTCTCTATTAGGAACTGAGATCACAACACATTTCACATGACAGTTTTCCTGCACTCTGTCCAATGTAGGTGTTAGTGTTGTCATCAGCTTTTTTGGGAGAAATGTGGAATTGTGAAGTCAGGTCTTGGCAGAAGAGCACATATACGTTTGGAAAATGTGAAGAGCCAGACTTCACACCGTTGTAACTGCACTGACTTCAGTACAGTGACTCCGGATTTAGAGGGGATTCAGCCAAAAGTGTGTACAGGTTTTTAGACTACAAATGGTGTTACTAATTTTCAGACTCAAAAAGATGTAGTTAGTTATCAAAAGCTTGAGTTCCCCTGTAATATCTCCTATTTACAATCCTGAGTATTTCAGTGCTACTGTATATTATCTTTCCAGGTTAAAATCCTTTGTCAGCTACCCTGACATCTAGATTTTTTCCTAGCCTCCATAATTTAATAAACATTCACTTTGACATGCGTAATTTCACAGTGCCCTCTGGTGTACATGTTCCTCTAATGCATGGATTTGGCTTTCATGGTTTCTCTTCAGCTGTAACAAACATATCTCATTTTCACAGCTTACTTTTAACTCTGCTGATCAACGTTTTCTGTTGTGAGGTATCAAACTTAAACGCAAGGCCCTGGTCCTGCAAACACGTCGAGTATTCCTGGACTGCTCTCAGTGGTAAAGTTAAGCACATGCCTAAGTGTTTGTAGGATCAGAGCTTATCACTGTAATCTGAATGATCTGTCATGCTAACGGTGCTCAGAGCAATACTACAGCACAAATCATCATATGAACTTCCAGGTTAAGAGGTCTGGTTCAGCAGTTTATATTCACAGGAGTAATCCTCATTGACACCAGTAGTCCCTTTGAAGTCAATACAATTAACTGCTTGAGTAAGGTTACAGAATTGTTCCCTAATTTTCCAATACAGTAAAATTTAGTTGAATATACTAACAAGAGATTATGGGCCAAATTCATCCTTAGGGTATCTCCGTGGACTTACTGTAAGCAGAGGGTGGTTTTATCACATTAGGAGTAAACTACCCTAGAGTAGTGATGTTGCTGGAGCTGTGCCAATTTCCACCAGCTGAGAACCTGACCCACCCCTTTTCATTATATAAAATGGCACCTATTTGGTAACATTTCTCAGTTTTTGACACCTTAGAAGCCTAACAGTTGCATGCACTGAGCGCTGTAAAGCAGAAAACTCACCCGCATAGAACTACAGAAGTTGCAATAATTCAAAACAATTAAGTAATTGGGCATGAAGGAGATAGTGACAGCACTGAGCGCTCACTGAAGGAGTTATAAGTGCCTTGTGGGGCTGAGCTGGGAGAAGCAGCTGAAATGCCAATTGCTTTTTGCTCTAGGCTAGCTCTGCAATGGCACAGAATGTCCTCATACAGGATACGACACTGGTGAGCCTTTCTCCAAGCAATTGTAGTGGTGCTGGCAGCAGTTGTGCACCATTGCCTATGCCTTGGGTGTGTTGCAGCTGTGACAGGTGTTTGCAACACCAATCTTCTCTAATGTAGAAAAGGCCCATTCAGATGCCTATAAGTAACTTCTACAGAAATTCCTGAAATGTAGACCTCAAAACAGAATGGCAAAAGTCTTGGCGAGAAAAATGACAAAGAAATCTGATAAGGCTCTGGGATCTCGCTAAGATAACAAGGGTGGCAGGTGACAAGCTAAAATACCCCCTTAGAATTGTAGCTTTGTAACTAAATATTAAGAAACTGCAAAAGGAAAAAAAAAGGAGGGGGGGCAAATGAAATTGGTAGGACTAACAGAACAGAACGGGCAGATGCAAGAAGGCAGCTAAATCGGATGCTTCCGGAACAGATAGAACATCCAATTAGAGTGTCTAACAAAGTAAAAATTTTAACCAGGGAAACAAAGCAGAGTGAGTGAGATATCAGCAGCTGAGGCAAAGAGCTCAGCATTGACTTATTAAGGATATTAAAAGAGAGAACAAGGACTGTAAACTGCAGTACAGGAGCAGATTAGAGCTTTCCCCTTGAATTTGCTCTTAGTGTTTATGCTTCTGAATTTGGGGAAGAAATTGAAAAAGCTTCCCTGTCTGTGTGAGGAAGCTGGAAACCCCATTTACTATAAACGAAGTCCTAAATGAATTTAAGAACTAATGTCACATAAACCCCCAGGCCTTGCTGGACTTTCAAGCTACTTTTAAAAGGCTTTATTGCAAGAAAGTGCACTGTTCCTGACCAGAATTTTCAGTTGGCATGTGAGATAATGTGCCAAATATAACAAGCCATGTGGGAGAGGCATCACGCTCTAGTGGTTAGAGTAGTCCTAGCTCTGTCATTGACTTGTGAGATGATCTCGTGTCACAGATCCACAGGATCTATGCTATGTCCCAGCTTTTAAACAATCCCAGTAGGGCAGATCTGGATGGGTCCCACCTTTCCTTAAGGATAGACTATGCAGGTTCAATGCCTCCGAGACTGAGCCTCTGGGCTCCAGCAATCCTATTTCGCATCATGAGCTCTGCCCAGCGAGTGCTTCTGAGATTAACATTCTCGGGGACCAATGCACCTCAGCAACTTTTGCAGTGAGACCAGGCAGCCTTTACAAAAACGGAAGAGGGTGTACGTGTCACCTGGAACACAGCATGAAAAATCCTCAGCTGGGCATGGAGAACAAAACTTACAACATAGTCCATACTGACCAAGCCAGTGCAATCAGCAAGCTAAGCTGCCAGGGGGTCCATTTTCGGCTGTCTCTCTGTCAGTCCCATGTGAGAGCTCTATGTCTCTCCAAAGACCAGCTCTTACCCTGGCCTCCTGTCATCTCTTGGTTCATTGTCCTCCTCCTGCAGAGCCTGGTTGAGTTCACATGTTCTGCCTGCTGGAGTTTCCCATGGTTAGGTGTCAATTGTGCAGTCCTTGGAGCTCCAGTTGTCTCTGGGGACCCTCCATTGATCTGGGAGGGTTTCAGCCACTCCATTAATGATCCATCTGTACCACCCCAGGCAGTTACCTGACATCCCTCAGTCTCCAGCAGTGTCCTAACAGCAGCTTTTTAACCCATTCACACCCACTGAGGAGCAATCCCTGGCCAAGTAAGTCACCACCATGCATGACTTTCACAAAAAGATTACAGAAAATTCCCACTTCATCAAACCGTGACAAAGGATCTAACCTTGCTGAATCTCAGTTTTCCCCTTTGTAAGATGAGGGTATAAAATGCTTTGAGATCCTTTGAATTAATATTTTATTGTGTTGGGTTTTTTAATCCTGTTTCCATTCTCCTCTCCACCTGTTTCTTAACTCACCAGCTGCAAATTATTATCATTGCTAGTAGTAGTAAAGCCTAGAGACTCTCATCAAGATGGGGGCCCATACGTGTGATCTGTTACAAGCACTTAGTAACAGATAGTCCTTGTCCCAAGGCAAAGCAAGAAAACTGTACAGAGTACTCCAAAAGAGGGTGTGTTGTATACAGCTTGTTATACATACAAACAAACAGAAATGGGTCTGAATGGAAACAGTGAATCAAAATACCCACAGGGCCGGCTCTAGGTTTTTTGCCGCCCCAAGCAACAACAACAAAAAATCTCCGAGAGCGCAACTACCGAAGCAAAAAAAAAAAAAAAAAAGATTTTAGAAGGCAATAATTTTGAAAACTGAACCTGTTTCTAGATTTGAATTTTTGCAAATGGCACCACACTTTACAAAAGCCTGGAGCAACACCTGCATCTAAACACCCCAGAACTTTGGGAACGTTTGAAATCCAAATTCAGTGGCCTAATTTCTGGCTCCAGTTCTGAGTTGATCTGTTTCTGTACTCCGGGCAGGAAAGGGGTGGCTTTAAGCTGCCTTTGCTTTTCTCATACCCAGAGATGGTTACATTAGAACAATATCATGGCTGCTGTAATTTGCGCTCTATGGCTCATGTCCTCCCCCTCGGCCCCCACTAGCTGAAGGAAGCAGACAATAGTGATCCAGCTGTAACCCACATACTTTATACGGCTCAGTAGCAGTTTCTGAACTAGTATAGGAATTTTTGTGGGCAATCTGCCTATCAGGATCATACCCTGTCACCATCCAAAAGTCGAGCCAATCAGTGCACAATGTCTACACAGGGGGGAGGATATAAATATAAAGGCTCCAGACAGCCCTGTATACTTAGTTATTGATTCATGCACAGCTGAGCGATGCATGTGCACTAAGTCACAATTCCTGTACCACAATCCCTTGGATAAGGTGAGTGCTATTCCAGCTTTACTTATGAGGAAAGCCCTCCATTACGATAACATTTGGTCTGTAGCGTGCAGTATGGACCTAGCTGGAGAGCTGGGAGGGGAGCATTTGTGACCTTTAGAGATTACAGAGCCTGTGGAACTCATGTTTGGCTAACTGCTTTAAACGGGAATTCTGTCTGTTCTAGAGAGAGTGTGTCTGTGCTCAGCTAGAATACAGCTAGCTGTGGAAACCCCAGACTCTTTGTTTGCTGGCTGGGTTCTGAAGCGTTTTGAAAAGAACTTCAGTGCTGCCATTCTTCTCTCTGAGTCCAGGTGACACACACTAGTTACTATAGGCACACTGTAAAGACTGAGAAATCATCTCTGAAAGAAGATCAGAAGGGTATGTGTGTACTAAATATAGAAGTGTAGTTATTTCAATCTATGTACCAGCAACTTAGTGAGTAAGTCTGTTTGAGGAACATGAGTAGACCTAGAGCCTGTCTACATTGTCACAGCAAAGAGCACGAGAGGAGTGTGAATTCTTAAGAGCACTCGCGTGTGCACATGAACTGGCCTGTGCGTGTAGACCCTGCTGGCTTGCACTGAAAGTTCCCTAGTGCGCGTTAATGTGGATCTACATGGACCAATTAGAGTGCAACAAGTTGGTGCACTTTAGAATGCATATCCCTCTAATACTCATTGCTGTGACTGTGTAGACAAGCCCTTACTAACAGCTTTTGTCTAAAAATTATTCTCAACATTCTGAATACTATTAGCAATGTTTTCTGCGAGTATTAATGTTTGCTTATAAAAGTTCTGTTGTCTACACTAGAAAGTTTTGCCATGGCTTAGGAAATTGTATAGTATTCTTTGAAGTTTGACCGGGAACTGTTAACACCTACTTGCCAGGGTTTTACATACAATAGCTCTAAGGTTTAACTCTATAATGCAGTGGTTTTCAACCTGCGGTCTGCAGACCTTTGGGGGTTTGCAGACTCTGTCTAAAATTTACAAAGGGGTCCGCACCTCCAACTGAAATTTTGTAGGGGTCCACAAATGAAAAAAGGTTGAAAACCACTGCTATAATGGATTCTGAGAAGACATAGCTCTGGCTTGTACTCCAGCAAGAATTAAGCTGGGGGCAGAAAGAAGGGGAGTGTATTAGTTATACATAATTCTGCCTTAGCCTCTTCCAACCCCATTACACAGCGACACCACCCCTATTCCAAGGGCTAGAAGGGTGACCAGCATAAAGCCCTTTTGTTGGTTTGGTCCTGGCTGTGTTGACCCCCTGTGCTGGGGGTGTCCCCAGTGCCTGTGTCTACTACTTTCCTGCCTTCTCTACACTGCTGGAGCAGACCTCAATAGAGAATTAAGAGCACCAGCTTTGAATTCTGCTTCTTCCAAGTTGCGTTAAAAGGGAAGCAATACTGCCCATGTCTGTTAAACCCCAGTGACCATCAAAAAGTTTACTTGTTTGTCTGTTTTATGAAAGCAGCTTTTGTTTTCTATAGCAGATGCAGGATGTCGGCACCCTTCAGTTATAGTTCAGTTGCCCATCTCCCTCTTAGGCTGTCTCATACCCTGCTCCCTTACAATTTCTCCCCGTCCCCTTTTCGCAGTTTTCTGGACTGATTGTCAGAGATGTTGAGCACCCACTGTCCCTGTTCCATTGCAGTCTCCTTCCTGAACTTGTTGAAGGCTGTGACATGACTAACCATATCAGAGGCAGACGCTTAAAGATCCAGAGCTTAAATTGAGGGGTGAGGCAAGAGGCCAGATATTTTTCATTGATATAATTTGAAAATGTAATATTATACTTTTTATTTATGCATTATCCATGCCCTAAAGCCCCTGAGAGCCTGACAAAATAGAACAAAAATATGACTTAATAATAAAGGCAACATAAAGAAACACAGTAAATTCTGCTAAGGAAATTGATTAGTTTGGATGGTTTTAAATGTCCATATTATTCTCTCTTCATTACTTGTTTTCTAAACAGGTTATTTTTGATTCAGGCTTTGGAGTTCACATTTAGGGAAGGGCCAGCAGTGTTGTCAACCCCACATAGTCAAAAATCATGAGGCTGGCTTTAAAAAAAATCACACATTTTCAAATAATAAATTTTAGATTCTTTTTATTTGCCGTCAGGTTTGTGAGCCCTTAGGCGGTCACATTTCTAGGTTTTTCCTCTACAATCACAAGAGCCAGAAATGTACCAAAAAAAAAAAAAGGAAGCAGAGATTCTACCCTAATCACATGATTCCAGGAGCTGGGGCTTTACAAAAAACACCAAATATCATGAGACTTGCGATAAGTCCACAAGAATTGGCAATACTGGCTAGCTTAGCCCAGCGAGTGTATATGAATATAAGAGACCTCTGGACACATTATTATCAAGTATAGTACTGTCTACCTAGCCAAGTGCTAGATCAGGGGCAGGCAAATGTTTTGGCCCAAGGGCCACATCTGGGTATGGAAATTGTATAGCGGGCCGTGAATACTCACAAAATTGGGGGCTGGGGTGCGGGAGGGGATGAGGGCTCCGGCTGGGGGTGTGGGCTCTGGGATGGGGCCAGAAATGCAGAGTTCAGGTGTGGGAGGGGGCTCCAGGTTGGGGTGCAGGTGAGGGGGTGAGGGCTCTGGCTGGGGGTGCAGGTGAGAGGGTGCAGAAGGGTGCTCCGGGCTGGCACCAAAGGGTTCGGAGGGCAGGACGGGGATCAGGGCTGGGACAGGGGATTGGGGCACAGGAGAAGGTCGAGGTGCAGGCTCCGGGCAGTGCTTACCTCAAGCAGCTCCTGGAAGCAGCAGCATGTCCCCCATCCAGCTCCTACGCAGAGGTGTGACCAGGTGACTCTGTGCACTGCCCCATCCACAGGCGTCGCCCATGCAGCTCCCATTGGCCATGGTGGTCGACCAATGGGAGCTGCAGGGCTGGCGCTTGGGGTGGGGTCAGCGTGCGGAGCCCACTGGCTGCCCCTCTGCATAGGCTCTGGAGTGGGGACATGCTGCTGCTTCCGAGAGCCGTGTGGAATGGGGCAAGCCCTTGACCCCGCATCTCAGCAGGAGGTCGAGGGCTGGATTAAAACATCTGAAGGGCTGGATGCGGCCCCCGGGCCATAGAGTGCCCACCCCTGAGCTAGATTATATCCCCTAGATCTGGTCATGCAGGAGATCTTCTGCACATAGCTTTTCCCTGCTCTGCAGAGAAAGACAGCTCAGCCATCTTCACATCAATCTCTCTCCTTTCCTGTGGAGGCCTCTCCATGCAAGGGGAAGTGGGGGAGGCTGGATGAGCTGGACTGGGACAGGGACAAGGCTGGGGGATGCACAATGTCCCCCACTTTAGGCCTATAAAAATTAGGCAAAAAGATAACACTGTCCAGGCTGTGTCAGTCTGTATCCCTGTTTCTTCAGAGCCTTTCCCGGGGTCCTGGAGGCCTTGGGAAGTGCAGTTCTAATGAAGCCAGGCTACCAGAAGGCCAGGCATGGTGTGGAGAACCAGGGACTCCAGGTTTAGGGGTGATTCCTGCAGTTTTTCATATGGGTGAGGGAGGTGTGTGTTCCATGCTGTAAATGTGCAGCTGCCTGTCTATGCCATGGGGGGTGGGGGTGGGGTGGGGCGGAATGGGGAACCCTGGTAGGGGAAGGGGACATGCGGGATACACAGAGCCACTGACAGGGGGGAGGGAGTGGGGAGAGGTTGCAGGGAGTCCCTGAAATAGAGGGGGATGGGAGGGTTGCACACAGGGAGAGTATGGGTGGAATGGAGGGACGCAAGGAGCCCCTGGGGTGTGCAATGCTCTAGGCCAACAGAAGCAACAAGGTGTGAGACCCTCAAGGTTTAGGATGTGAATGGGAACAACCCCCATCCCCGAAGACCTGGAGGAACACATGGAACAAGTGAGACAAAGGCCAGGAGGTAGTTAGGAAGCTGTTTTCAGGATTGTTAGCTGGTGCTGTTGAACTTCAAATCCTGACAGGCAGCCCTCTGAACAAAAGAAATCTCTCCTGTTGCTCAACGCCCAGCAGGGGCTGACTGCCTAAACTTGGGCCTGGTCTACACTAAGCGTTTAAACCGGTTTTAGGAGCGTAAAACCGATTTAACGCCACACCCGTCCACACTGAGAGGCTCTTTATATCGATATAAAGGGCTCTTTAAATCGATTTCTGTCCTCCTCCCTAACGACAGGAGTGGCGCTAGTATTGGAATTACCATATCGGATTAGGGTTAGTGTGGTCGCCGATCGACGGTATTGGCCTCCGGGTGGTATCCCAAAGTGCACCACTGACCGCTCTGGACAGCAATCTGAACTCGGATGCAGTGGCCAGGTAGACAGGAAAAGCCCTGCGAACTTTTGAATATTTCCTGTTTGCCCAGCGTGGAGCTCCGATCAGCACGTGTGGCGATGCAGTTAAAAATCAAAATAAAGAAAGAGCTCCAGCATGGACCATGCGGATGTGATTGCTGTAAGGGCAGGCAAATCTGTTCTATCAGCGCTCCGTTACAGAAGACGAAATTCAAAATCATTTTTAAAAAATCTCCAGACAGACGCCATAGCAGGGACTCAGCGCACTGCTGCGTGACAAGCATAACGGAAAGCCAAAGAATCAAATGGACGCTCATGGAGGGGGGACTGGAGCGGGGACTGGAGGACTCAAGCTATCCCACAGTTCCTGCAGTCTCCGAAAAGCATTTGCATTCTTGGCTGAGCTCCAAATGCTTCTAGGGTCAAACACAGTGTCCGCGGTGGTTCAGGGCATAGCTCGGCAATTTACGCACCCCCCCCACCCCCAGAAGTGAAAGGGAAAACAATCCTCTCTTGACTCTTTTACATGTCACCCTATCTTTACTGAATGCTGCAGATAGACGCGATGCTGCAGCACTCAACACCAACAACCTTGCTCCCCCCCAGCCATAGGTGGCTGATGGTACAATATGGCTGATATCCATTGTCATCATCAGCCTATTGGCACATGGGGCAGTGCAAAAGGACTGGTAACCAAGCCGACTAGCATCAGTGAGGTCAATCAAGGGCGCCTGCTCCTAATTTTTCCTGGTAGATGGTGCAGTATGGCTGGTAACCGTCTTCATCATAGCAACAGGGGGCTGAGCTCCATCAGCCCCCGCCCTTCATGTGTAAAGAAAAGATTCAATTGCCCCTGAACTAGCAGTGGGATGCTGGGCTCCTCTCCTCCATACTGCTTAATGTCCTGTCTGGACTATCATAGCAGCTGGAGGATGCCTTCCACTCATTTCTCACTAACAAGTCACTGTGTCTTATTCCTGCATTCTTTATTACTTCATCACACAAGTGGGGGGACAATGCTACGGTAGCCCAGGAAGGCTGGGGGAAGAACGGAATCAACAGGTGGGGTTGTTGCAGGAGCACCCCCTGTGAATAGCATACAGCTCATAATTTCTGCAGGATCTGACACAGAGCAGCTGTGCTCTCTGGTTCTATGATACAGTGGTTCTCTAGTACACTTGCCCATATTCTAGGCAGGACTGATTCTATTTTTAGATACCAAAAAGGAGGGATGGACTCAGGGAGTCATTCCCAATTTTGGCTTTTGCGCCCCTGGCTGATCTCAGCCAGGGGCACTTATGACACCAGCAAATGGTGCAGTGCAAAAGGACTGGTAACCATGATCATCTTATTACCAATTTATGGTATGGTAGATGGTACAGTATGGCTGGTAACCATCTCTGCTGTCATGCAAAAGCAAAAGCATGCTGCTGTGTAGCGCTGCTGAATCGCCTCTGTCAGCGGCATCTAGTACACATACGGTGACAGTCACAAAAGGCAAAACGGGCTCCATGGTTGCCACGCTATGGCATCTGCCAGGGCAATCCAGGGAAAAAAGGTGTGAAATGCTTGTCTGCCGTTGCTTTCCCAGAGGAAGGAGTGACTGACGACATTTACCCAGAACCACCCGCGACAATGATTTTTGCCCCATCAGGCACTGGGATCTCAACCCGGAAATTCCAAGGGGTGGGGGAGGCTGCGGGAACTATGGGATAGCTACGGAATAGCTACCCACAGTGCAACGCTCCAGAAATCGACGCTAGCCTCGGACCGTGGACGCACACCACCGATTTAATGTGTTTAGTGTGGCCGCGCGCACTTGATTTTATACAATCTGTTTTGCTAAACCGGTTTATGTAAATTCGGAATAATCCCGTAGTGTAGACGTACCCTTGCAGAACATTGAATCATCCTATCCTTATCTCTGTTTTCTGGGTTCCAGATAAAACACACCTAATTCTGTGCCAAAAAGTTAAAAATTCTGCACACTGTTACCTAAGTTCCCCTAAAAACCAACCCAGGGTCACACTTGTATTAGTTTTATTACAATGCCGCTGTTAGATCAGATAGAAAAGAGATGGAGCTTATTCATACACGCACACATTCACTGCATTCATACCCTCATGCACCCACACACTTACACAGGCAGAGAGTTACCGGAGACAGCATGGAGGCCGAGAAGCCAAAGCTTGGTAGATCTGGTGTGTCCGCCTGCGGTCACAAATCCAGGATGCTGAGAGGGTCAAGAAGCAGGGGCTTGTGTGCATGCCTTCTTCCTCTTATTTTGGAACTGGGTGCCTCCTGTCACGTACACTGAGTTTCCTTTTTGTGTCCGTCACCAAGAAGCATTCCCAGACCAGTTCCTTTCATGCATACAGGTTCTTCTTTTCTTTACAGCACTTCATGACTGCCTTCTCAGGGCAGATTATATCAGACACACCTGTCTCCTGTGTCCGGGCTCCTCTCTCCTTGCAATTCCTCTCTGCCCAGTCTCACATACACTCCCTTGTTCACACTCCCTCATTCACACTCTCTCTGAGGGATGGGATATTACAAAGCTTGGAAGTTCATACAAGTGGCATCCTGAAAAGGCCACAGAGCTTGCAAAGGTTACAAAACTTAAAAGGCTATGCTAACAATAACTGAAGTTACTAAGTCTGCCAAAAGGTTGCAGAACTTAATGATACAAGTTTTAGATTTTACAATTGCATTTGAGCGGAGGCTTTACATAACACGCACAACATTTTAAAATTCTGCAAATTTTATTTGTCAAAATAACACTACATAATCATGCCAGTTTCAATTATTTTGGTAATTTATTTCAAAACACCTGTCAGCAAGTATGTCTGTAACAATACAGAGAGACACAAAAATTTTCCCAGGAGTAAAGCACTAAAGAAATCCCTATGACAACCCAGTTCCTGTTTCTCTGCTCCCTCCTGCTCCCAATCCCAGCCAGCCCCCCACTCCAGCCAATACACCCAAACCCCCTACCCTCCAGCACCCAATCACACCCTCCCAGCCCAGATACCTGCACCCCCTGCCCCCAGAGCCCAGCTGTGGGCACCCCCCCTAGCCCAGACACCGCCCTATCCCTCACAGCCCAGGGATCCAGAGGGAGAAACAGCCTGATGCTTGGTCCCAGGCTTGTGTGGAGTTTTCTATGTGCCACTGCCTCCTTCCCTCAGGGCATGCTGGGAACTGCAGCTGCTGGGAACCTTGTAGGTTCCACCTCTGCCTCCTGGCAGTGTCTTCTATGTGCGAGCTTGGCTGTGCTGGATCCAGCGGACCCTAGTGGTGGCCAGTAGCACTGCAGCCCATTTCTGTGGAGGAAAAGGAAATTCTGTGTGCACAACATTAATTTCTGCAAAATTCTGCATTGTGCAGTGGTACAGATTTCCCCCAGGAATATAGCATGCATGATGGTTCTCTGCAGGCCAGAGGTAAGGGCAGATAATTTTCCAGAGAGCACCCTTAGCACAAGGGTAGCATGTGGCCACTCTGGGGTGGTTTGTGCAGAGTAGGTGAAGCGATTGAGCCCAGGCCAGGCACAGCCAGCTCCCTATGCAAGTGGGGTTTAAAGCAATTTGAAAATTATAGACTCTTATTGTGAGGGTTGAATGTGATGAATCCTTGAACCAAATTGTCATGATTCAGGGCAGCTGCACTGGTATTTTCCCCTATATGGTTCAGCAAGTGCATCCAGTTTTAGGCCTCCTGCACCCAACCGTTGCCTCTCTTGGACTGGCACACTCGTTTCCCTCCCTCCTGACTAGGGTTTTTCCAGGCGCTGCAACTCCCGGCCTACACTGCAATACTTCCAGCAAGCCACACTGCCTAACCAGGCCAGCATCCGCACTTTGCTCACTCTCCAGAGACTATAAACAGTGTAATTGCTCACAGCTATAAGTGACCACACAGCTCTTCCTAAGCAAGCAAGTTTATTCTTAAGGTGAAAGCATTACAGAGAAAACATATTAAAAACCAATAAAAATTCCTAGATGCATGCTAAAAGCTTACCAGAGGTCACCTGTCTGTCTTATAGGCCTCCATAGATCAAAGTCCTCCCAATCCTTCCCATTCTTCTGTTATGTGAAGGGGTAAATAACACATTTTCCAATTCTAATCTTTTTTGAGATGGTGCAACCAGAACTGCATGCAGTATTCAGTAAAACAAGCAGTACCCTTAATCTTGTTGCCCGTCTCTGTACCTTTTCCAATGTTAATGTATCATTTTTGAGATGGGATGACCAGAACTGGATGCAGTATTTAAGTTATGAGTGTACCATGGATTTATACTATGGCATTATGATATTTGCTGTCTTATTATCTATCTCTTTCCTAATGGTTCCTAACATTCTGTTGGCTTTTTTGATTGCTGCTTCACATTGAGTGGATGTTTTCAGAAAAGCATTCACCATGACTCCAAGATCTTTTTCTTGAGTGGTAAAAGCTAATTTAGACCCCATCATTTTGTATGTATAGTTGGGATTATGTTTTCCAATGTACATTACTTTTCATTTATCAACGTTGAATTGCATCTGCCATTTTCTTGCCCCATCACCCAGTTTTGTGAGATCCCTTTGTAACTCTTTGCACTCTGCTTTGGGCTTAACTATCTTGAGTGATTTTGTATTGTCTGCAAACTTTGCCACCTCACAGGGTTTTTTGATTGGGTATTTGTTTGTAGATCATTTCTGAATATGCTGAAAGCTCAGGTCCCAGTACAGATCTTTCTGGGACCTTGCTATTTACCTCTCTCTGTTCTGACAACTGACCATTTATTCTTACCCTTTATTTCCTGTCTTTTAACCATGAAAAGACCTTCCCTCTTATCTTATGACAGCTTACTTTGCTTAAAGGCCTTTGGTGTGAGACCTTGTCAAAGGCTTTCTGAAAGTCCAAGTACAGGATCCACTCGATCACCCTTGTCCACATTCTTGAAGACCCCTTCAAAGAACCACAATAGACTAGTGAGGCATGATTTCCCTTTACAAAAAGCAGGTTGACTCTTCCCCAACATACCGTGTTCATCTATAATTCTGTTCTTTACTATAGTGTCTGGTATTACGCTTACTAGCCTATAATTGCCCAGATCACCTCTGGAGCCTTTAAAGAAAATCAACATTACATTAGCTATCCTCCAGTCATCTGGTACAGATGCTGATTTAAGCAATAGGTTACATACCACAGTTAATAGTTCTGCAATTTCATATTTGAGTTCCTTCAAAACTCTTAGGTGAATACCAGATGGTCCTGGTGACTTATTACTGTTTAATGTATCTATTTATTCCAAATTTGTACCACCATCTGGGACAGTTCCTCAGATGTGTCACCTAAAAAGAATGGCTCAGGCGTGGGAATCTCCCTCATGTCCTTTGCAGTGAAGACTGATGCAAAGAATTAATTTAGCTTTTCAGCAATGGCCTTGTTTTCCTTGAGTGCCTCTTTAGCACCCGGATTGTCCAGGGGCCCCATTAATTATTTGGCAGGCTTCCTGCTTCTGATATACATGTTGCGGGTTCTTTGTGTGTCTTTTGGTAGTTGCTCTTTAAATTCTTTTTTGGCCTGCCTAATTATACTTTTACATTTTACTTGCCAGAGTTTATGCATCTTTCTATTTTCCTCTGTAGCATTTGACTTCAAGTTTTTAAAGGATACCCCTTTTGCCTCTAGTCACCTCTTTCACTTTGTTTACCCATGGTGGCATTTTTTTGATCCTCTATTTGCTTTAATTTGGGGCACACCTTTACGTTGAGCCTTTATTATGGTATTTTTAAAACGTTTCCATGTAGCTTGCAGGCATTTCACTCTTGTGAGTGTTCCTTTTAATTTCCATTTAACTAACACCCTCATTTTTGTTTAGCTCCCCTTTTTGAAGCTAAATGCTACTGTGGTGGGCTTCTTTGGTAATCCTTCCTCCCAAAGACATTAAATTCAAATTTATTATGGTTGCTATTGTGACCCACACACCTCCTGGGTTCAGGGCTGTCCAGAGGATTCAGGGGGCCCAGGGCAAAGCAATTTCGGGGGCCCCTTCCATAAAAAAAAGTTGCAATATTATAGAATACTATATTCTCGTGGGGGCCCCTAGGGGCCTCGGGCAAATTGCCCCACTTGCCCCCCCCCCCAGGCGGCCCTGCCTGGGTTTGGTGTTCTGTCCCCTCTACTGGCACTGACACCACTTAGAAATTAATGAGTCTGCTCTACAGCCTTAGCTAAGAACCATATGGCTTTTAGCTCATGCAGCAGAGGATCATGCACTAAGATTCAGAGATCCCAGGTTCGGTCACGACCAGGGTCTGTTGGCGATGGCGTTATACTATTACCAAGTGTTTCAGGTATATTCACCACTTGGACCATTTTTCACAGATCTGGACCTTAAACTGTTGCTTTGATCCATCCCAAACTGATATCACCTGCTTGGATGTGATCTTGCCTAGTGATCTCACTCTTGGACCAGTTTGAACTGGTATATGTGAGCCTCTCCAGGTGGTGGTATCTGGAGGTGTACAACCTGAGTAAGGTATCAGGGGGTAGCCGTGTTAGTCTGGATCTGTAAAAAGCAACAAAGAGACCTGTGGCACCTTAAAGACTAACAGATGTTAGTTTACCTGAGTAAATTTGCCTAATCAAACCCCCTACCCCCCTCACACAGTTCTTAGTTCCTGGACTGTGATCACCCTCCACCATGGAATTCCATACAATCACTACCCCACAATGATACTTAAATTGAACACAGTAAAATCTCCCAAAGATATTGCAGGAAATTGCCATAGCTGTCACACACAAATGACCCCCAACTTGCACCACTAATGGTACCCCTAGCCTTGATGAGGAATAGCAATTTCCAAAACAATCTGGTGTGTGTGGTTTTTTACAGCACTCTGAAATAGAGACTCCTAACCAGATGCTTTGCTCTTGGGGCAAAACTTCCAAAGGCAGTCCCTGCAGAAAGCAGGCAGAGAGTAACTAATATGCAGCTTCAATTCAGTCGTCACAGCATGCTACCTTGAGGCACCCAGTTACTCTTACATCAGGCTGCCTTCAAACAAACTGGCTTGCTACAGAGCCCCATGTCTACTGCACAGGTGCAAATTACTTTCTCTGACACATTAACCTGGCTTGTGGAGAGCCAACTTTTACCCTGGGTAACATTGAAAATATTGTTTCCCCAAAGGGGCAGTGGCTACTAGAGACCAGGTATGATCACATCCAAGCAAGGTCAGTTTGGGGCAGATCTGAGCTATAGTTTGAGGTCTAGATCTGTGCAAAAAAAAAGTTGGGAAACGTTCGAAGGAGGGATAAGTACCCTACAATTTTGATAACACATGTTTTTTTTAAAAAGGAAATGTATAACTTGGAGACCCTTTGCTTTAACCACCCCAAATTAGGATCACTAATCCTACCCTGAACCTTGATGATGGAGAGCACATTTCAAGGCAATCTGAGTATGCATGTGGATTTTAGGGTACTTAGAAAAATCAGCTGTTAAACAGTAAGCTACTCTTAACTCTAAACATAGTGATGCTAACAGCCCATGATAATCTCTCTCAGGGTTTTTATAGTGTTGCCCAGCTCTGTAGGATCTGAGCACCTGTCATGTAAAATCAATAGCAGTAGTGAAGTTTCGATTGGACTTCACGGAGTCTGGCACTTCTCCCTTTATGGGGCCAAAACTCTGCTTGGCATTGGGTCCCTGAATGGGGAGGATTCTCCAAGAGGGTACAGCAATGGTGGGCAACCTGCAGCCAGTCAGGGTAATTTGCTGGCAGGCCGCCAGATAGTTTGTTTACATTTGCATGGCCACCCGCAGCTCGCAGTGGCCATGGTTCGCTGTTCCTGGCCAATGAGAGCTGCGGGAAGTGGCGCGGGCCGCAGGGACGTGCTGGCTGCTGCTTCCCGCAGCCCCCGTTGGCTGGGAACAGCAAACCGCGGCCATTGGGAGCTGCCGACAATCATGAAAATGTAAACAAGCTGTCTGGTGGCCCGCCAGTGGATTACCCTGATGGGCCGCAGGTTGCCCGCCACTAGTGTAGAGGCTGGAACAATGCTCATGTGCTCTAGTATTGGCACTCTGCCCTAATCACTAACCTCTTGCTGTTTTGCCCTCACTCCCGGCATACTGCCTGATTGTGTAGGAGCTCTCTACAGATGCTGCCAGAGCTTTCTGATTAGCTCTTATACTCCAGTCCTGTTTGATACGTGTTCCAGGCAAAGCTGGGATTGGAGTGGTAGTACCAGTCAAAGGGAGTGAAGCAGGCAGTGGGGAGGAAAGAGCATGAAAGGCACTCCTTGCGTTCATCACTGGCAGGATCACAGGTGGGAAGCAGATTTCACAATCACAAATGGGTGAGGGTGGCATTATGTGCCCATCCCATCCTCCTGCCCTTGCACTGGCCAGCGGAGGTGTTCAGCTATGTAAGGGAGTGTACCTTGCACCCCTGTGAAATTTGGTGCAGCAGGTGCACATGGACATGGGAGTGGAGGAGGGATTTTACTTGCCTGAGGCACTATGCTTCCCAAAGCATCTCCAGGAGGGCAGCTCTGCTTCACAACTGTGTGTTCAAGGAACAATCTGGCCTGGTACATTTACACGCTCTAAACTGCTTCCAACAGAGCTCCATTTATTCTCACTGATGTTGTTCCTGGTGGGAATGTTGGAAATGTGTTATATTCCTACTGCAATATGCAATTCAAAGTCATCATGAGAGGCAGGTAAGCCATGTTTATAAGGGACTCTGGTGACAAGCTGTGAGGCATGAGAAATTGCTCTTCCTCTCTTGATGTCATCTTATGGGGTAAGGTGACCACCCAAGAAAAGTGGAAAAATATTATCACTTTATTCCTCTGAAATAAATTGAATTACTTGTTATTAAAAACAAAGATAATGTGATTTTGTTTTTATAAAACAAAACAAACATCCTGTTTCCATTTGAGTTTTTGAAAACCACAATGGAAACATTTTTATTGGTCTTAGTTTTCATAAAAGCTTATTTTTACAAAACCTACATTTTGGGCCAAATTTGTTGTTTTAGTGTCCCTTTGCAACAGTTGTAGAAAAATGAGAGCATCTGGAAATATGATTGCCATGCTCTGAGGTTAAATAAATAGGATTCCCAGAAGAAGCTGAAGGGAGTAACAGTCATTCAAAGCCCGTGAAAGATATTATTACGCTAATCATAATTGCCTTGCTGTTAACTTTTTCTCCCCAGTAGTAATAATAATAATTAATAATATACTTTGAATTTGACAGATCTTTCAAGCAATGAGACAGCCTGCAAATGAAAATAGGCACAGGTCAGAGACTTCCACAATACTAAGGTCAAATTCCTGTGGTGTCAGGATAAAGAAACTGCTTTGGCCAGGTAGAAAGGAAGAACCCTTTTCTTTGAGAGAGTTTCCCTGATAATGCTGTGGCCAGATGTCAAACAGAAATGGACAGGGAACTGATTGTGATTTCTACCTGTTTAAAAACAATTGCAAAATGAGACTAATTGATGTGCATCTGTGACAACTCGCCAGGTCATCCCTTGAAAGCTCTCCATATTGTTTGCTTTCTGTGATGGAATGCATCCCTGTATTCACACCCTACACACTACTGTAATGATCTTTTACAGAATAAGCAAATAGAAAGGAACATAAACACTGCCAACTTAAGTGCAAGAGTATAATAAGAAAAGCCAAAGAGGAGTTTGAAGAACAGCTACAAAAACTCCAAAGGTAATAACAAAATGTTTTTTAAGTACATCAGAAGCAGGAAGCCTGCTAAACAACCAGTGGGGCCCCTTGATGATCGAGATACAAAAGGAGCGCTTGTCATGGGTCTACCCTCACTTGAAACTGGGGGGTTTCAAGGTGAGGACCCGCATGCCACCATGTCCTAGGGTCTCACCCCCACTTTGAGCTTGTGAGTTCAAAGATGGGGACCCGCAGGTATTCTCCCCCCACCCTAACCCTTAGGGTAGGGTTCCTTCTCGCTGCCACCACTCGATTATTCGGTGAATCGAGACACCCCTCTGTTCCCCCCTCCTCCTTCCAGAGACTTTCCTGGGGAAGCACAGATCAAATCACAGAGGGAGAAAGATTCCTTTCACTTCCCTCTCCCTTCCCTGCTTTCTCTGCTTGGAGACAACCCTTGTCTCCACAGAGTGGCGCCTAGCTTCCTTCCCCTGAATCCACAGGTAAGGAACTTAACCAAGTCCTGAACTTAAAAGAGTTTATTAAAAGAATAAAAAAGAAAATACAGAATCTCTATGAGCCCAAGCTGGACACTCATAGGGTATAACCTTATCACTCTCTGGAGAGAATTCCCCCTCCCCCTTTCTCAGTAAAAGCAATATCAGCAAACAGGAATAAAGCATTTCCTTTAGCAAACACACAATTGCAAATATAGAAATCAAATCATAAGACTAATTCGCCTTTCTAATTAATACTCACTATTAATTAGTAGAAACTACTCCAGGAGAACTTGGAGACATGACTGGTCTCTTTTAGATTCAAAAGAGTTCTCTGAGCAAAACAAAGAAAACACAGACAAAAGCTTCCCTCCACAGAGATTTGAAAAAATCTTGTCTCTGATTGGTCCTCGGGTCAGGTGGTCATCAGGTACTACGTGTTAACCCTTTCCAGGGAAAAGAGACCTTAACCCTGATCTGTTTATTTATGACAGCGCTTAAAGACAATAAAGTCATTGCGGAGAAACTAAATGGATTATTTGCTTCAGTCTTCACGGCTGAGGATGTTAGGGAGATTCCCAAACCTGAGCTGGCTTTTGTAGGTGACAAATCTGAAGAACTGTCACAGATTGAAGTGTCACTAGAGGAGGTTTTGGAATTAATTGATAAACTCAACATTAACAAGTCACCGGGACCAGATGGCATTCACCCAAGAGTTCTGAAAGAACTCAAATGTGAAGTTGCGGAACTATTAACTAAGATTTGTAACCTGTCCTTTAAATTGGCTTTGGTACCCAACTGGAAGTTAGCTAATGTAACGCCAATATTTAAAAAGGGCCCTAGAGGTGATCCTGGCAATTACAGACCGGTAAGTCTAACGTCAGTACCGGGAAAATTAGTCGAAACAATAGTTAAGAATAAAATTGTCAGACACATAGAAAAACATAAACTGTTGAGCAATAGTCAACATGGTTTCTGTAAAGGGAAATCGTGTCTTACTAATCTATTAGAGTTCTCTGAAGCGGTCAACAAACATGTGGACAAGGGGGAGCCAGTGGACATAATATACTTAGATTTCCAGAAAGCCTTTGACAAGGTCCCTCACCAAAGGCTGTTACGTAAATTAAGCTGTCATGGGATAAAAGGGAAGGTCCTTTCATGGATTGAGAACTGGTTAAAAGACAGGGAACAAAGGGTAGGAATTAATGGTAAATTCTCAGAATGGAGAGGGATAACTAGTGGTGTTCCCCAAGGGTCAGTCCTAGGACCAATCCTATTCAATTTATTCATAAATGATCTGGAGAAAGGGGTAAACAGTGAGGTGGCAAAGTTTGCAGATGATACTAAACTGCTCAAGATAGTTAGGACCAAAGCAGACTGTGAAGAACTTCAAAAAGATCTCACAAAACTAAGTGATAAGGCAACAAAATGGCAAATGAAATTTAATGTGGATAAATGTAAAGTAATGCACATTGGAAAAAATAACCCTAACTATACATACAATATGATGGGGGCTAATTTAGCTACAACGAGTCAGGAAAAAGATCTTGGAGTCATCGTGGACAGTTCTCTGAAGATGTCCACGCAGTGTGCAGAGGCGGTCAAAAAAGCAAACAGGATGTTAGGAATCATTAAAAAGGGGATAGAGAATAAGACTGAGAATATATTATTGCCCTTATATAAATCCATGTGTCATAAACAGATAGTTAAGGGTTAAGGTCTCTTTTACCTGTAAAGGGTTAACAAGCTCAGTAAACCTGATGGACACCTGACCAGAGGACCAATCAGGGGACAACATAATTTCAAATCTCTGTGGAGGGAAGTCTTTGTTTGTGTTCTTTGTTTGGGGGGTTGTTCTCTCTTTGGATCTGAGAGGGGCCAGACATATATCCAGGCTCTTCAAGTTTCCTGAAGTATTTTCTTCTATTCAGTATAGTGAGTATTAGAAAGGCGGATTAGTCTTATAATTAATTTCTGTATTTGCAAATGTGTGTTTGCTGGAGAAATCTCTTTATTTCTGTTTGCTGTTACTTTGATTATTCTGAGAAAGGAGGGGGGGGAAGTCCCTCTTGGTTTATAAATTAGACCCTGTAATATTTTTCATCCTGGTGTTACAGAGATAGTATTACTTTCTTTCTTTCTTTTAATAAAATCTTTTCTTTTTAGAACCTGATTGATTTCTTCCCTTGTTTGGAATCTCAGGGGAAGAGGAGGAGGGGGAAAAAGGGAATCCCTCTTTGTTTGATTCAAGAAGTTTGAATCAAGGTGATCTCTCCCGACGGCTAAGGGATGGGGAGGTGGGGGAATGGGCTATTTCCCTTTGTGTTAAGATCCAAGGAGTTTGAATCTGTGTTCCCCAGGGAAAGTTTTGGGGGAACAGGGAGTGTGCTAGACACTGGAATTTCTAGCTGGTGGCAGCATAACCAGATCTAAACTAGGATTTAAGTTTAGAGGATGCAGGTCCTCATCTTGTGGACGCTAAAGTTCAAAGTGGGGAATAAACCTATGACACCATGGTACACCCGCATCTCGAATACTGTGTATAGATGTGGTCTCCTCACCTCAAAAAAGATATACTGGCACTAGAAAAGGTTCAGAAAAGGGCAACTAAAATGATTAGGGGTTTGGAGAGGGTCCCATATGAGGAAAGAGTAAGGAGGCTAGGACTCTTCAGCTTGGAAAAGAGGAGACTAAGGGGGGATATGATAGAGGTATATAAAATCATCAGTGATGTGGAGAAAGTGGATAAGGAAAAGTTATTTACTTATTCCCATAATACAAGAACTAGGGGTCACCAAATTAAATTAATAGGCAGCAGGTTTAAAACAAATAAAAGGAAGTTCTTCTTCACACAGCGCACAGTCAACTTGTGGAACTCCTTACCTGAGGAGGTTGTGAAGGCTAGGACTATAACAGCGTTTAAAAGAGAACTGGATAAATTCATGGAGGTTAAGTCCATAAATGGCTATTAGCCAGGATGGGTAAGAAATGGTGTCCCTAGCCTCTGTTTGTCAGTGGATGGAGATGGATGGCAGGAGAGAGATCACTTGATCATTGCCTGTTAGGTTCGCTCCCTCTGGGGCACCTGGCATTGGCCACTGTCGGTAGACAGATACTGGGGTAGATGGACCTTTGGTCTGACCCGGTACGGCCGTTCTTATGTTCTTAATATGCCTTGTGAGGTATCACTTGAAAACTAGTATAGTAACTCCTCGATTCAGATTGTAGTTATGTTCCTGAAAAATGCTACTTTAAGCGAAACAATGTTAAGTGAATCCAATTTCCTCCATAAGAATTAATGTAAATAGGGGGGTTAGGTTTCAGGGAATTTTTTTTCACTAGACAAAAGACTATATTATATATAGACACACAGACACATATATACACAGTATATGTTTTAAACAAACAATTTAATACTGTACACATCAATGATGATTGTGAAGCTTGGTTGAGGTGGTAAAATCAGAGGGTGGAAGAGGGTGGGATATTTCCCAGGGAAAGCCTTACTGCTAAATGATGAACTAGCACTCAGCTGAGCCCTCAATGGTTAACACATTGTTGTTAATGTAGCCTCACACTCTACAAGGCAGCATAAATGGAGGGAGGGGAGACAGCATGGCAGAGAGAGACAGAGACACACGTGTGTGTGAGAGAAACACGCACATGCCCCCTTAAGTACTCTGACCCCACTCTAAGTACATTGCCTTTTTAAGTAGATCAGCAAGCTGAGACAGCAGCTGCTGCCAGCAAGCTCCCTCCTGAGCCTTGTCGTGTCTCTCCCTGCTCTGTGGAGATGCTCTCGGGGGGCAGGAGCAGGGGGAGGGGGACATCCTGACATTAGTACCCCTCTCCCCCTCCCCTCATTGCACAGCAAGCAGGAGGCTCCAGGGAGCAGCACCAAAGCAGAGGGCAGGAGCACAGGGCAGTGCGGGGAGGGACAGCTGAACTGTCTGGCAATTGATATAGCTTGCTGGGCGGCTGCTGCACAGGGAACTTAGGGGAGCAGGGAGCTGATAGGGGAGCTTCTGGTCCACCCTGGTTCCAAGCCCCCACCAGCTAGCTCCAATGGTCTGCTCTTTCTGCAAGCCGTGGACAAAGCAGGCAGCTGCCAAACAACGTTATAAGGGAGCATTGCACAGCTTTAAACAAGCATGTTCTTTAATTGATCAGCAACGTAACAATGAAACAACGTTAACCGGGATGACTTTAAGTGAGGAGTTACTGTATCTCTCTGGTCAATAATATCATGGTGAAATATAGGTAGCAATATTATATGTAAAGTTATGAATTCCCCCTAAATGATATTGGTGGTGGCACATGTCCAAACCCATGTAGCCCTCATGAGGCAGAACTGGTCAAGCAGATTTTAAACAAAGGAATGTGTGTTTACCTCAGATTACATATAAGTAGTAAACAGGGTCCTTAGACAGTGAGAGAGGGAAGACAGGAGACAAAGAAAACCTGCATTTCAACAAACAGAGGTGAGAAGAAATAGCATGTATCCTCCTTCACTACCAGACATCATGTCACCTTCTTTATTGTTCAAAATCAACTTTGCTTTGAGAGGTCACCTTCCGGAAAATGTATCTCAAAGGAGGAATGGACTATAAAAGTGAGGGGCAAAAACACCGAAAATTATCTTCCCCTATCCATCTTTGTCTTTACACCTGAGAAGGCAAAAGAAACAGCAGTTGGACTACTAGAGCAGATCCTGACCTGAGAATTTGGTCAGCAATGTACTGAAAACATGTGGTAAGGGACTTCACCTTGAAGTCTAGTTTAAAAAGCCTTTTATCTTTATTTTTCTTGTAATCATTACTTGTACTCACTTAAAATCTCTCTCTTTTTGTAGTTAAATAAATTTGTTTTATTGTTTAATTAAAACTACTCCAGTGTTGTGAATTGTTTGGGTAACTCCATTTAAGGAAGCAGAGTGGTGTATGTTGAACCCCTTGGAGGGGCAATGGACGGGAGAGGGCTGGACAGATTTTTTGGGGAAAATCTGGGATGGGGGTGTGTTGGGGCCACCCTCCAGGTAGTAACTAAGGCTGCTGGAAGCCAGAGCGTGGTGGTGTTTGCTGACAGGCTGCTGGGGTCAGAGCTGCTGGACCAGGGCTGTGGCTATACACAGACACTCAGGGTGCAACCTGCCTGCCGTTTGAGGAGCAGCAAAGCATTTTAAGGCACGCCAGGTTGCAGAGCAAGTGCTGACACTGTCCTTCACTGGTCTGGATTGCACTCGGTATTTCATACTTGCGTTACAACTTTTTTAACAAGGAGAAATGAACCTCCCTGATTCACATTTTTTTTGGGGATCATATACCTCTGCAAGATTGTTATGCTGCAATTTTCCTTAAAAATGGTTTTACCTTAGCCTATCAAGCATCAGGAGCTGGGACTCCAGACAAAACCCCGCTTCATTGTACAATGTCAGGCCCAAATACTGCAATGAGATCCACGTGGGAACACACTTGCAAGACTCCATTGATTTCACTGGGGTCTGCCTATATGGATCCAATTGCTGGGACTGGAACTCCAATTTGAAAAATCCAGGTTCTAAGTGCCAATCAGCAACTTATGCAGAGCGTTAGGTGGGGGGTACACAGCTTGTTTAGTGGGCAATAGCTAACTATATCTCACTTTTGGCCATCCTCAGCTGCTGGAGAATCCTGTAGGAATGGTTTAGAGGTATGATCCCATTGGAGCCTTAGGTGAGATATCTGACTGGAGCAGTAACTACAGATGATTTGGGGGACAGCCATGGAAGAGTTCAGGAGAAGGGGCTTGGCAGACTGAATGGGGACAAGGACCTCAACTAGAGGCCCAGGCCTGTCTCAGAAGCTATGAATGACCAGGTTTAGGGAGGAGCATGCCTTCAGAGATGAGAAACTCTAGCCCAAAAAGAGTGGGGCTGTTAAAAGGGAAGGTTGCCTTTTAAATTGAGTGAGATTGTAGACTGCTTGCATGAAAATTTGATTTAGGGAGGAATGTAGCAACCTGCTTGGAACTTGGAGGGAGGAGCAAAGGTTGCTGAAGGGAAACATTTGAAGGAGACACCAGGAAGTCAGTCTGTGTGCATATGGCTGGAATGCTAGCACCAGCTGTAGCATCTCTGTAAATAGTTCTCTTCATAAAATGCCAATTTAGTTTTAGAAGCATGGACTCCTCTCATGTTATTACTCAGTATGTGGTATATGAAACAAGGTATAGTTAGCTGAGGAGACTTTGGAGGGGGAAGAGCCACTGGCTATGCAGCTCGGTGCTACCCCAACAGAAGTGAAAAGATGGGCTACAGCCAAGGCGAGAGAGACCTGGACCACAGTGTGCCCACCCAGACAAGGAAACATAGGCTACATCATGTATGCTGCAAAAAAAAGAAAACAAAACAAACCCGTGGTGGTGAGTCTCAGAGCCCAGGTCAACTGAGTTGGGCTTGTGGGACTTGCACTATAGGACTAAAAATAACAAGAGTGTAAATATTCAGGCTCTGGCTGGAGCTCGGGCTTTGAGTCTCAGAGTCAGAGTTCCAGCCCGAGTGGCAATGTCTATATTGCTGTTTTTAGCCCCAAAGCACTAGCCCCATGAGTCTGAGTCAGTTGACCCAGGCTCCGAAACTTGTTGCTGCTGTGTTTTATTTGTTTGTTTGTTGTTTGTTTTGCAGTATAGAAGCACCCTTAGGCAGAACACATGAGCCCTGGCCTACACTGGAAAATCATGCTGGGGTTGCTCTGGCCGGCGCGATGCAGCCAGGGCAGTGGCTGCTTTGGCCAGCTGGCGCGGTTGGGGCTGCTCTGGCCCGTGCGCAGAGGGTTAATGGTTAAGGTTGGTTAACGGTAAACCTAATGTTTACTTGCTAACCATTTAACATCCCTAGTTGATTATCAATTACAATCTTACATGTACTGGTTTCTTCACTGGTTTATAGTAATCTATGTCTCTCTGTAATGAGATGTACTAAGCAGAATATCTCTAACGTTCATGTAATTGTTACCTGCAGCTCCCTTGCAAGCACTCCCAATTCATCACACATCCTGAGGCAAAGAATGTTCCATTTGGCAAAGTTCACTAAGTGACTTAAGGCTGGGAATGAGCAGCAGGGGCGGACGAACTCCTACAAAACAAATATAATGGGTGTGCACAAATATGCCTTACTATAAAGAATGTGGGAAGAGGAATAGCGAACATACACTGGTACAAAATCTGCTAAACGACCCAAGTCTCTGTGCTCACATCACCCTAGTGATCTGCTCTCTGCCTGGTTCCCGATTGAGAATTGCATGCAGTTAAATGTCTCTGCCCTTACATAAGTTGTCCCTGGAACTGGCTCTAGTTGTCTGATTGAGACTTCTTCCATGACCATGTTGTCCCACATCATTTATGTTTCCCTAAAACAATAAAACTGTCACCCAGTACATGGAGACTCATGACAGAAGGAAAGAGAACTTTCACAGTAGCTTTAACCTGACTAGGGAACTCAGTCCCAAATGAAATAAGAATGACTGCAGACCTCACTATTTTCAAAACCAAATGCAAAACACATCTCTTTGACTGGGTGTTCCTTAAATTTTTTGTTCTCTCTCTCTCTCCCCTCGCATACATACACACCATAAACCAGGCACACAACCATAAGTTAATATTTTTCCAAAGGAAGAAATAAAAAGAAATTTTGTAGTGTAGACATGGGCTATGTTATGGACTTTTACTAGCACAGCTGTGTCAGTCAGAGATCACATCTCATCACACCCTGACCAACATAGCCATGCTGCCAAAAGCTTGCAGTGCAGACCAGACCCAAGCATAATGGATGCAAATATTTCTATGTGAGTTTGCAGAAAGCCAGGAATGCTTTTGAGAGTGTGACCAGCCCCATTCATCTCAGTGAGGTTTTAACTCAGATCCCCATGATGGTAATTTGAATGTCAACATTTTAACTGCTTCATTCCTCATGTCAGGCCTTATCTATAGAGTGATACCACTTTAATTATATTGATCTATTTTAAAGTGGTAGAGTCATCTTAGTGTGCACACAGTTATAGTCCCTTAGCTATGTCAACACTATACATCTAAGGCAGGGGTTCTCTCATCGCACCATGACCCCCTTTTGACAACAAAAATTAATACATGACCCCAGGAGGGGCACGAAGCCTGAGCTCCATTGCCCTGGGTGGGTAGAGGGGGGCAGGGAAAGCCCAAGCCCCCCCATCCTGGATGGGGGGGCCAAAGCTCAAGCGCTTCAGCCCCAGGCAGGGGGCCTGTAACCTGAGCCTTGCCACCGAAGGCCCTCGGCCCTGGGTGGTGGGGCTCAGGCTTCTGTCCCAGACCCCAGCAAGTCTAACGCCGACCCTGGTGTTGGTGTCACTAGGCATAAATCTAGGTAACACGGGAGGATGGCTCTGGGCCTATGTGAACCAAAGTACCTCTATGTGAAGCGCTTTTGTTAGCCTTACTAAACTTTTGTAACCTCCAGTGCTATGTGCTCACTGCTAGCAGTCAGCAAAGCCGGTTGGCACTAGATACAGCCAATACTAGATAAGATAGGCGGAAAGCAGATGCTGTAATCAAGGTTATATGCATGAGAAAATGCCCACACAGTGGGAAAGTACAGATAAAGAAAAACAAAGGTGGTATAAATAAATACTGGGACCCTGCCTGCATGCGGGTGTGCAGGATTTGAGATTGCTATTTCTCCCTTACACCTTATTTGGGCTCAAATAAACTTGGTTTGCTTCTCCACCCCGCTGTGTTAGTTAGTGTGACGCACACTGAGCAACGAACCCCACTGTTGCCCCCCTCAGGCCCTGTGGGCCGGCAACACTGGTGACCCCATTTGCAAACTGCTTTTCTAAGGGTATGTCTACCCTACAATTACACACCAGTGGCTGGGCCACGCCAGCTGAAGGGGTTCGGTTAAGGGACTGTTAAATTGCAGTGCAGACATTCCGGCTCCAGCCCCAGCTCTAGGATCCTGCCACTTTGCAGGGCGTTAGAGTCTGGGCTCCAGCCTGAACATCTACACCGCCCCTTAGCTAGAGCTCCTGGAGCCAGGGGTCTAACTGCAGTGTAGACATACCTGACCCACACAGCGGTGTGGGTCAGGGGCGGGAAGAGGGCTGAGCTGTCTGAGGGGATCCACACTACACAGGGTGCTGCAGAGCCGTGCCAGTGTAACGCAGCTGCGACCTAAGGTCCCATTCCTGGCAGGGGAGCACCCAGGACTGTATAAACCGCCTGCATGGCCGCGTCCCCTGAGCGGGGCAGGCCCAAGAAGGGCGTGGGGGGGGTCATTGGGGGCCTATCCCCAGATGCACACGGCTCCGGGAGAGCCCAGCCCACCTCCCCGCAGCCGGGAGGGGGTCCCCGGCTAGGTGCGGCGGGGGCAGGGTGGGGGCAGTTAGCTTGTGTTCCCGCGGAGGGGCCCGGCCCAGGGAGGTTGCCGCGACTGATAACGGCCAGGAGGAGGGGGCACCGGCAGCCATTTTGAACACAGCCCCCCCCCCTTGCCGGGGTTGGGGGGGCACAGAGCTCGCGAGAGCCCACACAGCTTGGAAGCGAAGGAGCGCGCGACCGAAACCGGCGCACGCGCAGCGTAGACACTAGGGGGTCGCGTGGCCGCTGCGCTGGGGAAAGGCAAGAGAAAGGGGCGGGGTTAGAGTGCAGCTATCGCGAGAACGCGGAGGCTATATATGGGAGTGGGCGTGAAGAAAGCTTCCCCTCAGTGCGATTCCGTCCGGAGAGCGCAGCCGCTGGCCCCCCGAGGAGCAGGCCTGAGACCATGGAGGACAGCATGGACATGGAGAGCATGGGCCCCCTGCGCCCCCAGACCTTCCTCTTCGGTAACGCCCCGCGCCGGGGCCGCCCTTGGTCGGGCCCGCCCCGCCTGGGGACCGCTATCCTCGCGGGCATGGCGCGGCCGCCTGGGCCCAGGCCGCTCGCGGGGTGGGGGTGGGGCGCGAGGACTGGGGGGCGCGCGCTCGGGATCAGGGTTCGCGGGCGGGGGCTCGGCAGGGCCGCTCTAGCAGCGGCAGCCCCCACGTGGCCGGCGCTCGCACGTGGCGCATGTTGCGGCCTCCTGCTCCTGGCAGCGGCCGGCGCTTTGTTCCTTCTCTCCGCTGTTCCGCAGGCCGGAGCAGCCGCTTCTCCCCGCTCTGCCACCCGGCCACAGGAGCCGCTAGGTCCCAGCGACGCGCTTCTCTCTCACCGGCGGGCCTGCAGCCGGCAAATGCCCTAGGCGCACATGGCAGCGTGGGGCGGCTGCGTCTCGGGGTGAAGCACGTGGAAGGGCCGAGCTCTGTGGGCAGAGAACAGGCGTGGGCGGAACCGGGCCCGGCTGGTGCGCCCCGCAGGCCCATATTTAACACGCGATCGGCCCCCCTGCAGCTAACTGTTTTAATACATTTGAACTTCAGTCGCTTACAAATTATCGACACTTGATCGACCGATCAGGTGTCCAGATAAGAAGCAAGTATTGTGCTCTGCCCTTTTGTGGCGTACTAGCAAATGTTCTGTCGTTTTTTAAAAAAAGGTTAGCTTTGGTATTGAGACCTCACTGCACTACTTTCTGCCATTAAGTCTGAGATGGGAGCATTGAAGAACTCTGCATTTTGTATACAAATTTAGATTTTTTGAAGTGCAAGCTTGCAGGTTTTGAATATATTAACTTCTAATAAATAAGTACTGAAAGGAAAAAGATTTTAATATACAATAAATAAATGTGCAATTTATGGTTTAAATATTTTACCTATAACTTAACTGATCTTTTGCAGGTTGTGAACTAAAGGCAGATAAGGAGTATCACTTCAAGGTACATGATGAGGAAAATGAACACCAGTTGTCACTGAGAACAGTAAGTCCTCATTCTTGGAAACTAAAGGTTGTGGTCCTGTGAAAAGTAGCTCTCAGATTTCATAATCATGGGAATCATAAATGCAAATAATTGAATCACTCTTTTATTCTGCTGTGCAGTTTTGTGTGTTGGATGCTGTATTTTAGTGGTGCTTTGTGAAATTTATAAAAAACTATTTAAGTAATTTGGGATAGATTCTTAAGTGTAAAATTACAGGAAACTTATTTTCTATTGTTTCCATAATTTTTATTAAAATTTCTTCAGTTATTAATGTAATTAAAATAATTTACTAAGAACTCTTGTCTTTTGAAGATGAAGATAAATAAGCATGTTATGTATATCAGATTTATATGTTGGAACTCTGTTTTGGAAAAGTAAAAACTATTTAATACAAACTGAGTAATGATTATACCTTCCAGTACTGCAAAAATTAAAATACCTCTGTCAAGCTTAACCATTTACTTACCAAGCAATTTGCTCACTTACTTGCTAGTTTAAAAAATCAGGATTCTTTTCCATTGCAAGACTTGATGAAATAACTGTATGTATGATATCACTGCTTATAGCAAGCTGGATTGATTTAAGTCACTGATTTTAATCATGGCAAGCAGGAGACCTTAATTTAAATCCTCAATTTTAGTCATATTTTGCATTTTTGTCCTTTATTTGCTTACAGAGATGTTGATTTTCATTTGTTAATGAAAATATTTTGATTTGCAGCTAAATATAGCCTTTATACTAAGTTTGGTGCTTTTTGCTATCCAGGAGGATACAGTATATACAGATTTAATTATGCTGTTACATAGCTTAACTTACACTTACTCGGATTCTTAATTTTTACTTGTTAGAAAATGGTGACTGCACTTTGACGATTATTGTTTATTACTTTGTCTCACGCTGTATTTGGATAGAAATGCAAATTTAATTAAAATGCACAAAATAGAATTTTAACTTTACTAAATAAAACTACTTTAAATGTGCTGGTACATAAGAATTTTTTAACAAAACATGGTTTGTATTTAAAGCTAAGTAAGTCTTATTTAGTTAGTGAATTGAACTGATTGTGTCTGGTCGCCCTATCCTCCTTCAAGATTTTAGAACTAGTAGATCTCATCTTTCACACCTAGTTTTTATTCATATATTGGAAGAGGAAAACAAGCTTTCCTGCCTTTTCAACTCCCAGTGATTTTTAACTGTTCATGAGCTAGTCATTGAACTAAAAGCTGGGTTAGAACTTCAACAAACTCTGATTCCAGGTGCTTAACCAGTGACTCTCTCCTGTTCAGTGGTTTGAAACTTGGCAGCAAACATGTACTGTTTTTGTATTTCATTTGAATTATTTTAATAGATTATAGTAAATTTAGGCCTTAACATAAATTGTTGATTTCGTATCTAATTTAAAATACTTACAATCTTTGATTTTTATCCACTCTGCATGTAATTAATAAAGCTCCTTGTGATTTTTCTGGGTGAAACTGTAAATAGCAGCAGTTAATGAAATCATGCTTAAGTGTAGAAAATGCACTTACTCAGATTTCTTTTAATGTCTTTACCTGCTCATAAGAGGGAAAGAAAACCCTGGGCTCAAAGTTTGGAAGATGTTCTTATAAAACATATATATTTATATAATTACTTGATAGTTATGTTAATGAATTGTTTTCAGTTTGCCTTTAAAGAGAATCTTTCCCACTATTGAAATGCAAAATTAAATTTATTTTCACAATGCTGACTATCGGTTGGTTGTCCCATAATGGAGCTGTAAGGGGGATAATAGTACTTTTGCAACTGTTTGTAGCTGTTTAAAAATCAAAGCAGAAAATGATTACATTTTGCAGTTGATAGACATTTTACTTGAGACGAGCTTAAATTTTTCTCGCCTTTTCTGGAGTTTTACTACTTAATTGTCCTTATTTTTGAAGTGTGTCAAAGACTGGAGATTGAGCTCCTGGGTGTACCCAAAATCAATCATGTAATACAAAGACTATAAAATGTGATAAGTGAAAGCCAAATTAAATTACATGATAGCAGAGAGCTGGATACTGAAGTCTGCTGAGGCTATACACTGTCTCCTGTTCAGAAGAACATACAATCATTATGAGAACAGTGATTCACTTACTAAATGAAACATAACTTTACTGGAGCCAAATGTAGGTTATTCAGTAATGGATGTCATAAGAGAGCCCACACTAAAAAAAGCACTGTCAAGGGGTCTATACAGTCTGTGAAACTGATGGACAATTTTTCTGCTATCCTAACCATGGGAAAAGGCATGGTCTCTAATGCAGTTTTTTTGGGATAAGAAAGCCATTCTTATTATTCATACACAAACACTTCTAGCAGTTAAGGTTTCACATACAAAAGCAAGGAAGTAAAGTTAGGTCACTTGCCAGTGGCATGCCTGCTTCTCTACCACACTTCAACACTGTCACAATTGCCATATGCTGCAGGGAACGAACGCACATTTTTAACTCTGCTTGAGTATGGAGGGATGACAGCCTTCCAGCATCACTACAGAAAGTTTAAATTCTGAAGTATTCAGCGTCATTAACAGCATTTTTCATAATTTAACAAATATTATGAATAAATGCGCAGTAAGCCTTTCAAAAGTAGCCCATCCCTTAAATATATGCTACAAGAAGGTCAGTTTTAAAAAAATTGCCACATGAGGCTAGAAAATCATGACACTCAAAATAAAAATTTTAAGGGTCTGATACTTTAATAAACCTCATAACACTTATTTGTAAAATTTCAGGAAGTTCAGTCTTTACTCAACAGTGTGGGTTGTAAATCTGTGGAAGATGGTTTATATTTTTCATACTAAACAGGTTGATTACCTGTATTTAATGAAAAGTGAAACCAAGCCTTGACAATGACTCATTCATTGGGGTTTTGGAGTGTACATCACTGGGAATCGAGATTGTATCTTTCTCTAAAAGATACTCTAGTCTGATCAAACAGGGATTTAAAAATTCCAGAAAGTTCTGCCTGCGTTATACAGGAGGTCAGACTTAGATGATCACAATGATCCCTTTTGACTTTCTAATCTGAATCTATAGTTTGTACTGCAGTAGTGCCCAGAGACCCCACTTGACGTAAAACTGCCCCTGCCCCCAAGAGTTTCCAGATTAAATAGAGATGCTAATTTACATCAATTTGCCCTCATAATAGATGGGGAAGAAGTGAACTAGAAACAATGGAACCTTCTCTGATTGTATGTTTAGAAGGAAAAAGTCATAATGAGCTACATGTGAAGTATATATACTACAATACATTACATAAATCACTGAGAGCCTTTCAGATGCTTAAAATGTTGCCTCGAGTAGGTGTAGAGAGGTTATTTTACCTCTATATTTGGCACTGGTGCTACTGTTTCTGTGAGTTTTGGGGCCCACAAATCAAGAGAGATGTTGATAAATTTGAGAGGGTTCAGAGAAGAGCCAGGAGAATCCTTAAAGGGTTAGAAAACATGTCTTATAGTAATAGATTCAGGCAGCTCAATCTATTTAGCTTAACAAAGAAGGTTAAGGGGGTTATTTGATTACCTTAAGTATCTACATGGGGAAAGAGGATTTAATGGGCCCTTCAATATAGCAGAGAAAAGTATAACACTATCCAGTGGCTGGAAGTTGAAGCTAGGCAAATTCAGACAGGAAATGAGGGATCATGGTGGATTTTCCATCATTAACTTTAAAATCAAGTTTGGATGTCTTTCTAAGAGATCTACTCTAGGAATTATTTTATGGAAGTTCTATGGCTTGTGCTATACAGGAAATCAGACTACATGATCACAATGGTTCCTTATAGATTCTGTGGCCATAAGTTACATTGCTTCCGGATTCAGACTCAGCTGCTACTCTCAGCTGTTGGAAGGCTACTAGCAGCTCCTCTGAGCTGCTCATGCAGCCTCTTGCCACAAGGGGATAGTTGCTGTCAGTCAGCAAAATACAGAAGAGCACAGCACCAGCATCTGGGCCATAGGATGGAAAGAGAGCAAGTAGATACTCCCTGACTAATTAGAGCTGCTACTTGGCATGAAGTGAGTGAGTGTCTGATGGGGAGGATAGGATGGAATAGGAAACTGAAAGAACGTAGACTAATCCCAACAGTAGATGGACAAAAATTATGGTAGAAAAGTGAGGGATAAGATGGAGGGAAATGGTTGTGGAGATCAGATTGCGGAGAATGGTCTTGGAGGGAAAATAAACTGAGTTTAAAAAAAATTAAACATTACAGAAAACAAACTTGGGAGAGAAGATAAGCACAACTTTCAAGTAAATTGCAGGCTGGGGCTGAGGGAGGGACCCCCCCTAAGCAACTCACCCACAGAGAAATCAGTGGGTGCAGCCCTCCAGCACCTCTCATCTGTCAGCAGCCCTGCTGACCAACTCCTCCACCTCCCTCCTGCTGCAAACAGCTATAACTTCACAGTGTGTAGGAAGCTCCATGGGGGAAGGGGAGTGGGGCCTGGGTCGGAGCGGGGGTGGTGGAACACACACACACCCTGCTAGAGCATCCCTCCCCTGGCTGTGTAAGGTCCTGACTCCCTGCTGGGCAGGTTCCCTGTGTGCCTGCCCGGTGCTAAATAGGAAGCTGCACAGTTTACAGGAAACTTGGGTAGTGTCCCTGACCATCTTCGACCTGTCCTCCATGATCTTACCTAATAATTCTTTTTTGAGCCCAGTCATATTTGGGCCTTCACACCATCCCCTGGCAACGAGTTCTATGGGTTGATTGTGCATTGTGTGCAGAAGTACTTCCTTATGTTCCTGCTGCCTATTAATTTCATTGGGTGACCCCTGGGTTTTATTATGTGAAGGGATTAAAAAAAACTTCATTTTCTCAACACCATTCATGACTTTATAGACCTTTATCAAATCTCCCCTAAATTGTCTTGTCTTCTAAGCTGAATGGTCCCAGTCTTTTTAATCTCTCCTCACATAGAGGCTGTTCCATACCCTTAATTGTTTTTGTTGCCTTCTACTTTTTTCAATTCTAATCTTTTTTGAGATGGTGTGACCAGAACTGTATGCAGTATTGAATAAAACAAGCAATAGCCTTAATCACATCTTATAAGATACTGGCCTCACTTGCATCACAAATGCCTGGCTAGAACTCCTGTCTGGACCAGACTGCTTTCCCCAGCCAGTTAATTGGTACAGTGTAAGTCTAGAGCAGAGGTAGGCAACCTATGGCACACGTGCTGAAGGTGGCACGTGAGCTGACTTTCAGTGGCACTCACACTGCCTGGGTTCTGGCCACCGGTCCAGGGGGCTCAGCATTTTAATTTAATTTTAAGTGAAGCTTCTTAAACATTTTAAAAACCTTATTTACTTTACTTATAACAATAGTTTAGTTATATATTATAGACTTATAGAAAGACCTTCTAAAAACTTTAAAATGTATTACTGGCACGCAAAACCTTAAATTAGAGTGAATAAATGAAGACTCGGCACACCACTTCTGAAAGGTTGCTGACCCCTGGTCTAGAGAGAACAAGAGGTGAAGTGGCTGTGCAGTTTTCATCTGTGGAAGTCAGTGTCCCTGGAATATCCATTACCAACCAGATGGATTTACCTGGCCCACTAGATCAGTTTGATCTTAGTCGCTGTGGTTTTGGGGAATGATGCAACTATACAGATATACAACTAAACACGGTACAAACCTTGTTTTGTTCAATGCATCTTACAGCATAAAAAGTTCAGTTTGGTTACTATTTTCTCATTATTGAAAATTAGTAATGCAGGTCATATCTAACTGCAGTCTGATGCTAATTAAATAAGTCTCCGGTGGTTTCACTGCAGAAAGATAACCAAGAAACATCTTTAGTTAGTCTTAAGGGGTAAAAATACTGTTAAAATAGTGAATGAATTTGAGATGTATTTGAAAGTAAAAGTTTCTTCTAACAGTTTTACAACTCAAATGGTGGTTCAACTTTTCATAAAGGATAATATATTTCACTTCTTGCATAGGTCAGTTTAGGCGCTGGTGCCAAAGATGAATTACACGTTATAGAAGCAGAGGCATTGGATTATGAAGGGAACCCTATTAAAGTCACCCTGGCATCTTTGAAAATGTCAGTACAGCCTACGGTAAGGACAGACCTTTATATTATTATTCATAAAGTTGATGTCAAGTGGTAATGTCAACTAGGAAACACTAACAAAGTAGAAATAGTAAAGCAAATCCTTGTTTCTAACTTCAGGAGTTAAAACGAGAATTTTTAAAATACTTCTGCTATTCCATTTGTTCTTGGATGGTTCTCAGGTTAGTTCATTCTCAGGTTCTTGGACATGAGCATAACTGTCATATTTAGTTTGGAAATATGGAAGAATTTTAAACTTAATGAAGCCTCCATTTTAATTAAAATTTGGAAAAAAATGTGGGTGGTCTTAGGTTTCTTAAATCTCTTAATGGAAGCTTATTTTGTGCTAAGTTGGATCTGAGTGGGTTTCCTTAATTCAGAGTGATTTCAGTTACTTCTAAATCACTATGCTTGTTACTCAGCAAATGTGCATCTAGGTGTTCAGTCATAACTGCATGCATCAGTGATGAGTTTGTTGCTTTATTCGTTAGTCCTGTAGAGCCAACAAGTATGAGATAGATGTTGCTCCTTATGCATAGTTTACTCCAACTGCACCTGTGTATACCCTTTGGGGGAAGGCATTGGGTTACACAGTGGTGAAGAGACCATTTTAAAGGTGGAATTGAGGTGCCAGGTAGACGTGCACAACCTATATACTGATGATCTATAGTGAGATGAGAACTCAGTTTGGTTCTCAGACCCCATAGAGTTTTTAGATACGTGCCAGGTTCTCTCGGTCTTACCTGTTTAGTATGAGTCTAGTGGAACACTGTAGAGCATGAGTGAGGTACTGTACCGGGTACCACTCGTATGTGGGTTATAAATAATGCCTGCTGAACATTCTAATAATTCCTTCTTGACTGCCGCTATGAGGACGCTACTGGTTTGTTGCATTTGTGTTAATGTCCGCTCTTTCAACTCTACCATTTTCATTGTTTCTGCCTCATTTCAGTTGGCTGACTGTTCTGGCACTTACTATTTGGTGTTCAAGTGTTCACTAAGTTGTCATCAATAATACTTTTGTTAAATAGCCAACATACTTTCTCTTCAGGTTTCTTTAGGTGGCTTCGAGATTACACCTCCAGTCGTTTTGAGGTTGAAATGTGGTTCAGGGCCCGTGCATGTCAGTGGCCAGCATCTTGTAGGTATGTACTGTACATCTTCTCAATGCATTTTTAAATGTTTCATATTAGTTGTAGAAATATAGAATGCATTCTAAACTGAGCAAACTGGTTAGTTTGTGTCACAGCCCAGGTAAAGCTCCCTCTGCTGGATACACTAGGCCTAAAAGGACCCCTCTGCTACAAAAGCATGAGCTCTTGTTCCTCTTTCAGCCTCTAGTTTTAAATGCTATCATTAACATCCAGTTTCTTTGTTTCCTCTTTCTGGGAAAATTCCACTGCTTTAGACTTCTGCCCTATCCAGAGAAGTTGGGAGGGGGAAAAAAAAAACTGGTGTCACCTAAGATGTGGCCATTCCATTGTCCTAAGATTGCTCCCATTTGAATGGGAGCTAGTTATGTTAATGATTCTCTGTCCCTGATCCTGGAAGGATTCAACCCTTGCACTAATAGTATATGACTGACCCCATGTCCAGTGAAACATTCATTGATATTACAGTTTTGTAAAGTTAACCATATTTATAAGTTGAACATAGAAAGGTACCCCAAATAGCGTCAGCTTGATTTTTGGGTAACATGGCTGCTTACTAGTGGAAAAACTTTCTTCTGCATTTGTTTGTTCTAAAACTCCTCGAGAGAATTCCAGTTCTAGAAAATTGGCAGTGATGTGTGTGTTCAAGTGAAAAAGACCCATTTTTTGTAGCTCTGCATGACCCTAATATGGTAAACACGTTGACCTTGTACAAAAATATTCATGTATTGTTTTTAGCATTAGAGGAAGAACCAGAGTCTGATGATGAAGATGAAGTGAAGATATTAAACACTTCAGCAAAGAGACCAGCAAGCGGAATAGCAGCTAAAACTCCACAGGTAGAGTTGAGGTTTCTTATGAAGTATGTTCAAGACTTCCTCCTGGAAGAGTTTATATCACTGCCACCTAAAGCAGAGTAAGCAGCTGCATTTCTTACCGCGATTAAGGTGGTGATGATTGTTGATAACTGCAGGAGAAAGGTTACCTGGTGCTCAGATCCTGGAAATTAGTACTAAGACTTTCCCATACATAGTTCTAAAGTATATTTAACAGTATTTTTAAAGTCTGACTGGATGTTAGTGGCTAGTATTTTTCAATTTGCTTTTTAGTGTAAAAATTGTGGGGTTGAATGTATAACTGATAATAGTGAAAGCCATGTCCTGAACAAGCAACACCTGGTGTTGCCAGCTCTGACTGTCTTATGGTTGTAGAGTATATGGAGCACAGTGCTTATCAATAAACATTTATATGGCACTAATTCTGTGCTCCCCTTTTGCACCATCTATTGTGATATCATCCCTTATCCCAAAGTGTGTAGACTTGTCTGTTTTATACTGTCCCTTTTTGTTATCAGCAGCCTCATTCTTCACTGGTGTTTAAACTTGCTTCTGGTGTTTTAGACCTGGGCTTTCTTTTCTTGCTTCTTATGACATGGATTTGGTAAAGCTTTTAATGTTTTGACATTAACAGAACTGATTTTTCTGACTTCGCTACATATATAAAAGTTGCAGTGGTTTAACTTTTAACTTAATTTAAAAAATGATTTAGTTAAACCAGGTCCTTGTGTAGGCACTCATTGGTTTTAAAGTAATATCAGTTTACTTTGTGTCTCTACATTTACCAATACAAAGTACACCAATATAAGTCAGGTTTAAATCAGTTTGAAGTGCCAACACAGGTTGGCACCAGGTTACTTACTTCGATATAAAGTGACACATTTAAACTGGTGAAACTCTAGAAGAGGCCTTCATCCTGTTGGCAATACAATACAGTTTATGGGAAGAGCAAATTTCTGACAAACTTGGTGTACCATCTGTATTGCACTCTCATTTGTTTAACTTTGTAACCAGTTTTGTAACAAATGTTTTCTTTAAAGAAAAAAGCAAAATTGTTAGAAGATGAGGAGGAGGATGAAGATGACGACGATGAGGATGAAGATGATGAAGAGTTTGTATCTTTCTCCTTTCTTTTTGCAATGCATTGTGAAATGTTTAGTTTTCAGAAGTAGTGACTTCAGAGCATGAAAAATATACATGCTATTGAATCAAGGTATTTTGCATTTAGTTCTTAATTAGCCTAGAAATTATAGTAAGCCTTATCCCCAGATAAGATCTGGCTTCATATGCCATATTATTGCTGTATAGATTACTTTCAATACTGACTCAAGGCTGGGAGTCTGTTTTAGGCATTTGGGAATGTGATGATCTCTCTATCTTTTATTAAAAAAAAAAAAGATTCCCTACATAGGTGCAAGAAATCTTTTTGCAGGAAATGCTGTTGGGATATTCCAGTTCAGTTAGAGGAGCAGGGCTAATTGTCTTATTGAAGCACACGAATGTGAAGCTGAAGTGCTTCTGTGAGGCTGCTGTGTTGCAAACTGTCAGGGAAAACAAATGATGAAAAAATGAAATCTGACCCCGTCAGCAAAACTTCTTAATCTTCTAGCAGCACACTGCTTTTGTACTAAAGCAGAATTCAGAGGTAGCATAGGGAGTGCAAAAACCAGAGGGGAGAGGAGTGTTAGGGGCAAGTGCAAAGGTAGGCAGAAGTGGAGAAAGATAGAGCTACTTTTCTGGAGATCTGAGAGAAGGGAAGAAAGCAATTTAAGCTGAACAACCTAGGTTTTAAATCTTTAACACTTTTTTTGTAGAGCATCTTTATGAAGTAATGAGAAAAATTTAATACAAAACTCTGCAGAATTGTCAGCAGAGTATGCTGTATGTACAGTAACTCCTCACTTAGCGTTGTAGTTCTGTTCCTGAAAAATGCAACTTTAAGTGAAATGATATTAAACAAATCCAATTTTCCCACAAGATTTAATGTAAATGCGGGGATTAGGTTCCAAGGAAATTTTTTGGGGGCAGACAAAAAGCATTATATACATTATTGTACTGTAATCTGGTTGGGAAGTGTCCCAGCCTTACCCCACACAGGCACAGCCCGCTGCTGGCAAGGATGTTAGGAAGCACCTTGCGCAGCAGCTTGGCTGGGGGATGCTTCAGGCCTGCTTCTTCTCTTCCCTGCTTCGCTCCACGCCCACCTCTTTCCCACCCCCCACTCCACCTCCTCTCTGGAGCATGCTGTGTCCCTCCTCCTCCTCCCCCTCCCCCCGCTTCCCTGTTGCCAAACAGCTGTTTGGCCCTGCTTAGGACTTTCTGGGAGGGAGGGGGAGGAGCAGAGACACAGTGCTTCCCCGCTTTTCCCCCTCTCTTCCAGAAAGGCCTACACGCTGCCAAACCGCCAGTGGGGGAAGTGCTGGGAGGGAGGGGGAGAAGAGGAGCTTGTGCAATGCTCCCTTGTAAAGTCGCTGCTCTTCTGCAGAATCTTACAAGCAGTGGACAGAGCAGGCAGCCAAATGACGTTATAAGGGAGCATTGCACAACTTTAAATGAGCATATTCCTCAACTTTGAAACAATGTTAAGCAGGAGGATGTTAAGTGAGGAGTTACTGTACTTGAAGTGGCAATTTCTAAGCATGCATTAGAGATAGATAGAATCTCTTAAAATGTGCACTGTGCTGTTTAAGTTCCTAAGTTACTCTTACTGTAGGAGTAAGTGGAAGAAAATTTGAAAAATGGTCTTTTAGTGTTTGAAAGATTCTCTACTTTTGCATGATACATTCTTTCAAGATGGGTAGTAAAATATTAACCTTACAGAAGATTCTTTTAAAGTTAGTCTTCTATCTAGTTTGCTTTTGACAGAGTCCACTTACTTCACTATAACATCTTCCATTGAAAGAACAGGAATGAGGATGAAGTCACCTGAAAAATGAACTGTTTGGGTTATTTGATACAGTTCTGTACCTATTGGGGTGGGCTTCTTAGTAATGTAATTTTTAATTCTAGTGATGATGATTTAGATGAAGAGGAAGAAGAGAAGATTCCGAGGAAGAAAGTAAGTTGTCTTCATATTTGAGACCATGTTTGTCTGGGTTTTTGAAAGCTTGCAGATCTTTAGTATCAGTCACCCTAAAACATAATGAAAATAGTGGTGTTTACATATTTAGGTAGTTGAAACTTCTGTCTCAGATACACATGACTATTGTTGCTTTCTGCTTATTTTATGTAATTTAGTTTCCACTTTGAGAGCATTGAGGTAATGCAAAACCCAAAATAGTTCTCAACCCTATATGTACAGCCCTGCAGAAAACTTATCAGTATGCTACAGGAAATTAAACCACCAGCTTTCATTTCATTCAGAATTATTTCACCTACTAATTATATAGGAATAGTTATTTAATTCAGTTTCTGTTGTCACAGTTATGCTGCAGATTCAAAGCCTCTAAATTTTAAAAACATTTTTGCCCAAAGTTTGTTTTTACTTACTGATATTACTGACATGTTAGTTGTCTTGAACTTCCAGGTTACTTTTAACTAATCCAGTTAATTCTAGGTCTTTTCTTTGCATGTGGGTACATACATTCCTTAATCCTCCTTGGTATATTTGGCCAACTCTCAAACTAAGTATCTGCTAGTTCAAGGGCTGCCAAATCCCAGGGTGTTTCAGATCATGCAAGAGTAGAATTGAGAGTACCCCAGGGGGCACATCATTTAATAGTTTGCCAGGGGTGGGCATAAGCATTGCTGTAATTAGCTAGAAATTTAGTTGGTACAAAATTGGGTATTGGGGGCAGAGGAGTTTGTTCGGGCAAGTCCCATAATGAAAATGGGGTGTATCCTGGTTTCCAATATTAGTTGGGCCATAGGGTGCACCTCTTCTGAAGAAATCCAGGGATTTCCTGGTAAGCTTGTGTGTTCACCAAGTGCAGAGGGGGATGTAAATCTTCAGTTAATTCAGGATATGTCAGGTATTACAGAACTTTATTTGCATCTTTAAAACTTGCAAAATTATCCTGTGGGAAAACTTCTCTTATATAAATGAAATATCCAGCTGACTGGGAAAAGCTCATTTGTGGTATTTTTCCACTGCAAATGACTGAGTTGATGTTTAAAATTGTCAACCTGCACTCAAGTTAATGGGATACTTTACACCTGGTCTAATCTTTGTCTTTTTGCAGACTTGGGACAGCATTGCATCCCTTCATATTTCAAAAGTTACCTTAATCAAAAGGGCTAGGACTTTCACATAAAAATTTAGGGCTGGTCTGTACACAAACCTGTACTGAAACAACAAAGTGGTTTCTAATTCACAGCCTGTTTGGTTGAGAGTTCTGTCCAATCCTAGCTATTCCTCCATTTTCCCTTCAGTTGCTCATATATGCTTATAACTAGTGAATTGTAGACTTACAATTGGAGTACAAACCTTGGAATATGTTGAAAGGAAATCTTAATAGCTCCATTGGGCTTTTTCTTATCCCTGGCAAGTAATTAACACATGACCTATCACATTCCCCATTCCATGTGTGTTCTACCCCTTTTGGCCTGGTTACGTGGCAACTCTTGTTAACCAAGTGCCAATAGGAGTGCCTTTAGACCATTGCTCTGCTACGTGGATCTCGCTGTATAGTGATACCAGCTGTTCTCTTGCCCATAGTTAGCTTGGAATAGCAAAAGCAGCAGTGACTTATTTGTTGGTGTTGCGTATAGAATTTAGTAGAATAAAAAGCAAGGTATTTCCTATGTACCCCCTTTGCTCCAGAAAATCTGCAGACTTTCTTGCATATTCAGTTCTACTTTCATGTGGTGTAACTGACTGGAATTTGTCTGCAGTGTATCAATGCCCATCTTAGATCTTTATAACCTAGACTATTTCGTGTCATTCAGATTGTGGTTATTTTCACTGCTAAAGTGAGTTTCCCTCACTATGAGAAATGTAGGGAAAAATCAGTGTTCTTTTAAACGAGAATAAACATTTCTAGTTGTAAAGTATTAAAAAAAAAAATGAAAAATGCATCTTTGTTCAAGATAGTTACTAAACTAAACGGTTTACTTTTGTCCTCAAATTTGCAGTTATTACTTAACTTCCTTCTGTTTTTGAAGATGCTAAGTGTAAAATTCTTAATTTCAGCCTGCCCAGGATTTGTCAGCAAAAAATACTCCGAAATCAAAGCAGAATGGGAAAGATTCTAAGCCGTCCACACCAGCGTCTAAATCAAAAGTGAGTGACTATGTATAATACGAATGTTGGAAGTGGTGTAACAGTTCTAGTTGCATTCACCCATAACTTGGTTTCTCACTTAGACTGGACTCATTTCATTATCCACATCTTTTCATTTAAGGATAAAGTTAGTAAGGGAACTGAGGTATACAGACCCTTGAGTGAGCAATCAGCACTGATCTGAATTTGGAAACAATATGGTTTATTATCTAGGTTAGCTCAACCAACCATGGACTGCAAAGGGTAGCCAGCTCTGATCTTAAAAACCCTGCGATACTTAATCTCATAGATGTTTTGTTCAACACAGAATTGGATATAGTCTAGTCACATCCTTGTTATGGTTAGATCTTCACCACCTCCATTGTGAGGCTAGGACTTGCCTTTGCTCCTGTCCAGTAAGGTAACCTGTTTTGATTAATATAAGTATTAAGCTTGAGTTCTTAATACTATCAAATGGCCCCTTAATCAGTGCCAAGAAGTTATCTCATGTGCATTTGATACAGTGACTGCATTAAAAGGTCCTTTCCGTTTGTTCTTCACTGATCACCTATGAATTGTAAACTAAGAAAGTTAGTGCTAGAAATCATTCTGCAAATTTTTGAAATCCTACTGCCATGATTAGTGAGGCAAAGGATTTCTTCTCCACAATGGTATCCAAACTCCTAACTAATGCATATAAATGAAGATAGCAGTCATCTAGGGAAAAGTAGCAGGCTAGATTTAAGTTGAAAAGCCATCAGTCCAGATGATAGCCCCCTCCTCCGAAAAAAAAAATCACAATCCCCCCTCTCCCCCCAAACACACACACGTGCACTTTCTGGAGCATTTGGCTTTTTAGTAGCTTTTTGAGATAGTTTTGGATGAGTTATCTGAACTTAGTCCAGATAAGTGAAGTAATGATGGGAAGGGAAAGATTGGATCTAAGCCTTTGAGCTGTAGTCATAGTTCAGACAACTATTTTTTGCTAGAAAGGCAAGAAGAAAAATAATTTTCCAGCCAAACTACTAGAGGCTAGTTGATACTAGTATGATACTATCCCTTTAGCTGGCAGTGTCTTTAGAATTATAATTGGAGCAGACATATGCACAACTGTTGATTATAGACATTGCAGATAACCACCAGCCTGATAGGTTGTTTTAGTGTTTAAGTTGGATAGTTCCTTTTAAGTTTCACCTTTTGTTTGTCTTTGGAAGAACTGGGTAGATAATTTTCCTGGGAAGAAAAAGGGACACTGAAATTTTTCTGTGATTTAGTAATAGACCATTTTGTAGTACAGTGTGTATTGTATGTAAATTGTTTGTAACATAAATATCAGTCTAAAGTTTGAGTGGTTTGTACGTGTGCTCCCTTAAAACTTGTCAGCACTTGAAGTAAGGAGCACAGATTAAATAATTTTCCATTTTATGATGACTTTTCTAGTAGCTTATTGAAGATGGAGAACATAACATCTACTGGCACAAAAGTCATATGGAAAATGGAGCAAGAAGGAATCATTCAGTATTAACATCCATATTTGGTCTTAGGATACTTAAATGATGTCAATATATTTTATATATTCCATGGCTTCCTTTGTACTGTTTGAACAAAGTTCTAATACCTTCATTTCAAAAAGAAAAGCTGAAGTAATGAGAGAATTATCGTGGCTTCTTTGTGATTGCAAAATCTTTACAAATATGTAACAAACTGCCTGCTTGTTTCAGACCCCGGCGTCTAATAAAAAGGAAAATAAACCGCAAAGTCCAAAATCACCAAAAGTGCCCCTTTCACTAGAGGAGATTAAAGCAAAGATGCAGGGAACCATAGAAAAGGTGAGTTTAAACTGGTGGGAATGTTTGTTTTCCAAATGGAATACTTTGTCCCTGATTTCAAGTAGTTCAGCAATGCTATCCTGACAGAAAGGAGATGTGACAAATATCCTAACAGAAGACATTGAGAAGTCAATATGAAAATGGTGTTGTAGGGTTTCATGTTTTCAGTCTTCCCTGTCTTAATTTCAAACTGTCTTAAAATTAGGCACCTCAAGTTGTATTTAGATACCTAAAACATTATTTAAATGTCTAATTGGTAATAAAGAGGCACAAGTTTGAAAAATTGGCCCTCATTTTATAAGTAAAAACTTGTTTGGCCTAGCCCCAGAGATCCTTGTGGGGAATCTGTTAAGATATGGGTATTTCCTCATTCATCACCTTCAATAAAGTGTTTCACAGGCTGAGTTACGCCCTCAGTAATACCTCTGTAACCCCCATATCTTCAGTTGGCTTTGGCTTGGTGTAACTGATTCTATAGATGGAGAAACAGGATGCTATTTTATTCACTTTCAAAGTAACCACACCCTTTACAGCAGACTTAACTTGGAGTGAGTATCTCACTTGTGCAGAGTGGGTAAATATTAGGCTACAATTTAGTCACGGGTATTTTTAGTCAGTCATGGACAATAAGCAAAAATGCGCAGCCTGTGACTGACTAAAAATACATGTGATTAAATCTTGGGGTGGCGGGCGGGGGTGCTAGAGCAGCAGCTGTTGTGGCTGTCTCCAGGACCACCTAAGCAGCTGGCCCCAGGGTCAGCCACACTGGCCCCTGCAGAAGTCACAGGGGTTGCAGAAAGTCACAGAATCCGTGATAGACACGGAGCCCTAAATATTAGCTTTATTTTGTCCTTCAGAGTTTGGCTCAAGGGTACAAGTTCTGCTGACCACTTTATCTAATTTATAAAATACACATTGGTTCTAAAATGTAGTCTGACATTTAGTAGAAAACTTGCTTTATCCACACTTTAAGGGTGGAAAACACTCCGTTTTAAGCTTACTCATTTTGAATTGTTGGGTATATCACTGCCCTAAATGATCATCCTAACCGTGTAAATACTTCATAATTTTCCTAATGTAAATACCATTTTGAACAGTAATTTTTTGCCGTAGGATTGTACAGGATAGGTGGTGGTTATTTTAAAGGAAAATACTGAGGGTGTCCACAAGTCACTGGATGTCTTTAAGAACTTTAGTCTGCAAATTATTTGTACATTGAATCCCAGAGATGCATTCCAACTTCATAGATGCCTCACACTTAGGTGCATGTGGATATTAAGAGCCAGCAATATAAACTATAAAAATGTTGGCCACTGGTGCTCTGAGATGTGATGGTGATAGAATTATGCTTGTTTTTTTTTTTTAAGGCAAGTCAATTGCATAGGCAAAGGCCTCATACTAGTGTGATGGGTTTAGTAAAAGAACCTTGATAATGCTGAAAAGTTTATTTTAAATAACTTTTGATAGACAGGGTTTCCTGTATAGTTAGCTCTGCAAATTTTTATTTGTACTAAGGATTTAAGACTTCTCTTAAGGGTTCTCCATTTATTGCAGGCATTCAGTGGTTTTAGATAGACTAAACCTTTTTTTTTTTAATAGGGTTCTTCCCTTCCTAAAGTGGAAGCCAAATTTGTCAACTATGTTAAGAATTGTTTCAGGACACAGGACCAGAAGGTAACTGAATTTACAGTGGCTTGGAAAAATCCAAAAAAACTTCTGTAACAAGATTTTATAGATGCTTTTTTACTTTTAATCTCTACAAGCTTTGGACTGTTTCAAAGGGTTACAAACCACAAACAATACTTCACATTAAATAAATGGAAACTGTTTTAAGGGTTTAGTTGGCAAAGATGGAAAAGCTAATGTTTTATTACATTTTTCCAGCTTTTATATGGTTAGTGAATTATCTCTTGCTTACTAAACCCACAGAATTTTCCTTTTGGCACCATATTGGCTAAGGAAATGAGCTGTGGTTTTCCCTGCTGCTGAATTTGGCGACTTGGGCAGTCTGCTCTTAAACTTTCTTTTGTTAGGGGATGGACTGGGAAGGGGGAATTGTTTTGCAGTAGACATTATGGCAGTCATTTCTTTGTCTTCCAAAGTCAACTTGACACTTGTGAGAGGGCATGCCAAACGCTGGTATCGGAAAGGTACAGGATTAGTTATTGCTTGACATTAGACTAACCCTGTATGTCTTAGATTTCCCTATCAAAATTCCTGAAACGTGAAGGAATTTTGTCATTAGAAGGTTTTATGCTTTCCTGCTTTCTCCAGTGGTTCAAAGGTGTTAAATTGACTGATGGACAAAATCATAGGTTCTTGAAAGAAAATGTTTAAAAGCAGCTTGTCCCAGTTACTGAAGTTGATTTGACTTAAGTCAGGGCAGACAGAGTTTAGCCAATATTTGCCTAACTGGTCCACCACACCCTTCCTTTTGACTTTCCTTCTCTAGATTCTTAGTGTGCAGTCTTTTTAAAAAAAAAAAAACCAAAAAAAACCAAAAAAACAGAACCTTGCATTTTTAAGTTTTGGGGAAAAGTATATTTGGTTCAACAAATATACTCAACAAATTATACTCGGCTTAGTATGTAAAGGATTTGTTGCCACATTTTTACTAAACATCAACATTTTTGTGCTTCCTTCTACAAGACTTTCAGGTGTAGTCATTTTAAGCTCTTGTGGCTAATCAGTATTAAAGCAGAGTAGAAATTTGCCTTCTTACCTGCACATTGTTTGCCACAAATAGCACTTTTTAGAGGACGACATCTTCTTAACACAAGCATCCAAAAACACGATTTACTATGTGTTCAACGTAGAGTTGGATACTGTTTTTTTGGAGTACAGCATTTGTGTAGCTTTATTTTAATACTTTTAACCAATAGTATAAATGTGTGGAGTAAAGATAAATACAGGAGTAATGATTTTTAAAACACTTCATATATACAGGCATAGTTCAATCCCATTACCGCCAAGTTGTACTATCCTGAAGATTATGTAATTAGACCATTCTTAATTTCAACTTCTAACACTTTTGTGTACCCTTGCAGGTTATTCAAGCTCTCTGGCAGTGGAGACAGACTCTGTAAGAAAGAAAACAGTTTAAACTGTTCATTAAAATGTGCAGTCTTATTTCTGTAACCATTAATATTTGGCTGTCCTTTTTATATATGCTGAAAGAACTTTCCCTACCGCGTCTGATAAATGTCGTCCAAAATACTTTGCCAAGAATGTGTTGTCCAAAATGCCTGTTTAGTTTTTAAAGACGGAACTCCACCCTTTGCTTCATTTTAAATATGTATGGAATGTTTTGATAAGGCATAGTAGAGGTGGTGGTCAGACAAATGGAAATGGTGGGGAGAATAAATGTACATGTGAAAATAAAATTTAGTATTTTGATAAAGTACTATAGTTTCTTTATTTTTGTGGGCTTAGGGGTTGGGTTGCCTGTGTATTGAATGAGAGCTTTTAAGTTCTCATAGGAGTTGCTAAATTTATTCCATATTGTTACCCAAACATGCCTCAGAATCTATCTTTAAATGAGATTTTTATAAAGGTTGGGGACAATGTCTGAAACAACACATTGAAGATTGTCAGCCTTACAAACACAACTCTTGCACCATATATCATTGATCACATGAGCACGTTAACAGGTGCTGAACATTATTAAATAGCAAGAAACATGGTTGGGGGAAATGATGGATTAATCCTGGCTGCACTCATTTGAAGAAAAGACCTTATCCTTAATTTCTCAGCCTGTCCCCCAGTGGTTCTCTTCCCTCTAAGAAGCTTGTATTGGGCCTAATGAGCTTTCTGTGGAAAAATGTGCAGAACTGTGCTGGAGTGCCTACTCTGAGTACTGTGGTATGCCAGTGGTCTCTGGTTTGGAGTAAACATTTTTAAGACCAGTGGGCTAGAAGTTTTGGAGGGTACATTAGGAAACTGTCTTTAATAGGACCTATTCTTGGAATTAACACTGGTCAAAAGATTTTGACACTGCTTGTGGAGATGTGCCATGCATATCAGCTTCTCCATCTAACATTAGAGAGCATAACTTTTATTCCAAATCAATGGATATCCTTGTTCTCTGACAATTAAAATAACTAATCCTTTCTACAGATGGCCCTTGTGCCAAGCTTTTGGGCTTTGGACTAAAGTAGCTTCTGGTATGAGTTAATGCCTTTCCAAGTCTGTACTCTGAAAATGTGGATGAGGCAGTCTGCAAAGTGTATAAATCAAAAATCTTAGAAATGGCAAAGTTGATAAGTAGAACCAGCACTAGACCCAATATTGTGATTACTGCCTCAGGAGGGCATGAAAAGGTAGTGTTAAAAACAAAAGTTGAGAGAATTGCCTTCCAGGTTGAATTCTGAAAACCTGACCAATTCTTGCTGTGAAATGAAAATGCTAAGGTAAGGCCTTGTCCCTTCTGCGTTGAAGCAATGGAAAGGAGCAAGTGAATGATACGGTGTCTGTCTACCACATTACTCAGTATTTTTCATTTCTGATCAGGCTATGCTCACACTGTGTGTTAGGTGGCAATAACTGCATGTTAGACAGGATGCAGCCCAAGTACTGGAAGTGAACATCTGGTTTATACTGTGACTATGTAAGATTGATAAATGCCCCTTATGTCAAGCTAGTCCTAAATTCTGCAACAGAATCTGTATCAAATGGGAGATGCAGCAGCAGCATTTAAGGAAAAGAAGATTACTACAGTATCTTGTATTGATCTGAGGCTGTCCCTGCTGTGCTGTCTTCAGTGTATTGCAGATTTTTATACTGATTGCAGAGGCATTGTAGAAGTTGAGGGGCAGGGACTAAGTTTTGGCAGCCTAGTAGACAGCTGGTGCTCTTATCACCTGGGATGTTGAGGCATTTTGGGATAAACTCATTAGCTGGATATTTTAGTAAACATGATGATAGTCCAAGGCACATCATTCCACTCTCCCCATCTATTTCCCAGTGGTTCCCAATGCACTCCTCCTTTTCTTGTTACATAGGATTTGGGGACCACCTTAGTTGCATTCCCTTCTCATGGCATGGTAACAATTACACCACTACTGGTCCCAAAGGTTGTGGATATTATTTTCCAGATGGATGGGTATGTCTTTTTGCAAGTGTGGATAAATATGGGCTAGCCTCCTGATTTAACACTAAAGGCCATTGTTCTGACCAAGTGTCTCATGATATCCATTAACATTATTAACTGAGCATTTTGTATACCTATATGCACTTCTCTCCAAGTTAGCCTTCTGAAGCCACTCCCCCATCTGTTTAGGTCTCCTGCCCAATGAGTTAACTTCAGGTTCACCTCTACTACTGTCCTCCATCCCAGGGCAACTGCTGATAGTTGCTATGCTATTAATTCATTGATTTGTTGTTGAAATATCACATTTTGGCTTATCAATTGTTTAGTTACCCAGATGTGTTCCCTCCCTCTTTCCCCCCCAATCAAATTGTTTCAATCCTTTTATGTACACATTACAGTTGGGATGAATTTGGTCCACTCACCATTCCTTGGGGTGTGTAACCTCTGTAATAGAGTGAAAGGACATGTTGAAAAGTGCTGGCTGCACCTGCTCCTACAATGGTTCTCATATGTTTGGTTGTGTGGGGATATTCTCAGCTCTAGGCTGCTGCCAATTTAAATTTGGGTTCTTCCAACTTGGCATCCATATCATGCGTAGGGTTACACTCTTCAAAATGGTTAACTCATCATACACCCAATGTCAAAGGGATTTTATGCCCAGTGTGATATGTGCATAACAATCACACCTTTGGGGATCATCCTCCATGGAAGTACCATTGTGGTTACACATGTAAATATCACATCCTAATTGTGGGGCCTTATTTTCTGGAGAGGGTTCATATACCCTAGGAGACCAGAGTTATATTCCTTGGGCCCTCTGTGGCAAACCACATGGCTGGATAACAGCCTCCCACTATCATTAATCATGGCAGTGCCCAGGGAGTACCATGCAATATTTCCTGATAAATTTGATATTCTTCACTGGGTTGGGATTCCCCCATCTCATCCATATACCAGCACTGCCAAATTACTGTTGGAGGGTTGGTGGTACATCTTCCTATGGGGAAATTCTCATTGTCCTTATTACCTTCAATACCACATGTTGCAGGTATAGTAGTCCATGTGTTTCCTCCTTTGGACAATTCACATAATAGAATTTGAGTAGAATTTATAACTAACAATTGTGATTAACAGTAAGGATTGTTCCACCTGGGCCAGGGAATTCCCATCTTTTCTCTGTGGATTAAGCTGTAATATACATGACAGAATTTATGCATCCCCTTTCCCAATCCAGTTTGTGGGGAAAAAAATAAACCTTTTTATTTGTGCGCAATGAACCCACTCTCACGCTCCAGTCTATGTACCCAATAGCAACAGCTTGGGCCCCAATGGGTCAAGGACCAGGTAGGGGCCCCTCCATTTAGGAGCTGGGAATGGGTGGTGGTGACCTAGAATCCTGTACATCACTAGATCTCCCACTGTGGGTAGATCATACTCCCTGGGCAGGTTCATACCATGCTTTGACCCTTGCTGCTCCTTGCTAGTCTTGCCAGGCCACCGCCTACTGTACCTGTTTCACATGGTCGATTAGGGTTAAAATCCATTCTTGTGTTAGGCCGTGTGTAGTGACTTCCCTAGGTACTGGGGTAAGTAGATTTCCCACTGTTCCATGGGCCTTCCCATGGGAGCATTGTATAGAGAAAATCCTGTGCACTTTGATTCTCAGGCCCTTATTCTCATTAAGACAAAGGGCAGTAACTGACCATTTTTTTCCCCCTCCCATTTCCACTCTTTCTCAGCTCACTTTTGATGGTGCAGTTCCTGTGTTTCACCTGCCCCGCAGCCTGTGGGTGATAAGCAATATGGAACAACTGTGATTCCAGTGGGGGCTGAGAGCTCTCCCAACAGGTCCAACCGGAAAGCCGCTCCTTGCTCTGAGTCAATCACCTTTAGGACCCCCCCCCAATGAGTGAATATCTCATTTACCAATTTTTCAGCAGTTACCCAGGCAGTTTGATACTTTGTGGGGAATGCCACCTGCTGTAAGCATCCACCCCCACCATGAATCAATTTTTCCTTTTAATCTGGTCTTAGGGGTCCTGTGTAGTAAATTTGTATTCTTTCCCAAGGTCCCCTTGGGGCTTGTCTCATTAAGTCTCCTCTTAGTACCTTGTAAGGTGGATTGTGCCTGGCACAGTCCAAACAACATTCCAGGTGTGACTTTAAATTGGCTGCCATTCCTGTCCACCAGCACAACTTTTCTAAAGTTCCCAGTGCCTCCTCAAACCCAGGGTGTCCCCCTGCCAAGCTCCCATGTACCCAGCTTAAGAAAGCTGTCTGGCTTCCTTTAGGGCACAGTATTACTGGTCCCTCAGCTGTTAGGACACACCAAATACCTTCCCTTAGTACCACTTTTGGCACATGTTTATCCCCAAGTTTTGTGATGCCTTCCAGGCCTGGGTCAGATTATTGCAACTCCTGAATGTGCCCTCCCCATCTGTATCCATCCCACTTCTTGTTATCACTGCTACAGGCACACTCTGCTGTGGTTCCCATGGCCTCTGTTGCAGCCCGCTTAGCCCCTGTATCAACCAGGTTATTCCCTTTGCTTAAGGGTCCTGTTTTCTTGTGTGCCCTTACCTTTACCACTGCGATTTGTGCAAAACTGTGACTAAGCTCCTCCACTTGTTTCCACCAGCCAGCATGCTTGATTGTGGAGCTGTCTGTTAACCTGAACTGATTATCTGCCCACCATCTCAGCGTCAATGTGACCCCACGAAATACATCCGAATCCACCCTCCCCCACAACATTCTGGCTCAAATTTGGGATCTACTTCATTTAAAACTGTTAGTAAGGCTGCCAGTTCTGCCTCCTGAACTGACCTTACTTCTAGTGAGAAGCCAATGGTGCTGACTATCTCAGTTCCTCTGATTCCCACAACAGCTAAGCCTGCAGGTTTTTTGGCACACAAACACCCCTCCTGCCCTGATACATACAACTTCCATCCAAAAACCATACCAGTGTGTCCTTTACCTGATTGGGGTTAGCCACCTGAAACACCTGGTGTTGGGTTTTACCTGGGCTGGCTTCACATTGGTGTGGGTTGCCAGCCAGGTGTAATCTGACCTCCAGACTGCGGGTTCCTTTACCACTTCTGCAGTAATATTTTCAGCTTGTAGAGCCAGTAACCACTTTGCAATATGCTGCCCACTCACTTGTCCCTGTAAAATAGTATGCATGTTTAGCAACCGGAGGGGGTCATGATGGGACCGGACTATTACCTTCTGCATTCCCGTGAGGTATTTGAATTTCCCTACCCTCCAGTAGGTACACAACACCACCTTTTCACACCATCCATACTTAAGTTCCACGGCACTCAAAAGTCGGGAGGCAAAGGCCACAGGTCGGTCCTTTGCCCCAGACATATGTGTTAATGCACACCCAATGGTAGTGTCGGATATCAAAGGGTACAGGTAAAAGAGTTCCTCCCCATCTGGGGATGCCAGCACTGGAGCACTGGCCAGGTGTTCCTTTAGTACCCTCACTTCCTCAGTCAGGGCTGGATTAACTTTTTTGGGCCCAGAGCCCAACATTTGTGGGTCCCTCTGGAGAATGAAGGGGGCGGGGCAAGAGCACAGTGGGTAGTGTGGCTTTAATTTAAATCATGATTTAAATCACTAGTCAGGAAGACTTGATTGAATCATGGTTTTCTACATAAAAGTGCTTTCTTGTTGGTTGTTATAACTTTAATACATATTCTTCACAACTCAGAGATGCAGGTTTCATTTTTAGAAGGTACACACTATACATTTTTAAACTGATTTATTTTGAAAACTTTTCAGGTGAGTTTTACAGCTATATCAAAAAATGAATGATTGGTTATTTCATTTACCAAAGATAATTGAAGCAGATATTTATGAAGTCATTGGGAGGTGAACTATCTCCAATTCAACAGGTTAATCATTAATATTTGGAGGATTTTCTTGCCAGGCTGTATTAGGAGGAGAACATCACCAGACAGACATTTAAATTGTTTTATTTAACTAAAACAACAACATTAAGTATTCTGGATTTTTTTCTTCAACAGCAAACAGTATTTTACCAAAAAAGCGTACGTCCCTCGCTTCTCACATTTATTTCCAGACTTCTTCTCCCTGTCCAGATCTATTCCACCCCCAGCACTCTTCTATTCATTGAACTTTTTGAAACTCTTCACTTTTAAAGAGAGGTAAGGGATTGACTCTGTGTACACAAATTTGCAGAGGGACAATAGGGTTGAGGTCTGTTGTTTCTCACCTCTGTATATTATTTATTTATTTAAAAACATCTTTGCTGTTAACAAGCATGTTACCTCTGGAGACACAAATCCACAGTTTGAGAACTGCAAAACTAAGCATCTCTGATGGTATCTTCTAGACTGAGCACTGAGTCCCATTGGGTAGATAGAAAGATTAACCTAAATCATCTATACCAGTGGTTCCCAAACTTGTTCTGCCATTTGTGCAAGGAAAGCCCCTGGCGGGCCGGGCCGGTTTGTTTACCTGCCGCGTCCGCAGGTTCGGCCAATTGCAGCTCCCAGTGGCCACAGTTCGATGCTCCAGGCCAATGGAAGCTGCTAGAAGCGACGTGAGCTGAGGGACTTAAATCTGATTTTTTAAATTTTTTTGAAAAAAGTCATTGATTTTTATCCACCCTGATAGCGGGGCATGGTGTGTGTGTGTGGGGGGGGTTAAGGATTGGTCCCCAGCTGGAGTGAGGCAGGGGTCAGGGGCAAGATGAGCACAGTGGGGCGTCAGGGGAGGATTAGTCCCTGCTGACTGGAGCAAGGCAGGGGCTGGGGGCAAAAGCACAGCAGGGCAGGAGCTAGGGTTGGTCCCTGCAGCAAGGGAAGGGCCGGGGGTAAACGGCAAGCGCAGCAGGGCTGGGGAGGGGGTAAAAAGGATCCCTCCTGCCCCTACCCACATAGAGCGGGTACCTACCTTCTCCCTGGTTCTAACCCATTCTCTTCCTCTCTCTTTGCACTGAGCTGAGGGTGGGGGTGCACTGAGCACAGGGCTGGGGGTGCAGGGTCTGGAAAGGAGTTAGGATTAGGGAGGGGGCTCAGGGTTGGGGTAGGAGGTTGGGGTGTGGAGTGCTTACCTGGAGCAGCTCCCATTTAGTGCGAGGGGTGCAGGTGGGAATGTGGGGGAGGGCATGCAGGAGCTCCCGTTTGGTGTTCAGGGTGGGGGTAGAGATGTGTGTGGAGGAGTTCAGGAGTCAGGGTGTGGGGAGTGTGAGGCCTGAGCGACATAACATATGCCCACTTAAGCACCGGTATGGACAGTGCTATGTTGGTGGGAGAGCTTCTCCTGCTGACATAGCTATCGCTGTTTGCTGGGGCTGGAGTAATTAAGCTGATGGGAGAGGTCTCTCTACAGGAATCCTGTTTAGCTACCCTGAATGTTAGAAGGGCATTGACCTTCTACTTAAATAGGCCCAAGCAATTTAGGAAGTCACCTGGGCTCTTCATTTCCTTCACAGCTAGATCCATGATGTCCTCGATCTCTACTCAGAGACTATTGAAAGGTATATTTGGATGTATTATCACTTGTTATGATGCTGCGGACATTCATTTGCACCCCAAAGGATGATAGCACATTTCAACCAATTCACAGGCAACATCTGCAGCATTACTGAAGAATGTACCAGTATCTGAATTATGTAGGGCCGCTACATGGGCTTCGGTACATACGTTTTCAAAATATTATGCCCTGATCCATGCTGTCAGATCTGGTATGGAACTTGGTTCTTCTTCAAATGCTTGCTTATGTCCATTCCATTCTAAGTGTGCGCAGCAGTCGGAGATTTTTGCCTTAGCGGTATCCATAGGATTGGCTGTAGCGCCCTCTTGAGTGTCGCGCCTATGCATCAGTATATTAGGCCCTATATGCCCTATGCCCTCTCGCTTCCTTCTTACTGCCCAGGGTGGTTAGTCGGAGTGCCTTTCCCCTCTCTTGCAAGGGCTAGGGGTTTTTCTACTTCAGTCTTCGAGCCTTATGGCCTTGTAAATAGTTTGTTTGCAGTATTAGTTAATAAATAGTTGTTAAGTAGTGTAGTTTAACATAGAGTCCCAGCGAGGGCTTTGCCCCAGGCAGGGCATGCCCCAGTTTCCGAGTTTTAAGCCCTGCTCTGACTGTAACAGGCCTATGCCTGTTAGTGACCCCATAGCAGCTGATTCAAATGCCTGGGGGAAGCACATGTGAAGGAGAAGTGTCGCATTTGTAAGAACTTTCTTCCCAGAACTCAGAAAGAGTGAGACATCCATTTGAGGTCTCTCCTCATAGAGGCTGCTCTCTGCCTGGCATCTGAGCCTTCCTGGCCAGATTCTGCCCTTAGCACCTCGGCCTCAGTGTGCAGCACATCCCCAGCACCAGACTCCACCCAGCACCACTCCCCGTCACCAGTGCCTAAGAAGAGGTTGAGAAGAGTGACTCCTTGGCACTGACCAAGAAGGGCAAAGGACCAGTTCAGGCCGACAGCCCACACAGGAGCCAAATAGCCCTGATGGATCCTCCACCAACTCCAGGGAGCAGTAGGGGACCCAGAATCGTGGCAGTGCCAACGCCTTCCCAGGCTCTCCCAGTGGCCAGAGAGCAGAGGCCTCTACCAGCACCGCTGGCACCGTGTGTGCCACAGGTCACAGCAAAGGCTCCCAGTGAGGGCAAGCCAGCTGTAAAGACACCCCCGCAGGAGGAAGGGCAAACGATGCCGATCTCCGGAGACTAGACAGTCTCCATGCCCTAGGTCTCTGTCTTCTGCGAGACATCCTACATCACTGGCACCACGCTCACAGTCTCCGTCCTCTCGATGTGGGTCACCTAGAGGAAGGCACTGGTCACCGTATCGCCGGCACCAATCATTCTTCCGCTTGCTGTCTCCTTGGCGCAGATCCCTGCAGTGGGAGCAGTCTCTGTTGCAGTACCGATACACCTGGCCTTGGCACCGATCCTCCTACTTGAACCACCGGTCTCCCATGGCAATGGTTAGCCATGAGATGCAAGCTTCACCCACCCCTCTGTGGTCACTGGACGCTGTTTCCTCTGGTTTGGAAAGAGAATTCAGCCCTTCACCACGACAGCACCAGCGTGAGAGGGCACCTGGGCTGCTTCTACCTCTGCAATGTCATCATGGCAGCAAAGCCAGTGACCAGCACAATGGCCCTACTGGAGCGCATGGGGCATGCCTGTGATGCCGATGCCTCAGTCAGTTAATTCCTCAGCTGCTGTCTCAGAGCAGCAACCAATGGCACTGGCAGCACCGAACTTGGAGGCTGGGGTAGAGGAACAAGCGCCCACCCCAAAACCCTCTTCCTCCACAGGGGATGATCCCTCAGGGCCTCCCCCAGTGACCCAGTTGTCGTCCTTGTCCTCGGATGAAGTGGTGGCGGGCCCCTCCCACGCCAGCCCATTGGACGATTTCATAGGGTGGCTACAAACTTGGGCTTGGAAGGGGAGGAGATGGCCAAATAAGCAAACACCCTATTCAATGTGCTCTCGGTCTCTACCCCCACTCGTGGTGCTACCAGTACATGATGGGGGTCCTAAAAATAGCAAAAGCCGTTTGGCAATCTCCTTCTTCCATCCCTCCCACCTCCAAGAGGGCCGAGAAAAAGCATTCATCACAGCTAATGGGTTCAAATATCTGTATACTCACCCTCCTCCAGGCTCGCTGGTTGTCTTGGTGGACAACGAGAAATACAGTTGGGGCAAACCAGTTCAACTCCCAAGAATAAAGAGGCTAAGATGCTGGACCTTTTTGGGAGAAAGATTTATTCGACGGCCAGCCTTCAGTTCTGGGTGGCCAACCACCAGGCTCTCTTGGGGAGGTACAATTTCAAGTTATGGGACTCCCTCCATAAGTTCAAGGACTCGCTGCTCCAGGACTTGGCCCAGGAATCTGGGGCCCTGGTGGAGGAGGATATGACGGCTCCAAGGTGCTCCCTCCAAATGGTGTGGGATGCGGCCGATTCTGCAGCTAGGGTAGTCGTGTTGGCGGTGGTCATGAGGCACAGCTCCTGGCTTCAGACCACTGGCCTTTTCCGGGAAATGCAGGCCTTGATCCAGGGTCTTCCCTTTGATGGGAATAGTCTCTTCACAGAACAGACTGATGTGAGGCTTCACAGGCTGAAGGACACTCGGGCCACTCTTTGCTCACTGCGTCTGCATATGCCACAGTTGACGAGGAAGCAGGTCCAGCCACCGCCACCACTAAGGCCTTGTCAGCCTTGACAAGGGCCTGCAAGGAGAAGGGATAGAGTCGAGACACGAGTTTTGGTCATTGCCTCCCTTCCTCCTCCTGCTCCCCTGCGCAACCCGACCCATCGAGGCCTCACGGCGGCCAGAAGCACTCATTTTGAGGGTGTGCTTGAGAGCAGTGCCACAGTCAACTCCCTGGATCCGCCTCATTCTTACCCGTCTTTTTCCCTACCGTTCAGCCTGGTCGCAGGTCACCTCGGACCGTTGGGTGCTAGAGATTGTTTCTCTGGGCTACACCCTGCAATTCTCGGCCACCTCCCCTCTCACTTTCCTTTCCTGTCCCTCTTGAGGGACCCTTCTCATGAGAAACTCCTCATTCAAGAGGTCAAGAACCTAACACAGCTGTGGGGAGTGGAAGAGGTGTCCTGGAACATGAGGGGAAAAGGGTTCTACTCCTGTTATTTCCTAATCTCAAATGTGAAAGGGGGTCTAAGACCCATTCTGGACCTGCGCGTCAACAAGTCTCTCAAAAAGTTGAAGTTCTGCATGGTCTCCCTGGCCTCCATCATCTCCTCCCTGGATCCGGGAGACTGGTACGTCACCCTCAATCTGAAGGACGTTTATTTACATATCTCCATCTTCCAAGGTCACAGACGATTCCTCCGTTTTGTGGTGGCCGGGCACCATTTCCAGCTCATGGCGCTGCCCTTTGGTCTCTCATCTGCTCTGGGGGGTGTTTACAAAATGAATGGCACCAGTGGTGTTTACCTCAGGCGTTGAGGGGTTCAGAACTAACCATATCTCAATGATTGGCTCATCAAAGGCAGATCTTGGGATCAGGTGCAAAGAAGCCTTGATCTGGTTCATTCCACTGCTGTGGCCTGGGCCTGTTGATAAATGAAAAGAAATCGACCTTAAGGCTGGTGCAACGAATAGAGTTCACTGGGGCAGTTCTCAACTCCACACGAGCCAGAGCCTTCCTTCTGGAGGCACGTTTCCAGGCCATCTTGGATCTGATCTCCCATGTGGAAAACTACCCGCTCACCACTGCTCACACCTGCCTGCGGTTGTTAGGACTACATGGCCACATGTACGTACCTGGTCCAGCATGCCCGGCTCCATCTCCGGCCACGGCAAATGTGGCTGGCGTCAGTCTACATCCCCAACAGATACGATCTAGACCTGGTGCTCAGGATGCCAGTTCACATCCGATTGTCCCAGGACTGGTGGCTGAGCCCTGAATTGGTGTTGGAGGGAGATCCTTTTGTGGCCCCAGCCCCATCGCTGATCCTGGTTTCCGATGCCTCGAACCTGGGCTGTGGAGCCCACCTGAGTGAGCTCATCACACAAGGCCGCTGATCATGGGATGATCTGTCCCTCCACATAAACATCAGGGAACTCAAAGTGGTTCACCTGGCCTGCCAGGCTTTCCTGCCCCATGTGAAAGACAAGGTGGTGCAGGTCCTGACAGACAATACTGCAGCGATGTATTACATCAACAGGCAGGGCAGGGCCTGATTGTCGGCCCTTTGCCAAGAAGCTCTCCGCCTTTGGGGTTTCTGTGTGTGGCATGCCTTCCATCTGGTGGCTGCACATCTGCCCGGGGCCAAGGACTTGGTAGCAGATTGCCTCAGCAGGACCTTCTTGTCTCGCCACGAGAGGTTGCTCCACCCAGAGGTGGTCAGTGTGATTTCCGGAGGTGGGGGGACTCCCCAGGTGGACCTGTTCGCATCCCATCAAAACAGGAAATGCCACATGTTCTTCTCATTCCGGAGATTGGACAGGGGCTCCCTGTCAGATGCCTTTCTGCTCCTGTGGTTGGGGGTTGTGATGTACGCCTTCCCACTGGTGCTGCAAATCCACAAGGTCCTTATGAAGATCAAACAGGACAAGGTGAAGGTGATCCTGATAGCTCCTGTGTGGCCTTGGTAACACTGGTTTGGCACACTGCTGGACCTTTCGGTGGCTGCCCCACTGCAGCTACCCCTCTGGCCAGACCTGCTGTCCCAGAACCATGGCAGTATCCTGCATCTGAACCTGGTGGCGCTGCACTTGACATCATGGCTTCTGCGTGGCTAAAGACGGAAGAACAGGAATGCTTGGTCTGGGTCCAACAGGTCTTATGGGTAGCAGAAAGCCCTTCACCAGAGCCTCCTATCTGGCCAAGTGGAAGAGGTTCATAGGCTGGGCCTCGAACTGGGATATCCGGGCTGAGCAGGCCTTGCTGCAGGCTATCCTGGACTATCTTATGCAAATCAAGCTCCAGGGGTTGTTCTTGGCATCAATCAAAGTCCATTTGGCTGCTATTTTGGCTTTCCACCCTCCGCTCCAGGGCAGGTCGGTCTTCACTCACAACGTGATGGTCTATTTTTTGAAAGGTCTGAAGTATCTCTACCTACACATCAGGGATCCCGTCCCTCCCTGGGACCTGAATCTCGTGCTGTCGCGGCTCATGGGCCCTCCCTGCTTCCTGCTCCCTTTTCCTCCTCTTCTGGAAAGTTTCTTTCATGGTCGCAATAACGTCCGCCCATAGAGTCTCTGAGATTAGGGCATTTACTTCAGAGCTGGCTTATACGATATTCTACAAAGACAAGGTCCAGCTCTGGCCTCATCCAGCATTCCTGCCCAAGGTAGTTTCACAGTTTCATACCAGCCATGACATGTACTTACCTGTCTTCTTTCTGAAGCCCTATAAATCGGAAGATGGGCACAAATTGCACGCCCTGGATGTCAGGAGTGTGCTTGCCTTCTACATTGACAGGACCAAGCCATTTCATAAATCAACACAGTTGTTTGTTGCAGTGGGAGACAGGATGAAAGGTGGCTCAGTGTTTGCGCAGAGGATTTTGTCCTGGATCACGGCCTGCATCTATTACTGCTATAACCTGGCAAAGGTGCCTCCACCGGCGACCATGACTGCCCACTCAACTAGGGCGCAGGCTTCATCGGCAGCCTTCCTGGCCCAGGTGTTGATTCAGGATATTTGCAGGGCCGCTACCTGGTCATCTATCCACTTGTTTACGTCTCATTATGTGCTCACCCAGCAGGCCCGAGATGATGCTGGCTTTGGCAGAGCATCATGCAAGCCGCATGACCGTGAACTCTGAGCCTTCCACCAGGGATACTGCTTGTGAATCACCTAGAATGAAATCAACATAAGCAAATGTAACCCACATACCTCCTGGGTGTGGTGTTCTGTCCCATCTAGTGGCACCGAGACCACTTAGAGAGAGAGTTGAATGAGTTTGCTCTACAGCCTTAGCTAAGAGCCAGTTGGTCCCTGGCTAAGCTCTAAGAGGTCCCTGGTTGGATCCCGCTCACCAACGGCCAGGGTCTTTCGACGTTACACAATTACTTGAAGAGTAAAAAATGGTTACCTAACTTTTGTAACTGTTCTTCTTCGAGATGTGTTGCTCATATCCATTCCATTACCCACCCTCCTGCCCCTCTGTCGGAGCTGCTGGCAAGAAGGAACTGAGAGGGCGTAGGGCCGGCAGCACCTAATATACTGATGCATGGGCGCAGCACTCAAGGGGGCACCACTGCCAGCCCTATGGATACCACTAAGGCAGAAATCTCTGACGGCCATGCACGTGTGTGCGTGCAAACCTAGAATGGAATGGACATGAACAACACATCTCGAAGAACAACAGTTACAAAAGGAAGGTAACCCTTTTTTCTGCAGTACTGTCTTCAGTTCTGGACTCTCTTCTGAAGCTCCCTCCTCCATCTGGGGATACTGCTCAGAAATCACATGAAGCAGAGCACCTATAGGGATACTACTCGAAGAAGAGGTTACTCACTTTGTGCAGTAACTGTGGTTCTATGAGATGTGTGTTGCTATGGGTTCTCCGCTAATCACCCTCCTTCCCCTCTGCTTTGGACTGTTTCTTTCAATTGAGAAGGAACCGAGAGCAGTTTGCCCATGCAGCCCTATATAGCCTCAGTATCTGGCATGAGGAGGCATAGGGTGCATGCACAGGCCAAACGAACATGGCTAACTGGAAAATCTCCCATCAGGCACATGTGCAGCTGAAGTGGAGCACTGTCATGAGCATGCATCTCAAAGAACCACAGTTACTACATAGAGTGCACCCGATGAAGTGGGTATTCACCCACAAAAGCTCATGCTCCAATACGTCTGTTAGTCTATAAGGTGCCACAGGACTCTTTGCTGCTTTTACAGATCCAGACTGACACAGCTACCCCTCTGATACTACATAGAGTGAGTAACTTCTTCTGTGTAGCTTGAAAGCTTGCCTTTTTCATCAATAGAAATTGGTCCAATAAAAGAGATTACCTCACCCACCTGTCTTTCTAATACCTGTCCAAGTTAGACTGTTATGCCTTTGTGCCTGTAGACTTGGAAACTCTATGGAATAGGCATTCTGTTTGTCCACTGACACAATCTGCCTGTGGCAGTGCCATGTGCCAGGGTGTTCTTGGTAGCAGGACCCTGGCTATGGAATTCCTTACTAGAACAGATCAAATTGAGTGAGATCCTAGCCACTCTCAGCTCAAAACGAGAGACCAGAGTCTTTCCCACATAACTATTTCACATGCATGTGCGCAAACATACACTCTGCAGCCAAGGGGCACAGAGGGAAAAATCACTGTTGACTTGTTTGTTTTTAAAGTGAGTGAATTTGGTGCTTGGATCCCAAGATGACAGATGACTTAGGCATACCTAGGGCAGACAGATGTGTATTATGTATAAATGATATTAACTAAAAGGGTATAGAAGCATTTGGACAAGTATATTAGTGGTTTCCTTTGTGTAGATATGGATCTTGAATGCAGCTTTTAACTAATAAAATGCTATCTTGCTCTATCATGTGAAAAGCTCAATAAAGAAAATTCTAAAAGGCCAGGGGAGAGAGTTTGGGGAAGGAGCGCTAAATGCTGGACATGACCTTATTACTAAATGGAAAGCTATACTTCCCCCATTAATTTAGTTACACGACTGAAGTTGTCCACAATCTCATAAATCTATTGGAGAAACACACCACTTAGTAAATTACTACTGTCTAAAAAGAGTCAATAACATTAGTGAGTCCACCATAGTATTAGGTTCATTTAAAAAGCAACCATCTCAGTTTCACAGTGCTTGATGGGTATGGGCAATCGCAATGACCTGTGGCAATGATAACCAAAGAGTGAAGCGATAACGGCTTGTTGGGCACAGTTTATCTGGGTATGTAATGGCATCCTTGCCATCTTTCTGTGAATCTGTGAATTTATCCTGGCATCATATTGCCACCCACATGGGTAATCAACAGGATTGGAATTTTTAGATCCACCGCACAGAAACTCTGTCCCTTGAGAGAACACGGTAACTGAGAGCAGTTGGTGCAACTGTAGATTGTTTGGAGAGTTATTTTTATCTGAGTTCACGCTAGAAGAAATGCTTGTAGTCCTTTTCAGATGCTGAGTGTACCCCAGTAAAGTCAGTTGTACCTGACTCTCTCCATTGTGGATGCAGTGATAGCTTGTAATTTCCTTAGGCCTGGTCTACACTGGGGGGGGGGGGGTGTTCGATCTAAGGTACGCAACTTCAGCTACGCGAATAGCGTAGCTGAAGTCGAAGTACCTTAGTTCGAATTACTTACGCGTCCTCACGGCACGGGATCGATGTCCGCGGCTCCCCCGTCGACTCCACCACCGCCGTTTGCGGTGGTGGAGTTCCGGAGTCGACGGGAGCGCGTTCGGAGTTCAATATATCGTGTCTAGATGAGACGCGATATATCGAACTCCGAGAAATTGATTGCTACCCGCCGATATGGCGGGTAGTGAAGACGTACCCTTAGTTTTTAATGCTTTTATTTTCCACCCCTGTGACATGTGTAATGGTGCACCTTGCACTGAATTGCATTGAACAACCTTAGCTAAAACTTGGCTTAAACTTGGTTTAAGCACTCAAATCCCATTGAAATTCACCCCTTTGGCCTCCTTGAAAAACTATGAGCTAAAGTATTCGGGGAAGAGGGGAGGGCATATATCAGAGGTATGGCTCAAAACATGTAGTTTTTTCCCTTTAGGTGAATCAGTGAAAATATATGGCCATTTTGTAACATGCAGAAGAACTTCTAAGATAGTGAGTTCACAAGAATTCAACAAGGAAGGTGAGATTTTTGTTCCAAAAGCTCCCTATCCCAGCCAGGTTCTCTATTTAACTGAAGTTTTAGCTCCTGCAGACTGCAGGTCAATCAGTGGTGGTATTTGCTGTGTGTCGCCCTCATGTTGCTTTGCACTATTTTTGTTAGAAACAGTCACCCACAGCATTCAACCCAACTTTGTTTCTCATGATGTACTGTAGAGGGATGACACACTGTATGCTGCAAGGACGCACCTTATGTTGTACATAAGGTTTTCAAACTCTAAAATTTGTACAAATTGCACAGAAAATTCAAAGCTGTCAAAATTGATGTAATTTTATTATTTGTATTTTCAGTGAATCAAGCGCTTGTAAAATTGGTCACACCCTCCCTGCCTTGGCGACAAGAGTCCTCTATGGTTATCCATAAAACAAGTCCCATACTGACACTGGCAGTACTGCTCTGCTAACATTTCTCAGTCTTGACCTGGAGCACATCATCTCTAGGGGAAAAAGGGTAACTCATTCTCCAGGGCCATTCTGTCCTTAGCCTTTCTTCTGAGAACACCAGCGAGGCTACTAATTATTGAGGTGTGGACATTTCTTCACTAGAAACCAGACTGAGCCCCTGAATTAATTTCACACAGGCTTCAAAGTAGCTGTTAGATGGTGACCTACAGATGAAAGTCTTTATGTCCCTTTACTGAGACCTGAACCATCCAGTCCCTACATAATTGGGTTTAGTTTTATTGAAAATTGCCATGGGTAGAAACATAAGACTCTGTTTTTATATCTGGCCTGTATCCTATTATAACACATTCTACACAAAAATGAAAATTGTTCATTATAGATACATAAAGTTCAAAACTGAAACATTTGAAACGTAAGAAAATTGATATCGACATTATTTCTAAGATTGGTTTTAAATACAGCTTTTGTTAGTATTAAATTCAGATTATGATATTGAATTACACACCACACACATGAACAATGGTCTAGCAGAAACCCAAATGGAATAATATGAGGAGAACCAAACTGGAATGTCATGGAGGTGAAAATGAAATAATGAATGTGAGCTCAGCAGAACAGGATATGTCTTGGTGGCCATGGCTGCTAGAAGTCACTGCAAAGGGGAAAAAAAAAGTCAGTGGAGCCAAAAGAGAATAATCTGACCAAGAAAGTATATGTAGAGACTTTAAGCAAAAGTGAAATATTGGAAGGCGAGAGTGTAGCCTACAGAGAAAAGCAGGGAACTGGGAAGTTGGGATTCCCAGCTTCTCTTCCTCATCCTGTCGCTTGCTCTGAGAAATTGGATTAGTCACTAAGGACCAGATTTACAAAGGTATTTAGGTGCCTGAAGATGCAGAGAGCTGCCTAGTGAGATTAAGAGATGTACCTAAGTCCCTTTGCTGTCAATCAGAGTTAGATGCCTGACCTGCTTAGGCACATTTGAAAATCCCACTGGGTGACTATCTGAATCTTAGGTGCCCAAATAATTGCAAATCTGGCTCTCAGGCCAAAACGGTCATGCTTGGGTGTCTAAAGTTAGGTATCTAGCTAAATAGACTGAGCACCCAAACGGCTTCCACTGATTCTGATTAACAGTGATATTAATCCAAATCACTGCGGGCTAACCCTGCCCTAGGCCCCTGTGGATGTGGAAGGCTCAAGAGCTAGTAGACATTTATTAGCCATGTTTTACATGTGCAGAGGGACAAATTGAAGGGGGCCCATATGTGCCACTCAACCCAACTCAATAGATCTTTCTGTACTGTGCTACAGGAGAGTGCAGTGGGTTCATGGATTTATGAACATTCCTCTTAAGGATGGTGACATAGTCACCACACTGCATTAGTGCCCACAGTGTAGTACCACATTCGAGATTGGGATTGGAGCAGAGAATCCCACCCTTAGGTCCCTATGTACCTCTCTAGCACCCAAAGCCATTCGCTATACAGCACTTGGCCTATAGGGATTGCTATTAGAATAATTCTGAGTTGAGATCGTCCAGTCCTTAGTAAATATTATAGACACCAACGTTAAGATTGACAATAAAGCCCCCAACCTCTCTGCATTTTCAGGAAGGAGTCTGGAGCGATGTCCTTCATAGGCAATCATCACGTACACTCTTGCCAGGGACGCTGTCTGGAAGAGCTCTAGTAGACGTCTGTGTGATAGGAGCAGGGTGTGGGAGCCTGACAGAGTTCTTCCTTCACCCTTCCAGAGGATGGCTGGACTGATGAGTGCACAGCTGTATCTGATAAAATAACAGTTCTTTGCCTTACAGTTAAAGAGACTGAGCATGCTCTCCAATTTTGTTCCACTGGCTCCATGGAATTTAATTCTCTGGATGATTTTGTTGGTAGTTTGATTTATTTTTTCTTTATTTTCATGTTTTATTTCAGTGTCTTGGCTAAAGGCGTGGTTGAGCAGGATCAGTTCAGTGCAGTGTTGAGTAGCAGCTGTTGCATCACAAAGATGTAGCCATCTAACTTAAAGCACAGACCTAGTGCATGAGCAAGGGTATATACTTGTTATTATTAATTTGTGGCTCAGATGCTCAATAAGAGAGTTCAGTATTTCAGATATAAGTGTATTTATGACTTTGGTGTTTATGTTCATTTCCTATGCATAAGGGCATTTCCAAAGCACGGGTAATTGGCAGAACCACAGCAGGTGCACAGTTGGTGATCTCACCAGTTAGTTCTTCAGTAGGCTTCAGTCTTGGAAAAATTCCACTGTGAAGGAATTAGTGACATTTAAGCTGTCATGGGATAAGAGAGAAGGTCCTTTCATGGACTGGTAACTGGTTAAAAGACAGGAAACAAAGGGTAGGAATAAATGGTCAGTTTTCAGAATGTAGAGAGGTAAATAGTGGTGTCCCCCAGGGGTCTGTACTGGGACTGGCCTATTCAACATATTCATAAATGATCTGGAAAAAGGGGTAAATAGTGAGGTGGCAAAATTTGCAAATGATACAAAACTACTCAAGATAGTTAAGTCCCATACAGACTGTGAAGAGCTACAAAAGGATCTCTCAAAACTGGGTGACTGGGCAACAAAATGGCAGATGAAATTCAATGTTGATAAATGCAAAGTAATGCCCATTGGAAAACATAATCCCAACTGCACATATAAAATGATGGGGTCTAAGTTAGCTGTTACCACTCAAGAAAGAGATCTTGGAGTCATTGTGGATAGTTCTCTGAAAATATCCACTTTATGTGCAGCAGCAGTCAAAAAAGTGAACAGAATGTTGGGAATCATTAAGAAAGGGATAGATAATAAGACAGAAAATGTCATATTGTCTCTATATAAATCCATGGTACACCCACATCTTGAATACTGCATGCAGATATGGTCACCTTATCTCAAAAAAGATATATTGGAATTGGAAAAGGTTCAGAAAAGGGCAACAAAAATAATTAGGGGTATGGAATGGCTGCCATATGGGGAGAGATTAAGACTGGGACTTTTCAGCTTGGAAAAGAGACGACTAAGGGGGGATATGATAGACATCTATAAAATCATGATGGATGTGGAGAAAGTAAATAAGGAAGTGTTATTTACTCCTTCTCGTAACACAAGGACTATGGGTCACCAAATGAAATGAATAGGCAGCAGGTTTAAAACAAACAAAAGGAAATATTTCTTCACACAATGCACAGTCAACCTGAGGAAGTCCTTGCCAGAGAATGTTACAAAGGCCATGACTATAACAAGCTTAAAAAAAGAACTAAATAAGTTCATGGAGGATAGGTCTATCAGTGGCTACTAGCCAGGATGGGCAGGGATGGTGTCCCTAGCCCAGGATTTCTCAAACGGGTCGCCACTTGTGTAGGGAAAGCCCCTGGCGGGCTGGGCCGGTTTGTTTACCTGCCCTGTCTGCAAGTTCAGCCGATCGCGGATCCCACTGGCTGCGGAGCGCTGCTCCAGGCCAATGGGAGCTGCGGAAAGTGGCGGCCAGTAAGTCCCTTGGCCCACGCCACTTCCAGCAGCTCCCATTGGCCCGAAGCAGCGATCTGCGGCCAGTGGGAGCCGTGATCGGCCGGACTTGTGGTCGGGGCAGGTAAACAAACCGGCCCGGCCTGCCAGGGGCTTTCCCTGAACAAGCAGCGACCCCTGTTTGAGAAACCCTGCCCTAGCATCTGTTTGCCAGAAGCTGGGAATGGGCGACAGGGGATGGATCACTTGATGATTACCTGTTCTGTTCATTCCCTCTGGGGCACCTGGCATTGGCCACTGTCAGAAGACAGGATTCTGGGCAAGATGGACCTTTGGGCTGACTCAGTATGGCCATTCTTATGCTCTTATATGCCCTGAGTTGGTTTGGTTCCTCCACATTGTACCTACTCAGAGCTCATGTATTCCCAATGAGAAATTTCAGCACACTAAAATTTAAAGTTCCGCTTGGGTTAATTGATAAGTAGCCCACCCTGCTTTTGATGTGCAATAGGATTTTGAAACTGCTGAGGCTGAGCCAGTGGCCTTCCAGTGCTCACCTGTCATGTCTGACAGATTACTGGTTGAACAATGCATCGGTAACACAAAACTGAACTGTGTGCGCAAAACACAGACCAGCCTGATAAACATCACAACCGCCCAAACCTTTTCTAATGTTTGGATTGTTGTGACATGGAATAACATTGTAAAGTGATTACCTGTGTGTTACATATTGAAGGTCCCAGGGGGAACGAACAAAATTGTATTTGTTGCCTCCTGTGAATCGATGGTCCAGGCCTTTTTGAAGTAAGCCTCACTGTTGTTCAGATGTTTGTTGTGCTCTAGATCTCAGAGGTGGGTTTTTTTTGTTTTGTTTTTTTTTAATTTGAAAACTACAGCTTTCCTTGTTAGGTCTTTCTAGGTCTCTTGGTATATCTTGACTTGATATCATTGTGGCATTTATATATCCTAATGCTCAACTACCACACTGTGGTCTTACACATTTTTGTAGTCCATGTTTGTAGAATTATTCCTGTATGTTGTAAAAAAGTGTCCAAGCAAGGCTCTGGGCTTCGGAATTGAGCCCAACACTTTGTGGTTGGCTGTATTTGAATCCTGACTATCCAATCACTGCACCTACAGCCATGTCGTTTGACAGATACTATACTTCTCATGAAAGGATTTGACTACATGTCACATCAGAGAGGAAGGCTCTGATGATGTCTATTTGCTCATAGTTGTTTTGAGAGTGCTATTCCAGCAAATACAAATAGTTGCAAAATGTCTCTACCTAGAGCGAGCTAATCTACTGATATTGCATAACTATTTCTAAAGCCCCATCATCATGGTATCTAAGTGTCTATTTGTGTCCAGACTGGATAAAGCTAGGATATGCACCACATCCCTACTAAATATTTCTAATGCTTTTAACTGAGGATTTAAAACACAAAATCCTTCAAAAACATACCTGCTTAATTTTCAGTAACATTGTTTTTTCCCCTTGGGATCGGAATATCCTGGGAGTAAATCGTGCATAAGTCACCCATGTGCAGCAGCTCGAGATGCACTGCTAAGCTGTATGTCTTTTTAAAACATGAGACCACTTGTTTTCTTTTTTTAAGAAATCTTGGAACTAAAGGAGCCAAGGGCCGCTTGCCCTGCTGTACACCAGGTGCAGTATGGCTGGATACAGCACAAGCCTTTTCTCCACTTCTTCCCATTCACATTCCTAAGTTCTGACGTGAAGGGGTGTCCGGTGGCTGTGAAGGTTTCCCACTCAAGCATGCTGTTAATTCTTTGGCCCCATTGAATACACTTCATACTTTGTGAAATGTCTGGTCGTTCAGTGATGTGGACCATTGGAGCAGAGAAAGTGAAACTCATTTCACTGGGGGGACTTTAACAGCCATATAAGCGGAAGGTCATGCTGATCAGACTTTGATTTGAATTGGTGAAGACTAGTAACTAATCCAATAAGCCACCAAGGCCCTGTAGAACATAGTCTTAAATCAAGCCTTTGCGTGTGTGACTGAAAAGAATTAATACTAGGAGATCATAAGGAGTGCTCTGCCGTATATAATTTTACCTGACCAGTGCATCGATTAATATAATTTGGTGAATATCAAGCTCTCAGACATATACTGCACTTGTCTTTATGTTACGAATGGGCGCTATCAAAAATAAACAATTTAAAATTGAGGTGTTCCATTTCCAATGGGAATTGGTTGTGCGGGCTGGCTGTGTCCTGGGAATCAAATGAAACAGCAGCCTCCATCAGTGAATGAATAGCATTGGGGCAGTGCTGTTGTTTATATATTTTTGAAATCAAATAAGAGCTGTTTTCCCACAAAAGTGGGAAAATAGGACTCCCAATAAACGACTGTCCTTTACCCAGCTGCTTTCAGACACAGTATTCTGTTCCTTACAACTTAGCCTAACATACCATTACTGTTAACATTATTTTCAATATAGCGTATGAGATTTAAAAATTAAAGGGCTCCAGCAGGCAGTTTAAACCCAGAAGATAGGTTTTGTTTAGAAAAAAAAATCACACACAACTTAAGGTGTCAAGAAATGTTTTAACGATTCAAATAAAATCCAAGGTGCACATCTGAAAACACCCCCTGGCAGAGCTGGTTCCTCAAGGCATCCAGTGAAGGGGCTTAGCGGGGTAGGTGACTCTCAGTGTGTGTAGATCTGTTCAATTGTGGCAGCTGAAGGGTAAGAGGCAGCGGCTGTTGCAGGTGAGCCAAACAACAACCAGGCTGATTCCATAATGCCAGTGTCAAGGTTGTCTCAGCGAGAAGTTTTTCTGTGCATAATTTGTAGGTTTACCATGTCATTTTCCCCAACTGCTGAGAGAAAAAATATAGCTCTGGCTTCAAAGTCCATAAGACTGTTGTGTTGCTTCTCGTTCTCTGCTAGGATCAGGTGCCATCTGATGCAGCAGGTACCATCATAAAGGTGACACGGGACTCTCTGTTGCTTGTATCAAGAATGTTGTCTCAGTCGCATGTGATCAAACTGTAACTAAATGCCATCAAAAACGACATCATAAACTACAAAAGTGAAGCCCAAATGCATTCTTAATACCAGCAGCTCACAAAAAGAAGGCATAGCTGTAGGCTGCACTGCTACAACTGGGTCCATGTGGGGAAACCCATATGCCCAGGCAGAGTCCCACTGAAGCCAAAAGCAAGCGTTAGTCTGCCATGCACATCCTGTGGCAGGATTGATGCCTTAAGATTTTTTTGAGAGGTACCTTGTTTGATACATAATACATCTGACAAACACACTGCTGCTGAAATCTGAACCAGGCACTAATAGGATCACAGGGACAAATTAATCCATGTGTAATTCTAGCAACTTCAGTGGTGTAGCCCAAGGATGCTGGCTGTGAGTCTGCTGCTCAAAATCTCCATTTCACTCCTTCCTACTGTGCCCTGTTTGGATCCAAGTTCTTCTCCTCAAGGGACATAAAACAGCAAGATAACGGGGGTCTATTTCTTTTATTTGTGGGTTTAAATTTTTAAACTTTGGCCTCATCAGAGCTTGAGGTCCATGTACAAGGCTGTTAAAAATACACATCCAGTGCACCCAACGGCCACATAAATAGTCCTTCCCACCAACTCAACAGTCACTCTCAATCCACTCAGCCAACCCCCTCGAAAGAGCCTGGGAAAAGAGACGGGCCTTGCGCCACTCTCTGAAAGTCAACACTCTCTGGCTCTTTTGGACCAGTGGATTCCAAAGTTAAGTCTCTTTTGCTTCCTCCTTACATTTAAATCTGGGGGATATTAGCCTGACCTCTTCTACCACCATGAGATGCATGGTGCATCATGCATATCGATGCTCAAGTCGGAGTAATAATTGCACTGCTATGATGCCTTCCTTCTGAGGATGTCAGAGCACCACACAACTATTGATGAATTATAACACACAACACCCCATAGATGGGAAGCTTATCCTCATTTCACAGATAAGTAAACAGGCATAACTGAGGTTCCACACTGAGTGGCAGAGTCAATAACTGAATCCAGGAGTCCTGAATTCCCAGCTATAATCACTAGACAGCAATGCCTATCATGTTTGAAGAGGGGAAATTGGCCCCTTTCAGTTAGTGCCAGATTTCACATGTTGCCAGAACAAAGCTTAAGGTTGTAAAAGTAGTGGAAAGCCGTAGATTGACATTATCAATGGAGGGACAGGTGAAATGTATGGCAGATTGGGCTATATTTTTTCATTGTTACCATATTACTCAAAAAAGTAAAGGGAACATTTTTTAGGGGGGAGAGGTTTTTTTCCCCAAAACATATTGCAAAATCACCTAGCATCAAGTGTCGTTTAAAACTGGAATAGACAAACAAACAATTCCAATCCTGACCTGCTGTGTGATTCTGGGAAAATCACTTCACCTCGCTGTGCCCCTGTGTCACCACCCATCCTTTCTCTGTCTTGCATGTTTAGATTGTAGGCTCTTTGGGGCAGATATTATGCCTTCCATAATGGAGTCCTGATCTGAGCTGGGGCCCCTAGGTGCTACCATAATACAAGTAAAAAAAGATGATAATTTAATGTACATACAGAATGATCCTGCATTAGCTGAGGATGTACAAGGTGGTCTGATAGACCAGTGGTTCCCAAATTGGTCTGTAGACTCACTGCTGGCTGACAGAGCACATGTTAGTGGTTCTTGGGGAGCTGGCTGTGTTACGATCTGCTTCCAGCTGCTTGCCAAAGTGTACAGGATTTTCTTTGCCAGGAACAGATTGATTCTATAGATTCGTTTCCATATCTGACATCCACTTTTATGTTTCAAAAATGTATATTGACTGTACCTCAGAAAATAGCCTTTGTAGAATTTATTTTTAGGAGGTTTTACAATGCTACAGCAGTGGGGAAAAGTAGAATTATTTAGCTGTGACTGGAGAAGAGTTAGAGGGAACTTGATGGAAATGCATCAGCTTCTAAAAGGCATGATGACAATGCCTAAGTCCTTCCTTTTTACCTTGTCCCATAATGTGAGAATAAAGGGCGCCACTCAATGAAATTGATAACTAGGAAGCTTGAAAAATAGATACATGAATGTAACTATTTTTCATGCGGTTTGCATGTGGAATTTTCACTGCTGCAAGAGGTCATTGAGGGCCCTCTGACATTGAGCAGAGTGTTACTGTTGATGCCAATGGGAGCTGAATCAGGCCCCAAGTAAATATTGTGGCTGGATTTTAGAAGGCCGGGATAATTTTTTGACCTTTGCTGACATTGCTGGTCATGAAAACTGAGAAGGGGTAGTCAAATCAGCTGCTTCAGGGCACCTAAAGCGAGTGACGGTAGCTGTTAAGCAGGAACTACTTTCCCCTGCCCACCTCCAACCTCCAGATGGCATTGTGTAATTGGTTATATTCATCATGCAGGATGTTCTTCTTAAGCATCAGATACTGACCACTGCCAGGAACAAGATCCCAGACTTACTGGACCGCAGGCCTGATGTGCATAGAAAAGCCTATATTTTTCCATTTGGAGTTACTCATCTTCCAGGTATGTGACTGAGCAATGTCCAACTACAGCTAGAAGGAAAAGTTAATTTTATCCTTCCAACAGCACCCTACCAAACACTCTGTCCTAGACAAAATAAAGTAGGCATGAAGTAAGACTAGGTAGAAGTTTAATATTTTTACCTCTAAACAGAGATTTTAAAATTAGTCTCCCCATCACAGTAATTAATCCATGAATTTTAGTGCCGTCTCTCCCATTGGACAATTTAGGGATTTAAACCATGATAAACAATGGACTTTCAAACCTCAACAGAACAGCTTTGATGATCTTTCACTAGCTAGTCCCTGTAAACAAGGAGCAGCTGCAGGGATGCTATGTGAGTTTCAGAGCAGACCATCATGATCATTATGGCCCGGATCCTGCGAACATTTAAACATGTGCAGAACTTTATTCACAGGAGTAGACCCCTTCAAGTCAGTAGGATTATTCATGTGAACAAAGTTATGCACACAGGTGTCTGCAGGACTGGAGTTTATGGAGTGAAAATTGTAAAGAATAAGGATGTTGCAAAGAATAAGGATTTGTTGCTAAAAATATGGAGAGAGCAAGAGCACTGTGTCATTTAAATGTGGATGTGAGAGGGCCTGAAATACACTGGTATTTGACTGGAGAATTTAAAAACCTTAAAGTTATGAGCTACCCTTAGGTTCTCAATTAATATTGTGTTAACTGACATTATGTTCTCTTCTGAGACTTAGAATAGTTCCAGGCATTTTGTCTACTAGAAATGAATTTCCAAAGAAGGGGAAATACTCACTGTACTCTCTCAATGCCATGGAAATCCATTGGGGTCTCCCTGCGCAGGTTCGTATCCTGCCGACTACGTGTTGTCTTACTGGCTGGGATGATTTAGTTGGGAATTGGTCCTGCTTTGAGCAGGGGGTTGGACTAGATGACCTCCTGAGGTCCCTTCCAACCCTGATATTCAATGATTCTATGATTTACATCCATGAATGTTGTCATTTATTATTTTTAAAAATGTCTTTTAACATGAGTTGAAGCAGACTCACTTGGGTCCCTGCTGAGCAGTCTGAGTATTTAGATGAGATGGTTGGAAAGCATCTATACCCTGTTGTTGGCATGAGTAGTCCTTTGAATCTTCTTCATTAGTCCCTTAATGCATGACCTAATACCTGGGTTCTGGTGGCTTAGAGAGGCTCGCAGTGCTCTTCAACACAGCAAAGGACACAGGTAAAACAACAGCCGCATGGGCCCAGGTAGTAGGACTATAACTTTACAGCTCGCTCCACCTTAATCTCCCAAGGAATAAGTAGCTCTTTGACTGGCGTCCAGCATGATGATAGGCTGGGAGTCGGGTTTTAGGCTGTTGCAGGTGATGCTTGCACATGCAAGGTTCTTCCACTAGATGGCAAGCGAAGCGTTTTGAAACTAAAACTGGCAGAGGTGGAAAACAGCTGGGATCTGGGGAAATTCCTTGACTTGCACTGTGTAAACCCAAACAACCTGCTTCTGCGGTAAATATCCCAACGTGGAAGATGTGGCAATCATAATAAATAATAACCTGGCAAAATGCTGCCCCCAGCTCCACAGATCTGAAGGGTGTCAGCAATTTCAGGGCTGAAAGCATCTCCGTGGCTGCATTTCTCCATGCATCTGTGGCTCAGCCGTGTGTTTCAGTGTGCATTTACCATCCGGCTCAGGATGATCCGAGTTGTTTCATTAAGGGTTCACTGGTGTTAACACAGGAGACAGCTGCTGCTTTCAAAAGGGATGGCTGCTCCTGATCAGCCAAGGAGAATGTTTGTCAGGGTCTCAGGGTTCTCCGCCCTCGGGTGGTTTGACAGGTGAATTGAAGCGTGAACCGCCCGTCTGGGGAAGCTGGCCAGCGAGTGGGAATTCCTGCTGCAGCACATCTCGCAGGTGAGTGGGTCTGACACTTTCATCCTGGATAGCAAAGACAGGCAGACACCGATCCACTCGCCTCCCCCTGCCCCAGATCCGCAGTGACACTAACCCACATTCCCAGGCGGCGCACACCGCGCTCCCCCCGCCCCTCCCCCGACACTGCCCTTACACGCAGCCTTGCACTGATTGAATCGGAGTCACTTCTCATTTCCCCTCGAGCGCGTACACACGCCCGAAGGCAGGGCCTGGGCAACGACCAGAGGAGGATGTTTTGTGCCCACGTACCCAGTGACAAAATCTGGCATGAAGCAAGGGAGAGGGGGGCCTAGAAGCTGTTCTTCAGCAGCATCTTGATACCACCAACAAAGGACATGAGCCTGGGTTCTGAGGGTTGTGTGTGTGTGTGTGTGAAAGAGAGAGAGAGAGAAAGAGAGAATTCCATTCTCCTCCCATTCCATGGCTTCACCAGTCTCTTTGCCTATTCTCGGGTGTGTTGCTTTCTGAGCACCAGTGAAACAACTTCTGTCATTCCTTTCACCCCCCCAGAAACGAAGCAGCAGCCCTGGACGCAGTGGGCGCATGTGAGGTTTGGCTAACTTGGCTGGCTTGTCTAGGAATGGCAACAAAGCAACATGCTGGATTGTTTCAGGCTGACACGTGTCTGCTGCTGTTTTCATGAGCCTTGAGGAGCTGCGCGCTTTGCAGCACACGGGGGAGCGCTCTGGACTGCGGGTGGCTCTTTGCTAGTGGTCAGCACTAAGCTCCTGGACAGAGAAGGGGCAGAGGCGAGGGGAGCATCCGCGGAGCTGATGGGCCATCCAAAGAGAACGGTCAAGACGCAGCCGCTTGGCTCCCTAGCTCCCACCAAGAAGTCAGCCCAGGGGCGCGGGGTGGGGGGGTTGCTTGCTTGATTTTGGGACAAGACATTCAGCCCTGATCGGGCTGCGGATTTCCCTGCCTGCTGCTGGAGCTGGGCAAGGCAGAGCCTCAGGGAGGACTGAAATTGTTTCCAAACCTGTGTAGGAAGCAAGATCGAGCTGTCGGAGAAAGCTGAAGGCTGTTGTTTTTGTGGGTAGGGGTGTGTGTGTGTGTCTGGTATTATGTGACACCCACTGCGCATCCCGAGAGAGGTTTTTTGGCTTTGGCAGACCCACTCCCCCCCTGACACAAAAAAAAGACTCGTCTGTTTTTGTTTTTCAAAGGATGCTTCGTACCCTTTGCTGTAGGAACCTGCCCTCCGGCTTTGATGTCACGGCTCTGGATCGAGAAGGACCAGCGGCTAAGCTGCCTCCACCAGATAGTTTTGTGCAGAGCTCTGGGCTCTTCTAGCTGAAGGGGACTTTTCGGAGCCAAGCGCTCGGCACTTTCCCCTACTGCACAATAAGCGAGGAGCTTCCTTCCCGTGGCTGCCTAGCCGGGTACTGTTTTGGGGGTAGGTGTGTTTGGTTCCCACCCATCGATCTAGAAGGAACCCTTAAAAAGACACCGGGGCTGCCCCTGCTCGCCTGCGGATCGGGGACTCCTGCCCGGGCGCATCGCCTCTCTGAACTGCGGAGAGAGGGAGGGGGGCCAATTGTATTTATCTCGATCGCCCAGCGAGTGGAGAGATTGCTTTTTTCTGCTGCACTGATTGGAAACGCCACTGGTCGATGATCTGCCTAGGTGGTGATGCTGAGGGAAGGAGACAGGGAGAGCAGGAAACATGAGCCTGCAAGAGAAGAGAGATCAGGGCTGAAGCCTTTGCTCCAGCATTGTGTGTGCGCGTTCCCCCGGCAGACTGACTATTAGCTGCGCAGGGTGCATATGAGAGCAACGATCCTTCCCCCCCTTCTCTGACCTCTCGAGGAACCTCTCCGGCGGCGGAGGAGATCCGCGAGCTGCACCCTGCCATGCTCCCCCTGAAATAACCTCCCAGGCACCGAGGGATCCATCCGAAGGAAGGGGATCAGAGGGCAAACGCCAGCCACCATAACCTTAAGCGAATATTAGCGCTGCTGCTGCTGCTGCGGCTGCTGTCGCGCCTCTATCTGGGGGAGCTGAATCCAGGAAAAGGCTTTATCCTCCTCGCAGGGCTGGGTCCTTAGCAAAGGGGGGGGGGGAGGCAAGGGGGGTTTATTTGCTGATGATCGGAAGTTACTGACAATAAGCACCTTCATCTCTCCAAAGGCGGAGAGAGAGAGAGAGGAGGAGGAGGAGGAGAGACGGGGGAAGAGGAGAGCTGATGCCTAAGGGAGCCACTCGGAGGAGGCAGACCAAGCAGTATCTCAACTTCTCATCTTTGTTTATCAGCGCGAAGCGAGATCGCTGGAAATCTGCGGGGGTTTATAACTGGATCATTCCCATGTCAAGGCTGCGGCTGGGGATTTTGCTCCATTAACTTGAAGCCACTGGCCTCCCCCCACCCCTCCTCACTCAGCGATGTATTCACTGCTCTCAGCCTGCACTTGCTTGTAAGGATTATGACATTTAAAAAAAAATTGGGGGGGGGGTTAACTTTAATCTTGTAAGGCTCCGGTTGCATTTTCCTTGCAATCAGGTGGTCATTGAGACCCGAGCCTTTCCTAACCAAAGCATCGATCTGTGTTATTAACAATAATGATAATAATAATAATAATAGCAGCCATTTCACGGCATCATTTGATCTTTTGTTGCTTTTTTTCTCCTCTCCAGATGTTTACATTCCCTGCTGCTGTGCTTTCAGGTACAGGTATGTGTCCTTTCTGTCTTCTCTCCCTTTGGGTTGGAAAAAGAAACAAAGGAGGCGTGTTGACCTCTGAATGTCAGGCAATTTTGCAAAGGGGTTTCACCCCCTCTCCCCAGTTTTATAGTTTGATTAAACTGATCACCACGCCAGACAGTGGAGTGTCACTTGCTCTGGAAACCAGCTGCACCTCCGGCTAAACCTCATTTCAGTGACTACTTCTGTTCATCCACTGTAGGAACAAATTATCTTTAATTTCTCTTACCTCCCCCCCTCCCCTTTCCAAATGGCCACAGCTCGATTGTGGATGCCAGTAGCCTACATTAAAAGGATTCTCTGGAGTGCATTAGCCTGGCTAATGATGTGAGCGGAGTGGTGGACTCTACTACTTGCAAAATGTGGATGGATGCATGTGTAGTGGAATAGCAGGCGCTAGATCTTTTCCTAGGGAACTTACACGAAGTGATATTGAAAAAAACCACGAGTGTCCTTAGCCAGAAAAAGGAGGCTTCTTGCTCGCCCTATCTCCCCCACCCCCAGTCATTCAGTAGAAAGCCACCCAAGCAAGATCCTGCCTTCGCGCTGCAGAAATGAAACAATTCGAAAATCAGAGGAGCGAGACTTCTGCCGTCTCGTGAAACTGACAGACAGGCGGGCTAGAGGTGGGGGGAGAGGGGGGGAGTCTGAAATTCGGGGTGGAGTGAGTTGAATCACATTTTCCACGACAACAAAAATACGGTTTAAAAACAATGTGGTTTGCCTGGACATAGTTTTCGCTGGGGTAAATGCAACACGTGCGTCCGGAGAGGACACACCCGCGATCTCGAGTGTTTCGGAGTTGGCAAAGCAGGTGCTCCGGTTTTGGGAGCCCTTCCCTCTTGCCCGGCCCTGCTGGTGAGCGCTGGGCTGGGTTCCCACTCGCCTTCTGAGGCGCTGCCGTGTCAAGCGGTGGCGGGCCCAGTCCTGCCGCACCCCTAGGGTCAGCGCCCATGCAAGGGGGCCAGGAATGCACCTGTTCGTCCAGGGTTCGCTGGCGGCGTTTGAGGTGGGGAGGAACGGATCCCGTGCAAACGGATTAAAGTGTCTGAAATACGACCAGTGCCTCGGGCCAAATTTGAAAACTTTGCCATATCCACCCCCCGGAAAAATTGCAGCTAGATTATAAAAACAAAAGAGCTCCTTATTTCAGCAGAGCAGCCTCCTAGTCAAGAGAGGGGATCTACCGCTGTAAATTACTTTGTGGTTGGAAGGCGTTTGCTGTATTTCTCCAGTTCATTCCCCCCTCTCCCCCCAAGAGGCTGGACAGGCAGGGCAATCAGCGGTTGCACCCTTCACACTAAGAAGACATTTTTGAGATTGTGTGGTAACTGAAGTTAATCAACCCTTCATTCCCTCCCCCCCCCAACCCCCTTGTTGCTTTTAGTGAATCAGAAAAAGTTTGGCTCACTGCCTGGAAAGCACTTGCTAAAATCTGATCTCTTACTTCAACAGCCTTAAAACTTGGGAAGTTATTGGCATTTATACAGTTGGAGCTTGCAGGCTTCCAGAGCAATAAAATAACGAAGAAAAAAAAAAGAGAGAAAGTTCTGTCCTCTCTTACTATTAGAACCATACTTTTTAGATTTCGTGCTGATTTTGCAGCATTTTGCAAGAAGATCTGACACTAGGATTTACTCTGAGGTATCTTCTTCTACCACTTTTCTATGGTGGTGAATCAAACTGGTTGTTATAACAAGAGGCAAACTATTATGACTTGTCCTGCGGGAAGCCAAACCATTAGGTTAGTTATACTCAAGGGCCTGAAAGAGAGTGTTTACAATATTAATGGTAGATAAAAAGATGCAAATGCAGTGAGTTTTTATTGCCCATTTTGTTACACTTGTTCTCTAGATTTATTCATGAGATTACATGTTTAGAGCCTGAATGGGAAAGAGGGATTATCGGATTTCTTTTCTAATGATCGGGTTGTGTAAGCATTAACCTTTGGTGAATAGAGTAAATTAATGCATCTCTTATGCTTAATATTTGTTTTGCTTAGAAAGCTGTGTGTTGGGAGATTTTAGGACTGTCCCAAATGAATTATATTCCAAGGCCTACGTTCACCATCCGATATAAATTAAGATCAGTGAATTGACCTACATATTAATGATTAGAGTTATGATCCATGGTTCCTGAATATTACCTGGTGGTTTAGCAGTCAGTGGTTACAGCAATTTTAGCACCTGCTAGAATGTGGTTTTTACTTTTCTACTGAACTAGTACTTAAACAGTGCAGCATATCAAAATAAGACATATGAAGCCAGATGAGATTTTAGCTCATTTCATGACAAAAATCCTCCCGCTGCAGTAAATTTCTAGACAATAGAAGCAGATTACAAATCACCATAATGATCTATACATTACTAGCAGTGGGAAATTAGGGTTAATTTTTTGGACTGTCATATCAATGTGCCATTGCTAGTTAGGTTAGCTTCATACTGTGTGGTGTCTGAAATGGGTATCCAATGTCTTAGAAGAGTTGGGGATCAATACATAGAGGAATTAAGGGAGTTAAGATAACTCAATAGTTTTCAGGAGCAGGTGGGATTTATCCTGAACCCTCAGAAAACACTATGGACAAAGATCTGTCTTTCATCATAGTCAGCTTGCTAAGACTAGAAGGATTTATCAAGTGAAGATATGCGTACATGGTACCAGTGTTTAACAGGGACATCCTGGGTCAGCAAGTGTCATTTTCAACATAAATACAATTGGGCAAGTTAGAAAAGTACCCCACTGGCAGCAACCTATTGGTAATAGAGCTGGGCCTTAAGCACAAATGAGCCCTTTGGTACCCATGCTTTTGGGGACTATATGGAGAGGAGCAATTTGAGCAAACCACCCCTCCGTCTCCTCCAGCAGGCTGGAAGGAAGGCAGCTCACTGTCCAGCCTCTTTCCCTTTTGGTGGCAAGTTCATTTGGTTTCCTTGTCTAGCTTCTTGGGACCATCCCCCCTTTGCTTGGGGCCACTCAAATCCAAAATCCAGCCTTACACAGTACACATAGCAGATGCCTTCATAAATACGGAAGATGGGTTTTATTTATCCAGGGTGTTTATAAGGAATCTATCTCCATGATATCTAAGATCTATGTGTATCAGTTATGTTGAGCATTCAGCCCCTCCCCAGTTTACTTCCTCCCTGTGTCTCTCTGTTTCCAGGAACAGTCTGAGTTGGCGAGGCTCTTCACTTTTGTGACCTTGTAGATTAGGCCCAAGGCTTTGACTAGAGTCTGGACGTCAGTGGAGCGCATGGAGCAAGGTGGCTATTTGGGCACATTGTTTAAGAGGAAGGCTTCTGCGTGCTGTATGAGTTGTAGCTTCTGTTTCTCCTAAAGCTGTTCTTGTGGGCACAGTGATTGTCTGGGCTGTTGGAAAGTGAGACTAGAAAAAAGTTGTTTCCACACATTCATGGGCCAGATCCTGCGGTCTGGCTGAGCTGAGCATAGCAGACAGCGGAGGTATGGTTCTGCCAACATGGTGTGTAGATTAGCTTTGCAATTCCCCATTCCTGTGGTGGCTGGGTGTGGGGCTGATCCCCAGGCATAATTTCGAGCAGGCTGCACTTACTTGTTCTGGCTACCCACGGGGCAGGAACTGCTGCCATTGATCTGCATAGGGTCATGCTTTGCCCCTTGGCCATGCCTCCTATGCCAGGAGCAGGATATGTGTTCTGCAGGAGTCTCTACTCAGGCTTTAGGCCACCAGAGGGTCACTCTTGCACTGCATGATCCGACTGAAGCTAGATATACTGGCTCAGTGGCTAGAATCTGCTGCCACATCACATTAGGGGATCTAACCCGTTGTGCTTGTTTTTGTCATGGATACTGATGATGATTGTCCTTTATGTATGTACGAAGAAGCACATGTACAAGCTAGGCCAACCTTACCCAATGCTTCAGCAAGTACCTCTCCTTGCCTACATCCCCCCACCTATCCCTGCATTCCCAACCTGTGCAAACAGACACCGAGCCCTTTCCTTCTTCTCATCCCCTCCCGCCCCGACATCGCAGGCACAGCTTCTACCTTAAGAGCTGGCCCTGCAGGCTGGTGGGGGCTGCTAGAGGCGGGTGGGTAGAGCTCTTGGGTCTCAGCCACAGACTTCAAACCAGCCACTATAATCAGCCTGGATTTGAAGTATGTTTACGGGTCCAGTGTCTCTCTATTCCCCAGAACAAAGTGCTACGTGCTGTTGGAGAGGTGAGGTTACCGCTTCCCATTAATGTGTAGCAGTAGTTTCTGGAGGTGTCTGTGTTGTTGGACAGTAAAATGATCACTCAGCTTGGACAGTGGAAGTAGCACGGTCAGTTTCACTCTTTGGTTCTCATGCACTGGTGCAACGTCCCTGTACTTGCCTCTGCCTCCAGCCTCACAGGTGCTCTCTGAAATGAGAGTAAAACACATAGATGAAAACATCTGTATTCAGATTAGATGTCATAAACCTTCTTCCACCCCGGTTCCCTTTTCCTCCACAGTGGGATTGGGACTGTGCTTTTACTCCAGCTCAGCTCCCCCTACCCTTGTACAGATGTGCAAGAGAGAGCTGATAAAAGTGGCAGCTTGAGAGACCAGAGAGAACAAAGGGTGTGTTTGGGAAACTTGGGCTCTTCATCCAAGTCATAGGTCTGGGTTCAACCCCATGCCGGGGAGTTTTCTATTTCCATTCTGTGGCTGTGCTTTCTTTTTATACATCCCTACCCCTGAGGGAAAGATCTTACTGACTGCCAAGGGTTTTGTGGTCTGCTGAGTCATTCCACCTATCTACAGACAGTGACATTGTGAATCCACCTCTCTCAATCCACATAGTCCTTGGGGCTCACGATTTTCTGGACAAACAGGGCGCAGGCTGCCTGTATGAAAACTTGCCATGCTCATTTGGAATTAGGGAGGTCATAAATAAGCCACTGCTGCTTGACCAATGACATCGGTCTAATTACCTTGTGCTCTGATATAGTTGTTCATTCTGCTAGTGGAGGAGGGGAGTAGGATGTGAAACTGAAATCAACATTCCTTGAATTAAGATACCTACAACATCACTTGTATACAGATAAGAAAATAGACTTTAAAAAGGACTTGTAACTGATTTGAGCAGCAGACTTTTATCCAGACTCATAGATCTTCCTGAGAAGTGTGGAATAGTATTTGTCCTCTGACACATGTATCCACTTACCACTATGCAAAAAGGAGTAATGAAAGCCTCCCTCTCAGTGTCTTTTTTTTGATGAAGAGGCTTCCAGCTTACTCCTCAGTCTCCTTTCTCCCATCTCTTGCAGGAGCTTCTGCACTTGCAGGTTGCCAGTTTTGACCAAAGACTCCAAAGGTGATGTGCCTTGTGGCTAATGTGATCTCAAATGTATGTGACACAGCAATGTTTTCACAGCTCCCAGGGGGGCAGTGCACCATCTACTTTCACTTTCTGATTCAAAATGAATCATATTTTTCTTTGTACATTTAAGATGCTGGGGTAAAAACTGTTCCAAACAAGGCACAAAGCATGGTCAGCACAGACACCTCATTTTCTTGCAAAGAAATGAGTTGCCACACAAATTCTTGTTCCAGGAGTCTTGAAAGAAACACACACATAAATTCTTTCAGGATTTTGTAACTGGTTATTTTCAATATTGCAAGTGCTGACACTGCTGTACGTCTCTGACCAGAAAAGCAGAACTGCTGTGCTCATACTCGAATTCTTGAAGGATCTGCTGTGCTTATATCATTGTGGTTATTATTTATCATTATTTTCAAGTGTTGGAAGTGTACTAGGTGCCTCAGAAACATGGAAAGACCCAGCCCTGCCCTGAGCTTGCAATTGAAATTGGGTGAGACACAATAAGAGTGAAATTCACCCCATGCAGGGTCAGGCACAAAGTCTGTGTACGAAATGATGCATAGGCCTTGCAACGGCCATCTGCACAGTGGTGAATATCACCCTGATAGAAAAGTGGGAAGGAGAAGGAAGAGAAGGGTTACAATAATACCATCTCAATGGTTCAGTTGAATGAGTGTTTTTGCCTTCACCTCTCACAGGGCAAAGTGAGGTGTTAGAAGTCATTTAAATGAGGGGAGAGAGGTACATTATTGAACAAGTGTGAAGTGGGTATTCTTTTCATAAGGGTTGCACAGAAGAATGGACAGGGATAAGAACAAATGAAAAAGGGGGGTATCCAGGCTGGCGCCCTTGGTGGAATGACAGCTTGTCACTTCATGCCTACTGCAAGTCAAGTCTTAATTTACTCAGTAGCTGCCTCACATACTGTGGAACAAGCTAAGAACGTGCTTCCCACACTATGCCTGACGTGTGAATGTGCACACCCTGGAACTGCCTCTTGCTAAGATTTGACTAACCTGCATTGGAAGCATTTGGAAAGGGTGCAGGGTCAGGTAGGGGGCTGGTCAGACAGATCATAAGGCAGTATGTCACTGGGGGTTCCCTTGCAGGTACGGATAAATAACATTAAAAACCCAATCCAATATGTAAAGTATAAACAATGAACATTTCTCCTGATGTTTCCCTCAGACCTCTCCTCAGTGGTTTGTTTAATTGTATGGTGAGATAGACGGCTACATCACAACTTAATAGTTACCAATTAGTGCTAATGATCAGGAGACTCATTGCTAATTACTAAAGTTTGTATATTAATAAGTAAGTGTGTTTATGGGGAGGGGGGAACAACATGAAAATCAGGGAAACTGTGTCATTATAATTGCTTATTCATGTTGTGACAGTAGCATTTTGGTTTTAATTATGATAATTCTTCCTGCTACCCTAAAAATGTACTGTAGTGAAGATTGTAAAAGTAATGGCATTTCACATGAGACCGCATTACACCATTGTCTATTAAACCTTTGCTGGGAAGGCTGCCATCATGATGATAGTAGTGATGTTTTTTGGGAGGCCTGTGAGGCACAAAAAGGACCAAATTTGCAGATTGACAACATAAGATTGAGCCAGGCTGTGATAAATATTTTATTTTTGAGGAACAGTTGATGTTGCAAAGCTTCCATCCTTACTGCAGCATCGCAGTGTGGCCTTTTCTGTCTTCTGGAGTGTAATTCTGGCATGTGAGCAAAAGAGATGGACACGCCCACCAGCACTGGGGGTCTGAAGCTAGGGGAAAGACTCCCATTGAGTTGGAATTCATTGTAGGTGCTACACCTGCTCCTGATCCCCTCTGCACATTTTTGTTGGTTTACAATCAAATTTTCTTGTTGTTGTTTTTTTAAAATAGCTTTTTCTTCTCCCTTGTTCCTGCCTGAAAGACCCACAAAAGCAACAAGAAAACTGATTATACAAGGGAAACACTGAAACTGACCATATACAACTTGCTGTCAAATGCACAAAGAAAACTAACCGGGCCCCTCCCCACAAGAAAAAACATTTTTTTGCTCTCATCTCTTCCAGCGATAGGAACCATACATGTTACTTCCCGGAACAATAGATTTAAAAATGTTCAGCTAGTAGTGTGATTTTTAAGTTGATGTTGTCCCTTTAAAACATAGGCTACGGCGTGCTACATGTGTGAAGATAAATACACATATCAAGAGTTTCTGATATGATCACGCCAAACTGTCTACTTGATTCGGCAAACACCCGTGTAAGTAACTGTAGGAATGGTACTCACATGTGTAAAGTTACTCACATACATGTGTTTGCAGGATTGGAGACGTTGGGCATAAAGTATGGTTCAACTTTGAAACGTGACTGTGAAAATGGCACTTATCAGTTCTGCTCTAGGCATGTGTTCAGAGTTGTAACTGCTTCAGTTTATTAAAAAACTTATAAAACTTGTTTATACAATCTTATTTTTGTCACAGCTTTTTGCTCTTGCTAGCTCTGTAGAACTAACATGACTATGCAATAGCGAGCTGCATTCTCGTTCATCTCGCCTGACCAGCGGAATTGCATATTATGGTATAATCGGTTAAGGTGAAGTGAATGGGACAAGTGTCACTGAGGGCATAATTTGCCTGGCAGAACCTTTTTAGTGGTTCTAATGCACAAGAAGGAAAGAACCCAGCTCAACAGTGTGATTCCTGATAGAGTTTGCAGGGTTAACAATTAGTCAAAAAGTATAAAAACGCTTTTTGCTTGTAAATTGAGCACACTGGACACTGAACTCATTGACAGAGGACAAACAGAAACCACTGGTGCTCTTTTTACTGTGTCCCTGCTTAGAGTAGAAGCTTGCTTAAGGTCTGATCCTGGCTCTTCAAGCAGAACTCCCCCTGAAGTCACTAGGAATTTGCAATGCTGATCAGTAGCAACATCAGGCCTTTTTTTCCTTTTCTCCTGTGTTGGATTTTATATCGTTGATTGATCTCACAGTAACACCAGTAACACCAGGTCCAGCCAGAATTGACGCTGGTCTGGGACTAACTCAGCCTACCTGGTACCACTTTTATATATACTGAGGATTAGGCATCCAAAGAAATCACTGGAAAAAAGACAGTCTGAGGCTGCTAAAGTACTTTCCTGTTGGCATTCAGTGGCCTCGCTATAGCATGAAGAGGGAAATAAAGGAGACCAGTGAGAGGAAAGACTAGACTTACTGTCATGGTTGGCATCTTTTCCTTTGTAATAGTTCCTTCCAGTGATCAGAGTCTGCACTGCGTGGGAGCAGACATGCCAATCATCCTGGTTTGGGAAGGGGAGGTTCACAATTTTGTGGACTCCCGGAGCCGTCCCACCCGCTTGCCTTCGCCGTTGTCATTTTTCCCACTTGGCATGCTGCTGTTGATGCCTGAGAGCAGCACTCTGCTGGCACACAGAACAGGTAGGCACCTAGCTGCCTGATTTTCCTATGCGAACTGGAATTGAAACTAAAATTAAAAAATTCTGCAGCAGATATAGTCAAGTTAGAAAAAGCATCTCCTGAATAGATGTAGTAATACTCTTTAGCGTACTTGGTAATATGCCTTGTTTATTATGGAGATTTTATTCTGATCAGATGCAAAGTTCCATTCTTTTCAAATGGAAGATGTGTTACTGTGACACCAGTATATTAGGAAATGCATTGTATTCCTTTAGTACATTAGCCATAGTGTCATTAGAGTTGTTACCAAGTCTCACAACATCCTAGAATAGAAGGCTACATACTATGTTCTGTGCAGATTTTGCCCAGTGTCTTTAAAGCTCATTCATGTAATTTAGTGAAAACCATTCAGAGCATGACGGTGATCTTTGTGAATAGTTACGCAGGCAAACTTTCCTTAGGGAGTGGATATGAATTTCAAAGTTAAGCAAAGGAGATTTTAGGCTGAGTCTGGTGAAAATCGTCTCAGCTCTGGGATGTATTAGATTGTGCAGGAGTCTCACTGTGCAGGAGACATTTAAAACTGTACTGGACAAAGCAAAGCACAATAAAATACACTGTAGGGAACAATCCTGCTTTGGAAAGGGAACAGAGCAGATGATCTAATAGGTCTTTCTCATCTCTATGAATGTTGTCCAACAATTTCTAGGAAAAGAGAGAGTCCAGCTCCCAATCTTTCTCAGGAATCATTGACTCAGACATTAGAGACTAGAGGTCAGTTTCTTTGCTAAATATACTGTGACAAATTTTCAGAAAGTTGAGGCTCGCTTGAAAGTGCAACAAATGAGCATCTACTTGCAGGTATGTGAGCAGAACCCACTGCGGGATGCAGAAAGGACCAGATTGTGTCTGGACAGGTGCACCCAGGGAGGTGAGCACAGTCCTGACTAGAAGTCTGGGGGGAGGGATAGCTCAGTGGTTTGAGCATTGGCCTGCTAAACCCAGAGTTGTGAGTTCAATCCTTAAGGGGGCCATTTAGGGATCTGGGGCAAAAATTGGTCCTGCTAGTGAAGGCAGGGGGCTGGACTTGATGACCTTTCAAGGTCCCTTCCAGTTCTAGGCGATTGGTATATCTCCAATTATTTTCTAAGTCAGACACAGTCCCAGTCTTTGCATTGGGGGGCACATGGAGTGTTCCAGGCTAGTGTTCATAGTGTCACTAACCTCTCAAAAGGAGGCAGTTGGGCTATGGCCCATTTCCCTCTGTACCAGCTAATGCCCACTGCTGCTTTCAAAGGGGGTAACAGCAGCTGTGCCCCCCCCCCTTGCACATCATGCCTGCTGGGACTCTGACTGGAGTAGTGCTGCTCCATGGAACCCATACTAAAGGCTGTGCCTTAAAGGGATTGTTGATCTGAGACAGGGCAATTTGGGAGGCAGTGCTGTCTTATGGTTAGAGCAAGAGACCAGGGTTCTGTTCCAGACTTTGCCCCTGACTTGTGGTCTGACTTTAATTAAGTCATTTAAAAGCCTATTCTGGGAGGAGATGAGCCTGCTGTACTCTACTGATTTCAGTGGGAGTTGAAGGGGCTCAGCACATGTCAAGTTCGGGTCACTTCACCTCTCCGTGCCTCAGTTTCCTGATATGTAAAGGGACCTGGATTTATACACATATGTAGCATTACTGTGAGGCTCATTATGTCTGGGGACATGTGTATCTAGTTGTCATCCAGGGGAAACCTCCAACCCCACGTCTTGAACATTGCTTTTTGGTTTTGTGGTGAAACGCACTCTAGAGAAACATCAGATTACAGGGGCAATTTCAAACCAAAAATTGCACCTAGTGCCAATGACAGGAAAAGAAGCAGCTGAGGAAAAACAAGCTTAAAAATGAACACCAGGAAGTACTTTACCACAGCAAAAATCATCTCTGCGCGGAATGTGCTACTGGGGACCGAGATGCAAGGGTCATTCAATAAACAATTACCGGTAGATGACATCATAGAGAGGAAGCAGCATTTAAAATGGAAAGGATCCTAATGTGCTAAATGATTCTTCTGATAACCATGTTATAATAAAAGGGATACTGAGATTAATTAATGCTAAATCTTTGTGGAATTCCAATGGAATTACATAAAGCAGCTATAGAAATACCAGAACGAAGGAATTAATAATGGTTTGCACTTCCTACATGGCATCACCATCATTGCTTATTCCTCTGAGATCTCTTCCTTCTATTGTAAATCACAACTGTCTTCTCCTCTTCCCCAAGCCCCATTGTTGGCTTCTTTCTTAAGATTAGCTTGTTGGTGTTTCCAGTGTCCTTTGGGATATCCTGTACACTTCTTAGGCAAAGTCCTAAATCCTTTTTAGCCCTGCTTTGAGCAGGGGATTGGACTAGATGTCCTCCTGAGGTCTCTTCCAACCCTAATCTTCTATGATTCAGTGAGTCTATGAAAGACAGATTTACATTAAAATATGGGGAGGAATTAAGGCATTATTAGATAGAAAGAAATGTATGGGTACATGCCTGCTGGATAGCCTGAAGGAGTGATAATGGGATATAGAAGAGGGTCTCAGATACCATGCTGTTGGGTGCAACCTGCATAGATGGGTGAAGTGATAGAAAAATCTTTCACCACCAAGCTATTGATCTGAATCCTGCCCAGGTTGGTAGTGACCCCTGCTGGCTAGTTGGTGGTTTATGTGAAATTCACTGCACATGGGGAAGGGGTTTCTCAGCATATTTCGTATTCAACAGGTGAAATAAAACCACGAATCCCTAACTGTTGGCATTGATTGTTTCACTTTCCCTGCTTGGATGAATGTAACACCAGACTTTTGGGGTGAATCCTTGCATTTATGAGTTCAAAACTCAGTTTACATTAGCATTATCTGATATTCACTGAAAATGTGTTGTTACCATGAGCATAGGAGCCTGTGAACTTGTTTGTGGAATATTAGCTGAAAGTAAAAATGAAAGCGGTAAAGAAAACATCCAGTCAAAAAGAATGACTTTTTTATTTGAGTTAATTTTCACAGACTTTGTGTTGAGTTATTTGTCTAGCCGTTAAGTGTTATATTTTCATCTGTACAGCTGCTTGGTATGTTGTGTATTGCTCCATCTATGATAGGTATGCACATAAACCTTTCAGTAATATATTGCCCATGATACTAGTTCTAATTCTAAAAAAATTGCTCCACCGTGAGATGTGAAACTAGAGAGATAGCAAACCCTTTTTAATGTATATGCAAACCATGGTCACAGTTCTGCTCTCAGATACATCAGTGTTAATCTGATAGCAAATGGTGTTCCTCCACATTTACACCAGTGTCACTGAAAGCAGAAATTAACCCTTTAAACTGCATAGGAACGGTCTTAAGGAGAAAGTACTGTATGGGTGGCTTTAGACACTAAATGTGATGTTGTACTGTAAATTGCATGGTGCAATTTGGTATTGACTATCTGTAAAATAAATTATGATGTATGTAGTGCAGGCTTCTGACCCTGTGGTCATGACCTTATGTTGATTGGCAAGACTTCCTACCAGCTGAGATCAGAATAGTAAACAGCCCCATAGCAATCAATATATAGATAAACCTGAAATTCGAATTGTTGGTGCCTTTGATAGGAATACAGTTTTAGGTTGTGTACACACAACAATTTATCCAAAAGAGCAGGCAGTTTTGTTATTAACTTATGTTGGAATGATGTGTAAAATTCAGGATCTAATTTTCCATTGTGTTACCACTAGTTTTTTGCCAGTAAAACTCCATTGAAATTGCTGACAAAAACTGGTGTAATGCAGTGGAGAATGAGGCACTTAAATGTTATTAAAATAATTGTAACTGTCAACACAAATCACATAGTTCAAATTTACAAAGAGCATAACAGGTGCAGGTCTAGCCAGTATCATGACTCAACACCAATGGTATACTGGGATGTAAATCACAATCTCTAAAGACCAGACATTCAGAATTTCCAGTAGCTCCACTGCACATTTAGTGAGGCTGAAATAGTACTATCTGTGACCTGGAATTCAAAAAAACTTTTGCTGAACTGTAGCCCAAAGTTATTGATTTTAATTAGAGAGAGTTTCAAAGGTATTTCGGCACATAAAAATGCAGATAGGCGTATAGTGTGATATTCAAAGCACATTGAAATCAATGGGAGTTAGGCACTAACCTGCTTAGCACTTTTGAAAATCCCACTAGGTGTCTAAATATCTTTGAAAATCTGGTCCCAAATGCCAGTCAGCTCTCTGAAGACCACAGCTGGGTAACGGCTGAGTTAGGTTCTGGTCTAAAGTCTCACTGTCCCTCCTTGTATCCTTACTTAACATGGATTGTATGTTATTATTAGTGCTTTTATTTGTGTTACGTGAGCGCCCCAACTGACACTGGAATTCCTTTGCACCAGGCACTGTACAAATACTTGCTAATGGACAATTTTTGCCACCACCAGCTTAACGTCTAAATAGATAAGGCAGGCAAAGGTTGGGAGGGGAAATGGAGGCCCCAAGATTTGCCTTCAGTTGCACAGCAGGTCAGGAGCAGATCTAGAGACAGAGCTCAGGTATCCTGATTCCCAGTCTAGTGCTCTATCCACTGGCCAACACTGCCTGTCAAGCTATTCAGTGCAAGGACCTTGTCTTCTCCATAAGGTTTATATACCACGTATCCTATGGGGCTGTAGCAATAAGAATGTAACAAAACAAACAGTTAACACTGAAACTCCACCACACAGGCAACCATTGGTGGAAACTAAGGCAACAGAACATAACATGAGGACATTTTAGGGTCTATACTGTCTGCCCATAGGATTTAGTTGTGCCAAATAACATATCAATATACACTACAAATACTTGTGGCCTTCAGGGATAAAGTGATTAGAATAACATGCACTTAGGAGATGCAGTGTGTATAGGGAATTAAGAAGCTCAGAATAATGGAAGATCCATCTCCAGGTCAGCTCACAGTACTTGATTCAAAGCCAATTCAGAGCCATAAGTACCTGGTATTCTGAAACTAGACAAGTAAACAGAGGATGCCCTTTCTTTCCACGCTCTGCTTCTGCCTCAGTTGCTTACAGGTTGTGACAAACTGCCTATTCTTTTACATATTCCGACTTACTTGCAACCCAAGGCTCAGATTCTGGTTGGCCACGCAAGGGTACTCAGCACTGTGATGAGTATGGTAGAAATGCCTAGATAGATAGACTCCCATCCCCTTTCAATCCTAGTCCTTGTGCTCCCTCCAGTGCCAGGGACAGGGAGAATATAGCACTGAGTAAAACCCTCCAAGGCTGTGGTCTTGCCCTCTTCTGCACTGGCCAGCACTGCAGGGCTGGCACAGATGGCAGGAGAGGGAGCTCATGTTGTCCCTGCTTAGTGTGCACTGAGTTAGTGTCCATGGAGGATCTTTGGCTGAGCCTCCCAGAAGAACACAGGTAACTCCTAGTGAGGTGATGTGCCTTCATCCCCATCTCCTCCAGCCTGCATTGCCCTGAATATTAGGTAGCAATGATCAGTCTGACACTATTTTGCAAGTCATGAGGCTATGAAAAATGTTGAAGGGGATAACCATGATGTGATTTTAAATTGGTCTAATGCGCTTCATTGTTTGTAACCCCTTCTAATAGGCTTGAAAATAACAGGTTCCACTGGCAGTCTGGTTTTTAATTAACCGGTGCTCCCTCTGGTGACTGTGCAGGGAGGATGGTCAGAGATAAACTGTGCTTTTGCATTTTTTGTGAGACTTACCCACTTTATTTTTCAGCTACTGAGTGACTTGTGTTCCATAAATGAAAACTAGTTGTTTAGGATCCATTCCCTATCAGATTTGTAAGTTAGACATTTGACAATTGAGCCTAATCTGCTTGAGCGTGGGGGACTAGATGGTCCAGGAAATTGGTAAAGGTCTATGGTGCCTTTAACCACCTGTCAGTTTCAATCATCCCAAGTTGGCAAGGACTGAAAGTTGTTACCATCTGATGGCTGTTTGGGGAGTACATGAAATGAGCATGTGAAATCAGTCCAGTTTCTAGTGGTCAAGTGCCATTGCCACAAAAAACACACCTTGCAGTTCTCTTGGCAGCTTTATCAGACACCAGCGATTGATGGGACAATGGAGACTGAAAGCCTCTCTCATCCCAGGAAACTGCCCCTCCAGGGCACGGTTTAGTTATGCTGACAATGTAGGGGAAGTTTCCATTGCTACTGTGCCTGTTCTGTGGACAGAGAACGCCAGTCTCCAGCCTGTGCCATGCCAGCATCTTTTCTGGCAGTGACCCCCCAGCCCCCAAATCTTTAATCTTCTTGAGTGTGTCCCCTCTAGTAGCTATGCTGTCTTGCCCAAAGTTGTCCCCCAAGCCTGTTGTCACGAAGCGTTAGGTACGTGTTCCGTCTAACTGTTTATTTTGAAATAAAGCATTGTCTGAAGAATATTGTTATCTTTTCCCTATAAAATAGCTTTTGCTGAAGGTTTGACTTTGTTCCCTGGGTCTGATAGAGAGTTCACTTGCCAGAGGACAGTGACATTTCTTCAGCCATCCAGTTTTGCATTTGAATATCAAGTTTCTGATAACAGTGTATGAAGCTCTGTAGGACAGAACGAAGTTAATGATAGATGTAATTAAATCTCATGCTTATGGGTGAAAGCTGATCGCCGGCTGGAGTCAGTGAGGAATTTTCTCCGCTGTCATCAGCCCTGTGCCATTGGCAGGTTTTTGCTTTCCTCTGAATCATCAGGTGTTGGGTGTGTCAGGAAGTCAGATACTGGGCTCAAAGGACATGATCCATTATGGTGTATCTGGCATTCTGCACATGTTCTGAGCTTCCTATACCTTTCTTAGCTGTTTCAAATCTGTATTGAGTTTATTTTCTAACTCCCACTGATGGTTTTTGGACCTTGTTGACCACATAGGAATGGCATTAGAACTATTCTTTGCTTTACCTACTCAGCTCGGCTAGGGGTTGGGCTAAATTTTCTATTTCATGAGATGTTTATATTTACTCATTAAGTTTCCTAGTTACTGTCTATGAGGGAGGGATACAAGCAGCTTGTTATTGCAGAGAGGCTCTGAAGTTGGCATAATTACAGCTCTGTGTTTCTGTGGCAAGCTCACTACTGAAATTGCTTAATGATGACTTGTGCTCCATGCCATCCATCCATCCATCTCCATATCAGCCATTCTCAGCCCACTGAAGGGCAAAGGCCTTTTCAGCTCAGCTTTCCTCCATCTTGTTGAAAGCTCTGGCGGGAGTCTGACCGCACTTGGCCAGCGCGGGTTGGTGAGGGGTAGATGTGGATAGCCAAGTCTGCCTTCATCACCGACTTTACCATCATGATTAAACTTGCCAGGGATTGTTGTCCCGGATGGCATCGCTTAGAGGTTCTTTGTTGGACTTGTTGCCACTGACCCATTGACTATGAGGTAGTGTCTCTAGCTTCTGGGTCACTTGTGCTTTATTACTGTGATCAAAATCTTTTGAGAGGAGTTAAATAGATAAAATAATGTGCGATGTCGACAAAGAACGTGCTTTTATGTAATTTAAGTTGAATAAATAGCTTATGAGAGTTTAATCTACATTTGCATTTATACAAAAATGTAATTTACTTGTGAAGTTTTCATTTCTTTCCGGGAGTCCGATTTCCCCAGCATGCACCAAAATCCATTCCTGCCAAGAAGTTGAATAACACCCAAGTTAGGTAATGGGTTTTCACTTCTAAAGCAATATGTGTTAGCTATGACACAGAGTCCGTGCTGGCTTCAGCTAACTGAGCTGCTACATTAGTTTAGCAGCAAGTGTGGATAGATGGAGATCAACATGCATTCCCAGAACGACCAGTGAATTTTTCTTATAGTTTAATTGTGCATATCACTGTTCACCTAGGGAGATCCTGTACTAGGCTCTGGTATGCATATGTAAGTAGAATTTGTCTCACCTAACAGCCATCTTAGATAAGAAGTGGGATATGGGTCTGTGACCAAAGGCGAGGTATACAAAGTCCAGAAAAGACAGTCACAGGTACAAGTATTCCAGGAAGAAGTGGTTGTGATGGAAACTTTGCAAACCCTCTTAGATACTTTGGGTCAAATTCAGAGCCAACATAATAAGTTGCACCTTCGCCATGGTGTCACATCTGCTCACAGCTTGTCTGAATTTAACTCCAAGGGGAAAGTAAGTGCATTAGCAAGAATCCACTTGCAATGCCTGGAAGAGCAGTGGCCAGTGACAGAGCAAGCAAAGCAGGTCATGTGGACTACCCTGAATTTTAGCAAGCAAAAATTAAATATATTGGCCAAGATTTTTAAAAGTGGCTAGTGATTTTTGGGGGACACTATATAGAAATTGCCTTCCAAAAATCAGGCCCCTTTAAGATGCCTGAAGTTGGGTGTCCAAACAGCAAGACATCCCAAATCACTAGTCACTAAAATCTTGCCCCCCTATGTGAAAGATGTGAAATTCCATTTGTCCAGCACTTGCGGTGCAAAAGTTTCTATGCAACCATACAGCTAATAGCAATCGTTATAAACCCTGAATAAGACACAAACCATGGTTTTCATGGGTTTCATTAGCTAGTCTCATGCACTCACTTCGGATCCAGAATGCAGACTGCCAGTTCAGTCTGGATTAAATACAACCGACAGTTTTATACAGTGCCTTTGATAGGGCTTAATGTTAGTCAGTGTTTTGGCACAGTCTTTAGAACATTAATGGGATAAAGGGAGAATAGTCCATTCCGATGAGTATCATCACAGCTTAACAACTCAGGATTTTACTTCTGGAGTGTAGACTTTATTACTGACTTTAAAACTTTATAAACCCCAATGATCATTGAAGCCTATTAACTTCAGGGGAGGCAATAAACTTGACATGATGCTGTCAGATTTAAAGCTATTTTGTTAACTGATACAGAGAGCTTTTACCTTTACTTTGTTCCATTAGAAAGGCAGCCGTGTGAAATAGCCTGGATAACTCAGAGAGTTTGGAAGTAGGTTTTAATGCTTTTCCCACTAGTTCATTGCCCTAGTTCACAGTTACCTTTTTACAACTGTCCAGTGGCTTGTACGAAAAGAGTTGGTGATCACAAAAGTTATCAGGACAGCTGCATCACTTGGTTCCCTTTATGACAATCCCCATAGAAATATGAACTACCTTCTAAAGTAGGCCTCTGGCTAAGGCATATTGGCTGGGCAATGCAGGGGAACTTGCCCTGTATTTGTTGTGTGGATGAATGGAAGGCTTCATTCTCCAGAGCTTTTAATCCAGCACCTTTCACCAGCACTAATTGCACTGAAAGGAAAGAAAGGAATGTAACAGTAGAGGAGAAAAGAAAAGGAGTGCATACGTAAAGGAGGAGCTGGTAGGTGTATTTTGTTCAAACTACCAAGTATGGGTCTCGGCAGAGGTCTTGGTGAGAATGTGGATGTAAAGCTGTTGAGCTGAATCCTTGCATAGAAAACTAAACTCTCAGAAACAGTGACTTGTTGTGGCTGGAATTTCAGAACCACTTAAACGTGCACACACAGGGCCAAATCCATTCCTGATGCAGCTCCAGAAACATCAGTGGTGTTTTCATCAGGGATGAACTTGGTTATTGGCCGAAAAGAAATGGAACTGGCAGGATGTAAGTCTGCCAAGTGTCCATGTATTTTTGAAACATTGGAATTGGGAGTCTGAATGGCACTGATGTGAAGGCAGCAGCTAGATCAGCTGAGATACCACTCTGACTTTATAGACGAGGAGGGGGTAAGTCCTGCTAGGAGATGAGGAGGAGCATAACAGGGGTAGAGAATCAGCAGCTCTGCCCAGGAAAAGAGTGTTAATCTGAAGTTGTCTGATTTATTTGTCTTCCTTGAAGGTCTCTAAGTGAGATCTGAGTTAGGGAGATTGTTTTAGAGCAAGGGAATTTTCTGTAGTGTTTAGGATGTACCTAGTCTCTGGTAAGACTGTGTAAGTGGTCTGTATCGATACTGAGTTAGCCAGAAATCTCCATACTGAAACGGAACATGGTGAGCCTCTGTTTGCACAATTAATAGGGTCCCTTCCCTTCTGAAAGCTGAACAGTTTATTGATTTCTTTGGCCGGCCCACCCCCACGTATACAGAAAAAATGACCCTTTCAGCCCAACTCTAAATCATCTCAGCCTGACTCACCCGTAAGCCCTCTTATCTTTTTGCATTGTTGTTGATATTTATGTTTGTAAAGGTTTATGATCTGTGTCAGCACTGGCTGCTGAAATGCTTTATTTATCCGTACACTGGGCCACACAAGGAGGTTCCTTATTCTAGTGTCACGTTCAGGATGCTGTAGTTAAGGTTGTGTCAGTACTCCTGTGTAAAACCTTGCTATTCAGGGGTGTGCGACTTGGTGGAAAAGAAAATCCAGAACCTGGCACACTTCCAAAACCCCGACAACCCCACTGGCCATTTATGTGTAATTAGATGGGCAGGGTAAAAATGAAGACATTAACCTCTTTGGGTTTGATTTTGAAGGTGCTTATTAATGTCCTTTTATCTATATTAGGAGATGAAAGATTTGCAGGTCAGGTATAATGTGGACTGGGAGTCTTTCCTAATGATAAAAATGATGGTTCAAAGCAAAACACTCCTTTTGCCGTGAATGCATCATGCACAGGGATTTCTGAAAACTGCATCAGATTTGGAAGAAAACAGTCGTATAGAACATACACAGCACATATCTGCCCTGGCTCACAGTGTGCACCTGCACTGGTCCAAAAGACAACCGGCTCTGTCCATAGAACTCAAACCACAGAGCTGCAATTGTCAATAAAAGACTGTAGCTAGTTTGTTTAGGTAGCAGCGTGTTTAAAAAAAGCCTAATCTTGATAGACCCGAGCAGCCTCAGTGGAGCTCTTACAGTCTATTGGGTTCATAATACGTGGTTTCAAAAACACCTTCACATAGTCCCCTCTGGACTTGCCTAGTTAGAATATTCTAATCAGTGTTGTGTTTAGTTCGCAGGAGACGATGTGGAGTCTGTGGCAGTAGAACAGATGAGAATGCCAGCTGGGTTTCTGTTCTCAGCCCTGCCTCGCTTCTTTCTATGAGCTGTCCTGACAAGTAGTGCCCCATGGGAGGAATCTTGGAGGGGGTCATTACCGTGCTATGGACAGTAGGTGATGTGGTATATAAATGAGCTCTATTATCATCTTATGCAGGAGCTTGTGAGCTTATAAACTGGAGATTTCTTGATAACAAAGAGAGTGTAGTATAAACAGGAGAGAGGTTTTAAATGGATTTCGGAATAACTTCTTTGCAGGAGAAAAACTTTCTCAGCTGCTTTGCTTGCAGTTGTGTGGAAAGTGCTTAGGGAACACTCAAGTTGGGAGATTTTTTTATTGCCACGGCCTTGCTGCTGGTCAGTTTGCCAGGGAGTCAGTGGTGCTGCGAGATTCAACGCTGACAAGCCAAAATGAGAATGCTCATGTATCACATTATTTCAGGACATTGGGTTTGCATTCATCTCAGGTGATCTTTCTTTAAGCAAAGTTTATTGAGGCTGCCAGCTATGCCACTCATCACTGGGGCTCAGATCCTCAAAGGGATTTAGGAGCTCTGAGAGTTTGGCACCTAAATCCCTTTGAGGATCTAAGGGCTGCATTGAACAGCACTACAATATTGCCTGGTTGAACACTTTGATATAAGGATGCTGCAGGACACACTATTATCCCACTATGGGACCGGGGGCCTTTAAAGAAGAAATGTGAACCTAGAAAGAAAACTGAAAAAGTGCAGAGGTGCCAGGTGCAGAGGGGTGGGTCAGCATTCCATGTTAAGTAAGTGTTCTAAAATTCTGTTTCTCCTTGGTGAAATCCTCTCCTAGGTAACGAGAGGCATTCCAGAATGCATCTTTCTTTGCCATCACTGATACCATTCTTCTCATGGGCTGCTGATAATACCAGCGATGTCACAGATCAGCTCTGCTTCCAACCCTGACTGGACAGAGGGGTCAGGATTGCTTAGTGAATTCCCAATCCAAGCAATCAGTGTCATGGGTGAACTTGCCACTTAATCAAACTTGAAGTAAATGGCTAACTGAAGTTATATCAAGTCCTGCTAGAGTGATTAGAAGCAGAATAAAAGAGGTAGCGATCAGCACTGCCCAGATAGGTAACCATGCTAATTTGTAGTGGACCTCCTACTCTCTACACCTGCAGACCACTAACCAGCGGGGTTAATAACACCAGGCATATCACAGAATGATGCTTTTTGGGGGATGTCATTAGAAGGTTTCACAGAAAGGAAAAATGTCTTTAAGGAGATAAGTGAAAACTCACTTTTGTGCTGAATGCCGCTTCCTCCACATCAAAGCTGGTTAGTGAGGACATTCAGTGCAGATTTCTGGACTTACCTCCATTTCCTTTTTAGTTTGGAAGGTCCCCTTTGACAGTGCAAGGCAGGGGGAAGAGAGGGGCCCGAGATCTCAACAGAAGGTGGTTTATGAGTTGGTGAGGGTTCAAGGCTTGGGCTCAGTAACTTTTTCTGTCAGATGGAGGGACTCTTAGGCACTGTGTTTGAAATAGAGACTTTGGGTACGGTGTACCCAGCCAATTTCACTGATCCTGATGCAGTTGTGTGGGCTCAGAATTTTTGAAAACTGGGCCCATTTTTAGGTGCCTTAATGTGGATTTAGGGGCCCAGATTTAAGGTATGTTGGTAAATCTTGGCCTTACAGAGAAAATGTGTTTTCACCACCCAAAAATTGGTTGGTGAAATTTTGCTCTTCTTGGCCCCTGGCAGCCTGTTGAATCTGTCAGACCTGGTCACCCCAGTGGCCTTATTCACCAATAGACACTGCTTTATACTCTGTTAAACATCCATCTCTAGTTCTTTTGCTCTTTAGCCCTGGCTTCCAAGTGGGGTTGTATTAAGGAACCGATCTCAAAACAAAGAGAATATTATTAACTGCTAGTACATTTCAGTTTTGCTAAATGCAACATCCCCAGGTAAGTTGATCTGAAGAGATTTATTTGAAAAAGTAGGTAGTCTCTCTCAAATGGAAACCAGAGCTATCCATCTCCTACTTCACCAGGGTTACCTTGGTGAGATACTGGGATGTATAGAGCAGTCCGGAGAGCATCTTCAGCCTTTGGGTTTCACAGAGGATGTTGTGAAAAGCAAACTAAACAAAACATAAAAAAAGGTAGAAAATATTCATTTTTCAGGGATGGGAGGGAAGAAGTTTTGCATCTTATGCTTCAAAAACCGTCTCTGAAGTTCCATGTCCCAGGAGTAGCATGCAGAGCTGGGCCAGGGAAAGGTGTTTCCCCATGTCACTGTTAGAGTGTCCATTGGACTGACGTATGGGACATAACTGTTATGTTCCAGGGGGATCAGTGGGGACAGAGTGGAGTGAACTGAGCCTGAAGGGGACAATGTTTTGGAAGGAAACACACCGGACATTGACAAAGCATGTGGCTGAAAGGGGTGAATGCTGACGAACATCACAGGGGATGCCCACCTCTTTGGCTTAAGGCTTTGGCTATGCAGCAGGCTGCACACACTGAAAGGCAAGGGCTTCTGATAAATTATGGTACGTATCTCTTTATACATTGCCTCTTCACTCCTGGCAGTTTTCACCCCTGGCTTCTTTCTATTCAGTTGTCTGCCTCCATGGGACCTTTCCTCTGGCAGACGGTAGTACCTCCTGGGTTGGGGGAGGGAGGCGGTGTCTGGTGTCTGCTGTTCCTGGGAGCTGACTTTCGGCAGGGTCCCTTTGTGGGAGACTGATTCTGCAATGCCCCCATTCTCCACTGATTAAGGACGGGGGGAGTGAGCATCTCAAAGTTATTCCCAACCCTGAGCCTCCCATGTCCGCTCAGTGCTGTGCCACTGAACCATAGGCCGGCTTTTTGCTGGGTGGAGAGCAGGGCAGATGCATGCCCTGCCCCCTTCATTCCTCCTCCTTAAATGCCCCTCACTGGGATGAGCCTAGTTACATTTGTCAGGAGCTTTATTTTTATGTATTTAGGTTTTCCTTTAATTGAAAAGTTTGGAGCATTTTGGGTCACTTCAACCACATCCTTTCCTTCTCCAACAATACCCCGTCACTGAGTTATTGATAGAATTATTAGAGTTGGGGGGAAGCCAAAGGATCTTGAAGTTTTTCTGGGTGGTACAGTGTAGTGTGTGGCCAATACAGTGAACAAATGAAAATTAGAAGGAGAAGAAAATACAGGCTGCGGCTGGGAAGTTATTTGGCATTTAAAGGCAGGGAACAGGTCGACTGAGGTTTTCCAGGCATTCCTGCTCCAGATAAATCTAGTTGTGAGTCTGCTGGATCTTCTTTGGGTATGGTTCTGTTCCCTTCCTTCTGCCAAAGGCTTTGTTTTCCCTTTCCCCTCGCTCAGCTATTTTATTATCTCCCTTTTGTTTTCTGATTCTGGGCCCAGGCAGATTTCACAACATCCTCAGGAAAGTCGTACCACTGGCCCTGAAAGGCGGTACCAAGTCCAACCCCAGTTAGTCACATATGGGGAGGGCATTGTGGGAGCAAGCTGAAGGGCAGGCACTGGCTTTTGCTGTGTATTTGTACAGCGCCTAGCATGTTGCAGCCTTGATCTTGACTAGGGCCTCTAGGATCTACTGTTATATAAAGAAAAGTAATAAATGCCAAGTGCAGTGGCTTTGCTGGGAGTCGAGGGTGCATACCTCTTTTAACAACCAGGCCCAAGAGGAACAAGCAGAGCTTCATGACCATCTAACAGAGAGAGAAGGAGTTTCTTCTGTTGTTACCTGGTTCTTGAGGAGCCGAGATGAATCTAATAAGACCATGAGGCCATCTGACAGACAGATGGAAGACACTTTTAGGGCAGGGTCAGAGCTATTGCCTCAGTATTTCTGTCTCCTTTCCACCATCTCTTCTCTGGACTGAGCTTCAGCTAACTGTTTTTCATCCAGGTGCTTATCTCTCGCGAAGACTAATGTCTATGTGCTGGTGATGGTAGTATCAGCAGAAGATGAGGACAGCTGGGTGTCTTCAGTGTATCGGCGGTTCTGGAGCCACCAGATTAGTTTAGCGTAGTGAATCAGAATGAGATTGATTTGGGGGATAAAAGTGAGAGCAGCAGCTCAACTAGATTAGCCTTTGGCTGAGGTTAAATACACTGAGCATGTGTGTGTACTTCTCTCAGCAGATTATATTTACAATTGCAGGAGTCTGCATCAAAAATCTCCCTGCTGCTGGCTCACTTGGAAATTCGTGTTCAGGGACCCATGCACTGGATGAACCACCTGCAGTATAGACCATATGGTATACACTTTATTTAGCTGGAGTGAGTTGAGTGGAAGAGTCATTAAAGAGCGCACCTATGGCACAATAAGCAGCTGTGTTCTCACTCCTCTCCTTTAGTTTCCTTTTGCTCTCTCTCCAGGATTGGTTCCTCCTTTAATCTCCATTATCCCATGGCGCTGATGTTTAATGTTAAAGGGAGAGTCTATTTAGGGTCATATCTGTGCACGGGGACTTCCCCTTTTGCTCCATATCACTCATACCGTAAGCACATTGCTTAACCACAGCTTTACCAATGAACCGGGGGCCTTCCTCAGGCACATTTCACAACATCCTCAGAAAAGTTGTACCACTGACCCTGAAAGATGGTACCAAGTCAAACCCCAGTTAGTCACATATGGGGAGGGCATTGTGGGAACAAGCTGAAGGACAGATACTGGCTTGTGCTGTGTGTTCGTACAGTGCCTAGCATATTGCAGCCTTGATCTTGACTAGGGCCTCTAGAATCTACTATTATTTATACAAAAGTAATAAATTAATAACCAGCAGGTTGAGAAACCCCCTATCAATTGATCATTGGGTGATATAACTTTGAGAGAGGAAGGATGGCTAGTGGACTGGTTAAGGACATGGGATTCAAGTCTCTGCTCCTCCATGGATTTCCTGTGTGACCTTGGTCAAAATCACCTAGCCTCTCTGCCTCAGTTCCCCATCTGTACAATGGGGATAACAGCACTGCCCTGCCTCCCTAGGGATCTTGTGAAGAGAAATACATTAAAAGATACTTTGAGATCTACTGATGAAATACTCGGTTTAAGCAATGGCTGAGAATAATAATGGCTGAGAATCTAGAATTCAGGTAACCACAGTCATAAATATTAAATACTTTGGAAAAATGTGAAACAGAATTAACCTAACATTAAGAGCGGACCAAAAGTATTTGCCAGCATTTCTTTGCTATGCAAGTCATCATCATCTTCTTTTTTTTTTAAAGCTACCAGATACTGCAGCATACTGCTGTTAAAATGCATGGATAATTTGCAGTTATTTAATATTATTGTTTAATATTTGTATTACATTGGCACCACGATCCACACCCAAGCTCAGGGTCCCATTGTGCTAGGCACTGAACATACGCATGCAAGAGACAGACCCTATCGCAAAGAACGTCTCATCTAAATAGGTAAGACAAAGAGCGAGGCAGTGGTATTTCTGGCGAGGGACTGAGCCACAGGGAGCTCAAGTGTCACACAGCGGCTGTGACAGAGCGATGATTTGAACGGAAGAGTGCCTTGCCAACACGAGTATTTTTCCTCCCACAAATAAAGAGTACGAGTATACTTGGGTTCAGAGTGCCGCAAACTGATGGCATTATTATTTATTTATCCCCAAAATGCCTCAGGTGCTTTACAGTGATAAAATGAAATAACTCCTTGCCCCCAAAGAGTTTACAATCCAGGGTCCTGATCCTGTAAATGCTTGCTGTTTAAAGCAGTGCTAACGACCACGAGGAGATGAAGTCAATGGAACTGCTCTCAGTAGCAAGTGTTGGTAGGCCCTATGTGATGGAGAAGACACACAAGTGAGGCTATAATATGAACCAACGAGGGGAGGGGTGAGAAAATGATGCTGGTTATAGAAAGAGGATTTTAATACTACTGTTTCAGAGTTTAAATGATTAAGGACAGGCAATCCTAAAAGTAGATTGAAAAGAGTCAATAATGGAGACAGGGGGATGGGGATCAGAGAAATAAGGGAGGGGAATGACAATCGAATTATCAGTGGAATAATTGTAAATTAATAGTTACATGAACTTGTTCCTGCACTTTCAAGAAGTCCCCTAAGCTGCCTGCAGGTTTTGTTAAATGGATTAACACTCCTGTTTCTGGTCACAGCTATTTCCTCATATTTTTGCATTAGGCAAATTTTATTGAACCGTTGATTGAATGAATGACACCTGAAATAAACTCCTATCTGTTGTGCTCTCAGATGTACCTGCTTAAGTTGTCATGCAGTCAGGTCTCCAAGCTAAGTAGGGTTGGGTTTGGTCAGGATTTGAACAGGAGGCTTCCAGGGGAAATATAGATGTTGTAACAAGTGATGTGAGAGGATTACGGTCTGATGCTCTAACAGTTTGTGACTAAAGACTTGAAGAGTAAGACTAGTAACCTCTGTGTTCTGGCCAAATTCTTCTTGGGGTAATTACCTACATGAATTTCCCCTGCAATTTCAGCTGGAAATAGTGTTCTTAAATTCATGCCCTAAACTGCTCTGTAATGTTGCTGTGCATTGCTAAACAATTGCAGTGTTTTATGCTAGAGGTAGCTCCATTTCAATGGTGGGTGCAATTTCTGTGTATACTTTGGAAAGCACTGAAAGATTCTTTGGGATGAAAGAAGCCTAGCTATGCAAGTGTAAGATTACTGTCATTGTGCCTCTACGGCAGATGTCCACTTCTGTGGAGGGAAATTGGTATCTTATGGTTCTCTCTCTCGTTCTTTCTCTGTCTTTGTGCTTGTTTCCTGAGTGTTTCTTAGATCCCATCTTCCCACATTTCTTGTTTTTGCTCTCCTCCTCACAAAGATTGTGTGCTGTGACATTAATCCTTTCGTCTGAGATGGAAGCCATCAATGTTGCTTATAATTGAGCTAGAGAATGTTCCTCTAGGATAGTGAATGACACAGAGAGAATGAAGGACCTAGTTTGAGCATGAAACTTAGGAACTTCCTCCCTAGTAATACATAGTGCTACTGTAATAGCAGCAGGTTGATAATAACTAAGAGGTCATTGTAGAATATGGGCCCAAATACTCTCCTGTTCCAAGACTCACTAGCCGTGGAGCTGTCAGGGAGCCAGTTATGATTCTTTAACTCTCTGGGCTGATTTGCCCTAGCATAGGCTAGAGCAGTCTAGAGGCTGCTCTAATGTATAGCCCCCAAATGACTGTGCAGTAGCTGAGGATTGTTGAAGTACACTGTGCTCCAGCCACACCTGCTCCTCCCCAGGCACATCCTTTATGAGGGCTTTTGGGTGCTGGCATAGGAGCCAGCTAGAAACACTCCAGTGCTGGTCCTAAATGCTAAGCTTTGTTTAGAGTGGTCATTGCAACATCTGTCCCAGATGAGTGACTGCCAGTTGGAAAAGTCATCTTTGCTGAAACAGAATGAAAAAGGCAAATTATTAGCCTGTTGTGTCCCTGAACAATGGGAAATCATGTATTAAATTGGAATAATATTAGTTTTACCATTTGGTGCAGATATTTCATTTTAATTTGGTTCCTTTTGTAACTATTTCTGATTACAATTCACTTGGCATATACTGTTCCCTTGCTCTGAAAAAGCAGGGGAGCTCAGCTGCAATATGAACGAGTGACTGGGAATCAGGAGATGATCTGCCCAAGGTCACACACCTCTCTGTGCCTCAGTTTCTCCACCCATAAAGAGTGGGGATAATGATACTCTGATATTTACCGATCTTCATAAAATGCTCTGAGATACATGGACAGTGCTATGTGAGGTATTTTGATTGTGAACATTCGCTGTTTAGGAAAAGAGTTTGCTGTGACTAGGTCTTGTAAGGGCAGGACAGTTTTGTTTTCCCTTATACGTTATTGTTTTCCATTATACATATGGTTATAAATTGGGGATACATCAGTTGGAAGTGACTGAGGAGGAGAGGGACCTCAGAGTATTGGTTGATCTCTGGTGACTCATAGTCATCCTATGTGATATGGCTGTTAAAAAAGCTAATGCGGTCTTGGGATGCATCAGGTGAGGTATTTCCAGTAAAGATAAGGAGGTGTTAGTACCGTTATCCAAGGCACTGGTGAGACCTCATCTGGAATACGGTGTGCAGATCTGGTCTCCCATGTTTAAGAAGGATGAATTCAAACCGGAACAGGTACAGAGAAGGGCTACTAGGATGATCCGAGGAATGGAAAACCTGTCATATGAAAGGAGACTCAAAGAGCTTGGCTTGTTTAGCCTAACCAAAAGAAGGCTGAGGGGAGATATGATTGCCCTCTATAAATATATCAGAGGGATAAATATCATGAAGGGAGAGGAATTATTTAAGCTTAGTACCAATGTGGCCACAAGAACAAATGGATATAAACTGGACACTAGGAAGTTTAGTCTTGAAATTAGACGAAGGTTTCTAACCATTAGAGGAGTGAAATTCTGGAACAGCCTTCCAAGGGGAGTAGTGGAGGCAAAAAACATATCTGGCTTCAAGACTAAGCCTGATAAATTTATGGAGGGGATGGTATGATGGGATAGCCTAATTTTGGCAATTAATTGATCTTTGATTATTAGCAGGTAAGTATGCCCAGTGGTCTGTGATGGGATGTTAGCTGAGGTGGGATCTGAGTTACTACAGAGAATTCTTTCCTGGGTGCTGGCTGGTGAGTCTTGCCCACATGTTCAGGGTTTAACTGATTGCCGTATTTGGGATCGGGAAGGAATTTTCCTCCAGGACAGATTGGCAGAGGCCATGGAGGTTTTTCGCCTTCCTCTGCAGCGTGGGGCACAGGTCACTTGCTGGAGGATTCTCTGCACCTTGAGGTCTTTAAACCACGATTTGAGGACTTTAATAACTCAGACATAGGTTAGGGGTTTGTTACAGGAGTGGGTGGGTGAGATTCTGTGGTCTGCTTTGTGCAGGAGGTCAGACCAGATGATCATAATGGTCCCTTCTGACCTTAAAGTCTATGAGTCTATATGTGTATGTGCTGAGATAGGGATAAATCATTCTCATGCTTCAGGGTTTCAGCTGATTGCCATGGAGATCAGGAAGGGGAATCACAATTCTCCCTCCCATCCCCAAACACCCAGCTTGGCACAACTGGCTGGGTGCACTGTGGGGTTCCACTTTGACGAAGCATCAGGCAGTAGCAGAGGATTTTGAGAGTTAATGCTTTAACTGGCCTGGTAATTCCTAGGAGTGAATGATTCCTCAGATTGTTCAGCAAGGGAATATAAATCCTCTCTTAGCGTAGTGGGTTAGGATTTTCTGAACTAGATTATTAATATAACTGAACAGATTCAGATCCAGAGAATCTGAGTCTGGAAGTAACTTAGTGCTGAAGCAGAGGAGGGAAGGGGTAATAGTGTTTAGAATTCGGGCATGTTCTGTTTTTCTCAGTGAATACTTCACTCAGTCCTAATATGCAGAAACAGAGATGGGTGATTTGTACAGAAGTGTCTTTTCTGGAGTAAACTTTGCTGTGGTTCCATGGCCCAGCCTGCTGTGAAGCGTGTTGTGGTGTCCTCTGGACCCCCAGTATTGTAGCAGTCATGTAGGTCTCATTACGATTTATCCGTTACAGCTTGTGCGTGGAACAAGGCTGAACAGCTGTGAACAGAACAGACATTTGGCATGTCCCCTTGTGCGCTGCTGCTGTTAGAGCAGTCTAGAGCCAGAACGCACACTGGTAAGTGGCTCCTAGACAGCATGCCCTAATAGGGGGCCAGTTCACCCCACCAGCCCCTGCCCAAAACTCATGGAAATGATCTTTGTGTGGGGCTCAGAGGGAGGGGAATCCATCCCCCAGTTCATGGGCCTGGCACAGGACAGCTCTGGAGCTCCTCAGTGCAGACACTCCAGAGCCTCCCTAAGCCCTGTGCATCCTGTATGTGTGAGTCTGTGGAACTTGGAATATGGGTCTGGCAACAAGGTGTCACCTCTCAGAGGGTCCTCAACTTGCAGGGCCTGCTACACCTCTCACCTTTTCCCTTCAGCCTTTGGAGAGGGGAGGGCCAGGCGTGTTTGGACATGGCTGGTGTTACTACTTATTTTGGGCCAGTTTTGTTCTAGGTGGATGGTGTGGGTTGAGTCGATCTTACATTTTATGTTTTATTCTGGAGTTATTTTTGTCTGCGTCCATTTTAGTAAAGCACCTAGAGCTCCAGATAGATGCTTGCAAAGTATATTAGTGAACTGGGACTCTGTAGTCTTCATGTCAGTTGGCCCATTTCACTCACAGGAAATATCTCCCCCCCTCCCAATGAAAAGAAACACAATTATTTTAAGATGGCGCAGGTACTCAGAGAGGGTGAAATCCTGGCCCTGTGGAAGTCAATGGGAGTTTTGTCATTGACTTCAGCAGAGCCAGGATTTCACTGGGAATTGGGCACGTATGTATCTTAAATTCTTAGCTGACTTGTTGTTATCACGAGTCACCACTGATTTGGTTTGAAGAAGACCATTAGAATTTTGGACAGTACTGACACCACAAGGAGCAGGAATTGAAGACGACAGTCCTACGGCTGCCTCTCCAGGGCCTTTCACGAGCCCTTTAGTATAAAAGGTACGTTGGGGGTCAGGTGGCAGTACCTAGCCCTGCAGAGATTCTGGGCAATGCTGCAGCTGATAGGCAGGCAGGGACAAGCTGTGTAACTTAAACAGGCCCTCAAGGCTGCCTAAATTACACCAGGAGGTGTAACGGGGGGCAAAGGCAGCTCAGAGCCCCCTGGGCTGTGAGCTCTGTGCTGTGCCTCTCAGAGCACAGCATCTCTCTCTCGCTCTTTACAATAGCTGCTTTCAGAAGAATTTTGTGTTGCTTACGTAAATCAAGTAAATCAATCATACTTTCTTAACCTCACTGGATTATACGAACCAGAGCAGAGGCTATGAATCAGAGCAGTGGCATGGCACCATTGTTCAGTTATCTGGGCAAAACAGTACTCATTGCTGGAAAGGTACAAGAGGTGGCAAATGGGTGTGAATTGAAACCTCTTAAAAGAAGATCTCATCCATTCAGGAAGGTGTAATTTTTTTCACCCTCACAAAACTCCTAAGCACCTGAAGGAATTTTGTTACATTATTATTAACAATAGTAATATATAATAACAATAGTAAATAACTTAGATCTTATAACCAAACCAATTGAGCAGGGACCAAGCATGGAACATTTCAGCCCTAATGGGGAATGTTTTGGAAAATTCTGATCATATAAAAACAAGGGGTTATAATGGAAACTGTTGCGCAACCTTTATGATAGAGGGAGCTTGCAATAAAATAGGCATGTATGATAGATCTTCAGAGCTGCAGAAAAATCACATGCTTTCTCTTAGTGTGTTTTTGATCAGATATCACAAACCAGATTTGATTTGCCTGGCAAATGTTTTGATTCTTGGAGGAGAAAATTGGAGATAACCTTCTATTTTTGAGCTGGCATGTACTACATGGTCACTATTTGGCACCAATAGCAGCAGGCCTAAGAAGGTTAGACCCATGCGGGTGGCTGTATAGACACTGGTGTGGAGGGGCCATAGTACGCGGTGGGTGACCATCCTATCCCTTCACTGCAGAGGAGAGGACCAGGGTGAGCTGCAGAACTAAATAAACAGTTTGACTCTTTCAGTCCAGTTTATTCTTACGTACTTTCCAGTAAAAAAAAAAAAAAAGACATATTAGTGCAGTAGTAAATAGGTACTTTGTACATTGTGGAGAAATCAGTGCAGAGCATTGGAGCGGACTTGGAGCTCTTAAAACTAGACTATTCAAATTCTGTCTGGCCAGTTTAACAGCTACAGACTTAACTCTTTGCAATATCTTGTAGTTCGAGGCAGACACACACACACACACACACACAAGCACTGGGTAAGCCTGAAATGACCTTGTGAAACCAACATGGGAATTTAATCCATTTCAGTAAACAAGAGGGAATTCTGCTTTTTTTTCCTTTTCTTTTTGAAATCTCTTCTATCTTTTCCTGCTTACCATCTGTCCTTATTCTGATGTTCTTTATTATCTTGGAAACATTACTCTTTTACTTTTTGTATAATCCTATTTTATTTGAGCTAACTTTTTTTAATTAAATGAGAGGAGAAGTATTGATTTAATTTCTCAAGAAACACAGGGCAAATCCTGTGAGATGGATTTTCAGGTGATGTAAATCAGCCTAGTTGCACTGGAGTCAATGAATCTACATTGATTTACACCAGCTGAGGATTTGGTATCACGTATCTTTCTGGCTGGATAAACTTAGATTAGAGCTTGGTGAATGTTTTTGAGCAAATACTTTATTCACTGATAAACGCAGTTTTGGATTTGACCCAAACTATCGGGGAGTGGGATATTGCTGAATAGTCTTGGCCTCACACCCCAAAAAATGTTGGGGGCTAATTTCACAAAGGGACTTAGGTACAATTTGCAAGACAAGAGAAGGAGGTCAGACTAGATGATCACAATGGTCCCATCTGGCCTTGGAATTTATGAAGGTAGTGGTGGGTACCCCCCCCATACCCTATAACACTATGTTTAGAGTATTCACCTGGGATGTGGGTTGGAGACCCAAGTTCAAGTCCCCATTCAGCCTGGTTTAGAGCAGGGACTTGAACTTGGGTCTCCCACTTGGCAAGTGAATGCCCTAATTGCTGAAGTGAGGGGGGTGTCTCTGTTGAAGTTGTTCCACTTTGTATGAAACATCTAAATAATCTTTGGGCCAGAGAGAGAGACTCTATAGCTCAGTGGTAGGGGGACACCTGGGTTCCAGTCCCTGCTTCAGTGACTATCTATTAATTAAAAAAAAAACAGGAGTACTTGTGGCACCTTAAAGACTAACAAATTTATTTTAGCATGAGCTTTCGTGAGCTAAAGCTCAAGTGAGATTTAGCTCACGAAAGCTCATGCTAAAATAAATTTGTTAGTCTTTAAGGTGCCACAAGTACTCCTGTTTTTTTGCGGATACAGACTAACACGGCTGCTACTCTGAAACCTATTAATTTTAAGTGTCTCACCTTGGGTTCCAAAAATGGACATACTCAAAATTAGTTGACACTTCCGTGGCTTAGGTTCTCCATCTGCCACATTGGAGATATAAATACTTCCCTGTGTAATCACAGGGGTGTTGTAAAAGTTAAGGGCCTGATATGCAGAAGAACTGTGACACCCACAGTTCCATTTGAAGCCAAAAAGAAGCTGCTGGTGCTAAGCACCTCTGCAAGATCGGGCCCTGAATTCATTAATGATGACTCCAAGGTGCTCAGATACCACAGCAAGGATTATAATTACAATAACATACCAATGTCTTGTGAAATAAAATATCTTATTGCTAATACCTTCCGGAGGAGAAGCAAAGCCAAGGAAACTGCAGGATTAAACTGTAATTATAATGGATGTCAGTGTAGGGTTAAGTCATTGGTAGAAAGATGTACCAGGGAAATGGATTTGGGTGCCACTTTAAGCTTAGATTTTGCAGTGGGCTACTAGAAACCACCCTAAAATAAAGCTGCCCGCGTTAACATTTAATCCGTGAGCACTAAGCCAGTTGCCACAATAGACAACTTGATCCTAATCTTGCTTCCCTTAACGTTAATGGCAAAAATTCTCATTGACTGCAGTGGGCAGCATCAAGCCCTCACAGGCCAGGTGATGAGGGCCATATAAGTACCTCGCTAGAGAGGTGGATGCTTATTGCACTGGGTGCATAAGTGCAGCAGAGAGGGAAAGATGCACTTGTAAGAGTAGCCAACCAAATGCTACCAATTGAACTTTCAAGGGCAGAACATGTGCCAAAGTTTATGTAGCATCAGAAAGCTGTTCTGAATGACCTTATGCCACTGAACTAATTCACGGTGCTGGATCTGTTGTGAATATTGGCTGGGGGCCATTGCAAGGAAGTTTTTGCCAGTAACAGTGAATGTCAGTGGGACCACCCAGTTCTAGCGGAGATGACTTAAAAAAGGAAAGAGGATCGTGAAAGGAAAAAAGGAAGCTAAAATCAAGACTCTACCACTGAACTCTCTGCATGTGGAGCCCATGTGCAAGGGAGGGCTTGATTATGCCCTTCCTAATCTGGAGCCAACCAGTATTGTATTAACAGCTTCAGCACAATAAAATAAATTAACCCCTGATGTAAATGAAGTCGGTGAGGTCTCACAATAGGTGAGCTTGACCCAATGGGATAGAAAAAGAACAAATATTGCAATGAAATCACTAGTCTGTTAGAGCATCTGTACTTCAGCCTGGGAAACAAAGGGCAAGCAAATCCAGTGAATAAGTGGTCCTTATTGTACACCTTTAAAAGTTGGATCAATAATCATTGAGCCATGAAGGAGCATTGCTGAGAGGTCACATCCAGCTGCAGGAGAAATACTGATGAAAGGCACAACAAGCCCTGAAACAAATAGTCATTGTTTTCTAATGATTTTTCAGTATTCCCCCTCCTCCCCCCATAAAATCATTTTAGCCCTAACTATCTCTGAATGCAAAAGTCACATTTTACTTCATAAACTTTCTTTTTTGCTTGACTGAATTTAGTTTTTGTGAGTTACTGGGTTGAAACCCTGGAGAATCAAATTTGTCTACAGGATGGGGAGCAGGGGTGAAAGCTGCACAACTTCTCCTGACCCACAGAGACCACCTATGTAGCTCCTTGACCCAGCTACTGAGACTATCAACAATTCTGTAGATTAATGTTACAGGTGAAATGGACACCTGTTCTCCAGGCTCATTTTCTATAGACTTCAACAGGCAAGATATAGTGGCATTTATTTGGTAATTTCATTAATACCTTGGCTTGGATTCAAACCAGTGACTTAAAGATGGAAGCATTTGTGATGTTTTGGCATCATGCAATGTTTTGTTTGCATGGTTATAATCTGTAGGCAGCACGATTTTCAGCCTATGACAAAGAAAGAGAGAGATATAGGCAGAGAGATATAGGCATAGAGAACTGACTTTACAGGTAATATGATCAGCACACAAAGAGAACTGCATCACAGCTGACAATAAGCATTTATCTGAGATTTAACTCCTGTATATTCAGATAAACAGAGCAAGCAAAATCATCTGTAATAATTCTATCTGATGACTTCCCAAAGTATTAGAAGCTGCTTGACTGACCACAAAAATTTGAATTCATTCAAGAGTAAAATCTTGCTCTTTCTATTGCTGAACCTTTTCCTGTTTTAAAGTGTTAAAGTTAAAATTTCACCCTGTAACAAACACTGCATTTTCACATGCTTGTCTCTGGTGACAAGTAATCCCATTCACAGAGAAACTACCGTTTCATCTGCAACAACTGCCTCTTTTCTTTGTGGAGAATGGTAAAGTAATTGGAGATCGAATTACAAAACATTTCAATGTCCTCAAAACTGGCAGAAATGCCATTTTTGGGCATCAGTGGGGCATTTTATATCTGACACCTTCTGATCTCATTTTGACGTGATGCTTAATGTATCAGGTTGTGTGAAATGAACACAGCAGGACATATTGCTTTAACAGAAATAGGATGTAAAGTGCTGCATGGATTGGAAAGTCATGAGGGGCCCTAGGGCAGATGCTGGGCTATTTGGCCAAATGCTAAGCACATTTCTAAAAAAAAAATGGCCTAATTCGGGGACACCCAGAGTGTGGGCTGAAGGCCACATACAGTCCATAGAGTACTGATATGCAGCCACTCCTAACTTTGAATGAGAAGGGGAGATGCTCTTAGAATGCAGGTCCCATCATGCAAAGCAACATCTTAATCCAAGTGTGTGTTATGTGGCTGAGTTGTGGATCACCTCTTCTGAACCCTAGAATATCCATCGCTGGGGTATTTTTGAGGGGAGACAGGTTTGACCCTATAGTCATCCTTCTTCCTTCTCCCTTTCAGCTCCAGCTCTAAAGGCATTTTAGTTAGAAAGCATTAGCAAAGTGTTTTCAGTGAACATCACTAAATTTTGACCTGTGCAGCAACTCAAAGCACTCCAATCGATTCTGTAACTGGTAAGCTGAAAAAGAAATTAGATTCCAACTGTACTTAATTTCAGAAAGCATCAACATAAGAGATGTAAAAGCTTGAGGGAGAGGTACATTGTGTAGCTGGGCTTCCTCCAGGCTTGTTGTGTAGAAGGCAGGTCGGGCAGCACCCTCAAGGCAGATATACTGTGATTCTTCCCAGTGAAGCTAAGTGCTACGATATGCCATATAAAGTGCAGTGCTCATTGTAAGTGGCCTGAGGTTGCAGTGACAGCAGTTACTGTTCCTGTGGCAGGTGAGGCATAGAGCTGTGCCAGCATTTTGTATAGAAGCTCACCAAAATAGCACTTGGTGCTATCCGAATGGTCCTTGAACACAGACTGAGGTTTGGTTCCCAAAGCCACTCTCCTCCCACATCATCACAGCACCTTCTCCATACCACAGTTCTCTCCCCTCTCCACAAGCCCCTGGTCCTCTGCCCCAATATTGCCTTGCATGTCTCTGGTTGCCAGGACGTCTGCTTCCCCTCCTTCTGCTGCCTTAGTTCTGAATAGCTGCATCTGTGCCTTCAGGAGGTGTTTGGCAGCCTCTCCTGCAGCAGGTTCTTATGGGGACTTCCAGGTAAGGGTCTCTATCTTTCTAGTTCTTAAATGGGCTTATATATGGGAAAGGAGGCCAGGATGCTCCTCTCCTTCCAAATAGCCTAGTGGGAGCAGGGAAACACGTTAGTTCCATCCATTGTCTCCTGAGTTCAGGAAGGGATTGACCATATTCCCTGCAGATGGGACTAGACTAGGGAACCTCAGGAGGCATGGATAGAGCACCTCTCTTGCAAGCATCGCCAAACACCCTGCAAAGGTGGGTAAGCAGCATTATTATCCCTGGTTGCAAAGATGGGGACCTTGAGGCATAGCAAGATTAAATGACTTCTCTAAAATCATGAGGCAAGTGGCACCAATAGTCAGGAAAAGCCAGGACTTCTGATGACCAGCCTTGCTCTGAACTGCCTGTTTTCTACCTTGGTTTGTTCTACACCTGGAATATTTTGGACCATTCACCTCATAATCTGTTTCATCAGTGGAACTAAAATTACTAGAAAGGTTTGGAAGAATAGAATCCCAGAAAGATTTGAACAAGTGCCTTTAAAATATAAGGCAGATACATTAGCCACCATGCTACACAGTCTTTGAATAACAGCCCTTGGAATCCACAGGCATTCTTTTAGCCACCAGAGGGCACCATAAATGTGCTAAACCTACCTTATATGAATGACTATTGCTTTTATTCTAAATGCTATAATGCTTTTAAGGCCACATAAATGTTCCCCAGTTCAGACCAAGTCCTAGCTGGAAGATACATCTAGTGAAAATGAGACTGGTTGCGGTGTGTTTTGCTTCTTCAACAACTGCAGTTGGTAGTGGGAGGGCTGTATGGGAATGGGGAGGGGTTATTGTTCTGTTTGCAGGTGGGATAGGAGGAGACCAAAGTAGGAATGGGCATGGGAAGAGAGAGGAGGAGAGTCACTGGAACTCTGCTCATCCACAAAGTTTGATGGGTTAAAATGACCCTGGGGTGACAGTGAGTAGGGTCTGTGCAAAAGCACTAGAAGAATATCCCACTGCATGGCATTGTCATAGTAATAATTATAGCAGTCTGCATTTGTATAGAGGAGGCAGGGCTGCCTGTTGGCTAGAGCAGGAGGTCTGAGAGTGGACTGCTGGGGCTGTTTTCTCAGTTGTACTTGAGGAATGCTGGCTAAGCCTTCGGGGGGGGGAACCTGACTCTGTACCGGCCTGATGCCAGGCTAAATTAAAGCAAACTCAGGGCTGCTTTTATACCATGTCAGCTCGACATGGCTGTTGGAGGTAGGGATGCACTGCCCCTGCCCCCTTTCCCTTGACTTGCACCTACCCCCTTGGCCAGGAGCCGGGTTTGAAGGATTTCCCAACAGAATGAGAATTCACTGGGTGGATCCACAGGCTTCTCAGGGCAGATTCGCACTGGCATAGCAGTACAAAGCTTCCCTAATAGACCTGAGAACTAGGCCGTAGGGCTGTGTTCATAGGTCTCCCACTGACTCATTTTGGCAAATAGTTCATCCCTTCTGTGCCTTTGGTTTTTTCCTTTTATCCAGTGAGGACAATGCTCCTAATCTGTGGTACTGCTAGGCGTAGGGCATGCCTGTGCTTCGAGCTGGAGATGTGATTTCCAGCTCTAGGAGGCATGCCTGCACTAGTTCTGATCGAGTCAGCATGTGTAGCCATGGTGGCATGTGCAGCGGTAAGGGCCAGCTGCCCTGTGTACGTCCCTAGTATCTTGAATGGGTATGTACTTGGGGATGCCAACCCCTCCTGCCATTTGCGCTGTCATGGCAACATTTCTATTTTAGGGCACTAGCTCGCTCAGAGCTAGTTGTGAGTGTGTTTCCTTGATCTGGAAATTATGCCTCTAGCTTGAAGTGCAGACATACCCTTAGTTAGCTGATATTTGTGAAGAGCTGTGAAATTCTCAGAGGAAAAATGCTTTTATCAACACACAAGTTGTATGGGTAAAATAAGTTCTAAATAGAGCTGGTTGGATTTTTTTTCCCCCAAGGACAATATTGGCTTTTTGGTGGGGGGAAAAATCAAAACCACCAAAATATTTCAGATGAAAAAATGAAATAATTTGATTTGGAAATGCCTCTGTGATGCCTCATGGGAGTTGGAGTTTAGGTGTCTCATGCTACTTAATAGGCTGGACCCCCTGATAGAACTTCATCACCCATGACGCACCATGTTCTATCCTCTTGGAGAGGAGAGGCAGTGCATTGTGGGAATATCATGGATGTGACATATCATGCGAGATGAAGTCTGGCTGGGGACTGGCCCATACAGGAGAATGGGGACATGAGTTCACCACAGCAGTCTATCCAAATAGAAATATGACAGGCTTTGGCTGAAAACACTTCTGTTTTGGCTGTTCATTTTTTTAACCCTAAAAACAGAAATTCTCCATGGAAAGCAGATATTTTCACTAAAGCAACATAGCCTAATCAGAAACCCAGTTTTCCATTGACAAACAGTTTTGATGGCAGATTTTTGACCAGCCCTGGTTCTTAAATAGATTTACTAAGTGGGTGCATTTGAGGTACAGCCACCCCATATTTACTGTGCAGTAGAGACCTGCATAGAGAGCTGCTGAGCAGTGCTCTCGTCTCTGAGCCCCTGCTGTGATTTTGAATACGTTTGCTTCTTTCTGTCACATTAATTTCCCAATGTGCTTCCAAGCACAAAGAAGCGTATATGTCATTGTTAGCTCAAGACACATCCAATCCAGTCCCACTTCTAACTAGGTTGTATAACCTGAACCTAACAACATCCTGGCTGGCAATTGACTTTGCAATAAAGAAGAGGAAACAGCAGCAAATAAATGGTGCACTATGTTTCAACATATGCCTAAAATATCCACTCTGGAGGTGGTCTTGCAAATTTTTCTAATTGTAATTGACATAGGGGAATTTTGCCAAAACCATGGAAGCAAAGGAACTATTATTAGCTACCTTTACAAACCTGGGAAAGAGCCATCTTGAATATCCTCTTGTTGACCTTATTAACTTTCATGTCTTTAGAAGGTCACAGAGAAAATCATTAATATTCAGTTGATTCAGTGGATGAAAGGTAATAAGTATTTCCTGCTTATCAGAGTGGGTTTTGAAAGGACTTTTAATCACTTGATTTGTTTATCTTTTGAAATCAGGAGGGAGGGATCACTCAGTGGTTTGAGCATTGGCCTGCTAAACCCAGGGTTGTGAGTTCAGTCCTTGGGGAGGCCACTTAGGGATCTGGGGCAAAAATTGGTCCTGCTAGTGAAGGCAGAGGGCTGGACTCAATGACCTTTCAAGGTCCCTTCCAGTTATAGGAAATTGGTATATTGCTAATTATTACCTTATTATCAATAAGGCCCTTACTAAGAGGGATTTTGTATTTTTATTTTAAATTTGGGAAAGGCACATGATCTGTTATCTAATGAGGTTCGGGGCCTCTGTCAAACTATATGGAATTTCCTGACTTTTTGCTCTGTATCAAAGTCCAGCTTCCAACATCAGTGTTAATTTGGCTATGTTGGGGTCTCGTATATCTCCTAACACCTCATGACACCAACAATAGCATTAAGTGGAAAATTAAACATAGAAAATTCTATATTTGTAGAATATACAGGGTGCTGGATTAAAGACTAGATCTTGTATGTGATTGGGCATAGTTAGGACTTTAGTGGCATTACTTACCTGCTTAAACATGTGCATGGGTGTTTGCAGACTCGTGACATAAGTGTGTACAGGACTGAGCCCCAGTGTTGCAATCAGAATGGTGATTTTGTTGTACTTCTTGGCTATTTCCTTGATTTTTCTTAACTGTGAAACCTTAATGTTGCATTAACACAGATTTTTTTTCATTTAATATGAACATGGTCTAATCCTTAAAATTCTTCTTAAAATTAATTACTGATTCTAAAAGCTACTTAAATAAAAATCCTTTGTTTTTTTTAAAAAGTGGACTGCACAAAGCATGTGAGAAGATACTGTAGTGTACAATCCCTTATTGTCTGGAGATGGATAAGATGTCATCTCTAGTTTCTATGATTGTTTGCTTGAAATCAGGTTTGGGTTGAGTGGCCACAGTCTGGGTCTTTAGACAGGTAAAACAAAAGAAGCAGCTCTACTCATGGGTGAAGAGAGATTTCCCATGTTCAGAAATGCACACATTTCTGGTGGAGCATTTGGGATACATCACTCATTTAAAATGCTCACTGGTTTTCTAGCAGAGCTATTATTTAATCCCCTGCATAAACTTTTATATTGCTAGTTGTATTTTTACAATGGCTTTGTAGCTGTATATCATTACATCTTTCAGTAATAATAGGACCGTTAAATATGTATGGGACTGCTTAAAAAGAAAAAGAATGCAACAATAAAATATGAATTCTGAACTTGATACTGTCCCGTTTAGTTACTAAGATTTTATTGAATATAAACAATTATTGACAATACAGTTGGTTGGAAGGATATACTGCCAGTTACTATGAGTGGTTGAAGTTCCCCTTCATGGTGAGCATATTCGTAGAAAACTATTAGACAGTTTTGCATGCCAATTGTGCAAAATGAAATAAACACAAAATTCACAACACAATGCTGGAGGGTATATACTGTGGCTACATATTCCCTGTGACATAGGGAATCATCTTTCAGTCTTCTGGGATTGTCCCAAATTGAAAGGTTTCTGGCCTGGTGTTAGAAAATGATGCGACTGAAATAACTCTTGCTATCTCCCCACTCATTCCTACTATTACAATGTTAGGAAAATGTCCTGATTTGCCAAAATTAAACATGGGTTTAGAATTTTTTGTCACTGCAGACAATAGTGCAGTTTGGCCTGATCCTTCAAACACTTACACGTGAACTTACCTTTATGCCCGTGAGCAGTCCTACTGAGGGGACTGCTCACTTAATTTTGGGCCTGAGCCAAAGTCCAAAGTGGGGAAGGCTCCCACTGACTGACACCATGGGGTTTGGAACAAGCCCCTTACATGTTAGCAGGCTCAGGGCCTATGGTTGCCAAACCAAATAACATTTGTGGAAATGTGGTTGATGAGAAGAAAAGAGAAACGGCCATTCTTTTAAGTGTGATGTTTCAATATACAGCAATCATAGATATTAATTAAAATGCTTAAGTTTTCAAGAGTAGCTGGTAACACAGAGAGATGTTTCCGTTCTCCTGTTTGTTTGTAACTGCAATAAAAATACCTTTTTTGGAAAAAAGACATTTGTCTTTAGATGACCCGTGGGACTGAGCTTTGGTTACCGTACATCAGCAGGCCAATATTACTGATTCACTTTTCTGGAGACTTATGAAATGGAATCTCTAGTATGGTAATGCTAGTATAGATTTTAATTGATTAAATGAACAATACGTGACATATTGATTGTTTGTTGATTATATTGATATTCAGTGCTGTGGGACAGATTCAACCCAAACTGGCACAGCTAATTCACCCTGGCCTTGATTCAGCAAAGCATACAGCAAAGCATACAGCAATTAGGCACAGATGCTTAAATTCCAGTGATTTCAGTGATGAAGAGCTTTGCTGAATCAGGGCCCGTGTGTCCAAGGGGGAGAGCAGGTAGGGCTATCTCTGCTTACTCTCCGACAGGGCTTCTGCCCCAGGAGAGCAGTTTTAAAGGCATGTCTTCACTGCACTTAACTCGAGTTATCTATGGTCAAATCAACTCCTCTTGAATTAGCTCATGTGAGAATGCCCCACTGGGAGCAACACTTCAGCTGCACAGAGTGTGTGTAAGCTGTTGTAAATTGTGTAGCCCCCGCCTGGAGGTGTGGCTCAAGCCTCCTGCCTGGGGCTTGCTGTGTTTATGGGGAGCAGCTTCTCTCCGCACATGTCTTGAGTCCTCATCAGTTCTCTTCAGTGGCACCTGGTACCTGCACCCCAGGTAGCTTTTCACTGTGACCATGACACACAAGGTGCTGTCCCTTGGGAAAATGAATAGTGCTACCACTGCTGGCAAGGAGTATAAATCCCTGTACACAAGAAACAATGAGGTACCTTACCACAAACCCCAGCAAAGAAATGATGCACCCAAAAGTAACAATATGATAAAGGGGGACTTCACTGGGGCCATGAAAATAGGCTCTGGGGAGGAAAGGGTTAACTAATCTTTAACATCAACAACTCAGCGTGTTTCCCACCTCCCAATACTCTCAGCACTTCCCAACCCCTCCCTCCCTCCCAGGCACCTGGCCAGCAGATGCATGCTGAGATTGAGTCCAGAGATGAGTGCGTTGCCCAGCTTACACAAAAAGGGTCCCCTGACAGTGTCTTGGCCCCTGGGTGGGGCAGAATCCCTCCCTGACCTGCAGGCCCATGGAGGGCACAGCTGGCTCTCAGTAACTGGTACCAAGTTGGATCTCTGCCATTCTTGATGCTGGTCTCTGCACGGTTGGCACTGCCTGACCCATGCACTAGATCCCACAGCAGTTCAAAGATCCCCTTTGTGGGGAATGGGAGTTAATCAGAGACTCCCTTAGCTGTTCTGCTTCTCTTGCAGTTCTCAAGCTCAAAACTGAAACTAAATTTACACTATCTGTCTGTAGCAGGCTGAGCCTTGTCACCCATGAGGAAGCCTTCCTATTGGCCTCATATGGAGTATTTAGTCCATTTTGTCCCCACTTCGGACTCCAAGCATGCATGAAATGGTAATCTGCAGAGTAGGACCTCCCAGAGGCTCAGCCCAAATAGGGGTTACAGTTGTACTGTAACCCGCTGTAGCCTATACCCACTGATGGGCAGGCCAACTCAAGGTAAAAGCACCAGCCCGCTCAGATTAAGGATTTGTATGTATGTATGGGACTCAAATTAATCCTGCAATGAAGACAAGCCCTAAACTGTGGTGGAGCCCTTCTGAAGGAGGCTACATCATAGGCAAGCCACTTAACTTCCTTCATTTGCAGTTTTCAGGGGTGGCAGGTTTGTATAATTTATGGTGGTGCCCGGAATGAGTCCCAGTCCCACCCCTCACATCTGATATTGGTGCACATAACAGAATTAATGGGGTAGGGCCAAGGGATTTGGAGTATGGGAGGGGGCTCAGGCAGGGGTGGCTCTAGGTATTTTGCCGCCCCAAGCACGGCAGGCAGGCTGCCTTCGGCGGCTTGCCTGCGGGAGGTCCCCGGTCCCGCGGATTCGGCGGCACGCCTGCGGGAGGTCGCCAAAGCCGCGGGACCAGCGGACCCTCCGCAGGCAAGCCGCTGAAGGCACCCTGCCTGCCCGCCCTCGCGGTGACCGGCAGAGCGCCCCTCGTGGCTTGTCGCCCCAGGCACGTGCTTGGTGTGTTGGTGCCTGGAACCTCCCCTGGGCTCAGGGCTGGGGCAGAGGGTTGGGGTCTGAGGACTCTGGCTGGGGCTGGAGATGAGGGGTTTGGGTGTGGGAGGGGCTCAGGGCTAGGGTAGAGGGAAGCAGTTTTGGTCCTTCTGGCCATGCAAGTTTGTGGGCTAGTGAATAGGGAAACACACTACTGATGTAGAAATCAGACTTAGCCAGGGTAAAGCAGAGGTGAAGCTATGCCAACATAATAGGTATTTTTGTGTGATGGTACAGTCCAAATTTGGTTTGGCAAATTTGTGGCCTTTGTGACTGGAAGCCTCCCTCCAAAAACCTCTAAATCCTACCTCTTTATTTTTTCTAGAAAAATCTGCAACTCATTAACATGTGGTGAAAGCAATGCAACAATGCAATCTTGATTGTAAAATCTCTTTTAAATCTTAATATTATGGAGCCAAAGTCTTAACTGCAAAGCCCCTTGCTTTTGTGGTGTGAGGCAGAGTGTCAACATTATTTGAACATCTCTTTTTTGGTAGTTTAATTTCCTTTGTTAGAAGTTTCATTTGGGTGAGAGGGGTGGGGAAGAATAAGAAGAAAGGGAAACAGGCTATTGACAGTGCAGGCCTAATCTTGCTCATTTTACTTTCACACACAGCCCCAATGATTTGGATGAGTATGATGAGCAGGACTTGATTAGTTAAGGGTGGGAAGCTCCTTTAACCTTGTGTACTGTATAGCATGTGGATGCGCCTGCTATTTCTGCTGTTAGTCTTTAATCTTCAGGACGTTGCTTCTCGCTGTTCCGTTTTCTGAGAGTGGGAATTATTGCTATTGTTAGTTGAATAATTCCTTCGTTGAGTTTGTCACCTTGCATGTGTTGATAGACAATCACTGTGTCTCCTTGAGTCTTCTCTTCTGCAGTCTGTATACGTTCAACGTCCCTAATCTCTTCTTGGCTCTCTTATCTGAACACTTGGGATACAAATATCATAATTCCAGTGTTTAACAAGGGCTGTAAAGTCAATCCTGCATTTTATAGACCCATGACCTTCACTGATGTGGCAGCTACATTGAATAAAAGTTTTTGTTGATTAAGTTGCTCAGTGAGGGGCTGAGTTTTGAGAAGGACGGACTATTTTAAATTTTTTTCCCTCTTGCTACTGATCAGTGTCTTGTGTCTTTCCACCAACTTGATAGATGTGCAAGTATTTGAAAGTAAAAGCTCTTTTCAGGGTCTGACTTTCCAGTAGCATTTGACTCTATAGCGAGAAATCTGCACTGTTGCAAGATGATGGAAAAAGTGGTCTGGGTTTGCTTTGTGTGGCCATCCATTCCTGTATGTGTCTCAGATTGGAATGGGACAGAATTGGGGCTTAACTACCCCTTTTTCCTATGTGACTGGCATCCCTCTGTGCATACTTGATCCTTTTCTTACTGTTTCCAGGCTAGAAGGACCAGAATTTTATAGCCCAAATATATCAGGCACAGAAGTAACATTTCTCCTTTGGCTGAAAATCACCCCATTGTAGAGGGGCAGCACAATGCCTGACCATCACTAAGTTTTGCTGTGAATTTCACCCCACATGCAGGTGGTCCACAGTTCAGTTCATTAGATCCCACTGACACCAGAGAATTTAGCCAATAAACTTTGAACATTGTTTGCCTTGGCCAAACTAAAATTGCACCAATGTAAAGTAGGGGTTTTTTTAGTGGCTCCAGAGTTCTATGCTTCTTTTGCTTGGTGCATGATAATATGACAGACTCTCCTAATTTATTATCATTTGAGGGTAATCTGCCATCGAAATATAGTCTAAGTCTCATGGGTAGAATCAAACAAAAGGCAAAAAAGGCTCCTCTGAGTATCATTAGATTTAGATTCCAGATTGATTTCTATTTTTTGCCAGCTACTTCTCAGGTATTTGAAACTTGAATTAATGCAGGTAATTAACATCTGGGGCTGAAGTGTTGGTTGACTAGTCGTCTGATTTAGTCTGAGTTGGGATGTCTCTAACTGGAGGCAGAAGTTGGTCTATGCTTTGGCAAATATGCGAAAATGTAAACTACAGCTGGATGCTAGCTCTCCGGAAAGGTGTCTGCTGCCAAAGGGAGCTGTTAGTTCTTTAAAGCTGCAGTTAACTAAAGTTAATTCTACTCAAAGAGCCAAAGGCCATAAAAATGGTGGAAAATGGCTAAGCAGAGGAACCCTGCTGATAATAGCTCATTCTGGAAAGTCTTCTCTTGCCCTCTGGTCCAAGTGGCCTTGTTCTCAGATAGCCAGTTGAGCTGGGAAGCTCAGGAAGATGCACAGGAATAGACCTTATGCAATCAACTGACTCCACTTTACTTTTAAATTGGCAGAACTGTTTAAAGTGCTACTCTGAAAAGCAGATTTTTCTAACTCAACAGATTTTTCTCTCTGTGTGTATTTAGAGCCAACTCTATTGACTGTAGTGACAAAAATAGGGGTTTTCATCCTTTTTAATGAAGTTGGCACTGCAGAACCAGCACAGCTATTGGAGCTGGAGCTGGGATTCTTCCTTCTGCATTATCATAATTGTTTACTGTGTTCCAATTACAGACCCAATCACTCACACTTGTGTAAGCCCTTTGGCAGTGGTGAAGCCTACCCAGGTGTCAGTGAGCGCATCATTTGAAGACAGTGGCATTGTGCAGGTTTAAATCAGGACAGAATTGAGCCTGCAGGAGCTTTTATTACTGAGAATGATACATGAGAAGAAAGAAACCCAGTTTCTTTGTCAGCACCTAGGTAGAAGTTTACTCGGAGCACCTGATCCTGCAGCCTTTATCCACATGACCACCAATGAAGTCAAGCCACAGTTGACTATTTCTGTGTGATGCGCTCTTTGTTAGGCTTAGTTTGTTGTCTTTGCAGGCAAGATGTTGTATCTCTTTTATGGTCTATTGTCTCTCTTTTTTCATCAGATGTTCCTTGCTGAGGAGAATGTGGATTTTCGGATACACGTGGAGAATCAGACACGAGCAAGGGACGATGTGAGCAGGAAGCAGCTTAGACTCTACCAGCTGTACAGCAGGACAAGTGGGAAACACATCCAAGTTCTAGGCAGGAGGATCAGTGCTAAGGGGGAAGATGGAGACAAATATGGTAAGAATACTAACCATGACCCATCCAGGGCCAGTACAAAGGTCTGAAATGAGTGTGTTTGGGTGAGAACAAATGGAAAGATGGGTCACAGCCTTGCACTAGAACGGGCTTCCTGTATCTTAGCTTATGCATCAGAAGAATGAAGTTGTGAAATTGAATTAGAAAAGCTGTTTGTTCCTGAAAGCCTTTGAGATGTCCTTGGCAAAGATGCTTCCAATCAACTTGATGCAGACCCCTCACTAGCAGAGATTTAGAATTGGATACTGTACGGTACTGAGTGCTGCTCCCAACTCCTACTCAAATAAATTGGAGTCAAGAGAAATTTCAGCATCTTGCAGGATGAGATCCAGGGCATCAAAGAGCCCATCATTCTAGTTTCCTGTGAGTGCACCACTCAGTCTAGCAAAACACACAACTGCATCCTATCAAAAGGAAAATGGAAGCGTTTTACGAAACTTCATCTGTGTAATCCTATCTTTCTCTTTTTTGAACGCTGCATGTTGTGCCTCATTGACTGTTGCCCTCTGGTTTGGCCCATTGGTTGATATGTCACTGCAGAAATTCATGAACATATATTGCCTCTGACTGTGTATGTTGTACGTACAAGTATTGGGATGTGGGTGAAGGGGGAACTTTTTTGAAAATAATTCTCTCTCTCAGGGAACTGCAGACATTAACGTGCAGTACACGGCTGGCATAGAGGTGTGCCACACAGGGACAGCCTCTGCCAGTGTGCAAGGAGCATATAAAGCGGGGCAGGATAAGGCCTGTGTGCCGCGGGAGAAATAGTTCAGAAATAGCCGATCTTTGTGAAAATGACCCTTCTGGTATTGCCAAAGCCCTAGTTTGTTCTACATCATGCCCTTTACATAGCTAAGAAAGGCCAGGCAGGTCGGCTTCTAGATGTTGCCTTTGCTTTTCCAACATTTCTAAGTAATATGGGGTGGAGAAGACCATTTGGCTGCTGATTTTAGGCCATTAGGCTGCTTTTGTCATGTTTCTGTCCCTCTTGTGCCTGCACAGTCATCATAAATACTCCTCCTAGGCCCCAGGATGGGGAATACATTCCAGAAGAGGAGGATGCTGAGGTCCCATAGGGAACTGTGCAGTGGCCAGGAGGGCCAACCCTGGACCTGCACCAAGTGAATGGCAGCACAGAGCCCTGCCTTTTTTGTGGTCCCCTCCTGTCATGCGCTGAGGCGCTCCTCCCTCAATGACCTGCTGCAGCCCACCCACCTTGGAAGCCCAGTCCACTCCCAGTTGCTGAAAAGCGCCCTACCACCCTTGTTGTGACCCATGCCCAGTAATGACAGCCCTCCCCTAACCCATCTATTCCAGTTGCTAAAATCCTCTTGCATCATCCTAATAACAAGCCTCCCTGACCAGCTGCAAACCATTCCCACCTCTAGACCAGCTGTAAGGGTTGTGGAAACCTGCTCACCATCACACATGGCACAGGGACACTCATAGCATGATAATCCATGTGGCAGTGAGTGGGGCCTTAGATGCAGGATGTGGCCCCGGTGATAATGGAGTGGAGAGATGTCAGGGTCAGGGACGTGAAGAATCATCTGTGCAACAGCCAACCCTGACTACCAAGGCGATGGCATAGAATGAATTATTTTCCAGAAATGCCCCCAGAGGCTTTGTTAAGGTGTCACCTCTGATCAGGACCAGGGATAGACCTAACGCAGGACACTGGATCTGAACGCTCCTGAACTTAGGATCCAGATCTGAAAGTTGTTGGTTAGGTGTATCCCTAACACAGAGTTTGGAGGGCACCTTTGTCTCACACCCATTGGTTGACCCTTTTCCTTCTCCACATCCTCTCTTCATCCTCCTTTGGAGTATAATTTTCATCATTTCTGAATCTGGCCCACTGAGTCAGAGTCAGGATTAGATTTTGGGAATCCCTGATTCCCAATCCCATGCTCGTTCCTCTAGAGCATGCTGCCTGTCTTGGCAATAGCATTGGCAATGGATGTAAAAGAGAGTCACAGTGTTGCAGGGAGAGTGGGAATCCATCTGAGAAGTTGCAACAAAGGAAAAGATGCCCGAGCGTATGAAATAGCTCCAAAGGCCGCTGCTGCGGGCACAAGTCTAGAGAAGGAGAAGGAAGTGTGTGGGCATCACAACTGGAACAAAGTATAATATGGTGTGTTTTCCACAGGCGCCTCCGAACACTGAAGTATCACTTCAGAGAGGATGCAGGCTGTGGGTAGGTGGAGGCAGCCTCCCCTAACCTGGGAGTTTGAACCCTTTCATCTGCCTCTCCCAGAGGACACTCGAATTCCCCAGTTGCTGTCTCACTTTTTAGATGGGAGGGTTGGTTTAGGGCTTAGTCTTCAAGCGAAGATATGACCTTTCTTTCTGAGTATCCAGCATCCAAATGATTCATTACAAGGATGGAGAGGGGGGGTTTATTTGGGTTTTCAGGGAAGGGAGAGTTGGCTGATTTATTGCAGCCTTACTGACTTGTGCAAACTTTCCTTGCCTCTTGGCTTAAGAGGATGCACAGATATGGAGTCAAAGTGAGGTCCCAGGCAGTGCTGTGGTGGTTTCAGAGCTCATAGATTCGGTGATCACTGCAGCACAATTTCATGCAGCTTCAAATCAGTAAAATAACAAACTGTAATGTGTATTAGACACTTGCTGTAGGAAGAAACCAAGATCTAAACGGAGGAAGTATGGCAGCCCAGCCACCTGATACGGGTGTGCATATGCCATTTGTAAGGACAAATACAAGTTTTGAGGTCCATAAAATAGCTAATGTAATAATCTGGGGATTCAATTTTGGGTTTGTGCAAAGCGGCCTTAGCTCTGAGGCCAGGATCTGGCCCCATGTGTCTGATTTATTAAACAGAAAATTAAGTCTGTTAATAGAATTAATTGAGTCTGTTTTATCCTTTTAGTCGGATGGCTTTTATCCCTTCTCAAACATATGAAAATCCATTTGAACAGCTAAGTCAATTATCAGACTAAATTAAATCTAATAACAATGCCTACTGCTTTCAGAAACACTAATTAATCTAAATATACTTACCTATCTCACTAGGGGGGTGGTGAGGCTTAATTGCTGTTCCTAAAGTGCTCTGATATCCTCAGATAAAAGGCGATATATATATATGCAGAAATACTGTCTCTTAACCCACCAGAAATTAATGAAAAGACTGACAATCTATTTACAGATTACACGTTTATTTTGGATCCTTTAATCTATTCTGATGTAGTTTGTTCTGGCCCAGAAAAAACAATATTCTTGTTACAAACTTATTACTACTTTACCAGGTGTCTAAGTGATTCTTTTCATTCAGAAAATGAAATGGGCTGGAAGGGGGTGGGGGGAAGGAAGAAGGACTTGGAACCTTTATATTCTATCTCAGATAAATGGTACAGATAGGCGAGATAGAGATCAGTGACCTGAAACATTAGAGCCTTTCATTTATTTTCATTTCACAAAAGGCAGAAGACATTCTATCCTGTTTGTTCACTATCTTTGTGTCCGGTTCACTTGGCTGGATGTAGCTCTCTAGGATGGGTGAAGGCACTTTGGCTCATTTGTACTGCACAGCTGTGTGGTTTTGTTTTAAAGTCATAGTCTAAGGTTGTACCGGAAGGCGTGTGTGTGTGTTTAAAGTTATATCCAGGAGAAGTGATTTCCCTTCCCTTCACTGTTGTGTGGCATACTTTGTACCAGCTGACCCCTTAGCTGGTGCGTTCCTCCCCAGAGATGGCAGTATTTCAGAGGTGGGTGACTTATGGCCGGACCAAGGCCTTGCACCACTTAAGCCATAAAAATAGAGGCTTAAGTGAGACCTTCTGTCCTGGGATTAATTTTACTCATAGTGAGTAAATTGCTTTGGGATTCTTACGGATGGAATATGTTAGATGTAGGTTTATTATAATAATTTGTTATTAGAGGCTATTCTTCTCTAAAGCACAATCATGCCAGTATTGCACTAGCGTGACCCTTGTCAAAATATTCCACAGGAATGACCCTGACACTCCAGTTTACGCACTAGCCCCAAACACTATTGTAATCTCCTTTATAATTGGGGACAGCACCAGAAGTGAGGAGCCCCCCATCCTAAACTGTCTTTCAGTTTCCAAGCCTTCACCTTTAGACTGCCAGCCTCTCTGAGGACCTGATCCCAAGCCCATTAAAGTCCATTGAAAGACTCTCGCTGACCTCCTTGGGTTTTGGATCAAGCCCTAGTTGCCTGTGAGAAAAGATGGGCAATACATTGTTCACAGAATATTAACAAGTGTGGGCCCTGGCAGATCCTGGCGGGAAGCAAGTTCCAGAGACAAGGAGAACACCCTGTGTCATTAGCTCCCCCTGCTTATCAAGGAGGATCATCTCCAGCGTCTCCACTCACATCCGCTATGGCATTATGACCCAGGGAGAGAGTCAGTCTCTCCGGTAGTCAGGTCTCGAACCTTAAAGGTTAAATCTGGCACTGGTATACCACCTGGAAACTTATGGGGAGCCAGAGCAACTCTGAGTATCGGTGCTATATCCTCTGCGTGATGGACCACTCAGCTGTGATCACTGCATTCAGTACTAGCTTGAGCTTCCAGTTGGTGCCTGTGTACAAGCCCATGTAGAGCATTTTATAGCAGTATAGACATCAGACACAATCCTTCCCTGCTGGAGACTTCATTTGTGGAGTAGATGGGCTCCGCGGTGAGGGGTGGGAAGGGTGCGGAAAGTAGTAGTATAGTAAAATAACTTCCTGTAATTGCTAAATTCCTTCTTAGGTTTCAGCCAGCCTGTGCTTTCTGAAATTACCGAGCTAATGTAGCAGTTCTTTGGGCTTGGCAGGCTGACAGCTCGCCTAGAACTCTCTCAACTCATTTCACTAATGACTCCCATTTGTTCTCTCTCAAAGCCTGGAAACAATGCAAAATACCAGGGCCATTGTTCCATGTCTAGCAAGTCATTCCCTCCCCTCCGTATCCCGGGCACCTTAAAGGCAAGTTGCCTTGGGAAAACCCATTAACCTTTTCCCTTCCTACTGTAGTTTATACTGAGAGTGGTTCCCTTGGGAAGGGGAGGAAGAAAAACAAACCCCCTTTCAGTGCCCGGAAGGCACAGAGTAAAAGTGTTTACCTATAAGCAAGAGGAGATATCCCAAGCAGTTACTGTGGCTAGTTAAACATGGACATCTTTCCACAAGCATCAGTTACAAGCATGACATTTAGAATCTGCTTTGTTTCCCAGGTATATGCAAAAGGACCTGCCTATCACAGTACAGATCCTCAGATACTCTGAATGAATTGTGATTTGCTCTGTAATTTATTCAGTCAAAACATCAGGTTGGCTGTTTCCTATTTAAACTACGTATTGCTGCCCCCAGTCTCTTGCCGTTACAGTTTTGACACGACAACAAGACAAATAATTTTTCAAAAAGACCTTTTATCTTCTAAATAATTTATTTTCACTTACTTGGCCTGGGGGCAGAGCTGACCTCAGCGTGGCGATGATCATTCACCATGGCAGCTGTACAGTCATACAGGGCTGTGTGATTGGGCTAAGCCAGGGACGCCTTCGCTGTCCAGCTGCTGTGTTGTCTCCCCCCTGCACCCCCCAACATCTCCTTATCATTCTCTGTGTGTGATTGTCTCCCCTTCTAATTTGGGTGGAGCAGGCGTCCAGTGGCAAAGTTTTCCTTTGAAAGCAGGCAAGGGTACGCCACGAGTGACAGAGCAGCTGGATGAATTAGAAACATTGTGAGCAGACCGGCTGCTTTGTTGAACCACTAATAGTAACTCTGTAGCCAAGCCACCCAGGGTTCTGTGGGCTATGAGAGAGCTGGGTGATAGTCACCTTAGATTCTATTCTGGAAGGTTCAGCAACCATTTGAAATATATTGTAATTGTCTTAGTTGAGCCATCTGTACATTTAAGGGGCGTGTGTGTGTGTGTGCGGGTGTATGCACGTGTTTGCCGTGATCTGCATTTGTGGAGGGAGCTCTACTCAAGAAAGATGAGGAATAAAAAAACAAAACCAAGGCTACGAAAATCTGTTTCAACCAGTGAATTTTCAGCAGGCCCTTGCACATACATCCACAATGTTTGTGACTCCAAAGTCTAGCATACAATGAGTGAACAATGGTTAATTCCATATCTGACCGCCCAGATGCAGTCCACCTGTTTTGTGTGCAAATGTAGATGTGAGCCTTGATTTCCACTCCCCCCCACCCCAAAAGTGGGTTCCTCACTTCTGAGCTCACCCCGAGAGACCTTAAACAGTCCTGCTTTTCAAAGTGGGGGTGCTCAGCACTTTCTGAAAATCAGGCTCCTTTTAAGGCGTCTTTAGTTGGATAGCCAAAAATGGAAGCACATAAAATCACTAGTCACTTTTGAAAATGTAGGCCTTTATGCCTACAGATATATTAGGTCCCCCCAAATAGTGAAAGTGCAGTGTTTAGAGACACCCCCCCCCCGCCATAGAATTTGGCCTGTAAAGTTTTAACATGGGGAGTGCCAATGAAAGATATTTATTTTCATAAAAGTTATGAAAGGGTTTTCTTGTTGGTTAACTCTGTGTGTGGGGGTGGGGTGGGATGGGGTGGGGTGGGGGTGGTATAATTCTATACTGTGATTTAAGTGTTCCCATTAGAAATGTAGAATAGGAAATAGGATCCCATCTGTGAGCAATTTAAGAGGAAGTGAGACAATGGAGTCAATTGCTACTCCAGTTTAGATAATCAATACAAATATTATTAGTATAGTGATTTATCTTTCTAGGCACTTTATGAAAATGTGAATGCCAGACCCTGAAGACAAGGCAATATAATATTATCTGTTCCTGCTTTCCTGTGATTAAGCTTTCCTTCTACACAGCTTGTGCAGCTGCCTTTCTACATATTCTTCCCTAGCTGTGGCGAAACGTCAGAGAAACAAAGTTAGGGTTCTTTCTCTTTTTGCTGATTCTGAGCGGAGGTCTTGGTAGATACCGTGTGTGTTGGTACAAAAGTGACTTTATCATTTTATGCAAGAGATGTAGTGTCAGTCAATTAATGGGAGCCTCCAAAATCTTGGAGACAATCTTTTTCATTGATTTAAGCTTTGGTATTTTCAGGAACACAGAAGAGTGATTCTCCAGTATAAAGGCAGAGAGCGCTTAAGTCTTGTTTATTGAGTTCTGGTGAGTCTTTCATCCGAAGAAGTGAGCTGTAGCTCACGAAAGCTCATGCTACAATAAATTTGTTAGTCTTTAAGGTGCCACAAGTACTCCTGTTCTTTTTGTGGATACAGACTAACACGACTGCTACTCTGAAATCTCCCTAGGTATTTATATCAAGCCCAGAACTGTGGTATCTGCGTGATTTTTCTTTATTCTAAATCATTTGAGACAGTGCACAATTGAAGTAGGTTCTTGTAATTGCTGGGACATGGCTAAACGTGCCTTGAAAATAAAGCTGGCCAACATTTGTGGAATGAGAAGGTTTTAGCCCCAAAATGGCCTTTTTTCCAAAAATGTTTTTTTTCTAAATAAATGATTGATGTCAACATTTTTTATTTTTATGAAACTTTTAGTGCCTTTTTTTAGAAAAAAAGACAGAGTGGGGAGATTTTTTATCAAAAATATTACCTAAGAAGTTATTGAAATGTTCCTTTTACTGGAAACCTGGTCTTCGGTAAATGAAAAATGTCATTGATTATTTGGATAACGGTTTCAATAAAAAATTTCCCCTACAATTTTGCTCAACTTTTTAAAAAAAATGAAAAAGTGTTTCAAATCCTTTTGAAATGAAAACAACTTTGAAATTCCAACATTTTTCATGGAAACAAATGTTCAAGTTTTAAGAGCGGAAGGATGAGCAGTGGCTAGGATGGTATGTGGGATCCAAGAGTCCTAAGTTTAATTCCCAGCTTTGAAACAGACTTAATGTGTGATCTTGGGCAAGTCACTTACTCTTGCTGTGTCTCAATTCCCCATCTGTGCAGTTATCCTCATTGTGAAGATAAATATAAAAAATTATGAGGTAGTCAAGTACTCTGGTAACGGGGGACGTGCCATAGTTTAGGTAGAACTAGGTATTTGCTGTTTCTGATGCTGAGAGATCAGTTTTATTTTTAGGCCATGATAGTAATAATGTCTTATACTCATAGTGCCTTTCATTCCATAGAATCTCACAGCATTTAATGAGGGAATCTCTACAGCCACCTCAGCAAATATTTTAACAATGCACAGCAGTTTGGGACAGGAAGTTAAAAAGAATACTTTCCCCAGTTGGAACTGCAAAACAGATTTACCTAGGCGGAAAGGTAAAAAGCATGAAGCCATTCACTGTGTCTCTTAAGGGGAGGAATAACCGATGTGTGTTTCTTAGAAATTTGGAAGAATCCAAAACGGAAGTTGAAAATATCCCCTCCGCGCCCCCTCTCCATGACTGTCTGTGGTTTGACCTAAATATTGTCCTATAGTCATTCCGCAACTGCTAACTTCATGTCCGTCCAATGCTGGCATTTTCCAGACTGCCTGCCAAGGAGGACACGTGTAGGGTATCTGCAGTCTCCAAAGAGTTCCCAAGACATAGAAGACAAATCAGAAACAAAGGGACTAAGAGGGCCTAGAGAACGAACATTCATTTCTTGCAGCACATGAAGAGGGTCTGAGGGATGGAAGGAGATGACAGTATGGTCTGCGGCTTACTCTGTGGGAACATCCATCTAATGATCTACGTCAGCTGTAGGGGGAAAATACGCTCCAGCCATAATGTGTTTTCAGAACTCTTGCACTAGACAGTGTGTGCTTTGATCCTGACACACAAGCTGGGAGCCTCTGAACTTGTCTCTAACTGAATGCTCCCAGCTCTGGTTGCAGATGGGTCTCTACTCTGTGTACACTAGGGCCCAGATCCTCAAAGGCATTTAGGTGTCTAACTCCATTGAAATCAATGGGAGTTAGGTGCCTAATACATGACTAATAGATACTCTGTACTACAGTATGTAACTAAGCAGAATCCCCACATAATGCATTAGGGGACGATGCAACTTAGTTTGCAGAATGGCTGTGTATTGCACTAACCTTCTGCTGGTATCCTTTGCAACTAGGAGACTGGAATTAGTGTCAACAAAACTTTCTGCTCCTCTGCATTCCCAGCTGCCAGAAAATAGGGGTACTCCTACCTCTCTAATAAAAAGAGGGTCTATGCTATAGACACATACGTATTGTAATGCAGCCCTACCTCCCTGTAATTGTAATGAGCTCAGCTGTGTCAGCCTCAGAATCTTCTTTCAGGAAGCAATTCTCAGTACATCACAACTGGCCGGGAGTTGTTTTGGCTGGAAGGGGATGGGACCAGGTGGTGCATCATCCTACAGCCTCTTTAGTTCTTTGTCACGTGTCCAGTGGTGTCTGTTCTTGATCTTAGAACTGGGACTGGGCAAAGGAGGTGGAAGGGATGTTGGGCCCCCAAGGTTGTGGATCAGTATTGTGGGTTGATCTAGACAGGAGATTGGCTTAGATGTATGGGCAATGAATATAGCAAATGGGAGGTGAATAAATTTGGGATCCAGGCTTCAAGATGGCATGGTTGTGTTTTGTTTTTGTCTTTAATGGCTTTCAGGAAAGGATGAGAGAGAAAATTGGCAGCAGCTGGAGAAGAGTTAGGGTGGGGGAGCTGAAGGAGCAGGTGAGAATCAGCCAGACCTGCCTGTGATCCCATTGAAGATTGGAGAGTAGGTGAGGAACCCTGAGCATGGCAAAGCAGGGGGAATGGCTAAGTGTGGAACTGGAAGCAGGCACAGATAAGGGTTAGGAATGATATCAAGATATAAAAAAGCCTTCCTTCTTGGCAGTGTGTCTGCTTGTGCACCAGTGGTCTTGTGAGACCTGTACTGTGCTGTGGTTCTCACTCCTGAAATACGGGTGTGAGGGGGTATATTGCCATGAGCCACAAAACAGCAGACGCTGATATACTGTTCTTGTACTGTCTATACACAGAGTTTGGGAAATGTTCCAAAAGATTCCATGTACCACAACCTACACTGCAACCCAGACTTCCACTTACTTAAAGAAAAGGGTTTCAAAATAGTTGTGGTGAATTATGAAGCAATTCAGAGGCATTTTTAATTCTTAGTTTAAAACGATGTACCCACCTATAGGCAGTGGGTCAGATCCTCAGCTAGTGTGATCGGCCTGGTTCCATTGACTCCAGTGGATCTGTACCAGTTTACACCAGGTGAGACTCTCGCCCAAGCTTTCTTTGCCTATGAAACCATAGTTCTAACAGTAACAGCAGCGTGGCAGCTCCAAAGAGGAGCATGTGTGAGTTAAAGGCCTTTGGATGCACTTTTTATCACAACTGAGATCTGGTTCTCCTCTGACCTCCACCAATAAAACTTCACTGACTTCAGTGGTGCAGCTCCTGATTTACACCCATGTGGGTGAGAGAAGAGTCAGGCCCCGAGTGCCTGATAGCAGTGATACTTCTTGTATCTTACACCTTCAATAAGACCTTGCATTTCAGACCATTTTAGCCAGTGGGAAGCAAAGCAACACTATTACATTTTAGCCTGTGGTATAACTCACTGTAGTGGGGTCGCTGTGATTTAGTGCTGGCTTTTAGTCACCCAGTGACATCTGATCAGGAGTTGCCTTTATTTTATTTGCTTCTCCATCTACATTTTTAATTGATTTTTACAGGTTACATTTTCACCGGTGACCCGTTAGCAGGCAGCTAGCCAAAAACATATTGATTTTACACCTATTAATTTGGGGATACCGACAATGAAGTCTGAAAGCCTTGTAGCCCCTAGGAAAATCAATCCAACCGGGAGAGAGGCACGGCACTGGGAGGTAATTGCGCTTATTTCTTTAGTTGCCTGCCTTGTATGTTATACTTGTCACCCTGAAGCACTAAAAGCTTTGCCATTACCTGTCAACAAATAAACTAATACAGCCTGTTTATAAGCCTCTGTAGTGGGAAAATGTTCATTTTCTGGCCTCCAAATCTTGCTCAGTGGCTTTTATGGCATTTTATTGGGAAATCTGGCCAAGTCACGGTGGTACAAGGTGTGATCCCTGACCGACATAGCTGTGTTGGCAAAAGTTCCCCAGGTAGATGCAGTTGGACTGGCAAACTGAGTTTTTGCCAGGATGGTGTATGTTGCTTGTGGGTGACGGGATAATCTATGCCAGCAAAAAATGCAGTTTTGCTGGTATAAGCTGTGTCCTCACTGGGAGTACTTCGCCGGTATGGTATACTTGTATACTAGTATAGAGTACTGGCCAAGCGCTCCTACTGTAGACCTCTGTCCTTGGTCTCTGGAATGGAAATCTTTAGCTTGTACTTAAATAGACCTTGTTCCAGCATAGGGTCCAAGTCTGCTGCCTTTGCTCGCATGAGTAGCTCTGTTGACTTCAACCTCTAAGGAGCTGATGCCAATTTATGAACTGTTTTGTTGATATTGTCTGGGATTTTGTTTTGTCTTTTTTTTTTTATTACTAGAGGTGCCTTTCCCCCAAAGCAAGACTTCATCAGCTCCTCCCTGTGGGCTCTACTTGGAGGAAACAGTTTTAAGCTCTGGCAGAAGGTCTGTAGGAGCTTCTCTGGAGAGGTTTTCCTAAGCAAGTGCCACTCGCCGCCCAGCACTGTCCACCTTGTTGCTTCTCCACCTAACCTTGAATCTCTTCTTTCATCTTAAAGCCCTTTGCAGTGAGGGCTGTACACATTACCACTTATATCGGTATAACCAATGTCGCTCACGGGTGTGAATAAGCCACCTCCCTGAACGACATAGTTACACTGACCTAAGTGCCGGTGTGGACAGCACTATGTCGGTGGGAGAGCTTCTCCCGCTGACCTAGCTACTGCCTCGCACAGAGGTGGTTTTGCTGTGCCGATAGGAGAGAGCTCTCTCCTATCAGCATAGAGTGTCTTCACCAGATTTGCTACAACTGTACCACTTGTAGTGTAGACTAGCCCTGAATGAGAAATCTGTGAGGTCTCGCAACATCTTGTGAGGTAGGTAGGGCTGTGTATTCAGGCTACAGAGGCCTCCGAATAAATATGAAAATCTTATTTATATGCGTTTGTTCTTTCTGGACTATATTTTTCCTCAGAGGTCGAAATAATGAGTTTCTGGTCTTAGATATTTCCACCACCGAGGAATTGCAATACTATGAGAAGGTCAGCTCTCATGTTCTCTTGGTCCACATGTAGCCCCCGGAGGCATAGAACGTGAAAATCATAAACCGATACTTGAAGAAAACAATTGCAAACCTAATTTAGACTGCAAGCTGTAGAAGGAAGGGACTTAGTCACCTTCCTTGTCTGTAAAACAGTTAGTGTAGCATGTCAGTGTATGCTGATCTATAAGAATACCTGCATGCACCCATACTGCAAGCTATGTAGGTAGGTATCGGTATCCCATTTTACTGATGGCTATAGACTGAGACCCAATGGGAGAAGTGACTTGCCTAAAGCTTTGTCTGCATGAGAATGTTGGGAAGGAATAGACTTAAGGTAAATCAATATAGCACTCTTTAACCAATACAAAGGAGCAGCAACTTTCTTGTGTAGACAAGACACAGTCATATAGTTGTGGCCATACCACCACGGAGTGATGCTTTGCTCCCTCTAGTGGTGACGAGGCCAACTAGAGTTTGATGAGCCTGCTACAGCCTGGGCTAAAAGAGGGGAATCTTTTAGCTCAGGCAGCAGAGGTTCATGTGTTAAGATTGAGAGGTCCCAGGTTTGATCCCGAGTGCTGCTATCCCCCCATCCATTCCCCTGTGGTGTTGGTGTTTCATTGGCAGAGCTGGAAATAAGGCTGAGGACTCCCATTCCCCTTCTAACCACCGTGATCCAGTGTCTGTTTTCCACCTCTGACTACTATAAGCCTAGGATTCTGTTGTCATAAATTGTCAGCAATACTGTTCCTGCTCCCACTGAAGTCAATGGTGAAACTTTAGCTGACTTAATTGGAGCCACTAGTAGCACTATTATGTTGATCTGTTCTTTTTTTGCACCGGTTTGTAACTTCCTACCGATTGTGTATTTTGTAAAAATAGAGGAAAAAAGGGAAAATTCTCCACTTTGTCCTGCACATCTCTGCTGAACATTTTGCCTTTTGCCTGAGCGTGGGGTGTGCATTCAAGTCGGTGGAAGCTCTTCATGGAAAATGAGCATATAGTCTGTAGTATAGACCAGTAGGGATAAAAGGTCAGCAATGTGGATTAGAGAGGCACATTTTACCCACAGGCACAGTGACTGATGCTTTATAATCTTCATTCATTTCTCAAGGACTTAACTCTTCTACATGGCCCTTTGGGTGATAGACATTTCTTGGCCTGATTGAAACTCTTAAGATTCCTCCCCAAACTCTCTGGGTTGCCTTAGAATTTCCACGGTGTCTCCTATTGATCCTGCTCTCTCAGAGCTAACTTTGCAAATGTGACTTTCAGCTACAAACCATCTTCTTGCAGTTTGACCCAGCTAAAACCGATATCTGTCTCTCAGTCTCTCAGCAGGAAGAGACTGAGGGGAGACAGCAAATTTCGGCTCCTGGGGCTAAATTGCTGTGCTCTTTAGCTGCAACCTGCGTTAAACTAATTGATGACCGGCTTTAAATATAACCCCTGATCAATCAGATTCATTGATTTATTTCCCCCCTCCCTCTTACCAAGTGCTAAGCAGTTTCCAACCTGGCTCCCTCCCCAAGAATTGCAAACCCCATCCACTGTGTAATAAAAAGGATGGGATATTATGACAGCGCTACAATCTTATCAGCACGCTGGGGGAGGAAGGAATCTCCTATATTCATATGAATGTTTGGCAACTAAGAAAAGCCTTACTCAACAACAACAACAAAAGCTGATCCATTTTCTCCGGATGTCTTTGAAAGAGGCTTACCTTAGAGACAGACTAGAGAAAGGCTATTGATTTTGTTTGACCTCCAAACAGACTGCGGTCAGTATGATATTTTCCCTGTTGGAAAAGAAGCAGGGCTGTGAATTTCAGTGTCAGCGTTTGTATTGTATCTGTGCTTTGGAGCTTTGGGTTCTTTCTCAATAAATGTCAAGTTGTGAGGAAAAGTAACACTGGAATACTCTGGATCTACCTCTCCTTCCTCTCTCTCTCGGCCAAATTGTTAGTTAAATACGACACATGTTGGGACTAGAATAACATTTAGCGGTCCCATCCACTGAGCCCCACTGCAGGTTAGCGGGTTGAGCCATGAACATGAGTGACATTTTGTAATTCCCATCTTGCTTTTTCCAGGGCCATGCCAGGCTCCTTTTCAAGCTATTAATTTCTCTTCTGCACCAGTGCTCATTATAACACCTGGTGTTAGGAAAGATCCTGCAGATTTACTGATCAGGAGGATGCAACCCTGCTGCAATCTTTATTTTTCCCTTCAGTGGAGCCTCACTAGCATTGGCCATATGGTAGATCTTGTATATTTTCCTCTCTCTCCTTTGATTAACCCCTTCCTGTATACAATAACAAACTCTCTAAGGAGCACCTCCCTGGTCTTATTAAACTCCCCCTGAGATTCTCTGCCTTTAAATGGGAAAGCCTTCCTAATTTGCACTTAGTGTCCTGAAATTAAACCAAGTATCCTATTTTTACCTCCTGTGGTACAGTGTGAAAATACAGCTAGCATTGTATTTGTTAAAGAATCATATGGCTTCTTGGTAGATCTTTGCCATGAGAGGTTTCATTAAATCAACATGCTTGTTCCTTGACAACAGCCTATTGAGAGGGAGTGGTTTGGAAGAATGGAAATACATCTTGGACTACAATATTGCAACAGACCATTAAGTGAAGGTTTTGGTCAACAAAACATTTAGACTTAAAGAGCAGGGGCATTTTTTTCAAAGTCACAAGCTCTCAAATGTCAATTTCAAACTCTCCTCAGACTCTCTTTGAGATGAGGTATATTAATCTACAGATCTAACTGCACTGAGTCCTTCCCTATGTTATCTCCCCAACAATAATGCCTTATACATGTTATGTTTTTGCTACTTTCCCCAACTCTATGGCAACAGTGACATGCGTAAGTTTGCTGATTTCAGCATGGGACACAGATCAAAGAATAACCAAGTAAACCAGTGCAGATTGAGTCAGGGTGTTGGTAGAGGGTTTGTGATAGTCAAGCTTCCCCATCCTGAGGACCCCTGTTGGTACTAGCACATGAAGTTTCTAATTGCGGCCCATGCCTCAGTTCCAGTCCAAGTGGACAGCAGTTCAAATCAGCTCCAAAACCCTATCCCGTCTCATTTAGAAAAATGAGTAGTCTGCATTGTCAGCGCTCAGCTAGAATGCACATTTGAACTACCTTTTAGGTCTGGGTGAAAGTTGCTGATATGAAAGTGTAAGACAGCCTGCATTGTGACTGCCTGCAGCCTATGTGGTCTGCTGACAATTATATATCGGTTTCCAACTGCAGTGCTTAATTTCCCAGAGCGAAATAGCCCTCCACCTCCCTGAAAAATAATGAATGATGGAATACGTATTCAGATAGTGTGAGCCAAGTTGAGCTGAGATTACAGCCTGTGTTATGTATGTAACTATAGTGACTCCCCAGAGGAGGGCTTTAAGAGTCCCACAGAATCTTTGTTTTTAGCCTCAAACTAAACTTTTTTTCATACTTCAGAATATTCAGTGACATCAACCTGATTCCTTTGCAAACACCTCCAATAGTTATGGGGAAGAGAGAGCAGGGTTGGCTGTAGCCCTTGCACAAACATACAGGAAAGCAGCCAACAGAGAGAAATTATGAGAGGTGATTGAATAGCTCTTAAAAAAAAAAAAGTGTGAGCCTGCCCAAAGCTGTGCTGCTTTGCTGGACCGAACAGCATATGCCCTGAGAAATTCCATGCGCTGAGGAGTCAGTTGGGGGTGGCTTCAAGAGTCACATACCCAAAACTTGCTTGTGCAATGGCGGAGGTTTGGAAATGAACCTCTTTGTGTGTGCAGATGGGCCTTTGTATCTGAAAACTGGGTGATAGTATATCTAACTACCCAGTGTGCCCATGTAAAATCTCCAGGCACAGTTACCAAGGCCTCTTGGAAATGGGTCCCATATGGTTATATTGTCCTGTCAGACAGAACATGGGAAACACAGGCAAATAAACCTACATTTGCTGAAAATTCACTTCCCCAAGTTGCTCTTCTGAATCCACACATTATACGGTGCTTGGTAACTGTATTCATTGTCCATTGTCCTTTGTTTACTGATAATACAGTAAAAAGTATCCATCTAGTGGGAGGAATAAGGGAAAAATTTGCAGTCCGACCTTGGCCAAGTCAGTTGACTTGTTCTTTACTCAAGGGATGTTATGAGATTTCATTAATTAACACACAGAAAACACACTAAGATCCTTGAATGACAGGGGATGTGTCTGTACAAAGTATTATTATGAGGTCCTCTAAAGCACTAATACAGAATGTTACTATATTGCAATAGCTTGCACAAGACATCCCCAGTACATGAGAATGGAAAAACCTGGGAATAAGATGTTCTTTTCTTTAATTTCTAAATTGGAGACTCAGCAAGTGAAAAGCCTAGATGTTCTTGTGTATTAAATGCTCATAAGCCATTTCTATAAGCTGGGTACCAAAGTCCCTTTGATTCTCAGAGGTAATTGTACTTTTTAATTAGCTGAAAAAATCCTCAGCCTAGGATCTTGCTATATAAATTATAATTAACCCCTTTGCACTGGAAGTTGAGATTTCCTGCCCCGAAGCACTAATGCAAAATGCATTAGCAGCACTTAACGTCAAGCACTCTAGACCACCAGTGCCAAAGGGTCATTTTGCTACCCAATAAATACTGCTTGCACTTGGAAGTCCAGTAGGAAAATGGCAAAGAAGCTGTGGAAACTTGAGGGAATTGCGGAAGACAGGATTTGAGGATGTTTGACCTGCTGCTTTGAGAGCTGCAAATGCCACAGCAGGAAGGACAACATTGAAAAACCTGGTGAGGAGATGAGAGCAAGGAGAGCGACGTGTCACGGAGAGTGGTTTTTGTTAGCGGACATGGCTGGTTGACTCGCCTTGAGAATGGCCCTGGGAATGCACAATTCATACACCTAGAGTGAAATAATTGTCTGTTGCCGAGAAGGAAAAATTGCCAGACACACTTGGCTGTGCCTGTTGTATACAGAGCACACTAGCAGCAGGGGTTTGGCCACCCACTGTTCTCATTCACTGGCATCCTGTCTTTCTGTCTCCTGCACATTTGGGGATGAATTTTAACTCTTCAAACAGGAGGGGGCCTGAAGCAGAACACCAGGTCTGAGGGATTGTGATAAACACTCTATTCTCTGAAACCTCGAGTCTCCAATTATAACTCTCCCTTCTGTCCCCATGCCACCCCCACCCCCAAACAACCTTCGCTTATCGCTCACTAAGAATCTTTCTTGGAGAAGGGAGAGGCCTGGTGGTCTGCTGCTCCCTCTCTTTGGTGAGTCTTCTACTGATTTAGGATGAACTGATGGCCAGTTCACTCTTCTTTCAGCATCCCAGTCTCATCTTCAGGAGCCCATAGTGAAGATTGTGGTTGCTTCTTCTTTCTAATTAACTGGTTCATCTGCTTCCCCTGAACTTTGAGGTGGTGAAGTTATTCTTCACTTCCCCCACAAAAGCTCTTGTATAGTGCTGTTGGCATAGATTGCCTGCCATGTTCCATCCCCAGAAACAATTTCATTTCAGCATTGGCTAAAGTGATTTTGATGTAGATATTCTGTAAACCATGTAGGGTTCCTAGAGGAATGCATTAAAAATATACAGACTTATTCTATAAGGACTCACTGTTGCTCCATCCTCTGCAGGTTCAGAAGATCATGACCCAGTTGAACCTGTGCAGTTACATTGTGTTAAAGGCAGAGTGGGATGTGAGGACAGTTGAGTGCAGGTGGTCCACCTACTCACCATAGACTCCAGCAGGGGGGTGCGTTAGGGAAGATCTGTAGCTGTGAAACTCACCAATCATTTGACCCTGCAGAAGTCACCAGCAGCAATAGCAGTTGTGAAGTGTCTCCACTGCTGTTGCATGGCCTGGAAGGAGGATTCCTTCCCCCTGCTCTTGTGGAGAAGTCCAGTGAACAGCCCTGCTCCTTGGAATTGCAAACTAGGTCAGAGATTTGGCTGTCAGGGCTGCATTTTTAAAATACAACTCGCCTATTTATAAAACCTCCTTGGGGTGGGGAAGAGATGCACAGAGGTGAGCTGAAAGGCATGAGGGGAGTTCTGGAGCAGGGAACCTCCCACGCTGCAGCCACACTGTTTGCCAGTGGGCCCCAGATGTGCACAATATGAGCAGGTGAAAATGTGATCACGACTCTGTCTATAATGCATTTCACCCCACAGTGCACTCACACATCTGTTACAGAGATATTTTTACACTGGTAGCCTCAGCCTCATTTCAGCTGCTGAGGGCATCTCCACTCCTCTCTGCTTAAAGATCACAAAAGGGGATAAAATAACCGAGGATAATGAGGTGGCACGATAAAGGAGAAGAGACCTGCTCCGGGCCAGTACAGCAATGCATGCTGGAGAAGGCATCTATTTCTGAGGTTGCTTTTTAAAGTGAATTATCTGCTGGTGAAAGGTTCTGGGTTGAGAGCCCTGGAGTCTGAAAGAACTGTTTATCCATGGAAGGACGGGCATAGCCTGGGCCTCGGCATTGCCAGCTTCTCACACCCTGTCTCCCGTTAGTGTGTCTTCCCTTGCTTCGAGGATAATTCCCTCTACGAGGACTCATTTACGTTCACTTGCAACCTCCAAAAGGTCACCTTAGCACCAAACTTTTGCCTAGCAAAAGATCAATAAGCATAAATAATAATAAAACATCAATATTTAGTCAAATGAAAGGGCCACATTTTGCTCTAACTTGCTGCCCCTGCAATTGAATTGGCTTCAGCTGGGTCACATGGTGTGTAAATCAGGGCAGAATTTGGGTCTTTCTTGAAAAATCCTTCACCTACGGTGTCAAATAGAGTTGAGCCCAAATCAAAACCCTGATCCAATCCCCACCCCGCCACCCAGAATGTCACGGAAGTTCAGAGGTGAAGGCAGATCTTCTCTGGTTTTGGTGGCTTTGGCCCGTCTCTGGGATAGATAGGATACACAGCAAACAACATACACAGGTATTGTGCTATCAATGTCCAGCATCTAAACCCAAAGAAAGAACCCTGGAGATCACTGAATTCCTTTAGATTTTATAGAGACATTGGTCGTGCCTCAATAGTTAAAGATGGGTTAACTTTTTCACTTAATGGCAGGGATTCACGCTCTGTTATGTATAAAAAATATGGTATATCCTCTGCTAAATTTTAGCATTTATTATCTGAGTACTGAATTAATGTGCTGAGAATCCATAAGATTGAGTTAAAATTAGATTTAAAAGGGGTCCTTTCAATAATTTAGCATCCTGTATTAGACCTTTTTTGTCCGTGTAGCGGAGTGGCTACCCGCTCCTGCCCTTTTGGGGCTTTAAAACATTCCTGGGAAGCGGCTTTAGGCTGGGCTGATTGGGGAAGTGGCTGCAGCTGGGGCCATGCCCCAAACTGAGCAACAGGGCCTTATAAGAAGGCCTGGGGAGCCAGAAGAAAAACAGTCTCTCTCTGTATTCAGAAGGAGATGGGCCTGGCTGCAGGGAGCTAGACCGGGTACCTGAGTGAAGCAGGGCTGGGGAAAGGCTGAGGAGCTGGGAGCTCCAGCTTGGAAAGCCCCAGGCTGTGGCCTAGCAGAGGGCAAACAGGTACTAGGGGTTGCAGAGGGCAGCCCAGGGGTAGGCCAAGGCAGCAGGTCCAAACCCTCCTTGCCAGTGATGAACAGGCTGATACTGCAGTCTGCCCCAGGGCGTGGGGCTAGAGAATGACTGGCAGTAGCCAACACTGAGGCAAAGTGGGGATAGTAGGGTGGGGGATTCCCCTGGGAGGGGGAGACCCAGTTAAAGGGGCACTGGGGTCCTGGGAGGGACACGGGGGCCAGTAGCAGAGAGGCGGATCACCGGCCTGCAGAGGGCACTCCGAACGCTGGACTGAGCTAATTCCCGAGGACGACCAGCAGGAGGCGCCGCCGGGGTGAGTCCGGCCCCGTTACAGTCCCAGATGATCTCAGTAATGAAGTAACATATTCTTCAAAATTTCCATACAGTTAAAATTCATCAAAAGACACTCAAACAATCATAACTGTCTTGTAGTGATCCCACAAGGACAAAAATATGAACAAAATAATGTCTTTAAAAATTAGTGTCCTCTAATGTGGGACCACAGATGCTAAAATGCATTAATTGTAATTGCATGGTTATTGCATAGTGCCAGAGGGCAGAGCTAAGGTTGTTTGGGTGCCTGTTTTTGTTGTTGTTGCTGTTTTTAGTGTACTGAGAGAAAATTTATTTTTACCAGGTCAATAGAGTAGAGCAGCTTCCACTAAAATAAGAATTTGATTCAGCTGGAAATACCCATAATGTTCCAAACTATGCAAGTCCCTAGAGAAAATGGACCCTATGGACCCTGGCTCTGCAGAGGGAAAACTCCTTGCTCTTCCTTTTCGGCCCTTATCCCCAAAATGAACAGAGGGTATGTTATAATTTTTTGTCTGAAGATTACTGTAGCATATGTAGCACTTCACCACTTTCACTTATAATACATTATCCTTTACACGGCAGCAGTGTGAAGGTTAAAGATCAAGGCCGAATATATTTTAGTTTACTTTCACATCCATTTGTCATAACAAAGGCTGTTTTTAATTTTAAAAAGTGAAAAAATCCTCCCCACATTCAACCCAGGCTGCATTAGATTATGTTACTGCCTTTTCTTCCCTGAGTTCCAGAGCCACAAGAATCCTGTTGAAGATACAGTAGCATACTGCAACTTTCTTTTCAGCATACTTCTCACTTGCTGGGGGAAAAAAAGTTACAATGAGCCCTTTTAAGAAAATGTACAAACACACACATATTCCCATCCGTAAAATTAATCATCATAATTTCAACTTTTATTGGAGGGTACAGAGTAATAAAACCTGCTCACCATACAGAGAAAATAACATCTTTTTATATCAGGCACAGCTTGTAGCATGAATCCAACCAATACTTTCAATATGCAACAGATTTTTCAGTGGTTTGAGCATTGGCCTGCTAAACCCAGGGTTGTGCGTTCAATCCTTGAGGGGGCCATTTAGGGATCTGGGTCAAAATCAGTACTTGGTCCTGCTAGTGAAGGCAGGGGACTGGACTCGATGACCTTTCAAGGTCCCTTCCAGTTCTATGAGATAGGTATATCTCCATATATTTATATTAACAGTGGGAACTGGACAGACTGACTTTTTGGAGTATGTAAAGCCATCGTGGTGTTGGCACGCTGAAAGATTTATGTGTTTGCGACTCCTTGGTAAGAGGATATAGTGGTGCTAACATCACACCTACTTCATGGCTGGAGATGAGCAGCCAACCACCAAACTTCCAAAGATAGACAGGCAACGTAGTTCAGAGAAAATCTGATCTGACATGAATCATTGGGCAGAACTAAAATCACGTTGAGGAAGAAGATTCGTAAAGTTTACATAATTGTTGTTCTTGGTTTGTTTATTGTGTACATCAGCATTTCTTGGTCTTGGCTGGGACTGGAAACAAAAGAGCCAAAATACCAAGAAGAACGTTGCTCTCATGGTATTTTTCTACTCCCATGGGGAGCAAGAAGTGCTAATGAGATTTCTAACCCAAGAGGTTCAAATAGCTTGCATAAGGTTCTACCAAGCATTTGGGCCCAAATTTTAAGGTCCTTATTTACTGGTCTTCACTGAGTCAAGGGGCATGTGCGTGAGCAAGGACGTTAGTTTTAGGTGCTTATTCAAGCATAATAGAATTTCTGAACCTTTTGAGGCTCATCCATCACTACTTCCAGACTCTGAAGCTGGCTGCTTTTCAGGCAGTTTTCCTGCCTCTGTAGAAATACTGTCCACTTGAGTAGTGTGTGGAGAAGCACGACACCCTGTTGAGATGGAGGAATTTCAGTTTCTAAATCTTACTTTTCACTTTCCAGGCCTGCTTCTTAGTCATAGGACAGTTGGAGGTGCTAAAGCTCAATCCAGAGATTGCTTGTCCCTACTTGCCACACCAACAGATTTTTACAGCTTGTGGCCTATCGCCTCACTGCCTTTCTACTGGATCTTGCTGAAATAAGTGTGTTTAGAATTTTGACACCTGTCTGATATATTTTTACTTTAGCTGATGGTGAATTAGGTACAAAACACCTCCATGAGTTGCAGGGCTGATTCTTTACTTACTGGCCCCATTATGATGCATGTACACCTGTGCAAAATGGGTGCAAAAGGGTATCCACTCATAATGGCAATGTTTTGCATTCACTTTGCACATGAGTAAATAGGTCTGGGGGCTCAAGTCAGTGGACAATCAGGCCTGTAGCATGTGGCTTATAGCTTGAGCATTATCCTCAAAAAATCACTTTTAAAACTGGACCAAATCCGAAGGGCCTTACTTAGTTATTATTCTATCCTTGCTTTGGTTAAATTAATGAGAATTTTGCTTAAGTAGGGCCTGATTAAGGGCTTCAAGTTTTAGCCTATCCTGTTTAAGTTCTTCAGAAGCACTGGTGAATAGTGATAGCTCAATGGATGCGTGGGGGGATAGATCATCCGTTTGAAGATCTATGCCATCTTTTGGAAGACCGAGGGGGTGGGTCTGAAAAAGTGTACATCGTTGTTCCATAATTGTGTAGCTCTTCTCCATATCCTCATGCTGGGCTGAGATGACAGCTCTCTCGGAGAACACTGAGCCAGATGCATCCCTGATCTAAGACCATTGACATCCAGTAGAGATACAAGTCAAGTTCATCCCTTGAGTATGTTCTGATGTCCTTAGTGCTGACATTTGCATTCTTGTGCTTGTGTCCCTTTATGTTTGAGCCCAAGTAGGAGAGAACATGTTTGGAGTTGAAGAACATACTGGTGTGACAGATATTCATTATAGCACTTACTACACTACTGGAAAGTGCTCCAGTACTATGGTGAAGAGGGTGGTATAAGAACCTGAATAAAATAGAATGGAAAGTCCCATGGTAGAGACAATAGCATGCCTTGACACACTCCTCCAGAGAACATCTTGCCCTTGGATGAGACCCTTTGAAGACAAGTCCTTGTAAAATATGGTCAGTGGTTTTCCCTGAGATGAGCTTAGCACAGTTCTTATTGGCTTGTTCAGAGGGAAGGTACCTGTTTAGTTCATCTGGGAGAGTTGCTGCCTCTGATCTCCACTGAAGCCAATGAGATGCATTACTTGTGTGTGAAAGTGTGTGCGGGATTGGGTTCTGACTTGATAAACTCCCACACAAATATAAGTATGAAAAAGTTGAACCTCTTATCCATTGGGATTATTGGTTCCTTAGGGCATCTACAAGAAAATCTCATTGAAACAGAGACCCTTTTTTTTAGGAATTCTACATCTGATTCAGAATTTTAGGGTCACTCCCTTTAAATTCACCCAGATACAGAACTGGACAGTATATTATTGGGTAAAGTCATGATAAAAAATAACATCAGCCCAAATCTTGGGAGTCTGATGCGCATTGTGATTGCTTTTTACCACTGAAGTGGCACAAATCAGCAGGAATGAACCAGTGGGTCAGTCCCTGGTTTTCGAATTTAACATACACTCTGTGTTAATCTTATAATTTAAGATTACTAAATATAATGGGTGTAGGCAAGGGCTATGCACCTGGTACTTCTCTCACTTGTAGCAGTTTTACACCAGGGTCACTCCACTGACTTCACCAGAGTTACTCCTGATTTGTACTGGAGTAAGTGAGATGAGAATCAGGTCATGTAGGCTTTACCATCCGGGATGATAAATTTTGAGAAATATGCAAATATACAAATACGATTTCAATATGTGCGCAGCATAGATTCTCTCACTTGTTCAGGGCCTGCAGGTTTTATTGCACCCCACAGACTTTACATAATGTTGGCATGCTTCCCTCTACATTATGTCATAAATGTGAAGTGGAGACAGGGTCATTCTATCATATGTTGTGGTCATGTAATAGGATTCAACTTTTCTTGGGGCAAACTGTGTTTGAACAGATTTCAACTATTCTAAGCATGGATGTACATATGAATCCTTCCTTACCAATCCTGGGTTTTTCATCAGAAGATATGGTCTTACAAGAAAGTAAATCTTATTTTCTACAGCTGTCACAAGGGAGAGCTAGACATGGTAGATGAGGTTTGTGGAAAGCACACTCCACCTTCACTCTCTGCTTTAGATGAACTGAACTGGAAAGCTGCTCTCCCTTGCAGAAGTTGTGGTCAAAGTCAGACAACCTCAACCTGAATTTATCCGTAAATCATTTACATTCATTAACTGAAAAGGGTTTTGTGTGTTCTCCTCTAAAAATTGTTTCACTGAATTAGTAACAATTCAAGATGCTAACCAGAAAAATGTGAGATCAGGTGTCAGATTGTGGTCCCTATGAGGGACTCTGTTGGTAAAGCCGGTTTAACCTGCCTGCTGAAGATGTGCGTGTGAATCTCTGGGTTGCATAGCTGGCTCCATGCTCCTCTTCCTCATGGCTCCTGATTCAGGGGTTGTGACCAGGGAAAGTGGGCATGGCTGCAGCATCCCTGCATTCTGGCCAAATCTGCCAGCCCTCTGAAGGACATTGCAGCAGGTGGTACTCAGAGCCACTTTGAAGCTCAAGTTGCACTCAAGAGTCCATAAGTCAGGGAGCCACATTTGCCATCTGAACTCCAGGTGCTGATCATTTTACTGGGAGGGCCTAATAGAAGATTTGAGGCCAAAAGAGCTAATGCAATCCTGGGTTTCAGAAACAGGAGAATCTCAAGTAGGAGTAGAGAGGTTATTTTACCTCTGTATTTGGTACTGATGCAACCACAGCTGGAATCTTTTGTTCAATTCTGGTGTCCACAGTTCAAGTAGGATGTTGATAAATTGAAGAAGGTTCAGAAAAGAGCTGCAAGAATGATTAAAGGATTGGAAAATGCCTTGCAGCAATAGACTCAAGGAGCGCAATCTATTTAGCTTAACAAAGACAAGGTTAAGGGGTGACTTGATCACCGTCTGTAAGTACCTACATGGGGAGCAAATATTTAATGATGGTCCCCTTCAATCTAACAGAGAAAAGTATAACATGATCCAGTGGCTGGAAGTTGAAACTAGACAAATTTAGACTGAAAATAAAACATATATTTTTAACTGTGAGAGTAGTTAGTCATGGGAACAATTTACCTAGGGTCATGGTGGATTCTCCATCACTGGCACTTTTTAAATCCAAGTGGATGTTTGGATGTTTTTCTAAAAGATCTGCTCTAGGAATTTTTGGGGGGATGTTCTCTGGCCTGTGATGTACAGGAGGTCAGAATAGATGGTCATAATGGTCCCTTCCCAAAGGTTTGGGGTAATCTTATTCCCATTGAAGTCAATAGCAAAATTGTTGACTTCAGTGAGCAGGTGGAGATCCTTTGTGGGTGCTTAAAGTCAGATCTTGATGAGAAACATATTTGCAAGAAGCCAGTCCCCTCACCTCTGCTCCAACCAACCTTTCCCCCTATATTGCTAAACTTATCTGTATCTCCTTTGCCTTCCCTCAGCGAAACTGGACAGAACCTAAGGTTTTATGATATAGGCAAGCCAAGCCTTGGCCTTTTCCGTTCCTTTCTGGTTCCCATCCTCCCACTCAAGGGAAATATTTGAAAGATAAGTTGGCATATTTTTACCACCTTCAAATATCTCCCTGACTTAATGTTTTCTTAGCTGGAAGATAGCTTTTCAACATACATACATATATATAATTATAATCCTTTTCACCTAGACATGTGAGGAATTCCACTTTCTTCCAGTGGGAGTTCTCAGGAAGGTTTAGGTTAAATGGGCCAATAAGGGAAAAGCATGTAGCAGAAGATTTTACCCTCTAAAGAATTTTTTTTTAAAAATATGTCAGAATATCTAACTGTCAAAGAATTTAAACAATAATACCTGATGTACAGACTGGAGTGCAGTGCTTAGTAATATGAAGATTGCAATCTCCCTACAGCGCACCTAGAGATTAATTGGGTTCAAAGCAATATGTCATGCAGGGCCGTCTAGCAGAAAAGTACAGCAGGGGAGAAATCTACAATCCTCTCTTACTAATTCCCACAGAAAATCTAGGAAAAATTCCCCTACAAATTACCTCCACCTGTTTGTGGAGACGTAGAGATTTTATCCAAGAGGTATCTCAAGAAAACTTGCATTCAAGCATTTCATTGAATGTTTGTGGTGATTGAAAATTGTTACTGTCTCATGCTTGTTTGTCTGGCCTATGTGCAATGAGCTGGTAACATCAGTCCTGGTTCTGGTGGATATGTGTCCATATCACAGAAACCATCATTGTGACTGGTAGTGTCAGCAGAGAGATCAAGGCTGGAATAGACCATCGAGACTGAATTGGCCTCTCAACTTCTAGAATTTGGAGGGCCAAATTCTGCCCTTGGTTATACCATGGGAAATCCGGAGTAGCCCCACTGACTTCCATGAGGTTACATCATTGTAACTGAGAACAAGATTTGGCCTGGTGCCTGTAGAGAATCATTGAGACACACGGGCAAGGCAGTGTATAGAAGTTTATGCAATTATCTGTGCTTGGTCCACATGGTGGCAAAACTCCCACTGATTTCCCTGGAAGCAGGACAGAGCTTTGGTGGGTTGTCAATCCAGCATGTGTCATGGTCCCTAAAAATAATAGAAATAATTAAAAAACTCAAGCATAAAAAAGAATCACAACTGTAAATCCACCTGCAGTTAGCTTCCTAAACAATAATTTGTATCTCACCTGGATAAAAGTTTAATTTCAGCTAATAACGTTTTAACAACCGAGGAGTACAAGGCCAATATGTTCAAAAGTGAGTGCCTAAAGTAAGGCTTCTAAGTCCATATATAGACACCTAAATAAGCCTGACCTGACTTTTGAAAGTGCTGAACACCTGTCAGCTCCCAATGAGTTCAAGGAGAGCATCTGAGTGCTCAGCAATTTTGAAAACCAGGGCTCTTATTTAGGGTCCTAAATATACACTCAGGAGCTGAACTATAGGCACCCACTTTTGAAAATCTTGGCTGAAATAACTGCTTCTAGAATTTGAGAACCCCTTTGTGGGTTTTGTTGGGGGCCTGTTTTTATTGGTATAAATGTCACTCTTGATATTTTCCCATCAAGGCTGCTGCTCTCAGTTTCTGTTTTGGGTACTAGTGCATGATGATGTGAGGGCACAGACATAACCTTCTGCAGCCCAGGGAGAGTAGGAGGAAAGGTAAGTTCAATTTATTTCTAAAATTATTACATTATTTTACTAGATCTTTAAACTTTATTTAAATTCTTTATTTGGCAAAAAAGAGGGGGTATCATATTTTAATTAGTAGCCGTGTCAAAGGAGAGCTAGATTAATTATTGGAAATTACTCTGTCCAGATGGTTTTAATTTTCACAGCAGGGAACCGGCCTCTTTTGAAGGTGATATTTTTCAAATTAAAATCAGCCTGGATATTACTCATACATGCTGTAGTTTGAAGGTGACATGGTGTGTCCTCTGCTTTCTAACCTACGCTGCTTTCACGTCTATGTTCTGCCCTAGTGAAACAGTCCTTTGGATTAAAAAGGTGCAGGTTGCTTATCTCCAAAATTAAAGCCATCAGAGGGGTAATAGGTGACTGAAGGAACTGGTAATGGGAGATGAAGTCTTTTCATTGTTAGGTTGCCCTTTTGAATTCTCAAACCAAAGTGACCAAGAGTTGTTACCTGATGGTCAGCATCACACTTAGTAGTTTTAACAGAGGCTCTGAGAACTGAATGGACAGGGAGAATGAATTACTCTCTAGCTCACAGAGGCAGTGCTTCCAGAAGAAGGTTGAGGCATGCTGTCAATGTGGAGGTAACTTGTATTGTTGTTGCCTATGCCCTCCCTGGTCTGTAGATAAATGGAGGACTTCAGTCTCCAGAGCTTCCACGTACACTATTTTCTGGTCCCTTAATTGTTCACTCATCTGGGCAGAGTTCCTCTGAGGGGTGTCCAAACTAACTCCTTAGACACCTTCTTGGAGCAGTGGGCATTATCGGGGGTTCCCTGCCTGGTGTCCTCTTCTGGATCCCTTGTTTTGACCCTGTGACCTGCACCCCGTCCTTATTTGTTTTTTTTTTGTCTCCCAAAAAAGCAGCAAAGAATCCTGTGGCACCTTATAGACTAACAGACGTTTTGGAGCATGAGCTTTCGTGGGTGAATACCCACTTCGTCGGATGCAAATGTGGGATGACATTTGTCTCCCACAATGTCAATTTCTGGTTTCCTTGGCCCCTCCCTGACCAAATGGGGTGGGTCTTGGTGCCCATCCCCTCAGCTGATGGAGGGTCCAAATAATCAGCAGTAGTTGACCCACCAGCCCCAGTGATCAAGTAGGTTGGTACATTTCTTAGACACTGAAATATATATAATACACATACATGTTGCATCCATCTGCTGTTAGACACTTAAACAATAATTTCTCTCTGCCTTGATATAGGTTTAATTTCACGGGATACCCTTTTAACAAATGAAGAATCTAAATAAATGTAAGCATCTGTTGAACATTTGGTAATCGTAAGAATAAAAATACCAAAAATCACATCTCTGTCTGAGCTGCAGAAGGAAATCTCCATTGAGGGTTAAAGTTTTGTGATATTTACATTGCTGAAAAAGCCAAATTCTGACTTTACAAGTGGGAAAAATATTAATGTGCTTAAATGAAACAAACTCGTATTTCTATCCCCTTGGTAAATCCTTACAGTGAACATATTTGATCGTAGAGGGTTTTACAGTTCTGAAATATGAAGGTCAAAAAGAATGTGACTTTCTGTAGCACAGATCAAACATTCTTCAATGTTTGGCCATAGCTGTATTTTTAGGGTAAGATTTAGTTTGTATGAATTTCCAGTACAGGGCCTGGGTTTCCATGCACTGACATGTAGACTTTCTCAGGTTATATTTCTAACATGTCCGCTTTCTATTCTGAGCTCTAGAGATGGGCCTGGGCCAAAAGGCCGGATTTGAACACCCCAAACTTTATGGGAGGATGATTCGGCTTTAACCTTGGTCTTGATTTGAATGTTGCAGCTGGCCCCTAACTCTGTAATGAAACAAAATGAAATTCTGGATCCAAATGCTTCCCCATTGTGGGGGTGTTTGTAGCGATGGGTTGCAGGCCTGGATGCCAATTTTGGCCCATCTCTGACAAAAAACTTGTGACATGGCAAGTGGCATTAACTTAGGACTGCACAGAGACAAAAAATATCCTTCACCATGGAGGCAGGGACAGGGAAACTCTGCACTCCAACATGGTGACCAGGTTAGATTGTGTAAGGCATTAAATGCCCACCCTATCACGGGCAGGGTTCTAGACTCTGCCCCACAGGATTTTCACTGTGGTAGCTGGTGGGCTCCTGAGTATGCCAGGGGATGCATACAGGACTTTTAAAGAGCCAGCGTCCTCATCAAAAAGGCACCAAAGCAATGGGTACTAATTTGCTCCCTGTTGTTGGTTTCAGTGAAATTGCCACAGCCTGAAGGGGCCATGATAACCAAGTGCCCTTTTGTCTGTCTCGGTTAGGGCTGGCACACCACACGTTGGCCTGTGGTAATGAATTTAGTTTTCACTTTGCTGTTAATGGCATCATTCCTGAGAACGTAATTCACATGATGTTTTACGGGGGGACTCCCCTCCCCACACAAGAATAATAATATAACTTTGTTAATCTGGGCAGTAAAAGTGTGTGTGTGTAAATTCTCAATTACACTGATGTAAATCTGGGGTAATCAGATGAAGTCAGTAGCATTATTTTAGATTTATACCTGTGTAACCAAGAGCAGAATTCAGCCTGTGGTAAGGTGTGTGGGTTAGTCGGTTGTGTGTGGTTTTTTTTCCCCATATGGACTGTGTCTTCATTTAGTGATCCAGGTGGACATAGGAGAACTTCTTGACTTACCTCATTCATGCCATGACTTGGTCTGACTGCGCTGGTAAATGCCTTTTTTCTTCTTCCTTTTACAAGCCCAGCTTCTAGTGGAAACAGACACATTTGGCAGTCAAGTCCGGATCAAAGGGAAAGAGACAGACTTTTACCTTTGCATGAACAGGAAAGGCAAGCTAGTGGGGAAGGTAAGTGTTTCCTATTAATTCATTTGTAACATGAGCATTACCTTTAGCAGTGACTGCGAAGCTGTAATGATGTGTTCCGAACTTTGCCTGTCAACCCCAAATGAAAAGCAGGACTTGAGGAATGTGGAATTTTTAAAGCAGTCCATCCCTTTACCAACCCTTCCCCCACAATAAAATAAAGCAGCCAACCACCGGGATTTTATTACTGATGCCTTGGGTATGCACAGGTTTCCATTTTACAGTTGCATAGATTGACAAAAGATGTATGCATCTCAAAAACAATTGAGCACTCGCATTACATGATATAAATCTCTTTTACCTTGGTGGTAAAAAAAAAAATGTTAGGAACATGTTAGAGAGGTTAGCAGTGTAGTGCCTGTTTTAATAACAAGAGTCAGAATATACTGTAGCAAAACTAATACTGGAATCTGAACATCTTATTAGGGCTGGGCCCCACGGTTCTAGCATTACAGGAATATTTTATTACTTTGGATCCCAGCACAATAGAAGCATGTAACAAATTACACATATTTGCCTGTGTAGCTTAACTTCTTTGCTGAAGTCATATTTTTTTTAATTCATTAACTTGTTTTTGTAACTTACATGGGTTCTTTGTATTGCTGGTGAATCCAACGTTAAATAATTGGGCAGGAGGCTGTCAAAGTTAAATTCCACCAAACGCACATAAAAAGCACTCACCCTCTGTACCACATGAATTAAAACACTGGCTATCCCTGTGGCAGTGAAAAAGGGAAGCTGAGTTTTTTGCTTTGAGTCAACAAAGGCACTGAAAGCCATATTCCCAAATAGAAACCAGGTGTCCTAGCCACTCTGGTGAGATGTTATGTACTATGGTGGTCCCAGGAGTGACACTGTGTGTGTGTGGGGGGAGTCTTTTCATAGGGTGCTTTTCTGTACCTTTACTCATGCAAGTAAAGGCTACTTTAAAGACTGATGTCTACACTACCTCAGTAAGTTGACCTAAACTATGCAACTCCAGCTACGAGAATAACGTAGCCAGAGTCAACGTAGCTTAGGTTGATTTATGCGGGGTCCTCACTATGCTGGGTTGATGAGAGACATTCTCCTATGGACTTACCTTGCTCTTCTTGTTCGGGGTAGAGTACTGGGGTCGACTGGAGAGTGATCTGTGATCGATATGACAGTAGACCTACTAAATCAACCCTGATGCATCGATACCCAGAGCATCAATCCGGGGGGTAGTGTAGACATAATTTTCAAAAGCACCCATTAATTCTGGGTGCCCAACTTAAGATGCTGACAACCTGATTCTCTGAAGTGTTGGGCACTGGGATTCCATTTTAAATCAATGAGATTTGCAAATGCTCAGCATCTTGGAAAATTAGACCTAGATGCTGGATTCACCATTGCCCTTCACCTTGAGAGGAAGGATCATTCATTGGTTAAGGCCCTGGCCTGGGATTTAGCAGAACCACATTTGATTCTCTGTTCTGGCACAGATGTCTTGTGTGACTTTGGAGAAGTAACATGGGGCCATAATTTTTAAGGTATTTAATCGCCTAAAGATAGGTGCTTAGTGGGATCTTCAAAAGCTCCTAAGGGACAATGGGAGTTAGGTACCTACGTGCTTTTGAAAGTCCTACTTGGCACCTATCTGTATCTTTAGGTGCCTAAATACCTTAAAAAATCTGGCCCTTAGCCTCTCTGTGCCTCAGTTCCCCATCTGCATGGTGAGGATAACAACACAGTCCTGCTCACGGGGAGTGTTGTGGGGATAAATACGTTAACGGCTGTGAGGTGTTGAGATACCACAGCCGTGAGGGCCGTGTAAGAATCTAAGGTAGATACATGTAAAGTGACTGTAAAATGCTGCCATTCTGCTTCAGTGGCATTTACACTGGTGCAAATGACCACACATGGTGCAGGCAGCAACCAATGAGCCTTAGATGTCTTAAACCGGATACCCAGATACCACTTTTGAAAATTTAGGCCTAAGTCTTTTTCAGAACCAGTCCCACAATTTGGCTCATTGGGTGTGATTCAGGACAATTATTTAGCTTGTTCTCTTCATATAATGTGATGTTTCAGTTTCTCTCAATATGCTTTTCATGATGTTAAGCTGGCAAACAGCTCATTTTAAAATAAATCTTTTCTTGTAAATATCATATCTGAGCCTTCCTGCCCCACTCCGGTAAAGATCCAGATTGCTGACAAGTTCATAAAACATGCCGCCTTGAGCAGGAGGGGGCACTGAACATTCTGTTTGGAAGGAAAATGTTCCAGACGCGTTGCCCATATTAACAGCTTCTCAAGAGCACAAACGAAAATAACAGCATGTCTTCTTGATACCAAAGAGTGTGGTTTTAATTAGTATCATAGTTTCAGCTCTTTTTGTGGCAAGAGTTTGAGGGAGTGTTTTTTAGACTGAATGCTCTAAACAGCTAGTAAGCCCCGAGGAAAACGTTAGATAAAAATTCATACCTGGGCTAATGCAAATCTCGAAGTATGTTCTGAGAGGAAATACGAAGCACACGATGATCATTTTGCAGTTGCCCCAGCATGTCCATCTGGCAACATTGGAAATTTGAGGCAAAACTGGTTCTTTTTCTCTGCTCGTTTCCTCTTGCCTTACACTGCATAATCTGTAACAATACCAACAGATGCCATCTGGCTTTGTTCTCCTCCTCAGTCAGCATTTTTGGATTCTCCCCAGTTGAAAACCTGCTTTGAATTTAGTTCTTTTTTGTTTCCCATAATCACCTACAAAGGGTATTACAAATCGGAGCAGGTTGTTGTTATTCGCAGCTGGAACGTCTGACGAAAGTGACCATTTCAGAAACTGGGCTCGTTCCCTGCCTTGGAGCTAGTTATGTTGCAGGCAAACAGATTAATCCTCAGGGTTCAAAAGAGCAGCCTTCATTTTTCTTTTTCATCGACTCATTTACATCTGTGCCAGCTCTTCTGAGTCCAGGCTTCCAATGGCGCTTTCTCAGCAGCTCAAAATCTGGTGTTTGCAGCATTGCTCTCCCTTCCTTGTTTCAGAGGGGCAGCCATGTTAGTCTGTATTGGCAAAAACAGCGAGGAGTCCTTGTGGCACCTTAGAGACTAACAAGTTTATTTGGGCATAAGCTTTTGTGGGCTAAAACTCACTTTTAGCCCATGAAAGCTTATGCCAAAATAAATTTGTTAATCTCCAAGGTGCCACAAGGACTCCTCGCTGTTTTTCCTTTCTTGTTAGTTATTCTTTGTGACTTCACAGCTGACATTGGCCAAAGGTCTGAAAAGTGTCACAGGCAGGATTCTAACTCTGTTGTCACTGCAGGCCGCTTCTGAGTTTTCCGAGATGCTGACCCACTACCTCCCAACTTGGGAGTCCCAAGTGCAATGTATGAAAACTGGAGACTAGGCAAGTGCTGGAAAGGGAATGACTGTTTTTCTGTTACAAGTGACCTGCGCAGCAGAAAAGCAAATTGAATTGTGCATGCTCTCTAGCTGCTGCTTGATGTTGTGTAAAGAAGGCCTAATCAGGTTTTTATTTGGTTGGTTGGTTTCAAATATTTGTTTTCTGCTTTAGTTATTTGTTTATTTTACCTTAGAAACAGCATGTCTTAATTTCCCTGGTTTTATTAGGTGTCTGTGGCCCGCTGATGAGCTAAGTGGGATTATGACATCATGAAGAGAGAGCAATTTAGGTGGAAGGGAATTGTTAGTTTTGTTTAAAACTTTGTTTTCTGTTTGTTTTTTGTTAATGCCCATTTAACTCAGGCTTCTGACCGACACTTGGGAGAAGAACGCTCTATGTGAAAGATTTAACACTCCGGCCCATACAAATGAAAGCTGAGAAAATTTCAATTCCAATTTTCTCACTTAGTAATCTCTCCTAGTTTTGGGATTTTCATATTAAATAAAATCGGGTTTCCTATGTGTTCCAGACAGGATGATAACCAATGGATAATATCCATGATTTGTTCTGACTCATTTTCTCTCTCACCGCTGTGTGCACACTGGTGTATGTGTATGCACACACATCCCTTCTCTTTCAGACTGACTGCGAATTGTAATGACACAATAGCATCAGAGACACTCTGATTTACATCAGTTGACAATCTGGCCCAATTATTTTAGATGTTGCTTACTTCCATGTCTTGTAGCTAACCGGACGCTTAAGGGCTCAATGTTTTTGCTATAATTGAATTTTCAGTGTGAGAGAGGTGAGGCCTAGTAGTCTGTGTGCAGGATCTCCTGAATTCTAACCCGGACTCTGACAGTGGGTGTATCCACACTGGAGCAGAAGATGTAATTTCCAGCTTGGGGAGATATACCCATGTTAGTTTTGATTGAGCTAAAAATACCCGTGTAGTCCTGGCAGTGTGAGTGGCGGGATGAACTGGCAGCCCCAGGACCATCCTGAGGGCAGGTACCCACTCTCGCCCAGGGCCGCCCAGAGGATTCAGGGGGCCTGGGGCAAAGCAGGGGGAGCTGCGGCGCTTGTACTCACCCGACTGCAGTCCGGGTCTTCAGCGGCATTTCGGCGGTGGGGAGCCCTTCAGTCGCTCCGCATCTTCGGCAGCACTGAAGGTCCCCCCCCCCCCCCGAAATGCTGCCGAAGACCCAGACTGCCGCCGGGCCAGGGCATGCAGGGCCCCTGTGGGGCCTGGGGCAAATTGCCCCATTTGCCCCCCCCCTCGCCCGCCCCCCGGGCGGCCCTGTTCTCACGGCCTGTGGGCTCGATCAGAGCTAGCACAGGTATGTCTCTCTGAGCTGGAAGTTACACCTCCAGTGACTCCCACTGGGGCCTCAGACTAGTTGTTTTTCTTTCTGCTTCAGCTGCTCTATCTCAGAAATAGAGATAATAATACGTATAACGTAGGAGTTTTATGAGACAATGTTGGTAAGGGACTTGAGGTTAAGTGCTAAGTAATATTCTGTGTGCAATAAGGACTACAAAATCTTTACAGAAGGGAATGGCAGACAGTCATGCAAGCCAATAGCTATTGGTTGGTACACCACTAAGCATGTTGGAGGTGTTGTGTTGATGCTGAGAACTTGAATTTTCATTTCAAAATGAGCATTGTAGACCAGGCTCGTCATGCCAGGCTCCACCAGCTTGCTACCCAGTGTTCCTTCTGCTGCAGAATTAGGTGCTATATAGAATTTGGGGACGCTGTGCCGTTTCCCCTTTGCTCCCACATAAGGAGCTCCATGCAGCAGTCCATTGTTATGCAGCATACACGTGATTGGTTAGCCATATGAATGTCACCCTGGGAACAGAATTCATGAGTTGGGCAGTGCATCTCCTGGAACGCACAGATAGGGTGGGTTCATGTTCTATACTCTCCCGTGAACAACAGCCTGGGTCCATGCGCAGTTTATGGACCTGGGCTGATTCTGTGTGCACCACTGTAAGGCATCCAGTTCCTGCTTCCTTCCCACAGGTACCTATCCCCAACTGGTGCCCTAGCTTCCATCCCCAATCCCCTCCCAATCTGAGGTGTCTTCTGGAAGATGGTGGTCTGACTTCCTCCTCCCACTTCCTCTCTGGGACAGAGGCCCCATCATGTGTTCTTCAGGGGTGATGGGTAGCCCTTCCACTCATTTTACAGCTTCCGAGGAGCTGTCAAATGAAAACCACAGTGCTCCCCTGTCCCAAATCTGTAAGAATCTCTGGGGTGGGAGCTCTCTCATCAGGCACTTGTGCTCCAGTGGCAGCTACGCTCTACAAAACACCCATTGACAAAAGCTGCTAAGGGCCTCAGAATTTGGCCGAGTGGGAGTTCTGCCTGAGTAAGGAGTAAGTAGATACCTCAGGATTTGGCTCCCTTTCAGCAAGTGGGGATTGGGATTGTATGACACTGTGGGCTAAAAAGAAAATGTAAGGTCACGTCCTAACAAAATCTCAGACCAATTACATTAACTCAGCTATTTACTAAGAATACAACATATAATAAGGTGCAACATATCCATATTGTACAATTCGCTGTTGTGCGCCAAACTAGCACTCTAACTTTTACCATAGTGCTCTGAGTTTTCTTTTAAAAACCACAAGGACTTGAAATTCAAACTCCCCAGGAAATCACCTTTAATATTTTCAATATTTCTTGAGATAAGTTTGGAATTTTAAGGGTTTTCTTTTATTCCCCCTTTCTGTATCTTTTATGGACAATTTCCACCTCCTACCCCTTGTTCCTATTAAAGGGTATAAAATGCAGCCACTTGAATGGTCTGAACTTAAACTCACTCTACTATAAAAACAGATGAAGCAAAGTTTTATACTACATTCAGGCCTATACTAGGAAGGCTTTGCCAGTATCGCTCTACTGGTATATTATACTGCCAAAGCGAATGCAGCTTATAGTGACAAACCTTGTAGTTTTGCTAGAATAGCTTATTTCAGCACCCTGAGCAAAATAAGCAATACGAACAAAAATCTAGTTTGCTGATCTAACTGTGTCTGCATTAGGGGTTTTGCCTGCACAGTTGATCAGAGATCACACCCCATCATAGCCCTAACCGACAGCTATGCCAGCAAAAGAAGTTTGTAATGTAGATCTGGCCTAAGAAACGTACCATTTTCTTGTGGCTTTCCAAACCAATTTAATGTTACCAGCATGTTGCTAATACCATATGGTAAGGATCTCTGTATTTTTGCAAACTGTTGCTTGATGCCAAAAACTGTTTTGGCAGAGCTTTATCACTGACTCCTGCCAGCAGTGGTCTTTAGGGGAAAGTAATAATTTGGCGTTGTTTACATTACAGCAAATGTAATGGAGGGTTTCTTGAAGCGTGTGTGTGTGTGTGTGTGTGTGTGTGTGTGTGTGTTAAAACGGGAAGGTTGGGGGAAAAAATAAATCCAACGGCATCAAAAAGTGAAGGTGTTGGTTATTGTCCAGGTATGCAGTCCTGGTTTACAGGAAACGGGGTGTCTTCTTCTACAAGAACTTCAGTGGAACTCTCCATGCAGGGTGGGAAAACCCCTTCAGGATAAAAGGAATTTTTAAGGGCCAGGACTATCTGGTGGGAAATACGGGGTGGAGTTCTTAAAAGCACTCAGCACTGGCTTAGCTGCACCAGTGGGAGTCTTACTACTGACTTCTTTGGGAGCCTTGGGAAAAACCACCCATAAAGCACAGATTAAATAAAAACACTTTGTCACGGTAACATTAAGGGTCTGATTTAAATAGAGATGAAGAAAGATTCCAAGGTAAGGTTGAAACTGTGCCCTTAACTCACCTGAATGTGCCTATGCAGCATGCATGGTGCATGATTCTCCTCTGCATGTCTGCACTTCAGATCTCTTCTCTGCAAGAGGATTCTGTGTTGCCAGTCAGTGTGAGTTCTGAGCATGGACCAAATGCAGAGGGTGCCACAGAGAGCTGCGGTGCTGATAAAAAGGTGTGCATGTGGCAGTGGAGAATTCTGCCCATAGACCTAGAGCTGCATCGAACTCTGCCCTTCTGCTTTGCAGGGGTTTGTTGGGCAAACATTTTTCTCCCAGTTCAATGTGCATCAGATTTGCCCCCCTGAGTTTGGGATTAAAACTGACCCCAAACTTCAAAGCGATGTGATAATCAAAACTATCAGATTTCACCTGGCTTTGGGTCAGAACTGCAAATTCCACAAGGTTTTGACATTAAACAGTTAATCTTACCAGGCTCACTCAGTCCTGGACCCAGGCTCATTCAAAAACTCCATAAACCCTAGCAATTCCTGGACTTAGCACTGTGCTTGCTACAAAACCAGAACCAAGGAGTGTTTGATGGAATCTGAACTTTAATCTCATACATTTTTTTCAAAGCTCTCTTTTGTCATGAACTGTCCTGACTGGCACTTCCTTCAAAGGCAAGGATTGGCAGGGTTTTAAATTACCTGGCTTTTGTGAGTTCAGTCAGGGCCTTTTTTGAACTGCAGTGTGATTCTTCATATTCAGTGAGATTTGTTCTTCAAGTGAGCTGCTCCTTTCCTTTCTAAGCTATGTCTTTACACTTCTCTTCCTTTCCCATTTTAATTGTCTGTGTAGACACCCCAAATGCCCTTGAACTCTGAGGAACTTTGGATGTAGAACTCAGCTGCAGTATTGCTAACCCAGAGTGTTCAAAGATCATGAATCTGGCTCCCCAAAACCATGAGATTGGCTTTAAAATGTTGAGATTTGAACAACAAATATTTGGGTTTTTTCTTTGTCTTCTTACTCGGGTCACATTTTCAGACTTTCCTCTGCAGCCATGAGGGCAAGAAATGTACTCTTATTTTGACCAAAAAAAAAAAAAAGTGAAATTCTCATGCAATCACTTGATTCCAGAAGCTTGTGATAAACTCATGAGAATTGACAACACTATGAACTTCATAGCTTCCCCCATCTGGTATAGACTGAACTACATCCCTCAATCCACACACCTCTGATCTCTGAAGAATCTGGATCTGGGTCCAGTTGCTACAATCTCTAATCTTTTCAGTGCTTCAGTCATGTGCTATGTGTTCTCAAAGGGTGGGTGTGAGTGTTACACTGCGTGTATGTTATTATATACACTCAGTTTACTTGGACATGCAGTATGTGCTTGTAGTAGTAGTCATAATCTTTTCCTGTATATTTAACATGTAAAATATTGCATAAAACATCATTCAGATTAAAAACAAGATTAAAAACTAAGGAGCAGTCCCTTCCTCTAAGGCTGTCTAAACACAAAAGTTGTACCATTTTAATTATACTGGTCAAGTTAAAGTGCTACAGCTCCCCTCTAGTGTGGATGCAGCTATACCAGGATAATAGTGCTGATATCAGTTTAGTGTATTCCCATACAGGAAGGGGAATAAGTTATACTGGTATGAGAAACCTTTTATACTGATATAACTGTGTCCGCACTTGGCGTTGTACTAGTATAACTATTTCCGTAAAAAAAATCATCTCCCTAACTAATGTCGTTATACTGGTACATAAACTGTGTGTAGACAAGGACTAAGGTATCAAGTTACTGGCATGTAGTAGCCTCTGAGCAAATACCACTGTGAACAAATTATTTCCAGAAGCCTGAGCAGACTCAGTCTGAGCTGAATCCTTGGGTAGTTAATAAGTGCTCTGCCTTCTCTCCAATCAGCCTGATTTCTGAATGCTTCTAAACATTACACACCTCCCACCCCACCCAAGTTCTACTGGAGCATTTTGTGCATCCAGAACAATCAGAATTAAATTGGTCACATGCTGGCTCAAGGTACTGTACCCATAGAGTGCTGAATGTTGAATGGGTTTTCCAAGAATTCTTGCTATGAATAGCATTACACCATGGTACGCTACCAGAACAGTCGCTTATTGCCCTACTGTTAAGGCCCAGTGAAACAATTCTTTTTTATATGGAGGCAGATTCATCACAACAGTGAGGTGACATAGTACATTGCAGTGACTCCTCCAAAATGGTAGGAGTTTATATAAATGAACTGTATCTTTAGGGTATTAACATTTGCAAGTAGCAGTGGTTCTTGTCATGGATCTATATTTTCAACCATCTTTTTGTCAGAACAGCTCTGAGGCTGGACATACAAGCCATGTTTTCAAAAGAACTCAGCTCCCGTTTAGTCACTGTCAGAAGAGGACATATTTTCAAAAGTAATTGACATATCGAGAGCTGAGCTTTTTTGAAAATCTGGCCATAAGTGTCACATTGGGAACTGTCAGGTGCTGAGCTCTTCTGAAAATGGGCTCCCTATAGATTCAGGCACAAAATAACTGTGTTTAAAGTACAATCAGAGATGCTTTTTCAAAGCTGTGTAGGCACTGGGAAAATTATTTTTGCCTGTGCATTATTAATACTATTATTGAGCATGCACAGTTTGTTTGCTACTGAATAAATACTGAAGAAGATACAGTCCCTGCCTCTGGGAGCTTGCAGTCTGGTTCAGACCTGACAAAAGAATTAATTTCTTCTTCCTCTTCTTCCTCCTCCTCCTATTTATTGAATGGCAACAGCGTGTCTGGTGCTGTACAAATACAGAGGAAGACAAGCACCAATGAGCTTCCATTCTAATTAAGGCACAGAAAATAGGTATAAACAAAGCATGGGTTAAGAGCTGTCTTTTTGTGGTGCAGTTATTTGTAGTAACTATCTGGGTTATCAACTCTGGGTTACTGTGAAAAGTGTTGCAGAAGAATGTGTTTCCAGGAGGAATTTGGATGAAGAGAAGGAGGTTGTTTGAGGCACAAGGAATTGGAGGACTTCTGAGTGTAAGGGGCAGTGTGGAAAGAGGCATGAAGATGAGAAGTGAAGATACAAACAGAGCATGGAAGAGGGATGCTTGTAAGGAAATGAGAGCAGAGATCTCGACAGAGGCAGGGCTGTGCTGGGTCACAGAGGGGAAATCTTTGAGCACTTTGAGGTGAGATGAAGTAGGTGGAGGGATTAGCAAGGAAAGCTACCTTACTGAGGTCAGAACATGTAGGGATGAAGTGAGAAAGGCTAAAAGCCATGTAGAGTTGGACCTTGCAAAGGGAATTAAAACCAATAGTAAAAGGTTCTATAGCCATATAAATAAGAAGAAAACAAAGAAAGAAGAAGTGGGACCACTAAACACTGAGGATGGAGTGGACGTTAAAGATAATCTAGGCATGGCCCAATATCTAAATAAATACTTTGCCTTGGTCTTTAATAAGGCTAATGAGGAGCTTAGGGATAATGGAAGGATGACAATTGGGAATGAGGATATGAAGGATTATTACCACATCCGAGGTAGAAGCCAAACTCGAACAGCTTAATGGGACTAAATCAGAGGGCCCAGATAATCTTCATCCAAGACTATTAAAGGAACTGGCACATGAAATTGCAAGCCCATTAGCAAGAATTTTAATGAATCAGTAAACTCAGGGGTTGTACCGTACGACTGGAGAATTGCTAACATAGTTCCTATTTTTAAGAAAGGAAAAAAAAGTGATCCGAGTAACTATAGGCCTGTTAGTTTGACATCTGTAGTATGTAAGGTCTTGGAAAAAATTTTGAAGGAGAGGGTAGTTAAGGACATTGAGGTCAATGGTAATTGGGACAAAATACAACATGGTTTTACAAAAGGTAGATCGTGCCAAACCAACCTGATCTCCTTCTTTGAGAAAGTAACAGATTTTTTAGACAAAGGAAATGCAGTGGATCTAATTTGCCTCGATTTCAGTAAGGCATTTGACACGGTTCCACTTGCGGAATTATTAGTTAAATTGGAAAAGATGGGGATAAATATGAAAATTGAAAGGTGGATAAGGAACTGGTTAAAGGGGAGACTACAACGGGTCATACTGAAAGGTGAACTGTCAGGCTGGAAGGAGGTTACTAGTGGAGTTCCTCAGGGATCAGTTTTGGAACCAATTTTATTTAACCTTTTTATTACTGACCTTGGCACAAAAAGCGGGAATGTGCTAATAAAGTTTGCGGATGACACAAAGCTGGGAGGTATTGCTAACACAGAGAAGGACCGGGATATCATACAGGAAGATCTGGATGTCCTTGTAAACTGGAGTAATAGTAATAGAATTAAATTTAATAGTGAAAAGTGCAAGGTCATGCATTTAGGGATTAATAACAAGAATTTTAGTTATAAATTGGGGACGCATCAGTTGGAAGTAACAGAGGAGGAGAAGGACCTCGGAGTATTGGTTGATCACAGGATGACTATGAGCTGCCAATGTGATATGGCCGTAAAAAAAGCTAATGCGGTTTTAGGATGCATCAGGCGAGGTATTTCCAGCAAAGATAAGGAGGTATTAGTACCGTTATATAAGGCACTGGTGAGACCTCATCTGGAATACTGTGTGCAGTTCTGGTCTCCCATGTTTAAGAAGGATGAATTCAAACTGGAACAGGTTCAGAGACGGGCTACTAGGATGATCCGAGGAATGGAGTCTTATGAAAGGAGACTGAAAGACCTTGGCTTGTTTAGCCTAACCAAAAGAAGGTTGAGGGGGGATATGATTGCTCTTCATAAATATATCAGAGGGATTAATATTAGGGAGGGAGAGGAATTATTTAAGCTTAGTAACAATGTGGAAACAAGAACAAATGGATATAAACTGGACACTAGGAAGTTTAGACTTGAAATTAGATGAAGGTTTCTAATCATTAGAGGAGTGAAGTTCTGGAACAGCCTTCCAAGGGGAGTAGTGGGGGCAAAAGACATATCTGGCTTTAAGACTAAGCTTGATAAATTTATGGAGGGGATGGTATGATGGGATAGCCTAATTCTGGCAATTAATTTGGAAATTGATCTTTGATTATCAGCAGGTAAGTATGCCCAGTGGTCTGTGATGGGATGTTAGATGGGGTGGGATCTGAGTTACTACAGAGAATTCTTTCCTGGGTGCTGGCTGGTAAGTCTTGCCCACATGCTCAGGGTTTAACTGATCGCCATATTTGGGGTCGGGAAGGAATTTTCCTCCAGGGCAGATTGGCAGAGGCCCTGGAGGTTTTTCGCCTTCCTCTGCAGCATGGGGCACGGGTCACTTTCTGGAGGATTCTCTGCAGCTTGAGGTCTTCAAACCGCAATTTGGGGACTTCGATAACTCAGACATAGGTTAGGGGTTTGTTATAGAATTGGATGGGTGGGATTCTGTGGCCTGTATTGTGCAGGAGGTCAGACTAAATGATCATAATGGTCCCTTCTGACCTTAAAGTCTATGAGGGATTCCAGGAAAGGAGTCACATTGTCAGACTGTTGGGAGGAAGATGATTCGAACAGCAGCATTTTGTATATTTATATATATATTGGGGGGTGGGGTGGGGGAGAAGGAGAGCGAGGGAAAGACAAGGAGAGACCAAGACGTGGACAAGGGTTTTAATGGCCAGGATGTGGGAGAAAGGTTGGATTTTTTGCAAGGATGTAGAGGAAGAAGAAGCAGAACATGGGAGGAGCCTGGATGTGGAAAGAGAGGAGATTGCAGGTCTCGGAGATGGGGAGAGCGGTGGCGGTGATGTTAGTAGAAGTGGGTGAGGCAGAGCATAGGAGGAAAGAAGAGGAAGTTTGAATCTGAGATGACCAAGGGATTTCTAGGGAGAGGTATCATAGAGGCACTTGGTACACACGATAATGGTACAAGTCAGAAGAGATTGAGAAATCTTGCTATTCTATGTAATAAATGGACATATTGGCATATGTGGCTAAAAGTTGCTTTAATTCCATTGGGGCCCAGACTCTGCCCTGGGATGAATATCTGTGACTCTCTTTTAAACCAAGTGGTGCCAAGCCTCTGATGGCCCAGTTTAGCTGACAATCTATAATAATCATGCCATGGGTTGTGAAAAGAATAGCATGTTGGATTTACATTTGTAGTCTCACTCAAGTTCACTGATCTATGGAGCATTTAGTCTGTAATATTCAGAGAACATGTATTGTGCACACATTTTTAGTGTTCATTCTGTCTGGTTCTGGTCACAGATTTCATACATGGAAGTTATTAAGCATATGTAAACACCCCTTTAGTTGATGCAATTTGATTCGAATTTGGCTACTTTGCCAGGTAGAACGTTTTCAATGTTAGACACTGTCAGCCTGACATGTATAACAATAATGTAAATATTTAAGATCTGAGCTAAGCTGCTTTACATTACGTCCAGTTTATATTGCCTTCAAAGCACTGCAGGTTAATACAGATACTCTTGGGCTGACTTGGGGGCAGGAATCTTTTTACTTCAGCCAAACTATGGGCAACAGTTTCCTCCTGGTTCCATATTTTGGGTTGCTTATCTGCAGTCTGGAACTCAGCGTTGGGTTCTATGAATGGGGCTTTCTTTGGTATCAGTGGGACCCCTTTATGTGGAACTGAATTTGCAATATAACAGCACACAGAGCAATGTACAGGGCAGCTCAATGGTCTAAAGTCTGAATCACATTTTAAGTGCATATCAAAGTCTCTGCCTATCCTAGGTGTTTCAATAGTTACTACAGTGATAGGCTCTAAGTACTAGAGTACTGGTACCCAAATGCTTTTCTCTTTTTTAAATTGAGTTTTCACTCTAAGCTAGAGCTAAATATCCCTATTGACAGCCATTTACTCTGTTATTTAAAAAAGAAAAATATTGGCATTGGAATGAGAAGTGACGTACATCAGATTATATAAGAAGGAAACATTTTCATATGCTGTGGTTACAGAGTCCACTTCCCGAAGAAAGAGTGGTACAACTGGCCACCAAGCAGAGTGAACTATGCAGGTTCCTTAGGGCCCAGTCCAGATCCTTTGGAAGTCATTAGAAAGACTCAAGTTAACTTTGCTCGGAGTTGGATCTAGTGCATAGTACGAGTTTTAAGAGATCTTTAATAATGTAGAAAAAGTAGTAAACAGGAAATACAAACTAGTAGGAATAATAAAAGGTAGGAAGAAGGGGAAGAAAGAGAGAGGGAACTCCTGCAAAGCTGTAGCACAGGTCTGAGTTGGGGAGCACAGCCCAGGGGGAGGTGGGGAACTGTTTGTAAAGCTTAGCTTGGAAGCTCAAAGCAGTTGTTCTTTCCTTCTTTCTCTCTTTCCTGTCGCTATGCTGTTTTAGTTTCTTTAGCTCTATCTGTGCATCATACTCTTCCTGTTCAAGAGACACTGGAAGGCGTCTTTTCATGCTTTGCTTGTGAGAAAGGTTCAGATATCAGCTGCTTGGGAACACCAGCTCACTCGGGCTTGATCTTGCTCCCATTGAAGTTCATGATGAAATTCCCATTGATTTTGACAGGAGAAAGATCAAGACAAGGGAAGGCTGCTGGTAGGGACATAATGGGCCAAACCTTCAGATGGTATAAATCAGCGTACACTCTGATTCCAGTTCACACCAGCTGAGGAACTGACCCATGGATTCTTCAGTTCTACTCCATTGCTAGTCTTCAGTCAGCTGAGTAGCAAGGGATAGATATTTTGATCACAGTTTTCTGTTTTATTCTGATGTCTGTTCTCGATCACCTTCCAGAAGAGGCAGCTAATGAGACACGGGTTGTGGTGAACCTCACTGTCATTCATGGACTGCTTCTGCTTGGCTCTCTGGAGTGTTCTTGGAAAGTGAAGTGAGGGTCACTTAGAAGAGAATAATTTAGAAGGGAGGAATTTAATTTACCATCTAACCACTGAAAAAAATAACTCGGTTGGTAAGGCAATTGAAAGGCTACTTTTAAGCACAAAAGCACAGAAGATATTGCTAAAAATAGGATTTGTCCTAGGCAATTTCCTATGTTGTATTTTGTTATGTAAAGAAAGGTGTTAGGTTTTTGTAAAAGGTGATGAAGCCCTTGCATTTGCTATACACCTCCATGTCAACAGAAAGAACCTTGTCATTTACAGACTGGATCAGCTGTTGACATTATTTTTTAAGAAAGGCACCCAATTTGGATGTGGGATTATTTCCTTTCTTCATCCTTATGAGCTGAAACACACAGATCTGCGTCTGCCCTGCAGACAATCAGTGACTCCCTGTGCTGAGGCTAAACTCTACCCTGATACAAACTCAGGTGCCAATCATGTCACTAGGATGTTAGGCTGTAATTTGTCCCTTTCTGCATAGGATTGTGTTACTGTAAATGGAATCTTATAATGTACAAAGCCAGTTTCTATGTTTATTCAGTATGAAGCCTAGGATTTGCCAGACCAGACCACTGGTCCGCTGAAGCCAATGTTCTGCCTCTGGTCATAATCAATACCTGATGCTTCAAAAAAAGTGCAGTACCTCCCACCCCACCAATATATTTAGCCAAATAGGTCATGTTCTATGTGGCTGGGTGGAAATTACTTCCCTACCCTTGAAGGTAATCAATTTACATCCTGAAGCATGAGACTCAATTAGATCTATTATGTTAACATACGTAGATACAGATGTTAAGGGTCATGAAATTATCCTTACCTTTTGAAACCCAGCTAGGGTGTTTGATTTGATGGCCTCCTGAAGGAATGATTTCCACAGTTGACTACACTCTATATAAAATCAGAAGTATTTCACTTCATTTACTCTTTCTGAATTTTGAATTAATTAATTACGTAAAGTTTCTATTTATGGGACAGGGCAAAAGAAGGAAGTGACTGGTTTTATTATTATTGATTATAGAAACCCTTTGCACTCAATTAGAATGCCTTCCCTTCATACTTCTAAATTCAGCAATCAAGTTCACTGGCAAGACTCCTTTCCAAGTGAAGCAATCCTAGATTTGCTCTTGTCACATACATACATACATTCTATCATACTGCTAATAGTAACCTGACATGATATCAGAAAGGATGACCTTGTGATAGAGGTGATGGACTGGGAGTAGGTCTTGACTTTGCCACAAACTGCTGTGTGACCCTAGGCAAATCACTTAACTGTTACGTGCCTCAGTTTCTCCATCAATAAAATGGGTTTAATGATACTTACCTACCTCACAAGGGTGCTAGGTGGCTTAATTTGTAAATATCAGGGAAAAATTTGAGATCTTCGGATCCATTGAGATCCTTAGGTAAAAGGTGCTAGAAGAGTTTAAAAAAAAAGTAACCATCTTTTCCTTCTCTGAACCTCTTCAGTTTCTTCTGTACTTTCCTTAAGATGTGGTGATCAAGACTGGACATAGTACTTCAATGCTCCCGCTATGGGTGTGTATATCCCCCAATGCATATGCACAATTCAGGACTGTACATGCTCACATACAGGTGTGCTTGTGTGCACTATGAGGAGGTGTGTGTGTGTGTGTGTAAGTGTGCATTTAAAAAGTGGGCCCCAAATCAATATGTGCTCTTGTTCAATATAACATCTTCACACCATACTTTATATTATTTTCCATTGCCTTTTTAAGGCAATTAGACATCCTATATATATCATTAACTACTGCAGTGCACTGGTGGTCATCTTTATTGAACTGTCTGCCATGTCTGACTCCCAAGTATTTTCCTCCGAGGACTCTGCAAGTTCAGAGGCCAGTAAATTGGAGAAAGTGTTTGTGAAATCGAGAAACTCTTGGCATACAGTTACAGATATATATGGTCTGATTTACAGTGCTGTGCAGCAGCTGAAATTGCATTTGGATCAAGAAGGATCTTTGTGGTTATGGTTTCGGGATTCCTTGGCATAACTTCAGAATGCAGAACACTGGAGATGTTCATGAGAGGTCTACCCCCATTACTTCACATGGCTTGGGTCTGGTCTGCCTGCAGCCTTGCACTTGGATTGATTTCTCAAGGCAAACCCTTCAAGAGTAGCCTCTGAGCATCTGGTGGTAGGATCAGCCACAGCAACCTACTTGGGAGCAGTGGCAGATTAACACACAGGTCCATGGGGCGCAGGTCCACAGGGTCCGTGCCCAGGGACCCCAGCCAATTCCACCCCCTCAGGAGTGCTGGAACCTGGGTAGAAGTGGGGGGAGGGGCACTGGAACTGGGGCCCTGCCCCCTGCTCCTCCTCTTTCCCCGAAGCAGGAGCCGAGCAGTGGTAAGAGCTGCCCAGGGAGCCCGGGTCACTGTGAGGAGTCCCGGACCCTCCATCTGCCCTGGGTGGGGGCCGGGGTGAACACGAGCAGCTGCCAGTCCATGTCCCCACCCCCCGGGGCCTGCCGAACGCTCTGCAAGGAGAGGAGGCCCTGCCCCAGCTAGGTCACAGGCAGCAAGGAACCGGGCAGGGAGGGCTCCTCCAGCGTAGCTCCCACTTCTACTGGCCCAGCGTCAGCAGCTGCCGCACTCCGCCCAGGCTCACTCAGTGCCAGTGCCTGCGCCCAGCTCCTGCTGCCAGGCTGCCCTTGCCAGGTCTCCCTTGCTCCCAGTGACAGGTTGCCACTGCTGCCACCTGGGCTGTGTGTCCAAGGCAGCAACCACATGCAGCACCACTCCTCCTGTTGCCTCTGCCCTGAAACTTGCTGTTTGTCCCCCCCCAATGTCCCCTGACCCCCAAACTACGCCCATGCCGCCGCCGCTTCGCACCTGCCTGAGGCTACTACACCTATCTTAAAAAGTGTGGGGGCATGGCCCTCCTGAGCCATCAGTCAGGGCCACCCGGGGAGGCGGGGCAAGTGGGACAATTTGCCCCGGGCCCTGCAGGGGCCCCCACGAGAATATAGTATTCTATAGTATTCTGTAGTTTTTCTTATGGAAGGGGCCCCCGAAATTGCTTTGCCCCAGGCCACCTGAATCCTCTGGGTGGCCCTGCCTTCAGTGCTGGCACCTCTGGGCCCCCAGGGTGTGGAGGGCCCATATGTTTTGTGCCCAGGGCCCCAATAAATCTTAATCTGCCTCTGCCTGGGAGCTGCTCCACTAACATGCAGTTCTCACCCATCCTGCTTGTCACACTGCTGGGACTTTCCACGCTGTGAATGAGTTGTGAGGTGAACCCTTTAAGAGATATCCACTTCCTTTCCTGCCACAGGCAGTGGCAGAGTCACAGCCAAGAGATGCCATGACTCCAACCTGGCCTGGGCCTACCCTTCCCCCATTGAGATTTTCCGCTCTGGGTGGGGTGAGCCCTTTGACATCCCTCCAGCTTTTGGTTCCTTCACTAAACTTCTGCTAGTGTGCCGAGGAGTAGGACCCTTGCAGAAAACCATGGGTCACTGTGCAGATTCTGTACAGAGAGCCCTACGTTTTCAGAAGTGATGAGTGATTTGGGGTGCTTCAGGTTTTGGTTCTTAACTTCAGGTACCTTGGGCCTCGCCGTCAGAAAGTGCTGAGCACCTTTTTAAGGCTTCTCAAATTGGGGACCCAAGAATGGAGGCGCTCTTTAATTTGTTGTCAATTATTACAATAGCACCCAAAATCACTGTTCACATTGAAAATGTAGACCATGTGTGCTATCTAATTGTGTTTGGAAGGATTGGATTTTTATCTGTAAATGTCAGTAAACATGGATTTCACTGTGTACACACAAACCTACGAGAAATATTTCCGTTGATAATTGAAATTTACAGATAAGCAAAGTAAGAAGGGTGCTGCTTGAAAACTCATTAGAGTTTGATTTAACGATTTTAACTTTGTATATGTTGATATGTGATGAGGACAATTTTTGTTCCAACAATTATAAAGCTTTAACTTTTTGAATCTCGAAGTCTACTGTCATTAAATAATTATTGGCTGATCCCATATAATTTCCCACAACTGAAAATTTAAACAGATAAAAATAGAAAAAATAATTAAAGCTAAACATCAATATTATCCATCAAAATTACACAAAAATACAAATCAAATTCTGCCCAGCCAATATATAATATATAGTATGCTATGAAACCATGTATAATAATGAGGAATCAAAAATACACAATTCCAAAGGAAGCCTTTTGAGTAACAGCTAGACGCAATCATTAACTTACTGACCGTTGTGGTCCCTTCTATCCCTATGAGTCTGTACCTGTCACATGGGGATGACATTAGAACAAGAAGCTCAGTGGCGGAGCTGGTCAGGACATGGGGAATTTTCTGCAGAAGATTTCAACATTTCTTTGAAAAAACAAAAATACAAAAACTGAAATGCTTTTGGGTTTCAGCCAAAAAGAAAAGAACTGTCAGCTTTCATTTTTTTTTACATGTTCATCTTTTCCACAGAAAGCAGGCACTTTCCCTGAACTTTTTATTTAGTCAAACCCTCATTTTTCCATCAAAAAAACAATTTAGAAAATTTCCACCCAGCTCTGCTCAGGGGGTTTGGGTTCAAAGTTTGTGAACCAAAGTTTTCCTCATTTTCAGATGGATTTCACTTTGCGATTCAGCTGTGAACAAGCCACAAGAAGGTGATAATTAATCAAAATGGGCATATCATAGTATTTGTCTTGAAACTGTAAATTGTCCCAGTCTCTCTTGAAGGGTGTGAGTCTCACTGAACCTTTCAACAAACATGCGCTCCTAGGTTGTAAAGAAACCTGCAGCTGGGCAAGTTTCATGGGGCCTGTTGTTTGTTATTAGTTGTGAAGCACCGGCAATGTGCTCAGTTGAACAAGACACAAAATGGAGACCGTCCTGAAGAGCTTCCAGTCCAAGATGGGTGGGCTGCCTAACAAAAGCTTTGCACAGCATTACGTGTGAGGCTTACTGAATGAGATCATCTTTTTCAAACAGAGAAACCTTCAAACGATGGGGGCCTCTATCACTGCACCTTGTTATTATCTGAACTGTTCATGCCGGGGTTCTCTTGCTGCAGAAGCCAAGAGAAGTGCAGGATTTGGGAGTCCTACAAAGCCTGTCTGCACAGCTGCAGTTCTGAAGCATAAATAAGAATCTGCCTCGCCCTCCCTTCCGCATACAGAGCTGCTCAGGTGGCTTAGTGCCCCAGTTTAATGCGGGGGGGAGAGGGGTGCTGTTGCACCTGATAATGCTTTCTCTCAATCCGGTGGCACAGAGGCTCCTGAGAATTTCCTACGAGCAGGAAGCTGTTAGTGGAAGTAATGGCTAGCTCGGAGAAGCACTTCTGCTACAACAACAAAGAGCCCTTTGATCCTTTCCATTTGGAGAACTTAAAACAAGAAAACAAAACTCCAATAAGACCAAGTTGGGCTGTAAAAGGAGAGGGGGAGAGAAGGAGCACCAAAGAACTCGGGAGTGTAATTGTAGAAGTAGCAAATGTTTTGGCACTTTGATCTGCTTCGTGTCAGTTCAAGATGTTTCATGTTTAATACCGGAGAGCCATTCACCAAATGCTCTGCACAAACAATACAAGGCCGCCTATTGGTAATTCCAGGGCATTTGGAGAGAGACTCGCTCAAACTCAGCCCTTTTAACTCCAGTGAGTTCAGTTACATCAGGGGTGACTTTGGCCTGCTGTGCATAAAAGGATCCATTTACAGAGACACCTCATTGTGAAGTGGTAGCACAGGGCAGATGTTACCTTGCTGAGCCCACTGGATAAAGAAGCTGCAGCCATATGTGTTCATTATCTCATGACCTGGTAGCAATTTAAAAATGGGGGACAGATCTTCAGCTGGTGTGAACTGGAGACGCTCTATTGAAATCAGTGGAGCTATGCCAATTTACCCCAGCTGCGGTTCTGGCTCCTTTAGTCCAGCAGGGTTTGTTTTCTCCTCACTGCAGTGCTGTCTCTCGCCTTTATACAAGCATGAGGGATATATGAGAATTTTCTTTGGGAGCTGGAATATAGATCAAGTTTTTTACACAGTAGTTTATAAGAAACTTATCAAAGAATAGCTAACAGTTACCACATCTTTGTGCCTGGGATGTATAAAAAAAATCACTGAATTAATATCCCAGGAGAGAACTGAGGTCCCAGGAAAGGGTTTTTCTAGTACCTGGTTGTTCTCCTCACTACTGGACTGGGACATTGTCCCTCTTGTAGCCCCATCTGCAAGGATCTGCGTTGCGATCGCTCTTCCCAACGCAGATCACAGTGTGAGTTGAAAGCCAAACCTTCTGACTGGTGCAGACTCCTGCAGATAGATGCATGTGTGCCAGATGCAAGCAAGAGGAGGCCTGCTGCAAATAGTCTCTGCTTTGAGAGGGAAAGGGAGAAGGAAAGCAGAGCAACAGCAGCTAAAACATTTATGCGTTAAAGTTTCATTTGCCCATAGGCTCCCCTACAAGAAAATGCCTTTCATGTGGGCATATAGCAATGGACTGCAGAGAAAATCACATCCTTGGTGTTAGACGGTGGAGTGTTTGCTTCCAAATCAGCAATGCACTGTAAGGTTGGGTGTGTCTTCACCAAGTCCTGCCCCTGTTGTTTCTGGGAGTTATGTCACAGCTTTAACTAGCATTGGTTGAGAAGATGGTTTTTTTTTCACTCATAAAAATTTTACCTGTCAAAGGCAGAATATCTATTTTTGATATAAGAAAAGGGCATCTCTCTAGTACCTGATGTATCTATGGGTAGGGTAGGGTAGCTACTGGGATTGGGAAGATGTTTTGTTTGCATAGATTATTTTCCCCAGCCATCTTTAATGAACACTTTCTCTACATATGCATTTTCCTTTGATGGCTTTTGACTGTCTTGTGTAATTACCTGTGATTTATAGTGATGATGTGATGTAGTGCCTAGGTGTGGTGTGGTGGCACTGTGACTGGGTGTTTGTATCAAAGCAATTATGTCAGGCGAGGAAAAAAACCTCCATAGCTTGCATAAAAAAATTGTGCTTGAAAAGATTTCTTCCAAGGAACTGAGATTGCCTGCCTTCACTCTGGAATGACATTCCCGTCGGCGGTTTGTAATAAAAGTTCATTTCTTGGCTTATTTTTACATAAACCTTCAGGCATTTATATTCATTCATGATCGCAAGACTTCTGTCTTATTAATGGGTCCGTGTCAGCAATACAAATGTTTGATTGGAGTATGTTTTGAGGAACTATGAGCAAAGGGATGATCTGGTGGTTTGGGCACCAGCCTGGGACTTAGGAGATCTGGGTTTAATTCCCTGCTCCACCACAGATTTCTTGCGTGAACTTGAGCAAGCCACTTAAGGCCAAATTCACAAAAGGATGTAGGCACCTGGATCCCAGAATCAGGCCCCCCTGGGATTCATAAACCTCCCACTCATGTGCCCTGAACCCTGTAGGTGCCTAAACTCTCTTGGCACCTAAATTTTTGCAGTAAAAGTGCTCTAGGTGCCTGTATTTGTGCCTCTGAGCATGCACATTGCAGCTCCACACCAAGTGTGTGGATATCTAAGCCCCAGAGTGATGCACAAACCACAGAAGATGGGCATTCCTCGGCCTATCTCACCTGCATGACTCAGTCCAGTAGGAACTTACACACAGTGGCTGAGGAGGGGGAGAGGAGGAAGTTCCTTATAACGTTTAGCCCAGTGGTTAGGACTCACCTAGGATATGGGAGATCCCTGGTTCCACTCCCCACTCAGGCAGAGAAGGGATTTAAACTGGGATTTGTCACCTTTCAAGGGAGTGCCCTGACCACTGGGCTGTGGGATATTCTCATGGGGGGCTCTCTCCTGTTGAAACTCTTTCACTGTGGACAAATAATGAAAGAATCATTGGCCAGAGAGACAGCAAGCATGAGAAGGACTCTGTAGCCTGGTGGTTACAGCACTCACTCGGAAGGTGAAAGACCCTGGGATCCAGTCCTCTGCGCCAATGACTTTTAAAAATTATTTATCCACAGTGGAACAGCTTCAGGAGGCGAGCCCCACACCAGAGTGTCCCATATCCCTGGGGTTAGGGCACTTGCCTGAGAGGTAGCAGATTCCTGTTCAAATCCTCTCTCCCACTCAGGTGAAAGGGGGACTTGACCTGGTGGTCTCCCACCTCCCAGGTGAGTGCTCCAGCCACTAGGCTCAAAGTTCTGAGGCTTCTGCTTGCAGCAGCATTATAGGCACCTAATGCCAAGAGTGTTTGCAACTGAGACTCCCAAGCAGAGGGAGGGGCCTCCCCACGCCCACCTCTGAGGGAGGGGTGGGGCTTAGCATACACCCCTCAGCTTGCCTTCTCGCATTGGATGCCTTAGGTGAGGAGCCTCCTACTTGTTTTTTGTGAATCCCATTCCAAGTTTCTCTCTCTCCTCATTCATTGTATAAGGAACCCAGGAGCCTAACTCAGGGGTTGTGGATCCCAGAGGTTTTGTAGATGGCTAAAAATTAGGTGGGGTGACACGCAGTTCCCTATCTGTGCAGTGGGGATAACAGCACTGTCCTACCTTACAGGGGTTTTATGAGGAGAAATGCATTAGTGACTGTGAGGTGCTCAGTTGTTCTAGTGCTAGGGGCTGTCCATACATTACAGAACACATTGTTTGGTGATGTTTTTGAAGACCCACCCACCCATTGTAACTCTTTGTAACACCGAAACAAACACGCACAAGTAAGGACCCACTCACCCCCTAATGTGTTACATGATTTATGGACAGCCCCATATATGTACCTATGATAGATAATTTTCTTCCTGAGAGTTGGCCTCTACAGAGCTATGCTGTTTGACACCAGCTGAGGAACTGGCATAAGTAAAGAGGATATAATAGAGATCTATACATTCATGACTGGTGTGCAGAAAATAAATAAGGAAGTGTTATTTACTCCTTCTCATAACACAAAAACTAGGGGTTATTCATTTCATTTGGTAGGCAGCAGGTTTAAAACAAACAAAAGAAGTATTTTTCATACAATGCACAGTCAACATGTGGAACTCATTGCCAGAGGATGTTGTGAAGGCGAAGACTATAACAGGGTTCAAAAAAGAAGTAGATAAGTTCATGGAGGATAGGTCTATCAATGGCTATCAACTAGAAGCTTTTATTTGCCAGAAGCTGGGAATGGGCGACAGGGGATGACTCACTTGATGATTCTCTGTTCTGTTCATTCCCTCTGGGGCACCCGGCATTGGCCACTGTTGGAAGACAGGATACTGGGCTAAATGTCCTGACTCAGTATGGCCGTTCTTACGTTCTTAAGTATAAAGTAGTTTGTCAGTATAACTGAGTTACATTGAATGTGTGGGGAGAGGGAGGCAGATCTCCATGAGCTTTTCAGTTACTATCTAAAGGATACAGGAGATAACACTCCAACCCGAGTAATTTTTCTGGCTAAGGAGTGTGTCTGAAGGAAGTAATAAAAGTTGAATGGGGCTAGCTTGGGAAAGTGAAATGGCCATAGAACTTGTGTCAGTTCTTGTGAAGAATCGGCCCCAGTAGCCCAAGTGTGCAACTGTTTGACGCCTATTGTACTCAGCACATTTCACCTCAAAGGCTCTCCAGTCCTTTATGAGCAATCCACGTACAGCAGTAATGCAGCCATCTCTGGGGAGGGTGGTGGTGGCCAGCCAGCACACAAGCACTCTGCACAGTATTAGGCAAAGAAGGACAAAGTAGGATCCTAAGCCTACGTAAAAGGGTGTTGTTTAATGTATAAATGTTATAGATCAAGCTGCCTTTCCTTTTACTGGAAATTAAAGTTTGGGCCTGAACCAAGATCCTGGATCTGAGCCCTTCCAATTCCAGATCTGAACTCAAACTTCACAAGTGGAGCGTCTCTCTCTCTGGTCTCAACCTGCACGGTATCCTAGAAAGGTGCCAACCCAGCATGAAATTCACTCCTGTGCCGAGGGCGTGCACCAGGCTTGTGCTATCACATAAGTCCTATTTTATGGGCTGAAGTAAAACTGAAGTGGTGCGCAGCTTTGTGCCAACCCCATGCACTGGTGTGAATCTCCCCCTCCCGCACTGCATAGCAATGTAATCATGCAAGGGACACACTTCAGTGTCCATCTCTCATGTTTTCAGGGATTCTATACATTTCAAGAATCTGTCTCAGAATCCATTGCTTTAATTAGAGCACTACTACTTTGTATTTAGAGTGCATTTTGCCAGCTAAGTATCTATGAAATTAATACATACTGTAACTTGGCAGGATCTCCCCATTGAAGTCTACTTGAGTAGTGTGCAACCCAATATCAGCAGCATATTTTTGGACTAAGAATTCTTTGGAAAAGACAGTCAGCTAGAATACAGGGTTTTTTTCTTTACCCTCAAACAGCCAGTTCTTGTGTTTGACAATTAAATCTGGTTGGGGCCATTTCTCTTTTCTTTCTCCTCCTCTTGAATCTTCTTAAGGGGAGTTGCTGTCTCAGGAGGTGGGGGGGGGAGGGGAGAGTATGGGGGGAGGGACGGAAGAGGGAAGTTTCAGGACAAACAAGACACCAGGGAGTACTGAACACATTTTTAGGTTGGGGATTTACTGCTATTTTCTTCTAGAGGTTTAAATTGGAAGCTGCTTGTGATTTAGGAGCATGAATCTGAGGACTGTGCCGCAATTCAGGAAGGCACTTAACCATGTGCTTTATTTTAAGCCTGCGCTTAATTTTCATTGACTTCAATGAGACTTAGCCAAAGCTAGGGAAGTGCTGAAGTGCCCTTCCTGAACTGGTGCCTTTACCAAATAGCATTTCTTAGAAGCTTGTCTAGGTATTGTCATAGTCTGGACCAGGGGTTCTCAAACTGGGGGTGGGGACCCCTCAGGGTGTCACAAGGTTATTACCTGGGGGAGGTCGCACGAGGTTATTACATGGGAGATCGTGAGCTGCCAACCTCCACCCCAAACCCCGCTGTGCCGCCAGCATTTATAATGCTGTTAAATATATAAAAAAGTATTTTTAATTTATAAGGGGAATTGCACTCAGAGGCTTGCTATGTGAAAGGGGTCACCAGTAAAAAAGTTTGAGAGCCACTGGTCTGTACTGAAGATTACAATGCACTCCAGAAAATCACCACGCTGAGGGTCAAATGCAATGCTGACATCATAACTCTTAGACCCAAGTTCTTTGGTGTAGTAACTTGGATGGGCATTGAGGTTCTCACTGGAAGAAGGGATATGGACCCACCTTCCAGACTGAGGATCCTCTCAGCAGATAACTCAGCGTAGGTTCTTTGGAACTAGCACCCCTGCCCCCCCGCACCTCCCCGAAAGACTGGAAGTTCTGTGAACCGGTGGAACTTCTAGCTCTTTTGCTGCACTAATTTCCCCCAACCAACCAGTGCACTGAGTGGTAGATCTCTCTTTTCTGCCTCCCCAGTTCCTACCCTCTTCTTCTGTGTAAGGGAGCTGCATCAATATTGCTGTGTGTTGGGCCATCTGCATTCCTGGAGGTTGGTTGGATGGATTGTCCCTTATACTACAGAATCTGATTGGAATGAGAGGAGAACAGAAGGAGATTGAAATAATTTTTTGTGCACCAGAGACCTTAGACTCCTTCAGGACTCCACACTCACGTATTTTACTGCTTTAATTTCAATATTTTAGCTGACTTCCCAGGAGGATGGTGGGATTTTGTTCAGCTGAAGTGCATTGGAATTGAATTTGAGCCAGTTCCCTCCCTGTTGTGTCTCTAGTGAAGGCAATGCAGTTATACTAAGTCAGTTTGGCCCCATATTGATGACGTGCTCTGGCTTGACAGGAGACATGCTCATATATTCATACAATGAGGGCCTGATACCAGTGAGAGTTTTGTCACTGATTTAAATGGGAACAGAACTGGGCCTCAAATGAGTGGCAACTGTTGAAATTAAGGTGACATTTATAAATTACTTTATTAATAATCCCTAAAGGATGAATAGAAATTGCTTTTTCACTAATAGATTATCTCAGGGACAGATTACATGATGTAGAGACCCTGCTATATAAGTGATTTATGTTCTATATTCCCAGTCTATCGGGGTTTATAACAGATGCTATAAAATCATCTGTCTGTTTCTACAACATGCCCTAGCACACATAAGAATGATTTACTTGGAGAAAAGCAATTTCTGTTCGTTATCCATGAATTATCTTAAAGTACGTGTACATGTCACCTTAATTTCACGTTGTTATATGATTTAGTGCCTTCTTTTCCAGGCTACATTTATTTTTATGGACCTTGTTTGCTTCAAATTAGCCCTGAACCTGGCCCAAAGTAGTATCCTCTCTTCCTACTCTTCATTGCTCTTCCTTAGACTCTGCTGGCATATTTCGAGACATAAACACAGAAAATACCTTTAATAATAATTTAACCCCCCGCAACATTTTCTTCTTTTAATTCCAGTCTCACCTCTGGGTATGTCTAAGTGTTCCACAAGAAAATTACATTGTAGTGCAAGCAGAAAGCCCCAAAATGGATATATTAAAAGTGGTCAAATTTTCATAGAAACAAGGTCATGGGTCAAATCCAGGACCTTTCTGCAAATGTAGGGAAAATGAGCTTTCCAATTCCCTGCTATACCTAATAGCTCAGAAGGAATTTGGTTGGTTCATCAGCACCTAATTTTGTGTGAACTTGATACTCAGCCACATTAGTGTTTACATTGTATTAATTGTTGAAAGGTATGTGCCGGGCCCAGTTTTGAGTGAACCAGGGGCTGTTTCTGGCTTCACATTGAAACCTGGTGGAATTCTGCAGTGTCATCTGTTTTCTCACTGTGGTTTTGATTGAACTCTGAACTCAAAAGATGAGCCCCGGTGAACTGAAACCACTGGGTTTTGCACAGCCCTGCCCTTCCTCAAAGCATTTGTAAGCTCAAAATTATAGATGATAAAATATGACCTTTATGCTTTCCCAAATATGGAGGATGCTAAGTAGCAGAGCTGGCTTCAACCCCTGTCAATGTGCATGGACTCCTGATTATGTATATTTGCTGGGCAATGTATATTTCTGGGCCTCTTCTCAAACTTTTCCCTCATATGATTCTGTGTTGCTATTGTAGAATTGTTTATGAACTCCCCTTGCCCTCTTAAGGAGACAGGTACTATACAGTTTGTGTAGCAAACAAAAGGCTTTGACAAGATGATATGTTAATGGTTTCAAGTTTAAAATAACATAAATGCATCCATGAGTAGATGATCTAAGAGGAATGGATAGTTCTGGAGATTAGTGGTGAATTATGGAGCCTTTCCCCTTTGGTTGCCTCTTTGAATCCAACCTAGGTTGGCAGTGACTCTGAGTTAAGCTGATTTTGGTAGCTCATACAAAATAATTTGGAGATCTCAGGTCTAATGAATTCTAAACCAGCACAGATTGGCTGTGCCTTTCTCTTGACTCAGATTCTGAGTTTAACAGCATCTGACAAATTGTACCAAGCTCTGCAATGATTTTCTAGACAAGCATTTAGAAGGGAGCAGACTGAAGAGTACCAGTTTCACTCTGTGTGCTCATGTCTCTGGAGGTGAACGGCTGGTGCTATTCCTATCTGTTCTGCCTGGCCCATTTTCAGACATACGTAGCGATGATTCTGCCAGAGCTCTGTGATTAATCCTTTGCCTCCTGTGATCTGCTGCAGCTTCTGTGCAGTGGCATGTTAATTTTATTTTTCTCAGGCATTTGGGGAATTAGTTTGCTAAGGACTGAAAGGGCTTTGACTGTTTTGTTTGTTCACGGGCAATTGTAGCAATAATTCTACATATAAGCTATTCAGTGTAGCATAAGCAACTTCTTATATGGTACTTACCGACCTTTGGAAAGCACTTTGAGGGCTACAGATGAAAAGCCCTATATTATTTATTTATTAGTTGTAGCAGTCTAATCCAGCTCCCACTGAAGTCAGTGGGAACCTTTCCTTTCGCTTAAGTGAGTTGTGGATTAGGCCCTATATAATGTTCCGTATTTTGTTTATGGTTGTTGCCCCTTTTTGACATGAGCAGCTAGTTGACGTTTGGGGGCTTGTGCGTGTTCGAGTAGAAAGTGGTGGTAGTCAGGTATTTCTCTGATGCCGTTTTGTGTATATACAAAGAATGTATGAAGTCCTGTGTCTTGGAACACAGAAGGAATAAAACAGCAAGAAACAGCTTCTTTTACTCACAGCACCAAGAGCGCTTTTTTTTTTAGCCTGCACCCTGACCTGAAAAACCTCTACCCAGGGTCAGTGACATGCATTTAGCTGCTCGTTCAGGCTGCCTCTCTCACTCTGTTCTTGGCTGACCTCAGTTTCTGAGATCTTTCATCCCCCAACCCAGGGCTGGCTCCAGGCACCAGCTTATCAAACAGGTGCTTGGGGCGGCAACTCTGGAGCAGGGCGGAACTTTCAGGTATTCGGCGGCAATTTGGCATAGGGTCCCTCACTCCCACTCGGAGCGAAGGACCTCCCGCTGAATTGCCTCAGATCGCGATCGCGGCTTTTTTTTTTTTTTTTTTGGCTGCTTGGGGCGGCAAAACCCCTGGAGTCGGCCCTGCCCCGACCTTCCCCTATCCAAAAGAATACTCAGTCAAAAGATCCTCAGCAGGTTCCCACACACCTTTTGTCTTAGGTGGTGCTTACCGCTATGTTAGTTGAAGGGTGAGTTCACACCTACCAATCTCAATGGGGTATTAATTCAGTCCATAACAAGGTTTCACCCGGATCATAACACTATTGTGAAGGTTCTGTAAATATTCCCAAAGATGGGATGGATAGTTATAGTTCTGATGTATTTAGAAAAGAAAAAGAAATTAATGAAAGACTTGATACAGGAGGCATCATCTGACCTGTGGTTTATTTCATGGACTGTTTCAGTTATTCAGCAGTTAAAGGTAAAATAGCAGTATATTCTGGCATAGGATTATAGTGTTTGTAGGATTTCCGCTTGGCTGAAATACTTAAATATCCTATTATGTGATGCCGTGACTCTTGCAGTGCTGCTGCATGCATTGTATAAATTAGAGATTTGCCTGAACCTAAACCACAGATCAAAATGCTGCTGGATTTCCAAATCCAGATCTGGTTTAGAATTTTGCAAATGGTCCCAACTGTAAACTGTCCTGAACCAAAACCCTCAATAGCATTAGTCCCAAATGTTGGGATGTTTGGCATCTGGATTTCTAGTATAAATGCCCCATCCTCCATTATAATGATTTCCCTTGAAAAGGAGGCTTAGGAGACCTTCCTGAGAAAGTGAGCCTACTGCTCTGAGTACAGGCCTAGGAGCTCCAGTTCTGGCTCTGATGATGGCACCATCTGTAGCCTTAGTAGCCATAGTAAAGTGATGTAAAGGTAAACTTTTAAAAGTAAGTTCTTTGACGTTTGAGTGTCCATTTTTTACTCCATGATTTAAAAAAAAAATAGAGGCCAAAAGTTAGGTTCCACAGTTCGGCCCCGAAATAAAGAGCCCGGGATGAGATTTTGAAAAATTGGTACCTAAGTAAACAGACAGATTTTCAAAAATGCTGCGCAACCCAGACGTCCCTTTGATGTCAGTGGGAGATCTAGGCACTCAGCACCTTTTTGTGCTCAGCTCCCCATCTTTCCAATGAAAATACCAGTCTGCACCTCCCAGGAATCGTATGGCTAGTTAATGTTTGGGTTGCCAATGGGCAGCGCGTTGGAAATTAAGGATGAAATTTCAAAAGCACCTTAGTAGGGGAAGTTCCCCATCTTGCATGGGTGTGGTGGGTTCAATGGCGGTTGGGCATCAAAGCATTTTTGAAAAGAGCAGTCTAAATTCTGGGAGTTGAACTAAATGAATACTTAGTTCATGGCAAGCAGGGGTCTAAATCTATTCTGCACTATCCCTCCGCACACTAAGCGTCTTTGTGGACCCTGCTGCTGTGCATTAAAAGTTCCCTAGTGCTCTTTGATCTACCCCGCTTCGAAATGGTAGATTGACACCCCAGCTTGCTGACAATTTAGGGCTTCTCTAAACAAACATTAAGTGTTGTTGTTCGCCCTGTTCAAGATTCCTACAAGTAGCTCTTCTGATGTATGCTTCACAGAGGGATATGTTTTATTGGGACAGGCCACAATGGGGGAGGTTTATGAAGTTGAGTGACTACTTGCTATTTGTGTCTTTGAAAATCTCCCTATGAAAACTAGATCCCTGTGTTAGGAGTGTTTAAAAAAAAAAGAAAGAAAGAAAACAAAACAAAAGGCACCCTTGAATCAAACAATAGTGTTAATGGTTCATTTTGAATATTTCAACTGATATTTCTCCCCCTAGAGAGAGCAGGACTCAAAACAGGAGAGAACAGGACCAGATCCTGTAATTGCTCTTTTATGCAAAATTGCTATTTGGCCAAGCGGTTTGCAACTGATTGAAATGAATCTTCTTTCCCTTTTGCAGCCTGACGGCACCAGCAAAGAGTGTGTCTTCATTGAAAAAGTCCTAGAAAACAACTACACAGCACTGATGTCTGCGAAATACTCTGGCTGGTACGTTGGATTTACCAAAAAGGGAAGGCCACGAAAAGGGCCCAAGACCCAGGAAAACCAACAAGATGTGCATTTTATGAAAAGGTACCCAAAAGGTCAAGTGGAGTTACAGAAACCTTTCAAGTACACCACAGTGACCAAGAGGACTAAGAGAATACGACCTACCAACCCCAGTTAAAAGATAGACAAAAACAGTGTCACAATAATAAACCACAAAAAAACTGCACCAGAGGAATATTTTTACATTAAAAATAAGGAAGAAGCTCTATTTTTGTACATTGTGTTTAAAAAATAATTAAAAAAATTAAAAAAAAATAAAAAAGACTGGATGGCAAACGCTGGGGGAAGCTGTTAGGGATTTATTGTGACTTGAAAAACAAAATGAACTGCTCTATTTAAATTGACTTCTTGTTGACACATAGGTGCTTATTTCTCTTTTTGGAACGGACAACTTTTCAAGCAGATCCCCAGAGGAAAAACAATTAATATTAAATAAAATAAAACCAAAGAAAACCAAAGTTCTTTCCCAAAGTTACTGAGACCCTGCCCCAAAAATCACCAGTTTTGCAGTAATCTATTTATTGTCTGCTGCAAACTGTCCCGAGACAAGATGGTGTGTGCGGCAGTGATTGAGTTTCCGTGGAGTTCTCAATGCATCGATCTTCTGTAACCTTTCTGATGACATAAGGTGTCACGGCTCTGTGATCCTGCATTATGCTCAGTTCTGGAGAATGCTGCTAAATACATTCAATTGACTAAAAGTGACCTAATACACCAATGATAAGGGAATATTTTAAAACCAGCTATATTATATATATTATATATATATATAAGCTATTTATTTCACCTCTCTGTATATTGCAGTTCCATGAACCAAGTATTACTGCCTCAACAATTAAAAAAATTATTTAAAACACATGTACATATTGCTGTAATTCACACTTTTTGATTATTGCTATGAACTTTTATCCTTCTATCACAGTGGTAGCCACTCTGTAGTTAAGGTCGGAACTAGCTTCCCATTATAAGCTTGATTTTCAATCCTCCCCCGGTTTTCCCCAATAGAAACCAGTCTTTCATGGCCTAATGGACTGAGTCCTATGTTGGGAACCAGGAATTCACAGAGTTCTTCCACCACTGAAACTTTGTCCAGACTAAGATTGAAAGCTGTGTTGTTAGATCTTGTTTGTTTGCTCAGTCTAATGGACACTTTCTAAAACTCTAGTTTTATGCTAATCTGCCCCATAGATCTTTGATGTGACCAGTTTAACATACACTAAAGTACAACTTGCCATGTCTTGACTAGAGTTTTAGAAGGCATTATTTGTTTCAGGCTAGCCAATATAGTTTAATATTATACCTTTTAAACCCTAGAACCTTGATTTCCTTCATGACCTTGGGTAAGTCACTTAACATTTCTGGGACTCAGTTTCTCCACATGTAAAATGAGAATACCAACCACTTATCTACCTTACAGGGTGTTGTGAGTATGAATTAGTTAATGGTTTTGTACTGGTTTTGGACAATGAAAACCCTTATGTAAATGATAAATATTGATGAGAAACATTTAGCTACAGAATAGCATACATCAACTAGGGCTGTCAAGCGATTAAAAAAATTAATCGTGATTAATTGTGTGATTAAACAAAACTAGAATCCCATTTATTTAAATATTTTTGTATGTTTTCTACATTTTCAAATATATTGATTTCAATTACAATACAGAATAAAAAGTGTACAGTGCTCATTTTATGTTTATTTTTTATTACAAATATTTGCACTGTAAAAAACAAAATAAATAGTATATTTCAATTCACCTAGTACAAGTACTGTAGTGCAATCTCTTTATCATGAAAGCTGAACTTATAAAAGTAGGATTATGTAAAAAAAAACTGCATTAAAAATAAAACAATGTAAAACTTTAGCGCCTATAAGTCCACTCAGTCCTACTTCTTGTTCAGCCAATCTCCGACAAACAAATTTGTTTACATTTGCAGGAGATAATGCTGCCTGCTTCTTGTTTACAATGTCACCTGAAAGTGAGAACAGGCATTTGCATGGCACTGTTGTAGCCGGCGTTGCAAGATCTTTATGTGCCAGATGAGCTAACGATTTGTATGTCCCTTCATGCTTCAACCACCATTCCAGAGGACATGCATCCATGCTGATGATGAGTTCTGCTTGATAACAATCCAAAGTAGTGAAGCCTGATGCATGTTCATGTTCATTATCTGAGTCAGATGATGCTACCCACAGAAGGTTGATTTTCTTTTTTGGTGGTTTGGGTTCTGTAGTTTCCATATAGGAGTATTGCTCTTTTAAGACTCCTGAAAGCATGCTCCACAGCTTGTCCCTCTCAGATTTTGGAAGGCGCTTCAAATTCTTAAACCTTGGGTCGAGTGCTGTAGCTGTCTTTAGAAATCTCACATTGGTACCTTCTTTGCATTTTGTCAAATCTGCAGTAAAAGTATTCTTAAAACAAACAACATGTGCTGGGTCATCATCTGAGACTGCTATAACATGAAATATATGGCAGAATGTGGGTAAAACAGAGCAGGAGTCATACAATTAGGGTGACCAGACAGCAAATGTGAAAAATCGGGACAGGGTAGTGGTGGTAATAGGAACCTATATATGAAAAAGCCCGAAATATTGGGACTGTTCCTATAAAATCAGGACATCTGGTCACTCTACATACAATTCTTCCCCCAAGGAATTCAATCACAAATTTAATTAATGCATTTTTTTTAATGAGCATCATCAGCATGGAATCATGTCCTCTGAAATGGTGGCCAAAGAATGAAGGGGCGTACAAATATTTAGCATATCTGGCACATAAATACCACAATGCTGGCTACAAAAGTGCCATGTGAATGCCTGTTCTCACTTTCTGGAGACATTGTAAATAAGAAGTGGGCAGCATGATCTCCCGTAAATGTAAACATATTTGTTTGTCTTAGCAATTGGCTGAACAAGAAGTAGAACTGAGTGGACTTGTAGGCTCTGAAGTTTTACACTGTTTTGTTTTTAAGTGCAGTTATATAACAAAAAAATTCTACATTTGCAAGTTGCACTTTCACAATAAAGAGATTGCACTACAGTACTTGTATGAGGTGAATTGAAAAATACTATTTCTTTTGTTTATCATTTTTACAATGAAAATATTTGTAATAAAAAGTGAGCACTGTACACTTTGTATTCTGCATTGTAATTGAAATCAATATATTTGTAAACAGAAAAACATTCAAAATATTTAATTTCACTTAGTATTCTATTGTTTAACAGTGTGATTAAAAATGCAATTAATCACTATTAATTTTTTAATCACAATTAATATTTTTGATTTAATCGTGTGAGTTAACTGAAATTAATTGACATCCCTAGTATCAGCCTGTTCAACTCCTGTCAGAGTAGATGGGAACCATAAATATTAGGATTCCAAGCCAATACTAGTTGACCCGAACCTTTGGCCAATATCACAACCAAACCAGAATGACCTGACAACCCATCTTCCAATGAATCTGCTATGAATTGTTGTATTGTTGATATGCCAGTAGCACCTCCAACCCTCAGCCAAACTCAGGAACCCTCTGTGCTAGGCACAAGAGACAGTGCCTGCCTTGAAGAGCTTCCAGTCTAAATAGATGAGACAGAAAAAGGGTAGGAAGAGAAGCAGAGAGACTAGGTGATTTGCTCCGGGTCACACAGTAAGTCAGAGCTGGGACTAGAACACAGGTCTTCTGTCTCCCAGTCTACTGCATTGTACTACCAAGCCTGTCGTTTGCAGGTAATAGGGGTGAAAGTAACTTAAAGGACTTACCGGTACGCCGGAGTCCTGAGCGGGGTGTGGCCTCAGCAGGAAGAGGTGTGGCCTCAACCAGAAGAGGTGAGGCCTTTCAAGATTTAAAGGCCCTGGGACTCCACAGGGGCTGGAGTTCCAGGACCTTTAAATCCCCGCCCAAGCCCGACTTCCGGAGCTCCAGAGGTGATTTAAAGGTCCCGGGGCTCCCTGCAGCGGCTGGAGCCCTGGGCCCTTTAAATCACCTCCGGAGAAGCCAGTCCAGTCCGGCACAGCGTACCGACTCTTGCTGCTACGCCATACCGGCTTGCTTTCACCTCTGGCAGGTAACTATGTACTAAGCACCATACAGCTAACAATTTCCTTTACTGTAGCAACCACTTGGGTTTGTACTCCAACTGTTTGTATGTGTTTTGGGGAGGGTGAGAGTCCCATTAAAACAAACAAACCCCAAACTCTCCCCCCCAGTGGGATGTGGATCTAGGGTCTGCCGTATCAATGTGGGTCCAACCCACCTGACCCTTCCAGCAGCTAGAACTGCCTCGAGGGGTTGAGAGCCCTCTGAAAACCTCAACCCATACCTCTACCACCACCCGCAGAAGGCATCTGTGTAGTAGGAGTACGTCTCTGGACTGTGGAGGAAACTGAATCCGGTATTGCCAACCCCAAATGTTCAAAAATCACGAGATTGCCTTAAAATCATTAGATTTTTAAAAAGGATAAAAACAGGCTTCTTTTGTCTTGGTCTTCTGGCATTGGAACCGTTAGGTTCACAATTCCCAGCTTTTCTTCACTGCCAAGAGCCTTCAAATCTTTCTTTTTTTAAAAAAATGGAAGCTGATATTCTCATGCTTTTCACACAGCAGCTGGGGCTATCAGCACATAGCATGAGGCCCGCAAGAGTTGACAAACCGACGTACGTCTGCCAGGAAGAGGAGTTCTGAAGGAAGACACTGAAACAGCTTTCTCTGGGGTTGTGCAGGACAAAGCTATTACAAAGACTAAGTATAGGTGGCAGCAGCGCTGGGGTCAGGACTGGAACTGCTGCTGCACCACAGCTTTAGCCCACCCCCCGCAGCCTCGGTTTCTGTTGGGGGGAGGGGGAATTAGTCTCTCCCTTGTAGCAGCAGTACCATACTTGCAGATTGGTCAAAGAGTGTATGTGGGGGGTCCTTTGGATTTGGCTTCAGCTGTGATTTGTGTGGTGAAGGAGTTGGGGTGGGTTCAGGTGGGATTTTTTTGACAAGTGCTGGGTGTAAATTTGCATGGGTTGGTTTATCCAAGGTGACAGGGAGGATGGTCCCCCAGGTAAATAGAGATTTATAATTGTCTTTTCTTTGAGGCTTGGTCATGTCACCCAGCATTCTGGTTTTGGGGGCAGGGAGGAAATGGATGGGACCCCCACTTCCTAGGAGAAAATCATAAAGGGGAAAGTTAAAACCATTTGGAGGCTCTAGTCTTGGACAGGAGGAATATCTTATGGGGATGAGAGACCCTTGGTGATGTGGGGAGGGGAACGGAACTCCGTTAGGATAAGAAGCGCCATGATGGGATCTGGAAAGAGGTTTTTAACCCTTTTTATGAGGGTAAGAGGACCTTCAAACTGCAGCACAGACCTCTACCACTTGAGCTAAAGGACTGGGTTCTTTAGATGGTAGCAGTAGGAGGTGGTTAATCATGTGGACCAGCCACTAGTGGGGAGGCTGACACATACTTTGCCATTGGTTACAAAGCTATTTGGCAGACAGTAGTGAATCAATATTCCTGGGTTCTCTTCTTGGCTCTGGGAGGGGAGTGTTCTCTAGTGGTCACAGCACTAATTTAGGACTCCTGGAAGCTATTTGTATGTTAATAATGGCATGTTAATAATTTGCACTGATATAGTCCTCATTAATGTGTATGTCTAGAAGATGGGTATGCAGGAGCAGCCTCACTTTACAGACTATGGACATGCACATGGACTTGGCATAGTCATGAATTCTATTAATAGCTCTACCAAAAGTGACTATGGGCAACCTCTCAAACAATCAGTTACCTAGCTGTAAAACGGAGGGAATAATGCTTACCGGTCTCCTATGATAAGGTCATGAGGCCTTGCTCAGTATGAAAGTTTGTGACATACACAAGATTATTAACACCAGTCAGCATAAGAGATGAAACAGAACCTCCTAGGCTCCTGGTTCCCAGTCAAGTGCACCTTAGGGCAGAGGGTATTCTGATGGCAGGAGAAAGCAGCAAGAAGATGGAGGTGGAGGAAACATTCACAAAATTGGGAGCCATAGGAGATGCTGGCTTCCAAATATTTTTGAAAATCTGGCCAGTGGGGAGCATCCACACTTAACTAGATCTTCATTTTCCTCCTAAGCAGCAATTCTGCTGGAGACATCTGGGTCGCTGCATGTCAAGTTGCTCTGTATTTCTGTACACAGTCTATGGCTACTGATTTGCTTCTGGGTCAGAGGTTTGCAAACAGCCTTTGAAAACTTGATTAAAACATTCTATTTCCCCATTGGCTTGAGGATTATAGAATGGAAGAAAATCTGTGCTTAACATTTCTCTCCTTCAGAAATTCTTCCAGCGCCTTTTATGTGAGCTGAGGTTCACTGTGTAGCCTGTTACTTTTTAATTTACTTTGTGAACTGTGATTTGATTACTGTTGTTGAAATAACCTCAATAGGAAATGCAATCACAAGCCATTTGCTGAAGTAATTGATGACAGTAATGTGCCCAGAGGTTCAGATGGGCACATTTGAAATAAATACATTAATTAATTTAATTTAATAATAATAGCATATCACAGGTATTGTTCCGAAGATACTGTTGTATCAGTAGCAACATTTTTCTGTCCAGAGGCAGGCAAAGGAATGCAGTGATGGATGCAAAGGTACAATGTGTGTTATGTCTGGTTTTTTTGTCATGAATCTAGCAAGTAATTCAGGATGCTATCGCATTTTCAATGTGTGCATCCATCCCAGGTCCCCAGAAGAGAATGCTGAGTTTTTGTTTGGTTCAGACAAATCCCTGATAAGTTTCTCTACCATGTTGAACAAACCTGTGTTGCAGGTCAGTTGGAACTACCTGACGGTGAGTGCCACATGTGACATACACACCAGAGATGGATGTGTTTCAAGCAAGACCTCACATCCCGGCATTTGCAAGCTCGGGATATGAACTTTGAACTTTTCAGTTGTCCCTTATCTTTATGATGTGGAAAGCTAAACCCAAAGATCCAAGCACCCCAAAGATTTTGGGAAAATTTTGGATCTCAGTCCAGATTTGAACTCTCTAGCTTGGGCTCACTCCTTACACTATATTTAAAAATCATCATCACAAAGGCAAAGAAGCGTAAGATGTGGGTCAGCATGTTTTGCAGCCTTTTGCTGCCCTCTAGGCAGGTAAAATCCAATTTTGATTCCTTTCCACTGCCTTGAGCTATTCTGTAGGCCCAGGACCAAGATGCCTACTACCACCGGAATCATTTAAACTCCTCTTCCAAGCAGGTACCGATTATTGGCCAAGGTAGATGAGGCAAGCCATTCACAACAACATGATCCTGTCCTGGCTTGTACTTCACTTCTCCTTTAAAAGGCAGTCAGTAGCCTGGCCCTTGTGCAATGTGTGTTCAGGCTCATAGACAAAATGGTGCTGGCACATGTGATCAATTTGCCAGGAAAGTTTGCAACCCCAAAGCTGGGGTTTTCAGTTCCCCAGGCACAAGCTAGTACAGTGCTTCCTGTTCAACAACACGGTATTCTTGTTTGGCCTCAGGATTGTTGATGCAAATACAGCTCTCACCTCACTTATCAGCATGGATCCATGTGGCTGCTGCATCTGGTCTATAGTTGGATTGTTGAGTCTAATTTGCCTACTTTCTAAACAATGGGCTTTTAGCAACTCCTTCCTTTAAGCATAAAACCCATCTCTATCTAGAGTGGAACTTGTCAATACTAAGTTTCAAACCAGCCTCATGACTGATGCCTTTCTTCCTTCAATATCATCCACTGAGTTACAGGCTGGCCTGTTGAGATGCACCCATTATTCTTTTGTAGGTTAAAGCAGTGAGAAGGCCGATTCCAAGATCATGGTTGCTGGTTTTCACACTACAGAACTCTGCAGCTACCTGTGTTCTGTTTGATCAAAGTGGAAAGCCACCCATGCAGAGAGATTGATGCCTTTAAGTTAATCACCTGCATAGCGTAGTGTCTGAATCTGATAAGATTCAGGCAGAAGAAATACCATCTGGTATTGTATGCCCCAGGCATACAAATGTCAACACAGCAAAGTAGTTTATAAACAGGGTGAGGAACCCCACAGTATATAATAAGGACAGAAATATTAGGGCCTGTGATAGTGACACTGGGAGTTTTGCCATTAGTTTTATTGGGAGTATAATCAGACCATGAGACCGTGACTTCATGTACATGGCTTCTGGAGTCAGGACTATAGCATACTTTAGCAAAATATTTGATCTTTCCATGCCACTGACAGTGGGTATCTTTTCAGGGCATCATATGTAGCTGAGCACAATGGAAGAATAACTTTGTGGTGAATACTGCAATGTGTTATACTTCATAGCTGTAAGGACTGTGTTCAATCCATCACCATCTTATCTGCCACTCTTGGAATTATTTTAGCTGATTCAATCTGGCTACAAATAAGTAGAACTTGATGTAAACCTAGTTCTGATTTAAGCAAATACACAATCTTCATGAGTTGTCTCAGATTGCCTTGCTGGGCATACAACTATGCAGGCATGTATAGAATCTACCACAGAATAATAGTGATGTATTGTTCAGTAGATGGTCACTGATTTTCTGGGCATGTTGGTACTTTCTTTGTCTCTCTGCTACCAAATGTACTTTTAGGCTAAACTAATGGAATCGAAACAGCTTTAGCAGACAAGTTAGCTTCGTTAATCCAAGAAGGTTTTGCCACCACCAACTCCCAACAATTACATTAGTGCAGCTGTACACAAATATGCTCAACAGGGGCTCTCAGTTATTTCCGTATCATGACCTGTCCAGCATCCCCCCCACACACCCCGGGACACTCCTCCCATTTACTAATATGGGAAGAGCTGAATGGTCATGACCCCGACAGCTGTCTGTGACTTCTGTCACCAAATTACAAACCCCTGTTCTACCATTAGTTCATTGCCTTTCCCCCACCCCGGTTCATATTCAGATGCTGGAGGCAGGAAGATCCCTGACAAAAATTTGTAACCTATGCACACCATATAATTTCAAGCAATATTGAGGTGAGATATTAAGCAATACACGTAATAAATAATACTACCAATGGTCTAAAGTAGCATGTGATGGTATGGTAGTGTTGGAAGGTGGCCCTAAATTCTGTTATGCTACAAAACAAAACCTATGTTGCTCAAAGATGGGAGACTACTAAAGAGAAACACTAGTGATTGTTAATTGCAAGTCTTATATAATTAAAATTCAGCTCTTCACTTATTTTCTTCCTGGGTCAGGAGTGAGTGTTCCTTTCATAAATAATTTATATATGTATGCTTCTATCCAGACACGGAGGGACCCCTATTAGCAATGAGGAGGTAGCTCAGACTCTTTATCTATTCCCTCCTTGGCTTGCAGAGTAACACTGTCACCAAGGGTTCTGATAAGTGCAAATAATGAGGAAATTTGTGGACATCTGTCTATTAGAAACCGGAAGGAGATCCACCAACACATTTCATGTAGGCCTCCCCGACAACCACTGGATGATTTTCAATCTTTCCTGGTTATAGATGTACGTGGGCTGGGTTCCAAATGGTGACATCAAAGGGGGGAAAAAATCAAATACTCTATCTTCAGCTTTAAAAAACATCAGGAATATCAAGTCTGGGTTTGCTGGAAGCCCAGTTGGATATCTCAGGGTATTGCTTTTCGCAATCTCTTAAAGGGATTGGGGTGTCGAACCTTTACGAGAAGTTTCCTTTTTTCAGAAAGTTACCTAGACTTTGAAGCTAAATAGGAGTTAACAAAGTCAATACAAGAGTTTTAAGCAGTCTAACTAAAAATCTTTTCCCTTTTCAGTTCCTCAACACTCACTCTCTTGAGATACCCTTATTTCACTAACTCTCCTATCACCCTGGGATCCTCCAAGGTAGACAAAGCCTGAATTTTTAATGGAAAAAGAAGCAGAATCATCTCAATCTCCCCCTATCCCTCTTGGCAAGTCACTTCTGGCTTAACATTAGTTTGATTTTCAGAGTACCCTCCAGTACCGTTGAAGTCAACAGGAGTTGATAATTTGATAATTAGGCCACTGGACTGTGACTCCAACAGTCCCTCATTGGAGCAATGTGGGGATTACAATGATCAGCTCTATTTAGGGGGAAACAGTGCCCAAATGACGCCTTGTTAGTTGCACCCTGTCACTTCTCTGATGCCATCCCAACTGGGCTGACACTTAGCAAGGATGATGTTTCTTCAGCAAAGGCAGCCAGGTGAAAGCAATTGGAACCTCCTTTCCCTTCTCCTGTGATAAAGCAGATGGTAGGATCAGGTACTAGTTAAATGATATGTGTATGTTAGGGTGAAAAATGCAAGTAGAAAGGCTATGGGTTGGGTAATAAGTTGCCACTCTGTGTTTTCTCCTATAATGAGGGATAAGTTGCAACTTGTTTGAGGATATTGGTGTTGTCCTGTGCCATAGTTGAACAAACATTGCTTTATCAGTATATTTAACAGTTACACTTAGAGATGAGCCAAGCTTGAAGTCCTGTATTGAGATAGACACTTCCGCCATGTTCAGATATGTTGCTTCCAGTGTTGTGGTTGGATCCATTTCTAGGCACAATGTTACAGAAAATCAAAGTGAAAGGTTAGGAAAATAAGAACTTTGTTTATAAAGCAATATCTGAAGACCCCTCCTGATGCATCCCACCACGTTACACCCATTAATGTTAGTTTGTCACTGAGACAAACACAGAGGTGTTGTGTGATTTGTAGGGCTGCTTATAACCCATTTTGAGGTAGATTATCACTATTAAAAGGGGGGTAGCATAACCAGGGATGGGTGAAATGTTGCAGATTAAATAAAAAACAATCGGAGCCTTCATCCCCAGCTGGAATCAAGTGACTTTTCTTTCCCAGTTTTTCGTTTTTATTTGTGCAGTCCCTGCTGCTGCCCAGGACAGCAGTGGAAGTGCCATTTCATACCAGAGCTTTAGTTTCTGGGAGGTCGCAGGTGCTACTTGGATCATATGACTGCATTTGCACCAATCAGAAAGTAAAACAATGTTGGCTGGGATTTCTGAAGGCTCCTAAAAGAATAACCTGTCTACCCAGCAGACAAACAGTGCAAACCTTTCCAGTCCTTCAGAGAACTGTTTCCTGCTGAGAGCTAGCTATGTGGAGCTTAAATGTTCTTTACAGTAGAGCAGGCTGTGGGGTTATGACCATCTTTGCTTAAGACCTTTCAAAAGGATAAAAACAGCCTCCTGTCCTAAGGGTAAAAAATCATCTTAAATGAATAACATACTCGCCACTTTACTTTCACAGGCATACATCCTGGAGGAGCTGGAAATACTGGCGCATGCAAATGGATGAAAACACATGTCCTTTGGTGACTGTTTTTCATTGATTCCTTCGTGCCATGACATGTTTTGGATGGCCCTGCCAGCAGCGAATGCTCCTGATTCTAAAGGGTTGGCTCTCACAGCTGGCTCTGTGGCACAAGAGCTCAAGCGAGGCTTTTTCCCTCAGGGGCAGCGGCTTTCAGACCAGGCTTCTGTTCAGAGAGGCAGCTCGGGGGACCTTGGTCTCCAAGCACCCCCTGCTGGCTCTTGAGGAACAAGAGCAGCATTGAATGTGCAGGAACAGCTTCCTCACTCTTCATCTGGATACAGATTCCAGGGAAATAGCTGGGTCTGTACAGGGAACAAGAGGAGACATGAGGGTTGAGCTTTTCAAAGCACTTCAGGGGACTTAAGCCACCCATCTTCCATTAAAGCCAATGAATGATGGATGGTTAAATCTCTTGCGCTGCCTTGAAAGTTTCAGCCAAACTTTATAACAGAAAATGGCCGCGGAAGCTTTGGGCAGAAATCTTTGGAGAGTTTTGTTAACATGGCTTCATCCATCAAGCTGATCCTTGTTTTTGCTGGGGTGGTTCCTAATGTTCCAGGAAAAGGAAAAACAGCTAAATCAGTGATTCCAATTGAGAAGTGGTTGTAGCAAACATTGCCGAAGGTGCTCACTCTGTTAGGGTGCATTAATCCCTAGAGCTGGCTATGTTTAAATCAGACATACCACTCCATGGAAGGTAAAATACCATTTCCTCTGGGTTCAGACAGTTTGGAGAGGGAAGAATGCAATACGTGGCTGGGCTGTCTGCATGATCAAAAGTGTTACCGGACTCTGCCACACAATGTGCAATTTTTAAACCAGCTCCCAATTAGCCCTCCTTGCTAATACCATGTTCATTCCTGGGAGACTGCCCTTTGAGAGCTGTTATGACTTTGTGATTGTGCACATACCTTTATGTGCTTTCATTCTTAATCCCCTTTTCTCAGAAGCCAAAAGGTCTCCCAGCCAAAAAGGAAATCAAAACCTTTTGTTGGCTGGTTCGTAAGAAATGAGGGTGGGATGAGGGTTGTAGCAGGATCTTAATTAGCCATTGTAAATAACAAGAGCCGTAGTGCCTGCCACCATATACCGCCGTGGGTTGTGATATTGTCAGACCACACAACGGTAGGTGAATGGGCAGCACAACGGCAGCTGAAATTTGCTGTTGACAAATGCAAGGCAATGCATACTGGAAGGGGTCCTTTGAATTAGGCCTGTATATTGTTGGGTTCTAAATGAACTGTAATCACTTAGGAAAAAGACCTGGGGGGTTATATTAGACAGCTCAACAAAAACCACTGAGCAGTCAGAAAAGCAAACAAACTATTAGGATGGATAAAGAATGGGATCTAAAAATACTGCTCTGGACTTCTGATCTCAGAAAGGATATAGTGGAAAGAGGAGTTCAGACACTGACAATGAAAATGATCAGAGTCCCAGAAAGACTGCCCTATCAAGAGGTATTGAAAAGACTGGGGCTGTGTTGTTTAGAGAGGAGAAAGTACTGAATGGTCTAGAAAAAATAGATTGGGGTCTCCTATTCATCCTCCCTCCTAATACACAGACAAGGGGAAATTCAATGAAACAGAAAGGCAGCAAACTTTTAAAACTGACAAAAGAGAGTAGTTTTTAACATCATCATAATTAACCCATGGAACTCATTGCCACAAGGTATCATTGAGGCCAAGAATTTAGTAAGACACAAACAAGAAATAGATGTTTATGGGGCCAGGATTTCCCCCCTTCTGTCTTCAGGCCCTGGTAATATGATCATTCCAATATTGCACAGAGCTTTGGAGAATTCATCTTGGGCATTAGTCATGGGTCTAACATGAATGCCAAGAGTATTAGCAGGAAGGCACATTGTAGCAGGGTAGATAGCCCCTTAAATGAAATTAGACTCAACTCTCCTGCTCCAGTCCAGGTATGCCCCAGTTTGATGTAATAAAAAGGTCAGGGCTGCCCCGGGAGAATTAAATGAGACATGGAAGTCAATTGGGGGATCACCTACAAACTTCCCCAGGTTAGATAGCCATGGCCAGAGGGGGCTGAAGGCTGTGAGCTAAAGTGGGAGATGCCTTCTGGCTCTCTGAGGTGGACAGCTGAAACTGGAGGGCCACAGAGGGCAGAAGATTGGGGAATGATGGAGGGGTGAGCCTGCTGATGTCTCCAGGGGAGAAGTGGAACCATAACTGGGAAGGAAACAGGTCAGAAAAGCACTCCCACTGGACAGGTGGGGGAGAGACATGCTGAGAGATGCTGGGGCCATGCCAGAGAGCTGAGGGCATAGCAAGAGGTGCTGGAGCTGTACTTGGTGTTGATGGACTATTGGGACTTGAAAGACTGAGTGTTCTTGTTAGACTGTGCTGGGGAATTGTGGTATTGCTGTGGGAATTTTTGTCATAAATTAACTCCTCAAAGGGCTGTTTACATTCAATGACAATGTATGTGGTGTTACTGAGGCGTCCAGTAAAAAGGGGAAGCTAAGGCAGATGCATCAGTTGTGCCACGGTCTGCCACAGCAGAGTGCCCTGGGAAGGGGCCAGTGTATCACAGACATAATAGTGAATGATTAATGGGAAAAGCTTGTGGGGTGAATTTAGCACCAGCTTTCTGGCAATGAAGAGTTTGTATTACCAGGGTCTAAAGACAGATGGCATGTGAACCTGGACCCATAGACGTCAATGGGAGCTTTGCTATTGATTTCCATGCAGTCAGGATGTCCCCCAAGGTTTGTATTTAGGGTGGATGCTCCTCAGCACCACATTTGCCATGTGAATAGATTCATTCCTCCTTGTTCTACCTCTGTGATGTTGCATATGAATTGGCACTGCAGTACATTCTTGTGGCTCAGACCCATGTAAAACTGGACTGAAGAAAGCACTGGGCGGCGTCTAGCTGGAAACAATCCTGCTCCAGGAGATGAGGACTGACTGACCTAGGAGATCTTTTCCATGTCTACTTTCTATGACCTAGTCATTTCCAGAACACCAGCCACAATGTAAAAGTCACAAACTGTAAAGTTCAGCATAAGGCGCCTACAGCGGCCCCTCAGTGCTCTTTTCCTGCAGCAGGACAGTCAGGATGATCTGTTGATGTAATCCCACAAAGCCAAGTGCAATGTCTCTGCTCACATGGAATTCCTTTCCTTAAGAATTTGAAACCCCCACATAGCAAATTCCACACCACATACTTCCAGTCTCCCTCTGGTAGCTGTATTTTCCTCAGTGAGAGCTCCGTTCTCTCTTTACGAACCGCACCTTACATTTCTATTAGCACCTTTATAAGGAAGGACCCCAAAGCACTTTGCACCCACAATGTACGCGAGGCAGTTCCCTTGCCTTTGAAAGGCAGCTGGCTCCAGGGCATGGCCACTGTTCAAGTGGTGCCCCATAATGCTGCACAACAGTTTAGAACTGGAGGCAAACAATAGTTCTTGGCGCTTGCGTAGCCCACTGCAGCTTGCGGTCTCCAAGTTCTTCTCCAACAGCCATTTATTAGCACCCAGGCCAGGCAGAGCAGTATAATTAGCGCCATGGCCTGGGTGGGTAAATTGAAGGTGTGCTTCTCTGCGGATCGCTAACATTTGCAGGAAAGTTTTTGTTTAAGAAACATAAAGCATTTGCATCCTGATCCTGCAAACACCTCACGCTGGGAAGCTGGGCTTTTGAGTCGGCCGGAGGCAGTGCAAGCCCAATTCCTATTCAACAGAGCTTAAACCAAGTTCCCGACAGGAATCAGACCCTTTGTTAAGGACCTCCAAGTGAGTGCCACGTGATTCTTCAGTACGCAGCGAGAAAATCTGCTCTGGTGTGTGAGTCTGAGGTGAGTGAGAGTCCTTGGAGGCCCTCAGGGGAAAGGGCAAAGTGCACTGATCTGGGATCCAGTGCAGAGGTGTGTATGTTATCTGGTGTCATCATTTTATTGCTGTTATTGATTACACATTTAGTTGTATTATTGCAGCGCCTAGGAGTTCCCGGCATGGACCAGGACTGTTGTGTTTACTTTCTACCATTTAAAGGTGTGAAATCAGACTATTAAAAACTTTAGAGAAACATAATATTGAAACAAACACATACCCCCCCCAAAATAAACACTGCTCCCCAACTGGCCTTGCTCCTCTAAGGTGGACACTGGCCCTGCTCCTTGCTGGGTGACGTGCAACCTGGGTTTGACACCGAGGGTCAGCTGGCAGCTCGCAGGGAAACTGTGCTGTAGTGAGATGTTTGAAAAAGTAAGTCGACTTGGTGGATAAACTGAAATCCTCCCCTTAGATTGTGGGGCCAAAAATCCTGAAGTCTTCACCCACTTTTCCTGCAGCTGTTGAAATCCATTGGACCTTTGCCTCAGTAAGGACTGAGCAAAATCTGAAAAAAGGTCCCAGGATCCATCCCTTTCCTAAATACAAACTTTGCTTTTTCTTTTGGTTTTAGTCCTTTGCAGGTCACCTGGAAAGTGGGTCACACATTCCAGTGGGATGGCTCCATTTCCTAACTACTCACCAGTCTCCCCTTTTTAATGTATAGGTGGCTTCTGTGTAGCAGTGTATTGTGAAGACGCCAGGAACAGGATTTTGTGACTGGGTGCATACCTTTACGGTATGTGCTTCATTAAATGCCTTTCCAAGAAAGCCAAGAGGTTTGCAAACCAGAACGGAAATCAAAGCCTGTTTTGGCTCCTTCACAACCAGACGAAACAGGGCTGTGCTGTCCGTCTATGCACCAAAGAAAACTTTTGGCAACAAGTGGCGAGAGTGTCAGTTAAGCTTGAAGCACCTGGAACAGCCTCAATGTAAGTGGCAATCATTTATAAAGATAGCTTGCTCCATATTCTGGTAAAGAGTTAATAAGTCACTTCAGTGGCAGCTGCCCGGTGTCATGGGGAATTTCAGTGAGAAGAGAACCAAAGTTACCTGGTCTGAAGGCTTATGAGAAAACCTTCTGGACAAGATGTAAGATAATGAGTCTGACCAGTTATGATCATTAAATGCTCCATGAGCGTGGTGACTCAGGTATCCAGAACCCAGCCTAATTTGAGTAATCTTTACATTCTATCTACTTGACATTTCCCCTCCAGTTTCACTTAGATGCAGTATTGTTTGCATCAATTGTTATGTAGCCTCACTACCATGTTCCATTCCAGAGGTAGCTGTATTTTAGTGGCAAGTGAAGTCATGCCTATACTCAGGGGTGGCTCCAGGCCCCAGCACGCCAAGCGCGTGCTTGGGGCGGCATGCCGCGGGGGGCGCTCTGCCGGTCGCCGAGAGGGCGGCAGGCACATCATGATGTTTACTATTAGGCCTTACTGGAAATTCCCTGAGTTATCAGAAACATTTTCATTACAATCACTTACACGCTGCAAGCAGGGATCTGTGCCAGGCATTAAAAATGGTCCCATTTGTCAGATAAATGTACCCAAATATGACCCCCAAACTTCTTTGGTACATCCAGGAACTTCCACTGAGACCAGAGAGACAGGCTTGGGGGAATGATCACCATAGGGACCTACGGAGATGGCCATGAGAGGCAGTCAGTGGGGTGACAGCAGGAGTGAGCTGCTGGGTCTTCCTTTCCCGCTTCCCTAGGCTCTGAAATGGGACCTTTGCATCAGTAGCTATTTTCACCATTACCCAAACAAGGAATGAACGAGAGCCTGTTCCTGAGTGGAGAGAGGGAAGGTCTGACCCAAGGAGCCTTCTGGGCATAGATGATCAGTGGAGCAATCAAGAGTATCATGCACAGAGGACTTTCAGGATCAGGCCTGTACATTTCTGCTGAGGACTTTGATGCCTTGGCCTAAAAACAGCACTGAGGGGCCTGATCTTGCAAGGTATGGAGCATCTTCAGTCCCTGACTATGATGGGAATTAAGGGCATGCAGCCCCTCACAGGATATGATCCTAAATGAGAAGAAGTTTTGTAACAGCCTTATTCAGGAGGGGCGAAATCGTGGCCCTTCCTTTGTGGGTCCATCCCATGCACAGAGCTCTCCTGTCATGGATCTGATGCAGTGTGGACTGTCTGTGCACCACGGAGCATAGCTCCATAGATACTCCGTGTACATTCTTGTGCAAAGGGGTGAGGAGTCGGCCAGGAGGGCAGAGGGAGGAAGTGACAGTGGAGGGCCTGCTTCTGAGACAGAGCCTTTAATCCATCTACCAGCATGTCTGTATGTGTATGGGGAATGGCTGGGGCTGCAGAGGCCACCTCATCCACCAGAATGGAATAGTGGCCGTGAAATTCAACAGGGATGAAATGAAGAGGGCAGGGCCACCCAGAGGATTCAGGGGGCCTGGGGTCTTCAGCGGCGGGTCCTGGGGCAGAAGGACCCCCCGCTGCCGAATTGCTGCTGAAGACCCGCCCCGGGACCCACTGCTGAAGTGCCGGAAGGACCCCCCGCCACCGGTCTTTGGGGCACTTCGGTGGCGGGTCCTGGAACGGAAGGGCCCCCCCGCTGCCAAATTTGCTGACGATGACCCAGAGTGGAAGAAGCTCTGGGGGCCCGGGCCCCGTGAGAGTTTTCTGGGGCCCCTGGAGCGAGTGAAGGAGCCCGCTCCAGGGGCCTCAAAAAACTGAGGGCCCCTGCGGGGCCTGGGGCAAATTGCCCCTCTTGCCCCCCCCCCTCTGGGCAGCCCTGGAAGAGGGTTCTTGAGAGATTAAATAGGGTTCTGTAGAAATGTACCGAATTTAATACTGATTTAAAGAAGTCCTTTGCTATAGGTTTTTTTGAACCACCTTATAGAATTCGATAGCAGGGATGGAATTGTCTAGTCGGTTCTGCAGGATGGTCCCCAAACCCTGGAAAAAACATCACATCATATGAAATCCTCTGGGAGTCATCCAGAAGGGCGTGGCCATATAATAATTGGAATATAATAAAGGAACTCATTTCTAAAGCTTGATTTCTGGAGTCTCTCACAAAGCCAAAGGCAAGTGGCAATTTCTCTGGGTGAACACTCCCAGCTTGCTTTCCCGCTGCACACTCAGGATAACCTCCCCCAGCCTCCAGAGATGTCTGCACATTGGAACTCTCTGTCGGAAACTCCCTTGGCTCAGAGGTGCAGCCGTAGTGACAGCATCGCTGCTAAAGCGTGTGCTGTGAAAGCTCAGGCCCGCCGTCCCTTCCTGCCTTGTCAGACATCCCGCCCTTCACCAAACACATCTGCGGCATCTCAGTGGCTGTGCTCAGACCCATCTGTGTACACATGGCTTTAATGCCTCCCAAAAGTGGTTTTCTGGCTTCATGGAAGCATGGCTGCCAACCAGCGAATGGGGTTTGGTGGGCAACTACCATAACATTGCTTCTGCTTCCTCTCCTGTCAGAACTCCCTCCGGTGTGACAGCAATAACACACGGCTGCTACAGTCCTTACACATGGTCACCTATTGATGCTTTGCTGTGCTGTGTTCCAAGAGCGAATACCTGAAGAGCAAGGAAGACACAGAATTTGTGGGCAGCTGAGCTGGCAAGGAGCAGCATGGCAGAGTGTCAGTACCTTAAAAAAATGTTTCCTAATGTAAAAAATGTGCAACTACTGTGACGGATGAATCCATTCATTCTCATTCGCCTTCTTTCTTACCTCATCACGACAGCTCAAGCACTTTTTCCTGAAGTGTGGTTTAAAAATAAATCAAGGGGTATGTCCACTTGGTTCAGAAATATTTATGAACAGCCAGGTTCTACCTCAGTCACGCTGGTGTAAATCTGGAGTAGTCCCACAGGTGTCATTGGAATTACTCCAGATTTACACTGGTTTTACTAACCATGGATGTCAATGGAGTTTTTTCACATTTGCAAGTATGTAACAGAGCTCAGACTCTGGCCCTCATTGATCTTTAACTGAGATTTGTAAAACATAAAGTATTTTTGTATCCTAGTGGCACAAAGTGAAATAACTGGGCCACTGTAACGCAGGAGTGAATAAGCAAACGTGGGATTTGCATGAGAAACAGAGAGCAAGAGAGTTAAGAAGTGGTTATAGGAGGGTGTCAGGACACCTGGGTTCTGTCTCTGATTCATTGGGTGACCTTGGACAAATCATTGTGGGCCAGGGAAGTGGGAGACTGAAGCCTAGCCCCCCCCAAACCAGGCCTCTTGTGCTGTAGCATACCTAATTACTGCTCAGCACCCAGGCCGTCTTACCAGTTATATTTAATAGGAACATGGCATCTGTTATAATATCCTGGTCTACTATTTGCTATTGTTGTCAGCCTCAGATGAAGCCTCTAGGTCAGAAGTTGAATCCGTGGATTGACCTTTGCGAGTGTCCATGATTAAACTATTGTTCAAACAACGTGAATGACCTTGGTAAAGACCAAACTCCAAATGGCAGTTAAGTGGCTAGTTAAGTGGCTGTGCATTACAGCTGGTTTGGAACTGATTCTTTCTGCTTGGAAAAAAAAATGGAACAAATTTTTTTCATATTTTTTGTCACATATTTTCTTTGAAAGTTTTCAGATTTTCAAAAAAAGAGATTCTTTTCAGTTTAAAACAAAAAAAATCAGTTTTCAGTAGCTGACAACTGAAAAAAAAACTGACGACAATGAAGTTTGTTCATAAACGTCTGTTTAACTGAAAAAATGGGTGGAAAATATTCACGCAGCTGTGGTGTGGATTAACTTTTGCAATTAGCTTCTAAACTGTGAACTAAGTTTCATCAACCTATTCAGATCTTGTGAAATCTCTACGGCTTAACATTGCTGCAATCACTGGCTGACAGAAAAACAAATGTGATATAACTCTGGGGGCAGGACCCTTTGCTTCTGTATATCAGCGTAGATCCACTGAAGTCAACAGAGAGACAGTGATACGCACCAGCTGACGGTCTGACCCTTAACGTCCATACTAATAAAGCAGTTCTCTACAGCAGGGGTTCTCCATGGCCCACCTGTGCCACAACAACCGGTTTTCTACATATAAAAGCCTGGGACGGCGTTAAGGGGCACCAAGCATGGCAATTGACTGGGGCCCCATGACACAGATGCCCCCGCGAAACTACGTTGCTCAGGATTTGGCTTCAGCCCCAGGTGATGGGGCTCAGGGCCCTGGGCTTCAGCGCCATGCGATGGGGCTTTGGCTTTCTGCCTTGGGCCCCAGTGAGTCTAATGTTGGCCCTGCTTGACGGACCCCCTGAAACCTGCTTGCAGCCCCCCATGAGCTCCCGGACCCCTTGTTGAGAGCCACTGCCCTACAGGGAGAACACAAACTGTGAGCTGGCCTGTGTGTTTAAGCTGCTCATACTTAGAGGTACATCAGTGACAGTATATCGGTGGGTAGATAGGTGAGTATACAAGTATTTGGTATGATGTACACAGTTATGCAGTTTATTATAAAGCTTGCCTTCAATATACAGATAGGTAGTTAACACATGCTTGTTGTACAAAGGCAGTTTTAAGAAGTCCAGTGTTTGCTATTGTAGTAGGCAACATGGTGTGTTTTCATGCTATTGTGTTGAGTAGGCTCTACTCACAATCTGGATTTGACAGATAGGTGTGAGATCATGGGTGTGCAAGAAGAACCATGGCACTAGACCGGTACACTGATTACCCCCTTGTGGTACTAAATGCCCCTCCCCCCAACTATCCCCCTGCCTCAACATTAAATTAATAAAATCTAAATCCCCTCCCCAAGCAGAGTTTTAAACCCAAAAAGGGAGAAAAGCCAGAGACTTCATGAAATCCACTAGGGACTTCCCTAATAGCAGTTTTATGTGGAAGGCGCTCAGATACTGTGGTGGAAGGAGGCAGTATAAAACCCTTAAGTAGACAGATCAATAGATAGACAGCACCTAGGCACATGGGCTGGATCACTTCTGCTGCATTAGAAGGCCCTGAAGCTCTACTGGTGTGACAATCCCATCTTCCACCCTGCTATGTCAGAGGTCAGGGGTGAAATCCCAGCCCCATTAAAATCAATGGGAGTTTTGCCCTAGAATTTTAGACGGTGCTCTGTAACTTGCCTTAGTTCTACACATGCTGGATACTTCCAGAAATGCACTCTCTTTCTATGTTGTGGCTACCAGGGGGCTGCCCATTGAAGTCCACTTGTTGTCACCCCCTACAGGAACGTGTACTTCAAAGTCAATGGGGCTATTACATTTGTACTTACTGCCCTCATAGTAAGTGAGCTGACTGGTTTGGGTCCTTATTTTGGAAAGTGCCTTTCCGACAAAGTCTATCCCAAAATGTTTTACAGAATTAAATAACAAATACTAGCAATGGGGCAGAGAAATTCAGAGCCCCAGGCAAGGGAGAAAGGAGATAGTGAGTCACTGAACCGGAGATATGCTAAGGCTATTCAAAACAATGGAAGAGGCAGAGGAGAAGGGACGAAATGGAGACAATTTCTTGCTAAAAGTGCAATTCTGCAGACACCTCAGAGGGCATAGCTCAACTTTTAAACATGAAAAAAGCACGAATGAACAAACATGGCGTAATAATGCTGGGCTGAGGGGCCCACTGGCTAGGTCACTGGCTTGAGATGCAGAAGCCCTGGTTCTAGATCCAGCTATACCACCAACTTGCTGTGTGACCTCAGGCAAGTCGCGTCACCCTTTCTGCTAAGATTTCCCTTCCAATCTTTTATCTCGCTTGTCTATTTAGACTGCAAACTCCTTGGGGGAGGGACTGTCTCTTACTAATTGTACAGCTCCTAGCACAGGGTCTTCATCTCAGTTGGGATCTCTGTGTGCTTCCATAAGGTAAATAATATTTTTTTTTTAAAATGTGGAATGAAATCCCAAATAAATGAATTACTAAGAAAGTGCTGGAATCTGTGTAAGTGCTGGAATCTGTATGCTGTAAGAAGACAAAACTCCCCAGACTTGACTCACCTGCATAAAATGTATCTGGGTGTTTGCTGTCTGCCCGATTCATTTCTGCTGCTGAACAGCCTCTAGTCCAAATGCAGCCTGAACTTGGCATTGGCACACTCCAAATGAATATTTGCCCAAATGTTCACCAGCAAATTGTCTTGCAGCAACCTCACTCTAGGTGGCAAGCATGGGTGCGGTGAGTGTGGTGTATGTTTGGGAACAGGTCCCTTTTTAACTCCTAAGCAGGGAGGTAAAGGGTGGGGGAAGGTTTTCCAACCAAGAGAAAATCATCTGAACAGGCTCCAGCGTGTGTTGTTTTGTTGTTAACCAAAATATCTGTTGGCTAGTGAAGCCTGGGAAAAGAGTGAAACGCGAAACAAATGAGAGAGAAAATTTGAGGGGAAATAAAACCAAAAATAAAAGACCTTAATCATGATTGCAATTTTGTTGATATGAAAATTAGACATGTACAAATTAGGTAGGAAATATCCAGTTTCTTTAAGGGGAGTGTTGGAGTCTGTCCTAACCTTATAAAGGGAACTCTGAGGTCACCCCAGGGAGAGTGTGAAGTAACTGTTCAGTGATGTGTTGACTTTAATGCAGGAAAGAAGTCTGCTGCTGAGAGCAATATTAATTCTGTTGTCTGCATTTGGTCTCCAGTCGTTTCTCAGCATCTTCCCATGTCTGTGACTTGCAAAGGCTGGATTTAAAGTGGTAGGTGGATGACAAAGTGTCATGCAAGGCTTTCCTTGGGCCTAAATGCTCTTCTGCATGGGAATTAGTTGGTGGACAATCAATCTTTAGCGAGAGGGATTTATTTAATGTTGTTGAGCTCTGACAACGTGCTCAGTGTTGTACAAAACAGAGGAGACGTGGTCCCTCTTGCAAGGATTTACAGTCTAAGGAGAAGTTTTACAATTTAAAAACTGAAATCTGCTTGCCCTGAGTTAGTGATCTGGGCTGCACGAACATCCTTAAAGAAAAAGTAGATGCATGCATTTTTATAGCTCTTAATAGGCTGAAAGCAGTGCAGACAGTAAGTAATGAATCTTCACAAGATTTCTGTGAAGTTAGCTGGAGATGTACTTTATCCCTACTTAGTAGATGGAGACCCAGAGACAGAAAGGTGAAGTAAGTCACCCAGCACTGCACAATGAGCCATTGTCAAAGCCAGCCCAGGAATTCTTGACTCCCAGGTGCATATGCTTTCCTGCAGACCACAGGTAGTCCATAATGTAGACTTACAGGTACAAAAGGATACCTGAAAGTATACGGCCAGTTTTTTTAAAATGGCCTTTAAATTTGACTGCATCAAAACTGGATCATGTATTTGTCTAAATATAGACCATGGGGCCCATGTTAGGAACTCACGTTAAAAAAAAATGGCTTCACTTTCAGAAGTTGAGCACCCAAAGACGGAGGCCCCTGAACTTATGGCCAGATTCTGGTTCCCTTACTTTCCTAGCCAAGCACCTTATTTCATATGAAGTCCCATTGACTGGAAGGTGCCACTCAGCTTGAATAAAAGTATCAGAGACTGACCCTTCAAGGCCACTTTTGAAAATTAGGCCTGAACTTCTAATTATCCTTCCCATTATATCAGTGGTGCTTTTATTAGGTTTGGAGAATCTTTCAAGATTTTTGGGGAGAAGACCATTGAGATGGGAACACTCAAGTCATTCTAGGCACTCTGTCATCACTGAAAACAGTTGTGAGGCTGTGTGGTCTCATGGCTAGCACATTAAACTGGGATGTAAGGGACCTGGGTCACTGGCCACTGGCTGACCTTGGGCAAGTCACTTCCCCTGTCTATGCCTCAGTTTCCCCATTTGTAAAATGGGGATATTGACCTCCTTTCTAAAGTACTTAGAGATCTGCTATTACAGTTAAGAATTATTATTATTGCTATTGAAAATTAGAGTTCCTATCAGCCTCCCTTTAACAAAATCCAGCTGAAGCCAAATAGTAAATGAGCTGATACCCCATACCTGCTGCCTGTCATTTGCTATTAGAGTATGGCTTTGCTCGATCTGTGGCACTGGCATGGGACACTGTCCAGTAACTTAGTTACTCCATCTGATTGGACCTAGCTACTGTGATAAGCACATTTGTTGTGACCAGCAGATCTTCTGTTGCATCAGACCGAGTCCTCCTTTTCCTGCTGTCAGCCTGCTTCCATTCTGCCTTTATGTTGCCTGGCACTGTCCTTTTCAACTGCTCAAGAGCAAAGTTATCAGGTGACCTATTGCACTTGGCGTACAGGTGATTTATGGTGGGCAGGAGAATATGCAGCAGAGTTCCCTGCTGGTAGCGTCCCTGGTTAGAGGTGTTTCTACATCTATGTGCCTGCAACCAGAGGAGAATGCAAACAAGTTGTACAGAGAGAGCATTCCCTGCCCTTTTTCATGGGCTGTGTACCAATGACAGATTCCCTAAGCAGAGCTCCCTGTATTGTGGGTTCCCTGGCTCAGTGTGGATGGAGTTCAGTCACCTGGTGTGGTGTGCCAGTGTTATAGGACATGGATCATGCTTAGGTGAGAAGGCTCTGCTGTGCTGCAGAAGCCTCTTATCTGGGGCACATTCTACTTCTGCAACTTCTGCCAGAATGCCATGGGCATTTGCATGCCCAGAGCAGAGGCCAGATTTCTAATGTCCCACTTTGCCTACTCGTAGCTTTGAATGTTCCCATGATTGCCAGAGAGCCACAATGCGCAAATCCATCAGAAACATCTCTGGAGGTAGCGTGAGCAATGACATAATTTCCACTAACTTGCCTGAAAGTACCAATCTAGCAAGTGGGGTCCAGAAACTAATTAGCCCCTAAGCCTATAAAGGTACAGTGATGGGGATACAACTCTGGAGCTGGGCCACGAGGCAAAGTCATGTTAAAGATAATCAGGAGAGCGATGTACAGAAGTAGAAAAAGGAAATGCGTCAGGATGGTTCAAGCAGATCTGGAATTACATTGCCATTGAAAAGATGGCTGTCAGGCTGGGAAGCAGAGAGTGCTCTTTAAGGGTACGTCTACACTACAGGACTATTCCGAATTTGCATAAACCAGTTTTGTAAAACAGATTTTATAAAATCGAGTGAGCGCGGCCACACTAAACACATTAAATCGGTGGTGTGCGTCCATGGTCCGAGGCTAGCGTCGATTTCTGGAGCGTTGCACTGTGGGTAGCTATCCCGTAGCTATCCCATAGTTCCCGCAGCCTCCCCCGCCCCTTGGCATTTCCGGGTTGAGATCCCAGTGCCTGATGGGGCAAAAATCATTGTCGCGGGTGGTTCTGGGTACAGCCTCACCCCTCCCTCCCTGAGCAGCAGACAACCGTTTCGCGCCTTTTTTGCTTGGTGAACTGTGCAGACGCCATAGCACAGCAAGCATGGACCCTGCTCAGCTCAATACCGCAATCGTGAATGTTTTAAACACCTCGCGCACTCTCGTGCAGTCTATGGTGAACCAGGACCTTCAATCCGAGGCGAGGAGGAGGCGGATACGGCAGCGCGGCGATGACAGTGATGAGGACGTAGACACAGAATTCTCTCAAACCGCGGGCCCCTGCGCTTTGGAGATCCTGATGGTAATGGGGCAGATTCTATCCATTGAACGCCGATTTTGGGCCCGGGAAACAAGCACTGACTGGTGGGACCGCATTGTGTTGCAGGTGTGGGACGATTCCCAGTGGCTGCGAAACTTTCGCATGCGTAAGGGCACTTTCATGGAACTTTGTGACTTGCTTGCCCCTGCCCTGAAACGCCATAATACCAAAATGAGAGCAGCCCTCACAGTAGAGAAGTGAGTGGCGATAGCCCTGTGGAAGCTTGCAACGCCAGACAGCTACCGGTCAGTCGGGAATCAATTTGGAGTTGGAAAATCTACTGTGGGGGCTGCTGTGATGCAAGTAGCCAAAGCAATCACTGAGCTGCTGCTACGAAAGGTTGTGACTCTGGGAAACGTGCAGGCCATAGTGGATGGCTTTGCTGCACTGGGATTCCCCAACTGTGGGGGGGCGATAGATGGAACCCATATCCCTATCTTGGCACCGCAGCGCCAGGGCACCCAGTACGTAAACCGGAAGGGGTACTTTTCAATGGTGCTGCAAGCACTGGTAGATCACAAGGGACGTTTCACAAACATCCACGTGGGATGGCCAGGGAGGGTTCATGACGCTCGCGTCTTCAGAAGCACTACTCTGTTTAAACGGCTGCAGCAAGGGAATTACTTCCCAGACCAGAAAATAACAGTTGGGGATGTTGAAATGCCTGTCGTTATCCTGGGGGACCCAGCCTACCCCTTGATGCCATGGCTCATGAAGCCATACACAGGCAGCCTGGACAGTGGTCAGGATCTGTTCAATTACAGGCTGAGCAAGTGCAGAATGGTGGTGGAATGTGCATTTGGCCGTTTAAAGGCGCGCTGGCGCACATTACTGACTCGCTCAGACCTCAGCCAAACCAATGTCCCCTATGTTATTACTGCTTGCTGTATTCTCCACAATCTCTGTGAGAGTAAGGGGGAGACCTTTATGGCGGGGTGGGAGGCTGAGGCAAATCACCTGGCCGCTGATTACGCGCAGCCAGACACCAGGGAGATTAGAAGAGCACACCAGGAAGCGGTGCGCATCAGAGAAGCTTTGAAAACGAGCTTCATCAATGGCCGGGGTACAGTGTGACTGCTGTGTTTGTTGATGAACACCCAACCCCCTTGATTGACTCAGTCCCTGTAAGCAACTCCCCCTCCCCCTTCGAGTACAGCTTACTTATGCAAATAAAGTCACTCTCATTTAAAAAGCATGAATTCTTTATTGATTCATTATAAAAAGAGGGAGAGAAGTAAGGGTGTGGTTTGGGAGGAGGATAGGAGGGATGGAGAAGGCCATTAAAAAAAATTCACAGTAACGACATCCTTCTGGTTGGGCTGTCCACGGGGGTGGAGTGGGCGGGTGCACGGAGCCTCCCCCCACACGTTCTTACACGTCTGGGTGAGGAGGATGTGGAACATGGTGAGGGTTGAGGGTGGTTATACAGGGGCTGCAGCGGCACTCTGTGATCCTGCTGCCGTTCCTGAAGCTCCACCAGACGCCGGAGCATGTCAGTTTGATCACGCAGCAGCCCCAGTGTTGTTGCATCCCGCCACCGCTGATCTTCCTGCCGCCACCGCTGATTTTCCTGCCGGTCTTCCTGCCGCCACCTCTCATCTCGGTTGTCCCTCCTGTCCTCACGTTCATCCCTCCTGTCCTCACGTTCACTGGCCTCTTTCCTGTAATTTGATACCACATCCTTCCACTCATTCAGATGAGCTCTTTCATTGCGTGTAACTTCCATAATATCCGAGAACATCTCATCTCGCGTCTTCTTTTTCCTCCGCCTTATCTGTGCTAGCCTTTGGGATGGAGGAGGGATGGTTGAAAAATTTGCAGCTGCATGAGGGAGATAAATATTTAGAAAGATACATTTTACAGAACAATGGTTATACTCATTCACAGTGAACAGCACTATTCACCTAACACATGTGATTTCCCTACAAGGTCGCATTTTTCATCTTAATAGTGAGTGCTTGCAGCTCTGGAGTTACAGATCTCACAGACACAGGTCCAGGCATCAGAATTCTGCTTGCATGCGGCCATGGTAAGCCACTGTCTTTCGGCTTCTGTAGTGATTTACCCCTCCCCCCCAACGCATGGCTAATACCATGCTAGCTCCCTGCTAATCAACAACCTTCCCACCCCCCCACCCACTGCGTGGCTGGTAGCTTGGGGAAGATCGGCGGTGACCAAACACAGAAAAGATCATCGGCATTTCACTCCTCCCCTCCTCCCGCTTCGCTACGTGCAGGAAAGTTTTTTTTTTAAGCTGCTGCACTCCACGAACCCAGTAGAAAAATGGCCACCCCCCTTACTTAAATTCCTGATTTTTAACCAGGTTATCCTGAACGATATAACTTTGCTGAGGATAACAGAACAAGATAAAGAGCGGATGCTTCTTGAATGCCAGCAGTCACCGGGACCATACGCTGCTATGCTTTGCCACGCAATGATACCTGATTACTTGCTACATGCATGGCGTGGTAAAGTGTCCTACCATGGTGGGCGGAACAAGGCTGCCTTGCCCAGAAACCTTCTGCAAAGGCTTCTGGAGTACCTACAGGAGCGCTTCATCGAGATGTCCCTGGAGGATTTCCTCTCAATCCCCGGACATGTTAACAAACTTTTCTAAGTAACTATACTGTCTGCGAATGCATCCCAAGTCCTCAGGGCAAATCAATCATTAAAAAACGCTTGCTTAAAAAACAATGTTTGCTATTTGCAAAGGTACACTCACCAGAGGTCCCTTCCATGGCGTCATTGTCTGGGATAGTGGCTTGTGAGGGCTCGGAGGAGGGTAATTCCGTCAGGGTGATAAAAAGCTCCTGGCTGCTGGGGCTCACGGAGTGCTGTGTGCTCTCTGCTAGGTCTTCCTCCTCTTCTTCATCTTCATCTTCCCCGTCTGCATAATCCTCAGCCATGGCAGAGATTACAACCCCCACCTCAGAATCCACGATTAGGGGTGGGGTACTTGTGGCGCAGCCCCCTAAAATTGCATGCAGCTCAGCATAGAAGCGGCATGTTTTTCGACCTGCCCCTGACCTTCCGTTTGCTTCTTTGGTTTTCTGGTAGGCTTGTCTGAGCTCCTTAACTTTCACTCTGCACTGCACTGAGTCCCTGCTGTGGCCTTTATCCGTCATAGCCTTAGAAATTCTTTCAAATACTTTTTCATTTCGTCTTTTGGAATGCAGTTCTGTTAGCACTGAATCCTCTCCCCAGATAGCGATCAGATCCAGTACCTCCCATGCAGTCCATGCTGGGGCTCTTTTACGATTCTCAGGAGACTGCATTGTTAACTGTGCTGATGAGCTGTGCGTGGTCACCTGTGCTGATGAGATCTCCATGCTGGGGAAGCAGGAAATGAATTTCAAAAGTTCGCGGGGCTTTTCCTGTCTACCTGGCCAGTGCATCCGAGTTCAGAATGCTGTCCAGAGCGGTCACTGGTGCACTGTGGGATACCGCCCGGAGGCCAATACCGTCGATCAGCGGCCACACTAACCCTAATCCGATATGGTAATACCGATACTAGCGTTACTCCTCTCGTTAGGGAGGAGTACAGAAACTGGTTTAAAGAGCCATTAAAATCGATATAAGGTGCCTCCTAGTGTGGACGGTTGTGGCGTTAAATCGGTTTTACGCTCCTAAAACCGATTTAAACGCCTAGTGTAGACCAGGCTTAAGATCTGTGCGACCCAAGGACCTTTTGAAGCCAACTGGCAGAGAGTTGCAGGGATCCCCTGGGTCTGGTATTTACATTCTAGTTCACCTAAGAGTGTTGTGTGAGGTGTCTGTTGAAAGCCTGTGTCACACTGCTCATCATAGCCTTTGCGCACTATATGTGCAGATAATATGTAAGGAGATAGGTACATATGTTCCGAAGGCCTCATAGTTAGAGGCAGGTCACCCAGAGGTAATGTGCCTTAAGTCAGGTCCCACCAAACAGAATATGGGAGGCACTAATCTCCCTGGCTAACCTTTGTGTCTTGCAAGAGAAGTCTATTTGTACACTGATTGTGGGGTCTTCAGGGAAAGAGATTAATAGGATGAGGGTGAACTGTGGGGGAGGGAAAGCCTGTTTACAGGTGAAGAACAAAGACCTGCTCTGTTATATCTAGGAGTGCAGAAAGATGTCCTGACATCCTTCATCTGGGGCGGGGGAGACAAGCTGCCAGCAGGCTTGGTTTCATGAAAAGAGGATTTCAGCTGTCCTGGCTAAAAAACCCTGTGAGAAGATTTGGGGTAAGTAGTCCCATATTAGGCAAGAGGGCATCTTTTTAAATTTAAGTTCTAGAAGGCATGTTATGATTTTATATGCAACCTTTTGTTTCCATTAATCCTCCTTGCTATCATTTGAATCTCTGTTCTTTGTTAAATACACACAGCCTTATTTTCACTATAAATCTATCTAAGTGCTGTGTGTTAAGCAGACCTGGAGTCTAGAGCTGTGGGGTACTGTTCCTTTGGGTGTTGTGTGTCTGGTAACCCTGTGAGTGTCCAGCGGAGCAGGGGCTGGACACTCCAGGGGGATGCTTGGAGGTCTCAGAGGTCGGAGCATATTTATTGCTAACCTGCGTGAAGGACAGCAGAGCCTACATACGCTGCATGTTGTCAAGGAGCTGATTGCTGGTTGGCACAGACCAGGCTTCCTCAAGCCAAGGGCAGGTGGTAGCGAGGTACCTCACAACTCTGGGTAACCCCAGGGAACATCACAACCCTAATATATCATTAGGGAAAGAGAGGAAGGCCTGGAATATTCTAGGTAATCTGTATTTGGTTTCCCCTTGCAGTGTACTCTCAAATGGGACTCGATTAGGCCCTCAGTTCCTCGTAAATGGTACAAACCCCTCAAATCACACAAATAGCCACAAAATTAGCCAAACCAAAACTGAAAATAAACTCCGCATTTTGGGAGGCACTAGTAGCAAACATCACACAAAGCTGTTGCTCCATGAGAATGGGGCTATTCTCCAAAGCGTCTATGTCGTTAACTCACCTGTGCTGGAAGAGCCCCAAAGTGGGGCAGTATTTCACCTGTTAGGCACTGAGGAGTTCGTCATTTGTGGTGCTGCTTAGAATAAATGGACTGGCTCCAGTCTCATTTTTGCCACTGACTTTCTGTATGATCTTAGTTAAGCCATTTAGCTTCTTTTGTGCTAGAGTTTCCCGACCTGTGAAATGAGGGCACTAATAGTTACATTCCATTGTGAAGTGCTTTGATATTTTCAGATTAAAGGTTTCTATAAGGATAAAATATTTTTCTCGTTCTATTTAAAATAATGTATCATTTCCTGTGTACCATGTATTTCATGCCCTTGCTGTAATAAATAAGACACACAAGTGTCTTCATACGCCTAGTCAATAGAGAGCTGTCTGCTTACATGTGATTTCACACATTTTTTTTCAGCTAGCTCAGCAATCCAAATGCAAAATCCTGCAACCAGGGACATAGGGTTTATTTCTGACAATCTCCAAAGAGGTTTTTATCCATAAACCAATGAATGGATTACACTCATCCATAGATGACAGGTGTTTTTTCCATCTGCGACAGACATAATATGGAAAATCTCCATTTAATAAGTGATCCAAGAATAATTCAATACAAGTGAGTAATATAAATCAAGTAAAATGAAGAATATTTAACTGTTTCAGGGAAGCATGTGCAAGAAGAGAGCTAAAGCCAATGGGTATTGCTTATACAATATTGTGAGGAGGAGAGAGTAGCATTTTGTGGCATGCATCTTCAGTGACAGATAAATCATACTTTATCTAACATTGTGGCCTGCAGTTCCTGAGAATTCAGCTGGCAATATATGCATCTGGCTTTCCCCTCACTGAGAAGCATGCTGCAAACCTGACTGCAAAATATTGGCCAGGGGTTAGAGATGGGTTTGAGCTTCAGATGTCACAGCAGATCTGATCTTCCCTGTGGTAAATCAAGTCCCACAAAAGGAAGGAGAGATCTTGGGGTGCTCCAGGGAGAGAAAGGGGAGCTCTCCCTCTATCATTAGCAAAGGAGGTGAAGCTGTCCTTCACTCTACTCCCCCACAATTTAAGCCCTGATTGGATCATCCAGGGGTTTGGTTTGGGCCCATATCTCCACAACAACAACAGTAAAAAGTTTTACTCTGTGATGTGTTTATCAATGTACTGCTGGTGCGAGGTACAGAAGGACAGCCCTGGAGACCAAAGACGGCACAGGCATTGGCAGCACAAGGTTCTGCCTAAGTGTCTGAAGGGTACGGGCTCAGCAACCAGAAAAAGAGACAAAGAGAGAGAGAGAGACTGCCAGCAAAAGGATTGTGATGCAGAAACAGCTCCATTAAGGAGCTGGCTGGTAACCACCAGTTCTCTTCATATGGGCTTCCAAATAGCTATACCAGGGTAACAACTTGCAGTAACTATTCACCTGGGCTGCACTGAAAGAGGTGGTCTATAAGTCTGTGCTATACTATAGTTTTTGACAATAATAGAATCCCTCTGGATTTATACCGAGCAAATGAGCTCAGAATCTGGTCCATTGTGTTTCTGAGTCACACAGTATATTAGCAAAGATCTTTGGATCCTGTAGTTTTCAGCCAAAGGTGGTTCATTCCTAATATTCTGGCATAGGCTGGAGGGCTAAGCCAAGACAGAGTTTGGGCCATTATGCTAACCACGCTAACTATGTAATAAAGAAATGACTAGGAAACCATTCTGGGATGACAGCCACAACAAGGCACATAGCTGACAAAAGCTATGTCAATGGAGAGCCCTGCATGAGCGTAGGTTTGGGTGAAGCAAAAAGTAGAGTTGCCAGGAGCCTGGATCTGGGAACCCCAACCAGAGGCAGAATCATACATGCAGATGTGCCAAGACAAATGGAGCAGTAGCCAATGTAAATCATGCTGCCATTGTAGGGGCCATTCTCCCAGTCTTTACACAGGCAAAACTCACTCTGAAAACAAGAGGAGTTTGGCCTGAGTAAGAGCTTCAGGACTGGCACTTTTGGGCTAGATTTTCTAAAGAGTTCAGGGCCTTATCCCATTGAGGCTAGATTTTCAGAAGTGTTCAGGGCATAACTTGCTGGCCTCTTATTTTGGTGCTGAAGTGGCAGAGCTTTTGACAATCTGGCCCTTGGTATGCAAAGCGGTATTTGCTATTTTGAGTTCAGTTATGTTGAAGAAAGGGCAGAATCCAGCCCTTCCTTACATGTCTGATCCACTCCCCTGCCTCCAGATATGACACTGATAATGATGGGGCCACTAGAAGAGAGCAGATATCCTTCCTGCCTCAGGGCTAGTCTACACTATTACGCTACTGGTGTGGACAGCTCTTAGGTTGATGTAACTTGCATTACTTAAGGGGGTGGCTTTTTCACACCCCGAGTGATGTAAATTACATTGACTTAAGCAGTAGTGTAGACAAGCCCACAGGTCTGACCCTAATGTTGGGAACAGAGCTGATCTCCAATATTGCTGCATTTGTTTGGGACAAAGGCTAGAAATATCCAAACTTTTCATAGAGCAAAGTTCAGAAAAGTTTCAATTTGGAAATGTCAAACTGTTTTGTGTTAGGGCAGGTTGTCATTAAACTCTGTGTCTGCCTAATCCACCACAGTGATCCAGGTTGTTCCAGGTTTCCTCGTGCCCCCATTTTCTCCTATGGGATCTGCTTCCTCTGCTAAACTACGTCTCTCATGATACATTGCTGCCTATCCCTGTTGCTGAGCCACTGCAATGCATCCTGGGAGGCCTGATACACCACAATGGCACAGGCAGAAGCAGAAATATATATTGACCTGACCTGAAAAGAAAGGTTTTGATTATCCCGATGGAAAATTCTTCTCAGATTGATCTCATCCTGCAGAAATTTAAATGTTTGTGAAACCCCATTTGAACTGTTTTGTTCAAAATTGTTCAACTAGTCCTCGCAGGGACGTAGCATAAACTGCTTGCTAATGGCCAGATCCTATTTCCATTGAGCACATAGGTACTCAAGGGATCTGCTTGCATGAGTAGGCAGAGCAGGATCTGGCTCTGTACTTTGTGCTGGAGTTTGATCCTGCAAATCCTTGAACAGGTGGATAGTCCTTGTTCATGTAAATACTCCCATTGACTTTCCTGGAACTACTTGAGTTAGTTAGTGGTGGCTGGGGGCTGGTCTACTCCCACTGAGTTCAATGAGAAGTTGAACTGACTGCAATGAGTACAGAATGAGGATGTATGTGATATTAGGCTAGTTTTTATGGTTCATCCATTTGCGCTGTACTCACAGCTTTCTAACTTTCATTGACAGTTCCAGCCCCTCCTTCCCTCCTGCTCCCAAGCAGAGCCAGCTGGCCGTGGGAGAACTCATGCTGCCACTCACCTGTTGCTAGGAAACGGCAGTGCTTCTGGCTGTCCCATGAAAATAAATGCAACAGTGCAGCCAAGGTGACACACGTGAAAATTAACAGGTGTGATGTTTTCCATCGTCACAGCATTGAATATTAAAATATGGGAGAAGGCTCTGCACTGGGTGAAGGATACAGGCAAAACTCAACCTGACTTCTAGACACGTTACCTGCCTCTGGATTTGCTTAAATAGAGGAAGGGTGCAACCTGGAATTTTCCAAAGATGTCATTGGGAAGAAACATCAGAGGAAAGAAGTAACATGGAGGCAGGTTCATTTTGTATCTATGGACTTTAGCATGAGGTGTATTTATTTTAGAGACAATCATAGCATGAATATATATTTTTTCTGATTGTAATTCTTATATTATGCATTGGTTTATATAAATATGGATTGATCCGTGTCTGTATATGCAGTATATTGTAGGGGGATTATAAAAAAATCCTAGCACTGTGTGAACATATCACTGTTTAATGCTGCAATTCACCCCTGTGTAGATAGATGTCGCCTACAAAGACTCAAATCTCACTTGACTCCTCTAAATAGGGTTAAGTGAGACTTAAGCAGTGCCTTAGCTTTTGCAACGGCTCTGCACAGTGGTGAATTTCACCATAAATGCAAAAAAAATACAAGCCACTATAATAGGCATACAGATTATATAGTTTCAGAGTAGCAGCCGTGTTAGTCTGTATCCGCAAAAAGAACAGGAGTACTTGTGACACCTTAAAGACTAACACATTTATTTTAGCATGAGCTTTCGTGAGCTACAGCTCACTTCTTCGGATGCATAGAATGGAACATACAGACAGGAGATATTTATACATACAGAGAACATGAAAAGGTGGAAGTATGCATAACAACAGGAAAAGTCTAATCAATTGAGATGAGCTATCATCAGCAGGAGGAAAAAAAACTTTTTGAAGTGATAATTAAGATGGCCCATAGAAGGTGTGAGGAGAACTTAACATAGGGAAATAGATTCAATTAGTGTAATGACCCAACCATTCCCAGTCTCTGTTTAGGCCAGTGTTAATTGTATCTAATTTGCATATTAATTCGAGTTCAGCAGTTTCTCTTTGGAGTCTGTTTTTGAAGTTTTTTTGTTGCAAAACTGCCACCTTTAAGTCTGTCACTGAGTGCTTAGAGAGGTTGAAGTGTTCTCCCACTGGTTTTTGAATGTTATGATTCCTGATGTCAGATTTGTGTCCATTTATTCTTTTGCGTAGAGACTGTCCGGTTTGGCCAATGTACATGGCAGAGGGGCATTGCTGGCACATGATGGCATATATCACGTTGGTAGATGTGCAGGTGTACGAGCCCCTGATGGCGTGTCTGATGTGATTAGGTCCTATGATGGTGTCACTTGAATGGATATGTGGACAGAGCTGGCATCGGGCTTTGTTGCAAGGATAGGTTCCTGGGTTAGTGTTTATGTTGTATGGTGTGTGGTTGCTGGTGAGTATTTGCTTCAGGTTGGGAGGCTGTCTATAAGCGAGGACTGGCCTGTCTCCCAAGATCTGTGAGAGTGAGGGATCTTCTTTAAGGATAGGTTGTAAATCTTTGATGATGCGCTGGAGAGGTTTTAGTTGGGGGCTGTAGGTGATGGCTAGTGGCGTTCTGTTATTTTCTTTTTTAGGCCTGTCCTGTAGTAGGTGGCTTCTGGTTACTCTTCTGGCTCTGTCAATCTGTTTTTTCACTTCAGCAGGTGGGTATTGTAGTTTTAAGAATGCTTGATAGAGATCTTGTAGGTGTTTATCTCTGTCTGAGGGATTGGAGCAAATACGGTTGTATCTTAGAGCTTGGCTGTAGACAATGGATCGTGTGGTGTGTCTGGGATGGAAGCTGGAGGCATGTAGGTAAGTATAGCGGTCAGTGGGTTTCCGGTATAGGGTGGTATTTATGTGACCATCGTTTATTAGCACAGTAGTGTCTAGGAAATGGACCGCTTGTGTGGATTGGTCTAGGCTGAGGTTGATGGTGGGATGGAAATTGTTAAAATCACGGTGGAATTCCTCGAGGGCTTCTTTTCCATGAGTCCAGATGATGAAGATGTCACCAATGTAGCACAAGTAGAGTAGGGGCGTTAGGGAACGAGAGCTAAGGAAGCGTTGTTCTAAGTCAGCCATAAAGATGTTGGCATACTGAGGGGCCATGCGGGTATCCATAGCAGTATCACTGACTTGAAGATATATATTGTCACCAAATGTGAAATAGTTGTGGGTGAGGACAAAGTCACAAAGTTCAGCCACCAGGTTAGCCGTGATATTATCGGGGATACTGTTCCTGATGGCTTGTAGTCCATCTTTGTGTGGAATGTTGGTATAGAGGGCTTCCACATCCATAGTGGCCAGAATGGTGTTTTCTGGAAGATCACCGATGGATTGTAGTTTCCTCAGGAAGTCAGTGCTGTCTCGAAGATAGCTGGGAGTGCTGGTAGCATAGGGCCTGAGGAGAGAGTCCACATAGCCAGACAATCCTGCTGTTAAGGTGCCAATGCTTGAGATGATGGGGCGTCCAGGATTTCCAGGTTTATGGATCTTGGGTAGCAAATAGAATACACCTGGTCGGGGTTCTAGGCATGTGTCTGTACAGATCTGTTCCTGTGCTTTCTCAGGGAATTTTTTGAGCAGATGGTGTAGTTTCTTTTGGTAATCATCAGTGGGATCAGAGGGTAATGGCTTGTAGAATGTGGAGTTAGAGAGTATATAGTAAAGCCTTCAACAAAAAAGTTCAGATAATCTTTAACTCATTCTCCTCATGCATGTGCATCGTTGTATAGTGTTTAATTATATGCTCACACAAACAATACAAGGTTGTACAGAGCCCTGGGCCCTTCAAACCCTTGAAAAGAGTCTGAACCAAAAAAGCCATTTTAAGCCCAGCTTTCCTGGAAGGGACGGCCAGTGCCTGAAGCCAATGCAGCAGAGTGAGGATTCTAGCTCCTCTCATGCTGCTAACACTGCATTTCAGTGAACCAGGAGGAGAGGAATGCAGTGTCTGGACCGGAGGAGAAGGGGATAGAGGCAGAAAACAAAGAGGGAAGTGGAAGAAGCAAGAAGAGAGAGAACACAGTAGTAAAAGAAATCAAGAAAAATGGAAAGTAGCAAAGTCATGGACAGGAAACATGAGGTACCTGCAATCAAAGTTCCTTCTTCTCACTCCTCAACTTGAATCTCACATTTACCCCAGTTGTCAAGAACCTTAACCTCAAACTCCTTCTCTTTGGTCTGTAGGTCTCCCTCCATCATTCTTGTTAGTTACTATCTCAGCCAATCCGCTGCCAAATTCTTTATTCCTGTCACTTCATCTCTTGAGTTGACTCCTTCAACACCAGCCTTTTTCACATCCCTTGATTCCAGTGCTCCGGCCTTTAGCTCTTCCAAAATGTGTGATCCATCTCATCACCTGTACCTGGAAATGGGATCATCTGTGTGTCCCCCTTCCTCTGGGCAACCTTCACTGGCTTTCTGCTTGATTCAGTATCCTGTATGAAATCCTTTCCTTTAATCTTCAAGATCTGCCAGGATTTCCACACTGTCCCACACCCATCTCTCTTACCTCCATTCTGCAGCCCATTCCCTTCCAACTTCTGGAACATCCCTCTGGCTGCCTCTCAAAGGAGGATGGGAGAGTCTTTTCCCACATTGCCCCTGTCCTTTTGGAAGAACTTCTCTGGCCCTGGTTCAGCAAAGCACTGCAGCGCATGCTTAAGTTTAAGAACTTTCTAAAGTCTCATTGAAGTCAATTTGATTTGAACATGTGCTTAAGTGTTTTCCTGAACTGGGGTCTCTGGACTCCTTTTCACTTCTCATCCCAAGAGCCATCTCTTTTCCTAGGCCTATAGATTCATAGATGCCAAGGCCAGAAGGGACCATTGTGATCATCTTTTCTGACCTCCTATACAGCACAGGCCACAGAACTCCAAAATAAATCCTAGAGCAGATCTTTTAGCAAATCATCCCATCTTGATTTTAAAATGGTCAGTGATGGGAGAATCCAACATGACCCTTGGTAAATTGTTCCTGTGGTTGGTTACTGTCACAGTTAAAAACTTGCGCCTTATTTACAGTTTGAATGTGTTTAGCTTCAACTGTCAGCCATTGGATCGTGTTCTACCTTACTCCACTAGATTGTGACAATCCCATTACAAAATATTTGTTCCTTATGTAGGTACATATAGCCTGTCATCAAGTCATCCTTAACCATCTCTTTGTTAAGCTAAATAGTCTGAGCTCCTTGAGTCTATCATTATATGGCATGTTTTTTAATCCTTCAGTCATTCTTGTGGCTCTTCTCTGAACTCTCTCTAACTAATGTCTTTCTAAAAACAATCAAATACCCTTCCCAGCGTCTTCCAAGTTCCATTGTGCTTAGATATTTCCAATGAATTTGGTCACAGGACCTCTTTCCATCCTGCCCCACCACATTTACAATCTTGCCAGGATGATAGATTGCATTTTACTTCCTTGCAACTGTAGACTCCAATTGCTATGAGGCCTTCTGTGATATTTCTGTAGGGACATCAAGAAAGCCTTTACATTTTATTATCAGGGGCTCAAAACACAGGGGAGAAAGAAATAGAACTGGAGAAGGCTCACATTCTTTTCTTAGTGAGCTCCTTAAACTCATTTTTGTCCTCGTCAGTTCACTGAAGGGCTTTGCATTAATCAGTTTGCTAAGAAAATTTGGCCCAACGATGCATGTGGACTTTACAAAAGGGACTCTGACATTACATGAACCTTTCAATCCAGCGATCAAAGTGTTTTCTATTGTTTATATTATAGTAGTATTTAGAGTCTCCAAGCAGGATCTGGGCCACATTGTGCTAAGTACTGTACAGACACAAAGTAAGAGACAGTTTCCTGCCCTAAATAGCTTCCAATCTAAATAGGTAAATGATCAGGAGCAGAAACAGAGAGGTGAAGTGACCTGTTCAAGGCCATGCAGCAAGTTAGCGGCATGTCCAGAAATAGAATCCAATTTAGCTGGGTCACAGGCCAGCGCCTGGTTAACTGGACCACATGCTTTTAGTTTCTAGCTGTGGTTCCCACTCCAAAGGTCCCACCGTTGTGAACGATGAGCATCAGAGCATCTGAAAAATAAAACACATCTTTGAACTGTTGGCTTTGATCAATTCTAGTTTTGTTTCTGTATTGTGAGCAAAAAAATCGGAGGGAATTTCTGCAATATTTCAATGATCATCTTGCTTCAGGGAAAACCTACTCTAGTCCTAGGGATGTTTATATGTAACTAGGGAGCTCCTAACTCTTGGAAGGTGAGTACTGTATTGTATTTGTGTGTGTTCTTATATTTATACCATTCAGTCAGTAAGGAGAGTAAAGGTAATTGTAACCAGTAAAGCAGTATACAATAGCTATTAAAATAGGGTAATTACATAATTAGCACAGTAGTGGTAATTCACCCAGCATGAGCAACAATAAAACCAGGCCCATGTTTTCCTTGGTCGGATTCTAGCAGGGACCCTAACTAGGCCTCAGGAATGGTTACTTCAGTTGAAACACACACGAAAAACTTAAAAGCCGTCATAAAACTGAAAAAGGAGGCACAAAAACCACAGGGAAGCCAAACACTTTCAAAGAAACAATAGTAAATTAGGTGTTAAAGATATAAAAGCCTGTTCCCTAACAATTTAATTAGGTAGCATGTCTGTTACAGACATTATGCTGCTAGTTTTGAAACATATGGTAGGGCCTCACAGTTCTAAATTCACACCAGCCCCCAAGAGAGGAATTTGTTATCAAGGGCTGATATTTTTGCTGTATAGGAAAGTGTAATGGTAATCAAGTGAAAATGGGAGGTAGCACAAGAAATTATTTTTTCTTTGCAACTTTGCTTTACATTTTTTTTTACAGTAATTAAAGTCCAGTTTAAAGAACGTGCATGGTCTTAATTAGCGCCTGCTTCGGTTGCTTTGGAGCTCATTCCCTTTAAGAAAGAGCAGAACAACAGAACTCCCAGTGAATGTATTTGAATTTTACAAACTCAAGATAAATTTGCCTCCAACGTCTGTCCTGGATGCCAAATCACTCTTTAACGGCCAAAGGCCCGTTGGATGCACAGCTCAGATGGTGCATGTGTGGTGTGTAGCACTTGTGCTCTGGTGTTCTGAAGGCAGGGCCACCCAGAGGGGGGGCAAGCGGGGCAATTTGCCCCAGGCCCCGCAAGGGCCCCCACGAGAGTTTTTCGGGGCCCCTGGAGTAGGGTCCTTCACACTCCGGGGACCCCGGAAAACTCTTGCAGGGCCCAGGCCCCCGGAGCGTCTTCCACTCCGGGTCTTCGGCGGCAATTCGGCAGCGGGGGGTCCTTCCGCCCCGGGACCCACCGCCAAAGTGCCCCAAAGACCCATGGCAAATCAGTCACCTGGCTGCACATTTTTGCATTGCAGTAGTGCTGTGGTTGAGGAAACACATGTTGCAGTGTTATGTCTGCCTTCTCCACAGCAGTGTCACCCATGTGGACATTGCTGTGTCAATGTTCCTAGTTAGTGGCTGGTCCACGTAAGTGTTTCATGGGTCTGTTCCAGCTGATGGGCAATGGAAGTTGCCTAAAGGCTCTAGTGGTGGTGGCTCTTGGTGTTAGGGCAGAAGGTCCCCTCTTCAAAGCCTGCTGCTGACTCGAGCAAGGTCACTGACAGAAGAACTAGTAAGGGGAAGATGCTCCCATGCATGGGAGGAAACGGTGCTCCTGATTAGCTGCCCACCGATAATTTAAAACATGGTGTTAGCAGAGGGCACCAATCCACATCGACCATGTGAGCAGGACCCATGTCAGGTGCTAAGGTACCACAGTGATGGATGCATTGGAAGGATCAGACTAGAAACACAGCTGTGAGGCACAGAGATGAGAATTAAAGACTCTAAGACATTTCTTGCTCTGGTGTCCTGTCCAAAATTCCCTCCCAAAGCCACCAGAATGATCCTTCTTCTCTCGAAGCAGCTGACTGCAGCTCTTGCCCCAGAGCACAAAGGTGGCCGCATTTGCATAGTGTTGCAAGTGTGCACTTTGGTAAGTGCTTTGGCATGGAATCTGCTTCCTCACACTTTTTTAAAAGCATTTTGTTGTTTTTGCAGGGCTGGAAACACAAGCCCAGCCAGCTCAGTGCTATGTCAGACCTTATACTTATACTCAAGTCAACATGAGCAGAGACAGCTGCAAAACTACAAACTAACAATACACAGCAATAGGAATAATTTAAACACTAATGAATGAAGCCTAGCACCACCTGTGAGGTGTATTTGATTAATTATATGTTTCCATGCAGTATATTTTTCAGCCACTAGATGTCTCTCTGTGCTGTGCAGCATTCCAGGCAGGATTTGGTTGCTGGTAAACGAAGGAGACAAAGCTGGAACTCAAGCTGTGTGGAAGCCTGTTTGTTTATATCGATAGAGATAGCTGTTTCCTTTATTAAATATGTCCTATATATCATGACAATGCAGGTAAGTATTATTCCTATATCTACAGATGAAGAAAATAAGGCTAAAAAGAGAAGTGACTTGTTCAAGGTCACACATAAGTCCAGGGAAGAGGAGGGAATAGCCCTTCCTAAATCTAGACTCTCACAGTCTCCTTTAGGTACAAGGCCATCCTTAAAAAACATATTTTCTATGAGGTTTTGGAAAAAGTACTTTTTGGTGGAACAGTAAGTGTCCAACACATGTTACCGTCTTATTCTAGATGAACCTTGATTGTCACTCTCAGGCTTTGAAATTTTGTTAGGGTGAGATGAGAAAAACAAACAACTCAAACCATGCAAAGAGAAGGCTATATATTTTTGTTCTGCTTTCCAAGCTCTTCTGGCATAAACAGCAAGTTCCCCCATCATAATTCATCCTCTTTTCCAGCTCATTCACTTGCAGCCACAGCTATTTGTGACATCATCCCACATATATTGCTCTGGGAGTTACAAATCGCTACCACTCCTTCAGACCCAAGTGCCAAGGTGGGGGCGGGGGTCGGCATGAGAAGGGGCAGAATAAGAGATAAACACATAACAAACAGAGCTGCCACCTTCTAAAAGAAATCCCATGCCAGCCTTCTCAGTATTGCCTATAACCATAATCACTGTACTTGTGGAATGAGCTATGAACAGAGAGCTAGATCATAGTGTAGACATAGCCCTGGGCTATGCAAGGGCATACAGGGCTCTGGGACTGACAAAGGGTAAAGGGAACCTTTCCCTGATGTGCTGTGAACATCAGGGCAAGATCTGTCCATGCGCCACAGCTCCCCGGAGATGTAGTCCAAGGGCTAGGGTGCACGTGTAATGGCACCACCCTGAACCCTGCATGATGGGGGTAACACCTGCCAGCTGGCAGTGCATACTGCTCCTTTTCAGAGCAGTAGTGGGGTGGGTGCCAGTTCCAGCTGGTGGATTCTTGCCCTGGCCAGCAGGATTCCTGGTGCACATGGGAGAACATGCTGGAGTCCCTGCTCCCCCTTGCAGAGCCAGATGGGGCAGGATATGTCCCACAGAATGATTGGCCTTCACAGGCAAGTACAGAATGTCATCAATGTTTTGTCACAGAGTGAAGGCTACCGATAGAAAAGTACGCTGGGCCAAATTTACCTCTTGGTTTTGTGTGTGTGTGTGTGTGTGTAAATCCAGAGGAATGCCACTAAATCAAAGAAGTCACTTTGAATTTACACTGGGGTAACTGAGAACAGGGTTTGGCCCATTGGCTTCAAAGTGTATCTATGGTCAGAGAAGTGAATTGTGAAAAAATGGCAACTTCTTACTCAGCTAAACTGTTCCCTGATTGGTCCTTACTTCAGTGACCAATGTTAGAGCCAGTGGAGCTGTGCAGGAGTGAGCTGGGCTCCATTCTGCTTCACTCACCAACAGCACATGGTCAGCTAAGTTCCCACTGCAGAATCTTCTAACTTAACCCCTGATTTGGGGGGCTTGTTTCCTGGATGGCCAACTTGAGACCTTAAGGGCCTGAACTTTAGACTGCTCAGCTCTGGGGATGTGGCTGCTCAGCACCATGGGTGTAATTATAAGGGAGGATGGAGACAACACTCCCCAGCCCCTAAATTTTCAACTCCCACTTGAAGGGAAGTGAAGGAGGGAGCAGCAAGGGGGCTGAGGCTTCTTAGTACAGCTCAGGACTCTCCCCATTCCAGCTTGGCTAGCATTTACCCCATTTTTTCAGTGCCTCTGAACAGAGGCCAGAGCTTTCTAAGGTCATGAACCAAAACCAGGGGCAGCCGCTTTGGAAAATGTTATCCTGACTTGCCAAGGGCCTGGGCAAGTCCATGGTAAAACTGAGAAGAGACCTCAGGAAGAATCCTGGGTCCATTTGCTCACTAAGCCTTCTTTCTAGCAATCATGCTTAGTCCTCAAGCAACTAAAAGGTGTACGTTAGATGAGCCTTTGTTTGAGCATTTCTGAGGCCTGGTCTACACTAGGACTTTAATTCGAATTTAGCAGCGTTAATTCGAACTAACCGCTCAACCGTCCACACCAGGAAGCCATTTAATTCGAACTACAGGGCTCTTTAGTTCGAATTTGGTACTCCACCCCGACAGGTGGAGTAACGCTAAATTCGACATGGCTAGCTCGAATTAGGCTAGGTGTGGATGCAAATCGAACTTAGTAGCTCCGGGAGCTATCCCACAGTGCACCACTCTGTTGACGCTCTGGACAGCAGTCCGAGCTTGGATTCTCTGACCAGCCACACAGGAAATGACCCGGGAAAATTTGAATTCATTTTCCTGTCTGGGCACTTTGAATCTGACGTCCTGGCTGGACATCGGGGCGAGCTCCGCAGCACCTGCAACGATGCAGAGCTCTCCAGCAGAGGAGTTCATGTTATCTGTGAATAGAAAGAGGGACCCAGCATAGACTGACTGGGAACTCTTCGATCTGATCCGTGTGTGGGGCGAGGAGTCTGTGCTTTCGGAGCTGCGCTCCAAAACAGGGAATGCGAAGACCTACGAGAAGGTCTCCAAAGCCATGAGAGACAGAGGATACAGGCGGGATGCAATGCAGCGCCGCGTGAAAATCAAGGACCCCAGACAAGGCTACCAAAAAATCAAAGCGGCAAACGGACGCTACGGAGCCTGCCACCACTGCCCCACCAGTGACCGTGGACTCTGACGATGGGACAGTGTCGACGGCCAGTTCCTCGGTGATGTTCGCGGACGGGGAAGATGAGGAAGGGTTTGTGGAGGACGAGGCAGGCGAGAGCGCTTACAACGCTGGTTTCCCCGACAGCCAGGATCTATTCATCACCGTCACGGAGATCCCCCAACAACCCTCCCCGGCCATTAACCCGGACCCTGAATCAGAGGAAGGAGCAGTCGGTAAGTGCTTTAACCATGTTAACTTTTATTCTTAATATAACAGGAATCTTAACTGTGTGAAGAGGAGGTCTCTCTAGATATGGGGATAGAACAGAAATCATCCTTGGAGATCTCCACGAAGCTCTCCTTGCGTTAATCGAAAAGCATCAGCAGGAGGTTCCTGGGGAGAGCTGCCTTATTGGGTGCTCCGTGGTAGCACAGTTTTCCGCGCAAGGCTTTCATGAGGTACTCAGGGAGCACTGCCTCCCCGAGCACGGCTGCATCGGGCCCTGGTTCATGCTAGCTTTCACGCAGCATGCGCTCTCTATCTCCTTCAGTGACCCTCCTCAGGGTGATCTCGCTCGGAGACTCCTGCATCTAATTAGGGTAATTACTGTAATTTTACGCCTGGTCCAAAGTATTTTTAAAAAATCTACGGACAGACGGCATAGCACAGACTCAGCACGCAGCTGTGTGACGAGCGTAACGGAAAGCCAAAGAATATAATGGACGCTCATGGAGGGAGGGGGGAATGAGGACGCAAGGTATCCCACAGTTCCTGCTGTCTCCGAAAAGTATTTGCATTCTTGGATGAGCTCCAAATGCTTCTAGGGTCAAACACAGTGTCTGCGGTGGGTCAGGGCATAGTTCGGCAATTTGCGCACACACCCCACCCACCACCAGAAGTGAAAACAATCCTCTGTTGACTCTTTTACATGTCACCCTATCTTTACTGAATGCTGCAGATAGACGCGATGGTGCAGCACTCAACACCAACATCCTTGCTCCCCCCACGCTATGGATGGCTGATGGTACAAAACGATGGAAATCCGTCCTCATCATCAGCCTATTGGCACATGGGGCAGTGCAAAAGGGCTGGTAACCATGCCGACTAGCATCAGTAAGGTCGATCAAGGGCGCCTGTCCCTAATTTTTCATGGCAGATGGTGCAATATGGCTGGTAACCGTCCTCATCATTGCAACAGGGGGCTGAGCTCCATCAGCCCCCACCCTTCATTGTAACTAAAAGATTCAATTGCCCCTGGACTAGCAGAGGGATGATGGGCTCCTTCATCCACACTCCTTAATGTCCTGCCTGGACTATCATTGCAGCTGGAGGCTTCCTTCCACTCATTTCTCACAAACAAGTCACTGTGTCTTATTCCTGCATTCTTTATTACTTCATCACACAAGTGGGGGGACAATGGTATGGTAGCCCAGGAAGGCTGGGGTAAGAACGGAATGAACAGGTGGTGTTGTTGCAGGAGCACCCCCTGTGAATAGCATACAGCTCATAATTTATGCAGGATCGGACACAGAGCAGCTGTGCTCTCTGGTTCTATGATACAGTGGTTCTCTAGTACACTTGCCCATAATCTAGGCAGGACTGATTCTATTTTTAGATACCCAAAAGGAGGGATTGACTCAGGGAGTCATTCCCAATTTTTGCTTTTGCGCCCCTGGCTGCTTGGCCAGGGGCACTTATGACAGCACCAAATGGGGCAGTGCAAAAGGACAGGTAACCATGCCCATCTTATTACCATCTTATTACCAATTTATGGTATGGTAGATGGTACAATATGGCTGATAACCATCTCTGCTGTCATGCAAAAGCATGCTGCTGTGTAGCGCTGCTGGCCCGCCTCTGTCAGCGGCATCTAGTACACATACGGTGACATACACAAAAGGCAAAACAGTGTCCATGGTTGCCACACTATGGCGTATGCCAGGGCAAATCTGGGAAAACGGGCTTGAAATGATTGTCTGCCGTTGCTTTCCCGGAGGAAGGAATGACTGGCGACATTTACCCAGAATCCACCGCGAAAATGATTTCTGCCCCAGCAGGCACAGGGGTCTCAACCCAGAATTCACAGAGACAGCCTAGACTCAGTTAATTGTTCACAAAAATGTATCTTTGCAAGGAATTCACTCCCTGTTTCCCATCTCACAGCTTCCACTGTCTCCAGACCTGCCACAGCATCCCCCTCGCAGAGGCTGGCAAAGATTAGGCGGCGAAAGAAAAAGACAAGGGACAAGATGTTCGAGGAATGTATGGGCTGCTACCTAGCAGAGGCGGACCAGCAGAGCCAGTGGAGGGAGACCGTCTCTCTGTGCCAGCGCTCACACAGCGAACGGGAGGAGAGGTGGCGTGAGGAAGACAAGCAGGCGACTGAAACAATGCTTGGACTAGTGAGGGAGCAAACGGACATGCTCAGGCGCCTTGTGGATGTTCTGCAGGACCGCAGGAGGACAGAGACACCCTGCAGTGTATCTGCAACCGCACTTCCCCGCCACAAAGTCCCATACCCCCCTCACCGAAAATAATCAGGAGGAGAGGCGGCTGGGGACGTGAATACTGTCACTGCACCACAGCACAGTGCTCAAGTACCCAAAAGCTCTCATACCCTATATTTGCCGAAGTCCTTCACTTCCAGACTCACAGTAGTCCCAATCCCAGTCCCATCCCCTAACTGTCTACTTAATTAATAAAAATGCTTTGCTGTTAATTACTGTTTCCGTTATGTTTTTTCAAATAAGACTGTGTTTGAATGGGGGGCGTGGGGAAGGGGGTGGTTAATTGCATAGGACAGTCACCTTTCCCAGGGTACAGACACGGGGGCAGGATCAGCAGCGGGTCACACACACGGTGCAGTCAGTAGGCACCCTGGTCGGTTTTTGGAGGTGGTTTCCAGGATCTGTGTGGGCGGGGGAGATGTGACTTTGCAGCGGGGGAGGGCGGTTACAGATCTTATACAGCGGTCCTTGTCCTGGACCGCTGAGTCACGCAGCTGAGGAATCTGTATCCGTCCTCCTCCACCACAAGGTCACATATCCGCCCGCACACAGAATTCCATAAAGAGGGATGGCAGGCTCCGTTGAAAGAAGCATTCCGGCACTGCGGACTGCTCTAGGAGCAGGAGCCTGTCATTCCTTGAGTTTAGAGGCGGTCTTTACATCACCGCACACCCTACCCAGCACAGCCTGCGTCCCAGTTTCAACCCTTTCACGAAAAGTCATGAATAAAGAAACCTTTGTTAAGTAATAATGGGACATGTATTTTATTTTTACACGTGTGCTGGAAGTGGGGGTAACGGGGTGAACGGGGTATGTAACCGAAGAGGAGAGTCAACAGTAACTGGGTAAAGAAACAGGGGCAGGTTCAGCTTCTCTGTAAAGAAACTGAACAGTCACAGGTCACGCTGCTCGCTGCTCGCTGGTATTTGAAGAGTTCCTTGTCGCTGTCCCAGGCGCCTGTATAGGGCTTCATGAGCAAGTGCATTAGCGGGCAGGCTGGGTCCCCGAGGATGACTATAGGCATCTGCACATCCACAACAGTTATTTCGTGGTCCGGGAAGAAACTACCTTCCTGCAGGCGTCTGAGCAGCCCACAGTTCCTGAAAACACACGCATCATGAACCTTGCCCGGCCACCCGACGTTGATGTTTGTAAAACGTCCCCTATGGTCCCCCAGTGCTTGCAGCACCATTGAAAAGTAGCCCAATTTCTCATCAGCTGACTGTGGACGAGGTGGACGATAAAGTGCGAGGAGGAGAAAACGGCGATGATCGCAGCGGACTCCGTGCTTGAAGTGCTGTGGCGTCCGCGCTGTCACTGACCAGAAAAGTGCACGAACAGATTGCCCGCAGGCGCTTTCAAGGAGGGAGGGAGGGAGGTTGTGATTGACGGTTCAATGACGACACTTACCCAAAACCACCCTCGACACATTTCTCCCCCCAGCAGGCATTGGGGGCTCTACCCAGCATTCCAATGGGCAGCGGGGACTGCGGGAACTGTGGGATAGCTTCCCACAGTGCACCGCTTCCAAAGTCGACACTGGCCCCGTGAATGTGGACTCAGAAATTCGAATTAGTGTCTTTAGTATGGATACACAAATTCGACTTCATAAGGTCGAATCCACAAATTCGAACTAAGTTGATTCGAAATAGTCTTGTAGTGTAGACAAGGCCTGAGCCTTTTTTGGGCTGGTGGTAATGCAGAGTATACTGAGAGTTAAAAGGTGTTTTGCTCTTCTGCACAAAGCTAATGCACTGTGTCTGTATCGCTTGCCTAGTATGTAGGATTATAACAGAGTTTAACTTTTTGTGGTAATTACATATGCCAGGTTTTCTCTGACTGTTCACATCTGAAGCCAAATTTGCTGCCAATATTTATATTTTCAGCCATTCCATTCTGGATGGGTCTTCGTCGTCTCTCTACTCCCAAAGAGGAGGCTTTACAGGCTGTCTTTCTCCTCTTTACCTTTGGTCTTCCCCTTTTTAGCTTTGCACCTCAATTCTGATCTGTCAATCTGCTGCATGTAGATAAAGTTGTTTCTGTCTCACTAATCTGTCAGTATCTCTTTCCATTACTCCAATCACCAACTTGTTGGCTGTCAGGAGGCTTAGTCCATCTTGTTTAACAGAACAAAAGTTTGTTATATTACATGGATCACTACTATTGGGCCACTGCACAAGCATGTCCCGTTCATCTGTCTAGTTAATCCACAGTATCTATCAGTATCATCTGTGCACCTGGCTAGGCCAGATAAACCTTCAAATTCTGCACGATAGCATACGTAGCGTCAACCTGGGCTAGCCACACCGAGTTCAGGTGCATTTGTACTCAGGGCAGCCAACCTGGGCCCCGCTGCTGTTGCCTGTGCCAATGTGGCTGCACTACTATTTTTAGTGTGCTAGCTCAGCTGAGCGCTAGTGTGAATATGTTTGTGTGAGCCGGGAGTCACATCACTAATTCCTAGTGTAGACGTAGTCTTGAAGGAAGGCCAGGAAAGCTGCCCTATGGCATATGTACTGTAGGTACAACTGCACATGGACAATGTAGAAGAAAAAATGTCTCCGTTACTGAGATAATTTTGGCATCAGGAAACAGAAGCAGAGTAAGTGCTGAGGGTTTAAGATCTCATCGTGGCAACTGACCTCTCCTCCACTTCTCTCCATCCTGGAGTATGACCGATGTCTCTGACACCCTGTTCCACTGTCATATATGGCCATCTGTTCTCTCTCTTACTGCAGTGCCACCTGACCACCAGCTAAATAGGTGGGAACTAAAACACCTGAGACGGGTAAAATCTAGCAAAGGGTGGACGGATTCTAGCAATCAAGAAGGCAGGTTGAGTAGGTGAGGCATTGCTCCAGGTGATAGTTGTGTCACTTCCGTTCTCCAGATTGCTCTGCGAAACCATTCCAAACAAAATGGGAGGGATCAGTGAGAGCTAAAATTCAGATAGAATTGGGTAGGGACAGAATCCCCCATCCTTTCCTCACCCGGAGCAGTTCCTCCTTCCATGCTCAGGCCGAATAGAACTAGCTATTCTCACTCAGAGTAAAGTTTGAGGGATCTTGCCCTGAACATCAGGAGTGCAAAAGCACCATCATTTGAAATGGTGTGTGTGTGTGTGAGGGGGGAGGGGGGCAGGGCCACTTAATTTTGCTGGGTCATACCCTGGGCTCAGCTTCATTTGACGCCAACTACAAGTCAGAAGGAGTTTTCCTGACTAAGAGCCTCACATTGGGCCCACTATAACTAGTCTTCCCGGAAAAATAGCATAAACTATTTCAAACAGCATCTGATTTTATTTAAGATATTATTTATGCTTATAAGGTACATTTTCCTTGCAAGAGGGACAGGCTACATCAAAGCCTGATGACGTCGTCGAGATAAGCTGCCGCGTACTTTCCATGGGGACAGTTTGCCAGTTGTCTTCTTTCAGAGCAGTGCTAGGCCTGGGAATCAGATTCACCTTGCATATTCACAAAGGCAGTGATTTCAATGGAAGCTTTGCCTGGAGAAGGACTAAGTAAAAACTAGAGCCGGCTAAGAACCAAAATTTCTGTTCCATTTACCACCCTCTATTGGATGGGCCTCTGCTGAAGGAGAAAATGTCAATGATGAAGACTAATAGGGTAATAAAATTACTATTAATCCTAATTTTTTTTCAGATATAGCCAGTGCACAAGCTTTCAGTGCATTTTAACTATCTGGGAAGTTTAGAGAGTCTGTGTTGTTCTACCATATTGGACAAAACAGAAGTCTGATATCAGGTGCTAAATTTCATAAATTGCCTATTTTTAAAATCAATTTCAACTCATAACAATTTACATGTAAGTGCTCAAAAATTTCACTCTATATTTATGGAGCAAGAGCTGTAATTGGAGAGAGGACACACTCTCTTTTTCATACACAACCAGGAGGCTGCATCCCTCCTGTAAGTGCAAAACTCAGCTCAACATTAACTCCAGAATGAAGTTCTGAGTGGCCCTGGTTTGCTGTGTAGAGACAACTCTGAAGTTCTAGGTGGCCACAGATTCCATACAATACTTAATGCACTGGGCTGCTCAGCCCTGTCAGGTGTATGTATTATATATCGGGCCTATTAGATGACACGAGCTCTAGTCTTGCAAATTTACCAATACCCCTTTATAGCTATGTTTATGGTTGGCATTGCTGCATAGGATGTTTACAGCAGCAGCAAGGGCAGCTTTTCTTTTTGTTCTTTTTTGTGTGAATTTAAATAAAGTTGGCTAGAGATACAGACAAACAAACCCAAACCAAAAGTGTTAGAAACCACACTAACCATGTTGTTTTGTAGAATCCAGATTAATTTAGCTGCTGTTGCTACCATGACAGTTTGTGTTTATGTGTGAACTATTTCATGTCCCATCCTGTCAGCTGGCACCAATGCACTCTGCAATACATGCTCATCTGCGCACAACCCCTTCGAGGGCACTAAAGTGAGGGAGTAATCATGGAGCTCACTGTGAGGGCTCTATTTATTTTCTGTTACTGACTTTGGCAGCGGCAGTGTGACGAGCACTGTTTGCAGATGCCCTGTGTTTCACGGAGAAAAATGAACACAAATCACTGCCCTATTTTACAACAAAATCCTATTGTTTTCCAAAGCTGACTGATCTTTGTGCAGCCCCGATAAGTAGGATTGAGATGCTTAATCTTCTGGTTTGACACTATCAGGTCTTTTGTTGTTCACCCTCTATAATGATGTGATGACAGCTACTGGACTCAGTCCAGTCATGGTCTCTTGTAGGCCTAGACCAACAGGTCTTGAAGGAGGTGGTGGTAGGGTATAGATCACTTGTTTATCCAAATGAAAACCATTGCATGATGCTATATCTTCTGTGCTTATTAAAGAGAAGACTGTAGGATCACAGAGTATTGTGAATAGTTAGGATGCTGCTAGAAGCAAACTCAAGCGGGAAGAACGAAACGATTGGCATCTTTGGACATGCTGGTAGCGGTGTGATGTCCCAATCAATCCGATGGGGCTCTTGTCTCTAGGAGGGTCTGGGGTTATGATCCTTTTATGAAAAGCGTCACTTTTCTGGGGCTCCCAATTCCCCTTCCATTTCTAGAATACTGGGACATTTTATCGTTCAGGACTGGTTTGCATGAGACAAATGTCTCCCCTCATCCTGAACCTTCACCCCAGCTTGAACTGAACCTAAACTAAGCACACCTCTTTTGGAGCTTGGAAGCAGGAACCCTCCTTTCTAGCCTGCGGAGTGACTGCAGTGTCACTCAGTAGTTGCTACTACATTCCTAATCCCCAACCCCACATGCTCAGGAGGGGCAGCAGGAGGATCTCTGTAGCAGCAGATCCTTACACCCAGGCTTACCTCTGCCCTGCCCCAGCAAGCAAGGAGCTGCTTGCTGAGGTGAGCCTCACACTGTGGATGGTGGTCCTTGCCATTGCAATCCAACCTTGGAGCTAAGAAGAACCATTCTCCTGCCACGTTGTCCTCTCTATCCATGCAGGTGGGGCCAGGATTTCCTTCGTAAGCTCATAACACTGCCTTCATTTACAGAAGGAAAGCTCTCTGAACCAAAGATCCCTTGGCTAGGCTCTGGAGTTCGCAATGTATTTTTCGGTTTTTAACCGTTTCATTCCATAATATCTGCCGACCCCTTTGAAAATGAAAAACCACATCAGTGTATTTTCCAGATTGGGCATTTCCTGTTCTAGTGATGGCACAATTAGAATAGCTGCACAAATCACTGACTTGATTTTACTGGCATTGTGCCATGCCTTGAGCTGGCCCTCTGAGATCTGCAGGACGTGGGATGAGCTCTGGGTTCTCTGTCATGTTAAACTGTTCACTTACTTGTCAGCCTGCAAGAATTTGCCTTCTCCTGCCGACGTTATCATATTGTTTAATGATTTCCATTGCTCCAACATGCTGTTCAGTAGAGCTAAGATACCTCATTACCTTGTTAGCCTTGTTTATGCATATTTGCTTCCACGTGGTAGAAAAGGGCAAGGACGTTCATTGGCAGCCAGCCTGCTTCATCCGTTGAGTCCATTTCAGAGGGTCACACAAATACACTTCAAGTTATTCCCGTCTTGATCCTAGTCAAGTGACTCAGCTGAGCCCTCTGCCTGTCTGAAGTTAACCTAACCCATTTCACTGTTCACAGCTACAGAGCGGGGACATCGGGAAACATCGGTGTATGAGAGCTGGGTGAGTAATTTGAAATGAATTGGCAACATAGAATTGCCCTGTTCAATGACTGGGTCTCATTCCAGTGCTTCCTTTTGATCTGTCTTCTAGACAGGAGACATTGATAAAAACAGCACACAGATGCTATACTCTATCCTGGCTCCCTCCCTAGGTCTGGATCCATTTCAGGATCCTCTTCTTGATTCTTCCTTTTCTGAGACCTGCACCTTGACATAGTGGGAAAGCTTGTGTCTTCCAGTGACCTATGCCAGCAGGACCACCCAAGTTAGACAGGTCAGAGGACGGAGATCAGAAAAAATGCAGTGCACTGGTCCTCCAGTGTGGGTGTTAAGCGAGAGGCCAAAATCTTGTCCTCGCAAAAGAGTTAAGTTATTGAAACACAACTTGGTAGCTATTCTGGCAAACAGCATGATAGACAAGGATGGTAGAACCTCATTCGTTCTGTCAGCAACATCTGATGACACAGGGACTCAATCTCTTTTGCTTAGCAAAGAGAAGGTTAAGGGGTAATTTGATCACAGGACTTGATTAAGTACCTACACGGGGGAAATATTTAATAATGGACTCTTTAATCTAGCAGTCAAAGGTCTACCACGATCCAATGGCTGGAATGAGACAAATTCAGATTGGAAATAAGGGCATAAAATTTTAACAGGGAGAGTAATTAACCATTGGAACAACTTACCAAGGGTCATGGTGGATTGTCTATCACTGACGATTTTTAAATCAAGATTGAATGTTTGTCTAAAAGATCTGCTCTGAGAATTATTTTGGGGCAGTTCTATAGTCTGTGTTATATAGAAAGTCAGCCTAGATTATCACAATGGTCCCTTTCTGCCTTGGAATTTATAAGAAGGATTCAGATTCCCTGTTCTTATCCTTGAAGCCATTATCTGATCTGTCTACCACACCCATCACCATAGCATTTGAGTATCTAGCAAACTTCAAAGTTTATTAAAAAAAATAGCCGTGTCTCCTTCCCTCTTCTCTATTGGCAGGCATGATAGGCTAACACTTGGCTACCTTACACAACAGCTGTGTTTGGCACAAGCATGTGGAATCTGCTGGAGCCCAGGTGGGAGCTGAGGCCAGAGCGTCTCCAGACAGAGCTGGGCAAAAATTTTTGTCTGTAACTTTTCAGCAAAAAATGAAGCTGAGGGGAGACTAAAAAGTTTTGCAAATTCATGCCTGTTTCTTCAAATTGCTCATTTAGAAAACAAACAAAAATATACCTTCCCCCAGAATTGAAACATTTCCTTTTAACATGTTCACAATGGTTGGGTGCCTAGCCTGATTAGGTGCTGTTGAAAATCCCACTACTTGCCAATCTGTATTGTTAGATGACTAAATACCTTTGACAAGCTGGTCCTAGAAACAACAAACCCATTGATTTTCAGTGACACCTGTGCTCCTCCTAAAACACTTAGGTGTCTCTGAATCTGTCTCCCATGGTCACTGACCTGCTTTTGCTGCAGTCCCGATCAGATTCCTTCCAAACCAAACTAACTATAGGAATGTTTTATAACAGCTCCTATGGTGAAGAATCTGTAACTATATACAAGACATGACAAATCCCAGCAGTCCATGCTCAGTGTTATTCTGAAGTTAATGAACCCTGTGTGTGTGAGGGAGGGAGAGATGGAGTGGGCCAAATAGATAGTGTTCTTGGGAAACATGAGAAATACCTGAAAGCAACAACTCTGACCAGGATGAATAGGGAAGGGCTATTATTTTTTATGTTATGATTTGGTGGTATTGAATCCCCAAGAAAATGGGGTTGGGGAGGACATGTCAGTGTCTGAAGAGCACCTACCACATGATAATACTAACTGATAGTCATGTCATCTCCAATTATGAGTTGTTCTTCTCTTATAAGATACACAGACTTGCAAATGGTCAGTTCCTATATAGGAAATCTCTTAAAGAAACAGCAACCATGGAGAAAATGGAGATGATGATTGTGAAAGGCTAGGTTGATGTTAGCAGAGTCACTGCTTGATGCAGTCCTTTAGCTCAAGCAGTAGAAGCACGTACTTTTAGATCTGGACATCTGAGGTTTGGTCCCCCCAGATGTCCCATTTGGAGCATTGTTATAGATGGGTGACTTTGTTATGGCTGTTAGGCTTTTACATTCTTATTTAAAGTGTTTCTCATGAACTAGTGCTCTGTACGATCAGATTGCTTGAATCTTCGCTCAGCATTCCATTCAGATTATAATACACAACAGTTCATACCCTGCTGGGTCCTATTACACAATTATGAAATTGCCTGAGAACTCTGGAGCTTTCTGGTTGGCTGTGAATGATTTCAGACCTGTCAGCAACCCCTGTTTCTGTGTGTGTTTGTATACAGGGTCCAATTGCTCAGTCTAGTTGGCTAAAGACACTTGCCTTCTGTTTCATGCATTGTAACACATTTTATACCCCAAAGTCCCTAAAAATGCATCATTTGATGTGCTTTACTGCTATGAATCATGGACTGGATATGCATATATATTGGCATGTTTCAGACCCCTCCATGGCTTCACAAGTTCTCTCTCCAAAGCACACATAAGGGCTGGGAGAAATGCTAGGGCATGACAGCCAGAAAGGAATTACAACCAGAGGGCAAAATTCGTCTCTCAGACCCATTCTGCTCTCTGACTTGTGTAGAACTCCCAATGACATTTCTGTGTATGTGGTGGGAACAAATATTGGAACTGCAACTCAGTGCAATGAGGTCCAATACAACACTATTCTGCACAACATCTTTCACACAAGTAGAATCCCAAAGCATTTAAGTTAAATCCAACAAGCATAATAAACAATCTGCTTATGATTTTTGTTTTGCTCTCTAATGACTATATGAAAGTGGGCAAAACCTGGAAGCAGTAGCAATATTATATGTAGCTATGATTCAGTTTTCTGTGTACTGCCACTTTAAATGCTGCTTTGGGGGCAGGCATTTTTTCAAAGATGGAAGATCTTACAGACTGAGCGACATGGTCTATTTCCTCTTTGATGGAGATTTTATATTTACTTGAAATAAAACCCACCAGGAATAAAAGTACATGTTTTGCTTTCTATCCATGAGGCAAACTATCAGTATCTTCAACAAAAACAAAATAACCACAGATAGAAAAAGAACGAGTGATTGAAGAAAAGACAAGGCAAGACAACATGGTAAAAAAGATTTTGGTTAGTGAAATTGACATTTGTGTCAATATAGATTAGAGTCCTCCATAAGAAATATGCTAGACGAGTCTAAAAACAAAATGCATTCGCCAACTGGTTGTGTTTGGATCTCATTCTCCAGTTTGTGCATCTTTAATAAGTTCAATGCTGTTTACACTAACTCATCCAAGAATTGAAGCAACGTCCTTTTTTAAATTAAAAATAATATTACGTATGCTATTTTGGCTGGCTAAATTAAACTCATGTTCTTTGAACCTTTCCGTACTAACTCCTAGTGACTGCACTGGGCACCTACTGGTCAGCGTACAGCTAATCAACTGCAGACACATTCTCTTCTCATAAAACAATCACTTTTGATTCCAGGAGATGTTAATGCCAATGTCAGCTTCATGGAACTCTTTGTACCACCCAAAAAACAACTGGAGGTTATTCTGAGGCTCATAGTCTGATACCGAACTTCACCACCAGGGCTTTGGTTATGGGAGTAGATGTTAAAATGAGACCATTGACATTCTCTAAGGACATACTGAGTGCATTGTAAATCTGTATATGAGACGTCTCTTGATGTTCAGTGCAATAATTTGTACCCTACGCCATTAAAAGGAGGAAATGTGACAGGGGGTAGCACAAAGGACTAGGAGTTGCATATCCCAGCGTTGTCACTGCCTTACTCCTGCAACTCCTGGTATGGTGAAAGACCAGACAAATATGAGGAGAATCTACACATGGTCATAAGTCATATTATGGAAAAGCAGTTGTGAGTCTCTAGGCCCTTGCTGGCCTTCTCCTTTACTCACAGCAGTGTGCAGTAAAATCAAGGTGAAGTCAGAGCAGAAGATGAGTGTGTCTGAAGTTGCACAGACTTATGTGTGGAGACAAGTTCAGTTTTCATGCTAACAAGATGCTTAGTTAAGCGATCTCTTTTTAGGCCTCACTCCTCTATTATTAGATGGAGGTAACATGGCAATTCCACAGGGCTTCCATTGATGAAAGACAGGGTTCCTCTAGTGCTCCCTGCTCATCCTGATGCTTATATGTGCAACATTTTTTGTTTTGTGCCCCTGGGCAAGTCACATGACCTCAGCTCACCCATTGTGAAATGGGCATCATAATACCTCTCTCTTCGGGTGCTTAGAGACTTAATTAATATTTATAAAGTGCTTTGAGATCCTCCAATGAAAGGTGCTACAAAAGTGCAAAATATTCCGAATGTCTTTCAGGGAGGACTATTCCAATGCAACCTTTGAGCCCTGGGGGAGATGGCTATCAACTGACAATTTCAAAATTCTCTCCTCTGTTTCCTAAAGCTTGAGAGGTGCAGGCCTTTAACTTGTGACAACTTTCCCACTCACACTCCGTCCACACTAAGTTTATTTCTTTGACATTTCTCACCAGTGCGACCACTCTTTTGGTTCCAGTGATGGGAACAATGGTGGGACTGATAGTGTAGACAAGGCATTGGGATCCATCAATGTTTTAGTCACTGTGTCAATTGAGAGGCATTAGGATCTAGTGGCTAGAGTGCCAGATAGGGAGTCAAGAAGCTTGAGTACTATTTCCAGGGGTGCATCTGACTGGCTGTGTGACTTTTGATAAGTCACTTCAACCCTCTGTTTCCTTTCTTATCCTTTGGTTGTCTCGCCTAGTTAGATTGTTCGCTCTTCAGCACAGGGACGGTCTTTCACAGTGTGGTAGTGAACAATGGGGCCCTGATCTTGGCTGGGACAATAGTATTGCAAATCATCATAATCATATAGACCTACTCTGAGCAGGGGTTGTTTAAGCTTGGGGCTTAAAATGCCCCTAGTGACTTAGGTCCAGATTCTCAAAGGGATTTAGGCACCTAACTCCCATTTAAATCAACAGGAGTTCAGCAACTAAATATGTGTGAGGATCTGGGCCCCAGAATGGTGTCTATACTAGCAGTGTCATGGCTCTGATGGGGCTCAGGCAGTGGTAGCAAGGATAGGGATTATCTGGCAGGAAAGTCAAAGTGTAGCTGTTCCCTAAAGGTTTTTCTTGGGGCCAAACGCTGAAGTCCTCACTTTGTCAGATCTCTCACTGAAGTCAATGGGAAAGTGTGATGGGCTGTACCAGGCCTTCTGAGGCCCCCTGCTGGAGGCCTCATGGTCCTATCATAGCCCACCCCAGAAAAGGAGCAGTGAAGGTGGGTCCTCCAGGGCTGCCTAGAAAGGCTGCAGCCAATCAGAGTGAAGCAGGCTCAGTTAAAAGGACCTGCAGGGGCTGAGAGGGTCAGTTGCTGGTGAGGAAGGCTGTGAGACTCTCCAGGTGAGGAGGCATGGGCAAGACCCTGTTGAAGTAGGTAAGGGTGAAGAGGAAGCAATTACATGGGAAGAGGCCCAGGGAATAGCAGCAGCAATGGAGTTAAAGGAACCAGAACATGGCTTCTATTTGTAGGGTCCCTCGGTTGGGACCCAGAGTAGTGGGAGGGTGGCCAAAGCCCTGAGAAGGGGATGTTTCATTTAGAAGCCCATGCTCACAGCTGGAGTTTAAAGAGCTCAGGAATGGGGCGGAAGACCCTGCAGACACCAACAAGGGCACAGGGACAGGGGTTTGTTTGTTCATTCACATATTGCCTGGGTGTGGTCTGGCCAGAGGGCTGGGCCACTGAAGACCTACGTGAGGAGGTTAACAGACGACGGGGGGCACTGGGAGCAGAGAGATAGTGCAGGTTTGCACTCAACTGACAGGGGGCGCTCACGAGAGGTGAGTGTCTCCTGTCACAGAAACTTACCTGGGTCAAAACTAAACAAAAACTTCAGGATTGGGCTCATTTTACAGAATCAGCCTTTTTTCTCTTTGTCCCAGAATCAGCCATTTAAGAAATCTTTCTTCTTCTTCACGTTAGACCACCAGCAGATACATTTAATCTTCTAGGTGTTTCCAGAGAATTATTGGAAAGCATCACGGCTTTCTATGGCTTTGATGCTGTTAGGCTGCCTGCATAGGGATGCAGCTAGAAAGTCTGTAGAAGGTTTCAGTTCACATTTCCAAAGAAAACATCTATTTTTTTTTCATGAACGAGTTAGGGCTTTGGCAGCTACACCTGGATTCTATCAACTGCCAGCAGATAAGAATCGTCATAAATGTGTGTCATGACTGGTTTCATTAATTAGCCAATTGACATCTGAAAATAAAAGAGATTCTAGTCTTGTTACATCTAAATCTCTGTTTCAGAATTTCCACTGGATGTGTCGCTTTTGATAATCTGCCATACCACTAGTATGGAGAGGTATTTATCTTGCAAAGCTATTTCATGTATTTATTAACTCATTGTGTTTACTTATTTAAATATTCTCTGCAGATGAGACATATGGCAAACTCTGGCAGGCTTAGCCTCAGCTGCTTCTAAGATCCAGATGCTAATATCATTTCATAACTTGGCTTGTGCAGCTCAGATCTATCCCAAAAAGATTCTGTTTTGAATTACCATTATATTTGATATTAATACTAAGCATACTCACAGCTGTCCTGAATTGATATTTCCACCCTCCGTGGGATTCAGCTCTCAGACAGAGGACATAACACTCTTGTATGTCTGCCTCTCTCAAGTTTTTAGATCTATCCAGAGCTCAGAATGTATTGTCTACGATGGAGTGGATGTGCTAATTGCTTGCGCATTACTCGCAAGTTTTAAACTTGACAACGTTTCCAAGGTCAGGCCTGATTTGAAAAGTTTTTCCATGAGAATCAGAACGACCCTGGCTGGTGCATTTTCGGAATGGATTGGGCTGGCTTTTCAAAGGAGCTGAATTTTTAAAAGCATTTAGTCACCTAATGATCCAGATAGGCACCTACTGAGATTGCCTAAAGCGCCCTATTGAAGTCAGCTAGTTGCCTATCTGCACCTAAATACCATTACAAATCTAGTCCTAGCTGCCCCTCAATGGGAGTCGGCTGAGGTCTCCCCACCCAAGCTGGCCGACAAGCATAAAGGCTAAAGAGGTCACGTACTTGAAGTCTCGGTGAGTTTTGCTCCTTTAAATGGAATCTCTGCCTGCCTACAGGGGTGTTAAAGGGCTTGCAATCTGGGAAGGAACAAAGCCTGCAAAGGGCTAATCCCAGTGCCCCAGCACCTGAGGTGCAATAAACAGGCCCCAGTCAGAAAGAATGACACTTGGGTCCATTTTTTCCTTTCCCCAGAGAGCTGGGGCTATTGGGATGAGGAAAGGAGGCGAAGGATCTGATTCCTTGTGCATTCAGGCTGTCTTCCACACTCACGTGCTAAAAGATTCATCTGATTTTTGTTCAGTGACAAAACACTCCTATCTTATCATCTTTACTGCACAAAACAATAGGCAAAATCTGGAGCCCCTTACACGGTTTTTGCTCCCCAAATTCCCATTGATGCCTATGGGTGTTTGCCTGAGTAAACACTGAACCAGGAATTCAGGATTGGTTCAATGAAGTTAGGACAAAGGTTAAAGGACATCTGGGTGACTTTCAGATTTTTGGCTGCCTGTGACATATGGCACCAAACCCATCCCCAGCACAAGCCCATTAAAATTAATGGTATTGTCCCAGGCATGAATTTGGCCCCTGGTTATGAAATGTTCCAGGCAGAATCAGATCTGAGATGCACCTCATCTGGGTGTTTTCCAAGGTACATGGCGATGCATGCTGAGATCCCGCTCCCCTCCCTCCATCTTTTGCTTTCTCCTCTAAGAGAACTTGAGTTTACTTAATCTCATATTTCTTTTAGAAAACCGGCTAACTGAACACAAATGCCTTTGAACTCCTGAAGTATCACTACTACTTATAATAAGGCTGGGTATCAGGAGACAGACACATCTGTACCTATTGCAAACACATCTGCATGTTGCAACTTAAGAGGCATCTAAATGCCTGGGCGTTTCCTGGGCACTTCATAATGGCATTTGGAAACAAGACAAAGGCAGCTTACAATAAGCAAACCCAGCAAACCTGGCATTGGCAGGGCAAAGCTTAGTATAAAAGTATTTCCAAGCCAGACAACAATCAGCTGGAAGAGACTTGGAATATGTTAGAAAGGGGATAGCCAGGAAACCCTTTCCATGAAGTGCAGAAAGGATTTAGTTGCTGAGTGCTGCAAAGATGCATACATTTTCCTAAAAAAATAGTCTCGGTGCCAGCATGAAGACTCAATGCATTGTCAAAACAAGCCAAAACATTTATTAAAACCAATTGCTTTGGTTTGTGAGGCTACTTTATTTATGGTGTCATTAAGCCAATGTGTATTTGAGTTTAGAAGAGCAGTTCCAGACAAACTTTAGGTGGCTGGGAATGAATGTGATCTGAACCTATACATGTCATGATTTGCCCATGGCCGTCTTTTTGAGGTACCAAGAAAATCTTGCATACATACAGGAGTGGGTCAGATCCTGGCTATTCCTCCGGTGACAGTATGCAGATTTGTGATATTACTGTGCAAAATAAATGTAATAGAATTACAAGAGGTGTTTTCAAGAGCTCTATACATAACTAATCCATGTCTAATTTTTCTTCTTTTAATCCTGACTTCACCAGGCTGAATTTCAGAAATCAGAAATGAATTTTGAATGCATCTGAATTGTGAAACTGTCCTCAGTTACAGCAATGCCGATCACGAGTTATTCCACCGATGTCAATGGAGTTGAGTCAGGGTAACTGAAATTGGAATCAAGCCTGGTGTGTGTCTGGTGGATACACTAACAGAAGTTATACAGCTAACCCAGCAAACTTGAAAACAAACGAAAACCTCTCAAACATTTATGTGAATCCAAAATTGCAAAATTTCATCTAGGCTTGAATTTTGGCTCTGCTTTGGTAATCTGAGGCAAAAAAAGGTTAAACCACCAACTCCAAGCATTAAAAAATCAAGAGTCAGGTCCCAAAAATCTCAAGACTGGCTTAAACACCATGAGATTTTAAAATATAATAGAATTCTTTTTATTTGCTTTCTAGATTTTGCTCTCAGAACAGATTTTCAAACTTTTCTCCACAACCACGAGGGCTAGAAACTTTTTTTTTTTTTAAATGAAAACTGAGATTTTCCTGAAGGCCCCTAGATTCCTGGAGCTCTGGGGCTTAATGAAAAACTCCAAATACTTGTGGAAAAACTCGTGATGAAATCAGGAGAGTAGAAACACTGGAGCTGGTAATAGAACACAGGAGTCTGAACTTTCAGGCCTTCCAAGGTGGAAGTGAAGATCCACTCCATACCCTTCTGTTTTTCCATACCTTTTAAATTACAATTCAGTACGGTGACATCACATTGCTAGTATTTGCTACTTAGTAGATCATTTGGCCAGATTCTGGTATCAGTTACTGCAGTATAATTCCTGAGTAACTCCAGTGATGTGCAGTAGATCTCAATCTGGCCCTCTGTTTAATAGCACACATTTTTGTGTGCCTAAAATAACAACTCTCATTAAAAATACTCCAGTATTCTAGATCCATTGCTCAGAACACTGTGGTAACATTCATGTAAAATATAAAGTATTTTGGACTATTACTCTGGAATACTCCAGTGTCTATTTATGCAGGGTGTACTGCAAGCAAGTAATTTTATTTGCATTTTTTAGGGACAGGTAAGTACACAGGTAAATATACAGATAAAGTACAGAGGCCAACATTTTAAAAAGTGACTAGTGAATTTCTGTCCCCAACATGAGACACCTTAGAGGGGAAGTGCTGACTACCCACTCTCTGGAAATGGGCCATCAAAGCTGGACCCCCCAAAAAAGAGGGACCCAAGCTCACTAGTCACTGCTGAAAATCTTGGCCACAGACTTGAGATAAGGTGGTGTTACGTGTGCAGGTAAAAACATCCCTCAGCATCTTTCTTTTGTAGTATTAGTAGCCACATCGCTAGGAATGTGTCCTATGTAAGTGCCTTGAAAAGAAGAATTTAGTCTCCTGTCAATGAGTGAAGTTCCAGCTATAGGTCAGTGTCTTCACAGACAGAGGGAAAAAGCAGCAGCAGCAGCCTGTGGAAACTGCTTCTGAGAAAGAAACAAAATGCCAAATGTTGTGGCAGTATCTCAAATGTAGCAACAAATGTGTGTATTAAGGATCTGCTAACAATATAATATCCCTGATTAAGCAGAGGGACAGCCTCAGACTCACTCTACCCATTCCTTTCTCACATCCTTTTGTCACCCCAGACAAAGCAAAAATGCAAATCCCAAAACACCCACATAGGAAGAGATGTCTGATAGCAGAGGGCTCTTTAATAGAAAAAGGCTAGTGTGATCCAGTGGGTGGCACAACAAATTCAGACTAGAAATAAGGCACACGTTTTTAACAGGGAGAGTGATTAACAATTGGAACAACTTACCTAGGAACTTGGTGGATTCTCCACCACTTGAAATCTGTAAATCGAAACTAGATGTCTTTTTAAAAGATATAGCTCGCTAGATGTTATGGACTTGATGCAGAAATTAGTGGGTGAGATTCTCAGGCCCGTGTTGTACTGGAGGTCAGACTAGATGATCATAATGGATCATTTGGACCTTAAAATCTGAGTCTAGGAAAATGGGAAATCAGGACAGTGGTTCGATTGTCAGAGCAGAGCTGTGCACTTGCTTTATCTTCCGTGTGGACAGTTGGTTTCTGCCTGATGAATGTGGGGAACCCAGACTTCTGACAAGAGGTCACTTCAGGCTCTGAAATTACTGAAGCGCTGCCAGGCAACACAAATGGGCACTTAATTTTGTTTGAAAAGGTTTGCACAACAGAGCCACAAAAATCGTGGGGTTTCTCATGTTCTGTGCAAGTCACACATGAGCCTTGATTCTCACCACAGTTGCGGAGTGCTGCTCTTTGCAGGGCCAGCTACAATGTGATGAGCAGGTCTAGACACACAGAGGAACCTAGACCTGTGTTAATGAACGTGTAATTAGCTGGGCACCAGTTACTCCTTTGTAGTAACAGGAAGGAGGCCAAATAGGTCATCCTCCAGCTAAATGTCTCATCAACATGCCCATTCTCTGCCGTTCCTGTCCATTTTTACCCTGTCCATTTTTGAGTTGGAAAGTGGGTGTGCAAGGGGCTTCAATGTTTTTCCATTGAAACTGTTCAGGGGAAAGGGGCGGCTTCCCTGAATCTCCCGATTAAAATTGTCAAAATACCTCCGCTGCTATTTTGAGCCATGCTCGTGTGGGTAAAGGCTAGGCCGGTATGTCCATCCATGCTGCAATCAGACCTCAGACTGGAGCGTAGACTTACCCTTAGCTTCTATGCCTGATCCTGCTGCTGTGAAGTTCCAAGTGGGCCTGGTGTGCATCCTCGTGACCAGCCATGCAACTGTAAGTGGTTATGGCTTTGTTACAGCACTTACCTCCCTGACAAGGCTGTCGTAAGGCGCAGATGAAAAGTGGCACAGAAGCAGCATTATTAAAAATTAGGACTCCCCGACTCCTCTAATTGCAATGGTCTCCCTGATGTGGTGTGTTATCACCTGCTCTCACCAGTGATTGCTTATGTACACTCAGATGCAACTCTATCTATCTGAAAGGAAAGAGGGACACACAGCAGGCCCCATATTCCCAGGATCCAAGCAAAGCTCAAATTCAGCCCACTGTCAATAAAGCTTTATTTTCAGCATCTGAGCCTGAATGAGAGCTCCTAGTCTAAGCATCAAACTCTTGGCAGTATCTTACAAGTTTGTTGTATTTGGATTCAAGATTCCCCTTGACCCCAGAAGTCACAGTAAAATGCTAAAAGTGTTTTCTTTACGTGCTAAAGAAAACACACAAGACTTTATTTAGTTATTCAGAGTTCCTCAGCCACTCATCAGTCACTTCAAGACTGCTAGAGATTGCATCTGTGCTGTTGTTTCCTCGCTGGGGTCACCCTTCAGGGGAGGAAGAATGGCTGCTACATTTCATTGTCCTCAAAAGAGGAGAAGAAAATAAAAATCCATTCACACTCCCAGTCCAAACAACTCCACCACTTTATGCATTCTTGAGATGCTCAATAGCCAGTGAGGCTTCACTGAAAAGAGCACGGAGCTTTAATTCCTGCTAATGTGCTGGCCATTTCTTCAGAGAAGACTTTCTTCAGTGGATTTATGGGCCTCCATTTATATGCAAGCCTAGAATACATGCTCAGGGAAGAGATCTCTCCTGGGTTAAGCCTTGATGTAGAGTAAGGGCTTGTCTATACCTACCGGGGATCAACGCTGCGGCGATCGATGCATCAGCAGTCGATTTAGGCAGTCTAGTGAAGACCCACTAAATCAACTGCAGATTGCTCTCCCGTTGACTCCTGTACTCCAACGGAATGAGAAGAGTAAGGGGAGTCAACGGGAGAGTGTCTCCTGTCAACATAGCATAGTGTGGACCCTGCGGTAAGTAGATCTAAGCTATGTCAACTTGAGTTACGCTATTAACGTAACTCAAATTGCGTAGCTTAGATTGGCTTCTCTCTGCAGTGTAGACAAGGCCTAAGTCTCATGGGATATCTTGTATTTTCACTGCCCAATCTGTAGTGAGAAAAAAAAATCCTGAATTGGGAATGGGCCTGATCCTGGGAGGCTCTGAGCACTCACAGCTCCCGTGGAACCTGTCCACACAGAGTAAAAAGGTACTTTATTCAATCATGTCAGTTTAGCATGATTGGAAAGTCCCCTTATTACCCATAACACTTTGCTGTAGGCTCCCATGTGGGCTATAACGTGACCAGTTAACATGGCTGAAAAAGTGTTAGCTGATGTCCACCATCAGTGAGAATGGGGCTTTCTACTCTTGAGTTAACTCAATGGCTCCCCTATGTATGAGGGGCCACGCTGGCCATTGACTTCCTAAGGAGTTGTGGGTGTTCTGCCTGCCTCCGGAACAAGTCATGAGGAGCAGGCTCGGCCCCTATCATTCTTCCTTAGGTTTGTCGCAGTCACTTCTTGGATTTTGTTTCAAATTATACATTTAAAATAATATCATATTTTAAATATAATTGTATTCAAATTATGCAAGTTCTTTGGAGTATGAACCAGTCCCAACTGGGGATCTTTGGTACTACTCTAATAATAAATATTAATAATAATTAATAGAGAAATCTCCCTTTATTAATTTTTCTTAGAGCAAAAAGTACTTTTAAGATCACATTCAGCCTACATTTTGCTAGGTATAAATGATCATCACTGGCTTTAATGTCTGAATTAATCATTCTGATCTATTGCTTTTAACCTGTAGTTCTCAAAGCACTTTACAAGGGTAAGTATCTTTATACCCATTTCACAGCTGGAGCAGTTGAAGCACATGAAGTTTATGAAGTACATGAAAAAGATGTGGGGGTTTGTGATGGGATGTTCACCCCACAGTTGCCCTGAAAGGGCTGAGGTAGACCTAGAAGAGGGCTAATTAATGAAATAGGCCACAGCTCAGGGAAATCAGGTGGCTAACTAATCCCCTGACTGAATGAGGAAGCCCAGCGGATGAAGAACAAGCTGGGCTGGGACTATAAAGGCAGGAAATTGGCAGCAGAAAGGGGCTGCTGGGAAAGTCTGCAATCACTCCCTGGCAGAAGGGAGGTGTGTTTGGGCTGGCAAACTTGGGGAGACAGGCAGGGCCGGCTTTAGCAAGTGCGGGGCCCGATTTGAACAGTTTCGACGGGGCCCTGGCAGGGATGACTAAAAAAAAAACGTAAAAAAACCACGGTGGGCTTGTACTCACCGGGCAGCGCTCCTAGTCTTCGGCGGCAGGTCCTTCACTCACTCCGGGTCTTCGGCGGCACTGAAGGACCTGCCACCAAAGTGCTGCCGAAGACCTGGAGTGAGTGAAGGACCCCTCGCCGAAGTGCTGCTGAAGACCCAGAGCGCTGCCAGGTGAGTAAAAATTTAAAAGGAGCCTCTAGCCAGGGAAGGGATTCTCGGCCACTTCCACACACACACACACACACACCGCCCCTGCCACCGGGCGCGGGGCCCTCTTAGGCGCAGGGCCCAATTTGGGGGAATTGGTGGAATTAGCCTAAAGCCGGCCCTGGAGACAGGAAAGTAGGACAGGGCTCAGGGAAAGGCAGTAAGGTCTACAAGGGAACAGATCTTGACTGCTGGCTAGAGGGTCCCTGAGCCGGAACCTGGAGTAGAGAGGAGGGCTGTGTTCCCCTGCCAGCCACTGAGGGAATGGTGCTATGAGACAGTGAAACTCTTTGGTATCCCAGAAGGGGAAAACACATGTAGGGACCTGCCCAGAGGACTGAGTCAGAGAGAGGCAGCAGCAGCTTGTGGATTGAGGGAGGGGCTATAGACCCAGAGAGAGAGGCGGAGAAATGGTGTGCAACAGTGGGAAGAGGCGTCAACCTCGGGAGCTATTCCCCAGAACGACTAGGAGGAGGCGCCATCCTGGCGGTGAGTGGAGCACCCCATCACAGGGTTATGATGGATAATCAGCTGAATAATGTGACACTGTGGCCAGAAGAGCTAATGCGATCCTGGGATTTATAAACCAGAGAATCTCGAGTGGGAGTAAAGAGGTTATTTTACATCTGTATTTAGCACTGTGCCCACAGTTCAAGAAGGCTGTTGATAAATTGGAGAGGGCTCCGAGAAGAGTCACAAGAATGATTAGAGGATTAGAAAACATTCTTTATAGTGATAGACTCAGGGTATGTCTACACTATGAAATTAAGTCGAATTTATAGAAGTCGGTTTTTTAGAAATTGTTTTTATACAGTCGATTGTGCGTGTCCCCACACAAAATGCTCCAAGTGCATTAAGTCGGCGTCCACAGTACCGAGGCTAGTGTCGACTTCCGGAGTGTTGCACTGTGGGTAGCTGTGAGTAGCTATCCCAAAGTTCCCGCAGTCTCAGCTGCCCATTGGGATTCTGGGTTGAGATCCCAATGCCTGATGGGGCAAAAACAGTGTCACGGGTGGTTCTGGGTGCATGTTGTCAGGCCCCCCTCTCCCTTCCTTCCTCCATGAAAACAATGGCAGACAATCGTTTTGCGCCTTTTTTCCTGGGTTACCTAAGCAGACCCCATACCACGGCAAGCATGGAGCCCACTCAGCTCACCATCACCGTACATCTCCTGGGTGCTGGCAGACGTGGGACTGCATTGCTACACAGCAGCAGCTCAGTGCCTTTTGGCAGCAGATGGTGCATTACGATTGGTAGCTATCGTTGTCATATTCCTGGGTGATCTTTTAGCCGACCTCGATGAGATTGGTCAGGGGCGCCTGGGCAGACATGGGAGTGACTCAGCCAGGTCATTCCCATCTTTTGCCGAGCACCAAGGAGATGACGATGGCTAGCAGTCCTACTGCACCATCTTCTGGCAAGCAGCCAGGAGATGATGATGGCTTGCAATCATAATGCAGCATCTTCTGCCAAGCGCCCAGGAGATGATGATGGCTTGCAGTCGTACTGCACCGTCTGGTGCCAGCCTAAGATGTAAAAGATAGATGGATCAAAACAAGAAATTAACCCAATTTGTTTTCTGAAATCAACGGCCTGCTAAACCCAGGGTTTTGAGTTAAATCCTTGAGGGGGCCATTGTGTGTGACAGTTGTTTGTGTTTCTCCTTGATGCAAAGCCACCCCTTTTGTTGATTTTAATTCAAGCCATGTTGTCAGTCGTCCCTCCCTCCGTCAGAGCAATGGCAGACAATTGTTTCGCGCAAAACCAGGCGAGGAGGCGACAGCAGTGCGGTGACGAGAGGGACGGTCATAGACGTCTCACAAAGTACAGGCCGGGCAATGTGCACATCATGCTGATGAGCTCTACATGAGCTCTGCAGACACACTGGCCAACCAGGAAATGAAAATCAAAAGTTTGCGGGCCTTTTCCTGTCTACCTGGCCAGTGCATCTGAGTTGAGAGCGCAGTCCAGAGCGATCACAATGGAGCACTCTGGGATAGCTCCCAGAGGCCAATACCATCGAATTGCGTCCACACTATCCCAAATTCGACATGGCAAGGCTGATTTCAGCGCTAATCCCCTCGTCGGAGGTGGAATAAAGAAATCGATTTAAAGAGCACTTTAAGTCGGAAAAAAGGGCTTCTGTGGACAGGTCCAGGGTTAAATCGAGGTAACGCTGCTAAATTCGACCTAAAGTCATAGTGTAGACCAGGCCTCAAAGAGCTCAATCTATTTAGCTAACAAGAAGCTTACAGGCGGATTGATCACAGTGTAGAAGTATCTACATGGGGAACAATTATGCAATAATGGCTCTTCAGTCTAGCAGAGGAAGATATAATGTGATCCAATGGCTAGAAGTTGATGCTAGACAAATTTAGACTGGAAATAAGGAGTACATTTTTAAGTGAGAGTAATTGATGAATGAATGAAGAGAGCAGAGTAGCTCAAACCTGTAACAAGGCAACTTTTTTTCCCCTCCTTTCAAAGTGAAGTTCGTGTTAATGAAATGTGCCATGTAGACAATCCTGTAGAGAAGTGGTTCTCCACTGATTACACCTTATGGGCTGCATATGCAGCCCACAATGTGTTACCTGGGCCACAGGGGCCGGGTGGCAGGGCAGCAGCAGCCCCAATGCCCATCATGTGGGGTGGCCGGCTGCCCACTCTCGACCCTGTGGGGCTGACTGGCCCCCCCCAGGCCTGGACCCCGGAGCTTGCAGGGCTGGGTAGCTGCCCTGGATCACATGGGGCCAGCCGGCAGCTCTGACCCCTGCCATGCAGGGCGGACTGGCTGCCCCAGACTGCAGATCCAGAGTGGGCTGGCTGACCCAGACCCCGGAGCTCACAGGGTGGGCCAGCTGCCCCGGACCCTGGAGCTCGCGAGACCAGCTGGGATCCCCAGACTCTGACTCTGCAGGGCCCTCCAGCAGCCCTGACCTGGACTCCTGCCACATGGGGCAGGCAGCCCAGCTGGACCCGTCCACGCAGGGCAGCGGGGCAGCTCAGACCCCTCCTCGCCAGGCAGCTGGGAACCCGGCAGACCCCAGGCACTTGGACCGGCCTTTAGCACACAGCTGAGCTGGGCCACAGCTGTTTGCTAATTGGGCCGCATGCGCCCCGCGGGTTGAGAACCGCTGCTGTAGATTTAAAGTCATTTGGCCCCAGAACAGGTACGAGCTCCCCACAGCACCAATGGGCCTTCTGTGGAGCTGCATTCTCTGAGGGTCAAAGAGCATGTAGGGTGACCAGATGTCCCGGTTCTATAGGTACAGTCCCGATTGTTGGGTCTTTTTCTTATATAGGATCCTATGACCCCCAGCCCCGTCCCGATTTTTTGCACTTGCTGTCTGGTCACCCTAAAGAGCACGTGACCAGCTGGCTATCTGGAACAGAACTGAGCACCACAGGCTCATTTCACAGGGGACACCCAAAAGTTCAACCACTACCTACCTAGGCCAAATTTGTACCAGGAGCTGTCTCAAAGCACCTGGCAAGCAAGTCAGGAAAGCACGTACGCCTGTAAATAAATGCCTCTGCTCAGCAAAAAAATTAAGAACATGCTTAAAGTTAAGCACATGTTTAAGTGCTTGGTTGAATTGGGCCTAAGTGTTTAAAGATCTGATCTAGTACCCACTGAAATCAAAGGAAAGATTCCAGTTAGCTTCACTGGGCATTGGCTCCAGTCCAAACACCTAGATTCATTGGGCTTGAGCAGAGAAATATAATTTACACCTCTCTTTGCTAGTGAGGCCCCATGCCCCAGGGGAGCACTGACCCCAAATGAGGGCAGGGAGAGAGTGACCCCTCTCTGTTTATATAGTACTGCTTGTATACCGTGCCTTGCACAGTTCTACATTATCATTAATAGCAGATGTGCATTGCAACCATCATGATGCTTTGCAGAATGACAAACCATATACATAGAGGAATGATTTTACCCACTTTATCCACTACTAAATTCAGCCACCGCTGAGGTGGAACTGTTTACCCAAAGGGTTGGGTCAGGTGGTGAAGAAGGATATTTTAACCCATTGAAACAATGGGAGGAATTCAAGCAGGCAGATTTTAAAGTCTTTGGGGCAAGGCCTGTCTTTTTGTTTTGTGTTTGTACAGCACCTAGCACAATGGGCTTTTGGGCCATGACTAGGGCTCCTGGGTGCAACTGCAGTGCAACTAGCCTGAATTTGGTGATGACGTTGGAGCTAACTCTACGATTGCAAAAGTGTCGTAGGAGTTTTAGTGACTAGAAGTGTCCAGGACCTAGACACTGTTTCTCATCTGAAAGATGGCAGCTCCAGCTACACAATGCCACTGAAGCATGAGGGTCAATAGTAATAAGAGGGAAAAGTGCCACCTAATGAACCACCAGAAACTCAATTTTCAACCTCTGGGGATTTTCCTTGGAGCTCTCCGTTTATAGTTAATGAAAACCTCAGACCTGAATTTGGGGCGGTGGGCATTTGGGGTCCAAAGCTGGAGATGGAGCTGAATTTTACAGTTAGTTCATGAATATGCTGAATACAGCTGGAGTTGAGGAGTTTGAAATCTGGATCCGAACGCTGAGGCTTGCTCTCATCCTTACAGTTAGCAGACTCTAGGGCATTTCACCATTCATGTCACATTTGGCTGTAGATAGTAAAATGAAGGGTGTTAGTTCAAATCCTTAACTATAAAGCAATTGAAGAGAATGCCTGAGACTCCATAGCTATTATGTGCATTGCACTAAGCAGCATCCAGTCCTGGCTCTCTGTGAGCTATTTAACATCGCACACTTGGAGTTTAAGTCTCTCCAGGGACCCCCTCCTCCCTCCAGTACCTCTCTGATGTCATTGCCTCCTCTTCCTCCTCCACCCACAGACTGTGCTCCTGCAGGTTTAGCCTCCTTGCTCTGTTCCCTCCTGGCAGCTCTCCCCAGTAGTAGGTCATGCTCTCACTTGTGCTGCCCAGTCTTTAGCTCAGTGGCCCCATCTCTCTCTCTCTTTCTCTCTCTGCTTCCTACTGAGCCCCTGAGTCATTTCCCCTTTCCAGCTCTCCCGCTAGACAACTTCCCATCTCTATCTGTGAGGGATGCTCTCTGAACCTAGACTGTGTTAAAAAACCACAACAGAAGGTTGGAGGGTTTCAGATGCTTTTTCTCTCTCCGATAATGATGAAGCATGGTTAACCTAAAGGCCTCCTATGAATGAATTAAGCCTTACCACACAGGACATGTTAGCCCCATTTTAGAGTGAGGAAACTGAGGCACAGTGATGTGCTCAAGGTGTGAGGTGTCATTGTCCATAGGGGTAAGCAAAGAATGGTGAGTCAAGATCCACTGAGTCTTTGTCACCTCGGGCAAATCATGTAACCTCCCAAAGTCTCGGTTCCCCAACTGTAAAATGAAGATGATAGTCCCAGATACCACCTTGTGAGAGGGAAGCTCTTTCAGAATGTGGGCTGGAAAATGCTATAGAGCTGCAAGCTACGTAAATTTCACAATGGCTCGCAAGGATTCACTCTATGGCTTCAATGGGAATTATGCAGTGAAATCCTCTCACATCCTCTAGAATATGCCTGCCCCGGATTTCATGGTTCTGGTTTTGTTTTTTTAAAAGTTTATGATGTTTGGAAATTATTTACTGTTGTTGAGGATTTTAAAATGGTCATTAAAATACCCATGAACTGAAGTCATATTTATGTATGGTATATACACCATTACATCAACAATTCATATTACAGGGGAAAAAACCCACTAAAAATAAAAAAGAATACTTAAAGGAAATCTGAGAATTACAGCTTTCTTGGCTGGCTTGATCTCCCGGGGACAGATTCCTTGGCAATCTCTCTAGTTTCAGCTCGCTTGCTTGCTGCTACCAGAGGTGGGCGTGTGTATGCGTGGCTCTTTGTTTGCATGGCAAGGTACACAAGTGTTGCCAAAGTAAATGCATTAGGTGTCTGTGCCTAGCCTGGGATTTCACAGTGGGACTAAAGGTCGATGTGTTTTGTTTCATGGGCCAAACCCTGCTTGCTTCAGTTACACTAGTAAGTGAAGAAGGATTTGGCCCAGGAGATCATTTTGCAATTGCTGTCCATGTCGGATTCAAAGTGGCCGGCTGCCACGTATTGTGAGGCTAGTTCTGCTGCCTCTTTCTTTTCGCCAGAAGTTCTACAATGTTTTTTCTTCCTTGCTTTTTACTGAGAAGTTTTGCTCTGTGTGAACTCCCAGATGTAGCTACGTAACAGTTATACTTGGGTACTGCTCCTTTACATATCTAAAGGCACTTCTGCCTGCAAGGGCCAGGAAGCCATTTTGGGTCCCTCTACATTGGGATAAAAAACCTGCGGCTGGCCCACATTAGCTGATGTGGGCTTGGGCTGTGGGGCTGAAAAATTGCATTCAGACTCCAAACTCCAGGACCCTGAAAGGCTGGAAGGTCCCAGAGCTCAGACTTGAGCCCGTACATCTACACACAATTTTTATGCCCACAGTCTGAGCCCCACAAGCCCAAGTTAGCTGACCCGGGCCAGCCACACCCATGCTACAGGGCTTTTATCGCTGTGTAGACGTACCCTTTGTGTTCAGGTCAAGCACTTTCCCTTAAGAATCTGAGGCCTGTTCTAAACTTGGAAGTTTTACTGGTATAACTATTTCAGTTAGGGATGTCATTTTTTTTTTAACAAATAGATTTATTGGTACATCCTCTGTGTGGATGCAGTTATATTGGTAAAAAGGTGCCTTATACCAGTATGACTTATTCCCTTCTCATATAGGAATACTCTATACTGGTATAAGCACATTTGTATTGGTATAACTAGATCCACACTACACTACTCGAACTATGATGGTATAGTTAAAGTGGTACAACTTTTATGTATAGACAGTAAAGCTTTCAAATATAGAGCAGGCCTCACATGTTTACAGAAAACACACACTGTGCTGTCTCATGTGGAGTCTATACTTTTGTTCATTCTTTTGTTGTTAATTGAAAAGAGAAGACACTTTTGCTGAAAGTATCTATTTTCTCTTTGTGTAAGGAAAGCTTAACGCTAAGGGATGTCTTTCTAAAAGTTATGCTCTAGTCCAGCCAGGAATTATGGGCTTGATACAGGGATGATGGGGTGCTATGCTCTGGCCTGTATTATGCAGGAAGTCAGACACAGTAATGGTATTGCTTCCTTTGTAAAGTGCTTTGAGATCAACTGAGGGAAGTGCTATAAAAGACCTAGGCATTAGTATTTATTATGATTCCTTCTGGCCCTACAATCTATGAAATTATAAAATATATTTCTTTGCATTTTATAGAAGTAAGAGTCTCCATTTCAGTGTCCTGCTTCAACTCTTTCCTTCTTCTCTGCCTCAGGGTCCTCTTTCTTTATCCATTCTCATAAGAGCTGAATTCTACCAGCAGCTAACCTAACCCTGAGCAACTCCAGCACAGACGCTTTGTAATCAGTGGCAAACCATCATTTCTGATGGAGTTGTACAAAATATAAAAACTGCAGAAAGTGGGCAAAAAATGAAGCAAGGGTAAGAGAAATGGGGCTCCAGGTAAAGTACAGGCTTCTTTTCTAGTTAGAAAAACATTTTTTAACAAGTTGAATCAATCTTTGTGCAAAAAAACCCATCATAGGCCAAATTCATCCCTGGGTCTCTTGACTTTATTGTATTTACATTAGGATAAATTTTGCCCAGGGGATTTAAGAGCAAGTTAAATGAACACCTGTCAGGGATGTCTAAATAATACTTAGTCCTGCCATGAGTGCAGGGGACTGGACTAGATAACCTCTCAAGGTCCCTTCCAGTCCTATGATTCTATGAAATTGCAGGAGGAAACTCAAACTAGTTTTGCAATCCTTCCAAAATAGTATGAGAGTTTTGCTACACCTAATACTCCATGAGGTTTGCCCTTCCCTGTCTATTTCTGAATCTGCCTTAAGATGAACAATATACCATAGAGAAACTCACATCAAATAATTCCTAACAAATGGGAACATACCTTTGGTTCCCAGCTATATGACCAGGCATGCTATCTTTTCAGCTTGGGACTCTACAATATGAGGATGCCATTAAAGGAAAGGACTGTTCTAATGTCACTTAGTCTCAGGAGTCTCATCAGGGTACGTCCAGACTACCTGCCGTATCGGCGGGTAGTGATCGATTTATCGGGGATCGATATATCGCGTCTCATCTAGATGCGCTATATCGATCCCCGAACACGCTCCCCATTGACTCCAGAAGTCCACCAGAGTGAGCGACGGTAGTGGAGTCGACGGGAGAGCTGCGGCCGTCGATCCCGCACCATGAGGACGGGAGGTAAGTTGGAATAAGATACGCCGACTTCAGCTACAGTATTCCCGTAGCTGAAGTTGTGTATCTTACATCGACACCCCCCCGCCCATAGTGTAGACCAGGCTGCTGGCCATTGTATGCTTCCTTATACGCTTAAGACAAAATTCTTCTTCACCAGCTGCACCTCTATTGCATATGGCAACCTTGCCATCAGTGGATGTGTTGCATGCAGAACGTGTTAGTGTAATACATGTGAAACGCCCAGCACAGTTGAGCTATAAAATATTAACCTGCACACTGATAATCCAGAGAAAAAACAATGAAGATGCAAAAAGAACTGAGATAGAAAAGGGTTAACCATTTAACTGGTCAAGTTAAGCAAAACCTATCTGTGCAGCTGCCTCCCCAAGGAAGTGATGGAAACCACGTAGCTTGGATCATTTAAAATCGGACTGTATGAAGTACTTGAGAATATACTGCAGGGAACTATCCTTCACTGACTGGTGGGGATGGACTTAATGACCTAATAAGCCTTTTCCATCTCTAAATCTATCAAATGATTCTATAACTTGTGCAGTATGGTTTTGCCCAGAACTCCCATGTGTGGGTTTATGAATGGAGCCAAGTTAGACCAAACTGTCTTTTTTTTAAAGTTAACTATTTAAATGGTTAACCTTCTCAGAGGCTGGCTTCCCGTAGCATATCCCGTCTTCCTACAGATGATCTTTTCATGCTTGTTTGGATGTGTGCCTGTAAATTATGTTTTAACTCATGCATCACTTCATTTTTAAGAAAAACAAGTAAAGGGAATCTACTGCTCTCTGTTGCACTAAGCAAACAATGGACCTGTTCCACAAACAGAATTTGAACTAGCAGACTTCTATACCAAAGTCAGTTTCCCATTCAACCAGGCTATACTGACTCTTTGGTTACCTAGAGAAAGACATTCCCCAAATGTTCATGTATTAAATTAGCCACTAGAGGGAACCATTAGTTTTTTATGAGTGTAGCAACTGTAGCAGAAACATGTTTGCACTGACAACATAGTTAATTTCTATAAGGGCTGCAGAGATCAAAGTTTGTTTGTTCTGGTTTTTATATCAAATGAGATATATTAGAGATGAGTGAACCAGTCTGGATAAACTCAGACTCGAGCCAACCTTTAAATTTGCTATGGCCACATTTGAAAGACACGAAGAGTTGCAGTTGGCAGATCCTGGTTCTGTGAAGGCAGCACCACCTAAACAGGAACACAACCTTAGTGGGAGGGAAACTTCAAACACTATGTCTCTCCAGGGTGTTCTGGCCATGCCATCTCCCCAGCCAGCCCTACCTGCTTTGTTGGCTGTTTTGGCCGGCACACAATGCCAAGCTGGAGTAGGGGCTGGGAAAGTCATATTTCCCTCCAGGTGGATTTTCCACCACAGGAAAATGGCAGTCTGCGGGCAGAACCCAGAGTGAGTCTATCTTAAAGTTTATTGTACGGACTGCTAGATGATGGGACAACCAAGACTGACAGAGCTGATCAAAGAGATGGTTCTGTAGAACTTTAGGGCTAGGAATTCCATTCGATCCATGTGTCCACAATAGCTGTAGGCGTTTGGGGTGCAGACCCTAGTAGTCTACTCTGGCTACGGGAAGGTCTATCAGCGAGATCTAGGCCTTGTCTACGTTAATAATTTAGGTTGACACAGCCACAGCCATCAGGGATGTGAAAAATCCACACTCCTGAGTGCCGGAGCTATACTGACCTAACTCCCAATGTAGATGCAGGGCAGTCAAAGGGAGAATGCTTCTGTCAACCAACCTACCTTAACTTGGGAGGAGGTGTTCCTACAGCAATGGAAAAACCTCTTCTGTCAGTGTAGGTTGTGGCTACACTACAGGTTTATGCTGGTATAGCTATAACACTGTAGCTATGCCCATATAGTTCCTGCAGTGTAGATAGACACCTAGAAACCAGCGCTAAGCAGAGAAACGTTGCCAGATTTTGGTGGGTTCCCAGCTCATGGTGCTGCAGCTGGTTTAAAACAAACAAAAGGAAGTATTTTTTCACACAATGCACTGTCAATCTGTGGAACACCTTGCCAGAGGATGTTGTGAAGGCCAAGACCCTAACAGGGTTAAAAAAAGAACTAGATAAATTCATGGAGGATAGGTCCATCAATGGCTATTAGGCAGGATGGGCAGGGGTGGTGTCCCTAGTCTCAGTTTTGCCAGAAGCTGGGAATGGGCGACAGGTGATGGGTCACTTGATGATTACCGGTTCTGCTCATTCCCTCGGAAGCACCTGGCATTGGCCACTGTCGGAAGACAGGATACTGGGCTAGATGGACCTTTGGTCTGACCCAATGTAGCCGTTCTTATGCTCACTGGAAGGAATGGTGAAAATAACTAAAGGGAGACACTTACCATATTAACACTCCTTACAGAATCTAGTGGCAATCTCTGCTTCTGCAGATGGGGACTCAATCCAAGCAATTAAAAGCCAAGCCTCCAACCGAGTAGCCTGATCCAGCTCCCATTGAAATCAGTGGGAGTTGGCTTGTGGCTCTTGTTTACACACCCAAGAGCCTTTCCAGTACTCATTTCCCTGCTACAGCATCATTTGGCCTTTCCAAGCTGCAGCACTCTAGGGGCTTTCCTTGAGTAGCTTATTCACTGACATTCTGAAAATACAGAGTTGACATTGTTTCCCCCATTATTTGCCCAGCTCTTCCTGAGCGTCAAAGGAAAAAGACTTGGCCTGGCCATGCTGCGTATAGTGATTATACTATAAGGGACAAATTCTGCCCTCAGCTCAAGATCTATCTGAAGTACTTGTATGGCCTATCTTGCCATAGTACCTGAGCACGTCCCAGTGGCTAACCTCTTGATCCTCATAACACCCCATCAATGCTACTATCCCCATTACATAGCTGGGAAACTTGAAGCCCAGAGAGGGTAAATGATTTGCCCAAGGTATCAGAGGCTGGAACAAGGAAGTGAACCTGGGCTAGTACTGTAAGCACAGGACTGCCTCTCTATAGAAGCTGTAGCTCACAGCCCTGAATAAGAGGGTGGTGTGTATGCTGCAACTCCCCAGGAGTAGCATCAGAAAGGAGTGTGCTTCCAAGCACCTCTGTGAGCCATATGTCCCTCTTTCTCCTCCTGGCTCTGGGGTGGCAGTAGCTGGCTTTTACTAGCAGCGAATTATGACACCCTCCACAAGAGCAGCAAAGAGTCCTGTGGCACCTTATAGACTAACCGACATTTTGGAGCATGAGCTTTCGTGGGTGAATACCCACTTCGTCGGATGCATGTGGGTATTCACCCATGAAAGCTCATGCTCCAAAACGTCTGTTAGTCTATAAGGTGCCACAGGACTCTTTGCTGCTTTTACAGATCTAGACTAACCCGGCTACCCCTCTGATACCTGACACCCTCCACACTAGCTCAGCTGCAGTGGCCAGAAAATGGGGAATAGAGAGTGATGTGAAGGCTCCACTGCTTCTGCACTTTTCCTCACCCACCTGGTTTGAGGAGGCAGTAAGTAGGTGTGCAACATACACTTACTCCTGCTTGCCCAGCCCAAAGGTCCAGATAGTCTCATGGGGGAGGATGTGTGTGTGTGTGTGTGTGTGTGTGTGTGTGTGTGTGTGTGTGTGTGTGTGTGTGTGTGTGTGTGTGTGTGTGTGTGTGTGAGAGAGAGAGAGAGAGAGAGAGAGAGAGAGAGAGGGGGGAGTAATTGTTCCCTCTTGCATCTATCTAGTTCAGTGAGATCATAGCAGTGTGACTGAGGGATAGGATTTGACCCCAGGAATACACAGAACATAGAAGCAGGTTTGTTGCCATGGTCCTGCAATGAGCTCCCTGGATTCAATGCAAGGATCACACAGGGCCTGATCTGCTGAAGTGAATAGGAACCATTCCACTAACTTCACCAGCCACTGGATCAAGCTCCCAGTGAGTAATGCTGGAAATTCCCAGGCTGACAGTGCTGACTTCACCACTCTCACTATTTATTTCTCCCCTGTTCTATTTGCTCAGCCTCGGAGATATTTTAATTTTTATCCCCCTGGGATGGTAAATAGCACTTGGCGTTTTCCTTGTCAGGGTGACCAGCTTTTCCTCTTGGATTTTCCCTTGTGTGCTGAGTGTGACCATGGCTGCTTCCGGTAGAAAATGCTGGAATCTGATTTTTCCAGCCTAGCAGAGTGAAGCCTATTTCAAAGAGCAGCTGGTACAAGCAGGAGACATTTATGTAAGAATCCCTGCTCTGTGGCAGAGGCCCAGGCCCATAACCAATGCTGTGATGACTGTAGCTTCTAGGAAAATGGATATTGTAGGAAGCTCATGGATGCAAGATCGAAACACGTAAATAACTCATTGTTTGCTGTTCTCCACACAGTCCTGCCACTGCCTTTTCTCTCTGCTGTAACTCACCATCCCGTACACGCAGTGCTCTGTCATGAGCAGAAAAGGGCCTGCAAAGATCCAAGAGAAAAGGAGGCTGGTAGCAAGCAAAGGGAAAACCTCAGTAATCCAGCCCAAGTGCCAAACTCCACTGTCCAGCACAGCAGAGTAATGGTAATCTATCGCCCTTGACAAAAGAGGGTAAGTAATACACAGTGAGTCAATGTATGAAAATAAAGGGTCATATCATGTGCCCCAACTGCACAATCCAATGAGTGGGGACAAAGGGAGCATTTGGGCTGGTCAGTGGATGAACCAGCCCCGGGTGTAATTTAAGACCACGGGGGGCTGCTCTAAGTTTTAGCAGCTCTGCCTGGGTTGTTGTGCATGTACTATGAGGACTCCATTCCCACTACAGGCACACCTCTTACATCAAGACTTGCAAGGGAGCCTGTGCAGTGCTTGTGGGGTAGGGAGGGTGGAATTCTCCCTGGTTGGAGAAAGGGCTTTACAGCCCTTGTATGCAGCCACAGAGGAGTGGGAAATCTCTCCCCAGGTCTCCCAACTCCTAGTCTGAGGCCCTATCCACTGAGTCATGTGGCCCAAGTTCTGGGCACCATATGGTAAGCACTGTACTTACTAGCATTGAAAAAAGTACAATGGAAAATGGCTAAGAATAAAACAGGTATTTACATAACAGAATAAATAGTTTGCCAGTCTATGCTATCTGTTATAAATTGGGGCAGGGAAAGGGGGGGTGAAGGTGGGAGAAAAAGCCTAGGAAATATGAAAATAATGATGCACCTTCCCTATCCTTTCAGAGGTTCAAGGGAGTCCAGGGATTGGAATCCACCTGGCCTGGCCACCTAGACACACAGTGTTTGAAATCGCTTTCCACTCACACTAGTAATGTGTGTGTAGGTGTTATGCCCAGGGGTTGGAACACAGCCTTGTTAAAGCTAGTGCTATGACAGGTAGGGCTGCAGCATGGCCTAATGGGTAGGGCACTAAACAGAGAGTCAGGAGACCTGAGGTCCATATCCTGCTCTGCCTATGACCTTGGGGAAGTCACCTCACTGTGCATCTGTTGCCTCATCCCACCCTTTGTCTAGTTATGCCATAAGCCCTTTGAGCCAGAGATTGTCTCTAGCTCTGGGTTTGTACAGCCCCTATCACAACAAGGCCGAGACTGAGGCATCTAGCTGATACTATAAAAAATAAATAATGAAGCTGGCTTTGTATTAACTCTTTCATATCCTACTCTGCATAGCAAAGAACTTTACTAGGGTTTTGATAGATGCAGGGGCAGCTCTAGGTATTTTGCTGCCCCAAGCACGGCAGTCAGGCTGCCTTCGGTGGCTTGCCTGCGGGAGGTCCCCGGGAGGCCCGCTGAAGCTGCGGGACCAGTGGACCCTCCGCAGGCATGCCGCCAAAGGCAATCTGCCTGCCGCCCTCGCAGCGACCAGCAGAGCGCCCCCCGTGGCTTGCCGCCCCAGGCATGTGCTTGGTGTGCTGGTGCCTGGAGCCGCCCCTGGGTAGGTGGAAATAAAGAAGGTAAGAACATATCCAGGAACAAGATTATAGATTCCTAGATTTTTCAGCCAGAAGGGCCCAGTCTGTCCAGCTAGTCTGATCTCCTGCATAATGCAGGCCGCAGAACTTCACCCAAAAAATGCTGCATCGTTAGTAAAGTACCTCAAAAGTTTAAGCTCTGTGTGATTATGGCAAAAATTTGGTCCCAAAGAAAATTTGGTTTTGATTCTAGAAACAGGCCAAGGTCACGGTGAGAGGGCAGTGGAGTTCGGATCGTTACCAAAACTTTTTGCCCACCTCTAACTCATGCTCATTTAATGATAATGGGAGGAGAAAAAAAACAAAAAAACTCCACCACAGGCGTGTGAAGTTTCTCCAGAGTGAGTCATTTATAGCAGAACTTCTGCTCTCCACCAAGTGTGCATGGCAAGGGTCTCCCTGAGGAAAGCAAATTTCCCTTCACAACTTTCTAGACCTTTTAAATATTTGTTGTGATTACGGTACTAATTAAATTCAGCTGTTGCAGGTAATATAACTCCACACAGCTTTAAAAAAAAATGGGAGGGGGGGAATGGGGGGTGGCAGAAAGAACTAGCAGGCCTTAAAGGTACACAGCTCCATTTGCTGGGAAGGCAGAGGCATCTTTTAGAAAAGACAGTTTCACCCTTTAAATATGGAAGGCTAGAGGGTGGTAATTCAGCCCAGCCCTGCCTAAGGGATGTGTGGGTGGGAAGAGGAACGGTGGAGTATACAGAGCTATGGCACTTGCCCTGCACTATTTATTTTACACCCTTCCTTATCTGTTCCCACCCCACTTGGGGCATCGTGGACCTTGCTGGGAGCATCTCAGTAGCAGCTCTGAGCTTCAGGGCCTTCAGTTCTGGTTGGCATTTAAGCAGGCTACACAAAGTGGGGGTGCCAACACCCATCTGTGCTTGGGTCAGAATTTTTAGCCCTTCATCAGAGCATGTGCAAGGATGGTGGCTGCTGTTTAAGGCCAAGACGTGCATTTGAAAAATACTATTTTTGTGGTATTCCTTGGACTGTGCGGCAGCTGAGCCAGGCCTGGCTTGCGACTGCCTAGAACTTACCCTTTGGGTTGTCAAAGAGCATTTCTGCTAAACTAAAAATGATTCAAAAGTCCACCCTATGTGCGTCCTCCAATGTTTTGAATTTTAACTAGTAGCCTCAGGGCTGCATATTTAAACCATGATCTCAGGGAAGCCGGCTCATTACCACGGAGCATAAACTTTGGGAGAACTCTCAGCTTGACAACAATAAATAGACATTTTGGTTCGCTGAGCACATTGAGGTCAGGCGTCACCCCAGTGGTTTGAGCCAGCGTCGGTACAAAACACTGCTCACACATTCGACAATAAATGATTTAATGATGCAGAGCTACGGACCTCAGAACGCTTTACAATTCCTGAAACCTTGCCACACCCTACTGATGCCCAGTCAACAGGGAGAGGCTAAAGCCACATGTTTCAAACACGAGTGCCCAAAGTTATACATCTGAATTCTGAGCACCCACAGGTCCCAGTAATGTCGATGGGAGCTGCATGTGCTCAGCACCTTTGAAATATCAGGCTACTGACTGAACTGACTTAATATGGGGAGAGGTGCCTGACTTTGGGCACCCACGTTTGCAAAGTGTGACTCAAAGCCCCATGGTGACCTAGTGTGCTACCCCAGGTAGGGCAGAAATGGTGTGATGTGCTGTGCTCTGCTCTTCTCACTAGGCCAGGTCCCACTGTATGGCCTTGACTGATGGAGGAAAGTACTAAAATTGAGGGCAGTTCCAGCGGTATCTGAAATACCAGTGCAGTGACAATAACATTAAGTTAATGCAACTCCCCACCCACCCCAAAATAGATTAGGAAGAGAGACACTTTAAAGATATGCACATCCTTAAGTACTTTGCTGAATCAAGGCCTCAGATCTGTTTTTCAACAACTCCAAAAACTCAGGGCTGCTTGGATGCAGGGTTTTGATTCAGTTAATAAAGAGAGATACCATTGGTGAGCTTTGGCTCTGGGTCTTGACTTCAACCTCTTCTCTACACCATGGAGCTGTTTCGATCTGGGCTTTTGGTTTCACTCCATCTACTAGTGCAAATTGGCAGAAAAAATATCCTCCCACGCCCTATGTCTCTGTACACACATTACCTAAGCTTCCAATACATTGCTACACTTAACCAGCACATGAAAAACTAAAGAATCCTGTGGCACCTTATAGACTTGCATCCGAAGAAGTGGGTATTCACCCACGAAAGCTCATGCTGCAAAACGTCTGTTAGTCTATAAGGTGCCACAGGATTCTTTGCTGCTTCTACAGAACCAGACTAACACGGCTACCCCTCTGATACATGAAAAACCTAAGGATGAGAGAACACCTTTGTCTAATATATGAACTGACCCATCATTTTTGTCCCAGACTTTGACACAACCATTTTTTATGGTTTGAACAGGTCAGATTTTTTGCAAGTTTCAGTATCTGTGCACATCACTATTCTGGCTGGGATTGGAATCAGAGGTGGCAAAACATCCTGGGAAAAGCTATCCTTGCAATATTTCTACCTGGCAAGGAGCAAGAAATGCTGGAAATCACCTAAGCACACCTCTTTTCTTGAATTTTCCAATTCAATCTGCAAACTCCGAAGGCTTTAGGTCAGTGGTTCCCAAACTTGTTCCGCCACTTGTGCAGGGAAAGCCCTTGGCGGGCTGGGCTGGTTTGTTTACCTCCTGCGTCCGCTGGTTCAGCCAATTGCGGCTCCGACTGGCTGCAGTTCACTGCTCCAGGCCAATGGGAGCAGCTGGAAGTGGTGCGGGCTGAGGGACATACTGGCCGCCACTTCCAGCAGCTCCCATTGGCCTGGAGCAGCGAACCGCAGCCACTGGGAGCCGTGATTGGCCGAACTTGTGGATGTGGCAGGTAAACAAACCGGCCCGGCCCGCCAGGGGCTTTCCCTGCACAAGTAGCGGAACAAGTTTGGGAACCACAGCTTTAGGAAATTTGGTTTGATTAGGTCAGAGGGTTAAGGAGTTGGAATGTGTATAGATTGCATCTTTTGGGTGTTTGTCCACAAGGAACTCAACCTGAAGAATTTGAGAGTCATCCATTGTGAGAAAAAGGGGGAAAAAAATAGGAAAAGGTGTGTGACAAAGCTCTGTCCTTGTCTCAGTGGGTCCCATGCTTCCTGGCATATTTCGCTAGCTTCAGAGGCTCACTGTGACCCTCCACGTAGCCCTTCTCTTCTAGAGGCCAGGGTCACAGCCTACTGAGCCATTTTCATCATAAGCCAGCAAGGGAGGTGAGGAGAAGGAACCTTCCCTCGCACAGTCTCTGTTGTCTCCCAGTTTTAGTGATTAATCGGGAAGGGGTGTGGGGAGGGCAGCCCGGGCCTGCCCTCTACTCTGGCCTCCAGCCCAGGGACCCTAATAGTAGCAGCTGTGGTAGCTGACTTTTTGGAAATAGGACGTGCACAATTCCCTGGGCCACTTCCCCACAACAGTCCCCACTTCCTTAATATCTACTTCACCGTTACCTCAGGGCCTCCTTCCTTGCACCTGATATGGTTTGTACTGCTTAGTTCCTCCAACAGCACAGCTTCCTCCTACAGCTCCTGATGCACATGCCCAACTGACTGGCTGGGAGGCTTTTAACTAGTTTCAACCAGCCCTTAATTGGCTTCAGGTGTCCCAATCAACCCAGCTATCTTTCCTGCCTTCTGGAAAGATCTTAACTGGCCCCAAATGTCTTAATTGACCTGAAGCAGCTGCCATTTACTTATCCTTGTAACAGGGATTTGTTTAGCCTGGGGCTAATATATCTGTCTCCCACTACTTTTCTATAGCCATCTGGCCTTGCCCCATCACAGGTGGCTTTGTTTTGGTCCTACAATAGAGATGCTTTGAGAGTTCAATATAAAAAATGTATATATGCCTACTGAGATAAGAATTTGAAGTTTTGTTCATGAGTTTGTAGGCTGAATAAAGGAGTCGTCATATGCTACTGATGGTTTCTTGGGTGCAGCTCTTAACATAATGTTAGAAGTGGGATCTATAGACAGACCCCCCATATAGACACCCACAGGAATGTTATTGAGAGACCAGTCTTTGTTCTTGGCCTCAGTCATATGAGAGGGGTTGGGGTACAAAAGGTTTTACCCCGTCAGATGGCAAAAGCCAGCAGATGCTGACTCCATTGGCTACTTTAACAGTTGAAACATTTGGTTGCATTTTCACTAGTTATACCTGCCTTTATTAGATTTATTCACATCAGAGTGGGAAGCCCAGAGGAACGTTTCTTAATGCGACAGTATTTGGCAAATGAAAATACACAGGAGGGCTCGCACATATCTTTGTGTGCCAGTTTTAAAGAGATCTAGAAACATTTGCACAGCTAGTGCATTAGTGGCTGAAAATTCTCATATTTGCTATTGACAACTCAGCCACTGATTTAAGAGCAAAACATTTCAAAGTCTGGGTTGTTTCATTAGGATCCGGATCCTGCAGTTATGATGGGCCAAATTGCCACTAACTCCATTGGGAGTTATAAATTAATAAGGAGCTCAACATTCATTCCACTGAAGTAAAAGACAAAACCCTCATCGGTGTCACAATGTAGCCCAAGGACTGCAGCATCAGTAATTAGGATTTTAGTGCTAAAACTTACTTTTAAAAGTTGTTCCAATTCAGGCTATAACATCAGGAGATCATTGACTAGTTAATATCAGGAGTGTGACGCCAAAGACATGGAAGAATTAGTTGGCTCACAGGAAAACTAGAGTGAGCAGGGATATGGAAGCACTCACAATACGCTGCTGCACTGTATGATTAGCATTGCTGATTGCTAAGCTGGAGAGACTTGTACATGTCAGGCCTCTGTATCAGATTCTGTATTACAGGAGCTATATATGCCTGGTGCACAGCACCCAATCTGAGAAGGTCAAGTCTAAATCCAGCTCCAACCTTGGCATGGCAGCAAGGCCTTCACTTTGCAATGGGCCCAATTTGGAATACTGAATCTGTGCACCAGTGAATTTTCCTGAATCTGGGAGTCCGATCCAAATCTGGGTCTGAGCTCTACGGCTTTGGGTCATCACTAATTGAAGGCATGGTTGCAGATGACGTTTACACAGATAATCCCAACATTAGTTGACCAAGAAACACAGAAAAGTAAATCCCATTCTATGAAAAAAATTGATTCTCCAGAAGATGATATAAAAGCACATATTATGGGAGATGAAGGAAAATCTTACCTATTAAGAAAGAAAGATATCAACATTTCAAATTGACACTGCTCAATAGATTAAAGCCAGAAGGGAGCATCTAGACTGACCTGTATAACACAGGCCAAAGAATCTCACAGCAGGTAACCGCATCCACAGATCTCAAGGTTAAAAAAGACCTGGTCAAATTTTCAGACATGAGTTTCTAAATATAGACCTACATCTATAATTACACATCCAAACCGAGCAACCTCGGTTGCTCATTGACTCCTTTGTGGTGTTGAATGACTTCATCTCCCATTGTCTACAGTGGGATTTGATGGTGCTCAGCACCTATAGGATTAAACCCTTACACAGCTGCCGTAATTCACTCCAGAGATGGCTGCATTTCAGTGCTGGGCAAAGCCATTCCTGTATATCTTTAAGAGCCAGTTCCCTCATTGGCTGTATGTGCACACTTCCCATTAACTCGGGTAGAAGATGAGCTCATCCTTCCAAGAGCAATATTTGGCACATAGTTTGTACAGTGCTTCAGGATCCTTTGGGTGCTATTTAAATGTAAGACATTGTGATTCAGTATTAGAGAGGAAAGAGAGATACTGGTAGAGGAAAGAGTATAGAACCTTTGTTATAAAAAAATGGTTCATTCAAAAAATGATTTAATCCCAAATAAAGGATCCTGTCCTATGTTTTTGTGAACAGGCCTTCAATGATTAAGGGCCACTGGATCAGGCCCAAATATTGAAAGTATTATTGAAAGTATCTTACCTAGTATATTTCCTTGTTTTTAATCAAACTCACTGTGCTGCCAGAGGTGTTTCATTTACCAAGAGAAGGGTTAGCAAGTCAACAGCTAGCAACAGGAAATAGAAAATGCAGAATGACTTCTCTGCGCTTGGAAGGCATCCGAGGGGAAAAATCTTTCTGATGCTCATTGTTATCTAACTTTCACTACAGTCCTCTCAAGTCAGTGTTACCATTGACTAGCTTCAGCCCTTTACATGTTCTTCTGATTTCACAATCCAGTGAGACTAGCTAACACCAATGCACAAGTTTTATAATTCTCTTTGCTATCTTCTGCCATTTGATAGTGTCTTGGCTTTCTGTAAGCATCATAAAAGTTATATTTTTCCATCTGGTGCCTTTTGCGTACTTACAAGGGGACTTTGTCCAATGTATAGAACAGTCTAATTCAGATTTAAAAAATATACATAGCTGTCATTTTTGGAAACTAACAATGTTTGCACTATAACATGGGGAAGTTTCATGACGTTAAGGGGCCTATTATAGAAATTATGAAGTCTGTAAACAGAGTGGACTTTTAGGTGTGGTCTGCACACTGTTCTGGTACTGGTATAACTACGTTGGGTCAGCATGTGATTTTTCACTGCTATAGTTATACCAGTACAACCACTAGTATGGGCACAGTTAGACTGGTATAAAGGTGCCTATATAGGAATAAGCTATACTGGCAAAAGCACATTTGTAGTAGTAGAACTGTGTCTGCACTACACTGCACCATACTACAGCACTATTGTTACTACAGCACTTTTGTTTAGCCAAGACCTTAGAGAAATTAAAATGCTAAAGATCCTAAGGCTGGAAGAATATACATTCCCACCTGCTGGTCCCACACTCCTTTCTCTTTCTACTATTCTCCCTTTTAAACTTCTTATTTTCCCTGCCATTTTGATTCTATCAACTCCAATGCCATGGTCTTTGTAGAAGAGCCATCATTTTCCAACAGTCGCCATGGAATTTGAGCCATGCATTTATAGTCTACGCACAGGGAACTGCTGTGGTAACGGCTACTCTATGCTGATTTTGAATGGTACGATTTTTGCTGGTTTGATTTATCATTGTTGGCAAAGATGACAGGTGACTCAACTTGCTCCCACTGCATCAGTGGGGGGTACCTGTACCCAAGGGCGGGGAATCAGCACCAGGGGAGTGGGGAATATGCACATTAGTATTTAAAGTGTCCCAACTTTGATGGTCACACCACATTGGGGGGTTCTTAAGAGCAGGTGTCGGCCTCCTCTGGGGTGGAAAACAATATTGCACATTAATTTTTGCATGTATGATCTTTTGTGGTTGAGAGGGTGTGTTAGAACAAAAAATGCAACACACAGGCAACACTGATGCTCCTAGACCATATTGTCTTTCCTAGCTCTGCAGTTAAGAAGGGCCTGCTTTGATTCTTTGCCACAAGTGCTTATACAGCTATGAGCTGAACATTGGCGTACTTGGCACTAGTAAGCTACTCATGCTATTAGATGAAATTGACTATTTATTTTGGGGCTTTGGCAATGGCAAGAGATTTTTGACTGAAAAAAAAAACCCAAACCCTTAATTTCAGGATAAGAGTAGTTAGTAAAGTGGAATTCTCAAAGGCTGAGTTGTGTACAAGTTTCCTTTTTCTGGAAAGCTTTTATTACTCTCTTGTTTCCTCCTCCTTTTCTGCTTGCTGGAACATTTCTTCAGTAAGTGAAGTTGAATAGTTCTTTTTGGTTATGGGCTTTGTAATGAGCCCATTGGTGGGCCCAGAACAGGGCCACTTGTGTATAAAAGACAAATATGATGCTTTGGGCTCGATCCAACAAGGTGCTGAGCACATGCAAAGACCAATGTCTTTAATGGACCTAGAAGGCAACTCAGCATCTTACAGGGGGTCCTCAGATCAAATCTACAGAGTTCACGTGGAGTTATGAGTGCACAGCACTAATTAGAAGCAGGCCAACAATTAAAGAAGTGAACTCAGACTATAAATCATTCCAATCTGTAGCCTGTTTGTTAGATTTAGGGATACATTTTAGAATTGATGCCCACCGTATTGAAGACACATATTGCATGTTAATTGAATAAAACAACTTGTAATTCCCTGTCTGCCTCTTCTGGCTCTCAGCTAGCCACTGGATTTAATGGCCCCAATCCTGCAATAATTCTGTGTGAAGGTCCTGGCAGTGCCCCATGGACTACAGCGTTCATGAAGCCATCTTCATGGATCTATATGAACCATCACAGCTCAAAATCCCATTCTTACTCCTACTGAATTCAATGGCAAAATTCCCCTGACTTCAGTGGTCCGAGGCATTTCTTTGTCATTTAATTTGCTTTTGTGGTACGTGTAGAATGGTGTTTGTTTGTTTGGGGGGTGGGGGGGAGGGACTCCTTACTTCAGAATCTAAAAAGCTAATAAATACATTTATAAATAAAATATTGGCTTGAACTGAGTTTTAGATTATTACAGACTTTGGTATGAACTGACAAATGGGTTTTGTTTGAACTCTATAGCCCCTATATTCACTCCTTTATTAAGTTTTCCAATATGTTCTATTATAATCAAAGAACAATATTGGAGCTATCTTGCAGCTAATTTAACACCTGTAAATTCCCATGGCTGGTAATGAAACATTGTCTAACACAGTGGATAAAATGTTTGCTTCATATATCAAAGGTCATAGGTTTAGTATTTATTAATGTTGTAGTTTTTATTAAATTTTCTCAACTTTTTGCCTTCAATGTGCTTATAGATTGATTAATTCTTCTCACTTTCCCAAAGCTAAACACACATGGAGTGAATAGCTGATCTAAAACATTTGGGGCTAAATTCTATGTTGAGATTCTAAGTTAACCAACCTGTAACTGCACTTTCAAATCCCATCCGGTATCCAGAACAGTCCTGTACACAATGAAAAGGCACTGGATGTGGTGGGAAATGGCTACACTAAAATCACGCTTATGCTATCCTGGCTAGAGACAGACTCACTCTGTTCAGAGAAGAAGGACAAAAAATAGTCACTTCATGGAGGGTCCTATTCCAGCAAATCACTTACGCACATGCTTAAATATATTCACAGGAGTAGCCCCACTGAGATCAATACAACTACTCCTGTGTTCCCAGTACAGCTTAGGTGTTTCTCTGGCTGAGGGCCATAGGGAGTACCCCACTGTGCTAATTCATCTAGCTACTGAAGTTCAGCATTATAGGACCCCTTTCTTCAGCATCAACCAATCAGTGTCCTCTTGGTTCCTATGGTTTCCCTCATAGGCTTTCTGCCACATTCCTTTTTGTGTGTGGCATTGGTTAAAACAATCTACTACCTTAACCTCTTTTGGCTGACAAGAGACAACAGGCTGCCAGCCAACAAGGAAGAGAGAGAAAATGATAAAACAAGAGACAAGAACTAGCAAAACGAACATACATGCAGACAAGTGTTTTGCAGGTTCCCCATTCAGCTCCCTCAGAAGCAGCAATACTGTATTTGTGCCACTATGTGATGCTGTATGGAGGGAGGACTTCCAAGATGGTGTCCACCAGTAAGTCATGCTGCTGCCTTCTCCTGGACCCAGAGGAAATCCAGACCATGAGTGGCCAAGTCTCTATTGCTGTAGTATGGATAGATAACAGGTTCTGTACCCAGTAGTTGGTTTCCCCGTCCTTCCTGTGCCATGGGACTTTGTATTAGGTTTCAGGGGAGACTTACACACACACACACACAAAATGCTCTAATGAAGCAGGACCAGTCTGAAGATTGGTTAAGTCTTGTGAACTACGTATCCAGCTGTGATGCTCCGTCTTCTAGGAAATGTTGAGCAAGTGCCTTCCACCTTAAAAGATCTATTTACCACACACACACACACAAAAATCATTGAAATATAGTTGAGACCATCAGGGCTGCCCAGAGGATTGAGGGGGCCTGGGGCAAAGCAATTTTGGGGGCCCCTTCCATAAAAAAAAGTTGTAATTCTATAGAATACTGTATTCTTGTGGGGGCCTGGGGCAAATTGCCCCACTTGCCCCCCCCCCCGGGCAGTCCTGGAGACCATTGCCACCAATATTGAATGAATCACTGTTGGTTCCACTGTACCACATTCTATGCTCTCAGTGGAGGAGAATTAAATTCAATCATAAGTACTCTATAGCGTGCAAATAGAGGACAGTTAATCTCATCTACTTTTAAGTAAGTACACCCTTGATCCTGCCATAAGCTCTGCATGGGTAGAGTTCTGGGACATTGACTTCAGTGAGGCTGGTTCTGGGGTTGGTCTGCATGGAGCTCATTGCAGGATCAGGGCCTGAAGCTTGATGCTAATGTTTTATCTCAATATTTATTCCACACATTTCATCTTTCTATAGTATCTGACAATGGAGACATAATACAGGAATGTTAAGACGGGTCCCACTGGAACTTATTACTTAATGACTCTGTGGTCATCAGGAGCCATGTCTGAGGTTAAATTTGCTATAATTTAATTTGTCAACATGCCATATCGTTTACTCTAAGGTTTATATGTAGTGCTCTGTAGGATGTTTATTTGATTCAACGCACATTGTTTTACATTCATACTCATGAATGTTTTATGTGTTGTTTAAGAAAATAAATGCAAATATTTAATTTCTTTCACATTTAGAAGACAAAGTTATAAAAACACAGTTGTGCATTTCATTATTCACTGAACTACCAAGTACTCCTACTTATACATCTTGCTGTATGCATATTTCACTAGAGACGTCTCATTCAGTCTACACAGTAAAAAATAAAACAAATTTTTAACATAGGAAAACATCTGTTTAGGGAAATGAAAAGTCATGGCTCGTGTGTTCCAGTTTTTCCAAAATTAAAAGCAACTTACAGCACTAGTCTGAACACAAATATAATTTTGGCTAATATAAGTGCCTAAGTGTAAAATCACAGTATCCAGGTATTTATGAATGATTGAAAAAACCTCAGATCTATAAACAACTGCTAATCTTAAAAAATAGTAAATATGAAAACAGAGAGTACAATACATACAGGAAAAGACAATAAACAAAAGTTTGCTTAGGTGTAGGGTGACCAGACAGCAAATGTGAAAAGTTGGGATGGGGATGGGGGGGTAATAGGTGCCTATATAAGATAAAGCCCCAAATATTGGGACTGTGCCTATAAAATCGGGACATCTGGTCACCCTACTTAGGTGGCAGTCCTGCTTTTGGGTCTGCCTAGGAGTATATGGTGGGATCGGGACCTGCGATAATAGCTGATTTATGTAACCATGCAGCCTGATCCCACTAGCCCTTAACCACACAGGCAGTTATTCTTCTGCTTCAGTGTTTGCAGGATCAGATCCTAAAAACAACTTCAGCGCATTTTCCTTGAAAACTTGGCACTTTGAAGGGATTTCCTTTTTCTAAATGGAGAGTCACTTAAGCCAATACAGCATCTTGCAATATACACTATTCAGGCCATTTTAATTGGCTTCTAAAAGAGCTGGTGAAAAGCGCCAGGACAAATCACAGTGGACGTTTTGCTTCCAGCTTAATTGATACAAGGATCTGATCATCTGAGTCCTCCTCTCCTCAAGGTAAGTGGGTGAAAGAGGTCGTAGACTTGCTGAATCCTGATATCTGGACTGGCTTCACTGTATGAATCACACTTATCTCAACCCTTCTGCTACAGGAAACAGGGTCATGTTCTCCACTGGAGAGATGACCCTTTTCTAGGTAACAACGGGGCTTTGACGAAGCAAAGATTAGATGCTCGGGGTTCTACTGTATACCCAAAGTAGATTGCCTGTTCCTAATGGCCACTACTGAGATTGCTGGAGTTACACTCAGGGGCGGCTCCAGGCCCCAGCACGCCAAGCGCATGCTTGGGGCGGCATGCCGTGGGGGGCGCTCTGCCGGTCGCCGGGAGGGTGGCAGGCAGGCAGCCTTCGGCGGCATGCCTGCAGAGGGTCCGCTGGTCCCGCGGCTCCAGTGGACCTCCCGCAGGCGTGCCTGCGGAGGGTCTGCAGATCCCGTGGCTTCGGTGGAGCCGTGGGACCAGCGGACCCTCCGCAGTCACTCCTGCGGGAGGTCCACCGGAGCCACGGGACCGGCGACTGGCAGAGCGCCCCCCACGGCATGCCGCCGTGCTTGGGGCTCGAAATGTCTAGAGCCGCCCCTGGTTACACTACAAGGAAGTGTGAAAAATTATCTTATTTGTCCTCACCTTCCTTGTGCTTTCAGTCCCCTCTCAGCTTTAGCCTATTCCAGCTCACAGAGCTAGGCTTGTGCGGAAAAACCTAGGAGTGACTTTAACATCTTCTACCTTAGGCTAGGGGAGAACCTGAGTCATTTAAAATTGGGCAGGATGCAGGGACACCAGAATGGGGGGGCTAAGAGACCATGGCCTGTCCACTTTTCATCACAGGCACAGCCCATGCCCCTCCTCTTCCCCCACGCCCCTGCCAAGGTGCTACCCCCCTGGCCAGGCCAGCAGCTGGAGCCCGGTTATGGAGCCCAGGTAGCTATGGGCAGCTACATACAGACCCTCCACCTGCATGAGGTAGGGGCCCAAGAGCAGCCCCTGGCCCATGTTCCTGCCCTCCCAGTGAGGATGGGGGTCACTGGAACCCTGCCTGCTCCCTGCAAGAGGCTGCCACCGGTTGCTGGAACCCTGCCTTCTCCCCCCCCGCCGCACGAGCCCTGTCTTTCCCCCCACCTCGGAAGGGTCTGGCACCACTGTGCACCCCCTGCACATTCCCCTGCACTGCACCCCACTTTTTTGGCAAATGTGGGCATTTGTGTCCCATTTGCTGTTGCCAACTGATCGACTTGGCAAAAGGAAATGGGAGAAATGCCCACTTTGCCAAAAAAGTTGGGACGACCGTGACAGGGCTTACAAAAGGGACTGTTCCAGCCCAAACGGGATGTACGGTCACCCTAGTGAGTGGGTGCAGCCCACAGAATGAGCTACATTCTGCACTCACACAGGTGTATCCCCCTGCATTCAATGGAGCTGAAGAGAAGATGTAAACTCTTTGGGGGCAGGGACAATACGTGATTGTACTCGGCATCCGGCACACTGCCACTCCAGCCTGGCTAGGGCTGCGGTGTGCTACCATAATTCAGACAATAAATAATTATGGAGGTTATCTTAGAACAGCAAATGTTGCTCTTTATCTGTGTACTTGTTTGCTCTAGAAATGCTGCTTCCTTGCTCATACTCTCTCTCTCTCTCTTTTTTTTTTTTCCTGCTTCTCCCTTTTGGGTGGGTTACATTCAAAGGTCTGCTCCAGTGAAAGGGCCTTTAAAGTCTGCAACTGCAACGTTCCAATGTATCCAGCAAAGAGGCACTTCCAGCACAGGAACGGGACCTCAAGAGGCCATTTAGGCCAGTCTCCTGCACTGAGGCAGGATTAAGCATACCTAGCCCATCACTGACAGATGGTTGTCTGACCCGTTCTTCAAAAGCTCCAGGTGTGCTTGGTTTACACAGTACTTGGGATGCTGATTGCAATGGAATGTCTGTTTGAAACAGTATTGTGACCTTGCACTCCATATGCTTTATGAAAATATGCTTATGAATGTGAATATAATGTAACTGAAATATGTTTTATGCAAAAGGTCTCTTGTAAGGTATCATTACAAAGCTTATAATCTACTGAGTGTGTTCATCCTATTTGTATAAATGTACCACTTGTGTATCTGAAACTAGAAATATGAAGTATTACTCTGAGGTCCTATTGTAATTATACAGAATGTGGGTCATTAATGGTGGTTTAGAATCTTGATGGCTCCCATTGACTAGGACAATTGGTTGTAAATGTTCTATTTACTGTGTACATGTGGGCCAGTCCATGGGTAATGAAGAATGAAGTCTCACAGGGACATGTGACCATGTCACCTGATACTGAAATCCATCTTAAATCTAGTACTTTTCCATTTAGAAGGAGTGGTGGGGACCCAGAGAGACAAAAGATTCCCACCTTGTGCCAAGGCTATAAAAAGGGGTGGAGCAGGACCGGAGTGGGGGGGCTGCCAGTCATGAGAAAGCCCCTGCTTTCCACCTAAGATGTCTGCTGGAACTAACAAGGACTGTATTTGGGGAAAGGATTGGGCTCAGATTAGGAAGGAGTCTAGTCTGTGAAAGAAGCTTATTGGAACATCTCTGAGGGTGAGATATAACCTGTAATCAGTTTCTTGATGTATTAGGAATAAACTTGTGTGTTTTGTTTTATTTTGCTTTGTGACTTACTGTGTTCTGTCTGTTATTACTTGGAACCACTTAAATCCTACTTTTTAGACTTAATAAAATCACTTGTTTATTAATAAACCCAGAGTAAGTGACTAATGCCTGGGGGAGTAAACAGCTGTGCATATCTCTCTATCGGTGTTCTAGAGGGTAGACAATTTATGAGTTTACCCTGTATAAGCTTTATACAGAGTAAAACGGATTTGGGGTTTGGATCCCATTAGGAGCTGGGTGTCTGGGTGCTGGAGTCAGGTAACCTGCAAAGCTGTTTTCACTGAAAGCCTGCAGCTTTGGGGGTGTGGCCTGGATCCTGGGTCTATGTTGCAGCAGGCTAGTGTGTCTGGCTCAACATGGCAGAGTTCTGGAGTCCCAAGCTGGCAGGGAAAACGGGCTCAGAGGTAACTTCAGCATGTCAGATGAGATTCCCAAGGGGGTCTCTGTGACCAAATCCGTCACAATTATAGCATAGGCAAATGTCTGTCCAGCCATTAAGAGCTGAATAATTGTTCTTGGCAGGAGAAACAGGTCAGCTACTGGTGTTAGGGAAGAAGGACCCACAGCCTGATCCTGCAGCACTGCAGTCACTCGGAGCTTTGCTGTAGACTTCAAAGAGTGCAGGATCAAGCCCCAACAGAGATCCCTGCTTCTTACTCACTCCTGGTGCTCTCAGTTTCTTTCACCCCTCACTCTGCGCCGCTAGTCATGCCACAGTAGTTACGCAGGGCAGGGAGCTTGCATGACACTCTGGTTGGGTCACATTACCTACAATCTCATGAAGGGCACTGTGAGGCTTGTCTTCTGGTCTGCTGCCAACAGGAGGACACTGCAGAAGAACTTGCTGAGGGAAAGACCTAGTGGGGAAAAGAGAGACAGAGAGGAACAAAATGGCCTCCCTGTTTCTATCGGATAAAAGCAGGCATTGTCTTTTGATCTACCCAGAGGTAGCTTGTTCTTAGAGGTGGGCTGACTGCAAATACCAAAGAGTTCCAGGGCCCCGCAGGTGTGCAGGAATTTTTCTGCTGGCCCAATCCCTTTTCAAGCAGTTTGGGTTCTTGTCATATTTCAACCTGACCCCTCAAAAGTGCAGCTGCTGACTACAGATCTTCTGGAAATGCCAGTGTATTTGCACCACTGGGGAGGATAACTGGCTGGAGCGTCCTATGTAAATGAAGTCACAGCATGACTGGCCTGGGAGTACGCAAGGGGAATTCAGTGCCAGCAAATATTAGCAGCCAGCAGGTAGCTGGAAAGTGACCAGTCACTTTGCATTCTTCTTCACGTCAAGAACAATCCATTCCTGTGCAGACAGCTTGCACATGGCCTATACCCCACTTAGGATGTCTGATGGGGCCTTAAATATTGCACAGGCCAGGGATGAGTTCTCTTTACAGGGATGAATTTTATACATTGATATTTTACATATATATCTATACTCTGTTACACTGAGGTTACGTTAAATGGACATGTCTAAGAGTCAGTGGCATGAGGGCCTTGGACACAGATCCTAAAAGAGTGCTAGGTGAATCATAGAATCATAGAATCTCAGGGTTGGAAGGGACTTCAGGAGGTCATCTAGTCCAACCCCCTGCTCAAAGCAGGACCAAACCCAACTAAACCAACAAGGTGCCTAAATACCTTTGTGGGTCTGATCCTTGGTCCCTAATTTAGCTTTTGTGAAACCAGCATTTATAAAACCTGAGATCCATAGAAATAGCTGTATAAAAATAAATCCAGAAGAAACAGTAGGCCTCATTCTGAGCTCAGTCACACTTGTGTAAATTAAGAGTCAAACTAGTTTAACTAGCTCTAGTGTTTTTAAAAACAAATATGCATTCTCCAACAACCCCAGTATCAGCATTCTAATGCATCATCATTCTAGTGCAGGAGAACCTGAAAGAGAAATTGACTGAGTATGAATCAAGTGTGGCCTGAATCTGCACTTAGGTACACCAGTGTAAATTGGGAGTAACTTCACTGAAAGCAATGGAGTTACACTGGTGTCATGCTAGTGTGAGTGAGAGGAGACTCAGACTCTGTTCACTTCAGGATCATATTATCTCTCCTGTGTTAAAATTAATCTAGGACTGTCCCAATGCATGGAAAATGTGCAGTGGCTTCAGTGGGAGCTATGCCCATGTGAGGACTACAGGATCAGGCTTGTGCATAGTGCAGTGAATATGAATAGTGGTTTGAGGTTCTCTTTTATTGAGTTAATCTGGGTTTGGTTGTAATTTCCCCTTATTTGTTGTAAAAAAACTGCACAAACCAACATAGGCCTTGAAGCCAAAACCAAAACCAAAACACCACTGGCTTTTGGTTGGCAAAACCACACCAGAGTTGCTCCCATGGGTCATTTCTTAAGTTCAAATGGCTCTCTCTTATGTGACGCTACCATGCATGTTTTAAAGTTGTTTAGACTGAGAGAGAAAAGTCATAGTTGACAACACTTCTGAACATTTGATTGAAGTCACGCCTTTTTTTTTCTTTACTTATACAAAGGACGTTAGCTACAAGCCAAGCTTTTTCTAAAGCTTATGTTCTTGTAAAAACAGCTCCAAGTATACATATTCTGCTCTTCAGTCAAGTCAGTATTCTGCATGCCAAGTCAAGTATTTATTTTCATTACTTTTGAGCCCACCAAAATTAACGTATCTTTCAGACAGGAACATTTTTATTTATTATGGTGGATTTCAATCCAAGAGATGAAAGAAGAGCAGTGTGCATCTTGAAATGGAATAAGGTTGGGAAGCATAAAGAGATCGCTTGGTCTGAGATACCACACTCCCTCTCCCTGTAGACACCAACACCAGCCTGCCCTGATGCATTTACAAACTGACCACACCACCACAAGTCCATGCACAAAACAACCACAATAAATCCACAGTGTGTGTTGTTACAGTTACAGTAGCAAGAGCAAGATACAGTGTTTTAATGCATTCCTTGACTTCTGGACCTCCAATGTATTTGATCATTGAAGCTAAGCTTAGGTGGGGCTGGGAGGTTATGGGAATGGAGTCTGGTTTTCCTTTGTGAATTTCACCCATGGGATGAGCTGGCTTTTTTTCTAGTGCACTCATCCCAGAGCCTCAAAACACGAACATTTCCCCTAAAATACATGAATAAAATATGCCAAATCAAGTGATACATCTGAAGAGATTGGCCACACTTTTCGTCCTGATTGCTTCACTTGATAAGCTTCATTCCATCTGCTGACATTGCCCCTGCAATTTCAGTTGAAATGGAGCATTCAGGTCAAGACTCATTGAGCTCAACAGGGCATCTTGCATGAGTAAGACAAAGAGCATTTAGCCCTTCACTGCCTGTCTTAGGCCATAGTTCAGGAAGGCACTTCAGCAGGTGCTCAGCTATAAGTATAGTCTTAAGGCCCCTAGACATCCTGGAACTTAAGCCCATGCTTAAAGTGTTTTCAGGAATGGGAGGGAGAGGGGGGTGGTAGAGGAGCTGATGCTGCTCTCTACAGTGAGACAGCAGTTTGTGTTCCACTCCAGAGCTGATTGCATGTCAATGGCTGAAATTATTCCTCTATATATAGTGTTTAAAATGCTTTGGGCTCAGGATGAAAGGTGAATATAGTAACTCCTCACTTAAAGTCGCCCAGGTTAACGTTGTTTCGTTGTTACATTGCTGATCAATTAGGGAACATACTCGTTTAAAGTTGTGCAATGCTCCCTGTTATGAAGTGTCGGGGAGTTAGGGCCCTGCACCCCTCTTCCTGGGATTCACTGTGACTCTCAGCCAGCCAGTAAAACGGAAGGTTTATTGGACAATAGGAATGCAGTCTACAGCAGAGCTTGTAGGCACAACCAGGACCCCTCAATCAAGTCCTTCTGGGGGTTCAGGGAGCTTAGACCCCAGCTTGGGGTTCCCTGCGTTGCACTACCCAGCCCAAACTGAAACTAAAAACTCCTCCAGCCACTTTCTCCCCCCTCCCCTCTGCTCCTCCTCTCCTTTGTTCAGTCTCCTGGGCAGAAGGTGTCACTTCTCCCCACCTCCCTCCTGGCTCAGGTTACAGCTCAGGTAGCTTCCTTCTCATCCTCAATGTAACTCCCCTGCAACATTCCCAGGTCAATTCCGCCCTGCTCCCTGCTCCGTCACACTCCCTTCTAACGTCATCGTTTGGCAGCCGCCTGCTTTGTCTACTGCTTGCAGGAAGAACAGCCCCTTGCAGCTAGCTGGAGGGTGCTTGGAACCAGGGTGGACCAGCAGCCCCCTATCAGCTCTCTGCTCCCCTAAGTTCCCTGTGCAGCAGCTGCTGGCAGTTCAGCTGTGTCCTTCCCATCACTGCCATGTGCTGCTCCTGCCCTCTGCCTTGGAGCTGCTCCCCGAGACTCCTGCTTGCTGTGGTTGGGGGTGGGGAGAGGGAAGGAAGGAAGAGGGGGGCTAATGTCAGGGTGTCCCCCTCCCCCTTGCTCCTGCACCCCGCTTACCCCATCTTCCATAGAGCAGGGCTCAGGCTGGAGGGAGCTTGCAGCAGCTGCGGTCTCAGCAAGCTGATCGAATTAACAAGGCAGTGTACTTAAGGGAAATGCACATATCTCCCTCCATTCCTGCTGCCTTGCAGAGTGAGAGAGTTAACCCTTGAGGGCTCAGCCAATTGCTAGTTCACCATTTAGCAGTAAGGGAAATATCCCACCCTCTGACTCCTCCACCTCAACCAAGCTTCACAATCATCATCACTGTGTACCAGTATTAAATTGTTTGTTTAAAACTTATACTCTGTGTGTGTGTGTGTGTGTGTATATATATATATATATATATATATATATAATATCATCTTTTGTCTGGTGAAAAAAATTTCCTTGGAACCTAACCCCCTCATTTACATTAATTCTTAGGGGGGGAATTGGATTCGCTTAACATCATTTCGCTTAAAGTCGCATTTTTCAGGAACATAACTACAACGTTAAGTGAGGAGTTACTGTATATAGAGGTTCAATATAACGTTTGGTGTTTTTTTTTTAAAAAAAGCATTTAATAGACTGTAGTGGCTAAAAACAAAATTGAGCAGAATGTAACCATTTCTTCATATTACAACAATAGGTTTAAATATGGAGTGGGATTTATTTTTAGCAATGATTTGGGGCCAGATCCTGCTTGCTTTACTCACATGAGCTGTCCAACTGACTTGAACAGGACTATTTGTGTGAGTTGGGTGAGACAGATTTGTCTTTGAGTGTGAAATAGAAGGAATATTCCATTTCTCACAATACTTTGCAATCAATAAATTGCAAGTAGGCTGTAACCACATAAATCTTTTCTGTGAAAACAATAACTTCGCTGAGCGAGATTGCCACCAGCGCTTTGGTGACTGGTGTACTGATATTAAAATAGTTCTGCGTGTGTTTTAACAATGAATAAAATGCCATTCAAAGAAATTGAAAAGTCAAGCTGTTTATAAAATAAATTATTCCTTCTCTTAACCATTCATATATCATAACGATTACACTCTGGGCTTGGTTCTTGAAGAGATCTGATTCAGGAAATGAAATTACATACCTGCCATTTCACCAAGATTCAGAATTATTTGTTCCTCCCCGCAAATTTTTAAAAACAGCAGTTCATTGTAATTTTCACAATGAAGTGATATATATATATATATATATATATATATATACACACACACACACACACACACACACACACACAGAGAGAGAGAGATTGAGAGAGAGAGAGATTTTTGCAATATCGTTTCATTGCTTCTTGTTACACAAGCAAACCAAAGTCTGGTTGTATTGGGACACACCGTGGACTGTATACTGCAAGAGCGGCAAAAGTAGCTTTTGGGGCTTCCTTTGTCTCCATTATTCTGAGATTAACTGGGTTAAAAACTGCAGTGGGAGCCATTGTGATTTTAGTACATTCATATCTGACTCATTTCTAATTACTGAGCACTTACAGAGAATCAGTGCCTTGGCGTTTACATAACAGGACACCTAATAAATCAAATGTATACTATCACTGTACCATTTTTTTGTCCTCTTCGTGGGTTTTTCCTTGTTCAATCATTAATTTAAGTACCCTAGGTGCTGTTTGAATTTTTGGTGGTATTTGCAGTATTATCTCCTATAATGATCACCCATGAAAAAAACGGCATATACCTACAGTGAATATGTGGTGGTATCTGAGCTACCACAATTTCCTATTCTAAATATATGGGACCTGGGCATTTCAGATTCCCAGAGTGGACAGGGAACCAGCGAGGTGCTGTGCTATCATGGGGGATGCAGGAGTATCCAGGGGGATGAGGGTGTTGTGGGGCATGGAGAATTTTGGATCTACAGGGAGGTATATGACCCACTTTAGCAAAGCATTTGAGCACATGCTTAACTTTAATCACACAAGTAATCCCATCTCTGCTCAGCAAAGCACTTAAGCCTGTACTCCAGTCCCACTGACTCCATTGTTAAATGTTCAGTGTTAGTGAAGCATGTGCTTAAGTGCTTTGCTGAATCAGGGCCCTGCTGACTCTCTGCAGATGTCCCTAGACATGTTGGATGTCCCTAATGGTCTCAAATTAGGATGAGACAATATGGAAAAGATAACTGTGGCCTCAGAGCTGAAGCTTTCTTCCTAATTTTTGTCCTCCTATGGGTTTTTATGTGGCAGGAGACAAACTATGGGTTTCTATATGTCACCAGATTTTCCCAAGTAGCCATGTTAGATACAACCAGAATACTCTAGCAATCTCATGCTTTCCTTTAATGTATAAAGGGTGAAACCCTAGTCCTACTGAAAACAAATATGAGCTTTGTCATTAACTTAAATAAACGAGCATTCCACTCATCTAGTTTAAAACCATTTGTCAAAGGTATAGGAAATGGGTGTGGTTGCAGTGGGTAACCACCTGAAAACCATCCTACCTCTTGAAAGTTAAATGGCAAAGAATTTTTAAAATTTCAACAAAAAAATGGTGACAATCTTCAGGCAAAATGCTGACCCATTTCCTGACCAGCTCCAATATATAGTATTCACTGCATGACCACTGTAACTGCAGAGAACAAGGATCAAATCAAGAGTCACATTAGTGTAACTACCGCTGTGGCAGGGAAAAGAGACATTGTACTAGGGATGTCCATACTAGGGCCACCCTGAAGTGAATTCAAATCATCCTCTTCTTCAGATTAAAAAAAAAATGTCTGGATGACTCTTTTGATTTGCAGTTTTTTGTTTTTGAAGTCTCCACTTATCCATGTTTTGATCAAGTCTGGAACTGCCAAAAATATTACAAGAGAATCTTTTGCTATGACCAATCCAGCCAGAAGACGATTCATGAGGACAGAGTGTCATGAAGTTCCCTGTCCAAGGCCCTGATCTTGCAATAAGCTCCATGCAGATGGGCTCCTGGATGTCCAAGTTTGCACATTCAAGAGTTTTAGTTCTGATAAGCTTTGGAGAAGGATCTGAACTTTTGAGGTCCTTGTTTGAAATGAACATGAACTGTGAACCTTGAGATTCACCAATCACGAGGCAGTGCCAAGTAGTCTCTCCACTATATCCGAGGGCAAATACCTGGCCAAAACTCAAACCAAAACCAGCTCTTTCATTAAATTAATCATCACTAAGTTTTTTTTCCTCCTGCTAACGATAGCTCATCTCAATTGATTAGACTCTGCCTGTTGGTATGCATACTTCCACCTTTTCATGTTCTCTGTATGTATAAATATCTCCTGTCTGTGTGTTCCATTCTATGCATCCGAAGAAGTGAGCTTTAGCTCACGAAAGCTCATGCTAAAATAAATTTGTTAGTCTTTAAGGTGCCACAAGTACTCCTGTTTTTTTTGCGGATACAGACTAACACGGCTGCTACTCTGAAATCTGCTCTTAGTGGCTTTCATGACACACAACTCCTAGGTCTGGGTACAGGATTTATGGTCTCCACAATTAGTTTGAATTCAGCTTGTTTCTTAGGCTGAGATCTCTGAAGGATAGCATAAAACTCTACCATCTCAGCCTTAGTAAAAACATTCACAACCTGTTAAGCCCTGGGGTTAGTAACTTTGAAATACTCGCACAATTTGGTTTCATTATTTTTTCATTGTAAATTATATATATTCCAGGGCTCATGAAGGGCAAGAAGCTGAGCGTAAGAAAAAAAATTAAACTCCCCAACCCCTTCTTTTATTTGCAGGCCATCTGTATTGCAGGCAGGTGCAACACAAATGCCCAAATACCTCTGCTAAAATACCAAAACCCTGACCTACAGGGACCAACTCGAACGGGCTTTTGAGCCTACATGCTTATTCAATTTGTCCTCAGGAAAGGCTGCCAATGTTCAGACACGATGCCAAATGTGTGGCGGTTTTTTAATGCAAAGTTGAAAAACCACAAAATTCATTTTTACTGGTGACCTTTTTACCACTAATTGTCGGGGGTACTTTAAAAAAAAAGTAACTTTGGTCAGAGCTGAATCGACATCCCAGAAATGGTCGCCCAACCGCTACTCCTTTAACCCTCTCAGCATTCATATCCAAACTAGATTGGGTCTTGCTGGATGAGTCAGACATTCTTGCAAAGCAGATTTTGATTGTGAAATAGATCACCAAAAAGTAGCTCTACTCGGGGGGGGGGGGGTAAGGGAGGGAGAGAGAAATCGGCCTACTGCCTTTGTGGTATAAGAGCTGCCATCCCAGCCTGTGTGCATTTAGGGCAAGCATTTTACTATCTTTGCACGGCCATCTGGCAGCTGCATCCAAATCAATCATGGAAGAATCCAGCTTTAGCAGAAGGGCCTCCCTTTGTCTTGCATACCCCTCCCTTGGAATGCTGGGCGTTTGAGTGTTCTCTAAACAGTGTTTGAGTTTTTAACTTGCTCTTGCTCTATTTTTACCTCTTATAATATGGAGCTTTATTTTACTTTTTCTGCAACATTTTAAGTGTAGCTCTCTTGAATATTTGCAGACAGATGAGATGACTTTTTGGCCAAACTTTCATCTCATTTGCACTAGTGTCACTCCAGATTAACTCCACTAAGGTCAACAGAATTTCTCCAGATTTACACTGGTGTGTTTGATAGCTGAATTTGGCCTTTTGTTTTCTATGGCCAGCTTGGCTAATAAAAGTATGTAGCCAGCCCCCATCTGTGAGTGAAAACCCTGAGGTAGCCATGGCTTGAGAATGCTGTGTGCAGAAAGCAGAGCTGGGATGTTAGGTTTTTCAGGACCGCAAAGAAATACCTCAGTATTTATGGGCTTTTTTTGGGAGTGGGTGGGAAGGGGAGAACTGAAACACTATGAAAAGGCCACCTCTTCTTAATTCAGACCCATAAAGGGCACTAGAAGGCATTGAAAATGCCTGTGAAGCATATAAACAAGAATACATATTAAGAAAATAACCCAGGTACAAAGACTGCCATCAGTGTCCAAGCCTGCTACAATGTGTAGTGTGCTCTGGCCTTAAAAAAATCCAATTCAGCCAAATGAATCCCCTGTTGTGAGCCCACTGAAGTCAAAGGAGTTGCACCACAATGACTGTGACCAATATCATGTTTCCTGACTGAGGGTGGCTGTTTCATTTTTTAGTAAATGCTCTTTAGTGAGATAATGGGAGAGGGGGTAGTTGTAGAGGACAATGACCACAGTCCTATCCTATGTCTGGCAACACAGCCTACAGACCAAACTTGGTAACTAGCCAATTTCCTCTCCAGTGAAAGTTCACTGAAGGCAACAAAGGTGTAGGATGGGTGAAATCCTGGGCCCACTGAAGTCCATGGCAAAACGCTCATGGATTTCACTGAGGCCTGGATTTCACCCCTAGGTTTTTTTACTGACAGTAAATAGACAGACGGGCCCCCTGCCCTGAAGAGTTCACAGTCTAAATAACATAGAACCACAATTTGTAATAAAGCATCTGATAAGAGCCAGCTTGGATGACTCTTTACCCGACATACAGTATCTGCCAACTGTCTGTTTGGAGTGAGCAGGCTTTTTTGAGAATATTTTTTCAATTTTTGTCTCCAAAAATGAATGTGGTTCAAAAGGCTTAATGTGAGGCCTCCTCCCCTTCCCATGTCATATAGTTTAATAAAGAACAACCACAGCTGGACCAATGATTCATAAACAATAATTTAGGTAAAGTGTTTTTACCTCTTACTTTCTGTCAGCACAGCCAAATTTTCTCAGGTTTCTTTTAAATGTTCATAATTGCTGAATAACTCTTGGTCTGCAGCTTGTCAAGGGGCAGTTCACTACAGACATCTGACATTCAAAATTTAGTCTCTTTTGATTGGGCAATAGATACCATAATATGCTTTTGTTCCTTGGCTGGAAGAGCATATCATATAGGGCAGTGTTTCCCAAACTGGGGTTGCTGCTTGTGTAGGGAAAGCCCCTGGCAGGCCAAGCCGGTTTGTTTACCTGCCGTTTCTGCAGGTCCGGCCATCATGGCTCCCACTGGATGTGGTTCGCCGCTCCAGGCCAATGGTAGCTGCTGGAAGCAGCAGCCAGCACATCCCTCGTCCCACGCCGCTTCCAGCAGCTCCCATTGGCCTGGAGCAGCGAACTGCGGCCAGTGGGAGCCGTGATCAGCCGAACCTGCGGACGCGGCAGGTGAACAAACTGGCCTGACCCGCCAGGGGCTTTTCCTACACAAACGGCGTCCCAAGTTTGGGAAACACTGATATAGGGGATTTGATTCAGCAAAGCACCTTAAGCTGAAAATACCATGTATATGGTTAAGTGCTTTGCTAAAGAGGGATGTACTTAAGGATATGCTTGAAGTTAAGCCCGTGCTTAAATTGCTTGTTGAGTCAGGCTCAGAATCAGGTTTGAGGCGCTCACACATACGCTTACAAATTTAAAATTCATTTTCCATGAATATGCTGCAATGGTTGCTTAAAATGTGCTATGTGAGTGAAAGTTCCTGCCAGGAAAGTCTTTTGCAACAATGTTCATTGAAAGGGAACCCACAAGGAGCATGAACACTACTGAAGGACCTTTCTGTTTAAAAATTTGAATAAGTACTCTCAGATAATATTTTGCTCTAGTCATTCAGCTCACATAGTATCACTACTTCAACGTTACAGCACAATAAATGGACAAAAGCTAAATACATTTCTGACTGTCTCTGTTTCTGACGTAGGTCTCTTTGCTCTTGGAATAGTGGTTTAAGCCATAAACAACCCTTATTGAGTTATTTAAGGCTCAATTTACCAAGCATGTAACACTAACAAGAAAGAAATGCTACTTTCTAGTTTGTCTATCAAACACTGTTACTGGGGCAAAAGCCTTGCTTATTTTTTTTAAATATACATTTGACATTTTAAATCAATTTTAATACAAGTAATTCCATAAGGCAGGGAAACAATCTGAAGAAATGGATCCTTATGCGCCTTGAAAATAACAAGGCTCAAGGTATGAAGGACGATAACTATCTCCACCAAACCAAAGCAGGGCAACATGCTGTTTGCAGATCTATTGCTTAATTTTGTCACCCAAGCCAGCCTAGATACTAACATGATTGGGTGATTTGAGTTTCGTGGACTAGTCAGGGCCGGCTCCAGCTTTTTTGCCACCCCAAGCAGCACCCCTCGCAATAGGTGGCATTTCAGCAGCAGCTCTACCACCGCTGCTTCATTCTTCAGCAGAATTCAGCGGCTGGTCCTTCCCTCCGAGAGGGACTGAGAGATCCGCCGCTGAATTGCCACTGAAGACCCGGACATGCCGCCCTCTTCCGTGGGTCGCCCCAAGCACCAGCTTGCTGGGCTGGTGCCTGGAGCCGGCCCTCGGGCCAGTGGACAAATAGGCCAAAAAGAATCCCAAAGCCAATAACTGAGGGATCAAAGTCGATACCTATGATGTAGCCACTGAGCCCTTGCTTTGTACTGAACTTCAGTGATGGTTAGTTTGATTTGTTTGGTTCAGGGCATGGGGTTGAACTTCACCCTTATTATCTGTGTCAGCTTTAAGGGTGGGATTTCCCCAAGCGCTCAGCACTGGCCTAACTCTGCTCCCATTTAAGTCAATGGGTGTTCTATTATCAGTCTCCATGTGTGCGGAGTGAGGCCAGCACCGGGTGCTTTGGAAACTGCTACCATCAGTGTGGGTTATTTCAAATCCTGCAGGTGAGAACGACATTCCGGGATGCACTCCTGAGCAGTGAGCGGCTGTGTCACCCCTGTCCTGCAGCCTCGGGGGCCTCACAATGCTTTGCTGCTGTAACTCCCAACCTAGGCTCCTCACAAACAGCACTCAGGCCACACCCTGAGTGTCTGTGGATTGCCACAGCCCTGGTCCAGAAGCTCCGACCCCAGCAGCCTGTCAGCAAACACCACCACGCTCTGGCTTCTGCCAGCCTTGATTAACTACATGCAGGGTGAACCCAACACACTCCCTATCAGGGTTCCCTCTAATTTTTCCCATGCATGTGCGGAATGAATTTTGTTATGTGCACCCGTGTGGAGGTAATGTGTGACACCTCACCTTCATATTGGTGCACATAACAAAATTTATGTGGTGGGGATGGGGCCGAGGGGTTCAGAGTGTGGGAAGGGGCTCAGGGCTGGGGCAGAGGTTTGGGGTGCAGGGGTGTGAGGGCTCTGGCTAGGGGTGCAGATTCTGGGGTTTCTTTTCACCTGTTCTTGCTGAAATGCAGATTTTCTTTGTCTTCTTTCTCCTCCCCCCTTCCCCTTGCTGGCTGATAACTCTGTTTACAGCTGATATGCAAATTGAGGTAAACACACATCCCTTTGTATGAACCAGACCTGCTTGACCAGTTCTACCCAATCAGGGCTATGTGAGTTTGAACATGTGACTTTAACATCATACAGAAGGATTTCATAAACTTTATGCATAATGTCGCTACATACATTTCACCATGATATTATTGTCCAGTGAGTTATTAGTTTTCAAATGATGCCTCACAAGGTATATTTTGTACAAAGATGATGACAATAGAATGGAGGGTGTGAATACAGGGGTGCATTCGGTCACAGTGAGCTCTAGTATTTCCTCCGTTTCCCCACTCACAAAATAGGAATGATTAACACTCCCCTGTTGTTTGAGGCCTAAGTGATTAAGCTTTATAACATGCTTTGAGAAACTACAGAAGTGTGTCCATTTTAATGAAATATTAATTACATCAGCAGCTGGTCTCAATCCTGGCTTTAGGAAAAATGACTCTCCCAATTTCCTAAGACAACTTTCTTTAGGTATCTACCATCTTCATAGTACCTGAGCCCCTGGCACAGATTAATGACAGTATTGCAACACCGCTGGGAGGCAGGGTGACATTACCCCTGTTGCACAGATGGGAAGCTGAGGCACAGCGATAGTAAGTCTCTTGCTCTAGGTAACAGGGAGTCTACGTCAGAGCTGAGAATTGAACCCAGAGCTCTGGAGTTTTAATTCAGTGCCTTAAGGCCATTCCCTAGCAGGAATTTTTAATATCAGGGACATGCACTTACTAAGAAATGGCCAGCCTTTGCATATTAGAGGTCTTTGTATATGAGAGAGGAGAAACAAGGGCTGCAGGTATTTGATTGGCTGGATTCTAACTCCCTCCGTGTTGCTACTTCCACCCAGGACCGACTGTAGGCACCAGCAAACCAAGCATGTGCTTGGGGTGGCACAATTCCAGGGGCAGCATTCCGGGAGGTGTTTTTTTTTGTTTGGGGTGGCAAAAAACCTGAAGCCGGCCCTGCTTCCGTCCAGGGCCCATAACTCTTTTTTCCTTCCTCTCTCTCAAGAGATTTTGCCTTTCTCACATCCTCTGTGTGCCTTTCCTGGCTGAAGTGCAGGAGAGGGTGCATTCAGACTCACCACCTTCATCCACTGAACAGGGAACCCATGAACAAAACTGGGCAAACCTTTTGGAAAATAGTTTATTCACCAAAGAATGCAGTTTCAGGTCAATGGATAATAATCATGAATTTGGGTCTAATTCGGTGAATCGTTTTGGCTGAAAAAAATAAAAAACAACAACAAAAAATTAAAATGTTTTGACTTTTCATTTTGAAATTGACCTGGATTTAAAAAAATAAAAGGGGTGTGTGCGTTAAGCACCCGAAAACAAAATTTAAAAAAATAATTTCAGATCAAACAAAATATTTCATTCAATCTGAAATTAATTTTGTTTTTAGTTTTTTGTTTCAGCAAGCAAACCAAACAGTCAATTATTTGCTCAGCTCTACCCATGAGTTGTGTCTCTCAGCCTCTAAGTCACATCGGTAAATTTTAGCCACATTGGTAGAAAAATAAAGCCACATCCTCAGTGGGTGAAGATAAAAGTGGACCATTGACATCAGTGGAGATACATCGTATACACCAGCTGGGCATCAGGTCCAGAATATTGCACCTGACTCTCCTCCCGTGGTTTACACTACTGTGATTGCTTTGGCTTCAGAAGAGTTACTCTTGATTTACACATACAAATGAAAACAGAATGAGGCTGAATGGATACTTGTTAACATTCAATGAGGCACAATTCTGCCCCCAAATACACATGCATAGGTGAGAGCAGCACTTGTTAATAAAGAGCTACGGGCCTGATTCTGATCAGCTTTACACCAACATAACTGACTTCAGTGGAATGACTCCTGATTTACATTGGCATAAGTGCAATCAGAACCATGGCCAGTAAATACTGCCCTGTGCATTTCCCTGGAATATGGTTTTGGAAAACTTGAAGACAAAGAAATAAGAAACCATCCTTGAGCAATGAAAATGAAATGAAATGAAAAATTAAATGTCCAGGGAATCCCTGCAAGGTTTTGTACAGAACAGGAAGATACATTACAGCATTTTTATTTTATTTTTTGAAACTTCAAAAACAGCTGAATGCCAAAAAGCTAACAGGCAGGGCAAATTGAGCAAAAATAAAATATTCCATGGACCGGCTTAAAAATTAAGTCAATGTTTATTTTTTTATGCTTTACACTTTGGCCAACATTTATCCCGAATGAAGGCAGCAAAAGTTATTAGATTTCATGGAATGTAAATAAACAGTTATTGGTAAATACATTTTGGTGGTCTGCTTGTTACGCTGCATGTCAGGTAAACTATAGGGAACTGGCAGCAGTTCAGACATCTTCAAGGAACACAGAAAATAGACATATTTTACTAATTATAGCTAACAAAAACACTCTGAGATTACAGTTAAATTACATTAAAACATAACTTATTGGCAACAGCTATGAGCATAATGCTCTGCCTATATCTTTCTGGATAATGTTTCAACAGAACATAACAGTGACATCGGGAAATCCTGGCGCAGAATAAGGCTGGGTGGCCCATCAAGGTTCATCACAAACTCAGTGTTTGTGCCCTGTAATGTTTTCTGCAGGTCTAAACCACTTTTAAATACAGCAGCGACCTTAGCTAACTGCTTTGCTGTGTGCGGCCATTGAGCAGTAACTGCCCAAGGACTCCGATAGAAATTAAGGGTCACTCTATCCCATTCCCTGGAGACACTCATAGGAGGGGAATTGAAGGATCAATGAATTCTGTGGGGTCTTGTGTCTGGATACTAAGACTCCCCCACAGTCATTCTCCTGAACTTCACAGTATTGCTCTGCCTCTATATTTCCCAGATCTTCTCTGGAACATTTTTATATGCTGAGAATGAGGAGGAAGATTTTGTGGTGGTGGCTTTAGAGTGGGTTGTTGTTAGGCACCAAATCATGTTGAGGCTGAACGATCATGCAAAGGCTGATAATGGCGGTTATGCAGATAAAGACAGAAGTACACCTTTAAGTTTGACCTAAACCAGGATCATTCTTATTTTAAATTAAATTAAGCCAATAGAGATCAATGATTTTACTGCTAAATCCGGCAGTGCCCCTGTACTATATCTCTATATATGACAATACTTATTGCTGCCTTACTGGAGTTAACTCTAGGGCTGGTAAAAAAAATGGGATTTTAATGTGGAAAATTTCAATAAAAAATTAAATATTTTGAGTCAGAAATGCTGCCAAGCTGATTCATGGGAGTTGTAGTTCATGCACTTCATGCCCCCATTCTGCTACATGGACCAAGCTCCCTGGTCAGAATATATCTTCCATGTTGCTCCACAGTCTCCCAACTTGGTGAAAGGAGGGAGTGCATCAGGGGAGAAAAAGTCCCACACCAGAATCCAGCCCATTGAGGCAAATGGAGACATGAGGCAAAGGAACTACAACACCTCTGAGGTGCGGCGGTGGCATAACTATCCAAACATTTTGGTTCTGCCAAAATATTTCAGTTTTCTGCCAAAAAACCAAGAACTTTTTAGTTTAAGGACATTCAGTTTAAAAAACAAAAGAAAACAGTTTTCCACAGAAAAGCGTTGAAGTCAATGGAACTATGCTATTTCAGTAGGTTAATAGCTTCTTAGACCTTAATGTCAGAAGGGACTGTTGTGATAATTTAGTCTGATATCCTGCATAATTGGCATAATTTAAAATTTACAGCACGTGAAGATCGGGGCCACAATTTGTCTCCCTTACCCAGAGGCCCCTAGCCAGTCACATTAACACGAGTAATTTTCAAAATGAAAAGTTAACTTGCAGTAACCTCTCGCTGGCATGGGAAAGACACCACTAACTTCATTCCTGCTCATTGTGCCATGCTGTATAAATATTGATGACTAAGCTTTTCTGCCCATTCCAGCATGTGAATGCAAGACGCTAGTGAGATTGTGCTTCCCTTTTGCATTGTGCATGAATAAACTCCTCCGTTTGCTTGTCTTCGTTACTTTTATTGCCCATTCTTTGCTGGGAAGATTTTTACACAGGGAATCTGAATTTTAAAAGGAGACAGATGACAAGCTGTGGCCATGAGGAAGTGATTGTCACCATATGCAGATGGAAAGCCATGGCTCTCCCACTTCACATGATGCCACTGGGATTTGAAGATTAGAATCCAAATTAAATTATTAAAAGAGAAACAACAACAAAAAGGTTGGGCCTTTCCTAGCCTTCTTCCCATGTGCTGGGCAATTATAAATCAAAGTAGGAAAAACAATACAGCTGGAAGCTGGCATACTAAAGGATATAACAGTTTGGCACCATGTAATGCTTTTGCCTCCTTGTATGGATATATCCAGCAGGTATCATTTCTACACCTAAGAAATTATTACACTCAGGCAGGGTCCCCACTTTACTAATCATTCATAGCAGCTTCTTATGAACAGCTGCCCCATACCAAGCACCACATGTTTCTCCAGGATCTCACTTCCTATACAGTCAGTGAAAAGGCACGCATAGAACTAGCTGTGATAGCGCCATTTCATGGATCCCAAAATAATACAAGGCACACCCAGTAGGGAACCCTTTATTTGATATTTTTAGCAGTAAATATCATAACTACAACTTGAATTATTATATGAAGCAAACTCAGTTAAATAGAAGTTACTAAATCCTAATCTAAACTGGGGATATGCCAGCTGTTTGGTGGCCAGTTGAAGACAAGTTGGTGATCAGTCCAGTTCCTAGTGCATGAAGTAGAAGTCACAGGACAACTGGTGCAAAGTGGCTCCCTTGTAGTCTGTGTCAAGCCTGAAATGGGTCATGGAGAAGTTCTCTGTCACCCCAGAAATGAATCTCAGTTGTGGGTTGGGGTCTATTGGGTCTGATTAACCTCTCACTTTCACACCTATATTACACTAGGAGAATTGCATTAACTTCACTGGGAGATGCCGGGTACTTAGCACTTTTGAAAATCAGGCTGCTTATTTGGGTGCCTAAATATACTTCTTTTGGCACCTATTTTTGGAAACCTTGGGGGTTGGCCCCAGTTTTCAAATGTCTAGTTACTGACATCAGTAACCAGGCATATAGAATGAACATTTAGGGTCAGATTTAGAAAGGTATTTAGGCACCTAGAGGGGAAAATAGGTATTTCTGAAAATCCCACTAGGCACACGGCAGCCTAATGCCCACTGAAATCAATAGTAGCTAGGTGCCCAGAGCCAAGATCTTCACAGGTATTTAGGTGCCTAACTCCGATTGATTTCAACTGATTTAACTATCCAAATGTTGGGCTACGGACATCCCCTTACGGCACCCATATTTAAAAACTAGGTCCCTGAAGCCAAAACAAACACCTGAATCAATGCTACACACAGAGTTTAATCTAAACACATAATGAAGTCTAACTGAGATATGTTCTGTGTACTCCATCTACAGGTCCTGGGGATGGCAAACTGAAGCCTGCTTTTATAGAGTGCCAACTCAGGGACCTGTTCCCAATTTGCAGATTTGGCCTGTTCCATTCTGCGAGTTGTTTCATATACTCGATGCCTGTTTGTGTTAATGTTTACGATTGAAGTTTTTCATTATTTGATGTTATATTTGGCCGTTGCATAAGAATTCCATTTGGATGGCCTGAAATCTAGTGTCAAAGCAAAGCCAAAGAAGTGTCTTTCTGATGGACCTTCTGTTCCCCTCCAATTACATTTAAAAAAAAAAATCTTTCTATTGTAGGTATTTTCTTTGTAGCTTTTGTACTTCTTGCCAAAGAAATTGCAAACACTTTATTTATTAGAGTGTGTGTGTGTTTATACACACAATGTTGGAAGGGACGTAGCTCTTCTGGAACTGAACTCAGAGCCGTACACCACAGGCTATCAGGGAGCTGGCAAAAGGATTTGCCAGGTGGGCAAATTTCTGCTGTTGGGTTTAGGCCTGTATAACATGAATGGTGGCTGCATAGGGCTCTCCTTTAGGCCCTTGAGCCATCCTCATAATTTTGGATGTAGACAGATTGCTTACTGGCTACTTTGCTGACATGTTTGTTCTCCTAGTGGGGCTCCAACGAAGTTGGAATGACTGCCCTGCTGCGTACAAATTGTGTATTTATTATTTGTATCACAGTAACCCCTAGAAGCCCCAAGTGAAATCAAGGTCTTATTGTGTTAGACAGTGTACAAACACATACTGAGAGACAGTCCCTGCCCTGAGGAGCTTGCAGTCTAAGGTCCTAATTCAGGAAAGCACTTACGGACATGCTTAATTTTAGGCATGTGCAATGGAATTTAAGCACATTCCTAGAAATAATCACTTGCTTTAGTGATGTCATGAAGAAGTCTGTTTTCCTGAATTGGAGCTTAAAATCCCAGCTCCTCATCTCTTATCTGACTGTCTGGCTCTGTTCACAGCTTTCGTCACAGCCTAAGGGTGGAATTTTTTGTGGAAGCCCTTTGGTAAAGTATTGGTAATGAATCACGGCTAAAGGAACAATCCTGTGAGGAGTCAAGAGCCCACTGACTTCTGTGGGAAGTGAGGGTTGTCCACACTTTGCAGGAGCAGACCCTATGTGATTCATGCATGTGCTCAATTGTTAGACTGGGTCAGCAGATCCATGGCTGAAACACATACAGGAGGAGGCTGATAGCGGGGTGGCTAAGGACCTGCAAAAGAGGACCTGCAAAATATGGTGGCCTTCATAGAATAGCTGACTGAACATAAAGCAATGAGGCCAGATTTGAAAAACAGCCTAAGGGATAGTATCCTAGCTGGTTAGCAGCTGCAAGACAATGACCAAGTAAAATAGCTGAAAAATTATACTGGAGAGAAACTAAGACTCATCACCTCAGTCTGGACCAGCAGGTCAGAAAAGCAAACACCACCCTGGGATGACACATATTAGGTAATTCTCATGATATCCCTCTGAGATATGTAAACATGAATCATTATCCCCATTTTACATTTGGTGAAACTGGGGCAGAGATGTGCCATGACTGTCCCAGGGCCATCAAAGGCGTCTTTGTCAGAGCTGGGATAAATTTCTGATGCTTCATCTAATGCTTATCTCACTAGACCATGCCTTTCTCATATAAATATATTGATCCTCAAGTACATGCCTGATTTAGCCACATTGAGTAACTTTAATAAATAATTCTTGAAGGGACTGACCAGTCAAACTCCTTCCATGGGATGTGTGCGGGACACCCTCATTTTGTTGCTTAAAAACCATTACCTGTTACTGATTTTAATAAACTCAAATCTGGAATGGTTTACAAGTGACCCTCAAAGTCCTTGGCAGACCAGAAGTCACTTAGTATATCATTAAGGTGGCTCAACAGATATGATTTGTTTCAGAGTCATTGCTGCTGATCTATAAAGAGCTACAAAAATGCCTCTGTTAATATATGAAAGAATTGACCATAATAAACAGCAAGGACAGAATTTCCCATACCAGATCAAACCATTGGTTCCTGACGTCTGGTATCTTGTTTCCAGGAGTGACCTGGGCTAGATGCTTCAGAAGAAAGTAAAAATCTCACATGATGTATTTAGCTAATTGTGCAAAGTGGTGGTGGTTGTGGGTGGTGACGGTCCTTCCTTGCTCCTGCTGATTTAACCATATACTCTGACTACTGTTATCATTAGCCCCAAAATCACCCGCCCCTTTATGAATCTGTGCTGTGAATGCCATAGGTTGAAAATACACTGACTGAAGAACATTTCCTTGTCTTGATTCTATATTCATTAGACATTAATTTCATGACTCCTTGGTCTCTCTCATCTTACTGGACTGGCTGTAAAGGAGGGACAGATCAGTTTTTACTAATCGCTTCTGAGAAGGACAAGGGGCACCTCTGCAAACGGAGACAAAGGATTGCTGGCTGGATAAAAGTGACTCTCTCTCTAGGGAGTGGGCCCTTGTGTTGGGGGAGACAGTACGGGTCTCTGCCAAGGGATAGCAAGTGGCTTGGCAAAACAAACTCTTTTTGTTTTCTTAACCTCTCTCATGTTATGCTTTGTTCCTCTTATTAAGATTAAACAATACTTTGGTTTAAGAAGGCTGTCTGGTCACTGTGTTTACTGCTGGTCACAAGCTCCTGAAGGGAAGACCTGTGCATACTGAAGCCAGCTGTACCTTCTGGGTAAGCACAATTTATACACAGGGTGCTGTAGCCCAGGGCCTGGTATAAGAATGGGAGAATCAAGTGATTCCACCCCTGGAGAGGTGCAGCTAGCCCTGTACCTATGGCATTTCCATAAATGTAACATGCTGCTCTTCAGAAGTCTGAAGGATACTTTGCCAATATAAAGTCCCTTTCCTTTTTCACACTCACTGTGTTCTATTGGAGGAATGACACCATTGTTTTTCAGCTGCAGAAATCAGTACCAGTCACCTAATGATTATTTCATTGTTCTGTATCTGATTAATATTGCCTCTATACAGATGTGTTACATCCACCACTTCCAAATAAAATGGGCTTTTAATTAGAGCGGGGCAATAGTTTTCTACTGAAATGTTTTCAGCAAAAAAATGCAGATTCAGAAACACCTGAATTTTTCATGGATTCATGTTGGTGTTGCCAAATTATTCACTTGGTAAAAACTAAAATTTCCTCCCAAAATTAAAAAAATCCACTTGAATTTTTTTTTAATTTGCCTTTCATTTTATTTTTAAAAATTCAAAAATGTTTAAACATTCTCAAAATTAAAACAAAATGTGTCATCTGGGGCTGAACAAAACCTTTAGTTCAACCCAAAACATTTTTTTTTCAAAAACTGCCAACAAAACAAAAAAATAAATTATTCACCCTGCTCTGCTAATATCAATAATTCTAATATCAATGGAATCACATCAGCAAAAGCATGCAGAAAATGTAATATGTTAAACATTAACAACAGCACTCAGTCCTAGAAAGGTCTGATAAGCCATGATTAAACCTAATTATGGATTATTGTATATTAACTACCTCCAAGACTATGGAAAATTGCTTCCTTTTAACTGCCTTGGCTGTCTGCCTCTGACCACACACGTACTGGGAAATACTTTCCTGTGATTGATGCATTTGTTGCTTGCTCAGCTATAGGCCAATTCTCTTTTAATCAGAGGTGTGAGTTCCCTAATTGTTGTCAGAGCCCATGTTAACTTTTTTATTAAAAGGCATCCTCCCATTTACAGTTAAAGAAATACACTAAACACCACAATTCCCATTTTTCCACAGTATGAAATAAAACACTTGCTAAATTCTTCTCTCAGTTGATGTTAATGGGGTTGCACTGAGATGTGAATTCGGATACCTTTTAATGAAAAGTCAATGTGGCAATATAATAATTTAATTTTCTATTTTCCTTTCACAACAAGTAGATAAACTCCAGCAATATTTTCCCTGTTGCACTGGGAAATACTTCATGTCCATCGATTTCCACTCAGCTTTTTTTGAATACTTACTTAGATTGGTTATTAAACTCCTTTGCTTTACCAGTGCTACCACTAAAATAAACACATCAAAATTCAGACGTGGAAAGAAGTTTACTTGTGACACTAACCTTGCATGGCAAATAATTCTACTTATCTCTATAAGGGCCTTTTTTTCTTGTGGAATCAAAGCAAATTCATCTTTAATTTGATACCTAACTCTTTCCCATAAATCTCATTAGACTAAAAATAGCAAAGATCTCCATATGATTAAAGACTTCACATGCAAGAAAGCAATCTGGTCATAGTGCTCCTTAGCTTTATGTACTCCTTTCTATTTGACAACATTAATTTGCCATCTGTCAGCTTAGTTTACTTGCTGCTTGCTTTGAGTTCACCTCCCCCATTTTCACTGTCAGCTGTTTTTAATAGTTGGGCCTCTTTGAGTGGGCCATTTATGCAGATTTGAAACAAGCAAAATCCTAAGCACCCGCCATATGGGAACCCACTTTGTATTCCCCAGATTGACAGAGCCATTCTTAGTCCTCCTCCTTTATTCCCCGCTTCAGCACTTACTTTAAAAGAAATCATTTTTTTCATCTCTATAGTACCTTTCATCCCAAAAGATTCCAAAGCTCTAAAATGTTTGCAAAATAGGAGACAAATTCTGCATTTCCATACAGTTCTGCTGAAGCCAGTGGAGTTGCACAAGTGTGCCAGAGGGCCAAACTTAGTCCCATAAGTATAATTCCATCAAAGAAATAATGTTGAGAGATTGTTAAAATTGCAGAATGAAGCCAGCAAATGACAAAGTTAAATAGGCAGTTGCAACTGTAACTCTACCCCATGTGCACGCTGCATACATTACAATACGTTTCACTGCATGATCACCTACTGTTTCTGAAATAATACAGTATAGCATTGTCTAATATATCGCACAACTGAGAAACACATCTGTAGTATAGTGTAGCATAGGGTGGTTGAACATTTTCTCTCGAAGATGTCTTCCAGTGGAACACTGGTTTTCCCCTCCAGCTCTACTGTAGCATATTTTTAATGTTTGTACATTGTTTTCATTGTCATAATGGTCCAATATAACATTGACTTTGATTTGATTATGAAAAACTCCCCTCAGAATATTTGAGCCCCAATCTTGCAAATACTAAAGTGCATGAATAACTTGACTGGTGTTGGCAATTCCATTATTATTGCCATTATTTTTTAAGGGTCTGGTCCAATGTCCATTGCAGTCAGTGGGCCATGGCTCAGACCCTGAATGAACAACATCACTTTCCAATTAAGAAGGAGGACACTAAAAACAAGCATGTTTCCTCTTTTGGAAACAGCTATGGTTTTCTGGAGCTGATTCATTGGGGGCAGTAAGGGGCTGGGGCGTCCTGGCACCCCTAGTGGCAGGTAAGTACCCTTGCAGTTCATACAAACCACTACAGAACCAACTCTTACTATGGAAAAACCAGACCAAACCCTGCCAGGGCTCCTGTACCACCCTGAACTAGATGTGTAAGTGAAGTCAGCAAAGCACAATTTAAAACAATCTCATGAGCCTATTGCAGCCTACTCAGCCAGACACTTTTTAAGCCTCAGGCCACTCCTGTTCCTGGTGGAGGACAACAGGTCTCTCCCCTTCCTGGTGTCCCTGGAAAAATCAAGCACTTCAAGAGTCCTTCTCATCCTTGAGATTAAACCATAGCCCCACACAGGACTTCTGTCTCCTCCAGGAGATCCTGGCAACACTTTCTGGCTGTCCCTTGCTAAGCCTTTGCTCCAGGTGGTTCTGCCTCTCTACTCTAACCCCCAGAGAGAATTAACAGAACCCCCTTTTTATAGGATATGTTCCTAGCCCTTTCCCAGCTGGGATTGACAGCTCGCATTGAACTAGCCCCTGTGTATTCAATCGGGCTAAACAGGCCCCTCTTAAAGGGACCAAACACCCTGTGACGAGGCCCCAAAGAATTCTAAAGCAGCATCTATAGCTCCTTTTTGTACCCGGCATCTGAATCTCTGGGGGACTGGATTGGGAGAGCGGGCAAAGTCAGAAGTTGACAAGACTCCATCTTTCACAGCAGCATTTTAAAATAAAGCAGTAATTATAGTTCGGGAACTTGAGGAGGATTTTTTTCAAGTCCCAGACACATTTTCAACCCTCCAAAGTCATCTGATGTTAAAAAGAGCTGTGGGGTTTTTTTTAAATGAAAATATTAGTGAGCTTAAATCAACCAAAATTACACTAATATATTTTAACATCGAGAAAAACTTCAGTGAACCTTTTTTCCATGCCATTTCTCTGCCAATTCAAGAGTTTCTGGATATAAGGGAGGAAAATAATATTTCCACTGGGGCATTGAAATTAGAGGGAGAAATTCACCTCTGTGCAGAGAGCTAGCACAAGGACTATACACTGCTTAACTCATAGAGCAGAAGTGGAACCTTGCGCTTCCCCTCCGTGCAGGTGTGAATTTCATCCTCAGCACTGAGTATGTGTCCAGACTGTTTAAAACCCTCATTTGTCAGTCAGATGGATCCACTGTCCCAACCCTCTTTATACATTATGAATACATGGTGGGGAGGTTTGTATAAAGATTTTCAATCCCCAGGAGTTTCAGATGGGTGTATTACTTGTGGGTAGTGACGCCATGACAGGATTAAATGGCTCATGCCAATTCACCATTACAGTCTCATGAGCCACGAGGGATTTTGTTCATGCCACATTTCAGAGAACTAATTAAATTAGAAACATATTTAGCCTTTCAAAATGTTGTATGGGAACTATTTTGATATCCCTCAATCTAAAAAGCTGAATTTCCTTCTTTACCATATAGAGGTTCTAAAGTGACCAAAAAAGCCTCAAAAGCTTTTGTGCAAATCACTTTCCTGATTTTCAAGCCCTATATCCCATTATTTAATAGAGATAGATAGAAAAGGCCTCATTCCCCACTCCCTTGCACCTGTTGTCATCATTTACACCTTTGGAAAGAGAAGGCAAAATGATTCTCGTTCTGATTTTGTTAGCGTTCTGCACCCATTTTGGGCTAAACAACACCACAAAGTTCTAGGCAGTGAAGAATCATGAACAAATGCTTTTTACCATTAACCTGGGTTCCCAGGATACGACTTGTTTTTCTTGCCCTGCTGGGGCATGATGTATATGAACTCAGTCATGGCTCCATGACTCTATGACCAGTCCTAGACCCCGGCTGAGTGCAATTTTCAATCATTTGTCTTACCTGGCCCACATTAGGGGGAAAAGAAGGAAACATTTTTGAGGCAAGTTCTCTTTTAAAAAAATCAAAATGGAAGCTGTGGGTGAACTGCTGAGATTTGGAATGCTAGAGTCCATTTGCGGCTAGGCTGGATTAGTGGGCAGAGTGCAGGTGAAAAAGTCAGGCATGCAAATTAAAAACAGTACTCTACATGACTAGAAAGGGCCCAAATTCCCCACTGAGGGGACTCATAGATCTGAAGACAGAGCAGCTCTAACCCTGATATAACCTGCCATGGGATGGTCACCCCAACACAGTAGGATCCTTCTGTGATGTAGAGTCATAGTAGTGGCTCTGACACCATACCGTCTCCCAGCTCCTGCTGCCAGGAGTGTGACAGGGGAAAGAGAGCAGGGCCAAAGTATCTTTATGTCCCTGCCTGTCATTGGCAGCCCTTGTAACTGAAAGCAGCACACAAGCTACTTTTAATTTATGCTGAGGAACCATAGTAGTGCACAACTGGTCAAAGAGTGAGAGAGTGCAAAGGCAGCCTTTGCACCAACACCCCTCCCGAGCTGTGCTGTGTGTGCTACTCAACCACAGCTGATGAGTGAGGCCAGTGTCTGTCATTCTAGAATTCTAGAATCCTGCGTCAGCCCCAAAGCACGGCTATCATATTGTCTGACTACAAATGAAGGGAGTCTCGGCTGACTACTCTGGTTGGTTGCTGAATGGTTCTCAATTTCTCTTTCTCCTTTGCCTGCTGAGTACCTGCAATTGGCACCGAAAACACACTCATATTCACTTCAGTTACACAAACATGAAAACAGACCCATAAAAAAAGAGGTTTGAATGAGAGCAATTTAGGTTGACAAACCGCATCAAACCATTCTAGCAAATATAACAACTCAAATGGGGGTGCCAAAGGTTGCATTTTCACAATACCAAAGCAAAACTACCATACATAGTATTCCATAGAGAAGTGCACATTTGATTCAGGCTCCCAAACACTCAATGGTCTCCCTTCAGAATACATGGCATTGATAGCTAACAGCCCCAGGAAAGTTATTTGGACTCAGCAGCTAACGTATGTTGCCAAAAAGCAATGGCAGGGAGAGCTGATGATTAGCTGACTAGTCTGTAAGGCCTGTCTACACTTAAAGGTTTACTGGCTTCACTATACCACAATAGTGATACCAGCAAACGCTCATAATCTACATGCAGTTTATACGGGCAAAAAAAAAGTGCTTTTACTGGAATAGTTTATACTGGTTAGGCAAGGGAAATTAGCTACACTAGAAAAAAGCATTTTTATGCCAGTATAACAGTACACTACAGCTTTTGCCATCATAGAAATGCCTAGGATGGGATGGGGGGAAATCCCACCCCTCGCCGACGTCGCTATGCCACCAAAAGTTTATCATTTAGACCTGACTTCAGACTTTTGATGGAGATACAATAGCTATTGTATTGCTAACCTCCCACAGAATAAGTTCAATCACTAAAGTGGTGTCATTCATTTGCGCTGATCCATGGGACCTGATTGCTATAGGATCACATTAGCTAAGTGAATGGGTTAGCTTAGCTATAGAATCTCATTAGTTTACCTGGAGATTTGTTCAGCTATTCAGCTTTCTACACAAAGTCATTAGCTCTGGGGAAACTCAGTGTGCCTGAAGCATGGGTGTGGGCTGCAGGGCAATTAAACTGTTGCTTTAGGAATTAATCATTATTCTACAGTTGATATGACTGGAAGCCTGGAACTAACCTTAATTTTAGCCTGTGAGACATTCTTCAATAACACTCTAAACTACAAAGAAAAGGAAAGGAAATTGACTTTAAAAACATCATTTTAATAATAATAAGGTGCTGACAAAAAGCTCAAAAAGCAGGGAAATTTGGTCACAATAGGATGGAATTAATGCTTGAGAAGTGGCTACTGGCATCTGCACATGGCTTTGTTTGAGGCAACAATTTTGTTAACTTAAGGTTCGTTTATATTAAGATTATTCCAGACTCCGTCTGTGTTGCAGTAGAAAAACAGTTTGCACAAATATGAGAGTTGGCCGGTGAAATCCGCACATTGACGACCTCCAAACATGACTCCCCTCAACCAGAACAATGCTGCATGTCCTGAAAGTCTAGCCACTCTAGTTAAGTGCCTCCGACAGTTTGAGATCTTTTGGAAATCTGACTCCAACTGTAGTTTGCTGGCTCTGCTCTTTTGGAAATCTGACCCTAGATCTCTCTGTGCCTCTCTAAAACTGGGATAATAATACTGCCCTTCTCCCACTCCTTGCCAGTATTGTCTATTTAGACTGTAAGCTCTTTGGGGGAAGGACTGTCTCCTACTATGTCTATGTATTCAAGTGCCTAGCCCAATCTCCAGTGAAGCCATCGGGTGATACTGTAATATAAATAATCCTAATTATTATTAATCTATTTATTAGGCTACAAAATAATGTATGTGCACCAGGAAACTAATGATGCATACCCTGGAGTGCCTTTTTTCTATTAGATCTACAGCAAAAATAGAAAGCACTGCTCATGTGGGAAGTTCTTAAGAGAAAAACAAAACAAAAGAAAACAAAACAAAAACCTATGCAACAGAACAAACAAACTATAAAAAACCTGGAATGAAAATATGGGCCCAGATCCTCAGAAGGTGTAAATCAGTGCAGTTGCATTGACCAGGCTGATTTACATTAGTTGGGGACTAGCCCATTGTGTCCATTAGAAGAAGGCACCATAAGCCCACTCACTGAAAGATAATCGCTTTGAAAAGGATCTTATGTTTTGGGATGCTAACAAGCAGAGGGAACAAAAACAACAATGGTTCCAGGCAGCAGCCTGGTGTTTTTTCACTGTACACTGTTGGCTCTGGTGGCTTGAATGAAATTAATTCTCCCAGGAGATTCTTATCCTTTAATTTGGGAGTTTTCCCAGAAAAGCTTTAAATCTGTAATACAAAGGGAGCAGTTCAGAAAACATTTTCATTCCACTTGGCTACCATTAGGCACAACAGCAGGTGAGATGAATTGCATCCTCCTTGCCAAACTGGCTGCTTTATCAGTGCTGAGGACACCTACCTGTGTTTACATACCCAGCTAGCCAAGAGTTACAGCTATTGGGAGCCAAATGTCTACAGTTCTCAGCAGCCATCTACAGCTTCCTGGTTTCCTGAGTATTAAGCTTCTTCACTTCTTGGCCACATGCTCTTCCAGCTAAGAGTTGCCGCTATTGGGGTTGTTATAACTGCTGTAGCAGTGTTTATCTACTGGTTTCATATTTTCCAGTCTCTACAGTGATGGAAGAGCTAATTAAGCAATTAGTTTTTTAGCTGCTATTATAGAATCGTAGGAGTGGAAGGGACTCAAGAGGTCTTCTAGTCCAGTCCCCTGCATGCATAGCAGGACTAAGTATTATCTAAACCATCCCTGACAGGTGTTTGTCTAATCTGCTCTTAACAATCTCCAATGGAGATTTCACAATCTCCCTAGGCAATTTATTCCAATGGTTAACCATCCTGACATTTAGGAAATGTTTCCTAATGTCCAGCCTAAGCCACCATTGTTGCAATTTAAGCCCATTGCTTCTTGTCCTATCCTCAGAGATTAAGGAAAACAATTGTTTTCCCTCCTCCTTGTAACAATCTTTTATGTACTTGAAAACTGTTATCATGTCCCCTCTCAGTCATCTGTTCTCCAGACTAAACAAACCCAGTTTTTTCAATCTTCCCTCATATATCATGTTTTCTAGACCTCTAATCATTGTTGTTGCTCTTCTCTGGACTTTCTCCAATTTGTCCACATCTTTCCTGAAATGTGGTGCCCAGAACTGGACACAATACTCCAGCTGAGGCCGTATCAGCATGGAATAGAGCAGAAGAATTACTTCTTGTGTTTTGCTTACAACACTCCTGCTAATACATCCCAGAATGATGTTTGCTTTTTTTTCAATATATGGTCTCATATTTAGCTTGTGATCCACTATGACCCCCAGATCCCTTTCTGCAGTACTCCTTCCTAGGCAGTCATTTCCCATTTTGTATGTGTGCAACTGATTGATCCTTCCTAACTGGAGTACTTTGCATTTGTGCTTATTGAATTCCATCCTATTTCAGGCCATTTCTCCAGTTTGTCCAGATCATTTTGAATTTTAATCCTATCCTCCAAAGCACTTGTAACCCCTCCTCTCTTGGTATCATCCACAAACTTCATAAGTGTACTCTGTATGCCATTATCTAAATCATTTATGAAGATATTGAACAGAACCGGACCCAGAACTAATCCCTGCAGGACACCACTCAATATGCCTTTCCAGATTGACTGCGAACCACTGAGAACCAACTCTCTGGGAATGGTTTTCCAGCCAGTTATTCACCCATCTTATAGTAGCTCTATTTAGGTTGTATTTCCCTAGTTTGTTTATGAGAAGGTCATGTGAGACAGTATCAAAGTCAAGATATACCACATCTTGTGAGACACTATCAAAAGTCTTACCAAAGTCAAGATATACCACATCTATCACTTCCTCCCTATCCACAAGACTTGTTACCCTGTCAAAGAAAAACAGTTGGCTTGATATGATTTGTCCTTGACAAATCCATCTTACTTATCACCTTATTATCTTCTAGGTGTTTGAAAACTGATTGCTTAATTATTTGCTCCATTATCTTTCTGGGTACTGAAGTTAAGATGATCAGTCTGTAATTCCCCAGGTTGTCCTTATTTCCATTTTTATAGATTGACACTATATTTGCCCTTTTCAAGTCTTCTAGAATCTCTCCCGTCTTCCATGACTTTTCGAATATTATATTCTAATGTCTCAGATATTTCCTCAGTCAACGACTTGAGCATTCTAGGATTCATTTCATCAGGCCCTGGTGACTTGAAGACATGTAACTTGTCTAAGTAATTTTTAACTCATTCTTTTCCTATTTTATCTCCCCGATCCTACCTCATTTTCACTGGCATTCACTATGTTAGACATTCAATAGCTACTAATCTTTTTTGGTGAAGACTGAAACAAAGCCGTCATTTAGCATGTCTGCCATTTCCACATTTTCTATTATTGTCCCCCATGCCCCCGTTAAGTAATGGGCCTGCCTTGGCCTTGAACTTCCTCTTCCTGCTAATGTATTTGTAGAATGTTTTCTTGTTACCCTTTATATCTCTAGTTAGTTTAATCTCATTTTGTGCTTTGGCCTTTCTAATTTTGTCCCTACATACTTGTGTTATTTGTTTATACTCATCCTTTGTAATTTAACCTAGTTTTCACTTTTTTGTAGGACTCTTTTTTGAATTTCAGATAATTGAAGATCTCCTGGTTAAATCATACTTCCTATCTATCCTACACCCACAAGGCCAGATTCATCCATGCAAGTGTAGGGGGGATGCAGTGGGAGCCCTGATGTCCATGGGGACAGCTGTGCTAGAGAGGGGAATCACTTGTGGGGGTAGGGGGGGGAGATTCCCAGCAGCTCAATGCCTTCTGGAGCACACTCACTGTTCCATCCACTGAGAGGGTGCAGCACATGCTCCCCTCCACTGGCTGGGGCAGGGTAGGGATGCTGGTTAGTGGTCTTTCTTCCATCCTGCCCCCTTTGGACTAGCTAGTGCAATAGAGGGTACTAGCAGGCAGGGTTCTTGGCTTAGATCCATAAAAGAATATGGGCACCTAATGTAATGATCTTGGGGTTCATTAAATAACAATCCAGTGCATGAGAAAGGAATAAAACTCTAATTTAAAAAACAGGAGAATCTCTCTGGTGAACTTAGGGTGACCAGACAGCAACTGTGAAAAATCGGGACCGGGTGTGTGAGTGTGTGTGTGTGGGGGGGGGGGGGGGAAATAGGTAATAGGAGCCTATATAAGAAAAAGCCCCAAATACTGGGACTATCCCTATAATATAGGGACATCTGGTCACCCTAGGTGAACTACTGCACACAGCCATGTGGTGTTCCCAATGCCTGCCTCCAGGGCACATCTCCAAATTCCTATATTCATAATACTGTGCCTTATGAGGGAGCGTCTCTAAATTATAATCTTCTAAAAACATATCTCTACATCTTTCCTCTTAAAGAAAAACAAAGTAAATCTTATATGCATATATATAAACAACTAACAACTATCTAACAACACATGCATTAAATTCCCAACCCACATAGTACATTTCCTTAAACCCAATGTGTCAACTACCTAGAGAGGAGACCCTTGAGTGCATCTTTACCACTCACTTTCCTCAAATACTCCTTCTCCAGGCAGGTTAGCAAGTCTTTATGAGTCTGCCAGGATGTTTAATCTCCCGCTCTGATGTCTCAGTATCAGCCTTTCATTACAGTTTGAGTTGTTCTCTTGTTCCTTGACAGTTTCTCCTTTGTGTGTTGATGATAAAACATCAGGCAGAAGGGAAATGCCAGAGTCCACAGCTACTGTCAATGTATTGGAACTTTCTGGGATTACTCATAGATCATTTGATTACATCAAAATGTGTCCCTTGAGTCTGCCTGGACAACAGAAGACCTTGGATGCATCTGTTCATTAATGGTACCCCTTTGGCCTCCAAGTATTAGAGGTGTGATTCCTCAGGCACACTCTAGTACCTGGGTTAAGAGATGGGAGATGATGGGCTCTTTTGTCAAAATAATATTTCTGCTTCCACTTCTGATTTTCTTTCATCTTCCACATTGTTTCATTGTTATGAGATTTCAGCAAGTTATCAGTAAGTGGTAAATTAGATTTGATCTTTCTTCCCCTTTACAGCTGAGCTGGAGAAAAACTATTCTCCCTGGGTGTACTTTGGATGAACACATATAAATCACCCCCACTGTCAAGTCTTTTTCATAAGATTCTTTACTGTCTATACAGACCTTTCCACAAGTCCATTTGATTGTGGGTAATTTGGACTTGATGTTTTGTAATGAAAATCCCAATCCATGGCAAATTGCCTAAAATCTGCACTGGAAAATTACAGCCCATTATCACTAAAGACTTCATCTGGAATTCCATGTCTGGAGAAGATTCCCTTCATGCCGGCTATCACTGACTTACTATTAGTACTGTGCACTGTGCAGATTTCTGGATACAGAGAATAATAATCTGTGACTATTAAATAATCCCTCGATTACCAGGTAAATAGATCCATGCCTACCTTCTCATAAGGCTTTCTGGAACTGGATGAGGTCTCAGTGGGTCTGCCTGTTGGCATGGCTTGTATTTCCAGCATGAAAAGCAGTTTCCTACCACATAAATAATGTCATGATTGATCCACGGCCAATACAGCACCTCTCGTGCTCGTTGTTTGCACTCCTCAATTCCTAAATGGCACTTGTGGATCTTCCGTAGCATTTCTTTTTGGAGGCTCATTGGAATTACAATCTTGCTGCCCTTGAAAATCACCCCATCTATCACAGTAAGTTCATGTCTGCAGTTCCAATAATCTCTTATACTTGGACATCAACTGCTTATTTCTTCAGACCACCCCATAATTATCACTTCTTTAAGGATTCACAATGATTTATCTTTTTCTGTTTTCTCTATTTGTTGCAGTTTCCTATTAGCCATGCGTATTAACTTTACAATCAGATCTACGTAGGCTTGCATCTCTGTCTCTAAAGTCTTCTCTGGTTTTGTAGGAGCCTAAGGTGCCACAAGTACTCCTGTTCTTTTTGCTCTGGAAAGTGCATCTGCAGTGAACATGAATTTACCAAGTGAATAGGTCACAACCACATCATACTTTTGCAACTTTATCATCATTCTTTCAATCCTTAAGGTATAGTCATTTATCAGTTTGCTAAAAACTGCTACCAGGGGCCTGTGATCCATTTCAGCTTCCACTGTCTGTCCATAAATGTATTGACTGAATCTCTCACAGGCAAACAGTATTCCTAAGAGCTCCTTCTCAATCTGTGCGAATCTGGCTTTTGCCTGAGTCAGTGATTTGGATGTGTGTGCCACCGGTTGCCACCAATCCACTTGCTTCTGTAAAATCACTGCACCCAACCCAGACTGTGAATTATCTGCTGAAATTTCAGTAGGCCTTCCTAGCGCATAGAACTTCAAACACTGATTCTTATATCAGTTGTTGTTTTGAACCTTCCCATGGTTCCTTCTGTTCTGCACCCCAATACCATTCATTTTTATTCTCTAGGGGTTTTCTCAAAGCCACTACCTAGGTAGATAGATTAGGTAGGAATTTTCCAAGATAATTAACCATTCCCAGGAACGGTTGGACATCTTTCTTTGATGGGACATGGCATTATTTCACTTGGTTGGAAATAATGTCCCCAACAAAAGTCAGTTCTACAATCCCTAAAACACATTTCTCACTATTTAGTTTGAGGTTTGCAGCTCTAATTGCATCCAGGACTTCCCAAAGTGTACAATCATGCTCCTCTTTGGTTGGGTCCCAGATGATTATATCATCCATTGAGGTGTCAACACCATTAATATGTTCATAGATCATATGTATGGTTTTGTGGTACACTTCTGGTGCTGAAGCTATGCCGAAGGATAAGCGTAGAATCTATATCTTCCAAATGGGGTATTAAATGTGCATAGCTGCTAAATACAATTCAAATCTCTGTCTGAATGTTTTCCAGTTCTCTGCAACATTGCCTCACAATTGCAAACTGGGTGGAGGTTGCAACACATCCTTTTTTGGCTTTTCCCTCAAATACATGCAAAAGCCTCTGTGCCTGGTGCACTGTGTGCTTCTCTGGTGCCTCCCTTTGTGTTTGCTTTTGGTTGCAAACACAGGATTTAAGTTCAAAATGACTGTACTTTCCTTCTCATTCAGCAATTCTGACACCACATAACGATCTTGGGGTTCAATAAATAACAAACCAGTGAATTAAACAGGAATAAAACTTAAATAAAACACTCTGGAGAGCCTCACTCATGAACTACTGCACACAGCCATGTGGTGTGCCCAAAACCCGCCTCCAGGGCACACCTCCAAATTCCTATGTTCATAATACTGTCCGTTATGCAGGAGCATCTCTAAATTATAATCTTCTACAAACCTAATTCTACACCTAATGGCCACTTTAGGTGTCACACAGATACTCAAAGTCCCTGAGTATGTGCACAGCCTCCTCAGTCTTGGTGGCCTGTGCCTATCTCACACTTAACCTATGGAAGCGTTCTTACCCTAGATGTTCCCTGCCTATTTCATCTGTAGGGCCTGATATGTTAGGCATTGTGAGAATATGCCTAGTTCCACACAAAATGGCCAGGGGGAGGGAGGAGGTAGAGGCAAGGGAGGATGAGGAGGCGGTACTACCCCCCTTATAACCTTTGTACCAGGGGTTAAGGTACTCACCCAGGATGTGGGAGACACCCAGTTCAATTCCCTGCTCTGCTTGAGGAAGGGTTTTGAGTGCCCTAACCTCTGGAGTATTCTAGTATGAGTTTCTCTTGCTGAGGCTATTCTACTGTGTATAAATAATTAAACAGTCCTCGGGCCAGTGAGAGAGTGAGAATCACTCTATAGTCTAGTGGTTAGGGCAAAGTATCAAGGACCAAACTTCCTACATTGTGCCCCCAACAATTGTGTGGACATCTAAGGAATCAAGGTAAACCAAGAGGCAGTGATGACTTCCAGTTGCATTTTTATAAAAAGATTTCAGACCGAATATCCCAGAGGCTCCTTGATGTGTTCAGTGAGGCCCAACTCTGCACCTTCCATGATGCAAGAGGCAATTATATCAGTTATACCCAAGCTAGGGAAAGATCCATCTAACTGCACAAGGTACGGGACTATCACTGATAAATCATGTTGCCAAGATTCTTGGCAAAGCCTTTGTTTGTAGATTGAAAAAAGTTATTACTAAAATTATATATGTAAATCAGGTTTGATTTATTAAATCTAGGCATGGGTCAGACAGGCTCAGGCAACTCATCAGTACAATTCCAGTATCACAATGCTCAAAGGAACCTTTGGCAGCATTATTTCAAGATCCTGAAAAATGCAGTAGGGTTGGCTGGGATTCTCTTTACAGTCCTTGAGAGAATGAGCTTCAATGGCTACTTTAGCATTTGGATTGAATTTCTCTATAGTACTCCCTGCTCTTAGATAATCACCAATAACTATATCAGAACCATTCCCATTAGAGAGAACAGGAAGCCAAAGTCTGCGTGCTAAACCCACTACTTTTCATCACAGTGCTGGAACCACTGGAATGTGCAATCTGGGTCTGTGCAGATATAACGGACATTAAGATTAATCATATGGAACAAAAAAACACTATGCCCGTTCTATTCTCTAACCCACAAACGTTGAAACCCAGTGTCACACTGTCTAGAGTGGCTCACACTCATGAGTGCCCACCTCAGGGCCGACTGCCAAAAACAGGGCAGACGCTCCAAACTGGTGGGATGTTCTAAAATTAGATTTCACCAAGCCAATAACAAATATGATCTCCTGGATCACTATAACAGTCTTGCCATGGAGTCATAGACAGTCCCTTTAGACTCTCCAGTCTATCTTGCCACCTAGACAAACTGGATTTAGTGATAAATGGTCACTTACACCAAAAATCACACCACATTCAGGTTGCTTCCAGTCCTAAGGGACCAGTCACTTACCCCAGATCAATTGGTACCCTAGATCCCACACCAAAGACAACACTTGTAGTCAATCCTGTAAAAAAACATCTAAAGGTTGATTAACTAGGAAAGGAATAAGAGAGTTATTTACAGCTTAAAGCAAGTAACCAGACACACCAACAAGTTACCATCTAAATCCTAAGACTGAAAAGTTGTAGTGATCTGTCAATTCACAGTGTCTTTCAGGACGGGCCCAGGAGGCAGCCCCTAGCAAGCTCTGACTTCAGTTTAGAGTCTCTGGCCCTTCAGAGTTCAAACAGCCAAAAAGATGGAAAATTTTCCTGTGGCTTTGTTTTATTTCCTTCATTCAGGTTCCAAGCCTGTAGGATGAGCCCTCTTGCATGCAGCATTGTCCAGGTGTGATAGGGCCATTAGCCAATCCTTTGTATTGCAATGTTTCTTGATAGCCCATTTGATATTGATAGTCCTTCTGGCAGGGGGAGGGAGGGGATGATTCCCATGCCTGAGTTCACAAGTTCAGAGCAAACATTTTCAAAATTATAAAGCAAAATGTACATATTTTCTTATAGCATGGAATACCGACATTGCAACTCAGATTAATGCATGCAGCAAATTACAAGTGTTTCATAGAGTCTAAACACTAAGTACATTCTATAAGACTAATACCTATTTTGAGCAAAACTAATATACAGGTGAACTGGTCTGGTGTTCAGCTACGAGATTCTCAGTTCTTAGCTAATGCCTGCAGCCTGGACAAGAGCTGCCATCTGGCCTGCCCGTGTCACACACAGATTATTAGAATTCATTGAATGGTTTGGGGCTTGTTTCAATTAATCTTATGTTGGGACAAGCTGGAGCATTAGGACGAATTAAACATACGTACCAGGGCTTGCTTCGTCAGTGGTAATTAAAATGGCAGCAGACCACACTGAAATATCTAGGAATACTAATCCCCAGAGATTAAAAGCAGATAATTGGGTCTAAATCGATTTGAACTATCACACAAGCTACTAATGACCTGGTTAAATGGGAAAATTCCCAATTCCCCAACACTAGTTTTGGAAAAATCAGTGATAGTCCAAAATTTTTTTATGGTGAACAGGGAATGGCCAGGCATCTCCTTTCAGATACTTCAACTAGTGGTTGAACTAACCAAATCTGAGGCAAGACAATAACGCCTTTATAATGAGCCAGGACATGCAATGGACATATGCTATACAAATAAAATACCTACATGGGTGATTCCCAAGAAGGAGCTCCCCGACTATTTGCCTCCCGCAGCTACAATGGGCTCTGGATACTGTAGGTACCTAAACAATCTAATCATCCACATGGCCTATTAGGTATGGGCCAATTTAGCACACCAGCACAAACTCCACCCTTCATCTGATGTACAGACCCAAGTCTGGAGGAATCCCATACTAAAATATGGTGGTGTGGTGGGAAGAGGATAATGTGGACAAACGATATATATATATATACATACGCTATGCTACATTCTATCTCAGTAACTGATCACTAGATCACACCATTCACTTCCCTCCAGCTACAACACAACCTGCCAAGTACAGTAATATGGGAACATGTTCAAATCAGTCACCTACTCACTTCAGGATTTGGCCTGGAAGCACTGTCCAAAGCTCCAGAACTCCTCACATTTTGGGTTATGCTATTTCCCCAGACCAGCAGCTTCGCTGTATGAATTCCTAACAACTCACCAAAGAGTTAATAATAGACATAAGAAGGCAAAAATGGAACAAAGAACTGGCAAAAAATATCTTACCCCCACAATGGAATAGGGCAATGTGAGAGATTAAAGACATGACCCTGGACTTCCAATTACATCTCATTCAACAAAAATTGTATGAAGGGTGCCCTGGTCAACCCAAAGACTTTATGATATGACAGTTACCCCCAATAACCACTGTTGGAAGTCCTCTATCTTCTTATCTGCCTGTAAAGCACATATTAAACTGTCATTGCAATACAAAGCATAATATAATAATTAATAATATTTACAACAGGGACTGGAGGATAAAAATGGAAAGTCATCAGAATGTTGGCTTTTGCAGTGCTCAATAATTCCCAGGCATTGCTGTGGGAAGATACAGATGTACATGTAAATATTTTCCCATGCCTTTTCACCATGTGCAAATTTTGCATGTGTAAAGCATATGTGAACATACATAAGGCCTCAGTGGAAATGCTGTGTGTGTGTGTGTGTGTGTGTGTAAATAGTTGCTTGTCTACATCTGTATGCTGAATTGTATGTGAAAATTGCTACTTTAGATGCATCAGTGGAGTACAACTTTTAAAAAATATAGTATTGCATGTGTTTCTCATTCACTTTAGGAGGCACAAGATGATGGAGAAACAGTAGCCAGAACCAGATGTTTTTGTACTCCTCCAGTGTGAGCGAGAAAGCCAGTGTAAGGAACTTCTGGTCTCTTGGCTTTAGGACACCTACAATATCAGGGGACAGAATTCATCCTGGTCTGGTGGCTTCACTCTCCAAGGACTCAACCCTGCTCCCACTGCCTTCACTGGCAAGACTCTCGGCCTTCAGTGGTGCAGAACCTGGCTACAATTGTCATTTAAGAGGAGACCAGCAAACCTGCAGCAACTGCAGATGCTATCCATTGGCCACTCATTGCACTGAGTGTATGAGTCTATGAGTTCAATAGACAACCAGTGGAGATTCCTGGATGTGGGCCAGTAAAGACTGGATGTACAGCAGAGATTTAATTTAATATTGGGTGGGAAGGGTAAAAGCCCCATGCCTGCCAAAACATCATTTTTAAACTATGTGCCTAATTCCTAAACAATTGAGTTTTAAGGTTTTTAATAACTCCTCAAATTTTTCCAGAGTTCTACTGCCGATGTGGTAACATTTCCAAATGCAATGTAGCCCTCGCTGCTCCACATAAAACATTCACTTTTCATTTAAGCCCTCAGGAAAAACAAAATCTGGATTACTTTCAAATTACTGACCGAATTCAAAAAGACATCTTAGCCCTTTATGGGGTGAAGATAAAAGAACTAACAGCCCCTCCTGTGCCAGGAAAAACTTTCACTTTCTGTGAAAAACATTAAGAAATCAAATGAAAGAATTTACAAATTGGACAAGGATGCATGTACATGTCAGACCCCTGAGATGAGATGATGCCCATCATAAGCTCTTGCTGGATTTGTAAATAAGACTCAGTGTTCTAACCGTAGGGTATTAAAGTGGAAGCTCTGACTGAAAGCTCTCTTTGTGACGATCAGGTCTAGAGATTTATATTGAGGGAACGTTTCAGTATTTAAGATCTTACTGAAACTGACCAAGTATTTGATAGCTTGGCTGTCTGCAGCATTGGAGCCTTGGGATATGTGAAAGGTTTGTTAGTGAGTATACTTGTTTTGCCATTTGTCTCTCAGGACGACCCAATCCTGTGAAGTGCTGAGAGCCCTCATTTCACATGGAAGGTGTGGATGCTCAGCACTTTATAAAATAAGACCCCAAATGAGAGCAAGAACCACATGCAGAAAGCTTTGATCCTTTGTCTGCTTTATTCCAAGACCTGTTAGTCTGATCAAAACCTCTTTCCAAAAAATATTATTTATTCTCTTCAAAAGAGGGACCATTTTAGCTGGCAGAGTTGATCACTGGATATTGCAGTTGTTAAAAGTGCACTTCTGCTCTGAAAAGGGACTACCTTATCAGCTCTGCTCTTGGGGTGTATTCAGAGTCACATTTGTTACTTTCATGACAAAAAATATGCCTTTAGTACTATTTACTCCTTCAGGGGCCAGCACTATTTAGTTGGCTGCTATTCCTTCTTGTATATCAACAGGGGAATTATTTACTGCAGCAACCTGCATAGACCTTGGAGGGAGCGGGCACAGATTGCAAGAGAAAAGGGTTTAGAGGAGATACCAGGAAGTCACTCTGCCTTCACATGGCTAGAATGCCAGCTGCATTGACAGCATCTCTGTATAAAGTTCACTTAATAAAGAGCCAATTGACTGTTAGAAGCAGGGTGTCCTTTCATGTTATAACCCAGCACACAGAACACAAAATATTTACTAACTCCCATCTACAGAGCCAATCATTTATAGCACACCTGCACAAACATATTGCAGACAATAGACTTCTACAGAGTTTGGCCTGCTGGACCTTTATTGCTGGTGATCATGAGTGAAAACGAAAGACCCCAGCTTGACTCTCAGGGCTCAGGTCAAGTTTGCAGGGCTGGTAGTTAACATCCTTTTACTTGGCAACTGAGAACATGAGACCTATAAGTCATGGTGACACAATAAATGTGGTAACCTATGGACTGTAAAGTCTTCAGGGCAGGACTATTTTTTTGTTCTGTTTGAACAGCACTTAGCGCATTTGAGTCTTGGTCAATGACTAGGACTCTGAGGCGCTACAGTAATAAATACAAATAATAATAATTTCACTCTTAATACTGCATTTTAAATGCAATGATTTAAACAGGGTCATTGTAAATAAGTGTATGAGACATGGGGATTACCTGCCTATAATTGCAGCAGACGTGCTAACTTAGGCCTGGTCTACACTAAGAAGGGGGGTGGAACTAGGGTACGCAAATTCAGCTACGTGAATAGCGTAGCTGAATTCGAAGTACCCTAGTTCGACCTACTCACCCTCTCCAGACGCGGCGGGGTCGAACTCCGCGGCTGCCCCGTTGACTCCGCCACCGCCGTTTGCAGTGGTGGAATACCGGAGTCGACTGCAGCGCTTCTGGAGTTCGAACTATCGCGTCTAGATCAGACGCGATAGTTCGAACTCTGAGAAGCCGAACTCACCGCGTCGACCAGGAAGGTAAGTGTAAACCTACCCTTAGATTTTCATGCTGAGGTTGGATGAGAATGACATTTCTATATTTCCTCTGCCTATTCTGGGCAAATCCAGGAAATGTACAACAGTGGGATATTAAAATTAAAAACCTCTTTCTAAACTTTTCCAAATGACCAGAATGATTCAGGTGTGGTTTGAGTTTTGGGTGATGGTTCCCATCTTTATTTTCTCCCAGAAAGGTTCATCCAACTAGTGGTGTATTGCACACACATTGGATTTTGTAAGAAAAGACATTAGGCCCTGACATGTGCTGCTAATAATCTTCCAGGTTTTATTTTTTCATTCTCCAAGCATAGCCACACCCAGCTTCCTGGTACATTTGTGGACAGACTAGTACAATTTCCTACACTACTCCTAAAGGACTTTCAAAACTCTATGGACCTGATTTTCAAATCTGGTCTCCATTTTTGTACCCAAACTGAATTTCACTCATCAGGCAGTTAGAGGTATAAATGGGAGCATAAATGTTTTGCACAAATGGATGCCTGGTTTGAAACACATATGTAATTACATTACACAACCTTAATGGATATTACACACACAGACACACAAAACATTAAAAGAACATTATTAAGGTCGCAAAGTCAAGAACTTGGTAGATAGGAAATGTCAGAATGTGCAACTGAACACAGGGTCTTACAATGGGAAGTGACAGGGCACTGGCAAACAAGGTCTTATAATGGGTAACTTTAAAAGCAGGTGGCTGTTCCAGTCTCACCTATAACACCATGTATAGAGCTTGCAACTTCTGTTTGGGATGGTGATTGCTCAGGCCCCTTGTGTTCGGCAATAGTAACTCTTTTCACCTTGTAGAAGCCTTCTCTCACTGCTGGTGTGCCCTCTTGGCTAGGTATGCGATAACAGACTCTTTCCCTGCCTGCCCCACCCTGCTGGCAGCCATTCCCAGCCCTGCGGAGGTCTCTCTTCCCCTAATTTGACCAATTTAGGCTTTTGGAGTAACAAAGTCCAACAAATAAAAGTCCAAATTCTTTACAAAAAGGTATTTGGCCCCATCTCTGGGCCCAATGATCCTCACATCCTTCTCTCAGGGCTCTCCTTTGTTCTCGTCCCCTCCTCAGGACCTCGTAATACCTTACCAGTGGCTGGTAGGTTCACCCTAACTTCAGGGCCAGGACCCTCAGGGCCCTCCCTTAGAATCCCCCAACAGAATCCCTAACCAACAAGTATAAGCTCAAACCCACTTCCAATGTCCTTGGGCTTGATCTTTCATCCCTCTCTAGTTCCCCTGCTCTATTTCCCGGTTAAATGTATCAACGTATCTCAGCTATATCACTGGTTTTGTGTGCATTTGTCCAGAAATTCTTCCACAAGGGAGCTCATGAAGAGGACAGCATATTGAGAGCCATCCTAGTACCCATGCTGTTTGCATGGTTTGTACTAAGTCCAGGACACACACCTTAACACACAGAACACTGCCTTCACCAGACAAGGACACTCCACCAGAGAAGTAGATCACATCATAGAATAGGCCACTCAAATACCCTGAGAAAAACTGCTTCAATTTGGGGGGAAAAAACCTCTGACCACACAGTTATCACCTACCACCCTATACTGGTACCCATACGGAGTATTATTAAACAATTACAAACCATACTCAATGGAGACTAAATCCAGAAAGAAATCTTTCCCCACACCCCCCTCTTCCGGCCTTCACACAACCCCAGACCCTCATCAAGCTCATAGGCAGAAGCAAGTTTTTCACCAACTCAGAGCTGCACCAGACCCTGTCAGAGCAACAGATGCAATACCTGCAGAGATATCTCCACTGCTACAATGATGAACATCCTCCACAATACAGCTTTCATGATCCATGGGTCCTACACATGCCTATCACAACATGTGGTTTATCTCATTCAGTGCACTAACAGCTAGATGGGTGAACCCAGACAATCTCTACACTCTCAAATGAACTCACACAGAAAAATGATAAAAGACAAAAACACCATAGCAGACCCACCAATGCCCCCAAAGGTTCTCCAGATGGCTGTGAGAAGGTTCTGTACTTGATATAGACTGGATGGGTGGGTTCAAGTTGCTTCACTTTAAAACAGAAAACCATGGAGTTGTAACACACATAAAGAGGAGACTTTGTTTTCTTCAGTATCCCAGTCAGTGGCATAAGGGAGCACAGTTGAGATTGCATTGGAGTGTTTATGGACTTTCTGACATTTCAGGCTTTGTACTATTGGTTCAATTTTCTAATCTCCTGCTTTCCATTGTTTGTTAACCTTTCAATCCAAATTTCCTGACTTTATTCATTGCAACACTGGATGAAACTAAGAGAACTCTCTGGATACTCTCAGCTCTAAGCTAGGAGAGGGCTAGATTGTGCCTTGGACTACATACCCCATGCAGGGGATTAAGAATCCACTTTGTACCCCTATGCAGGCTATTTGGACCTCATATCTAGGTGGTCAGGGATAAGTGAGTGCTGTGTGCTTGCCTACTCCCTCCCCAGAGCAGGGTGGCAGGCATGGTGGAAAGGAGTAGGGGAAGAAGTTAAGCATTGGGCAATAATAATTTGGTGCAGGTATAGGCCAGCAGTAAATTATTCCCTACCTGGAGCAAGCTAGGGAGGAAGGAGAGAATCATGGCAGAGAAGCTGTACACCATTCCGATTACGGGCTGTGTGCTAGAGACACAACCTAGTCCAAAGAGACATCTGAGAATCCTGCAAAACCTCTGAGTATTCCAACAATTAATAAGTAGTAGAAGCCTCATACATGCTGAAGGTCAGAGGAAGTAAGGCAGAAGGGTGGCATCAGACCATGTGTTGACCCCAGAATACTGTGTTGGAGCAGGGGCTGTACTGCCTGGATGAAATGTCCATCTCTAGGGTCTTCAGATCATCTCTGATGGATGTCAGCATAGAAGATTAGCATAGAAAGTAAAGATCCCATGATGAGACGGAGATAGCCCTGGTCCTCTAGCCAGCATTCCCTTTCTCTCAGTATGACAGATTTTTATTTTTATTGCAAGTTATTGATGAGCTCAAAGTGGCTGCAGAATTAACCTTTCCAGTTACAGAATCCCTAACTATCTAAGTCACTATTGAAAACCGCTTTGAGGTACCTTGAGAATGCTAAACAAGTTTTGATGCTTTCATAGCTTCCTTTTCAGATAGAAAGTTTGAGAGGCTGGAAAAACAATGATCTATTCTGACGCTAGAAAAGAGAAAACCAAAGTCGCAGTCATTGTTATGACTGCATGGCAGAAGCACACAAAGGCCCCAATCAGGATGAGGTCTCCATTGCTCTGGGTATCCTGCAGACACATAGGGAAACACAGCCCCGCCCTAAAGAACTTATAGCCATGGATTTTCCTCCCAACTACACCAATTTTACAATGTGGTCTAGAGCAGGGACAGTGAATTGGCCTTTTGTCTTAAGAGAAAGTGTAGTCTCAGGTAAATATTTGTATATATTCTGTATTTATTGGGGATGGACTAGATTATGACCTTTGAATTTAGAAGACCTCTTAAGTAATCATATATTTTTGTAGCTACGACCAGCATCTGATGTGCTCACTTCCCCACTCCGCCTTCCCCCCACCCCATATTTCACAAATGTCTTTGTTTCTGAAAAGACAGGAAGAGGTTGGGTATGGCCTTGACTTCTGAAACCCAAGATGAATGGGCAAAGACAAAGAGGATCTCCCTCTTAATAAACACACTCTGGAACAACAGCCAAAATATAAGTGAGGTATAATGCTCCCTAGTAGTTCTGTGCTAACAAGCCTAGAAGACGATGAGTAGGATGTGTGTTTGTGGTTGAGTGAGGTATGCAAGTTATGTTCTGTGTGGATGGAATATGCATGGTGATGAAAGCTGTGGTGTAGAAGAATGAACACAGTTGTACGGGGAAAAGAAGGAATGCTTACAGTGTGCGGTGTCCCCAACTGTGGATTAGTTTGGACAGGGATGTAAGGTGGGAAAGACATATCCTGAACACCTGTTTCTACATCTGTATTTTTTTTCTCTTTCAGTATACAGTGTGCTTTGCTTCTGACTGTGTTCCTGTATTACAGTCAGGTCCTTTCCATCTCATGCAAAAACAGTTTCTCATGCTATGCAAGTCAGTTGTACTTCCAAGCATTTTGAAGTGTGCACAGTTTGAGGGTGGGGAGTGGGGAGTGTTTGCAGGTATGCATTACAGCTAGTGGGAGTTGCTTGCAAATCCTGCTTATGAAACAGTAGGTCACTGGAGCAGAAACAAAGCATATGTCCATGTAAACTGTGACCTAAACCTATTGCTACAGCTGTGCATGCACTCCATGTCTTCCTATATATGTGGGACTCAATCCTGTATTCTTTGCTCATCTCAAGCTCCCATTGAGGTCAATGGGAATTGAATCTCTTAAGGAATGCAGGACAAGGCCCTGGGGGGTGGGCAATTGTTGGAGCAGTTTTCAAAACCCCATGCAAGGAGACAGCCGTGCAAAATGTACATACCTTCATTGCTATGCAAAACAGCTGTTTGCAAATGCAAACTGTGCATGTTGGTGGCCAGCCCTGCACCCTCTTTTGTCAACAGAAAGAACCTCATTGACTTCAAAAGAATCAGGATTGTATCACTCATTTCCACATGAGGTTACAGGGTTTCACAGATGCAATGCTGTGCATGCATTTCTGCAGGCACTGGAAAATCTGCAGTGCATGGCGATGTGCAATTATCTTAATCCCTATCTGTTCACCTGAAAAATTAGCCCTTGGTTTCTGACTTCAAGACAGGGAAAAAATTCACTTGAAATATTAAAAGAAATAATACAAACTAAAACCTAAAGAAAATATATAAATTTAGAAGTAGAAATAAACTGAAGGACTAGAAAATCATTTGTGCTAAGTAGTGTAACAAAATATTATTTGGCAAAGCGGTCTGGTTCTGGATAGATGGAGATAGTTAGGGCTTTGGTCTTGCATTTGGTTTGGCCGTTGTAGTTTGAACATTTAATAATAATAAAACAATTTAAAACTGGAAACTCTAAAATGCCTGAGATCCATGGCCATGTCTCTAACCTTCATTCAAAGGGGACTTCCACTTGCAGCCTTCACTGGAGCTCTTGCTTGGTGAATTTGCCTTTCACTTAGGAAATTAAAGTATCCTAGCATGGTTACCATCATCTAATGCTATGTTGGGTGCTTGGTTGCTAGTAGTTTCAGCTGGATCGTAGAAATTTTAGTTCAAGGACACTAGGGCAGACCCCTTGTGAAAAGTGCCATGGGGTCTTCAATGACCACGCAGAGCAGACGGGCTTTGGCTTTTAAGATCTCACCCAAAATACCTAAACACAGTAAATGACCTGGTATTTAACTGAGCTAACTTGGAAAGATGAAGGGCTGTCTCCTTTCTGCCAGGATTAGAACCTGTAATTCTAGTGAGTCGCATTATTGCCAACCTAATGCATAGGCCTCCCTAGCATTCCCTATGGTTTATAGGTCTCATTTCACGTTTTGCTCCCTAAAACAGCTTTCTAAAATGTAACATTTTATCCTTGTGTAGATCCCAAGGATTGGCAACACCTGTACATTCAACCAACAAGTACAAAGACAAATAGCCATTCTTGATGTGGGATCCCTAAAGCACTCTGCTCCAAATATAAATAAAGTGGGCCACACTGGAGGCTTGGTGTGCCATGGTTTAATACACTTAGGGCCTGATTCTTCTCTTACAGCTGTGTAAATGAAGAGTAAAGCCACAGAAGTCAGTGAAAGCAGAATCAGACCCATAGACTTTTACTGTTAGAGTGTGGGTCACCTGCCATGATATAGCACTAACCAAAGGCCCAGAACAGCCTTCCAAACTATGGATCTTCATTTACACCCTGGCCTCTTTACTCTGCTTTGAGTAAAGTGGCCACAGAGTCTGTGAGAATCACTCCATGATTATCTGAAACCTGGATTTGGATCTGAATTATGTGGCTTTGGCGCCTCTCTAGGCATAAGTGGAAATAGGTTTGGTGGTCTCATTGAAGGCTCCAGCAGACAGGTGAGCTGGCTGCACAAAAAACCACTGTATAATTCTGTATGACTGGCACCCTTTGCTCAGGAGGAGCTTGAGATGTGTGGAGCCAGCAGTGAATTCCATTGGCAGAGGCTTTGAGGAGGATTGTATAGCAGCTGGCTCCATCTAAGGCTATTAGTCCCTCATTTTCATGAGCACCAGATTCATGCTATAATTGAAAGCAAAAGGATAAATTACCCATTGTGTATTTGATAATAAAAATGCCATTAGTAAAAAAAGATCCCCCTAAAAGCGATACTTTCACAACAGCCAATTAAATCAAATAATAAATGACACTGATTTAATTGTTTTATGTGTACCATAACACAGACCCTGGAGTCGGAGCATGAACTCACAGCGGGTAGGTCAGTGATAACAAATCTTGTTTTAACAAGCCTGACAGAGATCTGCTGAGCAATGTCCATCAGGGCCAACACGGCTTGGCTGTCTCCGTGGTGCTGGGGAGATAGACTTGAATAACAGTGTCGCACACTCCTTAGCTGACACCAGCCAAGCATAATGAAGCTTGGCCAAAGGCTTCTTTAGCATGACGGAGAAAGAGAAGTGCTGAAGAGGCCTAACCATGGCTGAATGGATGAATTAGAATAAAATGGTTGCAATAATAATAGTCTGGGACAGCATGTTCAGTACTGAAGCCAATAAAACTCCAATCCAATTTCAATCCGTCACCCTTTCCATCTACATGCTGCCCTGTCATATGCGCTGCAGAAAATGATGCAAACAGATACACAGAGCACACCCTGTTCACCACCATTCCCTTGAAACTGAAGGAGCAGGGAATTTGCTACAATTCAACCGGAGTACCTCACTCCAGGTTTGAAAATCCTTCTCTGGGGCAGCTTGTTTCACACGCTAATTGAGATATTTGCGTAAAACTCCTACTGGGTATTGACTAACGCTGGTTGGGAATTTTTCAAAGAAACATTTTTGATTGAAAAAAAAAAGTTTTGAAATTGTCAAAAAATCCCATTTGGACATTTTTGAAATGAAAAATTCATTTTCTTTTGTTTGAAACAACATTTTGTTTACAATTTAAGTAAACAATTTATGGTTAATTTCTTTAAAGGTCAAAATAGAAATGAATGTTTTGAAATTAAGCATTTAGCTTAGAGAGACCTGATATGAAGGGTTTTTTTAAAAGATTTTTGGTTCATCAACATTTTTGAAACAATGACTTTCTCCTCCCAATTTGGGAAAGGATTTCCCCCCCAAAAAATCTTAAAAACTCACACAGGCATAGAAAACAACTTCCCACCCAGTTCCAGGATCGGCTAGAGCTCAGCGAACAATTTATAATGAATCATTTATTCCAGTAAGTTTTCCTCATTTTCTATTGGCAAATTTTCTGCAAACATATGATTTTCTCAGATGAATTTATGATTTGCAATTATTTACTGATAACTTCTGTAAACAGTTTTTAGTCTATAGATTGCCTTTGATGAATTAATTGTGAGGGTTTGACATTTCAAATCCAAGCAGAGTTGGTTAATTTTGATGGACTAGGTGCCAAAGAATTGTTTCTGCTCCCTGCCTGAATAATTATAGTGCCTAGAATCAGTTTTCCAGGTGAAAAACAAATTTAGAAATTCAAAATTATTTTCCTGTGATTATTCTCTATTATTATGATGTACTTGTATTGCAGTAGCGCTTACAGTTATTGCCCAAGACTGCATTGCATTAGGTGTTGTACAAACACAAACAAAAAGATGGTCCCAACACAGGGAGTTTACAATCTAGGTGTAAAACAAGAAACAACTGATCAATACAGAGAGGGGGAGGGGAAACACAAGGAAATAAAGTAAGATTCACTTAAGATTAGCTGTTATTGAAAACATTGCTGCCTGTCAACCTGATTATTAGGTGAAAGTGAACACAGAAAGGGTAGGAACACAAGCAAAGTATAATCACTTTTTATTTGAATGAATCCTCAACAGGAATGTTTTGGGATGTACTCACCCTGCTCCCATACTGAAGCAAAGAACAAGCTGGTTTACTGGATGAACCCCCAAAGAGACCTCTGGTCCCAACCGTCTGGACCCTTCAGGGGCAATCACTATAATAGTTGTTTCAAAATCCAGGGCTGGAGCGTTATAGGGAACAGACCTTTCAGCAGAACTGGGATTTGTTGTTTATGTCAGAATGTCCCATGGTGACAGGCCATAGAGGCCACGTCACTTTGTGGCTCAGTGCCCCACTGCTCAAAGTTCCTCTGTGGCACAGTGTCTGTGATGCACCACAAAGATGTGTGAAGTGAATATGTGGCAAAGAGATGCCAGCCTGATGGTCCAAGCTCTTCAAACCTTTGAGCACGGTTAGAGGCACCTCCCCAGCTTCCAACCCCTCTGACTGCAAGTTCTTATCAGGTGTAAGTCAGACTAGGTTTTGGCCTGTGATGTTCATGAACATGGTCAGTGTGGCATGAGGGCAGCCATGCAATTTTTCCCGCTAGGCTCACTGTTGAAACATGAGGCATATATTCATTCTGTTCACACATACACCACTGGATGTTTTCTAAAATAGTTAAGAGCATCAGATTCTCAGTCATGAGAGGAAAATGACCCCCCCACACAAAGCAACATGGACACATATTCTTCTTTCTTTCTTTGGAAACCCAGGAACAAGGAGATGAGATAGACAAGGATGACTTGCAAGTGGAGAGGAGAGAAGGAAATGGATACTATGCAGTACCGCTCAGTGATGATAACAGATTAACACAGATTAAGGCTCTTGCTGGTTCCCAGGAGTTGCTTTGGCACCAGACATGGCCCAAGAAAGAAAATTTAACATTAGGCACGTGTAATATAGTCAGAAGCTGGAGGCAGCCACAAAAAAACAAATTGAAACTTCTCTTTCTGTAACTCTAGCTCATGGCTATTTCTAGTCTTTCCCTCTCTTTCTCTCCAGTGAATCTTAGAAAATAGCTTTTAAATTCATCAAAACCTGGACATACAGCATGGAGGACATGCCAGCAAGTTAGCTGTTTATTTTATAAGGGGATTTAAATATTGTAAAACTGAATAGAATGCAGGTGTTTGCATTATAGACAAGTTAGCCCTATGTAAGCTATGCAAAGAAGTGACTTCCAGATGAGAGAGATTTTAGCTCATTCTGGCTCAGCAAGAGAAGCACTTGCTTTTGGCTCACCTGGTAGAGCTTCTTTCTTTGGACCATAAGGGTCCTGGTTCAAGTGTCTGCTATGGCTGCATTCTGGGGATGCACATATGGTGCAATAAACCTGACACCCGCACAACCTCGCTGACTTCAGAATTTAGCCACCAGATAGGGGACTCCACAAACTGGGTTAAATGCTTCCATGGCCATCAGACATAGAGATAAGGATGGACTCTATTCCTGGAATAATGATCTTGACGTTACTGTTCTGCTTGTATGGCTCAGCCTGTGGACAAGTTATATTGAGATTTATCTACAAATAAAGCCATACAAGTGGATAATAATAACATTTACTGTTTTCTACACAGGACTCTGGTAGCCAGGAGAAAATCACGGCTGCCTCATTGAAGGCTTCTTCACCAGACAGACCCAAATCTTGTGCATAGTAGCTGATCAGTCCTAAAGGGTATGTCTATACTATACCTGGAAGTGAGCTTCCCAGACCAGGTCCACAGACGTGCAGTAGCAGGGCTTGTGTGACCATAGCTTGAGAGCATGAGCTCCATCCCAAGCCACAACATCAAAGCAACATCTACCAGCTACTTTTAGCATGCTAGCATGAGCTGCGCTAACCCAAGTCTGTTAACCTGGGCTGAGCGGATCACTCCCAGATGCCATGTAGAAATACCCTTAGAGGACAAAAGACATTTTGAAGAGACAGTCTGTGCCTCCTCTCACATGGTTTAACAATGGTGTAACTCCACTGATGCCAGCACTGTAACTCCTGATTTCCCACAGCGTAAGTGAAAGGAGAACCAGACTAACACTAGCTAATGACTAATGAGCATAGCCATGCCTTCTCTTGGACTGAGTTTACCTGAATAGTCCCAGTAACAGAGATGGGCTCAAAGCTCAACCCTGTATCTGAACAGCCCAGAATTTGGGGGGAGGGCATTTTTGAGGTGGGTGTTTTTCCACCCACATCTCAACCCAGAGGTGGAGCAGAATGTCATTACTGGTCCCCTCCCATCCCCTATAGCCTGCTGAACCAAAGCCCCCCAGGTCCAAACACCTATGACCTGGGGGCAGTAGGGGAGGGGAAAGGTTACGGGGATCTGGATTGAAGTCCAAATGTTGAGACCTGTATCCCCTTTCCACTCAGTACTAGGGTTCGCTCTGCCAAGAAGTAATTTCTGGTGAAAAATCACCCCTGTGCAGAGGGCCAGGACAAAGCATATACATCAGGTAAGTCTAAGGCACCATGCACAGATGTGAATTCACCTCTTTGGATATTTGATGACTTGGTGAGGCCTGGCTCTAATCAGAGTGTTAATAAAGAGAATCTTGGACTATGCGGAAAAATGTGTCTGTTATTTGGTTATGTTTCTCCATACCTTGTTCTCTCTCCCCCATCTCTAGCCTCTCTTTTTCCCTTCTTATCCACCTCTTTCCTGCCTTAATTCTGGGATTGCCACAGCCTGCTTTAATCAGTCCACAACACATTTGCAATTAGCCTGAGTCAAAGAGATCCACCTAAGAGCACTTTATACGCAGTATGTTTGTCTCTGTTTCTAATTAGAGTGTCATGCACAGTGATGCTAAACTTAAGGTTATGTCAGCACTTATTAGAAATCCCTATTTTCAGAGAGATTACAATGTTGGCATTAAAATCTCATCCAGGCTGAAATTAGGAACACAAGGTCTCAGTGCAAAAGAAAGTTTTTTAAACCAAATTTTGGAGAGGAGAGTGTGTGTGTGTGGGAGGGGGAGTTTCAAAGTTGTGAGTTTAGAAAGAGTGAGAGAGAGAAATATAGTTCCTTGCATGCAAACTAGATTTTTACTAGTCAGATCAGTTCCTCTGAAAATCCCAGCTTCTGGGAACAGGGCCGGCTTTAGGCCAATTCCACCAATTCCCTTGAATCGGGCCCCGCGCCTAAGAGGGCCCCACGCCCAGTGGCAGGGCCACCGGGAGAGGGCGGGGGCAAGTGGCTGAGAATCCCTTCCCTGGCTAGAGGCTCCTTTTTAATTTTTTACTCACCCGGCAGCGCTCCAGGTCTTCGGCGGCAGGTCCTTCACTCGCCGCTCCGGGTCTTCAGCGGCACGTCGGCGGCAGGTCCTTCAGTGCTTCTGAAGACCCGGAGCGAGTGAAGGACCCGCCGCCGAAGACTCGGAGCACCACTCGGTGAGTACAAGCCCCACGTATTTTTTTTAGTCATCCCTGCCGGAGCCCCGTCGAAACTGTTTGAATCGGGCCCCGCACTTCCTAAAGGCAGCCCTGTCTGGGAATTAGTTAGTGATTTCCCTGAGACTCACCCCACTCATATATACATGAGTCTAGATTGGTGGTTCCCCTTCCAGATCATGATGGACAAGCAGACAAAAGACATGCAGCTTCTTTTTGACAAGGGGCACTGTTGCCTTAGCACTCCAACTTCAACTGCTCCTCTTCTTCCCTTCTTCTGAGTGCTGTCAGATCTCTGACTGTAATGGAGAGGGTGAATGGCTCTGGACCAGCGAGCTCATGCTCCTATGTGATTTAATGGGAAGACAGGTGAATCTAGCCAGAGGTCACAGAGTTGGAAGAGGAGGACATTATGGAGCCTTGGTAGCTGCTCCACAGTTAAAGGAGCCACCAGAATCCCGTGCTAAATTTGCCTCCGAACCCTGGCTAATGGCTAGTTCTGCTGCTTTTGGCCTGCAACTGTTCATGGTTTCAGTTCAAAGGAGAATTTTTTATTTGTACCAAACTGGAAGGATGTCACCAAAACCAGTTTAGAATTAGAGGCAAGTGAAAAAATGTAATGTACTGCAGCTTTTCCAAACAGTGTGTAACTTTTTTGTGTATCTAGAGTTGAAGAGCTGTGTGTTGATAGGTCTCCTAATGCAGGGCTAAGCCCTGGGGGCCTTAGTTTCCACTCATTCTTAGGCAGCTACCAAGAAAGACATTTGAATTATGAATCATCCCTATTTGCTGTTTGCAGACAACCTACTGACCTAACTAATATCACTTGATAATAACTCTTAATAAAGATAAACGCATTGAGAAAACTGTATGCTAGTCAGATGATCATGAGGGTCCCTTCTGACCTTAAAATCTATGAGTAATTCATGAACAGGAAAATTTGCTACAAATAATTTGGGGAGTTCGTGTAAATACAGAGATGTGTATCCTTAAGATCTAATATTTTGGTTGCACCAGCCCTCAGCTGATCTCACGGCTGAAATTCTAAGATTCCATTTGCATTCCATTTGCATTTCTGGTTATTTTTTTGAAATGTCTTTTAGAGAAAAGAATTAAGTGGATTTTAGACATCAGCATGGTTTCTTCAACATTTACTCTACATCATTTTGGCCCCAATTCACCAAGGTACTTAAACATGTGCTCATTTTTAAGCACATGAGTGATTTCAGTGGGACTACTTCATTAGGCATGTGCTTAAGTACCTTGCTGAACTTGGGCTCTTATTTCCTAGGAAAAAGATGAGTCTTTCATGATCTGATTTTCAGAAATACTGAGCACCCATAAATTCCATTAAAACCAATGGCATCTGCACATGCTCAACACCTTTGAAAACTGGGCCAGGAGATTGCATGTAGATTACAGAGTCTTAAATAATACTTCATAAAAAACAAGGACCCCCTCTCATGGGGCCAAAAAAAATTTCAAAAATGGATTTGTGGTCTGGCTACTACCAAATCTGGATCAAACAGAAGGATGCGTTAAAAAAAATCTAAGGGTAAGTGGGGGTCGCATGAATTTACAGTACTACCTTTTGGAATGAGAAGTGTACTAGCTACATTTGTGAATGTAAGGAATGAGGTGTTCTGAGTTCCCCTAAATCTCTGATGCAAATACAGCAGATGATGCTCTGGTTTATAGCATGACAAAGATAAACTATAAATGATATTTAAAGGCAGTGTTCCAAATCCTCCAGTAAAATAATTTTTATGCCAAACATAGGAAATGTGGGTTTGACAAACAGAAACTGCAATTCTTGGGTTTACAGTGTCCCATAAAGGTTAATCTAAAAAAAAAATCAAATTAAGCTCAAACTGGCCACCTTTAAATTGCCTTGCAGAAATGAAAAAAACTTTTTTGGATTTGCCAATTACTAGAGAAAATTCATGGCTGGAGTATTCCCTAATTGCCTCCCCTGGTTGGAACCATTAAGGGCAAACACATGGTTTGGTGGGTCATAAAAGAGCAGGTTGCATTCTCTGCACTAATGCAAGCATTAATTACTACCCCTGTTTTGTGACTTCCTGGTTTACTTACATTGTTATGACTGATATTCCTCTGCTAAAGTAATTGGAGCTGCTTTCACTCAACGTGATGACCTCAGGGAATGACCAATGGCTCTGGAGACTCAGTGACTTATACCAGCTGAATAAAATGATGCTATCCATGAAAAGAGGCCACTGTAAATGCCTTAAATGTTTGGTGTGTGTACTCTGAAGGGATTTCTTTTGCAGTTCAAGTAGACTATGCTTCCTTATGATATTTAGAAACCCAATTCTAGAATCATATGATCGTAGGACGGGAAGGCACCTCGAGAGGTCTTCTAATCCAGACTAAGTATTATCTGGATCATCCCTGATAGGTGTTTGTCTAACTTGCTTTTAAACATCACCAATGATGGAGATTCCACAACCTCTCTAGGCAACTTATTCCAGTACTTAAACACCATGACAGCAAGATAGTTTTTCCTAATGTCCAGCCTAAACTGCTCTCACTGCAATTTAAGCCCACTGATTCTTGTCCTATCCTCAGAGGTTAAGGAGAACAATTTTTCTCCCTTCTCCTTACAACAACCTTTTATGTACTTGAAAAATGTTATGTCCCTGCTCAGTCTTCTCTGCTCCAGAACTATATCAGTGCCAGAGACAGACCAGATGGATGGAATTGCTTCAGGTAAGACCCTGAGGTAAATTGATATCCCAGAAAGGCAAATGTGGTGAATGATTCTTTGTTTAGTTAACCAGACTTGAAAGTAATTTTTCATGCATGCATTGACCAAGAGCCCCTGCAGCTGATTCATGTCTATGAGAGAGATGCCTGGTTTAGTAACATCTTGCCCAACCTAGAGAGAAGTTGTGATAATGTAAGTACTCCTCATAAATTCTAGTAAAGGATCACTTAATCTATCTAGTCCAAAATGAAGAAGTATTATTGCATATCACATATCTCAGAGCTCCTAATTTTGATAAACCTGTACTCAAATATGTATATTTGCTTTACTGGCTCCATATATGATGGGATGATTGTGAAATGGCAGTGAAAGAAGCCGTTAACCTCCTGGCTTGTTGCAAACTATTTCTTTATCTTATGATAGATAGGAGTAAGTGGTGATAGGTCTTATTACAGAGGTACCTACAACTGGACACAGTTATGATGACATTTTTGTGGCTGTAAAAGGCCTTATACCAGCCCACAAAGACTGCAGCTTGCTGCTGACAAACCTGTAGCTCACCAGAGTTTTGTGAATGTTTATCCAATATAAGGGATGATCATATGTGCAGCATTCCTGGGTAACTAGCAGCATTTGGAAGCCTTGTTTACAGAAAAAAATATCTTTGCCTAGAACAGGGGTAGGCAACCTATGGCATGTGTGCCGAAGGCGGCAAGCAAGCTGATTTTCAGTGGCACTCACACTGCCCGGGTCCTGGCCACCGGTCCGGGGGGCTCTGCATATTAATTTAATTTTAAATGAAGTTTCTTAAACATTTTAAAAACTTTATTTACTTTACATACAACAATAGTTTAGTTATATATTACAGACTTATAGAAAGAGACCTTCTAAAAATGTTAAAATGTATTACTGGCACGCGAAACCTTAAATTAGAGTGAATAAATGAAGACTTGGCACAGCACTTCTGAAAGGTTGCTGACCCCTGGCCTAGAGTATTTTCTCTTCAGACAGATGGACAAATTGTTCATGTAATTCATACTATTCTTCATAGGTTGCATTATTTGTAATTGAGATGCAGTTTGTTTCCAGATCCAAACTCTCCCAGAGCTCAGGGGTGTTTTGAATCTGTGAGTTTGGTTCAGCCCACTATACAGCTAGCGGCCAATGGCAAAGTTTGGCCAAAATTCGAAGATGGCCAAATCTGAGGGTTCCATTCAGGCCCATTGCTAGTTGTTTTATTCATCACAGGTCAGATGTTTTGTTACATCTGCTCCACTTGCTTATATCTCTCTCCAACACTTGACTCTCCAGGCCCCAGTGGACATGTCTGATAGAAAAGGGGAATATGAAGTAGACTGTATTTGGTAAAAAGATGGTGGCAGCACAGACTGATGTGTTTGGGTAAGTAGTTTGAACAGCTTGAGTCTCATGTACCTTGGGAATGTTGTAAATGCCATCAGGGATTCTGAAAGTGCACACGGTACTTTAGGTCAGCGCCCCGGCCTGGGGTGGGGAGGATGTTAATGACAGTCAGGCAGTGGGCTGGAGCTAGAGCCAGTGCAGGTGTGTGGCTTAATTGGGAGGCAGGTCACCTAATGAGAGACCAGATGGTGCAGACAAGGGGTTAGCATAAGAAACACAGCAGGGTGAATTCAGAGCCTGGGTAAAGACATATTTATACTGATTGAGCAGCAGTCTCTGTAATAATTCTCCTCTAGCCTGCTGACTCGATTTTCTCCATTCTTTCCACCCCTCTCCCTAACCAACTGTATTAAAAGTCTCACCCGTTGAACCCAACTGGCTGAGGAGCAGTGTAGTGTGAACAGGAGAAGCCTACGCTGAAGTACATGGAATGGCATTTCTACTCCCGTCCTCCATTTCATCAGATCTGTGCTGGAGTGTTAAGGTATGAACACTTCTACAGGCATTTCCATGCATCTCTTCCATTTCCCCACCCATCACATGCTGAAAAGAAGGGCTGGTGTACCCCCCCATTTCTCCCCAACTGATGGATTTAATGAGAAGACAACGATGTTTAGGTTTTTTTCAGTTCACTCATGCCTATCCTGCATTTGTAGTGTCAGCAGAGAAGCTGAGGCTCTCTCTTTGTACTCCCTGGAGTGGGACCCTCTCAGGCTGTGTCTACACTACAATCAGAGATGTGACTGTGGTGCATGTAGACATAGACTCATAGACTGTAAGATCAGAAGGGACCATCATGATCATCTAGTCTGACCTCCTGCCCATTGTAGGCCACAGAACCTCATCCACCCACTCCTGAAATAGACCCCTAACTTCTGGCTGAGTTACTGAAGTAATCACATCAAGGTTTAAAGACTTGAATTTACACAGAATTCACCATTTACACTAGTTTAAACCTGCAAGTGGCCTGTGCCCCTGCTACAGAAGAAGTAAAAAAAACCAAAAAAAACCCCAAGGTCTCTGCCAATCTGATCCGGGGAAAATTCCTTCCTGAACCCAAATAGGGTGATCAGTTAGATCCTGAGCATGTGGGAAAGACCCACCAGGCAGATAGCTGGGAAAGAATTCTCTTGTAATAACTCAGAGCCCTCCCCATCTAGTGTCCCTTCTCCAGCCAATTTTTGCTACTGGCAATCACCAACGGGCCACATGCCATCGTAGGCAGTCCCAACAGACCATTCCCTCCAAAAACTTATCAAGCTCAGTCTTGAAAGCCAGTTAGGTTTTTTGCCCCCACTGCTCCTAGCTTTACTCTAACTAGCTCCAATAACAATAGCAGTGAAGCCAAGGCAGAATGGGCTGTAGAAGCTCATCCTGGACCCGGGGTATGCTCTCAAGTGGCCAGACGGTATTGCCGTGGATTGACTGCTATTGGTACCCATGTTAGCTACATCAAAGCCATCACTGGTATGCCTACACACTCTGCAGTCATACCTCGGACTGCAGCAGAGACATACCTTAAGTGTAGAGACATAGTGAGACAGAGTGGGGAAAGCCAGCACTGCTAGTGCCCATGCTGCACATTGCATGGGTAAACAGAAAGCTTCAATTTCCAGGGCTCTTCTGAGCAACAGAGTTACTAAAAATTAAAAATTCCTGTTAGTGCATTAATCTTGTGCCAGGGATCCAACTTAACTTCCCCTCTTGGTCACACAGTGGCACCATTCACATTTGTTTCAAGCATCAACAGCAGTGTTTTAAGTAGTGTGATCCATTCTGGATCCTTAGATTGTTCTTGGCTGGCAGCATGTTAAACAAGTAATCTCATCTGTAGTCTCTCCTTGGACATAGTGGGCCAAGTTACAGGTGTGGAAATCAATGGGAGTTAGGCACCTAAATACCTTTGAGGACCTGGGCCTTTGTGCTTAAGACTATCAACCTCCATGAATTGATATTAGAACACAAACCAGAGTGAGTCAGCAGAGAGAATCATTTAGTGGATTATTGCAGAAGTTAGCGTTAAATCTGGCCTTATTTAATATCTTCATGAATGGTCTGAAAGACAACCTCAATAGCACGTGAATGAAATCCACAGATGATTCTAAACTGGGAGGAATTGCAGTTACCCTTGAGGTCAGAGAAATAATGCTTAGAGAAAACAGGACTTAAAGAAAATGTGGGCAAAAGAGAGCAAAATGAGATCTAATTTGGGAAAATACAAATTGATTCATCTAAACCACAAACATTCAATGAGAGGGAGACTCTAGGGATGTGGTAATAGAGAAAGAGACCTACCTAGGGATAACAGTAGGCAGCAAGTTAGACCTGAGTTTGTAACACCCTATGGCAGCATGCTGTGCAATAGATCAGCAAGGCAATATTCCTTCTTTATATGTGAGGAGACCACATGTGGTAAAAAGACCTTCTGGCCACCATGTCCACCTGGGCTTAAAAGAACAGTTGGGAATCCAGAAGTGCTTCCAAACCACAGATGTCACTGCCAGGAGGCAGCGAGCCCGCACAACTAAAGGGGAAGGTGCCATTCCCACTGTAGTCCCTAGATTTTTGGAAACAACAATCTTCCCTACCATCTGACATACTTTGATCTTCAGGCAGGCTCCTTCTCATCCAAACCCTGGTCTTGGCCAGGCATAGAGAAAGCAGACACATACCAATGCCCAGGTTTGACTAAATAAAACAATACCCAAGTTGTGTGTTGTATGTGTACTGATGGCACTGCAACCCGGAGCAGATACAATTTCCCCCAATAGCCTTACACATAATTAAATTGGAGAACTGACAGAACAGAATCCTGTAGAACTCTCCAGGAGTACTCCATCTGGATGTATAAGGAGTTACTCCAAACTTTCTTCCGGGAAAGGTAAACATGGTTCACGTGCAACACTATTCATGTGCAACCACATCCAGCCCTGCCAGGACTGAGAGTTGAATCTCCACAACCATATGGTCAACAGTATCAAAGGCAATTGAAAATCTTACGTGGTGAGCATTCACTTTGGATCTTTGTTCACTGCTAGCTAAGAGTGGGTCATCAACGAGAGCAGCTCAGACTCTGTACCACACCCAGAACAAGCACCAGATCGACCAGAAGTGAAGTAGTTTGAGAACTCCCAGGTGATACCAGAGTTCTGTCGCCACGCCCTTCTCTTCCTTAATGACTTTGCCCAAGACTCACGCAATAATTAGTCAGCATGTCAGTGTCAAAAAGTGGTTTCTTGACTGAGGGTACAAACTACTGCTTGTTCAAGGGAAACTGGCATGCCATCGTTCCTTAAGGTGACACTAAACGAACACTCGTACCCTAATAGAGTGAACATTTTCTCATTTATCTTCCTAGTCCTGGGCACCTTGGTCAAACTTACAGAGAGAAACTTTGAGCTCCCTTTAGCACATCCAGGACCCGCAAGCATCAGGGTGTGGGAAGAGAAGGGTAATGGCTATATTTATGCTTTCCTGATAGGTTAACAACAAACCATGAGAAAAAATCTGCTAGGGAATGGATCTGTGACCAAAAAAAGAAATAAAATTAAAAGTATAAATAAAACAATATTCAAGCCTAACATTTCAAAATGGTCAATGACTTTGCAAATTGGGGACCCATATGAGCTAATAAAATAAATTGTAATAATAATTAAGTACTTGTATTGCGGTAATGCATAGGAGCCCCAGTCATGGACCAGGGCCCCATTGTGCTAGGTGCTGTACAAACACAGAAGAGACAGTCCCTGCCCCTTACTATCTAAGTATAAGACAAGAGATGGCACATGAATCCAGACAGACGGGAGGAGCACAAGGAAACAATGAGATCTGATTTTCAGAAGTGCCAAGCGCTCCCAACTATTATTAAAGTTGAGGGTGTTCAACACCTCTAAAAGCCAGGCCTTCATTGACTCAAGTTGGTCACCTCAAAAATCAGTGCTCAAAATTAGTGGATGTTTTTGAAAAGATAGGGCTTAGTGTCCTTCAGCAGCTTTGAGACATAGAAGTCATCTGCCAAATTTTCTCTCTGTATCTGCAAATCCCCTGGATCAGTGGTTCTCAAACTTGGGCCACCGCTTGTTCAGGGAAAGCCCCTGGCAGGCTGAGCTGGTTTGTTTACCTGCCGTGTCCGCAGGTTCAGCCGATCGTGGCTCCCACTGGCTGCGGTTTGTCGCTCCAGGCCAATGGGGGCTGCAGGAAGGTGGCCAGCACGTCCCTCAGCCTGCGCCACTTCCTGCAGCCCCCATTGGCCTGGAGCAGTGAACCGTGGCCAGTGGGAGCCACGATTGGCTGAACCTGCAGATGCGGCAGGTAAGGAAACTGGCCCAGCCTGCCAGGGGCTTTCCCTGAACAAGCAGCGGCCCAAGTTTGAGAACCACTGCTCTAGATCAATTAAGTCCAGATTTCTAGCTGTAATTTTGTATATTCCTAAAGTGGGCAGTGCTAATCAAAGCCATTAGGAGACCTGGTCTAGCAGGAGGGGATTCAAAGTCCTTGTAAACTCATGGACTTCAAAGACATTGGCCACAATTTTCAGAAACGAGGATATGCAAAAATACTTCAGTGTAACAGAGGCAATGTAGCAACCTCATGAATCAATGGGTCCATTCTTTGTTGCTTTACTTTTTGAAATTGGCTTAAAATCTGCAGAATTTGGAATCTGATTGGATTCAAACTTGCCCCACACTTTGGGTATGTTTAGATACAGGGAATTCAGTTCAGTTAATTAAAGACAGGGGCTAGCTGGAAATTGGGGTCCAGATTCAAACTTTCCCAACCTTGGGAATGTTCAGACCTATCTCTATTTGTCTTGGGTGCAGGGAGTTTTCTGTGATGCTATCTGCAGGGAACTTTCCATTAGCAGCAGCAGGAGAGACAAAGAACTCAGACTTTGACCTTTATGAAAATATTCCTTAACAAAATTTACTAGGGAAAAGAATCCACAATATTTTTTGTTCTGTTAATTTAACTGAGATCGACATGAAATATTCTGCGTTGTTTTAATACTTTGGTTTTCTTATTAAAAAAAAACTTCATTTCTCCAAACATATTTTTAGCAAAAATATTTTGCTTGAACTTTTTTCCTCCTCCTTCAAAGGCTGCTGCACTGATCTGGGGTGCTAAATACTAAACGTACATTCTACCACTCCATTCCCTCCCATTTGGATGGTAATCACAGGATCTTGATGCCAAACCATGGAAGATATTTTTTCCAGCAGTAGCATCTGGCTTCTTGGCAGACACCACAAGCAGTTGTGTTGGCAGTGTTGGGAGCTGCTTGGGTCTGTCATGTGTTTAGGCTGCTGTAGAACTGTCTGAACTGCCTTGTTCCCTTAGACAGTCTGTTCTCTTGACTTCCATTTAATTTTGACAAATTTGTTCTTTGTTCTGTTCATTTGTTAATGAATCTCTGTTGAATCCAGCTGAAAAAAAATCTATTTATAGTTTCTTTTATAAAGAATAATAACTAATGGTTATGTAGCACTTTCCATGCCTCAGGGCCCCCAATCTGCCCTGCAGATTTAAAGTGCTATGCAAACTACAGAGAGAGAGAGAGAGAGATCACTTCCCACACCACTGAAATGCAGCCACCTCTAGAATGGAACACAGCAGCAATTTAACACTGCTTAGTGACATGACACCAGATGTTTAGGACAGGAAGTAAAGAATGCTGTATCCAGTCAAAATGCAACTGGAATTTAGGTAGGCAGAATATAGTTACTTCACACTGAAATTTGTCCAAGACACCTGAGCTCAGACTTCTGGATAAAGTATTAAAGGATCTTTAATAATCAGAAAGGGTTAAGAGAAGCTCAGCTTTAAGTCTTATCCAGAAGATCGCATCTGCAGGAAGTAGGGCCTTTTGGATCAGTACTTAACCCTTTACTGTGCTCCTACTGAATGGAAAGTATTTAAGGATACTCAGTATGTTACAAGAGGTGTCCAGCAGCCAAGAATCACACCTAGCAAACCAATAGCTCCCTTTACTGTAGTATCCAAACACCTCACAGTTCTTAATGTATTTATCTTCACAGCATCCTTGAGCAGTAGGGGAAGTGCTAGTTTCTGCATTTTACAGATGGGAGATTGATGCACAGAAAGAAACTTGCCCAAGGTCCCAAAGGAAGTCTATAATAGAGCACAGAACAGCACCAGGTCTACTGACTCCCAGGCTAGTGTCCTAACCCCTGGACTATCCTTTCTGTTCTACAGTTCTATGGAACTTGGAGGGAGGAGCACAAGTTGCAGGGGGAAGAGTTTGGAGAAGGCAGCAGGAAGCCAGTCTAGTTGCACATGGCTGTAACGCTAGCTGCAACAAATAATTATCTGCAAATAATTCTCTTCATAAAGGGACAGAACACTCTTTGAAAGTATGGACTCCTCTCATATTATTACCCAGCATGCAGTACATGAAACTTCCCCGATGTATTCATAGTCTATGTTCCATCCAGGCCTTCTATCAAATTAATGACTCAGCCGTGCCATGCTTAGGATTGTGAGATCTGAAGAGCTCTCATACCAGAGAAGTATAGCTGTCAGCACTGCAGTGATTAAGCATACTTATTCTCAGATATTTTAGAATTCTGCATGGGAATGATTTATACACATGACCACCTACAGCGACTGGAGTGTGAGATCGCCTGGGAAAGGACTAAGTAAAAATAAGTAAGGGCTTCAGGATTTTACACCCTTTAAAAATAAGAATAAAGATCCATGAAAGAAAATGCTGAATACTGCATAAAAATTGATTCACCTTATTCATGTAAGCAGAGTCCCTGCTCATAAGTGACCACAGAATCATTGACATTAGAGATGGAGTCTTAAATCAAGTTTTCCACCCCCCCATGCCAAGGTAGGATTAATCTCTCTAGGATATTCTCAAGTCTCTAACCCATAGTCTAGTTTTATGTGAGTCATTACTGTAGAACAGTGAGGGGTATCCTAAAAATTGATTTATTTTTTTTTACTGGATTTAGCTACATTGGCCATAGATCCCAATTATTGGAAACAAGATCTTGCCAGGTTGTGCAATACTTTAGTTCTGTTTACGTTACTAAGCCACTCTCTACAGGCCAGCTCTGTGCAACACTTGGGTTTCTTGTAAGGTGACAGCATTGCAAACTGAAAAACAAACCACCAGAAAAGAATTTACTGTATTACTATAAGCTAGGCAGACACATGGAGACCAATGAAGTGCTTGCTTGCTATTTAAGTAATAGGTCCTGCCTACAGCCCTAGTCATAGACTCTCCAGGGATTGGTTACATGGGTGCCTGGAGGGAAAGGAGCCCTCCTCCCAAAGGCCACTCTTTGGCTACTAAAGCTGCTCTAGGAAAGCAGTGGCGTCTCCACCTCTCTCTGGATGGACAGTTTAGATGAGGGAATCCATACACATAGTTACACATCCACCAGCCTTTTTGGCCTGCCCTTACCGGTAAAACCTCCCTTGCATGTTGGGATAGAAGCAACACATGATGAGCACCTCTTCATGGCCCTGCAAGGTGGGAGTCTCTGGAGCTGTACCATTTGAACGTACAGGAAGAGGGAAAGAGGCACCTAACAGTTCTGTGCGAAACACACCAATTTCAGTTTGCAGGAGCTATGTTTAAGTTGTGTCTGGGGCATTTTGTAGCATGTGTTGCTCACTGTGTTAGGGTTTTGATTTTGGGCAAACCTATGTGGTAAAGATGAAAATAAAACTAGTGTTGTCTCTGGTGGCAGTTCTCTAATATTTTCATAGAGTGTTCAGGAACAAAAAAAAAGTTTGGCTGCAACTTGCCTCATTTCTTTACTATGTTGGAACTGAAACTAATTGTGTTTCTACTTCTTTAGGGTTTTACTGTGTAACTTTTGCATTGCCTTGGTACACACCTGATTGCCAACCCCAAAATATTCCAGTTCCCATTAAAATTTAACATGGATATTTGAGGCAGCTCTTATTTCTTCATCAAACCAGTTCCTCCATCCTTAATCTCATTACCTCTTCTTACTGGCATGCAAACTCGCCGCTCTGAACACCTTCAGATTTTTTAGTTAGGTATGAATGAGAATTCTGACTCCTATGTCATCATCATCATCACTCCCATAACTGCATTGGTCAATGAGGCACCATCACTAATGAGCAATCAACCAATTGTCTCCACCCCTTATGATTGTGTGTCAGTGCTTGAGTCTCCATGAAGTCCGTTCCTGTCCACTCTTTTATGTTGTCAATTCATCTCTTCTTCTGTCTACCTCTTCTTCTCTTCCCCTGTACTGTCCCTTGGAGGATGATCTTGGATAGGCCAGATGATCTTGTTACATGACCGCACCACTTCAGCTTGCGCTTCTTCAGTCGTCAGGAGGTCTTCATATGACCCAGCGCATTGGGTGATGATGTTGCGGACCTCTTCATTAGTGACGTGGTCAAAGTAGGAGATGCCCAGGATTTCACAGAAGCATCTCATCTCTACTACCTGTATTTTCCATTCAAGTTCTGCCATAAGGGTCCCGGTCTTGCACACATACAGAAAAATGGAGATGATCAATGCATGCAGCACTTTCAGTTTGGATTTCAGGGAGATGTTCTTATTCCTCCAAATTGGCTTTAGCTTTGCCACTGCTGCTGTTGTTTGCGCAGTTCTTGCCCAATTTTCTGCCGTGGATCCTTCATCAGTGATGATTGCCCCAAAATACTTGAACTGTTTCACTGTCTCCAGCTCTTGCCCACTGACAGTGATATGTGAGCTGATCCCATCACATTTGTTTGTCATCAGCTTGGTTTTCTCTGCACTGATTTCCATTCCATATTTTGCAAAGGTTTCATCCAATCATTTCCCAAGGTTGGCAAGTTCATCTTCACTGCCTGCCAGGCCATCAATGTCATCAGTGATTTGAGACTGTTCACCCCCAATGCTGACTGTGCATATGTGATCTTCTAGGGCGTCAGTCATTATTCGCTCCAAGTAGATGTTGAACATGTGGGTGAAAGAAGGCAGCCTTGCTGGACTCCAACAGTGGTGCAAAACCATTCTCCTAGTGTGCCATTGACGAGAACTGCACTGCTGGCCTTGGCATACATTTGTTTAATGGTAAGAATAAGCTTATGACCAACATTGTACTTCTTCATGGTTGCCCAGAGAGCTTCATGCCATATTCTGTCAAACGCCTTCTTGAAGTCAACAAAGATGTGGTAGATGTCCTGATGGTGTTGTAAGTACTTCTCACATAGAACACAAAGATTGAAAATTTGTTCTGTGGTACTTCTTCCAGCACAAAAGCCAGCCTGTTCTTCAGTGATGATATTGTCTGCTTGTGGCTTCAATCTGTTCAATATGACTCAACATCACTTTGCTGGGATAGCTAATTAAGCTTATGGTCTGGTAATTTTGACACAACTGCAGGTTGCCTTTCTTTGGCAGAGTGATGACTAGTGACTGTGTCCACACGGAGAGCCACTCACTGGTCTGCCAGATCTTGTTGCAGATCTTGGTGAGTACATCTACCGGTATTACTATTTCTCCTCTGAATTTCATCAGTTCGGCTGGGATGTTGTCAATACCTGTAGCCTTTCCATTCTTGAGTGATTTTACAGCTGTATCCACTTCTTCATGTAGTATTGGAAAGTCATCCTCCTTTGTTGAATCTGGGCTCTCTAAGACACTAGGATCTCCATTTGTCTGGTGGTTGTATAGATCAGAGCAGTAGTCTGTCCACCTATTGATGATGTCCCTTTCTTCTGTCAAGTATCAGAGGGGTAGCCGTGTTAGTCTGTATCTGTAAAAGCAGCAAAGAGTCTTGTGGCACCTTATTGACTAACAGATGTTTTGGAGCATGCTCCAATACGTCTGTTAGTCTATAAGGTGCCACAAGACTCTTTGCTGCTTTCTTCTGTAAGACTTTTCCCTTCTTTGTCTTGAATTGCCTTAGGTTGGTCCATCTTTCCTTCGTCAGATCTTTTTACAACCTGGAAGGCTTGTTTGCTATTTTTACTATTGATACACTCTTCAATTTTAGAGCATTGTTTTTCAATTCATAGCTCCTTGGCCATCTTCATTCCTTTCTTGATCTTTCTGCCAATCGCTCTATATTTATCAGCTCCCTCAGTGCTGTTCTTGTCTCTCTTAAGTTCTCTTCTAATGTCACACATTTGTAGTATTTCATTTGTGACCCATGGTTTTGTCTTCTTACAGTGTTTCCCAAGGATTCCATTGCTGCCTCATTCATTACAGCATTTAAATTGTTGGTCATTGTTTCTACGTCTTCCTCTAGAGCAAGCAGTGGGGCAAATTTTCCGCCCATCATTGCTTGGAATGACTCTGCAATGTTTTGGTCTCTGAGTCTTTCTAAGTCAAACTTGGTCCTGGTAAACTTTGGCCTGACGATTTACCTTAGCTGCAGTGAAAAATTTAGCATCACAAGGTCGTGATCACTTCCAATATCAGCACTGGGGAAGCTCCTTGTTTTAGCTCTGTTAATACTAGAACAAAATTGGTTTTGCACCATGATGTAGTCGAACTGGCTGTGATATAGACCATTAGGTGTGTGCCATGTTGATCATCTGGATGCTTTATGTGCTCCTAATGTGTTTGCAGACTCCTATGTACTCCCAGTCAATTCTGATGATGGACAGATTTTAGATAAAAAGCAACAAAGAGTCCTGTGGCACTTTATAGACTAACAAATGTATTGGAGCATAAGCTTTCGTGGGTGAATACCCACTTTGTCAGATGCATGTAATGGAAATTTCCAGAGGCAGGTATAAATATGCAGGCAAGAATCAGTCTAGATTTTAGATAGTTCAGATCAGCATTTAGTCTTTTGAGGTGCTTAGCTGAATTGAACATAAACTCCAGAACTTTTTGTGGTATACTCAGCATTAATGATCACTCGTTGTCCCAATGCAAATTCCTGCACAACTTCTTGTTCTAAATCTTTATTACAAACACTGTTTTAATGGGTTGAATTCATCCGTACTGTAACTCTGCTGAAGTCCAAAGAGGTACACTAGGGAAGACTTTGGACCCACGTCCAAACTTATTGTTTTGTGTGTCAGAAGAATGTTTTTTTCTCAGAGATGCAATATTTATTGTATGCCTTTGTTTTGCTGAAAGAGCGGAACGTTCATTTAAAGAGGACATTTTAGGGAGTGTTTGGGGCAACATGGACAATTTGGGGAAACTGAGTCTCTGAGGGAACATAATCACTTCTTGTCACAAGCTATTTTGTTTAATTTATTGTATTGTGAGAAATTCCCCCATGAAACAATCTAATGTATTTCCATAAATGTTTAATCAGATATTTAGAATTTTCCCTGATGCTAGAAGTGCTGTCTATGGAAAGTTGGACTTCAGTCAATGAAATTTTTGTCCTACGGAGGTAGGTTTTTGGGGTGTAATAAGGTGCTATTTCCAGGAATTATATTATGACAGGCATGGGGATGTGATGGTTTAATAGCAGGTGCATAGTTTGTGGCTACCTAGTAGTTATGGGCAAGTCTCAAGAGGTTCAGAGTTTGGCCTTAGTTCAGATAACAACAGAAAAGTTTGGGGATAGAACTTTCAAAGGAGATTAAGGGGGTGGCACCTAAATCCTCACAGTGTTTGGGCACATTAGGTATCTAATTCCCTTCACTTACTTTGCAAATGTCAGCCTACATCTTATATGAACTGTTGGGAGATCTTGAGCCTATCAGATAGGGCCCACTCCTATAGGTTTGGTAAGCAATAGCTACAAGGTGCTCAGTGCTGTCAATTTCCTTGATTCCATTGGACATCTAGAGAGCTCAATACATCCCAAGAGTTGCTCAGTGAATTGCAGTATTAGGCCCTTAGACAAGAAATAAATGAATTATCTTGGGTCTTCCTATCCTGGTCCCAGTTGGAGGCTGGAAGTGACAAGAATCCCAGTGTGAAATCTTGGCCCCATCAAAACTCCCACTGACTTCAATAAAACCAGGTTTCACCCCATGTAGCCATACATTTCACAACCTCAAAAGGTTGTTAAAGTACAGTTCAAACAATAAACATAGGTTTGAAGGTGGGCTCTTATTTTATCCAGACTGGTTCATCCATCTTTAATCCATCCGTTGGCAAACTTATCCTTCCCCAAATGTCCACCTGCATTCTGCCTTCCACCACACCTCTGCCTTTGTCCTACTTGGTCTTCAGTCTATTCTGGCAACATCCCTATGAACACAACTATTATTTCTTCTTTATAGGTCAGACCTGCAGAAGTGCTCAGAACCCATCTGCTCCCATGTGCTTTTAATGCAAGTAACTGAGTGATGGACACTTCTGAAAATCTGGCTGCATATTCAGGTGCCTAAATGGGAGCTGAACACCTTTGATAACCTAGCCCTAAATGTATACAGAAAAGCATAAGATAGATCAATGCAGCGAACACAGGTACTAGACAGAGCAGTGAGGGTTTCTCAGGCCAAGCAGTGACTGCCTTGGTATCCTCAGTGCAAATGGCCTCTCTTTGCTATTAAAAGTACCTATCTGTATCCAATGTATTGGTCCATATCTGTGGAAATCTACTGATATAGAAAAAAGAGCATGATTTTCATAATAAGAGATGATCCCTGAAGCTAAAAAGAGCCTGGGAAGTTAAAATGGCACGGCATGCACTAGAGCAGGCAGACAGAACACTCTGGCAACACACTGCACCAGGTCCTCCGCTAGTCTAAAGCAGTGTCACTTCATTGACTTCATAAAAATTAAGTTCATTTACACTGAGGATCTGCCCTGTTGCATTTTAAGGGCTGAAACATTCTTTTTTACACCTTTCAGTCTTTTTTTTCTCTGTCTCTCTCCTAATTCTGAGGGCAAGAGCATCCTGGATTCTCACCACACTTGAAGACGTTTCCCTAGCAGAACCAGCCCAAAGACTTGAGGCTGCTGCAGACCACAGAACTGCTTTCCTGACCTTCCTCCTCCATGGAACGCTCCAGAGGCCCTGCCAATGGTCCAAAATGGTTGTCAACATTCCGCTGGAGATGAGCCTCTCCGGTACCTAGTTTGGCAATGACCAGCCAGGACTGTGCTAGCCAGCCATGCCTTAGATAGAAAAAAGTTAATTGGATGGCACAACTTCAAAGAGAGAGAGAGAGAAGGGAGGAAGGGAAAAGCACTTTGATCCCAGTTTTTGTTAGAAACCTTGATTGTCCCCTGGGAACAGAAACCTAAAGCAGATTGAGCAGGAAATAAGGACACATAAGGGATCGGTACATACATGTCTAAACATACAACACTGCAGCTGGTGAAGATGCTCAACGCTAACAGGAAAGAACTCTCATATAGTTCAATGCATTGGTGACCTTCCAGAAAACACCATCCTAGCCACCATGGATGTACAGGCTCTCTCCACAAACATCCCACACACTGATGGAATACAAGCTGTCAGGAACAGTATCCCTGATGATGCCACAGCACAAGTGGTTGCTGAGCTCTGTGCCTTTATCCTCACACACAACTATTTCAAATTTGATGACAATATATATCTCCAGATCAGTGGCACCGCTATGGGCACCCGCATGGCCCCACAATATGCCAACATTTTTATGGCCGACCTGGAACAACGCTTCCTCAGCTCTCGTCCACTCACACCCCTTCTCTACCTACGCTACATTGATGACATCTTCATCATCTGGACCCATGGGAAGGAGACTCTGGAAAAATTCCACCACGATTTCAACAGCTTCCACCCCACCATCAACCTCAGCCTGGACCAAACAACATGGGAGGTCCACTTCCTAGACATCACGGTGCAAATAAGTGATGGTCACATAAACACCACCCTATACCGAAAATCTACCGATCGCTATGCCTACCTTCATGCCTCCAGCTTCCATCCCGGGCACACCACATGATCCATTGTCTACAGCCAAGCACTGAGGTACAACCGTATCTGCTCTAACCCCGCAGACAGAGACCAACACCTAGAAAATCTCCATCAAGCATTCTCAAAACTACAATACCCACACGAGGAAATAAGGAAACAGATCAACAGAGCCAGACGTGTACCCAAAAGCCTCCTACTTCAAGACAAACCCAAGAAAGAAACCAACAGGACTCCACTGGCCATCACATACAGTCCCCAGCTAAAACCCCTCCAACGCATCATCAGGGATCTACAACCCATCCTGGACAATGATCCCACACTTTCACAGACCTTGGGTGGTAGGCCAGTCCTCGCCCACAGACAACCTGCCAACCTGAAGCATATTCTCACCGGTAACTGCACACCGCACCATAGCAACTCTAACTCAGGAACCAATCCATGCAACAAACCTCGATGCCCCAACTCTGCCCACATATCTACACCAGCGACACCATCACAGGACCTAACCAGATCAGCCACACCATCACCGGTTCATTCACCTGCACGTCCACCAATGTAATATACGCCATCATATGCCAGCAATGCCCCTCTGCTATGTACATAGGCCAAACTGGACAGTCTCTAAGGAAAAGGATAAATGGACACAAATCAGATATTAGGAATGGCAATATACAAAAACCTGTAGGAGAACACTTCAACCTCCCATGCCACACAATAGCAGATCTTAAGGTGGCCATCCTGCAGCAAAAAAACTTCAGGACCAGACTTCAGAGAGAAACTGCTGAGCTTCAGTTCATCTGCAAATTTGACACCATCAGCTCAGGATTCAACAAAGACTGTGAATGGCTTGCCAACTACAGAACCAGTTTCTCCTCTCTTGGTTTTCACACCTCAGCTGCTAGAAGAGGGCCTCATCCTCCCTGATTGAACTAACCTCGTTATCTCTAGCCTGCTTCTTGCTTGCTTATATATACCTGCCCCTGGAAATTTCCACTACATGCATCCGACGAAGTGGGTATTCACCCATGAAAGCTCATGCTCCAAAACGTCTGTTAGTCTATAAGGTGCCACAAGACTCTTTGCTGCTCTCATATAGTCATAATAAAACCACCCCCAACAAACAGCAGTAATATATCAGTGGGAGAGCTGTCCACAGTGGTGCTTATGTCAGTGTAACTTATGTTGCACAGGAGGGTGGTTTATTCACACCCCTGAGCGACGTAAGTTATACCAAAATAAGTGGTAGTGTAGTCATACCCTAAATGTGGTATTGATCAAAGACAATATGGGAGAATAACTTTCGCTGGTGTCCCTGGAGTTCTGAAATCAGTGGTTCTCAACCAAGGGTACACATACCCCTAGGGGTATGCAGAGATCTTCCAGGAGGTACATCAGCTCATCTAGATATTTGCCTAGTTTTACCACAGGCTACATAAAAAGCACTAGTGAAGTCAGTACAAACTACAATTTCATACAGACAGTGACTTGTTTATACTGCTCTATATACTATACACTGAAATGTAAGTACAATATTTATATTCCAATTGATTTATTTTATAATTATATAGTAAAACTGAGAAAATAAATTTTCAATAATAGTGTGCTGTGACACTTATTTATTTTTATGTCTGATTTTGTAAGCAAGTAGTTTTTAAGTGAAGTGTAACTTGTGAGGTACACAAGACAAATCAGACTCCTGAAAGGAGTTGTCAAGGCTGATTCCCCACTCTGGCACTCCGAGTGCAGAAGGTGGGGGCCTGCAAGGATTCTAAAAATTAATACTGGCCACTCCAGGCTGGTATTAAACTCCCAAGGTTAAAGATTCTCTCTGACCTTGGATGGGTAGATGTTACCACCACCCAAATTCAAAAAACCCCTTTGAGCCCCAAAAGGCGCACTTGGGAATTCTTCCCTGTGGGGTACCCTCAAGCCCTTTCACTCCCGCTCCAGGGAAGAGCTGAGAAAGAAAACAAAGGAAATCAGCTGTTGCCACCAGCTAATTAAACAACATGTGCTCAAACCTCTTAGGACACAAAAATCCAATCCTATAGCTAAAAAAGGTAAATTTTATTAAAAACAAAAAGAAAGACAATACAGCTGGAACTTAGGTTATTGCTAGATTTAAAAAGAGAAAATATAATAATTAAATATCAAGAATGGTTTTCTTGAGGTCCAGCTTAATGGTTACAAACAAAACAAAAGCATTTGGGGGTTAGCACAGAGGAGTCCACAAGCCATAAAGAAATACAAGAGATAGACCTAATTATATCTTCCTAGACATTCCCTAATCTACTTACATATCTGGGGTTTCAGATAAGTAGTTTCTAGGTATGATCTGATGATTTTTCATACCTGGTTTAAAGCTTCTTACAGCATTGCTGCTCTGTGTCTCCTCTCTCCGGAGAACCACAACCGATAGACAAAGAGAAAGTTTTTTTCCCAATTTTAAAAAGTTCTAGCCCTCCCATTGGCTCTTTTGGTCTGATCCCACTCCCTTCCTTTTACCTATGGGCTTTTTTAACCCTTTACAGGTAAAGCATGTAGAGAACAGCTATTAACTGGGATTTTGTAGTTAACTGGCTGGCTGGGTGTCCATAACAGGGAACAACTTCATTTATCACGGGGGTACAGTAGTCTGGAAAGGTTGAGAGCTACTGCTGTAAATGGCCTTTGGTTCTCATAATGGTAGTAATAGGTCAAATTCATCCCTGATGTAACTCTGTCAACTTCACTCAATTTCCCACAAGTTCAGTTGCAAAGAAGTGGAAATAATGTTTGCAGGAATAAACATTAAAAGAAAATCTTGTTACACTGCTGCTTTGTAAGAATGGAAGAGCCTGGGAATCCTGCACTTGCCCTTCCCACCTGCTAAAATAAATCCAGCCCCTCTGAATGGTCTGGTTACTTTTCTGTGCCGGTTCCCCTTTTCCTTTGGAACAGTTCTTAACCTCTGCTCCTAGCTTTAGATACCCATGGGTTGTTTTCCAGCACTGTACATGAGCCTTTGCATGGACAGGCCAATATGGTGTACTTTGCAAGCCTCCACTTCTGTGCATAGTTTTGGATGACTCTTGTGGTCCAGTAGGAAGGCTGGGATTAAAATATATATGTTGAGCCAGCTCTGTTTTGAAAGGTTCTCTGTGGAGCTGCTTGAAGAGCATAAACATCTTTGCAAACAGTTTACTGAATCAGCATAAGTATCTGATTAGGCCTGCATGTACACAAACATTCATGTGACCTACAGTCTGGTAGGAGGAATATTTTCAAATAGCAAAGTTCGGACTCAAATGAGGGCGTTCCAGGGATGCAGAGTGATATGGTGCCTCTTTAAAGGCGTACCTTTCCCAGACCCAAAAAATGAGCTCTGTGTAGCTCAAAAGCATCTCACTCTCTCACCAACAGAAGCTGGTCCAATAAAAGGTAGCATCTCACCACTTTGTCTCTTTACAGGCAGATGTCTTTCAGTGTGCAGCCGACGTATAGAGAGTTGGGAGCAATCATTCCCTCAGCTTGACACAAAGGGCACATGCCAGCTGGCTTGTGTCACCCAGTGGATAACAAAATAAAGGTCTTAGGCCTGGTCTACACTAGGATTTTAATTCGAATTTAGCAGCGTTAATTCGAACTAACCGCTCAACCGTCCACACCAGGAAGCCATTTAATTCGAACTAGAGGGCTCTTTAGTTCGAATTTGGTACTCCACCCCGACAGGTGGAGTAACGCTAAATTCGACATGGCTAGCTCGAATTAGGCTAGGTGTGGATGCAAATCGAACTTAGTAGCTCTGGGAGCTATCCCACAGTGCACCACTCTGTTGACGCTCTGGACAGCAGTCCAAGCTTGGATTCTCTGACCAGCCACACAGGAAACGACCCGGGAAAATTTGAATTCATTTTCCTGTCTGGCCACTTTGAATCTGACGTCCTGGCTGGACATCGGGGCGAGCTCCGCAGCACCTGCAACGATGCAGAGCTCTCATGCAGAGGAGTCCGGCCAATCCAAGAATAGAAAGAGGTCCCCAGCATGGACAGACCGGGAAGTCCTGGATCTGATCGGTGTGTGGGGCAAGGAGTCTGTGCTGTCGGAGCTGCGCTCCAGCAAGCGGAATGCAAAGACCTTCGAGAAGGTCTCCAAAGCAATGATAGAGAAAGGATACAGCCGGGATGCAATGCAGTGCCGCGTGAAAATCAAGGACCTGAGACAAGGCTACCAAAAAGTCAGAGCGGCAAACGGACGCTCCGGAGCCCAGCCCCAGACATGCCGCTTCTACGAGGCACTGCATGCCATTCTAGGTGGGTCTGCCACCACTGCCCCACCAGTGACCGTGGACTCAGTGGATGGCATAGTGAACCTGGACAGTTCCTCCTCGATGTTCGCCGATGGGGAAGATGAGGAAGGGTCTGTGGAGGACGGCGCAGGCGACAGCGAACACAAAACCGCTTTCCCTGACAGCCAGGATCTCTTCATCACCCTCACAGAGATCCCCTACCAACCCTCCCCGGCCGTTAACCCGGACTCTGAATCAGGGGAAGGATCAGGCGGTAAGTGCTAGAAACATGTAAACATTTATTTTTTATAAAACAGGTATAAAAAAATAGAAATACTATATATAAAATTTTCAATGAAAAGCTATATGAAAAGTAGGTCCACACATATAGGGATTGAACAGTAATCCTCCAGGGACAATTCAAGAAAGGTCTCATTTAGGTCCTCGAAAAGCCTCCACAGGAGGTTCCTGGGGAGAGGTGCCTTGTTGGGTGCTCCGTGGAAGCACACTCTTCCGCGCCAGGACATCCTTATGTAGATGGGAATCATCGCCTCGACAAGCATGGCCACATATGGTCCTGGTCTCTGCAGGGCTTCCCTTAGATCCGCTCTCTCTGACTCCGAGGGACCCGCATCAGGGTGATCTCGTTCATGAAATGCTGCATCTAATTAGGGCAATTAGTGTATTGTTACTGTTGTGAATGGTTGACTTTTACTTTGCATAACAATGACCCTCGCTTAACAGCCACGTGTTGTAGGCCACATAGGAAAAGCATACATTGATCTTTCCCGTGCACTGGCGGGAGTGGCTGGAAAAGGGTCAGAGTATATGATTTCCAGATTGCCTTTAGCGGGAGGGCACAGCTATCCATTAACTGATAAGCAGAATGTACTGTAAGGCTTACCAGGACTGTCTGCTAGACGGATTCAGCTGTCTCTCCCCACTTGTCCGCTCTCCTGTGCAATGCCGCAGCCAATGAGAGCGTATTCCAAAATCTCGAACTTGGCCCGAGATCTCGTGATACTTGTTGCCCTGTATGGTCTTGTTCAGAGAAACTGACTAGACTGTGTTCACTGTTCGCAAACATGTATCTGTTCAAGGAAATCAGTTACTTTTCCCATCACACAGCTTCGGCTCTTTCCCGGACTGCCCCGGCATCCCCTCGCAGAGGCTGGCGCAGATTAGGCGGCGAAAGAAAAAGACTCGGGACGAGATGTTCGCGGAACTGATGGCCTGCTCCAGAGCCGAGGCGGCAGAGCAGACACAGTGGAGGGAGACCCTATGTCAACAGCATCGCACACACATCGAACGGGAGGATAGGTGGCGGCAGGAAGACCAGCAGGCGACTCAAACGCTGCTTGGGCTAATGAGGGAGCAAACGGACACGCTCCGGCGCCTTGTTGATGTTCTGCAGGACCGCAGGCAGGAGGACAGAGCCCCCCTGCAGTGTATCTGCAACCGCCCTCCCCCGCCAAGAAGTCCTGCCCCCCCCTCACCCAAAAGTACAAGACGGCGGGGCGGTAGGGGCCGTGAGAACTGTCACTGCACCACTGCATAGCGCTAATGTACCACACACCTCTCACGCTATACATTTGTAGAAGTGCTTCCCTTACAGGCTCACCCAGTCCCAAATCCAAGTTTCATCCCCCCACTGTGTATTACATTATTAAAAGCTGTTTGCTGTTATTCACTGTTTCGGTCACGTCTTTCGTGTCAGAGGATTTTTTTTTGTATGGGGGGGAGGGGATTTATAATTGCACGATATAGCCTACATTACCAGGGTACAGACTTGGGGGCATGATCAACTGCAGGGCACACACACACTGCAGTCAGTAGGCACCAGGGTCACTCTGTGTGGTGTATGCTGGCCCGTGTCATTTTGTGATGTGTATGCTTGTCCAGGGTCCTAGCGCCTGCCACCCCCTTAATGTTAAGGCACGCTGCCCTTACCATGCACTTCCACCGTAGCAACGAGCCTCTCCACTGCCCTGAGCCCCAGCAAGAGCCCTCATCCACGGACAGATACTCACCCTTCCCCCGCACCACTAACCCCTTCCTACGCCCAAACCCGCAGCCCACTGCCGTCATCCAAACCCCTATCCAAAGAAGGCACCACTCGCCCCTTCCTGCAAACCCACCCCTTCCTGCAATCCCTCCCCTTCATGCACAACCACTTGCAACCGTCCCCCACCCCAGAGACCTATGTACGAGCAGGAGGATGTCATTCCTCTATGGAACAAGCGGTCTGTACATCAGTGCACACCGTGCCCAGCACAGTATGCGTCCATGTTTCAGCAACTGAACAGAAATGCAAAGTAAAACAAAGATTTATTAATAATGAGTGTAACAATTAATTTGATTTAAAACGTGCTTTGGAAGTGGGGGAAACTTGGAGAACGGGGTATGTAACCGCAGATCGAAATTGACACATACAGACACAGGCCCAGGGTCAGTTTCTCTTGAAAGCAAGTGGAGAGTCATAGGTTACCCTGCTCTCCGAGGAAACTAGCTTTCAAAGCCTCCCGGATACACAGCGCTTCCCGCTGGGATATTCTCTCGGCACGGGTGTCTGGCTGAGCGTAAACTGCAGCCAGGCGATTTGCCTCAACCTCCCATCTGGACAAAAAGGTCTCGCCCTTGCTCTCACAGACATTGTGGAGCACACAGCAAGCAGCAATAACTACGGGGATATTCTTTTCACTGATGTCCGAGCGAGTCAGTAAGCTCCGCCATCTCCCCTTGAGACGTCCGAAAGCACACTCCACCACCATTCTGCACTTGCTCAGCCGGTAGTTGAAGAGTTCCTTCTCTCTGTCCAAGGCGCCTGTATAGGGCTTCATGAGCCAGGGCATTAGCGGGTAGGCTGGGTCCCCGAGGATCACTGTAGGCATCTGCACATCCCCAACCGTTACTTTGTGGTCCGGGAAGAAAGTACCTGCCTGGAGGCGTCTAAACAGACCAGAGTTCCTGAACACACGCGCGTCATGAACCTTGCCCGCCCACCCAACGAAGATGTTGGTAAAACGTCCCCTATGGTCTACCAGTGCTTGCAGCACCATAGAAAAGTAGCCCTTTTGGTTAATGTACTCGCTGGCCTGGTGGGCCGGTGCCAGGATAGGGATGTGAGTCCCATCTATAGCCCCACCGCAGTTTGGGAATCCCATCGCGGCGAAGCCATCTATGATGTCCTGGACGTTTCCGAGAGTCACTACCTTTGAGAGAAGTTGCTCAACGATTGCGTGGGCTACTTCAATCACAGCAACCCCCACGGTAGATTTGCCGACGCCAAAGTGGTTCGCTACTGACCGGTAGCTGTCTGGCGTTGCAAGTTTCCAGAGGGCTATGGCCACTCGCTTCTGCACACTCAGGGCTGCTCGCATCCGGGTGTCCTGGCGCTTCAGGGCAGGGGACAGCAAGTCACAGAGTTCAAGGAAAGTGCCCTTACGCATCCTGAAGTTTCGCAGCCACTGTGATTCATCCCAGACCTGCAGCACTATGCGGTCCCACCAGTCCGTGCTTGTTTCCCGGGCCCAGAATCGCCGTTCCACACCATGAACTTGACCCATTGCCACCATGATCTCCACGGCGCGGCGTACCCTGCTTTGTGAGAGGTCTGCGCCACTCTGTGAATTCCTGTCCTCACCGCGCTGCCGGAGCCTCCTCGCACGATTTCTCAGCAGCTGACTGTGGAAGAGGTGGACGATAAGGTGCGAGGAGTTGACAACGGCCATAAGTGCAGCGATGATCGCAGCGGGCTCCATGCTCGCAGTGCTGTGGTGTACGCGCTGTAACTGACAAGAGAAGGGCGCGAACAGATTTCCCGCCGGAGCTTTCAGGGAGGGAGGGCGTGATTGACGGTTCAATGATGACAGTTACCCAAAACCACCCTCGACACATTTTTCCCCCCAGCAGGCATTGGGGGCTCTACCCAGCATTGCAATGGGCAGCGGGGACTGCGGGAACTGTGGGATAGCTTCCCACAGTGCACCGCTTCCAAAGTCGACGCCAGCCCCGTTTCTGTGGACTCAGAAATTCGAATTAGTGTATTTACTGTGGATACACAAATTCGACTTCTTAAGGTCCAATCCACAAATTCGACTTAAGTAGATTCGAAATAGTCTTGTAGTGTAGACAAGGCCTTAATCTAAAGCTTCTGGTGCTAGGAACAGACCTCTGTGAGACTAAAGCAGTAAGCCTCTGTGGGTTATCATGCCTCCTGCTCGGGGCTTGCTCTAGGACACTTCTGCTTCCATTTGCTCTCTGAGGTAGGAGAAGTTTCCATCTTTCCTCTTCAGAGTCCCCACTACTTTCCCGGCCTGGGGGACCCTGACCCAAAGCCCACTGGAATCCACAATGGGCTTTAGATAAGATCCTTAGTGAGCCCAGTTGAGGGTTTCCACTTTCCAGAGTATCAGAGGGGTAGCCGTGTTAGTCTGGTTCTGTAAAAGCAGCAAAGAATCCTGTGGCACCTTATAGACTAACAGACGTTTTGCAGCATGAGCTTTCGTGGGTGAATACCCACTTCTTCGGATGCAAGTGGTGGAAATTTCCTGGGGCAGGTATATATAAGCAAGCAAGAAGCAAGCTAGAGATAACGAGGTTAGATCAATCAGGGAGGATGAGGCCCTGTTCTAGCAGTTGAAGTGTGAAAACCAAGGGAGGAGAAGATCTGTGGCTTTATCCTCACACACAACTATTTCAAATTTGCTGACAATATATATCTCCAGATCAGTGGCACAGCTATGGGCACCCGTATGGCCCCACAATATGCCAATATTTTTATGGCCGACCTGGAACAACGCTTCCTCAGCTCTCGTCCACTCACGCCCCTTCTCTACCTACGCTACATCGATGACATCTTCATCATCTGGACCCATGGGAAGGAGACTCTGGAAAAATTCCACCACGATTTCAACAGCTTCCACCCCTCCATCAACCTCAGCCTGGACCAATCTACACGGGAGGTCCACTTCCTAGACACCACGGTGCAAATAAGTGATGGTCACATCAACACCACCCTATACCGAAAACCTACCGACCGCTATGCCTACCTTCATGCCTCCAGCTTCCATCCCGGACACACCACAAGATCCATTGTCTACAGCCAAGCACTGAGGTACAACCGTATCTGCTCTAACCCCGCAGACAGAGACCAACACCTAGAAAATCTCCACCAAGCATTCTCAAGACTACAGTACCCACACGAGGAAATAAGGAAACAGATCAACAGAGCCAGACGTGTACCCAGAAGCCTCCTACTGGAAGACAAACCCAAGAAAGAAACCAACAGGACTCCACTAGCCATCACATACAGTCCCCAGCTAAAACCCCTACAACGCATCATCAGGGATCTACAACCCATCCTGGACAATGATCCCACACTTTCACAGGCCTTGGGTGGCAGACCAGTCCTCGCCCACAGACAACCTGCCAACCTGAAGCATATTCTCACCAGCAACTGCACACCGCACCATAGTAACTCTAGCTCAGGAACCAATCCATGCAACAAACCTCGATGCCAACTCTGCCCACATATCTACACCAGCAACACCATCACAGGACCAAACCAGATCAGCCACAACATCACCGGTTCATTCACCTGCACTTCCACCAATGTAATATATGCCATCATATGCCAGCAATGCCCCTCTGCTATGTACATCGGCCAAACTGGACAGTCTCTACGGAAAAGGATAAATGGACACAAATCAGACATTAGGAATGGCAATATACAAAAACCTGTAGGAGAACACTTCAACCTCCCTGGCCACACAATAGCAGATCTTAAGGTGGCCATCCTACAGCAAAAAAACTTTAGGACCAGACTTCAAAGAGAAACTGCTGAGCTTGCATCTGAAGAAGTGGGTATTCACCCACGAAAGCTCATGCTGCAAAACGTCTGTTAGTCTATAAGGTGCCACAGGATTCTTTGCTGCTTCTACAGAACCAGACTAACACGGCTACCCCTCTGATGCTGAGCTCCAGTTCATCTGCAAATTTGACACCATCAGCTCAAGACTAAACAAAGACTGTGAATGGCTTGCCAATTACAGAACCAGTTTCTCCTCCCTTGGTTTTCACACTTCAACTGCTAGAACAGGGCCTCATCCTCCCTGATTGATCTAACCTCGTTATCTCTAGCTTGCTTCTTGCTTGCTTATATATACCTGCCCCAGGAAATTTCCACCACTTGCATCCGAAGAAGTGGGTATTCACCCATGAAAGCTCATGCTGCAAAACGTCTGTTAGTCTATAAGGTGCCACAGGATTCTCCACTTTCCAGAGGGCAGTGAGAAGGCTTGGACTCCTTCCCTGCTGAAGGCAGTTAACCCCTTCTCTGCCCCGTTTAGTGGGGGAGGGGGTATAGAAGCCCCATCACTGGGCTCCACAGCTGAGATTTCTTTAATTATGAATCTAAGTTCATTTTGTGGCCTCACTAAATGTATTTGTGGCAGAAGCCATTTATAAAATTGATGTCGCCCAATCAGGACAGAGAGAGAGACCTAGACCAGAGCAGTATTTCTGTCTTTCAGTTTCAGGACCCATCACCATCATACCCGAGCACCTTAAAAACAATTCATTCATCTTCATAGTACCCCCATGTGGCAGGGCAGTGTTACTGCAACCATTTTACAGGTGGCTAACTGAGGCACAGAGAGTGAGTGAATTGCCCTGGGGAATGCAGGAAGTCTATAGCAGAGTGGAAAACTGAAATGAGGTCTTCTGAGTTACAATCCAGGGCTTCAGCCACAAGACTGGGTTTTCAGAAGGTCCTGCTGTGTGTGGTGCTGGGTCACTCAGCAGAAAGAGTGAAGCTGAAAACGTGTGATCAGAGAGCATGTATGGTTCAGTAAACCAGCAAGGCTAAGATAAGTGGAGAGAGAACGTGTGTGTCTGTGTAGGGGACAGGGACTCTGTTTTTGCTTTTGCACACCCACTGAATGCCAAACTGACACAAGTCGCTTTGCCGTACCACTTTCCCGTGGTTTCTGATTCATGCCCAGTGGCCCTGATCCCCTTCTACATTACCCCAGTGTAACCCCCAAAGAGATTATCTAGATTCCTGTGGCTCTGTCCCTAGTAGGGAGGGGGAGCCAAGGCAAACTCAGAGTCTGCCCAGCAACCAACAAGGAGTGAGATGCCCCTCCCAGGGAATTCAGGAAAGGGGAGAAGCCATTTTCGAGTCAGTCTGGAGCCAGCTAGGGCAAGGGCAGGACTGGCTGTGTGGGGAGCTGGTGAGTCCTGGGCCTGCATGCAGGGTTCCCCCTGAGAACTGGCCTCTACGGACCTGAAAGCAAGATCCCTCAGCTGGGCTTTTCCTTCTCCACTGACGATTCCCAGTTTGTAGAGTTTTGCTGGGAAACTCCCCCAGCCAGGCTGAGTTAGACCTCCAGTTCCCTAGGTGAGACCAGCCACCACATGGTCAGCTCTGCTCTGGCTACTAGTTCAGGGATGCTGCCTGCTGTGTGTGTGTCTGGATGCTGGGCTAGGAGACTACAGTTTGGATTTTAGTACACTTGTTTAACCTGCACCTTGAGCCCTGCACCCCCTTGTGGTGAGAGGAAATCCTGGGACTGAAACAGCCTGATTCCTGCCTGAAGAGGATCCCTGCCAGCAGAGATCAGCCCCTCTGCAGTGACTGAGGAGTCCAGAGTCATCTCTGAACCTGAGGATAATTCATGGAGTTTGTGAGTGCACCATCTTTTAGTTAGTCAGTCAGGGAATTTGTTTTGGGGACCCCCTACTCCCTGAACTGTGTCCTCAAGCCAGGGAGTAAGGGTTTGGGGATTTTACAACCTGCTGCATATTAACCTATGGAGGGATTTACCACCTTCTCCCACTTGTGAGTCCATTGGGCTGTAATCCTGTCAGCCACACTGCTAAACCACTGCAGAGAAGAATTTTGTGGTTATAGGTCATCAAGAGTCCCAACAAAGTACACGTACCAATGGGACACTAATCTTACATTTGCTACATCAAGTCACGTGACTGGGGAGAGTCACATTTATTAGCAGCATGGGCACCGGTGACCCTAACAATAGTGTTTTGTCCTGTTATGTTATATTTATCTCCTGTTTAATATAATTATTGTGTTGAATATATTGTATGTGTTTGTGTTATTTTTTGGAAGTCTCCAACTATCTGGCAAGTAAGTGGGGATTACCCTGTGCTTAGAGTTTTCCTCCCAAGCTGCCCTGGTGACCTTGCCAGGAAGGAGCGACGAGGGTGGAGGCACCGCCAAATAAGTTCATAGGAAAAACTAAAGAAGATACACCCTGCTGAGTGGGAGCGGGATCCAGAAGAACCCAGACCTGTCCATCAAAACCTGTAAGAAGATTGTCATTAAAGCAGGTAACCAGGTGGAGAGGGGGCGCTACACCAGTTTTAGATTTAAGTGCCGTTGCATCAGCGCAAAATGGAGTTAACCAAGTGGAAAATAAGACCCATGATGTGACTTAAGTCAGTCCTGAATGTGGTGCAGAGATTCTCATGGGAGTGTCACTTGCTTGCACCCAGCCAGAAGTTGGCCCCAGAGACCAGATTCTGCTCTTGGGTACATTAGTGTAAAACTAGAGTAACTGTTTTAGGTTTGGGTGGAGGTACTCCAGATTTCCATTGATTTAAATGGGCGGACTGTGGCTCCAGCTGTCTGTGCTGCAAAGGCTATGGTGTATGTGGGTGAACCAGTAGGCAATCCACAATTCAGAATGGGTGATGGTGCTCCTGTGTGGGTCACAGCGTATGCAAACTGAATCATTTACCTCTGCAGCTTGTCCCTGGAATTGCTAGGAGAGCTGAGCACTGTGACAGCCAGATTCCAAATGATAAAGTCATTTTAAACACATACAGACAAAACAACTGGTTTCCCTAGCCCTGGGGACTACATGAAAGCATTTCACATCGCTCCTCATCCCCCACATGTGCATTTTCTCAGTTTAACACTTTGCAGAGCCAACTGGAATGTGCGCCTCCAGTCCCATGGTTCTCCTTTTTCATGTGCCACACAGATCTGAAGTGTCACAGAATCACATGGCAGCCACATTCACCGTGGGAAAGTATGGCAAGGGTAAAAGGATGCTTACAATGAAATGTGGCTGCATAAAAAGCAGCATCATTTCCCTGTCTCGTATCTTCCAGTGTTACAAAATAGAACAGAGTTGGAAAAGACCTGGCATGGGGTTCCGACCATTGGCACGTTATATAAACCTATGGTGACCATCAGGCTTTGTTTCCATGTTACTCTTAAGTCCCCCTTCCTGTGTTAGTGATGAGCTCCTGTGCTACACCTTGGTGCTAGACCTCTGCTGCCCAGCTTCCATTCATTTGTGCGCACTGAAACCCACAGATGAGACAATCACATTCTGGAACAGCTCAAGCTCCACTAGGGGTTAGAATGAATGCAACTGAACAGGAGGCAGAGGGCCTAAAGAACAGCCCCCACCAGCTTTACACTGGCTTCAAAGGCATTGCCCCTATTCACACTCATGTCAGATGAGAATCGGGTCCAAGAATTATAAGGTGGTTGAACATACAGTTGAAGGAGGTGTAAATAAAGTAGCCCCCTTACCTTGCTTCAACTTACACCCTCTTCTGTAAGTTACAGCAATTTAGACTCCCTTATACGTTGTTAGGGGTGTGCGTAACACTTTTCAGAAAGCAATCACTCCATATCTGACCTCAGTCCTCATCCTCAAAGGAAACCTGCACACCACCTTCCAAAGATGAACCTGGGAGCTGAAATTCATAATTTTGCTAGACACTAAAAATCATGGACCAAATAGAAACATGGGATTTATCGCTTCTTACATCAATCTATAACTCACTAACCCCTCCAAATCAATGTTTTTTCTTTTCTTTTCTCCTTTCCCTCCTGGAGAGATGCTAACAGGCCACTTCACCTTGAATGTTCCCTTGAACTATATGTTAACTACTTACATAAGAACATAAGACCAGCAATACTGGATCAGACGAAAGGTCCACCTAGCCCAGTACTCTGTCTTCTGACAGTGGCCAATGCCAGGTGCCCCAGAGGGAATGAACAGAACAGGTAATCACCATCAAGTGATTCATCCCCTGTCGCCCATTCCCAGCTTCTGCTAAACAATCTGTTCCACCTTGTATTTAGCTGTGACAGTCAGAATATATTTCCCAGACCTGAAGAAGAGCTCTGTGTAACTCAAAAGCTTGTCTCTCTCACCAACAGAAGTTGGCCCAATAAAAAATATTATCTCTGACCCACCTCTCTGTGTAACTCTTGGGGAGTTGAGAACCAGGGGTTCTGAGTTAGTTAAAGGGGATCTAAGCCACACCACCTTACAGTCATCTCTGCCAGTGGCCTAACAGCTTAGCCTGGTAAATTGGAACAATTGCCCCAAAGCCTCTAATGCAGTCTCTGCAAATGCAGAATAACTGGATGTTCTTTAGTGTTTTGTCCAATTTAGCTTTCCATGCCTCAAGCTATGAGTCTCCACCATTTCTGCTCCCAAGAGAAATAGTGGAAGAAATTTTTGATTAAACATTTTTTCATTGGAAAATATGATTAGTCAAAATCAAACCTGCTTGCAGGAAAGGGTTGGTTTCAACAAACTCCCCATTTTGAGAAAAAATTGGAAAAAAAACCCACAAAACTTTGAAATTATGGAAACATCTCATTTTGACATTTTTCAAAATGAAAAAGTTCCATTTTTCAGGTTGGAACAACTTTTTCACTTTGAAATACACTTACGGGAAGCAAAAAGGAGGTAGCAATCAAAACATTTTGAAATTATAAAAAATATCAATTGAATTAATCCAATTTTTTTCCTTTTGATTTTCAGGTCACAAAAATATTTGAGATTTTGACTTTTTGTCCTGACTCAGGATGAGACAATTTTTTGAAATCTCAAAAATTCTCTGTCCCAGGAAAGCCATTTCCTTCCCTCTTCTGCTTGGGAGCCCCCTCTTGCACAGTCTCTAATAAATGTCACTGTTTGGATTCACCCTAAATGCCTCTGCATAAGAAGCTCCTTCTAGGTGAGTGTGTCTAACAGGCAGAAATTACCCTAGCACCAGTACTAATCTTACAAGCAGGAATTTACCTGACAAAAGAAATTTTTTGCAATGAACAGGGATGATGATAAGGAACTGGCTGGCTGTACTGACACTTGAAATCACCATAAAAGAGATTGGGGAGAGAGATCTGAATTATTACAGATGGGCTTGACCCAAACTTCCCCAGACTGGAGGAGTTTTTCAATTCCAGAAGCAAATTTTGCAGCTTGAGCCCATCTTTGTCCTTATTATAACTTCTTATTTTCTTAATCACTCTGCCACTCCCACCTATATGGAAATATCAGGGGCATTAATGAAGCAAACAGTTCATTTTGAAGCCTTTTGCTAAAGCAATCCATGTCCTTCATGTCTTTTTCTTGCCATCCAGTGTAAGTTGTGGTTTAAAGACTATGTAGGACAGTGTTTCTCAAACTGGAGTCGCCGCTTGTGTAGGGAAAGCCCCTGGCGGGCCGGGCCGGTTCGTTTACCTGCCCTGTCCGCAGGTCCGGCCGATCGTGGCCGAGGGATTTACTGACCGCCGCTTCCAGCGGCCCCCATTGGACTGCAGCGGCAAACCACGGCCAGTGGGAGCCGCAATCATCCGGACCTGCGGACAGGGCAGGTAAACAAACTGGCCTGGCCCGCCAGGGGCTTTCCCTACACAAGCGGTGACCCCAGTTTAAGAAACACTGATGTAGGATGAATAACCTGATGCTATAATGGAAAAAGCCATGTGACATAATGCTAGTCACCTCAACTTTGAGGACAATGTCAACAATTATTGTATTAAGGGGTCTTTGCATGATTCCCTGGACCAATGCAGGAAGAACAAAATTTATTGCACTAGCCACAGAGCCATTTTCCCACTTGTGTTGATTGAGTTGCACATTGTTTCCATGCCTGGTGCTGTGCTTCCAGACGTGCAACGTGATTTCAAAGTCGTTGACACCCACCCTTGTAGAGTGGCACCATGCAATATGATCAATCACCAGTTGCTCAAAATGTCAAGTCAGAAAACTTTGTTTCGTGCAGATTTTGTTTCAGGGTGTCTTTAAAATGTTTCCTCTTCCTTCCATGTTTACAATTACTGGGGCTTAATTTGGAATACAAGACTTGTTTTAATATATGGTCTCAGGCATATGAATAACATGGGCACAGATCAAATGAGCCTCGATGTCAACCAAACTAATGTTCACCAGGACTTCTGTTCTGGAAGCCCAGTCCTGCCATTTGATGTCCAGCAATCATCACAGGTCTCACAAATGGAAACTATCAAGCTTTTCAATATGCCACTGATAACATGTCCATGTAATGTTGTGAGGACAACAGCATTATAGACTTTGATTATTATCTATAGACAGATTCCATGGTACTTCCAGATTTGGTGAGAGAGGCGACCATATGTGACACTGGCTTTCTTAATTTGTGCATCCACTTTGTGGTCAATTGTCACTTTGTTGTTCAACATGCTGCCTAGATAAGAAAAGAGGGGCTATAGGGCCAAGCAGAACTCCAAAGGTTGTCACCCACGATGAAAGATGCCAGGGCTCTTTTCTTAAGAAAAGAGTGGCTCACACCTGTGTCCCTGGACAAAATTTCCTCTCTGCACTCTATCTAGAGTATTAAGCTGCTGCCTTCATCCCACATGGGATTGCATTTCAGTGGTTCTCTCTGAATGAAAGATTCCAAACGGTACTACGCACGCGGGGAGAGGAACAGAATAATACCATTTTCTATCTGCTCTAGATACTTCTAAGGTGCTTATTGCCATAGTATCTGAGAGCTGTACACCAAGTCAAAAGCACAGAGCATATCCATAAAAGGATACAGTCTGACTATCTCCCCCACTTTCACAGTGGATTTTGTGGGGTGTGTGGGAAGTTATCTCCATTGATCTCCTACAAGGGTGTGGCAGTTCCTGATACATAGTAACAAAATCCACCAGTGCCTTGGTAAGCTAATTGGCCTGGTTAGTTAATTGGACATGACACTGACTGAGGTGGAGATCCTGGACCAGCTCCAGATTGTCCATATATCTAATGGTAGGGCTCACTCCCTACTTACAGGCTAAAATGAGTATATGAACTTATTTGCTTGCATGAGGGATGGGCAATCTGAAATTAAACCTAGCCCCAAATGCCAAAGCCGTCTTAGAATGTGCAGAAAAGTATCTGAGGGAGAGTGTGATTTATTGATTAGAGAAAGGGAACGGAGATCAAAACCTGACACTTTTGGGGCCTGGTTCTGCCACAAACCTTCTATATGGCCAGATGCAAGTCACTTAATCCCTCTGTGCCTGACTTTTCACACCTATAAAATGAGGATAATAATTACTTTCCTTTTAGGGGTGTATCCAGCTTAACTGTGAGATCTGTTTAGATACTTATATGTCCCCCATCAAGTAGTATCTGAGCACTTTAAGATCCTCAGCAGGCATAGAGGAATGCTTTCAGGTTGATTTCTTCACTGCTTTAGTCCTTACATAGCAAGTGGGTGTAAAATGTCACCAAATCAGAAGGTTAGCACTTTACACAGGTAGACATGGCCACGCAAGCTATAGGACAGCAGAGAATCAGGCTTGTTCAGTCAAATCCATCATACTTTTAGGATGGCATGATCAGTCTGGATAACATAAGACCTGACCTTGTCCTTCATCCACAGCTCAAACTGTGTTGCACATTTGAAAGTTTTCAGAATCACATTTTTTGGGGGGAAAGTTACATTTTTCTTCTGTTTCTACCCTGCCAGGTTCCAATAAGTAGAGATGCCAAACTGCAGCAAGAAAGTTTGCTATGGCACTTTCATCCCAGCTGGACAAGGAAGTACCAGAAAACCTGCTGTTGTGAGATCACCAGCTCAGTTCTGCAAGCTCAACAGGTCCAGACAGTTTGGACAAAGAGCAGAAAAGCATCATCAAAATTAACTCTTTTTCCTAACTGAAGCTTCTGAAATTTGCCCATCTGACAGTCCTGTGAAGTGCTAAATAGTGTCAACTGGCTTATAATATTTGCAAACTGTTCCTTCATCCAGTGGTGTTTTATGCTCCTTGGTACAACATTCTTTACACAGATCTTTTCTAATCATTTCTGCAGCCTTAGCTCAGTGGAGTCTGTGACACTGCACCCCATATTCTTCACATTGATATCATTATGATATGATTATGGCATAATTATGATGCGTTTTGTGCAAGACGGGTCATATGAGGTGTCATTGGAAAAGTTGTGATTTGATTAATATGATTAACTTATTTGTATGCAAGTATCATTTTTGTATCTGAAGTAGGAATATTGACCATGTATCTGTATTTCAATCGTGTGGACTATGGGTGACACCCACAACTAGCCTTTCAGGTACAATGAAGAAGCCGGACAGCGCTGATGGCCCATCAGCAAAGACAATAGACTCTGGAAGAACTTAACCTTCCTGTGAAAGTTCCACACAGCCTGCAAGAACTGGCTGCTATGACTCAGCAAGGTATGCAAGGGCCTGTGACCAGGCCACATGACTCTGGACTCCATCTTGGGACGTCAGTGTTTGTCCACAAACTGAGGTTTGGGACAAAGGGTTCCTGCCATATGCTAAAGCTATATTAAGCAGGGAGTGACATCATCTGTTGTTCTTCACTCTCCACACAAGAGAACTGAAAACACCTGAGGAACAAAGACTGACTTGGGGGAAGTGCTGGACCCAGGCTAAAGGGATTTCTAGCCTGTGTATGAAACACCTGGGGATTCCAATCTGAAAAGCAAGTGTAGCGTGTGCCTTAAGAATCTGGAGCCTGCTTGTATCATCCATCAGGGTGAGAGACTGTTCATTCAAATCCTATCTTTCTAGTTTGTTAAGCTTAGTTTGCTTTTTTGTTTATTTACTAGGTAATCTGCTTTGATCCGTTTGCTATCAGTTATAATCACTTAAAATCTAATCTTTTGTAGTTAATAAATTTATTTTATGTTTTAATCTAAACCAGTGAGTTTGGAGTGAAGTGCTTGGAAATCTTAACTCAAGGGGCAGGGGCTGTTGCATATTCCTCTCCACATTGAGGGAGAGGCAAAATGGATAATGAATTCATACTGGTTGGTTCACATGCAGTGGCTGGTCAGAGAGCCTGCATGTAACTGCAGCTGGGTGTGTCCCTACCTGTGTGTATGCTGGTGGAAGTGTGAGACCAGGAGCATGTCTACAGCTTGTCACAGCAGCACAGTGAGAGAGGTAGCCCAGGTTGGTGGGTCAGAGAGCTCAGAGGTACCCCAGTTCCAGGTGGCACCCCGGGAGGGAGAGACATCACAGAGTCAACCGGTGTACGCATGTGGGTAAGCCTCTGTGACAAGGTGTCAAATTTAAAGACCCTATGGGGAAGCACAGGGCTGTTTTGCTGATTCACCCTGGCAGCCAGACCAGGTGGGTTTCTTGAGTTCCAACTCAGGGATATAAGAAGCTGAGTAGCTGTGAAGAAGGGAATGCTATAGGGAGAGACAGGAAGTTCCCTCTGTTGTTTGTAAGTGCATTGCTACCTTAGGGCTTTGTTAATTTATGTAAAAATAAATGATCAGCACAGAAAGGGGGAGGGGTTGGGACAGTACGCTGATGTGTGTTATGAGCAAAGAGAAGCAGTGTAGTGATTATTCATTGCATCCCCTTGAGACTACATGTCCCATTCATTGCATCCCCTGTGGGACCAGGCTTTCCATTTGGATTCTGCCATTCCTAATTTTGGACAAAAATCCTGTTGCATTCCCCGCTTCGCCACATCTGGTCATTGTTTCCTCGACTCTCCCCAGACATCCTGAACCTAAGCAAATAGCACTTAGAGTGTAGCCACAAGGAACAAATGTGCATCAAAGTGCAATCTATGGAATTGAAGGCTGAAGTAGAGAAGGAACTCACTTCCGAGAGCTGGAAGAAGGCCTACAACTTTTGTAAAAGGGTGTGGAAGCATAGTTAGAATTGAAAAGAAAAGGGGAAAAAAAGGTTTTTTTCACAAATGTATCTGCAAGTTAAAAAAATTCTCACTATAACCTGTTCATAGGCACTGTCTAATTTTGCTTTAAATCACATACTCTGCCGGGCACTGGTTTCACGGAGGTATTTCTTGCACAGCTTTTTTCAAGTTTCATTCATTGGTACCATCTAAAATTAGATCCACCACTTTCATTCAGGTCCAACTTGTTTGCCTAGTGTAATATTTTGTAGAAACAGAAATGCAGTTAAATGTGCGCCATCATCTGCAGCAATACCAGGTGTTTGCAGAATGCTGTAAGTAACAGCAGGCCAAGCATGAGAGCTTGGTTGGCAGCAGAGAGCTCATAAACCTGTGGCTAAATGCAGAGTATCCATTTTTCATGGCTGATCACAAACTCAAAAAAGAAACAAGCACTCCCTTTGAATCTGGACAAAGCACATCCTGTGCCACAAATATATATAAACTGGCAGTAACCAAAGTCTGGTCCCTGAGCCAAACTGAATATGAAGTCCTGAAACATGGCCAGTGGATGCTCTCACCTTGTCAACATGGAGGTGTGATTTGCAAAAAGTGTCGGACTACATGTCCCATAATGCTTTGCTGTACACAAGCCAGGTTGAAGTGGAAACAGCAGGTTTTATTTGAAGAGCACAATTCAAGCAACATGTTGGGTGGCTTGGACTTACTTTTGATACAACATTCATACAAGTTAATTATGGCCCTCAGGCTTCCAGCTTATTGCTAATTTGGGCATCTGTGACCTTGTTTGAGATCATGGCTTAAATTGTTGGTAATGAGTCATAGAGCCTTTCCTCCCTCTAAAATGCTGGCTCAAATCTAGCACATGCTCATAGGACAGCAATCACATAAGTGGTAGCTATGCGAAATGAGTTGACGATGTCAATCTAGATCCTAATGGACAGGTAAACACATCACAGCTGGTACCTTTGGGCCAGTCTCAGCCGAGAAACTGAAGACCAAGGCCCAGATCCTCAAATGTCTTGAGGCACCTAAATCTCATAGATTTCAATAGTAGCTGGATACCTAAATACATTTGAAGATCTGAGTCCAAATGTCTTAATTTCAGTGAGCCAGTTTTCATTGTCTCAGCATAAGACTGGAGAAATGAAATCCAAAAGGTCTAAGAGAGGGCAATAGGAAGGTGAGAAGTACAGCTGGCTTTGTATGCCATGCACAATTTCAAGAAATACAATACCTGACAACACCAACAGCTTTCTAAGCTCGCTTTTCTTATGCATGAACAATCTACAGCATCAGATGCTTTCACCTTGGTGCACTGCAAAATGTGCATTCAGAAATCAACATAGCCTCAGAAGCCACTGGTGACTGAAGCAAATGTGAGGTCTCTGCTGCACCCTCAGCATAAACATTTGGAACAGCAAACTGACTTTTTGGCCAAACTCCATCAGAAAGAGATGCATATTTTTAGCATTTTTTAATTGCTGCAAAGGCCATCTGGCTAGAGCTGCCAAATAATTTAGCATATTGACCCATATGACTGAAGCAATAAGTAATACAATCCATTGCAACAACCCCTTTTTGAGGCTTATGTAGGTGTTGCAACCAGAGAAGTTCTAGAGAAGTTCTGGTATAGGCCCAGAGTTTCAGATGGGGTAGGCCATGATTGGGCCATGAGAGAGGTGGTTACTACATCTAGGGGCTGGTCATCGATCTAAGATACGCAACTTCAGCTATGTGAATAGTGTAGTTGAAGTCGAAGTATCTTAGATCGATTTACCTCTCGTCCTCACGGCGCGGGATCGACGTCCGCAGCTCCCCCTGTCGACTCCGCTACCGCCATTCGCGCTGGTGGAGTTCCAGAGTCGACGGGAGCGCTTTCGGGGATCGATATATCACCTCTAGATGAGACGCGATATATCGATCCCCGAGAAATTGATCGCTACCCGCCGATACGGCGGGTAGTCTAGACGTACCCTAAGATTAGGCCCAGGGTGCATCTGGCTACAGTCCCTGGCCATAGCCTGTAGGCGATACTAATCCAGAGCTGGGGAAAAACATTCTATCAAAAATCTTTTTTGGTGACATGCAGCTTTGGCAACACCAAAATATTTTACAAATGTTTGCTTTTACCTAATTGTTTTGGATAAAAAGACAAACAATTTTTAAAAAAATATCTAAACAAAAACTTTTCAATATTTCCAAGGGACCTAGTAACACACAGTCCCCGGATTCCTGCCCTAGAGACACTCAAATGTTTGCTTTTTGGGATGTGTCTCTCTCACATTTAAGGTCAGATTTGAAAAGAATCCTCTGCTCCCCTCCCTTCCTCCTGTAGGCTCATGAATCACTGAGCCGCCAGACAGATGAGTCATTCAGCCAGGTTTTGGTGAGACATGCCAGTCTGTGAGTTTCCTCTGTGATCCGGTCGTGAATGATGCTGGCTTTGTTGCTGACTGCCCATGTGTTGAGTAGCATAAATCTCATCTTGGTGTCACCTTGGTCTCTCTGCTGTTATTTCACTTTCTTTGTATGTTGTCTGTGATGTCAACTGCTTTTTCTCAATACAATTTGTGAACATGCTAAAAAGGGAGAGAGGTGCCTGAGGGCTTCTTAGGGAGGAGGCAGTAGTTTTAGCGAGTTGTCCTTGAAAGTTTCAGTTCATTGAGCTTGAACTTCCAAGAAAACCTGGTTCTTTTCCAGCCCCTGTGAACCAAAGGGCAAGGTTTAGCTGATGATTCCACACAGCCCTTATCAAAGACTCCCCTGGCAAAAACACTCATTACAGATTCTCCAAACCAACACGCTCCATTCCACTCCCTATTGAAATTATCAATTCTCTGTGGGTGACAAGACCACAGGACTTTTGTGAATCATTCATGCTTTGTTATTAATGAATAATTCATTAATACACTAAAAGCCAAGTGCCTATTTTGTTCCTCTGTGAGTAGGAAACTTGCTATCTGCCACTGATATTCCACCACCTTTGTTTTAAGAAAGACACAGATGACAGCTGGGGTTTCCCTTCTCCAACTATTAAAAGGCATACATGAGTACTTTGCTGACATACAAAGTAAGTTTGATCTCCCCAGGAACCAGATCTTTCATTATTTCTAAAATTAGCCATGGACTTTGTGCCACACTGTGAAGGACTTTCCCCTGTACCATACCTCTGGAATATTTTTTCTGCTCCAGTGCAACATTTCCAAACTGAATGGCTGAACTTTTCTTTTTATTGGGTCGCATGCCTCCGGCTAGTGGTTGCAGGAAAGGAAACTGGGAACCAGTTAAACTGATGAGGATTGGCACCACTTTGTTTCCTCTTGACTGGAAAAAGGATGGCATATTTATTGCAATAAGATTGCCTGGGGTGTTCCCTGGATAAAGTGAATGTGGGTAGAGTAGCAGCATGATTTCTGCAGTGGGTGGGTAATACAAGTGTGGATTTGTGAGGAAGTAAGGACAGGTGAAAGATACAGCTCCCCAGGGGCTTCTGTCAAGCTTAATGAATAAAGATAAGAAACTGTAATTGCTTTCCTAGCTTTAACAACGAGGAGTCCTTGTGGCACCTTAGAGACATATTGCTGGAAGACGGAGGAGTACAAGCATTATTAGGCACCTGGAGACAGGTCCTGTGATGAGGACGCCGTGGGGAAGTAGCCCAGGGAGTTGTAGCTGTCACACAGCTGTACCAGGAGGCACTATAGACAGCTGCAATCCACAGGGCTCTGGGCTGGAACCCGGAGTAGAGGGCGGGCCCGGGTTCCCTCCAAACCTCCCAACTCCTGATCAGACACAGGAGGAGTTGACCCGGACTGTGGGTTCCACCAGAGGGGAAGATCTCTGAGGTGAGCAAATCCGCCAATAAGCGCGGGACCCACCAAGGTAGAAGAGGAACTTTGTCACAGTATGTAATATGTATATTATACAGAGTTAAATCTCTGATACAAGATCTATAAAGGAAAACATTTGCTAAATCTCTCTCGAGACATACAAAAGCATAACAGTTTACATACAACTGTTGAAACAATTGTGAATATTGTCAACAAGTCTTTGAAAGACAACACTTCTAGGGGATTTTTCTCTAAGTTCTAGTACTTGTTACTATTACAAGTTCAAATGCAAAATATAATTATGCTTGCACATGCATACCCTCCCCTAAGGCTCCTCTTTGGGATGATCCACCCTTGTCAGTCTCAGTGGAATGGTGTCCAACCCCACTGGAGGGTCACCAGCTTCTTAAAGTCTGGGGTACAATTGATGGCCCCTGTAAGCATCTGGACTCACTGCCGCGGCACCTCCTGTTGGTGACTTCCGGGAATTAGCTTGTTCCACCTCCGGAGCACCCTCTACTAGCTGGCAATCCGCCTTACTTGTGGCCCCATGTTCCTCCCAGGACCCCGGTGCCCCATTTACCTGGGGTGCTGCCCCCTGGCAGTAACCCCTTTCAGCCTCAGGGTCTCCACCTCTCAGAGGAACCCCCACCCACTATCCCCACTTTACCTCAGTGTTTGGCTACTGCCAGTCCCCATCTAGCCCCCCCCGCTCACTGGGGCAGACTGCAGTGTAAGCCACTCACCATAGGCAAAGGGGGTTCAGACCCGCTGCCTCTGCCTACCCATGGGCTGCCTCCTGCAACCCAGTACCTAATAGGCCTTACCAGGCCTTCAGCCTGAGACTTTTCTAGGCCCCGGCTCCCTAGGCCTTTCCCCAGCCCTGCTCCACTCTAGGTTCCCTTCTTGGCACCTTGCAGCCAGGCCCTTCTCCCTCTAGAGGCAAAGGGAGACTGCCTGGGCCTCTGGCTCACAGCCTTTTATAGGGGCCAGCTGGGCCTGATTGGGGCATGGCCCCAGCTGAGCCTACTTTCCGCCAATCAGCCCAGGCTTCTTGCCCCAGCCACAGCCCTCTCTGGGCTGTTTCAAGCCGCGCAGCTCAGGAGTGGGTAATCACTCTGCTACAGTCCCATAGTCTCCTTCAAACTCACTTTGAGTCTCTGCAAGGTCAGTCTGCTATTGACCTGCCTGCAGCAATCCTAGTCCGCTTCTCCAGCAGGGTGAGAGAGCCTGCAGTCTAATCCAACAAACTGGCAAAGTCCCTGGGAATACAATCCCCACAGCAGGTCCTTATGCTGCTCCACCACTGAGTTCTCCAGTCTGGCTCCCACTCCTGCTATTTATAAGCTCCTCCTCCTCCCCTGGAGTTCCCACTGGTTCCATTCTCAAACAGTGGCTCTGGGGGTGTCCAGTCTTGGGATGCACAGGATGGAGGGTCAGGAGTTATGGGCACAGCAGGCCAGAAAATGGAAATCCTTTCCCATGAAAAATGTCAATGTTTTGAAAACAAATACCCCTGCGCGCGCGTGTGCGCGCGCGCACACCCACCCACCCCCACCCCCCAAAAATATTTTTTTTATAGAAAGGGGTTTCAAGAAAAAAAATCCTGTTAGGGCACAAGAGAAACAAAATGTTTTTGCTTCCCAGCTGCAGAAGGTGAAATAGACAAGAAACTTTGGCCAAGCTGTCAGAGAGGCAGAGATCCCAGGACCTCAGCCTCTATCCCCAGCTCTGGGGCTGGAGAGGCAGCATGTGGGGCAGAGCTGTGGGGAGGCAGGGAAGCTGGACGTCCTGGATCTGTGCCTCTCTGGCCCCAGAGATGGTGGGGAGGCCAGGCACCAACGAGGCATGGGATTAGGGCATTCAGTCTTGGCAACCCTTCTGGAAAGCTTTTACCAGTTTTACTCTCTGCCTGCCTTACATTCTGTTCCTGGGCAGCTGTCATATTGAATTTCCCAGCAGAAAAATCAACATTTTTCAGCAAAACTGAAAATTTCTCTTGGAATATTTCCACTTTGCCAGTATGGCATTTTTTGCCAGAAGAGCATTCTGATGAAAAACTTCTGACCAGTTCTAGTGGGGTCTATCTCTGAATACACCACAGACTTCCTTTGTGATTGTGAACATGTCATCTTACGGTGCTTTCCCCTTCAAAGTGCCGCTTCTCTCCAGCTGGCTTTGAAGGGGAAAGCGCCGCTGCCTCTGCTCCTCCTGAGTCCTCCGGGCTATGCTCGCAGGGCCGCATTGCGAAAGGGGCTTTAGAGCTGCAGGCCAGGATCCTGGGGCCCCCATAGCCCACGGCCCTGCAGCCCCTAAGGCCCCTGCGTTCCAGGTGGCCCTACCTGCCAGGGGGAGGGCCAGCTCCCAGAATCGCGGCTTTGGGGGCGGTTCTGCGCTGTGGAGAACCATCTGCACACACCCTGCACCAAACAGGAGCTGCCCCAGGTAAGTGCTCTGCACCTCCTGCCTGCCCCAGCCCTGAGCCTCCTCCCGCACCTCACTCTGAGTGCCCTCCCGCACCCTAACTCCCTCCAAGACCCTGCACCCCCAGCCCTGAACCCCAGGGGTAAGCCAGGGGCACCTCCCCACAGTACATAATATAATGTACAGTATATAATGCCTTTTGTCTGCCCCCCAAAAATTTCCTTGGAACCTAGCCCCCCCCCCCGCCTTTACATTAAATCTTATGGGAAAATTGGATTCATTTAACATCATTTCACTTAGAGCTGCATTTCTCAGGAACAGAACTACAACGTTAACTGAGGAGTTACTATACTTATATTTTATACCCCATTGTAACATCTGGTTGCATTAATGGAGATCAAATTAAAGAGTTGCCACTAACAGTTAGTAAGTTGGTACCCCATCCTCTAAAAGGCACATGAGCTATCAGCCCAAATTAAGAAAAAATCCAGAGTGAACAAATGCATCTTGGGTGTAATACTATAAACTGGCAAGCTTGGGCCCTGACAGATTGGGTGTGGGAGTAAATTTCACAGCTACCTACAGAGCAGCCCTGAAGACAGTCAAAGCTTTACAACAAAATGTGATTGCCATGCTAGGACTTATGGGTAGTGGCAGTCTGCATCAGGCCATTCAGAACTTCATTGTGATTGTAACCCTTCTGCCGGGCCGAAACGATTACAGCAAGGGCCGGGTTCAATACATAGGGGTCCCTTTCCCACAACATAATGCAAAACCAGCTCGAGCCCCCACCCAGTGACCTGGGAAAATCTTACACACACCCCTGGGCGCCTCGAAGAGGCCATACTTCCCCTCTCACAAGCACAGAATCTTGGTGTAGCAGAAAAGGTTTAATTACAAACAACAAGCATTAAATTGGGAAAATACCTCAGCTAGAGTTCATAGGTCAAACCGTGAGCAAAGACCCACTCCAGCAAATTGGGCCATGTCCTTCTCTTGGGGCCCTTGAGTCCAGCAACCCCCAAATCACCCACAGTCCCAAAAGTCCCACAATCCAAAAGTCTCTGTCCCGGGTCAGTGCAGCCCCAGAGCTCAAGAGTCTCTCTGCAGAGGTCCCCCTCCCCAGCCTGGGTAGAAAGGGGCACCTTACGTGGTTTTGGGGCCAACTGCCCTGCCTCTTCATGGGGTTCTGCTTCCACTAGTCATCTCCGCAAACAGCTCAGCTCCGCTTGCTCTGTGGGCTGCTCCGCTCTGCCAGCTGCTCTGGTCCACCAGCTGTCCTGTGAGCCACTCCAGCCGTCCTCGCGAGCTGCTTGGCTCCACTCACCCAGTGGCTGCACAAACTGCTCCACTCCGCTCTGCCAGCTGCTCTGCTCCACAGTATGGCTTCAGGCTTCCCCACTCATTAGCACAGTACTCAGTGCTCTCAGCTCAGCAAGTCCAGCTCTTCAGTGATTTTAGCTCTTAGTGATTCCAGCTCATAGTAGGGGAACCCAGTGCCCATAAGTTCAGCTCAGTAACTGGTATCTCAATTCTTAAGGGAATCAAAATATGAACTCTGACATTCCACAGTGGAGAGAGGCATAGGTGGAACTGGTGCTTCTGGCTCACACAAGGAGCCTGCAGACATCTGTCCCCAGCCTCTCTCTTTTCAATGGGTTTTGGAACCCATGTGCCCCATCTAGCAAGCGCTATCCAGCTGACAATGAAACCCCCCATCACAAGACAATTTTGTAGTTCCCCATTTACCCAATCAGGGTGACAACATTTCATTCCTCCTGCCCCAATAACAAAGAAATTGGGGATCCCACAGCGGTGAAAATAGCCATCCCAGGCTGCTGTGAGCTATGCTAATGGGAGTGGGAGTGCCAATGCAAATAATTGAAATACCAATGCGAATACATGAAACTTCTTTCTGCACTCCCCATAATTTACCACCAGATGTCAGGGTAGAGCTCATCCTGACTCTGCTTACATGATAATCAATACTTTTTGCACTGCAGCCAGGGGCGGGTAGGTGCCAGCGTGGAGTTTGGCAGTTGTGTGTTCAACTCAGCTCACCCCAATTTCTGTCCTTACTGACACTTCCAAGTGGCATTCAGTGGCAGGGCTTAAGGAAACACATTACAGGGTACTAGCCTGGAGGCGACAGAGGCATCGATAACTGTACAGAGAACTACACCAAAGCGTTAATAGGTCAAAGATGGTAAAAGGCATTTTGGCTCCCTACTACCAGAATCCAGAAGTGATGATGGAGCAAATGAAACCCTGAGAGTATAATCCCCGACGCAAAGGATGAGCACATGGCTCCTACAGATGGAGAAGTCAGAGTCCCATCAGTTCCTTACTGTGCTTTTTGTTGCACAGCTCTGTTCCTGCACTGTAATCTTGTGACCTAGACTGAACTTATTTTATCTAGACCATGACTCAGTCAGTCGCCGGGGAAGCAATGAGGCCACAGAATCCAAGTCCCAAGGGAACAAGATATAGAGTTGTTTTTCAGCATCATATGGGTGGTACCACAGCCACAAAATGAAGATTTCTGTCTGCCCTGATGGCCTCATATATATGTTGCTCAAGGGGAGCCTTTAAAGTGACCACTTTCCACCCCTGCTCTGTCCTCAAGAGAAGTCAACAGCAGCACATATCTATCTGTTTGATAGTGCCACCCGTCATTGTGGTATCTGAGCACCTTCCATGTGTAACCCCCAAGGAGATTACATGGATTCCTGGAGCTCTGTCTGCTGGCAGCTCAGGGAGGAGGAGCCAAGGCAAACTCAGAGTCTGCCCAGCAACCAATAGGGAGTGAGATGCCCCTCCCAGGGAGTGGAGGAGAGGGGAGAAGCCATTTTGAGGAGAGGCTGGAGCCAGCCAGGGCAAGGGCAGGACTGGCTGTGAGGGGAGCTGGTGAGTCCCAGGCCTGCAAGCAGGGTTCCCCCTGAGAACGGGCCTCTAGGGACCTGACCACAGATCCCTCAGCTGGGTTTTCCTTCCCCACGAATGATTCCTGATTGTTACGTTTGCTGAGAAATTTCCCCAGCCAGGCTGGGTTCACCTCCAGCTCCCCTGGTGAGACCAGTCCCCACATGGTCAGCGCTGCTAGTCCAGGGAAGCTGCCTGCTGAGTGCGTGACTGGAGGCTGGGCTAGGAGGTTACAGTTTGGACGTGAGGGTAGTTGTATAACCTACACCTTGCTGCACCCCTTTGTGGTGAGGGGAAATCCTGGGACCAACGCAGCCTGATTCCTGCCTGAGGAGGATCCCTGACCGCAGACAGCAGCCAACCTGCAGTAACTGAGGAGTCCAGCGTCATCCTCAACCCTGAAGATCATCGTGAGTGCACTGTCTTTAGTTAGTTAGTCAGGGAATTTGTTTTGGGGACCCCCTACTCCCTGAACTGTGTCCTCAAGCCAGGGAGTGAGGGTTTGAGAATTTTATAACCTACCGCTTATTACATCTGTGGAGGGATTCACCACCTCCTCCCACTTGTGGGTCTTTTGGGCTGTACTGAACCCAGTCAGCCACACTGCTAAACCTCTGCAGAGAATTGTATAGGTCATCAAGGGCCCCAGCAAAGTACGCATACCAACAGAACACTAGTTTTACATTTGTTACATCCAGACACGGGTATTTTAAGTGTGGGCACCGGTGACCCTAAAAATAGTGTTTCCCCTGTTATGTTGTATTTGTTGCCTGTTTAATATAATTGTTGTGTTGAATATATTTTTATGTGTTGTGTTATTTCTTAAATATCTCCAACTAGGGGAGGGATAGCTCAGTGGTTTGAGCATTGGCCTGCTAAACCCAGGGTTATGAGTTCAATCCTTGAGGAGGCCACTTAGGGATGTGGGGCAAAAAATTGGTCCTGCTAGTGAAGGCAGGGGGCTGGACTCAATGACCTTTCAAGGTCCCTTCTGGTTCTAGGAGATTGGTATATCTCCAATTATTACCTTTTTTTAACTATCTGGCAAATAAGTGGGGATTCCTCTGTAGTTAAAATTTTCCGCCCAAGCTGCCCTGGTGACCCTGCCAGGAAGGAGCGAGGGGGGTGGAGGCACTGCCAACTAATTTCATAACCAAAAAAGAAAAAAGATTCACCCTACTGAGTGGGTGGCGGAATCCAAAAGAACCCAGACCTGTCCATCAGAACATGCAAGCAGATTGCCATTAAAGGAGGTAATCAGGTGGAGAGGGGCGCTACACATGTAAAATCAATAGCAGCAGAGAAGTCCCTAGCAGACTTTGTGGAGTCTCTAGCTCTCCTCCCTCCTCAATCTGTGTCAGAAGATGTTGGAAGGTCAGCATGCAAACCTGAATTTTGTCACATGCATGGTATTCATGGAAAATGAATTTAAAATGTGCATACACAAATATCCACTCTAGTACACTTATCTACTCATGCAAGAGAAATAATATCACATCACTTGTTTGGTAGTGAGTTGCCAAAAAACATAGCAAAGATTCTAAGTATTCATCATAAATTAATATACAAAGTAAAGAGTTCAAGAAGCCATTTGTGGAATAATGAATACATTCCAGGAGATAATCTATTGACAGACATTCCATGAGCAGAAAAAATAAGTTAGAGTCACTGAATAAACTACTCATTGCAAATTATTCACTCAATTCTAGAAATAGGTACCTTTTCCATGCATTGTCCAGGTCAAAAGCCAGACTAATTAGTATTCTGGGAAGATAAAAGATTTGCTGCATATCTCAGTAACCTTCTCAACACTGTTCTTAATGCACATTCGCAGTATGCATCCCCAAAAAGTGAAGGCCTGACACAAGAGGAAATTGGTCAGACTATTATGTCAAGAGGAGGATTCCTGAGCAAACGCTTAATTGCAAATTTTTATAGGGTATTGAAAATTCACCTACCACAGTGGGAGATACGGTCTCTCAATGGTCTCTCCCAGCAACAGAAGTTGGTCCAATAAAAGATATGACCTCACCCACCTTGTCTCTATAATATACTGGGATTGACATGGCTACACCAACACTGCATACAATGGGAGATACTATCAGTTTCCACCAATGATGGACCTAGAGTCTCTACAAAGAGTTTAGCTATCCTTGTGTGACAAGAGTCCATGTTACAGACAGTCAAGTGAGGTTTACTGAACCCATCCAGGTCACCTGCTTGAGAGACTGGGTGAAGCTCAACCAGTGAGGATGGTGCCTTTCCCCCTTCCTTCTCAGATACTGGGTCACAGATGTTAACAAGCCAAGAATTTTGCCAAGGACACATTTTCCAAATTAACCAGGGTTATAGGGGCTGCCAGCTCCTCAGCTGCTGTAAAGTCATGCATACATCCTGGGGTAGTTTGGAGAGAGGCTCCCAAAAGGCAGCAAGGACAGGGGCCACCACTAGCTACATAGCCCCAGGAAACCAGGGTTTGAAGACCAGGAACCAGGACTCTTTAGTTGCCTCCTACCCCAAAGTATAAGAAGAGGTAGGAAATATTGGAATGAATTAGCTGGCATATAGAACTGCTCTCTTCTGTGTGGAATCATAGGTACTGATTTCTGGTTTTGCTGGTGAGTGCTTCACACCAGCTCCGCCCCCTCCCATGAGGCCTCGCCCCCACTCTGTGCCTGGGGCCCCCCACACTGAACCTCTTCCTGCCCCAGCTCTGCCCCCTTCCCTGACACCCCCTCTCCTGAGAACCTCCCACCCACTGCTCCTCACTCCTTTCTGTCCCTTCCTGCCTTAAGGACAGTGAGGGGAGGAGGGGGCAGAGAGGAGAAAATGGCAGGGCAGCCCTGCTCAACAGCTGACAAGGGGCCAGCCCCAAAGCTGACAGAGCAGCAGCCCCGGCTGGTTTCATGGGTGCTGAGCACCCCTTATTTTTTCTCCATGGGTGCTTTAGCCCCTGAGCAGCCATGGAGTCAGCCCCAAATTGTTCAAAAATGTGTCATAGGCTTTGGACTGCTAACAGGTAGAGGAGAGTCTTCAGCTCAGGTACTTGGGGGCCTGTGCTTTTGGAGAAGAAAGATCTGAGTTCTGTCCCTGCTGCTGTCATGAGGTTCTGAACAGCCCTTAGCCACAAATGTGAAGTTCCTAGAAGGCCATAGATTCATGACAATATATTATTTCCCAAGTTTCTAAACTCAGGAGTGTTCCAGGAAAATCTAAAATGAATCAGTTAGTAGTAGTGTTACCAAAATGACACCACCCATTTTTCATCCTGAACAAGACTCACGGAGCCTGTTTTCCTATGGAAGAAGAGCATCTTTCTTTCATTTTTTCTCACTCATTTTATTCTAAAACTCTGGCTCTAAGGAGGTTTGACAGCTTTGAGATTAAAATATTACAGTGACAGAGCTTTGCACACAAGCCAAATTCAGCTTGCTTGAAAGAAATAGTACCTGCACCAGGGAAACTTTTTTTAAAATGGTTTCTGTCTCCCGTCTAGTGACTGATTGCTTTTTTGAGTTCTCTGTGGTTATTTTATTATCATTTGTATGCACAAAACCATGGCAACAATAAAATATTGTTGTTGCATTATAAAGTATTAATATGAATTTTTGGCTTCTTGAAGTTTACTCGTTGCCGGGAAAAAAGAAACATTCATAACAGTATTTCAAAATGAAGAGAGGTATATTTAACAGCACCTCTGTCACAAAGGATTGTCCAACATTTATTAAAAAATGTGTACCAGCAACCATTGCTGAGTCACCTAGATGACCCCAAACAATCATTTATGGCTTCATTCTACCACACTTGTTCATACTTTACTCCAAAAATAGGTCTATTGGACCCGATTCTCCAGTGTCAGGCCCTTGGTCCAGATCAGAATGGGAACATTTCACAAACACTTTGCACCAGGGTATATGACTGCACAAGGTGCTGGGGAATGGAGGAACAGGGAGGTAGAATCAGCCCCAGAGAGGATCAAGTGGATAGTGACGCAACTATCCACATTCCCTGCTTTTATGTTAATTTTTTGGTCAACCAAAAGGTTGACAAAGCAAATCATTCTTCCATTTTGGCCAGTAACTGGCCAGCTTTGTGGTTTGATTGAAATGGAGGGGGTTAGGTTCCTGGGCTGAGGCCCCTCCACAGAGAATACCCTGGAAATTTTAAACAAAAGATTTTACAGAATTTGTTTTCTGAGGCTTACAGTGCAAACCAACATAAAAATTTTTTCTCTGGGCTGATATTTGACCAGTGAGATCTCAGCATGGGATTAAAGATGTCCTTCCCAATTACCCCTATAAGGACATCATCAAGACACAAATTCTATAGTTCATTTAGTGCTCTGACCCATACTTCTAATAGCAGGAAACATTTTCCAAAGTGCCAAATGGAAAGTCAATGGCACTAGGGATCCTAAACTGATCGCCTCTGATGATAGGGGCCTTTGTTTTAATCCAATTCAGCATTGGGAGTGGAACAGAAAGATCAGCTTCACTTCCTCTTTGTAGACAGCTTCACTATCTAATTCACATGCACTACAGCACACTGCTGTTGTGTCCAGGACTTCCATGGAAATATTTAAATAAACAAAAAAACCCCACCTCCACTGAACTTTTAAGAAGTTATTTCATGCAATCATTTTTTCTATTTCTAATGGGAAAATAATGAAGGTGAAAGGTGCAGTATCCGCAAATGTTGAGGGGATCAAATATTCTTTATTACGTTATTGTATAGTTCAAGTTGGCAACGCATCCTAATAGCTTGTGGCATCCAGGAGTGGAAATGGAGCAGAAAGTTTGGGGGAATGGGAGGCTGGAAATAGTTTAGTGATTGTTAGCTGATCTTTTAGAGTCATGGGAATGCTGCTCAGCATAAACTAAGTCACCTTGAGCAGTTACTTAAGCACTTCTGGGAACCTGTTCATAATTATTGATATGAAGTATGAACTCTCATCCCCCCCCCGCCAAAGGAGACTCGGAATAACTCCTGTAATGTGAGACTGAGTCAAGTCCTCTAGGTATTATTCTGTTTGCCTATATGGCATTAGATTTGCCTTCTCCATTGCACATTACTGTGTCAGTTGTTGGATGAATGCAAGGCACCTACTGGCCGATTTAAATTGCTTTCTCCTTTCTGTCCCCGAAAGCTCAACTTTTTGTTCCATATTAATTCACTTGGCATAGACCTCCTTATACTCTAAATGGCTACGAGTGGAATCTCTGGTGAATTTCTTGAAGGCCATGCCTGCTCATTTGTTTCATCCTGGTTTGAAATGTAGCTTTCTTGGAGGTCTTCATGTGACCCTTGGGCATCAGTACAACTTCGGAGCTAACAGCAAGATAAGTCCTCGAGCTCCTCAAATGATTTATGCAGTAAACACTTCAATAAAGATAAAGGTAGCAGAAGAGCTCTGCAACTAGAAGGTTGCTTAGCACAGCTGCAGCAGCTCAGCTCTTTTTCCTTCCTCCCCTCCATCTCAGCTCTGTGCTAGGCAGGAGTTTTATAAATGAGATAATTCCCTACCAGGAATTCATAGAATGAAAGCGGTATAGTACCAAGGCATAGTGAGAAGATTTTACCATAACTAATTTTTGTCTCTTTCATGGACTGAAAGCTTAAGCCAGACCCTTATAAAGCTATCTGGCCAAAATTTTGAAACTAATGTGTGCCTCTATGTACCTAAATATTTCAGTGCTCTGATTTTCAGAGGTTCTGAGAACCTGCAGCTTTCATTGAGAGCTACTTTAGGTATCGAAGTTTGAAAAATATTTGACCATAATGTATTATATTTGCGTGTGTGTGTGTGTGAGAGCGAGAGTGTGTGTGTGAGTGTGTATAACACTTAACAACAGCCCACCAAATGTGGTAACCTAGATCTATTAGTGGCCTATGCTGGCAGTGGCAACAGCAAAAGCTAATGGACTCGCTCAATTTAGTTGCTTTTATTCCTTTTTTCTGCAGTAGTACCTAGAGGCCCCAGATGAGCTCACACCCTTGTTGTGGTGGGCACCGTACAGAGACCTAGCACAAGCCAGTGCCTGCCTCCAAGAGCTTGCAGTCTATGCAGGCAAAGAAATGTTTTAATCTCCCCCTTTAAAGATGGGGAAAATGAGACACAGAGATTAAGTGAATTACCCAAGGACACATAGCAAGTTGGTGACAGAGCCAGGAACTGAAAACTGATTCTCACTGAATCTTAACTACATGACCCGGGGAGAGGGATAGCTCAGTGGTTTGAGCATTAGCCTGCTAAACCCAGGATTGTGAGTTAAATCCTTGAGGGGGGCCACTTAGGGATCTGGGGCAAAAATCAGTACTTGGTCCCGCTAGTGAAGGCAGGGGACTGGACTCAATGACTTTTCAGGGTCCCTTCCAGCTCTATGCGATATAGGCATATCTTAACTACAAAACCTGAGGAGAGGGAAAGCTCAGTGGTTTGAGTATTGGCCTGCTAAACCCAAGGTTGTGAGTTCAATCCTTGAGGGGGCCATTTGGGGATTGGTCCTGCTTTGAGCAGGAGGTTGGACTAGATGACCTCCTGAGGTCCCTTCCAACCCTAATAATCTATGATTCTTCCTGCCATTTTAATGTGTATGCAATAATTACAAGAGTTGTTGCCAAGCAAAAAATTCTGCAGTTCCTTTTGAAATCCTACTATTAACTCTATGCCCTTCAGCAGCAGCCGATTCCACAGGCTGTATATACCTTGTGTCAACTGAGTGCCCCTTTGCTGTCCTATTTTGACAGTGTACAAAGGAGGGGCAGATCATCTTGATTTTACCCTTTGTAATCTTAAATATCTCAACTAAGTCCCTTCTAACTTTTTTCCTCTCCAGCCTCAATAAACAGTGTGTGAAATCTTGGCCCCATTGAAGTGAGCGGGAGTTTTGCCATTGATTTCAGTCAATCTTGTATTTCATTCCCTAGTGTTTGCAATCTCTTCTCACATCCTAGACAGTATGATCATGAGGTCAGGGAATGGTTCAAATTTATAACACTTGGCAAGTGATTTTTACAACTACTGTTACTAATACATAAATATCACTATATGTTTCCAAACACTGTTGTTGCTGTTCTCTGAACTAGTTTAAGCCCAGCTACATCTCCCAAAAACGTGATGCCTCAAGCTGAACACAGCTCTACAGATGAGTGCCCCATTGTTTGGTATAATACCCTCCCAATATGTTCAGTATGTGTATAAGTAATTGACACTTCAGTTTTCACGGTTTTGATAGTATTTCATTGTTAATTTATCTTTTGATAATGTTGTTATAGAGCCTAGACCATCTTCAAGCATATCAAGGAAATATATTTTTAAATGCTCCTCCAGACCATTCCAGATCCGAATGATGTGGGATGTGAACAATCAGATTGGGTTAACATGTGCCAACTAGCCGGGAAGAGCCCAGAAAAAATACAATTCACAGAGAATAGCAAATTAATTACTGGGAAATCAGTCAGAGCTGAACTTCAGCTGCAGTTAACTATGGGCAGGTAATTAAACACATGTAGCTTCTAAATCATGTGCTTATCGTAGTCCGGTCCTTTGGGATCACCTATCACCTCTACACTGATGACTTTCAAATCTACCTCTTCACCCTTGAACTTCCTTCATCTGTCCAGTCTCATATCTCCACTTATCTCTCCAGCATTGACTCTTGGATGTTTGCCAACACCTCAAGCTTAATGTGTGTGGAAATGAGCGCCTCGTTTTTCTACCCATTTCCCCTCCTTTCCCAGCATTACTGACCATCCGTTGTCTTCCCTGTAACACAGACTCACACTCATGGTGTCATCACCAGCTCCTCTCTTTCCTTCTCCTCCTGACTTCCAGGTACTGTAAAGTCTTGTCATATCTCCTATAGTATATGCAAATGCCACTGTTTCCTCTCTGTCCTCAATGCTAAAACTCTAGCTCTTCATTTGGTCATCTCTTGCCTCTACTACTGTGTGATGTACCGGGTACAATCCAGACTAGTGGGGTGCTGTGTCACGCCTGCCCTGAAATCTTGGGTGCCTTACAATGCCTTACTGAAGTAGCTCCCACATGGGCTGCTCACAAACAGCCTCCCAGCATGCAAGCCACCCCCTGGGTATCTGTGTGTAACTTCAGCCTGTCAGCTCTACCCTGGCTCTCACTAGCCTTGGTTAAGAACATAAGAACGGCCAAACTGGGTCAGACCAAAAGTTCCGTCTAGCCCAGTATCCGGTCTTCTGACTGTGGTCAGTGCCAGGTCATTCAGAGGGAATGAACAGAACAGGTAATCATCAAGTGATCCATCCCCTGATGCCCATTCCTAACTTCTGGCAAACAGTTATACTGCAGAGTGACTCCGAAATATCCCAGTCCTGGATTTTCCCTTAGAAATGTATGTCCTGTACTGCGCGACCCTCTCCTGAACAGTACAAATATTTTAAGTCAGTTATTCCTTTAAGGGAATAATATACCAGCTTATTATCTTAAATAGAGTTTCCCAGATACTTTAATTTAAACACACTGGATTAGATAAAACAGTAAAACAAATTTATTAACTACAAAGAGATAGATTTTGAGGCGGCCTGGTTCCCCACCACTCCGGAGGGGAACGAGCCCCTCCAGATGCCAAAGTGGGCAGAGCCAGTGGAGCTTGTGCCCGCCCCCCAGAGGTAAGGGCGCAGGACAGGAAGTACAAAAGCCCAACCCCAGAGCTCACTAGAGCCCCAGCCGCCGGAGAAGCCAGACACCTGTGGACTAGCTCCCGGTTGGGAGACTCCTGCAGCTTGCGACTGACCCGAGGACTGGCCAGACCCCGGAGAAGCTGGTAAACCTGCCGCTGGCAAGTTACCCAGAGGAGCTGCCAAGCTTACCACTTGTCGGGTACCCAGAGGAGCCCATGGTGCTTGACTCATTGGAAGACTCCGTCCAGACGCAGGTACGTCTGGAGGGGGAGGTAGGAAGTAGCCCGGGGGCAGCCGACCCTAGTCTGGCTGCAGCACACCCAGAGCCAATGTCAGTGTGTTGCGGTCAGGATCCCCAGTGACGCAGCAGCGGGTTGTCTACCACTGCTAGGGCCCTGGGCTGGGACGCAGTGGAGTGGGAGGGCCTGCGTCCCCCCTGCCACCCAACGTGGGGGTGGCAGTCTCCCACTCTCCCTGATCCTTCGGAGCTAGGACCTGGGCCAGTTATTGAACGGTTTGTTCAGCCCCTGCCTGAGGGCCTGAGCTCCTGATTGTTTGCTGCCCCACCCTGACCCAGGGACGGGGCTTGCTAATATTAAACTGTTCACTCAGCCCCTACCCGAGGACCTGAGGTTCTGACTGTTTGCCACACAGCCGGGCTAATTCCCCCAATTCACTGGACCTGAGTAGTAAGGTGGCCTGGTTCCCAGCCGCCCCGGAGGGGGGCGAGCCCCGGCCAAACCCCTACAACAAGCAATGAGGCACAAAAGTCAGAAATGGTTACAAGAAAAACAAAGATAAAACCCTTCCTAGTTCTTAACTTAAAATATATTGATTCAAGCAAAATTTCTCACAATAAGCTTTCAGCAAGGTTACTGACCAAATTTTTCAGGTCATGTTTGAACCAATCCCTGCTGAAGTGAATGGCAAGACTCCCTTTTGCTTCACTGAGAGTTGGATCAGGTCCTAGGATACTGAAGTTATCAGGGCTGGTCCTGATTTAATATACATTAGTGTAAATCAGAAGTTACTCTGTTGGTATCAGTGAATTTTACTGGTGTTAGACAATGCAAGTGAGATCAGAATCAGGCCCAACAGGTACTTGCCTGTAAAAGCAAAGGGAGACATTTTAGATATAATGCATCTCAATAAACAATGGAGGTTATTTGCCTGATTCTCCAGTTCCTGACACAGCTACAGCTTTATTGATTTCAGTGGCATTAGTTACTCCTTAGTTCCTTTCCTATGTTAAATTCTGCTGCTGACTGCATTGGCTTGATTAGGTATCAGTTATTAGCATCAGCAGAACAACCTGAATTAGCAATGGTCTGCATCAGAGAACATGTATAACACAGTCACACTAAAAAGTAAAAATTCTGCTGCAACAGAGGAAAATTTAAAAATAGAGAGACTAAACCTTGGAAAAGTGCATCGTTAGGCACCACTTGATTTTAACAGGTGACAAAGGGCAAGAAAGAGAGAGGTACATGAGCCCTAATCTCTCCTCATTGTCTGCAACCTCCACTGCTCTAGTCTCATTGGGTTGTTGGTTGTGACTCATTTTATCTTCCTGGGTATCCCATAGCCATCCCCCAGATTGGTTGCCATCTTTGCAGTTTGTTTCTGGTTGAATTTAAACCAAGAAAGCCAAAAGAGAGAGCTTTGTTTACAGACTCCAATACCTGTTCAGAAACTGAAATGGGAATAGATATGCTCTGGAGACCTGGCCCGCAAAGCTGGAGATCTGATACATGCTCACTGAAAGATTCTGAGATTGGAGAACTGCCACTTTAGTTGCATGTGTTTCATCATTGTGACAGAAGCATGGGCCTGATCCAGAGCCCATTAAAGCAAATGAAAAGACTGCCATTGACTTCACTGAGCACCAGATCTGCCGTTATGCTCTCCAAGCAGATCTTGCTGTTGTAAAGGGGTCCATGGAGCAAAAAGACATTGGAGACTCACCAGCCTAAAGTACTGGTGAAGGCCATCCAAAAATGCATTCAGTCCCTCTGTAGCACTTGTGAAATTGGATTCAAAAGAATTAGGCGTGGATTTTAGAATAAAATACTCCTGCCTTAGATATAAGAAGAGTAAACTTGAAATGAGGAATGGGATAATTCCATGTAGTTTTCTTCAGTTCATGGTTGTCTGAGAAATAAAGAAGACGGAACAAAAAAAACCACAGCATGTTTATGGTGCTTGATATATTTGAGAAATTGCTCAATAATGCCTTTAAGGTCAGTGAATCTTGGGTTATTGGCTGCTGATGTGCCAGTCGTGCAACTGAAAGCTGTCTGAGGGGGCAGGTGAGCTTTTCAAAAATTAGGGTGGAATTTTTTTTTTTTTTTTTTTTTTTTTACTTCTTAGGCTTTTGAGCCAGATCCTCCCCACCTGCATTCTTGGCCCCCGTGAGAACTTCCACCCTTCACTCCCTATTTCATACCAGACTTCCTGATTCACAGGAAAAACCTAAGTGACAAATGCTGTCTGATTCTAAATTAATAGTGAAGACAGGCCAAGACCCTTTCACCTACAGTTTTGCTCTCTTAGTGAAAAATAAAAATACCCCCCCACACGCACACTTTTTAATAACCATGAAGAGTGCTAGGTGGAGGAGTCTGGAGATCTCTGGGCATGGATTAGGAACAGCATAGGCAGTGCACATGGAAGGGCCCCTGCCTTGGGTGGGGAGGTTACATCAGGCTCTGTGGCCATCCATTGACATCTCCGCTCAGACTGCCAACGAGGTTGCCAATTAATGCACAGCATGTAGGGGGACTTTGTGATAACCACTTTGCAAACACTGTTGCCCCCTGATAGGATTTATAGGAGTGACCTACAGATGGAAAGTTCCCAGGACTAGTAATAGGCCTCTGAGTCACCCCGTTGTGCTGGGCGAACATCCAGACTAGAATCCTTACTGCTAACGAGGTTGGCTATGTCAATTTCCTTTCAAATGTGGTGATTTCAAATATCTGCCCATTAGCATCAATCTCTATTGAATCCGGACAAAACCCCAAAACATGATCTAGGAGGAAGGATGGCTGTGCAGCAAAAAGCACTGACTTGTACGGTAGGAGGCAGGTTCTAGCTCTGCCAGAGACTCTGAAACTTTAAGCAAGTCAATCTCTGTGCCTCAACTCCCAGTCCATAACATGAGGAAAATAGTTACTTCTTTTGTCTGCCTAGTCTGTTTAGATTGTAAGATCTTCAGGGTAAGGTCAGCATTTTACTTTGTGACTGTACAGCACCTAGCACAATGGGGCCTGATCTCAGCAGGGGCCTCTGGTGACTATTACAATCCAAACAAGAAGTTGGGAAAAAATACCCTATTTCATTCTATAACTCTCAGAGTTGTGAAACTAGAGACTTGCTCAGCAGAATTTAGAACAGACACTGAACAAAACTTCTAACAAAACAAAGTGACAATCAAGACCTTGTCTCAAACAGTTCTTAATTTAGCAAGCAGCAGCAGGAAAAGAAATGAAAGCACTGAGTCCACCTACCCACAACCCAAACCTGGTAAGCAACCTAACTGTATGATAATACACAAGATTAAGACATTTCTTTCTAAAGCCACAACCCTGTCTGTAGTTAATAACTTGCTTTTAAATTAAGACTGTTTTCCCTGACTTCTCTATCCAGTTCCTGATAGCAACTAAAGAACAACAAGTGAGCCAGACTGAAGTGTATGAGGACCGGTATAGACACATGCAGCATACAATCTCAGAGTCACCAATCATTTATGGCCAATAATTGAGCATGCACTTGTGCTATAGGGCCCAAGTAATTTTTTTACCAAGGCATCAGAGATTAAAAATGTCTTGTGCAAGCAAGAATCTCAGACTTCACAAGTTGTTGCATAGGGTGAATGGTTTAAATTAAAATGGGAGCCACGCCAAATTTGCTGATCAGAAAAAGGAAAGAACTGAAACCCAACTGTCTGAGAGCCTGGTTTGGGATTACTGGACCAAATCCAAAGCACTTGCAGGTGTCTGAGTGAAGTGATATTATGCACTATGCTTACCATGCCATATAAATTATAGCAATGTGGGTCAGACACTGCCTGAACCGTCTCAGATTTGACTGGGTTGGGCCCATCTCTTTTGTCTACTAAACAAACTCAGGGTTCCATTTCATAGCAGACTTGATGGACACCCTGTGGAAAAAGGAATGGAACTTGCCTGCTCTAATGAAGCTTGTATGCAGTGTTGGTTCCAGAATATGAGAGAGACAAGATGGGTGAGGTAATATCTTTTATTGGACCAACTTCTGTTGATGAGAGAGAAGCTTTGCATATTACCTTACCTACCTTGTCTCTCTACTGAAGCTTGTTGATAATCATTTCAGCTTTGGGCTGGAAGCTGGGATCGATTCTGGTACAGAGAGAAATGTGGGGAAGGCAGCATATGAGTGCAAAAGGGATGGAGGACATGGAAAAAGGAGGCGGCTCCAGGACAAGAGAGTAACCCTCACCAACTCCGAAAAGTGAGAAAGTCAGGTGAGGAAGCTATGAAGCTGCCTCATAAAAAGGAGCAGTCGATGTAGTTATAACCCAAGATCTCAGTTACCAAATAATGTGGGGCAATCTTCATAAGCATGAACACATTTCCCAACACACTGAAAGCACGTGCTTTTCTACATCAGGCATGTTGTTTTCTTTCCATTGGAGCTCAACTCAGCGGAGTATCAAAATGGCACCCTGTGTTTCCTTACTTGTTATTGCTTCAGCTGCTGCAGACCAAATGTGTTACAGTTGCCTGTTCCTCCAGTATAACCTCATCTGAAGGACTGACTGTTTTTGTGTGTTTTCTGACTCGTATAATCAACAAAAAGAGTGTCTCTATTTTCTATTCTGTTTTTATTTAGTTTAGGTTCTTACACTATGCCCACCATGGCGATGTCTGAGTGCAACTGGAACTTAGTCTTCTGATGCACAACAGAGAGAACTAGCTTCCAGAGTTTTATTGGCTCTGCCGGGATAAAAGGAGTAAGTGGCAAATGCTTATTTTTTAATCAGTAACTAAATAAACAGGCCCCAGACTACAACAAGCTGTAGAATGAGGATTTTCTTTCACATAGTCATTCTGCTGACCGTAACCACAGTTCAAGCTGTTGACATTTCAAGGAGAATTCCACTTCCCATTTATCTCCTATGGCAGTGGTCTAAATCCATGTTCATGAACCAAGTAAACCAAGGCACTTTTTCCATTTTCCTATGGAAATTAACTGGCTTCCATGCTTTAATCTCCAACAATGGAAATAATATTTTGATCCTCATCCTGTGTTACAGAATCAGTACATGATGACCTCTTGTTCCCCTCCACAGTGAGTCATCACCACATTCTCTATGCTGCTCAGAAACTGGGTGGGATAGTGTTTAGGTTGGAACTAAACAGCACAAGTGTTAGACAGATTGGGTTATATCCATCTCTTGTGTATCTCCACTGATTTCATTGCCTTTTCACTTGGGGTGAAATTAGTGAATCATGCTTGTCTGCATCTGGAATTATTCAGGAATAACTCCCTCTGTAGACAATTCCTTAGCTGCTATTCCTGAATAATGCCAAGGGTGGACATTCTTATTCCAGAATAAGAGACCCTTCTTGTGGTTTAGCTTCATCCACTTTCTTGAGGACCCTGGGGATTAGAGAAAACATGTAGAGTGTATTCCTGGTTCCACCAAATCAGAAATGAATCTGAGAGGGAGCCTGGACACATTCATCCCCTGGAGCAAAATAGGTGACATTTGCTGTTCAGACTGGTTGTGAACAAGAATGGGAGGGGAGGATGTCATTTATGACAAAGTTTCTTCAAGAATTGAGGAACCATTTGCGAAGAGAAGAGTTTTTCTCCGACAAGATCATCTCATCAGCAAATGCTCTTCTCTTCGCAAATGGTTCCTCAGTCTTATAACTTATTACGTTATAACTTAACGTAACTTAACAGTTATAACAGTTCGTTCGTCTGTCCCACACTATCTTTGCTTCTACAAGTCTCACGTCATTAGAGTTACAGCTAGGCTAACTCTTGCTAACTGACTGACATGCATTAAAATCCCCTTCAAATCCTTATTAATTCTTTCCCTGCTTCCACAATCTGCTAAGCCCTTCTGGACCCCCAGGTAAGTGCATAGTTATTAGACTGATGAGATTTCTCCTGAATCAAACCTAGAATTAAAATACAAGCTAAACAAATGAACCTGTATACTAGCAGGTTTATTCATAGTTGGGATTCTGTTGAAGACCACAGACCTCAAGTCTGCAAATGAGCCAGATGTGCTCCCCAAGCCTTTTTGGAGGCATTGGTCACAAGAGTGTTTATGGAGTTGGAAACACAAATGCCACACCCTGACAGACATTTTGAGGATCTCTCCACCAAAGTAGTGATGGCAGAAGGGACATTCTTGGGGATGGCCATTGGCAGACTCAGGCTGTGTCCATTAGGGTTGACAGACCAATTTACCCAATCTATGGCAGGATGAGGATGAAGATGCTATCTGGCAGGTGGGTGTCACTTAAGTGCAAGAGTCCATATGACCCAGTAGACTAAGACTGACTTTTACTCATACCTTTGGATGAGTCTGAAACTCTGATATAAAGAGGACTCATGGTGTTGAACTTGTGAACAGAGCTGGTTGGAACATTTTAACCAAATGAAATTGTTGAAGATTAAACATTTTTCGTAGACGTGTCAGTTTGGACAAAAGTTGTTGCAGGGGGCAGGGCAGACAGGGGAGAAAGAGTGTGCACTCATACTGCATAGCCTGCTGGTTGGGCCACTGGGTTGAGAGAAACCAGGGTTCATGTCCCTGCTCTGCCTGATTCACAATGACCTGGGATGAAACATTCTGCTCTGGATCAGGCAGACTGGGAATTTGAACCTCTCTCTCCCAGGCCAGTGTCCTAATCACTAGCTACATCCACACCCTTCCTGACTCAAAAAGCTCAGGTTTTGACCCCAAAACCTGACATTTCAACACAGTTCTGTTTTCACAAAAGTGTTCAAAAGATTTTGGTTTTGTTCCTATGTGGAATGATAAGAAATTTTGAAACCTAGAATGTTTCCCTGAAATGGAATGGACATCCTCCTGTTGGCACTAATTGGAAGGAAGGTAAGTCCTTGCAGATCTGGAATCAAGAGATGCTCCTTTGAACTCTATTGATTGAGTAGGAGCAAGGGCTGACATGTCTCTCTTTATCTAGAGCAGTGGTTCTTAACCACTGCAGCCTGCACCCCTTTGGTTCTCAAAATATGTTCTTGCACCCCTACAATTAGCTTAAAAACTTGAAAATAATTTTTTGTTTGGATATTATATTGTTTGTATATTACAGTACTCATTAAAAAGTATAATATTAATAAATACATAGGTTTGATGAAACAAAGGAGTTGTACTTACATGCCTGTACTTAATTTGTGTTTTCAACGATTTACTTTCTAAAAAAATCTGGTATGTCTCACATCCGCAGAAAGGGCATCTTGCACACCAGGTTAAGAGCAACTGATCTAGAGATCCATTGAGGAGATAAGATGAAGCACCCTCTGAACCACTTTGGTGACTTGCTGTGGCTTCAAGTATTTTTATAATCATCTGGTTCCTGGCAAAGTGATTGTGGATACTGCTAATGAAAAAAAAATCTAAGTGGCATGGTCAGCCAAAGTCTGCTTTGAGCGACAAGGCTTCCTAGATCCAATCTTGAAGAGCACTCAGTGGAGGTGGTTAAGATGACTGTGCTGGATCCACAGCCGGAAGAGATTTGCCCGTACCAAGAGGAATTCTAGAAGAATATGAAGTGAACTGAGGCTCTGTGGGTTCCAGGAAGGCCAGGATTGCATCCCACATGGATATGGTTTATGAGGCAATGTGGATGAAGCCAAGGAGTCAGATCTTCCCAGACTCCCTGTTTTGTGTGTGAGTATGGGGGGGAACACCTTGATACCCTCTTCTCAGCCTCTCCTGCCTGGGCTGACTCAGGGAGAAGAGGCAACATGGGGAGATGGACGTCAGAAGAATACACCTCTTCCAACGGAGGTGCCGATCCTTGTGGAGTTGTGGAGTATATAGTATCAATGCTGATACTACATACTGCAATACTGAAATAGGAGATGAAGATGTGGGTATAATGAAATCATCATTACCAGTATCCTAGATACCCTGGTACTGAGATATTTAGAAGTCACCGACGACAGGAGAAACTTCAAGAAAAGGAGACCGACTCTGGCATCATCATTGGGTCTCCAGACATAGTTAAAGTAGTAGGTGCTGAGGGTAACTGATAATTGGAGTACCTATGATATTGGTAATACAGCAGAAATTGTCACTGGCACAGTATCTTGTTATAGTGAATAACAGAGCAACTCAGGTTGATGGTACTGAGGTAGAAGTGGTGATGGTAGGTGTGGTGGACTAGGGCAGAATCTGTACCAAAGTTGTTGTAGTGAACCAGATGGTTTTAGAAGGTGGAGCTGGTGACAAATCTGATAGGCAGTAAGTCTTCACTCTCTTTGTAACCCAATACCAGGGATGGTGATCAGTGCTAGGATCTTTCAGAGCCTGAGGAGACCTGGGATCTAGAAGTTACCTCTCATGTAGATAGGGCACTGGCTGAAGGTAGCTTTGGAGCAGCAGGAGCTTCTTTCCACAAAAGGGTCTCAGAAACAAGGAGCAGCTTTAGCGTAGGTTCATCTGCACCCACAGAAGCCACCCTTCAGCAGCAACTCCTGCCCCACAGTGTGGGGTAGAGGGTGCTTCTGGGAGTGATTGGTGTCCCCTCAGCAGTTCACTATATTGAATCAGGAAGCTATGTCTACCCTGTCAGAATCAGACATTCCCTTCATCAAGTGTGCCAGGAAAAATGATTTTAAATGAGCACCTCTACCTTTTTGGGCATGCTTTGAAAGAGATTTATGGCTCAAACCTTTTCAAACACGTGTCCCCCTCCAAGCCAGAGCAGGCATTTAACACACCCATCATGTCAGGGCATTACTGAGAGGCGGGACAGGCTTTAAAACCTGGAGACTCTGCCTTTAGCACAGAGCTTCTGCCTTATCACAGAGGTTAGCCTCCCTAAAGGAATTAAAACATTTTTTTCTATTTTTTCCTTATGGCAACTGAATAACCAGATGCTCACTATAAAAACAAACACCAACTGTGCTAAGAATAAGAAGCTTTGGAGATGTGATAGTGAAGGACACACTGCCATAGGCAGTGAGAAAGAACTGGGTGCCAGTTGGGACTGCTCAACCCTTTATGCCCCCAGGTGAGGAATAAGGCCCAAGGATATCCAGAGTGAATACATAATCCCAACAGATGCTGCTGGCCAAAATAATCCAATCTCATGTGCATGGGATCCAGGTGGACAAATACTTGAAGAACCACTGCTTAAAGTCCATTTTCGTTTTCTTCTCCTCTTGTTCTGAAGCTGAACATGATTAGTCTCCCTGCTGTCTCCGATACCAGCTGTTATCGGTTTTGTGGAATTTATTAAGGCTAATAGTAAAGGAGAAGGGAGAGTGAAGAGGCCTGTCTGTTACTCATCCCAAGAGAAAAAATGAGTCCAGCAAGAATTTCCAAAGGTTGGAGAGCAGGAGACCATAAACACACGGCAGAGAAATCCCAGAGTCAAAAACTCTGGGTACATAAGCTGCAGTGCTCTGCTCACCATATCAATGGCCTTGCATATTAAGAGAAAACATGACATGGAATCTTTTAAAAAAGCAGTTCTTTCAAGACATCATCAGTTGTAAAGACAGCAAAAGGAGTTTCTAAATGTACATAATCATTCTCTTATAAATTGACCGTGTGAGTACAGAACAAGAGTTTATCTTTGCAGTCAGAGGAGTTTTCCTCCAGGAGCAAGTGCTCCCAATGCAACTGAAAGGCACTATTCATTGGTTTTAATTCTCTGTGGAGTGCACCTCCCGGAAGCATGCTTTCATACTCTACTGCCAAATTTCTAGATACTTGCAGACTCAGGGAGCTTAACCGAAAACCTTTCTGGAAAATAGGAATAATCATACTTGATCAGAGCAATGGTCCAGCTAGTCCAGTATTTTGTCTCCGGCTGTGGTCAATACTGAAAAAAAATTAATTCTATACACCAACTCATAGTGTGGTCCAAATGAAATATGCTCTCCAGCCCCTGACTCCTCCAACATCGCTGAGTGAAATTGACATTGCTAATAGCAGCAGTAGAACTGACAGTGTGCAGAGCCAGTTGGTCTGGGAGTCTAGAAGCCCCAACGTCCCCAGCCAGGGACAGACAACATGATGGGGCTGCCCCAGAGCTGCAGACTCTGGGAGCCCATCTCTGGATTTCCAGGTTCCCTGCTCTGCAACAGGGAGCTTGGAAGCACTGAGAATCCTGGCTTAAGCCAATTTTCTCAAGACTTCTAGACAGACTTCTAGACGCTCGTCTGTGGAGTCAGAAGGCAAACCCAGGTTAGAGCTAGTGCTTTCAGGCTCCTGGCTCCATGGCAGGGAACCCGAAAGCCCTTGTATGAGGGGCTACTGAAGCTGCAGGCCCTGGAAGACTGGGCTCCTTGACAGCCCAGTGAACTGATAGGTTTCCCATGCCTAGTTAACAGGGGTCTGGGGGAACCCTGATATTGTTTCACCTAAAGTTTATCAATCCCAGGATGTTTCTGCAAAACATTTTAAGTTCAACAAATTGGCATTTTCCAACAGTTTTGTTGTAAGATTTATGACCAACTCTACAAGAAACCATGTAGTGGGTACTCATGGAATAATTTGTTCCTATCCCCCAGCTCTTAATGGTTGGCTTAAACCCTGAAGACAGAGGAATTATATCCCTTCCAAAACTCCTGTCTTTTAAACAATCCTTAACTGTGGACATTCGTGTTATCCACATAAATGTCCAGTCTTTTTTGAAATCCTGACGAGCTCTTGGCCTTGCAGCAATGAGTTCACAAGTTCAGTCTTATTTTTTGTTTAAATAGTTATTTGTAAAATTAATGGTAATTTCTTTGAAGAATTCTTACTAAGCAGTTATAGTAACGCAGGCATGAGGGAATTGACCCATTTGGATAACATGGTGGAGGATTGGAATTGAAACAACAGAAATCTGCAATTCCAAAGTGTTGCTATAGCTTCGGTTTTGTCTCCAATCTGGCCCCTCAGCCAAACTCTTTCTGATTTGCTGCATGGGAGATAAGTGCCCTTTTAAGGCTTTGGCCATAATCCAAAGAACAAATGGACCAAAGAATAAGGGGATCATCAAGTGAATGATTAGTGTAAGATGAATAGGGGAGCATAAAGCATTTTCAAAACCGGAATGAGTCAGTAGAAAAAAATTTGTTGGGTGAAAACATAATCCCCCTGAAGTCAATGAGAGTTTTGCTGTTGACTTCAATAGGTCCTGGATTTCACCCATTAATTCTCCAAGAGTGATTATCTAAACCAGGCAATAATCCCTTTTGTGAATTCGATTTATAAAACATACATCCTTTGTCTTTACAATGCAAAGAAGCCAAACATCAGAAAAGAGAAACAAGTCAGTACTTCGCCACACTCTTTTGAATGTTGCTGTTCAGAAGGGGAAGGGTCATTATAAATGTTTGGTAATAAGAATGGGGAAAAAACTGACTAAGAACTTCGTGCACTGGACAGTTGATGTTTCATGGCAATAGCAGAGATAGATTGTAGAGTGTCCTGGTCCAAAACCATAAGCCCCAACCATTGATCTTCTAAATGTTAGCAATAGAAGCAATTCCATCTACTCAGTTGTATATCTACAGCCCCTGCTAGCCAATTCCTGACAATATTTAGACTGGAGTCCAAAACACAATGTAAATTCCCATCAAATACTGTTACCGTGAATTATGCTCACTATGACAATATTTTGAAAACTACAGGTTAAAACCCCACAGAGCTAGAATTATGGTAGAAACACAAGGCCAAGGAAGTTCCAGATACTCCTGAGTTGAGTACAAAATTATTTGTGCTTGAGTATCTGTAATGAGCATCTTTAATGTTTTGTATCAGTGTGGCTATTTCCTTTATTATTCTCTTTGACTAAAACAAATTGACAAATTGGCCTACTCAAAGCCAAACCACATTGTGGTTGACTTCATGGCACTTGTGGTTTTGGGGGATTCATTGCTTGTAATGAGAATATGTCTTGCTGGGAAGATCAGACCTCTGATGAAATCCCATGAAACCCACAAACCAGCTCCCTATTCAAAACATGAGGGTTAGGTTTGTTCCCCACCCTCCCACCCCCCCTTTCTGCTGGGATGCTGTCAAATGCTTAAGATCAGAGGACATGATTAAGATCATGAAGAAAACTGCAGAAATGTTTGGCAAACCCTCCGGAGATAGTTCTGCTTCAGCTGTAAAATAGTCATTTAATAGCCTTAGTACTGTAGAAATTGGTGTGTTTCCCCCTCCCCCTTGCCCCAGGAATAAGTATGTGAACAATGCAAATAAAGGTGCTGAAATATTTGAGAATTCCAAGAGCAATTCTTGCCACCTGTATCAGATACATTCTTCATTAGCTCATGTGAGTGATACCTAATTCCCATTCCTTCATGCCAAAACTGAGATGGAAATTCAGGAAGTTCTCACCTTTATATTCCCATGAAGTGCTGCTTTCAGAAGCTCGATCATGGCTATGTTATGCCTCAAGTGAAGTTCCCACTCACTGCAAAGGGTGGTGTGTTCACTTACCCAAGTGATGAAACTGATCTTAAGGTCGTGTGTAGCGTCCTTTGAAAATATTCAGATCATCAAAACATCTAACAAATCCTGTGGCCTCCTAGTAAAGAGTTCAAACAAAAGAAAGATTTAGGTACTTCTGTGTTAGGTTGCTTCCTATTGTAAATATAAAGAACAAAGACACCACTTACATCCTTCAAAAGTAGGAAGCCTTTATGATATGAACTAAATGGTGCATAGATTTAGTTAGGGCTCACTGCACAAGGGTGAATTTCACACTGTATGCAAGTATTGATGCCCATTTTGCCATATAGTTTACAAAGAATAATTTGACATGACTCAAAGTCTGAGAAACAAATCAAAACCTCAGATTAAAAAATCCTAGCAGAGATGCACTATAAGATACATAAAAATGTAGATATCTGAAAAACAAGAGGATATTGGTGTGAGAGACGAATGCTCCTTTCCATCCTATACCATTGTTTCAGAAGTATTCAGATATATTTTTGTCCCCTTAATTTTAAAGGTACAGAGCAGTGTATAAATGCTGCTTGTCAGCTTCCCCACCTGTAAAATGGAGATAATATTTACCTACTACATGGGGAAAATCCTAATTTAATAGTGATTGTAAAGTACAAAGGCCAGTCAGTGACAGATGTGGGAGTAGAATTTAGCCAGCTCAGTTCTCATTGTTCTACACTGTGACACCAAAGCATGTGAAAGTCACCAATTAACAACAGTTGTGATGGAATTACAGACATGTTTGTAAGGTTTTCCAGCCTTCTAAAATCATTGCAGGAGTAGATTACATTTGAGTACATCAGTGTTCAAAGCCAATTTACAGCGAGTGAAGTAATAAACCAATCATAGAATCATACAAGATTAGGGTTGGAAGAAACCTCAGGAGGTCATGTAGTCCAACTCCCTGCTCAAATCTGTCAAGCTCGGCCTTAAAAACCTCTAAGGGTGGAGATTCCACCACCTCCCTGGATAACGCATTCCAGTGTTTCACCACCCTCCTAGTGAAATAGTTTTTCCTACTATCTAACCTAGACCTCCCTCACTGCAACTTGAGACCATTGGCCTTTGTTCTGTCATCTACCACCATTGAGAACAGCCTAGCTCCATCTTCTTTGAAATTTCTCCTTCAGGTAGTTTAAGGCTGCTATCAAATCCCCCCTCACTCTTCTCTTCTGCAGACTAAATAAGCCCAGTTCCCTAAGCCTCTCCTCATAAGTCATGTGCCCCAGCTCCCTAATCATTTTCATTGCCCTCCGCTGGACTCTCTCCAATTTGTCCACATCCTTTCTGTAGTGGGGTGCCCAAAACTGGACGCAGTACTCCAGATATGGTCTCAGCAGTACCAAATAGAGGGGAATAATCACTTCCCTCGATCTGCTGGCAATGCTCCTATTAATGCAGCCCAATATGTCATTAGCCTGCTTGGCAACAAGGGCACACTGTTGACTCATATCTAGTTTCTCGTCCACTGTAATCCCCACATCCTTTTCTGCAGAGCTGCCGCTTGGCCAGTCAGTCCCCAGCCTGTAGCCGTGCATGGGATTCTTCTGTCCTATGTGCAGGACTCTTTACTTGTCCTTGTTGAACCTCATCAGATTTCTTTTGGATCAATCCTCCAATTTGTCTAGGTCACTCTGGACCTTATCCCTACCCTCCAGCCTATCTACCTCTCCCCCCAGCATAGTATTATCCGTGAACCTGCTGAGGGTGCAATCCATCCCATCATCCAGATCATTAATGAAAGTGTTAAACAAAACCAGCCCTACATCCAACCCCTGGGGCACTGCACTTGATACCTGCTGCCAACTAGGCATCAAGCCATTGATCACTACCCGCTGAGCCCAATGATCTAGCCAGCTTTCTATCCACCTTATAGTCCATTCATGCAATCCATACTTCTTTAACTTACTGGATAGAATACTGTGAGAGACTGCATCAAAAGCTTTGCTAAAGTCAAGGTATATCATGTTCACTGCTTTCCCCATATCACAAAGCCAGTTATCATAGAAGGCAATCAGGTTGGTCAGGCATGACTTGCCCTTGGTGAATCCATGTTGACTGTTCCTGCTCACCTTCCTCTCCTCCAAGTGCTTCAAAATGGATTCCTTGAGGACCTTCTCCATGATTTTTCCAGGGACTGAGGTGAGGCTGACTGGCCTGTAGTTCCCTGGATTCTCCTTCTTCCCTTCTTTAAAGATGGGCACTGTATTTGCCTTTTTACAATCGTTCGGGACCTCCCCTGGTCACCATGAGTTTTCAAAGATAATGGCCAATGGCTCTGCAATCACATCAGCCAACTCCCTCAGCACCCTTGGATGTATTGTATCCGGCCCCATGGACTTGTGCACGTCCAGCTTTTCTAAATAGTCCTTAACCTGTTCTTTCACCACTGAGGGCTGCTCACCTCCTCCCCATAATGAGTTGCCCAGTTCAGCAGTCTGGGAGCTTGTCTGTGAAGACTGAGGCAAAAAAAAGCATTGAGTACTTCAGCTTTTTCCACATCGTCTGTCACTAGGTTGCCTCCCCCATTCAGTAAGGGTCTCACACTCTCCCTGACCTTCTTGTTACTAATATACCTGTAAAAACCCTTCTTGTTACCCTTCACATCCCTTGCTAGCTGCAACTCCAGTTGTGCTTTGGCCTTCCTGATTACATCCCTGCGTCCTTGAGCAATATTTTTATACTCTTCCCTAGTGATCTGTCCAAGTTTCCACTTCTTGTAAGCTTCCTTTTTGTGTTTAAGATCACTGAAGTTTTGTCTGTTAAGCCAAGCTGGTTGCCTGCCATATTTGCTGTTCTTTCTGCACATGGGGATGGTTTGTTTCAGCACCCTCAATAAGGCTTCTTTAACATACAGCCAGCTCTCCTAGACTCCTTTCCCCCTCATATTAGCCTCCTAGGGGATCCTGCCCATCAGTTCCCTGAGGGAGTCAAAGTCTGCTTTTCTGAAGTCCAGGGTCCGTATTCTGCTGCTCTCCTTTCTTCCTTTTGTCAGGATCCTGAACTCGACCATCTCATGGTCACTGCGCTGCCCAGGTTTCCACCCACTTCCCCTACCAATTCTTCCCTGTTTGTGAGCAGCAGGTCAAGAGGAGCATGGCTCCTAGTTGGTTCCTCCAGCACTTGCACCAGGAAGTTGTCCCCAACACTCTCCAAAAACTTCCTGGATTGTCTGTGCACTGCTGTATTGCTCTTTCAGCAGATGTCAGGGTGATTGAAGTCAATCAGCACAATCCATTGTGTATTTGCTGCTCCAGGATTCTTAGCCATAGATCAAGCAAAGAAACACAGAAAATCTTGTTGTGAATGCATGAAAAATATCTAAATGCTCATAACTTTTCATTAATTTTTTAAGTTATCTTCCAACTAGCTTGTTCCTTAAATCTCAGTGAGATCTATAATACAGGCCAGGTTTGAACAAAAATCAGTTCAGCTATTGTTGAGTTCCGTATATACAGTCCTTCCGATGGGAACACACAGGAGGGATATGTGTATTATACACAGAATGCCAGACCCTCAGGTGGTGTAAATCAGGATAGTTCCATTTAATTTCATGGATCTAGACCAATTTATATCAGCTGACCATCTGGGCCAGATAGCTCTAAAATAGCTGAAATTTTTCAGTAAAATTTGCCTCTTGTTGCAGACTAGCTATGGAAAATTTCAACCCCAGAATAACTTGCTTGAGAAAGATACGACTAATTGTAAAAGGAGTTTCTAAATGAAGTTGCATTTCAACCTAAATTAGATTGGTTGCTCCTGCTATATTAAACCAAAGAACCAGAACCATCATTCAGCAGCAGCTATGGTATCCACCCAACAAAAATCACATTAGACAAGCCAAAACCACGACTAAGAAGAGGCTGTGTTAATAAACATGTCATATATACAAATAACAATCCCATGGCATGGTCTGTCCTCCAAACAGAGATATGCTTTGACATACTCCTCTGGGGCATGAAAAGTCTTTTGAATAGCTTCCCACTAAGACTATACACCCAACAGTTTGACCATTACAAAGCAGATGTATGGCCATAAGGGAAACCAGATAACTAATGGGAAACGTATGAGGTAAACATGTCACAACTCAATTATGAGAATTTATATAACAGGAAAAAGCTGTGGGTAACCAAAACAGATTGAGCATATAGAAATAGAGCAAAGGAAACAGGTATAATCAAGCACGACCATGGGATGCTATTCCAGGAAGGACTGCTAGGCAGAGATGGCATTCACCTTTCGAGGAGGGGAAAGATCCTATTTGGACACAGACTGGCTAACCTAGTGAGGAGGGCTTTAAACTAGGTTTGACGGGGACAGGTGAGCAAAGCCCACAGGTAAGTGGGGAACATGGAGACCTGGGAGATGGGTTGGAAATAGGAGGGAGCGTGGGCCATAATGGCAGAGAGAAAGGAGGGTCAGGGCAAAACTGGGAGGCAAGATCAAATCAGTATCTTAGATGCCTATATACAATGCGAGAAGTATGAGTAATAAGCACGAAGAAATGGAAGTGCTAATAAATAAATACAACTATGACATTGTTGGCATCACTGAAACTCAGTGGGATAATGCACATGATTGGAATGTTGGTGTGCATGGGTACAGCTTGCTTAGGAAGGATAGACGGGGGAAAACGGGAGGAGGTGTTGCCTTATATATTAAAAATGTACACACTTGGACTGAGGTGGAGATGGACATAGGAGACGGAAGTGTTGAGAGTCTCTGGGTTAGGCTAAAAGGAGTAAAAAACAAGAGTGATGTCATGCTAGGAGTCTACTACAGGCCACCTAACCAGGTCGAAGAGGTGGATGAGGCTTTTTTAAACAACTAACAAAATCATCCAAAGCCCAAGATTTGGTGGTGATGGGGGACTTCAACTATCCAGATATATGTTGGGAAAATAACACAGGGGAACACAGACCATCCAATAAGTTCTTGGACTGCATTGCAGACAACTTTTTATTTCAGAAGGTTGAAAAAGCTACTGGGGGGAAGCTGTTCTAGACTTGATTTTAACAAATAGGGAGGAACTCATTGAGAATTTGAAAGTAGAAGGCAGCTTGAGTGAAAGTGATCATGAAATCATAGAGTTCACAATTCTAAGGAAGGGTAGAAGGGAGTACAGCAAAATAGAGACAATGAATTTCAGGAAGGTGGATTTTGGTAAGCTCAGAGAGCTGATAGGTAAGGTCCCATGGGAATCAAAACGGAGGGGAAAAACAATTGAGGAGAGTTCGCAGTTTTTCAAAGAGACACTATTAAGGGCCCAAAAGCAAGCTATTCTGCTGGGTAGGAAAGATAGAAAATGTGACAAAAGACCACCTTGGCTTAACCACGAGATCTTGCATGATCTAAAAAATAAAAAGGAGTCATATAAAAATGGAAACTAGGACAGATTACAAGGATGAATATAGGCAAACAATACAGGAATGCAGGGGCAAGATTAGAAAGGCAAAAGCACAAAATGAGCTCAAACTAGCTACAGGAATAAAGGGAAACAGGAAGACTTTTTATCAATATATTAGAAGCAAGAGGAAGACCAAGGACAGGGTAGGCCCACTGCTCAGTGAGGAGGGAGAAACAGTAACAGGAAACTTGGAAATGGCAGAGATGCTTAATGACTTCTTTGTTTCGGTCTTCACCGAGAAGTCTGAAGGAATGCCTAACATAGTGAATGCTAATGGGAAGGGGGTAGGTTTAGAAGATAAAAAAAGAACAAGTTAAAAATCACTTAGAAAAGTTAGATGCCTGCAAGTCACCAAGGCCTGATGAAATACATCCTAGAATACTCAAGGAGCTAATAGAGGAGGTATCTGAGCCTCTAGCTATTATCTTTGGAAAATCATGGGGGACAGGAGAGATTCCAGAAGACTGGAAAAGGGCAAATATAGTGCCCATCTATAAAAAGGGAAATAAAAACAACCCAAGAAACTACAGACCAGTTAGTTTAACTTCTGTGCCAGGGAAGATAATGGAGCAAGTAATTAAGGAAATCATCTGCAAACACTTGGAAGGTGGTAAGGTGATAGGGAATAGCCAGCATGGATTTGTAAAGAACAAATCATGTCAAACAAATCTGATAGCTTTTGGGACCGGCTCTGTTCAATATCTTCATCAACGACTTAGATATTGGCATAGAAAGTATGCTTATTAAGTTTGCAGATGATACCAAACTGGGAGGGATTGCAACTGCTTTGGAGGATAGGGTCATAATTCAAAATGATCTGGACAAATTGGAGAAATGGTCTGAGGTAAACAGGATGAAGTTTAACAAAGACAAATGCAAAGTTTTCCACTTAGGAAGGAACAATTAGTTTCACACATACAGAATGGGAAGAGACTGTCTAGGAAGGAGTATGGCAGAAAGGGATCTAGGAGTTATAGTGGACCACAAGCTAAATATGAGTCAACAGTGTGATGCTGTTGCAAAAAAAGCAAACATGATTCTGGGATGCATTAACAGGTGTGTGGTGAGCAAGACACAAGAAGTCATTCTTCCGCTCTACTCTGCATTGGTTAGGCCTCAACTGGAGTATTGTGTCCAGTTCTGGGCACCGCATTTCAAGAAAGATGTGGAGAAATTGGAGAGGGTCCAGAGAAGAGCTACAAGAATGATTAAAGGTCTTGAGAACATGACCTATGAAGGAAGGCTGAAAGAATTGGGTTTGTTTAGTTTGGAAAAGAGAAGATTGAGAGGGGACATGATAGCAGTTTTCAGGTATCTAAAAGCGTGTCATAAGGAGGAGGGAGAAAACTTGTTCACCTTAGCCTCTAAGGACAGAACAAGAAGCAATGGGTTTAAACTGCAGCAAGGGAGGTTTAGGTTGGACATTAGGAAAAAGTTCCTAACTGTCAGGGTGGTTAAACACTGGAATAAATTGCCTAGGGAGGTTGTGGAATCTCCATCTCTGGAGATATATAAGAGTAGGTTAGATAAATGTCTATCCGGGATGGTCTAGACAGTATTTGGTCCTGCCATGAGGGCAGAGGACTGGACTCGATGACCTCTTGAGGTCCCTTCCAGTCCTAGAATCTATGAATCTATTAATAAGCAATCTTTTCACCCTTGGAGACCATCTCCAATGATGAGCAGAGGGAGTATGTTTAGAGGTTAGAGCAGAACTCAGAGTCAGCGCTCCTGGGTTCTGTACCTGACTCCCACTGACTCGCTGTGCTCTTGGGCAAGTTACTACTGGCTTGATTTTCAAAGACACCTTTGTAAAATCAGGCCATTTACTTCAATTTCTCCATGAGAAAAATAAGGATAATAATGCACAAACTATGTGAACTAGGCAAAGGTAGAATACATCAATCCGCTGTAGAGACTAGTTCTCAGTGGTAAAGGGCAATCATACCAAGGCAGGTGGTTGTGTAGTATGACCATCTGTCTGGTTTAAGGAGGAGTGACCAAATCCAATAGAGCTTGGCTCCTGGGAGTGACACAAAAGGTGCTTGTGTTCACTTGGACCAATTCTTGCTAGTTCTCTTGGAACCTTTGGTTCTTCATAAACCAGCCTTACAAGGAGACTTCTTAAGCCCTTATTTATCTCATGCTCACCCCCATGATATCTGAGCATCCCATAGCATCTTCTACATCCCATATGCCCTCCAGGAACCCACCTTCACCTTCTGTTGGACCATAAGACTGAATGTTACTGGTTTACAGACTTTTCTTATGGGCAGCGGATTCCCCTCCCCTATCTTGTTTCATTAGAGGTGCTGCCAGCCAACATGTCATTCACTCCCCAAATCATCAGAGTCTCCAGGACACAATTAACCTTTCCACCTCCTTCCCACTCCTCAAATAGATCAGTAGGAGCAGGGCCTTACTCTTATTATCCATATTGTGATAGTGCGTAGCAGCCCCAGTCGTAGACCAGGATCCATTGTGTTAGGTGCTGTACAAACAGAACAAAAGATGGCCCCTGACCCAAAGAGAGATGCTCTAGGAATTATCAGGGAGCACTTCTCTGGCCTGCGTTATGCAGGAAGTCAGACTAGATCACAATGGTCCCTTCTGGCCTTGGAAACTATGAAAAAACGTCCATGAGAGAGTTTACAAATAGATTAGAAGGCAAGAGAGCACAGGTGGAGACAACAGACAAGGGAGCATAAAGAAACATGGAGACAATCCAGCGGTATGATAGGCAGTGGTCTCAGCACACGAGCTGTCTACCTGTTGTAGTATAGCCTGCTGTAAAGCAGTGGAGCTGAAACGCTGTTCTAGGACTATCCACCATGTGCTCCGATGTGGGTGGAGGGCTCTAGGCACTATTGAAATAAAGATAATTCAAACTCCCAGCAAGCAAGTTTTCATTTTAAGCATCTCCCTTATTGCCCCTTTCCCTCCCTCCCATTCACTTATTATAGAGTCTTCCAAAGGGAAAGCCATTTCACAGGACCGTCTGTCACAAGGTATCAAATAAGAGAGCATGAGCATGGTGAGGCTGCTTCCTGCACCATTAGTGACCCTTATGGATTGGCGAAAGCAGTGGCTGGGGCTGGATAGTATTTTTTGCATCAATTTTTTGTTCGTGAAAAATGCAGGTTCAGCAACATCAAACCACTCAGTGATTTCATGGCAATTTCGTCAAGTTGTTTGGGTTGAAACAAAAACAAACAACCCCTCCCCCAATATTAAAAAAAACCCCTCAAAATGTCCCCGTTTTCCAAAGACATATTGCAACTTGAAATGACTATTTTTAAATAAAACAAAAAACACCAATCAAAAAGATTTTAAAATAGTCAAAATAGAAACAAAATATACTTACATGCCCTCCCTCCCCCAACTTTTCAACTGGCCAAAGGATAAAAAGGAAAAGAAATCGGTTCAACCCAAGACAAAGACAATTTCTTTCCAATTTTTCAGAATTGTCAGTGAACCAAAAATATGTGTTAGTTGCCCAGCTGTAGCAGTGGCCTTCAGTCAGGCAGCCCTCTAGTGGAGAGAGGGGAGAAAGCGACCAGTCAAGCCCACCTTCATATGGTACAAAGAGGAGGGAGATACTCCCAGACCGAGTGGTGGTTAGGTTTGGGCAAGGGCACTAAACAGAGATGGGACAAATAGAGAAAGGTTGCTAGCAGGGAAGGGGAGAGAAAGGTGGCTAGACCTGTGTAAGCTGCATCAGCCCATGGATGCCAACGCACTGATAAATGGTGGGTAGTGCTAGAAGCTGAGTCCACCTGGATTGCAGATGGGCTTTAGGTTCTAACCATGCTGTATGCAGAGTCTTAAGCAACAAATCCATTTAGCTACAGCAAAGGGGTGATGATGTAAAAATAGAATAGCAGTTTTTTTAAAAAAAGAATTCTCAAATAGGGCTATAAACAAAGCAAACAGCTGCTGCAATAAAGTGTGTCGGGTTATATTGCCTCCTCTCCTGGATTCCTGGTTTCCGTTCTAAACAGCCAGTTTTCAGAACAGTTTCTAAAAGTTTACTGAGCTCACATAATGTTACACTGTAAAATGTCCCATTCACCTATAGCAGCTTTGTAACATTATTTTATGCTAGAAGAAAATCTGGCATAAGCTCCAAACCTCTGGAAAACTGGAAACCTATCGTTACAATATATCTTACAGCAGATATTTGAGGTAGTGATGAATGAACTTCAGACGATTTGAAGCTTATCTGAAGTTTTTTAGTCCAGAAACCAAGCTAGAAAACTCAAGAGTGAGACTCAAGAGGTTTCTGGTACTTCCTGCTTCTGGTTGGTAATAGCTTTTCATATGGTACTTCAGTATTCCTATTCCTGGTACTATAACTGGTGTGAAATAAATGATAGATTTTTTTTTTAATTCCTAATAGTTTATCCCTCAGCTTTCACCACCAAGTTACTCAGGGCACTGTTGATCATAAGAAAAACCATTTCTAAGAATACACTGAAAAATATTGTAATGAAGACCACCACAAAATATTTTAAACAGATCCGTGGGGAATGACACACTCACAGGAGAAGAAATGGGAGGGCAGGCATTTTTAATACTGCCCTCACTGTAAAATGTAGGCATCATAATTACAGTGCAAACTACAGTCATTAAAAACAATAACCGGAAAGGGGAGGGGGGGGGGAATGTGCAGGAGATAACCGAGATGGATTTCAAAGGAGATTAAGTTCTACCCCTTTGATAATACCACAGCCATTATATGGTCACTTGCTGAAATGGGACATGACAGTGAGATTTCCAACAGACAAATGTGGGGTGATCCAGGTACCCAGTGTTCAGAGAGACAGGGTCAGATCATCAGCTAGTACAAACCAGCAAAACTCCATTCACTTCAGCTGGTGTAAAATGGTGCAGCTCAGTTGAGGATCAGGCCTACTGACTCCAGTGGAGCTATGCTGAGGATGTGGCCCTTAGGGCCTGATCCAAAGCCCTTTGAAGTCAATGGGAATCTGTATCCAGGCCCACAACCTTAAAGGCTTCAGGAAACCTAGCCTGTATTCAGTCCACCACTTAGTATAACAATTAATAATGACATGGTGTAAGGTGTGCAGGGAGGGTGTAACTACGCTGAGCAGAGCACAAACAGTGAACAAATGTGCTGCAACATTCTGAGACAGTAAGTTAAACTTTCTCAAAGCTTAGGTAAGGTTCAGTTCAGGTTTAATTGGAGTGGATTGGTTCTGCTATCAGAACCAGTTATTCCCCTCACCTCAATCTGAATTTCACAGGATGGTTATTCATTTAGGAACTCTAAACTTGATGCCATGACTGTTTGCATTGCAGTTAAACTACTGTATGTAGCTGGGTAAAGCCATAGATTTAACTAGGTTTCATGCTAGCTATTACAGTGTCAAACCAAATTCGAATGCTTTCTTTCATGTGCTACAGACCAATTTACAAAGACTTTTAAATAATGCCTGAACTTCATCCATATGAAATGCTGTAATGTGTTTGCATTTGAAAGACATTTTCCTTCTTCCAGTGCTCAAAACTGGCCAGACCTGGGACTAGTCTGTTGAGTCAAATTTCCTGACCCACTCATCCCTAATTATTCTGATGGCCCCATAGTAAAATAGAATGCAGCGTTTTTGCAAGCAAATGTGCTTAGCAGACTGTTTCATTCTTTCTCTGCAGCTGCAAAATTTTTGATTCCAGCGTTACAACTCAACAGGTCTGACACTCTTGGACTAGTATTCCAGATAATACCAGGACTTTAAGTGGAGCTCAAACATATTGCCAGTTTCAAGAGAGCAACACCGGACATGAAATGTAAGGAGGGGGCAAAATATAATACCCCCTACAACCCCAAAGACAACAGCCATATGAAAATGCTATTGTGCAACAGAAAAAAAATCAGAGGAAACACTTGTTCTAGCAAACAAGGAAACATTTTAGAGAGTAAGCAGCTTTCTGGCTTATGTCTGCATTTTTTTTTATAATAAGGTGTTTTCTTCTTTTCCAACAGATCAGCGTAATAGGATCGCAAAGAAAAACAAGACACTTGTTTATTATAGTCCATTAAAAAAAATGTTTGCCATTTTTCTTTTTAAACAAAAAAGTCAACTTTAATGAACAAAGTCAAAATTTATTGTAAGATTATTTATGTATAAGAAAGCTGGGCTTTGATAAGGACAATTGTGGCTGTTGGGGGGCGAGGGGGGGGGACGGGAGGAAAGATCAAGTGAAATAAAAAGCAACATTTCCAAGATTTCTAGGGTGCCTTTTGCACCTCTCATCCCTCCCTCCACTTATGCAGTTCTACTTCCCTATTTACTTGTTTACTTAACATTTCACCTGTCAGACGATGCTTTTCTCCAGTGGAAATAAAAACAAGTTGTCGCCCCGTCGCCGACACTGATGGGCAAAGTATCAGAAAGAAATGGTGATGGGGCGCAAACAATGAGGCTATTGTGAGAATGAAAACCCACTGTTTCCAGCACGATGCGTGCCAACTCTTTGCATTAACATATTTGTAATTATCGTCAGAAACAAACAGTGTATGTGACAAAGCACAAAAATCTGACTTTTTCTTGAAAATGATTTCAAAGTCTAATGTTTCATAAAAAGCTTTAGGTGACAGAATCCACTTATGATTGACTTCCGTTCCCCTTGACATAACCCATGGTGACCTGGCATCTGTTCTAGGATGTTAGACTAAATGTTTCCTAGCTGAATGAGAGTAAATTCCCTTTTTCATTTTTTCCAGCCTGTACAAAATTGCCAGATCAGACACAGAAAGCAGCTAGCGACAAAGAATAAGAAAAACTGGCAGGCAGAAAGCAAGTTGTGCAAGCAGATCTTAAGTTGGAGATGGTGTCCATGTTACAAACAAAGCACCCCATAAAATGTTCCAGATCTCCCTAACACAACTCTAATAGGCTTTGAAGTGTTGACGTAGCATCAAATAAAATGTATCGCAGTCCAAATTATCGCATTGTTGTTTTCCCCCAACCCTCCCCACTTTGATGGCGTCTACAAAGGATTTTATATGGCTGAATGAATTTAAATAATTCTTCACAAGTAAATCAAACCAAAATGTTTTTTTAAAATAAGTTTGGATTCTTGCTACTCGGCGCCTGGGAAACACACAAAGTATGTTTCCAAACACCCTGACTACAAGATGGTGTGAAGCTGTCTGATCAGTAAACAGCAATGAAAATGGATCCCTTTCAAACGACATGGTGATTTTTAAATTTTTTTTTGCCCCTCAAGTGATCATTGCCTCCCAGATTAACACCCTGGTCTTTGATTAATCAACAGCCTGTATCTGAGATCAATTGTGTTTCCACTGTTTTATGCTCTGCCCCTTTGTGTGTATGTCTCTGTGTGAGGTTTCCAAAATGAAATTGGCAAATTAAGATTAATTTATGATGGATTCCTTGGCCAGATCTCCCTCTGTATTACAGCAGATGGACTTTCGTGTGAAATATTTTTCTTTAGTTGCTATAGAAACATGCCAACATATTTCTGCTTAAGTGATTTGCTGGAGAGCTGTTTGTTGTGTTGCCCAGTGCTGACAGGAGTGAATCATTTTCAGCCTTCAGTCAAGGCTGATTAAAACCTGGTCTCTGGGTGTCTTACTGCTGCTAACTGCTACTTATATGAGGGACATGCTCTGAAGTCATTATGTCTGGCACATTTTAACCAGGAATTGAAGTAAACCAGACAGGTGGAAGGTTAGCGTTATGAAGAAAAGGGCTAAATGAGGAGAGAAAACAAAACATAAATACAATTGTGTGCCAAGGAAAGATAAAGAAGGAGCAAGGGCTGGAAAAGGATTTATAAAGGTATCTACTTCTAGGAGCCAGTTACAATGGAATGAATTAACTCCAGAGTTTATTATGCTAAGTGAGAAGTTGTACAATATTTGTCAATTAATCCAATGGACCAAGCTAATCTCCGTGGCCAAACCAGGGGTTAATTTGGCCCATGGTATGGTAACACAAGATGCAAATTACGGTCATGATTTAGTGGAGCGCTTAAGCCCATGATTAATTTTAAACACAGTAGAAGTCCCTTTATATGCTCTCATGCTTCAAGTCAAGGAGGTGTGGAAGAGTTTTGCTGAATCAGGGTCTATCACATCACAAAGGTTATCATCCAAGCAGTTTAACACAACATGTGTACAGTGGATCCCCTCAATTTACAAGGAAGCCTGCAGAAGGTGAACTGGACAGAGACTCAGGAAACCTGGGTTCTAACCCTGCCTCTGCTGTTAGCCTGGCAGTTGACCTTGGGCAAGTCACTTCCACGCTCTGTGCCTCACTAGCCCCATCTGTAAAATGGGGATAATGTTACTTGTATCCTTTGTAAAGTGCTTTGAGACCTACTGATGAAAAACTCTACATAAGAGCTAAGTATTATTAGCGTAAGGCATTTGGAAACCTACTCTGAGCTATTTCAGCAGCTTCACAAACACAAGTCAGCCTCCAGATTAGGCTAGGGCAGTAATTCCCAATTGCCTGAGAAGCAGAACCCTAGAGGTGTTCACATTATTAAACCTGCAGCTGCACTTCTCTCTTTGGGAAGCGATATGATGCAACTGAGTGCTACAAGGTACATTGCTTAACAAAGTTTTAAGCAGCACTGGCTGCCAGGCCTCCACTTTATTTTTATTTTGCAGGTTAGCCATGAGATCTGCTGTTCAGCATTAACATGTTAGCTTTGCATTTGTAAGCCATACTGAAGGTGTTTATAACAGGCACTTTTATTGGCCTTTTCTCTCAATTTTAACATTTTCCTAATTTCTGTCCCTATTTTTGAAGGCCACTCCCCCAATGGCTGCTACCCAACTCCTCTTGCCTCTGACTGGAGGGCAGGCTACCAGCTTCTTTTATAGTTAAAGCCAGTACAGCTTCTTGGCCAGCTAGCAGGGGATTGAGGTCTATGGAATAGTTGATTTCCTGCCCGTAGCAAGCATGTGACTCATCCCTCCGAGAAGTGTAACCTTTGCTGTCCCTCACTGAGAGGTCTGGAAGGCTTGAAGGACCAACGGCTTCTCCTGATATATTTAATGCTACTTCAGAATCGCCCAGGTCAGGTGATTTAAGTACAAGTTGCAGCATTTGGAAGATCTAGACAAGATCAGAACGGTGAGCCTTGAAAACATAAAGCCAATTGGTTCTCAGTCACACTGGTGTAACTCTGGAGTCACTGTGTACACCGGAGCAGAATCTGGCCCATTGCTATTGAGGTGCTATTGAGGTCCATGGGAGTTGTGCATGCCCAGAAGGGACTTATTAGGCATGTATCAGACACTCATCAGCCCAAAATACCACCTTGTGGCATGACACAGCTTTTCTGCAACTCTGCTGGCCTGTTGCCCAAGCCCATGGAGGACTCACTGGACTCTTTTTCCAGGCACAGTTTTATTCTCTAAACATAAAATTCAGGCACAATCTCAAACACAAGACAGCTTCTCAGCCCACCCTGGGCTGTAGCTCCCAGGGACTTTCCCTGTTGCTCCTCGGACTCCTGCAGTAAGCTCTGAGGCAGGAGGGACTGTCCCGTTCTGCTGCTCCTCAGTCGTGCTCCAGTCTGCCGGCACAGGGGCTACCTTCCTCAAGAGCCTACAAGAGTTCATTGCCCTTTCATAGCGCCCCTCATTAACTGAGCTCTCTCACCCTCTGTAGGCATCCCATGACCCTTTCCCAGCAAGGCCATTTTGTCCCTAGTGAATCAGGATCAGCTGGGAGGGTAGCTGAGCATCACTAGTGAGGCAGGGCCCTTTGAAGGGGCAGCCAGCCTCGGACTACATATGAAACTCCAATTGATGTTAACAGGCATTATGGGGCTTCAAAATGGCTAAGCTCCCATTTAGGCACCTAAATGAGGCGCCCAGATTCCCAGAAGTGCTCAACACCCAGTGTTCTCAAGCAAACTCATTTGTGTCTATATTGTTGGTATAGCACAGACTTCTTTATAGGCCTCAGTCCTGGAAACTCAGATGCTTGTAACTTGCACATTTGGTAATCCTGCTTAGTTCTATAGGGCTACTTGTGTGTGGAAACTACTCACATACTTCAGGTTTCAGAGTAGCAGCCGTGTTAGTGTGTAGCCACAAAAAGAACAGGAGTACTTGTGGCACCTTAGAGACTAACAAATTTATTTGAGCATAAGCTTTCATGGGCTACAGCCCACTTCAACTGTAGCCCATGAAAGCTTATGCTCAAATAAATTTGTTAGTCTCTAAGGTGCTACAAATACTCCTGTTCTTTTTTCACATACTTCAGTGTTTTCAGGATCAGGCTTTTGAAAAGATGTTTTAAAGAATTTCCCTTGAAAAAAACAAAAACTTTACGTTGAGGGAACGGAATGTTTTCTGAAATCCAAAATTGGAAAAGAGTCCTAAAGGTTTCACAACTGGATTCTTTCCTTTACTGTTCCCATATTACCCAGTCAACACTGGTCTACTGACTTTCAGAGACCACCAGTTGAGGTCAGAGTATAGCCTCATCTCCAGCTTCCCTCACACCTTTGCATTGTTGCTGAGAGGAATGCAGCCCCTTTTGCAGCTAAGGGAGCAAGGGGTTTCTCTCTCGGTATAATGTTTTTGGTCTAGGCAATTTCATGAAATATGAAGCATGTTTCTGGATTCACTCAGTTTATTTCCGTGAAGACAAAAGTCAGGTTTTGCAAGTAACTGGACTACCCATTTTCCATGTAAGGCTGCTTTTGCGGCTAATGTGGCAAAATTTCCCTGTGCTAGTGGCAATGGAAATTTCATGTGGGGGAAAACCATGAAGAATGACGACTTGTGCCAGGGTAGAATTATATTATTTTTTCAGCATTTGTGGGCTGAATTGGTGGCATTTTGCACCTGCAGTCTCTTCATTGCTACATGAAAAAGGAGCACTTGTTCCATAGTGACTGTAGGAAGTGGGGTTGGGGAAAAGGGGTCATACCCATTAGTGAGGCATTCCACCACTCTTGGATCATACCTTGGAAATATGCTTTGTCTCCCATAGTCTTACTACATATGCTAGGCATTATATAAACACATTCTGGGTTCAGTCTCTAGGCTCTAGTGAGTAGGAATTATAAATTAAATAATAATGGACATGACCTTACCACACTGGCCAAGAAGAGCTATGTAGTCCAGGATGCAGGTGGAGACTAGACAGGGGTGAAAATAACTTACAGGACTTACCAGTACTGCCGGAGTCCTGAGGGGGGCATGGCCTCATCCAGAAGAGGCGTGGCCTCTCCCGGAAGAGGCGTGGCCTCTCAAGATTTAAAAGCCCTGGGGAACCAGCTGTGGCTGGGAGACCCAGGGCCTTTAAATTAGCCAGGGGCTCCCAGCTGCAGAGGTGGCTGGGAGCCCCCCGGGCCTCAGAGGCAAATTAAAGAGCCCGGGGTTCTGGCCACCAGGGGGAACCCCGAGCTTTGCGGGGCTGGGGCAGGGATTTAAAGGGCCCAGAGCTCCTGCCGCTGAGGGAAGCCCGGAGCCTTTTAAATCCTGGCCCCAGCCCGGCCACCAGAGCTGCAGCCGGGATTTAAAGGGCTCTGGGCTGCCCGCAGCTGTGGGGAACTCTGAGCCCTTTAAATCCTAGCTGCGGCAGGGATTCAAAGGGCTCTGGGCTGCGGGGAGCTGTGAGCCCTTTCAATCTCAGCCGCGGCCGGGATTTAAAGGGCTCAGGGCTGATCGCAACCGCGGGCAGCCCAGAGCCCTTTCAATCCCTGCCGTGGAAGTCGATGCGGTCCAGCACAGCATACTGGCTCTTGCCGGTACGCCGGACCGGACCGGCTTACTTTCACCTCTGACTGTATGTATGTGTATGTGTATGAATGTGTCACAAACAATGCAGCTGCAGCCTGCCACCAACCAGCAGCGACCCCAGCAACCGGCCCCTGTGGGCTGCTGCCTGCAGAGAGCCAGCAGGTGCTGCTGGGCTGGGTCTGCCAAGGAGTAAGTAACCAAGGCAAAAACCACAGCCAGCCAGCCAGCCAGGGAGGGAGCTGGGGCCGGGGGGAAGGGAGAAGTCCGGGGTGAATGAAGGACAACTGGAATAGCCTTCATGAAATATACAAGATATTTAGAGAAAGTTTTGTCAGTTTCAGCCTCTGCACTCTGCAGGCAGGACAAAACAAAAAGAGATCTGAGATTGCACCCGATGTCCTAAGGACATTTCAGGTGTTTAAATCAATATAGAAAGAGGGTGGATTGGAATGAAAACTACTATTTCTTTCAAAGGAGGCACAATAATTTCCCTGAATATTCAGTTTTCCCCTCCAATCCCTTTGTGGTTTTGTCTATGGGGGCTATTTGCTTTCTCTGTGAATCTTTAGTTGCTTTAGCAAAACTGCTTTGCTCAAAATAAACCCTAATCATCATGACACATCTTTCCACCATGTTCTCCATGTTTTTTGTGGGCTTTTTTTGTAAACAGTAACATTTCAGAGAGGATCTGCAAGCAGTTTGGACATCACAACCATGATCCTCTGCTGGGGAGGGAATGGGATAGATTTGAACTTGGAAATGGTTCCTGATTTTGATTGTGTTTAGGAGATCCCCTCATCCCGGGGGCAGAAAAGAACTGCCCCTGCCATGGTCACACACACCCAACAACAACTGGGAGTGAAATTAACAAGGATGCCAGAAACGGCTCCTAACTCTGGGCACTGAATTGCACATTGAACAGCTGAGTTTAAACTGTTCTTTTGCAGGCAGCAGCAGCAGGCATCTCAGCCAGTGTCCCTACTGCAAGCTAGAGCCTAGAGGAGAACCCCTGCTGGGGGTGGGGAGGGAGGAATGCAGAGCCTCGTCTGCAGCCTGGCTGGAGGAGGGGGAAGGAGGAGCTGAGGAAACCAATGTGACAGTGAATTTTCCCCTTCCACCTGCTTTTATTGGCTCTGGATTTAAGCTGTGCAGCCAAATGCTTGTATTTGTTGTGTATATTAGTATTGGAGACAAGATCCCATCATCCCGGGGGCAGACAAGGACTGCCCCTGCCATGGTCAAACACCCCCTCCCCTCGACCCCCTTCCCCCAGCTACTGTGAGTGAAATTAACAAGGATGCCAGAAACCTAGCCCTGGGGGCTGAACCATCAGGGAACAGCTGAGTTTAAACTATTCTTATGCAGGGAGCAGGCTTCTCTCTCCCTCCCTCAGTCAGTCTCCTTTTCTTACCTGTCCTCTGTGCCAGCCGGTACCAGCTTACTTTCACCTCTGAGACTAGATTAGAATTAACTGAACTCTGAATTTAGACCTACTGAGAGTCGGCACATCCTGCACAAAATAAGACACACATTGCATTGTCTATTTTTTTAAACCAATGGGTCCATTCTTCAAAATATCAACACCCACAAACTCTGGAGTTGTTTGGATCCAGGGTTATTTTGGTCAGCACAATAGAGAAAGGACCAACAGAGCTACGAAATACAGAAAATCTGGTTAAAATTATTTCTCTTTCTAATTGTGTGGTATTTGCTGGTGAAACTTGCAAGTTTTCTGGAGCCCAGTGAACAATTGTAGCTTCGCCCAGTTCCGGGCAGGAGCACTACCCAAAGCCTTACAAAGCACTTGGTAAGCAGGTAGGTTATTCAAAAGAAGTTTAGTGTTCAGGTAATAGCAGCCCACCATGTCATATTGGCAGTCCTGGAAACTGAAATCTACTGGTCAGCTACAGACTTGGCAGCTCCCTCTCATTTCCCCCTGAGAAACATGCCTGAAGACTGAGGTGCAGGTTGGTGTTTTTTGTAATAGGGACACGAGAAACGGGGTGGGTGGGTGAGGTACTCAAAGCAGTGCAGGGGATTTTGCCACACATCTTCCATTAATTTTGATTCACTTAAGCATAGATCACCAGTTCATTTCATACACACCACCAAAACAATATCAGATGGTAATGAGAAGAGCTGGCAAATGTGTTTCCTCTATTCTTTTAATTTGGAATGATTTCTCTTTGGCTATGCCCAAGCCTCTCGAGATTACTTTTTCATTTGCACAAAGACTCATTGAAACTACAGCTTAGTCTCATATAATCTAATATTCACACCAGAAGTGTTATACAAGATGCAATACTAATTGACACAACAGTCACACAGAGTTTCCCAAAACCCATTGCCAAAGCTCTAGCATATATGGAGCTAAGCAAGTCAGACAAGGATTTGTGCACACATATTAAATACACTGCATGGGTTTGACAAGAGAAAGTTACATTTAGACTCTGCACCCAGCCAATACGTTTTGCAGTAGCCTAAATTTTCTAAGTCTGATGCCTCTCTCTAAACTGCTCCCTCTCCCCAAGTTATTCAAAGACCAAATGGCTTCTTCAAGTCATCCTCCTGATTGTAAGAACTATACTTATCCAATCAGGAAACAGGAACAATAACCCATCACAGCTAACCAGAGTCAAATATCAATTTCAAATATTGGTCAAACCAAAGTGCTCATGACCAGTGCATAGGAATGAAACAAAACTCATTCCCCAACACACTATAATTTAGAATGAGTCAATCCAAACAAACTGCACAGCTCTTTCAGGAAGAGACTGTCACCTATGTTTATAGCACACATTTCATGGTGAGTTGCTTGTGGATTTTAGGCATTGCTACCATATCAATTCTAAACAACAATAATGGTCTTGCGGACACTCCACAAGCATAAAAATAAAAGAGGCTAAATTTGTTGCATTAACTTTTTGCTGCAAATTATTCACTTGCCTCTACTAATGGAGTTGGATCATTTCTGACGTCAGGCAGATCAGAACCAGTGGCGATAGATTGTGTGATGAGTTGAGCTCTAAAGGGGATTTTCTGTATTTCATACTGCCCTATACCATGCATCTGATTGAGCAAGGACTTGTCATGTCATACATAGTTTAGAAGGCCATGTCCTTAAGAGGAGAAAAGCAACATACAGGGCAATACCTGCTCAAGAAATGGATCCGATCAGCTAAACAGTATGGCAGAATCAGTACTTGGCAAGGTACCTCGCTGCCAATTCAGTAAGTGATACTCTTCTTTTGCAAGACAGGGACTAAACCACTTCTCCAGGCTGGTTAGGACAGCACTGTGCTGTCGGCAGTGCTATATATTGGCTAAGGGATCAAAATAGAGTCTTGCTGACTTGTGGCAATTAACGCCCCCACACACGGCAGTAGAATGTGGTGTTTCACCCCAATATCCTGCCAAAAGTTTTGACAACCACATGGGAAAACACACACTATATGGCCACATTCCCTCTGTAGGTTCAGTTCCAGCTTGCATTTTTCACATCCCAAATTGTTGTACATTGTTGCTGCGCATTGCTGGAGAGGAGTCTTCCAACTCAGAGCCTGACAAAGTTATCTCTAGACACAGACAGTAGTTTTTAAAGCACTTGGGGTTCTTTCAAGTTGCCAAACAAGATATTATTGTATGATCAATAGCGAAAGGAAGAGAGATGAGACTTCAGACACTGGTTTTTCTGGTGCTTCACTTATGACCTAATTCTCCTAATAATTACATTGGTTTTATATTGGCCTAACTCCACTTACCTTTTGATCTTCACTGTTGGGTGAGGTGAACCAGGGCCTTGGGGCAAAATTTTTAAAAAAGTGACCAAGTGTCACAACCAGGAAGCAGTTAGTCTGACGTAGTGGTCAGAGCAAGAGTCAGGCCAGATCAGATACCAGGAGATCTTAGTCGGGGATATCATAGAATCATATAATCTCAGGGTTGGAAGGGACCTCAGGAGGTCATCTAGTCCAACCCCCTGCTCAAAGCAGGACCAAACCCAACTAAGTCATCCCAGCCATGGCTTTGTCAAACCTGACCTTAAAAACCTCTAAGGAAGGAGATTCCACCACCTCCCTAGGTAACCCATTCCAGTTCTTCACCACCCTACTAGTGAAAAAGTTTTTCCTAATATCCAACCTAAACCTCCCCCTCTGCAACTTGAGACCATTACTCCTTGTTCTGTCATCTTCTACCACTGAGAACAGTCTAGATCCATCCTCTTTGGAACCCCCTTTCAGGTAGTTGAAAGCAGCTATCAAATCCCCCCTCATTCTTCTCTTCTGCAGACTAAACAATCCCAGTTCCCTCAGCCTCTCCTCATAAGTCATGTGCTCCAGCCCCCTAATCATTTTTGTTGCCCTCCGCTGGAGTCTCTCCAATTTATCCACATCCTTCTTGTAGTGTGGGGCCCAAAACTGGACACAGTACTCCAAATGAGGCCTCACCAGTGCTGAGTAGAGGGGAATGATCACATCCCTCGATCTGCTGGAAATGCCCCTACTTATACAACCCAAAATGCCATTAGCCTTCTTGGCAACAAGGGCACACTGTTGACTCATATTCAGCTTTTCGTCCACCGTAACCCCTAGGTCCTTTTCTGCAGAACTGCTGCCCAGCCATTCGGTCCCTAGTCTGTAGCAGTGCATGGGATTCTTCCGTCCTAAGTGCAGGACTCTGCACTTGTCCTTGTTGAACCTCATCATATTTCTTTTGGCCCAATCCTCTAATTTGTCTAGGTCCCTCTGTATCCTAGCCCTATCCTCCAGCGTATCAACCACTCCTCCCAGTTTAGTGTCATCTGCAAACTTGCTAAGGGTGCAGTCCACACCATCCTCCAGATAGTTAATGAAGATATTGAATAAAACCGGCCCCAGCATCGACCCTTGGGGCACTCCACTTGATACCGGCTGCCAACTAGACATGGAACCACTGATCACTACCCGTTGAGCCCGACCATCTAGCCAGTTTTCTATCCACCTTACCGTCCATTCATCCAGCCCATACTTCTTTAACTTGCTGGCAAGAATACTGTGGGAGACTGTATCAAAAGCTTTGCTAAAGTCCAGAAATAGTACATCCACTGCTTTCCCCTCATCCACAGAGCTGGTTATCTCGTCATAGAAGGCAATTAGGTTAGTCAGGCATGACTTGCCCTTGGTGAATCCATGCTGACTGTTCCTGATCACTTTCTCCTCCTTTAAGTGGTTCAGGATTGATTCCTTGAGGACCCGTTCCATGATTTTTCCAGGGACTGAGGTGAGACTGACTGGCCTGTAGTTCCCTGGATCTTCCTTCTTCCCTTTTTTAAAGATGGGCACTACATTAGCTTTTTTCCAGTCATCCGGGACCTCCCCCGATCGCCATGATTTTTCAAAGATAATGGCCAATGGCTCTGCAATCTCATCGGCCAACTCCTTTAGCACCCTCGGATGCAGCGCATCCGGCCCCATGGACTTGTGCTCATCCAGCTTTCCTAAATAGCCCCGAACTACTTCTTTCTCCACAGAGAGCTGGTCACCTCCTCCCCATACCGTGCTGCAGAGTGCAGCTGTCTGGGAGCTGACCTTGTCTGTGAAGACAGAGGCAAAAAAAGCATTGAGTACACTAGCTTTCTCCACATCCTCTGTCACTAGGTTCCCTCCCTCATTCAGCAAGGGGCCCACACTTTCCTTGACTTTCTTCCTGTTGCTAACATACCTAAAGAAACCCTTCTTGTTACTCCTAACATCTCCGGCTAGCTGCAACTCCAAGTGTGATTTGGCCTTTCTGATTTCACACCTGCATGCCTGAGCAATATTTTTATACTCCTCCCTGGTCATTTGTCCAATCTTCCACATCTTGTAAGCTCTTCTTTTGTGTTTAAGACGAGCAAGGATTTCACTGTTAAGCCAAGCTGGTCGCCTGCCATATTTACTTTTCTTCCTACACATCGGGATGGTTTGTTCCTGCAACCTCAATAAGGTTTCTTTGAAATACAGCCAGCTTTCCTCGACTCCTTTCCCCGTCATGTTATTCCAGAGGGAAAACCAAGAGCAGGTGTTAGGAGGTTGGTAGGGTCAGGTTATCAGAATATCAGCAAGGCAGTGGGAACAAGTAGCACAAAAGAAGCACTCCTAAGCACGGAAAACCCAGTTGCATGACTGAGTTCCTCCTCTTGTGTCTGGTTTAAATGCATGCAGAGAATCAATCAGGACCTACAGAGTTCTACCAATCAGAGCCCAGGACTGCTGTCCTCTGTCAAAGTTGAGCTTCTCATTATGACCACAGTTAGCAGGTTGCTCGGTAGCAGGATGGTTCACTCTGGGTCCTATGGACAGCATGAGACCTGTGGTCTCTAACAAGATTTTTGGTGCTTCCGTGAGAAGGTGGCCAACCTGAGGCAATGTTGATCCATTTTTCAGAGGTGCTGAGCATCAACAGCTCCTGCTGTGTTCTGGAGTTGGTGGTGGTCAACACCTCTGAAAAAGCAGACACAAGGTGCCTTGATTGAGCACCTAAATATTAAGGCTCTGAAAATGCCATTCCAATGGCCATGCAAACCAGCATGCACAAATTAAGAAATCAGTAATCAAACCTTCACGCAAAACTCCAATTAAACCACAAAAGAACATTATGGGGATATAGTACATTTTTCATACTCTCTTGCTCTTTCTAGTTCCATCTCAGAAGCTTTGCAGGATCATTGTTCCTACATGTACTAGACATATGCTAATCCTCAGCATTTGTTTCTGGAACTGAGCCCTGCAGTTTGATTTGCTGGGGTTATACCCACCCCCAAAGGTTTGCTTCAACATTTGAGTTCCAAAGAGAATTCCCTACATGGCCCCTTCTCCTTCACTCATTGAATAAGGCAGGAATCAGGAGTCTTGGGGAAGAAATAGTGGCAATCATGTAATTATAGACTATATCATAATTAAAGTGGGCAGGAATTTTCCCATCAATTTTTTTTTAAATGGAAAAAGCCAATTCACCTGGCTCAAAACTTTCTGCAGGAAAGGATTAGTTTCAGCAAACTGCCCAGCTCGAAAATATTTTTAAAAAAGGTTTGATATTGTCCAAGTGTCGTTTTTGATATTTTCAAAATGGGAAGTTTCACTTTGGGTTCAAATCAGCTTTCTGTTTAAAAAATGGAGTATGTTATTTAAAAAATCACCCAAAAAAGCTATGATTTAAAAAAAAATGTCAAAATCAAAACAAAATTTTTCAATCAACCCAAGCTGAATTTTCTTTTCAGGTTATCGGTTTGTGAAAAACGTTGAGATTAACTTTTCATCCCAATTCTGGATGGGAGATTATTTTTAGAATCTCAAAAATTCATTCAGGAAGGGGAAAATGTTTTGTGCCCAGCTGTAATCATAATGCATACACAAGGGGGCTGAATTAAGGTTGCATGTGATTTACAAAAGTTCCTACATAACCTGGATACCTGATTCCATTGAAAGTCAATAAGAGTTGGGCACCTAACCTGCTTGGGTGCTTTTGCAAGTACCTCTAGGCATATATCTGCATCCTTAGGTTCGTAAAGATCTTTGTAAATCTGGCCTTTAGTGCTGTGTTTTTGCCATTTGTAAAATGGAGACAATACCAATCTACCTCTCTGGAGGCTTTGCAGAGTCCTCTAATAGCTTCACACTAAGGGGACGTCTACACTACCTGCCAGATTGGCGAGTAGTGATTGATCTATCGGGGATCGATTTATCGTGTCTAATGTAGACATGATAAAATCGATCCCCAATCACTCTGCCGTCGACTCTGGAACTCCACCGCAGCGAGAGGCAGAAGCGGAGTCGATGGGGGAGCAGAAGCGGTCGACTTGCTGCCATCCTCTCGGCCAGATAAATTGACTTAAGATACGCCAACTTCAGCTATGCTATCTGCATAGCTGATGTTGCATATCTTAGACTGACACCCGCCCTCCTCCCCCTCAGTGTAGACCTAGCCTAAGTGCAAAGTGCATCGAAAAAGACCCATAACTGAGCTGGGAGGTTTCCAAGTGATTTTCATGGTTGTGACCAGCACCAGATACTGTGGTGCTCTCCTTACCTGGAGAAGAGGAACAACATAGCATTGGGGAAGCTTGCACTGTCCCTGCCTAACGTGCTTCAACCCTGTCCCACCTCTGGCAGTGAGATGGAAGCACGGTCTCCTGCCCTATTCAGTCCCTTTGCTGAGACCGCTAACCAGGGTTCCAAATCAGAAGGTGGTTTAAGTGCCGTTGGCACCATTACACTAGAAAGTGGACCAAGACTCATTTCACACAGGTTACCAAACAAACAGATTGTAGTGGCTTCTGATCCACCCCATCTTTGGACTACCACTCTGAGATGGAAAGTGTCGTATCCAATTCCAACCCCTGGAGCCATCCAGTCTCCTGTTAGGGCCCTTTGGGGGCAGGAAGGCACCTTTCATTTGCATCATAGACATCGGCTGACATTTTCAAGGCCACTGATGGACATCTTAGAACTAACTATGCCTGGCTTGTTGGCTCCCTTCAGGAGTTTTGGCCGCAGTTTTCAAAGGGGACTAAGACAGTTAAGTGCCCAGCTCCCCATTGGATTTCAATGGGAACTTAGTGCCTAACTACTCTTTTGAAAATCCCAGCCTTTCCTGCTAAAGGAGGGCACTTGGAGGAGTGGGATATTTTAGCCTCAACCCCTCTCTTCTGGTTTCTGTTGATTAAATGCAGTGCAGCAGCCAAACAATCTCAGCACCAAGTTTTCTTAAGTAGCCACCACCATCGTTCTGAGAGTCATCCACTTGGCTGCCCTAGGGCTCTTCCTAACCCATCATAGAAGAAACATGGACATCACCATACTGTATCACCCCACCCATTCCTTTAGAACCCGTGGGACATGCAGCAGGGACACCACAAGAACAGTCATAGACCTTAAGTGTGCCAGAAGGGAGCTCATTGGGTTTGTCTGTAGCAGTGATATGGGGGAGGGAGAATTCTGATTCTTAAATTAACCCTTTCACAGAGGAGGAAGTGAGGGCCAAATTCAGAGACAATTCATAAAGGGGTGTAAATTACACAGCAGGAAGCCTAGAAGCTAGAAAACAGTGGAAGGAAGAAAGAGTGGATCAGATCCTCAGCTGGTGTAAACCCCACTGAAATCAGTTCACACCAAAGACGGGGAAGTTACTTTAGCCTACATCTTCTTGCACTTTGTTACTTGTTTCTGTGGCTACTGCTCAGTCTTCTAGCACCTTGGTAGCTGAGTTATACTAACTTAGGTTTCCTTGAACTAAGTAGGCCAGATGCAGAGGTGATCTATGATGTGGTGTAAGTTCAATATTGAGGGTGACTTTGCACCAGATCCTCATCTTCTGTCAATGGGTGCAGCTCCATGGACGTCATTAGAGCTACCCTGATTTATACCCTCTGAGGACCTGGCCCTCCAGTCTAAGGGCTTGTTGAAATGAACACTCATATCACAACATAGCTGGGCTGCAAATCTACCCGACACTAGCCTGCCCTGCACCAAGTGCCCGTGCGCATTGATCCATCCCACTTTGAACTGGGAGTAGATGGATGTGCACCAGGGAACTATAGTGCATGGCTGCAGTGTCCACACAGCCCCTTTGTATGCAGCAGGCTAGTGCAAGGTTGATTGACACCCTGGCTTGCTGTGAAGTGAGTGTTCATGTAGACAAGCCCTAAAACAGCATGTGAGGCTAAGCTGGTGAACAGAGGGCCAGATTTTCAGTTGGTGTAAATCATTGATTGACATCAGTTGAGGAGCCCTAATTATGTCTGTAGGATGCCTCTCATTCGGTGCATATTACACCTACGTGACCGAGAATCGAGCCCTAAGAGTGTCCAAAGTGTTATAAATTACATCAGCTTTACTTCACCTCTGAATCTGGCCCTTTTGGAAGACAGTATACCTGTATGATATACTATAGTCTGTAGCAGTCCCTAAAACAATGACTTATTCCTACATGGTAGCATAGCCTAGTGTGCAAAGAGCAAGGAGTTAAAGGGAGTGATAATGCAGTGAACCTTGATTCCTCCAGCCTGGTCCTTAAAATGCCTCATTCAGTCCTTGGAAACTTTAAATCAAAAATTATTTATGAGGCTCTGTAGTAAAAACATAGCCCTAGTGCAATAAATTACTAACAGCAAGCTAATGTTTTAATTTTTTTCCAGACTCAGGCTCCACTCCCTCCTATTAACTCTGTCGTCTCTACAGTTGTCAGAGAGGTTTGTTTTCAGGAGCATTTGATTTCATCAGTTTCCTCTGGCAGCCAGCTGAAGATGCCAACAGCCATGAATAGATGAGTCACAGCCTCAGAGAAGAACCTCCTGTAGGATGGAATATTCTGAAAAGTACTTCATGGCATGAGGTGGGAAAGGCACTAAGAGAAAGGTTCAGGCAGTGGGAAGAAAGAGAGGGATCCTTACCTGGAAAGGTTTGCACAGGAGGCTTGATGCATTTCTGAATCTGACCTAGGTGCACTATTTTAAGGGTTATAGGTATAATTATGAAGTTGCTGGCGGGGGTGGAGGTGTCTGAAAGCTGAAGGAATCTGGACTCTTGAAAATACTCCATGCTTCCTTTGATCACATGCAGATCAGTGCACACAAAATGAAGAAGTCACATGACAAGATCAGGATGGGCCAGATTTTCAGCCAGTGGAAATCAGTGTAGCTCCACTGAAATCAAAGTAGTTATGACAGTTTACACCACACAACGATCTGGCTGACTGTATTTCCAACATTCAATTATTTTTAGCAGCAAAACCAGTCTGCATTTGATGAAAACATATAAACCAAACGTTTTTGTTCAAGAAGGAAAATAGACTTTCCTGTTGAATTCTGCATGTTGCTTGGGGGCAGTCGGGGACAGACTTTGGTCCCAAGCTTGCAAAAATATCTATGTATCCCACCATCACCTGGAGTCCCATTGAAGTCTTAGGACTTGATGAGAACTGAAGTGAATATTGTTTAGAGGAAGCTCAGCACAGATTCCCTCAGCCTTCCGATCCACTGGCTGCACGTCATCCTCTCGCCTACTACAAAGCAGAGTTTCTCATGTTTCTCTAGGACTGAGGCTCATCTGTCTACATCTGCGAATGCCTTCAAATGGCAGTCAGAGAAAATTGATGCAAGCACATGACTTTGATGGGACCCAGCGTGGACAAAAGGTCCACATGCATAGCTGGGCTGGAACCATTATTTGAAAAATCTAGAGCTTCTTTCCTGTTCAATTTGTGGTTGTTAATTTTAGTAAGATTATCTCACATTCATATAAGCCACTTTCAGATTAAAGAAGCCCAGAAAACTTTCCAAACACACAGCCCCACAGCCTGATGCTTCCCAGTGGGATAAAATAGAAACCAAATGGGGGCAGTCAGATTTTACACTTCTGCACAGTGGCTGTACATATTTACCCATGCCGTTAGGCAGTGGAGAATCAGGTCAATGATGTTTATTGGCTATCTACAAAACCTGTGTTAGGAAAATGTTGAAGTTGCACAGCAGAGCTCTCAAAAAGTCAGTACACACCCAAACTCAGGCTACACTCACTGATTCTGCCCCGTGTGTACAGTGTGCACCACAATACAGCCTTTTATACAGGATCACAGACTCCCCCCTCCACACACACACACACACACACACACACACACCCTCTTCCAAGGCTCAATAGAACAAACCCATCACAGGTTGTAAGTGGGAAGAGAATCCACAATCTTCAGCATCAAAAGCACTAGCCTCTACCACTTGAAGTAAAGGAAAGACTTTCATTAGCTGTGTACTATTACCAGGGAAAGACATGATCACACACATTAGCATGCCCAATGTGGGACAATGCATTGGCAGAGGCTGTGGAGGTTATGAGTTACAGTAAACACATGCACTAGGCCTGAGTTCCTTGTGACACTGGTGAGAATCAGGAGGAGGTCTGCTGAAGCCATCACAGTTAACTGGTGAGCCGAGAATCAGGCCCCACAGTTATTATAAAGTTAGAGAACTGTTTGTTTTTTAAATAGTTTCTTCCCATTTGATCCCCTTCACTCAGATAATTCCACTGCTAACCTAATTCAGCCAGTAAGCAAGTCCACGTCACTTTGTTTTGGTTAACCCCTTTCTGTGGTGGATAGTTTGGTTTTGCAATCATGGGGCACAAATACAAAGCTGTGGGCTGTAGTCACAAGGATCCTAAACAGGCATCTGTCTCTGCATCATTTCAGTAAATCGCTCAGGAAGCAGAACACCCTAGCTAACACCACAGGATACATGACACCTGCAGGGCTCAGTTTGGCAAGGAATCAGACTCTGCAGGTTGGCTTAGGAACCCGTCCCATGCCTCCTCCATAGGGTACACTCAGAGCTTCTGGCCTAGCAGGATGCTAAGGATAGAAGAGTAGCTTATGTGAGGAAGGAGTTATTGCTGCCTCATTCTCAAAAGCAGCAAACAAAATGCAATAATAGCAGGGATGGATCTAACACTTATTTATTTTAGCACTACAAGAAATAGCCTAGGAACCATCTGACAAGCTTATACAATGTCCTATTCCAGCAGAAAAATAAACTCTTCAAAGTCTTAATTAGCTGATAATCAATCCACTCATCAGTCATTTCCTAAATAACTCAGTCCAGGCCTAGATCAAAGCCAGCCATTCCTGTGACCCAAGGACCTCTTGATGCCAACTGGTAGAGGGCACAGAGGTACGTGGGGGTATAGGGATCCCATGGGTTCTCCAAAAAGGGTTATGTAAGTTGTCTAATGAAAGCCTGTGTCATCCGAAGAAGTGAGCTTTAGCTCACGAAAGCTCATGCTAAAATAAATTTGTTAGTCTTTAAGGTGCCACAAGTATTCCTGGTTTTTTTTTTTTTGTGTCACAATGGTCATCATAATCATTATGAGATGCATGTACAGAAAATATATGGGGAGTTCTGTATATACACTAAAAATTATGTTCCCTAGGTCTGTAGTTAAAAGCAGGTCACTCAAAGGTAGCATGTCTGGGAGACACATCTTCCTGGTGGACCACTGAATGTCTCACAATAGAAGTCTATTAGGATATATACTAAGTCAATTGCTAAAGAGAAGCTGATGGCAACTTGACAAGGAAAAGGTAAACAGTAGAGGAGGGGGAAACCCTATTTTCAGGTGAACATCAAAAGTCTGTTTGGGTATATTTGGGGGCATAGAGAAACATCCTGGCATCTTTCAATCTGTGAAGTCAAGCTACCATAGGGCTTGAAGAACAGGAGTACTTGTGGCACCTTAAAGACTAACAAATTTATTGAAGCATGAGCTTTCGTGAGCTACAGCTCACTTCTTCGGATGCATAGAATGGAACACACAGACAGGAGATATTTAAATATGTTAAATATGTTAAATATCTCCTGTCTGTGTGTTCCATTCTATGCATCCGAAGAAGTGAGCTGTAGCTCACGAAAGCTCATGCTTCAATAAATTTGTTAGTCTTTAAGGTGCCACAAGTACTCCTGTTCTTTTTGCGGATACAGACTAACACGGCTGCTACTCTGAAACCTGTCATAGGGCTTGATTTTATGAAAGGGGGATCTCAGCCAACCAGGTTGAAAATGCTGAGAAAAGGGCTTGGAGTATTCTGTCTTGTAGCAGACAGGGGAATGTCTTGTGAGTTAAGTTCAGGCTCTTGAAAGCATGTTATGATTTTCTTTTAGATGTAACCATTTGTTGCCAATATTCTTACCCGCTATCACTTGAATCTCTGTTCTTTGATGAGAAACTGATTCTTGTTTTCACTATATATAAGTGCTGTGTGTTACATAAAGTGGGGATCCAGAGTTGACTCTTGCAAGATATACCATTCCTTTGGGAGTAGTAAATCTGAGAGCTCTGTGAGCAATCAGTGGAACAAGGGCTGGACACTACAGGGAACGCTCGGAGGACTCGGGAGTTGGTGTGTGCCTATTGCTAACCTGTACAGAGAGAGCAAGGCCTGGGGAGGCTGGGAAGGTAGAGTACTTGTTTTGCCAGACGCTGATAGGTTAGGGAGCTGATCCCCAGCAGGCACAAACAAGACACACTCAGACTAAAGGCAGGTGCTAGTAAGGTGGCTCGCAACCCTGGGTACCTCTGGGAAGCATCACAGTTCCCTATTGCTTTCCTACAGTGACAGGTGAACCTTCTTCTAATGATTCCAGTCTATTTGTATAGTCACTTAGTCCCAGGTGAAATCTAGCAGGGCACACAGAGCTATAATCCAGAAGCCCATATACCAAATTCAGAGCTAAGAGCTAAACAACCTCTAAATGAAAGCCTTAATGTAACTGCCATGTACCACATTTCTAGACACTTGTGGCTCCCCTGTTATTGGAAAGTGCACCATAACTTTGTGTTTCTAAATTCTATGCCTCCTTCTACTGACCTTCGGAAATCACTTTGAGATCTCCCACTGAAAAGCACTATATAAGAGTTAGGTATTCTCACTATTACTATACTAGCATAAACCGAGTGGAGCTCTATTGAGTCAAAACAGAGTGGTAGCACTGTAAAAACAATGTCCAAAAGAGCTGAAATCAGGCTTACAAAGAGTTTCCCAAATGCATTGGCTGGTGAAAATGGCTCATCCAAAAGCTCCTTCTGTTAACAAGCTACAGCTCAGGCCTTTGTGCTCCACCACAAATTGACACCATCTTTTTTCTGTATGTGGAAGGAGATTATAACAGGCCTATGGGCACTGTGCACAAAGACATGACAGGCAACCTCTGCCAAACCATCTCCTCAGCATGACCTGTGTCCTCAAGGCATCTGTATGGGAGAGGAGCACGTAGCTTTTGCTGGGATTAGTTCTTAAAAGGAACGGGTTTTCTTCTTAAAGGAAACTTCATGGGTTGCTTTTGGTCTGTTTCTGGGAATTCCAACATTCCACTGTAATGACTGGGAACTGTCATTGTGGGCATGTCACAAGCCAGGGAATGCCATCAAGCTGAAAACCACAATGCCAACCCATCACGAGATCTCAAATTAACAACAGTTGTTCAGGAAAGGTGATGGATTCATAATCTCTGAGACAGGGTTTTTCGTTTAGCCCCAGAGGAGATCAAGCATGCTCAGTGCCAATGCCAGCTTCCCACTGTGCTCCTCCCCACTATGGCTCATCCTCACCCAGATGGGATCTTCAGGGGTAGGAAAGTAAGCTGAGCTTTTTACTAGGCTGCCCATTGGGACAGTGGTTTTTTATGATACCTGTTCATGAGGACCAGGATTGGAACTCTTCTTCCTCCTCCTCCAAACTCACTTCAAACAGAGGGAGATTTACATACCACAAGTGAAAGCTACAGCCATAAATAATGAATTTGTTTGTGTGAATCTGTACATGGCTAATGTTACAGAATGTAAACCAAGCCCTAATAATGGGACCCAGATTGAAATGGAAACCAGCTCCCCACAATGAGATACAAATCCTCATGTTTGAAAAGTTTGCAGTCAACTACAATAAAAGTCTTGAGCAAGAACCCAGCCATGGTCTCCATAAATATCAATTTTCCTTTTTTTATTGTTAGCAGAAGCAGCTTAGCGTGGTGGCATGCCACCACACTATTAGTAAACTGACTGTGACAAAGTTCCTCCTCTGCCTTGCTGGGTCCTGCGCTTATAGGCTGATTTGCTCGCCTCAGAGATTCACGTCAGCCCTCAGTTTGGCCACTTTTGCTAGTGGCCCAAACCTGCCGTTCACTCAGCTAACCTCATCACTGGCCAGCATGGGGGAAACGGAGAACAATCCCCACAGTCTCTGCTGACCCATCTAGTGGGTCAGGGGATAGGCCAGGGACCTTCCCCTCTGGTGGGACTCACAGTCCAAGTCAACTCCTCTTGTGGGTTACAGGGATGGAGGGAACCCAGGCCCACCCTCTACTCCGGGTTCCAGTCCTGGGCCCTGTGAATTGCAGCTGTCTACAGTGTTTCCTGTAATGGCTGCGTGACAGCTATAATTCCCTGGGCTGCTTCCCCATGGCCTCCTCCCAATACCTGCTTTATGCTCTCCGCAGGACTTTCCTCCTGATGTCTGATGATGCTTGTACTCCTCAGTCCTCCAGCAGTACGCCTTCCCACTCCCAGCTCCTTGCGCGCCTCTTGCTCCCAGCTCCTCGCAAGCCCCTCACTAACTGATGTGAGGTCTTTTTAAAACCAGATGCCCTGATTAGCCTGCCTGTCTTAATTGATTCTAGCAGCTTCTTAATTGGCTCCAGGTGTCGTAATTAGCCTGCCTGCCTTAATTGGTTCCAGCAACTTCCTGATTGTTCTGGAACAGCCCATTATCTTACTCAGGGAAAAGGGACCTGCTTAATCTGGGGCCAATATAGCTACCTTCTATCACTCTCCTGTAGCCATCTGGCCTGACCTGGTCACAACATGTTATAAACACAGAACAGAGATCACAGTAACCATCAACAAGGAAAAGGGAGGAAAACTGTACTACTGAGCAGCACACAAGATAACGATCCGGAGTAAACAGGATAATTCCAATTAGAGATAGCAAATATTGAGCATTATGATCTAGAGCCCTGCAGCAAGACTGGGATCCCACAGGACCCGCTGCCACAATAACAGGAGTGCGTAAAATGTACTTTGTTGCAGGCGGGATTGGGTGGGCCACAAAAAACAGGCTGCAGTACAGTAGAACCTCAGAATTACGAACACCTCGGGAATGGAGGTTTTTCATAATTCTGAAACATTCATAACTCTGAACAAAACATTATGGTTGTTCTTTCAAAAGCTCACAACTGAACATTGACCTAATACAGCCTTGAAACTTTACTATGCAGAAGAAAAATGCGGCTTTTAACCATCTTAATTTAAATGAATCAAGCACAGAAACAGTTTCCTTACCTTGTAAAATCTCCCCACCCCCCAAACTTTCCCTTTGTTAGTTGTTTACATTTAACACAGTACTGTACTGTATTTGCCCTTTTTTTTTTGTCTCTTCTGCTGCCTGGTTGCATACTTCCAGATGCTTCCAAATGAGGTGTGTGGTTGACCGGTCAGCTTGTAACTCTGGTGTTCGTAACTCTGAGGTTCTACTCTAATTTGCGGGAGAACACAATCTCTCATCAATTTGTCATAAATAGAATTTCAGCAATGGAAAGTGAGTTTTTCTTTTCTTTGTTTTCTAAAATAAAGGTTTCAATACTTAAATTTCAGCGAGGGATAGAATTATTTGATGTCTATTATATAAAGTATTTTAACCTGGTTTAAGCAAGATTTGTTTTATTCTTTCAATGGTAAAATTTGTGTCTGAATTCCCTTTTTATATATAATATATTAACTGACTGTTGGCTTTTGTTTTAGTCACACTGAGGAATCTGTCTCTTGCAGGATTTGTGGGATCTAAGGATTTTGTGGGATAAAAATGCAAGGAGGAAAGCAGGAACAGGTGGAAGTGGGAGTGGATATTATGGAATAGGCCTGTGCAGTGCTCTATTCTGATCAATCCTTTTACAGAACATCTAGCACTTTTTGCCACATTTTCCTGAACTCTGGAACTACCTGTAAAGTGGCCAGAAAGGAACTGTAGAAAATGGCGCTGTGGGTACCTGCATTCTCTGACTTCAGAGCAAGAGAGGATTTCTTTAACTACCAGCTCAGTTGCCAAGACCTTCCCATCTGACCAAGGCCAACCAAACCACCTTCAGGGGGGCTCTACAGCATGGAGGGTAGGGAGGCAAGTTGGTATGCGAGAGAATGACTTGGCAAGGCCTCATCCTCGCTAGCCCTATCCTTGCCCTGCTCCCCTCCTTGTTGCGGATCTAAACCACTGAACGAAAAGGGGCAGAACAGTGTCAAAGAGGCAGAAAGCTGCTGCATTTTTTGTTGGCATCATGGCAAAGGGTGAAAGCATAAACTTGCTGGTTTGAAAATGTAACAAGTGGCCAATGCGGAGTGGCATCATGGATTGATCGGAGGAGGGAGTCGACCTCCTGTTATGGAGAATGAGAGATGATAGGTAGATGGGAATAGGCTGCAAAGGGATTTGAAAGTAGCTCAGGTGTGATGTGATAGAAAAGGGGAAGCCTGTGGAGGGATGCAAAGGGGCATGCTCAAGATGATGGTCTAGGAAAGTGATCTTTGCAGCAGCAGTTTGAATGAATATGAGTGGGGAAAAGCTGCACTTGTTGAGGTCAGAGAGAAGGATGTTACAGTAACTGAGGCATGAGATGATGATAATAGCCTGGACTAGTGCTTACACTGTGTGGATGGATAGGAAACATCATATCTAAGATACAGCAACACTGCAAAAAAAACCAAACCGAAACCTGCAGCAGAAGTCCCGGAGCCCACACCTACAGACTCAGGCTTGCACTACGGTGCTAAAAATAGCAGTGTAGACATTCCCGCTTGGGCTGGAGCTCAGGCTCAGAGACCCACCCTCCTTATCCCCTTGGAGATGTTAAACAGAAAGAATCATGGAAATGTAGGACCTTGACAGGCCATCTAGTCCAGTGCCCTGCACTGAGGCAGGACTAAGTATTACCTAGACCCTCCCAACTGGTGTTTGTCCAGCCTGTTCTTAAAAACCTCCAATGAAGGAGATTCCACAGCCTGCCTAGGTAATATATTCCAGTGCTTCACTACCCTGACAGTTAGGAATTTTTTCCTAATGTCTAACCTAAATCTCCCTTGCTGCAATTTAAGCCCATTGCTTCTTGTCCTGTCCTCAGGGGTTAAGGAGAACAATTTATCATCATCCTCTTTCTAACAGCCTTTTACATACTTGAACTCTGTTATGTCCCCTCTCAGTCTTCTCCTCTCTCGACTAAACAAACCCAGTTTATCCAATCTCTCTCATAGATCATGTTTTCTAGACCTTTGTCATCTTTGTTACTCTCCTCAGGACTTTCTCCAATTTGTCCACATCTTTCCCAAAGTGTGGTGCCCAGAACCGGACAAAGTACTCCAGCTGAGGCCTTATCAGTGCTGAGCGGAATGAAAGAATTACTTATCATGTCTTGCTTGCAACACTCCTGCTAATACATCCCAGAATGATGTTCACTTTTATTGCAACACTGTTACATAGTTGAATCATATTTAGTTTGTGCTCCACTAGAACCCCCAGAACCTTTTCTGCTGTACTCCTTCCTAGGCAGGCATTTCCTTAGCGAGCATAAATTGTCATAGCTCCATTGACATCAATGGAGCTATACTGAATTAAACCAGCTGAAGATCTGGCCCCATATGTCTAAAGTTGGGCTTCCAAAAACAATGTATGGTCCCAGAATTAGAGGTCACTTTTGAAAATGTGGACCTATTCCACTCTGGCTACAACAATATAAGTTACTTAAGAAGGTGAAAGCATAATATTAAATAGGTTCTAACCAGAAATGTTTCACTGTTAATCTGTTGGAGAGAACAATAAGAGAACAACAGAGTTCAAGTATGTAAAAGTGGTTGCCTTCTAGTCAAGAAAAGTAAGCATTTCCATGGAGCTTCATAATTATTTAGTAGTGTGGATACTTAGGGCCAGATTTTCAAATAATGTAAGCATACAGAAGCAAAACGTGTGTGCAATTGTTTGCCTAAGTTGTGAATCCAATTATTATGACTGCCGGTGCAAACTGTGCAATTATACATACAAATATCCAGCACTGGCCATTGCAATATACAATTAGCAAAAGGGTACATGAAGATTAGCCTTATGGCTGCACATCTGCATAATTTGGTCTTTGAGGAATTATAGAAACATGGGAGCTACTTCTCTTCTTTATGTGATCAGTGATGTCCCAATTCTGGTTTCATTTCATCTTGATCTGCAGTTTTTACTGATCTTTCCCCTAACTCTATTAAGTGAGAAAAAGACATTGTCCCCCAAACCTTTCGGCTATCCATTTGGAAGACAGAACTTTTGGTTTCACTGGCGATGTGAGAAGTTTTGATCGGCTCTAGGGAGTTGACTGGACGCTTCAGGTAAAAGTCAGGAAAGCTGCTGATAGAGCAAAATAAAAAGGATACTGACTGATGTGAAGCAACTTGTAAAACTGGGTCAAATATATTTCCTACAGTACATGGCAATTTTTCTTTTCCAGAGAGCGTTCACTGTATTCTCAGGAAGAGAGAAAGAGATCCAGTTTAACAGAACGCCACAGGCAAACATTTGGATTTTTACCCTGCAATTTGACAATGATTGTCATATTCTGAATTTCAACTTTTAAGTCTTTTCAGCTTTGCCAAAGTTTTAAGATACCCTGCTTATCCACAAGACAAAACAGTGACTCCATTTCTGACTTGCATACAAGCTCACAGCTTGATTTTAGTTGTTGGGTGAATTACCAAGCACACACCAAGTCCCCGAGACTTCACAGTCTATCTTTCCCATGTTTTTTAAATTTATGGCCAAACTTTCCCACTCTTCCATAGCAGAGGGTCTGTGTTAGCTTTCCCCTTCATTTCACAGGCTTAATTTATTATAACTTGTCGTAAAAAGAGATTACTCAGGGCTGCAAGTGGGTACAAAAGGTCAAAGAAGGATTTTTTTCTTTATGTAGCAATTTCATAGGGATATATATTGGTTGCCATTAAAAAGTCTTTCACTACAACATATAGTAGTAGATTCTTCAAATGTAAACCCAAATGAGTAGTCCTATTGAAATGAGATATGGCTAATCCTGCTCCCACTGAAGTCCTTGGTGGAAGTTGCATTTGCTTTAATGGGATTATTATTGAAGTCAACATGCCAGTTTCTAAACTCACGTAAATTGGCATGGTTCCATGAAAGTCAATAGAGTGATGCTGATTTACACCAGCTGGGTATCTAGCGCAACCACCACTGTTGGTGCTCAGTCTCTGAGCGTGTGCAAATAGATTTTTTTGGAGGCTCATGACTTGGCCAAATTTGGGGAAATTTTCACAGGAATTGTGAAAAGGCACATCACAAAGTCAACCCCCCTGCCAAATTTCCCTACTCCAAAGCATGGGGGTGCTAGACCTTCTCAGCTCTATGGTTTTAAGATTTTTGTGTTTGGATGAACATGGGCACAACAACATATTTTTCCATATTCTTGTTTTTGGAAGGGAATGAAACATTTTAGCTGAAACTTTAAAAAAAAAATAACAAAAATAATCAGCCTATGCCAGGAACCCAGTATGGGAAATTTAAGCCAAAATGGTTAACATTTGCCAAAGTTATCGTGTTGAACAACCTTAACAACTGAACTGCAGTAACAGCCCAACTTATCATGTGAATTACTCAGGAAAATCATAACACCTGCAAATCCAAAGGGGAAATAAACACACCCAGTCACCACACTGCTCTCTTTCCAGAGCTGCCGATCTAGGACACTGCTGAAAAGGACAGGGGAGAGCAGCTCTCTTTGACCTACCATCACTGTATATTGATGGGATTAGTGTGCTGCACCAACTCCACCCTGGTGTTTCAGGAGGAGGAGTTTACCTCCTTGTTCACCTGAGCTAGGTGTTTCTGTCTCAGCTGCTGGCTATGCCCATCTAGACAAGCCCTTAGAGTAGGGATCGGCAACCTTTGGCACGCGGCCCGTCATGGAAAACCAGGCCAATGGGGGCTGCGGGAAGTGGCAGCCAGCACATCCCTCGGCCCACACCGCTTCCCGCAGCCCCCATTGGCCTGGAACAGCGAACCGTGGCCAGCGGGAGCTGCAATCGGCTGAACCTGTGGATGCTTCAGGTAAACAAACCAGCCCAGGCCGCCAGCGGATTTCCATGATGAGCTGCGTGCCAAAGGTTGCCGATCCCTGCCTTAGAGCTAGCTTGTGGCCCCCTAGTGATCAGGACATCACTGGGCTAGGTTCTTTGTAGTGCCCAGCACGGCCAGGCCCTGCTGCTTGCTCTGTATGAGCAGGCACTGCTGTCTAGCCTCCATAAGGGACTACGCCCTTTCCCCCCCTTATAGTCAACCTATTGGTACAGTTGCCAGAGCGTGAGCCCTGCTGTCTAGAGTCATCCCAGCAACTAGCCCCAGAAGCCTCCACCTGTTACCCCACAAGGAATGGGCCTCAACTTGTGTGTTGAGAGACCGTGAGGCACGAAGGGAACTCAATGGAGTTGAGCGTTGGTGAGTCCAATCAGAATGGTGTGGGTTTCAGCTCATACTAAATTCCCTCGCCCTGTTGGAATTTCATGGCATTACTCTGCCCAATGTTTCCTGTGGGCTTGGACTTTCTTAGGGTCCATGCCCAGCCCCCTCCACAGGGCTTTGGCTTACAACTTTGTGGGGGCGGGGGGAGAACATAGATTGGAAGGTGCCCTAGATTAATTCCTGTTTCATAGTGAAAACGAACATTAGCCAGTCTGTTTGTAGTATTGAGAGGCTCAGCAGACCACTAGCAGATCCAGTCAATTCCCACAACACAGCCTGCAGCAAACCTCCTAAACCAAACTCTGCACCAATGCCTCCCAGCCAAACCCCTAGACACACTCACAGCAGGAACTGTCTCCAATGCAATCCCTCCCAGCCAGATTCCAAGAGCCTGAGAGTTGCCAATCTCCCTCTAAACCAGAGCAGCTAGAAGACTGGTCTATTTGCTTTGTAAGCCCTTATTCTATTGTTTTTCTGGCCTCCTAGGGGAAAAAAAAGTCCCACAACCACCATTCCCAGCACCAGAAAAATCCCCAGGTCCATGGAGGGTTGCAGCACCACATCCCAAGCTCTCAAATCTCCATAGACTCACCAATGTAAGGATTTTCCTATGCTTGTTCCTCTGTTAGCACACTGGCTCCTATACACACGTGCACACAAACACCCATGTTTCTCACATCAAGAACTTACCTGTTCCCAGGGACTTCTCTGGGTTCCTCTTCTTTTCCTCTCATTTTACACATTAAATCTTTTCTTTATAGCTTCTAATCTCTTTTTTCTCACCCCTGCCTCCTGTATTTCTTTGGCCAAGAGGTCACACACCCAGCACTCTGTTCTTAGTCTGTTGAACTGCGAAGTCCCTTCTGGAAAAGCAGGCCATGCTTCATCTTCCACCCAGGGACCATGCTGACCTCACAGTGCTGAGATTTCTGCTCATAGGATGACATTGCAGCACAGAGCTGAATTGCCCTCCCTGCTGCCTCTTTCCATCAAAAGTGAGGTAGTGTAATACTACCTAACTGTAGAAGAAAGGAACGTCCTTTGTTAACAGAAAGTGTGAGGAAGTCACTGCCACAATCACAGCTGTCTCGAACAGAAGAACAAAAAACCATCTCCAATTTTCCAGCTCTTGGCTGTCATTTTAGTTGTATTTGCTCATCCATGCCTGGGTTTCCATTGTGATTTGTATGCCTTGTTTTCTTCTTCCAGTTTGTATTTGCTGTTTCAATCTATTGTACAGTTCAGCTTTGTTTTCTATATCTCTCTATAGAGACTCTCTCCTAGTAGGAAGGTTCTGGTTAGGGAACCATGGAGATGTTGCTCCTTTTTATTGTGAATCTTTCCCCTAGTGATTAGTTTATTTTCAAGACCGACAATTAGCATGTTGGAATCCACCACCTAGTGTTTTGAATCGTGGTCAGTTGAGGTCGGTGATGGTGAAATCTGGAAGTGGTGCAGAATCCATTCTATCCCAGCAGACAACCCTGTGTCCACCACTCTCGGTTTCAACACCAGAGCCCTAGCATTCAGTAAGATGACAACTCGGCCCAGCCTTGCTGATGGAAGGCTTTCTTCAGCCTAGTTCTCTTGTTCATGCACACACACAAAATGTCTTCTGACAAGCCCATGTCAGCTGCAGAGTCCAAGAAAGGGCACTTCTCCTCTCTGTTCTCAGGGACTCGTCTGACTTCCTCTTTTCTTCCCAAGTTGCCTCTTGAATCTTTCCTTTATTTTCTCCCATGCCACCCTGTGGCTCGGAGACTGCACAGAGCTGCTCTGTTCCTCATGTGAACACTGAACAGGCCTTCTAGAAAGGTGCTAGGTTTCATCTCCTCCTCAGGGAGCCATTGCTGACCTCTATACTGACTTCACAGTGCTTGGCTCTGTTCTGACAGGATGACATCACGGTGCAGACCAGAGATGCTCTCTCTGATGTCTCCTTCCTTTCTGTCAGACTTAGCAATGAGCACATAGTGTGTGCTGGGATCAAATGGGCATTCGAAGACTCCTAGTTCTGCCCGGTTTGCACTAGTCTTCCCCGTAGGGGGAAAGAGGAATGCCTGGGTGCCAGAATGGTGAGCGCTGAGAGCACAGGAGAGACTGCCTCCCTGCCCTCAGTGCCTGTACCTGGAAGCAGGAATTGCAGGGAAAGCCCTACTCAGCCCCTGTATCCCTGAGCTGGGGCATGCTCATTACAGATGGAATCTTCAGAGAATTTAGTTGCCAAATTCTCACAAGTCACTGAGTATGTGTGAGCTGAGATTTTTCAAAGGATTATAGCTTGTCTATGCTGGGAGGCTTTTGCTCAGGAGCAGCAAAAAGGCACATCCCCAATACTAAGGTGCCCTACCAAATTTCAAGCCCTTCCTCCAAAGCATGGAGGCCATCACAGAGTGGCTTGCCCCATGGCCTGGACAGCCTGGGGCTAAGCCAGCCCTGATTACTGGCCAAGTCACATCTGGGTTGAATCAGACGATCCCTAGGATTAAAAGAGCAGGAAGTGGCCCAGGAAACTGCAGCTGGATCTGTAGACACTCCTGAGAGCATGAGGACTCTTGCAGGGCCCTGAGTCATCAGGGGAAAGCTGAAGAAGTAGAAAAGTGGGATAGAGCTCTCCAAGCAGGGAGCAACTCTGTGCAAGCAGGGCAGAGGCTGTAAAGGCCAACAGAGATGAAGAATCCTTCTTGAGATGAAGAATGTGTTCTGAGTTATTTTGAATTAATTAGGATAGAGACACAGAACTGAGCTTGAGGCCTAGAGGAAATTTCGGGCAACCAACAATTCTTAGGCAGTGCTACTATCTCCCCTATAATAAGATAGTTATGGGGTATAGGTCATTCTTAATAACGAAGTGTTACATTTTTCACACTTAGTTTTTAATGACATATTGGTTGTTTTTTCTATTAGTGACATTGGACTAAATTCTGCCTTCACTTTACCCCATTCATGTAGGTTTCCATGTTTGCCTATGCCCAGTTATAGTAAATAAAATACAAGCCAACATTTGCCAATGGTCCTCTGCTATTCTAAGCATAGCAGTAAACAGTGATAATCTCATCTATGACTCAGTGGTAATTGCTGACCTGTGCTGTCTTTCTAATCACAGTTCCCATATTGGCAACTGTCACACTAACCGTTACAGCCAGCCATGCAGTTCAGCTGCATCTACGTGTAAAAATAAGCAGTGTGATAAGTGTAACCTGTTATTTCTTTTTATATCATTTATTTTAATGTAATCAAACTATTCACTGGTCTACAATTTTTGAGACGTCGTCTGCTTCAGAGATAAAATGTGGTATTTATTATGTATTTTGATGTGCTGAATTCAAATATAACAATTAAAACAACTGATTGGCTACTGTTTCTAAGATATTTAAGTTTTTACATTTATGTCTATGTATATTGTGTAGATAGTAGAGTTTTAATCATAAATTGTAAACCTAGGTCTTTTCATGTGTTTATGGTTGCTTTACATGATAATATTTCACCTGTCCTGTTTATGTAACACTTTAAACATCAGCAAAAGGGTTATATAAATAAAATTTATTATGAAACAAAAGGCAAAAAACTATTATGTACATAGTTTAGCCCTATTCAGTGTCTACTCGGCGCTTCTTGGCTTGTCTCTTGTATTCATTAAATGGAGCATCTCTTGTCACTGTCCAGCAATAGTCTGCAAGCATTGATGGGCTCCATTTGCCCTGATAGCGTTTCTCCATTGTTGCAATGTCCTGGTGAAATAGCTCGCCGTGCTCGTCGCTCACTGCTCCGCAGTTCGGTGGAAAAAAATCTAGATGAGAGTGCAAAAAATGTATCTTTAGTGACATGTTGCAACCAAGGCTTTTGTATGCCTTGAGGAGGTTTTCCACCAACAACCTGTAGTTGTCTGCCTTGTTGTTTCTGAGAAAATTTATTGCCACTAACTGGAAGGCTTTCCATGCCGTCTTTTCCTTGCCACGCAGTGCATGGTCAAATGCATCATCTTGAAGAAGTTCACGAATCTGAGGACCAACAAAGACACCTTCCTTTATCTTAGCTTCACTTAACCTTGGAAATTTTCCATGGAGGTACTTGAAAGCTGTTTGTGTTTTGTCAATGGCCTTGACAAAGTTCTTCATCAGACCCAGCTTGATGTGTAAGGGTGTTAACAAAATCTTCCTTGATTCAACAAGTGGTGGATGCTGAACACTTTTCCTCCCAGGCTCCAATGACTGTCGGAGTGGCCAATCTTTCTTGATGTAGTGGGAATTTCTTGCACGACTATCCCATTCGCAGAGAAAACAGCAGTACTTTGTGTATCCAGTCTGCAGACCAAGCAAGAGAGCAACAACCTTCAAATCGCCACAAAGCTGCCACTGATGTTGGTCATAGTTTATGCACCTCAAAAGTTGTTTCATGTTGTCATGGGTTTCCTTCATATGGACTGCAAGACCAACTGGAATTGATGGCAAAACATTGCCATTATGCAGTAAAACAGCTTTAAGACTCGTCTTCGATGAATCAATGAACAGTCTCCACTCATCTGGATCGTGAACGATGTTGAGGGTTGCCATCACACCATCGATGTTGTTGCAGGCTACAAGATCACCTTCCATGAAGAAGAATGGGACAAGATCCTTTTGACGGTCACAGAACATGGAAACCCTAACATCACCTGCCAGGAGATTCCACTGCTATAGTCTGGAGCCCAACAGCTCTGCCTTACTCTTGGGTAGTTCCAAATCCCTGACAAGGTCATTCAGTTCACCTTGTGTTATGAGGTGTGGTTCAGAGGAGGAGGATGGGAGAAAATGTGGGTCCTGTGACATTGATGGTTCAGGACCAGAAGTTTCATCCTCTTCCTCTTCCTCGTCTGACTCAAGTGAGAATGATTCTGGTGCATCAGGAACCGGCAGTCCTTCTCCATGGGGTACTGGGCGTATAGCTGATGGAATGTTTGGATAATGCACAGTCCACTTTTTCTTCTTTGACACACCTTTCCCAACTGGAGGCACCATGCAGAAGTAACAATTGCTGGTATGATCTGTTGGCTCTCTCCAAATCATTGGCACTGCAAAAGGCATAGATTTCCTTTTCCTGTTCAACCACTGGCGAAGATTTGTTGCACAAGTGTTGCAGCATATGTGTGGGGCCCACCTCTTGTCCTGATCTCCAATTTTGCAGCCAAAATAAAGCTGATAGGCTTTCTTAACCATAGTGGTTATACTGTGCTTTTGGGATGCAAAAGTCACTTCACCACAAACATAGCAGAAGTTATCTGCATGGTTCACACAAGTACGAGGCATCTCTGCTCACTTTGGCTAAACAGAAATGTGTCCCTTTGCAAAATCAAACAGACAAATAAGAGAGCATGACACTGTATGATTTCTAGAGCTGATATAGGGCAATTTGTTCAGCAGAGTGATGTAAGCTTCGTTATGATTGCATCATCCATGACTTCTAGGAATAACATGATGCAATTCATATCATGTATGACGCAATACCAGCTTCAGATTGCATCATTCTTGTTTTGCCTAAAAAGCAAGTACTGTCCAAACCCAGTCATAGATTTATTCATAGATCCAGTCAAAGATGTATTTTAGTCATTTCTGGTTTAAATTGAGATCCCTTCCCTTTATCACTTATAACTCACTTATCCTCCGCTATTCCCAAGTCAAGGGTCGTATATACTGACCCAATAGCATAACTTGAAAACTAGAGCCAATCAACAATTTTAAGCATCATTTTCGTTCTCAGTGACCCAGAATTAGTAAAGTTTGACTACATTTATTTCAGAAGCATTTTGGCTGTAGAGCAGTGTTATATATCAATTATTTGAGCGTGAGATTTCCAGAAGCATTCAGCATTGGCCTAGCTCTGCTGCCATTGAAGGCCATGGTAAAACTCCTGTTGACTTCCATGGGAGCAGAGTTAGGCCAAGACTCAGTGCTTTTGAAAATCCCTCTCATTTGTGCTAAAAGTGTGCTAGGCATCATACAGACAAGTAAGAAGACTTCACCCTTTCCCCTGTAGTCCTGCAATCGAATAGTGAACATGTAGAGAAAAGATGGGGATATGGGACAACAAGAAGCAGGAAGATATAGCAGCAATATGCAGGGCTTAAATTCTCAGAGTATTTCCCAGAGCCCCCCATGTGCCTCCCCATGCTATAAAAACTCCATGGGAGTTGAAAATATTTACCAGAGCTCCTCTCCGGACAGCTCCCACTGAATTTAAGACTCGGCGATATAATTTCTATAGGATATCGTCTTTGATCTTCAGAAGCCCTTAAGTAGAACTTAAGCATAAGCTATTTTATGCAAATGCTTAAGTCCATCCTATTCCACAAAACACTTAAGCATGTGCTTAAATTCCTTGCTAAACTGGGCCCAAATCCCTGTGAACTGAGCTGACTTTCTGTCACAAGTCTAATAGACTGCGTTGATTTGGGAAGAACAACCATCCCAAAGAATTTACCCAATTTATTGCTGCTGGATAGAGATAGTCAGAACATTGATCTTCCATCCCATGAAAAACTGATATTTTGAAAACAAAAACTAGTTCTGAATAAGGGTGAAATTAGTGTTTTTCAAAATATAAAATATAGTAAATTTCAAAGAGTCAAGGATTTTTGTTCAAAAAGTATCAAAATGGGATGTTTCAACATTTTCAGAATATTTTTTCCCTCTGATGTTTTTATCTGCCATCAAAATTGATACTTTTTGAAAAAAAAAGCCATTTTGTCAATAGAAAACTGCTTTGATGAAAAATTGGCCAGCTCTACTCCGGTCATTGATTTGCTACTTCATTTTTCTATTGAAAGGGTCAAGAGAGTTAGGAAAAAAACTCAGATTTCTCCCAAGCAAACAGAAAAATAATTATTTTATTTTAATTTATTTTAATTTTTTTAAAGAAAGATTGAGAGAGAGAGAAAGAGAGTAAGTCTGAATTTGGGATTAGTAGAAGCCTGGCAGAAGTGGATAGTACCACTAATGTCATAATGAAGATAAGCGGATGAAAAGTGCTACTGTGGATTGCAACTGGCTCATGTTTAAAAGTGGTGGGTTTGTAAAGGAATTCCTCTCATTTCATTTTTTGGTTACATTATGGTTCTTCAGTCAATTATATTACCGCATGGAGCTTTAAAAAAGTTTCTAGAGTAAACAGAGAACAGAAGGCCACTCAGTTGTAAAAACCAAACCAAGTTATTTATCAGAAAAGTTTGATGCGTATTAGGATTTTTACAGGGCTCCCCCTCTCACTGCACCCCAATTACATAACTGCTTTTAGCTTTTTACTACTATACACAAACATTCATAGCTGCAAATGCTTTTGCATGTTCTGAATTCAGTCAGGATGATTTGCAAGTATTCCCAGGCTGCTTATGAATTCACAGCTGCACATGAGCAAAAAAAAGAAAAAGTCATAAGATCTTAATAGTTATGAAACTTGGGAGAAAAAATACACAAACATTAGCATCCCAAAAATCTGCTTTGGCATTGGAGGATTCAGGCACCAGGGTCTGAACTTTCACTTTCCCTAGCTACCTTGCCAAAAACCTTTTGCCAAATGAACCTTCACCTTTCCACGTCAGTGACTCAGAATATTAAGTCGCCTGGGGTGGGTGAGGGGTCTCTATGTCCGTTACTCACTCCTTTCAAAGGGTGATTCTTTGTTCTGAATATTCCCCACTTGCCATTCAATGTGAACACTCGCTGTGAGTGAATATCTTTAGAACAACACATTATCCTCCTGCAGTTCACTCTAAGCATGATACTCTGTTTCCACAAAAAGAACAGGAATACTTGTGTCACCTTAGAGACTAACCTAGTGTTCTTTTTATGGATACAGACTAACACGGCTGCTACTCTGAAATCTGTTTCCACAGTAATTAGGGCTATGTGTTTGATCTTGCCCAGTGAAGGTGCCGTGTTGCCAGTATAAATGCAAAGTAAGATGTGATAAGCAGGGCAAGGAATGCAGAGTAATGTAAGTGTTGCTCCAGGGCCACCAAAGTTACAGCAGCTTAGCAGCAGGAGAGAGGCCAAAGAGGATTGTTTATAGCTGAGTTCTTCTGCTAAGCATCACACTCCCACTCTCCTCTACAGGCCAGGCTCCCTCGTCAGACTACATCTCACCTGACACACCTGGGTCTCTTCTGTTGATTAGGCCAGGTGGTGCATCATGGGTTATGAAGTTTTGCTGAGGAGCCTAGCACACAGAAGAGAATGAGAACATGAGGCAACCAAACTATTACTCCCATGTGGCACAGTAATATCATTTCTGAATCCAAATGTTTCAGGTTTCGGACAAAATATTTCGGATTTCAGCCAAAAGCTGAAATTTTTTAGGTTTTCAGGCATTTGTGTTTTTTTTACCCCAAAAATGATCTGTAGAAAGTAGACACTTTCTGTGAAAAAAATGTGTTTTGTCGAAAACCCAATTTTCCATCAAAAAGCAGATGTGATGGAAAATTTTCGATCAGCCCTACTAATAATGTTCCAGTTGGAGCTGAGGAGGTGAGCTGTTGCTGTGAATGCAGTGGAAGTATAATTTCCATGGTTTATGCTCAGAGTCTATTCCCCATGAGTGGAGCTATAAATTAAACCCAGGCAACCTACAAGGACTTATGTTCTTTGGGGACTTGGTGCTTCAACAGATGATAATGTGTGTTCTACAAATATCCCCCTGGTTACTGCAGCATTGTTAGAACACCTTGTCATTCATCAGTTTGTCTCTTCAGTGTGCAGGAATCTGTTGGATATTATTTCATTCTCTAATCCCTGGGGAATCGTCACAAGACTGTTGGAGTCTGCTGACTGTTTTTAAGGTAGGGATATTTTTTTGGCATATACTGTTACATTTTGTCCTTGTTAAGAAAACTTTATATCCCATACGGTCATTTTTATTCAGGACAGACATACAAATTTTTCCCAGCAGAACATTCTGCTCCAGCCAACCTACTCCTAAAAAGCAAGAAAATAGTGAAAAGCGTGTCTGAAAGCTAATCAAGGTGCTGATTCAGCAAAGCATTTAAGCATGTTCATAACTTTAACCACATGCTTAAGTCTATCCCTATTCAGCAAAGCACTTCACTTCAGTGGAACATAGTATGTGGTACCTTACTGAATCAGGGCCCAACTCCTTAGAACATCTGGCGCACAAATACTGTGATGCTAAGGGATGTATTGGCAACTTTCCAAGAGCATGGTAGCTGTATATAAATGTACATATGCTTTTAAGCAAAAAGAATTGCTAACTACTGGCCAATGGGACTATCTGCATGAGCAAGGTCTGCAGGATCTGGTCCAATATTTGCTTGTACTTCCAGTTTCCAAGTTGGATGAACAGAAATGTCTTCTTGGAGTTGACCCCCAATAAAATCCTTTTGTGGCTCAACTTAACCCTACATAGCCGCTACAGAGACTGAAGGCTGCTTATTAGAACTCCACTGGACACACTTCAGTTAACCCTGCCTTAAACTGTAGTTTCATCATTAATTTCTAGCTCACTGATCTTCCCTTTAATTTCCCTGTTAAGAGGATAAATATGTTCCAAAACTCTGTGTCCAGGATGTGGTGCTCCAGCCAGATAGCTTTGAAGTCCGACTCCTTCCAATAATGTCCTTCAAGTTCCAAATAACATCCTCCACCAGCACTGAAGCAAATATAGCAAATCCCTAAAGTTCTTCTGCCCCTTCCGGTACTACCCTTACATCTCAGTCGATCCAGCAAATGCAGCCCCAACCATATGTAACACAGGATCTCTTTCACCCATGCTGGATTTGAGGTTTCAGCTTCTCATCTTTACTCCAACTCTGTCCTTTTTTCAGGTCATCATTGGGCAGTGCCCCATTCACAGAGCCCACTGCAGGAGCTAGTCCTGGCTCCAGTCGAAGGTGACGCATTGGGGGAGGGCTGTGGAGTCACATGCCCCCCCGAGATTTGCTGCTTGGCTTGTACTGAGAATGCTCAGTAGTACTGCTGAAGCCAGCTGCCCTCACTCTGCCCCCCACTCCCACTATCAGCTGGCATGGGTCATCTCTGTGAGGATAATCTGGGCTCCTATAGCTATGCTACTTCTCCCTCCCCTCCACCCATTGAGGAACCAAGTCAGTTCCCCGTTGTTGTATAATCCCTCATAATCACCCCCACTGGGTTTATACTGTGCACAGGGAATGAGGGAGGAAATTCATATAAACTCCAATCCAGCAAAGCACCTAAAGTTAAGCGCACGTTCAAGTGCTCTCCTGAATCAGGCCCTTAGTACCCTGTGAGATGCTGAGCATCTTTCCATTCCTAATGATGCAAATGGATGTTGAAAACACTCAGCACATCATTGGATCAGGCCAATGTTATCCCAACACCATTAAAGCAACAGTCACTCTTGGAAGTACAGCTTTCATGCCTGTTACAATTGATGAGAAGAAATGCAATGAATTTTTCCACTATGATGGTGCCGCACACCTTCTGGTCCATGTTGGTGGTAGCAGTGCTTTGAAGATAGACCACGGCCAGACTGGAGTTAGGATAGAGATAATCCTGCTAGGGGCCTGGTACAATGTTGTGTTCTGGTGAGCAGGAACAAATCTTGATTACATATTTTAAGGTAGCTACAGGGAGAAATGTGGCCTCTGATGCCTTGAACTTAAAACAACAGACCCCTGCCTATGCTGTGGATCTAGCTTCTGTTAGGTTCACTAGAAAAGGCCTTGTTGTGTAAGTGGGGACCCAATCCTCATGGCAGCATATTGGGTCTATGGAAGCTTTGGAGAAATCCTGGTCCGATTAAAGTCAATGGGTGTTTTGTCACTGACTTTGTAGAAGATGAAATCCTGGACTAACGAAGTCAATAAAAAAAACACAGCCATTTACTTTAAAGGGGCCAGGATTTCACCCTGTATATCAGAAGGGCAGCCAAATAAGTGTCTTAAATAAACCCAAAGCCTTCAAAATAAACGGGCATGAGAGTTCTATGGAAGAGTGTGTTCTGCTCTCTTACTTTATTGTCTTTAAAATAATAATGCAGAAGCAGATTTTTCTGAGAAAAGCAAATGTTTTTGCTATTGAACTGACCCCTATTCCCTTGTGTCCAAGTGGCTACCTCTCCATTACTCACCCGAGGGTTGCACGGGCCAAGAGAAGGGCAAAGACGGCCAAAAATAGAGACTTTTCTGGCACCAGTGCACTAATTACACTCAGGCTGAAAAAAAAAATAGCGATAGAAAGTGCTTTCCAAAAGAGGCCTTGAGTAACAGGGGAATAAAAGGCAAATGGTTCAGAAAGACTATAGGTAGAGAAGGATTTGAGGTTATTGATTACCCACATGTAGCAGGGGAGGCTCAGGAAAAGCCTGTAGCATTATTAGTTGTATTAGAGAAGTGCCTAGCGCCTGCAGCTGAGACCAGGCCCCATTGTGCTAGGCACTGCACCCAGAATGAGACATAGTCCCTGACCTGAAGAAGCTTATCAGCTAAACAGGGACTGGGTCAAAGTCCCACAGCAGGTCTGTGGTAGAACTGGGACTAAACTCCCTCTTGTGACTCCTAGTTCAGTGCCCTATCCACTAGATTCATGGAGTTTACGGCAAGAAGGGATTATTAGATCATTCTAATCTGACATCCCTGCATACCACAGGCCACTAAATTTCACCCAGTTATACCTGTAATGAAGCCAATTAAAGCACATCTCCCAGAAAGGCATCCAGTCTTAATGTGAAGACATCCAGAGAAGGAGCTTATCCAACATTATGTTTTTAACTTGCTATATTTTCATTTCAATTTGAAAATATTTCCATTGTACAGCACTTTCACACCAATCTTGACTTTTCAAACATGCCACGAATAACCAAAACATACAGTCTTGATTAGGAGTGGTAATGATGGGACCCGCCCAGCTCCCTTATCACCTATGATTGTGGATATGATGTAGTCACAGTTAAGTTATGCATAATTCACAGCACAGTGATGTTGACAAACAGATAGTTTCATGCTATGGTCATGGCAGCCAGGTGGACCCTGCTGCTATGCATTGACAGTTCATTATTTCACTTTGGTCTAATCCCATTTCAAAGAGCAGACAAAGGAGAGTTTCTGTTTTATGAAGACTGCACGGCAACTAAGAAACTAGCACCACTGCGGCACCACAGGGGGGATCAGGGCCAAGCAGGAGGGAGCGAGGCTGTTTGAGTCTTTTGAATGGAGACTCCAAGGCAAAGGCCTCTCACTGGGAACCGGGCACCCCCAAACTCAAGTCCCCAGCAACCTCCCTCCATGAGAAGCCTCCCCTGGCTCCTCTACAGAGCAGCAGAAGAAACTGGGAGCAGGCAGGCAAGGAGGATGGAGCAACCCCCACTAACTGCCAGGCCCAGGCTCCGCCTCTTTGGCCAACCTAGCAAGAGCTTCCCACTGCCTCACTTCAACAGCAGTAATGGGCTTTCATTGCCACAATTGCCCAGACCTCCATCTGAGAAGAATTTGCCTCTGGTGTGGCAGAGGCCCTTGGTCCCTCTATAGAGTCAGAAAGTATCGCAAAAGAGAGATCGAGATCTGAGAACAGTCAAACTAAGGCCCTGATCCTGCAATCTGATCTCATAGGCAGCCCCTTGAAGTCCGTGGAGTTCCAAACAGGCTTAAGTTGGTATAAAGGTATGTCCACATGAATCAAGTTGCAGGAGATGAAAGATGGCCTAGTGGTTAGTGTGGTAACCTCAGACTTGCAAGACCTGGGTTCAATTCTGTATTCTGTAAACATTTCCTGTGTGACTTTGGGCAGATCACTTAGTCTCTCTATGCCTCAGGTTCTTATCTGTACAATGGGGACAGCAGTAGTTGCTGACCTCCCAGGAGTATTGTGAGATAAAATGCATTGTAAAGATGCTGTGGGATTTAGACCCTCTGGCAGTTATTGACATAGTCCCCACTAAGATAGACAGGATGAAGGCCTAAATTAGTTAGGGCAACATTTACCACAACCTGCTCATGATTTACCTTTCAGGAGACACGCTGGTGCAGCTGATCTCTGTCTCTACTATGGAATGTACTTGTTAGCAACTGATAGAGTGCAGATTACAAAATGGTATCAAGGACTAAACCCACTCCCATATCTATGCTCATAACTGTATTTTCCATAATAGGGTCTTTGACACATCACTGGGAGAAAAGCTGGAGAAAATCCTCTTAGGGTTTGAATGATGTGTGAGGAAAATATACTTTTCTCACTGTAAAAAAATAAAAAAATTATTGCCACACTTTTTCCTAAAACTCCCCACAGTGATAATTCAGAACAGCCTCCTACAAAAAAACAAAGAATCAGTCTTTGTCATTTCTCACTATGGAACTAATCTCATGGGTAAGACAGGTAGGATTTGATGCCTCCAAGATGCTGCTAGCTGACAATAACTTTGACAAGCAGCAAGCCATGAGTAATGGTCCTTGTGCTGAAATATGCTTGTTTCACTATTACCTCATCCTTCTCCTTCCTTCTAGTTTGCCTGGTTCACCACCCCAGGGGCCAGATCCATTGAAGTTTTAGACCAGCCGAGGAACTGGCCCATTTTGTTCTGTTACAACTTAGACTGAGAGCCCTATGGGGCAGGGACTGTCTTTTAATAGATGTTCATACTGCACCTAGCACAATGAGGCCTGAATGGTGGCCCTTAGTGATACTTCAGTATAAATTTAAAAAATTGACCCCTGTACTCATGCAGAATCCCTGCACATTGTATCATTGCCTGGAGAATGAGAGCATAACAATTGGCTTCTTGTTTCAGACCTATAGGGTTTTTCCCCGCAATCAAGAAAGAAAAAGTGGGAAGGTGGGAAAAGTGATTACTATTCTTACATCTGTATTTGTTTTTGTTTTCCATATTTCATGAATGTTAAAGAAACAAAAAATTAAATAAGTTATAGGAGTGCCTGGGGATTTTAATACAAACCTGCTATGACTTCAACTCCCTTATTAACTTTTCCACTGTCCCTGCAGAAATTGCTTTTTGTTGATATTTCACTTTTAACTGGGCTGAATAGGAGGAAAAAGTGAATTCTGAGCAGCTGGTTGTCAGCAAAGTGGTGACTACATATTACAACTGAGCACTCCATGCCTGCCAACATACACAGATCCTCTGAGCGATCACACAGGTTTAAAAACCAGAACATGATCACACCCAGAGGAAGAAAGCAAAAGTAGAGTTCTGCAGGGCTGCCGGGCAGGGCTGCTGTGTATTTAGACTCCTGAAGGCTTATTACACTTAGACACGCAGTGAATACAGGAAACATAATAATCAGCAGAGTGTTTCAAAAAGCACGACAAGGTGGAGACGTAAACCCATATACCAAAAAAAAGGGAAAGTGAGAATTAGGATCACAGACTCTGCGCTACCAACCCAACTGCATTAGGCACAGGTGCTGCAGAGTCCATGGTACCTGTCCAAGGGTCACATACCACTGACACCAGTTTGTTTGAAATGTTCCAAGTGGTCTTTGCTCATCAGTGAGTAAATCCTGATTGTAGAGCAAGCAGTGTACAAAATGGATTTCTCTCTCCACAGGTCAGCTCCTCAGGTGGTGTGAATTGCCATAGCCCCATTGAAGACACTAGTAGAGTGGGAACAGGAAATGGTTTTCCCATCACATGAGAATTTTTAAGACTGATAATTTTTCATCTCAAATTGGGATGAAAAGTTCAAATCATTAAAATTTTCACTGAGAATCTGAAAAAAAATAGATTAGTCAATTGAAACATTTCATTTTGCTCATTTCAGAACATTTTGTTTTAATTTTCACCTTTTAAAAAAATCCAAAACCAAACTAAAACAACTTTGACAATTTCAAAACCGTTCTCATTTTTTTTTTCAAATTGGGAAATTTGTCAAACCCCTCCCAGTCCCACAAAGGGTGTCACTTTTGACATGTCCCCATTTTCAGACCAAAAAAAAAGTTTCACTGGAAGATTCCCAACCAGCTTTAATCAATACAACAGGCTAGGAACTGCATCAGAGTGGTGAGCTGGACTATCCACTGGGGATCTGCAGGAGCCCAAACAATCATACTGAATATCAGGCTGTTCAGAATTTGGGTTTAAGTATCCTTTGCTCTTCCCTTGTAGTTTCAACCTGCTACCCATGCCTTTGATTCCTCCCCGGACCATAGCAGCTGCCTCCAAATCCCTGCACCAGCCTTTTGCCCTCCTTGTGATCTCAACTACATCCTGTTCTCTCCTCTCAACCCCATGGCCCAAATATGCCTCATAAAATCCTTATGATCTCAATGGCCTCACCAACTTCAAGAGCTCTTCTGCTCCCTCTGCCCTCCCAATAGCTTTAAGATGATGACAATGAGTACTTCATAGTAGTACAATAATAGATTTCCTTTGAAATATGACTGAATTCACTTACTACTTGCATCAAGCTTTTCAGGTTCAAAGTGCTTTACTTACATTGGATCCCCTCAGGGGTAGTTAAGCAGCATTATATCCCCATTTCACAGGTCAGGAAAGTCAATCAGAAATGGTGAGAAGCTTGCCTTAAGCCACAGAGGGACTCAAGGAGAATTGAAATCAGAACTAGGAATTCCTGGCACCCTGTTCATTCTGGAAACCACTAGATCATTCCTCCCTATTATAATAGAGTTGGTTTTGTCTTTAGTTAAGTCATTCTATCCACTGCAGCTATGTAGCAAACTTGTTTTCACTCCTCATCCGGGGAAAGGATGTGGAGACTTTTCACCTTCTAACAATGACATATGCAGCATCCAGGGTTTTAACATCTTTGCCATGGAAAACAACAAAAGGATTGTTACTGCAATAAACTTCAAATGAAATGCATATATAAACACACATGACCTCCATGTTCTTTCAACTTTACTATAGACTCTTCAAACAGCCTAGAGACTTTGACTCATCTCCACTTAACTATCTGGAGGAATAATTAGAACAATAAGGATATTGGGTGAATCTTAGAACAAAAATCCAAAGAGCCTACAGTTTGCTTCAGTGTGATTTATATCCTTCTTTATTCTGCCACACCACCGTCTAGCTAATTGTTGGCAGCCCTGAGCGATGTCTTTGTTGGTTAGTTACCAGGGCCTGGTAACAGGAGAAACTCAAGAAACTGCCAAGGTTGGAGTTGCATTTGGGGCAAAGATTCAGGTGGGTTCTTATTTTAGCTCGCTTGGCCTCTAGAACTAGAGTTTCATAGGAAACAATTTTCCTGTCCCATGAAAATCTGAGATTTAATTTTTTTTCTCTATTCTACACTGGGACAAAACCAAGATCTTTTGAATTTTGTTTTGTTTTTGTGAAAAACCAGAGAAGGCGAGAGAACAGCTTTGCCAATAGCCCCAGGCACTCCTGTAGGAGACCAAAGTTCAAATCGCTGCTCTAAATGAGGCATAGCAGGGATTTAAACCTGGGTTTCTCACATTGCAGGTGAGTACTCAGACCGCTGGGCTATTAGCTATTCTAGGACTATGCTCTCTGACTGTGACCAGAAAGTTCATCCTGGACCTGAGAAACCTTCCCAACAAATGTTTCATCAAAACTGTTACATTACCATGGGAAATGTTGGCTTCAACAAATTTTCATGTTTCAATGAAAAAAACAGCTCATTGAAAAATTCCTGACCAGTTTTATGAAGGTCTTGTCTATACAGCTATTTAGTGCACATCCGGCTGAGGTGTGAATCTACAGAGCACTAGCATGCCACACACTAAGTGGCCATGCAAAAAGTTCCACAGTACATCTTGATCTACTTCTGTTTGAAACACCACAGAATTTTTAGCATGTGGCAGGCTATAGTGTTGTGGATTTATACCTCAACTTGTCACACACTAAGTGGCCAGATAGACAAGTCCTTAGGATGCAGGTGTATAAGCATGAACAAACAGTTTTGAATGGCAGATCTCTCCCATGGAATTTGGAACTTTGGGTTTCAGAATCCCAATGTCACTGATGCTTAGGCAACATCCAGAGAAGATGTATTCATGACCCCAAGAACAAATAATAATCCATGTCATTATGATCAATGGTAAGCAGGTAATGCATAGAGTTATCGGTGACAATGTCTGGGCAGTCTGGATGGCCCATTCAGCCCAAATCCATTGCTGACTGCTGTTTTCACTCTGTGTGGCTGCCAGGGGAGTTCTGTCACCTGACTTATCTAGCTCTTTATGAAACTGGTAGGGTTGGTCAACAAGATGACAACCTGTTTGTGAGCGGTTTGCCTCTGGGGCACCTCCACATGGTCCACTAGAATACAAGTCACCTTGTTGCAGGGTCTCTTTTGGTTGGCTGCTGCCTCTCATGGGGTCTGATGTAGTTCTGCTTTAGCCTTCAAGCCATGGGACAGTTCAGTCCCACTACTTCCAGGGTGTTAAAGTGCCAAACATCAGGAAAAAAACATAAATCAAAGATGGATCAAGCAAATCAATCTTCAACAGGACCTCATCCTTCTATTCAGGGCCTGTCTTCAAATAGCCAGTACTTTGGTCAGTCTCACAGGGTCCAGTCCTCTCTTCCACCAGGAGGCTCATCCAGCCAGGAGGCTACCTCAGTCTCTGGGCTACAACCAGGCTTCTCTCACCTCAGGAGAAGCAAAACTCTGCTTTCCTTGCTGGTCAGTTCTGAATTGGGCTAGGTCTCCACCTTTTAAACGCCCCTCTTGATGCCTGACACCTGCGGCACTTACAGTGGGGTCGAGCCAATTGGCTCTACCCGCTCTCATTAACCCTCTGCTTGCCAGTATGGGGCCTATCTGCTCTATCATACTCTTTTCTTTAAAAAAAAATATTGAAGTGGCTCTGATAGCATTTTCTGAGTGGCCCAGGATACTCATCTCATACTTAAGGTGGCAGCACAGTAAAGTGAACTGAGAATGGGTTTGGGCCTTCTTTTACTCTCATTCTGGTTCCATTGCTGACTTCCTTGATAATCTTGGCAAAGTTACATGAACATCTGTGGGCCTGATTAGCATGGCCAGTCCTATGCTGTGATTCTCTGTACCTCGGGGGGACACCCTACACCCCCATGTTCATCTTTATAAAATGAATGTGTGGTATCCAATGCAAAGTTTGTCATGTTGGGTGTCTTCGGAAGGCCCATGATGCACTGAGCATAGTTGTTATAGTGATGTCATAGAAAGTGTTACAGTAATGTTATAGGTTACAATTTCATGTATATAGTTATGAGGCTGGAAATGTATCCTCATGGCTTAAAGCAAGCCCATGAAAAAAATCTCCAAGAGCAGAGGCGCAGTTCACACCTTGTCAGGGCATGGATGGGACAAATCCAGCCCAGCCTTACAGGAACAATGGGCAGCAACAAAAGAATCTGTTAGACCCTTGAAGGAGTCACCCCCTTCCTTTGGTCAGTTTGGAACTGTAATGAGGTAATGCTCACCTGACTCTGAAGGGGGTGGGGGCAAAACCAAGAGGAAAGAAAGGACGTGGTTAAAGTGAGAGACATTTGCCCTGCTGTCTCTCTCTCTTCCACCTACATCTACAGACACCACCACCACCATCTGACTGAAATTGATGAACTTGAATAAGCTTGCAGCGTCCAGTGGGCATAACTGGACACTGCAAGACAGAGGTTCCTAGGGTTGTGTCTGGGACCAGAGATATTGGCTAGTACATTCGCTTGCAGGTAGCTGGGAGCAGCTTACATGCCAGAGGCTTTGCGTGAACAGCCCAGGAGTGGGGGTTCTCACAGCACAGCAGGGTAAGGCTGGCTCCCAGAGTCGAGGATTGGAGTGACCTAGCAGATCACCGGTCCAGATAACACCAGAGGGGAACGTCACAGTTATGCCATATTCCTGTTAAACTGAGATATTCTCTTTGTAGCACACATTCTCTTTACAGCTGATGGGACTTTTCCTTCTTTGTCTTTTGAACATGTTGTGGCAATTCGCACCCATAAGGTCAGATTGGAATGCACACACTATGTGTCACTACAAAAGAAGGTGGAAGTTGTAAAATGCCCAAGCCCCTGTTCTGGTAAAACACCAGACAATGCCTAGATGCCACTTAACTTTGTGGTCCCCAAACCCATGCATATGATCAAATAAATCTCAACACACAGCTGAAAAGGTGAGAGGATGGAGTTACCTCTGTGCCTGTTCATATCCTTGTCTTCTCTGCTGAGCCTGCCAAGGGGACGGTGTGCTGTACGAGAACCAGATGTAAATGAAACCTATTAATTGCCAGTGACTCCTGATTGACACAGATTATTTCAACGGCCCATAGTTTCCTGATGATCTGGCTGATGCGGAGCATGAGCCAGGAGGTGGCGAGGCAAGGGAATCGCTGGCTTAATACATAAGTGAAAGATGCTTTCAGTCAGCTTTGGTTCATGTGCCAAGTTTTATTTTTTCAGTGCTCTCACATTGAGCAAGGAGAATGCATGCAAAGGGTTCGATTTGGCCAGCCTCTACCCTCTCCACCCCATGCTTTCCTTGTTCCTGCGCAACACTCATGGCACTGCAGAAAAGAATGTTCCCATAAATAAACTAAATATTGAATTACACAGCACGTAAGTGACGACAGAAGAGAGCCCCAAGTCATCTTCTTCGTTTCTCTGGACCATGTGTGTGCCAACACCCAGATAAAAGATGCATGAAAGAAAACGATATTGCGTCCAAGTCCGCATACTTTTAAACTAAAATCACTGAGTCGCCACTTTCAGTGTAGTCGTGCGCACACTAGGGTCCATGGCTCCAGCTGCCTAGCTTCATTTAGACTAGTGGTTCTCAAACTTTTGTGCTAGTGACCCCTTTCACATAGCAAGCCTCTGAGTGTGATTCCCCTTATAAATTAAAAACACATTTTTATATATTTAACACCATTATAAATGCTGGAGGCAAAGCGGGGTTTGGGGTGGAGGCTGACAGCTCACGATCCCCCATGTAATAACCTCGCGACCCCCTGAGGGGTCCCGACCCCCAGTCTGAGAACCCCGATGTAGACGCATCTGCGAACAGTTTGGGAGCGCTCCCTTTTTACACTCTCTAGTGATGTGCCACTCCGAGGTTTTAGCACACGGTGTGCGTTGTAACACTTGGCATTTTACCTTTTGGGGACAACTGGTGATTTTTACATTTAGAGTGAAATGGAGTCCAGTGCAGAGGGCTGACACAAGAGTGGATGCAGGAAGTTTCTTTTAGTAAAGCTTGATCTGGCCCTCTAAAGCAATACAACCTCTTTTCCTTTCATTGATGCTGTTTACTTTGCAAAAGCAACACTCTTCCCTCCACCTCCTATTTTGAAGTGAAATAAAGTGCCAATTAAAAAGTGGTGAATACAATATAACTACTAGATGAAACTGTAGACTAGAGCTAGGCAAACAACTCTAAGTGAATGATTGGATGAATGGAGATAGCTTCTTTCTCTGATCACAGCTGATTTGCTATCAGGTTAAATTTTTTGTGAATCCTTCACTGAATAACATCTATGGGTAATGCTTGGTCCACCGAGTGCTCATGAACAGTTCATTGGGAGTTCTCAGGTTCTGAAATGTGAACAAAATGTGTGTCTGTTCATTTTGATTGGCTATTTGGTTATATGCTATTGTTTCTAGAACCTGATGGGAGGAGCATAGCTCCTAAAAATCAAGTTTCTGGTGCTACTACTAAAATGGGCAAATCCTGAATTTTTTTCCAATGAATATTCTCTCGTATCACCTTAAAATGTGTTGTTCGCAAGAATATTCCTGATGGGAAACTAGCACGCTAGTGTATTTGCAGAACATGAACACAACAGGGGTGAAAATGCAGAGAAATTAAATTCACAGAAATGGCTCTGAGACACAGGTGCCTGTACCTGAGAATATATTACAGGTTTAAAGACTGATTTTCTTTTAATGCATTCTGAATGTGACCTTTACAGCTGCATTGCAAATCTAACTTGATGAGTTTGGAATGCAAAACATGGTTCAGAGTAAGGGCATCTTAGAGGCAATGTGAGTCTATAGTCATGCTTCTTTCATCACTAGACCTAAGCAAATAACAGATTATTTTTCTTCAGTGACCAAACGGAAAAATCCATATGCACAAAAAAAATCAGTTAGATTCAAACTGAAACTGAGATTGAAAAAAAAATTCTTACTGAAAGTAAAAAGGAAAAATTATTTCAAATTGCAATGCTTTGACATTACCAACATTTTTTCAGCCAAAACTATTCACCGCTTTGACCTGAATTCACAAATAGCTTCAGTACCTCCCAAAAATGCATTTTCCATGAATTTATTATTCATTGAAAAATGTTTGTCCAACTCTGTTCATCACTCTCATAGGACTAGATTATGGCAGTGCCTAGAGGCCCAAGCATGCTGGGCACTGTCCAAGTGTCCCCAACAGGAGATGTGGGGGCAAATAACTAGTTCTGAGAGAAAGCTGAACAAATTGATGAGTGTGATTGTATGACAGGGGACAAGGCTTAACAGCTCTGAGGCTCAGTGTTGGTTTATGACGGTTGTTCCTAAAGCTCATGCTTCAGGGTTCCAGCTGGCCACTGACACGGGTTAGGAAGGGATTCCACACCCTACCTCCCACCCCCCCATGTTTTTTATTATTTTGTAATCTCTTTCCTCTGATGCATGAGGGATGCTCATGGTTAGAGTTGGGTCATTGGACAGGGAGGGCCAGGACTCGGATGGCACCAAGCATCCTCTTTCTCTCTGTCTGTTGCTTAGCTGGCTGATCCTTAGTAGCAGAGTTGGAAATAAAACTCTGGTCTCCTGCCTCTCAGTCCATGCCTTCACCATTAGACTATGCTGCCTCTCTCAGGTTGAATATTCGTATTAGAAAAGAACCAAGGCCACGTTTTCCCATAGTAACCAGTGATTCTGAATGCCACGAATTTTAGGTGCCCAAATTGAGACACCATCAATGTTCAGCAACTGCTAAGAACCAACTAGCTGACAAATCAGACCCCTTTAAGCCATCACAGGCTGAGACAATGAAAATGGAGGCACTCAGAAATCACTTATCACTTTTGCATATCTTGGACCAGCCCTACTAAGTACTGGGATCTTTGTCCAATATTATATGTTGTGTGTGCAAACATGAAGAGCAAAACAATCTAAGACAGTGGTCCCCAAACATTTGAGGGTCACCGGGGGGGGAGACACAGAGAGGGGAAAGGGGGTTGAGGCTGGGACCACAGCTGGGGGTGGGTCTGGGGCCTGGAGCAGGTAGCCAGGAATGAATCTGCAGTCAGGGGGCAAGACTGGGGGTGGGATCGGAACTGTAGCTGGGCTGCAGTGGGGGCCAGCAGCCAGCCCCTGACCAAGTGCGGAGCCGGGGTTGTGGCTGGGGACAGGGACAGGGACAGATTTGGGGCTGGAGCAAAGCTGGGGGCAGGGCCAGATTTACACCTTACCCACCCCTAGGCACAGCATCTTCAGTGCCCCTCCCCCCCACCTACAGCTGACCTTTGTGTTTCCATAAAAAATGAAACTTTTAACTTTTAGACACTCCTAGAACGCCAGCACCCCTAGGCACATGCCTACTGTGTATAATTGGAAATCTAGCCCTGGCTGGGGGTGGGGCGGGGCTGGGTGGCACTGCCTCCCTGCCCCCCATGGGGGCTGGTCAGGCCTGCCGTGCCCCCCCAAACATTCCTCCATTCCCCTTAGGGGGCATGCTCCTCAGTTTGGGGACCTCTGATCTAAGAGGATGTATTTCAGAGGGGAAAAGACAGCAACAGGACCAAGTCTAATATCCATGAAAGAGCATAGTGGATTTAGCTGTATAGAAGTCTGCAGGAACTGTGGGAACTAAAACAGCTGCTCTCAGAAATTTAAAGTTGCAGTACACAGAAAACACGTACCTGCCTCTTTCTTCTTTAATAAGAAGTCTCTTCAAGATGTTCTCTCTCCAGCTGTGGAATTTTGATTTGGGCTTCAGCTCCTACAAGTGGCCTTTCTCACTGACTTTCCAAGACACATGCTCTTTCTTACACATGCACGTATGTGCGCAAGTGTAACCTAACCCAGAGGTGAGCATGTGTTTAAGTGCCCCAGAGCTAGGATTACAGTCCCAGCTCGAGCATCTTAGGTTTTTTAGCTCAAGCTGTAGCATCTCATGCATTTAGCTATGGAGGTCTCTGGTTCAGTTTCTGGGGTATTGGCCAAGGAGGAGGTTGCCACACAAGTTTTGCATAGCAGACTGTACTGGCATTCCTGCATGTGTACCCATATCTGCCACATAAGTGCTAGCAGCATCAAGCAAAAGGTATCAACGTGTTTCTAGCTGCAAATCAGCCTTTGATCCTGTTCACACAGATAATAGGTTAGTTTGGCCAAGATGATTTGCCCAACTGCTTTTCAATATTCAATCCTGAATATCTTGCTAGATTTGTATAAGGTTGAGACAGGCACTGGGCAGAATTCTGAACGCTTAGATTCCAAAGCCAGAAGGGACCACTGTGATCATCTAGCCAGTTCTTCTGTATAACACAGCCATAGCATTCCCAAAATAATATCCTAGTGCATCCATTTTAGAAAAAACCATCCAATCTTGATTTAAACTATCAGTGATGGAGAATCCACCACAGCCTTTGGTAACCTGTTCCAGTAGGTAATTACCCTCCTAGTTAATAATGTACACCTTATTCCCAGTATGATGGACACATTCCATCACACAAAGGCAAAATGAAAGACATAATATGCAGGGCAAAAACTCCAGAGCAAGTGTCTAATCCAAATCTCACTGCCATGTAGATATTCCCTGTGTAATTTAACAAATGAGCTGCATAATGCTATGAAAGCACTTGTACCAGTATTAACCATCCTCTCAAAACCATGTGAAGTAAATCAGTACCAGAAGAATTATCCCATTTTTACAGACAGGGAAACTAAGACAGCTCTTCATCTGCTGAAGAAAATGGAATTACACCAAAGATAAATTCAGCCCAGAGTGATACATGTGACTTGCCTAAATCAGGGCCAGAGCTAGCGGAAGAATTTAGGATTTCCTAGTCCTGATTCTCAATCCAGTTGACCATACTAACTTCTCAACTTCTGGGAGGAGTATCCTATGTTGCAAGTACTTAGAAAATGCTTTTGACATTTATTTCCTCTGAATCATCAGATATTTGACACTCAATGACCAGAAACTAAATCTGGTGGACCAGTGCTCTCATATATTATGGCAAATCCTGGGCAGTTGTCCTATTAAATCTTTCCTTGTAGCATACATGTTCTTTTCAGCTGATGTGGCTTTTCCTTCTTAGTCTTTTTACCAAGCCATGGCAATTACTTCCAGGAGGATCACATTCTGAAGCACAATCTCTACATAAAGTTATACATAGCTACAAAAGAAGGCAGCAGTACCAAAAACGCTTCATAATTAATAGTCCGGTAAAGTGACACTCAAAGGCCGTTAACCAGATCAATCCCACACCTAGAAAGTTAATGTAACCAGCCTTGACAGCTGTATTCCATGTCTGATGATGCCCTTATTACAGATGCTGAATATTCAACCACTTTTTCCTGGCAATAAAACCTTGACACAAGCTCAGGAAATCTACTGTACTTGTGAGAAAAGTGAGGTAAGAGTATGTTTCCATTTACTCTCAGAAAGAAAACAAAAACAAATGACCTGCTACTGAATGTCCTTTTTATTCAGAAAAATAAATCAGCAGCAGTCATCCTAATTTATGTTTCACTAACTTTTCCTTGCGATTATTTAGAAGAAAAAATGGCTGTCTCCTGGGTTAGGTGAAAGAACATGTAAGTTTTTTTCTCCTGGCCGTTCTTATTACAGGCCATAAAGTTCTGCTTCTTGCTGATCTTCATTTACTGGAAGCCCAGCCAGGTTGCAAAGAAATGGCATAAATTTAATTAGAAAAGAATATAGCACAATATTAATGGCAAAGTCAAGGCAAAGAAAAGGGGATAAGCCAAATTCACCCCTAGTGTTAATTCCAGCTAAATCAGTGCAGATGATTTTGCCTCAGTACAAAGAAGAGGAAACAGAAAGGATAGTTGGAGAATAATGGGTAGATGCAAAAATATGGTGTTGCCAGACCTGCTCTTGATACAAGTAAGAATACCTTGTGATCATGTTACAGGAACATAATTGCTACTTGGTATAGTGGAAGGCTAAACATATACCTGGGATGCCTGTGTAATGTGTAACCCGTACATATAGGATCAGAATCAGGGGAAAAAGTGGCCTCACTGGGGTCTCACAATAGACCATAATTAAGGTTGCATCGGAGTTATCTGTTTTATAGGGTTTGTTCCTCTGTGTTTCACCTTCTTTCTGAGCACTTTTTGTAAACATCCCCTGGGGAATTTGAACCAAAATTTCAGCCACTAAATTAACGTGTTGTCTAGGATGATTTCTTAGGTTGTTAGATTTTTAGGAAATGTGGGAAAACTTGAGCACTGGAAAAAATCACCTTAATTTTTCCCTCCACTGTGCACATTTGCGACTCCTTGAGCAGTAACATTGTGACAACAGAGATAATTAGCTACTTATCACTCACTGTCTTCAGTTCATTTGCATACTTGGGGAGAGTAGGCAATGGCTGCCTTTGATAACTTATTTCCCCCAGACTACCATAGTATTAACCCAAAGAAGGGTCCTAAGAGGAACTGTAAGGAAATCAGAGTGGGTTTGGATATGCTACTGCTGTGCTCCTTTGGGTTTGTGCTGTGGTATGTTACAGATAGACATTCTCTCAAAGTGCAAAGCACCACAGTCACATCACAATGCAGTCAGACACATTGTCAAACCACACTTGCTTTGGGCATCCCTAGCCCCAACAACTGGTACCAGTTCAACTGGTAAATTAACCATGTAAGTTACACCATTTCTTTTCAAAGGATAATTGTTATTTTCACATAGTCCTTTGTTAGGAAAGTAAGATACGCAAGTACAGCTCCTTTTCATGTATATTATTGTTTCTTACAAGTGAGAGTTATGACTTTCTTAATATTTGCTTTTTTTTAATAAAAGGGGAGGGGGAATTATAGCTTTGTGTCCTTACTCAGTTTTCTGTCAAACATCATTTTTTAAAAATGTTTAGAATTTAAACTGAAGTCACAGTAAAAAAAATTGAATACATTTTAATTTAATTACTTTAAATACATCGGTCAACATGTGTCTGATGGGCATTCCTCCATCCCAATCAGGTGAAGGCTAATGAGCTCCTTTGAACTCAGCTCCTATCTAATAGATACACCCGCAGAGCCTGCTCCAGCTGGATAACACCCTGAGTCTCTGTCAGCCAGGGTGCGACTGAGGAAAAGTTTTATAGCAGCCGAGGGACAGAATTTCCCCATCCCTCTAAGGCCTGCATGACCAACCAGGGGAGGTATGAGACATGCACAAGTAGGGTCCTAACTTCTGCTCACAAGAGACCACAATCAGGAATTGTCCCAAGGAAGCCAAGCTCCTGCTCAATCATGGGCAGGCCTGAGAGAATGATGGGGTAGGGAAAGGGTGAGGCCCCACCCACATATCTGTCTTATACCCCAACAAAGAAAGACTCCCAAGGCCAGCCCAGTAACCCATTACTCCTGTGGGCAACAAGCCCATGTAAGGAAAGAATGCCCTTCATGGAGTGTGAATACATCTAGGGCTGGACCATAGAGAGACACACTCAAAAAAACCTCCCCCCAAGTTGACAGTGCCAGTCTGGGTATAAGGGAAGAGACCACAAGGACTTCTAGACTCTGGATGCAGCCAGACAGTAGTTCAAGCCTCCCTCGCTGGGAAAGACAGTGCCCCAAGAGAGACAGACTATCTGCATACAGTGCATATATCCTGATGTAAAAGCCTACCCCAGCCAGCAGTTACAACTGATTGTGGGAAAGCACACTGAAATGTGGGCTTAGCAGGACTCAGGGAACTGAAAGTTATGGGGGAAAGGACCTTGAGAGTACCCCAACCTAGGCTAGAGTTGGAGAAGGAGGAGATAGCCACCTTGGCCTTAGGGCCTTAGTACAAGCAAGAAAAACTTTGTTCAGGAACAGAAAGTGCACCCCACGTTAAGCCATGCCTATGAGTAATTGGCATCTGTAAATGACGTGATGGAACCTCAGCAGCTACAGCAATACTCCCATTTTTTGCTCAAGAAGGAATGCCTATGCCTTGTTGAGCAAGACTAAATCTGGGCAGACAAGGACACAACTACTAGTATGAAAATACTGCCAACCAGTGATGCAGCTTGTGCATGACATCCCTTGCACAAGCCATTTGGGGTGGGAGAAGAGGTTGTCTTGAATACTCTCCTGCTTCTACTGGCCTGGGGTCCACCAGGAAGTAAGGGAATGTTGCTCCTTCTGTCCAGAATGTCAACTGTCCACTGCCAAGAGTGTCCAAAGGCTCCCTCAGTTCCTTTGCTGCTGATCAGGACATCCTTTGAAAGAATAGGTATGGACATGGTCAGGACCCTGGAGAAGAGTGCCTCCAGGTACCAGCACATATTGGTAGTCGCTGACTACACGACCTTCTGTCTGGATACTATTCCCCTTTGCATGACAAAGGTGACTGTTATTGCACCAGAACTTATGAAACTTTTTTTCACATATAGGGTTCCCCTTGTGATATATTAACTGACCAAGGCATCAACTTCACCTCACAGATGATGCAAAGGTTGCACTCCCTTCTGAAGATTAAATCCTTGAGAAAACTTCCTCAGACAGATGGTCTCATAGAGAGATTCAACAAAACCCTGAAAGAAATGCTGGAGTGCTTTATCAGATGTGACCCAAGCACTGGGAGCCACTGCTTTCCCCATTTATTTTTATTCGCCATAAGGGAGACCTTGTAGGCCTCTATGGGATTCTCCACCTTTGGACTATTGTATGGCCATCAGCCTCAGGGGATCTTAGATTTGCCACATGAAGGTTGGGAGGAACAGGATGCAAATACTGCCAGTTTAACCCAGTATGTTATCCACCTAAGGAAGTACCTTAAAAAGCTGGGTATATTTGCAAAAGAAAAATCTGGAGGAGACATAAGACACAAGAACAAAGCTATAACTGAGGGGCATGCCTGCGTACTTTCCAACTGGGAGGCAGAGTCTTATTATTACCACTGGCCACTGGCCAAATCTAAATTAATCTCCTGGTGGCAGGGTCTTTTTGAGGTAACTAGATAAGTAGGACCAGTAGACTATGAAATACAGTTACCAGGCTGAAGAAGAGAGACCAGAATCTACCATGTGAATCTTTTTAAGCCCTGGAAAAAGCAGGACGCTTTGCAGATAACTACCTTTCCCACAAGACCCAATTTAGGACCTCAAGTTAATGTGAGCCAGGGACTGATACCTGTAACACTAGTTGTGAGACTCTCTTGGACAGAAAGCACAATTCTCCCAAGTGAGTGAGAGCTTTGCTCACGTGTTCTCAAACACCTGGAAAAACTCAATTAGTACACCACCACATGGAAATGATATCTGGACAACAAATTAGGGAGAACCCCCAAGCTCTACCATGGAAAATGTGGAACATGGTCTGAGAAGAAGTAGGGATGATGTTAAGAATGGGGGTCACTGAAGAGTCCAAGAGTGAATGGAGGAGCCCCATTGTTCCCAACCTGATGGTTTGATTTGGTTTTGCACCAATTTCCATAAAGTTGATGCCATTTCAAAATTCAGTGCTTATCTGATGCTGCTGGTAGATGAGCTGCTGGAGCAGTTGGGACCCTTGAGATCCTTTGTGAGACCAATGGTACAAAGTAGATATTGGTAAATCCCTTTATCCCCCTCCTTGGGGTTGGACAGGCAGTCTTCTCTCCCATCTGTCACTTTCATTTCAAAAACACGCCATTTGGACTACACGGGGCTATGGCAATCTCTCAACAACTCATGAATAAAGTTCAGAGCCCCCACTACCAATATGCTCCCACCTACCTGGATGAGATCACCTATAGCCCCATGCAGGAGGGTCACCTACAGCATATGAGGGCTTCATTAGTTTCACTCCAAGAACCTAGTCTCACAGCTAACACAGCTGATCGTAAGTTAGCGACCACGAAGGCAACCTACCTAGAGTATCATGTAGGAAGTGGACTCTTGAAGCTAGGAATTGACAAAGTTCAGGCTTTAATAAGCCCACTCCCCTAGACAGAAAAAGGATAAATGAGACACTTCCTTGGCCTAGTTGGATATTATTGGAGATTTATCCCTAACTTTGCTTCAGTTGCAGCTCCCCTAGTAGATCTTATTTAAAGCCAGTAACCCAAAGAAGATCCAATGGTATAAAAGCCTCAGAGGTGGCTTTTAACACCTTGAATATATGCCTTTGTCAGGCACCTTTCCTTTTTAATCCTGGCTTTTCCACGAGAGCTTATATTATATATGGATGCCTCAGATGTTGGACTGGGTGCCCTGCTTTCATGGGACTTTGCAGGTGACGAGCTCCCAGTTCTGTATTCAAGTAGAGAATTGTTCCCCAGGGAAAGAGCCTATACCACTATTGAGAAAAAAAGCATTGGCAATTAAGCGGGTCATAGACTCTCAGGTACTATCTGCTAGGCAACCCCTTTTCACTGATCATGGATCATAGAATCATAGAATCATAGAATCTCAGGGTTGGAAGGGACCTCAGGAGGTCATCTAGTCCAACCCCCTGCTCAAAGCAGGACCAAACCCAACTAAATCATCCCAGCCAGGGCTTTGTCAAGCCTGACCTTAAAAACCTCTAAGGAAGGAGATTCCACCACCTCCCTAGGTAACCCATTCCAGTTCTTCACCACCCTACTAGTGAAAAAGTTTTTCCTAATGTCCAACCTAAACCTCCCCCTCTGCAACTTGAGACCATTACTCCTTGTTCTGTCATCTTCTACCACTGAGAACAATCTAGATCCATCCTCTTTGGAACCCCCTTTCAGGTAGTTGAAAGCAGCTATCAAATCCCCCCTCATTCTTCTCTTCTGCAGGCTAAACAATCCCAGTTCCCTCAGCCTCTCCTCATAAGTCATGTGCTCCAGCCCCCTAATCATTTTTGTTGCCCTCCGCTGGACTCTCTCCAATTTATCCACATCCTTCTTGTAGTGTGGGGCCCAAAACTGGACACAGTACTCCAAATGAGGCCTCACCAGTGCTGAGTAGAGGGGAATGATCACATCCCTCGATCTGCTAGAAATGCCCCTACTTATACAACCCAAAATGCCATTAGCCTTCTTGGCAACAAGGGCACACTGTTGACTCATATTCAGCTTTTCGTCCACCGTAACCCCTAGGTCCTTTTCTGCAGAACTGCTGCCCAGCCATTCGGTCCCTAGTCTGTAACAGTGCATGGGATTCTTCCGTCCTAAGTGCAGGACAGAAGAATCCGTCCTAAGTGCAGGATCACACACCCTTACATTGGTTGAATACCATGAAGCAATCAAACCCCTGGATAAAGCGGTGACACCTGACACTCCAGCCAGATAGGTTCAGAGTACATCATCATGCAGGGAAAGATCATGCCATTTCTTTCTTTTTCTTTGATTTCTTTTCAAGGGAAGTTGGAGCTGTGGATGCTCAGAACCAGAAGCCCCTTGCCATTTTGAGGGCTGTGGTATGTGATGGGGCATGCCCCCATCCCAATCAGGAGAAAGCTAATGAGTTCCTCTGGATCAATCCCAGCCACATAGACACACCTGCAGAGCTCGCTCCAGCTGGAGGAAGCAAGCTTAACAAGGAGAGCTAGTCACAAGAAGCAGCAGCAACCAGGAGGAAAGCCGCTGGCTCTTGTTACAGAGTAGCAGAGGGAGACAGCTAATAAGCCTCCATTCCCCCAAACCCCAAGACACCTTTGAAAGGGGGAAGTGCTCTGAAGCTGCCTGGGCATGATCCCTGCTCTCCTCCCCCACCCCTCGCCCCCAAGAAAGGCCCTGCCTATCACAAAGTGGCAAGTACTTCTCTTGCTGCTAGTTCAGGGCTGCCCACCTGCTGTGATTGTATCCGAGCTCTAGAGTAGGAGATCAGGAGTTAGGATTTTTAGGATAGTTGTTCTAATCTGCACTTTATCCCTGCACCTTTATGGTAGGGGTTATCTTGGGAGCAGAAGCAGCCTGATTCCTATATGAAGAGGACACAGGGCCATTGCTATTGTCAGCCCATCTGCAGTTGCTGAGTAGTCCAGATTTAGCTCTGAACCCACGGATCATTCGCAGAGTTGTGAGTGCGCCATCTTTTAGTGAGGTAGTCAGGGAAATTGTTTGGGAGACCCCCTATTCCCTGAATTGTGTCCTCAAGCCCTGGGGTAAGAATTTGGGGATTTTATTACATGCTGTCTATTAAACCTGTGGAGGGACTTACTACCTTATCCAACATGAGAGTCTTTTGGGCTGTACTTAAAGTTGGCCAATTTGCTTATTACTGCTACAGAAGATATCATTTTCACAAGTCCTCAAGGGCCTCCATGGAGTATGCATACCACCATGACACTAAAATTTCATTCCCGCTATATCAACTCACATGACAGGGACTTTTGGAGAAGTTCATTGGTATAATCAATATCGGGAGGACGTAGGTATCCTAAGAGCATTGGTCTACCCTGTTATGTCATAGTGATATCCTGTTTAATACAATTACTCTGTTGAATATATTGTATGTTTGCTTCCTTCCTTGGGAGCCTCCAACTATCTGGCAAATAACCCAGGGTTGCCCTGTGGTTAGAATTTTCCTTCCAAGCTGCCCTGGTGATCTTTCCAGGAAGGAGCAAGGGGAGGCACCACCAAGTAAATACATCTGGGAAGAGAATAAAGGAAGTTACACCCTGCTGTGCTTGAATCCCAATGAACCCAGGCCCATCTATCCACTCTCATAAGGAGACTGGCGTTAAAAGAAGGTAACAGAGGACTGGCATGTTACACGAGAGTGGCTGGTTAACAGAGGAGCTGGTTGAAAATTTGATAAAAACTTTGACAGAAAAGGGCATTTTTGATCAAAAGATTTCAGTTTTCATTGAACATTTTAATTTCTTAACCCAAAGTTTCTCATTTATTGGAACAACTCTGGTTTTGGTTTTTGACAGCCATGGAAAAGTATTGTTTTCTGATGATTTTTTCTACTGGGACAAAACAAATTAATTTCCTGGCCATCTCTAGTTAATAGCAATAAACAGAGGCCCACTGATGGGAAGCACACAGTGGGGAGGTGGTTATCACTAGCAATTTGAATAGTGATGAAGGACCTTGATTGGCCTATCAGGGGCAGTTAAAGTTTTTTATGTCTGGGTGGAGAAGACGATTCCTTCCCCACTTCACCTACCCTCATACATCGTAGGCTAGGCATACAGAGCAGCTGGAAGGGAGCTTCCCTGCGTGGCTGGACAGATACATGCTCGCTCTGCTCAAGCGTGCATGCTAAAGATGCTAGTGTGGCTGCAGCAGCCTGCCTGACACCCTGGTTAGACATGTGGGTGGCTAGCTGAAGCTGCCACCAGTGCCACTGCAGGCATGATGCTATTTTAATGCACTAGTTCAAGCAGAGCTAGCATGCATCTGTCTAGCCACAGAGGGAAGTATGCGCCCAGCCACTGGGTAGGCCTACCTTCTGTCTCCTTCCTGTACAATGCTACTAGCATCTCCTACTCCTCTCAAAATAAAGACCCTACTAGATACTGCCACAGCAGTTTTTTTCCTTTAGGTTGCAGTGTTGGGCCTCAGATATTAGAGAGACAAGGTGGGTGAGGTAATATCTTTTATTGGACCAACTTCTATCTGTTCTGTTTTACAAGCTCCACTGCAGATTGGATATTGCAATATATTTGGTCTTCTGCTATTATGCTTCAGCACACACACATTGGGCCTGATTTAAAGCACACTAGAGCCCATGGAAAAACTCCCATAAGCTGTGGATCATGCCTCTGTTAAATGCATTCAGCAAGGACAATTATGCATGGCATAACTTTGTGTTAGCTAAAACCAGCCAGTCATAGCCTGAATCTTTCCCATGAAAATCAATGGGAGCCAGAAGTCTCACATGGGTCGACAACATCTAGCTCCTTATAATAGGTTAGGTCAAGTTGTTCATTAGGAATCATTAATTTGGGGTGCCTGAGAGATTGGGAGCCCAACGTGAGACCAAGAACCCAATTTTTCAGAGCTGCTGAATATCTGCAAGTTCCATTGGCTCCAGTTGGAATCATGAGTGATCAACTTCACTGAAAAATCAAGCCCTATGTTCTCAAAGTTTGGCTTCCATAAACTGAGACACCCAAAGCTGTAAGTTTTTGCGGGCCGAGGTTTTTATTTTTTTTATGAAGTGTGGGTATAGTGCTTAGCACAATGGGGCTCCATCTCCAGCTGGGGCTTACAGACTACTGTCATTTCATGCAACTCAATGAAAAATTATTCAGCACTTTTGGAAACATGAGCCATAATCTTTTTTGTAAAGCATTGTTGCAAGCTGTAGTATACAATCTTACAGAACTCTGTGCCATTTCCCTCCAAATCTATTGTGGCTTGCTCTGAGTCAGCATGACATGGTGCAATACTTGACTCACACTTACATATGACTCATAATATATAGCCAACCACATTAGAAGTACTCTTCCTACTGGACGTCAGCTGGCCACCTGCCCCATATCTCCTCCACTGGCTTCTTCCAAGGGAAAGCATGTGGGGGGGGGGGGAGGAACGGGAAGGCTGACTTCATTTGTTTTCATACATGAGAATGCATGGGTGTTGGGAAGTGGAAGTTTAGAAATGTTTTGAGCGTTAATGCGTCCATAGCAGTGATGTACAATGTGAGATGCAGGCCCTTGAGTATACATGCAGTGCTGTTTGTGATCTTACAGATTTTACCTGTTCTTTCCTACTTCCTCTGACTTTAGCCTATTTTAAAAAAAAGTGAAATGCAAAGGAAAACCCCCATCCCTAACCTTTAAAATAAGCTCTCAGCAGCATTCCAACATCACAACTCTGAGGATGTTGCATTTCCGCTTCTAAGAAGTAGATTTGAAAAACAGAAAATATATTAAATGTAAAACACAATCGCTCTGAAAATCCAACCTATCAATTATGGACCTGGGCAAAGCAGTTATTTTTCTATGGGAATCAGGCACACAGTCTGTAGGCTGAACTATGTAGAAGAAAAAAACCCCTAAAGTATGATTTTTAAGTTGGTCTAAGAAAGGATTTCTTTCCATGGATCAGGGAAGAGAAGCTTAAGATGCAAGTGAAAGACCAGCATCAATGAAAACAGTCTAAGCCCTGAGTTAAGATAAAGGTGAGCGAAGTTTGAACTCAGTGGGGATATGATGGAATTTCCATTCCTCTATGCACCCTGCTACCCCCTCTTGCCAATGGCAGGCCTAATTCTTCTGTCACTTATTTCATATTTACATCAGTGTAAATCCACTGATGCTAATATAGTCACATCAGGAGATTGGAATTAGGCCTGAGGAATTTACCTCTAGCTCAGATATTTGACCTCCCTTAAAACCCTTGGGCATCTAGAGCTGGTATTTCCAAACACCTATTCAATCTCAGTGGTATTTGGGTACCTAGCTCCCAGAAGCAACTTTGAAAATCCTAGCCTAGAAGAGCAAATTGTTTCTCTTTCGAATGTACCGTATCACATGGCATCAAATGACAGGTGTTAAAAAATTCCAAGAGGAAGCTGCCCTTTGGCCCCCGCTACAAGAATTTTACCCAGTCCCTTTGAAATTATGGAGCTATCTGCATTGTTCAACAATGACTAAAACAACACAGGAATGAAGAAGAGACAGATAGGAAAGTAACTGCAGCCTGACATTAGGTATATTGGTGAGAAAAAAACCAAACCTGTTACAAATAACAAAGACAGGAATCAAATAGCATGATCCCATTCCACCTACATATACGTAAGCCAAACATAGCAGCCAAAGACAGTTCATGGCACTCCTGTTAACAGTGCACTCTTCTTAACATCACCAAGGACTTGATACTCTTCTTATTTACACTGGAGAGAGTCAGGAGTTGCTCCAATGTCACTGGTGCAAGAAAAGAATGAAGTCATGTCCCTTCAGAGTCCACAAAAGCCACACAATCCACTTTATTACAAAGGAATTTGAGATGTTCCTTTCTGGCTTAGTGCCATAAACCTCCATTACAACAGGTTTTTAATGCAGATATTCACTGCTTTGGATGCCTCAAATTAAATCATTAAATAGAGGGAAATTCTTACTTGGTCTTCAAAAAGAAAATGAAAATCGATCAAACAAACAGTCTCAACACTTTGGAACATTCAATGCTTGCCACCCTTTAACTGCTATTGCATTAAAATTGATTTTGGAGAGAACAGAACATTTGTAGATATTTCCAAAGTAACGTAGATACCTAGGAGGCTAATTTCCACTACCTTTCAATGAGACTTAAGCTCCAAAATACCTCAACCACTTTTGAAAAGCGGACTTAGGAGTCTTTGAAAATGTTATTCCAAGTCATTGATACTTAGCACTTAAATTGTTCTTTTCACCCATAGATGTCCAATCATTTGGGAAAGGTAGTTGAGCATTGTCATCTTTATTTAGCAGGTGGAGAAACTGAAGCACAGAGCAGTAAAAGTCCAAACTTTTAAAATTAGATCCCTGAAGTTTGGCCTCTAAACCCATATTCAGGTACTTGAATAAGAAGTCCAATTTTCAGACAGGCTGTGGCCATTGATTTAACTGAGAGCTGCTATTGATTTAGGTTACCTGAGATTGAAAGCTTTGCCTTATTTAATTAAAATCACACAGTAACTCAGTGGTGAGTCAGGAGCAGAATCCAGGTCTTGTGATTACCTGTACAGCACTTTCTCTGCTGTCTCCCTTTTGCCATGGGATGGGTGGCTATGGTTCCTTTTCCTCAGTAGGTCTCTGGTTCAAATCCAGCCCAGACTGACAGTTAAGTAACCAACAAGAGAGCACGAAAACTCCTTTCGATCCAGTTCCTTTGATGAGTGGCTGTCCACATCACAACTAGAATCCAGGTTGTCACTCTCAGCAGAGAGACCAAAGGCTGAACAGTCCCTAGAGACTCAACTACCCTCTCTCCGCCTGAGACAGGGTCTCCAGAACAGGGTTGAGGGCAGGCACAGCCAGGTAGGAAGCTGTGTAGCAAAGCTTACATTACCCCTCTTCCAGTTCCTCCAAAACCTGCTCCTTAAGTTTTGGCTGTGCTTCTCTCTGTATCTCTGTATGATTGGCCCTCCACCTGAGGGCCTCACCACTTCCAGAGCTCTTCATTACCCTGCTCCTGCCACTGGCCAAGCTGGCTGTGCATAAGCCCATTAAGAAAGCTCAATCTCAGGGAGGCTCTGTGATTGTAGTACCATTTTCCTCACTCATGCAGGCATCCGAGAAGAGTTCCATTACATGCATCCACTGCTTCCCAGGACCTCTTCTTGGAGTGGTGGGTGCAGTGAGGGACTCTCTGCTCAGCACCCCCCACCGGTATGCTTGCATCACACCTGTGACTACACTCCCATCCGTGCACTTGTTGATTTGTCCTACAAACTCAGTTGGCCTCAGTTCTTTTCGGCACCCTCCCTTCTTTTCTACTGTCATTTTGGGGTTGGGGGGTCCTTCTCTCTGCCTCAGAACTGAGCGCAGCATGAAGCTGCAGAGGCAGCTGCCCGCTGCCCACAAGCAGTCAGGGATGCTTGGGGGGAGGGTGACCAGATGTCCTGATTCTATAGGGACAGTCCCAATATTTGGTCCTTTTTCTTATATAGACACCTATTACCCTCCACTCCCGTCCTGATTTTTCACACTTGCTATATGGTCACCCTACTCGGGGGAGGCACGCAGGGGGGCAGCAGGTAGGACCGGGAGAGGTGTGGGGGGGAAGACCCGGCCAGGAACATAGGTGGAGCCGGGCCTCCATGCCCTGAATATTGCTGGAGCGCGAGCACCACGGGCCCATATAGCTCGCCGCCCCGGCCACAAGTTAAGGGAAAGCGGTCTGCAGCCAGTTTCTAATCCTGTACTCAATTTGGTACAAACCAGTACAGGAAGAGATGCTACTGTAATTTCTGAATTCATCTCTGCCTTCCCATCTGTAATTTCTACATTACACCGCAACTAAGTACAGCTGCCATTATGCCTCTTGCTCTTTCCAAAGGAACCTTACAGCAGTAAGAAATAATTTGTTCTTTTAGAGCAGCTACTCTACTAGTATTTAAAAACTCTTTTTGGACATTTCTGAATTAAGTCTCACAAACACCCTGTTCAGATAGGTAAATATTACAGTTGACTAAAAACTGTAATTTCCATCCAGCAGGAAATGCTGCTATTTCAACATTTGTTTTCTTCTTGAACCAGGATGAAATGTCAAAATATTTTAACTGCATGGAACAAAAGTTTCTGGAAGAATTTTGACTTGGAAGTGTCAAAACGTTTCGTTTCAACATTTTTGATTGAAACAAAATGTTTCAATATTCCCAAACCAAAACATGTAATTTCCACTTGTTGGCCCAAACCAAAACATTTCCTCTTGAATTTTCCAGTGGAAAATTACACCCCACCCCCCAAAAAAAAATCTTTGCCAGAACTAAAATTCAGTTTCCACGAAGAAACATTTTCCCACCAGAAAATAGAGTTCTCAAAAGTTTTGGACCAACCCCAGTAGATATTACCCCTATTTTAAAGATGGGAGAAGTGAAGCACGTGACTTACCCAGGTCCCACAAAAAGGCAGAGACACAGCCAAGAACCCAGAGTTCTTGATTTCCAATACCCTGCTCTCACCAACAGAATGCATTTTTCAGTCTGGCTGCCTTAATGCAAACATTGGACATAACCGCTAATTTTAAGAGTCTGCCAGGGCTACTTCCCTACCTCAGAGGGGTATTGAGAAACTACATTAATTAAATGTTTGTAAAACTCCTTGAACTTAGATGGAAGATACCGAGCAGCATTATTGCTCTTGTAGCAATATAACAGGCTAAAATGACTATCACTATATACAAAGATTTTTTTAGCTGCTGAGGGCAAACTTTGTTTCAGAATTGGGTCAAAGACAGCTTAGGCACTTGGGGCCTGACTGCCCTTTCATGAATGTTCTCAATGGAGTCATGCTGGCATAAAACTGGAGTAAAGCAGCAGACAAGGAGGCCCTTTGAGTCACATTCTGTGTCAATCACACTCTTGGAATCTCAATATCTTCACTGGGGCTGCAGGTGGGTAACAAATTCTGGAATTTGTCCTATTTTAATTGTAAATGCATATTTTTAAAATAGTGCATCTGGATTTTAAGTTCCCTTCCAAATGTTGTATGTGATTTGTTCTTGCCAGAGAAGCACACCTGGGAGTGGGGGAGGGGGTAGATAAGTGCCTTTCCATATGGCAAACTGACCAGTGTTTCATTCTGCACTGCTTAACTTTTAAAATAAATCTTATATCATTAAGATACCAGGTTCATATTTTATAGGGCAACTGTTCTTCACTTATTAGAAAGAAGGATTTGTTTTTGGTGCTGCTATTGTTGATCCAGTTAGCAAATCTGAAGTGGTACTCCTGGGCATTACATCATCATTTAAATTCTTCCTCCTTACATTCCAGCAGATATAATTTAGACCTCTTCAGAGGGTAGACACTAGGTGGCTTAACAGCAAAAGAGCCAACACCACATTTTCTTCTCATAAATTGTTAGTCACAGACACTGCACTAAGTCTTGCAATAACAAGGATCATTTTAAGTGACTTTTAGATACTGGGGCTTTTTAAGTAAAGATATTGTCAGTACAAAGTGACAAAGGGAAACCAAGTACTATCTCCTTGAGAGACTGAGGGCTTGTCCACATGCTGCTTTAGCCTGCACCAGAGGACATTTTATTCCACACTAACATGTCGTGCACCAACTGGCCTGTGTGGGCCTTGCTGATGCACACGGAAAGTTCCCTGGTGCGTATTATCATAGTACTGCTTGAAATAGAACTATTGAAATAGAATGACACAGCTGTTTTCAGTTGCACCCTCAGTGCATGGCATGCTCGTGTGGGCTAACATTTACACCATCTGGTGAGGACTAAAGCATCTTGTAGACTAAAGCCTAAAGAGTGCAGTGTGTGTTTTAGCATCTCCTCCATGACACGTGGGACCACACGCACAGAAACCCGTGCTCCACTCACTACTCTGCATCCCTATCAAGTAGTGTTCAGTGCAAGGTCTAGGTCATCATCTTCTACATTTTTCATGATCTGGGCCCAGAACATCTGTGAGACCATCTCACTTTGCAGGATCTTGCCACCATCATCATCACCATCCACTCCTCTGGCACAATGCAATCACCTGCCACAAGGGAAAAACTTGTCTGCATCGGGAGCCAGAGCTTTCTCAGGGTCCAGTCCAAGAATGGGGAATTCCTTCCCTCATCACTTTGTTTCAAGTTCAGAGTACATTCTTTGACCCTTCTTTCAATATTACTATTACAGTGGCTTACAGCAGCCTCAACCAAGCTCCAGATCTTATTGGACTAGGCATTCTCCAGACATATGATAACGGACGCTCCCCACCCAGATGATCTCACAATCTAAACAGATGTCATAGGGCAGGAGAAAGGAGGCATTACTCCCATTTTACAAAAGGGGATCTGAGGCACAAGGAGATTAAGTGACCTACCCACGTAGGCCTGGGGACTAAACTCAATCTTGTCTCACTCCACTGTCTTAACCACCAGACTTTCCTTCCCCTCTGTGGAAGAAAGCACATAGCACATGATAACCTAGGAAAAATAACCCATGCTCAGATCTTCCAAGCAAGAGTAATGGAGAAGACACCATATATGACCAATTGCAGTCACATTGCTTGATGCCTCTGAAAGGAGCTCAGATACCATGCCCATCACCATGGTATCCTATCCCGATAAGAACAGAACAGTAGATTACCAGATATTTAGAGGTGCAGTACATAGAAAACAAGATTATGCAATTTTCATAGCTACACAGCTAGCTACATTTATTTCCCTAGTTAACACTGGGGACTTCTTGGGCCAAGTTTCAGCCTGTTCAACACATACAACCATTCTAAGTTCTGTGAAGTTGCATAGATGCACGTAAACAGATTTGGACCCCATATTTGCACTGAGGGTTCTATAACACTCCTGATATCTGTGAACCAGATCCTCAGCTAGTGTAGAAGTCAGCTGAGCTACACTGATTAATAGAACTATGCCAGTTAACATTCACTGAGGATCCAGGTCCATTTGAGAACACAAATTGCTGAGAGAGAGCAGACAATGCACTGGATATTTGCATTGCAGGTATTAGGAGGCCATTTTACCTTCAAACTGTGTTTAGAAAAGTAGAGTTAGCCACTGGATCAACAGCGATCCTCCCTGGGAAAGAATGCTGTCTTGTCACATGCATTTTAGACCCAATCCCAGAAGGCCCCGAGCACCTTCAATTCTCACACCAACTTCAGTGGTTGTTGAGAATGTTTGTATCTTGATGGTGGTCAGTAGCTTCCAGAATTGATATGATCACTTGTCAGGCTTAGGTGCCACCTCCCCCTATACTATTGTTAATCTAACTGGCTGTAAAGAATGGGATGCAGCTCATTTAAATTCATTTTAATTGCAAAATGTGGGGCTCCCCTCAAAGGAGTTTTTTGGCAGTGGGGCAGGGAGGGATGTGGAGGCAAGACTGGTGGGTCCACAGTCATCTGACAGTTCCTTTACTGCGGCCTGGGATCAGAGGTTCTTACAGCCCTGGGGCTGCCACAGTGGTGAGACCACTGTTCAGGTGGTGCTTTGCTGTATGGGAAAACTATGCCATATGGAACACCCCTGACCTAAGCCAATACTCCCCGACTTTGAGTTGAGGGGAGGGCCTGACCATGGAAGAAGAGCAGTTGCTTAGGAAAAAAACAAGTGGGTATAACTAGGAGTAAATGAAGGAAATTTAGCAATGGGAAAAGTAGGCAGGTTATCTGGAAAACATTCCTCATGGTGAGGTCTATTAGGCAGTGGAACAGGTTCCCCAGAGAAGTGAAAGATAGAATATGTCATAAGAATGGCCAGACTACATCAGACTAATGGTCCATCTAGCCCAGTATCCTGTCTTTCGACAGTGGCCAATGCCAGGTGCTTCAGAGGGAATGAATAGAACAGGTAATCATGAAATGATCCATCCCATCACCCATTCCCAGCATCTGGCAAACAGAGGCTAAGGACACCATCCCTGCCCATCCTGGCTAATAACCATTGATTGACTATGCTCCATGAACTTATCTAGCTCTTTTTTGAACCCTGTTATAGTCTTGGCCTTCACAACATCCTCTGGCAAGGCATTCCACAGGTTGACTGTATGGTATGTGAAGAAATATTTCCTTTTGTTTTAAACCTGCTGCCTATTAATTTCATTTGGTGACCCTTAGTTCTTGTGTCCCAAGTCATTTTAAACTGGACAGAGCCACGCCCCAGAGAAATCACTGCAGGGAACAATCCTGCAACGGCAGAGGAATGAACTAGATGATATACTAGGCATTTTCCATCGCTACTGGCATTAAGTGACTGGAACCCCCTCCCCCGGGGCATTTTTCTAACATACCAAACACAGAAGACTTGTCCCATTAAGGAAGATTGTTTAAAAGAAGCACAGAATATAAAGGAAAAGATTCAGCCTTTAAAGCTCCAGCCCTCATTAGGGGTGGCACAGAAGCCACCCCACCCTGGTGGGGTGGGGAGGGTCAGGTCCCCAGATGGTATAAATCAAAGCCGCTCCAATGAAGTCCCTGGAGGATCTGCTCCTGAATGTTAATCTAAGGGGAAAATAACTGCGTATTGCCAGGAACTTATTCAGGCAAGAGCCTGTTATGAAAGAAACCCTCATTTAGTCACAGATTTCACATGCAATGGGAAACACAGCATGTCAAAGAGTGATGCTGAGAGCTACCTTCAGAAACAGACAACCGAGAAACACGCCCAGCCTCAAATTCCAGCTGCAGCCTGAGGACAGGTGGGTACAACGTATGTTTCCTACATAAAAGCAGTCCCAGGTGAATAAGAGGTCATTATGACCCAACTTAAAAAAGCAATGCCTCACTTTTGGATCCAAAAAAAAATAAATCTGCCTTACTACTTTACTCTATCCCATTAATTTTATTGCAGCTGAAAGTCCCAACTATTTGAAGGTCTGCCAAAACATAAGGGGATTTGCACACAGGTGAGTGTTCCCAGTACCAGACAGAGGAGTGTTCAGAAGAAACGAAGGAAATAAATGCTATTAAGTGGTTATAGCAACACTAGGTAAGTGTGTTTGAACCATGCGTGTTAAAAATAAAATTGAAAAAAGGATGGGAAAAATCCCTACCCCAGGAAATGCCACATTGGATCAGGCCAGTGGTCCATATTCTTACAGTAGAATTTGTAGTACAGTAGCACCTTCAGGCCTCAGCTGAGATTGCTGGACAGGCACACAGTGAGAGTGTCTTTCCAGGAAGGCTCCAAATCCAGACAGACAAGACAAAGGAGGGCAGGGGAACCAGACACACAGCACCTCAGTGGTAGAACCAGGAATACAGAGCCCAGGTTTGCTAACTCCTAGGCCCATGCCTTGTCTTCTACATAGACCAATATCCTATCCCTGTCAGAGGCCAAACCTAGTTTCCTCAGAGGATGGTTGCAATGATCTCTGCAGTAGACAATTATGGGAAAACGTGTACTTCTGAGTGCAACCCTGACATACTCCTTTGGGATCTACTTTGCACTTGATCCTGCAGAGTGCAGGTGTGGAGGTGTGTGTGCATAAAGAAAAAACCAAGCACAATGAGCAGATGTGGAGAGGAGAGAATCTGATCCTGCAGTAATGAGAGTGCTGCTATATGGCCACCATGTTACTCCTGCCTAGCAGGAGAAGTGATTTAATAGGTTACCAAAGGGCTAGTGACAATTTTCATTTATTGAAAACAGTTTTGATAAATCATTTGTCATTTATTTTTAAAAAGTTTATAGTAAACAATTAATAAAACCTTTTGATAATGTCTTCAATCATTTCTTATAACAACTTTTTGGAAAAAACTGAAAAAAGGCACACTTTGTGAGAAACAGAAACACTGGAAAACAACTTGTAAAAAATAATTGCCTTTTTTCCCCTCCAGAAAGAAATGTTTGCTAGAAAAGCTGTTAGAACAGTTTCTACCAGCTCTGCATTAGAACCAAAAAATTGTTCTGTGGTATTTTCTACTTTTTATATGGCAAAAATAATAAGCCATTTGGACACAGCTAGGTCCCAAACAATGGTGTTTACTGAATATACACAAACAGGCAAGGCCTGGTTATATACCTGCTGCTTTTCTGGAAGCTTTTACAACATAGAACACAGCGAGTACCCCTAGAAGGCTCATGCACCATTTAAAAGGTGCATTCCTTATTCCTATAATCTGCAATGTCCATCATACGTAATGGGGAAAGAGACTGAATCAAATGGGGACAGACAATTTTGACTGACAGCACCCGACAGACACTTACTCCTGAGATCTCTTGCTCTCTTTTTCAGCTTCTGACTTTGTAGATGTGATAGGGGTACAATTTTGGGGGCATGGTCTAATAGCTACACAGTGAGACTTGTCTTCAGTGACCAAACCAGGGACCAGCAAAATACAGCTGCTTATCAAAGACAGCCTTCTTGAATAAATAAATACATTTTAAAAAGCAGCAGCAGAATAGCATCCAGGACATTTCGTCTGGGGATATGCAAGGCAGGACATTGCCTGGTTGGGAAGGTGTCCTGTTCAGGGCTCACTGCAGTTGTAAATGGGTTTACTGTATGAAAACGATGTAGAAGGATTGCAGCATGCCATTAGTTCACTGCTCCAAGGACACACTAGAGCAACATAATGTGTCTTTGATGTGTATCAGGGAGATTAGTAGAGTCAGTGAATTTTAATTCCTGGCATATGCCCTAGTAAGATTCATTTACTAGCTTGCAAGGCCTGATTCTGGCCCTTATGACACACTGCTTATGGAGGACAACCCTCCCTCACCAAGAGGGAAGTCAGCCTCCTCCATAGCAGCATCTCTTACCCATGACCACAGAGGATGCTTTATGGGTCCAGGGAATCAGAGGGTGTTGAGGGGGCTAGGAGATATGAGTAAGCAAAGGGGGAGGAAGACTGTGTCATTCCTACCACCAGCCCTATGGAATTTACCAGCCCCATGAAATAGCTGCAGGCTCCTCTGGGTTTATTCCATAAGGTGGAGCCAAGATCAATTATCTATGGGCTTGCACTACCAGGGAGTGTGGAGATGGGGGCTGGAGACAACCCTACCCCAGAGGAATGAGATCCTCATTCAGATGCCCCTGACTATTGCATTGTTTTGTCCCAATGGGATGCAGTGGCTAAAAAGGTTAATGTCATGGTGGGTGTATTTACAGGAGTGTCGTATGTAAGACATAGGAAGGGATTGTCTTGCTCTACTCAGCACTTGTGAGGCCTCACCTGGAGTAGTGTGTCCAGTTCTGGGTGTCACGCTTCAGGAGAACTGTGGACAAGTTGCAGAGTCTCCAGAGGAGAGCAATAAAAATGAAAAAAGGGTTTAGAAACCTGACCTATGTGGAAAGGTTAAAACCTGGGCATGTTTAGCCTTCAGAAAAGGAGACTTGAGGGGCAGAGGAACCTGATAACAGTCTTTATATATGTGAAGGGCTGTTATACAGAGGATGGTGGTTAGTTCATCTCCTTGTCCACTGAAGGACAAGGGAGCTGAGGATTAGGTATTAGGGGAAAAAACCTATCAGGATAATTAAGTGCTGGAACAGGCTGCCCAGGGAGGCTTTGGAATCCCCATTGTTGGAGGTTTTTAACATCAGGTTGAACAAACCTGTCAGGGTTGGTCTAGGTTTACTTAGTCCCGCCTCAACGCAGGGGGCTGGACTTGATGGCATCCTGAGATCCCTTCTAGCCCTCCGTTTCATGATTCTATCTGGAGCTTGGCCAGATTTACTACTATTTTTTTTTTGGTCATCACTGCTGTCTCTCTGCCATCAACACTGCTACACAGCAAGAGCCCCTGTACACGGTAGTCGAGCTCTAGCACAGACACCTGAACTCTCACCAAAATGGATTCTGCTCCCATTGAGCACAATGAGAGTTTAACCGGTTACTCTGCGTGCCTCAGTTTCCCCACCTGGAAAATTGGGATAACACTACCTGCTTCCAGAAGTCCTTTGAGATCTGATAAAGAGCATAATAAAAGAATTAGGTATTATTATTACTATGTTAGTGGGAACAGAACTGGCCCCGAACGGTCTTAATGGCACTGCAGTAACATACCTACAGCATCCAGAACAACATGTTTTACTTCCCTCCTGATGCAGACATTCCTTGTCACAAGTGCATTGCTCATTTTACTGAAGTCCGGGGAGGCATGTAATGCCAATGCTGCAGTGGAGAGACTTCCTCCTGGAGAGAAATCTCTGGGTAGTGTGTCGCAGAATGCTCCTCTGAAAGCATAATAGCATGACATCTGTGCCCTAGGCAGGGAACGGACAGAAAGACTGTAACAGGATAACACTGATTAAGGATGGAATCTGACTTCTCAGCCATTTCTCAGACAAATCAATGGGAACTTTTGCATGTCAGCAAGGACTGCAAGGTTCTACTCAAGCAAAAACTAAGTGACATTTTCTGCCTCAGGCAATCCTAATGCAAAATTCACTGGGTGAAATCCTATGGCCTGCGTTATGCAGGAAGTCAGACTGGATGATCATAGTCTCTCCAGCCTCAAAATGTCTGAAACGATGATAATAGCAGGAGAAATGTCACATTGCCTGAGCAGACCCCAGGATAATAGTTAACAGAAGTGACAGAAAAGCTGTGCCACTAACAAAGGGAAAAAAGTTTCCCCAGAGTGAGATTCATTAGACTGTGGAACAGTCTCCTCAAGGGACGTGACAGGAGCTCCATAACTTGGATCATGTTAAAGCAAGAATGAACAATACAAGACAGACTATAAATTTAAGGAACAGCCCGACACTGGCAAAGGGCTGGCTTACATGACCTATTTTCCATTTCTCATTTCTGGGTTTTCGCCATTTACACCAAAGAAGAACCTAGCTGTGTGTCAAAGAAAACAAGAATTTAAAGAGTTTGTCTTTAAAAAAAAGCTTTCACCTTTGCCTCTTACATGAAGGAGCAGACTGATGCTCCACACAGTTCCCCAGTGGGATCTTTTCTCATTACTGTAATAGTTTTGGAAACTAGCATTAGGCCCGACAAATATTTGTGTTTCTCAGATTTGTGCTGCAGTCTTTGTATCTGGAGATTGCCATTGCACACCCCAAAGCCAGACAGCTGGAATTAACAAAGGGCCAGATGCCAATACCCTTACTAATATAAAGCCGTAACTTACTCCTTACCTGAAGTCACAGGGAGTAAGGCACCACTGAATGAAAGTATAAGGGTCTGTCTACCAGTTGGGTCAGCTGACTTGGGTTGGGCGCTAAAAATTTCTGCGTGGATGTTCAGGCTTGGGCTAGAGCCGGAGCTCTGGGACCCTGCAAGGGCGATTCGAGGATGAGCTCTACCACACATTTACACAGGGGTCCTGAGATGACTCAGGAGTCCGATCCTGGAACCACAGATCCACCTGCAGTAGGTACAGACATTTCCTGGCAGGTCAGCTGCCTGCTGGGAGAAAGTTCTTTCTTTTTCCTTCCTTCCCTCTTTTTTCAGATTTGAGGCAGCCCAAACTTCTCTACAGCAATTTTTAGCCCAGCAGCCTGAGCCCAAGCCACCTGACCTGGGCCAGCCATTGTGGTGTTCTGAGGCTTTTATTCTCATATAGATGTAACTTTTGGGTCTAGAATCTGGCCCAGATTGATCTGAAATAGAAAATACAACTTGCTCTTTGTACACTATCTGTTCAGCTTTATGCACTACCCCCCTTCCCTAATCCCCTTCAACTTTTTATATGTACTAAATAAAAAAACAAATCACAACAGGATTCCTCCTTTGCACTATGCCTTTCCAAGCTCCCACACCATAGACCCAATTGACTGCTACAATGTGAACCTTACCCAGTGACTGGCAGGGAGCCTGTGAAATTAGAAGGGCTTCCATGCTGTTTTACAGGGTGAGAAGAACTCTATTTCACTGTAGCCCAAAATAATTTTTAAAAAGTGATAATGTCAGACACACTCTCAGCCAAAGGGCAGGCTGCACACAGCTAATGCCCGTGACTGAAATATCCAGACTCATTGCACCATAGAAATGAGGAAATTAAAAACTCAAAGTGGTTCTGAGCTAGAAGTTGCAGTTGCAACAGCACCTCTCCTTGGGCACTTTTATCTTTCAGAGAAAATCAGCAGTCTCCATCCAAAGACCACTGACTTCAACGGGCTTTGGAGCGTGCCCTAAGTGACTGACCCAAGGTCACAGAGGAAACTGGCAGTTCATCCAAGTCTTCTGTGCCAACACCATAACCATACAATCATCCGTCTCCTGTTTAACACACCTCCAGTAATACCATGGGATGCTGTGGGTGAAATCCTGGTTCTACAGAATTTATAGGTGGTTTGCCATTTACTTACTTCAGTAAAGCCAGGATTTCCCCCCCCACCCCAGGGTCTGGGACTGTTCCATTTCAATTAATTGGCTTTCATCACTTTCAGCCTAGTCCAGGGAAATGCTGAGCACCCTCATCTCCTGGTGACTTCAATGGGAGCTGAAGGTACTGACCACTTTGCAGGGCTAGGATCAGACAGAGAACCGAGCAGCGTTAGGAATACATAGCCATTATTCCCCACACATCACCACCTCTGTAAAGCCTCAGTGTAATAGAGACGCTGGTGAGAGGGTGCTACCAAACACCATCATGTTCACAAGAACAGTCAAGCGTGTCTTGACTCATTGTCCCTCCCACAAGCTGCCCTGGATGTCACATGACCAAACAGCTGGCTGCCCAGCCTGCCAAGTGACACTGAAAGGAGATTTCATAGCACTGCATTCATAGAAAGAACACACAGAGGTATTTCAGCTCTTTCCCCAGCTTTTGTTACACAATCAGATATAGGCAATGAATATTAAATATTAACATGCAGAATAATATGTGAGATGGTTATATAGCAGGACCCTAAATTATTAAATGGGATCTTTCATAAGAACGGCCACACAGGATCAGACCAATGGTCCATCTAGCCCAGTATCCTGTATTCCAACAGGGGCCAATGCCAGGTGCTTCAAAGGGAATGAACAGAACAGGGCAATTGAGTGATCCACCCCCTGTCATCCAGTGCAAGCAGTCAGAGGCTTAGGGGCATCCAGCACATAGGGTTTGACCATTGTGACATTCTATACTGGGGCGGACAAACTTTTTGGCCTGAGGGCTGCACTGGGTTTTGGAAATTGTACGGAGGGCTGGTTAGGGGATGGGGGCGTGGCCCGGCCCCCAGCCCCTATCCACCCCCCTCCGCTTCTGGCCCCCTGACAGCCCCTGACTGCCTGCCATCCCATCCAACCTCTCCTCCCATTCCTGACTGCCCCCCTGGTACCCCTTCCCCATCCAACCATCCCTTCTCCCTGACCACCCCTGGAACCCCTGCTCCTGACTGCCCCCTGCTGCCCCATCCAACCCCCCCCTTCTTCCTGACTGGCCCCCGGGACCCCTGCCTCTTTTCCCCACCTTCTGACTGCCCCAACCCCTATCCACACCCCCGCCCCCTGACCACCACCCCAAACTCCCCTGCCTCTATCCAACCCCTCCTGCTCCCCACTCCCTGCCTCCTTACCATGCTGTTTGGAGCACCGGTGGCTGACGGTGCTGCAGCCAGCCACACACCATGCAGCACAGAGCACCGGGTCAAGCTGGGTTCTGCAGCTGTGCTGCCCCAGGAGCTTGCCACCCAGAGCATTGCACCGGCGGCGCAGTGAGCTGAGGCTGTGGGGGAGGGGGAACAGCAGGGGACGGGCTGGGGGCAAGCCTCCTGGGCCAGGAGCTCAGGGGCTGGGTAGGAGGGTCCCGCGGGCTGGCTGTGGCCCACAGGCCGTAGTTTGCCCACCTCTGTTCTATACCTTGGGGGAAGCATGCTGTAACCACCGTAGTCCTCATTTTCATATAATCGTGATCTTACATCTAAAGCATGCCTTGTAAGGTAACAGGGGAAAGGTTATGATCTACTGAAAGTCATTTATCTATCCCTATATGTGTATCATTAATGCATATGAAGTTATGAGAATTATGTAGTATGGTTGCCACTAAAACATGCGAATCAGCCAGATATTAGCTCCCCAGCGGCAACAGCAAACAACCCATCACCAGCCTGTGGTGAGAAGCATCTAAGTTTGTAAGGGCATTGAAAGTGTTAAGAGCAGCTTAGAATGTGTTTTGCTTTTATTTCATTTGATAATGCTTGTACTTCTCAGTCCTCCAGCAGCATGCCTACTCACTCTCAGTTTCTTGCACGCCTCTTGCTCCCAGTTCCTCTGACACACTTCCTCTCCTCTGGCTCCCTTTGGGCTGACTGGAGTGAGCCCTTTTATAGCATCAGAGGGGCCTTAATTAGAGTCAGGTGCTTAACAGCCTCACCTGACTCTTAGCAGGTTAATTGGAGTCAGGTGTTCTCATTAGCCTGGAGCAGCCCCTACTCTGGTCACTCAGGGAACAGAAAACTGCTTATCCAGTGGCCAGTATATCTCCCGTCTACTACTCTGCTGTTCCCAACTGGCCTGGGTCTGTCACAGTACGAATCCTCCATGAGGTTATCCAGGCTCAGGTGTGGGAATCTTCCTCACATCCTTTGCAGTGAAGGCCTGCACAAATAATTCATTTAGCTTCTCCCCAGTGGTCTTGTTTTCTTGGAGTGTACCTTTAGCACCTCAGTCATGCAATGGCCCCACTAATCGTTTGGCAGGCTTCCTGCTTCTGATGTAATTACATTCTCTTGCTGTTAGTTTGAGTGTCTTTTGCTGGTTGCTCTTCAAATTCTTTTTGGGCCTGCCTAATTATACTTTTACATTTGACTTGCCAAAGTTTATGCTCCTTTTATTTTTCTCAGAAAGATTTTTCTTCCAGTTCTTAAAGGAAGCCTTTTTGCCTCTAACTGCCTCTTTTACTCTTTAGCCATTGTGGCTTTTGGGGGGGGGGGTCCTCTTACTTTTTAATTTGGGGTGTACATTTAATTTGAACCTCTATCATCGTGTTTTTTAAGTTTCCATGCAGCTAGCAGGCATTTCACTCTTCTGGCTGTTCCTTCTAATGCCCATTTGACTAGCTTCCTCTCCTGCTATGGGTTCCAGGACTAGCTTCTCCAAGAAGTCTTATTTTTTGGTTAGCTGCTGACAGATATGTCTTTTGATGTCAGTCAATTATTTTCACTAGCCTCCCAGCACGGCATCTTCCGTATACAGATATTCCATCTCCTCTCAGTGCTTCTGGATGGTTCACATATACGTCAATGATTAGAACGAGTTTTCAGTTCCCATCCCATTGCCATTAGAAAACAGAGAATCCCAGCACTACAATGTGACTTGGGTATTCTAACTCAGTAACCCAATAATCTCCCGGCTAATGTAAATCCCTGCTTGAAGTTTTTACTAAACACTGGAAAAACTTCTGACTGAGTCCCTCAGGGACCTCTTCCACTAATGTGATTTACTGGAATGCTAACAGGGAATAACATGTTGCAGGAAGAAAGCACCAGTTTTCCCAAGACATCAAGGTGATCTATCGAGCTCTTCGATAGCCAGTATACACTTGAATCTGGCACTAAAGTAATTATCTTTCATCTTTCTTCCCCCACTCTGTTTTAGAGTAAACTGTAGTTCTGAAATAGTCCTTTGGGCACATGATTTCTTTTACAGCTTCCAGGACAGACCTTGGTTGTTTAGAATAGCATAATACCTTTAGCAAATGCACTTTGTAAATTGTCTGTCTCATGAAACAAAGCCTATCCAGCCCCCTCTGCAACCTAAAGCAGCCTCAGGACTGCTGTACATGCACTAGCAGGTTAATACTTGTCATAATTGCTGGAGTACATATCTTGCTCTACCCTCACATAGGATTCTCTATATTGGGGTGGGGGAAATATCCTTAGCTGCCCAGTTAAGGACACTTTATGATTAGACCTGGGGAAGAAAGTTCAACTGAAACTTTTTGGTAAATACACATAGTTGGCAACACCAAGACATTTCATGAAGTCATGTCAGTTTCACCAAATTGTTTTGGTAAAAAAAAAAGTCCTAAAAAAATTTCAACCCCTCTCCCCCTTCCCAATCCAAACCAAACAAAAAACCATTTTGCTTCAACATTTTCAAAAGGAAAAGTCTCAGTGTTTTGATTTTTAAAAGTGACTTCTTAAAAAAAGATTTTAAAATGGTTGAAATCTATGGAAAATATTTTGATATTGTCAAAACAAAGTGTTTCCATTTGATCTGTAAATCTTTTTACTTTTCAGTTCACCAAATGTTTTGAAAAAGTTTTGTCTTAGTTCAACTGGAAACAATTTTTTGTTTCCAATTTTGTGGAATTGTCAACAAACCAAAAAGTCTGTTACACCTGGCTCTGTTTATGGTCCCTTTGAACTACTGGGGCAGTACAAAGGAAGTGAATCCGGGCTGAGGTTTTTGCACAGTGTGGGGTAACCAAATTGCAGTTTAGGAAGAAGAACATGTGTCTTCTTACGGGCAACAGCAAAACAGGGGCTTCCTTTTCCTTAAGTGGAAGGTACTTGCATGGTTAGAACCGAAGAATCAGGGTTCTGGACCCAGTTCTGCACAGATGTGGTATATTCAGCCATTCACCAATAGTATTCAAGGAAGGATTGTACGTGACCGGTGTGGAATTGATTCTATCCAAGAATTCAAGCCTGATTCCAATGTAGTCACCCTTGTTGATGTATTCACTTCCCAACCTGAACATTTCCCAGATCCTTTTATGAGAGGTGGTAGTGTTAGGAAAGGCTTTTGGTTCACACTGCTTTTTACTGATCAGGATCTGGCTTCTATCAATATAGACTATGCATTTGAAATACGGCATTGTCTGCAGCTAAACCCAAGAATGAAATTAGTGGGTCATCAGGCAGCCTACAATTTATCACTCGGAATTGTTCTTGTATCAGTCCATGCAGTGGGTCCCAGGCTTCTCCCTCTGCAACAGAAGGATCAGAACCTCTCTTCTCCGCTTCCCAGGCTTCTGTGTTTTATTCAGGCTCTTAAGAGAACAAACCAAAACTAAGCAACACAACAAGGCCCACCATAGGGCTCTTTGACAGGCAGCACATTATAGAATGAGCACTCCCCAAAGCATAGCAGACTTAGCCCTTCTACCTTTCCAGGCCAGTAGCCTTGCTGTGGACTCCCCCTTACAATGCACTGTGAAGAAGTGTCCTATTTCCCTGCATTTCCTCCGACAGAGGTTGCACCCAACTCCACATATTTGTTTACGTCCTACTAGGGTGAAATACACCTTTGATGATTTTTTTAAAGCTCATTTTTAGCATTACGGCAGTGCCTACAGTCTCCAGCAGAGAGTAGGGCTCCACTGTTCAAGGCGCGATACGAGCACATGTGAGGTCTCTTCTCCACAGTGTTTACAATCCAAACAAAGGGTGGTAGAAGAAACAGAGGAGGTAACTCGACTCAGCTTGCAGGCAGGACCAAGAATAGAACTGAGATCTCCTGGGTGCAATTCTACCAGCCCATTTGACTCAGCTATGACACTAAGGAGCCATAAGTAAGAAAAGCTTCAGTTGGGAAACAAATAGATACACATACACTTCATTGCTGAGCAGGCTTACCTTCTTCACCAGTTCAAACTGGCTCACCCTTACCCAGTACAAAAACCTCCCTTTCAGACAAACCCCTATATCAAACAATTCTGGAAACAACTGTCAATGTGGAGGCCCAAGTGATAACAAATGGACACCTATGTTAATCTGATGATAATGAGATACGGGCAGTTCTGACTTCCTTAAATGCTGCGAGTACAGGCCATTGAAGGATTTATAAAATCCAGTGTGTATGGGGGTGGGGAAAACAGTCTAGGCCAGGGCTTTTATTGGAATGTTTTCTTAATATTGACAGAGGTTTTGAAAAATCAATTTCCATTTGTGCTCATCTTACAGAGACCTGAGGCAGAGCGATTTCTTTGGACTGAAAACCATCTCAAACCTCACTGATGTAGTTCTGGCCACCTTCCATTTCCATTCTAAATCACTCTTAAAGATGTCACTGACTGGTTGATTGATATCTGGTTTGGAAGGAGGAGGGGAACCACTAGCCTTTTTCACACAAGCTGTAATAATAAAAAAAAGATGGTGTTTTAATTGTGTCTAACCATTTCCCAGATCCTTTTATGCCAGGTGGTAGTGTTAGGAAAGGGTTTCTGTTCACTTTGTGTTTTTACTGATCAGGATCTGGCTTCTATCAATATAGACTATGCATTCGGAATACAGCATTGTCTGCAGCTAAACCTCAGGGCCAGATCCTCAGCTGATGTAAATGTGTACAGTTCCAAATAAGTCTACAGAGCCACACCAATTTATACCCACTTGGCATCTGCCAAAGTATTGTGTGCTACTGTTTCTTGCATTCCTTGTCACTTTTGTAACCACATTCAGTGTGATGGGTACCTTTGAATGATGACTGACTCTCTGGAATGTTAGATTGGGATTTTCCAAGGAGTTTAAGGGAGATTGACACAATTGCCATTCATTTTCAATACGAGTGGGGTGCTACTTCCTTTGAACGTCCCACCCATAACACATTGCCCATCAGATTTGGTGTTGTGCTTCTGCAGTGCCCAATAGCTGATATTTCACAGGAAGACAACACCAAACCTGCATCTAGCCAAATATAGAATGCTGATCACAGGGGTACAATTCCTTCCTGTCCCAGGAACAACAAACTTCTATTTGTCTAGGAACTTATGTGACATCAATCACCATTGTACCTGACCATCTTCCAATCATGAACTTATCCTCAACACTTACGTGAAGTAGGACAATATTATCCTAATTTTACAGAGGGGAAAGTGAAGGACAGAGGACTACATGAATTGCTCAAGTTCACACAGGAGGTCTGCAAGCAAAGCTAGGGATCAAACAAAAATAATCTAAGGGCCAGTCCTGTGCCTTAACCATAGGATTACCCTTGTTCCCTTCTCCTTTTGAAGCATGCAAATGGATTATCCTTCCCTTCATTTTCTTTACATAATTACAATTGTTATTGACATGCAAACTCTTGGGGGAGGAGTGAGTCAAGGGAGAACTATCACTGGGCCAAGTTATTTGGTCTCATGATTTGCTCTATTTTTACCCGCGTTTCTCATAGCTGTGTTTAGTTATTTTCACCCTCAGTCCCAAACTGAGCAGCAGTAATTTGTTGCAGCTTTTGTTATTTCTAAATGGCTATTTGCATGTTTTGTTCCTTATTATAGTTTCTGACTCATAAATCAGTCTAGTCACTTCTAATCATTTCTATACAAAACATTCAACCACTTAAAAAGAAAAGGAAAAACAAAAAACAAAGTTTGTGCAAGTCAGTCATTGGTGGATTGGGACACAAAAACTGCCTTTGTTGACTTCTATCCAAAATGTTTGGACAAGGTGAGGTTTGCTAGATGGAAGTGCTTTTTTGATGCCTCTTGGACTTTCGATGAACATTAGCAACTGGCACTTTAGTACATATGAATTTTCTTCCTCACTGCTGGAATATTGGTTACCAAGACGGAAACTGTGTCCTGGAAAGAGATTCCAAGAAGAGATTTAGGATTGTGCATCAGATGTGTTAACAGTGCTTCAACTCAGCGAAGTATGTGCTAACATAATCCACTTCACCCGTATCTCCTTCCCCCTACAATGACATGTGCTGTGACACAGCCCATTTCTGTTTAATGAGAAGAAACACAAGCATTACAGTGGATAATCAAACAAATGTGGACTCTTCAAGTCTTGGATGAGATTTCACTGTTAAGCTAATATCAGAAAACATGGGAAGAATGTGCCTTAATTAAACCCTTTTCCAGCAATGGTTGACTAAGTTTGGAATGAGCTTTAGGAACTACACTGAAATCATAGTTGCCAACATAGAGACTGGGACTGAAAGATTTCCAGTGTACAGGGTATTGGAGTGAGGCCTAGGCTAAGATGCTGTTCAAGTTCGCCAAGGGCATTTACTGAAGGGATGCTGCATCCATCACTTTTGTACAGATCTAGACAATGATGACAACATTCTCCTAGGTTTACACCAGCACAGCACATTGGAGACTATTGTAAACACAGTGAGGAGGAGAATTTACCCCTGAATAGCCAGCAGCATATCCGTATTGTAAGGGGACTGTTGGCCCCTTACTAAAACTCAGTGGGGTTTTTTGGTTGGCTAGTTCCCAGTACCAAAAGGAAAGGTGAAGGTTCACTGGGAAATCAGTACCCTGAGACTGACAGTGCTCAGGAGCAATGGGGAGAGGCCAATGCTCCAGATCAGCCTGATTGACAGGGTGGGCAGGCTAATGAGGGAGTCAGGAGGCCAGAGGGATCCCATTCTCCGTATGAGTTGGAATTGCCTGGAATGGAGAGGGGCCGAGTTAAGGAGAGAGCAGAGGCCTGTGCTGAACTGGGAGCAGAGCCATGCCGGCCAGAGAGAACTAGAGAAGCAGCCCAGGGAGCTGTGCTGGAAGCAGAGCAGCATCAGTGCTGAGGCAGAGTGGAGCTGGAGCTGGAGCTGAAGCTGGTGCAGTCCGGAGCCAGGTGCAGTGAGCAGCTGGGGAGAGTGAGGGGACCCTGGGCAATGGGCCCAGTGCAGGGAGACACCCCCAGCCAAGAGGCCTTGCAGGCCAGACTTGGAGGGGGATCGTAACCCCAATGGGGCAGGGGCGATGCTGGGAAGAAAGGTCCTGCCACCTAGAGCCTAAAGGTGTGTGGCCACCAACAGAGCAAGTGTCTGACCTGCAGCATCCCTGCAGCACAGCCAGGGCCTGAGAAGGCCGCCCGGGACATGTGAGGAGCAGACTGTGAACTTCCCTTACATTCTAGCCATGGCTGTTTGTGGTGTCCCCGTGCCACAGAGCAGGGTGGTGTGTTTTCCTTTAACCTTTCCCATTTTTTAAAAAATTGGTTGCTGTTTAATAAATTGTATTTTCTTGAACTATATGTAATGATCAGTGGGGTCAGGGAAGCATCCAGTGCAGAGAGAGCACCCTAGAGTGGGGACACCCTATCCCCATCCTACGTGACCACAACAAGATTGGGGGTTAAGCCTCAGAGGAATCCTGGGCCCAGCCTTGTCAGGGTTACAAGGACTCTGCCACACAGGAGAGTGGAAGGGGAGTGCTCAAGGTCAGGCAGGCCTCTGGGTAAAGGAAGTGGGAGCGAGGACTCAGATCCTCTCACTAGCCCATTTCACTGAGGTAGTGTATAAACCAGAAAAGTTCTACACAATAGTGGGAGTATTCCCTCGCTTACATAATTGGCATCGTGAATAGGATCCTATTCACAGGGTACACCCCATTGGTTTACTGGTAGAGTTCTGCTGCACTGTCCAGGCCTGGTCGAGAACCCTACCACAGCTGGAATTGAAGAACTACAGGCCCAGTTTTCTGAACTTCAGCGCAGATTATCAGACCAAGCTGAGGCATTACAACAAGCTAGAACCGAACAGAGAGAATATCACTGACTAAGGCAGTAATAGACCAACAAGCAGAAGAAGCTAAGAAAACCCCTAGTATTTATGTCCCATGGGAGCAGAAGGCCACAGAGTTCAGTGGTTTCCTGAATAGATCAGGAGACATTATGACAGAGGAGTGCGTCAAGTCTGTGAAGGCAGCTCTGCGTGTGCTAAGAGTACCTGAAGAAGATCATGTGGACTTCATAGAGGAACACCTCAAGGACCAGGCAAAGGCCACCGTAAAGTTAATGGCAATGGAAGATAAGAAAGATGTAGAAAAGATGTTGGAAGAAGTGTATGGAAACAAGGTACCTATTGGAACACGACTAAAGGAGTTCTTTGAGAAAAAGCAAGAGTCTGTTGAAACTGTCCGGGCATATGTGTATGACCTCCAGGAGAGAATGAGTGAAATGGAGCGTCGAGACCCTCGATGAGTTCCAGACCCAGATATGGTTCTCAAAGAGCAGTTGGTGCGAGGCTCCAGGATACTCCCTCCGCCGTGAAATGAAAAGGAGGTTTAAGGAAGAGCCTGGTAAGAAGTTCCATGAACTCATGCAGGCTGCCATTATGTGGTCAGAAGAAGAGAAAGTTCCTGTGGAGGAGATGGCCAAGCCTAACCCCCGTACACAAAGTGGGGGGCCTAGTGAATGCAACTGCTGGGGAAAAGACCATGCCCCAAACACAGTTAACATTGGAATGTTTAAGTGAAGCTGTCGAAAAACTGGCGGTCCAACAGGAGCTGATGACCGAGGTGATGAAAGAAAAAATCCCCATTAGGATGCCAAAGTATCCAAGGCACCGAGATCCCAAAGATTCCCACTGAAGGAAGAGCTGGGAAGGTACATTTGTTACACTTGTGAAAGGCCAGGGCATACTCACCGAGAATGTTCACTGAGAAGGAGAACAGAGTCCCAGGCCCTAGAAACCAATGGGGCACCGGGAGTGAGTGGTCCATCTACAGTAGAAGGCCAAGCAGTGGCAGAAGGATTCCTAGGCTTGTCCCTGGTGAAAAATCACTCTGCATACAGTGTTGAAAGGAACATGGACAGTGCCAACATATCTAGCAACTTCTGTAAATGAGCATTTGTAGACTGTCTAACTGCTGATGTATGTATAGCAGAGGTGAAGACCAGATGTTAGATACTGGCTCAGAAGTCACCACCATTACTGAGTCGCATTTTGAAAAATATTTGAAGGACTAGGAGCTGACCATGTGCAGCACATGGTTTGTACCTATAACAGCAGTTAATGGACTGGCAATCCCAATGGTGGGATGCCTCGAAGCAGATATAGAATACATGGGCCAGACACGGCCAAGAAAATGCATCTTCATCCTGAAAGACAAAGCCTCTGAAGGGAGCCATATAGGAGAAGCAGTCCTAGGGATTCTAGGAATGAACATCATTAGTGAGCTGAAGGAGCTACTGTTGCCAAGGGAAGAAGCCAGGAGGATGAACCATCATGGGCACTCTAAGAGGAATGCTGTGCTGAGTAGAATACTGGCTCGAGTGGAGAAAGAGACATTCCCTGGGCCCTGCGGGGCAGATTGGAAATGTTAAAGTGGGCAGAAGATAGTTATTCCTCCTCAGAGAGAGAAGATTCTTGATTAACATTGCTGGGTACCAGGAAATACCAATGGATATCAAGCTCTTGTAGAGCCTACATCTGGAGCAAGCCTACCTAATAGGCTCCAGCCAGCCAACATACTGACTAATGCCATCAAAAGAAGAGTATCAGTGAGTCTTCTGAACTCAAGTGCAAAGGCTGTGGAGTTGCATCCTCGAAACAGAACTGAAGAGTTGCACAGGCCTGGGGAGGTGGCTCCTCAGGTGAAGGCAACATTTGAAGAGAATGTAAATGAGCTATGGGTGACAAGGAGGGAGAAGGGAGGACAAGTACCTTTCCTCAAGAAAGATGTGATGGGAGACTGCCAGTTCCAGTGGCGCTCAAAGGGGTAATTCCTGTGCAGGTGGTTAACTTAAGGGCATTGCAGAGAAGCATCAAGAAATCTTTTCTAAGGATGAGGTGACCAGTTTCGATGACTGGGTCAAAGGTTTCCATGACAGGCCAAAGACAGACAGCAAAGTTGCTCTCAGTACAACTAAAGACACAGCCCAAAATAGGAAAAGGAAGTACGATCACAAGTCCAGTGGGGCTCTCATCAAACCTAGTAGTAGTATAAGGGGACTACCATCAATCCAATGTAGGCCCTGCCCCATATCCCTCAGGCCCTGCCCATCTGACATCCTAAGATCCGCCCCTGGGGTTATTACTTCTAGGGTCAAGACAGACATATGACCTGACCAGAAGCAAAGGGTGTCATGTGACCCCTCTAAAAACTCCTCCCACCATCATCTACCAATCAGGATGGGGTTTACCCCCTGTAGGACTGCCCCAAGAGGAGATTTGACCAATCAGGAGGTGTTCCTGGGTAGGGTGAGCCATCCGGAAGTGGGTCATGTGACCCTTTTAAGAACTCCTCCCACCACCCTCTACCAATCAGGATGGGTTTTCCCCCAATAGGACCACCTGAGAGGAAATTTGACCAATTAGAGGGAGTTCCAGGGCAGGGTGACCCACCCAGAAGAGGGTTGTGTGAGCCCTTGAAGAGCTCCCCCTACCACCCTCTACCAATCAGAGCACAGCACCACCCCTGGAAGTTCCAGTGCTGTGCAGAAGAGTCCATTTTGTTCCAAGAACATGTGTTTTAGAAACCGTGGATACCCTGAGAGAAAACATTGACTCCTTCACTTGGGTAAATGAACGATTATTGGGGTGTAATGGGGTTAGGAACTGACCTGGGGTTGCGTAAATCTAAAAACAAGCAGTGGGAGGTGGGCTTACACTGTTTCTTTTCTGAAAATCTCTTGACAGCTCAACAATGCCTTTCTAGAGGCCTTTGAGAACTTACACAGCTATAGCCCTGTGGGAGTAAATCTATCAAGCTTCAGTTGTTTTTGCTCGTGTCTGAGACACAAATCTCAAGAGGAAAACCCAGAAAAGGACAAAATGGAAGAATGAACATGCTCAGACTCCCTAATGGTAGGGGTCATGGAGTCCAAGCAGCCAAAAAGCACAGTAAAACTTTGAATAGAAGACAGGTAACCGCTTGGCTTTCAGACCAGGGCACTTACGTTTTACACAAACCAGCTCAAATATATTTTAAAAGAAACAAGACCACTGTTTCAGATGTGGATGCGCAGTGACAAGTAGATTTGGTGGATATACACCGGTTCTCCAAACACAACAGTGGTTTTAAGTACATCTTAACAGTGGAAGACATTCTATCCAAATATGCCTGGGCCTAAGACCTAAAAGACAAGATAGATGGTGAGATATCCAAGGCCTTTAAAGTTATTTTCAGTGAATGTCGTGTGCCTCAAAAATTACAAACTGATCAGGGGAAAGAATTTTTAAACAAACCTTCAAGCAAATTATTAAAGTGGAATGGCGTTCACCATTTTGTTATTAATAATGAAGTCAAAGCAGGGATCGTGGAGCATTTTAACAGAACTTTAAAAACTAGGCTGTGGAAATATTTTACAGCCCATAACACCTTTCGCTACATCGACGTGTTACTTGACTTTATAAAGAGTTACAACCAGAGCTTTCACTGAACAATACATACCAGACCCGCTGATGTTAACCCTTCAAATTCTCTGAAGGTATGGAAAGTGGTTTATGGAGACGGTTTTAAAATAAAACCAGTTGTTGCCCCTTTTAGAAAAGGCAACCACGTGAGACTATCAAAAACCAAAGGAGCTTTTGAAAAAGGTTATGAACAAATGTTTACCAATGAGATATTCATAGTGGATGAAGCCTTAACCCGGAGCCAGAGACCTGTATACTGATTAAAAGATTATGAAGGTGAGATGGTTACTGGATCTTTTTACCCTGAAGAATTACAAAAAGTAAACCCCAAACGAGAGAGGCTTTACAGGACTGAAAAAGTTCCAGTGGAGAAAGGAAAAGGGAGAAAAAAGCAGCTACTGGTGAAATGGTTGGGGTGGCCCAATAAGTTTAATAGCTGGGTGGAAGCGTCTCAACTCTGTGACATTTAGACGTGAACGAAAACAATTCCTGCTGCAAAGAAAGAGAGAGAGAGAAAGGGAGAGAGAAAGAGAGTCATGAGCGACAGCGGGTTTTACATCACTTTGCCTAGCAAGGCCAGCTCTGGGTTTTTTCCCCAAATCACCAGCTCGAACTTTACAATACGGCTAATTAAGCCTTTGGATCTCCTGGGTGCCTGGGAGGTGGGGTTAGAAATACAATCCCTGCAGAGCTGGAACACTATCAATGAAGACACCCCTTTCGAAATCACTTTTGGAGGTCCGGGGTGGAGTTTCATCCTACGACGAGGTTATTACTCGTCCATACCCGAATTACTGGATCATATAAACAGTACCATGGCTTGTCATCCCAGACCGCCTGAGGTGGCCATGAACTATGACCCTGGGGATAGAAAAGTTAGACTTAAATCCACCAATTTTACTTATATGGTTTCTACTGGCAGGGAGCTAGCTAACATTCTGGGTTTGGGCCCCAAGTGCGTTGTCCAAAAAATCCCCTTCTCGGCAGACATCACAGGGAGGTTCAACTCCTTGTATTTATACATGGATATCGTAGAACACCAGTTTGTGGGGGACTTTTCCGTTCCCCTATTACGCTGTGTCGCCATCTGAGGAAGGAACAATGAGTTTGTCACCATCACCTACGGTAAACCTCATTATGTCCTTGTCAGTAAACAGCACATCAACACCATCACCACTGAAATAAAGACAGATCAGAACAGAGATGTCTCATTTCACTTTGGCAAGATAATTGTCAAGCTGCACCTGCGTTCCCAGAGAGAGCAAAGTTTCTAAAAAGCAAAGCGCTATGGTGACCCTAAAAAATTACGGTAACCCCACCATCTCTTGCAGCTATTACAAAGCCCAGGCTGGATACGCCCTTCCTGGATATGACGGGGCCCCCATGATGTAGGGGGCTGGCATGGGCGGAATATTCTGTAGCCTCTTTCAAAAAGCCGTACCGCTTTTGAGGAGAGCTCTAGAGATTATTAAGCCCCATGTAAAAACCACCACTCAAAACATAGCTAGCAACGTGGTAGGCCATGTCTCCCACACTGTTCTGAAGAAGATGGGGAATCCAGCTGCAGAGGAGGGATTGGGGCTGAAGTACATAAAAACAAGGAAGAGAAAGAAATGTGTCACACTCACGATGCACTGGTGCCCTGAAACCCTTTAAAAGAAGGGCTTTGATGCGCAGGGCCGGCCATAAGCGAAAGTCCAAGAGGAAGCCTGGGTAAAAGAGGCTCTCTCTACCTGGTAAAAGGATATATTTTATCAACATGGCTTTTGTTCACTGCGGGTCTGAAGAATGTACCAAATCTGAACTAGACTTGTTGCAAATAGCCCCTATGCAGATCAGCATTGAGAAAAGCATCTACATCGAGGTGCTGCCTCTTTCGGCCATTGCGGAGGCTGCCCCTATTGACTTTTTTATAGCAGGGAATGGCATAGATTATATGGATTTAAACAACATACTGCTGTACCTTTGTTGCAAGATTGTAAAAGGAGATGTAACTGAACTCGCCGGGGATGCTGAGGTGGGCCTGGTGAATTACCCAATGGTGTCTATTTTCAGTCAGTTGGATGTCACGCTGGGAGACCACCCCATAAACCAAAGCAACGACCGTTACCATTACAGGGCTTTTATAGAATTGGTGCTCAGTTACAGCAATGACACCCTTGCCACACAATTTTCCGCCAGCCTGTTTTACAAAGACCCTGCTGGACAACACGAAGAAATGGAGTTGGATGGCGGGAATCTAGGGTTTGTGAGGCGGGCAAAGCTGATGGCCCTGAGCAGGACAGTAGAGCTGTTGGGTCATCTGCACAGCAACCAGTTTTTTCAAGAAAAACTTTTGTTGAACAGAGTGGATGTGAAAATTAAACTGATGTGCAGTAAAGATGCCTTCTGTTTAATGGGCAGTGTGGCCTAAGGCTTTAAACTGCCCATTGTATCAGCGTCGAAAGTACGGGTGGCCCCAGGCATCCGTCTGCGGCATGCGGAGGCCCTTCTTACCACTAATGCTAAATACCCCATTGTGCGTGTGGGAATGAAAGTGTTTAGCACCCCGCGGACATCAGGGTCAGTAAACAGGAGAACCTGTTCTTGGGACAGTTACCCAAAATGCTTGTCCTAGAGTTTGTGGATAATGATGCCTTTAGTGGAATTTACGCTAAAAACCCCTTTCATTTTAAACATTACGATATTAATTTTCTGGTATGTGGATGGTGAACAGATAGCAACCAAGCCTCTGCAACTGGACTTGAGGCCGGACACTGCATGAGAGAGTACATGAATCTGGTACAGACAGCTGGTAAACATATGATAGATCATTCTCTATTAATCGACCGTGAGGAGTTTGCACAGGTTTACAGCTTGTTTGCCTTTGACCTGTCTCCTGACCAGGAATGCACTGATCACTATTCCCTGATAAAACTAGGAAGTTGAGAGCAGAAATATGTTTTGGGAAGGCGTTGACAGTCACTGTCAATATGATCATGTATGGGGTTTTTGACAATGTCACAGAGATAAATCAGAGGAGAAACGTTCTGTTTGACTGCATGTGAATATGGACACTGTGCAGGTCTCACGGGTCTTATCAGTGGACCCTTACACTAAAAATAATTTTATAGATGTGATTGGCTCCCTTGTGGCAAACTGTCTCAGAGACCCCTAGGATTGGTGGTCAACACGCATCTGCACCACCAACCGGGTGAACACTGGCTCACCTTGTATCTGGCCGAGCGTAACCGTGCAGAGTTTTTTTGAGTCATACGAGCATCCCCTGAACAGTATGTTGTTTCCTAGAAGCATTATGAATTTTGTAAACAAAAATCCCACCGACGTGTTTCACACTAGACAATTACAAGACCCCCGCTCCGTCACCTGTGACTATCACAGAGTGTTTTTCTTACATCACTGTAGCAAGGGTTTATCTTTTGACCAGATTTTAAAATTGTATTCTAACGACTTAGTGCAAAACAACCAGATGGTGATGAATTTTGTAAAAAATATAAAATGTAAATTCTCAGGCATGCCTAGCCTTTCTCAAAGTATGTTTAACAGACCCAGACATGCAATGACTTTCATAGCCATGTTACCCAATAAAGCACGCCAGGTGAGGGGTTTAAAGACAATTGATGTTTGGTGTGTTTTTCTTCTTTTTTTTTTTTTTAACAATTCCTAATTCAGAAAAAGTATATGTAGATTCTGTGTCAAAAGTATGTTTCCTTTTAGGGTATTGAGTGCTATTTCTGAGATGGCTGCTACTATATCATCAGAGGCTGAACACACAATAGCCATCCAGTCTGGAGGGAAAAGACTGGTTTTAGTCTATAAGCTTCTGGTGTGGAAGCATTTAAATCCATCAGCAGGTAGCCATAAGGTCTTTTGGTAGCATCCTCAACAGCTTCTAGAAAGAACTGCGCTTTGCTGGGGTACATCTGCCGAGCTAGCATAGCGATTTGTAATTTATCCCTGGGGTTTTTGAACAGAACTATGTACTTTGTGTTTAGGTTAATTGTGCAACCTTTTTTTCCCTGACAAAATACATTCTGAACTATATACATAGTGCACGTACTTGGTAAAGGCTTTCTCGATTTCATTGCTTTCAGAAGCAGAGTTCATCAGATCGTCTACGATAATCATATTTACTTTATTGGTAGGAAACAAATGGTCATCGTCAAAAGCATTGGGCAGCCCCTCAACAAAATTGATAAAGGGATATTTACCGAGCAGTTCTTTATACAGAGGTTGCCAGAAACTGTAACCCCACACAATGTTCTCAGGCATAACAGACAACGTTCATTTGGCATTATCCCACACATTTTTGATAAAATAACTTTTCTCACAGTTGCTAGGCCCTGCGAGAATTACAGAAAAGGTGTGTTTCCACCTTGTATCCATTTTTAAATCCTTCTCTGAGGACCCTCTTGTTGTAAACGACTTTCTGCGTTTTCTTAAGGGTCTTTGTCTCTATTTGCCACTGAGTTTTGTTCCTTATGATAGAGGGCTGCTGCACCTCTATCTTTTTTGGAGTGTTCTCTCCCAGGCCGTACTATAGTCCAGGACTAGATCTTTCAAACTGACAAAGTTGATCTTTTCACAGGTTGCTATGTTCAGGGTAATCCCTTTGACTTTCCTACAGGCCTTTCCTCCCAACAGCTTGTACCCATATGTTTTTGGACCAGCTGACACAAACTTGGTGATATTTTGATCTGGCGGGATCTTGCTTGTGAGGTCCCCTAAATAATCCCCCAGAAGAGGGTTCCAGTCACCCTCCCTTTTTACAAATATCACTGAGACAGTGTTGTGGTACAGGCACCACTCTTGCAGCCTGTCTAGCAGGTTGTATAGTTCTAAGCAGGCATAAGCAGTGGTGAAACATTGGTATTGCCAGAGACTGAGTAGGCTCTTTTGCATGCTTCCAAGTGATGCATGCTGTTTCATCATTGATAAACTCGCAGGATGAAACCTTGTAATTGGGGGAAAACAGGTACTTAAAGAGTTTGTCAGAGTTTCTCACAATTCTGGTGTTGGGTAGGTTTGTTCTTTGGCCGAATTTACCCCACAGAGAATTTTAAAACAGTTTAGCGATTTGGCGCTTAGCGGGGTTCAATGTGATCTCGTGTTGGTGTAAATGCATGCCTTCTTTCCGGTAGAAATCATTAACATACTTATTTTGTTTTTCTTTATCTGTGCACCAGCTGGGATACCCTGAAGCCTGATATTTCTGGTGGAGGTGTAATTTTTATGTACTTTGAAAAGAGTTTGTCAGATTTTTCTTCAAAATGCCAGATTTCATAGATTTTAGCCACCGCGTACCCCTTCAATACGGCCATGTTCAATTCCACGGTGCACCAAATCCCCAGGATGGCTCTCGCCTTGTCAGTAGGGGTGCTCATCTCCCACTGCTCAGTTTCTGCACAGGTTCAGCGTAGGAGGAACATATGTTTGCCACTCACCCTGACAGGTAACAACGGGAAAAAAGAGGCCTTGTGGGGGGTACACTTTAACTTTCACAATTCCAAAATAATTTGTGAGGGGTCCAAATTTGTCAAAAACTATATTGGAGTGTCTGATAGGGTATTCTTTGGTTTTGTTTACAAAAGGGTACAGGCTACTAAAATCATAATAGTGGATTTCTTCACCAGGGTTAGGTTTGTAATATAGGCGGATAGCGTTAGTCCTCTCCGCAGAAAGAGCATCCCTAGGCACGAGAGGCTGAGGCAGCTGGTCTTTGTGTAAGAAATCTGCAAGCTCCCTGTCTGTTTCTATCATCACCTCCCACTCGTGTTCCCGGAGGGTCTTCCCTACATAACCAAGTCTTTTCAGATAGTTGGTCTTGAGCTGCGTTTTGTAATAAAGAAACCCAAAAGTTGTCCCCGTCATAGGTTTCTGTGCTTTTTCACAATAACAGGTGACACAGCCATGGAAAAAACACCCGCTAAACTCAAAGACTGCGTGTACCCCATCAACAACGGTGTAACCATCTAGAAACTAGGGGCCTACCAGTAATTCCCCACCCTGTAAATGTTACCAGATTTACCCATTACTTTGGGGTATGCTCATTTATTAGGGTTACTCTTCGGGGGGCGGTTCTGTAATTCTATCAATGTACTGCTGGTGTCACTTGTGTTTTCATATGGAGCTCTACTTCTGGAAGTTCCCTCCCAATGGAGTTATCCTGCAGGACCTAGGATCCCCAGGGCTGGGTTCTTCCAGCACCAGAATGAGATGAACACACACATACATTAATAGATCGCATCTTAGAGGACTGGGTTAATCAGCACTCCCAAGCTGACCCCTTATATGTCCCTGGACTCAGCAGGCTGGGTCAAACAGCACCTCCAAGCTCTCACCCTCTCATGCCCTGGGCAATGCACCAGAAGAGAGTATGCCTGAGGAAGATGGGTCTAGTAGCACTTTCAATCTGCCACCTTTATATGCCCCTGGACTCAGCAGGCTGGGTCAAGCAGCACTTCCAAGCTGCCACCCTCATATGCCCCAGGTTCAGCACGTCTCTATCCCCACTTTCACGTTATGATTGTTCTGGTAGTAACCCACTTGATGAGCAAACCCCACCGGATTTTTGGGATGCAGAGATGTTTAGCTTAGGTATGAGGAGCGTTGTTGCAGAGTGAATGAGGAAGCCAAAAAACACCCATGGGGAGGAGGGGGAGAGAGAGAGAGAGAGAGAAGCAACCAGCTTAACCATGAAAGTTATTTATTGCCAGGTAATAACCATAGGGGAGCCAAAAAAAACCACAGTTATAATAGTAAATCTAACTTAAATTTGATTATAAAAGTCAGGTTTAGAAAACTATAACTGATCTCACAAGTCAGGGCCAGAAGGTTATACCGAGACAGAGAGAGAGAGAGAGAGAAAGAGAGAGAGAGAGAGCTGGGTTCTCACCATTCCGTGAAGCTTGAATCGATCGGGGGTCCCAGGTGGTAGTGGTAGCTGAGGGTCCGGAGTGCTGAAGACAGGCAGAGCCCTCAGCACGATCAGTCAGGAGAAGATGAAGTCCCAATGGAACTGATGCAGATTTTGGATCCAGGCATCAGAGCACTTACTTGAGCATGGGTAGGGGTTTTTGTAGACAAAGAACAATGGTTCAAGGGAGAACACTAGATTTGTTTATGGGTAAACTGATGGCTCAAGGGAGTATACCAAAGTTGTTTTGTTCAGGCTAGACAATAGGAACTGATGATTCCTGGCTATGGGGCGGTGTTCCTTCGAGGGAGCTCACAATGCAATTAGGCATCTTCACTATTTTGGATACCAATAAAGGATTTATTACTAGAATTGGTCTGATAACTACTGAGCTCGGTGTGTGCAGGTGTGGGTTCATTAACATCTGGAGCAGAGATCCCCCATCATGCAGTGCTTCCCTGCTTTTCTGGTCCCATAGTTCCGTGAGGTTCTTGCCTTGGGATCTCTGTTCTCCATTCTGTATGCTAATGGAGATGGCTCCCTGTCCCGCCTCCAATGCAAATGAGGTTAGGGGAGTTTCCTTAATCCTGTCACCCTTGTCCAGAGGGGTTTAGTGTGTCTCCCACTGCCTTTTCATTGCTTTTTGTAAGTCTTTTTTCTGATTGGCTTTGGTTCAAGCAGAGGCTTGTGGGGGAAGGTCTTTCGTGAGTCAGACAGGCTGGGTACTGTGCTCTGGTTCCCCAAGAACACAGAGCTGATAGGTAACTGTGATGGGGCAAGGCCAGATGGCTACAGTAAAGTGCTGAGGAACAGGTATGTTAGCCCCAGGCTAAACAAATCCCTAGCACCGTGGTAACCAAATGGCAGTTGCTCCAGGTTAATCAAGGCACCTGGGGCCAATTAAGATCTTTCTAGAAGGCAGTGGAGAAAGCTACACTGATTAGAACACCTGCAGCCAATCAAGGCAGGCTAATCAGGGCACCTGGTTTAAAAAGGGAGCTCACTCCAGTCAGGGGGGGAGGAGGAGCCAGAGGAGAGAAGTGCGTGTGAGGAGCTAGGAGCAAGAGGCACAAGGCGCTGAGACTGAGAGGGTGTACTGCTGGAGGATTGAGGAATTATCATACAATCAAGCATTATCAGACACCAGGAGGAAGGACCTGTGGAGAGGATAAAGAAGGTGTTTGGAGGAGGCCATGGGGAAGTAGCCCAGGGAGTTGTAGCTGTCATGCAGCTGTTATAAGAGGCACTATAGACAGCTGCAATCCACAGGGCCCTGGGCTGGAACCCGGAGTAGAGGGTGGGCCCAGGTTCCCCCCAAACCTCCCAACTCCTGATCAGACACAGGAGGAGTTGACCCAGACTGTGGGTTCCACCACAGGAGAAGATCACTGAGGTGAGCAAATCCGCCAAGAAGCGCAGGACCCACCAAGGTAGAAGACGGACTTTGTCACATAACATAAAGCATACCATATCTGTATATTTTCTTTGTGAGCAGTATACAACAGCCACTGAATAGAGAGGGTCGAATATCTCTTTTTCTGCCTGTGATAGTTGTCTGGAGGGAGAAGAGCAACTGTGTTAGGCTGCAAAAACATAAACCTGTACATAGCCATGCAGACAGATGCCAGCATTATGTACCAGAAAGGATCTATACACAATTTTACCTCTGTGAATTTACCTGGACCTCTCTCTACAATATCTCCCATTTCTCTTAAATTTTCATGATCTCTTCTCTGTACAGGATACAGGCCTGTCTCAAAATTTTGACATCCTGCTGACAATAATATGCAAGCTCTTTCTGCAAGTCAAACATCTCATATCTGTTGTCCCGATACCAGTCAAGAAATTCTGCTTTCTCCCTGGGCATCATGCTGTCTACGCCATAGTGCTCTGCCCTGGGCATAGGCCCCATGTAATTTTGGTTTTCTAAAGTGTTAAAAAAATGTGTGAAATATCCTTTGCAACCTTCAAACTTCATCGCCTGTGGGAGCTTGCTAAATTTCATGGGCAAGACGTTTAAAGAGTCTATAAAACAAATGCCATGGGCCTTAACTTTCACACAGATTAGTTTACTACCCTGAGTTACCAGTTCTATGCACATCTTTTCCTTCAGTAACTGTCTAACAGCGAAGTACGCATTTTGTAACCTTTGGAATTGTGCACTAGGAACGTGTAGTCCTGGAACTTTTTGCCAATAAAGGTCTTAACAAAGGTAGAAAGACACCCACCGGCCTTAAATTCCCAGGATTTTTCCGGCTTTAGGGACATAGCAAAAATGTAATTGGCACATGCAACCCCATTTCCTGCATGCATTTAAATTAATAAAAAAATATACTTTTCCAATGATTCTAGCTTTCTAATGCTATCCATAAAACACAGGTGGCTGTCTACATCACCAGTGATCAAACTCTGACACTGCTTACAATGCCTCCCCTTTACACCTGTGCCCCTTGTCCACGTAAGATTGACACTTATCACACAAAGTTTTAGACAGGCATTCTACTTGTTTTTTCAATGCACAGTTGACGTGGCTGTCTAAACACTCTTTGGAGCGACAATACAGTTTACAGCTAGGAAACCTCATCTGCACGCCCACACTGTCTGAGCACATTGCATTCAAGCAGAGGCAGCAACAATACCTGCAAGAGTTGTTGTGACTGTACACCCTTGAACCCTTGAAGCATTTCAGTTTTGGGCTAGACCCTTGTTTATTTTTATAAATATATTATTTTAATGACTTTGAGTTGCTAGGAAGAGTGACCCATAGTATTCAACCAACACCTGAGATTTTATTGAAACTGTCCAATAGAGTTCTACAAACTCCTGGGATTATATTTAATCTGTGCAATAGCGTCTATGAACTCCAGAGGTTTTATTTAATTTAATATTAATCAGAGTTCATCATCCCCACCCACCCACTTCCTTTAGTGTGGGTGTACACCCATCAGACTTAATTATTGATCATTAATACATTTAACCCTGATGACAACAAGGGTAATCATATCTAGATTTACAGACTCAATAGAGTCACCCTTGCTATTCAGTGTGGGTGTGGTTAAACCATCAGCTCAACAGTGTGAGTCAGCTCTATTGTATTCAAACATGTCTCAGACATCCCTGCTTTATATAGAAGCTTTTTTTTGGCTTTTATTTTAAACACTTTTGGGGGGGTTCCTCCACAAGATTCTACTACAGCGTTTTGCTGTAAATGGGTCTCTTTTACACAAAGACACAAGAGCTAGTTTCTCACAAACTATATTTGTATTTAAAAGATGTACATCCCCTTGAAAACAAACCAAGATGCTCCATCAAAACTTTTATCTTACTTAAGGGCCACACAGACCTTCTAACAGAAACACAGATAGTCACAAAGCCTTTTTCAATAGATATTTTTATTTACAGCTAACAAGTTTTATATTGCATCTTTGTCCCCTCACCATTCTCTAACTTAATCTTTTTAGATTTCTTACAAATAGTCTTAAGGGTTCTGTAACTTTTTGTGCGGACCAGACGGTCAATATAACGCTGTAAGCAGGCATCCTCTGGTTTGGTCATTTTCTTTAAAACACTGTCAGGGTCTCAACCGAATTGCACAGCATTTACCAAGGTCACCCCTTGTGCTAAATTTTCTTGGGTTAGGCACAGACATTGCAAAGCATAACCTATGGCAATAACAGTGTTTAATAACCTTCTATGTGTCTATGACACAGCCCTCACAATCTTCAAAAAGCTTTTCCCTAAGGCAGTGATTAAGGACAGCATAAACAGCAACACATACAATAGACCGCATGACTTTTTTACGCTCATGACATAGCACTGGCTCAGTTAGTTCCAAGCCAAGCCTCCTCTTTAAATCCATATAGCCCCCACTGTTTGTGTTTAGATTTATTCAACCCAGCGTCAGTTCCTAAACCCAATACATCCCATCCTCAACTGTCACTTCCTAATCATTCATTTACTTGGGCGACCTCTTTTCTATTCACCTTCTCCACCGGTGACTCCCACGAGCCATGGTCACCTTCCTCCTCTACCAGGGTGGACAACGAGAGGCCGTCATGCTCGTCTGTCTTCCTCACGAGCAGTTGGGTTTCTGGGTCGGGTTCTGGCGTATACATCAATGGCTGGGCCAAAGGACTCCCCTCAGTGGCTCCCTCCTCCTCCTCGGAACTGTCACTGATGTAGCACTTTTTCTGTGGGTGGCCAAAGGCCCCTGGAGCGAAAACAAAGTCTGAAGTTCTCACAGGGGTGGTGAAGGAGTCCATGTTTCCTCTCAGCATTTCCACGATTTCTAAAACACACACTCTTGGAATGAAATGGCCTCTTCCATGCAGTGCTGAAACTTCTGGGGGTAGTGCTGCACTCTGATTGGTAGAGGATGGTAGGGGCAGCTCTCAGATGGGTCACACAACCCTCTTCTGAGTGGGTCACCCCACCCCAGAACTCCCACCAATTGGTCAAACCTGCTTTCAGGGAGGTCCTCTGCAACTGAAACCCACCCTGATTGGTAGAAGGCAGTGGGAGGAGTTCTTAGAGAGTTCACACGACCCTCTTCTGGGCAGGTCACCCCATCCTGGAACTCTCCCTGATGGTTCAAATCGGCTCTCGGGGAGGTCCAATTGGAGGCAAAACCCAACCTGATTGGGTAGAGAGTGGTGGGAGGAGTTCTTAGAGGGGTCATATGGCCCACTTCTGGACAAATCACCCCACGCTGGAACACCCTGATTGGTCAAATCTCCTCTTGGGGAGATCCTATGGGGTGGTGAAACCCATCCTGATTGGTAGAGGGCAGTGGGAAGAGTTCTAAGAGGGGTCACATGACACCCTTTGCTTCCAGCCATGTGTCTGTCTTGACCCCAGAAGTAATACCTCCAGGGGGTGGGTCTTAGGGTGACAGGTGGGCGGGGCCTGAAAACTCAGGGGGCGGGCGTATGTTTGATTAATGGTAGGCCCCATCTACTACTCCTGGTGACTGTGCACCAGTTCATGACCAAAGACATCGTAGACATAATAAAATACAGGACAAATGGGACTCAAATCCTCACAGCATAGTACAGAGCATAGTACAGAGGGACCAGCTAAGGGACCACCCAAGGTACTGGTGTGAATATTGTGGCTGTGGCAGAATTTTAGCAAGGGGGAATGTAAGGGGAATGTTGGCCCCTTACTAAAACTCAGGGGGGTTTTTTTGGTTGGCTAGCTCCCAGTACCAAAAGAAAAGCAGAAGGGTCTATGGGAAATCAGGACCCTGAGACTGACAGTTCCCAGGAGCAATGAGAGAGGTCTATGCTCCAGGTTAGCCTGATAGACAGAGCAGGCAGGCTAATGGAGTCAGGATGCAATAGGGGCCCCTCCCGTCCTCCGTATGAGCTGGAATTGCCTGGAACAGAGTGGGGCCGAGCTAAGGAGAGAGCAGGGGCCCAAGCTGAGCTGGGGAGCAGGGCCACGTTGGCCAGAGGGGCCAGAGAAGTATCCCAGGGAGCTGTGCTGGAGGCAGAGCAGCATCAGTGCTGAGGCACAATGGAGCTGGAGCTGGGGCTGGGGCTTCAACAGTCTGGAGCTGGGTGCAGTGAGCAGTTGGGAGAGTAAGGGGAATCTTGGGCAGTGGTCCCAGCACAGGGAGATGCCCCCAGCCAAGAGGCCTTGCAGGCCAGACTCGGGGGAGGATCATAACCCCAATGGGAGAGGGGGGCTGATGCTGGGAAGAAATGTTCTTCCACCTAGAGCCTGAAGGTGTGTGGCCACCAACAGAGCAAGTGTCTGACCCACAGCATCCCTGCAGCACAGCCAGGACCTGAGAAGGAGGCCCAGATATGTGAGGAACAGACTGAACTTCCCTTACATTCCAGAGACAGCTGTTTGTGATATCTCCCTGCCACAGAGCGGGCTGATGTGTTTTCCTTTAACCTTTCCCATTTTTTAAAATTGATTGCTATTTAATAAAGTGTATTTGCTTGAACTATATGCAATGATCAGTGGATATGGGAAGCGTCCAGTGTGGAGAGATCACCCCAGAGTGGGGACACCCTATCCCCTGTCCTAAGTGACCATGACAAGGTTGGGGGTCGAGCCCCCCCAGGAATCCTGGGCCAGGCTTGTTGGAGTTACAAGGACTCTGCCACACAAGAGAGTGGAAGGGGAGTCCTTAAGGTCAGGCAGACCTCTGGGTAAAGGGAGTGGGAGCGAGGACTCAGATCCTTTTGCTAGCCCATTTCACTGAGGTAATTTATAAGCCAGAAAAGTTCCCCACAATAGCGGGACCATTCCCCCGCTTACAGTATGATCCTGTCTCCAATCCCAGCCACAGACTCAGCAGTTACACTGTGATATGGCATAACAGAATTGCTTCCATGCTGCCTTCTTCACCTCCACAATTTAAATTTTCATTAAAGAAAGAGATGAGATCTGTAGCTGTTATGGTTGTTGAGATGGCCTCAGAAACCATTAAGTCAGAGTAGCTGGTGCACTGATGTCTGCCTACAGTTTCAGATTCTGAAACAATTCCCCTGAAATATGAACTGCCCCATTCATCTCAGTGAGGGGCTAACTCAGATGGCCCCTGTTAACAAGATGGACGGTTACAGTATTAATGATTTCACTGCTCAAAGCATGAAGCAAAGGAGAGGGAAGATTATATTATGAAGATCCATGCAATCTAATGCCAGCAACAGCTCATTCTGGCACCTTGAGTGAGTGGGCTTTGGCCAGTACTACCACATAGACCAACTCAACCACTAAGGAGCTTAGAGTCCAGAGATGGCATGTGAGGCCCCCCCTGAAGGGAAGCCAAGCCCAAGAAGCACAGTGGGCACATAACCCTCAGAAAGGGAAGCCAAGCAGAGCCCAGTGGTGTCTCAGGCTTCCAAAGAAGGTGAGCAAGGAGATAGATATTTTGAACCTCTGCACAATCTACCATGAGTGATATCATGTGGGAGGAGCTTGTTTTGTGGGAAGAGCTCAGGTGAGAACATTTTCCCCTCCAATCTGACCCCTGTCCCAACGCTGGTCTCCCTTTCTCACGTCCTCTGTAGGCTCTTCTCACACGGTTCCATTCACTGGTACCTCTTGTTGGGCTGGCCTTGCATCTTACATCCCAGTTGCAGAGCCCGGGGACCATCTGCAGGACTTGGAGACAGGAATTTCTCCATGTTTGGTGTGCAGTCCTCATTGAGCACAGGTTGCAGTTTAGATTCGCAATTTTGGACTATATTAAGGTGGGGTTATAAGTGATGCTGCTGCCATTCTATCCGATGTCAATCTACAAAGCTCTTCTCTTTCAGCTAAGATTGGTCTCTTAACAAGCCCTACAGACCAGGGCAGGGTAAATCAGCCCACTAACTGATCAGTAATCAGTAAAAGCCCTAGTGCAGATGCAGTTCTACTAGAACAAGGGTCCCCGCCATGGCGCCCGCGGGGGCGTCCTGGCCAGCGGTGGAGCATCTGCTGAAATGCCGCTGAATTTCTGTGGCATTTCGGCGGCGACGCCTCTCGATGCCGCTGACAAGTGATGTCATCGAGAGGTGTCGCCGCCAAAATGCCGCCGAAATTCGGCGGCATTTCGGCAGGTGCTCCACCGCCACCACAGTCCGTCTTGCGGACACCAGACGAAAAGGTTGGGGACCACTGTACTAGAAAAAAGCTCAGTGGTTTTGCTAATATAGCTTATTTCATTTGGGGAACTGGTATAAGCTATACTGGCAAAATACCGCTTTTGTCAGTACAAATTGCATCTCCACTAGGAGGGTTGTCAGTATTATGCTGGCAAACATTCTCTAGTGCAGACAAGTAGTGCCGACACTAGGCATAAGCAGACTAAGTAATTGCTTAGGGCCAAGCAACTCAAGGGACCCCCTACTCATTTATTTTCATAAGAAAATGCCTGTTTTAGTATTGTATGTGAAGGGGGGCATGACAGCATGAGTCAAATGTGCACAAGTTTTAGGCTTCTCTTTTGAAAAATCTTGGCCTAAGTCTGGGCACCCAAAAATATATATTAGGCAGCTAAGGGGAGATTTTCAGAAGGGCCTAAGGCATATAGACGCACCGCTTCCACTGAAGGTCAGTGGGGCTTGTGCTCCTAAATTCCTTGGCTTCTGAAAATCTCACCTGTGTAACTTTGATCTGATTTGCAAGAGTACTGAGCACTTACAAAATTTAGGAGCCTGATTTTAAACACCCCTTTTGAAAGTCTTGTCTTCCTTGAAAAGTAGAATTATATGTCCTGGGGCAATGTGACAAATGCAAGACATTCATTAGAAAACAGGGAGAAGTGTGGTTTAGCAGAGCACAGACTTAAGAATCCAGAGACCTGAATTCTAACCTCTGCTCTGTCATGGACTTGCTGTGACCTTGAGCAAGTGACCTGAACTTTCCTTGCCTCAATTTATCCCTAAATTAGATGGTTATAATGGTACTTCCCTCACAGAAGTCTTGTGAAGCTTAAAATGCCTTGGAGATCCTCAGATGGAATGTGCTATAAGAGTGCAAAGGGCAATGATTCTTACTGTTATACTGCAGCCTCCAGAATCAGTAACATACAGTCATTTCAAGTCCAATCATTCCAATGCAAGCTGGTCACTCATAGTCCTCAACTATAGAATGCGGAGCGATCACATGGAGGATTACGGTGACCATAAAAACAGCCAAAATGATTACTCTTAAATGTCCATATATATAAGAAGAAAACAAATACAATTCCCCCTCCCCTTCTTCTCCTGGCTAGAATGAGCAGGAACATCACAGAGGAGGTCCTGAGAAAACATGTTACTGTATTTGCAAATTTCATTAATCCCACCACACCCCGTGCAAAATTGCAGACGCATCAACAAACAACATGTCAAACGTGGGCTATTGAAATAGCTTTCCAGCTATCCAGTGAAGCAAGACAAGTAAAAGAGAAACAAATAATAAAAAGTTGCTCTGGTGACTGAGCCCCAGAATAGCTTCAACTTGCTTTAAAAATATGAATCCAATTTGCAAAAGCAAGTGTCAATGCCATTGTCAAAAGACATAACTTTGAAAGCTGTTAGTATAGTGAAGAATGACTCAAGAACTTGACAAAGAGGAATATAGTGTGTATTGGCAACATTCCTCATTACATATTTCAAAGGAAAAATTGAAACCACATTTCTGAAGGGCAGACTTTGATTACTAGAAGGGCATTGGTATAAACAATGTGCTGCAGATCTTTTTTGCAGCTCCTTGTTTTCCTTAGAGTCTGCCTTCCCATGCAAACCACTGAATGCCCTGTTATGTATTCCAGCTAAGAGAAAGCTGCCATCTGCACAGGTCTGTGAGACAGCATATTAGTGCCATGAAGAGGTTCAAGAGGATAATAAAATACAGCAGGTGCAACCACACGAGAAAGAAATAAAGCAAAATTCTGTCCTTATGGGACCAATAGAAATGATTGAGAGCATGGATTCCGTGATCTGCAGAAACTGGGGCAACACTTGAGTCAAATTAAACACACAGAGTGGAAAAACCCTGGCCCAACAATATATCTGTGTTTTATGCCCATATATAACTTATGGCCTCAGCTGAAGTCTACCTTGGCTAGACTTTGAGGGGGAAGATAAGGAGACAAACCCTACACATTAAAATAAGGGCAAGTATATAGGCAGGGATGCAACTAATGGATGGGGGTGCCAAAGACAGTCCTTACCTGGGGCACCATTTAGTTTAGTGCCCACCCTGGGTGCAATGGCCCCCAGACTAAATTAGATTGTCCTAGAAGGCTGCCTAAAGTATGGCAACCTGACCCCAGCTGCCTATGCAACAGTGCCACCTGGAATCCCCACCTCCTCCCATCCCTTGCCATAGCATGCACCCTATGTAGGGGCCTCAAACCTGTGTAAATTACCTCGGGGAGAGCCTGCAGGAGTGAGAATTCTCCTCTGACTTGATCTGGGGCACTAATGGCTCTCTTATGCAGCAGCATCATAATAGGACTGTAGAGGAGGGGAAACCCTTCCCATAATATATAGATATGGACTCCAACCAAAGTGCCAAACTGTGAGGGTGTTTAAAGTAAAGGTCTGAATTTTTCACATTACCCCACTTCTTACCCTGATCTGACCCCAAACCCCAGATCCAAACACCCTCAAACACAGTTCCACATTATGCAGCTCAAGCCTCTTTCTAACAAAATGGTGTGATTGTTCCACTCTACTGGTGTATTTTTCCACCATTCATTGAGCCATACTGTGCTATCCATGTTGAATTTCAGTGTAGAAATCTGCTACAACAACCAAATTAATGGCATGGTCTGGTACTTATGTTCAGCTAGAACTTCATGAAACTTTCAGAAAACCCAGAACTCAGCAAGTCTGGGGTCTTGAGACCAACCTACAACTTTGGCATGGTTCTTTGAGTTTCATTAGTGTCAGCACACTTTTAAAGTGACCCTGGGCTGGTGTATTGTTTCAGACAATGCCAGGAGAAAGCAGAGTCACAGCTCAGTTCTTCTTTGTTTCTCAGTTCATGTGAACCTAAAACCCAAAGCTAAAACTCAAGGGCTCTACTTCTCTTCTCACTTACAGTGATGTAAATCAGGAGCAGCTCCACTGGAATGGCACATGTGAAATGGGCCAATGGAGAGTCAGTCCTCAGGAGTGGGCAATCCACATTGGGAGAGAAAAAGTTGAGTCCTGTTAAGAAAATTGCTGGGTTCTGCACAACTTTGCTTTCTCTCAGCCCCATACCGTGCAGCAGGTGGTACGGTCGCTAACAGAGAACCTCCCACTGCTCAGTGCAGAAAATGCACAGTGCCTCCCTCACCTCAGACTATTCGGTTACATGCCTGAAAGTATGTGTTTCAAATTCCTCTGGCCTCCCAAATCCTTTTCTCACATCCCTTCTGAGACCCTGGTTTTGTTGAGTTGTAATCAATTTGGAGAGAGAATGGCAGAAATGCTGGGGGAGGAGGGGTGGTTCCCCTGTTAATAATTATTGGATTTAGTTACCTACCAGCAGCAATTCAAGGGAGCAGTGAGTAAAATATACCCTGGCACCTCCCCAGCACTGAAGTATTATTTCATACTCTAGTAACTGTACATAAGCTAATTAGATATCCAAGTAGGCTGGGGTTATTTTTTCCATATTTTAATGCCCTGACAGTTGTTACAGGACATAAGTTTGCTTCAGTTTACTTCATTCTGTGTTCCTTCAACAGCAGACCCAGCTCTTCTGCTGCTGACACTGTTAGCTCAGCATAAATCAGGTGTCTTGATAAGTTAAGCTTTCTACACAGTTTTTGATTGTTTGCAGCTCAGCTATGCTTCAGCCTCCACACAGCATATATCAGGAAGTGGAGGGAGAGTTTCACTTGTATGTGAACTTAACTACCTTATATTCTCTTTCTGGACAAGTTTTTTAAAGGAGTGTAGAAAAGACCCCAGGTAGGGTGTGTTTAGTTGGGCTGGTTGAAAGTTGTCCATCAAAAGTGTTTTCCCCCCTCTTCCCACACACTCTTGATGAATAGTTACTTTTTTTTAAAAAAACAAGTTTGTCAAAAAAATTAGGATTTTATAACACCCCCCCCCAAAAAACAAAAAAAAAACAAAAAAAACCATCCACACTGACAAATTTTAAGCCAAAAGATTTTGGTTTGGGGGTTTTCAGGTTTTTGGTCAAAAAATCTAAACATGTTCAGGAATTTTTTTTTGATGAATGTGAAAGTATTTTTGTTTTCACCTACACTTTCCACAGCAAAAGAAATAATTTCATAATAAGGTAGAGAGTGGAAATTGATTTGGTCCACTAGTCAAATATCAGAGGAATAAATCTGTGATGTTATCTAATTAAAATATGACCATGTAGATCATTGCTGCTACCACTGTTATATAATTTCAACAAATCTTGTACAAAGTATGTCATGTAAGGCATCTAGGAAAAAGTTATGATTTGCTGAATATGATTATCCTATTGGTATGCATGTATCATTTTTGTATCTGAGATTATGAACATTAACTATATACCTGTATTTCAAATGTTTGCTCCTGTGGTAACACCAACCAAGGTATTCATCCAGCACATTGTGAAGGAACTATTCAAGTTGAATGGCCCATCAAAGAACACAACTCACAATGAACCATGGAAGATGTCTATGTACACTTCATGGACTTTCCTGTGTACGTGCTAACTGGAGTAGGGGTAATGGCCTCTGCTATGACTAAGCAAAGCAGGCATGGACATGTGACTTGCCTCATGTGACTCCAAACTCCATCTTGATACCTGTATTTTTCCACAAACAGGACTGAGGGCTTTGTTTGAAACAATGCGTTTCCCTCCACATGGCAGAAGCTATAAAAGGCCCTGGAAACATCTCCATTTTGCCTCTTTCCTTCTCAAACCTCTGGACTATGAACTTATTCTAATGAGACCATTCTAACCAAGGAACTGAGGACCTTCCAATGATTTGGAAGCAACCAGAGACTTAACAAGCCAGCAACTTATTTAATCACTGCTACAAGTCTGATCCACGAACCTTGCAATTGTATGCATTTGATTCCTTTAACCAATTTTAACTCTCACCTTTATTTCTGTTTATAAATAAACCTTTAGATATTAGGTACTAAAGGATTGGTAACAGTATGATTATTGGGTAAGATTTAAGTTATATATTGACCTGGGTATGTGGCATGTCCTTTGGGATCAGAAGAACCCTTTGGTTGATTAAATTGGTTTTAAATAACCAATCATCATTAAGTCTTGTGTTTTTGGTGGTGATACAATGACTGGAATACCTAAGGAGACTGCTTTTCTGACTTCTTGTTAGGCAGTGTGGTGAAACAGAAGTTTACTTTTGTTGCTAGTTTGGTATATTTTATGGGAGAATAACCACCAGTTTTGGGGTGTGTTTGCCCTATTTCTCAGCAGTTTGTCCTGAATTTGGTATTCAGTTGTGACCCACTAAGGCACAATGACAGAGATGAACTAGAAAAGAGGAATATCTATTAATAAATGAGAAAAGGAATGGAATTCATGAAGGATCAGAAATAGCTTTTAAAGGTCATTCTTCAACTAGAAAAAACAATTGAAAAAAATGTTTGCACAGTGCCAAGTGGGACAGAACTCTGATCTGGATGGCTACCACAATAAATAGTATGAATAATTAGGAAGGAAGACACAATAAAATATAATAAAGAAATACTTGAAAAATATGAACGTGTACAGATCAGCTTCTGCAGATAAGAGGCTTTCTATGATATGAAAGGAATTAGCTATTGAACAGTTGACAATTATTTTTGAAAACTCATGTATAGTGTGGGGTAATCTAAGCATCTTTATTCATCATGAGGCTACATCTACACTACAAGCCAAGGGTACGAATCCCCTGCATGAGTACATACACTTGCACTAGCTTGCATCGAGCTAGCACGCATATAAATAGTAGCATAGCCACAGCAGAGGCATGGCTTAGCCATTCAGCGTACAAACCCACCTGAAACAGGTGCATATATATTCAGCACTGCTCACCCATGCCACTACCCATGCTTTCATGACTACACTGCTATTTATACTTGCACTAGCTCAATGAGAGCTAGTGTGAGTATGTGCACACGAGTGTGGGGGGGGAGAGGGAATTAAAAAAACATACCTTAGCTTATTGTGCAGACGTAGCCTGAATAGTCTTTACTTTGTGACTAAACCTATTGGGCTGGATCCTATCCTTGCCTTAGACAGCCACAGAAATAAGAGGGAATAATCATCCTCCTTTTCTCTTTGCTAGGTCTTCCCAGATTTTGGATTTAGGTCTAGTGTGGAGTACAGCACATGCTCTCCAGACCAGTGGGTCTCAACCTGCGGCCCAATCAGCACAGTGACATCCTCAGGGCCATACAGGTATATTGGATGCAGCCCACATAACACATTGGCCCACAATGGTAAATACCCAGGGAGAAGTGAGCTGTACCATTTCAAGGGTACTAGTAATTCACTTCCCTGTCACCAACCTCACCCCACTCCCACCACCAATCGTTATCACTCTGGAGCAAAAGAGAAGCAGAGGAAGCATTGTGCCTCACAGGGGTGTCTCAGGCACATGCCGCCCAGATCTACCACTCACTAGGAATTTTCCTGAAAGCCACAGCCTGGCCCACTGAGTTTAGGGAAAGGGTTTGTGAAGTAAGGTACTAGCCAAGGTTGGTCAGAGTATCAGAATCTGGCTCAAATTACAGATGGCTAGATGGACTACTGGTCTGACCCACTATAGCAAATCCCACGTTCCTATACTGGCAAAGCTACCAGTCTGACCGTGATAAACGTTTTGATAGATTAACTATATCAAGACAAGATGAACTATATCAAGACAAAAAGAACAGGAGTACTTGTGGCACCTTAGAGACTAACAAATTTATTTCAGCATGAACTTTCATGAGCTACAGCTCACTTCTTCGGATGCATAGAATGGAACACATGTTCCGAAGAAGTGAGCTGTAGCTCATGAAAGCTCATGCTGAAATAAATTTGTTAGTCTCTAAGGTGCCACAAGTACTCCTGTTCTTTTTGCGGATACAGACTAACACGGCTGCTACTCTGAAATATATCAAGACAAATTATAATGAGAATTGTTTCAAACATGCAGATTCTCTGGGACCAAAGATTCAAATCCAAGTAACAGCTTCACCCTACCGAGAAGATGTGCTGAGTTCCATGCATTCACTCTACAATGGGCAGGTCCTTTGTATGAGAGCCTAAAAATCAAAGTCCTCCTGTCTACTTTGTATGGACACTAAGGACCTTCAGGCACTACTGGAAGAATGGAAGTTTACTTCAGTGTCCTGGGGCAAAACTGACCTCCCTTTTTGTGCACTGGTTGGGGCCATACCCCAGATATAGTTGCATTTCAATGATGTTATAAGTTCATAGTTTGGGTAAAGCTTTGGGATTCTTTGCAATTAAATGCACTATATATAAAATATAATTTTTTCCAATTGTCATGTACATCATTTCACTTTGTATATTTTGGGGGGAGGAAGGGATTTTGAGAACATTAATAAACTAAATTCCCTTTCAAAAATGTCTAATTACTTTTCCTCCCCCATACACCTTATTTGTTCTTTCCCAACATAAGTTGAATTTCAGCTGACTTATTGATAAATGGAAGTGATGGTAGTTATTTTGCACCGTCCCAAGGCTGATTGTGGTCCCATCCTACCTACAAGTCTAACAGTCCCAGCAGTTAAGGTTGTCTGATCTGGTGAGGATCGTCATAGTTCACATGTTTTGTTGTGTGGATGTTCTATACCATTATCGAACTGCGTTAAGGAATCTCTTTACCAGGTCATGAACTAGAATATGCTAGTGTCTCAACAGTTCTAATGTATAACTATTGTCTCACCCATGCTACAAAGAGAAAACTGTGTTTAAAAAAACTATGCGAGGCAACTGCAGACTGCACTACCAGACAGAGCCCAGGGACTGGATGGGTTAAAGAAGTATGGACAAATCCCTTCCAAAGAAAAACCATTTGCTTGTACAGGAATCCTTTGTTCTAGTCCATTGGGTGGACTTATTTTCAACCTTGAAAGAGGCACTTGATTAACCTCTCACCAGTAGATAAGATGCCTCAATGTGTTTCAAAACAAGTCACGGAGAGCAAGTCTTGGTATAAAATGCACTCATCATTTCAGGTTTTTGTTTTTCCTCTAGAACATTCTCCTTTTGACATTTCCCTCTGACTTTTCTTAGCACTGATGGAAAGTGGCAACTTATAAAAATAAAGTTTACAGCTTGCCAGATTGTTGCTGTAAGTGGAACAGATGGCAAATTCATCTCCACTGAACTTGGTACTTCTAACAAGAGAAACTGTGTGTTTTGCTCCCTGATTTTTCCCCCAGGTATCCTAGCAGGTGACTGGAAAGTACGATGACAGGAATGACTTGACTTGAGCTTCCGGAGGCCCAGAATTGTGGGGTTGCCATTGTTTTGCCCAATTACCTGTTTCTTAGCAGCATTCTGGTTTGGTTTCTTGAGACCCCAAAAACAATAGCAAACCCAAACAATACGCAAAAGCTACTATCCAGGTGCACTATCACTGGTGTGACCCAGGGACCCCCTTGGTGCTAGCTGAAAGAGGGTACTAAGGGTGCCTAAGGTTTTACAGAATCCTGTAAGTCTGATATAAGCATAATAGTTCACTGAACAGTGGAATGTGAGCCAGAGGCCCTCTGCTCATCATTATCATTGAAAAAAAAATGTATGTACTGGTAATATTCAAGGAGTTCTGTGTCTATACTGAAAGATTTGCTCTTAAGGTCTTGGAGTTAAGGCAAGTCCCCAGGAGGTGATATACCACCTGCCTAAAAGGAACATCTCTGAGATAATTGACACTTGTCTCCTGTCTGGCCATATGTGTACTGTGTGCCTTATGTTGTGTGCCTATTTGCATACTGAGCTGGGTGTGAAGTGAGACATCATAAAATCTACAAGAGAGGAAATCTACAGAAAGAAACAGACAGCAGCCTGAGGGATAGGGGTCCCATTTATGAATAAAGACAAGAGACTGGGGTCTGGCATATCTTGTAGTGCAAAGAGACACAATCTTTCACTTAGGAAGCAAAACTAATAGTGTGCATGTCTCATGAAAGAAGGGGCACAGCCAGTCTGGCTGTAAAGGACTGCAAGGATTTGGAGTGAGCATTATTCTGCAAGCCATGAGTATATCTTAAGTCCAGGCTCTAGAACATGCACACGATTTCATTTTAGATGTAATCTCTTATTTCCAATACTTTACTTGCTACTACTTGAATCTCTCTGCCATGTTAAATAAACTTATACTTGATTTCACTATAAACAAATCAAAGTGCTGCATGCAGCAGAGCAGTGACCTGAGGAGGAACTGGTGAGCTGGGCTGTACTGCTTCTTTGGAAGCAGCGGATTGGTGAATGCTGTCAGTGTGCAGTGGACCAAGGGTTGGACACTCTAGGGAGATGCTCGAGCAGCTCGGGGGTTGAAGTGTGCTTAGAGCAACAGCAGGGCTTGAGGCTAGAGGGAAGTACTTGTCCTGCCCGTGGAGTTAGGGAGCTGATCTCTGGCAGGTACAGGCAGAACTTCCTCACCCTAAGGGCAGGTGGTAGTGAGATACCTCACAAGAGGTATCCTTGGGAAGCATTACACCAATCATTTACAGGTGACTCATTTTTCATATTCAAAAACATCTAAGCATACCTAAAGTATTCTCTTAATTCCTCTTCTTGTGTTCCTGTTTAGTGTAATACATTATGGAGGAATAAGACAAGAATGAGAGGATCCAGGTACATATGGATACCCACAAAGGATCTCAAATTCAGTACAATTCATGGGTCTAATCCTGCACTCCTCATTTGAGCTCATGGAGGCAGAGTGAGTGGACTGCTCCTTATCTACTGAAAACCATAGCAAACATCCTTCCAGCCAGAATGGGTTTATTTTAGATTGCAATCCTGGAAAGAAAAACAATAAAAGTAAAGGGAAGACACATGTGTATGTCAGAGAGACTGCGATGAAATGAACACAAAATGGCTGATGTATCTGGCTGAAGCTTCCTCTACCCTCGGCCCTATTAACAGTGGCTGCCATGTACTACCTTGCTGTACTGGATTGTGATGCAATATGTACCAAATAGATCATTCAGCCCAGAGATACCGATCACCCACAATTCCCATTACAGTGATTGGGCCAACATGGGTACAACACAACTGCATACATTGTATTTTCTTAGAGATAGTTTCTGATGGTTATAATGTCGGTATGACAACTTTGATTATGTACAAAGAAAGAAGAGACTACGCAGTATTGTTAGATGCTACAAAATTCCCATTGGCCCAAATTTGGGCCACTGAGTGCTAGAGTTATGAATGGACTGGGTACACGACCTTGAGCAAGCCCAATCACCTGTCCAGGCCTCTCTTTCTTTCCCCTACCATCTCTACCTGGATACCTAGAAAAACAGCATGGTCCAGTAGAGAAGGCATGGATCAGGAACTCAGGAAACCAGGATTCTTTCCCTGGCTTGACCACTGATGTGCTGTGTGAGTTTAGCCAAGTCACTTCACCTTTCCCCATGCCAGTTTTCCCTCCCTATCTTTGCCTATGTAGATTTTGAGCTCTTTGGGGTGGAGCCCTTCTCCTATACCATGTACACTTCTACCTCAATATAATACTGTCCTCAGGAGCCAAAAAATCTTACTGTGTTATAGGTGAAACTGCGCTATATTGAACTTGCTTTGATCCACCGGAATGCACAACCCCACCGTCCCGGAGCACTGCTTTACCACGTTATATACAAATTGGTGTTATATCGGGTCATGTTATATTGAGGTAGAGGTTATGTCCATTTCCTAGTACAAGGGGACTGCAAGCTTTGTTGGAGCCACTGCGCAACAGCAAATAGTAATAATGGGAAAAAAGTTCTGAGAAAAAAAATCTCAGTCAGATAGATGTAATCAGTAGATCAGGTTTGATACTGTGCATGTTGTTATGTGTTTCAAAAGCAAAACAGCATGAGATGTATATTCAATGAAAATATACTGAATGCACTGATTAAAGATAGAATTTTTATTATCTGCATTGGTTTACCAAAAGGCTTGTGGTGCTGACACCTTGTTGAATTAGGTTTAGCAGCTGTAAGACAGCTAACAATACATTAAGGCTGGAGTTTTCAAAGAGGCCTAAGGAAGGTAGACACCCAGCCTCATGGACATTCAGAGTTAGGCACCAAAGGTACAGATACTTAAAGATATTGTGGCACCTAACTCCCATTGAAGTCAATGGGAGTTAGGCACCAAAGTATCCGAGGAGCTAGGCCAGAACTCCCTTAGACTCTTTTGGGAACCCCTCAAAATTAGGGCTGTCAATTAATCACAGTTAACTCACGCGATTAATTTTTTTATTAATCATGGTTTAAAAATAATCACAATTAATCGCACTGTTAAATAATAAAATACCAATTGAAATTTATTAAATATTTTGGATGTTTTTCTAGATTTTCAAATATATTGATTTCTATTACAACATAGAATACAAAGTGTACAGTGCTCACTTTATATTTTTTTCATCTTCCATGGTTCAAATATTTGCACTGTAAAAGCGATAAACAAAAAATAGTATTTTTCACTTCACCTCATACAAGTACTGTAGTGCAATCTCTTTATTGTGAAAGTATAACTTACAAATGTAGATTGTGTTGTTGTTACATAACTGCACTCAAAAACAAAACAACGTGAATCTTTAGGGCCTACAAGTCCATTCAGTCCTACTTCTTGTTCAGCCGATCACTAAGACAAACAAGTTTGTTTACATTTATTGGAGATACTCCTGCCTGGTTCTTATTTACAATGACACCTGAAAGTGAGAACAGACGTTCGCATGGCACTTTTGTAGTCAGCACTGCAAAGTATTTATGTGCCAGATATGCTAAATATTCGTATGCCCCTTCATGCTTTGGCCACCATTTCAGAGAACATGCTTCCATGCTGATGATGCTCGTTAAAAAAATAATGCATTAATTAAATTTGTGACTGATGTCCTTGGGAGAGAATTGTAGGTCTCCTGTTCTGTTTTACCCGCATTCTGCCATATATTTCATGTTATAGCAGTCTTGGATGATGACCCAGCACATGTATCAGAGGGGTAGCCATGTTAGTCTGGATCTGTAAAAGCAGCAAAGAGTCTTGTGGCACCTTATAGACTAACAGACGTTTGGGAGCATGAGCTTTCATGGGTGAATACCCACTTCGTCGGATGCATGCATCCGACGAAGTGGGTATTCACCCACGAAAGCTCATGCTCCCGACCCAGCACATGTTCATTTTAAGAACACTTTCACAGCAGATTTGATAAAACGCAAAGAAGGTACCAATATGAGATTTCTAAAGTTAGCTACAAACACTCGACCCAAGGTTTAAGAATCTGAAGTGCTATCCAAAATCTGAGAGGGATGAGGTGTGGGGCATGCTTTCAGAAATCTTAAAAGAGCAACACTCAGGGCTTGTCTACACTACAAAATTAAGTCAACTTTATCTCATTCGACCTCAAGCCCCTGAATTAATGAAGTCGATTGTGCATGGCCACATCATGCTGATTGTCTCATTGGAGTGCGTCCTCACTAGCAGTGCCTGCATTGATTCACAAAGCAGTGCATCATGGGTAGCTATTCAAAAGTGCAACTTGCCACAGTGTGTTTTGGGAAGTTTGTGCAATGCCTCATGGGACCAAAACATTGTCACAGGGGAGAATGGGAACATTGCGTTGACATCCCATGATGCACTGTGCTCTCTTCCTCATATCAGCGGCAAACAACCCAGTGGTTTTCATGCCTTAAAACCGCCAGGTGTACGCCATAACCCCAGAAGCATGGAGCCTGCTCAGTTGTGCACTCTTGCTGTGAGCATCTCAAACACCTTGCGCCTTCTCCTGTAGTATTTCCAGAGCTGAAGTAGGGCCCACTGCGCAGAACATAGCAATGTCCTGCAAGCAGCCCTACTGCAAGCCATTGAAAAAAATAATTCACAGTTGCTGCTGGCAGTCACAGAGCAGCACCACTCTGTTGAGCGCCATTTCTGGTCCCATGAAACAAGCACTGACTAGTGGGACCACATAGTTTTGCAGGGATGACAAGCAGTGGATACAGAACTTTTGAATGCGGAAGGCCGCCTTCCAGGAGCTTTATGCAGAGCTTTCCCCTGCCCTGCAGTTCAGCAACACAAAAATGAGAGCTGCTCTGACAATGGAGAAGCGAGTGGCAATTGCTATTTGGAAGCTTGCAATGCCAGACAGTTACTGGTCAGTGGGGAATCAATTTGGAATAGGTAGATCAACTATGGGAGCTGCTGTGCTCCAAATATGCAGGGCCATTAATCAACATCTGTTAAGGGGAGTGAGTCTGGGAAATGTGCAGATATAGTGGATGGTTTTGCCGTGATGGGGTTCCCTAATTGCAGTGGCGCGATAGATGGCGCACATATCCCCATATTGGCACCAGACCACCTTGCCAAAGAGTTCATAAACCGAAAGGGATACTTTTCAAAGGTGTTGCAAGCACTGGTGGAGCAAAGGGGGCATTTCACCGATATCAACATAGGATGGTCGGAAAATGTTCATGGTGCACGCACCTTTAGGAACTCAGGTCTGTTCAAAAAGCTGCAATCTGGGACTTTCTTTCCAGACCACAAAATTAACATGGATGATGTTGAGGTGCCTATAGATATCCTGGGGGTCCCAGCCTATCCACTACTCCCATGGCTCACGAAGCCATGCACCGGCCATCTGGACAACAGTAAGGAACGGTTCAGCTATAGGCTCAGCAAGTGCAGAATGGTGGTTGAATGTGCCTTTGGTCATTTGAAAGGGCGCTGCAGAAGTCTAATAACAATGTTGGACCTTAGTGAAGAGACCATCCCCGTGGTGATAACTGCCTGCTGTGTGCTCCATAAGATCTGTGAAAAAAGGCGGCAAATTTTCCATGGGGGTGGGCACTTGAAACACATCACATGGCAGCCATTTTTGAGTAGCCAAACACCAGGGCAATAAGAAAAGCACAGCAAGGGGTGCTGCGTATCCACGATGGTTTGAAAAGCAGTTTCAATAATGAGGCACAGTAATGTGAGCTGCTTGTCTGCATTGTGCTTTCCCAAACCTTCACCTGGCTTGTATCACTGTCCCTGTAAAGCCAACCCCCCACCCAAGCCTACTGCTTCTAATCAATAAAGAACATTTATTTCTCAAATCCATTTAACATACATAAGTAAAGAGGAAGAACAGAAAAAAAAGGTAACCTTGGAGAAAAAGGGGTTGTAAAGTTAGAACGGGAGAAACATTTTCAGCTGTGTAACATAACACCACATTTCAGACCATCAAAGGTCTGTGACTGGGCGCCTTCTGTTCCTTGTACCCCCCACCCCCAAGTTAAATGAAAGGGATAATGGACTTTTTGCCCATGCATCATGGATCGCTTGGGAGAGGGTGATTCTGCACCAGGCAGAGCTGGCTGACTGTCCACCAGGGTCTGCAGAAGGACTCTACCCTTCTTCTTCTGTTCCTGCAGTTCAACCAGATGCCTCAACATGTCTGCTTGGTCCCTCATAATCCAAAGCATCTCATACTGCACCGCACGGTCTCGCTCATTGGAAGCTTTCCTGCTCTCCATGTCCATGTCTAACTTCTCGGATAGTAAAAACACTGAGGAGTCCTTGTGGCACCTTAGAGACTAACAAATTTATTTGGGCATAAGCTTTCGTGAGCTAAAACCCACTTCATCAGATGCATGGAGTGAAAAATACAGTAAGCAGTATATATATGAAAAGATGGGAGTTGCCTTACCAAGTGTCGGTGCTAATGAGGCCAATTCAATTAAGGTGGAAGTGGCCTATTCTCAACAGTTGACAAGAAGGTGTGAGAATCAGCAGAGGGAAAATTACTTTTTGTAGTGACCCATCCACTCCGAGTCTTTATTCGGGCCTAAGTTGATGGTATCCAATTTGCAAATTAATTCCAGTTCTGCAGTTTCTCGTTGGAGTCTGTTTTTGAAGGGGGTTTTTTTTGGTTAAGAATTGCCACTTTTAAGTCTGTTATTGAGTGTCCAGGGAGGTTGAAGTGCTCTCCTACTGGTTTTTTAATGTTACAATTCTTGATGTCTGATTTGTGTCCATTTATTCTTTTGCATAGAGACTGTCCAATTTGGCCAATGTACATGGCAGAGGGGCATTGCTGGCATATGATGGCATATATCACATTGGTAGAGGTGCAGGTGAATGATCCCCGGATGGTGTAGTGGATGTGGTTAGATCCTATGATGGTGTCCCTTGAATAGATATGCAGACAGAGTTGGCAACTGGGTTTGTTGCAGGGATTGGTTCTTTAGTGTGGGTTTTTTGTGTGGTGTGTAGTTGCTGGTGAGTATTTGCTTCAGGTTGGGGGGCTGTCTGTAGCTTGTCTTCCAAGGTCTCTGAGAGTGAGGGATCATCCTTCAGGATAGGGTGCAGATCTTTGATGATGTACTGGAGAGGTTTTAGTTGGGGGCTGTAGGTGATGGCTAGTGGTGTTCTGTTACTTTTTTTGTTGGGCCTGTCCTGTAGTAGGTGACTTCTGGGTACCCTTCTGGCTCTATCAATCTGTTTCTTCACTTCAGCAGGTGGGTATTGTAGTTTTAAGAATGCTTGATAGAGATCTTGTAGGTGTTTGTCTCTGTCTGAGGGATTGGAGCAAATGCCGGGTGTATCTTAGAGCTTGGCTGTAGACAATGGATCGTGTGATGTGGTCTGGATGAAAGCTGGAGGCATGTAGGCTATTTATTAGTCTCTAAGGTGCCACAAGGACTCCTCGTTGTTTTTGCTGATACAGACTAACATGGCTACCACTCTAAAATTTCTCGGACAGTGAAATCCTCCATGCTCTTAGCTCTGTGTCAGCTGTCCTGGAGGCATTCATTATCTCGATGAACATGTCCTCTCACGTTCTCTTTCTCCTCCTAATCACTGAAAGTCTGCTTTCAGGTGTTGATGACACGCCAAAGGACACATTTCCAATTATCAGTCAGGGGAAAAAGATAAAGGAGCCATTGTACATGAATAAAATGTTTCCATAGCAAGGCCGTTTTCATAAAAAAACAACCCTTAGGACACTAGGTGGAAGCCATAACATAATCAGAATCCGTATCCGTAACCATTCACTGTGCCGTTTTGCTGCTCCAGACATGGTGAGTATGCCCCCCACCCCAGGTCATGGGTGACTGCACTTTTAATGAAGTCTATGGCAGGATCATGTCGGGAGCACAGGTAGCTAGGTGAACAATGGTCCTGCCCCATAGCACCACAGGAAGCTGTTTACGAATGGGGCAAGGGGGACGTTTTCACTCCCAAATTGCGGAGTCTCTCATGTGGTGCCCCAGTCCCCTATCAGATACTTTAAACTACTTGCAGACCCATGCCAAGCACAGTAAAGGCAGATTTGCGGCCACGTGGTCTGGTGATCCAGAATGTGGGAGTGGAGACTGGCGGGGTGGTCCACATGCCCTTTTTTTGTGTAAGAGCATTTTTAATGAGCACTTCCCCCATTTCCACTAGGCAATCCTATGTGATATCAGTCTCCTGAGGGTAATAGAGGCAGAAAGGAAGGAGATGCTGCAAGCATCTGAGTATAGACCTGGTCCTTATGCTGCTATGCGGTGTACTGCAATGATGCCAGCAGAATTAATTCAGGAGTTGCCTTCTGGTACACTTGACAAAGTTTTTATTTTCACATGGCACTGCTGTGTCCCCCTCGTGTAGCCCTTCTCCCCCATTCCACGAGTGATCTTTGCATAGATGTCAGCATTTCTTCTGCTGGATCAGAGCTCTGCCTGCACAGACTCTTCTCCCCACACAGCGATGAGATCCACCACCTCCTGTGCAGACCAGGCTGGAGCATGTTTGAGGCATGTAGTCTCCATGATCAGCTGTGCTCAATCTAGCATACTCCCGATGCTGATCAAACAGGAAATAGGAAATCAAAAGTTCCTGGGGCTTTAGCATGGGAAGGGCTGTTTCCTGTGTACCTGGCTGTAGTGCAGCAGAGTTGAGAATGATCTCCAGAGCGGTCACAGATGAGCATTGTGGGACACCACCTAGAGGCCAAATAAGTCAAATTACACAACCCAGAGTCTGCACTATGTTGCGGATGGCCCATGAAAATCAAATTAAGCACTACGCGTCTCGCAGAGGTGGATTACAGAAGTCGACATCAGAGGCGACTTAGGCCGATGTAAAGGACCCAGTAGTGTAGACACATACATTAAGAGGTCAACTTAAGGCCACTTCCTTTGATCTAACTCTGTAGTGTAGACCAGGCCTCAGATGTGGAAACTACAAAACCCAAACCACTAAAAAAGAAAATCAACTTTCTGCTGGTGGCATCTGACTCTGATGATGAAAATGAACATGTGTCAGTCTGCTCTGCTTTGGATTGTTATCAAGCAGAACCTGTCATCATCATGGATGCATGACCTCTGGAATGGTGGTTGAAGCATGAAGGGACATATGAGTCTTTAGTACATCTGGCACGTAAATATCTTGCGATGCCAGCTACAACAGTGCCATGCGAACGCCTGTTCTCACTTTCAGGAGAACTGTAAACAAGATGCAGGCAGCATTATCTCCTGCAAATTGTAACCAAACATGTTTGTCCAAGCAATTGGCTGAAGTAGGACTGAGTGGACTTGTAGGCTCTAAAGTTTTGCATAGTTTTATTTTTGAATACATTTATTTTTTGTACATAATTCTACATTTATAAGTTCAACTTTCATGATAAAGAGACTGCACTACAGTACTTGTATTAGGTGAACTGAAAAATACTGTTTCTTTTGTTTTTTACAGTGCAAATATTTGTAATAAAAATAACTATAAAGTGAGCACTTTACATTTTGTATTCTGTGTTGTAATTGAAATCAATATATTTGAAAATGTAGAAAACATCCAAAAATGTTTAAATAAATGATATTCTATTATTGTTTAATCGCACGATGAATTGCAATTATTTTTTTAGTCGCTTGACAGCCCTATTCAAAATATTCCCCAAATACCATTTTTCCATGTAGGCAATTGCTACAGGAATGTTATGTGCTTACAAAAGGTAGGGGAGGTGGTCTGCACAATTGTGAGTGGAAGGAGCGTTGTCCATGAGACAAGATCTCCAAAACTGTATGTCTTTCTGAAAATATATGCATTGGTTCCAAAAGCAGTTCTAACAGCAAACTGCTGGGCTAGATGCAAGAATGATGGAGTGACATTCTATGGCTTGTCTTACAGAGGAAGCCAGGACAGACGATCACAATATGTATGAGACCTACATGGTCTACAGTGAAAAGGCTGGGGAACCCTGGGCCTTATAGTGCTGCTGAAATTCCTTTGGTAAAAGATCAGTGGTGGAATCTCAAACTTTTTGCATCTCCATCGATAATTAACCACCACCTCCTCCCACCCCTTCCAATATTAGAGAGGTTTTTGAGTTCAAGTATAACATTATGCAGTACATTCATATTCTAGCACAGGACAATCCATTGAGCTGTCAGTAAACAGCTAGCACTGGGAGCTTTAGTTACTGAATTTTTATTTTCTTCAAACATGTACAGAATCAAGTAGTTCCTTTAAACAATGAGTATGGTAGTCAAGTTATTTGTATGTCTGTGTCTGCAGAACCAATCACCTAGCGTTAAATTTCCAAGCATCTAATTTCAGTGTCAAGTCTTTTGGGTGCCCAAGTGGAGCTGAAGATGTGCAGCCAGTCTACAAATCTAGCTTGTTTTTTCCCCCCAATATCTTCCATACCAGATTCCCTTTTCCATATGTGGCAAACGACTCATCTAGACAGGATCTAACTGTGACCCCCTCCCTTTTTAGCAATATGTGAAGACCAGGCTGTTTACAAAATCTTGACATTTCTTTGTGATGTCCCCAGAAGGTCACGACCCCCAGGTTAATAACTCTTGGTTTAGACCTTAGGCATCTGATGTTGGGCTCCCAAAAATTAAGGCATCCAAAAGGAGTGCTGACATTCTGTGCAATCTTCAGCAAGTAATTTAGGGACAGATTTTCAACAGAGCTCAGCTCCTATTGGTCCCGATACTAAAGTATGAAGACCATGGGATTAGTCACATGCTTCAAATTATACATGTTTGAATACTTTGCTGAACTGAGGCTGCTGAGTTCTGAAAATCTGGCCCTCACTACAGGGCTAATGTTATAGGGCGCCCTCACCTTGTGAGTGCCCTCAAGGCAACATTGCAGGGGGTCCCCATCTCGGGCCACCAGGGGTGCCACTTTCTTGGCCCCACAATAAATGTATATCTCGGTCTTCTGTGACCTGACCCTCCAGTCAGGTCACTTAAAAGTTCAAGCTCCTTCTAGGGTAACAAAAGATCCAACTGTAAGTCCAAATTAAGTCTCTACACTAATAGCTTCTGCTGCCCCTTGGACCACACTAAAGTCTTCTGCTTAGGGTGACCACCAACCCTTATTTGAAGGGACTGTCCCTTATTTAATTGATTTGTCCCTTAGGGTGACCATCCATCCCTTATTTTAAGATAGTATCAGTTCAATACATTTAAATATAAGTACCATTTTAAACATTAAATTAATGCCTATAATGATTGCATTATATACTTGTGGGCAGTAGAAATGCACACTTGAGAAAAATATACTTGATATGCTAAGGAAAATGGTGTTTCCCTTAGAATAAAGCATTGTCCTTTATGTTTCATGTTGGATGGGAATAAGGGAAAACCACAACAGTGGTCGTCCTACTGCTGCTTTGTGTTCAACTCCTGGATCCTGAAGAACTCCTGCTAGGCTACTTCTTCCCCAGCAGGATTCCCCACATTGCTCCCCTTCCCCAGGGACTCCAGGAGTTTCTCTCTCAGGGATCTCCCTGTCACAAACAAGCCCTGTGGGGGAACTCACCTGCTCCCTGTGGGTATCTTCCAGCCTGACCTCCGTAGGCCTTTCACAGAGAGGGAACCCTCCTTGTTTTGCTCTCCTGGGACTCCTCCCTCTGACTGAGTGCAGCTCTGTTTAAGTAGCCCTCCACAGCTGGGGTGAGTCACTCTCTCTAACTCAGTCACACCCAGCTGGGGTAACTACTCACCCCTAAGACATGAGCAAGGTTGAGCTCAGCTTGCCTTAGAGGGCCAGCCAGCCTGTGACAGCTAGGAACTAAGAATTCTTGAATTATATTCCAGGCTCTGCCAAATTGTGTTGTCCTAATATCTCGGGTCTGTACAACAGATGGCCCAAGCCAGAATCAGAAAGCAGCACACAGCTATTTTTTTGGTTCTAATGGATGATCTAGTAGATAGGACACTAGATCTGGTTTCAACTCCCAGCACAATCCTAGACTTCCTGTGTTACTTAATCTACCCTGTTCAGCTTCTGTACAAGGGGGGACAATATTGCCTCTCACAGGGAGGTGTAATGAGGGTAGAATCCATTGACTGTGACTCATACTATCCAGAGAACTTCAGGAAAATTTGATCCTAGATTCAGCACCACTGGTCATCATCAGCTAAAACAGGTAGAGTAACCCCATTTAATTCACAGAGGCGAGATGATGTTTCATTTATGTTTGTAAAGTGCTTAGCGAGCCTAAGATCAAAGGCCCTAGTATTGTTATTAAATGTGAATGCCTGGACTGTCATTAAAATATCTTTTGTCCAGATGGACGGGTGTGCAAGACTGACAGGTAGAACACAGTAGTTCATCTGCGGTCACAGCAATAGAACTGCCTTTAGAAGGGGAAGTGGGGTGTGATTTCTTCAATAGTGGATACAGAAAGAATTTAAGTCCCAACTGGGACTTTGGCCAGGACAATGGTGCTATAGCTACTCTTGTGAAAGGTCCACAGGATTGTTCTTAGCTACCAGAAATACCAGGGAAGGTGTAAAATGCTGTGATATTTTGTGTTTGATTTTTCTCACTTGAGTATCACTCTGAAGTCTGGAACCTTTTTTCTAAAGGGAAATAATTCTCAGAATTAAAATAATTCTGATCACTCCTTTTCTAAAGTAAGGTAGTGTGAAAGAGTTCTATTTTGCATTAGACAGAAGTATGGCCTTAATTAACTAAGCAAGTATCCACCCACCGAGACATGGGTTCAAGCAGATTATGATTCTATAATATGATGCGTTACAAAAATGACAATTGCCATGTTGAGTTGTAGTAGTAGTAGTAATAATGATAATAATAATAATAATCACCTCATGTGATAAAAGTGATGTTATCTCCCACCACACACACACCCCTTAGTCCTGGCTAGCCCTCACCTGAAGAACTGCATACAGTTTGAGGCATGGTATTTTATGGAGATCAGAGAAGGATCAGTGGAGATCAAAAAAAAAAGAAAATGGAGAGCTGGAGTATGAAGGAAGTGTGATAAGAGATGCTGTCCATGTTCCATTTAAACTTAAGCTACAGCTTATGAAGGAGGAAAAAGTCAGCTCTTACAACAGTTTAGCCATGGAACCGGCAACTAAGGGAGGTTGTGTAATCACCCTCGTTAGAGACATTCAGAGCTTGAGACTAGACCTAGATTGGGGCTATTGTAAGGCAAACAAAATCATTACTGCCCTGTTGCAAAGACTGGAAGGATGTTCCAACCCAAATGGTTCTATTACTCCCTTGTCCATCAAGAGACATAGGAATTGGCAGACTGGATCAGACCAATGCCCCATCAAGGTCAATAACCTGTCTCAGACAATTGCTATTACAAGTCCCAAAGGCTATAAAACTCACACACTATATTTTGTTAGAATGATTGCTGCATCATCACCCAGACACTGTTACCGGTGCTCTATCAGGCAATAAATAGAAGTTGGACTGCATCATGGAATGCAAGAGGTAATCTCTGTGACAGAAATCTGGCTCAAATTTCACCTGAGCTCACTAGGTACACCACATTTTATTTTATTGATGAAAACAACACACCATATCTGTGCCTGCCTACTGGTTTTGCTGAGTGAGAACCAGAAATGGTTAGCCAGTCAGTCCCCAGTCTGTAGCAGTGCATGAACCATGATATCAGGTTCCAACATCAAAAATTGGGGAGGTTCTGAGCCAGATCCAAAATTTGCATTTCAGGCGCAACGCCACTCTCACTGACACTGGTATAAATGAGGAATCAGCCAGTGGAGTCACAGGCATGACCCGTGTCAGTGAGAGGAGCCTTGGGCCCTAAATGTCATCGAATCATAGAAGATTAGGGTTGGAAGAGACCTCAGGAGGTCATCTAGTCCAACCCCCTGCTCAAAGCAGGACCAACACCAACTAAATCATCCCAACCAGGGCTTTGTCAAGCCAGGCTTCAAAAACCTCTAAGGAAGGAGATTCCACCACCTCCCTAGCTAACCCATTCCAGTGCTTCACCACCCTCCTAGTGAAAAAGTTTTTCCTTATATCCAACCTAGGTCTCCCCTACTGCAACTTGAGAGCATTGCTCCTTGTCATCTGCCACCAATGAGAACAGCTGAGCTCCATCCTCTTTGGAACCCCCCTTTCAGGTAGTTGAAGGCTATCAAATCCCCCCTCACTCTTCTTGTCTGCAGACTAAATAAACCCAGTTCCCTCCGTATCTCCTTGTAAGTCATGAGCCCAATTTGTCCACATCCTTTCTGTAGTGGGGGGCCCAAAACTGGATGCAATACTCCAGATGTGGCCTCACCAGTGCCGAATAGAGGGGAATAATCACTTCCCTCGATCTGCTGGCAATGATCCTACTAATGCAGCCCAATATGCCGTTAGCCTTCTTGGCAACAAAGGCACACTGTTGACTCATATCCAGTTTCTCATCCATTGTAATTCCCAGGTCCTTTTCTCAGAACTTCTGCTTAGCCAGTCAGTCCCCAGTCTGTAGCAGTGCATGGGATCTTTCTGTCCTAAGTGCAGGACTCTGCACTAGTCCTTGTTGAACCTCATCAGATTTCTTTTGGCCCAATCCTCCAATTTGTCTACATCACTCTGGACCTTATTCCTATCCTCCAGCCTATCTACCTCTCCCCCCAACTTAGTGTCATCTGCGACTTTGCTGAGGGTGCAATCCATCCCATCATCCAGATCATTAATGAAGATGTTGAACAAAACCGGCCCCAGTACCAACCCCTGGGGCACTCTGCTTGATATTAGCTACCAACTAGACATCAAGCCATTGATCACTACCTGTTGAGCTCGATGATCTAGCCAGCTTTCTATCCACCTTATTGTCTATTCATCCAATCCATACTTTTTTAACTTGCTGGCAAGAATACTATGGGAGACCGTATCGAAAGCTTTGCTAGAGTCAAGATACATCATGTCTACCCCACTTTCCCCATATCCATAGAGCCAGTTATCTCATCATAAAAGGCAATCAGGTTGGTCAAGCATGACTTGCCCTTAGTGAAGCCATGTTGACTGTTCCTGCTCACCTTCCTCTCCTCCAAGTGTTTCCTTGAGGACCTGCTCCATGATTTTTCCAGGGACTGAGGTGAGGCTGACCAGTCTGTAGTTCCCCGGATTCTCCTTCTTCCCTTTTTTAAAGATGGACACTATATTTGCCTTTTTCCAATCATCCGAGACCTCCCGTGATCACCACGAGTTTTCAAAGAGGAGACAAAACCTGCATTGGGGAATATTTTAGTGTAATTATGGTTCACTGTCATCTGCACTTTGCTTTTAACTAACCGTATAACATTCCACTATTCAGTAAGACCCCATTGACTTTTATTTAGTAAATATTAGCTTCTCAGCCAGCCAAAGAACAGCAATCTTCACCTTAAACTCAGAGCCCAATAAAGCCATACAGGTTCATTGTTGGTTTGGTCTTCCTGTTATTTTTCCTGCCAGATGAAGAGCTGGACATGTGAATTTCCAAGTCCTGCTCTCATTTATTTAGGCATAGCTGCCATCAAGCTACCCTGGATTTATACCAGGTTATATGAGAACTGAGTTTGGCCCAAGGAATCTGTCTCATTCTAGCAGGTGAATTTTCACCCTGGCACTGAACTAACCTCTTTCCACTTGGTTCAGCAAAAAGCTATTTTCTTCTTGGTGAACATTCATGAAGATGAAAACTGGGATCATTGTCCATGCTGTTGATGACACTGCCATCCATCACTGTCAATATAAAAATGATTAATAACCAATCATTTACATTTATGAAATCCTGGCCCCACTGAAGTCAATGGCAAAATTTCCATTGACTTCAGTAGAGCCAAGATTACATCTGCTGTGCCTTTCATTTGCATACATCTCAAAGTGGTTCATGAACAGAATTAATCTGACCAGCAAATTAAGGTTAAGACCCTGACTTGTGAAAGATACCATATATAGTACACAGGTTAAGAAAAGAGTGTCTGTACATCTGGATATAGTGCTTAAATTATCCACAAATACAAAGTTTATTTTGAAGTCATAAAATATATATAGTGCTTAAGCAGCAATAACCCAAATTAGGTGAATAAATTTAACAATACAGTTTAAATATTAGAATACTCTGAATACTCGGGTACATCACTCATGAAAAGTTGTACAGAGATTTGGTTGTGGAAAGCAAAATATATCAATGAGTGTAGATTGTCCCTCAATAATTGAGAATTAGGGTAGGTTGTCCATTTAGAAAATACAATCTATTTGGAAAGTATTTCAGTTACTTTCCTTACTGTGCTTCTCATCAGCACTCCAGCTCATTCCTCCTTGTACTGCTGATGTTCGGTGACGTGTTCTATGTAGATGTACCTTGACCACCTGATGGCATCTGACACCATGAGATGCCATATCAGCCGAGCATAGTGTTGACCAATTCCTCATTCTCCCAACACTTGCTCATTACTGGGGTCCCATGTGCCCAGGACTCTGAAGATCAGGACGTGAGTTTGGACCTCGTAACCCCATAGTGTGAAGGGGAGCCCAGGCTGGTGGGTCAGGCAAGCTCAATGGTGTCAACCAGAGGGGTATATTTCTCCAGCTTTTGAGATCGGGCATCGCAGAAGGCTGGGGTCATGTTTTTAAAGGGAACTGTGATGTCCACCATGATGATCTTCTTCAGGTCCTCATTGGTGATGACAATGTCCAGCCACAATTGGCTGTCAGTTCTGGGGATGGCGGAGTTCACAGCAACCTTCCCCACGGGTGGCGGGATGGCTCTGGCCAGGTGATCTTGGATGGTGTTGTGTCGCAGCTTCCAGGCTTTGGAATGGGGCTTGCAGCTACACAGGATGTGGGGTAGTATCTCATGGGCATAGCCACACTTCCTGCATCGCTTGTCCCAATTCCCATAGTGTACGGCTCCATTCAGCGGGACACAGTTGAGCCAGGCCCTGTAGATGAACATCCAGTTGGCAAATCAGGTGAAGCTGCCTCCGGTGAGGAAGTGGTTGCTGGTGTCCCACTTGCATGTCACCTCGAACGCCTTGCCTTGGTCCTGCTTCCGTTTCCGTTTCAGGTTTTCCATGTATTGGCAAAGGATAGCATCCTTCAGGGTCCTCTCCAGCATGGTTCTAGCTCTCAGAGTGATGATAGTGTGATCCGTATTCTTCACCTGTGGCCCCAGGACTTCATATCCTGGTGTTCTTCACACCATGTCCAGCAGCAGCAGATATGCTTCTCCAGTCATTGCATAGCGTTCCAGGCACAAATCCAGAGCGAAGCAAAGTCTCCCCCTTCTCTTCGAAATTCTCCTTCCTGGGAGCCACTCAAGTAGGCAGTGACATCTTGGACAAATGACCAGTTCCTCTGTTTTATATCATGTCCCAGAGGCTGGACCCCTGTTAGCATAGTGGGCCCTAATCTTGTTCTGGGGCTCTGTTCTGACTCAGAAGAGTTGTTTTTTTCAGTAGGAAAACTTATCTAGTTAGTTGAAAATTTTCCATTGACACTTCTCTATAGAAAACTGGGGTTTTGACTAAACAAAGGTTTTCATGGGAAGTGTCTGCTTTGGAGGGGAAGGTGATGGAAAATATGGCAGTTTGGGTCTGGAATTTTCTTGGGTTTTAGCTTCTGCCTGTAAGTTTTTGGTTGCCAGAAGTGAGGTCTGGGGTGGTCGGACTTGTTACATAATTTTTTTTTCTGCTGCAAGTTTCACTGAAAGTGAATGTGAACATTTGCAGATTTTTTCCCCCACAAAATAAAAGAAAGCCATTTTCCAAGCAGCTCTAATTAACAGCACCGCTTTGAAAGTACCTGGGTATTGCTTAGAGGTCTCTCATCCAAGTACTATCCTGGCCCTAGCTTTTGAAGTATGATAGTCCCCCAAACTGGGGTGGTATATGGTAAACACCTGTGATCAAGAAGTTTTGTATTATCTAAAATAGAGGCATGTGATTATGGGCCAGCTTTGCAGCCTCATCATCCAGCATGAAAATGAGAGTTATTGAATAAAGTGGAAGGATATGTATTGCAAGGCTCTCAGGCCCCGCTTTTCCTTGTGCCAGACAATTTTGTCAACATGGTATCATGTGATTAAGAACAGCTGCATGGATATTGCAAACTTAGCTCACTGCTGTTTAAACATGCTCATTACTGACCTTGTACATAATTACAGGACCAGTGGAAACATGGAGGAAGTGGCATGTACAATCCTTCATAAAGCATGTCCCAGCTGGAACGTGACATCACGGCCATAGATCAACTTGTGGCCTATTTGGAGTTCTCATCTACAGCCTCACTAGGATTGATTAGTGAAAGGAAACAAGCTCTGCACTGAACTGACATGGAGAAACTACTTGCCAAAATATTTCTTCCTGATGTGCATTAGGAGGCTATCAAATCTCCCTAGAACTTTTATTTAAAAAGTGATATAGCAACTTCCATCCAAAGGTCCCAGACTGCTTTACAAACAGTTTGTTAAGCCTCACAACACATTTGAAGTGTGTAATTGATATTATATCCATGTTACAGGTAGGTAAACTGAGGCACAGAGCTTAAAGTGTGGCTATTAGATCTGTGTGAACAGAATTTCTCATTTGCGGGCCATTCAAAAGGGAGGGGGGAAAAAAACCAAGAAACTAATTCATTTTTGGTCAACCCAAAAACAAGATTTAAGAAGTTTTGGCAAATCAAAAAGTCAAAAATCATTTTGGGTCAAATAAAATGTTTCTTTCAACCCAAAACCAAAACCAGTTCTTAATTTTTAATAAAATAAAATTGAAGGTAGCTTCAAAAGAAAAGTTGTTTTGACCAAAGATAAAAATGTTTCATTTCAATATATTCAAAATGAAATAAATTTATTTTTGGATGAGCATTTGGTGAAACTGACAAATTTTCAACATGTTTTGCTGTTGTCTGGTCTGCATGGTTTCCTGAAAAAAGTTTCAAATGCAATATGGTGTCTATACTCAGAAAAGGCATCATCTTACCCAAGAAATTTGCTACATGTGTTTATATTCCAAGTCGTATATGCTGATTTTTGGGGTGAGTTTTTGCAACATATATGCACTCAAGTTTAACTAAAGCAAATACTCATGGAAAGTCAATTTTAAGCTCATATGCTCAAATATATGTAGAAAGAAAATTTCAAGTTTGCTTTTTCCACACATTCACACCAGAAACCTGATTATAAGAGTTACACATCCAGACAGAGAACAGAAACACCACTGTTTGTTATATGATCAATCATAACTAAACTACACAGCTTGAATGTGGGATTTTGAATTTCAGACAGCAAGCCATACAGTAAGTGAAATTCACCAAAAAAAGTTGTCAAGTCTTTGACTAATGACTACATTTGAGAAAATTGGGATCTGTTCATGGCAGAACTGCAGTTACACATTTAAGCTACTGTAATTTGTTTAGAAGCAAAAAAAAAATCCCAAAGCTGGGCATTTTTTATTTTTTTTAAAGAAATCAGATTTTCCCTTGAGAAATAAGGATATTAAAATGGTGGCTCTAGAATTACAGATTTTTTTTTGCACACTTCAAAATTAGTTACATATGGGCCACATTTTCAAAAGCAGCCTCTGCAGTTCTCTTCCCTCAAGATTTCACACATGTAATTGTTCATGTCTCATTTTCTTCCATGTACACAAATTTGGAGGTATGCATGTATATGCCATTTGCACCTGCATACTTGATTTATGCATTTGTTTGTGTGCACAAATCCAAGTTTCTGTGATAGTTCATTCTTCCATTACACCCATGCTCGAGTTCTATTTCTAGGTGCAATTGAAAGATACTGGTTTTGATCTATAAAACCTTTTCTGGTTAGAGACAGTCCACACCTCCCATGTTTTAACTCAGCAGCTGAGATCATCTGGGATGAGCTCCAATCCCTAGATGTTTGCAGGTGGTGACTGTAGGCAAAACTGATGGATCCTTAGCTCTGGGGCTTGTTTATGCAGCATCCATCTCTCTATCAGAGACTGTCTGGTGACCGGGATGAGAATGATCAAGCCAAGTGGTTGGTGCAGGCATCGGGAACCAAGGACTAGGGTGAGAGCAGGCATCAGTAACTGGAGCCAAGGGTCAAATGGGAGGGCAGAAAATGGATACTAGGGCGAAGAGAAGGATAACTCAGTGGTTTGAGCATTAGCCTGCTAAACCCAGGGTTGCGAGTTCAATCCTTGAGGGGGCCATTTAGGGAACTGGGGCAAAAAATCTGAGGATTGGTCCCCCTTTGAGCAGGGGGTTGGCCTGGATGACCTTCTGAGGTCCCTTCCAACCCTAATATTCTATGAAGGGTCAAGTTGCAATCAGAAGCCAGGGCCACAGATCAAGATGGAGGTCAGGAACTGAAGCAAGCAGGGCAGTAGGCAAGGAGGGGTTCAAGGTTGGGGCAGGACAGAGGCAAGGCTGGCTGCAAGTCAGGAACAGCAGGAACAAGGTAACACAGGAGCAGTCACGGTGGTGGGTATGACAGGTTCCCCCGTGCCACTTGGAACTGGAGTACCACTGAGCCTGCCTGACCCACCAGCCTAGGGTCCCCTTTACACTATGGTGCTATGATAAGTTTCCAAGCTTGCTCTTTCACCAGCATATGTACAGCTGCTGAGATCAGTTCTGCATGGGAAGGCTCTGCTAAGGCACTCTCTCCCCCGCACCCCCAGAGTGTAAATCCAAAATTAAACCATCTTGTGCTGCACAGGGAACAGTACAGCGTAAGCACATACAATTTCCCCCCTCCCTCAATGTGGAGAGAGATATGCAACAGCCTTCTGCCCCAAGTTATAATTTACACACACACACTGGTTTTAGACAAAACAAGTGTATTAACAACAAAAGATAGATTTTAAGTGATTAGAAGTGATAGCAAACAGATCAAAGCAGATTAGTAAATAAACAAAACTGCAAACTGTTCTTAACACACTAAATAGGTGGGATATGAATTAGCAAATTCTCACCCTGAGTGATAAATAGGCTGGCAGATTTAGGCACAAGTTGCCTTGGCTATCCTAGTTTTTCATACACAAACTAAAAATCCCTCTACCTGGGACCATCACTTCCCATGGTTCAGTCCTTGCCCCTCAGCTGTTTCCAGGTGTGTTATTGTAGGGAGAGTGAGGACCCATCATGATGTCATTGTTCCCCTTTTATATCTTCTTCCCACTTGCTGGAAAGCTCTTTTGCTGTGACCTGGGTCAAACAGTCCCCATTGTATAGTAGTATCTCTGTGAGGTTTCTATTGTACACAGTTCCTGGGGTCATCCTTGTGCTTGTGTGCATTTCCTCAATAAGCCATTAACATTGTTTGGCCTTTTTACTGTAGTACCTGAAAGGCTGCTTGTGGGTGTTTTCAACCTCGCAACATGTTTCAGTCACACATACACAGCCAAATTTCATAACTTCACATGTGACAGTAGCACATACAATCCAATGAGATACTAATGTCTAGCAGATCAAGACTTTTAGAATGATACCTCACAAGGCATACTTTGTACAAAACGTATCCTAATTACAAAACAGTAGTGAATATTGGGGTTCCAGGGTGCCACAGTGGGCATGAACACTGAGCAGCCAGCGAGCTGCTGCTGGCTTAAGGCAGCCAGCTGGCCCCTCCAGCCAGTCAGGTATCCTGCTGCAGGCCAGCTGTACTGCTAGGCTGCCTGGAGACTAGTTCTGCTGAAGGCCCCAATCCCCAGGACTCTGTTGTCCTTCAAGTAACACTGAAAGGCAAGGTTCAAGTGTTCCCCTAGAAGACGGGTTACTTGAGAGAGACTGGTGGGGAAGTTATGTTGATGTCATTGTTTACTGTGGTTTGTTGTATATAGAAAAATAGAATAAACCCAAAATGTTGTATGTGCAAAGAGACATTAAAGTTTGCACATGCAAAAACTGAGTTGAGAAATTGTCAACACAATTCATAAGCCAGGTTAAGATCTGTTTACAAGTTTGCCCCCATACTTCAGAGTCTGTGGTCTCATCTTGCCCTCAGCTTACACAGTTTGGGCTCACGTCTTCCCCTACTAGACACTGTCCTTACGTTGCATTAGTTATGAACTCAGTGTATGATACTGGGTCCTACCAGACAGCCGTAGACAATGTAGAAAGATAATCATATTAGGATAGGGAAAGCACAATTCTGTAAAGCATGAACATAAGAACGGCCATATTGGGTCAGATCAAAGGTCCATCAGGCCTAGTATCCTGTCTTCCAACAGTGGCCAATGCCAGGTGCTTCAGAGGGAATGAACAGAACAGGTATCATCAAGTGATCCATCCCTTTCACCCATTCCCAGCTTCTGTCAAACAAAGTCTTATAGAGCAAATATCATAGCATGGAAACCTTTCCCAGCTAGGTAGAGTGAAAAAACATTGAGCATTCATCATATCCTGAAAAGAATCAGACCTCCATTGTTTAAATGGCATGAGTCCACCATAGTCTCATAACAGCATGGGATTTCTACTGCCCCATACTAGTTACATATGTCTAAACATATTGTAGTACTAGTAGCTAATGTTTTGCACTTGGAAATTGACCTACATTATGAGAACAAAATTCACATTGTTCTATATGTTAGATAGAAAAAAAATCATACTTCCATAATGTCAGGAAACCTTACAATGAACCATAATTTGGGGTGGGGAGAGAGAATGAGTCATAGAAAGTCTTATTCACAAGAGGTAGGTAATATATGCTGACATAGTACTATCTCTCCTAAGCTGCACTGGGTATAAGCTTACATCAGACGGGCTTTGTTATGTAGTCATGTCGTTATGCCTTAGTGGCTATACACTCGCATTTTCCCATAATGCACAGAGTATACTTTTGCAGGGCTGTAGGGAATGACTCAAATATTTGCATGCTGTCTATGGACTAGATTATAAAATATTGGCTGTGGACACATATCATACCACACAAGGGGTTGGTTTCATATCAGCACACAGAGACTATAGAATTACATCACTCTATTCCAACACTAGACGTACACCAGAGATCGCAAGCATTCCACTGATATCACACTTTGCTGGAACAGGCTTCCAATATATGTTCATAAAGAGATTGGCTTGCCACATATCCCACTTACGTCTCACTGTAACTATGCCATACTTTCTATAATTTGAAAGTAAGAGGTCATGAACTGAAGTTGAAGCAGAAGCCAGCATATAATAATTAGTTTCTTATCCTACAGGCATGTTGGGATAAGGATCAAACTGCGAATACACTCAACAATGGGAGTGGCAGTGGTAATGAAAGTGCTGTGCAATCATCAGGAGATAACTCAGTAGCATTAAGTCAACTGCTTCCACATCATGTCATTGTTAGCACCAGGCTTGTGGTCGGGAAGCTGGAGCCCTTTCTCTCCTAAGGGTGTACAGTCAACGCAGACAAATCATTTTTATTTAGATTGCAGGAATGTAAGCACTAGTGAGCGTGTGTTATGGGTCCCCACGGTGCTCCATCTGCAGAGAATGAGAGATGTGTAGAAGACTGGACTCACCGCTGGCATGTCGCCTTGTGGCTGGGTTTGGTGTAGCAGAGTCTCTTCATCTGGCGCCCCCTGCCAACAGCCGCTGTGGGCCTGTTGTGGTCTGCTTCTTCTTATGAGTCAGCCCTCCAACCAGGTCAGATCTAGCCTCACCCCTTTGGGAGTAAGAGAGTCCCACAGCCTCATACCAAGTCTTTGATCCAAGTCCAGACTCACTAATTCTTCACTCCAAGATGGAAGCCAGGCCCTCCTCCTTCTCTGGGTTCTAGCCTAGGAGCCCAGTAGTGAGCAGGCAAGGTCTGTCTATTCTGAACCCACCCTTGCTCCCTCCTTGAGCTATTCCCTACCTCAGCCTGGCTACAGGCCTTTCCCATTGCCCCTTCACAGGCCCACTGCCTATCTGCATTCTTCCCCATCCCCAAGTCTCACAAGATTCAGGCTTCTTTCCAGGAAGGGGCTCATAGCCCCTTGGAATCTCAAAAAAAATCCCCAATGAAAATACAAACAAACAAACCACTTCAGCTCTCCTCAGGCTCATGCTCTCATCCCTCTTAAACTTTCCCTGTGCTCCAGTCTCCAGCTGAATACCAGCTCCCAGGGCTGTCTCCCCTGGAGTCTTGCCCTTATTTCAAGGCATCACTACAGCTAACTCCCACCCTGTGGTTTTCCCCAGCTCTCCTTCCACCCATCTCCTATCAACGCTTCCCTGAGAGAGGAAACTCCCAAGCTACTCTCTCCTGAGTCACCTCTTTGACCAGCCAGGTCCCACTACTGCTAGGAGAAAAAATACAGCAGCCTTTCCCTCTCTTTATAATCACTAGCCAGCTGCAATTCATCTCCAGCTAGGCTTGGCCCAACTTCCAGGTGCAACAAGATGCACTAATTACTCTCTATCTCCAGTAAAAAAAACAGGAGTACTTGTGGCACCTTAAAGACTAACAAATTTATTTTAGCATGAGCTTTCGTGAGCTAAAGCTCACTTCTTCGGATGCATAGAATGCTACTCTGAAATCTATCTCCAGTGTATCCTTTCATGGCTGATATAGGGCATGCACCCTTCACAATCTGTTACAGACCCAGCCTGAGTGTCTTGGCTTTTTAGCTCAAGCAATAACAGCTCCGGAGGTCTTCTCCCAATTCCTCAGGTCAGCCAAGATGTCAGCAGTCACAGTGGCACAAAAGGGACCCATTTTGCTAGACACTGTACAGAATAAGAGATAGCCCCTGCCCAGAAAAAGCTTCCTGTCCAAAGAGACAACAGCCAAACAATGGGAGGGGAGATGCTTAGAACTAGGCAAAAATTTTCAGCCAAAACTTTTCTTTTTGTTGATAAAAAGCAGATTCAGCAACATTGGGACTTTTGCAAATGTGTGTTGGTTTCCCCAAATTGCCTGAATTTTTGTCCAACTTTTCAATTTGCTGGAAATTTGGGGAAATTTCAGGTTTGGTTCAACCCCCAACAATTTCTTTCCTGATTTTTCAGAATTGCCAGTGAACAATAATATTCTCTAGAAATATAGTAAAGTGACTCACGCCAGGTCACACAGCAGAGCTAGAAACAGAAACTCTGGTCTGCTGACTCTAAGTAAAGTGCCCTATAGAATAAGCCACATTGCCTCAGCTACAGTTGGAATAAGCTTGGAGCACTCTGATCTGTATAATTACAAACGCTCTATTGTAGTGGAGTATTTCAACATTGATGCAAAAAGATAGAATATCTGCCTTTGTGTCAGTCCCAAGATATGGCCATTTTAAACAGTTTTCAAGTTACTAAGCAAACTCACCATTAATTCTCCAGCAGGTTGTGGATTCTTATCCTGGTGCACTGAGGCTCATACTGTGCAGTGTGGATAGGAGACTTACATGGAGAGCACAAGTTGCTATATAGCAGTGTTTCTCAAACTGGGGTTGCCGCTTGTGTAGGGAAAGCCCTTGCCGGGCCAGGCCGGTTTGTTTACCTGCCCCATCCGCAGGTCCAGCCGATCACGACTCCCACTGGCTGTGGTTTGCCGCTGCAGGCCAATGGGGGCTGCTGGAAGCGGTGGCCAGTAAATCCCTCAGCCCTTGCCGCTTCCAGCAGCTCCCATTGGCCTGCAGCCCATTGGTGAACCGCAGCCAGTGGGAGCCGCGATCAGCTGGACCTGCGGACGGGGCAGGTAAACAAACTGGCCCGGCAGAGGCTTTCCCTGCACAAGCAGCAACCCCAGTTTGAGAAACACTGCTATATAGGAAGTGGTGAGTCTACAAGTGGCCATCTTCTCCCTGAGTCCGTGTTGAACCAGTGACCCAGCAGAAGACTACTGGGCACTATTTTGCTTGTGTAACTGTGCCTCAGTGGATGCCAAATTCAGGACAAACTGTTGAAAAATAGGGCAGGTAGACCCCAAGACTGGTGGCTAATCCCCCATAGGATATACCAAACAAGCAACAAAAGTAAACTGTTTCATCACACTGGCTAACGAGAAGTCATAAAAGCAGTTTCCTTAGGCATTCCAGTCCTTGTATTACCACTGAAAACACTAGACTTAGAGATGAGTGGTTCTTTAAAACCAATCTCTTCAAATATAAGGTTCTTCTGATCCCAAAGGACCAGCCACACACCCAGGTCAGTATATAACTTAGATCTTACCCAAAAATCACCCTGATGCCGATCCTTTAGTATCTAAAATCTAAAGGTTTATTTATAAAAAGAAAGAAAAAAAGGTGATTGCAATTAGTTAAAGGAATCAAATACATACAATAATGGCAAAGTTCTTGGTTCAGGCTCGTAGCAGTGATGGAATAAACTGCTGGCTTAAGTCAAGTCTCTGGCTGCTTCCAAATCATTGGAAGTTCCTCAGTTCCTTGGTTAGAATGTTCCCATTAGTATAAGCTCATAGTCCAGCGGCTGGAGCAGGATAGAGGCAAAATGGAGGAGGTTTCCAGGGCCTTTTATATCTTCTGCCATGTGGAGGGAAACCCATTGTTTCAAACAAAGCCCTCAGCACAGCTAGTGGAAAATTACAGGTGACAAGATAGTGTTTGGAGTCACATGGGCAAGTCACATGTCCATTCATGAAGGTTTGGACACTGTAGAAACCATTACATATACTTCAAACTGCACATTTGCAGGACAGTCCATTCAGTGTAGATGGGTGTCTCCCATAGTCCATTGTCAGTCAAGTGTTTCTTGATGAGCCACTTAATTTGAATAGCCCCTCCAAGATGTGCTGGCTAACTACCCTCTGGGCATTACCCCAGGAGCAAACATTTGAAATCCAGTTATGGAGCCAATATTCATAACTTCAAATACAAAAACAATACATGCATACAGATAGCATAATCATAACCAGAAAATCATAACCTTTCCATAGCCATCTTACATGCCATATTTTGTACAAGATTTGTTGCAAATATATAACAGTGGTTGCAACAATGATCTATATGGTCATATTTTAATTAGATAACATCACAACTTGATGTACCAGTTCTCCGATGAGAGGTGAAACAGCTCCGAGCCATCAGTGGCCTTTGAAGATTGTGCGGAACTTTTTGCAAAGAGCAGGGAGGCCTCCCCAGGAAGGAAAAATGGTCTGTTGATTGGGGCAGTCACCTAGGACATGGGAGAGCTGAGCTGACATCCCTGCTCCATCCCAGACTTCCTGGGTGACCTTGGGCAAGTCACTTAGCCTCGCCATGCCTCAGTTCCCCCTCAGTACAATAGGCCTAGACTTGAGGTGGCTCACAGTCTAAGTCCAAAAGCCTCACACCAAAGAGTTGTGATCAAATTCTTGGTGAATGTTAGACCACTGGAAGAAACTTCATTTGGCCTCTTGGGTCCGCACAGCAGCTGCTGCCTGCCCCACTCCCGCTGGCCACCTCCACCGCCCTACACTGCATGTGTTCTAGGCAACGAGGATGCAAAAGCCTCTCGCTCCGCAGTGCTCACAACACAGCAAGGTGATGGCAGCTGGCAGGGGCCACCACTGCACTGACCCAATGGGCAGAAGGTGATTGGAGATGGATTGTGGACATGAGGCCTGGGAAGCAGGAAGTCCCCACCAGGCTGAGCCCCCAGGATGAGGCAGCAGCACTGTTGAAATGGGTTTCTGGGAATGAGTTGGGTTCTGGTCACGTCAGGTCTGAGTCAGCTTGTTCTCAGGTTGGGCTGGGTCAGGCTTTAAAATTAGGCCCAACCAGACCTCTACAGTCATTACTATTAGGAGGGGAAGAAATAATTATTCAGCAAGGCAGTGCATGAATTATTATTATTCACTTTGTAGAAACATGAGCGTTGCCCATAGCAGTGTTGATCAATGACACATCTAGTAGAGTGCTGGTCTCTGCCAGTAACCAATAGCAGATGCCAAGTGGGTATAACAACCTCATTCTGCAATCAGTTTTGTAATATTATGCCATAGGGAGAAATTTATTCCTGACCCCAGTACATGATTAGCTTGTTCTCTGAAGCAAGAGGCTGGATAACCCTTTGTTGTCTTATCTTGGCTACATGTCTAATGTTTCCATCCTGAGTGGAATTAAAACTGTGTGTTCTACACCCAGTTCTGCCATTGTGGCCTTGGGCATGTTACTTAACCTTCAGCTCCCTGATGTGTAAAACAGAGTAATAGTATTTACCTAGCTCACAGGAGTGCTGTGAAACTTACTTCATAGTGTTTGTAGAGGGCTTTAAGGACTTTAGGTGGAAAGTGCTATAGACTGGCAAATTATTATTAATTGTTATTATTATCATGGTATTATAACCATTATATAGGAGATATGCAGCTGTCTAATACAATGTAGACTTACTGTAACCTCCATTGGATATAGAGCAGGCAGGGCTTGAGCCTGTTTTAGTGGTATAATGGCTATTGGAAATCTGGGATTTTTTAAATGTCCGTGGGCAGAATGAGTAATTTTGATGTCATTTTTAGAAGGCTCTACGAGGGAGAACTTGTGCAGCTGACATCAGTGCACCAGCCACAGCTGATAGCCAGCGCTGTGCCAAGTTTCGTAGCTCTGGGCACACTTTTATAGCTGAGTAATAACGACAAGCAGGTGCATAGGGTAATACAGTTCCGAGTGGATGTAGAATGGCAGTACAACAAGCACCAATGAGCAGCTACACCAGCCACTGTCTAGACTATCCCTCCTGAGGGGGCCCTAAGACAGGTGGGAGAAAGGTTTCTGACCCTTGTTGCCAGAGCCCAGTCCTGGGTGAAGGCAATTTCTAATTAATTTGAAGGGAAAAAAGCAGAAGCTTTGCAAAAATAGAGATCTATAGATTTCTGTAACAAAAGGGGAAGAAATGACCACTTCTCTTGATAATGATACATTAAGGAAACCAAGCACATATCTCTTATTTGTTATATTTCTAGCTCTCATTTACTCTCCATCTTGTTAGTATTCTCCATATCTTCCTGTTTCTATTCTTCCTGGTACTTATCTTCACATTCCTTATGTGGGCCTCCCAGCAGAACTTTTTCTTTCTTTGTTTCTTTTTAGCTTTTGTCTTTCTGCCTTCTCTTTTCCCCTTCTTTTTGTCCATCTCCTCCCTTCCCAGTCTCCTATCTCCTATTCTCCTATGTTCCAAGAATTAGACGTGTAATTTTAGCGCCCTCATAGCCAAGATGGAGTCTGCTCTGCAGACAGCTCTGGCCAAAAGAAGGTGTGCACAGGAATGCATCAGGAAAAATCCCTTCCACCCCAGGGGCACCTGTTCCAAACCCCCCAGAGTGAACACACACACACACACAAACGAAAAGTACAATGGATATAAGAAAGGGAAATATTTATTTGCAGCAGGAAAGAGGAGAAAAACAGCAAGGGGAAATACAGGGGGAGCGGTAAAACAGGGTTGCAGCCAAACCAAGGCCCAATGGTAGCACAGTCTGAAAGGGCAGACACTGAGCAATGTGTCTGCATGCAGAGTTCAGGAGTCCTGGGCACAGTTCCAGTCCACTGGTGAGTCTTGGGGGCTCCTGGTCGTCTTCAGCCCCAGTGAACTTTCCCCAACAAACCCCTCCAGTGCCCTCTTCTGCCGCTCTTTGCAAAGCCACACAGAGCGACCACCTCCCCACTTAACTAGTTAGCAGCCTCCCTCCTTATTCCCAATGCAGAGTCACAAGCCCCAGAACTCACAGTTCTGGGCAGCAGTGATACTGGGTCCAGCTGCGACCTGTCCTTCTTGGGCGATTCCTCCCTGGCACAGTGCTCCTCCTGGCTCCCGTCCTGGGGCAGGGCCGGCTTTAGGAAGTGCGGGGTGGCAGTCCAGGTCTTCGGCAGCACTTCGGCAGCGGGTCTTTCACTCGCTCCGGGTCTTCGGCAGCATTTCGGCGGTGGGTCCTTCACTCGCTCTGGGTCTTCCGCGGCACTGAAGGACCCGCTGCCGAAGTGCCACGGAAGACCCGGAGCGAGTGAAAGACCCACCGCCGAAGTGCCGCAGAAGACCCAGACCGCCGCCAGGTGAGTAAAAATTAAAAAGGCACCTAAGTTAGGCGCTCTTCTTTAGGGCGCAGGGCCCTCTTAGGCACAGGGCCTGATTCAGGGGAATCAGCCTAAAGCCAGCCCTGCCTGGGGTGTCCCCAATTGGCTGCCCTGTCCTTCCCAGGCTTCAGGCAGGTTCTCTGCTGCTTCACTTTGTGAGGGCCTGCGGGCTGCAGCCCTTCTCTCCCTGCAGTTTCAGAGCCACCCCCTGGAGTTTCCCTCCATTTGCTCACTGCTCCCTCTCCCCCCTTAGAAAAAACAAGATTTAAAGGAGCCACGCTCTCTAAACCCCAAAGGGGTTACAGACGTATCAATTCATTTCCCCAATATTTTGTTGATAATGTTGAAATTCACTGAAAACCACCATTCTTTCAGAAGTTTCCCTGCCGGACAAACTTGGCCCATGCTAGAGTGGTATTCACACAAACTAAAAACAATAATGCTTTTATCTACCATTAATAACTGGAAGAATGTCTCTCATGAATATACTGTGGTGCCTTTCTCCCCAATGCACTTTACACGCTTAGGCCTAAATACCTTTGAGGATCAGGGCCTAAGTGCTTGATTCAGCAAGTCCTCTCTGTGTGCACAATGCCAATTGACTTGACTGGCCCATAATCATAGATACATAGGTCGTAAGGCCAGAAGGGACCATTATGATCATCTAATCTGCCCTCCTGCATAACACAAGCCATGGAACTTCTCAAAGTAATTTCCGCATCAAGCCAATCACTGCTCCATGAGCTACAGCACATCTTTTAGAAAGACATCCCATTTTGATTTAAAGACTTCATGGGATGGAGAATCCACCACATTCCTCGGTCAGTTGCTCCAATGGTTAATTAGCCTCAATGTTAAAAATCTGCACCTTATTTCCAGTTTGAATCGGTCTAGCTTCAGCTTCCAACGACTAGATTGTGTTATGCTGATAGGTCAAAGAGCCGTCCACTGTCAGACATCTCTTCCCCATCTAGATACTTGTAGACCATGATCAAGTCGCTTCTTACCCTTCTCTTGGATAAACTAAATAGACTACTTGTATTAATATACATGAATCACTTCATCCACCACTGAAATGCAGTAACCTTTGGAGAGAATGCAGTAGCCAGATTGATAACTCTGGCCAAGGTCCCTAGGGCATACCCAATGCAGACACTCTTATACTTGTAGTAAAAGAACAGGTGCATTATGTGAATTATTTCATGGTGTTTTTAGTAAATAAGGATAATTTCTAGTAATAAGAAATAAATCTGTTCCTTTGGGGTCTGATCCAAACCACACTGAAGTAAATTAATTATTATTATAGTTAGTATTACAATAGCACTTAGGGGCCTCAATCAAATCAGGACTCTGTATATATACTTAACAAAAGACAATATCAGTGCTGAAGCACTTACAATCTAAATGCACAGGCCAGCCAAAGGGAGAGCGGGGTTAAAAAAAAAAAGACGGGCAATGATTTGCCTAAGGTCACAGAGCAGGCACAGCATCCAGATTTCCTGACTCCTATCTATTTGACCATGCTGCTATCTTCAAAGAACGCTGGATCAGCAATGTAGTCACTTGCCAGTATGTGTGGGTATTCTATTTACTTATAAATGCCCTTAGTTCTTTTTTAAATATTCATTAATTTTTCATAATTTTTAGCAGACACAAAGAAAGGGCCAAGTTCTGTTTTCTGCCACACTGAGTATATCCAGGGTAACTCCACTAATGTTCACAGAGATACTCTGGAGTTGCAATGGTGAAGGGAACCAGTAGTAGGCATAAAATGAGTAATTCCTCTGCTTTGTATCAGTAATTTAAAAAAGACAGAGTCACAGTCCGCTCTCACTCAGTCCTATGCAAGCTCCTGGAAGACCATTGGATAATAGGCAGATCCAAGTCTTCAATGACTTCATTGGGTCAGGCCCTTAAGGAATATGGCTCAAAGTTATTTTTTCTTTAGGTGTAGAATTCACCCATGTGCAGAAGAAGGGGGTTACAGTAAGCAGGGAAAGCAGTGACCGAGGGGGAACTCCCTCTCCTCAGCCTGGCTTCCATAAGCATCCCTTTCCCTACACTCTTGGCTGGTGCAATGAGAGTACCTCCTGCTGTTTCAGTCTAGATTACCCACCTGCAGGGAGCCATCATAACCATCACTTTCTAGCTCCATGTAGGCCCTCAAGACAGGCTGTAAGTGTTGTCTAGCCTTTGTGTTGGTCTTCTGGACAGAGTTGAATTTCATCCTATGTGCTGCTGTTGCTCCATTTCTGGGGGGGCATGTGGAATGTGAGATGGAGACTATTTAAAAAAAGGCCTTTGCTTTCCCCCTTAATCAGCTCTCCAGTTTGTGAGCTGAGGAACACAAAATGGCCAGAAGTTCGACTGCTTCATTAGTGTCCTTCTCAGGCAATCCTGTCCCTGGTACGTTGCACAAGTGTAACTGAGGATACGAACTGCATCAAAGGAGTCAGTTACGGCGTGGGGTTTATGTGGAAATTTTTGTTACTGACATTGCTATTAGGCCATATGAATGCAATTATAATATTCCAATAGAAACTGCTTGAGCGTGTGGTAAACCAGAGGAACATATAAGGGGATATGTGTAAGATAATCTCTGTGCCGTACGGAGGGACACTGGGATGCTTTCCAGAGTCAGAACGTTCCTTGCACCTCCCTTGTGTGCTGGTGGGAGGACAGCTGAAGGCTTTTTGAAGACTTGCTAAGGAGATGCTGCATGACCGGACTGCCCCAGGACTGGAAAGGCAGCTGGCTACACTGGTGCTCACCAGGAAGAGCAGTGGTGGGGAGGGATTGCGGAGCTGGAAAAGGCAAGTCAACATGTAAATCCTAGTTAAATGTCTTATTAGCGGCATTTTAATCACTTATGAAAACTGGAACAGGATCAGACAAAACAGAAGGCAGCAGCTGCTGTAAACAGTCGTTGTTGAAATGGAAAAATGATTTGAGCTGAGGGAAGGACGTCAGACATAATGAATCTGATTTTCAGGCTGTTGAAGCTGTACACCAGGGGCTATGGGGCAGTCTAGATACCCACTGTGGGCCCTATGCACCACGTACCGCTCCCTCAAATGTGAAATTCACCCTTATGCAGAATCTGTATGTACCGTATAACTCCCACCTATGTCCTGGGGTAACGGGGCCTTGTAGAAGACCATTGTGCTGGGGTAAATTTCATCCTCTGTGCTCATGTTCATGAAGGGTGAACTATTGTGCCTGATATACGACCCTGCTCCTGCTTTTAGATTTAGGATTTGAATCTGGACGTCACCTGCTTTTGAGTCCTTTATACCTTTGTCTTTTGGAAGGATTCTCCATTGGCAGAGTTCTTGCCAAAGCTATGCAAACTGATTGGGTAGCTCAGCAGGGACTGAAAGACAATTTAAGCACATTTTTAGACAATATTCTCTAACCACAGACTCACTGGATTTGATGCATCCTAACAAATGAAGGTGCGAGCCTTTTGAGTTCCTCCTCTCCATACCACATATTCTCTACTGCTGTTTGGGAGGCTCTACAGCCACATAATAACTGACTGCTCAAAGGCAAAGTGTGGAAAAAAGAATTAGAGTAAATCAGTATGTAATTAGGGATGAGTGAACCAGTTTAGATAAAACAAGAAAGCCCCCCAGCAGCTGCCATCCACCACACCCTCACCTCCAAACAATCACCCCAGACTAAAACTGAATCTCAACCAAATACATTTTCAGCTTTAAAAGAAAGTTGGCATCTTAGTATGTTTCATTGTCTTCCATTCCTCATGGCCCTAAACTTCCAGGTGCTGGCTAGGATTGGATGCAGAAGTACTGAAGGACAGTAAGAAAGACTATCCCTAGAGCTGCCCCTTGGGTTCATGGTCCCCATGCAAAGTCTATATCCTGCCTAGCTCCCTCCCCATCTTTAACTAGTCCTTTGACAGTGTAATTGGTGGCTCAGTTGTACTCTTAGTGGGCCTTTGAATAAGCAGGTCATACAAGAAGCATAGATCTAAGATCACTGCTGGCTGTGTGCTTGGTATTTCTGGTAGGGCCAGAAGCAGATTGTACAGAAAAATCCTACGAGGAAGCACATTTTCAAGCCCAATATTGCAGACCAAAGAGGTTCAAGTAGTTTTGACCAGGTCAGTTCAGTGCTGGGTTTTTATCTGAATCCAGCCTCTGCACATGTTAACTGTCAACAATTACTGTAAATTGTAAGACGGCTGGAATCCCACCATAGCTTAGCCAGTTCCGTTCACAGTCATGATGGTGCTTCATGGCAGGAGTTTATCTGGAAGTGCGAACCACTTACTTCACAAAAGAGCATTTTCTGTAGTTTATATAGATTGATTCCTTAAACATCTGAAGGGACGTGAATTTAGGATGTTCTGCTTTGTTCCCATAGGGGCAATCCTATATGCTCATCCCAGCCATATGTCTTGGAAGACATAGCAATGGAACCACACCAGAGCGGAGAGCTAAAGTCTACAAGGAAAGGCGGGGTGGGGAGAATATATTTTGGTAGTTATATTTTACATACAGTATCAATATCTATTTTGATACTTGTCAAGCTAGACAAAGAACCTCAGATAATTACAGTGGTGGAAAAACTATGGTGTAATGCTCACTTAGAGTGTGCTCAGTAGCAATCTGGCACTGATCACAAGAATAAGACTAAGCCTAGAATTCCACTTGTGCATTCTTTCTTGTTATAATACAAGCCAATGGCTCTGTCTGTTTTCATTGCACTTGCAACTGGATCTATGTGAAATGTGTGAAATGAGTTTCAGCCAAGTTTTCAGGTTGTAAACTTTTGTGCAGCTGTCCTGTATATCCAGGTCCCTCTGACAATCAGACTATATCAGCTGTTCTTTTACATCACAGACGTTACACTTTTCTTTTGCATATAACCAGCGCACACTTCACTTCACTATTCTTGATCTTTAATCATATCGGGAGGCACTATATTTATATCTCATATAGACAGTGGGCCAAATTCTCTGCTGGCTTACCCCAACAGAAGCCAATACCCATCTTGGATGAAATACACATTGTAGTTAATGAGTTATGCCAGCAGAGGGCTCCGCCCAATGTTCCTTGTTTTCCATGTAAGGGGTGGCCAACAAAAATATATTTTTATATATTTTATATATATATATTATTATTTTGGGTTTTTTATTTAATTATTCCAAACAATTAAAGTTATGGGGTCAAATCTGAAGAGATGCTGAGCACCTGCAACTATCAGTGAAGTCAATGGGCCAAATGTGGAGATTTTTATTTAATTCTCGTTCAAGCAAACATCTCATTGAGGTCAACGGGAAGTCCATTTTACCCAAGTGAGGAGTATTCTGTTCCGTTCAGGTTCTTGTACTGGACCCATCACCAGAGTATCTGACTGAAGTGCTTAACTTCAGTCGAGCTATGGATTTGCACTAGCAGAACAACTAGCTCCATATCCTCAGCGCTGCCTCAGAAATCAGACTCATGTAGGTTTCTTTGACAGGTCCGACAAGCACTTTTCCATGCTGATATGGATGAGAGAGAATATTAGGTTATCAATCAGATCCGTCTAAGGGCTGAGACATTAGACAGCATCTCTCATCCGAGGATCTCACAACTTCCTACGATAATAAGTTAAGGGCCAAGGCCCAGATCCTCAAAAGTTTTTAGGCTCCTAACTTCCATTGACTTCAAAGAAAGTTAGGAGTCACCCCTCCCTCACTCCTCCAGCAGGCCTTCTGAAATCAAAGGGGGTCCTCCTGGAATAAAATGCTATTCAACATGAACAAGGGCATCAGCTTCTAGCCCTAATTAATTAGGGATGCTTCCCCACAGGAGGACATATTACAATTACTATCAATTCTTTCCACAGGGTTCCGCACAACAGTCTCTTCTGGATCTCACAGCTGGAGGCGAGATGCACCTGTCTGTGCTGATTTGAGACGAAACCCTGCTCTCCTGTCAACTATTTAGAAAGGAAATGGGGGTGAGATACAGTGACCAGTGAGAATCAGCTTGGGTGGGGGTTGTAACCTTTGGTCTTCTCCCTGAAGGTTCCCTTTCTTCTGCAGCCAGGTGCTGCAGGGAGGAGGGGACATGGTGGGTCAGGACAGCTGAAGAATGTTGTCCATGGCAAACCTGCAGAGAGAGACACACACACTCTGTGTGTGTGCGGGGGGAGGTGGGGCAGCAGGGATGGTGGAAGGGTCAGAAGGTCAGCCATTGGGGAAGCAGCATCTCCTTCATCCTGTGCCAAGCATGAGCTGGGGAGAATGAGGAGTTTCAGACTAGGTAAAGCATCCTGCTCACCCTCCGAAATAAAGGGCATTCCAGTTTGGGGTGGGGCAGGGGGGTTGAGATACAGCATTTGTATGCATCCCATACAAATTGGGTGCGAGCCGATGAGTCTGAAAGTGACTCTCGACAATGAAAACCCTGCCTAGGCCACCACCCCCTTTTATCATTCAGAGCTGAGTAATATCGAGCAGGGCTGTGTTGAACACATGAAGGGTTTCTTTTGTTGCTATTGATACGGTTGGATTTTAATCTGTGGGTTACTGAGCACCTTCCGTTTTCGTGGGGGCAATAGGAGTCAAGGGTACAGTGCTCAGCATTATGCAGGATCAGACCCTTATAATGCAAGCTGTAAGGCCAGGGCGTACGTTCTGGACTTGGGCCAACTCCTTGTGAAACCAATGGGAGTCTTTCCATTGATTTCAGTTAGCGCTGGATCAGGCTCTAAGTGAAAATAAATCCCGTTGGAAATTTAAGCCTCTGTCTTTTTTCACAGAATTCCCCAGCCTCCCCCGCAAAATGTTTGCAGTTATTAGAAAGGCGCAAACAACTTTCACCTGTAGATTGACAAGACAGTGTGCTAAGATATGTATTTGAACTATGTTTGTTCAAATGTATAAATATGCATATATACCCATTAGTGATGTCTTAGACAAGTTAGATTAAGCAAACATATGCACTACAGTATGGATGAGAAGCATCCCGATGCCAATATTCTTCACTGATTTATCTTGAGAAAAATGTATTGTTTAATATTTTTCATTTCCATAAGGGGGAGCTTGTGCATAGAGGATTACTGGCTGGTGACGCTCCAACCCCGCAGAATTTACACAATTTTAGTGTATGCAGACCATTTTCTGTGTAAACCCTATGGATTGTGAGTTTAAGAGGCAGCACAAATGTTTAGTGACTCAAACTTCTACAAGCTGTTCTTTCACCCAAGATGGATATTGACAGACTCAGTAACCAGATCTCCTAAGAGTAAGAAAGGGAAACATTTTTGCATTAACCAAAAATATGTGACTCACGATCAAGTCTAACCTTTAATTATATTAGCAGAAGGCTAATGTTTTTATTTAGCTAGTGTGGAATTTTCATAAGCCGATGGTGAAAATTAGTGTGTGATATGTAGACTGGATGTGTGTAGTAAACAATAAAACATGTGGAATGAAAAATAAAGTACAAGGTTTCATGTATCAAGATCTGTGAAAAAGATATGAGATATTAGGCCTTGGGTAGCTCAAAGTTAGGGTTGTGCCCAAGTGCCTTGAGAATCTGGGACTTAGAAAGCACCCCAACATTATATGGAAACAATCATATCTATACATTGTAGGGTGGGGGGGGGTTCTCAGTTAAGGTATTTGAATGATAATTTCTGGTTTTAAAAAGGATTTTTACACAATTGTGGCAAAAAAAATTGAAAGGCAGGCTGTGAAACACCAGCTGTAATTTTGCACGTGCAAATCAGGTAATCTGAGTTTTTGTTGTGCAATATCTTGGGAGAGAAAATATGAATACACAAAAGGTAAATGGGTGATTGCAGGTGTCATTTTAGAGGCTCACTTGGGGGTCTCTGAAAATTATGGCCTTGATCCTTAAACTCATACAAAGATAATTTTAAGGAATCATGGCCCCGATTCAACAAAGCATTTAGGCATATCCTGAAAACCTGTTAACGCCATGATTCCATGAATCTTCCATGATTCCTGGGGCAAAATCAAGAGCCTATAGTACATGGTGTAAGCTCTCAAAAACTGTAACAATCTGGGCCAAATTTTTGAAATGGCCATTACTGAAGAGACCCTTTAAAACGTCACTGCAATCTTTCTTCCAAAAGGCTTTATGTGCATTTTCTGTTGGTACACCAAATTCAAGTTTGCATTCATAAATGTCATTTGTATGACCAAACAAGGTCATTAAATATACCTATCCAGCTCATACATGCATATGGAAATCTGAGTGTTTGCATAGAGAAGACTTTGAAGGTGGGTGGAGGGTTTTTTTTAGGCTGCTTTTGAAAATGTTTCTTTTTATTGTAACTGTTCTTAAAATTAATGTATTGAAATGGATAGCACCGATAGCATGACACACGCGTTATTTACAGAGTAGGCTATAATGATTCCTTGGAGACGTATTTCATGTGTGTGAGTTTCCCTTGATATGGATTTCAAAGCAGGAATTAGTTATTGGATTGAGCGTGTTTAAGAACAATGCTTGACTTTGTCCTAGCTCTGTAATGAAAGCTCTCATCAGCCTGTGATATAAGCATTATTGCAATATACCCATTGCACAGATGGGTACAGTGAGGCACAAAAAAGGTAAGGACTCCTAATGGAGTTGAGTGTGCACAGCTCTTTTGTGGGAGATGTTGAGCTCTTTGCGGCATCAGGTCCACTGGGAATCAAGGTAAGAGCACAGAACAGAAAGCCTGAGATTCCTGACCTTTCTCCCCTGTTCTGACTCAATTTCATCCTCTTTTAGGATCCATAATTTTGAAGGGTGCATGTTATTCCATTGAAGGAATAGGTCTGTATAGCTTGCACTATGTTGTCAATGAGTGACTAGATCTTAACTTTTTTACTCCTTTTGACAGCGCACTCTACTCACCACTGGATGGCACCACCTTCTGGCAGTTCTGGGGATTAGCTCTGCCAGGCCAATGCCCCTTCCAGCGGTTGCACTCCAGCACTCTGTCTCTTTCTCTCTCTCTGCGGCCCCTCTCTCTGTCCAGGAACCACAGCCTCCTCTTCATGACTTGTCCCGCCATCCTGGTCACCACATGGTTTCCCCTTCTCGGGGTATATCGAAGGCCCTTCTCACGAGCAGTGTCAGGCAGTCTTCCCTTTCACTGACACATGGTGCCACTCCCTCAGTGGCTGGCAGGGAAACCCAGAGCCACCCTAGATTCCGGGTTCCAGCTCAGGAACTCTCTAATCAGCAGCCAGGTCTGTTCCCTCCTGAACCCTGCTGCCTTTCCCTGAGCTCTCCTACCTTCTTCGGGGTCTGCCAGCCCAAACTCCTTCCACCTAGGGAGCGACTGTAGGCTACATTGGCTCTGCAGCCCCCAAATCCACCTCCCTTCTCCCAGGGAGCGACTGCAGACTACTACCCTGAAACTCCCTCTGTTGCCAGCCTCCCGGCTTTGTAGAAGCCCTGCCTGTTCCTCACAGGAGAGCTTCCCTCTAATTAGCTGCCTCCAGCCTAAATCTCCCTCCTTTGCAGCCTAATTGGCATAATTTCGCTTTGGGGGGAGGGGCAATTTGGGAAGTACCCCCCCCCATCACACTGTTGTTTGGGCAGGTTCTGTACCTTGTTTGCCCAGCATTAAGTCACCCAGGCATTACATATTGAAGTATTCTATTTTGTATTACTATACATGGTGTTAATCGTGTTGTCTATTTGCAGTAGAGTCGTAACAATTTAACATTATGTGAGACATTATGAAATACAGAACTATGACGTATGCACAAAGGAGCCAAGTTGTGGTTTCTGTGGCAACCATAATTTTGAGTATGCTGATTATAATAATATCAGCTCTGTATTATACTGATGCTGCACTGTAATGAATCTATAGACACGACTCTTATATAACTAGCACCCCTGTGGACCCAAGGTTATATCTCTAGCCCTTCAGCTTCAAAACCATAGGTCTTTTCCACTTGAGTTAGAGGGTGACTCCCTCTCTTGGCCAGCCACTAGAGGACAACATTGCCTGCTCATGCACACAAAGCCACTACAGAAATGTAAAAGGTTTCTGTACAGATTCAGTAGCATTATGCAACGGTTCCCAGCTTCAACGTAGCTGGTGTGTGCAGTCTGGGAGGCCAGGGCACTGGGGAGTAGGCAGAAGGAGTGCAGGAAGAGGAGACCATAGGGGAGTTCTTGTCCGGTTGCGGGTTAGGCTGTTCTGGGGTAGGGCAGAAGGGCTCCCCTGGACTGCTGAGGTTTAGAGACTGTGAAAGGGGGCAGGGAAGCAGAGCCTAACCCCTTCCACCAGGAGACAGGAGAGAGAAAGCCCAGCCAGCTACACTGGCAGTGGTGCGGAGAGCAAGGGGCTAGGGATGGTGGGTGTCTGGGGGAGGCAGGGTGTGGTGAGTGCCTGCAGAAGACAGGGAGGGGATTGTGTGGGAGGCAGGGGGTGCTTGGGATTAGGAGGAGGTGGGGAGGCAAGGGCATCCCTGGTTCACTGTCCCCACACACACCTGTCAGGACATCCAACTTCACCTCTTACCTGCCAAGCACAGCAAGATGGGAGGCTCCTGCTGCTTCCTGCCATCAAATCTGGCACCCCCTGCAGTGAACAGGATCAGGGGCTGCTCCAAGCAAGGCTGCCCTTTGGCCTGACTGATTCACACAGATAACATCAGCCAGTGCACACCAGTAGAGTCTACATGGGGTGGTCAGAGGGCCACCCATTAGAGCACTCTGACAATCACATCCCTGTAGGTTGGTCTGGGGCATTGCATAAAATCGTTTCTCCCACAAATCTGTCATGCTAGGCAGCTGCCTTCCTGGTTAACCTATAGCTAGAGTCACCTCTGCAGTATCCCTCATTCAACCAATGAAATTGTTGCATGCAAATTAGCTGCATAGAAAGGGTGGTGACTGGTTGAGTTACTGCTGATATCACAACGGTCTAGGACTCTTCACTCGGCTTTACTTTAGATACATGCTTTACTGTAGCTATACTCTATCCAGGTTCAATGTATATGTCAAAATGGTTGAGAATGTAAGAATTGGATGGTAACAGACCATGAAACCCAGTGAGGATTCCACTGGTGATATTCTGAACAAAAAGAGCTCTCACCTATGCTTCACACTGACTCAACAGTCAGTCTAAACTTCAGGTGACAAGCCTGGAATCTCATTAATTAGATGATAGGAACCAAAGAACATTGTGGCTTTTTTTTGTCTCTTGAAGCCTTTAAATCAAGACAGGATGCCTTTGTAAAAGAGATATTTTAGCTTGAGATAGGAATCAACGGGTGAAAGTCTGTGGCCTGTATTATGCAGGAGGTCAGACTAGCTGAGCATAATAGTCCCTCCTTGCTTTAAAAATCCATGAATCTCTGGTGATTTATTTGATTAAATTAGCCCCTCTGAAATAAAGTCTTTTTAGTTATGAAATAATGTGGACCTACGTCTACAAATGGAGCAGACAGATACTGAAGAGATGCAGTATCAAATCACTGTAATGTTTTTCTCTGAAGACTAGAGGAGCAGTCGATCCAAAGAAAACTACTTAGTAGATTCAAGGAGTTGGAAAAAAAAGTACATTTACTTGTTAATGTCTAATAGTCTCTGATGTCTACAGTACAAAGGAAAGTATTTGACCAGCTTAAAAATTTTATGGTTAAAATAACATTAAATAAAAAAATGCATTTTTGCAAGACTGGTTAAGAAACCACATAGTTAAAGGCGGGAATTCCGGGAAAACCCCTAGGGTAGCCACGTTTCTTGGAGGGAGGAACAAGATGGGGGCAAAGAGGGGTCCCTTTCCTGATGAACCAATTGGCTGCCATGCAGGTTCACAAGAGTGGGGAGCACAGAGGGATGGTTTCTGCCCTGAAATATTGCAGCTCCTTCACTCGAACAGCAAGAAAGCTTTAGAATGGAGCCACTTTCTGCCCCTGGCAGGAATGGAATGAAAACACTTTGGCCAAGGCCTCTCAAAGTGACCAGTGATTTGGGATGCCTCAATTTTAGGGGCCCCAACTTGAAACACATGAAAGGGGCCTGATATTCAGACATTGCTGAGCACCCATCCTGTGTCAATCAGACCTCTTTAAGGTAAGTCACACTGGGCACCCACAAATGGACACACACAATGTCACAAAGGACTTATGCTCTTAATTCCCTTAGGAACACACAAATAGCTCCTTTTTATACTGTGGTATTACTTACCAATTGGCCCCAATCAAGTCTGGAGCCCCATTGTGGTAGGCACTGTACAAACACAGATAAGACAGGTCCTACCCCAGAGGACCTACAATCTAAGAGACACATAAAGAGTGGAGGATGGGGATAGAACATACAAGCTAATGAATGTGATAATGAAATGGCAGTTTCCTTAGAGTAATAATCAGCCTTTTCCCAGCTTGCTGAATAAGAATAAACCAGGTATCTCCTGTATCACACTAGCTGAACTTTTGATATAGAGAAGAATTTGGCTCCTTAGACCTGATTTATCCTAGGCATAAGCAAGTGCAACTCCTTTGGCTTGAATTAAACTGAGTCCACTTGTGCCAGGGCTGGATTTTGTCTGGTAAAATCATGGTGCAGCCCAAAATTCTTGCACAATCACTGCCAAGTGGGTGTGATTTCAAGGACAGCAGATGGTGGGGTAGAGATTTGGGACTCCGTATTTCACGGAATCCTTCACTCCTGTTCCCACAGAGGTTCAGTGGGAGACAGTGCACTCAGAAGATGAGGAAATATGACAGTGTAGTGGGAGCAAATAAGACTGACACCACCACTTCCCTAGGAAGGGAGAGACTTTGCATCCCTGAACTATATGGGGGAAGAAGAACAGAAGATCCTGATTCACTATGACCACTTCTCCCCCTAGCCTCTATGGCTCGGACAGAACTCTCCAGTTCAGGCCAGCTATTCCTATTCTGGCATCCAGAAGTAGAATGAAGAAATTCCCTGGCTCCAGGACAGTGCAAGAAGACATGATCTCTGCTGCTATCAGATCCCTGACTCTTGGATGGGCTGAGGAGAGAATATCATGGACAGTGACGTAGCAAACAGTGGGTTGGGCCAGGGAGGAGGAGAGGAAGGGAGGGGTCTGGTGGATGAACTATCGCTTAGATCTGGGTGTGTTTGATCTGGAGTTTTGGTTCAGGCCCATCTCCACCAACTATTTAATATGTTTTAAATACAACATAGGTTTATATACAGACGCTCCCCGACTTACGCAAGCGTTCCATTCCAGAACACCTTGCGTAACTCGAATTTTGCATAAGTCGGAAATGTATACCAGACCATTACACAAAAAAACCCAAAACTCTCCTATTTCTAGCTTTCCGTAAGTGCGGATTTGCATAAGTCGGGTTTGCGTAACCCGGGGGCGTCTGTACATATATGTACAAAGACTTTCCAATGGCTAGAATAACTCTGAGGATATTTTATCTGCTTGGTATAAAAGTCTTCTCCTTTCCTGGTATGTGCTGTCTGTTTTGGTCATTGCAATCATGCTGCAATGCTGTATTGTGGACTTTTAAAGGAAAAACTCATGAATAAAATATCGAAGCAATAACCATCAGGAGAAATAGAAAAAAAAGAAAAACTTTACTTGGCTTGGCCAAAAGGCTGTTCAGCAGGTCTCAGGGACATGATGTTTTAGTCCTGGACAATCTGAATTGTTGCTCAAGTTGAGTCAGCCTTGGATGGATGAAGTCCCCAATCTTAGTGTAGCAGGGTAGACCCCTGCTCCGGCCCTGAAGGGGTTTAAAAGCGGCCTGGCAGGGCTTGAGAGCTGCTGCTCTAAAAGTTAGGCTGATTGGGGAAGTGGCTGCAGCTGGGCCACACCCCAATCAGGCCACAGCTGGCCCTATAAAAGGCCAGGGAAGCCAGAAGCCAGGACAGTCTTCCTCTGCCTGAGGAGGAAGAAGGGCCTGGCTGCAGGGCTATAGGCAAGGTACCTAGGGTGAAGCAGGGCTGGGGAAAGGCTGAGGAGCTGGGGAGCTCCAGCCTAGAAAGCCCCAGGCTGCGGCCTAGCGAAGGGCCAACTGGTACTGGGGGTTGCAGGGGGCAGCCCAGGGGTAGGCCAAGGCAGCAGGTCCAAACCCCTTTGCCAGTGATGAATAGGCTGATACTGCAGTCTGCCCCAGAGTGTGGGGCTAGACAATGACTGGCAGTAGCCAATACTGAGGCAAGGTGGGGATAGAGGGTGGGGGTTCCCTGGGCAGGGGAAACCCAGAGAGAACGGGGTTACTGCTAGGGGGCAGCACCCCATGTAAAAGGGCACCGGGTCCAAGGCGGGACACGGGGTCCTGAAGACAGGCGGATCACCAGCCTGCAGAGGGCGCTCCAGCGCTGGAACGAGCTAATTCCTGGAGTCACCAGCAGGAGACGCCGCAGGGGTGAGTCTGGCCCGTCTACACTTAGGCTACATCTACATTGCATACCTCTTGTGGCAGTGTGTATGGTAGCTACCGAAAAGGAGCATGCTGTTCAGACATATCCACAGTGCTGTGTGACGTGTTTGCAATCTAACCAGAAACCTGACAGCTTAAATGTTTCACTACAAACTCAAAATGCAGAACAAGTTTAGTTAAAAAAAAAATCATGAACTTTTCAAGCAAAGCTGGGCCCAATTTTGAGTGGTTTTGGGCCTAGTTTCAAATGACCAAGGGCTGTGATTTATAGTTTCACATCAAAACCACAGGAAATTTATGGTTTCTCATGGGTTAGAGGTGAAACCAGGTGAGACTCAGTGGTTTTGACGGAGTTTCACTTGGAGTTTTATGCTTTATTTGAATCTGAAGCATAAAGTGAAAGTCAGAGATGTGAACCCATATGAACCAAACCCAACAATTAGCAGCAAAATGTACAGTGGAATGGAAAGACTGCTTTGCACACAGCTCTTATGGATATATTCCTTACAGCAGCCTTGTAAGATAGTCATTAAAATGTACCAGCTCAGACGCAAAATCCCCTCACCCACCCTTTCTCATGGTGACTGAAGATAATGAAAAAACTAGGGATATGTTTAGGGTTAGGGTTAACCTGTGCATCAAATAAAATGTGCTCACACATGGGAAGTAGAACTTCACAGGGCTGCCTTAGGTCATGATTGGTCTTCCATCTTGGTTGCTATCAATGGGAGCATCAATTATGACGGTTATTGTGGAGAGGCGGAAAGTGCAAAAAAAAAAAGCAAAAGAACAAATATAGCCTTGCGATCTCTGATGGGCGTGAGAAATGGGCAATTCCTCACCCTCTGAGCATATGTAAAATTAAAGCTATAAAATGTAGACATATTGTATGCAATGGTTTTCCTGAGTGTGCAAGGTGATCACAATGAAAATATCACCATACTGATATGTGAATGGCATGGCAACAAGTTGCTTTGGATCTAGGTAGATGTTTCTTTTAACTCCATGGCTTGCACCAGTCTGCACCACTGTGTTCCTTCTTGATTCTTTCTTCCTTCTAAAGCAGGGGTCTCAAACACACGGCCCGTGGAGTTATTTCCTGTGGCCCGCCATAGGTACCAACTCTGTGGGTGCTCCAGGGATGGAGTACCCACGGGGAAAAATTAGTGGGTGCGCTGCACCCACCGGCAGCCAAGCTCCCCTCAACCCCCGCCCTCCCGCCTTCCTCCCCAGTGTGCCGCGTCCCCGCTCCTCTGCCTATCTCCCAGCACTTCCTGTCACCAAACAGGAGGGAGTGGGGAGGAGCGGGGATGCGGCGCACTCAGGGGAGGAGGCAGAGAAGAGGCAGGGCCGGGGCAGGGATTTAGGGAAGGGGTTGGAATAAGGCAGGGAGGGGGCGGAGACTTTGGGGAAGGGGTTGGAATGGGGGTTGGGAAGGGGTGGGCAGGGGCAGGGCTTCATGGAAGGGATGGAGTGGGGGGTTTGCAATCTGTTACCAACCAATTTTGAAGTTCTCAGCTATTTTGACTTGACAGTTAGTGTACAACTACAGAAAGGTGTGTATCTGTGATGTGCCAAGAGTAACTCAACCAATCACCACCCTTACTCAATAGCTAATTGGCATGCTACAGTTTCATTGGTTGTATGAGGGAAACTTCACAGATGGTGGATTACTTGGCCTGACTGCCACAAACTTGTGCCTAGCTGCCACCTCACATATCAGCACAACCACCTACACAACAACACAACCAGCAGGTCCAAATACAGATAGTCCCTCACCCCAACACAAATCAACCAAAATCTCCCAGCACAACATAACCCAGGCACAAATCAACACAGCTTCCCATCACAACACACATTTGCCCACCCTCACTCATACTTACCATAAACTTGAGTGGCTAAGTGCAGGGGCAGCTCCAGGCACCCAGAGCACCAAGCGTGTGCCTGGGGCGGCAAGCCGCAGGGGGCGGCCTGCCGGTCGCCATGAGGGCGGCAGCAAGGCTGCCTTCGGCGGCATGCCTGCGGGAGGTCTGCTGGGCCCACAGTTTCGGCGGCAGGTACACCGAAGGCACGGAACCAGCAGACCTCCCACAGGCATGCCGCCGAAAGCCGCCTGACTGCCGTGCTTGGGACAACAAAATACATAGAGCTGCCCCTGGCTAAGTGGCAAGTCCTTTGCTGGTAAGCATATATTGGGCTACTGTGACAGCGCAATAAAAGTCAGTAGAAAAATCACTGTAAGATGCTATACAATTTAAGGGTGAAGAAAAAAGGTATATATCATATGAGAAACAGTACATGATCCTGTAATTAAAAGATTACATCATAACACATAGTCTCAAAGGGGCATAGAAAAAGTTGTGTGCGCAACCGTAATTTTGGCACGTGTGCTTAACTGTGCAGTCTTAACATTCTCTTAGTGTAGTTTTTTGTATGGAATGTGGTATAATTTGCAAGCAATACTGAGACTGGTTTTGTCTCAGGATATCAAACCTAATATTGATGGTCTGGTTGATGCAAAATGCTACCAGCTAAGTGGCCAAAAATGAAACGACTGTCAAAATTAGCACTGCCTTTTCGCATTACAGTGTTAAAAAAGTTAATACATTGACTTTTATTAGCATACTATATTACTCTTCATTTTTTAAATTTTTGACGATACTTTTGTATCATTGTATGAAAAGGTTTCAGTGATGAGGCCCTTGGGCCAATGTACTAGTCCTCATGTGGCCCTCATGGTGATTTGAATTTGAGATCCCTGTTCTAAAGGTACAATATAGAACGCTACAAAGACTATGGTGTGTGTATGAGAGAGAGAGAGAGAGAGACCTCATTAAGGAATGGAAATTATGCTCTCATCTCTGTTAATCTGAATCAGCTGTTTATTGTGTGTCCATCATGGCACCCAGAGTAATTTGTTATCCTGACATTTTTAGTATGCCCTGGTCCCAACCAGACAGATCACAGCTTATGTCTTCTTTCTGCAGCGGGTGTGAGTCTAGTTGAATGGTGGGAAAGATTCTGCTCTGCATCCAAGTGACTAATGTCAGCACCTGTGTCCCTGCATTATGGTGATGCAAACTGGAAGTGAAACAAACACTCTCCTCTACCAGGATATCAGTCTGGTTGCATGCTAGAGCCCTATGGATCACTCAGCCAGGTTGTCAGTGCGACCGTGTGTTAGAGACCCCTATAGACCGCTCAGGCAGGCTGTCCGTATGGCTGCATGTTACAGAGCCCTATAGATCACTCATTGTGTGCTACAGAGCCCTAGAGAGAGAGGCAAACAATTTGTTACTGATGTAATTGGAGCAAATTTTGGACCAGTCTAAGTTGCATTCACATAGGTGAGGGCAGAATTTGGTCCTACAGGTCCTATGCCAAGATCTTCATAAATGGATATCTAAAGCTAAGCTCCTATATACATAGTTAGGTGCCCAAATGGCTACAATTTCAGAAGTGCTGAGCACCCAGCAGATCCCATTGCACTCACGTCCATAAATCAGGCCACTTATCTGGGTGCCTAAATAGAGATTTACACATTTAGGCTCCCACTTCTGAGAATCTCAGTCCTAGTATATATACACTTCCCGATTGCATCTCATTGTTTTGACATAAAGAGCTTCCACTAACTGGGGATGCAACAATCATGACAGTGGGAAGACTTTTTTTTAGGCCCTTCCAAATGAAATCTCCCAACCAGCTCCTTCTTATTTAAATTTCACACATGAAGTACATAGAACTACAAAAACTAATTTTCAGATTACTGACCTGCAGTAACGTTCATAGCATTTCTACAGCATTAAAGAATCAATACTTCATCTTCAAAACAGAGCCCGGCAGAGAAATTCTCTTTAGTATGTCAACAGATGTAACATATCTTTGCGGCGTAACTGCAGTTATGTACCACTTCCCACACATGGGATATTTTGCTGCATAGATATAACATTATTGTGATCTTTAACCTTATGTGGGGGATTGTACTGCACATAAAACTGGTGAAACCTAACTGGGGAATCAGACTAACACATATGAAAAGAACATCTTGTTCCTCTGAACCACTACGGGAGCATTGTCTGGTTTAGCATGCACAACATTTAGCTTGTTTTAATATTTGTATCAGTCTCACTTTCCTTCCTCTTTAATTCAGTTTTCCCTCTTGCATCCCTCATATCCTCTCCTTTTGTAGTTTAGAAACTCAGCAGAGACCTAAACTATTAGAGCAGGAAAAATGGGTCTGGTTTCAGAATAAGTGACCCAGTCTGGATAAAAGAAACCAGCCTGAACTAAACCCTAATCTTTTCCGAGATTCAAGAAACGTGGTTAAACTTTGTTATTTCTTCTTACTATCCATGTTCGCTCACTTCTGTGCTACCCGGAAGCAGAGACAGAAAAGCAGATATTTCACCACTAGCTCAGCAGGTCCAGTCCACCCTGTCTGGAGATGATGGAATGCTGTTACCAGCTAAGGGTCAGTCTACACTTAAAAGTTAGCTCAACATAGTTACGTCAGTCAGAAGTTTGAAACAACCACACCCCTGACCGGTGTTGCTATGCCAATGCTCAGCGTAGGTGCAGCTATGTCAATGGAACACTGTCATTTGGGGGAGGTGGTACTCCTACACAGATGGAAAAACCCCTTCTGTCAGTGTACAGTGCATCTGCATAGCTATGCTGGTATAGCCTCCATTGTGTAGACACAGCCTGAAGGCTACTCAGTAACATGTATAAATAAACTGATGCCCTCGTCTAGTTCTCAGTGGTCAGCTATCCATATCACAAAACCACTTCTACAATTGCCATGAATTGGGTCCCTTGTTGGAGGTGATGGAATGCTGTTATCATCTGAAGGTTATTTCAAGTAATGGGTATAAATAAGTCAGTGGTCTCAGTGGTTAATTCTCCACAACATAAAACAATCTCTACAGTGGACACTCACTGGTATCTTTGTTGACAGCAAAATCAGATACTGAACTACTCTCACAACAGGGTTGAAGCATCTCAGTAAACCTGTTTAATACATGTTTTGCACCATTTGTTAGCTGATTAACCAAGAGTTAATTATCTCAGTGTATGTACATGGGATGAACTGCAGCCCATGCAAGTTACTAGTTTGTGCCTGCTGTGTAACTGCTGTGTTGCATGTTGCAAGCAGGTAAAAGAGTACATTGCTGCCACTAATGTTAATAAATCCAAAATGTACAAAGTTGCTGTCTGTCTTATGCTATGGAAGAGGACATGGTGTGAGCCTCCCATAGTGTCATGCTGGTTTCTTTTGGGAGTTAAAAAGAAAAAAGGTGAGCTCAGATACTGTGACAAATACCTGCCTTCAAACAATTTCAGGCTGTTCAGAAACAAGGTTTCTCAAAAACAGGAAGTTCCAGAGAAAGCCGGTGTAAGGGCCTTGGGCATAGGCAGTTGTGCCTAGCAGTTACTTCTGGACTGGTGCCACTGGTCAAGGACAGCCACAAGGCAGCAATCAGCAAACAGGGTGTGGAGCTGTTATAAACAGACAGAGCCTGAGTCAATATGCAAGAGTCAGGTTGCGAGTCAGGCTGGGGTCAGAGACTGGAGACCAGAGGTAGTTAGCAGGCTGGAATCAGGAGGCCAAGTCGTGGTCAGAGTCAAGCCAGGGTCAGAGATCAGAAAGCAGGGTGAGGTCTGGAGATAGAGCACAACAGAAGTCTGTACAGTTGCCAAGACAACTTCCTGGGGTACTCTCCATGGTTAAATAGTGAGCATGGGCTAATCAGAAGGTGCTGTCATTCTGGACCCTTTGGGCAGTACTTCCTGTGGTGTCTGATCTCCTCAGTGCTTCCTAGAAGTGGCTTTGCATTGTGTCCTGGTGATGCTGTGGCAACATCAGTTGTCCCAGGTGCTGCAGACCTGGGTTCTAGGGTCCCCTGGATCCTAACAGCCAGTGGTGAGATTTCTAGCCCAGTTTTGCACACCAAGGAGCTTCAAAGAAGCATTTTAATTTGGGGGTGGATGAAAACATGTTTTCCCTGTTGTAGCCGTGCAACTCTGGTGACTGAACTGTTTGAGAGGAATTCAGCAAAATGCCCATTGTTCTGTTACAACTTACTGAGCCTGAGTTATTATGTAAGGTTTTGAAACATGGATGATTTATTTTAATGGTACTTGGTGGCATTGGTCCACATTCCAGTCAGGTATTTCATGGTTAAAAAGAAATAACTGGATGTGAAAAACAGCTCTGCATTCCTGAATCTTGGATTTAGAGTCATGATAGAAAATGTCCATGAGATAGAGTTGCCACCTGTCCAGGTTTTCCCCGGATCATTCCTTTTTTGCGAAAGCTGGGAAATCTGTCAGGATGCTCAGTGTACACTGCCAGCTGTCCAGTTTCATGGGCTCAAGATCAGCCTGGATGTCCCAGGTTTTTGTACCTCATAAGTAGCAACCCTAGCACAGTACAAAGTAGAAAAGACCTTACAGCAAGATACCAGTGAGTCCTGGGCAGGGGAAAGTCTGGAGTGATGAGATTCCTCACGGCCCTAAACCAATCCACTGGCCAGTTCCTTATGGGGTTTTCCTGGCCTCAAGGGTAGCATTCTATAAGCCTGCAGAAATTCTCTATATAATACCAAGTATATTTGAGAAGATGCAATCTCTGTATTCTCTTCAAGTTCCAGCCCAACATTTTCAATTCCCCTACCTTCAGGACTCAGATTTCACTAACAATACAACCACTATGCAACTTTAACTCTGCCACACTCCACACCCCCAATAAGAGGTGGAGAGGCCTGGAGAAGAGGATGCTGGAAGTTTGGCAACCCCTTGGGCATAGATTTAAGACTGCAATATGTAGTCTGGGGCAGACATGCATCTCTGGGTGGAGAATGAGAAGCTATGAATTGTTAGATGGCTGAAATTTTCATTTGCTGTGGTTTGGCATATACTGTATATAATTATTTGTATTACAGTAATACATACAGGCCCAAACCAAGATCAGCGCTCTGTTGTGCTAAGCACTGTATAAGCATGTAGTGAGATACATTCCCTATTCCAAAGAGCTCACAGTCTAAATAGACAAGACAGACAAAGGATAGGAGGAGAAATAAAGGCACAAAGAGATGAAGTAACTTACTAAAGGTCACACATCAGACCAGTGGTACAGTCAGAAACTGAATTCCACTGCTCTGATATTCAGACCAATGCCCTGTCTACTACCCCACATTGCTGCTCTTAAGATATTATTTGCAATTAGAGCTGGTTGGTAATTTTCCAACAAAACACTTTTAATCAGAAAATGTCAATTCATTGAAGCTAAAACCCCCAACCCATCAGAATCTGTGTACAAGAAGTTGATTTTTTCAACTCATTTGAGTATCTTGGCTCCATTGTCACCAAGAAGGGAGGTTGCCTTGCTGATGTGAAACATCGAATCATCAAGGCGACAGGGGTTATATACACTCTTTGGGGACCTCAACACTATGTATCAACTTAACCTAAGGCACACATCTATCAAAGCAGCAGTGACTTCTGTCCTTTCGTATGGCTGTGAAACCTGGGCCAGAACAGCAATGCAAATGTGCCAGCTGCACTCTTTAGACATGCAACAGCAATAATGTATTGAAGGCATATAGTGGTTTCATCCTGTTAATAACAAGCAGGTCAGGCTTCAGACCAACCAGCCTCCACTGTCTTCCCAAGTACGTACTCAGTGCCGTCTAAGGTGGCTCCTTATGCCAGAGTCAATACCAGCCCACCAGATTTATGCATTCGATCCAACAAAAGCTGGACGAAGACGACTTTGTGGATAGCCCTACGTATGCTGGAGGGATGTCATGACTTCTGACCACACCCATCTCAGCCTTAATATAGAACATGCTGCAACATTGACAGGAAACCTGGCTCTCTGGAAATGGATGATCTAAAGTGTGCACTCCATGCTCCATGAGCTAATGAATGAATGAACTAATAAATTGAAACTGTTGGTGGGAATGGGTGAGTTTCAACTAATCTCCTGGTTCAAAATATTTGGGGGAAAAAATTCAAAATTGGGGAAACTTCCCATTTTGACATTTTCAGGATTTCCTGGTTGAAAATGACTTTTCATTTCAAAATTTTCACTAATTTATACTAAAAAAAGGTCAAAATATAAAAAGGTCACAATCAAAGTAAAACATTTCAAAATTATTAAAATGAAATGTTTTGATTGATTGGCTCTGAGGGGCTGTTTTTTGGGGGGTTTTTTCAGATTATCAATTTGTGAAAATTTTCAAAATTTTGAACTTTTGTCCCTATTCGGGACAGAAAAAAGTTTTGAAATCACAAAAACTCTCTCAGGACAGGATAACCATTTCCCTCCCAGTTCTATTTTGCAATGCCATTCAGCAAAGTGGTGCGACTATGGGGCTTGACCCTCCTGTCAGTAGCACCAGCTTTGCATGGGTATAATTCCATTCATACAATTAATCTTCTCCTCATTTCCACCAGTTTAAGTGACAATAACATCAGGCCCATAGAGTGTGCATCAGGAACACTTCAGGCCAAATTCTTTACTGGTGTTAATGGATGTAGCCCATCTGACTTCAATGAAGTCATTTATAATAGAGAATTGGGCCTTTTGAAAACAAGTCATCAACATGTGCTCCAGACTGAACACAAGTGACAGGGAGACAACATGTGAAAATTGCCTCTATTCATGCTCCCAAGGCATCCATCCCAAAGTGAAGGCTGGAGGTGTTGACAAGCTTTAGCAATATGCAGATGAAAACAAGATAGGAAAAGCAATTGAGGGAGAAAAGTAAATAAACAAAGGAGTATTTTAGTTATCTTGGAGATGAAAGGTTCTTTTAAACTGACTTTATTAGCTTTCTAACACAAGGCTTCAACTTTGCTTGGAAGAACACTAGATTCTCCATGGGATGCCAAATCATGAATCTGTCTGAAAAATCTCTTTTTGAAATCTCTCTGACACCACTAAAGGAAAAAGCTGTGTTGACAAAAGTGCCCATTGCGCCCGACATATTCTGGCCTAGTTCGTTGTTTTAAGAGATATGAAGGAGGTCGGGAGTAACGGATTTATAAACACTAAGCAAACCCTGTCCCTTTAATCTGAAATCTGTCTTGGTTTGCCCTCAGGTTGACATTTATTGTTTTAAAACCTTGAGAAAATGAAGTGAGGAATTGCCCATTCCCATCACTTTCAGTCTGAAATGTTTAAAGTGCACATATTTCATCTAGTGCCAGGTCCAGGATCACAGCCAGGTCTTGTTTGACAACCAGATGACTTACACAAAGGGGTTCCCCTTATGAAAACGTTTAGATATGTGAATTGGCACACACGAGCACATCACAACATACCCTCTTGGAAGCCAGATCGCAGTCATATGCAGGGCATATGGGCTGCCACATTAAAAGCGCATTGCCACACAGAGCTAAGAAAGATTGGATTGAATAATCAAGCAGGCCAACTTTGGGGTCATTTTATATTTCGCTGTAACTCATATCTGCTTAAGGGCATTAAATGGAAACAATTTGAACAGAGAAACTGAAAATTGACCACACATTGCTGGGAGGTAAGTAATGCTGATCTACAAGTTTGCTATTATTTAATACATATAGAGTCTGTGTTTCCAGTACAGGAATAAATCCCATAAATCTGCAGAATAGAAAGAGGATGTTAAGTGTAGAGCAGGGGAGTGGGATTTTTTTTTAATATCCTCTGTTTTCTGATATTTCTTTTTATTCACTAGTTTGATCTCCATCGTCCCTTAAATGGTTTGTTCCAATTCACTTTACACACAACTATTGTTTTCAGACCTGCCATTGCTTTTGCCTCCCACTGATTTAAAACTGTTCAAATAAAAGAAAGCTTTGAAAACATCCAGGGTATGTCTGCACAGCAAGTAGACACCCGCGGCTGACCCATGCCAGCTGACTTGGGCTCGGGCTGCAGGGCTGCTTACTTGCAGTGTAGCCATTCAGGCTTGGGCTGTAGGCCAAGCTCTGGGATCCTCCCACCTTGCAAGCTCCTAGAACCTGGCACAGGCCAGCTGCGGGTTTTTTATTGGAGTTTAGACATACCCTCAGTTACATACTAGATCAGAGCCATGTTGCCAACCCCAAGCATTCAACAGTCGTGAGTCAGCACTCTAAAAATCATGAAATTGCCTTAAAAAAAAAAAAGAAATATTGACAGTTACATATTTGGGTTCTTTTTTTTTTTGCCTTCAGTTTTGAGCCTTTAGGGTTTCACATTTTCAAATTCTTCTGCACAACTTTTTTTTATATATGAAATCTGAGATTCCCGTGTAATCTCCTGACTCCTAGAGGTGGGTATTTATGTAAAACACCTGACATCATGAGACTTAACACCGAGCTGAGGATGATGCCCACAATGCACTGAGCCAAACCAAATATGCAAAGACACTATGCTCCTCCTTGATGAACTACTATGAAAAGAGGAGTCTCCCCTACTCAGAAGTTACAATTCTCATTCCACTGAGCATGTAAATGCCTGCTATGTCCCGCCAAAATCCCAGAATATATGAGATTTTCTTGAGTTGGAAACTAGAGGTCATTTAATTCCAACTGTATCAGTTTAACTGGGAGCAGCTTAAAATACGTGCCAACAATATATGCCTAGGGCTATATACAATGAATTTTATGGAGGATTGGAATGATTTATCATCGATCATTGTTGACCGATGGCTTAGAACCATATGGCCAGTCTGTCATTCTTATATTATACCTTAAAGTTTGGTCCCACTCTTAAAAGTGACTTCATAAAATTGGCACCTCCTGTTCAGCAGGTCTGTGTTCAGAGTCAAATATTTTGTGACTATAAGAAGTTGTCACTGCATTTTACTCCTACTAGCTCTTCTGAGCCAACACAGCGAAGGGTAGATTCATACATTCGAAGGCCAGAAGGGATCATTGCGATCATCTAGCCTGACCTCCTTATAACACAGACCAGAGAACTGCACCAAAACAATTCCTAGAGCAGAGCTGTTAGAAAAGCATCTAATCTCGATTTAAAAATTGTCAGTGATGGAGAGTCCACCACGCCCCTGTTCCAATGGTTAATTACTCTCAGCGTTAAAATTCCCGGCCTGGATAAACGCATCCACACTAGCTCCGATCCAGCTAGCATGCTAAAAATAGCAGTCTAGCTGAAGCTGCATGGGCAGCAGCGTAAAGGCTATCTACCCTGAGTACAATTCCAGCTGAAACCCTCAGTATGTACTCAGCTACACTGCTATTTTTAGTGTGGTAGCTCAAACAGAGCTAGCATGGGTATGCCTGCCCCAGCTGAAAATTACAGCACCAGTGTAGACATACCCTTGGACTGCATGAGCTGGATCCTATTCCTTATTGTGCATCAGCTCCAGGATTGCTTAATAAGTTCCAGTCAGTTACACTTGTGTAAAGCCTCAGATACGATAGCGCTGTGGGGTTGCAGAGAGGTCACTCAAGAAGTGATCTGAAGAGAGTGGGACTGCACAGGTGTAATTTAGGGCTGTTCTGCAGAAGCTTTCATCACTGCTGATGATGCATGAGAAGGAAAGAAGCAAGATTGATTTTTGGAGCCCTGGCTGAACTTGCAGGTCTGGCCACAGAGCTGGGAGGAAAATGGTTTTCCTGTCCCATGAAAAATGTTGAGAAATCGGATATTTTTCCCCAACACAAACTGGAACCAAAAAGTATTCACAAACCAAAGTCTTATATGAAGACTGTACGCTCCTTGAGGCTAGGGCTGTCTTTTTTGTAATATGCATATATAGTACCTGGCAGAATGGTACCCCACCTCCCGTTTAGAACTTCCAAGTATTACCATAATACAAATAATTCTGCTTAAAAATGATTTGTATCTTAATTAATTACCATGAATAGTAATTGTGATGAAAGCGCTGTGAGGTGGTTTGGGTGCCCTGCATCACTATTGTTACTAATTATCATTTGTATTATGTATCAGAGGGGTAGCCATGTTAGTCTGGTTCTGTAGAAGCAGCAAAGAATCTTGTGGCACCTTATAGACTAAGGTGCCACCTTACGTCTGTTAGTCTATAAGGTGCCACAGGATTCTTTGCTATTTGTATTATGGTAGCACGTACAGGCCACAGGCCCATTGTGTTAGACCCACCGTCCAAAGATGTCCCTGCCCCAGAGCTAGCCTCGCTTGGTTTCACATGCCCTCACACCCCAAGCACCACTTTTTACAATTTATTTTAAACAACAAATGCATAGGATTGTACCTTCAAAACGTGTACCTAGGCAGACACAGGATGTTCTATTTGTAGAACCTTTGTGCTTCCTTTGCACCACAGGGAGTTGCGTTCATTTGTTGCAGTTCGTCTTATATTTGGATTGTAAGCTCTTTGGGAAGGAGGAGTTGGTCCTTTGTTTGTGAAGTATCTGGCACACTTTGGGGTATACAACTAATACCAATACCAACACTGTGCCTAGGACTGGTACAAACTGAAAGCAACATAATAATGAAATAAATGATACTGCTAGCAATCCTAGCACAGGGCCCTGGCGATGGAAACTTAGCTAGAGATCCAGATTGCAGTGTCAGAAATCAGCTTCAAACTCACTCCTAAGTGGCCAGCAAAGCCTGGAAAGTGGGCAGTGCAACCAGAAAGTGGAGGGTGGGGAGGTGGCCAGTAAATGCATTGGCCCTCCCAGAGGTTTCTGTTGGAAGAGCTTGACTGGAGTTGCAGTGGGAATTAAATCTCTCCCTCATCTCCATCCGATCACTGCCAGCCCTCAAAACGGGAGAGTCTCCCTTGGGTTTGGTAGGTGTAGCTGTCTCAGGAAGCTGCAAATCCACGCTTGCTGGGCCAGGTGGCTGAATTTAGCCCCTGATTTGGAAGTGATTTTACACTGAATATATATCAACTGAGCATTCAAACCTGTCTATTTAGGGTTTGCAATTCTACAGCACACATCTAAGTAGCCAAACAACAGTTAATGAAGAAGCAACAATTCTCTCTGGAAAGTTCATAACTGGGACGAAATATACACCAAGGGATTATTGAAAATGTGTTTCTTGAGCTACCAAAGAGAAACAGAGCTTTTATTTAGCTATTAAACATCCAAATGTATAGTATGTTTTTAATAATCAATTGTATTCCATTAATATGCTGTGGTTCTCATTGAATTAAATGCATATTTAAAGAATGTTGCTAAAAGTCTTATCCACTTTTAGTTTTTTATAAAGAACCTTGGCTTACATTTTGGGGAAAGAAATCTCTTTAATTTTGTTTATTGTTAACTATTATTTATAGCACCATAGTGCAGAGAAACTTCAGCCGATGTCAGGGCCCCATTGTACTTGGTGCAGTACAGATATCAGGTTCCTATCCCAAAGAGAATCCTGATAATACAAAAGTGCTATCCCCATTTTATAGATGAAGAACTGAGACAAAGTGACATAGTGAGTGCCCCAAGGTCCAACAGGAAGTCTGTGGGATAGCGAGGAATTGAACTCAGAATTTCTGAGCTCCTAGCCAGGGCCTTAACCACAAGATCCTCCTTCCTCTAGTCTTTAAAATGCCATTTTACGGTACCAGAAAGTCGCCTAAATCCTGGATTATGTTTCAGCTGTATTTGTGCAGCTCAAGGAAGGCAGTAGGTGTAGAATGAATTATGGTCTTAAATCATGTTTATCCTTCTTTCCCCACCTCCAGCAAAGATGCAGATTGTCAAGAGCATTTTGGGAAGTTTGCACTGCTGTCCCACATGTGGTACCTGCCCTGTGGAGACTTCACTCTCTAGGATTGTGAAATTAGCACTAAATTCCTAAGGACTAAATTCATTATAATAAAAAGAAAAATGATCTTTATATTCAAGTCACCATTTTGGTAGCATTAAACAGCTATTGGGTTGAGCATTTGATTATACAATGAAATCAACCCAGCTGATTGGGCGGAAAAGGTCAAGTGCTGAGTAATCAGAATACATACATACAGGAAGCACTTATAAGAAAATACCTGTGATTACTACAGACACAAACAGCGGTCCACACAGCTTGAGTTCCAGCTGTGTCTCCCTTGTTTAGCAGGGAACACATCTTGTCTGGAACTCTATGTTGAACACAGACATCTACTCGTTGAATAATGTACTGCAAGTAAACATGTCATTACACTGTGCGTCCACATGTCTGACAGGTTTTCCATTTGCAGGTTTCTCACACACAGTGCCCTGTTCCCCACCATCCTTAGACTAATTTCTCCATCCAAAGTGAAAAGTCACCACCTAATTACCCATGTGAAAAGCACTTGAGGCAGAGTGGCTTTGTTAAGGTGAGGATAGAGGAGAGTTTCTTGAGTAGCAGCTAATTGATATCACCTGGTAAGGTTGCAGGTATAGTATAGAAACACAGAAGATGGAAGAACTTGGTTCTTTCTAATACCATGCAGCTGTAGAAAAGAGATCATGTATGATTCACCTGCCTGATCCTAATGAAACTGTTTACTCATTAGCTCAGAGGAAGGCAAATAAAATCCAAACCCAACAGCACTGCCAAAAAGTCCAGGGTGACTATTTCTTCCCAGCAGTGGAGGTTCCATCAGAGCTAGCTGGGTGGAGATCATCCTTAAAATGAAACACATTATTATCTTACCTGCTGCTACAACTTGGCTCACAGTGTGCATGTCCGTTTGACCTGCTGGCTTTCAGATGTCTGTCACCAGCTTCCACCATTTCTTGGACCTGAAACAATTTCCACACATATTTATTTGAATTTTTGAAAATGAATTCACTGCACCCGTGTTTGCCCCGCATTGTGTATTCTCTTTCCACAAATATTCTAGCAAATGAGCTTTACTAATGTGAATACCTGTCAAAAGCAAACTAAAAATTGGAATACTCAAGTAGTCACAAATTGCATAACTCTTTCGTAATGGAAAAAACCTGCAGTCTGACAGTATTACACTTTGCACATGCAATTCAAAATTGGCCCCGGAGTTGGCTAGTTAAGCAAATCATCCAATCAGAGTATAAAAACAATGTCATCTGATTTGGGTTGCCAGCCAGTACTGCTTGAATTGCTGTTTGCAAATGCTCTGCAGATCGAGAATAATTCATAAAGAATCTCCTGCCTCATGTTTAATAATGGAAATATCTGCGAAAGTCTTAATTAGTTGATGGAAAGAGAGAGCAACATTCAAACAAGTTAGTTACTGTAAACTATTTGCCCTGATCTGACGTTGATTCTTCATTGTTCCAGGCCAGCCACCAAACAAATGCAGCACCATGTATTCAGTGACAATAAATTTGTCAAGCTTTAATTTAAAAAACCACTGAAATATATGACTGACAAAGAGCGAGAGACCTGGTCTACATTTGAATGTTTTACGTCCAATATTGCTTTTACCAAAATAGTTACACCAGTAAAAGCCCTAATATGGAGGTCAATTAGAGTGGTATAAAAGTGCTTTATGCTGGTATATCTTATTCCCCTCCCACTACGGGAATAGCTATACCAGACTAAAGCATCTCTCTACTGATATAACTGCATCCACCGGTGGCGGGGGGGGTGGGGGGGGAGATTTCTACAACTTTAACTATATTAATTAGTAGAGACTAGGTCAGAGAGATAGTGGGTGGGGAATGGGGCACTGGAAGAAAGAGAGACATATTTCTTGCCTTTATGATATTGCTAAAATCCTCTTTCCAAATCCAAATAAACAATATTCTCATGTCAGACTGCTGAGTCCAAATCTCTATGTTGAGACCCGTGCACAGCCCTGCTTGAGAATATAACCATAAAAATGTCTTATATTTATATAACATCTTTCATCCCAAAGGGCTTTCAGATTGTCTATATTGAAATGCAGCCACCTTTGGGGTGGAATGGGTAGCTATTTAACAGCAGACACCAACACTCCACAGTGTGTTAGGACAGGAAATGGATATGCTTTGTTTAAAGGGCAATTACCTTTTTATTAATCTTTTATAGCTGCCTTTGCATCTCAGCACTGTTTTTAGTATTGATAATGAAAGAAAAGAGAATAATTTTGCTCACATATCGCCAATTGTTATTTCCCATTGTCCGTGGAACCCTAATTTTAATCAATCAATTTGGGGGCCAGAGGGGTCCATAGAGGGAGTATAACCTCATTTTTCTTTACTTCATCTTAAACTTCAAGAATAGTCTCTACTATTTTTCTGCATGATCTTATTGTTAAGAGCAATTCAAGAATAAAAACCTACATATGTGCCTGTAGGGAAATTAGCATTAAGAGGTTAAGTGTCTGTACAACGCTGCAGAATGCAGTTCATATTCGCAGGAGGATTCCGCTAAATTGTTTGGACAAACTGAGTAAATGTCAGTGGGAATTCTGACACGGTGCATTACATTAATCTTCATAACTACTAAGCCAGATGTGTACATATGTTTCTGGGATGCAGATTTTTTTTAAGTTAACCTTTACAACCCAATTTTTATTTTTATTTTTTTTTTAAGAGTGAGAGGCTTCTGGTAGCCATAATTACTCCTGGTTCTTTAATCTGCTTAGGGTAGAGGTATATCATCTAGAAAAAATGCACTCTTCTTACACTGAACAGGCCCATTTCTCTGGTCAGTGGGTGAATGTAGGCATCAGGACGTGAAAGTAACAAGATTCTGGCCAGTTTCTATGCGGCCTACTAGCCTTCTTCACAGCTACAGACGTACAGACGTAATGCCCCTTTGCTGTCATGAGCTGCTCCCTGTGTGGTTGGGGAAGGGAGGGACTGGGAAGAGACAGGATATGAGACTCCTTTTTTTGCTGTAACTCTCCACTCTTCCATCCCCCCAACCCACCACCCAAAAGAACTCTGAGGTAAAATCGGCACAATGCTGATCAGTGTCATGGGTGCTCTTCAGAAAGCCGCAGGGCAGCAAGAGATCAGAGTAGAACCTGATTTCACTGTGGGATACCTGCCTGGAAGGTTTCCCATTCCTGATAGTGGCTTGAGAGTGTAATGTAATTGACTAGATGCTTGTCAATTTCACTCTGTTTCTTCCCTGATAAACTAGGAGCAGCACCAGAAGGATATAGGCCTGAGGATGGCCCAGCTCTACTCCAGACAGATAGCAGGGAGAGAGAATAATGTCCCAGGAGGGGGGTGGATGGATGGAAGAATGTTCAGCTTCTCCCTAGCAGTGGCAATGGACTCGGGGGAAGGAAGAGAGATTTCCACCTCTCATCCTTACAGCAGCCTGGAGGCCTGGACGCTTCCACACAATAACCTGAGGCAGCTAGGATTAGTTTCAGTATTATTTAAAATGACCCTTTGTATACAGTCCAGGATCAATGGCAGCTCTAAGGCCACAGAAGAAGCCAGGATTGGATCTTAGGTGTATCAGTCCTTCTACTCCCCGATTATTTTTCTTCCGCTTGGCAAAAAAGGAACACGGCTGAATTAGGCAATTCAAAGTGTACCCAGCTCATTATTTTGCTAATAAAGTCAGTTGCTGCTCCCATCTAAGTAAGTAGTAGTTACTCTTCTGGTGATATAGGGAGAACAAGTGAAAGTTTCCCAGTGATAAGAGTGGGGAAATATGATCAGGCCTGGTAGAGTAGCAGGAGGTAGTCAGGGAAGTTTAGGAGGCACAGAACACACTCGCCTTACATTTGACAGATGGGTAAACTGAGCCACAGGGAGATTAACTGATTTGCCTTAAGTCACACAACAGAGCTGGGAACAGACCCCCAGTTGTCTGAATTCCAGTCAAGTGCCCCATCCCAGCTCAGCTGAAATCAAAACTCTCTCATGCCTGAAAAGAACTCCATGAAAATATTGACAAACTTCATGCAAAATATTCACAACAAAATCTGAAAACCTCTCAATGGAGGGGTTTACCCTTGGTGTCACATTTGTAAAAATTCTCTGATGTCCTGGAAGACCTGTACATTTTCACTATTTTTTTAATGGCAACTAGGACCTTTTTCTGCATTAATTTGAATTCACCCATTCAAAAATATGTGTTTATTTTCAAATGAAAATTTCATGAAAAATTAAGTTTCTGAAACAAAGAAATTGCTGAGAACAATACTGTGAACTTTTAATTCTGTAGCCAAATTCTGAACCAAAGTCCTTGTTGTTTTCCAACACCACAGATCGCACTGTAAATAAAAAGGCTCTGTCCTCAATATATGCAAGGAGGTCGATTACTTCAGTAGGTATAAATGTTTAATGTTCAGGATTTAGATTTAAACACTGAACTCCAATTCCTATAAACCTCTGAACAACCGTCAGTCGCTGTCAACACAGGTTGGATTTGAACTGAGCACCCAGTCATCCAAAAAGAACGAGGAGTACATGCATGCAGTGGAAAATACAGTAGGATGTGTGTGTGTGTGTATATATATATATACATATATTTATACACATACACACACACACACAGAGAACATGAAAAAATGTGAGAGTGAGGGATCGTCCTTCAGGATAGGTTGTAGATCCTTAATGATGCGCTGGAGAGGTTTTAGTTGGGGGCTGAAGGTGATGGCTAGTGATGTTCTATTACTTCCTTTGTTGGGCCTGTCCTGTAGTAGGTGACTTCTGGATACTCTTCTGGCTCTGTCAATCTGTTTCTTCACTACAACAGGTGAGTATTGTAGTTGTAAGAATGCTTGAGAGAGATCTTGTAGGTGTTTGTCTCTGTCTGAGGGGTTGGAGCAAATGTGGTTGTATCTTAGAGCTTGGCTGTAGACAATGGATTGTATGGTGTGGTCTGGATGAAAGCTGGAGGCATGTAGGTAAGTATAGCGGTCAGTAGGTTTCCAGTATAGGGTGGTATTTATGACACAGATCTTGGGAGACAGGCCAGTCCTCGCTTACAGACAGCCCCCCAACCTGAAGCAAATACTCACCAGCAACCACACACCACAGAACAAAAACACTAACCCAGGAACCTATCCTTGCAACAAAGCCCGTTGCCAACTCTGTCCACATATCTATTCAGGGGACACCATCATAGGACCTACTCACATCAGCCACACTATCAGAGGCTCATTCACCTGCATATCTACCAATGTGATATATTCCATCATGTGCCAGCAATGCCTCTCTGCCATGTACATTAGCCAAACCAGACAGTCTCTCCACAAAAGAATAAATGGACACAAATCAGACATCAAGAATTATAACATTCAAAAACCAGTCAGAGAACACTTCAGATTCCCTGGTTACTCAATTACAGATCTAAAAGTCACAATTATTCAACAAAAAAACTTCAAAAACAGACTCCAACGAGAAACTGCAGAACTGGAATTAATTTGCAAAATGGACACCATTAAATTAGGCTTGAATAAAGACTGGGAGTGGATGAGTCATTACACAAACTAGCATGGGGAAATAGTTTTTAATTTCCCCCCTACTGTTATTCACACCTTCTTGTTAACTGTTTGAAATGGGCCATTCTGATTACCACTACAAAAGTTTTTTTTCTCCTGCTGATAATACCCCACCTTAATTGATTAGTCTCATCAGAGTTGGTATGGCAACCCCCATTTTTTCATGGTGTGTGTGTGTGTGTGTGTATGTATTTTCCACTGCATGCATCTGATGAAGTGGGCTTTAGCCCACAAAAGCTTATGCTCAAATAAATTTGTTAGTCTCTAAGGTGCCACAAGTACTCCTCGTTCTTTTTGCTAATACAGAATAACACGGCTACCACTCTGAAACCTAGTCATCCAGTTTCCCTGAAAGCTTTTATTTTGTCCTAACCCTCTTGCCCATCCATAACCATAACCTAAGACAATTTCTTTTGACAAGACAATATAATGGCTTCCAGCCTCTGATTTGTTTTTGTGGTCACTCTTATTGACCAGGAAGACATTTAGAAGAGGAAACCACTTTGGATTCCAGAGACACCACTGATTCCCACCACAGTGAAGTGCATCTATTCCGATCTGACTCTCTTCCTGGATTGGAAGGGAATCCTTTTGTATTGTTGTCACAGACATATCCTTCTAATTGATGTGAAAGACTGTGGGTTCTGAAATATATTGTACTTCATGTCATAAGTCAGAAGCATTGTGATTTGTTTTGAATAATTATTGATTAATATCCCAGAGTTGTATTTTTTGTTGGCGTTGTTGTTTTAAACACTAGAAACTCTCATGTTATGTAGGAACACATATAAATAAACTCATAGGACCCTGGAAAGGCAACATAAAGTAATCCACAGTTCTTTTGAATTTACCGTCTCTGAATATGGCCTTGATGCAGAAATTGATGGCTGAGGTTCTATAGACATTGTTATACAGGGGGCTAGACTTGATGATCATAATGGTCCCATCTGACCTTAAGATCAATGAAAAACTTATTTAAGTATTTCTTAAGTAATTTTAGTGCATTTAATTCTTTGTGGCAGTATTTGGAGCAGTGACTGGGGAGTCAAGACTTCTAGGTTCTCTTCCCAGATCTTCCACTTGCTCGTTATGAGACAATAAGCAAGTAGCTTTCCCTCTCTTTGCTTCAGTATATCAGTCTCAGAAATGGAACATGTTTAACACCTGCCTTCCTCTTAGGGGCAGTGGTGAGCTGGGGCCGGTTCCCACCCGTTCGCAGGAACCGGTTGTTAAATTTAGAAGCCCTTTTAGAACCGGTTGTCCCGGTTCTAAAAAGGCTTTTAAATTTAGCAAAATCTGTGCCAGCTCCCTGCCCTGCCCCTGACCCCAGCTCACCTAGCTCCACCTCTTCCCCTGATGCTCCCCCCGGCTTCTCCTCCCCCTCCCCTGCTTCCTGCAGGTGAACTGGGGCGGGGGTGTGGCACGAGGAGAGCTTCAGGCACCACACGGCCCGACTTGGGGCTGGGCCCTGGGGCAGGTAAGAGGCCGGGGTTGGGGGGTTGGATAAGGCAGGGACAGGGAGCGTGGGTGGGTTGGATGGGGCAGAGGCTCTTGTGGGGCGGTCAGGCGGATGAGGAAGTGGGGGGTTGGGTAGGCGCTGCGTGGGAGTTCTGGGGGTCTGTCGGAGTGTTGGTGGATGGGGTCGGGGCAGTCAGGGGACAGGGAGCAGGGCAAGTTGGGCAGGGGGTGGAGTCCTGGAGGGGCAGTTAGGGTTAGGGGTCTCGAGAAAGAGTGGTCAGGGGATAAGGAGCGGGGGGGGTTTATGGATTGCAGTTTCTGAGGGGGGCAGTCGGGGGCAAGATATGGATGGGAAGTGTACTCACTGGGCGGTTCCCTACTGGGTATTCGGCGGCGGGTCCTTCACCTGCCGGAGCCGTGCCGCCGAAGACCCGGTAGAGAACCGGTTCCTAAGATTTTTGGCAGCTCATCACTGCTTAGGGGTAACATAAAGCTTAACTTATATTGGTAAGTTTCGCTAAGAAATCTTTTATTTTTATTACCCAACCTTTGAAAGACTGTAAAATCTTGATTATGGAATTCAATTATCTGATCACCACCATGCCCATACTATCACCAACTCCCTTTCCAATGAAGGACCTATCGTTTCTTTATGTTCTGTTAACTTCCTCTCCATCTGATCCTGATTATATGTATATAATTGGAAGTCACCCCAGCAGATGGTATAATCCTGATTTTATGATGTCATAAATAAGGGATCTCTCTTTTTTTCCTTCATACAGGCTTGATTAGGACAGAGTTGATGCAGGGGGCCACAGTCACCCTGCCTATCCCATACTGGCTAAGCAGAAGGGTGATGCTAGGCTGGGTCTGGGTATGGAAACGATTGAGAAATATTAGATTAAAATAGCCTTTTTGGACTAAATTGTCATCTAGCAGAGACAGATCAAGATTAAAGGTATTCTAGAGCACATAAAAAACACAGGGCCACAGAGCTCCTGGGATGTGCCTGCGGATGGGTAGCACTCAGTGAAACTAGGGGATTTTAGGCCATGCCTGAATCTCCTTCTATGATCCTGCTTTCATCTGCCTCTGCCTAATTTAAGTGAGACTAAAATATACCAGCGGATTTCAAGGCGTCTAACAATGAATGAGATTAAGCATGTAAATGCTAGGGAAAGATCTTTGCTTTCTATTAGACCAATAGCCCTTGTCCCACTTTTGATCTAAAAGCTCCCTATCAGCACAGTTCTGTGACAAACTGAAGACACTAACATGCTGGATTATCTGGAATTAATCACCACCCACTTCAGCATGTGTCTTTCAAAGGGATGACACATGCTCAGTTTGCTGTTTCAAAGATAATGTTATTTGTTAGCACAATGAGAACAGTTTAGGCCAGTGGTGGACAACCTGCGGCCCATGGGCCACATGCAGCCTATCAGGGTAATCCGCTGGCGGGCCGCCAGACCATTTGTTTACATTTGCACGGCTGCCTGCAGCCCACAGCGGCTGGGAACGGCAAACCGCGGCCACTGGGAGCTCCAGGCGGCCGTGAAAATGTAAACATACAATCTGGCGGCCCACCAGCAGATTACCCTGACAGGCCACGTGCGGCCCATGGGCCACAGGTTCCCCACCACGGGCTTAGGCACACAGACTGTGGGATATTTCTCCTCATCTTCTCCAGCAGATAAATACTTAAAAGAGCACAATAAATGCTTTCTGGACAGACCCAATACAACTCTGCGTTTGCAGATGTTCTGAGCCACGCTTTCTGCATATCAGCCCTTGTAGAGGCTGCATAACACAGTTCCCAATCTCAGCTCAGTCTCCATCAATCATGCCTGTCAGCCACTCAGCACTTATCAGGCAATCTTAGGCCCTTTTTACATCTACCATAAATGTATCTCTTCTCCTCTACTTGTGAGTTATAGGACCACCCGCTTGCCTGGTATGTATTAGTGTTTCACTGACTGATACTATCTTTCACAGAAAGAGATGAGTCAGAGGTAGGAATAAAACTTACTAGATCATCTAGTCCATGGTTCTAACCTTGCAGGATTGTTCCTTACTGTACGTTTTCCAGGGTCAGAGCTTCAGCTGTTTTAAATTGGTGTGGTTTCATTGACTTCAATACAGCTGCACTAATTTGCACAGCTGTGAATCTGGGCCTCAGTGTTTTACATTCCCATTTTAAAGGTTCCAATTAACAAAGCTTCCATCATTTTCTAATTCACCTCTGTAATAGGGTGGCAGGTTGCAAAGAGATGCAGAGCTATTCTGCTGATTTACCCTGGTAACCAGATCAAGTGGTTCTCATTAGCACCAGTCAGGAACAAAGAATTGAAGCAAGAGAGCTAGAGGGAGAAGGAAGTCCTTCAGGAAGAAGGTCTAATCAGGCTGCTCATGAAAGATCTTGGGGCCAAAGTGGTAGGGGTCCATGGTGCAGTGTCAAAGGTCCTGCTGATACAGTGTTAGAGGCAAGATAGGGATGCCACTTGCTTGCAATCCTATTGTTAATTTGGGAAGCAAACCAGGTGGGATATTTACCACTATGCTAACAGAGCTGCACTCAAAATGATCCTGCATCCAATTACAAATGGCTCAAAATGGTGAGAGGCACACCTTGAAATATTCCCAGCAGTTGGGCTTGGATAAGAACTCCAAAATGTCAGCTGTTACTCAGTGCCAGAAAAATGGGTCCAAATAGGCTCTCTCCCAAGGTTTCCAGCGAGAAATCTTGGGGAGTGAGGGCTCATTATCCAGACTTGATCAAAACTCCTTGAACTGTCCTATTCAGTCTGATTCAAATTGGGGGTGTATCTGAGGCTGGTTTTCATTTTCAGTGAGCCCGTTCCCAGTTTCCTAACTGCTTCTATCCAGTAATGCTGGTGAAGTGGCCAGAGGCTTATAAGGGAAGCATGGAGCTTCTACACCTCCCCTGCCCCACTGACAGTGAATCTGGCCCTGCTAGAAGAAGAGAAGCTCAGTCACACTGAGATAATTGGAAAAAATGCAGATAAGCATGCCTCGAAGAAAGAAATGGAAATTACTTTACGTGACAGAATCAATAAAAACTCATTACCTGCACTGAAGATTAATTGTCTATAAAGGGACTTGGATATACACAGCCATTAATCTCTCTCAGGATCTTGCATAAGCAGAGATCATTGTAAATTTCCCTCATTAGCAAATCTATGCTGTGCAAACTAGTTTAAGATGCACAGACAGCCATTGAAACTGTAATATTTCAGGATCCTCTTTTTGTTTTGCAGCAGGACTATATTATTGGCTCACCCAAATGAATACTGATGCCTAGGACTTTCCCCAGACACTTATCTGTAAGAGACATTTCATCTTTAAGCCCTCCTCCAATGACCAACTGGAACAAACCCTGCAAACCACAGTTTGCACAGCTCGTTGTTTTAGGGCTGTTACACACCACATTGCAGCACCAGTTCACAGCAACTGCAAGAATTCAGGGACAGCATTTCCACCTCTCCATTTTGTAAAACATCATTGGCCTGATTCTCAGTTGCATTGCACCTTACCTCATTATCTACATCTCTGCAAAGCAGATGGAAAATGCTACCATAGGTGTAAGTCAGTAGAGAATGCTGATTGGTCTGTGTCTTACACAGGTGAGAGAAATCAGGTCCAACAAAATAATAATGCCTTGGGCCCAAATCCTCAAATGGATTTAGGCACCTAACTCCCATTGGAATCAGGCACCTTGATATCTTTGAAGCTCTGGGCTTTTGGGTTCCTGCTGCACTGGACTGAAACTTAATTATTCTCTTTTCCCCTCCTGCCAACATCACTGGAAGCTGAGCCCCCTTGTGAGAGGGAGGATAGACCACTTGAGCCCCATTCATGCTATACGCTTTGCACTGCTGGACCCCTCTGCTCACATGGAGCCTCACTTAAGCCAGTGGGGCCCTGGGATCTCCCTGTGAGGAGCAGGAGCTCTTCTTCTGTTTTAGGGACGCTCCTCCAGCAGATAGGTTCAAGAATCATAGAATCTCAGGGTTGGAAGGGACCTCAGGAGGTCATCTAGTCCAACCCCCTAAGAAGGGGAGTGGAAGTCAGGATCCTAGGCTTGGTTTCCAGCTCTGCCCCTGGCTGCCTCAGAGGAGTTTGTGTAAATGGCCTTTGAGACCCTCAGACCATTGTACTGCTCCAGATTGTCATAGTCAACCTGTCATCACTGGCCCCGTTCTTCACCAGGTCACCAGTCTGACCCCCACCTCCCAGCACACACAAACAGCAAGAAGGAATGACAAGTGCTTGCTGCCCATGCTCCAAGATGCTAAATGGTCCCATGAAATGCACCCTGATTGAACAGGTGCCTTGGCATTTGGCATCAGGACAGCGGACAGGAACAAGCCATTAGGTCCAATACAACTGTATCCAAATGCCTTGTTCTTGCTCTCTCTCTACAGACCAGATTCAACTGTCAGTTCCATTATATAGCTGTAATCAGACTCTAACCTGCGATACTTCCAGGGAGCCCACCACCATAGCATTTAAGATTTGCATAGAGATATCCCATAATGCACTCTGCACTGTAATATTGAAACTGTTTTTTAAAAAGGGATGAAAGGAAGATTTTTCGGGATGGAGGTTGGTTCAGGGGTCATGGGAGGCTCTTATTTTACAGAAATTAGTTCACCTATTCCTTACTGCTTTCACATGTGCTTTTCCCACTTTCCTCCTCCTTACCTTTAAGAATACTAAAACATTAAACAAGAACAAAATAACCCCACTGAGAGTAGGTGATTCAGGAGTTAGTGACAGGAGACCTTCACTCTTGCATCTTGAGGTCTCAGAACAGAGGGGAAAACAAGTCTGGTCTCATCCAGTTCTTTTCTGAAAACCTTTGTAGGGTGGTGATGTGTAATGGCAAATGGATTGCACTGGAGCTCTGCATCAGACTAAGTCGACTGACAAATTAAGAGACTTACCCTTGGGGGCAAAAATCAAGCTGCAAACAATTTATTATTTAAATATAAATAACCCCCTCAAAACATCACCTGCAGGAAAATACTTTGCATCACAACAGAAGGTTCAAACTCCCAGTGAAGAGCATTTCAAAGGCTCTGGCGGTTTGCCTACACAGCAATCAGAGGTCTGATTGCAGTACATGCAGATATACCCAAGCTAGCTTTGATCCAGCTAGATCAAACAACAATATCAGTGAAGCCACAGCAGCCAGCAATGAAGAGACAGTAGCCTGGCACCCACCAGGAAGTTAACTGCCCAAGTGCAAACCTGCCCAGGATCCTAGGTATGTATTTGAGCAGTTAGTTCATGTTGCTGTGGTTTCACTGCTATTTTTAGCTCAGATAGGTCTACTCATGCTGCAATCACACCACCCAGCTGCAGGATAGACAGATCCTTTGAGAAAGCTATCACATCATATCTTTGGCCTCCATCCTTGCAATGGATTTCCCATGAGCAAACCCTTCAAATTGCACACAGTACTATTCAGTTCACGTCTTCCCAGTTCTTCCTGCCACACTGGGGGTTTTGTTTTCCAGGTCTGTTGGAAAGAAGAGGATTGTGGAGGGTGTTCCCAGATACCAGGCTGATTTTGATCCTAGTGACATTTGTGTAAATCCAAAGTACAACCACTGGTTTCAGCACAGTTACTCTGGTATTAGACAGGTGTAGCTGAGATTAGAATCATGTGCACTCACCAGGAAGTTATTTTCCCTCTACTGCCTGCTCAGACCCAAAGACTGACGACTGGTCTGACTCTCCTCAGGTCAGTGGGACCCCAGTTTCAATCTGTTGACTTCAGTGGAGTCCTTCTTGACTTCTATTGGTGTAAAGGAGAAAAGGACCAGGCCTGTGGAGCATAATAACAGTGGTTACAATCCCCTGCTTTCTCATTAGCTGACAACTTCCCAAAACCATAGGATTTGAGGCTGCAACATTCTATGTGTGGTCTTTGCCCAACATACGGGCACAGGAATTGCCTTAATAGACAGACCAGGTTAGAGGTCCATCTAGTATCTGGCAGTGGCTGTTGCCAGAAGCTTCAGATGAAGGTGTTAAGAAACCCTCTAGTGATCAAGTACAGAATATCTAGCCCTTATTGGACATTTCATTATAATCCTCATCCATGAGCGCCTAGCTGGAACACACAGGCAGGCATTGTAGGGCATCACTCTCTAGTGGACACAGAACCCTTCAGTCTTTAGCGATCTCAAACTTCCACCAGAACTACGTTCACTTACAAATTAAAATAAAATAAAAGGATTCAGATTCAAGTATAACCCCTGCTTGGGGGTCACACAAGCTATAACCGCCACGCCCTCCCGGCAACTCAGATTTAGGACAAACTTCTGCTCTCAGGTCCACATAATGGCTCCCCACTTTCATGCACTGTTATGAATTATTATTAATAAAGACCCAGTGCAGGCTAGATTGTGACTTGAGACACAATCCAAAGCAATGGATGCTGGGTAAGTTGCACCACCTTGAGAGTAGATCTAGGAGGCAATTGTCTCCAAGACACCCCCCAGGACACGTCACCCTGTAAAAAGGGTAGAGGACTCACTAGCCAGCACACCCCTTGTGGCTATGTATGGCACAGCAGGGTCTGCTAGATTGGCACCCCCTGCTGACAGTCACTCCAGCTCTACACCAGTCAGCCCCTTCTCATCAACCCTCTATCCGGGTCACTTTTAGTCCCACCCCTTCCAATGTAACACAGTCTAACAAATAAAAGTTCAGCATCCTTACATCAAGTCAGCTCCAGAGTCCTTGCTCCCTCTCATCTCAGGGCTTTCAAAGGGTCTATCGCCTTATAGCAGGAGGGCTTCATGCCACCTTCTTTCATGGCTGGTAGAAGAACCCAGGCCCTCTCGCCAGCTAGTAGGCAGGGTATAACCCAGGCTCAACCCATATCCCACTCCCTGTTCCAGAGAGGTCTGGACTGCACAGATAGGGCCATAAGGAAGGTTCTTGTTCCTCTGCCTGGGTGTATAGTCCAAATCACCATCTGGAACTTACAGAGCACTTGCCAGGGTGGGCAGCTCATTACAAAGCATAAAGCAGGCCAAGTCTCCTGACATGAAGATGTAATACAAGGAAATGGAGGGGCGCAAGGCACAATTTACTTATAGCCTCAAACTCTCTTGAAAATGATTTAACCGCCCACCATAATACAAGAGAGACAGATCCAAGGAGTCCTTCCCCTCCCACACAGAGAAGAGCTACTTTTGCTGTGGTACAGTCTGTACGGTTGCCAAGAATGTATCACTACATCCATTTCAAGGCACCTTGGAAGAGCAGAGCAGAGGAGTGATATCTCTAGCATCCATATGAAGTTTTAGAATAGATTTATTTGGAAAATAATAAATGGCTGGCTAAAACGGCCAGTGGCCAACGAGACATTACTCTAATACCATCTGGGCCGCGACTAGCACAGCTGAACTGGTTATTCCCCAGAGGCATGTATGGTTCTTTGCAAGAGATGCTGCTGCAGTAACACTCAAATCAGGTTTGGGTCCAAATCCAACCTCTGGCACTCGTCCCCCATGACCATCTAGCTACACAGGCTATCAGCCCTGTCAAGGGAGTAGAGTTGGAATGCGGGAGTTTCACCCAGCGGTTCTGCATGAGATGGCATGAATAGCACTGAATCTAGGAGCATTTTCCCTCAAGGAGTTGGCTGAGACTGGCATGGCCTGGGGTGGGGACAGGAGGCTGAAGCTTATTACAGCTTTATTAGATTGTTACCTCTTTACTGTCCCTCATTGTTGCTCCCACGTTATCTATTTCCTCATCAGGCAGCCAGCACTATAGATCAGCTAGTATATTTGTGTTTTTATGACCTAGGACTTATATCCATAGAGACTCTATTACATAGTCCTCTCCACTCAGAGATGTCTACTCAGTAGATTCTATAGGACCTTTTTGGGATTTTGTCACTCCCTCCCATCCTAACCTGTTCTCCCTCTTTAATCATAAACTTCCACTAAAAGTCCTTGTTATCTGCAGAGCCCTGTGTTTTTCACAGATTTCACAGGGCTTTGGTTATAAGGTCAGATTTGTTGCCCAAGGCTTGACTTCACATAAGTTCTTTATGTGCTGAAGTCAGGTTTCAGTACACAGAGATTTATGCACATGCGTTTGTAGGCTTTAAGTCAGCCCTCAGTGCAAAAAGCTTATGAGTTGAAGTCTTGGTGAGTTGGATGGCCATACGAAAGTTGACAGCCTGAATATTATGATGGGAACCAGCCGACCGGCTTTGAAGTCTGCATAGAAGGTCAAAAGACTCAGAACACAGACTTTGGAGTAGACCTGGTCAAAAAATGTCCCCCTAAATATTTAATTTCAAGGGACAAGGGGTAAAAATCTGTTTTCACTTAACTTATTTGGGGGGGGGAGTCCTTGAAAAACCAAAAAACCCAAAACCAAATATTTTTCAGTTTTCAACCACTGAAACATTTTGAGTTTCGTTACTGAAAGTTACAAAAAAATTGCATTGGGGACTTTTTTGACAAAAAAATGAAAAAATTCAAAGAAAAATTTTAACAAAGTCAATTTTTTTTCTTTTTGTCTAAATTTATCATGGGGGGGGGAATATCAGTTTCTGACCAGAGTCTGCTGAGTTAGGCCCCCCTGGTTAACCCAACCCATTAGATGCAGACTGTCTTGGGGAACAGCCAAAACAATCAGTCATTGGGGCCCCACCTTGTTTCAAATTGTCTTGAAGTGGCACATTTTCAAAAGGGATGAAGCCCAGCCATTCTTCTGCAGTGTTTGCAAAAAATGTATCCCACGTTTCACTTTGCAGGTGGAAAAAATGTGTGCAAAAATCTGAATCCTTGTGTTACTTACAACCTGCTCTGTGCTTTTTTCAGTGGCACAAGTACTCAGATTTGTACCTACACTTCAGTTCCAGGCACAGAACTGTGGGAACAAATTACATGAATCCAAATTGCATCTGCAAAAGGGACACTGTCCTTCTGGAAGTAGTCTGCATTCTACACAGGTTGTTACAATTAAAAAGAATCATGGACCTGAAATTCCTGCACACTCACATCCAAATCAGTAAAATCGACAGCACAGATTTTTACAAATGGGATCTTAAGTACAGCTGCTCAGAAATTTTCCATTAAACCTTTCGTTTTCCCTCAATAGACAACTGAGTTTTCAATTAAACGAAAATCTTCATGGAAAGTGTTGGCTTTCCTCAGAAATGTTTTAATTTTTTGGGAGTTTGGGGCTGAATTTTTTTGATTTTCAGATGAAAAGATTTGGGCTTTGAGTTTTGACAAAAAGTAAAAAATTTTGGTTGAAAACTTTATAAAAAGTGTGTGTGTGTATATATATATAGTCTAAAAATTCTACAGGGTGGAGAATACATTTTCTGACCAGTACTAGTCTTAAAGTTCGGCTCCTTAGCTTAGTCTACGCATCTAAATAATTATCCTGATTTTCAAACTGCTGAGCTCCCACTGACTGTGTGACCTTGGGCACTTAGAGATTTTCAAAGCCATTACAAATGGGCGTTGTGTGGCTAAATCATCTAGTCAGCTTTGAAAATCTCAGCCTGAAACTCTCTGTGCCTCAATTCGCCATCTATAAATTACTATAATAATCCCTCCTTTCTCTCATCCTTTGTCTGTCTTGTCTATTTAGTTTGTAAGATGTTCAAGGCAGGGACTTGTACAATAGGACTCCAATCTCAGTTGGGGCCTCTAGCCCTACAGTAATATAAATAAAAAACAATACAGAGGAAGCTGTGAAAGGAGCATTTTCAGCAAGGTTAATAAGCATTGACCCTTACTGCTGTACCTGATAGTGTTAATAAAAGCAAATGTCATTTGTATAGCAATACACAGAAAGCTGTACTGAAAACACAACTGGGAAAATCAAATGCAGCAAAGCTATGCTATATCTATAGCACTCAAATTAACATCTATAGTCTGTTTCATTTCTTATCTCATTTCACAGTAAGATTTCTGACTAGCTGTTCTAGCTACCTTTTCCCAGGTGTTACACACAATTGTATCCATCTCTTCCTAAAAGTACCACCCACTCAACACTAGAGGTCACCACTGACCACCCATGCTCCTGCAGCAAGGCTAAGTGGTGGGCAGGTGCGTTGGGCAGGTTTGTGCTTATTTTTAAGCTGCCTCAATCCACTAACCTTACAGTTGATTTTTAATTTCCTCTCCCCTGAAAAGGTGCCTCTCCCTCCATTGTTCCATCATTCCATCTCAGGGCTGTGGACACACTTTGCATTCTCAGGAGCTTCCCACCCAACAAAGCATTTGGCAAAACCAAAGAAGCCTTCCAACAGCCCTATGAGGTATACATCATTGCCCACTCTTACAGAGCAGTAAACTGAGCACAGAGCTGTTAAGTGACTTGCCAAAGGCCACATAAGATGTCTGTGGCAGAGCCAGGAAGTGAATCCTGATCTTCTAGCATCCAACTCCCTATTTAGGCCATGCTTAGCCACATGCAGTACACCTAGGGCCATAGCATGCTCATGGAGATCTAGATTAAGGTGCATGTGTAACTCGCTGGTGAGTGTGTATTACAAGTCTCCCTCTTTGAGGATCTGCAGAAGATATGAATTGTTACAGCACTGCACCATACATAGCGCCTTGGCTTTTTAGCTCTGGACTGCGGTGGATTTACCATGAAACAAACCATGCGGTGGCACGGGGCCCCCAGTGACGGGGGACCCCAAAATGCAGGACAAATCTGACAAATGACTGAATTTAATAAGTGTTGCAAGTTGTGAACTGGTCCAGGCTTTCTGCATTCTTTGACCTTATTCTGCAAACTGTGCTCTAAAGGTGTGTTTTTTTAAGTAGTCTAGAAAAGAATTTTGCTTCACCATTTTTTCCACTGTCTCAGCAATAGCATAGGAGCAACTAAAGGGAATCATCATTTGCCAATCAAAGTCTGTCTGCCTGACCAATTATCCAATTGAACAAAAGCACCCTCCCTCACACTTTGCAACAATGCCCATGATTTGTCACTAGTATGTAATGGTTCAAAATCCCGTTTTTGCAGAGCCTGATAAAAACGCAGGATTAACTGAGTTAAACCTAATTGGGTTGTCCATGGCCTATCCAGGCGCACCTGTGGCTACACTGCTCTTTCAGACATTTTTAATCTGCCTAAAATCAAGATCAGTTTTTTAGCAATAATGAACGACACTATGAGCCTGACAGTCAAAAACGCAAAAAAAATGAAGGCGAGGCAAGAAGATGAAGCTAGGCAAAAAGACAGTTTGTCATCTTATTTTAAAAAGCTTGAAGCATTGAATAGTGGACATTCATCAAAAAGTATGGGCAAGGAAACATCTGAATTATCTGATCACTTGCCGAGTTGTGGGGATACCACAATGACTGCAAAAGTTGAACAAGTGGACTCTGAGGTGACAGTGGAACTAAAAATATTGGTAATTTTGTCGAAGCAAGGGAAGAAACCTACCCTGAAGACGTTGCATGTTGGCATTTCCTAAACATGATGTATTATTTTCAGAGCAGCAGCCGTGTTAGTCTGTAACTGCAAAAAGAACAGGAGTACTTGTGGCACCTTAGGCCTTGTCTACACTACAAGACTATTTCGAATCTACTTAAGTCGAATTTGTGGATTTGACCTTATGAAGTCGAATTTGTGTATCCACACTAAATACACTAATTCGAATTTCCGAGTCCACATTAACAGGGCCGGCATCGACTTTCGAAGCGGTGCACTGTGGGAAGCTATCCCACAGTTCCCGCAGTCCCCGCTGCCCATTGGAATGCTGGGTAGAGCTCCCAATGCCTGCTGGGGGAAAAAATGTGTCGAGGGTGGTTTTGGGTAACTGTCGTCATCGAACCGTCAATCACGCCCTCCCTCCATGAAAGCGCCGGCGGGAAATCTGTTCGCGCACTTTTCTGGTCGGTTACAGCGCGGACGCCACAGCACTGCGAGCATGGAGCCCGCTGCGATCATCGCTGCACTTATGGCCGTTGTCAACTCCTCGCACCTTATCGTCCACCTCTTCCACAGTCAGCTGCTGAGAAATCGGGTGAGGAGGCTCCGGCAGCGCGGTGAGGAGAGTGGCGCAGACCTCTCAGAAAGCAGGGTACGCCGCGCAGTGGAGATCATGGTGGCAATGGGTCAAGTTCATGGTGTGGAACGGCGATTCTGGGCCCGGGAAACAAGCACGGACTGGTGGGACCGCATAGTGCTGCAGGTCTGGGATGAATCACAGTGGCTGCGAAACTTCAGGATGCGTAAGGGCACTTTCCTTGAACTCTGTGACTTGCTGGCCCCTGCCCTGAAGCGCCAGGACACACGGATGCGAGCAGCCCTGAGTGTGCAGAAGCGAGTGGCCATAGCCCTCTGGAAACTTGCAATGCCAGACAGCTACCGGTCAGTAGCGAACCACTTTGGCGTGGGCAAATCTACCGTGGGGGTTGCTGTGATTCAAGTAGCCCACGCAATCGTTGAGTAACTGCTCTCAAAGTGCCTCTGGGAAACGTCCAGGTCGTCATAGATGGCTTCGCCGCGATGGGATTCCCAAACTGCGGTGGGGCTATAGATGGGACTCACATCCCTATCCTGGCACCAGCCCACCAGGCCAGCCAGTATATTAACCGAAAGGGCTACTTTTCAATGGTGCTGCAAGCACTGGTGGACCATAGGGGACGTTTTACCAACATCTTCGTCGGGTGGGCGGGCAAGGTTCATGACGCGCGTGTGTTCAGGAACTCTGGTCTGTTTAGACGCCTCCAGGCAGGAACTTTCTTCCCGGACCACAAAATAACGGTTGGGGATGTGCAGATGCCTACAGTGATCCTCGGGGACCCAGCCTACCCGCTAATGCCCTGGCTCATGAAGCCCTATACAGGCGCCTTGGACAGTGAGAAGGAACTCTTCAACTACCGGCTGAGCAAGTGCAGAATGGTGGTGGAGTGTGCTTTTGGACGTCTTAAGGGGAGGTGGCGGAGCTTACTGACTCGCTCGGACATCAGCGAAAAGAATATCCCCGTAGTTATTGCTGCTTGCTGTGTGCTCCACAATGTCTGTGAGAGCAAGGGCGAGACCTTTTTGGCCGGATGGGAGGTTGAGGCAAATCGCCTGGCTGCTGTTTACGCTCAGCCAGACACCCGTGCCGAAAGAATATCCCAGCGGGAAGCGCTGTGTATCCGGGAGGCTTTGAAAGCAAGTTTCCTCGGAGAGCAGGGTAACCTATGACTCTCCACTTGATTTTAAGAGAAGCTGATCCTGGGCCTGTGTCTCTATGTGTTGAGTGAGATCTGCGGTTACATACCCCATTCTCCAAGTTTCCCCCACTTCCAAAACACGTTTTAAAACAAATTAAACGGAACAGTTATTGTTAATAAATCTTTCTTTTACTTTGCATTTCTGTTCAGGGTTTGAAACATGGACGCATACTGTGCTGGGTACGGTGTGCACTGATGTACAGACCGCTTGTACAATACAGGACGGGCAGCCTCCTGATCCTACATAGGTCTCTGGGGTGGGGGACGGTTTCAAGTGGTTGTGCATGTAGGGGTGGGTTTGCAGGAAGGGGCGAGTGGTGCCGTCTTTGGATAGGGATTTGGATGCAGGCTCTGGGCTGTGGGTTTGGGCGTAGGAAGGGGTGAGGGGTGTGGGGGAAGGGTGAGTATCTGTCCGTGGATGAGGGCTCTTGTTGGGGCTCAGGGCAGCGGAGAGGATCGCGCCTACGGTGGAAGTGCATGGTAAGGGCAGCATGCCTTAACATTAGGGGGTGGCAGGCACTAGGACCGTGGACAAGCGTACACATCACAGAATGACCCGGGGCAGCATACACCACACAGAGTGACCCTGGTGACTACTGACTGCAGTCTGTGTGTGCCCTGCAGTTGATCCTGCCCCCGATAGTCTGTACCCTGCTAATGTAGGCTATCCCGTGCAATTATAAATCCCCTGCCCCCCCCACTACACACACAGTCTTCTGATACGAAAGACATGACGGAAAGAGTGAACAACAGCAAACAGCTTTTATTAATCTACTACATAGTGGGGTGATGAAACTTGGATTTGGGACTGGGTGATCCTGTAAGGGAAGCGCTTCTACACAGTTATAGCGTCAGAGGTGTGTGGTACATTAGCGCTATGCAGTGGTGCAGTGACAGTTCTCATGGCCCCTACCGCCCCTCCGTCTTGTAATTTTCGGTTAGGGGGGGACAGGACTTCTTGGCGTTGGAGGGTGGTTGCAGATACAGTGCAGGGGGGCTCTCTCCTCCTGCCTGCGGTCCTGCAGAACATCAACAAGGCGCCGGAGCGTGTCCGTTTGCTCCCTCATTAGCCCAGGCAGCGTTTGAGTCGCCTGCTGGTCTTCCTGCCGCCACCTATCCTCCCGTTCGATGTGTGTGCGATGCTGTTGACATAGGGTCTCCCTCCACTGGCTCTGCTGGGCCGCCTCGGCTCTGGAGCAGGCCATCAGTTCCGCGAACATCTCGTCCCGAGTCTTTTTCTTTCGCCGCCTAATCTGAGCCAGCCTCTGCGAGGGGGATGCCGGGGCAGTCCGGGAAAGAGCAGAAGCTGTGTGATGGGAAACAGTAAGTGATTTCCTTGAACAGATACATGTTTGCGAACAGTGAACACAGTCTAGTCAGTTTCTCTGAACAAGACCATACAGGGCACCAAGTTCCACGAGATCTCAGGACAAGTTCGAGATTTCGGAATACGCTCTCATTGGCGGCGCCATTGCACAGGAGAGCGGACAAGCGGGGAGAGACTGCTGAATCCGTCTTGCAGACAGTCCTGGTAAGCCTTAAAGTAGATAATGCTTATCAGTTAGTGGATAGCTGTGCTCTCCTGCTAAAGGCAATCTGGAAAGCAGAAAGGCTGAGCCTTTTCCAGCCCCTCCCGCCAGTACACGGGAAAGATCAATGTATGCTTGTTCTCTGTGGCCTCCAGCACGTGGCTGTTAAGCGAGGGTCGTTGTTATGCAACCTAATTTTAAACCATTAACAATAGTAACAATACACTAATTGCCCTACTTAGATGCAGCCTGTCCAGAACGACATCACCCTGAGGCGGGTCACTCGGAGTCAGAGAGAGCGGATGCTAAGGCAAGCCCTGCACAGACCAGGACCATATGCAGCAATGCTGGTGGAGGCGATGATTCCTCTCTACATTAGGATGTCCTGGCGCGGAAGAGTGTGCTTCCACGGAGCACCCAATAAGGCACCTCTCCCCAGGAACCTCCTGCGGAGGCTTTTTGAGCAGCTCTCTGAGAGCTTTGTTGAACTGTCCCAAGAGGATTATTGTTCAATCCCTATATGTGTGGACCTACTATTTATATAGTTTGACATTTAAAATTTTTTATATAGTATTTCTATTTTTTCTATACCTGTTTTTTAAAAAATAAATGTTTCCATGTTTATAGCACTTACCGCCTGATCCTTCCCCTGATTCTGAGTCCGGGTTAACTGGCGGGGACGGTTGGTAGGGGATCTCTGTGAGGGTGATGAAGAGATCCTGGCTGTCAGGGCAAGCGGTATTGTGTTCGCTGTCGCCTGCGCCGTCCTCCACAAACCCTTCCTCATCTTCCCCATCGGCAAACATCGCCGAGGAACTGTCCAGGTACACTATGCCATCCTCAGAGTCCACGGTCACTGGTGGGGCAGTGGTGGCAGACCCACCGAGAATGGCATGCAGTGCCTCGTAGAAGCGGCATGTCTGGGGCTGTGCTCCGGAGCATCCGTTTGCCGCTCTGACTTTTTGGTAACCTTGTCTCAGGTCCTTGACTTTCACGCGGCACTGCATCGCATCCTGGCTGTATCCTTTGTCTATCATGGCTTTGGAGACCTTCTCAAAGGTCTTTGCATTCCGCTTGTTGGAGCGCAGCTCCGAGAGCACAGACTCCTCGCCCCACACAGCGATCAGATCCATGACTTCCCGGTCAGTCCATGCTGGGGACCTCTTTCTATTCTTGGATTGCCCGGACTCCTCTGCTGGAGAGCTCTGCATCGTTGCAGGTGCTGCGGAGCTCGCCCCGATGTCCAGCCAGGACGTCAGATTCAAAGTGCCCAGACAGGAAAAGGAATTCAAATTTTCCTGGGTCGTTTCCTGTGTGGCTGGTCAGAGCATCCAAGCTCGGACTGCTGTCCAGAGCGTCAACAGAGTGGTGCAGTGTGGGATAGCTCCCGGAGCTACTAAGTTCGATTAGCATCCACACCTAGCCTAATTCGAGCTAGCCATGTCGAATTTAGCGCTACTCCACCTGTCGGGGTGGAGTACCAAATTCGAACTAAGGAGCCCTCTAGTTCGAATTAAATGGCTTCCTGGTGTGGACGGTTGAGCGGTTAGTTCGAATTAACGCTGCTAAATTCGACAAAGTCCTAGTGTAGACCAGGCCTTAGAGACTAACAAATTTATTTGAGCATAAGCTTTCGTGCCCACTTCATCAGATGCATAGAATGGAACATATAATACGGAGATATATATATACACATACAGAGAACATGAAAAGGTGGGAGTTGTCCTACTAACTCTAAGAGGCTAATTAATTAAGAGAAAAAACTTTTGTATTGATAATCAAGATAGCTCATTACAGACAGATTGACAAGAAGGTGTGAGGATACTGAACATGGGGAAATAAATTCAGTGTGTGTAATGGCTCAGCCATTCCCAGTCCCTATTCAAACCTAAATTGATGGTATCTAGTTTGCATATTAATTCAAGTTCAGCAGTTTCTCGTTGGAGTCTGTTTTTGAAGCTTTTCTGTTGCAAAATTGCCACCTTTAAGTCTGTTACTGAGTGACCAGAGAGGTTGAAGTGTTCTCCTACTGGTTTTTGAATGTTATGATTCCTGATGTCATATTTGTGTCCATTTATTCTTTTGCATAGAGACTGTCCAGTTTGGGCAATGTACATGGCAGAGGGGCATTGCTGGCACATGATAGAATATATCACATTGGTAGATGTGCAGGTGAATGAGCCCCTGATGGCATTGCTGATGTGATTAGGTCCTATGATGGTGTCACTTGAATAGATATCTGGACAGAGTTGGCATCGGGCTTTGTTGCAAGGATAGGTTCCTGGGTTAGTGTTTTTGTTCTGTGGTGTGTGGTTGCTGGTGAGTATTTGCTTCAGGTTGGGGGGCTGTCTGTAAGCGAGGACAGGTCTGTCTCCCAAGATCTGAGAGAGTGAGGGATCATCTTTCAGGATAGGTTGTAGATCTTTGATGATGCGCTGGAGAGGTTTTAGTTGGGGGCTGAAGGTGACGGCTAGTGGCATTCTGTTATTTTCTTTGTTGGGCCTGTCCTATGACTTCTGTGTACTCTTCTGGCTCTGTCAATCTGCTTTTTCACTTCAGCAGGTGGGCATTGTAGTTTTAAGAATGCTTGATAGAGATCTTGTAGGTGCTTGTCTCTGTCTGAGGGATTGGAGCAAATGTGGTTGTATCTTAGAGCTTGGCTGAAGACAATGGATCGTGTGTCCTGGATGGAAGCTGGAGGCATGTAGGTAAGTATACTGGTCAGTAGGTTTCTGGTATAGGGTGGTATTTATGTGACCATCGCTTATTAGCACAGTGGTGTCCAGGAATGTATGATGTATTATGTATGCAAATAGAGCCAAATTTTGTGGTTTGTACTCAAGCAAAAACTCCCATTGCTTGAGTAAGGGTGGCAAAGTTTGGCCCATGGCGCATTTGCATGGGTCTTTCCTTCCTTATTTAAACTGGCATTTTTGTTCAGCACTCTTACCTTAATACTTCCAAAGTCATCTTTCATACTTATAAATCACTATGGGTCACTTTCTGTTTTCACTAAGGGTCCCTCCAATTCCATTTAAACATCCCATTGACTTCAAACAGGAGTCACACTGGGCCCTAAAACCAGTATAAATCCTGGGTAAATCCATTGATTTCTGTGGAATTCATCCAGGTATGAGCTAAGTCTTGGAAATTTCTCTGCACTCTCAGCTGCTTCTGGTCAGGAGGTGTCAGCACCATTCAGGATGGGGTCCTATCACTATTGTAACTAAAGGCAGAATTTGGCTCTGTATCTGAAGGCTCCTGCTTCTTCTTCTACCTTTGTGCTTTGGTCTCTTAATAAAGATGATCCATTATTTATTTAGGTGGGTATGGTCTATAGCAGGGGTCTCAAACTCAAATGACCCCGAGGGCCGCATGAGGACTAGTGCATTGGCCCGAGGGCCGCATCACTGACACGCCCCCTTGCTGCCCCTGGCCCCACCCCCAATCCACCCCTTCCATGAGGCCCCGCCCCTGCCCTGTCTCTTCTCCACCTCCTCCCCTAAGCGCACGCAGTTTTAATAAATATATACACTCAGTAATGCACCTCACTCAAAGGACAAAACACGCACTTAGATTTACTGCCTAAGGCTCTGGGAGGGAGTTTGGGTGGGGGAGGGGGTCTGGATGCAGGCTCTGTGCTCGATGCAGGCTCCAGGCTGCGGCAGGGGGTGGGGGTGCAGGCTTTGGGACGGAGTTTGGGGATAGGAGGGAGTGCAGGGGTGAGGGCTGTGGGGCTGAGGGTGAGGGGTACATGATGCAGGAGGGGGCTCAGGGCTAGGGAAGAGGGTTGGGCTGTGGGGTGAGGGCTGTGGATGAGGGGTTCATGATGCGAGGGGGCTCAGGGCTAGGGAAGAGGGTTGGGCTGTGGGGTGAGGGCTGTGGATGAGGGGTTCATGATGTGGGGGCGCTCAGGGCTGGGGCAGAGGATTAGGGTGCGGGGGGATGAGGGGTTCATGATGTGGGGGCGCTCAGGGCTGGGGCAGAGGATTAGGGTGCGGGGGGATGAGGGGTTCATGATGTGGGGGCGCTCAGGGCTGGGGCAGAGGATTAGGGTGCAGGGGGATGAGGGCTCTGGCTGGGGCTGAGGATTAGGGTGCAGGGGGATGAGGGCTCTGGCTGGGGCTGAGGATTAGGGTGCAGGGGGATGAGGGGTTCATGATGTGGGGGTACTCAGGGCTGGGGCTGAGGATTAGGGTGCGGGGGGAATGAGGGCTCTGGCTGGGGCTGAGGGTTTGGGGTTGGAGAGGCTCAGGGTAAGGGCAGCCTGCCTTGCCAGTACTGGCGGAGGGCAGGCACTAGGACCCTGCGGCAGCAGACAGCAAATCTGCTGGGAGCCCTCCGGGCAGCAGGCAGGGGAGAGGCGCGCTGCGTTCTGTCAGGCAGGGACGCAACACAACGCGGCGGAGGGGGGGGAACATGCGGAGGGGGGGTGGCAGGCGGGGGCTGGGACCTGCTCCAGGCAGGGTCGCGGCGGCGGGGGGAGACCTGCGGTGGCCGGGGCCGATCCAGGCAGGACCGGGGGGGGGCGGGAAGAGACCCAGCTCCAACTATTGCTGGAGCAGGGCGCCCAGCCCTGAATATTGCTGGGGCCCGGGCCCCACACAAGTATATAACCTGCCGCCCATGCCCCCCGGCCCGGCCCAGCCCAGCCCCGGCGGGTCTCGCTTCCCTTCCCCCCCCCCCACGGCCCGGGCCCGGCGGGTCCCGCTTTCCCCCCCCCTTACCCGAGCGCGTCTCCGGCGAGGCCTGAGCTTCGTCCCGCTCAGAGCCGCGTGGTGAGGGGGCGGGGCTGGGAGCTCCACGCCGAGCGCAGCGCTCAGCCCAGAGCTCCCAGCCCCGCCCCCTCCCCACGCGGCTCGGATCGGGGCGGGGCTCAGGCGCTCGGACGGAGACTCGGCGCTCTATGCGCCGAGGCTCCAGGAGAGGGGCGGAGGCGGGAGCCTCCGCTTTTCTCTTGGGGGCCCCTGCGGAGCTCCCCTGGGGAGCTCCGCGGGCCGCAGGGAAGAGCTCCGCGGGCCGCATGTTTGAGACCCCTGGTCTATAGTGTGTATTAGGTCAGGCAGCCAGGTACATTCCTGTATTGCCAGCCAGTAGCAGAAAACAAGCATCCCTCTGAGTTGACATCTCAGGTCAGCTGATAGTGACAGTTTTTATAATAGCTCAGAACCTGTCAGGGCTCATACAAACGGGCATAACATTTAAGACAAGTGATCCATCTAGTCCAGCATCCTATCTCTCACAATACCTTCTGCTTCATAGGAAGATGCATGAAACCTTGTATTGACAATGACATAATCCTCAGTCCTTAGTGGATGAGAAGTTGGATATGAGTCAACAGTGTGCCCTTGTTGCCAAGAAGGCTAACAGCATTTTGGGCTGTATAAGTAGGGGCATTGCCAGCAGATCAAGGGATGTAATCATTTCTCTATTCGGCATTGGTGAGGCCTCAACTGGAGTACTGTGTCCAGTTTTGGGCCCCACACTACAAGAAGGTTGTGGTAAAATTGGAAAGTGTCCAGCGGAGGGCAACAAAAATGGTTAGGGGGCTGGAGCACATGACTTATGAGGAGAGGCTGAGGGAACCAGGATTATTTAGTCTGCAGAAGAGAAGAGTGAGAGGGGATTTGATAGCAGCCTTCAACTGCCTAAAGGGAGGTTCCATAGAGGATGGAGCTAGGCTGTTCTCAGTGGTGGCAGACAACAGAACAAGAAGCAATGGTCTCAAGTTCCAGTGGGGGAGGTTTAGGTTGGATATTAGGAAAAACTTTTTCACTAGGAGGGTGGTGAAGCACTGGAATGAGTTACCTAGGGACATGGTGGAATCTCCTTCCTTAGAGGTTTTTAAGGTCAGGCTTGACAAAGCCCTGGCTGGGATGATTTAGTTGGTGTTGGTCCTGCTTTGAGCAGGGGATTGGACTAGATGACCTCCTGAGGTCCATTCCAACCCTATGATTCTATGATTATGCGCATGTAGCCACACACAGAAGATGGAGGGCAGAGGGAATTTTCTTGTCCTCTGCTCCTGGGAAGCCATGCGGGAGCCTCTCATAGTCTGGGTCCAAAGGGGCAAATCATAGTCCCATTGATGTCAGTGGCAAAATGCTCATGGATTTCCATATGACAAAGACTTAAGACTAGGAAAAATTCATTGGATATAGCTTACGCAGTAACAAGCCCCTTCTACAGCTACAGCCAGCCCTGCTTAGCTCTCGCCAGCTCTCTGTTTCAAACTGTCCGCCATCCCAAGGAACAATGGCTCATAGAATTCATCGCTGAATTCTATGGTCCAAACAGATGTTGCATCCACCATGCTCACCTGGAAAGAAGGATTCCTTGGTGTATGTCTAGCCCCTGTTACAAGTCTCTACCCACACCCACACATCATGGCTGCTCCACAGAGGATTGCCACCTGCTACTGTTCCCTGATTTCAAAGGGAGTTAGACACTGAAATAGCTTTGAGGATCTGGGCCTCAGTGCTTTAGCTCTAGTGGTAGAAGTTGGTCATGAGGGCACAAGCAAACCAAAGTAAAGTCTCTCTTGTGCTCCTTTTCCCCCATCCGAGATTGCCAGTCAGCCACAGCATCCAATGTTACAGCCAGCCATTCTGCCACCATAAAAACACAGAAACCATTGGGGGTCTGATTAGAACCTACTAAAAACCACATTAGTGAATATAAAACATTAGCCTGCATGCTTGGTTTCTCCGTGTGCTCTTTGTTCCCTTAAGAGAAATAACCTTTCCCTTATATAAACATTCTCATTTTCTCCGACAAAATTCCCTCACTGGATATTTTTGCAATTACTTGTAGCCTTTCTTATACCTCCAACTTTCCTACGTATAAATCCTTTTCTTTACTGCCTCTCTTATATTTCTCTTGTTAAGTTTTACATCTTTACTAGCTGAGGCACTGTCTGTTTTACTAGCTAATATATCCTCCTTTTCAACACTTGTTCTGCTTTTCAATGTATTTACATACTTTATGCCGCTGACTTTTCGTGCAATGTGACCCCTGGCTGATATAAGCCTACACATTTGGATTCAGGCTGAAGAAAGCCTCTCTTTTGTGTTGGGACTCAAATCATGTTCCGTGGTGCAAACAAGCTGCCACTGGGGTTAACCCATCACAAAGTGAAGATAACATACCTTGCAATTTTTGCATGTAGCAGCATCGGAAAGTCCTTAGAACTGTAAACAGGGAAAAATCTGGTCTTTTATACCACAAAACTTAAGCATTTTTTAATTTGTTACAAAAATATTCCTACTCTATGTAACCAAGAGTTTTGATAGGAGCTAGTTCCAGCTGAGACAACTGCAGTGCAAATGTCCAATGTTGTTCATTAAGGCCATGTCTACACTACAAAATTAAGTTGCCTTAACTTACATCACCATACAGTCACCACAGTAATTACATCACTTGTGCATTTCCACACGTTGCTCCTTATGTTGGCAGTGCGCATCCTCACCAGGAGCACTTGCACTGATTGAACTGTCATGGGCATTCTGAGACGGCTTCTGAAAGCCAGCAACAGTTGATGTAAGCAACACAGTGTCTACGCTGACACTGCGTCCACCTAACTACATCGACATTAACTCTACGCCTCTCATGGAGTTATTAAGTCGGGATAGCAGGTGCAAAATTTTAGTGTAGTCACTTTCATAGCCAGGTCATCGTAAGTTGCCTTGCGTTGACCAGGGCTTAAAGACTACAACTTGGTACAAAAGGTGAGACATTTCAATGCCTCCTCCTGGACCTGAGAAATGGTGTATTATGTTATTGGATCAAATTCTCCATTGGTATAACTGGACTGAAGTCACTAGATTCACATCAGCAGAGAATGTGGCCCATGGCTTATAAATACATGTGAATACACTGGAAATAAAGTGCACATTTTTAACAGTGTATCGATTAACCACTGAAACAACTTGCCTAGGGATGTGGCGGAATCCCCACCACCTGAGGTCTTTAAATCAAGATGGGATAGCTTTCTAAAAGAGTCTGTAAGTCAAACAGAAATTATGGGCTTGATGCTGCATTTACTGGGTGAGGTTCTCTGGTCCGTGCAATGCAGGAAGTCAGATTAGATGATCAATAATGATCCCTTCTCACCTTAAAAATCTACAAAATCTTCACTCAAACCTCAAACTAAATCTTTTATCTGTAATTTTGTCCTGGCTGGCTTTCATGCCAAATGTACATGTACATGCAGAGTGAAATTCACCTCCATGCAGAGGGCCTGTGCAAAACCTATGCACCACTTAAGCCCTCCAAATAGGTCTTAATGGAGCATAGGTCTTGTGCGGGCCTCTTACACAGTGAATGTCATCCAAAATGCACAGTAGTAACAATAATTCAACTCAGCATTTATAACTCGTTTCATGTGCAAAGTGCTTACCAAACAAGAGTACAAATAACTGTGCAAAATAACAGTCAGCAGAAATTATACAGCATTTACAAGAAGCAACAATTTCAATTATTCAGAATAAATGATCCAAACCTTTTTTTGGAAATTAAAGTTGAGCTTTTCTTGATTATTTTTCATTTTTGCAGTCTCTGCATGTCTGGGCTTCCTCTGGGACTGGAAGCAGGGAAATGCCATGAGACAAGCCGGCTGCTCAGTATTTCTGGCCATACTGGGAGCAGGCAGCACCATAAATCTCAGAAGAAAGCCTGATTTCAGAAGATTTTCAGCCTAAATTTGCACCCACAAGAGGACTCCAGATAGGTTGGATGTCTGAACTTTTGGGTCTTCCCCCCAGTGGAACCTCCTGAATCCTTTTCACCAGAGCTGGTTGAATATTGCAAATACAGTATTTGTAAATATTTGTTTGAATTATGTAGGACTGTTTAGTTTGCCCTGCATAATTTATACATTATGCCCTTGGTTCATTACTCTTCAACATTCACACAAATGGGATTTTGTTCACATGACTGTTTGGGGAAGGGATACATGACTGAAGACCATCTTTCCCTGCTCATATCCATTCAGAATGCTGCTGCAAAGATCATTTTCCTAGCCCGTCACTTTGACCACGTCCTCCCCTTCTTGCACCCCTCCATTGGCTCCCTGTTCTCTATCAAGTTACTTATCTTCACTTTCAATGCCCTTTTTGACCTACCCTCACCCTACCTGTCATTTCTCTGATTGGCCCATGATGTCAGCCTCCATCACCCACTTGTCCAATTTTCAAACAATCACCTTCCCTGCTGCTGTCATGCTTGGGAGGTGCTCCTTATAAACATCTACAAAGCCACTTCACTGTTCTCATTCAAATCCCTGCTTAAAAACTCTCCTTTGCTGGCATGCTGACAGAAAATTTTACATTGGTTGGGCTGCTGGTGTGCTGAGACCACTGGCTCTCCTGCTGAACAATACTGTCTTGTTTCCTTCTGTTCCCTCACCTGGCTGTAACCATCTGTTGTCTCTTGTTTTATATTTAGATTGGAAGCTCTTTTGGGCAGGAAGGGTCTTTTGTTCTCTCTTTGTACAGCACCTAGCACACAGAGGGTCTGGTCCACAACTCATGCTTTTAGAAGCTATGATATGACAAAAAAAATAATAAAGTGTTGGAGTGCAAACAAGAGTATTTGCTATTTGTTATTCCCTATTAGTTATTCTCCTGTTTAAAAAGTTTCAGTCTTCCAATCAGGAAGCAGAAAAAAAGATTACGCTAATTGAGATATGAAATAGAAGATCCTATCCAGATGAAGCTGCAGGAAGAGTGTCATGGAGCAGAATGTAATTTAAAATACCCGACTTGGAATTTGACCACGATGAGTGGCACCAACTGAAACACCAACACCATTTCCTGTGACACCTCTTGGGGCAAACTAATATTCACACTTGGTAATGCTCCTTCCTTGACTGTGGGGAATTTACTGTCTGAACAAACATTTTGATAATTACAGGGCAAACGTTTAAACACTATCTTATAACATGGGAAGCAGATATTGTAACTACAGTAGAACCTCATAGTTACAAACACCAGCATTACAAACTGACCAGTCACCCCCACACCTCATTTGGAACTGGAAGTATGCAATCAGGCAACAGCAGAGACAAAAAAAATAAAAAAGCAAGTACTGCGTTAAATGTAAATTACTAAAAATAGAAGGGGAAAGCAGCCTTTTTCTTCTGCGTAGTAAAGTTTCAAAGCTGTATTAAGGTGGTTCCCCCTGACCAGCTTTCAGCAGCAGTGTTTATACTTGGTTGTGTCTGGATCTTCTGCCATACAAGATCTCACTCTGGCACAGGGTCATTTAACAAACTCCAGGGTTATTGTGTCTGCTTACAACATGCTTCTTCACTCTCATGACTTCTCAGACAGTTCTCCAGGAGGTGTCACTCCCAAACAGTTCCCACCCCCCGCCACCACCCAGGAATCAGTACGCTGCCTGAAAGGGCCTGCTAGCATTTTCATATTGTTACTCTCCTTCTCTTTTAAAATAAAACTGTCAATCAACCCAGCAATAAGTCATAAAATAATCGAATGTTTTCCTTTCAGATACTGATCATTCTTTGCAGTTATTGCTTTCACATCTTATTGGTTTGTCTAACTATATATCTGTACAAGGTGCAAGTTCATCATACAAAATCCGTCAGATGAGCAGGCCTTTTAATAATTCATCCTCCTCTAGTACCCTGGTGCCCCCCTGGTGCTGACTTCCTCCAGTTTGGTCTACCAGAGTCTTGGTGTTGCTGGAGTCTCCGCTGAAACGCCCTCTTCCTCCTGTCTTTCCTGTGGCATACCCCTGATATTGTCCACTTCTAACAAATCTGGATTGGGATTCTCTTGCTGTAGAACCCTAAAACATGTGTAGTCTGTACTATGCTTAGAGGTTTCTTTTATTTTCCTGAGGTGCCTACAGTTTCATTTCATTGTCTGTCCACTGTCCATTTGCCATTGATATGATCTTTGGTTTTCTGCTTGCATGACTGTAGTTTTATGGAAGAACTTATCCTGTTTTGTTAATAGTTGTATATGCACTTTGTTACCCAACTTCAGATCTGGCAGATCTCTCGTGGACTTCTTGTAGTAAAGCACTTGTCTATTTTGTTGGTTCTCCATAGTTCACCACTGAAGCACCGAGTACTCTGGCTCTAACAACCTTCCACTTGTCAGAGTGTCTTTGTTTTCCAGCTCATCAATCTTTGGGCCGGACTAGAATGTAGGCCTTGCAAGGGAATATTCCTGTGATCTAGTAGTGCTAAGTATGGGACAGCCTCCACAGTTTTTGCTTTTTTCAATAGTTTCTTAGCAGTTTTTACTGCTGATTCTGCTTTGCCATTGCTTTGAGGATACCGCAGTGAAGATGTTATGTGATCAAACTCCCAAGTCTTTACTGAACTTCCAGAATGCTTTTGAAAGAAACTGTGGTCCATTATTGAAACATGTGCTATCCAGTATCCAATATCATGCAAAGTATGCTTTTATCTTCCATATGATTATTCTGGATCCTGTGTATGTCTATAGTCTATCTCCCAGAAATTGTAAAAATAGTCTACATATAACTTTTGTCTCCAAAAGGTAAATAAATCCATTCCCAGCTTTGCCCATGGTCTTTCTGGAACTTTGTATTACTACAGGGTCTCTTGCAGTTGACAGTCTTCCCAGGATCTGCATATTTTTCATGAAAATCCACAATTGCTCATTCATTCCTGGCCAGTATAGTCTCTCTCTGGCTCATCCTAGGCAACCTTCAATTCCCAGATCTGATTAATGAACTTTGTGCATAATCTCATTCCTAAAAGCTGCTGGAATAACTGCTCTTTCTCCCCAAAATATAGTGCCATTCAGTACACACAACTTGTCTCTTATCTGAAAGAATGGTGTTCTCTCTTTAGGTACTTGGTCTTTCATTGCTGGCCATCCTTATAGGATCGTGAGTTTCAATATCTGCAGCATTCTGCCTTGTTCTGTACCTCTCTCAACCTCTCTTCCAAGATAGGCAAGTACTGTACCATATTTATTGTCTTCACCTTGGCCTCTATGGATCCCTCCTTGCTGGATTCTGGCAGGTATGCACAACTCCAAGTGTCCACCAACACCAGTCTCTGCCTGGGGATCTGTACATTGCATCTCTGCAGTCACATCATCATCTGCTGTAATCGCTTTGGTGCACTGTGTAATGGCTTTCTCCAAATGCTTTCAAGAGGTGTGAGGTCAGATTGTATGTCCATAGTGCGACTAAGTGTACTAGTGAAATTTTTCCATTCCAAAAAAGAGTATTGCTAACAACTCTTTTTCAATCTGAACATATCCCTTCTCTGTCACGGACATAATTCTCTCCTAGCGAATGCAACAGGTTATCACCATTCCAGCATGGTAGACCCTAGACAGAACTCAGATGCGTCACATTGCAGCTTCAGGGGTTACTTTGCATCGGGAACCTTCCCAATCATTTCTTTTACTTTCCGGAATGCTTGCTTGTATTGGTTTGTCCACTCTTATAATATGTCTCAATGTGTCAGCTGTCTCAGGATCTTGCAACTCTCAGACAGATGGTTGAAAAACTTTCCTAAATAACTGACCATTCATTCCCAAGAATCTCTGGACACTTAACAAAGCTGGGTCTTGGAGTTTCTCTACTTTCTCTCACTTTATCTAGGTATATTTTCAGGCCTTTGGAGATAAACAAATGTCCAATGTATGGCATTTGGTTACTCTCAACCTGAGCTTATCTAGGTTCAATTTAATATTTTTCTCTGCATCTCTGTAAAAATTGCAGTAACTTGTAGTTGTGACATGATTTTGTTTGTTCTGGATTGTAACCCTCTACCAGTATCAGCACATTCTCTGGATTCCCATCAGGCCCTCCAATGCTTAGGTCAATCTGCTCTGGAAGACCTCTGGTGCTGGAGTGATTCCCATTGGCATCCCTAACCATTTGTTTCTCCCAAATAGAGTTGTGAAATTTGTCAAGTAACTGGATTCTTCATCGAGTTCAACATGCCAGAAACCATTTTTTACATCACATACTGTAAAAAAGTCTTACTGTAGGCAGATCTGGTAATATGTCCTCAACTGTAGACAGAAGGAAATGGTTCCATTTCAAAGGTTTGTTTAAAGGCTTTGGGTCTGTGCATATTCTGTTTTCTGGATGGCTTTTTCAGTGTAACAAGACTGCTTATCCAGTCTGTGCTCTTCTCTACAGGATATATAAGTCCACGATTCTGTAGTCTTTGCAGTTCATCTTTCATGACAGTAGTAATGCAATGGATACTTTTCTTTTTGGCAATTTAACTGGCTTCACACTAGTATCAATCTCTATTTTATAAACACCATCTAGTCATCTGTCTCCTGGAAACACATCTCTATACTTCCTCTGTATCATCTCCTGATCCCAGGTAATACCATCCAAGGAGTTTTCAATCACCCCACTATCCACTTGCATTATGGTATGGAGCTGTACTTTTATCAAGTTCATGGCTTGGGCAGTCTTGCTGCCCAGAATTGATACTGCTGTCTCATCATCTATGACCACAAAGTCCAGTCTGTATTTCTTTTTGTTTTTTGATTTCTTAATTTAAGAAAGAATTTAAGACTTTAAAGTGCTATGGTTGTACATTGTTAACAGCTGGTTATTCTCTTCCAACCATATATCTGGGTTCAACAGACTGATTGGGATTATGTTACAATTTCCACCACAATCTAATTGAAAGCTATCACTTCCTTCCCACGTAACATGGCTGCATACATCTCTTTCTGGTGCTTATTAGGGTCTTCTTGCAGTATGTTTACCATCTGCTTGGTCACCCACATAATGTTCTCATACTTGAGGTTGCGCTCTTCAGTTAGTGTGTACACCTTGGATTTATTTTTCTTCTCTGGGACAAACACTTGGCTGCAAAATGATTACATTTGTTACAGATATGGCATTGTTTACGATAAGTTGGACACTCCTCTTCCTTTCTTACGTTTTCTCCCACGGTATTTGCACGTCTTTACTGTTGTCATCTACCGATGTTGTATCTGGTTTTGCTTTCTCTTTCTTATGCATTGCATGGAAAGTTTCTGCTGATTGTCCTTCCAGGGTTCTAATCCTCTTTTGGGATAGCTGTGCAGCCCTGCATATCTCTGAACTTTTCCCCAAAGTTAAGTCAGCTTCCCTCAGCAACTGCTATTGTACTTGTATGTCTTGTATCCCACACACTATCCTGTCTTTTATCAATGAATCTTTAATATTTCCAACATTGCAACTGGCTGGTAGCACTTTTATATCAGTGCTGTACTCACCTATACTCTCCCCAGCTGCTTGATCCCAAGTAAAGAAATCACATCTTTCCACTGTGTCATTCTTTCTGGGGTTACAACGGATAACAAAACAGTGTGTTATTGCTTCTAAGGTGCACTGAGCTTGGGGAATTTCCAAGCACACCATCTCACTTATCTCTCTCCCCCTTTCTTCAATCAGGTAACAAAACAGGTGTGTGTTTTTTCACAGCACCCTCTTTATCTGACATAGCAATAGCTACACAGAGGTTAAATTCCTCTTTCCAGCGCTTCCATGCTGGAGCTAAATTCTTAGCTTTCAGGTTTAATGTCCTTGGAGGCTTCAGCCCCTCTGTTTTCTGTTTATCAGCTTTGTTTTGTAAAACAAACTGCGTACAGACAGAAGTATTCTGCTCTCTGCAGTGCCACTCTGAATGGTCTCTTCTGCTGTCTAGGACTCGATTACTACAGTCACCATGTTCTATGCTTCGTTGTGTCTGGATCTTCTGGCATATAAGATCTCATGCTAATACAGGGTTAATTAGCAAACTCCAGCTTTATTGTGGCTTCTACAGTCTCATGAATATTTCAGACAGTCCCCCAGGACGTGTCGCTTCTAAACAGTTCCCCCCAGGAAACAGTATGCTTCCTAAAAGGGTCTGCTAGCACTTTTGTATTGTTGCACGGGCTGCATTTCCACCAAGTCAAGAGCTAGGCCTGGGTGAAAGCTATATCAGGATGCCTGTCTGGCTGGGGAGCCCACAGGTGCAGGAAGAGGATGAGCTAGTAGCGGTGTAGGTGACTCGGCATTTTCCTCCCATTGCAAGTTCTTCCTTGTAGATTACCTGCAGGATAAGGAAAGGGAAAACAAAACACAACACACAACCCTGCCTTCCTCTGCTGACAAACTCAGCTGGCTAATTCCCTTCATCTCATCAGCCACGTTTTGGGTTTATTATAACCTTAGCTAATTTTTTAAGTAGTGCATTTGCCCTCAAAGGCAGACCTGATCATTTTAATAATTGGCACTTTCCCAGTGTTCCTGGCTGGACACTGTATTACCAGCAAACCAAAGCTTTTCCTTATGAAATGTTTCAGGTGTATCCCAAAACTGCAAGTATATCAAGAACTCAACCTCTGCAGTTCCATTTGGTTCAAGTTTTCTACATGCAGCAATAATTCTTCAGTTCATGCACTACAGTATGTATGACCTATTCTTTGGCAGAATAAGCTGTTATGTTTCCATCACAATATATAAGCTTGGTTTCATGAGTGTGAGCAGGCAATGGGCCAACAGCAGAATACGTCTCCTTTGCAGTCAGTTCTGAGCCAAGATATTATTTTTACTTTTCAAAAGCATGAGTGGTCAAAAAACACTGCTTGGAAATTGAAACCATCCTCCAGACACCTCTGCTTCTCTCATACTGAGCTTGAAAAGCATTGTAGATTGCATGAGTCATACAGTAGGGGGTTTGCAATTTCCCAGTCAATAATGGTCTCAGTTTATATTTCTCAGCTGCTCTGCAATGTTTTTTTCTGTCTATAGCCGAACTGGAGAGATAAGCCCGTGGATCATTCTGCAGAGCCGGCGGCTGTGTCAGAAAGAAGCTTTCAGACCAGTGCATCTTCATCACTCTCCTACATCTGGTCCTTATGTATCTTCCCTCTTGAAGGGTCCTTTGCAACCAAGCTGGAAACTTTGATGCAGTGTTTGGAGTTTGTTAAACAGCTACAGTATATCTCCCCTTACAACACACTGTGCCACACTATGATTCGTCTGGTAGTTATACAGCTATCTAGGGCTTCCTTTAATCTCAGTAGCAGAATAAAACATTTTTCAAGCTGTTTAGCATTTTTGTTTTATAATTGTCCAAATGCTGCAACACTCTGCTGGTATTACTGTAAAAATCGAGAGAATGAACCTCAATTCAAGTCAATTACTGGCAGATGGCTATTCTCCATGAACCAGATTCATTCCTAGGGTAACTATCTTTGCATCTGCACTGATGGAGTTGATCATAATGACTGACATGCAGTGAGTGACCTCTAGAATGGTAATGAGCGGGGAGATGTCTCGCCATATATGTGGGTGACACATCACATTTAGCCCACTCACCAATTTCAAAGCCTATTATGGACTGAGCATGTACAGGAGAGAGATTGCTCGCAGTATCTGGTCCACAGAATCAGAACTGGGCAGTGATATAAAATGGAAACCTTGTTTAAATCCTATGCCACTGTTAAGTCTGTCCCATACATAGTACTTGATTCCTTGACTTTGGCAACACTCCTATACCACCTCATGCCAAAGATGTAATTGAAATTGCATTCTGATGAGGGCTACGTGGGTGGTGAGCTGAGATTGCTGCTTCCAATTGGTTAAGAATTGCACCCATCCTATTGGTTTTGGTACTCTTCTTCCCCTTGCTTGTTACATCTACTTGCTTGTCTCACAGACTTGTCTACACTACAGGGGTAAGCTGACCTAAGTTACATGAATAGCACAGCTGGAGTTGACGTAGCTTAGGTCGACTTACTGTGGTGTCTACAATGTGCTGGGTCGATGAGAGACACTCTCCCATCGACTTATGCTTCTCGTTCTGGAGGAGTACTGGAGTCAACGGGAGAATGATCTGAGGTTGATTTAGCGGGTCTTCACTAGACCCACTAAATCAACACTAGGTGCATCGATCGCCACAGTATCGATCCCCGGTAAGTGTAGATATGCCCTTAGATTGTAAGCCCTTTGAAGGAAGGGCTGTCATTTCTATATATGTTTGTGTAGCACCTAGCACAATGGGGCCCTGAACTTTACATGCTACTGCAACATAAATGTTTCATCATAAATAAAAATGCTTACTTTTGTTTATTCATTGCTTATGAAAACATTTTCTAATAATGAATGTATTTATATATATATATATATATATATATATATATATATATATATATATATATATATATATATAATAATATATATATATATATATATATATATATATATATATATATATATAGTCATGCCAGTGAGTCTATAATTCTAGGGGATAACTGGGACAGCAGCTGGGAGGTGTAATTTGCAGCTCAGATAAACCTACACATGCTAGCACTGCTCAAACTAGTGCCTAAAAATAATAGCATGAGCCCAGGCAGTAGCTCAGACTAGACACCCAGTACAATCCTATCTGACTCCCTTTGTTTGCACTTGGGTGACTAGCTCAAGCCACTGCCCATGCCACGCTGCTATTTTTGGAGAACTAACTTGAGCAGAACTAGTGTGTGCACATCTGCCTGTGCTGAGAATGCTACCTCCCCACTGCTGTGTAGATATACCCTAAGAGAATAACATTCTAGGATGACTTACTATTTGTATAGCTCCAGCAGTACATTAGGCATGAAAAGGTTGACTACTCTTAATGCAAAATCCACAAGTCTTCGTAAAATATTCCCCGTTGTACCATTTATAACTTTTCAGTAATATTCTCAAAGATTTACCCTCCTAAGCATGGAGAAGCACTCAAATGGAGCTGCACACAGCACTTTGACTTAGAAAAACAGAGCACAGTGCAATATAATGAATGTAAATCAACTAACCTGGTAAGAAGGCTGAGCGTGTGTAATGCCGACAGACCCCGGGCGGGCAGGATCGAACCTGGGGCCTCTGGAGCGTAGTGCATGAGCCTCTATGCATGAGCTAAAAGCCATAAGGCTGATGAGCAGACTCATTCATCTCTTTCTCTAAGTGGTCTCAGTGCCACCAGATGGGACAGAACACTACACCCAGGTGGTGTGTGGGTTACACGTGCGCAATACATACTAGCACTTGAAAGATGTTGGAGTTTTGGACTTCAGACCATTCTTATAGCTGTGTTTTTCCCCTATGAAACCCTATTTTTAAAAAGTGCATGCTGGAGATTATAAAGGGTTCTGTTTCCTTCTGGCTTTTCTACTATATGCAGACACATCTTCCTTTTTCTGGGAATATCTCCTCAGCAGGTGAGCCTTTGGATGAAGAGTCTCCAGGCAAAGCAGTACTACCCCGAGTGTCAGTGATCAGGATGTGGGCAGTTGAGGCAGGTGGTCAGACTAGGAATTCGTAGCTGGAAATTGGAGCCCAGGCTCAGAGCCGGATTCAGAGGCCTGGCACTGGATACAAAGGTCACAACTGGGTTAACCTGGAGTGAGCCAAGGCCAAGGCAAGAGCAAGACTGAGAACAAGGCAGGAACTGCGTCTGCTGTTGGCTTAAGAGCCCATCTGCCGACTCTTCAAACCAATCAGGCAATGTAGCCAATTAGACAGCCTACCACAAGCCAGCTGCTCTCATTAGGGCACTCGGAGACTGGCTCAGATTCGTGGCATGGAGTCTCTGAGCATGGCTTAGCTGATAGTGAGTTCGAAGATAAATTTCAAACATTCTTCTTTGTATTACTGCAGCGCCTAGGGTATGTCCACACAACATTTTGGAGTGAGGGGAGAGGGCTTCCCAGCCTGGCTGAACAGAGTTGGGCTAGCGGAGCTGTGCAGACAGAGCTTTGGAGTTGCAGCTGAGTCTGGAGCTTTGACGTTGAAGCCTACCCACTCCCTAGGCTTCAGAGCCTGAGCTCCATCTTGAGCCACAGCTTCAAAGCACTGTCTGCATAGTTGTTTTTAGATCGCTGGCACGAGCCCCACTGGCCCAAGTCTGTTGACCAGCTTGTTCCACAATGCTCTGTTGACATAGCCCTAGAAGCCCCAGCTGACATGAGGACCCCCATTATGCTATCCACCGCACGAACACATAGTAGGAAACAGTCGCTGTGTTGATGAGTTTACAGTCTAAACAGAAAAGCAATCAAAAGCATGTGAGAAGGAGACAGATGAGAGTGACAACAGACATGTATGGCAAAGCCAAGAATGGAACCCATATTTCCACAGCAATGCCCTAAGCACAAAGCCATCTCTCTACAGCGCAGGCCATGCCCCTTTCTAGACAAGCATGGGTTATTTAACTGAGTGATAAAGAGCTCTTCCCATGTGTCAGGGTGCCATAAGTGGGACCATCCAACAAGACTGGAAAGAAAACACACAAACAGATTTTTAAAAAGTATTATCTTAGGCCTGACAATATCAAAGACCCTGCACACCTGGAAAATGTGCAGGCCACAGATAATATAATGGTAAAAGAATCAGAGTGCCAGGCATAGTCTGGCACAAAAGAAAAAAAACTAGTTACACAGGTAGATGGGAACCAAAGAGGGATATGAGGGAACAGCTAAAGACCAAGAAGTCTTCTCTCCTGCGTGTGCATCATTCCCTTTAACATTAATGGAAGAAATACATAGATATAAAGAGGAGAAAAGACAGAAGAACCACAGAGAAACAACCTCCATCAGTGCATAAAGAGTACAAAGGAAATAACCAGAATTTTAATTGTAATAAATCCATCCATCCCTCTTCTGATAGAATGGTGCCTGCTGTTGGTCCTAAACAAATATAGCAGTTGGGTGTGCTTCCTATGACCAACGTGCAAAGTGAAACAGAGTGACACAGCTAGGCATCCTCATGTCTAATACAAGAGGTGAGCGTCATTCTTCTGACCAGAACAGAAGGTGGAGATGCATTTGCAAGCCTATTACAGACGGTAATGGGACACAAACCCACATACTCTTCTTTGTAGATATCTTGACATTTCTGTTATTCTGTCTTCCCATGACACAGTGTATGAAGTCGTACATCTGAAATGCAATTTTAAAATCTTTTAATTTCAATGTTGTTAAGCAGTGTCTTAAAGGCTTCCATACCCCATTACCAACCCTGAGCCTCCGAGTCTCACAACTATTAAATATTAATATATGCAGTCCTGTATTGGATGACTGGTTTAAACATTGTCTTTTTGATGAAACTTTCTTTTACATTTATGTGGAACTGAAAGTTATGGCTTATGTGGGACAGATGGAGCTAATGTAGCACATCAGTGCTCCGGAAGGGTGAGTGGATGGCTATGCATGAGAGGACTTCTCATGTTCCAGAGAAGTGTATGCTATTGTTAGCATAGTTGTTCATCAAGAGAGCTCCTTGTTATGTTCAGTACTGAATGTGAGCACTTCATTTTGTAGACCAACATCAGAGAGTATCTGGCTGATGGTTGCACAGACATGTAATTAATGTAAAAAGGGTAAATGCAAGTGACCATGAATGTAGATAATATTTTTCTTGTTCTCCACTGTCTGAACTAACAAGGGTGGCCTTCATGGAGAGTGAGACTGAAAATCAATGGTCTTCTGAAGACTCCAGTCTACTGTTTTTATGTTTTGCACTAAGCACAGGCTAGAGGTTATAATGCATAGTCATTTTCAGATCCTGCATGCTGCTTGGGTTAAATAGGCCAGACTATCTGATGTGCTAGCCAATAATGACACCCAGGTTCTCTGCTCCAGGCTCCAGCACAAGGTACAGCAGCATAGTTATCCTTACAAAGTCAGCTGGTGCATCCCTCCTGGGTACTCCTCTCTGGTAGGGGAGCAGAGCTAGGGGGTGTCCCCTGTGCACCATAGGAGTGATGCAAGTACTTTCATATATCTTATGTAATCAGGCCCTTTCAAGTGAACAAAAGAGTACTTGCATCTGTGCTGGGGCCACACAGAATCCCAATCCTTACAATCACTGAATGCAGGGGAGCCAGGGAAGTGTCCTAGCAACCCCATCAAAGGGGTTAGAGCAGAGCCCTGGATCTTCCCTGCTCCTTCCACACTAGCTGGTAGTGGCCTGGCAATGGTGAGCATTCGCTGCATCACTTTATAGCATGAAGCAGCCGTGAGTGGTGTTTCACATTATCCCATCACCTCCAAGGTCATCCTGCACCCCTTTGTGCTCCACAGACAGGACTGGAGAAGCGCCCTTCTATATCCTTCACTGATAGATACACCCAGTAAAGCCAAAGTCTGGGCTTATATAAACAACATACCTGTAAAGGGGAATCAAACAAATGGCAGAATATAAAACGTCCATCTTTTATCACATCCTCTTCAAGCCGGCCAAAGAGATAGAATGTGCAAAGTACGCCACTTAGGAAGGAACAATCAGCTGCACACATACAAAATGGGAAATGACTGCCCAGGAAGGAGTACTGCAGAAAGAGATCTGGGAGTCATAGTGGATCACAAGCTAAATATGAGTCAATAGTGTAACACTATTACAAAAAAAGCAAACATCATTCTGGGATGTATTAACAGGAGTGTTGTAAGCAAGACACGAGAAATAATTCTTCCGCTCTATTCCACGCTGATTAGGACTCAACTGAAGTACTGTGTCCAGTTCTAGGAGCCCCATTTCAGGAAAGATGTGGACAAATTAGAGACAGTCCAGAGAAGAGCAACAAAAATGATTAAAGGTCTAGAAAACATAACCTGTGAGGGAAGATTGAAAAATTTGGGATTGTTTAGTCTGGAGAAGAGAAGACTGAGAGGAGAGACAATAGAAGTTTTCAAGTACATAAAAGGAGGAGGGAGAAAAAGTGTTCTCCTAACCCCTAAGGACAGGACAAGAAGCAATGGGCTTAAATTGCATCAAGGGCATTTTAGATTGGACATCAGGAAAAACTTGCTAACTGTCAGGGTGGTTAAGCATTGGAATAAATTGCCTACAGAAGTTGTGGAATCTCCACCATTGGAGATTTTTAAAAGCAGGTTAGACAAACACCTGTCAGGGATGGGCTAGATAATAGTTAGTCCTGCCATGAGTGCAGGGGACTGGATTAGATGACCTCTCAAGGTCCCCTCCAGTCCTACGAATCTATGATTCTAATGAACAAACTTGACACTACCATTGCAATTCCAGCATTCACCAGCAGGGAGTGTAACTGGGAACAGGTGAACCAGGTTGTCATGAATCTCTGCATGGGCCAGTTTAGGCAAGGACCAAAAACACTAACATACAGCAAGAACGGCTGTTCTGACATCATTCCCAGCCACGTCAGAATCAAGACATACCAGAATTACACAAAAAGTTCTGATCATTTAAGATGACAAGCCCCATCTGTGGGCCAAAAAGATTGGCACAAACATCCAAAGATGTGGAGGAGTCTCAGATCATGGCTTTGTACACCACACTAGCCCTGAGAGAGGGATGTAGCTGACCCTGAGGCTGCAGGAATTCATATTAGCTTCACAAGTCATCTAAGCTCTACAGTCCCAGAAGCACAGGTCTCAAGATTGCCCACCACACACACCTCCAGCACTCTTCCTATGGGTGCTAACAATAAATCAGTTTAGAATTTGACTTTCTTCTGAGGATCTGCTAGATAAATTCAGACTGGAAACAAGGCATACATTTTCAACATTGAGGGCAATTAAGCTTTGGAACAATCAACCAAGGACTCATGATGGATTGTCCATCACTGACCATTTTAAAATCAAGATTGGATGTTTTTCTAAGAAATCTGATCTAGGAATTCTCTCGGGGAAGTTCTGTGGCCTGTGTTACACAGGAGGTCAGACTAAATGATCACAGTGGTCCCTTCTGGCCTTGGAAGTGATGAATCGCAAAGCATTTTCCAAAAGTGAGTAGTTGATTATTGCATCAATTTTGCAGATATCGAAAATGCAGCTCAGACAGATTGTGATGTGCCCAAAAAACACCCAAGAAGTCAGTGGCAGAGTCAGGGCTAGAACCCCCTTATTCTAACATCTAGCCCCTTTCTACAACCATTAGACAACACTTCTGCTGGGAGAGGCTGCAAAAATAGAAAATGTGTTTCTTTTCAGCAGTGCCATCCTTACAAAAATATAGCAAAATAAATTACCTTCAGCTGAAGTCCTTTTCTGAGAGCTGTATCCTCTTCACTATTACATTTTGGGAACTGTGAGATCTCAAAGATCTGCTTGGTATCTGTATTTTGGACTTCAAACCAGAGCCTGCTATTGAGATTAGAGATGAGTTCAAAGCATGATCCTGGATGGAACACTCAAACTTTGAGAAAGCTTGGATATAGAGGCAAAGTCCATGGCCAGTAGGTTCTACTCTATAACAGTCTGAACCAAACCCCTAGATCTGATTCCCCACTAAACTCATGTGCAATATGAATCTGATCGCTAGCCCTGAAATCCACCCCTGAGTAGCACAAGGCCTCTAAAACAGGCCATAAATAGGATTTAAGTGGTGCATAGGTCTTGTGCTGGCCCTCTTCATTTGGCCCTGGGGTGGGGGGTTCACCCCACACAAGCCATGAGCAAGTTAATGTGGGGCCGAAGGGGCCATTAACCTATGCTGCACCTGAAAAGGAGCCAGGAATTTATAAGACCTAATGGCAGATGAAGCCCAGCTAGGGGAGAAGCTGGGATAGGATGATAAAGCCAGGAAGGGCCATTAGGAAGAGGCTGAAAAGGAAGGGGGCCTGCAATCACTCTCTACAGGGAAAGGGAGTTAATCAGGGACAAGGAGGAAGCCCGGGAAACAGTAAGCCCTGGGGCCCTGCCCTTAGAGTGACCAGATGTTCCAATTTTAGGGGTTTGGTCCTATATAGAGTCCTATTACCCCCCCACCTCCATCCCGATTTTTCATACTTGCTGTCTGGTCACCCTGCCTGCCCTGGACTGGGCAGTCTGGCGAGATGGGTGAAGTAGCCACAGGTAGCAGAGGGTGGTAAACCCAGGGATAGACCAGGAGATAGAGAGGTGGAGTAGAAAGGAACCCAGGAAACAGCAATAGGGACTGAGACTGAGCTAGACCTGCTTGCTAGTCATAGGGTCCGTGGTTTGGAACCCAAAGTTGTGGGTGAGCCCGGGGTCCCCTACCAGCCATGGGGGAGTGGCACAGGACTGAGAGATGGAATGGAAGAACCTCTGAGGTGGCATGCAAGCAGTTTGTCCAGTGCGACTTCGATACCCTGGAAGGGAAAACTGGACAGTGACCTGGGCTGAGTCGCGAAGAGAGAGAGGGACCAAACAGCAAGCAACTGATGACGGGGGAGCCCTACTGGGTGAAAATTAGTTCCCAGACCTAGCTAGAAGGAGGTGCACCTGTGGAGTGGAGCCCTTTCAGGGCCTATGCCCTAACAGCCAGGAAATAAATCCAGATTGAATTTGTGGTCTGAGCCCATTGCATGGAGACACACCCACTTCATAAAATATAGTATTAGCTTGTACCGTTAGCTCCCCTGGGAAAAGCTAAATGTCAGTTATGTTATGGGGCGAGAGCAGAGAAATGCAGTGGCAGGGACCTATCATCCCTGCAAGGGAGTTGGGGCTTATTGCACATTTGTTTCTGCTGGAAACTGTAGGAGGCACAAAGTTTTGCACTTTAGCTTTCCCGTCTCTACCCTGCCCTAGATTCATATAAAAGCAAATATTTCCAGGAGAGAAACATCAGCCCTGGATTTGAGAACATTTGTTTTTGTTTTGAATGAAATTTCATCTTTTGTTTGTTTTATGAAATAATCCAACAAAACCAGCCCCACTGCCACTCCATGCCACTGATGGCAAAACAAGCCAGATCCTTTTACATTTTAACTACTTGTCATGTGTATCCTTTCAGCTTAACCACCAGTGCTTACTTGGAGAGTTTCTACCTACTACATATTTAATTCCCCCGCAGAGAACAGCAGAAGGGTTTGTAATAAATAAATAAATAAATAAATAAATAAAATACACCAATAAAAATATACAGTTGCACCATTAAGCATTTCAAAATAAGCTCCTTTAATGTTTACACTGCACTGTTAAACAAATTTTTTCCATTGCATAGAAGTCTCTCATTAGCAAGAAAAGGTCTACTTTGAAGGATCACAAGACCACAACAGAAGATACCACTTCCTCGGGAACATGTCCAGTTCCACATGCTGTACTCAACCTCTCCCCATATAAAATAGGCAAATGTTCCATTTTGAGAATGAGATACAAGCCTGGACAAAACCAGGCCATTTCTGATACAGAAGACTATCATCCTCACCCTAATGAGGCCCTCTGTAATTATAGGGATACTCTGCTTGGTAGGCTACCCGTTCAGGTCAAAAACTGTGAGGTGCTGGGAGCCTTCTGCAAGGTGCTGAGCACCCTCAATTCCCATCACAGTCAATGGAAATCGAGGGTCCCCATCAGCTCTTGTCAGCAGGCTTGACAGACTAGCGTGCTAGTTTTTAAGGTCCTCACATGATGCAGTTTACTGTATATTTCAAAGCTGTTTGCAGAGTGGCACCCCATTCGTAACATAACTGAGGTGTGGTATAATCACGTTAATTTTTATAGATAGGGCCCGATTCTCTGCTTGCTCACTGCAAAGTGAATTTATCGCACATCCAGATGTGTGCTGCACAGGGAGAATCTCCAACAGCTTAACACTGTCTGGGGGAGGGTACCACCTCCTGCACTATCTCTGCCATGCAACTCCACTGCCTCCTTCTGGGGAACACTCCTCTCCTGATATAGGGCTTGTTGGGGGTGGGGAGCGGGCATATCCAGGGAGGGGAGGAGTCAGAGTAGTGCAGGCTCCTCCTCATTCTCAGACCTTCTACCATCTGTGTAAATTGAAGAGGCTCTCCTGCGACTGTGATGGGCACCTTATCAGCCTGCCCTTCTCCACTGTTCCCAAATCCTGTACAAGGTATTTTCTATATTTATGATTCACTAAAGAGAAACTGAAATACACAATCTACAACAACAGGAAAGAGATCCGACGCTGTGAAGGAAGTTATGCTGTTATATAGTAAATGCTACAGGCCTGATCCACCTCTTAGTTATGCTGGTATAAATCAGCAGTAACTTCACTGAAATCAGTGGTATAAAACCAATGAGGGAAAAGAATCAGGCCCTTAGCATTTTGTCCCCACCTTGTCAGGTTCCCAGGGCTTTTCAGCCTAGATGTCAGCAGTGAAGTACCCCTCTCCTATCAGCTCAGTTCCTCCAGCTTTTACAATCACTGTAACAGCTTAGCCTTCTAAAGCATGGCTCTTCACCAGGATCACGTTTCTCTTTTATTTTCTTTCTAGGGCTTACAGAACTATCTAGTGCAACAAACTATGGCTGCACTCACTACACACCATGGTCAGCAGCCAACCACTACATGTGCATCATAAGAAATTAAACTCATGATCCTCCATTCCACCAAGAGCACAAGACCCTAACGCTGGAGCTAGAGGAATCTATTAGTTGCCACTATTGTTAAAGATTCTATTTATTTGTATGGGGAATTGAACCAGGACCCTCCAAAGCTAAAAGTATGAACCTCTATAGCTTGAGCACGGAGTTGAAAGTCTCAGGGTAGAAGCAGCATATCCTCTGTATGTTATGAAATCGCTCTATATCTAGCTGTAAATAGTTAATAGACAGTGCCAGTGGATGGTGCTCAAGAACAGTAACTTAGTTCAGGGGGGGTTGTACGACCAATACAATTGTTTTGCACTACAAAAGGCTTCCTCTTTGCAGCACTTTACATCAGCTCTTCACACCGTGGATTGAGCACAAAAGGGGGTGTGAAAGATACTGACCAGTGGCTTGCATTAACAGCCGCAACACTGCAGTTTGTCACTCTCCATCCACTAGAGGGCACAGGTTGAATATCAGTGCAATGTCGTTTACTCCATATTAATCTAATTCCAGACTCACTGAAGTTAATGGCAAAACTCCCATTTGCTCCAACCTTTTTTAAAAATAAATAAATTAGGAAACGGAAATTTAGAAGACATCGAAAAGAGACCAAAATGCATGTTCGGTAGGCGTTATAAAGAGTAGAAGCTCCTTGAGCGCATGAGGCTTATTGTGACAAGGTAAATAAATCATAGTAACAATTGTAATTAACTTTCTTAATTAGCACAGATTGCCTGTTGTGCGGGGGACTTTTCATGAGACAATAATTGCTTAGAAATAATCTGTGAGCAGCAACGTGACGCACATATTTGTGTCGGTGTTCATGTTATTCAGTAGCATTGCTACCGCCAGGCTTATGGAAGGAAGTAACTGATCACAGAAATAAAATAATTTTTTTTTTATTAAAAATGGAACCCTGAGAAGTAATCTGATTATTTTCCAGGCATTAAAAGCCTGATTCAAGGCCCACTTAAGTCAATGGAAAGACTCCTAAAATTACTGTAGATTCAGGCAATAAATTATTATGGATTTGTTTCTGTTCCCTTTCTTGGCAGCCCTGCCATTTCTGCCCCAAGCATGATCAATGTTTGAGGAGAAGCTGCCCCGACACTTAGAATGATCTCACTGTCTCACCATGCCACTCGCATGCACAATGCAAAGGCAACCGGAAATCAGTTGCTACATCAAGTACCAGGAGAGAGGTCTAGGATGAGAGCATGTAGCTAAGTGCCTCATTAGTATGTGGATTGCATTTAACTGCATCAGTTCAGATATGTCCAGTCTGTCCATGCCCTGCCTCTTTTTTAACACGGCCAATGAAAGTAGGGGAGCGAGCACATGAGGGAGTTGAGTTACAATTGCTCTGTGCAAAGTACTGCACCTAGTGCTATTCTGTACTTGTGCCCATGAATGACTTTCACATACATTTGCTCTAAAGCACAACATCTTTGCACGTGCTGCTGTGGATCATGCCAGGACTTGGAGGATCAAGGCCTGATTGTTCTAACTGATCAACAATTTAGACCTAGTCAGTGTCGCTTAGCAGGCAGGGCAGAGAACTGAGGTCAGAAGAGCTGGGTTTTATTCCTGGCTCTGCTGTATGTCTTTAGACAAGTCTCAGTGCCTCTACTTCCCCATCCTTTGTCTTTCCTTGTCCATTTAGATTGTAAACCATCTGGGACAGGTAGTATCTCTTAGCATGCCTGTCTACCATGCCTAGCACAATAGGGTATTGATCTTGGGTTGGGTCCATAGTAATACCAATATTAAATAATAATGTTTGCAACTGATTCAGTTTTCAGACTGATGCTGTTCTCTGTGGCTCGATTAAGTTGTAAGAAGGTTTTCTCTAGGGCAGACAGGCTTATTTTCTGTACAGAAAGCCATCCACGCAGAGAGGCAGCAAGCTCTTGTCACTGGTCAGACGGAATACATTTGAACGCACACCTCCACAACTCAAAGGCTAGGGTGTACCACCTAGAGCAGCCCCAGTGGGTCAGACTTTGATGTTGAGAAGCGCTTGGCAGCTGCTTGCAAAAGCACGTAATCCGCTTTTCAGTGAAATAATTTGAGGTTGCGGCAGTATCTGTACAAACCATCACTGTTTTCCCCCAAACCTGTTGATATTTCACATAAATATTTATCTTCCTTGAAATGTTCTAAGTAGAGAACTCCAACCACTCAGAGTTTTGCCGAAACATTAAACTGTTGCTTTTCCAAGTATCCTATGACTTTGAGTACAATTTGCCTCTATTTAGAATTGAATAAATCATTAGAGCATACCCCAATCTCCACCACAGAAGCACAATGCCTTTTCCAGCTTGCTTCAAGACCAGCTTTCAGCACATATTGTATTGTTATTACCGAACGTGCCAAGCCCACAGACCTGCTTTGAATTTAAGTTTCTCAACTGCAGCATTACAAAGGTTTTCGTTGGAATGTCACTCAGATTTCCAGACTTTGATGATGTTTCAGTAATACAATAAAAGGCAGGTCCTCGCCACAACAAAAGACAAAATATCATGTTTGAATAAACAGAATTCTTTGGCCCTATAGAACATGTGTCATCATGTAGGGATTTTTTTCCCCCACAGACTCAGACCTCTTCTGGAGAAGATTATTGTTGCTGATCAGTACAGTATTTAATCTCATGTATAAGGTCATTACATGATCTGACCTCAAGACTGCAGCCTCACTTGCAGAACAGATGCACAGACTTAGTAAATGGAGAAGCAGGAAACTCAGAAGATAATTATTAATAGTGGTTGCCACAATTACCCATATAGAAAAAAAAGTCCCATCACTCTCCCCCAATGTGCACACATACATCATAGATTTGCCTTTAAATATTGCATATTTATTCAAATGTATGCGATGTACAAAGTCTATTGCTGGTATAAAATTAAATATATTATAAATATACATGGAGAAATAAGTGAAATCAGATTCAAGTATGTTTCAAATTGTGAAACAAGTTCTTGTTTCAGTCCATGTGTATTTGTTGTGTGATACTGAGCCAATGTTCTATAAGAACATAAGAATGGCCGTACCGGGTCAGACCAAAGGTCCATCTAGCCCAGTATCCTGTCTACTGACAGTGGCCAATGCCAGGTGCCCCAGAGGAAGTGAACCTAACAGGCAATGATCAAGTGATCTCTCTCCTGCCATCCATCTCCATCCTCTGACAAACAGAGGCAAGGGACACCATTCCTTACCCATCCTGACTAATAGCCATTTATGGACTTCACCACCATGAATTTATCCAGTTCTCTTTTAAACGCTGTTATATTCCTAGCCTTCACAACCTCCTCAGGCAAGGAGTTCCACAAGTTGACTGTGCGCTGTGTGAAGAAGAACTTCCTTTTATTTGTTTTAAACCTGCTGCCTATTAATTTCATTTGGTGACCCCTAGTTCTTGTATTATGGGAATAAGTAAATAACTTTCCTTATCCACTTTCTCCACATCACTCATGATTTTATATACCTCTATCATATTTCCCCTTAGTCTCCTCTTTTCCAAGCTGAAGAGTCCTAGCCTCTTTATTCTTTCCTCATATGGGACCCTCTCCAAACCCCTAATCATTTTAGTTGCCCTTTTCTGAACCTTTTCTAGTGCCAGTATATCTTTTTTGAGGTGAGGAGACCACATCTGTACACAGTATTCGATATGTGATCGTACCATGGATTTATATAAGGGCAATAATATATTCTCAGTCTTATTCTCTATCCCCTTTTTAATGATTCCTAACATCCTGTTTGCTTTTTTGACCGCCTCTGCACACTGCGTGGACATCTTCAGAGAACTGTCCACGATGACTCCAAGATCTTTTTCCTGACTCGTTGTAGCTAAATTAGCCCCCATCATATTGTATGTATAGTTGGGGTTATTTTTTCCAATGTGCATTACTTTACATTTATCCACATTAAATTTCATTTGCCATTTTGTTGCCCAATCACTTAGTTTTGTGAGATCTTTTTGAAGTTCTTCACAGTCTGCTTTGGTCTTAACTATCTTGAGCAGTTTAGTATCATCTGCAAATTTTGCCACCTCACTGTTTACCCCTTTCTCCAGATCATTTATGAAAAAATTGAATAGGATTGGTCCTAGGACTGACCCTTGGGGAACACCACTAGTTACCCCTCTCCATTCTGAGAACTTACCATTAATTCCTACCCTTTGTTCCCTGTCTTTTAACCAGTTCTCAAGTTCTATAGGCTATGTAACATTGTGTGCATGTGTGCTTATATCATACATACGCATATATTTATTTGATGACAAATGTCTAGTATAGGAAATTATTTTCTCCATAAGTAATGATAATAGTGTACATTGTGGTATATTAAATAGTCAAGGCCCCATATGCAACATTATAGAGCCACACAAATAATATCCTCATGAGTCTCTCCCTGCATACATTTTAAAGTTGCCACATAAATCCATACATAGGCCACAACAATGCTGCGCTGAGGCTCTACCTCTTCTTAGGAGCCCCTTCTCTTCTCTCTAATCCCCCTGACCATCCAGTCTCTCCTCCTGCTCATCTCCGAAAATCTGAATGTAATGAGCCCTGCTCCTGTGCAGCTCATGCATCTCTCCTAGCTGCAGACTTCCTAATGGTACAAATTCTGTCTCAACTTCCATGGCTGTGGCAGCTTCCCTTACTCAAGGGTTAGGGGCAGGACCTCAGGGTGCAATTCTCCAATATGGCAGGCTGTCAGCTCCATGGAGGCCACATAGATATAGGGCACTGCTGGTAGCAGGGCCAAAACAGGCCACACAGAGTGGTGGGAATGGAGGATCCACCACTACCTGGATATTTCAGTCCTCTGTCTGCACAGAAGGGATGTATTGTTACCAGAGAACCTGCAGCTTGGGCAAAGGATTATTATCCTCACAAAAGTGCACAGCCTGGTACTTGGGCTGCATCACATTGCCCGGGATTTGGGCCAAAGTCTGGAAGAGCAGGGTTCACATCAAGCATCCAGGAAGGGAGAACAGGGCCAGCTAAGGGATATGGGGACAGACACACTGGGTATGTCTACACTGCAGTTGGGAGGTGTCAGTGCAGCACATGCAGACATAGCTGAGCTAGCTTTAATCTAGCTCGATCAAAGCTAGCTTGAGTAGTCAGAGCAGTGGAGCCGCAGCAGCACAAATGGCAGCAGAAACTACACCTGCCTGCCAAGGAGGCTGGGTCCATACTGGAGCGGCCTCCTCCCATACTGCCCTGGTTTCACTGCTGCTGTTACTCAAGCTAGCTTTGGTCTCACTAGATCAAAGCAAGCTCGGCTAGGTCTGCACGTGCTGTATGGCCCCTGGTATTTTAATGCTAGCTTTTTTCTCCCAAGAGAAGAGTCCATAAAAATAATAAATAAATAAAGCACAACCTGTGTAGTGTATCTGGGATTGAAGAACCCCCAGGAGCTGAGCTGGGACAAGTAGGGGCCTTAGATAAAATGTGTATACTAACTACTGTGATGAATCTGCTAAACAGGAAATACCTCTTCCCCATTGATATATGCCCCCTGAGCTGGACATGCAGGTACATCCTCTTCACCTGGCCAATAGAGGGAAAGGGCAGAAACTCTATGGAACAATCCTGAGCCAGGAAGTGACTTGGCACTTGGGGAAGTGGTGACAGTATGGCAGGCCACAAGCAGCAGGGAACTGGTGAGCAGAGCAGGCTGCGTCAGGAGCCCGAGAACTGGGTGTGACTGTCAGGCATTGCAGCTGAGTTCAGGTCAGGGCAGAATTTGTAGGAAAGCAGCAGAGAGTGGACATGCAGCCAGCACAGAGGCCTCAACAAGACACACCACTAACTGATCCCACCTGGAAACCTGCCAAGCCTTACCTGTGTTTAGCACAGACTGGACTGGAGAGGGCACCCCAGGCTCTAGGCTTGTAGGTCCTCCACTATCTAGTGGCTATCAAGGCCCAAACAGAAACCGCTATTGTTTTATCTTAAAATTGCAACTATTTAAGCCACTGCACCTAAGGTATTTGCCACTTTCCCTTTTCTGCCAGCCCTAGGAAAATACCCCTTCATTTAGTCACGTCTGAATTGTTTGGACCCGCAAGGGACAGGGCCTGTAAGGCCTAGCATCAGCATTTGCTTCCAAGCCATAGTATCTAGTGTGCTACTAGTACCTGAGAAATTTGCTGTACCACCGCACTGAGCAGCTGTAACAATTAAACTATTCTCCATTAGAATTTATTTTCCACTCTCTCCGCTCCTTTTTTCATAATCTTTCTTTAAATTCCTAGGCTGGACAGTTAAGAGCGACTATCACTGAGCTCAGTAGGGTTTGGATCAGGCCCACAGACAGACTCCAGTACTAAGTGAGGATGAAATCCAATAGAGTTAGTATGAAAAATGCAGGCCTCCAACGCTTGACAGAAGAACTCCTCTGGAGGGGAAATCAGTTTCAGGCGTCGACATCTTACTTGCACCAGCAGTTAGGGTAAGTCAGGGTTGAATTCTCCTCTGTACTGGGGGCCTGAGCAACACTTAACTCCAATTTAAGGCCTATTTTGAAGGCTTAGGTGGGATGCAAGAGGTGCATAGGCCATAGGTGGGGCCCCCAGCACAGTCTATTCCATCAGTAGAGACCAGCTGATCAATGGAAGATATTTTTCTCATCAATACATGAACTCAGAGAAAAGAGCTCACGGAGATAGCTAATGCACTCTGTGTCAGCCAGCCAAGCTTTGGGCTTCACTGGCCCAATGTTCCAGGGAATATTTTCGTAAATTACCCTAATCTGATGGCTTTACTCATCAGGCTGATCAAAGGCAATGTGTTGTCAGTTTAGCTCCCTGTTAATCAAAAGCCATTTGAAAAGCCACTGTGATATTGCTATTTCTCTTATTGCTATTGATAGAATGCCATTAGTGTGGGTAATGCAGGGCTTTACAACACATGTAATAGATGAGGTACTTGCTTCAGAGACCCTGTAATCTAATGCAGATTTCATGGTTATCCCAGAGCCGCTTTACTGCCAGTCAACCATAGCAGGCCTTCCCTTTGTAAAGCCACGTCAGGAGCCTCCTTAACCAAGCTCAGCAGAGTCTCTGGTCATCAGCCTTAACTGCCATATGCCATAAATGGCCAAGTTTTATTGTTCTAGGATCCAACAGACCCCCTCAGGAAGGAAGCAGGGCAGAGCTGAAGACCTCTGCATTACACAGCAGAGATCCCTGGGGATTTACTGCACCTGAAAGCTGAGCAAGCTCAATAAGTTCCAAGACCTAGGTCCACATGGGGCTCCCCGGGTGACCAGCCCATTATGTTGCTGGATCAGACCCAAAACATCTTGCTGAACCCAGGAGACATAATTCAGTGCGAAGACATAATTGAAATGGGACATAAAACCGTAAAGACTAAAAACAAATGCAGGACTTGGGTGAGAATGGACAATAACTGCAAGGAAGCCAGTGAGTCTGAACATGTATCAGTGTCAGATAGAATCAATATCTATATATTTTTGATTACTCAAACTTCCATGAAGTGCTATCTTATTAAGCACTCGCTTGTACATTCCACCTAGCTTTTTTCTTTCTCTCTTTCTTTCCAAGCTGTCAGAAAGGATTTGGATGAGGTCAGTCTTTGAACATAGGAAGTTGAGTCTGAACCCCAGAGAAGCCAGGAGGGGCTGGGTCCTCTAGCATGTGGCACATTGGCATAATGTGTGTCTCGGGCTGATTTGTTTTACTACTAACAGTTACCAGCTACAGCCGGGACGACCTGTTGAACTAGATTTTGGAGGTAGTCATTAGTCACAGTTCACTAGACGTTACGATATTCTCAGGGTCTCATAAAATAGTGTACCGTTATCAACAGTTGAAAAACCAGAGACTAAGTGGAAGGAGCACTGCGGTTGCCAAAGGTGGGGGGGGAAAGCCCCATGAAATCTGGAATGTGTTTCTACTTACTGTCCATCCTAGTAAAATAAAATGATCTCTCGTTCAAGCATATGGTTCTGCTTAGACTAGAAACTGTATATATTGGTCTAAATCCAGAATAGCCTTTCTGACATATTATTCAGTATTAGAAAATAACTACAACCTGCAGGCTCTATAGCAATTCCTAATGCTAAGTGCAACAAATCTACTATGATCTTCCTCCCGCCCCAACCTCCTCCCCCAACACCCTGGTTGTCACCTTCTCCCACTCTCAGCTTTACGCCTTCTTCCTCCCCCCGCCCCCAACTTGTTCTCCAGGTTACTTCCCCCTCTGCATGCAGATCTCGCCTTAAAAGCCAATAAGGCCAAGTGCTGAGTATATATTACAATCCACTGACTGCATGGAGGCTTGAGCTTCACCCTGGACATGGATGCTTTGTAGATGTGGGTTTAGCACATATGGACCTACAATACTATTGGGTAGATTCTGACTGGCTCTTATGTGGGTGCTCAGGGGAGAAGAGGAACCTCCCCTCAGACCTTGCACAACTCAAAGGGTGTGGATGAAGTCCTTGTGCTCTGTAGGGAGTAGGAACAGCTCCTTCACTACTCCCCCGGAGGGTGCATGGCACCCAAGGGAGGTGGGGATGGTTGGAGAGTCGGCAGAACCATGGCTTTACCTCGCCTTCAGGGTGGTCAGTGCAGGTGACCGGTCACTAGAATGTGAACATGTCACATGGTACAACAGTCTGCATGTTCCCCCTACTCTCCAGGCAGTGCCAGAGGCAGGGATAGACATAAGATGGAGGCAGAATGTCTGAGGTATGGAGAGAACTGCTTCATCCCCCTGGCCTGAAAGAGTGGAGTAGAGCTCTGCAAAGCTGGGGCTGAGGGATGAATCTCCCATGAAGTAGGGCTGGTCAAAAATTTTCCTATGGAATTTTGTGCCATTCATAATGGCAGTTTCGGCAAAATAAAAACTTTCCACAGGAACGTGTCTATTTTGTTTTGGGAGAGGAAAATAATCAAATCAAAGCATTCCACTGTGGTTGAAACGTTCCATTTTGACCTTATCCAAAGGGAATATTTCAGCTTTTCCTTTTGAAACAAGTTTTCATTTCAAAATTCCTTTTATACTATACATTATAGCATAATCAAAATTGGAATGGAACATTTCTGATTCATTGAATCAGAATGTTTAGATTCCCACAAACAAATTTTCAAGAAGAATTTTGGTTGGGGTCTCACGTCAATTTTTTGCTTTGTTTTCTTTTGTTTTCACAGTTTGGAAAGAACAAATTTAGAAATCATGACATTTCCTATGAAATGGAAAATTACTGTACTTGCAAAGCTGTACTCGGAAGCAGATTCCTTCATACAGTGAGTTGATGGTAAAAGCTGCTGGAAGCAGTGTGGATAGCTCCATCACAGTAAGGCTAAGGTAAGTGTTGAGGAGGGAGATGATATGCAGCTAAGTATATAGAATAGCACAGAGGGAATTCAACTCAATCATATTAGGCTGACAGTCTGTTTTGGGGTGCTGATAGCTTTATCACTCCTAGGATAAATGAAGCTTCTTTTGGAGGAAATAGTCAAACTGAGGAGAGTACTTTCATCAGAATAGAACCAGGGAAACAGACTCTCTCAGAAAGCAGACAGCTTGGTCAGCTGGGGTGCAGCTGACCCAGATTACATCAGAGATAGCTTCCTTGCTTCTGCTCTTCTTAAGGGAGTATATAGTGTTTAATCACAGTGATAATGTGGTAAGAGTTCCACACATCATTGCTGAGGCTGGGATGAAGCTTTCTCACAAAGAGGTCTCTTTGAGGAAGCTGAGAGTTTCCTTCAGCCAGGGCGTTGGGATAATGGAGAACTTTACCCTCATGGGCCTGGTGTGAGGGTCTGACTGAGAGCTAGGATGGGCAGCCCTTTCTCATGTGGGGGGGGCACTTTACTGACATGAGCAGTCCTGTAGAGTTCAGTGAATGATGCATTCATTCACCAGAGAGAGTAGAGATTGCACATTGTAGCCCAGAGGGAGACTGTCACACAGGGGCTGGGAGAAGATTCTCTGAGAAAGTAGAGTGCTGCAGCCCGGTGCCGCTGAAGTTAGAGACTGAGAGATAAACATCTCCCTTCACCACGCTGGCACTAGGAAAGGGCCTCTTTTAGGGGGGAGGGATAGCTCAGTGGTTTGAGCATTGGCCTGCTAAACCCAGGGTTATGAGTTCAATCCTTGAGGGGGCCATTTGGGGATTGGTCCTGCTTTGAGCAGGGGGTTGGACTAGATGATCTTCTGGGATCCCTTCCAATGCTAATAATCTATGAATTTAACCAAAATAGAGTTGAGGAAGGCAGACATTTTGTTGGAGCAGATAGCCTCATCAGCCAGGCCCAAGGAGAGGGTTTAAGTGGGGGACCAGGCAGCTTCATCTGACGGAGGCTGCTGAGTTTCTTATGGATCACTAGAAGGGACAGGTTCATCTGGCCCAGGCTTGTGATTAATTGCTAGGGGACACCAGATGGCTCGTTACATAGGGGCTCACAACTCAGTTGGTTTTGTTTTGCTCTTTTAGGACCAAACAGCTTCATGACATCTAGACTCATGTAATGTCATGGATAAGATACAGCTACAAAAACCCAGGGCTCTAGAAAAGCCGATAACTTGTTTCACCATGATGGTGCTGAGGTTAAAGACTCTGTCAGGCCATTGCTGAAGTAAAAGTAAAAGTTTCTTTCTGGATGAAGAGGCCTTCATCATGCTAGCTCTGAGCAAAGCTTCTTCCATAGATTAGAGAGATTCTCACAATGAATTTTTGGTGGCCTCAGAGTGCGGCCACCAATGTTTGCTAGTGGCTGCTCTGAGAAACCTCTCTCTCTGTCCCTGCCTCCAGCAGTCCTTCAGTGAGAGCCCTCCCTGGGGAAGGTGGGTTGGGAGCTCACCAGCTGCCTGCAAAGTCCCTGGCTCCCTGTGCCCTGGCTGGGTGGGAGCTGCCCAAAGAAGCGCCCGGTGACTGAACATCACAGCCACCTCCGCTGACAAGAGCCACCTCTGGCGCCATGCACACCAGCCCCACATGTCTCCAGAGGTGCTGCCCAGAGCCCCTACAGAAGGTTGTGCAGTGCAGAGCACCGATCCCTGCTGTCAGCGCCAGTGCAAACACCAAGCAGCGCATCTCACTGCCTTTGGTAACAGCTATTCAGGAGCAACAGCTGAGTGCTCCAGGGAGGGGCCGCTGTTTTGCCTGCCCCAATCTCTGCCCATGCTTTGGAGGCTGTCGTGGCTGCAAAAAATCCACTGGTAGCCATGTGCCGCCATGGTGGCTGCACATTTGAGAAACACTGGATTAGACAGTTACATGAATCCTGAGTGAGAAAAGATCTTTCTGACGAACCCGACATCAGTCACATCTGTCAGATGTGACAGTCTCTCAGAGGAAGCTGCTGGCCTCATCGTTCAAGAACTGACAGAACAATGCCTTCCAGGAAGTGGAAAAAGCAGTCACAGGTGGTGCTGCCTTTTTTTTTTTTTTTTTGAAAAAGCAGGTTGTTGTAGCAAAATGCTAGTGAGGCCGAAGTCTCCTTGTGGGAGTGGAGAGCTTCCTTCCTCCTGCTGCTGCTGAGGGAGGGATCTCTTTCAAGCAGTGTTCAACTTCATCATAGTGAGGAGGAGCAGTGAGCGCCTAAGAGCACCTTTTGGGCAGCTATTCCACAAAGCAGATGAAGCCATTACTTTCTGTTTAAGGCAAGAGGAGTAGACCGCCTGATCATCAATCTGAGGATGAAGTGAGGAGCCTGTCAAGGAGGCGATAGCTTTATTATTCTGGGTCTGAGGAATGGCAAAATCTCAAATGTGAGGCAGCTATATCACTCCTTAGACTGAAGTAAAAATGTCTCTGAGCAAAGCAGAGATTTATTATACTTGGGCTTACGGAGAGTCCATTCAGAAGATCTTAGCTGGGGGCCGCTTTGAGGGATTGTTTAACTACAGGGCAGGTAGCTTTGCACACCAGGAATGAGATATAGAACTATTTCAGAGTCAGAAGTCAGAGATTATAGTCTCTTTCCAGAAAGAATTCTCTCTCCTTCAGTTGCCCATTATATCTTGGGGGATGTCAGGGTCTATTTCATGAAGCAGATGTGTCTTCACATATTGGCAATGGTGAGTGTCATCAAGTAAGGTAAGAGATTCTTTCAGGGTGCAGACAATTTCAGTACAAGTCCTCTGAGATGAGATCATCTTCCAGGCATCAGATAGCCTGACCACAGCTATGGCTAATGTACACATATGATTGTTTTTATGAATCAGAGAGATCTCTCACTCCAAGGCAGAGATAACCTTCTCCATGTGAAGTGAACAACATGTTGACAGTAGGGCTGATGGAGGAGGACCACTGAGGGAAACAGGAAGTGCAGAGGAAAGAAGCAATTTTAAGGAAGTGGATAGCTGTAACACCTCTGAGAAGAGAATGTCTTTCAAGGAGCAGAGAAAGCATCTTCGTGAAATCTGGAGAGCATCTTTTCAACACATCAGAGAGAATTATCAGCATGTGCCAAGAGAACAATCTGTCGGGCTGCAAATGACTCCACCATACCTAGACCAAAGTAAGTGTTTGTCAGGGGGCAGGTAACTTCAGCAGACTTAACCACCCCAGCTATGAGGAAAAAATCTTTTTCAGGGAACAGATACCTTCATCTAACTAAAGCTAAGATAAGAACTTCTTACAGGAAGCATTATCTATCAGACTAAGGAGAGAGTCCATTTAACAGCTTCATCATCGCACTACATAGGCAAGAGTTGTTTTCTTGGATCCCATACTTATCTCAGCCCCTTAGGGATGAATGTATCTCATAGAGGAATTGGACAGGTAAGAACTTCTCTAAGGAAGTAAACATTCTCTTGACAATAAGGCTGACGAAAGAGGAGCACTGAAGGAGTCAAGATGAGGAGATAAGAAAGCTGTTCATGGAGCAGAGAATATTATCACACCTGAAGGGAAGTGAGAATCCCTTTACAGGAACAAACAATTATTTCATATGGGAAGGGATAAGAGTTTCTTTAAAGGAAACTACATCACACCAGTTTTGAAGTAAGAATTTTTTTCACATATTAGCTTTATAGCTCCCGGGCTTGAGTTGAGGGTCTCTTTAAGGAAGTGAAGTGCTCCCTCATACAAAGGGAAGGTATGAATCTCTTAAGTATTTATTACTTTATTTAGCTGTTAAAGCAATAATATATTGCCAGTCCTGTGCTCTAGATTCCTTTGCCTTTCATTAACATACATTTTTATAATATGTACATAAACAGCTCTCACCTTAGCCCATAAAACTAAAGACAAAAATTCTCCAACTCTTGAAGTTAGCTGCTGTCTAAAGCAGACTCTTCTTTCAGCCATGACTGATGAGGTTATCTTGCTTCATAACACAGACCCTCACTTCAGCCTTCTTACTCCAAAGGAATCTCACCTACAAATGGATTGATGAAACCATCTATTTTCTTGAAAGAGACTCTTGCCTCAGCAGCTTTGTGATGAAATTATACCCGGTCATCTCAGTAACAGCAGAATGAAGGGAGATCTCTATCCACAGACAGAGACTCTCGCCACAGCAACAACATTGTGTTGCAACAACCTGATTTCTCAATGAGACATTTATCTCAGGCAGTTGTGATTGCACCATCTGCCTTGTCAGGTAGTCAGTTAACTCAGACTTGCTGTGAGGAGGCTAGCCGGTAAGAGGAAGCTCCCTGTTCCTGAAAAATAATCCAATGACTCTCCCAAATTATTTGTTCCATTACAGATACTCTAATCTCAGGCCAGGCATAATTTTGGAACTAAGGGAGCCTTCTAACGATAAGGAGGCTACATAGATTCTCTGGAGTGAGGAGAAGATCTTGCATAGAAAATGAATAGTTTCACCATAACTGGGTCTTGAGGAGGGCCTCATTCAGGCTGTGTACAGCTTAATGACAGAGTCTGAGGTAAGTGCCTCCTTCAGGAAGTGAATAACTTAATGACACTAGGAATGAGGTAAGGGTGCCTCTCAGGGGTCAAATCCTCAGGACTGATGTGTTGAAGCTAAGAGACTTTTTCAAAGGGTAAATTCTTGTATCAACCCAGAAGAGAGGTAAGAATTTGTCTGAAGAAACTGGAGCTGAAGTTATAGTCTCACTGAGAGATCGAATAGTTTTGTCATACTGGTTTTGAGGTAAATGTCTTGCTCTGAAGCAGGTAGTTTCATTACACTGAGCTGAGGTGAGAGTCTCCAAGGGACCAGACAGCTACATAACACCTTGGCTAAGTTGCAAGGATCTTACAAGGAAAAAATTGCTTCATTGCACCCTGCTGAGGTAAGGTTTTCTCTCAGGGTGAAGATTGCAATATTACTAGCAGGCTTAGTTTGTAAACTCTTAGGGTACATCTCCACCGCAGCTGGGAATGTGCTTCCAGCTCAGCTAGACAGACAAGTGCTAGCCCTGCTAGAGCTAGCAATATAAAATTAGTAAAAATAGCACTTTAGCTGGGGATAACATGGGCAGCAGCTTGGGCTACCCACCTGAGTACATACCAAGAGGGTCCAGGGGGTTTGTACTCAGGCAGCTAGCCTGAGCTGCATCCCGCTCTACCCTCACCTACACTATTTTTAGCGTACTAGCTCCAGCAGAGCTAGCATGCATCTGTCTACCTGAGCTGGGATGAACCCTCCCAGATGCACTGTAGGTGTACCCTGAGGGGAAGAGACTGTTTTTTTGTTCTGTGTTGGTACAGCACCTACCACAATAGGGTCCCAGGCCATGACTGGAGCTCCTAAGCATTACCACACCACAAATAAATAATATATACCAACGACTGTTGTGAGGTTACATTCATCAGTGTTTCTGAGGCCCTCAGCTACTACATTGATGGGCCATAAAAGTATCCAGACAGATGGGTAGACTACACAATATGTTGCACTAATATACAGTAGCCCCATCAGACCCGGTGAGAAGAGAGTGCTTCTTTTATGAAAAAAAAAAAAAGCCAATATCCTAATCCACCCAGGTTGATATAATGTTTCAAGATGGTTTACTCACAACTGTCCAGTTAGGCAAGGATCGCTTTCAGAAAGAGATACCTCCGCCCAAGTGAGGTGAAAGTAACAGCCTCTTCCAAGCAAAAAAATATTGCTGGGCTGAGGTGAAACTCTGTTTCATAGGTCACAGACCTATAGGGTGACCAGAGAGCAAGGGTGAAAAATCAGGACAGAGGGTGGGGGGTAATTGGCACCTATATAAGACAAAGCCCAAAATATCGGGACTGTCCCTATAAAATCGGGACATCTGGTCACCCTACAGACCTAGCTTGCTTGCAGGCCTGAGGTATGATTCTATGAGGATATGAACAGAGTCATGACAACAGGACTGCTGGATAAATATCATTAAGGGAATAAGCTCCTCAAAAGCAGACACCTTAGCATACCAGGGTGGAGCAGGGAGACAGCCTCACCCCACTCTCTTCCTGCTCTCCAGAAGACTGATTCTGTACCACTGAATTCAAGGAGAGTTTTGCCGTTGATTTCTATGAGAGCAGGTCACAGCTGTATTGTGGGGGAGAGTGGGTTCACTGGGACTCCTCCTACCCAGAGTACACCTTTGACTCAAACATAATTTGGCCTAGAGATAGACCTGAATTGCATGGTTCAGATCAGAATCTAATCTTTCCCAAACTTCAGGGAGTTCAGATCCAGGGTTTTGGTTCAGACCCTTCTGTAGCAAACACAAACACCTGAGTACCACCATTGTGCAGACTCTGTCACTATTACACAATCCACACGGCACAGAATTTGGACACAGTCCCGCAAAATATTCCTAGACATGCGAGACCCCAATGCACAAATGCAACATGCTTTCCAAGCCCGTGGCACGTGAAAACTCCCCCTGACACCTGCTCCAATTGATTATGTTTGCATCTTGGCAGCCAGCCAGGTCTGAGCTAACTCTCTCCAGCTGGATCCCTATACCGCACGTAACATATTTTGACCACACTGTAGCTAGGAATCCCAGACAGTCAGCAGACAAGAGACTAATGATGTTCTAGTTCAAGCTCTAGTAAACGGTGCAGCTGCAGGTTAGACTCAAGCATACCCAGAACCACTCATTTGAGACCCCCCCTTTTGTAATCATGAGTGTTCCTCAGTGACTGTATATTGGGAGTGCTGGGCCAGGCTGAAAGAATGGACTGGAGGCAAGGACGGGCTGGGGTGGGGAGGAGAGAGGACAACAGGGAGGGTGGCAAGAATGGGGAAAGCAGGATTAAGAAGGTAGTAGGGACAGGTTGCAGGAGACTGCAAGAGGTTACAGGGCACTGTGCTGCCCATGGATGATGGAAAGCCACTGAAGGAAGGCAGCAGGTGCTGCCTGGAGAGAAGGGAGCCCAAAGTACCCCAGGCTGAGGCAGGAGGGAGCTGTGAGGACAGGGGACAGAGGAGGCAGGCTCAGAGAAGAAAGGAGCAGTGCTGCTGTAGGAGTGGAAAACTATGCTGGGAGGAGTAGGCATGGAGTGGGCAAAGGTGTCACACCTTTGGAAAGCCCTGGTCAAGAGCAGGAGCAGCTCATCCACTCACACAGCCATTCTTCCAGCATTCACAGAGACACTGGGACTGGGGATCTTGTTACTATCTTCTCCTAAGGCATGGGAGAGGATTCAGGAGATGACAACAGCAGAGGTTACCTCCCCTGCTACACTCCAACCCAGGAGCCTCAGCCCAGGAGTTCTTCTCCTTGGCAGCTGAGCCCTGCCTAGCAGCATCCCTGGATGGAGAGTGATTAGAGAGGAAGTTCTCCTCTGTCTCCCTAGACCACTAGGGCTTTGTATGGTAGATAGTGACACCAGGGGTGTCAGAATACTGCATGAAGCAGAGGTTCTTCAAGTGATGACCACAGAGGTACATGGTGGAAAGAATCAGTCAAGAAAGCCAGATATTGCCTAAAGCAATAAAGTTGATTACAAATGCTTTCCCTGCAGGTGGATATGATACAAGGGAATGAGGGGATAGGACACTGCTATTAAGGAATTACCAAAAAAAAAAGGCCACATCCAATCCAAAACTCCAGCTAAACTTGAACTAAAGCAAGGTTCTGAAATGTTTCTAGATACACTATAGATGCAGGAGTAGAGTTCAGAGTTAGGGCTGCTCTGTGATTTTATATAGAAAATGTAACTTCAGTATTTGTAAGATAGACTCGTTGATGACCTCTGTATTTGCACAGCACCTAGCACAATGGAGACCTAACCTGCTCCAGGCTTTCTGGGTGATACTATGATATTGTTGCCCCTTCTCTTCACATCACCATTACCTCTCTCCCAAGTGGTAACAGATGTTCAAGGCCTTGCGTATCAGCTTCTCAGTGGAGGAGAAATCAGTGACATGGAATCTAGGTATCTTCTGAGTGTAACTTGTTTTATTTACACCGATACACCAGTCCTGGAACAAGACAGTCAAGCAGCATGCAGGGCAATTGCTTCTTCCAGGAATGTCAGCCCTACTCCAATGCCCAGTTTCCAGGGAACAACTCTATCTTAAAAATTTACTGTAATCAGAAGCTAAGGCAGAGAGGAAACTCTCCTGCTGCCCATACAACTCGCTCTCTCCTGAAACTCACATAACCCAAAAGCCAACAACCCAGCATGTCTTCCCAAAAACCTTACTCGTACATCTAGTGCTTGTCTACACAAACATTTAGTTCATGACAAGCTGGGGTATGAATATACCCTGCGAGGCTGCGGCAAACTAACTGTCCATGTGGACCCTGCTGGCATGCATTAATAGTTTGTTAAAGCACTTTGACCTAGTCCTGTTTCAAAGAGGACTAGATCAGAGCACATGGACATGCATTAACACATTTTGATCTACTCTTTGAAACAGGACTAGCTCAAGTGCATTCATGAACTATTAGCATGCATAAGTAGGGCCCACATAGCTCATGCGGATAGATTCACACCCCAGCTTGCTGCTAACTAGCTGTTTGTGTAGACTTGCCCTACGAAAAAGAACTTGGAAGATTATGTGTAACACCTCCTGGGGACCCCTGCCATGCCAATACAAACAACAACAATTTCTTCATACTTAATACAAGGAATAGCCACAAAACTGGAAATATTGAAGGAAAGTTGTTATTATCATGCCTAACTTTGGTGGATTTACACCAGTATAAATGAGATCAAAATGACTGGCCCAGCATGATTTAAGAGGTTGTTTTTTCCACGAGTCTCTCGATTACTAAGAATAGCGCTCTTTTATATAGCAGAGAGTCTAGCAATGCATTCGCTCCTTTCTTTTTTCCACCAGCTTAGCTCTGTCCAAAATTAGAACCAAAACAAAAGAATTAGAAAAGAATTCCTGCAGACTGGCAAAGGATTTAGTTCATGTGGCAAGACTCAGAGCTTAATGGGGACAATTAAAGGTCATAGTCAGATGTTAAAAGATTCCTCAGAGAGACTCAGCTCACAGCCAGAACGTGTATTTCTCAATGGAAACTACTGTAACTTTACATTCCATAGCAAAGACAAGGTATGATCCCATACGCACTGCAAAGCATTGTTGTTTCTTATGATCCACCATGACTATCTGTGTGATTGCCCTAGGCCTAATCCAAGGGTAGGCAACCTATGGCACGGGTGCCGAAGGCGGCACACGAGCTGATTTTCAGTGGCATTCATGCTGCCCGGGTCCTGGCCTCTGGTCCGGGGGGCTCTGCATTTTAATTTAGTTTTAAATGAAGCTTCTTAAACATTTTAAAAACCTTATTTACTTTACATACAACAATAATTTAGTTATATATTATAGACGTGTAGAAAGAGACCGTCTAAAAATGTTAAAATGTATTACTGGCACGTGAAACCTTAAATTAGAGTGAATAAATGAAGATTTGGCACACCACTTCCAAAAGGTTGCTGACCCCTGGCCTAATCAGTGGAGTAAACTCCTGGCACCATGTATAGTAGGTTTGTATTTGATTTACAGGTAAGGGAATAACATTGCACAAATATAAAACACAGCAATATCAAGCTTAGTCAACACTGGTGCAGTGGGTGAAAAACACAGCGCCCATAAATTCTCAGCGTTGCTGTACTGAAGACGTTGCATCCCAGTGAAATAACAGCAGAGGAAGATACAAGACAAGATGGATGACACTTCAACTACAATCAAAACTGATCCCTGTATCGGTAACAACTAGAGGCCCCAAGCCTATTGTGCCAGGCACTGCACAGATGTATAATAAAAGACAGCAGCTGCCCTGGAGATTTTATAATCTGGATAGACACAGGATGGGAGGAGAAACAGAGACACAGAATGGGTAAGTGACAACATTACACAGCAGGTGAACAGCAGAGCCCAGAATAGACCCCTTATCTAACTTCCCCATTGATTACCCTCGCCACTGGAGCACACTGAACCCAAGATGAACTTCTACTGGCTCTTTTAAATGTGTTTGTTTCACGTCTGTATATTTTCTTAACTTCTTTGTTTTGTCTTTCCATTGCTTCTTAATAAATATGACATTTAAAAACAAGTAACTTTAAGGAGCTGTTTTATTTCTGCAGCTACGCACAAAGAGAAAATTAATGTGTGCATTATGGGTGGAGAGTGTATGTAGCCAAATTAGCACAAATTCTTTTGGTATGAGACAAAAAACATATGTGAGGACATATTGCCTGAATTGGAAACATGTTGGAACTGACAGGATTTTCATTTATAAGCCAAAATATTAGAAACTGAATTTTTACCATATTTCAGAATTTTCTAGTTACATAACAAGAAACTTAAGCTGTGTGGGAAAAGTTGGGATGTCATGCAAACCAGAAGTCATCTGGGCCTTTATCCCTTTGCTTGACTAAAAGAAAAGGAAAAAAATACCACAGAGTAGTGGGTTATCCCTTGTGATTTGACTTATTAAAAGCAAAAAGGTTCTGAGTTGTTTAAATTCACTGGGCCTGATCCTCTAAATCCAGGATCTGATCCTCTATCCATCTTCTTCACTGTTGAGCAAGAAGAATGAATAGCAGGCAGGGGGACTGAGTGGCTCAGAGTGCTAGTAATGAAACCCAGTTCTCCTAGATCACCAGTACAAATCCAGCCCAGGTCAGAAGTGTCTGAAAGCCATTGTCAGCCAAAGGCTGTTCAGTCACCTCAATGAGAGATGCATTGGTGGGCCTCAGGTCAGTTCCTAGTGGACAGGTGTCCATGCCACAACATCACACCTGGAATCACTTCGGGCAGTCTCCACAGAGAATTCCAGCTCAGGCACTGGAGAGCTACGTCAGAGCCCAATCCTGCAAGGTGCAGAGCACCTCCTGCAAGACAACGAATACTCTCGACTCCTTGTGCACCAAACGACCATCCTTTCTTCATTCAAACACACCTCTTCCACCTAGCCTGGGCAATACCAATCACCCATCAGTGCCTGCACCACTCAAAGAATGTTCCTTCTCCCTGTTTAATATGAGAGCCATATCCAAAGGGGGGCGGGGGTGATAATGAAGAGGGGGTAGTTCCCTTTTATGGACACCAAGCCAGCCAGTTAGCAATAAAATCCCTCTTGAGGGCTGCTTGCTTTACCTGTAAAGGGTTAAAAAGTCCCTCAGGTAAAGAAACGGGAGTGGGCACCTGACCAAAAGCGCCAATGGGAAGGCTAGAACTTTTTAAAATTGGGGAAAAAAGCTTTCCTTTGTGTTCTGTGGTTGTTCTCTGGAGAGAGGGGAACAGAGCAAGTCAAGGCTATGATTATGCTGTAAAAAGCTTTTTGCCAGGTATGGAAATCATCAGATTATACCTAAAACTTGCCAAATATGCAAGTAGATTAGGAAAGATCTAGAAAGACGCAATTAGGGTTATTTCTTTTATTTTCTGTAAGGTTTGTGGACTCCTCTGTGCTAACCCGAGATGCTTTTGTTTGCTTGTAACCTTTAAGCTGAACCCCCAAGAAAGCTATTTTGGGTGCTTAATTTTTTGAATTGCTCTTTTAAAATCTAGCAAAAGCCTAAGCTCCAGATGTATTTTCTTTCTTTTTGTTTTTAATAAAATTTACCTTTTTAAAGAACAGGATTGGATTTTTGGTGTCCTAAGAGGTTTGTACACATGTTCTTAAATTAGCTGGGGGCAACAGCTAATTTCCTTTGTTTTCTTTCTCAGCTCTTCCCCGGGGGCATGGGGGCAAAGGGGCTTGAGGGTACCTCACAGGAAGGAATTCCCAAGTGCACCTTCCTGGGATCCCAAAAAGGGGTTTGCATTTGGGTGGTGGCAGCATTTATCAAGCCAAGGTCAGAGAGAAGATGTAACCTTGGGAGTTTAATACAAGACTGGAGTGGCCAGTATTAATTTTTAGAGTCCTTGCGGGTCCCCACCTTCTGCACTCGGAGTGCCAGAGTGGGGAATCAGCCTTGACAGAGACAATGGACAATGGAGCTACTTCAGTTTACACCAGCTGACCCTTACTCTCTGAATTTGTTTTGCCTCTGCTCATGTGGACAGCAAGCCCTTTGGGGAAGAGACCTTCCCTTCCTAGATGTTTGCACAGCTCCGAGCACACTAAGTAGCATTCAGTAATTATGTTTATCCCACACTATTGGGCATCTGCTTGATTGGGAATCTGAGCTTCATTATTTTGCTCTTTAATGTAATCAGTGAAGTTTTGCTGGCCCATGGGTAAGTTAGCAATAATATTCCACATGCAGGAACAGAGGTAATTATTGTCATTACAGCTGGAGAAATACATCATAAAATATTCAGCAAGAAATTCAAATAAGGAAGTGAATTTTCTACCCTTGTGTTCATACCTCTTTGGTATCTGCTTTCCAAAATTTTGAGCTTTCCTGCCTGTACGTTAATTGTAACAGAAACATTTTAGTTAATATTCTCGGTATTGAGTTTTGAACTCATGCACCAGAAATCTGATTCTAAGAATTACGCTCATCCAATGAGGGAAAAGAAACAACAGCTATCTGCCTAGTCAAAGCTAACTCTAATGACATTCCTGGATGGATTGCCTTTGGGAATTCAACATGGGGCTTCTGGAGCAAAAAGCACAAATCACTACAGTTTGAGTTAAAGGGCCAGGTCTGTTAACTCACAGCCAATAGCAGACTCTTAATCCTTTTACATGGTTAAGCCACTAGAGGAGGACAAAGAGCCATGCTGTGTGTCTGATGGGGTTAAAATGATCAAATATGTATAATTAGCTGTTCACCAGCAAGCTGCAGACCAAGAATAATCCATAGAAATTAATGAGCCAGTCATTCTGAATAACGAATTAATTAGAGAAAAGCTTCTCCAAACCTTCCACAAATACAAGATAAGGCAAAATGCACCAGCTGAATTACTCGCAATACTCGGGTAATAGTAAAACGCCTTTCTAATTCAGCTTTGAATGAAGCTACAGAACCTATGTAAATAGGCTCTAAAGAGGTGATTGTGGTCATTTTCTGCATGTCTATTTTGTAATTTTACCTTTTCCAAGCTAGAAGGCCCTGGGCTGGACAGAAGAGTCTTCACAGCCTCATACAAATTAGTGGAGGGCAAACCTTTAAAGATCGGGAGGTTTGGTTTGGATCAATCACCTAAAATGTAGGATACTAACCTGAATCTTTTCTGAACTAGGAAGAGCTAGGGAGTCTGGTATTAGAGTCAGCAAGAAAACACCCACTCAAGCCACAGCCTGGATCAGACAAATGAAGAAAAAAAAATCCACACCAGAGGCTTTATGTAAACAATTTCCTAGGCAACAGTTTCCCAAGCAGTTACAGCAATATGACTGTAGTGGAAGAATATGGGAATACAACTTGTATCTGCTGATGAATGAATCCTGATCCTGCCAACCTGAACATTAAGGCTGATTCCCTTAAAGATCCATGTCCCTCCTCCCCTGGGCTAGAGCCCAGCTAAACACTGGGAGGAGCACATGGAGCACTCAGTGGGGTGATTGAAAAAATTCAATTTCTGTAGTTCACAAACCCAGGGGCACCAAACTTTGCAGTACTGGAGCATCATTAGCCTGAAAGTCTAGTGCGAATACACAGAACACACGTGTCTCAGGGAGTACACAGTAAGAGATCTAATTCCATGAAAATACTGAGGTCCAGATCCTCACTGTTATTTTAGCTCCTAACTTCCTCTGAGTTCAACGAGTTAGGTGCCTAAATATCTTTGCTTACTGATCCTTACTGTTTCCAGCAAATTACTCCATTCCACCCCCTCTCCTGTCAATCTGATCCCTATGAACCCTTCCTACTCTTGGCCTCTGTCCCTGACCCATTTTTAACCCATGAGGTTTATATACTATTGTATGACTTGGATCTTGATCATCTGAGCAGGAAAGGAATAGAAGGTGAAGGGTGAAGATGATTCATAAATATATTTTATTAACAATTATCCTTAGTATTATTTTTCATTTTGTTATTGTTATTATTATAAACATCAATTCCTTTTCAGCTATCCAGTCATTCTGGTTTTTCAATCAAGGACACAGAGGTCAAAGTCAGGGGCCACTTATTCATTCTAGTGATGTGATGAAATGTACTCATGTTTCTGCCCAGTCTTCCTTGGTATAGTCATCAGGCTGATGTTTAGCCACAGTGTCTCTTCTTTAGAGTGGGGATTTCTTTGCTTTCAAATCTATTCTGCATGTGTTTCCCCAAGATGTGCTTCTATTGGATAAGTGGCAACTTCTGGCTTAAAGTTACATCATTAAACACAGAGGGGCCAGTTTCTCCTCTGGTGTAGAGCTGCGTGGCTACACCGAAGTCAGAGTAGCTACACTGATTTACACCAGCTAGGGATCTGGCCCTGCTTTTCCAAGTGCACATCTCAAGCAGATGGAAAAGGTTGATCGTATTAGCTTTAAGATGCCAGCACTTCAGGGCATGGCTCTATGAATGTTATGTCTTGTCTGTTTCACGCTGGCAGCTCCTCTGATTCCAAGGTTTCTGCTGGCTCGGAAGCTCTCCAGCCATGCATTCACTGGGGTAGTAATAACAAGATGGGACCTAGGGAGAGAGCCTGCTCTCACTGCAGGCTGCAAATAACACCCTTTGAAGCCAGCAGCACAGATCCTTCTGGGGGAGACTGGAGGGAATGATAAACAATCCACTACAGCTAAAAGGAGCATTCTATCAATGATATTATTTTATATCACTTGAGATATAAAATAATATTTAACCCTTTATAAACTACACACTATGCAGCACAATCACCCTCCCATCCCACCTCCAATTCACTCACTGGCCCCTGACCTGCTAGGAGATAAATCTGTGCTCCACCAAGAGGCTGAGCAGTTAATATGACCCCATAGCGAATGGCTTTTATCATCTCCCTACCGTTCATTCAAGGGTGTGCGCCAGAGAGGGAGAATCATCGAATCACAGAAACTTAGGGCTAGATGGGACCTCGAGAAGTCATCAAGTCCAGTTCCCTGCGATGAGGCAGGACCAAGTAAACCTAGATCAGCCCTGACAAGTGTTTGTCCAAATTATCTTTAAAAGCTTCCAATGACCTCTCTTAGAAGCCTGGTCCAGCGCTTAGCTATGAGAATGAGGCTTTTTTATTTTTCCTGGCTACACCACTATTCTTGGCCTAAATTGCTTTCTGGCTGATTGCTAACCATCTTGTACCCCTAAGGGGATTCTCACATGGCCTCACAACAGTGGCGGGACCATCCTCTCCAAGGGTCTGAGACTGTGAGGTGCTGAGCCTTCTCGCCTCCCAGCAAAGTGGGCGAGAACTGATGGTGCTCAGCAGCTTGCAGGAGACAGGCTTCTAACTGAGGTCACACTGCTGAAGATCAAGATTTTCCAAAGCATTCAGCATGGCAACAATCCAGCCTTATTTCATGTATCTACCTTTTATTTTGGGAGATAGCTTGAATTATGAGTAAGTGATGCATTGACTGCAAAAAACACTGGCTCATCAGAGCTCTTCATTAAAGGTAGCAAGAAATCCAGACAGCACTGTGTAACTTAGCCAAATCGGTTGGCTAAGTAGAAATGAAATACAGCTCAAAACTGGACGTGCTTTTGGACTTAGCATTGTATCGCACATTTATCATAAGAATGCTGTCTGGACACCCACATGGAGAGAGTTACTGGGCTATGTGAGTTCTAATCACTCAGCACACTGGAAGCATTTGAGGTTAGTTTATACGAAATTGCCCCGTGTCACACATCTGTGAATGTCTATTTTTCATCAGCTGTGTGATTCACTTCTCTAAGGCTACGTTTCATTGCACCTTTTCATTTAAATATCTCTTTAATTACTCTCTCAAACAGCAACGGCATCACCACAGTAACACTGTGCATTGATACTCGGACTTTTATCCAAAGATCTTCAAGAGCTTTCAGGGGGAAATTGCCTGAGTAAAGACTTGCAAATTCCCATTGAAGCTCACTGGGGTCTGCTTGAGTGCTGAGTACAGCCAGAATAAAAGCTGACTAAGGACTTCAAGAATGGGTGTGATATGCATGTAGTGAAAGACCACCTTCCCAGAGAGGCAGCGGTGACCTGTGGTGTAGCAAACTGAGGAATCAAGCTTTTGTGTGTGTGTGTGTGTGTGCGCGCGCGCGCGTAAGTAGTTCACTGAGGCCACTAACACTAATTCTGGATACTTCAATTTTTAGGTGACCAGCTAGAAAGACCTAGAATCTGATTTTTGGAGGTCCTGAGCAAGCACAGTTGGTGTTCAGCACTTCTGAAAATCAGGCTCAAAATATCTCAGTTTGAGCATCTAATCATCAAAACACTCAAAATTAAAAGGTAAATGGAAATTTGAGCCCTGTGTGCCTCAGTTACCCTGAGCCATATTCTCACCTGTTATAAACTCGGGGGTAGCTTTATTGACTTCAATGATCTTACAAGATCTTACAGCTTACAAGAAGTGGAAGATTGGACAAATAACCAGGGAGGAGTATAAAAGTATTGCTCAGGCATGCAGGTGTGAAATTAGGAAGGCCAAATCACACTTGGAGTTGCAGCTAGCCGGAGATGTTAGGAGTAACAAGAAGGGTTTCTTTAGGTATGTTAGCAACAGGAAGAAAGTCAAGGAAAGTGTGGGCCCCTTGCTGAATGAGGGAGGGAACCTAGTGACAGAGGATGTGGAGAAAGCTAGTGTACTCAATGCTTTTTTTGCCTCTGTCTTCACAGACAAGGTCAGCTCCCAGACAGCTGCACTCTGCAGCACGGTATGGGGAGGAGGTGACCAGCTCTCTGTGGAGAAAGTAGTAGTTCGGGGCTATTTAGGAAAGCTGGACGAGCACAAGTCCATGGGGCCGGATGCGCTGCATCCGAGGGTGCTAAAGGAGTTGGCCGATGAGATTGCAGAGCCATTGGCCATTATCTTTGAAAAATCATGGCGACCGGGGGAGGTCCCAGATGACTGGAAAAAGGCTAATGTAGTGCCCATCTTTAAAAAAGGGAAGAAGGAAGATCCAGGGAACTACAGGCCAGTCAGTCTCACCTCAGTCCCTGGAAAAATCATGGAACAGGTCCTCAAGGAATCAATCCTGAACCACTTAAAGGAGGGGAAAGTGATCAGGAACAGTCAGCATGGATTCACCAAGGGCAAGTCATGCCTGACTAACCTAATTGCCTTCTATGATGAGATAACCGGCTCTGTGGATGAGGGGAAAGCAGTGGATGTGCTATTTCTGGACTTTAGCAAAGCTTTTGATACAGTCTCCCACAGTATTCTTGCCAGAAAGTTAAAGAAGTATGGGCTGGATGAATGGACGGTAAGGTGGATAGAAAACTGGCTAGATGGTCGGGCTCAACGGGTAGTGATCAATGGTTCCATGTCTAGTTGGCAGCCGGTATCAAGTGGAGTGCCCCAAGGGTCGGTGCTGGGGCTGGTTTTATTCAATATCTTCATTAACGATCTGGAGGATGGTGTGGACTGCACCCTTAGCAAGTTTGCAGATGACACTAAACTGGGAGGAGTGGTTGTTACGCTGGAGGGTAGGGATAGGATACAGAGGGACCTAGACAAATTAGAGGATTAGGGCAAAAGAAATCTGATGAGGTTCAACAAGGACAAGTGCAGAGTCCTGGAAGAACGGAACGGAAGAATCCCATGCACTGCTACAGACTAGGGACCGAATGGCTGGGCAGCAGTTCTGCAGAAAAGGACCTAGGGGTTACGGTGGACAAAAAGCTGAGTATGAGTCAACAGTGTGCCCTTGTTGCCAAGAAGGCTAATGGCATTTTGGGTTGTATAAGTAGGGGCATTTCCAGCAGATCGAGGGATGTGATCATTCCCCTCTACTCAGCACTGGTGAGGCCTCATTTGGAGTACTGTGTCCAGTTTTGGGCCCCACACTACAAGAAGGATGTGGACAAATTGGAGAGAGTCCAGCGGAGGGCAACAAAAATTATTAGGGGGCTGGAGCACATGACTTATGAGGAGAGGCTGAGGGAACTGGGATTGTTTAGTCTGCAGAAGAGAAAAATGAGTGGGGATTTGATAGCTGCTTTCAACTACCTGAAAGGGGGTTCCAAAGAGGATGGATCTAGACTGTTCTCAGTGGTAGAAGATGACAGAACAAGGAGTAATGGTCTCAAGTTGCAGAGGGGGAGGTTTAGGTTGGACATTAGGAAAAACTTTTTCACTAGTAGGGTGGTGAAGAACTGGAATGGGTTACCTAGGGAGGTGGTGGAATCTCCTTCCTTAGAGGTTTTTAAGGTCAGGCTTGACAAAGCCCTGGCTGGGATGATTTAGTTGGGTTTGGTCCTGCTTTGAGCAGGGGGTTGGACTAGATGACCTCCTGAGGTCCCTTCCAACCCTGAGATTCTATGATTCTATGATCTGTCCCCCAGCTCTAAAATGGGGATATTCATTCTCACTCACCTTTGAGATATACAAACTGGTGTAAATCAGGAGTGACTCCAGTGAGTGTAAACCTGGTGTCACTGACATTAGAATCAGGTCCAAAGAACACTCTCTATAACAGTGGTGGGCAAACATTTTGGCCCGAGGGCCACATCTGGGTATGGAAATTGTATGGTGGGCCATGAATGCTCACGAAATTGGGGGCTGGGGTGGAGGAGGGCGTGAGGGCTCTGGCTGGGGGTGCAGGCTCTGGGGTGCAGGAGGAGGCTCCGGGCTGGGACTGAGGGGTTCGGAGGGCGGGACGGGGATCGGGGCTGGGGCAGAGGTTTGGGGCGTGGGAAGGGGTCAGGGGTGCAGGCTCCGGGCGGTGCTTACCTCAAGCAGCTCCTGGAAGCAGCAGCATGTCCCCCCTCCGGCTCCTACATGGAGGCGTGGCCAGGCAATGCTGCGCACTGCCCCATCTGCAGGCACCACCCCTGCAACTCCCATTGGCCCTGGTTGCCAGCCAATGGGAGTTGCGGGAGCCATGCAGCGCCATGGCATGCGCAGAGCAGGGTAATCCCCAGACCCCACTCCGCGGCAGGAGCTCAAGGGCCTGATTAAAACATCTGAAGGGCCAAATGCAGCCTCCGGGCCGTAGTTTGCCAACCTCTGCTCTATAATTTATAGTGACATTCTGACAAGATCCTTCAGTATGTACATCTGAGAATAGCATAACCTGCTTTGTCTGTTTATTGCAATGGCATCACATTGTTTACTCCTCAATACCACCCCACTCCCTGTTTCGTTCTGCATCAGTGCTGTTTATTTGCTCTCCAGATTGCTTCCCTTTTTATTTAGTGTGGTCATCACCAAATTTATCATTGTTGATATTATACATCTGTCTAGATCAGTGGTTAACAATTGTTCCATACCGAAACACCTTTTTCCATGCCAGGACCACCACAGCAGCCCTCTAATTGGGATCCCCTTCACAGTTAACAATATGGAAAGAAGCCACTGAGACCCGTTTGTGACTCCCAGGATACAAACCCCATAATCTAGATCACTAAAGAGATGCTTTCAGGTTAAAAAGACATTTCCTTATGTTTCCTATCAACAAGCCTGAGATTATTGAAAGTGAAGTGTCAAAAAAAAATTAATTTGCTTATTTTGCCATTTAGCCTGTACGCTCTTTTATAACATTTCTCTAAGCTTGTCAATTTCACTATTGTTTCTAGTCGATATCACTTTTATGATCTCCTGCACAAGCACAATTCTGCAGAGCTTGGGTTACAAATACCATGGGAGATGTTTAGTTGGTTGGTTTCTGCTGGAGTGGAACAAATGGCAACATTTCTATCAGATATTCTGCTAGTTTATTTTTACAAAACCCAAACTTGGGGCCAAAAAATTGAACTGAGCGTGTCCCGTTAATTAAAAGATGCATAATAAACCGCAATGTTCATGCCGGTAATAAAAATCCCTTTGTAGCATTTCACTTAGAGATTTCAGCCTTAATGATTACTCTGTGTTGCCTGTGTGTCAGCCAATTTTTAATCCATGCTATGGTACTTTTTATCTGCTTGGTATGTATCCAGATTTTTAAATACAGTTTCATATGGCATGATATCAAATGGCTTGCTAAGATCCAAGAATACAGTGTCTATTGAATTCCCTTTATCTGCTCTAAATGAGTAATTCATTATATTAAAAAAGACTATTAGATGTTTATGGCACAATAATTTTAATGAACTGTTTGTTGCTTGCCATTGGCTTCTCTCCCAAGTGCATATATTGACTCCATGATGCACTTGACTATTTTGTCGGGAATACACATCAGATGACTGGGCTCTCATTGCAGGGATGTGTATGCAGCAGTTGCTGTACCCATATACACTCATAGACTTTAAGGTCAGAAGGGACCATCATGATCAACTAGTCTGAACTTCTGCACATTGCAGGCCACAGAACCTCACCCACCCACTCCTGTAATAGACCCTTAACCTTTGCTTGAGTTACTGAAGTCCTCAAATCATGATTTAAAGACATCTAATTACAGAAAATATATCATTTACACTGGTTTAAACCTACAAGTGACCTGTGACCCATGCTGCAGAGGAAGATGAAAACCCCCAGGGTCTCTGCCAATCTGACCTGGGGAAAAATTCTTTCCCGACCCCAAATTTGGTGATCAGTGAGACCCTGAGCATATGAGCAAATAGCTGGGAAATTCTCTTTAGTAACTCAGAGCCCTCCCCATCTAGTGTCCCATCTCTAGCAAATGGGCCACATGCCATTGTAGGCAATCCCATTGTGCCATCCCTTCCATCAAGTTATCAAGCCCAGTCTTGAAGCCACTTAGGCTTTTTTGCTCCCACTGCTCCCCTTGGAAGGCTGTTCCAGAACTTCACTCCTCTGATGGTTAGACTCCTTCACCTGATTTCAAGTCTAAACTTCCTGATAGCCAGTTTATATCCATTTGTTCTTGTGTCCACATTGGCACCTAACTTAAATAACTCCTCTCCCTCCCTAGCATTTATCCCTTTGATGTATTTATAGAGAGCAATCATATCTCCCCTCAACCTTCATTTGGTTAGGCTAAACAAGCCAAGCTCTTTGAGTCTCCTCTCATAAGGCAGGTTTTCCATTCCTTGGATCATCCTATAGCCATGTCATTTCTCACTGCTGGGTAATTGGGAAAAGGCGACTGACTGCACACTTTTGGGGAGATGCACCACTTTTCGGGGGTGGGGAAATATCATTTCCCCTCACCAGCATTTAAAGCTCTGTTTGTCTCTTCCTACTGTTCTAAAAGGCAAACAAACAATCTATTTTCCTTTTCCCAGTTATCCAGTTCCATACCATGCTCCTGTGGTTTAGGAAAAGTACTCCCCAAGGTTCTGAGCAGTGCCTTAGGCCCTGATTCAAGAAAGCAACCCTATCCAGTACAAGACTTAAGCATATGCATGAAATTAAGCGCATGCTTAAGTGTTATCCTGAATCAGGGCCTTAAAACTCTCAGGTGCTTCTTGTGCAGCCCTGCTGATTTCTGCAGGCCAAATCCTAAAGTCCTTGTTCATTGCCTTATGAAAAACTCTTCAGGACAGTGCAAAGCACACCACCCCAGCCGCAGCAACAGCACCTACTCCTCCACCACCACCACCCACTCACCCCATCCAGGCACCAGGGGTCTCTGGAGTACAGATGCATCACCTCCTGGAGACAGTGTAAAAAGTGAGTACGGCTCCTGGGGTCCTTTAGAGATGCTAAAGTGGCTCTTTGACTTCAACTAAAGTAAATATTGAGCCTGGTCTTCAAGATTTGGCCCCATCTCTTTAGTTTTATCCGATACGTACCCATCATTTGCTTCTTCACTTTCCTCTTTAGATAGAGCCAGCTCCAGGGTTGTGAGTTCAATCCTTGAGGGGGCCATTTAGGGATCTGGGGCAAAAATCTGTCTGGGGATTGGTCCTGCTTTGAGCAGGGGGTTGGACTAGATGACCTCCTGAGGTCCCTTCCAACCCTGATATTCTATTATTCTATTTCCTACAGTTTCCACTCTTTCTGGATGTATTTGTAGAACATTTTCTTAGTCTTTTTTCATTTTCCTTCACTCAACATTATTTCCTGTGTTTTCAGGCCTTCTCTGTCAACATATTAGAGCTGAAGATCTCAAAGCACTTCACAAACACTAACTGAAGAAGCCTCACATGGCTCATCTATTTGAGACATGGGCACAGACAAGCCACAGAAGGGCGGCTTAGGATACTCTTACTCTATTGAGAGAGCCATATGCCATGAATAATCCCACTGAAATCAATATTATCACATATGGAGTAAGGTAGTATGCAGAAAAAGAGTATCACAATCTGTCTTAGAGAGGTCAAAAGACTTGTCCAAGGTCACACGTGAAGCTAGAGGCACAGGGACTGACACAAGCCAGGAGTCCTAACTCCAAGTGTCTAACCACTAGACCCCACTCCCTTTCAGGATACATTTATTCCTCGCAATCTTCCTGCTTTTTCACTTCTTACACAGTTTTTGAAGTGGGTTGTATTAGAAGTCTTTCACAACCACATGGTTTCTTCATCATCAGCTCCAAAAAATAAAACATCTAGTGCAACAAAAGTGCACCCAACTTAAAACACACTGATGTCCACCCTTCAGGCCATTCAGTGGCTCAGTCTTAAGGGGACTGTCATGGTGCGAGACTCACCCCTACAGCACCTCCTGCTGGTCTCTCGGGGAATTAGCTTCCAGCCTCCAGGGCGCCCTCTATCAGCCGGTGTCTCACTACTGCTGGGCCTCCGTGTCCCCCCCCGGATCCCGGTGCCCCTTTCCACTCAAGTGCTGCCCCCCTATCCCCACCTTGCCTCAGTATATGGCTACTGCCCAGTCCCCATCTAACCCCCGTTCACTGGGGCAGACTGCAGTATATAAGCCACTCATCACAGGCAAGGGGGATTTGGACCTGCTGCCTCTGCTTCCCCATGGGCTGCCCGCTGCAACCCCAGTACCTATTCGGCCTTACTCTAGGCCTGCAGCCTGGAGGGTTTCCAGGCTGGAGCTCCCCAGCTCCTCTGGCCTTCCCCTGAGTCCTGCTCCACCTCAGGTACGCTCCCCAGCAGCCAGGCCCCTCCCTCTCAAAGGCTAGAGACAGTGCGTCTATCTGCTCCTAGCCCACTGCCCTCTTATAAGGGCCAGCTGGGTCCTGATTGGGGCATGGCCCCAGTTGAGGCTGCTTTCCCAATCAGCTTGGGCTGCTTGCCTCCAGCCACAGCCCTCTCCTGGGCTGTTTTTAACCCCTCCGGGCAGGAGCAGGGTGACCACCCTGCTACAGGGACATCTGAGTTCCCTCTCTTATCACAGTCAAATTCCTGAAATACCTTTTGGAGAAAGGTTCGCTTGACCCAGGCAGCAATAGCTGGTGCAAAGCCCATGTCATAAACTATAGTAGGTGTCCCCAAGGAGAGAAGTGAATGTTTTATGCATTCCACAATGTTCAATAGCCTGGTCAGCCGCAAAGAATGAGTGGGCAGAAAGCCCTGAGTTCAGTAGAGAAGAATGTGTTTCTTAGCCACAAGAAGCATAGCCAGAACACATCAGTCCTTATTTAACTTACCTCATTCAAACTTTTTCTGTACTGGTTTATAGAATACTTTAGATTTGGCCAAAACCTCAGCCTAATGACTGAACTGAACTTCCCTGACGGTTCACATTGGTCCTCGCCCTTCCCTGATCAACAAGGCCCTCTCCCCCACCACCTTCATTAACAACAATTTTGTGCAATCCAGAATGGGTAGTTTCAATAGGCCGGAGAGTCCTGTGCTAGAGGCAGCTTTCCAATCCCATGTGCTCCAGAGCTGCTCCATGGGCACAAAATGCATTTTGGGGGGCCTATGACACAAGAGAACTTGTGGGGATAGACTGTGCATGTCACTGTAGGAGTCTCTATTGCTGCCAAATGACTGGAGGATAGCTAATGTGACGCCAGTTTTTAAAAAGAGCCTCAGAGGTGATCCCGGCAACTACAGGCCATTAAGCCTGACTTCAGTACTGGGCAAACTGATTGAAACTATAGTAAAAGAACAGAACTGTCAGGCACATAGATGAATATAATTTGTAGGGGAAGAGTCATCATAGTTTTTGTAAAAGGAAATCATGCCTCACCAATCTATTAGAATTCTTTGAGAGGGTCAACAAGCATGTGGACAACTTAGATTTTCAGAAAACCTTTAACAAGGTCCCTCACCAAAGGCTCTTAAGCAAAGTAAACTGTCATGGGATAAAAGGGAATGTCCTCTCATGGACTGGTAACTGGTTAAAAGATACGAAACAAAGGGTAGGAATAAATGGTCAGTTTTCAGAATGGAGAGAGGTAAATAGTGGTGTGCCCCAGGGGTCTGTACTAGGACCAGTACTATTCAATATGTACATAAATTATCTGGAAAAAAGGGTAAACAGTGAGGTGGCAAAATTTGCAGGTGACACAAAACTACTTAAAGCAGACTGCAAAGAGCTACAAAGGGATCTCACAAAACTGGATAACTGGGCAGCAAAATTACAGATGAAATTCAAAGTTGATAAATGCAAAGTAATGCACATTGGAAAGCATAATCCCAACTATACGTATAAAATGATGGGGTCTAAATTAGCTGTTACCACTCAAGAGAGACATATTGAAGTCATTGTCGATAGTTCTCTGAAAACATCCACTCACTGTGCAGTGGCAGTGAAAAAAGCTAACAGAATATTGGGAATCTTTAAGAAAGGGATAGATAAGACAGAAAATATCATATTGCCTCTATATACATCCATGGCACGCCCACATAGAATCATAGATTATTAGGGTTGGAAGAGATTTCAGAGGTCATCTAGTCCAATCCCCTGCTCAATGCAGGACCAACACCAACTAAATCATCCCAGCCAAGGCTTTGTCAAGCCAGGCCTTAAAAACCTCTAAGGATGGAGATTCCACCACCTCCCTAGTGAAATAGTGTTTCCTAATATCCAACCCACACCTCCCCCACTGCAACTTGAGACCATTGCTTCTTGTTCTGTCATCTGCCACCACTGAGAACAGCCTAGCTCCATCCTCTATGGAACCTCTCTTCAGGAGTTGAAGGCTGCTATCAAATCCCCCCTCACTCTTCTCTTCTGCAGACTAAATAACTCCAGTTCCCTCAGCCTCTCCTTGTAAGTCATGTGCCCCAGCCCCCTAATAATTTTAATTGCCCTCCGCTGGACTCTTTCCAATTTGTCCACGTCCCTTCTGTAGTGGGGGGGGGGGGGCAAAACTGGATGCAATACTCCAGGTGTGGCCTCACCAGTGTCGAATAGAGGGGAATAATCACTTCCCTCGATCTGCTGGCAATGCTCCTACTAATACAGATCAATATGCCATTGGCCTTCTTGGCAACGAGGGCACACTGCTGACTCATATCCAGCTTCTCATTCACTATAATCCCTAGATCCTTTTCTGCAGAACTGCTGCTTAACCAGTCAGTCCCCAGCCTTTAGTATTGCATGGGATTCTTCCTTCATAAGTGCAGGACTCTGTACTTGTCCTTATTGAACGTCATCAGATTTCTTTTGGCTCAATCCTCAGATTTGTCTACATCACTCTGGACCCTATCCCTATCCTCCAGTTTATCTACCTCTCCCCCCAGTTTAGTGTCATCTGCAAACTTGATGAGGGTGCAATTAATCCCATCATCCAGATCATTAATAAAGATGTTGAACAAAACCAGCCCCAAGACAGACCCCTGGGGCACCCTGCTTGATACCAGCTGCCAACTATACATCAAGCCATTGATCACTACCCAATGAGCCCAACAATCTAGCCAGCTTTCTATCCACCTTATAGTCCATTATTCAAATCCATACTTTTTTAACTTGCTAGCAAGAATACCGAGGGAGACTATATCAAAAGCTTTGCTAAAGTCAAGATATATCACATCCACCACTTTCCCCATATCCACAGAGCCAGTTATCTCATCATAGAAGGCAATCAGGTAGGTCAGGCACAACTTGCCCTTAGTGAATCCATGTTGACTGTTTCTGATCACCTTCCTCTCCTCCAAGTGCTTCAAAATGGATTCCTTGAATACCTGCTCCATGATTTTGCCGGGGACTGAAGTGAGGCTGACCGGTCTGTAGTTCCCCGGGTTTTCTTTCTTCCCTTTTTTAAATATAGGTACTATATTTGCCTTTTTCCAATTATCCAGGACCTCCCCTGGTTGCCACGAATTTTCAAAGATAATGACCAATGGCTCCGCAATCACATCAGCCAACTCCCTCAGCACCCTTGGATGCATTAGATCTGGACTCATGGACTTGTGCACGTCCAGCTTTTCTAAATAGTCCTTAACCTGTTCTTTCACCACTGAGGGCTGCTCACCTCCTCCCCATACTGTGTTGCCCAGTGTAGCAGTCTGGGAGCTGACCTTGTCTGTGAAGATCAAGGCAAAAAAAAGCACTGAGTACTTCAGCTTTTTCCCTCATCATCCGTCACCAAGTTGCCTCCCCCATTCAGCAAGGGTCCCACACTTTCCCTGACCTTCTTATTGTTGCTACCATACCTGTAGAAACCCTTCTTGTTACCCTTCACATCCTTTGCTAGCTACAACTCCAGTTGTGCCTTGGCCTTCCTGATTACACCCATGCATGCTCTAGCAATATTTTTATACTCCTCCTTAGTTATCTGCCCAAATTTCCACTTCTTATAAGCTTCCTTTTTGTGTTTAAGCTCAAAGATTCCACTGTTAAGCCAAGCTGGTTGCCTGCCATATTTGCTGTTCTTTCTGCACTTAGGGATGGTTTGTTCCTGCGGCCTCAATAAGGCTTCTTTAAAATACAGCCAGCTCTCCTGGATTCCTTGCCCCCTCATATTAGCTTCCCAGGGGATCCTGCCTGTCAGTTCCCTAAGGGAGTCAAAGTCTGCTTTTCTGAAGTCCAGAATACTGTGTGCAGATGTGGTCGTCCCATCTCAAAAAAGATATATTGGAATTGGAAAAGGTTCAGAAAATGGCAACAAAAATTATTACGGGTATGTAACAGCCTCTATATGAGGAGAGATTAATAAGATTGGGACTTTTCATCTTGGAAAAGAGATGACTAAGGGGAGATAGGATAGAGGTCTATAAAATCATGACTGCTGTGGAGACAATAAATAAGGAAGTGTTATTTACTCTCTCGTAACATAAGAACTAGGGGTAACCAAATGAAATTAATAGGCAGCAGGTTTAAAACAAACAAAAGGAATTATTTCTTCACACAACGCACAGTCAACCTGTGGAACTCCTTGCCAGAGGATGTTGTGAAGGCCAAGACTATAACAGGGTTCAAAAAAGAACCAAATAAATTCATGGAGAAGCTGGAAATGGGTGACAGGGATGGATCACTTGACGATTACCTGTTCTGTTCATTCCCTCTGGGGCACCTGGCATTGGCCACTGTCAGAAGACAGGATACTGGGCAAGATGGACCTTTGGTCTGACCCAGTATGGCTGTTCTTATGTTCTTATTGTGTGTTAATGGCTGAAATTTCACGGCCTGAGTTATATCAGAGGTCAGACTAGCTGATCATCATAGTTTATTCTGGCCTTAATATCTATGAATTCATCAACCTGAGTGTAACAGTATGATGACTCACCCCTGCAGCGCCTCCTGTCGGTCATTCTGGGAATTAGATCTTCGACCCAGGAGCGCCCTCTGCAGGCCGGTGTCTCGCCTTGCCACTGGCCCCCATGTCCCTCCCAAATCCCAGTGCCCATTCTGCCAGGGTTCTAGCCCCTGCAGTACCCCAGCATCTCTCTGTGTCTCCCCTCCCTGGGGAACCCCCAAACCCCTATCCTCACCTCACCTCAGTCTTTGGCTACTGCCAGTCATCATCTAGCCCCCGCTCACTGGGGCGGACTGCAGTATAATTGCCACTCATCATTGGCAAGGAGGGTTTGGACCTGCTGCCTCTGCCTACCCTCAGGCTGCCCCATTGCAACCCCAGTACCTTTTTGGCCCTTAACAGGGCCTGCAGCCTGGGGATTTTCCAGGCCAGAGCTCCCCAGCTTGTCTGGTCTTTCCCCAGCCCTGCTCCACTTTAGGTGCCCTGCTCAGCTCCCAGCAGCCAGGCCCATCCCTCTAAAGACAGAGAAAGCTCCTAGCTCACTGGCCTTTTATAGGGCCAGCTGTGGCCTGATTAGGGTGTGGCCCAGCTGCAGCTGCTTCACCAATCAGCAAGCCTCTCCCGGGGCTGGCTTTAACATTTTAAGGCAGGAGCAGGTGACCACCCAGCTACAGTGAGATATATGTCATTGGGTCCAATTTGCCTCTCAGTTACTACTTACAAATTTCAATTTCCTTCTGTGATTAAGGTACCCTGTTTTTACTGGGCTCCTATTATTTGTTTCCATTTCACTTTCGGTGTTTACCATGATCCATTTCCTTCTGGTACTATTTTTTATGTTCCAGGTGCTGCCATATATTACCTGGTACACTTCTTGTTTTTTTGTGAGTCGATGTGAGTTTTGACTGTTTTGTATAAATACTGTGCGGTGCCTTAGTTCTCCTGCGTGTTGCACCAATGCTTAGGTGGTAGGAACAAGGTGTGTGGCTTGCTAAGATCCTTGGGGGTAGGTAAGGCTACTCCAGTTGCCTGCACGTAAGCTATAGAAGGTGCCCTTCATAACTTAAAACCTAGGAGGGGGGACGCGACCAGGCAAAACTTTGTCTGGGAAGTGAGCCAAAGACCAGGAGGAGGGGCAGTGGGTGGGTTGGAGGTCAGGTCGCTAGAAGCTGGGCAGTCTGTGATTGAGAGAGAGAGGTGGGGAGTCCAAGATGGACTTGGCTAAAAGTTACCGATTCCCATGCCAACAAGTCCGTTCTACATTGTGTACTTGTTCATTAATAAACCCTCTGCTTTACAATGTTGGTTGAGAATTACAGCTGACTACGGAGTTGAAGCGTAGGGCCCTTTGGCTTCCCCAGGAGCCACACCCAGGCAGACTCACTGCAGGGTTGCTAAATGTCCCAAGGTCAGACACAAGAAGGCCAAGACCACTTAGGCTTTTTTGCCCTGGCAACAGTGTGAGGGGAGACATGCCTCACCTCAGTTTTGACTGGCTTTTTAAGAGAGCAGTTTTAGAGCATTAACCAGGTGATTCTGTGACAGACTGTTGATTATCCACTCCTTAGGAAGTAAGGCTACAGAAATCTTAAATTTAGATTTGTTGATAGATATATATATCTAGATATATATACACACATACACACACAAACACACACAGTGATTACAATCTGGAATTAACCATTTCATACGTTTAGGAACATTGTGACGTTCTTGTGTTGATTTGGTTACATTAACCAATGTTTATCTTTCCATATATTACATATTGTCCCCATATGAGGTATGGCATTTTAAAAACACATTTATGTTAGGGTACTTTTGTTTGGACACTTTAAATACAGATTCATTACCATACCCCAGTAAGCATGTGTTCTGTGTGCACCAATTACATATTTATAGACATTTCCATAGTCTCACTAATGTTATACAATTTTATAGTTGATCCTATATTTATGACTAGAATTTTAGTTTCATTTTTAAACCAAGCCCCTTGAATGATATATTCTCGAGGTGCTTTCCCCCCCCCTCCCCTCCAACAGTGTTGGTGTGTCTAAGGGGTTTCTTTATGTAGGTCCCACAATTCCCCAGTTTTGGTATTAATTGCTCGGGATATGTTGGCTCCCAATGCATATGCACCATTTGTTATACTTGAGGTCCCTAAATACCTTTTGTTAGTTGGATTATATTCCCTTTTAACTACTAAAGCATGTGTTCCTGAAGCTTCTTCCCACCCTTGTGTTAATATCTTGGATGTTAATCCTTGTACCCACACAGAAATGCATGCCCTACTTGGTACATGAAATGTCCACATTCCCTGTGTACCTTTTATGGCCTTAAAGGGAATGACAGATTCTGTTACCATAAAGTGCCAGATTTCCCCATCTTTCACATTCTTCCTTCTTATCATCCCCTTTACTGGGTTTAGCAACTTGATATTCCTTTATTGAGTTGTGGAGAGTTTTTGTACTGGAAAAATCAGTTGCCTGAAGAGAATTTTTATCATTTCCTTTCACTTTGTTTTCTTTTAGATTTTTTTCTCCCTTTGATCCTCGTGACATAAATGCTGCTAGAGCAGTGGTGGGCAACCTGGGGCCTGTCAGCGTAATCCACACCAGGCAGGTTGTTTACATTTGCACGGATGCCTGCAGCTCCCAGGGACCATAGTTTACTGTTCCTGACCAATGGGAGCCGCGGGAAGCGGCAGCCAGGCCCGCACCGCTTCCTGCAGTTCCCATTGGACAGGAACGGCGAACCACGGCCACTGGGAGCTGCGGGCAGCCGTAACAAAATGGTCTGATGGCCACCAGCGGATTACCCTGACAGGCCACGTGCAGGTTGCCCACCACTGTGCTAGAGTCAACAGTATCAGGGAAACAACTCTAACAGGACTTTTGTACAGGACTTTTTGCAGAGGTTGGCTTCAAGTTGTCACCCACAGTAAGGTTTACTCTGGCTAGGACTTTGATTAAACCTGCACCGTTATCTATTCCAGTAGTGGAATTTAGACTTTCCAAAAGCTTTTTTAAAAACTTTCCCCTCATCAGAGAATTAAGCCTGGAGGCTGCTTTCAGATTTTCCTATAATGATATCAAAAGCAGGAAGCCTAGTGCATAACCAGTGAAGCCACTGGGTAATTAAGGTCTGCTTAGCACCCTGGAACACCCAAGAAGAATAAAGCCAATCTAGAAGAACTAAACACATTTGCATTCATCTTTACAGTTAAATTCTAGTAAAGATGAGTTTACTAGAGCTCTTTGAGAGGATTAACAAGGATATAGACAAGGTGATTTAGTGACTATAGTGTACTCAGATTTTCAGAAAGTCTTTGACCCCCTACTGAAAGTTTTTAGGCCAGGTGAGGTGTTATAGGATAAGAGAGAAAGTCCTTTATAGATTAATAACTGGTCAAAAAATAAGAGACAAAAGGCAAGAAAAACTGATTAGTTTTCAGAACAGAGAGACGTGAACAGTGGTGTTTCCAGGGGTCTGCACTGGGAAAAGGCAGTACTGTTAAATGATCTATATTAAAATTTAAAAAAAGGGGGCAAACAATGAAGTGGCAAAAATTTGCAGATAATATAAAACTTCAAGATGGTCAAGTCCAAAACAGACTTTAAAGCGTTGCAAAGGGATCTTACAAAACTTGGTGACTAAGCAGATGAAATCCAACGCCGACAAATGCAAAGTAATGCATGTTGGAAAAATGTAATTCCAACTATACATATAAAAGAATGGGGTCTAAATTAGCTGCTGCCACCCCAAAAAAGGGTTCTGGAATCATTGTGTACAGATCCTTAAAAACAGTCACTTAATGTGCAACAGCCATAACTGAAAAAGAAAAAGCACAGAAAAAAAAGCAACAAAAGTTATCAGGCGTCGGGAACAACTTTACATAAGAAAAAATTAACAAGACTGGGACTTCCCAACTTGGAAGAGAGATAAAAGAGATAAAAGGGAGAATACAATAGATGTCTATGAAATCCAGATTGTTGTTGAGAAAGTAAATAAGAAAGTGTTATTTACCGTACTACTTTTAAATAAAAAAAATGTAAGAACTAGGGGTTACCAATTAAGATTTCTAAGCAGCAGGTTTAAAATAAACAAAAGGAAATAAACACAGGAAAATTAACCTGTGGAACTTCTTGTCAGAAAATGTTGTAATGGGCAAGACTATAACAAAGTGTTGTTGTTGTTGTTGTTGTAGTAAAAGAAAGAGACATTCATAGACGCTATTAGCCAAGATGGGCAGGGGCAGTGGTCCTGGCCAGGGCTGCCCAGAGGAGGGGGGGCAAGTGGAGCGATTTGCCCAGGGGCCCCCAAGGAGCCACCATGAGAATATAGTATTGCAACTTTTTTTTATGGAAAGGGCCCTGAAATTGCTTTGCCCCAGGCCCCCTGAATCCTCTGGGCAGCCCTGACCCTGGCCTCCATTTTCCAGAAGCTGGTAATGGGCTGCAGTGATTACTTGATCATTGCCTCGTCATTGTCTCTGAAACACCTGGCATTGGTCATTGTTAAAAAAGACAGGATGTTGGGCTAGATGGACCTTAGTTTGACCCAGCATGTTTTTATGCTTGTGCCCCTTAAGAAGGATGCTCATTGTATTGAAATTTGAGTAACTTAATCTGGTTTATTCTTCAGATGAAATCCTGTGGCTCAGACAGGTCTAGTAATCACATTGCCAACAAGCCATAGCAAATTTCACAGCATACTTTTTGCTTCCATAAATTTATAGATTAACCTGCTGTGGCAAAGTTCCTCCTCTCCTCTAGTAGGTCCTGCGCTTATTGGCGGATTTCTTCCCCTCAGTGGTTTTCCCCTTGGATGAAACCCATAGTCTGGATCAACTACTCCTATGTCTGATTAGGAGTAGCGAGACTTGGGGGGAACCCGGGCCCGCCCTCTACTCTGGGTTCCAGCCCAGGGCCCTGTGAATTGCAGCAGTCTCTATAGTGCTACTTGTAACCGCTGCTTGACCGCTACAGCTCCCTGGGCTACTTCCCCATAGCCTCCTTCAAACACCTTCTTTATCCTCACCACAGGATCCTCCTGGTGTCTGATGCTGCTTGATTGTATGGTGTTTTCCTCAATCCTCCAGTAGTACCCCCTCTCAGTTCTTAGTTCCTTGTGTCTCTTGCTCCCAGCTCCTCATGCGCACTTCTCTCCTCTGGCTCCTCCTCCCTAGACTGGAGTGAGCTCCCCTTTTTATACCAGGTGCCTTGATTAGCCTGTCCTGATTGGCTGCAGGTGCTCCAATTAATGTAGCTCTCTCCGGTGCCTTCTAGAAAGTTCTTAATTGGCCTCAGGTGCCTTGATTAGCCTGTCCTGATTGGCTGCAGGTGCTCCAATCAATGTAGCTCTCTCCGGTGCCTTCTAGAAAGTTCTTAATTGGCCCCAGGTGCCTTGATTAGCCTGGAGCAACTGCCATTTTGGTTCCCATGGTACTAGGGATTTGCTTAGCCTGGAGCTAACATACCTGCTCCTCAGTACTTTCCTGTAGCCATCCGGCCTTGCTCCATCACACTGCAAAAACATAAGCAAACAAAAACACACAAGGCCTCTGACTGGGCCTTATAGGTTAGTACATACCGTGCATTAATTTCTGAAAATTGTTATATTTAGTCCCTTGGCAAGTATAATTGGATTTAATCAGAATGTTTTTACATGTCTCCATCCGGAGTGGTTACTAAATCTGCCAAGGGACTGGCCATATACTTAACTGTTAACTGGAAAGGGTTTCCTTTATATAGGGTTTATTTTACATTTGTTTACTAATTTTAAGCATCACTGAGTTTTCTCTTTTTCATCAATATTTTAATTATTCCTTTGGCTCTTCCTTTTGTTTGTGTTGATTTCTCTGTCCAAATGTTTTCCAATGTTTGCATCAAATTTGCTATCCAGATCATCTTCTGTACCTGCTCAGGCATTTGTTTATTTGGTGTTAGCAGGAACTCAGGAGTTCTTATAATTTAGCCGGTTATTAATTCAAAGAGGTTAATAACATAACAAAGAAAAACAAACAACAAATTCAGTACAGAGAACCATTTAGCCCTGGCCACTGCTCTGGCCATTATAGGTGGAAGGTTGGCTACAACAGGGGTAGATTTACAATTATATTTTTATAATATAATCATGGGATGTCATCTGCTATCCGGTTTCTGTACAAGCCAGATTGGGGAGTAGCAAGGGCTTGACGCTTTACTGATACCCCTTGTGCTTTTAGATCCTGCAACAGGTTTTTGGATGTGGGGAACAGCTTTTGCTGGATAGGAATACTGAGAAGCTGGCTTTACACATTCCTCCTCCCCCCCCCCCCCCGCACCCCACACACCCTATCATTACCACTGCCTTTTCTTTCTAGCCCAAATCATGAGAAATTCCCTTATGCACTTATTGTCTGGCAGTGCCACATCTACCTTAGCTTTACAGGCTCACTTCCTTAATCCTTTGTAAATAACCAGGTTATTTACAGTCTCTTCCTTCACAACCAGCCTTTCTGCCAAATTAATCATTCACTTTTCCCGTTGTACCATATCTACTTTTAATATAGCTTTTTCAGTTATGCCGTTACAAACCACTGTATTTATTTAGAACTTAGTTTGATCTACTACCCACAGCAGGTGTTTTAATACTTAAAGTTGCCTTTGCTCCTGAATTAATTAATGCCAGCAACCATTATATGTTTCCTTCCATCCCCTCTTCCACGTAAGATTTACCAATTATGTGGGGCTGTAATTTGGCTACTAACATTTACCATTGGGGACAGGGGTTGCTAAGGGCAAGGCATTTTTACTGAAACGTGGAGCCACCCTGACAGGGAGCTGCCAATTTCATCTGAGCCAATTACGGGGATAACAAGCCATAAGAACTCACCAGCAGATCTTCTGTACCTGTTCCCACACTCTCAACAGCCTTTAACTCCTGGTTGCAGTGTTGACTGTGATCTAGTCCTTGCCATCAAATCACTTAAAGCAGCTAGCCAAGTCTCCAGAGGTTGGCCATCCAAACGGGCCATATCTGCCCCTCTTTCCTGAAGTTGAGCCCATACCTGTGCTCTCAAAACTAAACACTCCACGTCTTCTATCATGCCATCCTCGGCCTTGTCCTATTTCATTGCAACTACCATGTCCCATATCAGTGTGCTTGGAGCCATTATAGCTCTTATGTAAAGCCTCAGCTCAAATGCTATTGTAAGATCTGTAACTTGTATCATTAAGTTCTGCAACCTTTTTGCAGACTTGGCTACACTGGAGAGTTGCAGCGCTGGTGGTGGGTTTACAGCGCTGCAACTTACTCACCGTCCACACTTGCAAGGCACATACAGCCAGGGGTGAGCTGGAGCCGGTTCGCACGGGTTCGCGCGAACCCGTTGTTAAATTTAGAAGCGGTTTTAGAACCGCTTGTTAACTAGCTTCCCTGCGAGGGAAGCTTTGATGGGCTCTGCCTAGGAAGCCTGTAATTCCTCCTCCCGGCCGCCGGGGGGCGCTGCGCTGTGCTGCGAGAGCCATGTGAGCTGCCTCCTGGCCCTGTTGCTGCTCCTGCTCTTTGAACCTCTGGCCCTGGGGCTCCGGCTGCGTCCTGCTGCTCCCAGCCGCTCCCCCCGTGTGAGTATCTGCGCCCCTCCCCCGCCTTCCCTGCCCCCCAGCCAGCCCCTGCCCCACCCCCTGCCCCCAGCCCCCAGCCAGCCCCCAGCCAGCCCCAGCCCCAGCCACCCCCTGCCCCCTGCCAGCCCCTGCCCACAGCCAGCCCCTGCCCACAGCCGCCTCCTGCCCCACCCCCTGCCCACAGCCACCCCCTGCCCCACCCCCTGCCCACAGCCTCCCACAGCCAGTCCCTGCCCCCAGGCACCCCCTGCCCCCAGCCACCCCCCTGCCCCCAGCCCCTGCCACAGCCACCCCCTGCCTGCAGCCAGCCTCTGCCCACAGCCGCCCGCAGCCACCCCCTGCCCACAGCCACCCGCAGCCCGCCCGTCTGCATCACCTGCCCACAGCCAGCCCGTGTCACTCCCTGCCTCCAGCTAGCCCTGCCCCACGCCCCTATCTGCAGCCAGCCCCACATCCACTGGTGCCCTGCAGTTCCCAGGGCAGTAACCCTGCACACCTGCTTTAATGAGGGGGGGGGCAGGGAGCAGCTGGGACCCACACATGTGCACACCCTAGAGTGACCAGACAGCAAGTGTGAAAAATCGGGACAGGTGTGAGGGGTAATAGGAGCCTATATAAGAAAAAGACCCAAAAATTGAGACTGTCCCTGATCACCACCCACACATTTGAAACGGAGCTCATTTCTAGTTCAGCCCCATCTTTTTAAAAAAGAACTTTAGGTAGGGTTAAAATACATCTGTATTTCCCTGGACATGTCAGGCTTTTCGGTTCTTAATCACCTCCTGGGAAAATATGGACGTATGGTAACCCTATTGGTACAAAAAATACATGCTGTCGCACATCCCTTAAATCAGAACTTTTTATAGGGAACCCGTTGTTAAATCAGAACTTTTTATAGGGAACCCGTTGTTAAGATTTTGGCAGCTCATCACTGCATACAGCGCTGCATCCCCCTGGCTGCAGCGCTGGCTGTACTCCTGCTCTGCCTCGGGTATAACTATTGCAGCGCTGGTGATGCAGCGCTGCTCCGCCAGTGTGGCCACCAAAAGTGCTGTTATTGGCCTCCAGAGGTATTTGGAGGTATCCCAGAATGCCTGTTCAGCCACTCTGCTCATCAGTTCGAATTCTACTGCCTTGGCCTCAGGTGACCCACTCTTTAAATGCCCCGGGAATTTTAAAAATCCCCTTCTTGTTTGCTCAGCCAGGTGTGGAGTGCAATCAGTGAATCTTTCCAGGTGACCATGCCTCCACACGCCAAACGAACCCCAGCATAGAGCAATGGCGAGTTGCTGGACCTCATCAGTGTTTGGGGGGAGGAAGCTGTGCAGTCCCAGCTGCGCTCCAGCCATAGGAATTACGATACCTTTGGCCAGTTATCAAAGGCCATGCTGGAAAGGGGCCATGACCGGGACGCGGTGCAGTGCAGGGTTAAAGTGAAGGAGCTGCAGATTGCCTATTGCAAAGCCCGCAAGGGAAACTGCCGCTCCGGCACTGCCCCCATGACCTGCCATTTTTACAAGGAGCTGGACGCGATACTTGGAGGTGACTCCACTGCCAATCCGATGACCACGATGGACACTTCAGAGCGGGGGGGGAGGGGGAGGAGAAGGGGAAGGGGGGAGGAAACTGAGAGTGAGGGTACTGGGGTGGGGGGAGACACCCCAGAGTCCCTGGAGGCATACAGCCAGGAGCTCTTCTCAAGCCAGCAGGAAGGTAGCCAGTCGCAGCAGCCAGTACTTGGTGAAGGAGAAGCAGAGGAGTGTGTTACCGGTAAGCGGCTTTTATTTTCAGGATGGAAATGTTTCGGGAGAGGAGGGGGGGTTAGGGCTGCATGCATGCATGCCTAGATGTGGCATAGCGCATTGATGTGGTCTATCACGTTGCGGTAATCGGCCTCGGTAATCTCTTCAAAAGTTTCAGCCAGAGTGTGGGCAATGCGCTTGAGCAAGTTTATAGGGAGAGCCACTGTGGTCCTTGTCCCAGTCAGGCTAACGCGTCCGCGCCACTGTGCTGTGAGGGGTGGGTGGACCATTGCTGCACACAGGCAAGCTGCATAGGGGCCAGGGCAGAATCTGCATTGCTGTAGAAGAGCCTCCTGCTCTTCCCAGGTGACCCGCAGCAGCGAGATATCTTCCAGGATTAACTCCTGTGGAAAATGTTGGGAGAATGTTCAGTGCAGATGCCCCCTGTAGCTGTTTGCTGTCTCCAACGCACAGAAACCCCTGCACAGCCCTGAAGCAATCAGTCCCCCTTACTCACCATTTCGTGGCTCCTGTGGGTTATGTGCGCTCTGTTTGGTATGGGAAAAGTATGCTAAAGTGACAACTGTAAACTCCTTCACTGTGTGGGAATAACTGTCTGGATGAGATTATAAACAATGCTGCCTCTGTTAACTGTTGCCATTTTTGCCTTTCGAAAAGTGTCCTTGACTACTGGACCACCCGTATCATCGACTGCTCAGAGGCTACAAAACCTCAGGAAGAAGCCGCGAAAAAGCAAAGAAGACATGCTGAAAGCAGTTATGGATCAGTCTGCCAGAGAGAGTAAGAAAGTGCAGGACTGGAGGAAAAAACTGCAGGACTGGAGGGAAAGGGAAAGCAGGATCCGCCAGAGAAACGCAGTGGCTAAGAAGAAAAAGCAGAAAGCAGCTGATAAGCATCCTGGTGCGCCAAGCGGACTCTATCCAGTCACTCGTAGCCATGCAGGCAGAGCACTACTGTGCCGGCCCCCACCCCCGTCCCAAAGCTCTTTCCCTCGTGCCCCAATGTCAGCTCCAAACCCCCTTCCCCAGCATCCAGGTTCTTACCACCACCAGCTGCCCCCAACACCTGTACGTTCACCAACCAGCCCTGAGAACTACGACCCTTACCCTATGCACTCAACCCCCATCACCATGCAGTATTTTCATCCTGAAGTGCAGCACTCATTGCACAGCATTCCAGACAGGACATATTCAAACCTGTGACAGTCCACCACCCCACCCCCCTGCCCTTTTAGGTTCCCAAAATGTTGTGTGTCTGTCAATAAAGTTATTTTCTTTTCAATAAATGAATTATTGGCTTTGAAAACAGTCTTTATTATTGCAGAAAGTCAAAGATACCTTAGCCCAGGAAAGAAACAGGCACTGCAAATCAGCTTAGGAAAAACAGATTCCTACTAACATCGTAACCACTGCACTTCACTCCCGTGCAAGGCAACAAACATTACTGTTGGCTTTCAGCCTCAAATTCCTCCCTCACGGCATCCCTAATCCTTGTAGCCCTTTGCTGGGCCTCTCTAGTAGCCCTGCTCTCTGGCTGTGCAAATTCAGCCTCCAGGCATTGAACCTCGGCGGTCCATGCCTGACTGAATGTTTCACCCTTCCCTTCACAAATATTATGGAGGGTACAGCACGCGGATATAACCGCAGGGACGCTGCTTTCCCCCCTAAGTCTAGCTTCCCATACAGAGATCGCCAGCGCCCTTTTAAACGGCCAAAAGCACACTCCACAGTCATTCGGCACCGGCTCAGCCTGTAGTTGAACCGGTCCTTGCTCCTGTCAAGCTTTCCTGTATACAGTTTCATGAGCCAAGGCATTAATGGGTAAGCGGGGTCTCCAAGGATCACAATGGGCATTTCGACGTCCCCTACTATGATCTTCCGGTCTGGGAAAAAAGTCCCGGCCTGCATCTTCCTGAACAGGCCACTGTTCCGAAAGATGCGTGCATCATGCACCTTTCCAGGCCAGCCTGTGTAAATGTCAATGAAACGCCCACGGTGATCCACAAGCGCCTGGAGAACCATAGAGAAATACCCCTTCCGATTAACGTACTCGGATGCTAGGTGGGGTGGTGCCACAATAGGAATATGCGTCCCATCTATCGCCCCTCCACAGTTAGGGAAACCCATTTGTGCAAAGCCATCCACAATGTCCTGCACGTTCCCCAGAGTCACGGTTCTTCTTAGCAGGATGCGATTAATGGCCCTGCAAACTTGCATCAACACGATTCCAACGGTCGACTTTCCCACTCCAAACTGGTTCCCGACCAATCAATAGCTGTCTGGAGTTGCCAGCTTCCAGATTGCAATAGCCACCCGCAGGGCAGCTCTCAATCTCGTGTCCTTGTGCCACAGGGTGGGGGCGAGCTCAGCACACAGTCCCATGAAAGTGGCTTTTCTCATCCGAAAGTTCTGCAGCCACTGCTCGTCATCCCAGACTTCCATGACGATGTGATCCCACCACTCAGTGCTTGTTTCCCGAGCCCAAAAGCGGCGTTCCATGGTGCTGAGCATTTCCATGAATGCCACAAGCAATTTAGTGTCATACACGTCAGGCGACTCGCTATCACCATCGTCGGACTCCTCACTGTCACTTTGGATCTTAAGGAATAGCTCAACTGCCAAACGTGATGTGCTGGCGAGACTCGTCAGCATATTCCTCAGCAGCTCGGGCTCCATTTCCCACAGAAATCGCGCTGCACAGAAACCGTTGGGAGAGTCACAATGGCGCCAAACGTGGACGGAAAAACAGTGACTGCTGGGATGTGAAGCGATGCATCACGGGGCGTTGGGACAGGAAGCGGAATGACCCGCACTCTTCCGTCCCCTCCCCACAACCCACGGCACCAAAATGGGACGAGGTGCTCTGTGGGATAGATGCCCATAATGCACCACTCCCAACAGCACTGCAAATGCTGCAAATGTGGCCACACTGCAGCGCTGGTCGCTGTCAGTGTGGCCACACTCCAGCGCTTTCCCTACACAGCTGTACGAAGACAGCTGTAACTCCCAGCGCTGCACATCTGCAAGTGTAGCCAAGCCCTTTGTAACTTCAGTTATTGTTAGCATAGCCTTTTAAGTTTTGTAACCTTTGCAAGCTCTGTAACCTTTTCAAGTTACCACTTGTATGAACTTCCAAGCTGTGTAATATCCCATCACACAATCACAGAGAGTGTGAACAAGGGAGTATATGTGGGACTGGGCAGAAAGGAACTGCAAGGAGAAAGGAGCCCGGGGACAGGAAACAGGTGCGTCTAATATAATCTGCCCTGAGAAGGCAATCATGGAGTGCTGTAAAGAAAAGAAGAACCTATATGCATGAAAGGAACTGGTCTGGGAATGCTTCTCGGTGATGGACACAGAAAGGAAACTCAGTGTACGTGACAGGAGCTGTCCAGTTCCAAAATAAGAGGAAGAAGGCATGCACACAAGCCCCTGCTTCTTTACCTGCTCAGCAGCCTGGATTCGTGACCGCAGGCAGACACTAGATCTACCATGCTTCGGCTTTTCGGCCTCCATGCTGTCTCCAGTAACTCTCCACCTGAGTAAGTGTGTGGGTGCATGAGGGTATGAATGCAGTGAATGTGTGCATGTATAAATAAGCTCCATCTCTTTTCTATCTGACCTAACAGTGGCATTGTAATAAAACTAATACAAGTGTGACCCTGGGTTGGTTTTTAGGGGAACAGAGGTAATAATAGCCTGCTTGATTGCTGTAGGAAGCCTCACTAATCACTTTTCTAGAAGAACTACCCACTCCACTTACTACCCTTTCTGCCTCCTGAGCTGCTTTAATCAATTCAACCTGATCTAAATCCATCCAGGATCCTATGAATACCTTAATAGGTTTCCTTAAACTATCATAGCTAAAAGATTTGATCTGTTTCTCCTCGATTTCAGCCAGAGAGCATACCAACAACAACCTAGTACAATAAGCCATAACAGATTCTCCTTCCTTCTTATGTATCAGCAAAGCGGTCCTCAATTCAGAGGGGGTCAGAAAGTATCAGGCTACTGTCTGGATAACACCGTCTCTGTCACCTTTAACTCTCCCTCAATTTCTGCCAACAAAGCCTCCTTCCGTAGGGCCAGCACATCTTATTATCAGTTCTCTTTAATCTTCAAGATCTAAATGTTTTCTAACGATGTATTCCAACAGCCAAGACAAACACATTATCTTAGTCAAAGAGTCCATTTGTTTAGCCACTGTCTGTTTTTTAGTTTCAGTCAGAGGACGATTGACTTCCTCTTGTATTTGCCATGAAGGCTGAAGCATTTTTGCTATCACTACTGGCTGGGCTGCCGGAGGCCCCAGATGGGGCTCCTCTTCTGCCTGTATATTTATTCTTTCTGGACACGTATGGGTTAAAGCTGTTACCTGCTGAGCCTTGGTTACGTTTTGTGCTACAGCAGTTTGCAAGTCACGTTTCAGGCTTTTATTCCGTAATTTTAGGTCCCCCCCGCACCAATTCCTGTTCCAAACTTTCTTGCACAACATCTCGCTGATGTTCCAAAACATCTCACTTCTTTACAAGCTTATCTACAGCACAATACATACCACAGATGACCTGAGCGGCTGTTTGGGCTTTCTCGGGAGTGTAAGCCTTTTGATACCCCAAAACAGCAAGTTGTCCAAAACTTTCCCATACAGTATGGGGACTGCATCAGCCAGACATGAATAGGACCCCAAGTTTTTAAACACCTGTCTTAAACTCTCCTCAACCACACCTGGAGGCTTCGGGACATCCCCCTCCGGTTCAACGACCCTTCCCTCTCCGTTTGTGTGAAACATCGACTCCAAGAATGGCCAATAGAACTCTGCTCACCAGTATACTTCCCTCTCTTCGTACGGTAACGAAATCTGGCCCCCGAGCTAGAATTAATATGTCAGAACAATATTTAAATTAGTCGTTTAACACAAATGATTCAGTATACCAAGCTCTTAACAGGCAACCAGTTCAGAAACAGTTTGATTCAGTTTAAAGACCTATTCACTTAGACATGACAGCAAACCATCCTCTGCTACCAAATGTTGACAACAGGAGGCGCTACTACCCCTGGAATGGATCTTTACTGGCTCCCAATGGAGCAGATTACTGTCATACCTATGAAAAAGGTCCACAGTAATTATCTTCAATGCACAACAGTTTATTGAGAAGGAATTACACAAGTGGCAAAGGGTTATATTAAGCACATAACTCCCATGTTAGACATTAAGAGCTATACATTCCCCTTAATGAGTCTCTCTTTCACAAACATACACAAACAGGCCCTGCGCTAGCCTCACGCAGTTCCTGCTTGGCAAACAGAGAAGGTGGTTTCCAATTTTATAGACGGCTTCTTCCCTCCAGGTCTGTTCTTCTCAGCCCTCTGGTCTGTCTCGGATTCCCTCGAGGCAAGGCCTTGGCTGCCTTGAGACCCCCCCTGGCTCACAGTCCTACTCCAGCACAAGGAGCAGAGTTTTGGCTACTCTGTCTAGCAGCATTGCTTCTTCAAGTGTCAATTAAGGAATCCTAATAGTAATTTAATTTGCTTAATTTTTATACTCTTTTATACTCCTCAAAGGAGATACATGTCTTAAAAGCATGCCCAGTGGGCATGTGGTTATTAATTTTTACCTAATTAGTATTTTGAGGAGGAGACTGCAGAGTGGTGCCAACTGAAAATTACCCCACATTCACTCCCTTATCAATCATTCACTTCAGCCCTCCGCGTGATGTCCTTCAACAGGGTCAAGATGCCCCAGTCAGCCCATGCTCCACTCAGGATGCTCTACATATGTTGTTTGCTTTCAAGTGGACATATTTTCTGACTCAAAGATCAGTACTGATCATACATGCAGCATGGAGTCACTCTGTTTCACCTCTGGCATCTGCCTGATGCTAAGAGAAGGATTCTGCTCAGAATCCTCTTTAGCAGTTCAGTCCTATCAAGCCATGTTCTCACACTATTCGTTCAGTATGGCCACATCAATTTGACACCATCCCAACAGCATCCACTTTAGGCTTCTAGCCATCACCTCTCTTGAGCGGAGAGCCATGTCTCACCCCTTCTGACTGGCGCTTTTCCAGGCTGCACAGTTCCCTGCCTACACTGTGGTATCCCCTTTTCACTATGAAAAGGCCAGCCTCTGTGTTCTGCTTTCTCTCCAGAGGCTATGACCAGAGTATTGCCTTCAGTTATAAGTCATTACACAACTATTTCTAAGCAAGCACATTTATTCTTAAGGTGAAAGCATTACAGAGAAAACATTAAAAATAAAAGAAACTACATGCATGCTAACAAGTTTACCCAAGGTCACCCCTCAACTCCAGCAAGTGATCTGGTCAGTCCCTCAAACCCTACACACTGGGTTTTCCCCATGGTAACAAGGTCATTAATCAGCTGTTTCTTTATACAGCATGGGCCTTTGATCTCCAGTCTCAGGAACAAGTAATCAACAGACAATCACTCTCTCTCCTCAGGGTATAGCTGGGGTTTTGCATAACTGGAGGTGGGGATTTGCCTTAAACTTCACCCTAGCTATTCCCCAGGAAATCCATTTCACACATATTGTCCCCGAAGTCCACTCTTGTCCAGAACATTTTCGATACAGTCCTTTGAACTCCCAGGCCTCAGATCGCATCTCCCCCCTAGATGGGTTCCAGGCAATCCCTGCCCACAATAATACATAAACTAAGAATTTAATACAGTGAACCGCAAAGACATTTGAATTTAATTCAGTCAAATCTGCCAATAAAAGCCTTCCATTTCGGTCACATTTATAAAGTGTTTATCCCCAGAGTATAATTTCCACAACAATTTGGCTTCCTCACTTTGACCCATGGCAGTGACCTGCCTTCTCTTTCAATTTCATACACAAGCAAGGTTTAATCCCCAGAAGAAAAGGTCTGGCGGGGTGGTATTTTGAATATGCACTGGAGACACAATACAATGGGAATAGACTGCCTATCGTTGTATTGAGAGCACCCCTGGTACCATGTTTATATGCTGTGCACCTCCTGGGAACTGAACTGATTGAAAGTAATCCCTGCTAGGAGGAAGCAAGTTGGCTGACAGGAGCAGAGGACCTCTGAAACCTCAAATTATAGCAAGAGGACACAGACAGATATGGGTCATATCTGCTGCATCGTTAAACAGCCAAACATAAGAAGCTCCAAAACAACCAAATGCTTACATAGGATTCTGTTGCACAGGGGACTTAATTCTACCGTCCCTTTCATTCAGGAAACTTCACTGAAGTGATTTTTTTCAATACAGTTGCACAAAAATAACTAAGAAGAAATTGGTCCGCTAATTCTATTAGGAATCATGTGGCTTAATTCCTACTGAGGTTTCAAATAAAAGAACAAAAAAAATCTGTTACTTTATGTAATGGTTAGTCACAAATACTCTTGAATAGTACCTTGCACCACAAATAGTTCCATTAATTTGAATGGGGCTAAGGGAAGCATATGGTCTAGTAGATAAAACAATGGACTAAGAGTACAAGAACTGAGTTCTAGTCCTGTCTCTACCAGTGTCCTGGAGTAAATCACTCAATGCTTTGGTCCCCATCCCTCTCTCTCTCTAGTCTATTCAGGAAGGGATTTTCAAAAAAATACTTAAGTGATTCAGGAACACAAGTCCCATTAAAATTATTTAGGTGCTCTTGAAACTCTTACCCTATAGCTCTTCATGGTGGGGACTGTATCTCACTGTATATTTGTGCAGTGTCTAATACAATGGGTCACTTGGTATTACCAGAATTAATAATTGCAGACAAAAGTAAAATGGTGGACGTGGCAAAATCTAACCTAAAATGTTATTTAATACAAAAATGTTGCAAAATAATAGAAACACATTCCATCCAGTTTCAATCAGTAATATATTTATAAAACATGTTGTACTATTATAGAAATATACTTCGTTGACTGTCAGTTTAACATCTTGTTTTGATTCTGGAACTTCACTTTAAACATCTGTTTAATTTTTTAAAAATATTTGCAAAGCTTGCTAAATATAACAACCTGCAGAAATTTAGCCAAAGCACATTTTCATCTCAGCCAGCTGAACTGCATTTTACAGATCTGTATATTTTTAGCAGATATACTACCAATGGGTGGTATCCCCTGGCAACAGCTTCAGAAATTAAGTGCAGTTCAAAAGTTATTCATTACATATTATAATCATTCTAAGAAGAAAGAAGTTGCTAGGTTAGATATGAAGACGGCTCATCTTCATGGCCACAACTTTCTGTATTTCACACAGTTAGTCTTCAGCTTGGGGATTTCATAAAGCTGTTTCTCTTTAACATTCCTCCACCAGTGCTTGAATTAAGGCAGCACTGTACATTGCTGTGCTTTATATTCTGGTTCAAATAAATTACACCACCTTCTCTTGCAGCTCCCCGAACCAGAAATTTTGTTCTCCAAAATTCCAACAATGTTTCAATTTTTTTAAATGAATTCACTTACACTGAAGTCACCTTCCTTCTGTGCTTGGTTTCCATGAATATTATAACAAATAAGTTTAGCAGTGTGAGCAAATTTTAAGTGAATATAGGAAAATATTCACCAAAAGCACATTTGAATTCCTAATGGAAAATATATCTGTACTGAAGCCCTGATTCTAAAATTTGCATCTATCCATGGAGAAATATACCATGTGACCTGTGTAACCAGTTAAAGCTAATCAACACAGCTCAGATTTCAAACAGCAGGTACTTGTAGGGAACCAAAGATTATCTGCAGAAACTATACAGCAAATTATTTTGAATAATGCCTAAATTGGAGTAAACTGATCTGTACTTGGCCTATTTGCAAAGAGATTTTTACATTAGCTTGCAGTACTGCCGGAAGTTAGATACTTTCTGGGAAGACATGTTCCCTAACTCAAAGAATTTACAGTCTAATGAATTAATTTACAATGCACCAGTGCTAGAAATAAACAAAAGCAGCAAAGAGTCCTGTGACATGCATCCGACGAAATGAACCCATGAAAGCTCATGCTCCAATACATCTGTTAGTCTATAAGGTGCAACAGGACTCTTTGCTGCTTTTACAGATCCAGACTAACACAACTACCCCTCTGATACTAGAAATAAATAAATAGGCCCAATGCATATTTGGAACTATGAATGAATCTGTAACCCTTCTGCCAGGTGTTGCCAACAGCAAAAAGAGCCAGGCTCAGCTTGGGGGGGCGGGGAGCTTCTGCAAACTTTAACAATGTCTCAAGCCCCCACCCAGAAACCTGGGAAATCAGATCTACCACTCTTGATGAGCAATACTTCCTCAGATGCAAGCACTGAGTCAGGGGTTTAAAACAAATAACTTTTTAGAGTAGTAAATGGGGGACAACAGCATGAACTTGGGAAAGCCAACAATTAAGTTAATATATATTAGATAAGACTCCTACCTGCCCAGGATGTCTTAACACTGGCCTCATCCTCACTCCTTCCCTTGCAGCTGTGACTGGCTAATGCATTCTAGTCACTTCCCTGTTCTCCAGTTACCCTTTGGTGTCCAGGATTGGTGGAGTCCACAAATTCTGGTAGATCCATCTCCAGCCCCTAAGGAAAGTGCTGCTTGAGCTGCTCAAGGATTGTACTAACGAACCCATCTGAAGTGATTTCAACTTTGATTAGGGAGGAGAGGGGTGGCTAATCTGTGCAACTTGAGCCCAAACTACCTCAGTACTATCTTCTGTCTCAGCACTACTCCATCTGCTACCTGAGCTCAACTCTCTCCACCACCTTGAAATTGCCTTAATAGTGACTTTTCAGAGGGAAACCAGGGGCCTATAGCATACAGGAGCCTTAAAATAGTCCTTACCTGAGAAGTACCCCTAGCAGATGGTGTGAATCCTTTTCTTTAGTCACTCACTTACTAGCCCTGCCCAGGCTCCCTTACCCCACTGTGCCTAACTGCACATGTGGTCAGGATGACCCCTGACCCCAGGCACATTTGGTGCAGGTCTCTTGTTCTTTCGTTTTCAGACAGAGACAATAGCATATTATTCCCCCAAACTCAAATGTTGACTATATTTTAACAAAAAACATGCCAAACTGTCACACAGCTGAAATGCAAATAAGGCCTGACCTAGTCAGTCATTTCCCCTTGCTCGCCCATAGATGTTGGCAGAGAGCTCCATTCCCCCTGGAGCCTTGTCCAGCTGGAGTTCTCAGTTCAGGTAGCACTATGCCCCTCTTCTCCATATTCACCAACAGGTGTCAAGAGTGAGCTCCCTACTCTCCAGTGGTTTAGGCCAGAGGGCTTACAAATCAACTGTACATACACAGTCTGTGAAAGACTTACATTAGAGCTGAATGTGGCCTACAGAGGAAGCCATATTGCCTGATTTAAAGACCTGACAATTAGGCCAGAGAAAGTAGAATGAATCTATGGCCCAGTGGTTAGGGCACACAGCTGTGCTGTGGGAAACCCATGGTCAAGTCCCTGTTCTAATAACTATTTAATTACTTATACAGAGTGGTACAATTTCAACAGGAATGACTGGCTACCACCACCCAGTCATCAGAGAACTCACCTGAGAGGTGGGAGACTATTATTCAGATCCTACTCCATATCAGGCAGAGGGGGTATTTGACTGACGGCTTGTCTGCGAGGCAGCTGCAAAGCTACAGCACTTCAATGAAGACACTACGTATGCCAACAGGTATCCCAAGAGGCAGTAGCTAGGTTGACAGGAGAATTCTCTAATTGACCTAGTGCTGTCTTACATCAGGGGTTATGTCAGTTTAACTGCATCACTCAGCAGTGTGGATTTTTCACACCTCTCAGCGACATAGTTATGCTGACCTAATATCCTCATGTAGATTAGGCTTACGTCTGATATAGCCTGGGTGAGTGGTCTAATCACTGTACTAAAGGGGACACCTCCCCCTCCAGCTGTACTTTGTATCAGGCCTGATCTAGTCGGTGTTCTCTGAGCGAGCACGCCTACTGGATCAGGCCCTGCAGATGAGATACCTACTTTGAGGATCCTGCTGGGGCTTAGGCATGAGCTAGGTGCCAAGCATGAGGATTTAGGTGACTGTGCATGCCCACCAGCAGAAATTTAGGCTCCTAGGGGACTTTACCAGCAGGACTTTAAGCACCTGCAGAGCTAGATGGCAGCTAAATTGGAATTTTGAGGATCTAAGTTTTGGATATAAGTGCCTAAAGAAATAGCTAGGAACCTAAATCCCTTTGTGGACAACAAGAGAACATAAGAATGGACATACTGGGTCAGACCAATGGTCTGTCTAGCCCATTATCCTGTCTTCTGACAGCGGCCAATGCCAGAAGCTTCAGAGGGAATTATTAGAATTATCAAGTGATCCATACCTGGTAGCCCAGACCCAGCAGACTGACCTTAAGGAAAATGGCACCCTGGGCAAACTTGCATTTTGGTACCCCTGGCCCCCATGGGAATGGTGCCCCCCCATTACAGCTGGTCCCCCATGGGCACCTGAGGCTCCCCACGCTCCCAACCCCTGCACCTCCCTCCTGTGCCCCAACCCCTGAACTGTGTGCCCCCTTCGCCCCAAATCCCTGCACTCCCCTCCTGAGCCCCAACATCTGCCCCATCCTGTGCCCCTAACCCTGCGCTGATGCCTCAGCACAGCCCAGGTGGGGAAGTGACCTGAATGCAGGGAGCCCTGGTGTTGTGTGTGTTGGGGGGACTCTGTGTGTGTTGAGGGGAGTGTGTGACAGTGTGTGTGAGACAGTGTGTGTTGTGTTGAGGGGAGAGTGTGTGTGTGTGTGTATATGAGTGTGCTGTCTCTTTAAGAAAGCACTCAGGGTCAGGAGCCTGAAGGCTTGTGTTCAGACACAAGCAACCGCCAGCAGCTCTGGACCCAGAGAGGCAGCAGAACACACAGATTCCTCCTGTCCAATTACCCCAGCTAAGTGGAAATCGGGTACACGGGTGGAGGTGGTCTGGAGAGGGAAGGGGACAACCCAACATCAGCCCTCCGTCCCCCAGCAGACGGGAGAAGGCTCCCAGTGACATTCTGGAGTGGCCAGGGGGGCTCTGAGGAGGAGAGGGGGGAGAGACAGGAACAGCAGCTGTTGCACACATGGAGCAGGGTGGAGGAGGGGCACCCTTGCTCCAGAGAAGTCACCTGGTCCAGATGGCTGGTCATCCAACTGCCCCCTGCAGCTCCGGTCTCTCCCCCGCCACCCTCTCTCCAGCACTGCTGCTCACCTGCCTGCCTGCTACCTCCCTCAGCCCAGCTGGCTCTCGGCAGGTCAGGTGGGAATCCAAACCCTGTGCACGGCACCCTCTTTGGCAGGCCGCCCTGGCTGGGGGCCCGGATGGCCCACCCCAAAGGCTGGCCCGGAGACCCAACTTCTGGCAGTCAGAGGTTTAGGGACACCTCAGTATGGGGTTACTTCCTTGATCATCTTAGCTACTCACCACTGGTGGACCTATCCTCCATGATCTTTTCTAATCCTGTTTTGAACCCAGTTACACTTTTGGCCTTCACAACATCTCCTGACAAGAAGTTCCATAGGTTGACTATGTATTGTGTACTTCCTTTTGTTTGTCTTAAACCTGCTTCCTATTAGTTTCATTGTGTGACACCTGGTACTTGTATTATGTAAGGGATAACTAACACTTCCTTATTCACTTTCTCTCCACCTTTCATGATTTTATAGACCTCTATCTTACGCTTTTTAGTTGTGTCTTTTCCAAACTGAACAGTCCTGGCCTTTTTAATCTCTCCTCGTATTGAAGCTGTTCCATACTCCTAATTATTTTTGTTGCCCTTCTCTGAACCTTTTCCCATTCTAATATATCTTATTTGAAATGGGGCAACCAGAACTGCATACAGTATTCAAGGTGAGGGCATACAATGGATTTATATAGCGGCCTTATAATATTTTCTGTCTTTTTATCTAACCCAGGGGTGGGCAAACTCTTTGGCCCAAGGGCCACATCTGGGTATGAAAATTGTATAGTGGGCCATGAATGCTGACAAAATTGAGGGTCGGATTGCAGGAGTGGGTGAGGGCTCCAGCTGAGGGTATGGACTCTAGGGTGCAGGAGGAGGCTCCAGGCTGAGACCGAGGGGTTCGGAGGGAGGGATGGGGATCAGGGCTGGGGCAGGGGGTTGGGATGCGGGAAGGGGTGTAGGCTCCGGGCAGCGCATACCGCTGCCCAGTCTGCAGGCACCATCCCTGCAGCTCTCATTGACCATGCTTGCCAGCCAATGGGAGCCACGCGGAGCAGGGCAAACCCCAGACTCCGCTCCCCTGCAGGAGCTTGAGGGCCTGATTAAAATGTCTGAAGGGCCGGGTGCGGCCCCCAGGCTGTAGTTTGCCGACGCCTGATCTAACCCCCTTTTTTTTTTTTTTTTTTGGGAAAAAGTGATCTGGGTAACTACAAGCTTGTCAGTATGACGTCTGTAGTATGCAAGGTCTTGGAAAAAAATTGAAGGAGAAAGTAGTTAAGGACATTGAGGTCAATGGTAATTGGGGACAAAATACAACATGGTTTTACAAAAGGTAGATCGTGCCAAGCCAACCTGATCTCCTTCTTTGAGAAGGTAACAGATTTTTTAGATACTACACTTGATCTGAGCTCCTTACCTCGATTTCAGTAAGGCATTTGATACGGTTCCACATGGGGAATGATTAGTTAAATTGGAAAAAGATGGGGATCAATATGAAAATTGAAAGGTGGATAAGGAACTGCTTAAAGGGGAGACTATAATGGGTCATACTGAAAGGTGAACTGTCAGGCTGGAGGGAGGTTACTAGTGGAGTTCCTCAGGGATCGGTTTTGGGACCAATCTTATTTAATCTTTTTATTACTGACCTTGGCACAAAAAGTGGGAGTGTACTAATAAAGTTTGTGGATGAGACAAAGCTGGGAGGTATTGCTAATACAGAGAAGGACAGGGATATCATACAGGAAGATCTGGATGACCTTGTAAACTGGAGTAATGGTATAAGGATGAAGTTTAATAGTGTAAAGATCAAGGTCATGCATTTAGGGATTAATAACAAGAATTTTTGTTATAAGCTGGGGACTCATCAGTTAGAAGCAACAGAGGAAGAGAAGGACTTCAGAGTATTGGTTAATCACAGGAGGACTATGAGCTGCCAATGTGATATGGCCATGAAAAAAGCTAATGCGGTCTTGGGATGCATTAGGCAAGGTATTTCCAGTAGAGATAAGGAGGTGTTAGTACCATTATACAAGGCACTGGTGAGACCTCATCTGGAACACCATGTGCAATTCTGGTCTCCCATGTTTAAGAAGGATGAATTCAAACTGGAACAGGTACAGAGAAGGGCTACTAGGATGATCTGAGGAATGGAAAACCTGTCTTATGGAAAGAGACTCAACGAGCTTGACTTGTTTAGCCTAACCAAAAGAAGGCTGAGGGGAGATATGATTGCTCTCTATAAATATATCAGAGGGATAAATACCAGGGAGGGAGAGGAATTATTTAAGCTCAGTACCAATGTGGACACAAGAACAAATGGATATAAACTGGCCATCAGGAAGTTTAGACTTGAAATTAGACAAAGGTTTCTAACCGTCAGAGGAATGAAGTTCTGGAACAGCCTTCCAAGGGGAGCAGTGGGGGCAAAAGACATATGTGGCTTGATAAATTTATGGAGGGGATGGTATGATGGGATAGCCTAATTTTGGCAATTAATTGATCTTTATTAGCAGGTAAATATGCCCAATGGTCTGTGATGGGATGTTAGATGGGGTGGGATCTGAGTTACTACAGAGAATTCTTTCCTGGATGCTGGCCGGTGAGTCTTGCCCACATGGTCAGGGTTTAACTGATCACCATATTTGGGGTCGGGAAGGAATTTCTCTCCAGGACAGATTGGCAGCGGCCCTCAGGGAGTTTCACCTTCCTCTGCTGGAGGATTCGCTGCACCTTGAAGTCTTTTAAACCATGATTTGAGGACTTCAGTGGCTCAGAAATAGGTTAGGGGTTTGTTCTGGGAGTGGGTGGGTGAGATTCTGCAGCATGTATGGTGCAAGAGGTCAGACGAGATTATCATATTGGTCCCTTCTGACCTTAAAGTCTATGACTCTAATAACTCCTAACATTGTTAGCTTGTTTGACTGCCACTGCACATTGAACAGATGTTTTCAGAGAACTATTCACAAGACTCCAAGATCTCTTTCTTGAATGGTTACAGCTAAATTAGACCTTATCATTTGCTAGGTAGAGTTGGGATTATGTTTTCTAATGTGCATTACTTTGCATTTATCAACATTGAATTTCATCTGCCATTTTCTTGCCCAGTCACCCAGTTTTTGAGATCCCTTTGTAACTCTTTGCAATCTGTTTTGGATTATCTTGAGCAATTTTGTATTGTCTAGAATTTGTCACCTCACTGTGTACCCCCCTTTCCAGATCATTTATGAATATGTTGAACAGCACACATCCTAGTACATACAGATCTTTGGGGGACTGTGCTGTGATGGGTTTGGTCACAGAGACTCCACTTGAGACTGTCATTCGATGAGCTGGGATATCACTGAGAACAACCCTCCTGCCAGAACATGCACCCCTACACTCCTGTCTTGCTGAGTTAGACACTCCAGTCAGCTCCAGCACAGACACAGAGGTTGGGCCACACCTCTCTGCAGTTCACTGAAACGGAGATTCACTCAGCCAAGGGGCTTCTCAGTTAACAGGGACTTTCCTAGTACCCAGTGTTCATCCTTTCTGGGAGCCTGAACTCCAAATAAATCCGTTTTACTCTGTATAAAGCTTATACAGGGTAAGTTCATAAATTGCCCACCTTCTATAACACTGATAGAGAGATATGCATAGCTGTTTGTGCCTCCAGGTATTAATCAATTAATAAAAACCCAATTAATCTGGGTTTATTAATGAACAAAAGTGATTTTATTAAGTATAAAAAGTAGGATTAAAGTGGTTTCAAGTAATAACAGAGAGAACAAAGTAAGCCACCAAGCAAAATAAAGCAAAAACACGCAAATCTAAGCCTAATACATTAAGAAACTGATTACATGCAATATCTCACCCTCAGAAATGTTCCAATAAGCTTCTTTCACAGACTAGACTCCTTCCTAGTCTGGGCCCAATCCTTTCCCCTGGTACAGTGCTTGTTAGTTCCAGAAGCCATCTCAGGTGGTAAGCAGGAGTTTTCTCATGACTGTCAGCCCCTTTTGTCCTGCTCCACCCCGTTTTATAACTTTGGCACAAGGTGGGAATCTTTTGTCTGTGCTTATCCCCACCCCCGCCTTCTAAATGGAAAAGTACCAGATTTAAGATGGATTTCATTATCAGGTGAAATGGTCACGTAAGACCCCTAGTCTCTATTCTCCATGGGTTGGCCCACATGTGCACAGGAAGGCTTTCAAGTAAGTAAGGCCATTTAGAACTGATTGTTTCTGGAGCACCCTTAATGGCCTCCACTTAACATGTTTCATAGAATCTCAGGGTTGGAAGGGACCTCAGGAGGTCATCTAGTCCAACCCCCAAATCAGTGATACAAATTTATATCTTATTCTCCTAACTCCAGATATAAAAATACATGCAAACAAATAGGATGAGCGCACTTAGCAGATTGCAAGCTTTTTAATGACACCATACAAGGGGTATTTAGTGTAAAGCATATTCCAGTTATGTCATATTCATAAGAATATTTCCATAAATCATATGGAGTGCCACATCACATGTGCTATTTATCCCTCTCTGCTATGAAAACTGACCATTTATTCCTACCCTTTGTTTCCAGTCTTTTATTACTAATTACCAATCCATTAGAGCACCTTCCCTCTTATCCCATGACTGCTTAGTTTGCTTAAGAGCATTTGGTGAGGGACCTGTGAAAGGCTTTCTGAAAGTCCAAGTACACTATATCCACTGGAGCACCCTTGTACACATGCTTGTTGACCCCCTCAAAAAATTCTAATAGATTGGTGTGGCACAATTTCCTTTGACTAAAGCAGTATTGACTTCACCAAAAAAATCCATGTCCATTTATGTGGATAATAATTCTAATCTTTAGTTTCAACCAATTTGCCTGAAGTTAAGCTTACTAGCTTGTAATTGCCAGGATCCTTGGAGCCTTCTTTAAAAAATGGTGTTACATTATCTATCTGCCAGTCATCTGGTACAGAGGCTGATTTAAGCAATAGGCTACATACCACAGTTAGTAGTTCTGTCATTTCATATTTGAGTTCCTTCTGACCTTTTGGGTAAATACCATCTGGTTCTGGTGACATATTCCTGTTTAATTTATCATTTTTTTCCAAAACCTCCTCTGACATCTCAGTCTGGGACAGTTCCTCATATTTATCACCTAAAAAGAATGGCTGAGCTGTGGGAATCTCTCTCGCATCCTCTACAGTGAAGACATATGCAAAGAATTCATTGAGATTCTCTGCAATGTCTTTGTCTTCCTTGAGTGCTCCTTTAGCACCTTAATCTGAGTGGCCCCACTGACTGGAGCAGGCTTCCTCCTTCTGATGTAGCTAAAAATAAATCCTATTAGTTTTTTCTGTCTTCTTCTAGTTACTCTTCAAATTCTTTTTGGCCTGCCTCATTATATTTCTGTACTTGACTTGCAAGAATTTATGCTCCTTTCTATTTTCCTCAGTAGGATCTGACTTCCATTTTTTTAAAGGAAGTCTTTTCGCCTGTATCCGCCTCTTTTACTCTGTTTACCCATGATGCCATTTTGTGTAGTCCTCTCAGTGTTTTTATTTGGGGTACACATATAGTTTGAGCCTCTATTATGGCGTTTTTAAATAGTTTCCATGGAGCTTGCAGCCACTTCACTCTTATGACTGTGCCTTTCATTTTTCATTTAGCTAGCCTCCTCATTTTTATGTAGTTCCCCTTTTTGAAGTTAAATGCTATTGTGGTGGGTTTCTTTGGTAGTTTCCCCCCTACAAGGATGTTAAATTTTTCTATCTGAACCAAATGCTCCTCCGCACGTGTCAGCTTTCCCCCAGTCCTTAGTTACAAACTCCTCTATGACGTTTTTAATTTTACATGCCAGCAATCTGGTTCCATTTTGATTTAGGTGGAGCCCATCCTTACTGTATAGGGTCCTCCTTTCCCAAAAGGTTCCCCAGTTCCTAATAAATCTAAATCCCTCCTCCCAACACCATCAGCTCATCCATACATTGAGCCCTGCAGTTCTGTCTGTCTGTCTGGCCCTAAGCATGGAACTGGAAGCATTTCAGAGAATGCTGCCATGGAGATCCTGGCCTTTAATCTCTTACCCAGCAGCCTTAATTTGGCCTCCAGGATCTCTCTCCTACCTTCCCTGTCATTGGTATCAACATGTACCACAGCCACCGGCTCCTCCCCAGCACTGCACATAAGTCTATCCAGACATCTTGAGAGGTCCACAACCTTTGAACCCAGCAGGCAATTCACCAGGTGGTTCTTCCAGTCACCACAAACAACTATCTATATTTCTAATAAATGAATCCTCACTGCTATTACCTGTCGCTTCTGTGAGAGAGTTGGGTCCCTAATTTCCTCATGATCTTTTCAAAATCCTGGTCTGGGGGATGAAGAAGAGGTCCATGTGATCTGATATACATTCTGATCACCAGCTGCCTCATGTCATTTATGATCAAATGCCTCACATTGCTGTGTTCTTATCTATATGTCTCATCTATATGTACAGCATAGGAGGAGTGTAGGTGAAGCAAGACTTATTGTAGCTGAGGCCTGGCCTGAGATGAGTAATTAACACATGGAGGGATGCCTCACATTTTGGAAGATAGAATTAGGAACATAAATGAAACACCAGGTTGAAAGCAGAATGTTTGTGCTAAATAAGTAGTAAATGGGTCAGTAGGCTAAGAAGACCGAATGTCTGAGACAGCTAAGATAAGAGTCTCCCAGGGAACTATTTACTATGAACTAGGTAACAAAGGACAAAATAAGTTAGGAATGTAGAGATGAGGTAAAGAGGAATTTGAACCATGCTCAGTGTGTGGATAACACATGCTGCACAGGGATTGGTTCCTGCAAAGCAACCATGCCAATCCAAGAATGTGTGATGCAATGTATAGTAAATGCAATGAGATGTGTAATGCATATAAAGGGAGAAGGGTTCTGTTTAATTTTGGAGCTGTGATGTACCCTGTATCCATCTCCCCTGGATCTGAGTCTGATCAACTCAGTGTAGCACTGTTGTGTGCTAAATAAAGACACCTGAGTGACAAAGGCTGGAGTCGAACGGAGTTCTTGGGAAGCAGAGTAGAAAGGTCTGAAGGAATCAATACTTATACGAATCCATTCTGGTGATAGGAAAGTATCAGAAAATGATTTGGAATTGTAATCAAGGAATATTTCTACCACGAGGAGAAGGAAAAGTATTTAGTGAGGGGGAAATCCCTATAGAATAACCTAACTGTACAAAGATCTGCAATTTGAAATAATGCAGTGGACCACTAATGCCTGTGATTACTGCTCCAGACCCACTACAAATAAACATACAAAACAGATCCCTTCCAAATGGAGATAGATGCCAAAGAATTGGCATCCTGTTTTTTTTAATATTATTCTAGCTATGCATTTTATAAACTTGTCAAAATCAGCAACACAAGTCAACAGTAGGAAACAATTTAAACATCAGATATATTCCATATTCGCAATCGCCAGAATGTTACTTTCCTGACAGAGAGCCCTCCAAAACATAGTTTTGTATTAAGACACTATAAGGCATTTTTCAAACTATTCAAATGGTCCAATTCAGATCTTACATATACTGGTTTTACACTAATGTAACTCTATTGACCTTAACAGAGTTCCTTCCAAGTTATGCTGGTGTCAAATCAGAATCCAGCTCCAGGAGTCCAGAGACTGGTGTAAAACTGACCAGGGCAATAGAAGTGTTTGTGAACAGCCACCATTCCTACAGAGCCTGATTCTGAGACCTTTTTTCATGCTAATTAGTGCCTCAGGGGTCTCATTGACTACAGTGTGAGCAGCCAGGAACCAGGTACTACTCAGCATGAGTGATGGTATCAGGATGTTGCCTGTAGCAAATCTGCTCTGCTGTGCAGGGTTAGACAGCATGCTGGTAAACATGCACCCTGTCTCCCACCCTTCCTACTGTCAGCAGAGCTGAACTGGAGCAGGAAAACTGACTTTTTCCTAGTGTAGACAAGGCTGATGTGTCTGTTCCTCAGATTTCCCATCTGTAAATTGGGAATAAAACGTCACATTGAGTTCAGTAAAGCACTCAGATCCTTGATTTAGGAAAGAGCAAGGAGCATTCTCAACTGCCATGGGCTTCAACGGGACTATTCATGTGCTTACAGTGAAGCATGTACTTAAGTGCTTTGCTGGATTGGGTCAAAGTGCTCCACAGCTTGCCAAAGCAAACCTTAATTTATGTGTCTAAATATCCCACTTGTACAATGGCAATCATAATATTTTTGTTCTCTCACCCTTTGTGTAAGCCACAATCTTGCAAAGACTAATGCATGTGCTTGGTTTGAAACACACGCCTAGCTCCATTGAGTCCACTAAATGTAAGCACAGGCATAAATCTTTGCTCGAGTGGGATTTAAGATTACAGGACCTTTGGGGCACGGATTGCTTCCTCTCTATGTGTTTGTCCATGCCCTGCACAATGGGGCCTGATCTTTATTAGTGCCTCTTGGTGCTATAATTATAAGAAAAAGAAAAGGAAGAAATATTAACAATAATTTCCAGGAGGTGTGTGGTACCTTCCAGGATCACACCCTTAATGCAAAGGAACCATGTCATGCTTTGGCCTCTTTTATTGTTCCTTTGTTTAGTAAAGAATAAAGATGTTCCTTGCCATCCTGACACTGGCCACACTAGCTCTCTCTTATGTTTCAATCCTTCAGGGTACAGTGTACCTTAATAGGTGTAACTGCTTGCTCTTCATTTTTCCATTTTGCTCCTTAAATGCCCCTTACCATTCCCATTCGGTCTCCTTATAAATCCCTCTAACACTACAGTCACTTGCTCCCTGTGATTTTTTAGAGCTATGTTTTCATTCACAATTAACTTTAACAACTTATCACTCATTCACCTTGGTTTCCAAGTTTTATATTTAGTCTTACATAATGATAAATACACTTCCCCTGAGCCAGCTCCATCACCTCTTTAAAGCTCAGCCAGTTTTTCTTTTGAGGGCCATTTTCTAATAAACATTGCCGGCCTATTCCACCTAATATATTGTTCATTTCATCAAACCAGGGCTTTTTAAAGTTGAATGTACCTGTATTTGTACCAAAAAGCCCTCCAATGGTTGAACATGGACCCTCATTACAATGTAATTGCTATTTCTCCAATTACTCTCAGTGGTCATCTCATTCACCATATCTCTTGGATGTGACAAAGTGACATCTAAAATATTATCTCTTCTAGTTGCCTCTAAAGCTGTCTACCCTGGTGAATTCTAGCATACTAAACAACACTAATAAGCCCTAACGCACACAGGATATGTCCACACTGCAGCTGGGAGGGTGCTTTGCAGCACGGGTAGACTGACACGCTAGCTCTGCTTAAGCTAACATGCTAAAAATAGCAGCGTGGCCCCAGCAGCATGGGAGGCAGTTTAGGTAGCTGCTCGAGTACAAACCTGACCAACCCCCTGGGTACACACTTGGGTGGCTAGTCCAAACTGTTGCTCCTGCCGCCATGGCCACACTGCTTTTAGTGCACTAGCTCATGTGTATGTACCCATGTTGTGAAGCACCTATCTAGCTGAAGTGTAGACATATCCCCAAATGTCTACATACAAATATGGTGCTACCTTGTAAGGGTACGTTTACACTGCAAGTGAAGGTGATACTGCAAGGTAAGTAGCTATACCCATCTAGCTTTAGTCTAGCTAGCACAGGTAACAATAGCAGTGAAGTTGCAGCACCATGCGCTCCAGCACAGGCTAGCAACCTGAGTACATAGCCCATGCCACCATGTCTACACGATTGTTGTTACTCGTGCTAGCTAGATTAAAGCTAACAGTGGTATGCCGACCCATGCTACAATCACACCTTCACTTGCAGTGTAGACTTACCCTAAGGGAGACTTTATACAATTTATGTTAGTTCTGCTGCAAGCTAGTCTAAGCATAGTTCTTAGTCCATGCAAGCTTGTAACGTTACGGTGCTAGTTTAGATGAGCAGCACTGACAAATCCATCTCACACAGTACAATTAGGTATTCCTACCACTTTCCCACAATGGTCACGCCTCCAAATCCTTCAAAAGCCTTTACTTGATGGGAGAAGTTCCTAGCAGGCAACATGCTAGTATCGCTTTACTACATGCTATGTGGGGGCATGGGGTGAGTGCAGGGAACTTAGGACTGATAGGCTGAGAAAGAGCCAGCATGAGCTCCTATCCTCATCCCCCAACCCAGCAGATAGGTAGGTCCTAGAGAAGCCAGAGCTACTCTCTCCTCATACAACAGGCAACCAGAGGGGAAGCAGTGGAGCAGGAAAGGGAGTTGCTCAGGGTGCTCCCTGCCTAGAGCACAGATGCTCTGGGGCGGCAGAGCTTGCATTGGGAGTCAGTTGGGGTAGGGATGATCCACAGGGCACAGTTCAAATTCATGTGCCACTGAGTTACTGTGCTGGCTGGCGAGTGGGTGTTTTTTGGCACACCCACTGACAGATCTCAACATGTAGGGTTCCTCCCACCAGAGGGGAAGGACCCTGTCCCAGGAAATAATTCCAGGGGGAAGGTTAAGGATGTGTCTTCCTTTCATTGGGAGAGAGGGAAACTGGTTGATAAGAGCAACAAGGGAGCTGCCTCTGTAGCCTCCAGGGATAAACAGGTGGTTCTGTGGTTTACTGAGCTCGTGCCTGCATTGTTCTTCTGGTGAACATGCCCACATGTGCTACCCCACCAATACGAACAGATCACATAACATTGAAATACAACATTTCTTCATCACTCAGTCACCCTGGAAGGCCACAATTTAGAGCCAGGCGGACACTGCTGGTGTAGATGCCATGTAAGAGGCCAGTGCTACCATTCTAATTGAACGTGGTATAATTCTCCAATGTAGACAAGGCCCCTATCACACACACACACACCCTAGAAATTCACAGAATACCTAGCCCTTTTTATCACTGTGTGCATGAATCTTCCAGTCAGCCCGTGCCAGATGGAGATCTCCAATTTCCATCATCACCGCAGCTACTACCTATCTTCTCTTGCATCGCAGCAGAATGCCTCCATCTTGCTTTGAGAGATGAGAGATCTCAAAAGGCATTATCCATTTTGAGAGACAGGCTGACAGTTACTTTCTTATTATACCTAAGGGATCTGGTTGTGGCCTGGTGGATCTGGTTCCATAACAGAATTAATATATGAACCAGCTCAGTAACTGAGAAGCCAAAAGTACCTTATCTAGACTTACCAAAGACATGAAGAGTTCTCCAGCTTGTAAAATGAAGTAACTGGTGAGGAAAAAAAATAATAAATTTTGCACTGTTCAGTCCAATTTACAGCAAAGGAGAAAAAAATTAGGGTCTGATTGTGATCTCACTTAGACTGGTGTGTGTCTGGAGTAATGCTGCTGAGGTAGTCAAGTTACTCCACAGGTACCACTGATGCAGATGAAATGAAAATCAGATCCTTACCCTCGCTATGCCTCATTCTGCAATCTCCATCTGTAAAATAAGGCAACAAAAAAAGAAAGATGTCCTTGAGGTTAAGGCACCAGAGTGGACTCAGGAGATTCGGATTCCATTCCTGACACTCTAGCAGACTTCCTCGGCAACCTTGGTCAAGTCACTTGTTCCATGACTGGACAATTGGGACCATGATAGCATTTTAAAAGAGCCATATCCTTGGCAGGTGTAAACAACCTGAGCTCAACAGACCAAGTTATACCAGCTGAAGAGCTGGGCCACCTTACTTATCTACCTTATAGGGTGTGGTGTGAATTATTCAGCAAATGGTTTGACAATGTAAAGAACTATATAAGGGCTAAGTATTATTACTATTTTGGGTAAAAATTTGTCTAATTTAATACAAAGGCAAAGAAGCAAAAAGATGCGTCTAATGACAGCACTGTATGCCAATCAAATAGAAAAATCTAACACCGATTACAAAATATATCACATGTATGTTCTAAAGCCCAGAGAGAGGTCTCCATAGAGAAATTAAAGGATTCTTCTTAAAACCAAATTGGGTTTGATTCTGGCAATCATTAGCTTCACTAGGAGGTCAGGGTGCTCTGCATGTCTTGGGAGGAATCTTGAAGGATTGGGTCTCTATCACCTTTTATTTCCTAAGCCATTCTATGCTGCATTTCACACTTATAAAGCAGCATGTTGGTTACTTGTGACTAAAGTGATTTCCAAAGAGCTGGATCCTTGCTATATCAATTTATACCAGCTAAAGATCTGGCCCCAAAAGGTATGGTGGAGCGTGGGGCAAGTACAGAAATGGTGCATGCTTTATCACTGAAATTTTAAAATAAATTTGCTGCAACTGGAAAAACATGAATTTGCTTAAACTGCATGAAAAGAGCATGTCCTGTTCTGTGTCTGTTTTGTAACAAATGAGAGTCTTGGCAGGAACATTCACTGAAACAGTGGGGTTTAAGTGACTGTTAAATACACTCCCAAAAAGTGAGTTTTATACCAGGTATTCACACTGGATACATTATTCTAAGAGTAACGCTCTTCTAATCGGGTAGCCATTCCATTCCATCTCACCCACATATGTCAAACCAAAGCAACTTCAGTACTGAAAACTCAGTGAATTTTCTGCAAACAAGCTCCAGATGAAGAACTATTTGCAGCAATTACTCAGCGAATGACATTCAATAACACACGTTGCGAAAACAGTGATCTATCTTCAGACAATTCACAATCAGACAAAGAGGTGAAATACATCAATTAAATGGCTCATTCTGCATTACTCACCCCGATCTAGTAGCAAAGCTAAATCCAGCTCAGTCCCTAAAGTTATTAGGGATTCTGTTGAACTTTCATAATGTTCTGAAGCAGAAGAAAGGACTGACTTGGCAGGTGGTGCAATGAGATCAGTGAGCTATAGAGCATTCTTCTGCTTAGAAGTTATACAGACACTAATATGCTGGGAGAGGTAGCATGTCTGTGCCCAGAGCACAGGGTGATGGTTTCACCTGTTAGCCCAGCCTTGCCCTCTATGAATTTGCTGCTGTCAGCCCCAGAGCCCCCTAGTCCTTGAGTGCCAAGACTGCAGATACAAAGATTTAACCCATACACTGGCATGAGAGGAAAGGAAAGCTCCTGTAACCCCCACCCCTTTGCACAGCCAAACAAGCCTAGGTTCCAAATCCGACAGATTTATATTTTAGCAATGGGCATTGCATTGAGCAGTGCAGGTATTAAAATAATTCCCTCTGCAAGGAAAAATGAGGGTTAAATTAAGAAAGTGAAGATTCTGAAAGAATCACCGAGGGCCTGGAAAGCTCACGTGTTGGTCATCCCATAACTTGCACTCGTCACCATGTACCTAACTCAATCCTCCAGAACAGTTCAGTCCCCAGCAGCTTAATATTTGAGAGACACGGTACCTCCCTAACGCTCTTCAGGACTGTGGTACCTTTTCCTTCATCCTGCACTTTCTGTCCATTGTCTGAGCTCACTAACTTCTCCACCAATCAGGATTTCAACCATCAGTCAATTTATTCATAATAATTTTAATTTGCTGGATAAAATATTTTTAAGGTTAGCTAAGGACTCATTCATCATCATCATCAATGTATCCTTTCATGCCCCGAAGATCCCACAAACCAATAAAAAATATGAGCCAGATTCATCCAAACATATCCCAGCATCTGGTTTCATTGTTCTACCCTCACAGACAAACTAAGGGCTTTTGGATGGACAGAACCACAGGCACCATTTGCTCAGTGAGCAATTCAGTGATGAGCAGCAGATAAACCTTCTCCAGGGGCCATGTGGAACCTCCATAGTATCTGAAGGCTCCAGGCCTTGGAAGCAACTGGCAGGATAAAGGACCAAGATTTAGCCCTAAAAATGAACACGACCCATTTAAATCATGTCAAAGAAACACTGATTTGCTCTGTTCTGTGGACGGTTTGGGGCTTTTTTAATATGATGCTTTCCCTGTTCAGCTGCCTGGTATGGCCTCCTCCCAATGCACATTTCTCTTCTCTCATTGCAAAGAGTCAATATTTATTAGGACATTCTCTCATTCCAAGTTGAAACAGCAACATGCATCCCTATGTTGACTTTAGAGACCTTCTGCTCCTCCCACTAGTAGAGGAGGGAGGGTCCTGAGGGACCTCAGAGTGGTGTGGCTCAATGATATCACTCCTTTTCTCAAGCTGACATTCATCATTGAAGTCAATTATTTGTTGGCCAGCCTTGTTCTCTCTGGGTTCAGAAAATAGGAGGCAGGAGGCTTTCGGCACAGCTTAGGGAAGATTCCTGGAAAGTCAATTTGCTCAGTACACTGTGTCAGTAGGCTGTCTGCAGTCACAGACTTCCTTCCACTATGTTCATCATAGCACTAGGTTGCAGTGGCTCTGGCGGCAGAACATCACTAACTCGCATGGTTTCCTATTGTATCATCTAATTTCATCTCCAACTAGAGATCCTTGCAATCACATGCGCTCCCCACAGGAAGAGCACGTCCTCCTGGTCCCATTCAGCAGAAAGGCGGGCCTGCTAGCCTGCAGAATCATTTCCATGGTGTACTGTTCTCCAGTGAGCTCAGACAAGCTAAACCAGAGTGCTAATGAGGCAAAATGCTCAATGCGTAAAAAGAGAGAAGAGTTGGAAAGGTGCATCTCACATCACCTATTTGCAGCCTCTATGCCCTGTGATGAAGCAGTGTTGATAGACTACAAAGGAAGTCCCATCCACTCCTCCTTGGCCAGAAGGATGGCGGATGCCACGTGAGGTGGAGCATAGGGAAAAAGTTCAACAAGGGAGCAGAAGAGAAAACCTCTTCTTGGGAAGAAGAGTTATTTTTTCACCGTACTCACCACCTGTCATTATTTTTGTACACCATACATAGATTATTGCACAGACCCTCAATGAACTAGAAGCCAGAGTTTGTGCCTAGGTACTCGGTGACTGAAACCTTATAACTATCAGAGATAGCAATGACAGACATAGAGCTAATAACCTTGTAATTTACAAATCAAAAAAAGACAAAACAATTCTGAACTAAAACCCAACCCTGCTATATAGAAAGATGTCACTCTCAAATGTACATTGTATAACACTTGTCATCTTACCTGACTATAAGTTCTGCAACAAATACCCATGCACCTAGCAATAAAGTGCAACTACATTTGTGGGCCTACTAACACATAGTATTCCACCAAACACCTACATAGACACTTGTACATGATAATGCTGCCTTGAGCAGCTTCATAGATTTTTTTATGTAGAGTACATGATATTGGAAAAATTAACAGTGCCAACCATTACCATGTATTTATCAGAGATGCTTCCAATTCCAAGTACAGTGTTTTGAGAAAACCATGGGATTTTTATATGTGTGGTACTTGCTGTTAAATGCTGATTTTTCATAATGACCACTGTACAAAACTCCTCTCCTAATATCTATACTTTTATCTGTATAGAACAATGCCACTCTTAAAATCAGTCTACCTACCTATGTAGTTTATATGTACAGCAATTGCCATTAAAGGGTCAGTCTTTACAGTTATTTTACTGGTTTTGGAGATGCTACAGCATTTCCTTATACTTAGAATAATTGAGACACTGCAATGTGGGGCTGTTGGTAAATCCTGACATTATAATGGAGACATCTGGATATTGACTTATCTGTCCTGTAAAGAGCCCTAAACAAATTTTTTTAAAAAAAGTTTCCAAAATAAAATTTAGTATGTTCTTCAAGGGATAATTGTTATGATAGATGTACATATATGCACAGCGATTTACAGATTTTGTGCCTATCCCAAAGAGATTACAGGCTAACGATGAAAAGACAAACATTCAATTTTGGTTCCTGTAGAAGTTGTTGATGTACCACAAATTCTATAATTAATTTTTTCCATAGTTGTTGTGAAGGTAGAGTCACCCCAGGGCCTTGTCTTGTAGCAATTAAGATCCAAATGTGGATACCCTTATACTGTGAAGTACCAGGGAATCTCCAGAGAAATAATGATCTACTCAGTGTGAGTATCAGAATCCAGACCTATCTGTATGATTATAGTGGTCTCCATTGTGTGACATGATATGAAGTGACAGCATGTTGTGGGTCTAGATGAAAATAAGTCAGTTGTTTTAATTGATAGCTGCATATGAACATATGTCCCCAGAAGTATAGTTAGAGGGTTTGTGTCTTTAATTTGAACCATGAACCCTTGCAAGCAAAACTATTATGCACATGAAACCTCTGTAACCAATTGTGTCTTATTAAAACTACATGGAGTCACAGTTTGGAAGCTACACATTATATATTGCACTCTGTAATAACCTTTTATAGCATGTTAGTTGGACTAATCTGGAACCTTGATCCTGCTTCGATCCATAATGTTTGCCCTATAGCAAGGCAAAACCAAACAAAAACCTAGGGATTAATACCAAAAAAATGTATGGTTTCATCCAGACCCAATAGTTTCACTTTGACCTTGGACCTGGGTTCATTATTTTCCTTTTCTATCTTGTTTAAATCTTCAACATACAACGTGCACAGGGAAAATATTCTCTGTACTCACAGGGATAGGGAGGTACTAGAATTGGTATGGTCAGTAATGGAAAGCAATATGCTTGGAGCTCTTTCCAATGGATACAAGCCGCAAAGAGCCTTCTATTGGTCCATGTGAGTTTTGCCTAGTTGTATGCATGGCAGAAGTACTGTGTATTGTTAAGTTTGAACAGCACATTTTTTTAATACATCAGAAAGTTTTTCACCCTAACCAATTTTTGTGCCTTTGATTTCTGAAAAATAGCAATCATGTTTCCAGAGACCTGTCTGGCCATGTCTTGCTTGCATTGGTCAGCTTTCCCATCAACATAATGTCTCATGTTCTCTCAAACCAGTCCTCAATGCTTTGGGCGACCTTCTTTTGCCAATTAGCAGCAGTTGTCTGCCCAGCTGTTTAAGTGAAAGAGCTCTAGAGTGTTCTAAATTAGAACGCAGCATTCCACTCCAGTTAGCACATCATGCTCCAAAGGAAATATGGTCTGCTTGTTTGGTGGCACGATCAGACGCCAAGTTCCCCATGCAAGCAACAAGGAAAACTGACTGGCTATACACAGGAAAATACAAAGCTGACTATACACAAAGTGCTGTCAAAGGTACAAAATAAAATAAAAATTACTTTTGTCTAATTTAGTGTCTATCAGTCTGTAGTGGGTTCACCCAAGTTCTGTCACCAATGTAATTTCTATGGGGGTCACTCACTCTTGCATCACAATATCTACTGGACAGCAACATGCAATAGGTTACACTGATTCATTCCTCATTCTCACAATGTAACATGATTACAATACATGCATATCCATCCAATAGGTATGAATTTATCAAATGTTGACTAATGGCAATAGATACATCAATATACAGGTGGTCTTGAGTAGCAATGGTTGGGAAAAGAGGGGGTTCCCCCCCCGAAAATTTCTACAAAAAATATTTTCTTCTTTTAAATCCACTGTGGCAAGGTACTTGATTTACTACTCCCATAAGGCAGTATTTCTAAATTAATTTTTTTTCATGTGTTCAGTTTTTGATGAAAAAAATCCAAGTTTTCCATGGAAAGCAGACACTTGGTGCCAAAAATTTCATTTTGTCTAAAGCCAAATTTTCCAACAAAAATGGTTTTGATGGAAAAAATTTTGACCAGGATTAGGCAGAGCAGATTTCCCAGTATAAGCCAGTAGAGATTTCTGTAGGATATGAAGGAAGATTCATTACTGTATGATGAGCAAGAGAAATTAAAATGTAAGACAATGTCAAAGGGGGATTGGGTGTTATGAAATTGTTATCTCAGGATCAACTAGAAATTATAGCACAGAAGAGAATTATTTCAAACACGATGTTCAGCAGAAGTCAATACCATTCATTTACGAACAGAAGGGACTTGTTATATTGCGGTGTGAAACCCTGGCCAGCAGTCATTTTTTATGGTACTGATGAGAATCAGGATGGGAACATGGGGCTCATTAACAGGGTCCAGAGGATGATCATGGGTGTGACAAAATCACTAATTCCACAATGTTTTAGTCTGTTTTCTCCATCAACATTGTACATGCCAGGGGTGTTGAAGTTGCTGAGCCGCATTTCTGTAGTAATGCTGAACAGGCAACTAGAGAGGCGAAGTCTCACTGAGAAGAGGTACATCAGTGTCCTACAACACAAAGTGTCACATCAGAGCTCTCGAGGGGAGGTGAAGAGAAGAAGATGAGGGGGAGGGAAGAAATGAGCGGTAGAAAGAGATATACAGGTGCAGGGGAGGAGAAAGGGGGGAAAATGGAGATGTGAAGGGGACTACAGCCAGGATGAAGATTTTACAGGGAAGGAAGGTATGATCAGGTGTGATGGGGTTTTATTTGGAAGCATTGATCAGGTAGTGAAACTTATAGTAGTCCCCAAATATCATGGCCAGATACTGTATTTCACTGACACTGTCCAACAGATGCATTCGCTGCTTAAGTATGAAACCCAGGAACATCCATGGCCACTAATAATTTTTCATTCTCCCTTCAAATTGAGAGAGAGAGAGACACACATTGCACTCTATATGATTTTATAAATATATGCTAATGAGTGAATATAATGTAACTGGAATATGCTTCATGAAAAAGTTCTCTTGTAAGGTATCATTACAAAGCTTATAATCTACTGAGTGTGGCCATCCTATTTGTATAAATGTATCACTCTTGTATCTGAAACTAGAAATATGAAATAACTCTGAGGGCCTGTTGTAATTATGCCAAGTGTGGGCCATTAATGGTGGTTTGGAATCTTGATGGCTCCCATCAACCAGGACAATTGACTGCGGATGGCTCTGTTTGCAGGCAAGCCTTCCTGTGAGTCAGTCTTTAACCTGGTGTCTTTCCATTGAGAAAGAGGGGGTGGGAACCTAGAGAGGGACAAAGGATTCCTGCCCTATGCAAAATATATATAAATGGGTGTGTAACGGGTTGGACTCACCCCTGCCGCGCCTTCTGCTGGTCATCCTCAGGAATTAGCTCAGTACAGTGTCCAGAGCACCCTCTGCAGGCCGGTGATCCACCTGTCTGCTACTGGCCCCCGTGTCCCTCCCAGGACCCCGGTGCCCCTTTAACTGGGTCTCCCCCTCCCAGGCGAACCCCCACCCCACTATCCCCACTTTGCCTCAGTATTGGCTACTGCCCAGTCTCCATCTCACCCCTGTTCACTGGGGCAGACTGCAGTATCAGCCACTCATCATAGGCAAAGGGGTTTGGACCTGCTGCCTTTGCCTACCCCTGGGTTGCCCCCTGCAACCCCCAGTACCTATTAGCCCAATGCTAGGCTGCAGCCTGAGGCTTTCCAGGCAGGAGCTCCCCAGCTCCTCTACCTTTCCCCAGCCCTGCTTCACCCTAGGTACCTTGTCTAGCTCCCTGCAGCCAGGCCCATCTCCCTCTACAGACGTGGGGAGAGTGTTTGGGCTCCTAGCTCACAGCCTTTTATAGGGGCCAGCTGTGGCCTGATTGGGGTGTGGCCCAGCTGCGGCCACTTCCCCAATCAGCCCAGCTTTGAGAGCAGCAGCTCTCAAGCCCTGCCAAGACGCTTTTAAACCCCTCAGGGCAGGAGCAGGTACCCAACCCACTTCGGGGTGGAACAGAACAAAGGGGAGAGCCATCATGAAGAACCCCCTAGCTACCACTTGAGCTGGAACAAGAGCTGTACCGGGGAAAGAATTGTGCCCAGGCCTGGAAGGTGTCCAGTCTGAGGAAAATACTTACTGAAGCATCTCTGAGGGTGATATTATCTGTATTCAGTTGATTAGACATAAATTTGTGTGTTTTATTTTATTTGGCTTGGTGACTTACTTTGTTGTCTGTTACTACTTGGAACCACTTAAATCCTACTTTCTGTATTTAATAAAATCACTTTTTGCTTATTAATTAACTCAGATTATGTGTTAATACCTGGGTGGGCAAACAAGCTGTGCATCTCTCTCTATCAGCGTTATAGAGGGCAAACAGTTTATGAGTTTGTGATAAGGATGGTTGAATCAGGCTGTAAATGATTGGGGTGGGGAGCTATTTGGGGCCCTAAACCTGTGAGATCTGTGCTCTAGCAGGTAATGCCATGCTGCTGTGTTGTTCCTTTTTACACACACCCTTCTGTTGTCTTTGAACTGAGCACAGCTCACCTCCTAATTTCACTGAGAGACGTCTAACCCCAGAACAGGGGCAGCCAGTGTGGTCTAGCACATAGAGCACAGGACTGGGCCTCAGAAAACCTTCTTTCCATTCCTGATTCGGCCAGCTGGGTACCTTGTGTAAGTCATGTCATTGATCTGTGCCTCAGTTTCTCCATCTGTAAAATGGGGATAATGATACTGACTTCCTGTGTAATGTGCTTTGAGTTCTATGACAGAAAAGCTCTATATAAGAGCTACATATTATTATGACTTGCTGCTTTTTCACTTTGGATATAGTCCAACTCCCAATGAAGTCTTCCAGTGGCTTTAATGGGAGCTAAATCAGACCTATGAACACTGGACCTGTTGGAGACACCTCCATACCATGAGACAGATGCTCTTTAGTTTTCTACCTTGTTTTCTACAGGCATTTGTATAGCACCTTTCATGCTGAAGCCTCGTAAAAGGCTCAACTGGCTGGTAATCATATATCAATCATCCACCTGGCCACATATGAGGTGACTCATAGCAACCATTTTGTACCAGCAACACTAGACAACTGCCTTTAGGATTGGAAGTAAGGAATGAGTTCTCCATCTGGAGAAGAAATATTTTAGGTTAGCAAAATACCTGTTGTGATAAAGCTCCAACCTTGTCTCAGTGGGTCCTGCACTTCCAGGTAGATTACACTAGTCTCAGAGGCTCACTGTGACCCTCCACGTAGCCCTTCTCTCTCTAGAGGCAAGAGTCACAGCCTACTGAGCCATTTTTCACCATAAACCAGCAAGGGGGTGGGAAGAAGCAACCTCCCCTCACACAGTCTCTGTTGTCTCACGGTCTTTGTGATTAATTGGGGAGAGTCAGGGGCGGCTCCAGGCACCAGTACACCAAGCGCGTGCCTGGGGCGGCAAGCTACGGGGGGCGCTCCTTCAGTTGCCGTGAGAGTGGCAGGCAGGTTGCCTTTGGCAGCATGCCTGCGGAGGGTCTGCTGGTCCCGCGGCTTCGGCGGACCTCCCGCAGGCGTGTCGCCGAATCTGCGGGACCGGGGACCTCCCGCAGACAAGCTGCCGCAGGCAGCCTGCCTGCCGTGCTTGGGGCAGTAGAATACCTAGAGCCACCCCTGGGGAGAGTGTGGGAGATGGGGGGGAGCCTGGGCCCACCCTGTAATTGCAGCTCCAGACCAGGGACCCTAATAGTAGCAGCTATTGGTAGCTGACTTTTTGAAACAGGACAAGTACAATTCCCTGAGCCACTTCCCCACAGCAGCCCCCACTTCCTCAACATCTACTTCACCCTTATCTCAAGGCCTTCTTCCTTGTGCCTGATAGGGTTTGTCCTGCCCAGTTTCTCCAGCAACATAGATTCCTCCTACACCTCCTGACATGTGCCTCTAATTGACTAACTGGGAGGCTTTTAACTAGTTCCAGCCAGCCCTTAATTGTCTTCAGGTATCCCAATCAACCTAGCTGTCTCCACTGCTTTCTAGAAGGATCTTAATTGGCCCCAGGTGTCTTGATTAACCTGGAGCAACTACCATTTGGTTACTGTGGTAACAGGGATTTGTTTAGCCTGGGGCTAACATACCTGTTTCTCACTATTTTCCTATAGTCATCTGGCCTTGCCCTGTCACACTGCACACATTGGAATCTGGACAAGACAATAAAGGGTATGTTCCTTACTTTTGAAAAGGATATGCCCTGAGCTCATTTGTAACTAGAACTACAGATAGACTCAGTTTTGTGCCTCATCTTAAAGTCAGCACTTCCAGCAGCTTGGTGCCCCCAAAAGGGTGAAGCTTCAGTACTGACTCAGAAGGATACTTACTGAGCAACCAACCAACACCCTGTAGGTGTTTGTTGGAGGTCTCCCCTCTCCAACTTAGAATATCAGGGTTGGAAGGGACCTCAAGAGATTCTCTAATCTAACCCCCTGCTCAAAGCAGGACCAATCCCTAGATAGATCTTTGCCCCCAAATTGCCCCCTCAAGGATTGAACTCACAACCTGGGTTTAACAGGCCAATGCTCAAACCACTGAGCTATTCCTCCCCCGCACTTCACCTTATGCTGCTAGTTGATAAGATATGCCAAGATCAGGTAGTACAGATGCAGGCTGCATTGGATGCAAAATGAGAAATGAATACAGTTAGTCTGCTGAGACTGGCAAGAAGGCAAATCAAAACATGAATTATGTTACCTCTCTGACCTTTCATTATAGGAAACCATTCACACAGGCAGATGCTACCATGAAACCTAGAAATGGACCTAGGAATGGGCAAAACAGAGTTCTGGTACTGAAGAGGTTTGATTTGCCAAATAAGCAAAGAAACACTTCATTAGAGTTTAAATCAGATAAACCCTAAGTGTGCTTAAAACACACACACACAAGAGAGTAAATAATCTAGAACAAATATTTATGTGATAGCCCATAATAGTTCCAAAGGAGCCATTACAGTCTAGCAGGTAAACATTGAGGTTTAAAATATCCCCCCAAAACATACTTCTTATGCACAATAGACCACAGCGGCTCAGTATGAGATGTTATAGTCTACTGGGTAAACCCTTTCTCAGTTCATGCTGAAAACAGGCTTTCTGGGGAGCCATTGCATTATTATACTGTGTGAGAGAAGCTGACAGAAATGTTACAATGTGTGAGTGGGTTCTAGAGGTGTTATGTCCATTAGAAGCCACTTAGCTTTATGACACGATACAATCTGGCACTCATTGCATTAGGATATGCAGTAAAAGCCAATATGAATTACATTATGATGTGAAGGGGGACTCGTTACATTAGGTATAGGATCTCAGGTAGACGCCAATAAGCATCAGATTAGGCTGTAGAAGGGGTTCATTACATCAGAATATAAAAAGGTGGAGTGTTACATTTTGCTTTGTTAAAAAAGAATCCAAAAGGCATAACATGAAAGGGGCCCATTATCATGTTGCAATGTGCAATGGAAGCCAATATAAATTGTATTATGATTTTAAAGGGTGCGGCTCATTGAGTTATAGTGAATAATTGAAGCCAGGAGGTCTTCATAACAACATTTACAAACCAAGAGGCATTACATGGTAATGTGGAGTGGGACTTGTTAGAGCTGTAGTGAGAAGGGGACTCATCATATTAGGATATTCAACAGAAGCTAATATAAAAGTGAACTATGATGTGTGGAGAAGAACACTTCGTAACCATGTGCAACAGCAACAAAATAGACCTTCTATTCAAATATGACAGGATGGATGCAAAATTAGCAGAACTGTACAATCTCAAGGTGTATTTGTAAATAGGGAATGGGGAATCATCACTGAATGGGTGTGTTCCTAGAGGGGTCCCGCAGGCATCGGTTCTTGGCCTGATGCTATTTAATGTTTTTTTTAATGGCCTGGCAGAAAACATAAAATCATCACTGATAAAGTTTGCAGATTAGAAGAATTGAGGGAGTGGTAAATAGTGAAGAGGAGAGGTCATGGTGATAAATAATGAAGAGGACAGTGATCTGGATCCCTTGGTAATCTGGGTGCAAGCACACAATATGCATTTTATTATGGCTGAATGTAAATGTATAACATCTAGGAGCAAAGACTGTAGGCCATACTTACACAATGGGCGACTCGATCCTGGGAAGCAGGGACTCTGAAAAAGTTTTGGGTGTCATGTTTGATAATCAGCTGAACATGAGCTCCGAAGTGCAACACTGTGGCCAAAAGGGCTAACGTGACCCGTAGCCGCATAAACTGGGGACTCTTGAGTAGGAGTAGAGAGATTATTTTACCTCTCTATTTAGCACTGGTGTGACTGCCTCTGGAATACTGTGTCCATTTCTGGTGTCCACAGTTCAAGAAGGATGTTGCTAAATTGGAGATAGTTCAGAGAAGAGCCATGAGAATGATTAAACCATTGGAAAACCTACCTTATAGTGATACGCTTCATAGATTGAGTTCCTTGAGTCTAACAAAAAGAAGGCTAAGGGTGACTTGATTATAGTCTATAAGTTCCTACATGGGGAAAAATATTTAATAATAGTTCATTAGTCTAGCAGAGAAAGATAAATCACAATCCAATGGCTGGATGTTGAAGTTAGATAAGGTGTAAGCTTTTAACAGTGAGAATAATTAATCATTGGAACAACATACCAAGAGGTTTGGTGAATTCTCCATCACTGACCATTTTTAAATAAATATTGGATTTTTTTTCTAAAAGATCTGCTCTAGAATTATTTGGGGGAAGTTCTATGGCCTATGTGATACGGGCAGTCAGATAGGATGCTCTCAGTGGTCCTTTCTGGACTTGAAATCTATGAATCTATGACCATCAGGCATGAGAGTACAGTATAAAGACTGGGATTCATCTGAGCTTGCTCTTCATTAGAGCAAGCAGGCAACATAAGAGCATAAGAATGGCCATACTGGGTCAGACCAATGGTCCATCTACCCCAGTATCCTGTCTTCCGACAGTGGCCAATGCCAGGTGTTTCAGAGGCAAAAAGCAGAACAGGTAATCATCAAGTGATCCATCACCCATTCCCAGCTTCTGGCAAACAGAGGCTAGGGACACTTCAAAGCATAGTTTTGCATCCCTGCCCATCCTGGCTAATAACCATTGATGGATTTATCCTCCATGAACTTATCTAGTTCTTTTTTGAATCCTGTTATAATCTTGGCCTTCACAACATTCTCTGACAAAGAGTTCCACAGTTTGACCGGTTTGTTTTAAACCTGCTGCCTATTAATTTCATTCATTCATTTAATTTCAGAGTGATGTGGAATTAATGCCATATTGCCACTCGTTTTGAGGAAGGGTGACCAAAGGTCCAGATGATGATTTTATTTTGCATGCACTAAATGTGTTTTCCTGAGCAAATGGCAATAAAAAAGATGAGCTAGCTCTCATTACATGGAAATGTATAGCATGGAGGAAAGGTTGTGTTTTTCATTTAAACTGGTAAAAATCCAGAGTAACACCATTGTCTTTAGCAGATTTACTCCAGATTTTCCATGGTGGAAATGAGAACAAAATCTGCCTGTAGTTACAGTATTTCTCCTAAGAATGGGCTCAAGCTGCAAAATTGAGCTCCAAAACTGAACATTCCCAGAGTTTTGAGGGAGCCCTATTTCGAGGTCTCTAAATTTCTAACCTGTATGTCAGGGAGTTTAGTTCTACAAGTTTGTCATGCAGCACTGAGCAGAAAAATCACAGAGTCATGGGAGTTGTTGGAAGATCAGGAATAGGTCGCTCTTTAGTGCTGTACAGGAGAGTTCTGGGTAGAGCAGCAACTGGTCTTTCTTCGTCCCTCTGTAGAGCGTCTTTATTCTGACTGATGGGAAATCTCAAGAGAAAATAGGAAGTCACAGAATCTATGAGCAAACTCACTACCTTAGTTATTAGTAATGGATGAACCTCAACAATTTCAGAGTCCAGCATCAGCATAAACAACCCGCCAAATATCTGGGTGCTTACTAAACCCAGCTCCACTAGAAGCACACAGACTGAAAAAGCAACAACAATTAAGTCACCATCAAAACATCAGTGTGTTGTGCCTAAGGCTTGAGGAAATGCAAAAACTGGTTTTTAAAAGGGGCTAACCCCTTGGTTCATTTCCAGCCTGCACAATACTCTTCAATCCCAAGCCTTTATATTAGGAGCTGGAGATCTACCCACAACATAAACTCTCAAATGTGAACTGGTACGCTGGGGAATGCTTTGAAAAATCAGAGTCCAGACATCCCCAGGGGAGAACAAAGGATCTGAACCTCAAAGAATAAATGTTTGAATCAACTGGTTGTATATAATTGTGTACAAAAATATGTTGAGTAAGATCTTTCATGAAAGCTTGTTCTGGATGTGATGGTCGTTATGAGATATGTACAGACTGTGGTTATGAATCTATGGATTTAAAATACTATGCTTATGACCTGTACTGTAATTTCAAATACATCTCCTCCCAAGCCAGGTGTTCACACAAAACCAGACAAGTAACAATACGTGGTACAACTCAAGTAAAGACAAATTATGGACCATTAAGTTAATGAGACACTGAGACACGCCCCGGCTATCAAGAGGGAGTTCTTCTCCCCACCCCACCGCCCCCAACCCCCAGCACCTCCCTACTCTGAATAACCATGAATTACCATAGAGACAAGGTGAGTGAGGTAATATCTTTTATTGGACCAATGATGGTTGGTGAGAGAGACAAGCTTTCAAGCCACAGAGAGCTGTTCTCCACCCTCATGGGGTCCCAGAGCTCAAGCTCCAGCCAGAGCATCTCTACAGAGATTTTTCAGCCCTGGAGCCTGAGTCAGCTGATGTGAGCCTGCCAGAGTGTGTAGACATAGCCCCAGTCTGATCTCCAGCATAACATAGGCCATAGAATGTTACTCACTGATTCCAGCACCAAGCCCATATCTTGTGGCTGAGCTAGGGCATATCATATGGGACATACATATAAGACAAAGCATCTCTTGCCTTAGCACTAGGAGCAATAGTTAGAGAGAGCCAGATGTGGTAGCAAAGATTCCAGGGAAGAAAAGGTGCCACTTGTTGGAGGAATTCAACCTTCCCGAGAAAAACTGCATTCTGAGGCCATGTGTGTTTCTGCAGGTTCTCTGGGCTGCCACTAGCCCCCGTATCTCTAGTGCGGGGGATGAAGCATGTAGTAATCTCCCAATTATTTAAATCAATTAGCAGGCTACATTTCCATTTAGACATTTAGCTACGTCAGGAGCTTTCCAAAAGTCTGTTTCTTCTCATGATTCTTTTCCCCGGCATGTTTTTAATTATGGCTGATGCTAATTTTAACGAGTTGTCTGCCTTCAGTTTTGCGTGACTGTAATGTTCTCCAGCTGATTTCTAAAAATCAGAAGGTTTTAACTTTTCAAGCTGTCTTTTCAACAAAAACAGCCAACTGTTAAATGGCTTGGCAGCCAGCCGTGCTTCGCAAAATGCACTGAACTGCATTCCAGTCTGGTCCTGGCCTGTCTGCATCTCCTTGGATAGACTCATGCATGGATTTCAGAAGGCCATGGACAAAGAAGTTAGCTTGTTCAAATTAACCCCTTCCCTGATGCATTTTGCTGTCACAGACTATCAGTACTTTAGCCTTATGTTGCAGCATCTTTCAGCCCATTACTTTATGCACCTTCAAGCCTCACAATGGGGTAAACCCAGAAAGCCCCATTAGGATCATCTAGTCTGACCTCCTGCCTAACACAGGCCAGAGAATTTCACCTGCAACCAGCCCATATTTTGTGATTGAGCTATAACATGTTTTTAGAAAGCCCGCATGTGCTGATTTCAAGCCCCCAAGTGTTGGAGAATCTGTCACAGCCTTTGGTAAGTTGCACTATTATATATGTTTGGCAGATAAGCTTAAAGAGGCACATGTGAATTAAAGGGAAAATCCTGACTCCTCTACAGCAGCAGGGGAGAGTGCTGGTCATGGAATTGGTATGGTTTCTAAAGGAAATAAAACGTGGAGAGCTCATCCAGGGGACTCCCTGCACAGAGCTGCAGCAGTGTTTTTGCTAGGGTTCAGGATGGGAGCAATAGGCCCAGTGGAAACACCTGCCATTTCTTCACCATAGCAACCCTAAATAAGAACTTTAGAGCTACCCTGAAGCCTCCTGATGCAGATTTGTTCCTCCCAGTCCCTGCAGATCTCCCTGGAACATAGCCCGTGTACTTGGTTTGTGCTCTAAGCTAAGAATTTGAGCCTAAATGCTTTGCTCAAGGTCACATAGAATTTGGTGGCAGATAGAAATAGATGGCAGGAGATCTGGCCTCTCAGTCTTTTCAGTAGATAAGACTTCTCCACTGGCATGGTAGCACTCATAATGCATGTGGCAGCATCTGATGCAAGGTACCAAATCATTTGACATTGCTCCTGTGGTTACAAATCTAACTTACCCACAATCCTTTCACTTTTATATCTGCCCACTAGAAGAAATAAAAGGTAGGCAAGATGAACCAGCATGCACTTTGCATCAGGGTGAACTAAATCTCTGAATCACTGCAAAGTTCTTCTGTCACGAACAAAATCCAAACTCTCCTATGTCTGATTTAACTCAGTCTGAAATGTATTTTGTCTTTATTTTTTCCTTACAACTTGATCCTCCTAAATGGACTTTTCCCATTGTTCCTTTCATGGCATGAAGTGAAATTTAAACCGTGTCAAAGTTTCAGGGTCAATTTCTTGCAGCCGCTTTATATAGTTTGTTCATGCAGCTCTGAAGACGCTCTGGTTTTCACAGATATCCACATGCATTTGCATTGCTGTAGATATGGAATGGGGAATGTTGATCACAGCCAATGCTGAAGTGTACATGGTATACGCCACAAGGGGCCCAATCTTGCAAAGACTGATCTGCATTAGTAACTTTAACACAGGAGGTGTCACTGAAGTCATTTATGAGTGTAGTTTAATCATTTCAGGATCCGGTCTTTAACTTGGATGGCTACTTTATAGGAATCTCTCTAAGGGAACCAGTTTGGGCTAATAACAGAGATGACCACATAACTGGGACAGGACCAGCAGAAGTTCTCCTTAATGGGGATGTATTTACTGATGCCAAGTAGCAAAGGGATGCTCAATAGTGCCTAACCACGTGTTAAATAGCTGTGAAATTCTAAATTCTAGGCTTAATACTGAAATTGCCAAATAAAATGAAATCCAATTTTGATGCAAGATTAGACTCATTCAATATTGCTAATACACCATAGAACACACTCAATGGTGCTGATGTAGACTAGAAAGTGGTCTGACTCCATAAGCAGTTGGGTCTGACTGCACCTTCTTTACACCAACAGCCAGATTTACTGTTCTAAACTGGATTCTAAATAAAGTTGTTGGCACTTTACAAAATAAGCTGATATAAGATGTCACTGCCAATATTTGGTCTCTATTTTTAAGATGTCCATCTCAATGCTACAAACCTATACAGATAAGCAATTGGATTAATTTTATTACTATAATATAGTCCATATTTACCCCTCTTCTCAGCCGCTAGTGTATTCTCCCAACAATCTGCTAGGTCAGGGGTCGGCCACCTTTCAGAAGTGGTGTGCCAAGTTTTCATTTATTCACTCTAATTTAAGGTTTCACGTGCCAATAATACATTTTAATGTTTTTAGAAGGTCTCTTTCTATAAGTCTAATATATAAGTAAACTATTGTTGTATGTAAAGTAAATAAGGTTTTTAAAATGTTTAAGAAGCTTCATTTAAAATTAAATTAAAATGCAGAGCCCCCTGGACCACTGTCCAGAACCTGGGCAGTGAGAGTGCCATTGAAAATCAGCTCGTGTGCCGTCTTCGGCACGCGTGCCATAGGTTGCCTACCCCTGTGCTAGGTCAAGGTGTTAGCCTGCATTAACATATTAGCCTTTGTTGTATTTGCATAAGTTTATTCAGCTGTAATATCTTGGGGAAGTGAAGTGACCTGTCACTTCCCAAGACAGTACAATTTTATACCAAATGTAATGAATATTTTCAATATTTTTTCAAGGCTCAAGTTTAGCACACAATCTAAATGAAGTCCAGAGACTCAATTATGCCAACAAGGCATGCCATGTATAATGTGTCAATGTGCTAAGATGTTAGAAAAATCTTTGAGTACCAAACAGTGCAGAATGTGAGCAATGCATCTCCCAAAGATGATAGAACTCGTGAAGTTATTTTTTCCTGAAAACAGCAAAGGAATTAGAGGGAAATTTTCCAAACCATTTAGAGTTTAGAACCACAAGCCATGCTGACTTTCAGGGAGACTTGTGCTCCTAAATCCCATAGCCACATTGGAAAAAGCTCTTCCTCAGTCCCCATTAGGGCTAGTGAGCTGCAACATTTAATTTTAAAGAAATAATGCTGTTTTTAAAGTCACAAGGGTGCAAAAAACACACACCTTAAAAATTATTTTTCTCCTGCTCCTCTTAGCTCACAAATCCATGAGTTTCCCACTTGTAGGCCAAGTTTCAGGCATATTTTTCATGTGGTTGTAGCCCATCCTCATTCAGACATACAATCATCTTCAAAATGGGGCTTTATAATCGGAGCCCTGACACAGTCTTGATAGTTTCATAAAGCTGCATTACAATTACACTAGAAACAGACTGGGATTTAAAGCCCATTGAAGTCAATGGAACTCCCATTGACTCCAATAGGCTTCGAATCAGACTCTATGTGTTTATGACATACGTGTCTGTGTACATACATGCAGTATAGCCACATAATATATCCTTGCTATGCCATCACTGTCTAAGACATCCTATGGAGAACCGTCTAACATTACAAATTAATGAGTGATTTATATACCCTTGTCATTATTCATGGCTATAAAACATTATAATGCTCTAAATAAGTAAAAACATTTTTGCAGCTGCTGCAAATGTTTCATTCCTAGATGTAAACTTGGCTGGGAGCACAGGGATTTTTGCAGAAGTGCCAAATTCATAGTGAAGTAATTAGCACTTTGAAAAAAATATACCTAATGTGGTACACTTACTAAAGTTTAGTCAACATTTAATGTTAACAACACTAACACCTAACCACAAACACAACCATCTCTCATGCTACTCTCCTCCAGATAGGTAACTTTACCTCTCAGCCCAAAATGTATAGAAGAACAAGGAAGTAGCATTATACAATTGGAAAGAAGTTCTATATTACAGATGTGTCCAACAGCTGGGTGAATGATGTCATTAAAAATGCTCTACCACTTCTGCCACCTCTGCTACTTGCAGTTATTAAAAACAGACATTAATTTTCTTTACCTAATAGCACCATGTAAACCTGTTGTATCACATTCTCAAGTAGGTGCTGTTCCTAATTAGTGAAGACAACCCACAGCTGCTTCCCATAAACTGCTTTGAACCTGGTTGTGTTGTAATGCAGATGTGTTTTGCTTCTGAAATGCACATTTTTATCTGGATAGTAGAATCTTCCTCTGAACTGATCATCCAGGCTGTATTCACAAATCCACTCCCAGTGGAGCATACGCAAGCTATAATGGACAAGAGATGGAATATCTTCCAATGCTTGCTCTCTCCAGCGCACACACACAAGTATTAAAGTCCACAGGCCAGATTCTCCCTTCATATCCAAGTCAATCAAAAGGGACTTCCCTGAAGGTACTAGGGTGTAACCAGCAGACTCAATGCCCATTAAAGTAAATGGGAGGCTTTCCACATGCTTCAATGGCCTCTGTACCAAGTCCTAAACCAGACACTTCTCTTAACATAGAGAAAACAGCTCATCTGCTTTAAACAACAGAAGAATACTAACATTTTTAACAGCTCCCTGTTTTCCAGACAGTGCCATTAATATGCACAAAACACAAGGTCCCTACCCCATGGAACATATCACCTAATCTACATATTTCTATCATCCTAGCCAGCTGAGTTGTCATGTCTACTATCTTAATTGAGTCCTAGGGAAGTTGATGGGATTACTCACCTGAGTAAGCATGAATCAGTTTGAATAAAGGCTCCCCAAACAGCCCTTTCATTATGGTAACAATTTGCTTGTAGTGTTGTAGCTGTGCATGAGGCTCCAGGAAGGGCCTCCAGGAGGGGCGTTCAGCATGGCCTTGCTCTGCTCCCACAGTTGTTAATGGGAGCATTACCAGTGACTTCAATGGCAGCAGACTTAGGTCAGTGCTATGGGCTTTTCAAAAGTGCCTAAGTCTGCTCCCATTGAAGTCACTGGTAATGCTCCAATTAACTTCAGTGGGAGCAGAGCAAGGCCGCTGCTAAACACAAAGTCCCACCAAGAAGCCCCATGCACAGCTACAAGGTTATAAGCAAATGTTACAATAACAAAGGGTCAGATTGGGGAGCCCTTATTCAAACTGGTTAGCACTTATTCAGGCGAGTAATCACATCAGTTTCACTGGGACTCACCAGCATCAGTAAGGGTTGCACAACTCAGCCCAAAACAATGAAAGCAACATAAAATAATTCTGTAGCAACAACATATTGCTAGTGGCAGCAAGAGTTGGGTTTGTATCATTGTCACTAAGGGTATGTCTATGCTGCAGTTACAGGGTGTGATTGCAGTTTAAGCAGATGTGCCCAATCTAGCCACGTATTAGAGACAATACAGAGAGGAGCACCCAGCCTGAATCATCTTCCTTCTTGAGTCTAGCTAGCTCAGGAAGCAATGAAGCAGTAAAGCCACAGCAGTGCATGCTTCAACACAGATTGTATAAGCCCGCTTGGAACCCTGGGTGATTACTCACAGAGCTACCTCACACCAAAGTCCATGTTACCATGGTTTCATTGGTCCAGAACTCAAGATATCTCAGGTATGTCTACTCAAGCTGCAATCACACCCTGTGATCACAGTATAGACATATCCTAAGATATTTTGGCTGTTATTCCATACCAAAAGCTACATGGAGAGAACACATAGGTTGCACGGTCAAGCACTCAAGGTATTAGGCAGTGTCAGCAGTTAACATGATATGTGCAATCTTAACTCTCCTCCTCCCTTGTGAAGGTGTGGCTACACTCTTGTAGTATTTGCAGGATCAGTCCCATCACAACAGATGGGTATCATGTTCCAGTTTCCTTCATTCTTTTCCACTCATTTTAATTGTATTACTACAATTGTCCACTATACATTTATTGACTTTGATTATTTATAAGGTCCCAGTATACACCTTTGAGAGCAGTATAGGTAATTATCTGTTGAGTTCTCTTCTCTGCAAGCTCTGTATCTTAATAATTTAGTCTGTATCCATGTGTACTAAATATTTTCTCTCCAACCAGCAGCACAGCTTTCTTGAGGTGCAGTTGAAGTGATGAGGAAATAATCTGGCTCCATATTAGCAGAAAAGCAGGTATTTGCCAATCATCTTGAATTTCAATAGTATTTAAATAGCTCCAGGAGGCAATGCCATGGCTGTGAATTTTACTAAACTATGCAGCAGGATACCAAGCCAAGTAAGCACTCAATGACCCAGTAAACCCCAAAATACACATCTCAGAGAACGATGGTTAGTCTCTGGCTCTTGAGTGTGAATGACTGGCATGTTGAGAGTGCCACAAGTACTCCTCGTTCTTTTTTCTAACGAGTAATATAACTCAGAATGGTTACAAGAGGAGGAAGCAGGGCTATTCCAGATGCTTAAAAGTAAAGGGGGAGATTTGCAACAGCACCTAGGAGATTTAGGCACCCAAAGCTCATTGAAAATCAATGGGATTTGTGCCTCTAAATCTGTAACGCATTACTGAAAAATCTTCCATACAATTGCCATCTCTTTCTTCTGAATGTTAATCTTTGTTTGCAGAGGCATAACTAGGCATTTTAGCATCTCGGGGAAGCAAGCATCCTTGTGCCACCCCACTCGTCTTTTTTCATCATTTTTCTGCCCCATATTTCCACCCCCATGGCCTTGCACATTGGGTGGCTGCCCTACTCGCCTTGCCCTGGCTATGGCCCTGTTTGTTTGCTTTAGGAGTGTTGCATCACAACTGTAGAATTTTTAACATTTATTTATGTATTTATGATGCACATAAATGTCCTTGACCCCCATCACAACGGCCTCTGGGTACCTTAAAATAGTAAATCAACAAAAATGTGAATATATGAGGCCACATTTTCTGTCAGTGTACATCCATTGACTTGACTTATGCCAGTGGGGAATGCAGTCCCTATGGACAGCCAACCAAATCCCTGCCAATGAACAAGTTCAGTTTGTCTCCAAAAAATCAACCTTTCATCATTGCCACATACTGGAGCGATGGTAGTCACTTCACAGCTAAGTTTCATAAACGCAACCTACAGCCTCCCCCATACTCCTTCCAAATCCCTCACTAAACAGATGATCCATACACTGTTCTCTAAACAGATGAACCATACACTGTTCTCAACCAGGCCTGAGCAAACCATCAAAGGAAGCCAATTTCACAGGCTAAAACCCTCTGCTACTAGACTCAGAAACTTCTAGTCTTATCCATCCTGACGGAACATAGCCAAGAAGGCAGGCTATCAGGGATCTAGATCTCAGTCAATTGCTTTAAAGACCATCAACAATGAATTCCACCTGGGAGCCAGTACTGTGACAGTCAGTACAGGGCCTGGATAGCTGGAACAAAATGCTCCTGGTGCCCTGTCCCATTTAAAAGGCCAGCAGTTGCATTTTGCACTAGTGAAGTTTTCCAAGTTGTCATCCACAGTAACCTCCAGCAGAGACAGGCCAGACTGGAGAAGAGAGAGGCCTGGTTAGCAGCATATTCTCTCTGAAAAGCTTTTGAGTGCTGTTGGCAAATTTGACAATTTATATAAATGTGTGCCCCATGAATTTGTACAGTGTTTCATATCCTACTCATTACTGAGATGCCATCATCAAAGTTTGGTTCCAACAACCTCAAAAAGTTCAAATGCTTATCCTAACTACCAGACCACTTTGGGTCTGCAAATGGAGACAGAAGAGCTCACAAGAATGTGTTTTCTTCTGTAATTCTTGAATGGTGGGATGGTCTGGTCAAGCAGAACTCTGGCATGTTGTGAGAGCAGCATTTCACACTATGGATTTGGTTGTCCTTTCCTTTACACTGATGAAGATCAGGAGTAACTCCAGTGAAGTCAGTGGTGTTACCCCAGTGTAAAGGAGACCAGAATCGAACCCAATATTTCAAGACTTTAGTTTCCCTTCCTGGATGAAACCAGGAAGTGCAGAGGATCAGAGAGAAATAAGAACAACACTTCTGTGAATCTCCAAAGGCATTTGGTTTTATATTTTGAGTGGTGGCTTAAGGTGGTTTCCCAGGCCTCAATCTTGCAAACACCTACCTGTGCTCTTAATTTTCAGCAAGCAAATCCCATTGACTTTAAAGAACTAATCATGAGTAAAGCTCAGCATGTGTGTAGGTGGTTGCAGCACTGGGGCCTTATTTTTTTAAAAAATTACTGTTATTCTAAAATAGCAAGTCATAGTGAATATATTAACTGCACTGACCCAACTTTGATCTCCCCCAATTTTCTTTTGGTGCAATTCCACTGACTTCAGGAGAGTAATTCTGGATTACACAGGTGTAACTGAGATCTTGAATTGTGTAAGCTTTGGTCCATCTTTCCTTTGTCAGATCTATTGCAATCTGGAAGGTTCATTTGCTATTTTTATTATTGATACATTCTTCAATTTTAGAGCATTGTTTTTCAATCCAAATATCCTTGGCCACCTTGATTTCTTTCTTGATCTTTCTGCCAATCACTCTGTATTTATCAGCTCCCCCAGTGCTGTTTTTGTCTCTCTTGAGTTCTCTTCTAATGTCACACATTTGTAGTATTTCATTTGTGACCCAAGGTTTTGTCTTCTTACAGTGTTTCCCAAGGATGGCTATTGCTGCCTCATTCATTACAGCGTTGAAATTGTTGGTCATTGTTTCTACGTCTTCCTCTAGACCAAGCAGCAGAGCAAATTTTCCACTGATCATTGCTTGAAATGACTCTGCAACGCTTCAGTTTCTAAGTCTTTCTAAGTCAAACTTGATTCTAGTAATACTTTGGCCTGACGATTTTCCTTAGCCGCAGCCAAAAGTTTAGCATCAGAAAGTCATGATCACTTCCAATATCAGCACCGGGGAAGCTACTTATTTTAGCTGTGTTGATCCCAGAACGAAAATGGTTTTGCACCATGATGTATTCGATCTGACTGCGATGTAAACCATCAGGTGCATGATCGTCTGGATGCTTTATGTGCTCCTAATGTATTTGCAAGAACCAGATTGTGATAACTGGAAAACTCCAAAAGTTTCAGTCCTCTCTCATTGGTTACCGCATTACAGAAAGAGCCACAATAATCTCGCCAATCTGCCTGTGCATCAGTACCCACTTTAGCATTCCAATCTCCCTGTACAATAAGGATATGTTTCTTGTGTACCTTATCTATGATGTCTTGGAGCTGATTGTAAAAATCTTCAATTTGCTCATAGTCTTAATCTGTTGTAGGGGCGTAGACTTGTACCACTGTGATCTTAAATGGTACTGCCTTTAGATGGATGGAAATAAGCCCACTGGATATTGAGTGACATCCTAATACTGAATTCTTGATATCTTTATGCACTAGAAATCCTATGCTGTTGACATGTTTGTCCTCTCCACCGTAATAGAGTACATGGCCTTCTTCCATTAGTGCCTCTCCAAAATTCTTCCATCTGACCTCAGAGATACCTACGAGGTGCCAGGTGTATTGTTCCATTTCATACGCGATTTCTTTCAACCTCCCTATTTGTCTCAATGTCCTTACATTCCATGTGACTATGGTGATGTTATCTCTTCCATGGATCCTCTTTGTTGGGGTTACACCAGTAGTGTACGTGTCGACTCTGCCCTGGTGGGAGACGGTTGGTACGGTCATTATTAACCTGGGCTGTGACCAATCAGCTATGGACATGGTTGACTTGGGCATGTTCTAATCTGGCAGAGCCCATCCCTCTCCAGGCAGCCCCCTTTTAGTCGCCTCTTATGACATGCAGGAGGAGCAGTAGGTCTATTCTATCCCTGAACCCATAGGGGATGACCTAGCGCTTCTGCAACATCACCACCCAATGCGTTGGGTCATATGAAGATCTCCTGATGACCATGAAGAAGCACAAGCTGAAGTGGTATGGCCATGTAACAAGATCATCCTCCAAGGGACAGTACAGGGGAAGAGAAGAAGAGGTAGACAGAAGAAGAGATGGACCAGCAACATAAAAGAGTGGACAGGAATGGACTTAGCAGAGACTCAAGCACTGACACACAATTGTCAGGGGTGGAGACAATCAGTTTATCGCTCATTAATGATGGTGCCCCAACGACCAATGCAGTTATGGGAGTGGTGATGATGATGATGAACTGAGATCAAAATCAATCTTCATGTATTGATTGCTTATAGATCACTGTACAATTTCCCATGTAACAGCTACTCTCTTTCTTAGCTCTCTCCCTTCCCCTACTTTTTTTCTTACTTGAAATCAAACAAAAGAAAAGAATTGCCCTCACCTATTCTGAAGACATAATTCCTCCTTGAGAAAGTTCTTCAAACACGAGTTACTCTCTTGAAATACTGTTGCAGGCAAATGTCCTTTCTGCTAAAATATCCAAGCTGAAAACAGAAAAAATATTCAAAATAGTGTGAATGGTCCTTTTGTATGAGGCTTCTCACAGTTTTTTCTTTTAATCACTCTGTGGGTCTCGCAAAAGGTGTAAAATGCTCCCTAATTGATCGTTTCTACAGTGAAGTCAAATGTCTCTCAGCATAAGAGCTGAACGCTTTTATTATTCCCAGTAGAGCTGCAATTAGAATGGAAAAGAGATGAGAAAGTCCCTTACTGGGAAACTCTTATAGTTAAAAAACACAAAACTCTCCACTAGGATACAGCTGCTGGGGAGTGAGAGGAAAGGGTAGGAATTCTCAGTGCATCACATTCATTCAACTGTAAAAGCATTAAAGGGCCACATTTTCCAAATTTGCCTCTAGATGTTATTTTTTTACACACTAAAAGTCATATTTGCCTTGTCTCTCTCATTCAGGACATAGCAGGTAGATTGGTCTGCAGTTTTTACATGGTTTTTCAATTTTATATTCTTAGATATGAGAGTGTGACTAAGACATTTGTTATAATTGTTTATTTATTTGTACTGCGGTAGCACCTAGAGGCCCCAAGCAAGGATCAGGGCCTCATTAGAGAAAACGCTGTGCACACCTATAATAAAAAAGGCAGTTCTTGGTTCAGTGGGTTTACAATCTAAGGGCATGTCTATGCTGCCTTGCAGGTTGGACTAAGTGAACAGCAGGGTACACTACAGTGCTGTGCTGTAACTCCCCCATGAGGACACTGCAAGGACAAACAAAGGACTCTGTGAAGGGTTTGGCTCACTGCTGGCACCTCCTCATGGCCAGACATGGCATTGCAGCTTTCTCTCTGCTGGGGTCTGCTGCCATAGGCCACTCCTCCTCTATGGTGCCTGCCTCTTCCTGTGACTTGGCCCTCTGGCCAGGTCACTTCCATGCCTCCCCGTCTGGAGTAGTCCACAAGCAAAAAGCAAAGGGAGTTAACACAAATAAACTGAGTTGAGAGAGAGAAGGAGTGGGGGAATGCCTCCCTCTCAGGGTGTATCAGGATCAGGCCCTCCCTTCCCTCGGGCAGGATCTTTAGGCAGAGGTTGTCAGGGAAGTCCCTGCCTTCAGTCAGCCTTTTCCACAGGAGCTGAGGGGTTCATTAACTTTTCTGGAAATCAAGAGTAACTACACAGTTTCGATCCAAATGACTGCTATTTCAGATTACAGGGCAGAAAAATCCCAAGCAAAGCAAGAAAGAATAAAAGTAACCAGTGCTGTAATGAGGGCAAGGCGAGTGAGGCACTTGCCTCAGGTGCGGAAGGTGAGGGGCGCAGAAAGTCTCTCATTTGTCAGCAATTCAGCAGCAAGTCCTTCCCTCCAAGAGGGACCCGCCACCAAATTGCTGCTGGTCGTCGGCAAGGGAGAGGGGTGGCATGTCCGGCTCTTGGGTGGAAATTTGGCAGTGGGTCCCTCAGTCCCTCTCGGATGGAAAGACCTGCCACCAAATTGCGGCCAAAGAATGGCAGCAATTTGGCAGCAGGTCCTTCCTTCCGAGAGGAACCTGCCGCCGAAGAGCCGGACGTGCTGCCCCTGTCCCTTGCCTCGGGCGCAAAAATCCCTAGTTACGGCTCTGAAAGTAACACTTCCACAAAAGTGTGCAGTGGGGGTGTCTCACCTGTAACAGGCAGTATCCGAACTGAACCCAAAATGGAGTTTTGCAAACAATAGACTCCACAAAATTTAGGAGTGCAACACACGAGGAGGAAAAACATAGCAATTACATAGCTCCCTTCTCCGCCCCTTCGTCTCCACCACTGGTGCTAGCTTTGTCTGATCATCTGTTGGCTTCTCACACAAATCTCCCCATGCTTCCTTCCTTGCTGCCAAAGATGCATAAAATGGCTTTCCTGAGCTCATCTGCAAGGCCACTATTCTCTCTGCACTTATGTAACTCCTAAAGGTTCACGTCTGTTGTGGCCTCTCTGGGAAATGGAGCAGGAACTGTCCTTTCATTCTTTGTACAGCACCCAGCACAACTGGGTCCTAGTGCAGGACTAGAGCTCCTAGGCACTGTGTTTATACAAATAAATAAATCATAATAATCATAATAAATTGCTCGCTGAAAATGGCTGAGCTGAGGAATATGTGGGGAAGAGTTCACATATCCTATTAAAAAACAGCACAATCACATACACATTGTACTCCTTCCCATAACCCCTTATTTGTCCACTTGCATTTCCATGATGGGTTTCTTGTGACAGGGCTTGTGCCTTCTTCTCAGTGTGCAGCATTCGTAGCACATGGATCCTTTGAGAAATTGATCCCCTTCATCCACTGACAGGTGTTTCAGGAGTTTATGCCTGTGATTTGACCACTCATTCAATGGGAATTTGCTTCATACTTCTGCAGTGCCCTTAACATGCAGACATGAGGATTTCGAGATTGGGCTGGTCTCTCGGGTCATTGACTAAAGTTTTGGCTTAATCCTTCTTGCCTAATAAGGCAGATTGATTACTAGGGGGAGTTTATACCTTTCCTTTTTTATTTCTTGCAGTGACATAACATGGAGAGAATAAATGCACAATAACAATAGGTGACACATACATGGCCTATTGCAAGTTGGAAGCACTGTACATCTGAGCCCACTCCTGCTCCCATTGACAGCAGTGGGAACAAGGCCTGGGCCATATATTAATTAATGCTCATCAACAGCCTTGCATGACAAGGACAAGCATGTTTTTATTCTCAGTGAACTGAATGGGGAATCTGAGGCAGGGAGCTGACGCGATTTCCCAGTGCCATAGGGTGAGACAGTGACAAAGGTCCTGACTCTAGATCATACAGCGTTTCTCCTGGGGGTTCTTCAAATCAGAGTACAGGGATATTCCAATACCAAGATGTAAGACTAACACTGAGGTCCTTACTAAAGATCATCTCATCCCAAGAAGCTTTAAGCAGCTCCCCCTACTGAAATCAGTGTGGAATATGCTGCTTCAAATTAATGGCCTCGGGTTTCATTCTTGGGCAAACTACAGTTGAAGTCAATGATATATGTCCTAGCAAGGACTGAGTAAAAACTGAATAAGGGTGTTCAGGATTTGATTCCTAATGAATATCTTGTACATGATCAAGTGTTGTACTGATTTAGTTTTCCCACTATTTTTTTTCCATTTAAGAAAAATTAATTTGTTGGGGTGGAGTGAGGCGTGAATTCAATTACTAGCATTGCCTCAGGCTGTCTAGTATTTGTTTTCCAGACATGCTAACACACATTTCTTTTTTGCTGCTCTAGCCTGAGTAATAGCCATGCCCTAATTAATCAGAGCACACTGTCACAGTAGCATTATTTATTTGTTTCTAAAATAACTGTATTCAGCATTCTGAGTGCTGAGAGATAGAATGCATACAAATAACAAAACTTACATCATACAATAGTAAACCAAATCTTTCTAGTGCAGAAGGAAAACCTAATTTTCTGATCATTTGATTCTCATATCATAGACCTCAAGTGTTGAAATTCTTAAAATGCATAAGGTCACCTCCTTTGGTTATTGACCAGATGTTAGGGTTACAAGTGAAAAATGTGAGGTGTCTATCAGGAGTTCCTGGCTTAGGTTGCTTATTTTCTTTATCTGAATGATGTTTGAGGGAAAATGTGTTTGCGATAAACATTTGATGCCTTGGTTTTATTGCTATTCCTCTCCCCATCCCATCTGAATTTTATGATGTGGGTTATCAAGGTCCTATCTCAGCAAGGTGTGAGGAGATACAGGACCATCAGACTTTAGGATAATTTAAAAACACGCCTCTTCTATATTTTAGGATATGTGCTAAAGATCAAATAACATGCACATTTTCTTCAGCCTTTATGCAGCTATGTTTCATTTATTCAGAAGCATCTCAGGTTAGACACATTTGTTTAGATTAAAGTTATCACTGCTGGTTGTTTAAAAGCATAGGCCATAAACTAAGTTGACAGGAAGGCACCATTAACATTCTTATCTTTATGGCCACCCAGGGTCTGTAAAACTGACACACAGTTTGGCTAAAACTGGTCAGAAGTAACTTTGTTTAAGTTAAAGTTGCTACTACTTATAAATGCAAAACTCGATGCAACCTTAGCTATGGAACTATAACTGGCGCTTTCATAATATACCATAAATATAGATGTGTGTCATGCTCTTTCAGACAGAGAAGCACATCACAATAGGTCCTTTAGCTTAGCTAAGACCGAATTACCCTAAATCTGCAGAGCCTCTTTTAAATGTGGCAAGGAACAGTTATTGGGCTGAAGTGTAGTGCTAGACAAGAGCATATTCTTTCAACAGTCACCCTCTACTTACCTCCTAAACCTTGCATGCCAAAACTTTCTGCCTCTTTGGAGCTCAGGAAAATTTGCACAAGAAGAGATGACCAGTGAGATGAATGGAGGGGGGGCGTGGATGAAAGTTTGTAGAACATTTCATTCTTTCTAAATGCAGAATAGAAGCCACTGACAGACACCTGAACATGAGATAAGTACAAAGCAGGAATGTGGATTTAGGATGATTATGAAGAAATGCAAAATCATTTCCATTGCACATGTCCAGGGCCGGCTCTAGGCACCAGCGTTCCAAGCATGTGCTTGGGGCGGCACTCTGGCTTTTTTGTTTGTTTGCTTGCTTGCTTTGGCAGCAGGACTCCGGCCCCCTTTTTTAAATTAATTTAAAAAAAAATTTTTTTTTTTGCTCGGGGCGGCAAAAAACCTGGAGCTGGCCCTGCACATGTGGAAGAAAAGAAAGGAAAGAATCGGGAGATCTTAAAGACAGGGGTGGCTCTAGCCATTTCGCCGCCCCAAGCACGGCGGCACGCCGTGGGGGGCGCTCTGCCGGTCGCCGGTCCCGCGGCTCCGGTGGACCGCCCGCAGGCATGCCTGCGGATGCTCCACCAAAGCCGCAGGACCAGCGGACCCTCCGCAGGCACGCCTGCGGGAGGTCCACCGGAGCCGCCTGCCGCCCTCCCGGCGACCGGCAGAACGCCCCCCGCGGCATGCCGCCCCAAGCACGCACTTGGTGTGCTGGGGCCTGGAGCCACCCCTGCTTAAAGAGCACATCTGCAAAGAACATGAGACATATTCTACCTGGGGAAAGTGAGGTGTCAAGAAGAAGGAAGGATGGATGGACAGAGATCCTATGGAAGATGGAAAAAGTGTTATGAAGAGCCAGCTTTCTCTCCTCATAAACAATAAGGATCTTGAGAGCTATGTACTACCAGTCACAGGAGATTAACTAGATGAAACAGAAGGGAAATGCTGGGCAGTGAAGAACAAAAAGGCATTTATTTATGAATGAGGGAAACAAATCAGAAAGAATTAAATACCCAAAAGACTGTAGACGCTACAGAGGCAATAGGCTTGCCATGTCATAAGGAGGAGGGTTGGATTACATTGCTGTTGAATGGACACCAACTGGTAATAATAGCTTTAGCTAAGGCCAACAGCAGAGAGGATGAGAGGCTGTTTGCCTTTATAGGTCCTTTGTAGTAGCATTTGGCCCAGACAGAGGTTCTTGGCGCCACTGAAGTTTTGATGAATGAAAAATTCACTTAACGTGTGTGTTTTTTTAAAGGACAAAGTAGGACACTTTGAATACAGCACATGATGGCTGCCTAAAACCACCAAGAGCAGTCAGATACAACCCCTGAATAGGCCTAATTATGTCTGTTTTTCCTTTTCCTTTAGCCTGCTGTGTCTGTTCCTGAACCTTGAATGCAAACAGCTGATGGAGTAAGTTTGCCTGAATTATGAGGTTTTCACTCAGGGAGGACTCAATACAATGGTGTTATACTGTGCCTCAGTGCTGTTCTCCTCCAGCACAAGCCTTTTCTCAGTCAGTGCCAATGTGAATAGCACATTAGAAAATTTAAACTCTGTGGACTGCACAGCTCAGGGGACTGCAAAGGATCTCACCTGCAGCATCTGAACGTATACTGGCATTGTCCCTTTCAGGCAGCGGAATCAGGAGAAGTCCTGTACTAATGTTCCTATGCTTATGGGTACCACCTCACCAACATTTGAAAGGCAACAGCCTCAAATTCCCTTTTTCACCATGCTCCCTCTCATTCAAGAGTTGCATTTGGAAACTGAGGCTAACCTGTGTGCCAGCCCCCACGAGAAAGCTGATGGGGATGAAGAAAAGTAAGGGGAAAGGAACAGAAGGGAGGAGACCACCACATTGGAAGCATGGTAGAAATGGAGGAGGTGTGTGGGAGAGAGGACAATGGTGAAGAACAGATTCCAACAAAGAGGGGAAAGGAAAGACAAGACAACAAAAGCTTAAATAAAAGTGGGGGAAATGTCAAGTTGGAAAAACATCTTGTGGGAAGATAGCGGGGGAAAATAAATGAAACATTTTTAAAGAGGTGAAAAATTAAGTGAGGGAAATGACAGGCCCTGAATAGAAGAGGTATCAGGATATGGAGGTACAGAGGTGGAAAAGAAGAGGAAAGAATGGAGAAAATCTAATCTGGAGAATCACTTTTATTTTATCTCAGGGTTGCTTTATACTGTACGACTTGATGAGTCTATGATTTAATGGTGGCTTGTTTGGAAGGACAAGATCAGCAACGAGGATATTCATAGTCAATCCCAGCAACTGCCTCCATCAGCACAGGCTCAGTTTCAGCAGCTGTCTTAGTACATTATTAGGATGGAAGACCAAAGCACCAAGGAATGCTGCTACATGATCAACGATCACATGCTTACCAAAAGCTTCAGTGGTGCGATAAGATTGCCAGTGATGGAAATAATCTGAATAGCCAGCAAGACCATCTTCAAGACCACACTAGAGATGGATCTTGGTGGCGCTTCATCTGCAAGGATTTGTCACAATCACAATGACAATGTTCACATCTAGCAACAAATGTACATGCCCAGCTTGTCACAGGGAGGGAAGGGCAGTCCTTTGTGCAACCCCAGACCCTTTGGTGACAGCCATGCTGCTGGCAGTGCTCTGTTAGCGCTTCAAGTAAAGTTGAGTTTAGGAGATCTCAGTCATTTTGACTTTGCTACAAAATTTTAGAGTCTTAGAGCATGACCTTGAAAGACTGATTTAACTAACATGATGCTGGTCACAACTTTGCAGTTAAGTTAGTCAACAATGGGTCACGTTCAGCATTATGTCAGCTAGTTATGATTAAAGTCTGGCCCTAGACTTTAACAGAGCTACCACTGAAGATATAGTCCCATGATGTGTCCCCTTCATGCACTCATTTTCTAATTCTATCAACAACAACACAGCAACAACCATCTGAGTAGACGGTACTCGTAATTAAGCTTGGTCCTAGAAGACATTAGTTCTTCATTCATTTTTAAGCCAAGACACTTGAAGCATGGTGGTACATTCTGCAGTTGAGTCAGCATTGAGCTACATGCATGTTCAAGCCCCATTTCTATGACCAGTGGTTAAACTCCCACTAACTTCAATGGCAACTGGATCAGGCTGTTGTCACAAGCACACTGGACTTTGACTGACTTCTGCACAGTAATGATTGCTATCTCTGCTTTTGTCACTCTGTCTGCACTGAGTTACTCTTGGGATTGCTACAGCAGCAGCAGGTTTTAGTGCTTTAACAACATGTTCAGTGGAGGAAAAGAACCAGGGGGAGGAGGGGAAGCTATCTGCAGCTACTGCTTCCTCTGATGTTTTTTGGTTGATGTGACTGTCACCCTTACCACCATCCATGTGCTATTCTGCAGGAGGTTTCTCTGTGGTGGATGGTTCTCTACACAAGCAAGACAGAGCAGAAAATAGCAGGCATGGTGCTAGTATGACATGGTTTATTGATGAATCAGAAGAATCCTGAACAGGTGTTAACAGTGTGACCAATGGGCGCCACATCTGGGACTATGAATGTTATTCTTCTGCTTTTCCCTTTATTCATTCTTTCTGAGGATAAGTTTGTTTCACTCACCGTTAGCAACTGGCAGAACAGCAGGACTCAAATTCTTCACAGAGATAAGGTGGTAGCTTGTTATGGTTGGTAGGATGAGGCTGTTATAAGCACTCAAATGTAAGAATCTCTTCAATGACAGTACAACTATAGTGGCTGTAGTTTGAATGTACATTGAGTAACAAGTGAGGGTCTAGCAGTTTGGTTTCAATAAGCCCTGAAACAGTCAGATACTTTTCCAAATCCCTTTGGTCTGGAAACTAACTTAGCAGTCTCTCCAGAACAGTCTGATTCCCTCTCTCCTCCCACCCCCCAAGATTTCCCATGCTTCCTGGTTTTGGCTGGGACGAAAATACCAAAAGAATGGTCTTTCCTGAAGTATTCCAGGAGTTTCATTTCCAATCCCACCTCAGGCTAGGGTGTGCCGAGGCAATATGAAAAGAAAAAAAATATGAAACGTAGCTTGATCATACAGAAGTCTGGATTTACTGATTGTGTATACTGGCTAAAGAGTTCAGCCACCACAGAAAATGGCTAACCTGTCTCTCTTTATTAAATCCATTTCACAGCTAACAAATCCAATGGCATCTAACCTAGGTATGCATTTCCAGTGTTCTCATCACCCTGGTCTCTGGGCACCAAATAATAAAATTGTACTAATTTTATCCGCAGAGGACTTATTTTCCACTACGCCTTTCTTTATGTAAAAGTCCCATAACATTTCCTAAATAAGATCCCATTACAGTTCTATAGAAATTAAATAAATGTACTATAGAAATTACTCTAACAATCAAGAGAATTTAATACAGTCAGTAAGAAGTCAATGAAGTCAATGGGAGATGGGGTGGTTTAGCACATGTCATACTCAGATCACTTTTATTTGGGGATATTGATGGAAAGGTCTACCTTGAGACACCCAGTGTGAAAAATGTAATCCTTACCTTTTGTCAGCAGGCACAGACTTTGGGCTTTTTGTATTAAATGCTTGCAAACGGCATTTCACTTTAAAAACCAAATTAGCTATTGCACACTTGCAAGAACTAATTCTCAGTCTTTTTATTTCTGAAAATATGAATCCAGAGCGGTGAAACTGTTACAGCTGCACAGCTGTTACAATGTCCATGGAAGTGTCATATGTACTTACTGTAGCCATTACACAAACGACATCATAATGGCAGGAACAGTTACGGCACTAATGGAAATGTCAGATTCTTATCTGAAGTAATTCAGGTTATTTGTACCCCTTGCAGCACTTCATTAATATCAGGGCCATTACTCTGTCAGTTACAGTGTTCCTCCTACTCCCACTTCCAATGCAATGGCTCCAGCCGAAGATCCTCAGGACAGGCTGAAACTAGCCTATTTCAAGTCATACATAATACAATCCTAGTGGGCCCCATCCTCCATTGCCCTGCACTTTGTGCAGTCATTTACACCAGTGCAATGTGAGCACAGCGTGGATGAAAAAATTGCGATTCTGATTCTGATCCACTTTGCAGTGCTGGACATAACTGAACAAGGTGCCAGAGCATGGAGAATTGGGCTTACAGTCTCCTCTGTGAAGCAGAGGAGTCCTTGTACTACAGCCATTTAAAATTGGACTGGACCAACCAGTCATGAGTGCACTATGCCTCATTAGGGGAGGGGAAAAACAAGAAAACCCAATATGTTTTTCCATGCTATTAGCATAATAGTGTCAAAGAATGTCTGACGTACCCATGATGACTAATACCATATGCTGTTCCCATTGGCTTTTTGTATGCTTTGTGTTTGTGAGTTGGGGGAGGGGGCATTATTCTGTGTTTGCAATGGCAAGATAGCTAGAAGAAAAGTATATAATTTTGTCAGGAAGAGTAGCCTATTGCAGGAATTGGACTCTATTTAAGACTCAGAACAATAATAACCATGTCCTGCAAAAGTAGCTTGGTTGGTGATGCTCATGGTCAAGAAAAAAAGGTCACGGTTCCAAGAACTTCTACTTACTAGCAAGCCAATGGAAATTTTGCCTAAAAATAATAGACTGCAGAGTTTAGCCTCATGTTTTTAAGATAGTTCGGAAGAGTTTATTGTTTGATGTCTATCCTATAAAATTATAGATTCAATGGACCAAAATTTACCCCTGCATTTCATGTTATCTTTCTATTTACACCATAACACTTACGGCAGAAGTGAATTTTGCCTTTTGTTCCTTTTCTGATTTGACAAAACTAAAGGTTTTGCAAGACACAAATTTACATGGGAAGATGACGATGAGTAACTAGCGGCCTAGCAGTATACTGTATAATAATATTACACATAGCAGCTAGAAAAACTGAAATAAACTGAATGGATTACGCACTCCCATGTAATCTTCAAATATCTGGCATGGAAGGGGATTGCTGTTGGAAAGCTCTGTAAGTTATGCAAAGAGAATTCTTAAAATGTGAAACAGGGACCATTCATACCAGCTGGGGAGGTTCTGTACTGTTTGGATGTATGTGAACAAGCTATAGAGGTTAAAGCTAGAAACTAACTGCCCACTGAAATTGAAATATTGTGGCCAGTTGCTGATCACTGATGTTGGCTTTGCAACATGCACTATGACATGCTATCATTAAATGTACATTTGTGTGTTTTTAACTTCCTTACTGCCTCCTCTACCATATGGAAAAATTTCTAAGAAAATATGTTCAATAGGGACTAAATCCGAAGAAGTACTGAGCACCTGTAACTCTTATTGTCCTTGTTCCTTCAAAGCTGGGCACCTCTTGTGAAGTGCTGAGGACTAATGCAAACTGATGAACCCCAAGACTGGTCCCAACAGGAACTGAAAAGTGCTCCACATCCCTCTTGTAATAGACCCTAAAAGTCTGCAGTGTAATTTTTTTTCAAAGGGATCATGCAATTCAGGAGGATCATGCAATTCAGATCCTGCAAACCATAATCAAGTGAGAGGTACTTATTCAAGGGAGTAATCCAATCTCACCCTGAGCAGCTTGGTGTGGAAGGACACTATGTAAGCTAGATCATACTCAAAGGATGGTGCAGTTTAACTTGCTTTTTATTATTATCCAGCTCACTCCCAGGCCAGAGCCAAGAGGGAAGGCGAGCACCCTGAACACTCTGTTGTAGGTGCACAGAGGCCCTGATTCAGCAAAGCATGTCAGCATGTGTCTAACTTCAAGCACGTGCTGAAATCTGATTGATTTCAATGGAATTGAAGGTCATGCTTAAATGCTTTGCTGGACAGAGAATAGTAATAGGATTGCTTAAAGTGAAGTATGTGACTGAGTGCTTTGCTGTTCTGGGCTAGAGAGCAGATAAAAATAAATATCAGAAACCCATGATATGATGAAAGTGGTTAGATTTTGCATCTATAAATAATTCATAAATATTTTGCCCACTGCATGGCATTCTAGAGAGGCAATCGGACTTCCTCTGCATTCTTACATGTTTGTTTTCCTTGCTGGTCCACCTACTGTTCTTGGATATGAAAACATTTGAAAGGAGTGACAGGATAAGCAACTTCATGCGCAATTAACTCTTATGTCAAGATAGGGCTTCCAGCTATTCTGAACTACATCCATTCCACGGAGACATCTGGGGACTTTCACCTCGATTAGTGGGAGTGTTTTACTTGCTCTATCTACCTAAAACATCTCATCCCCGAGACCATCACTGATCTGCTTTTCCACTCCACTCTTTGGCTTCGGTGCTCTTTTAAAGCAGTTGCTTTCATGCCAAATTGAGCCAGCATCAGAATAGTAGCCATAACACAGTACAGGGCTGAGATTTTTGTACTGGAAAGACATGCAGAATATTTCAACCAATGTGGCTCAGTACCACTGGGCTGTGAAAGCACTAGCAGGCTTGTCATTCTTTTCAGCAATTCAGCAAGTGAAAGGTAACAATAGGGAGACAAATTCAGTAACAAATAGCACTGCGCAGCACAGACCAATCAACATAAATCAATTACAATAGGCATGATAGCGCGACTCTCCTTCTCATTAGGTAGCACCATTGAAGACCTTAGGGCTGCTTGTGGAGTCCGGTGCTATCCAACAGGAGTATGGGCCAGCTTCTGATTCCCTGTTTAGTCCCATTGGACTAGACTGGACCCCTCCACACAGCCCTAACAAAGGATTGTTGCATGAGTAGCCCTGGGATGGCTGTGCCTAAGGGACACCCATTCCAAGTCACAATTCCCCAGTGACTCCCCCTGCCTCCGAGAGGGTAATAATTTGCTATCGGCCAATAATGCTGGTGGCCAGTTCAGCAGCAAATTACAATACTCACTGGACTGGCTCAGCGATGCCAGCCAGCACAGTGGGAGAGAATGCTGAGCCAAGGCTCCACTTGGGGGGGGGGCAGTATTGAGTCTGCAGCACACTCTTACGCATCCTGATCCATGGTTCAGGTACCTGCATGGGGCATACTTGGGGGGCAGGGAGTTACTCCCCATTGCTCCCCTGCATAAGAGCATTGTTCAAGTCATACTCTATTTTCCTGAAATCAAGGGATTATGAGAGGAGTAGGTGAATGAGGGTGGCAGAGGCGGACCCTAGGTGAGATTGACAGTGGAAGCAATCATGGATAAGTCTGCATTGTGGTCCCAGTTGGCCAAGGATTCATGGATTTCATAAACCTCAGAATTAAAGTTAGCAGTTGCCCATGCAGTCAAACAGCCTGTGATTTCTGTGCTATTTTTTTTTTAGGAAGAAGTCAGTGAGCTGAGAGCCTGTCTCCCTTGACTCCCTACATTGCTGCTGCTGTGGGGCTGAATTGACAGAACCTGCGGCAAGGGAGCATTGACCCTGGGCCAAGTAGGTATTGTTAAGTTTCACATGCCCTGAACAGTGGTGAATCTCACCCAGATACAGCCTTTTAAAGTGGATTTATACTGTAGTTAAATATCCTAAATATGTCTGTGTGGCTTTTATTGTAAAATAAAGGATATGCTAATTAAACTAGTGCAACCCATGCCATTGGGCACTTTCATGGTTGCTTTCCTGTCTTTCCACACAACAGGACTGTAAGGAGTTTTTTTTTTCCTTTTCATAATTAACTATGATACACCACTAGTCCTGACTGTGGGAAATCATCCCATGTTGGATCACTAGGCCACATGGCACTGACCCTTGGCCAGCTAGGTATTGATGAATTTCACATGTGGCAACATGAAAACTGAGCCACTTAAGAGATAGATATTTAGGGCCAGATCCTCAGGTGTGCTCTGACTGGCCTTCTTACCAATCCCCAGTGCAGAGGGCATTCTCCAGTGACCAGGGTGTGGTTACAACCCAGCAAGCTTCAGCTTACTTGAATGGCCCATGGGAATTTAAGGCAGCTCTTACTTACACCAAGGACTGCACCAGCCTCATGCTCAAGGGAACATAGACGTAGCTTAAAAGACACATCTGTTTTCTCTTGGTTAAGCATGACCTTGCCACACCAGAGGATGTGGCCATGTGCTACATTCTAAGAAACATCTGTCCCAGATCCGGTGCCAGAGGCAGCTGCTTTCTAGGACATCCTGAATTTTCAGGAATGAGAATTAAGCTCTACTTAGCATGGTAGGGAACAGCACACAGTAAACAGCATGTGTGCATTGCAGAGAGTATGGATTGTGAGAATTTTCATAGGGAATAATGGCACAGGGCCATGGTAAAATGTGTTAATAGTGCTGAATTATCTCTGGCTAACTGCACTAGTATTAACATATGTCATCATGGCAATTTTACCATAGCGGAATAGTGCTCTGACTAATATACTTCAATCCACTGGTTACTAGTGGGGTGGGCAGTAGTACAGTTGTCTCTGCTGGATAGTTTCCCAAAATTAAATAATGGCTCCATTGTCACATTCATGTTCTTGAAAAATTTGTTTTCTCGAGGCCCACTGCAGCACTCAGTGAAGGCAATGGGCTCTGGGACAGGCCGTGTGTAATTTCTTGTCTTTTGAGGTGAACCATCTGAGTGTGTTACAGAAGAGCCAATTTGACCTTAAACTATAAAATAAATAGAACAATTCTATAGTTTCTGCCCATCAGTGAGCTGTGTACAGCAGAGATAGGAAGTGATTATGTTTTCAGAGAGAGGGTAATGGCCAGTGTAGACTCAAATTCACCTTTTGCTTCTGATCAGTGCTACTGTCCATCCTCTTTTTTCCTCTCTAGAGTACTATTTTCTTCTAAAGCTGAACTGCAGCCTAACACCTCAGTAGGACTACTCAGCCCACTTACCAGGAGAGATGGGCGACTACAACAAAAAGGAAGTTGTCAACAGGATATCTGTGGCTTTTCAAAATAATGCCTTTCAGTAGTCATTCTTCCCCACTTGTGTTTGCTTTTTTTCCCCAAGATTGGACATTTTGCTAAAAGAGCTTCCGTAGGAATTATTTTGGGAAAATTCTATGGCCTGTGTTATACAGGAGGTCAGACTGGATGATCACAACAGTCCCTTCTGGCCTTGGAATCGGTAATCTAGGTTACAGCATATGCATGTTCTAGTCCATTTAGTGTGTAAGGTCATCACAAATTCTAACACGGAATTCTGATTTCTACATTTACACCCAGAAGCATGAGGCTCGATTTCCTTTGTTCTAAGTCACAAGATTGTCTACCAATATTATTCATCCTCCTAAAATGATGTTAATCCAATGTCGTATCAGTCATATCAGTCTCAGGATATCAGAAGGGTATTAGACCTGAAGGATTGCTCTGTGACTTGAAAGCTTCTTTCTCACCACAGAAGTTGGTCCAGTAAAGGATAGTAACTCACCCAGCAATCCTCTGACTCTCAAGCTCTGCTGCCTGGAGCTAATCCTTTGGAGGAAGGGGGGACATTAGGACATGTGAAGAGGAGGCAGTCTCTAAGAAGATTGCTGTTTTATGAAGTAGCCACAGAACGAAGATTTGAAACCCCATTTATATCATCCTGCTAGTTCAGAAACACTGCCTGCCACCATCACTCCATGGACGGTCCCAATGAAATAAATGTGGGCTTAGCAGAGTAAGCATGGCAGTAAACAAATGGAGGCTTGAGGGGGTGTTAGCCCCCAAAAATGTAGTGATTGCATTAGTAAATAAAGGAAATGCTGTTTGCATTTATCTCACTTCATTAATGTAACCCTTCTGCCCATCTGAATTGGCAGCAACAAGGGCCGGGTTCAGTATCTAGGGGTTCCGTTTCAATAACTCAATGCAAAACCGGCTCAAGCCCCTGCCCACTGACCTGGGACAAATACATACCACCCCCGGGTGCCTCTAAGAGGCAATACTTCCCCTCTCGCAAGCATAGAGTATGAGTGTAGCAAAATCCTTTTAATAAAGGAGGGAAACAATACGGCATTATGTTGGAGAAACACCACAAGCGGGATTCATAACACAAACCATAAGCAAAAGACACCCCCCCCCAAGTAAGTTTGGCAGTATCCTTTTCCCCTCAGGGGTCTTAAGTCCAACAACCCAAAAGTCTCTGCCCCTGGTCAGTGCAGCCCCCGAGTTCAAATGTGTATCTGCAGAGTTTTACCTCCCAGCCTGGGGGGGGGAGAAGGCACAGCGGTGTTAAGGGGCACCTTACGTGGTCCGAGGCCGACTGCCCCACCTCTCCATGGGGTTCTGCTGCAGCCTTCACTGCGAGCCACTCCGCTCCACCAGCCATCCTGTGAGCTGCTCCAGCCATTCTGCAAACTGCTCTGCTCTTCCAGCCGCTCCGCTCCACCAGCTGTCCTGCAAGCCGCTCCAGTCATCATGCAAACTGCTCTGCTAGCTGCTCAGCAACATATTCAGCCCCCCTCCACCCTCACAGCACTCAGCGATTTCAGCTCTTAAGTGATTTCATCTTGTATGAGGGTAGCCTCAATGCTGGTGCACCATTGGCCCAAAGTGAATTCAGCTCAACAGCCTGTAACTAGACTCCTAACAGAATTAAAATTACCTCTGATATTCTACAGTAGAGAAAGGAAGAGGTGTAATTGGTTTTTCAGGCCCTCAAGAGGGGCCAATATCATCAGGTACAAATACCTACCACCAGCCTCTCTCAATTCACTGGGTTTTGGAACCCATGTCCCTTGTCTAGCAAGTGTTACTTAGTTGATGGCGAGTCCCTCTGGCATAAAACAGTTTCATTGTCCTTGATTCACATAAGCAGGGTAACAACACTTTATTCTTCCTGTCCCAATAACAGAGAAACCGGGGATCCCACAGCAGCCAAAGTGACCATTTTGGCTCATGCTAGGCGGGGTGGGTGTGCCTATGCAAACAAGATCAGCCCTGAAGTTCTTTTCCACAACTTGCCACAATTCACCACCAGATGTCAGGGTAGAGCTCATCCTGACTCTGCTTACATTAAAATTGGACAAATATAGTCTTGGTACAAAACTAATCAATAAAGTGATATTCAGCAGTTATTTCATTATTTATTTTAACTCTAGACCCTTCAAATAAAAAGTTGTCTACATCCCTTTAAGCTACTACTCAGTGACCACTGGCAGAATCAGGCCCTTACTTCAAGCCAACCAGAACATTTCATTAGTATTTTGTACATTTCACAGACCTGTTTTCATTGCTAAAAGGTGGACAGAGTATTTCTGCTGATACAATTAGTGTGGCACAGGATTGATCAGCTCTTCTTCTGGCTCATCCTTAAGCCTTGCCCTTCAAGGGTTTTGCTTGGGCAATAGGGGAGAGAGGGAAGTTGCCAACTTCCTCTCCCATCCCCCAAGATTGTTGCTACTACAACATAGGTAAGGGGCATGGGAAGAGAATCGCCAAAGATTTGGACAGTTTGAATAAGCACCCAGGCTTTCAAGTGCTTTATCCAATCCAAATCTTCTGCCCACTAACAACATCAAATGTAAATTTCGGAGACATGGGCTTTTAGGCAATGCAATGTTTGCATGGAGAGCAGAGCCATTTAAAGAATCAGGGGACAGGAATACCACTGGGGAGGCTACACCTCAAGTGGCCAAAGGAAGAGAAGGGAGTACAACATGAAGCTTTGGTCCTACTCCTTTGTTGTTTGCCACATTTTTATTTTGGGGTGTATGGGGAGAGGGGTGGTCTCTCATTCAAAAAGCAGCAGAACAACTGAACAAAAAGCTTAAGAGTAAAATTTGCAAAGGCCCCTCACAGTGACTTAGATGCCTAAGTCCAACTGACTTTCAATGAGACATTGGGGCAGATTTTTCAAGGCATTTACACCACAGTTAGGTGCCAGAACCCTTTAAAAATCTGGCCCTTAGATTTCTGAGAATTAAGTCACTTTGGAAAATGGGACATCAGCTCCTCAGTGATTTTGGAGTTTTAAAAAATGTCAGCAATGCAAAGAAAATAATTGTTCAATGTATTTGGAGGCAGAAGAATTATGGATAAAGGGGACAGAATATACAATATGGGCTAGCCTGTGTCCTTAGGTAGAGCGATGAGAAGAGGCGAAACATAAACCATACCAACCAAAGAGTAGCTTTGGGATTCTCTGTGCCTCAGACACATCCCTCTGGGCTATAACGACTCTCCTGGAAGATGGCCAGCAGCAGATTTTGATAGCTCCATGATGGATCAGCTGCACTAGTCAGTGAGTGGAGAAGCCAAGGTTCTGCCTGTTACTTCCCCTAACTAGAGCAGGTGGCTGGGGAATCAGGAGCATAACACCTGTTTACACACCTGAGATCAAGAGCCAGGGAATCTAGGTAGAGGAGTAAGGGGGGGGGTTCTTACTCCCTAGCATGGGCAAATAGCCCAGTCATAGCCTAGCCCTTTCGGATCTGTGCCTCTTCTCATCAACCTTTGTCAAGCAAAGCTCTCTGCCAACAGCCACTCCCCCGTGTTCTGCGAGCTGCTGCAGAGTAACAGCAACAGGAAATCCTGATTCACAGTCACCTGTCTGGTTGGGGCTTGAAATAAACGTTTCTATGGCAAAATGGATTCTCCATCAGTGACAATTTTTAAATCAAGATTAGATGCTTATCTAACAGCTCTGCTCTAGGGATTATTGTGCAACAGGTCTCTGGCCTGCGTCACCCAGGAGATCAGACTAGATGATCCCAATGCTCCCTTCTAGCTTTGGAATCTATGAACAACAAGTGCCTCAGGAAAACGAACGGCTCCTCCTTGGCCTCCTGCCACACAATGTGAGAAGCTGTCAGTTTCACATCCCAGGCCAAACTTTGATCTTAATCTTCCCCGCCTCTCTTTATGCCATCTGCACTATGGCTAGGCGGCTGCAAGAAAGAGATGGAAAACGGTCAAGAAAAACAACATTAGCTCTCCCTTTGCAAGAGAGGCTCTGTTGTCTCTCTTCACAAACAACAACACGAACATCTGTCAGCTCCCTTGGCTACAGCAAAGGTTGCTGTTTGTTGCAGTCATGCCAGTGAGCTTGCCAGAGCCATATTTTATCCAAGTTGTATATAAGCAAAATGGGGATGGGTTGCCTTGCCAAGATGAAAATCAATTCCCCCAAGTCACAAACAAAATTACCAGCAAAGATAAAACTTGGAGTTTAAGGCCCTGAGTTTCTCCTGCCAACCTGAGCTAACAGAACAATGAGATATTGACTAGAGGAACCCTCTTTACAACTCAGTTACACTTCAAAGCACAACTCATGAGGGTAGTAAATACCACAGGGATCAGCAGCAAGAAATCTTCTGACAGCACTGTAAATATCATTGGCATGTCTCAACTGTAAATGCTTCTCGGCCATGTTAACACCTGCAAACTCTAAACTATCTCTTGTACCACTAAGTGCTTGTATGTAGCACCCTGCACTTGTTTGCTACATAAATCATCAGTAAAGTGGCAGGGCTGAATTCACAAGGGATTCCACACAACTGACACAAACCTTTCTCTACTAACACACCGTGGCCACAATAATGACATTTACTTTGCAAAGTTTTTTGCAGCAGAATTCAATGGAACGTATGACTCTGTTGGTGATGCACGAGCCAGAATACAATCTAGCTCCCTCTCCTGTAGCTGGCCTGGCTCTGCAGGGGAAATTATTTTGTAACTGAGGGCACAATTTGTCTTGTTCAATCTTTATATGTCAGAAAGAGCCTGGCATGACTGAGATCCCAGGCTGTGTTTGCAGAGCTAGCAATTAGAAAACCCATAATTTTACTTGTCAATTGAGCAAATCTGACCTGAAGTCACTAAGAAACAATATATGCTGATACTCTCTCCCCTGCTGTGCCATTTTATAGTCACTTTTCAGATTAGAATAACACTTTTTTTTAAAAAGGTCTCCCCTTCACCTGTAGCACTTACAATAGTGGGTTAGAGTTGCACAGCAGGTCACAGGCACCATCCAAAGATATTACAGTAATTGCATAGAACACAAAGGTTCCAGAAAGCATACAGGAAATGACAGGCTATAGCACGTCCAACAGAGAACACAGTTCCTGCTGCTGACTTATTGCAGGACCATCTCTTTCTTGCTAATCATGCCATGTCCAGCAGTAGAGGGCAGAGCTCATTATGATCATCTGAGCACATGCGTCCCGTAACAGAATAATTTCATCACAAAGTGTTCCCATGAATCCAAAGCACAATCTCTACTTAATGCTGCAGATGATGAAAAATGAAAACAAAAAGAAAAACCACCCAAGAACCCTGCTAATGTGCCATTTGGGAAAACCTCGCCCTCACTCCTTGTTCAGTCATTATTGTTAAGCATCTTGTCCCTGGCTTCTAAGTAACTGTGCATATTTTTCTTGACTCTTTATAAAGTGGATGGCTTAAGAAGTTCCAATGTCAATTCCCACAGAAAAAACAGTCCATAAATTTACGTGAAGTGCAGGGGCGGCTCTAGACATTTTGCCACCCCAAGCACAGCGTCATGCCGCGGGGGGCGCTCTGCCAGTCGCCGGTCCCATGGCTTCGGTGGAGCCGTGGGACCAGCGGACCCTCCGCAGGCATGCCGCCGAAGGCACCCTGCCTGCCGCCCGACCGGCAGAGCGCCCCCCGCGGCATGCCGCCCCAAGCACGCCCTTTGTGTGCTGGGGCCTGGAGCCGCCCCTGGTGAAGTGATTGTTTGCAAGACTGAAGGAGTGCTGTTTTCCTCTGGACACAGCCTTGCTGAGGTCCAATTTACACACAATTTTGGTCACCACCCCACCCACGCACCTCTATTCCAATTTAAAAGGCTACAAAGAAAAGTAGCCAAGATAAGAGCCTTGCAGGGGCTGACATATGAGGAAAGGTTAAAGATACTTAACCAAGGAAGGGACCAGGGGAACAGGATAGCTCTGTGCAAATATGAGAGAGGAAACACAGCTTAAAGGAGGACAGAGCTCTTCTTCATGGGTGGCCAAAGATATATTATAAGAAATGCCCTGAAGCTAAAGGAGTGAGGTTCGATAAAAAGAGAGACTTCCTCATTAGAGCTGCTGACAAGAGAGGTTATCAAATGGCCACCAGGGTAAATGTTTTTGACCTGGGGAGATTATCTAGTGCTAGAGCTGGCTGAATAATAGGAGAATTTACAGTAGAAAAATCAAGAGTGGATTTATAGTTGATGAAAAGTGCTGGTTTGACAGCCCCAGAGGCTGAAGTCCCCTCTTTATCCCCATAGCAGGCACAGCCTAGGCAGCAAGCTCCCCACACCCTCCCACAAAGCCCACTTTGAGACCATGCTTAGGGGATGAAATGACAGCTTGTGACTGTCACCCTCTCACCATGGCCTCACTGCCCGGACTTGTCAACAGGTTCCAGTTTCTGCAACGTGAACACCAGTGCACGAGAAACTAGACCGCAGCATTCCCACTCATTTCACGATGGCTGGCACCAAATAGCCTACAAAGGAAGATAACAACTCCAAGTCATTGCTGGCCAAGGTTCAAACTGGTGAGATCAGGGTAAATGGTTCCTATCCAGTTACCCATCTTCAGAGCCATCCAGCACAGCCTTGCAGAACTTTGACTCCTGGAAGAGATTTTCCATGCAGAAATTTCCAGCAAAACCACAATTTTCAGAGGAAAAATGTCACCAGTGGAAATGAGACACTGTGTCCCAGCTCTGACAGGGACAATCCCATGTCTCCTCTAGCACAGCACACAGGGGGCTTGAGCCACAGCCCTGTGGAGCCAACAAGAGGATTTCCATCGACATCAGTGCACTTTGGTTCATGGATACTATGCCTACCGTGCTCTTTACAGAAGAGAATGTCATATCCAAGGGGGAAGGGATAGCTCATTGGTTTGAGCATTGGCCTGCTAAAACCAAGGTGGTGAGCTCTCTCCTTGAGGGGGCCATTTAGGGAACTGGGATAAAAAACTGTCTGGGGATTAATCCTGCTTTGAGCAAGGGGTTGGACTAGATGACCTCCTGCGGTCCCTTCCAACCCTGATATTCTGTGATATTATGTCCTCCCAAACATTCCCAATACCTCCCACCACCTTGACAGTGTAGCCCAGCAGCAACATGACCATTTCAAAAGAGATGGAAAATGGGGGGAAACACCAGGCAGAAGATTGGAACCTGTTGAGACATGCCATTAACATTTCATATTTTCTTTACCCTGTCTCATGCCAGAACAGTCACGCACATTTATGGATTAGTAGCAATGGCTGGCCTCTGATGCTCCCGATAAGAAAAAGATGCATGTAAAACATACTGGGCCATAGTGTTAGCTGATGAGTCTCAGTCTAGCTCCACTGAAGCCCAATGGATATGGGCTGATTTATAACAGCTAGGCTTCTGGCCCTCTATGTAAGTTTACTCAACGCATGACATTGTATCTGTTTATAAATATAGGTCACAAAGCATTGTTGGCACCCCATTCACTCTCAACACGACATTTGTTGAATTTCCCAGGGATGCTGGCAAGTGCTATTCCTATGCTAAGGTACACTGTGTACTCTTTCACCCTATTTTTTTTCCTTCCTAGCTCCTAACATTTCCCTTATTATGCAAAAAGCAACAAAGATTCCTGTGGCACCTTATAGACTAACAGACATATTGAAGCATGAGCTTTCATGGGTGAATACCCACTTCATCAGACGCTTATGCTCCAATACGTCTGATGAAGTGGGTCCAGACTAACATGGCTATCCCCTCTGATACTTGACAACTTATTATGCAGCAAACTTCCTCAGTGCAGAGAAAAATTGTGTGAACTGGATGACTTTAAAAGCTGTATTAGCAATGGCTAACCCTGCTAATTTATTCACATTAGTGACATTTAGCCTTGTTCTTGTCCTCTGTAGCTTTCACCAAATATTTGTTCTGACTGTGATTAATCAGATATGGAACATGTGCATTTGTAACAAACAGAATATTCACTACACCACGCATATATTCTAGATTCTGGGCAGTTAAAATCACGCAGCCTCCAGCTAATTCTGAACTGGTATCTTTGCATCATGTTTATGCCCTTTTATTTTTGCCAGTGGTTATTTCGACTGTCAGTCTTTCTCAGCAATAACATAGTATTTCATAAGTCTCTGGCAGGCTCTTTAAAGGAGCTGGGTCTTTCACACAAGAGAATATAAGCTCTCTTTCTATTTGCTTGGAGCAGGTCATTTTGGGAACTACCCAAGCTCACTTCGAAATATTTTTCCATGTGCCAGAAGTTGCTTTTGAAGTCCTCTGCCCAACCCACATGGATTTCAGTGCCAGGCTGCTCGGGAGCTGTACCCAATAGTCCATAACAGGAAGTGTGTCAGCACTATCTGTTCACATAGAGGGTGGGGAAGAGAGACAGGGGAGTGGTACAGATGCTCATTGAGTGAAAAATCATCTGACATGTCCTAGGTTTAGGATCCAATCACAGATGGGTCAGATGAAACCTATTCAACTCCCAAGTTCAAACAAGGCTTTATTCTTTCATATTTTTGGCCCTTGGATGTGAGAGCATGTTGTAATATCATGCTTTTTAAAAGTGCAGTATGCAGGAAATCACATTTGAAGGGCTTGGCATGTATAGTATTCTTATGGAGTTCACTTTTCCCCATTGCTTTTAATCTGTTTTCTATATTTTTTCAGCTTGCTTTTCCTTCTGATTTATTGTTTTATTAGTCTATTTTTAAAATAAGACATATTTCAGCTTAAGGGTTTTTAATGTAATTCATATGAAAATTAGTGATGGACGAGCCTCAAGCTCTTTAGAGGCTAGATCTGTTTAGGAGAAGTGTCCAAAAGTACAGAGGTTTATCCAAAGCTAATCTGAAAATATCCAAATCTCTGGTCTAGACATGGACATAAGAACCTACTGGCTCAGAAGGTTTGTCATTCTCCTATATGGGCCTACTTCTCATACTATTGATTCCTCACTACACTTTCAGACCCAGATTTTCAATGAGTCTTTGTTGCAAAATTTGCAGGCACATCCCTTAGTGTGGGCAAAAATATAGCATTTAAGTCCTGACTCAGCAAAGCACTTAAACACATGCTTAAACCCTATTACAGTCAATGAGACTGAAGCACATGCTCAAGGGCTTTGCTGAAGAGGCCTTAGGTCCTGATCCAAGGCCACTGGAAAGACTCCCATGGCTTTCATTGGGCTTTGGAGCAGACTATTACTGCCTATACATATTTGTACATGCGAATGCCCATTTGGTCAAGCCCATAAGAGGGTTATACACTTATATCCCAAACACAAACAGAGCAGAGGCTGGCTGACAATTTGTCCCAGATCACTTCGTAAGTGCCTGAGTCTACAAGGTTCATGGTGAATTGGAACTGAGGGCACCCAATGCTTTGTAGGATCAGGCCCCAAGTTCTGGCTGGACATTTATATGATGACATGTCAGCCACCCTCTCATTCATGCCTTTATATTGTCCTGAAAACAGATTTATGCTGAAATCATAAAAACGAGTTTCTTTGGGTGATTTCTGGTGGTTTCTAGTGTATTTTCCAATCAAATCAGAAATACTATAAGATCATCCATTCCCTCCGTTTTTTCTTTCCAGCCTTGCCTAGCATCCGGAAATGCTGAAGCACACAATAAAAGGTATACAGTTTTTAAAAGATTAAATCAAATGTTTGAACTCCCAGAAAGAGTTTGATGTGTGCTCAAGTTGCATTTGGATTTGATATTTAAGCAAAAATTTAGGTGGATCCTTATTCTATGCAGTTGGGATTTGCACATTCCTAATGTAAAAAGAGACGTGAAAGTGATCAGTTCAATTAATACAAGAAGTGACTGGAGAAGGTGGACTTGGAGGAGTCTAGATAGAGAAATTAAGAAGGGTTATTTGGTTAATGATATACTGGATCTATCCATGTCCTCAGTCAAGTTCGCATTTAGCTCCTGAAATATGTGCAATGGAGATCAACTAGGAAGGAAGATCAACATGATATAAATATACACAACGTCAAAAGACACCTCAGAACAGACTCCAAACATGTCACTCACTACCTATTACATCACTGGTATATTTTTCATTCTGAGATATATGGGCTAAGTTCATCCCTGGTGTTCATCTCTATGGATATCCATGCAGTTAATCTAAGGAGCAATTTGTCCCTCTCTTTTAGGGAGTCTAGTCTAGCATTGTTGGAGTTCCCATGAAAGCAATATGTGCTACAAGTGCATGTTCATAGCAGTAAAGACAACTAGGTAGTTTGATCAATCAGAATGTACTTTCCAGAGATTTATGAGTCAGAAACTACAGATAGGTGAATCAGTTCAAATAAAATATGAACCTTTTTAGACCTTTGACCAGTTTTATAGCTGAACTCAAACTGCTCCTTTTAATGAGTTTCAGCAATGTTCAGATGTGAATTTGCAGGACCCGGAATGGAAGCACAACACACTAGGAGAAAATCTGCTCTGCGGCTGGGCCTGGAACAACAGATGGAGACAAACATTTATTGATAAAGTCTGTTATCACAAGATTTCCAGCAAAGTTTTGCTGACTCAAGAAATCGATAGTTTGGATAATCTCTGGAAAAACATCCAAAGCCAGTTTTAAACTGACCTTTTGGAGGCTTTCTCAACATGAGCAGAAATCTACACCAAGAGAAAGGATGAGGAGGAAGTGAGAACGCATCACCCAAGTCTCTAGTGATTCCCATGGCGCAACTGAAAGAAAAGGAGATCAGAGAATAAATCAAACCAGCTGATAGGAGAGCACAGCAGAGCAATCAAAAGTCACTTACTGATCCTAGACCAGTCATACCCAAGGATGGAAACCTCTAATGGAATAATAATTACACCACTGGGCTAAAAAGTATAAATTTTTTTGTAGGCCTCATAGAAAATGTGAATTTCAAGGTGTGATTTGAAGGAGGATAATGCAATAGTTCTGTGGGTGTTTATGGGGACCTCCTCCTCCCAGGCGTGAAAGACAGCATGGGAGAAAAAACAAAGGTATTTGTTTGAAAATGCAACAGGTGAGCAACAGAGGTGGGCAGCCAGAGCCAGTCACAGACTGATGTCAACATTTCAATCATGTTTGAGAGATGATAGGTGGAGTAAGGATGTACTACAGAAAAATCAATGAGCTCATAAAGTAAGTTCGCTGATGGAAAATGTGGGGATAAAGCAGAAATTGCATGGCAAGGCTTTCATCCAGTGATAAACATGACAATTAGGACAACAATGGTAGATCTTCAAAGGAAGTGAATATGATGGATGAAAGAACTCATCCTAGTTCGTACTCTGACTTTTTTAGCTAGAAATCCTTTACTGGACAGCACTGCTATTTCAAACCCTCTGCACGTCTAGGCCGTTTGGTGGAAACATTTGCATGAACTTAAAGTTTGGGAAATTCCAAACAAATAAAAAAATACTGCTTCACCCTCCATTTATAGTCAACCTATGGAATTCAACAGAAGCTCACCCGGCTGGAATTTGTAAGGGGGCTGGACTGCTTCCTGATCATTAATTACATTTGTGGTTATTCATGCAGTAGTAAGGGTAAGATGACTATTTCCCACACTACATCTAGCATGGTTAGATGAACTGGGAGGAGCGGATGGTGCTGAATTTGGTAGCTGCATTATTGGCTTTTTCACCTTCTTTTTAGTGAGCAGTTTTTAGCCATGGCTGGAGTCAGGATACCCGTCTTGCTGGATCAGTAAGCCAAGACGCTATGACACACCCTATTCTAATACAGTTCAGAGAAATGTCACCCATCTGAGAATTCTACTGTGTGCCAAAGCCTGGCCTACATGCTTCATTTCCACTTGTTTAGCTGTTAGTCACTGTAGCAGTCTGCCTCCTGAGAGCCCCTTCCTAGCCTGGGGTGACACTGCAGTGCCCTGCCTCAATTTCCCTCCTCAGATAACTCAAGAACTCTACGACACACCTTCTTGCTTAAATAATACCCCTTCTAAGGGACAGTTTATTACAAAACATAAACAGTCTGTAACAAAAGTCCCAGAACATAATCCATATTACCCCCAGTGTCCTTTAAACCCCACTCTTCCCAGTGGGGAACAACCCCCCTCCAGCCTTTCTGCTGGGAGTGCATCTTTACAATACTCTGGTATCTTCCGCCACACCTAGGCTCCTTGCTCACCCTTGTGTGTCCTGCCAGACTGCAACCCAGGCCATTTCAGCTGGAGTGCAACTCCCTCATCCCAGCAGGAACCCCCATGGCCTCTCTGCTAGAAGATCATCTTCACCAGGAGAGCATCCCTCCTTCCCCCCGACCCTCTCACTGTTCCCGTGGGTCCAGCTCTCCAGCATGGACGTGTCAGTGGGTAAACTTTTCTGCAGCTCCCCTGCCTCTGCCCTCTACGTCCCTTGGCTTCGTCTCTCTGGCTTAGAGCTAGAAGCCACCTCCCTCTTGCCTTCTACCCTCTCCAGCTCTCTGGCTTGGGGAGGTCAATAGGCAAACTCCTTTTGCTACTCTCATTGCCTTCAGCAGCTCGCATCTGCCAATCTCCTCCTCTCAGGCAGCTCTGACTCACTGAGTCTCTCCCCACTCTGCAGCCCTCATGACTTCTTTTAAGCCTAACTGGGAGGCAGCAGATGAGTCACGGGTGCATTGGCTTCTTCCTTCTTAAAGGGGCTAATGCTGCCCTGTGACAGGCACATAAGCAAAACCATGGGACAGCGCCCGATTTCATTTACACCAGTGTAAATCCAGAGGGATTAAACTAGTGTAACTGACATATGAACCTGAGCCCTTATGCTTAGAAAAAGTACATGAACTAGGGAAGAGCCCGGGACCGAACCCTGGAATCCTGACTGCCAATTCCAGCCTCTAACCAATAGACCATACTCTCTACCTGCCTGGAGCCAAATTCTGCTTATTCACTGGCTTTACACAAGCTTAACTGAGACCAGATTTTGACCCTTATAGTGCTGTCTGTTGTAGTTACAGAGCTTTCCCCCAAGGATCTAGAGTTTAATGCTAGGGAAAGAAACTTCTTAGGAAGAGTCAAATGTTTTGTCTACAGAAAGACACATCCACATCTGAAATAGCAAAACCGACTCCAGCCTCGGATTGCCCTTTTGTCCCACTGATTCTTTTCAGACACCAGGATCTGCTAGTTTTCATCACTTTCCTCCTATAAACCATATTTTCTGGCCATGACCTCTTAGAAAAACTAGTTAGTATATTAGTTTTCCAAGACAGCTTCAGTATCAACAGCGAGCAATGTTGTGAATTCGATGACATTGCTCGGTTTTTTCCCCCTCTCTCTCAAGGGAGCTATTAAATGCACACACATGGCTAATTGTGCACCGTGGCATAATGAGGTGAGCCTTAGAAACTGCAAAGTTTTCCACTCCCTTCGGCTGCAGGTGGGGCGTGATGCCATGTGGAGAATAACTGATGTGGTTGCAGAGTTCCCAGGATCGTGTCATGATTCATTCATACTCAGACTTTCTGGAAGAGAAGTGTTTGAGACTGGCCAGAAGTAGAGTGGAAGGACTATTTGCTGAGAGCTTTTTTTCAGAAATATTTTAAACATTTTTCATTTTTCCAAATATCAGTTCAGCTTCCCACACCCACACCCCTTTCTGTCCCTCTCGAAGCTTTTAAGTGGATAATGACACTTATGTCTGCTCCTGCCCTTCCAACTAAGATATATTCCAGGCCCAGTGACATAAGCTGCCCAGAACAATAATTGAAAGACCATTTGGCCTTCTTATAAAGAGGAGATTTGGATGGCTAGGTATGTCTAGAAGTGCATTATGAAGCAACCCCACTAAAGCTGCTCGCCATGCACCAGAGTGCCTGGTTAATCATGTGCTCTCTTACCCTTTTCACAGTTCACTACTGAGAAATATCAGCAACATATGCAAAGTACTGAAGTGCCGGAACTCATTTCATATTCACAATGTAGAGACATATAATGGACCACAATGCAATCTACAGAAAGCCCATATTGCACAACCGGTGATAGGCCACTCTCCATTAGTATATGTCATTTCATTTGAAAAAACAGTTGCTAGATCTTCCCTTTATAATAATTTTCTTTCGAATGAGGCTCAGTTCCCCAGTGAGAAGGCACTGTGCAGACTTTTGTGGGTATGATACTACCTGTCCCATGTCCTGAGATCTACAGCAGGAGAGAGGTCACTCTGTCTAGGAACACTCATGGGCTGCAGGCTACAAAATCTCTACTGCTTTTACCTGGGATATTGCCTTCCAGCAGGAAACCAGAAATCTGTCTCTGGTACCCTCATATAGAATATTTCATGGGCGGCACGTAATGGAAGCTGGAGAAGGCTAAGCCTCCCCAAACCTTGAGCCGCTGTGGGGGCCAATGACAGATTTGGGGCCCCCAGAAAAACCTCCCCCTACCATGGGTGGAGGAGCTCTGGGCGGGGTATGGTGGGGGACACATAGTTTTTCTAGTCTCGGGGCTGCAGCAGGGGAGGGGGAGAGGAGCAATCAGGAGAAGGGACCTCGGGGAGAGGGAGGGGCAGGGCCGGGACCAGGGCCAAGAGCTTCATCACGGTCCCATCCGAGGCTAAGAGCTCAACTTAAAGTTGCCAACCCTCCAGGTTTGTCCTGGAATCTCCAGGAATTAAAGATTAATCTTTAATTAACGATTATGTGGTGTGATGAAACCTCTAGGGATATGGCCAACCAAAATCAGTAACCCTAGCTCAACCCTGGCTGGAGCCAAGCTCTCAACCCTCCCCGCTGCCCCCCATGGCCCTTACTGGGCTCTCAGCCCACGCTCCGCCCCAGCCAGGGTCATGGGGAGAAGGGGCCAAGCTTTCAGTGACACCCCGTCCCCCGGGCCACTCATCGCCTATGGGATATTTTATATTTTCTAATAGGCCATCTTGACTTCTATACTTCTAGAACATATTTGCCAGTTGTATTCTGAACAGAAAGCAAAGTCTTGGGATGTTACTGTTTGGCTTGACGGCCTCTTAATTAATTAATAGGCAGCAGGTTTAAAACAAACCAAAGGAAATATTTCTTCACACAATGCACAGTCAACCAGAGGATGTTGTGAAGGCCAAGACTATAACAGGGTTCAAAAAAGAACTAAATACATTCATGAAGGATTGGTCCATCAATGGCTTTTAGCCAGGATGGGCAGGGATGGCGTCCCTAGACTCTGTTTGCCAGAAGCTGGGAATGGGCGAGAGGGGATCGACCACTTGATGATTACCTGTTCTGTTCATTCCCTCTGGGGCACCTGGCATTGGCCACTGTCAGAAGAGAGGATAATAGGCTAGATGGACCTTTGGTCTGACCCAGAATGGTTGTTCTTATATTCTCTGCCCACCACCAGCATCTCCCTCCCTGACAGTATTGCCATGGCCCAACAACTGGTGAGGCTGAATTTGCCCAGTACCGAAATAAGCAATTTCCCGTTCCCATCAGCCTAAGGGGAAAGCAGCTGATTAGTGCTCAGCTTACACTCAGTAGGCTCTGCCTAATGCCCTGGTGACCTGTGCCAGATCAGCCTGAACGTCCTCCTCTCCTCAGGCCCGGTTCCCAAACCCCCTCCCAGGTGGGGTAGAAAAGATCCGCATTCTTGCTAGCAGGATAGACATAAGAAGCCTTCTGCCCTCAATGAGCTTGCTCCCTGACTTGTAGGTGTGGGGACAGAATTACAGCTCCCTCATGCAGCAAGAGTACAACCTCCCCAGGTCCTGAAGAGGAGAAATGATGTCAGGTCTCTCCCACTTCTGCATGCTGCGTTTTGCTCTTCATTGTCTCCATTGGAGGGGAGAGAAAGAGTGAACAGAGTGTGCAATGGGGTGGAGACCGAGTGAGTGATGGGAGGCAGACAGAGGTGAGTAGCGGAGGGTCCAGAGAGGAAAGTTAGTGATACGTGTTTGAGTTGGAGGGGAGCAGATAGATAGCACCTGAGAAACAAATGTGAATGGAGGGGCACAAGAAAGATAGAGGAGAGGATGGAGAGCACATTAATGTTTAAAATGACTGAGTAACTTTTCATTTTAAACTGTTAGAAATATTTGAATGTATTTATTGTATGTTTTTTAGTTTTTATAGAGTCTACCTTCTCAGTAGCCCACACGATCCTTCTCCACCTCCCCTCAGTCTGGCTCAGACTTGGCTTCCACTCAGGTTGCTGGCAAAACTTCCCCCTGATCTAAAGGATGTAGACTTGTGCTCTTTACCAGTATGTATGCATAATTCATACACAGAGCCAGATCCTCACCTGGGGTGAAATCGTGGCTCCATTGTGTTTGTATAGCACTTAGCACTCTGGGGTTCTGGTCTACGGCTGGGTGTTCCTAGTCCAAATAATACATAATATTGAATTCAGTGGGAGTTTTGCTATCTCAAATTTCAATGGACCTAGGATTTTGCTCCTGGTATAAACTGGCATAGTTCCATATACTTGGATGGAGCTGTGCCGGTTTACACCAGCTGAGGGTCTGACCCACCAATGCTTGGGTCAGTTGGGAAGGCGAAGGGGAGTTTCTTTGTACGGGATCCCAGGTTTTCTTAGATCAGTCCTGAATCACAGAACTGGGACCATGCATATCAAATGAAGACCCCAGTTCAGCAGAGCACTTAACTAAATGAATAGCCCCATTGAAATCAGTGCTCATCTGGTTTGGGACCGGCATGATTAGTGGAAACCATAGGGTAGCCTGAAACAAAATCATAAAAAAATAGACCATAACAAATAAAAGAAATAAAAAGTTGAGATAAAGTTTGAAAAAGTAAAAATATTGGAGAAAAATAATAATTTTAAATGAATAAAGGAAAAACAAAAAGTTAATACGAGTACATTTTACTTCATTCATTCATGCTACTGGTTTATTTGTAAAATTGGAGGGGGTGGGTGGGTAAAAATGTCAGAGAGGAGCTCATCACAGTCCTGGAAGGGTCAGGGAGAGGAGACCATGAGCTAATTACAGCCAAGACAGGGATGATTGGCAGCATGCTAGTGCATTTACTTTTCCAGTTCACATACTGCTGACAAAATACACTGGATCCCCTCATTGGCTCTCATTACACCATTCATTATTTCACCTATCTTTTGCAAAGTCTGTTCTCTCTCTGTCTTCATTCCAAACCAAACAGTCTTTTTCACTGCCTCACCCAGGGACATCTTTCCACAAGCCACTTACCCACCACCCCACTCTTCTCCCAAATGCACCATGAATCCAGTGATATACCTGAGAAACATCAATGATATTTTCATCCTTTGGACAGAGAACCTACACACTCTCATCTAGTTCCACCACAATTTCAACAGCCACTACCCATCCATTACACTCTCTCTGGAATACTACCACTTCCTAGACACCACAATCAGCTTTAACAGTAGAACTCTATAGACAACTATATACAAGAAACCCACGGATCACCCCCAAACATACCAAGAAATCTGTTATCTACAGCCAGGCACTCAGATACCATAGAATATGCTCCAAGGAGAAAGCATAACTTCGATTGTATTAGAGCAAAATTCATTTACTCTGAGATAAAAGAAATGGTCAAGATTTTTTTTAAATGAATACCCAAAGTCAGACTCTTAACTCAAGTCCATATCTAGGCACCTATATGGCCTCATTTTAAAAAGTGCATGAGTCCTGCCAACCAGCTGCTGAGTGCTTTTGAAAATGAAGTAACTTACCTAGAAGCTTCATGTTAGATTTAGAAGCCTAATTGTAGGCACTTTGTTTTGGAACAGTAATAAACAAGAAAAAGAGAGAGAGAGAGAGAGAGCAGTCAGATCTGGAACTTTGTAAGTACAGCTATGTGTAACAGGACTTTATTGAGTGATTATTATATTCATCATTATATTCATTACTTATATGTAAGGCACCTATCATCGTCACAGCAGTGAGGCAAAATTGTACCAATATTAACGATCAGTTACACAAGACCATGCACAATGGATGGCTCTAACATACTGTTCTTTCACAAGGGATAACAAAAGCAGACAAAAACTAAGTCAGAGATTAGGTGAACCAAAGGAGGAGGTTTTACATTTTGTTCTGAAGCTCATTACAAACAACATCTACTTAACTATTGTCTAGAACATCTTCCTCTTCCCGACCACACACCCCATTTGTGTTACAAAGACATTTTCCCTGGAATGTAGCTGAACCTCAAACTGGCTTCTATTATTGCAGGCTCAATTTCATCTTGGTAGGGCCCAGATTCAGCAAAGTACCTTTTCATGTGCATTGATAGTCTTGGCCATATTGCACAGTAAAACAGAAAGGTGATTACAATGATACTGCTGTTCCCCTTTCCCACCCACAGTCTATGACAGTATATATACACACGCTGGAATAGATCCTTGACCCTTTGTAGACCTCATGATCTCAGTTCCTCAGGAAGAAAAACTTGCTTCCACAATTTTCCATATGTGCCCACTACAATTAGCTTGCATGCTGACTGTGGCAATTGACATGTAACCCCTTTGGGGTTTAGTGAGTAGGCATACTGCTGGAGGACTGAGAAGTACAAGTGTTATCAGACATCAGGAGGAAGGTCCGGTGGTGAGGACAAAGAAGGTGTTGGGAGAAGGCCTTGGGGAAGTAGCCCAGGGAGTTGTAGCTGTCGCACAACTGTACCAGGAGGCACTCTAGACAGGGCCCTGGGCTGGAACCCAGAGTAGAGGGTGGGCCCGGGTTCCCCCCAAATCTCCCAACTCCTGATCAAACACAGGAGGAATTGACCTGGACTGTGGCTTCTACCAGAGGGGAAGGTCTCTGGGCTGTTTTCCTGACCCACAGGGTGAATCTATGAGGTGAGCAAATCCGCCAATAAGCGCAGGACCCACCAAGGTAGAGGAGGAACTTTGTCACAGTACCTATAATCTCAGATAATCTCTTGCTAATTATTCTTGGAATTACCTAGGATAACTTTACTCATGAGTAATCAGAACTACTTGGATAAATTAAGGTGAACACGTTCTTGTGCTCTCCTTTCTCCCAAATTACCGGCACATGCAAGAACCACCATCTTCACATGGGAAGGAAGAAAGGCTCCCGCAGTAATGCAAGTCACATCTGCACTTTCATTAGTCAGTCTAGTGTTACAACAACCTTGAGAGAAGAGTATGGGAGGTTCCCAGACATAATTCATTGAGAATCTTCACATATTTTCCCCTCCTGCCCCTGGCACAGAAGCGTCATTCAAGCTAGTAAAATATGTGTGGAAATACTTAACCGCTTGCTGTTACTTGTTACAGCATCGACCGCTCTACTACAAATAGGTCCGCCATTGACCTAGGTGGGGCAGTAAAGATTTTTCAGACCCATCAGTTGTGTGGTACTTGGTTTAAAATACAAATCCTCCTGTGGGTTTAACATTCTCAGCACTTGGAGTTTTCAGTTCGCTAAGGATCCATCCCAGCTTACAGATGCATCTCTGATCTGGTTAATGGAAATTTGCAGTGTCTCCTACACCAATGCTCTACGCCTGTAAACAGTTCTGTGGTAATTCAGGGATAGACTGTCACAGATACTATGGAGGTGAGAGTAGTATATATATACACCTCTACCTCGATATAACACTGTCGTTGGGAGCCAAAAAATCTTACCGCGTTATAGGTGAAACCGTGTTATATCGAACTTGCTTTGATCAACCGGAGTGCACAGCCCTGCCCCCCCAGAGCGCTGCTTTACCGCATTATATCCGAATTCGTGTTATATTGGGTCGTGTTATATCGAGGTAGAGGTGCAGAATAGAATAGCATTGCTGTCTGCTCTGAGTGTGGGGCAGTGCATACCTTCCCCACCCTAGAAAAAGGCCAAACTGACTGACACATTTCCTTCCCTGTCCTCACCTTGCTCTGGGGAGGAGTAAGTTACTTCAACTCTTTTCATGGAGCAACTTACTCCCCTCTACACTCCCAACTTGTTATTCTGCCCTATGAGTCAGGAAAGTGGAAACATGGCCTCTCCTACTCCTGTCTATTCTCAATCTCCTCCCTGCCCATCTGTGGCAGTATATGGTGTGTAGACCCCATTTCCCCTCCTCAGCAAGAGTTGCAACCTGAGCAGAGCTGAGAACAAGGTGAGGCCTTATTCCCACTCATTCCCATATGCAGCTGAGTAAGGGCTGTGACAATCTAGCCCTTGATAACACCCACCATTTCACTGCTCCTTCCCCTCTGGAAGCCCATTGAGAGTCATGCTGCAGTCCTCATTCACACTAGAACCCATGAAGTGCTGACAGCTCAAAACAGATACTCATCTGAAACCATCATGCTTTGACTGGTGGGTTGCATCAAACAGCAGCAGTACAGGTTTCTCAGAGTTTTGGCGGGAAATCATAGGTGGACCCAGGTGCCTAACAATGGGAGCAAGTTTCCTCAGAAAGCATTGTACATTTTAAAGCTTGTTGCTCTGATTTGAAAAAGATGAGTCACCCAATCTCAAAATTGCATTTCAATGGAAAACTGAGGGGTTGACTAAACAATTGTTTCATGAAAAGTTATCTGCTTTCTGTGGACAAATTTGATTATTTTATCAAAAAAAAAACACACCTGAAAATCTAAACATTTTTGGATGAATTTTTTTTTTTAAAGCCCTTTGTTTTCATCCAAAATCATTTAATTTTCTTTTGGGAAATGAAACCCATTTTCTGAACAGCTTTGAGGGAGAGGGATAGCTCAGTGGTTTGAGCATTGGCCTGCTAAACCCAGGGTTGTGAGCTCAATCCTTGAGGGGGCCATTTAGGGATATGGGGCAAAAATTTATCTAGGGATTGGTCCTGCTTTGACCAGGGGGTTGGACTAGATGACCTCTTGAGGTCCCTTCCAACCCTGATATTCTATTAATAGTAACATGTCATCATGACATGTACTTGCAGAACATCTTTCAACCACTAGATTTCCCTGTGTGCTGTCTAGAATTCCAGACAGGGAGTGGTCCATGGTGAACCAGACAATGGAAAGGATGCTGTGGGGAACCCTGTTTGCCTGTCTGTAGCATACAGCTGTTGTCACTCATCTAAAAAGGATTGTGATCCCACATATTATGATGCATGAGGTCTCAGGCTGCCTCCTAAAGCCATTCACTTTAGGTGCCAATGCAAGTTCTCACTTATCTTAGATACCTGCCAAATACAGACTTATACCATCTCTCAGTGATAGATTTCATGGAGGGAAAAGATGGCAGAAGCCAGCAGGGCCATGTCTAAGTTGGGGATTTCTGAGCATCTCACCTGATGATGGGCCTGGTGAGTCACTTTAGCAAAGTCCTTATCACTGAGAAATCCCTACATCTTTTTGCCAGCTGGGCCTCCATCCTCAAATCCATGTGTGGCCTCCCTCAAGGGGCAAATGTTTTTGTCTGGATGTTTTTCTATTTTGCAGCACTGGTTGTAAGTTGCCTATTTGTTTTCAGGGTTACTGCTGTCATTATCAGGACATTATTAATGATTAACAGTTATCATAGTTATGTCCATTTAGAAGGTGCACTTACATAATTTAGATGCACAATCAACATCTCATCAGAATCAGCTGCCAAAATGGGCCATACACTGAGGGGGGGAGGGGAATCACAGCCAGGAGACTAACTCAAGTCAAGGGGGCTCCAGTTCCTGAATGGAGCTGCGCTGTAAGGGCCTGATCACCGTTCAGTTAAAGGGAGTTGGATCGGACTCTGAAGGTGGTCAGCTCAGAGCTTAGACTGATTTCTGGTGGGAATCAGATCCAGCCCAGGATTTATTGCTCATAACATCCTACTTGCAAGTTCATGAGGAAACTCAAGAAAAGTGCTGCATGGCAGGCTACCAGGAGTCAGCTTGGTTCAAAGGCCTAAGTACCATAGGCTTAGAGTTAAGAGGCAGATTTTCCTAAGAGCTCAGAACCCAGGATGCTGGATCACACTGGGGGGGGATGCAGACTCCAAAAGTGAGCACTAACCTCTGAAAATCTGACCCTGATCTCTTTTGAAAATCTAGCCCCAAAAGTCTCCCCTGCTGTATCTTTCAGATTTGATATAAAAGTTTCTCTGACTTATAAAGGGTTTTTAAAAATATATATCCCTTTATCTCCCAACAAAGACACTTAATAGAGATAGTTAAACCATCTGCTCACAGACAACCAATTAGATTAGATGAGTAAGCAACCCTGGAGACAAACACTGTCTAAACAAGTGCAAAATATCCTCACACAATCTGTCCATTATAAAAATGGAACTGGTCTCAATATTGATTTGTCCCAGGTGGAAAATATCCCCAGTATTCTACATATGGTGCTAGTATGTTTAGCCAAATATTAGTGGGGAACATTTTTTTTCTTGGACTAGTGAGCACAGGAAGGTGCATAAAGTAGAGAAATATAGTAAGCCCCAGAGATTATGTGTTGGGCTTGTGATGAATTGTCAGCGACACTAATCCTGGGATATAGCCACCGGACAGCATGACTGATTATTATAATATTATAGAAAAATCAAACAAGGAGAATCTATCTGGCCAAATGAAAAAACATAGGCATTTAACCTGATCCCTTAACTTTCTCCATTCTCACATTCTCCCCCACTTCTATGCCAATGCAACTATTTTGGGTTGGAGTAATGTAGCAGACAGAATTTGGCCCATTATTCCTAACTCTGCAGTACTGGAGTCTTTCGGTTTTATATATACACAGAGAAATATACAATAGGTTCCTCCAGATCAGAGAGACAGATTTAAGTGCCGATGTCTAATTCAACTTCCCAGAAAGGTGTAGACCAGTGGTTTTCAAATGGTGGGTCGCGACCCAGAACTGTGTTGTGGAATGGATGGGACTGGGTCATGGTGACTCTGGTCAGCACCACCAACCGGGCCATTAAAAGTCCCGTCAGCAGTGCTGCCCTGCTAAGGCAGGCTAGTCCGTACCTGTTCCAACACCGCGCTATGCCCCGGAAGCAGCCAGCAGCAGGTCCGGCTCCTAGGCAGGGAGCCACCAGGCTCCACACGCTGCCCCTGCCACGAGCAGTGGCTCTGTACTCCGATTGGTTGGGAACTGGCCAATAGCATCTGGGGGGTGGTGCCTGCATGTGAGAGCCATGCAGAGCCACTTGCGTGCCTCCACATAGGAGCCGGACCTGCTGCTGGCTGCTTCCAGGGCACGGCATGGTCCACGGTGCCAGGACAGGCAGGAAGTCTGCTTTAGCACCCCCGCTACACCACTGACCAGGAGCCACCCAAGGTAAGCCTGTGCCCCAATCCCCAGCCCTGAGCCCCCCCAAACCTGGAGCCCCTTCCTGCACCCCAAACCCCTCATCCCCATTCCCACCCAAAAGCCTGCACCCCCAGCCCAGAGCCCTGATCCCCTCCCACACCCCAACCCCCTGCCCCAGTCCAGAACCCCCTCCCACATCTTGAACCCTTCATTCCCGGGACCACGCCACAGCCCTCACCCCCAAACCGCAACCCTCTGCCCAAGCCCTGAGCCCCTCCCACACCCCAAACCCCTCATCCCCAGCTCCATTGAGTAACGGGCATCAACAATTTTCTTTAACTGGGTCACCAGAAAAAAAGTTTGAAAACCACTGGTGTAGACCATTCAAATGTTCTCTACAAAGAGAGAGATCTCAGAGCATCACAATAGGAGAGTATCACATGCAAAAAATCTACATCAGCACAATGTACACTTTGAGATCACGGAATGATTTTTAAACAGATATCACAGTTTTATAGGCTCAGTTTTGTGCCCAAAATTTTTATGGCTGCAAGAGATGCCATTGAGATGTCTAAGACCTCAGTCCAGCAAACCACTTAAGCATGTGCTTAATTTGACCTCAGTGGAATTACTCATGTGCTTATGCTTAGGTACTTTGTTGGATCAGAACCAGATGGTCAAATGACATTAATTGGGAAATTCAGAGTTCCCACAGCACCCTTATTTCTATCTGTTGTGGTTAGATGCATTACAATTGGGTCTCACTCATGATCAGAGAACAGAGAGACCATAAGACAAGATGCTGCTCGCATCAATATGAATAATCAGTTACAGGGAAAGTGTTCAGTTTAAACGTAAGCCATCCCAGCACCGTTCAACTACCTTACATAGCATTAGTGCAGGGGCAGTATTATCAATCAACCGGAGATCACATGCACAATGTGCCTAATTCCAACCCTCTCAGGAGGGAGACAGGGTCATTTTGGTGGCCCTTTATTCACACATATGCTGACACTATATTAGTCTGACCAGTCCCAAGGACTGGCAGGCCGAGGGGGATCCATGCACACTTGGAAGTCCCATTAGCTGTGCTGGAAGGGGGTATGGTCAAGCCAATGAGCAGCTCTTGATTCAAGCATGGACACTGGTGCCCCTCTCCCTGCCCACAAAGGGCTCATAGATAGTGCTGCAGCACTGCGAAGCAGAATGCGATGGGCCCAAGACTAGCTCTAAGAGAAAGGTTACATATGTAGAGGCAACAGCAAAAGTTTCCATTCTTTAGACTACCCCATAATATTCACCAAAATCTATCACACTGCCAATGTTGCCAGTTTTCACAATTGCATCATGAGCAGTGTTTTTTTTTTTTAAAAGCCCCAGCTCCAAGAGCCATGTGATTCCATAAGAATCTCAGCTTCCATTTTAAAAATAAAAATACTATTTCTGGCCCTTATGGTCACAGAAGAGCATGAAAACATGACTCCTAAACTCTCAACAAAAAGACAGCAAATAAAAAGAGCCAAACATTGATTCTTTTTAATAAATTTCATGATTTTTAAGACAATCTCATGATTTGGGGAGGCCTGAACTCATGATTTTTTAATACTGGGTTTGGCAACACTGCATTCCTCATGCACCTAAACTCCCAGTGAATCTAGGAATGCAGAATCGGGCCCTGAATCAGCACCACACAGCCCTGCAAGATTGTGTATCATCTCTTGATAGAAGACTGCCTGTCTCTTCCCTTCCTCCACTCCTTATCAATTGCACAAATACAAAATGGGACTGCCTAGGAAGGAATACAGCAGAAAGCATCTGGGATAGTGGATCACAAACTAAATAAGAGTCAACAATGTAATATGGTTGCAAAAAAAAAGGCACATTATTTTGGGACATATTAGCAGGAGTGTATTGTAAGCAAGACATGAGAAGTAATTCTTCCACTCTGCTTAGCACTGATAAGGTCTCATCTGGAGTACTGTGTCCAGTTCTAGGCACCATTCTTTGGGAAAGATAGACAAACTGGAAAAAGTCCAGAAGAGAGCAACCCAAAACTGATTAAAGATCTAGAAAACATGACCTATGAGGAAAGATTGAAAAAACTGGGTTTGTTTAGTCTGGAGAAGAGAAGACAGGGGGGACATGATGACAGTCTTCAAGTACATAAAAGGTTATTATAAAGAGGAGGCTGATAAATTGTTCTCCTTAACCACTAAGGACAGGACAAGAAGCAATGGGCTTAAATTGCAGCAAGGGCAATTTAGGTTAAACATCAGGAAAAACTTGCTAACTGTCAGAGTCGTTAAGCACTGAAACAACTTACCTAGAGAAGTTGTGAAATCTCCATCACTAGAGGTTTTTAAGAACAGGTTAGACAAACTCCTGTCAGAGATGACCTAGAGAATACTTAGCCCTGACATGAATGCAGGGGGCTGGACTAGATGACCAATTGAGGTCCTTTTTAATCCTTCATTTCTAGTATTCTATGGTTCTCCATCTCAAAAAATAAGAATGGGGGGAAGTCGTGTCAAACCCCTGGGGATATTCCACTTCAATCCTGCAAAATATTGAACACCTTCTGTGAAGTGCTGGGTGCCCTTAACTCCCATTGGCTTGATGGGCCTTACAAGCACTCAGTACCTCTCAGGAGTCCCTCAAGCATCTTGCACAGTCAGGCTCATATTCAGTCAAACCTATTTGAACATGACATTATTCCAGTCTGCCTATATCAGCTGGCTCCATAACCTCCAGCCACATACAGTAGCGAAACAATGTTCCTTTCACAGGATTCCCCAAAAGCAAATGATTGAAGAGAGGGAACTGCCTATAGTCAACTGCTGTAATGGCATAAAACAAAGCGATGCACTGAGCAAGAGAACTCTTAGATTTGGGGAGTTTATAGACCTCTTTGCCTGGGGATATATATATTTATTTAAGATTGAAATCCATTTGGATATACCCTCCAATACAAAAGGGAAACCAGATCTTTCCTGGGGCATCCAGTAGCTCATATTGGAGTTCTGGCTCCTGCTACACTAGCTGGCCCTGATGTAGCCAATATCCAATTTGCTAGCTTTCAGATCTGGATCCTGTACATTTTTGCAGGTGATGCACTCATTTGCCGATGCTTCTTCTGCCTACACCATTGCTAGACCACAGGGTCTATCAGAATGGTTCTTACAAGCTCTGACTTAGGTATCATATGTTATTAGAGGAACCTGTCTGGCACTTGAGGGAAAATAGCTATAATCTATTTGTATGAATCTGTTTTTTTACTGCAGTTGATGGGCTGTAACTACCTGAAGTCTAGTAAACAAACAACAATTGGTAGTGACATTTCAAGTGTTTCCACTGGGAATAAACTATGCATGTTGCGTCTCATATATGGCAAGCATGGTCTAGTGGCAAGACCAGGAAAACAGGAAACATGGCAGCTAGCTTGCATTCCAAGCTCTGCCCCTGATTTGCTATGTGCTCTCCAGCCTAGTCTTCAGAAGTGCTGAGCACCTTCAACTCCATTTGAAGTCAAAGGCTGCTGCAGGTGGGTGGTCATTGCCTCTGAAAATTAGACCATTGGTTTAGCCATATTGCAAACAGAGCTTACCTGAGGTTTTCAAAGCATTTTGAGACTCTCAGATAAAAGTAAATGTGTAGAAAAGAACAGACAACACGAACTTGCAACAAATGACTCTTGAAGTAGCCTCCACTTGTGGCAAGCTGTCAGGTAGCTTTCAGAGCTGCATGCAACAAATCAAGAAGTCCTTTAAACACAGAAGCCAGAAGGCATCTTCTTTGTAAGTGTTTGGTAGGCATGTTTTCTTTCAACTCAAGGGGATGTTTTAGCTGAGCGAAGCTCCTGGCAGATCTCATATAAAGACAATCATAACAGGGATAAAAGTCATTTCCTGAGAAAGCCAGACAGACAATTCACATCAGCCATGTGCAAGGAAATCCAGGGCCGTTTTTCCCAGCATCCCTTTCTGAAATTTAATATAGAAGGATCGTGATAATAAAAGGTGTGATTGATATAAAATGTCAGCAGAACATCAAACCATACTGAGTTTAATAACCACACAGGTCCTGCATCAAAGAAACCTGATCGAGATTATGAGACAGCAAAGAGGATAACATTCAAATATGTGCTGTTCGTTTGGAAAAAAATATTGGTTTGCTTCCACTATCAGTAGCTATTACACTGATATAGTGTTTCTCATACTGTGAGGAGCTGGCTCTGCTTGCTTGGGACTTTATGGTACTACAATGCAGAATCAAAATCTGATGCTAATAAAGATCTATAGGTAGTTAGTACCTTTCAGCTGGAAGAATCATGGAGGATTTAAACAGATGTCCCCTCTGCTGGAAGAACTCTGACAGTTAATTTTTCCTAGAGATGCTCAAACCGCAAAATTCACATCTGGGATCTGAATTCTGAACACCCCATAATTTGAGGGTGTTGGGATCCCAGGTTTTGGCTTCAGCCAAACCCTATTGATGGGCCATTTCCCCTTTGAGCTCAGCACATGATGGCCATCTGCTGAATGGTTAATATTAAAATGGATAAAGCATTCTTCTCTTCCCCTCGTAAATGGCTGGGTTGTGGCACCACATATTTAAACAACTGCTGCATTCCACCCCACAGGTGGCTGCATTTCAATGGCTTAGCGGACTCATATGTAACCACATGATCCTAAAAAAGAGCTTGCATTCTTTCAGAATAAAGTGTCCTCTCTCCATATCCATCCCCCAGATCTTCCCAGATTCTTGATACGATCCAGAGAAACTCTAGCGAGGCAATTCTACCAGCTGTGGGTTAGACATGTGGTAGGAGCCCTATGCTGGCTTTTTCCCTGACTGTTTCAGTCTCCAACCTGCTCTGTCATATGTGTGACTACTTTTATTTTGATTTCAGTTTCCCTTTTTTCCCCGCACACAGACACATGCCAGGGGAAGAATCAGAATAAGCATTATCGCTGCTGTCACCTGAATAAGGAAAGCATCTGTTCCTCCATCAGTGGGGCATTTCCACTAGCACCACAAAGGGAAACCTGGCTTGTCCGTTTGTTAGCCAAGAACACATTCCCACTCCCATTTAAGTTGGCGATAATGCTCCGCTCCTTTGGCATCTTGTGTGTTTTTCTCCCCTCTTCAATCTTTCTTGTTATTGGGAGTTTTGTGCTGACACGAGATCTCAGTTTTCCAGTCTAGACTTACCAGCTCCCTGCTGATTATTTCTCACTCACCCACCTGAAGCTTTTTGACATCACCAGTTGCCATGGAGGTGGCAGTTGATTCTGAGGTCACAGGGACACATCATCAGGTGGGGAATAAGCAGCAGAAACTCAGTGGGCTTACATTCAAGCATCTCTCAGTGATACTCATCCCTTTGAGAGACAGGAGGGGAGGAAAACAGGATATGGTTTCTAACTAAATTTCCCAACAAGTCACAGAACTGGTAATAAAACCAGGTAAGATCATTCTTTAGAACAGGGATTCTCAACCCCCTGAGTGGAGGGGTCATAAATGGGTGTGTCAAGGCTGATTCTCCACTCTGGCACTTCGAGTGCAGAAGGTGGGGCCTACAAGGATTCTAAAAATTAATACTGGCCACTCCAGGCTGGTATTAAACTCCCAAGGTCACAGCTTCTCTCTGATCTTGGATGGACAGATGCTGCCGCTCCCCAATTGCAAGCCCCCCTCCCGTCTTTGAGAACCCAGGAAGGAACACGGGAATTCCTTCCTGTAGGGTACCCTCAAGCCCTTTCACCCCACTTCCAGGGAAGAGCTGAGAAAAAAAACAAATCAGCTAATTAAACAACATATGCACAAACCTCTTAGGGACAAAAAAATCCAATCCTGTTCTTAAAGGTAAATTTTATTAAAGCTAAAAAGAAAGGAAATACATTTGAAACTTAGGCTTTTTCCTAGAACTTAAAAGAAACAATTACAAAAATTAAGCATCAAGATAGCTCTCTTGGGGCTCAGCTTAAAGGTTACGAGCAAAACAGAAGCATCTGGGGTTAGCACAGAGGAATCCAAAAGCCAATAAGAAATTTAAAAAATAACCCTAATTGCATCTTCCTAGACATTCCCTAATTTACTTACATATCTGGGGTTTCAGATAAGTGGGTTCAAGGTATGAATTGATGCTTTTTCATACCTGGTTTTAAAGCTGCTCTGTGTCTTCACTCTCCGGAGAACAACAACAACAAAAGGGAAGTTTTTTCCAACTTTAAAAGTTCTAGCCGTCCCATTGACTCTTTTGGTCAGGTGCCCACTCCCTTTCTTCTACCTTGCCAGGGAGATTTTTTAACCCTTTACAGGTAAAGCAAGCAGAGAACAGCCACCAAGAGGGACTTTATAGCTAACTGGCTGGCTGGGTGTACATAAAAGGGAGCTCGACCCACCGCTTCATTTATCACAGGGTGTCAGGGGGTTGCTAACACTCAATCCTTCCCTTGTTGCCAAGTGAGAGACAGGCAAATACCAAAAACTCTTGTAAACTCTTTGAGCTTTATGTGGCTACTTCACAGCTAGATTGAAAAAGAGCCAAACCATTCACATCACATAATACAACCTGCACTGGTTATACAGACTCCAGGGTGCTGAAGGTACATTTGCTTCAAGAATAGTTGAAGGACTCAAGCCAGGAGATCTCCACAGCTTTCCTTGGCAGATTGCACCGGTTTAACAGACTCCATGCTAGAGAACGCAGAGGAATGCTTAAGCCACAGAATTCTGATTTAAATCAAGATTTCAAACACCCTCACCCACCTCCCCAAGGTATTTGGATTCAACTCCTTTCGCTGTTTGTCTCTCTCCAGTCTGGGGCTGGATTCCACTGCATCTCCAGTTCCCTGCTTTTTAACCTAAATTTTCCCTTTGCTCAGTTTTCTCCCAGTACACCTAGTTATACAGCTCTGGGCCACCTAAAGTTAATTCTTCCTCCTCCTGGGAGCTTAGATCCTGCCGGGGAGAGGAGGGGGGCAGCTCTCAGGTGCACTGAGGGATTCAGGGGCACTTCATTGAAACTGAAGTCAGCAAGACTTGGCTAAAATTCTTTCTGGGGTCTTCAGGTCAGTGCTCACAACCCAGCAATGGAGTGTGTGCCATGTGCTGCCTGCTGCATGCCTAAGGATCTCCACTGGTCAGTGCAGAGGAGTAGGTAGCACCCAGGACAACACTAGCAAGGAGCATAGACTGCAGTCCCCAGCCACACTGACTAGTCCTTACACAGGGGGCAGACTGAGGAGGGGGGAGAGGCAGGTTGCATCACTCCCCCTTCCAGACCTCTGCCAGGACCAGCAATGCTCTGGCCTTGAGCGTTAGACTCCTCACGCTTGTTGACAGCTCATAGATTTGGACCCAGGAGGGCTGAACAGAGAGTGCTCTAAGAGAAGGGCCATCTCTTCTGGAACTCACTCCCCTTGCTGGTCTATTAAGGTTCATTCAAGCAGCTGCTAAGTCCCGGAGGGAAATTTTTCTCATAGGCTGGCTAGACTGGGCACTGTGGGACAGATCCTCAGGTAATGTAAATCAGCCTAGTCCCATTAATGTCAATGGAGCTAGATTGATAAATATTTAAAAATACGCACCCTAGGCAGAAGCCTCAAACCCTCACTGATTCCAGAAATCCTTCTGCCTACATTAGCCCTATGAGTGGGGGAATTGTCTATCACTGTCACACCAGTGCAGTGGTGAAAAGCAGCATCAGAAAATACACCTGGCCATATGCTCAGCTGGTGTAAATCAAACACTTGCAGCTGATATCCCCGTTGTGTGTCATCTGTCCAAATTATACAGAGCTCACACTCTGTTTTCTCTCATTTTAAGTCAATTTGGTGGTTGTGAAAAGGGCCAAGATGACAGCCTGTTAGACGCCCCCCATGAGCCTGAGCAGCAGTGATATAAACATGCCACACGCATGCATCATGCTTAAGCCCTGCTTTGGAGGATCCAGCTCTACGATTCAGGGTGGAATTCAGTCTCCAGAGCACATTTCAGTCCTTGGCCTCTCTGCTGAGAGGCCAACAGAGTAACCAGTTCTGGTAGTGGGGTTAGAAAGTCCTCCCATTCTGCACCAGAAAGCCGGGGAGGAGCCCAGGACTTCACAACAAGCAAAGAACCTTCTAACAAAAGCCCAGCTGGGTGATATGAGGTAAGCAGACATAAGGCAGATGGAGAGAGAAGGAGTTGGCAAATCCCATCTCATCTCTCCTGAGTGGACAGAGGCTCCCTCTGAAAAGACCACTAAGACACAGGCAACATTTTCTGCACAACACTGGAGTTGGTATGTCAAACTTTGCACTCTTTCTCTACTCTTTACAGGGACTTCCATCCACCATGTTTCTGCTGATTTTGGTGTTGCATTTGGCCATGCCCATTCCCGGTGAGTGTCTCACGCACCGATGTTGCCATTTGGACTCTTAAAGGAACATTGCCAAGTTTTGAAAGCCCCAAATGGCTAGCGCTGGTACCAGCTATTAGCAGGAGACAATGGTGTCTTCACAGCAGAATGCTTCTATTTATGGTCCCTGAGCCCTGAGGGTGGGAATTTTAGCTGAGCATAAAGAAGCTGGGAATCCAGCTCCTATTAGAATTCTGTGGGAGTCCAACTCGAATGTCTTTTTTAACCTCTCGTTGTTCACACCTGGCCTTCTCCGGGGCGGGGCTGCAGCCATGCACCCTTGTGTGCTGGGGTGGGCCCTGAGTCTGGCTTCTTAAGCGAAAACCAGGCCAAATATGTTGTACTGGCAGTGTCCCCCAGGGTAGAAAAGGTACAGGACTTGGTTGACTGAACGTGTAAGTGGATTTTTAGGAGGGTGAAAGGGAGTTTGTGGAGACCGAAAACTAGCTTGAACTAAATGCAGATGCTCTCTTGATAATCACCAAGATCGTGCCTTCCCACCTTAATACATAAGCCCTATCCTAGTAATGGGAATTACATTGATTCACTAGACTTCCAGTTTGGAAGTGGGGACCCCTAATACAGGCTTTCTACCTCCAAAGCACCCATTTATGGCATGGGGTGGTCCTGCAGGTACCCTGCCTCAGTTTCCTTCAGAAGTTCCCAGAAACAATTCACTCCCAGAACATCTTTAAAACAATATCCCTCCTCCTCGCCCTCAGGTCTAATTTATTTGACATTGTCCAGCTCCCAACATAAGGCCCCTTATATCCAGTCCAGGGTTTCCACACCCCTCCATCCTGGACTGCATCGTTCAAGTCCTGGCCTCCCTGGCCTGCAAATTCACCCCTTTAGATCGGAGTTTCCACAGCCCTCCTTCTAGGGACTGTAGGATCACTGAGTTCTTCTCAGCAGCTCCTCTGGTTCTACCCAAAGCCTGTCCCTTATCAGCCCAGAGGCCTAATTGGATCCCACAGAATCCTAATGACAGAGCCCATAATATTGCAGGTGTAATTGATAATGTGCAGCAATCTAGCTACTTGAACTATATATGCAAATTTCATCCAGCATTGTGGGTGCAAAATGCAGGTGCAGAACAACTGGCCAGTTTTAAGTCAGAAGCAAAATGGGCATTTATGCTTCTGAATGCTCATTTTAGAAGGCAACTACAGGAGGTGGACATAGTATGATATGAACAGCTTGTCCCACTTTACTTATGCCCAGTAGTTCCTGTCAAGGAGCTGGGAACTCAGGAATGGCAGTGATAGACTATAGCTTTAACAAATTAATGCTTTTGTATCGGAGCCAGGGAGAAGCTGGAGTTTCTGGACAACAAAAGAGACTGAGGATGATAGTTTTTCCTGGTATTACTCTTCAAAGGTACATTGCAATACATTAATGCAGTTTGCTTTATAAGGTCTCAGCCATACCACTATCTCCCAACTCACAGCAGATCCAATGGTCTAAATGTTCTAATCAAGAATCAGTGTGGGTAAAGGGAGAAAAGACATGTGATATATTGTTATTCGTTGTGGGGAACAGCCTTCCAGCTACTCAAAGTGTGCATCAAACTTTCAGTGGCATTCACTAAATAGTGCTGGACCAGCGCAACACACAGAGCTGGTCAAATACATCAGAGATATTATGGGATACATTACTTGACAGACAATGGTGAAAGGCAAAATATTTTTGCCCCTTTTCGACCCAAGTGGCTAGTGAAAGTTTGGAGCCCTGTGGATGTTCCAGTTAGGAGTAGAAATTAGTGATCTTCAGGCCTCTGATGGAGTTTTGCTTATTTACAAAGAATGTACAAAGTTCTGTGTCTCTAATCACAGGAGGAATCAAAGAGCAGGAAACAGCTTCTTTTGCTCATGGTACCAAGAACAATCTTTTCAGCCTGCACCTCTGACCCAAAAATCTTTCCCCAGATTTCTTCCAGGGTCATACCCTGTGCTTTCAGCTACTCCTTCAGGCTGTCTGTGCATCCCTCTCCTCCTCTGTGTTCTGCCTTCCTTCATACTCACATCTCTACCCAAAAGCAGTCATCAGCAAAAGCTCATGGGTGGGTCCACATACTCCTTTTCCCTTAGATGTGGGCATATCTTTACAGTTGTGTGAATTGAAGGGTGAGTTCACACCTATCAATCTTAACGAGGTTTTCACTCACTCCATAACAAGATTTCACCCAGGCCATAAACATTAATTTCACCAAATTCTATTATATGAGCAACTTTCCTGCCTGGATCATTGGTTGTAAGTCAAGTAGGAGACACTCAACTGAAGGGAATTAAATTAGAGGCAGATGTCATGACAAACAGCCAGGGTGGGATCAGGGGCGGCTCTAGGAATTGCGCCGCCCCAAGCAGGGCGGCACGCCTCGGGGGGCGCTCTGGCGGTCACCGGTCCCGTGGCTCCAGTGGACCTCCCGCAGGTACGCCTGCGGATGCTCCACCGGAGCCGCGGGACCAGCGGACCCTCCGCAGGCACGCCTGCGGGAGGTCCACCGGAGCCGCGGGACCAGCGGACCATCTGCAGGCATGCCTGCGGGAGGTCCACCGGAGCCGCCTGCCGCCCTCCCGTGGCACGCCGCCCCAAGCGCGCGCTTGGCGCGCTGGGGTCTGGAGCCGGCCCTGGGTGGGATCTAGGGAAAGGGGAAGAGAAGAATTTAAAGGGACATATGATGATGGCCATCCAACTCTGTTAGAATTAGCTGATAATTAATTGTGACCTAAGGCATCCAAGAGGGAGGCGGTACATAAGAACAGCCATACTGGGTCAGACCAAAAGGTCCATCTAGCCTAGTATCCTGTCTTCTGACAGCAGCCAATGCCAGGAGCCCCAGAGGGAATGAACAGAACGGATAATCATCAAGTGGTCTGTCCCATCATCTATTCCCAGCTTCTGGCAAACAGAGTCTAGGGACACCATCCCTGCCCATCCTGGCTAATAGCCATTGATGGACCAATCCTTCATGAACTTATCTAGTTTTTTTTTTTAACCCTATTATAGTCTTGGCCTTCACAACATCCTCTGGCAAAGAGTTCCATAGGTTGACTGTGCATTGTGCGAAGAATGGTTTGTTTTAAACCTTTGGTTTGTTTTAAACCTGCTGCCTATTAATTTCATTTGGTGACCCCTAGTTCTTGAGTTATGAGAAGGTGTAACTGTAAAATTTGTAATGTAAAATGTAAAGGATAGCTTAAAAAAAAAAAGGAGAGGACTTGGGGGAGCAGCCAAGTGTTGTTACAACTATCACAAAGGAAGAAATCTTAGAGCAAGAGGTGCAGGCCAGGTACAGCCAGGTGAGGAGTGAGCGATAGACATATGCATAGGGTGTAAGGCTTTCAAAGTCAGTTATATGATCAATGGTGTCTGATTCTGCATGGAGATTAAAGAAATAAATAATAAAAAGGAGGCACAGTCAGCTGCGGGGGAAGTCACTGACCATCCTGAGGAGGGTTCAGATGGATGGTATGGGGACCAAAACCAGCTAAAGGTAGCTATGACTGGGGCAGGAATGCTGAAGGCTGAGGAGTGGGAGGAGGTAGGCAGAAATGAGAAGTTGGAGCAGGGTAGAATTTGTAGCCCCAGTGCTATGATGAATGGCTGTAAATCGGGAGCGGCGTATCCTTGGCATCGTGTGATGTGAAGACCAGACAAGTCTTATGGGCATAAGAGAAACAATAGTGCTGAAGGGTCCCTGTTTGAGTTTTATGTGCGTTAATGTGCAGGACTCTCCCTCTCACACGCACACCCTCTGTGCTACCCTCTCTAACTGGTTTATTCTGCATTGTGTTCATCAGACAGTAGGGGAGAGGCTGGATGAGCACATCAAGACCATAGACAGGCATCTGGACAAGCACATTGGTACCTTAGGCACATGGGTAGATCAACACGTCTGGAGCCTCAACAAGTGGGTGCAGGAGCACATGGGGACCCCAGACAAGTGGGTGGATGAGCATACAGAGGACCTGCTTGGGTGGCTGGATGAGCACATTGGGGCCCTCGACAAGTGGCTGGACAGATATGTTTGGACCCTGAATGAGTGGCATGAGGAGTATGTTGAAGCTTTCGACAAGAGGCTAGATGTACATGTTCAAGACAGGTACCAGAAAGACCACACTGCAAACATAGTTACGTGGCTGGACCACAACAACAGGACCCTGTACAAGTGGCTGGATGAGACTGTCATAATCCTGTACAAGTTGCTGGAGGAGTATGATGGGACCACAGACAAGTCACTGGTAGAGTATGCTGAGGTTCAGGTCAAGCTGCTGGAGAACCACGTCAAAGTCCTAGAAGAGTTCCTGCACCAGTCCCTGACAGCCACCAATAACTGGCTGGAAAGACATGCCAGGGCCAAAGAAGAGCCCTCAGACAAGGATGTCCAGTGGCTGCAGAGTACGTGTCTACAGGAGCAAGAGGATGAAGAGGCCCAAGAAGTGGGGCCAGAAGACAAATACATCACAGCCATAAGGAACTGGTTGGGGAAGTATGTTGGCGCCATGAAAAAGTGGCTACAGGAGAACTTCGGATACCAATACCAAAAGAGCCTGATGTAGGGGGTTTGTATAGTGCCCAAGACAAAGAGCTGTGTGCCACCTCCCCTGTGGACAACATATTAATCTATTCATCATCCCTGGGACAGCCACCTGCCCAGAGAGCACAGACTGGAAAACACTAACATGAATAAACCTTAACAGCAGATCTCTCACTTCTTCATTCATCTTTGTTACATTGTCTTCATTTGTCCTCCTTTCTCCCTAGTCTTCTCTCCTCCTTTTATTATTTTCTGTCCTCTCACTCTGAGAGTCTCCCTCATTCCACTTTACCCTCCATCACACCCTTCTGCCCCTCAACCCAATATCCCCTTTACTCTTCTGCATTCACCAGACCTATTGTGACTGGGGTTCTATAAATACCTTCTCTCTTTCCCCCGCTTCTTGGTCACCATGAGTCCTTAATTTTCCCTTCCTCCTCTCCTCTCCCCATTAACATGCTGTCCCACACAGTCAGAGGTGAAGGTTCATAAGAGGCCATCTCCTGTGTTCCATCCTGAGTCCGGCTCTCAAAGAGCATACAGCATTTTCTCCCGTGCCTATGCTGCCCTGTGCTTCTGGGATAGAATCTAAAACTGCATGGGCAGGGGTGGGGGTGAAGTCAGTTGAGGAACTACAGGCTGCACACTACAGCCCATGTTCCTGGAAAGCAGAGGGTGGTTGTTTTTTTTCCCCTCCTTTCTGGTCCTGCACCTCCCACCCCGAGGGCAATCACCTTCCTTTGTTTTTGTGGTATGATTTGCCATGCAATGCACTCTTAGGGTATCTCCACACTACCCACCAGATCGGCGGGTAGCAATCGATCTATCGGGGATCGATTTATCACGTCTCATCTAGACACGATAAATCGATCCCCAGCGCACTCCTCGTCGACCCAGAACTCCACCAGGGCGAGAGGCGGAAGCGGAGTCAACGGGGGAGCCACGGCCATCGATCCCACGCCATGAGGACGGGAGGTAAGTCGAAATAAGATATGTCGACTTCAGCTACGCTATTCTCGTAGCTGAAGTTGTGTATCTTACATCGACACCCTCCCCCCACAGTGTAGACCAGCCCTTAGCCACACCAAATACTACATCACGGCGGTGACCAGCATGAGGGGTCTCCACTCTCTAGGCCCTGTAAGTGTGGATTAGCAAGACCCCTCTGGCTATGCAAACTTTGGGTACATCTACACTTCAAGCTGCAGGTGTAATTTCCAAGTCAGGCAGATGAGCACGCACTAGCTTTGATCGAGTTAGCCCTTTAGAAAGAATGTGGCCACGGCGGCACAGTCAATGGGACTAATTAGCTGCTCAAGTATAATCCTACTCAGGATACCAGGTACTTACTCAGGTGGCTAGCTTGTTCCACCACCTGCATCACCATGACTACCCTGCTAGTTTTAGCGTACTAGCTCAGTCAAAGCTAGCATGCGTACATCTACTGAGCTGGAAATGACAACTCCAGCACCAGTGTAGATGCGCCCTTCCTGGGGGAGGAAATATCTAGGACCCACATGTCTAAAATCTGATCCCTGTTCCAGTGCCTGCCAATTTGTAGATGCAATTTTGGTGATTCATGTGGCTGAATTCTTAACTGTGCTCATGAGTCAAGAACTTACATGTCTAAATGGCTTTAATTTGTATCCAAAATGGTCAGGTCAAAAAAAAAAACAACCCAAGGCTCTCTTAAGGTAAGACAGAAATATTGATGATTTTTATACAAGAAAAGTTATGAGAAATAACTCTTCTGGTGCCAATAGGGGGAGCAATATGAAAGAGTTGCATTTTTAGAATTCCCATGACTGACTTAAACGTTACTATTTACATTTGAGCAGGATGCAGTCACTAAGGGAATCTAAAAGCATGGTTTCTCCAGAGGTCAGGCCAGAAATGCAGGACAAAAAGATGAGGGATCAGAGTAGTCAGAAGACCCATTCGTACCATGTACAGTAAGTACTGTGCTGTATCTGTGTTATTGTCATGCAGAATTTTCTGACATACCTCATCTGGTTTGCGGAAAATAAGAAAGGACCAGATCTTCAGCTAACATAAGTTGGTGGCACCCTAGTGAAGTCAACAGAACTATGCTGACTTTCACCTGAGACTCTCTGGCCCAAAGATTTAGAATTTTGAAAGTGAAAAAAAAATCTATTTCAATTGGTGCCAGAATCCTGCATAAACAAAGCAAGCTCCTGATCTAGGGGGGCCGTGTGCCCCGGCCGGTCTCCAGCCGCGGCCGGCCCCGGCCCCGCGTCCCCGGCCGCCCGGCCCCGAGCCTCCCCGTCCCCGCATCCCCGGCCGCCCGTCCCCGACCCTCCCCAGCCCCGAGTCCCTGGCCGCCCGGCTCCGGCCGCGGCCCGCCCTGCGTCCCCGGCCCTCCCTGGCCCCGACCCTCCCTGGCCCCGCATCCCCAACCCCGTGTCCCCCGCGCCGACCCTCCCCGGCCCCGCATCCCCGGCCGCCCGTCCCCGACCCTCCCCAGCCCCGAGTCCCCGGCCGCCCGTCTCCAGCCGCGGCCCGCCCTGCGTCCCCGGCCCTCCCTGGCCCCGACCCTCCCTGGCCCCGCATCCCCAACCCCGTGTCCCCAGCCCCGACCCTCCCCGGCCCCGCATCCCCCCGCCCGTCCCCGACCCTCCCCAGCCCCGAGTCCCCGGCCGCCCGTCTCCAGCCGCGGCCCGCCCTGCGTCCCCGCCCCGCCCTGCGTCCCCGGCCCTCCCTGGCCCCGCATCCCCAACCCCGTGTCCCCAGCCCCGGCCCTCCCCAGCCCTGCATCCCCGACCCTCCCCAGCCCCGCGTCCCCGGCCGCCCGGCTCCGGTAGTGCAGGTCCGGGCACGGCGGCGGCCGCGACCCCACCTACCTGGATGCCCGGCTCCGGACACGGCCCCCCAGCTCCGGCCCGGCCTGGCCCCATGGCTCCAGCCGCCCAGCTCCTGCTGTTTTGCCAGGGGGGTGGGCTCTGGCAGCGTGGGTCCGGGTGTGGTGGCGGCCCCGGCTGCCCGGGTCCAGCTCTGGCTCCGCCCGGCCAGCCGCCTGGCTCCGGCCGCCGGGCTCCCGCCACATCCTCCGGCTCCAGCCGCGCGACTCCTGTCCCACCCCGCGTCCCCGGGCTCCCGGCTCCAGCAGCGGCCAGACTGTAGCGCCGCCAGCCACGTCCAGGCAGCGCGGTAAGGGGGCAGGGAGGGGGTGTTGGAGAGAGGGTAGGGGAGTTCGGGGGTGGGGGGTCAGAGGGCAGGGAACAGGGGGATTGAATAGGGGCAAGGGTCCTGGTGGGGCAGTCAGAAAGGATCAGGGGTTGGATGGGGCAGCGGGGGGCAGTCAGGGGCAAGGATTACAGGGGCAGTCAGGGGACAGAGAGAAGGGGTGGTTGGATGGGGCAGGGGTTCCAGGGGGCCATCAAGAATGAGAGGAGGGGTTGGATGGGGCGGCGGAGGGCACTCAGGGTACAGGGAAGGGGGGTGGATGGGGCAGGGGTCCCTGGGGTGTGGGGGGCATCAAGGAACGCGGGGGATTGGATGGGGCAGGAGTCCGGGGGGGGGCATGATCCCTCCTGGGGTGAGGAGGGAACCGGTTGTTATGATTTTGGCAGCTCATCACTGGCCTGAACCACAGCCCCAAAGCCAGACACCTGCACACTGCAGGAGTTCAAAATCCAAATACAGATGTTGCAGCTCAGGCCCATCTCTGCATGGGTTTGATGAGCAACGTGGCCAGGTGTATGCTGCTTTGTTATGCTGTTGTGGGAGCCTGGCTTTTGAATTCCCTGATCTCTGTTCACAAAGGGACAGATGCAAAGCCCATGGAAATCAGTCGAAAGAATCTCAGCGACTTGCAGAGGCTTGGAATCAAGCCCTTATTTTCTAAGGTCTAGACACAGGAAAGCAGCCCTGTTCAGGAAGAGCGCTGAAGCACATACTTAACTTTAAGCACGTGCTGAATCAATGGGACTTAAGTACACGCTTCAGTGCTTACTTGAATCAGGGCCACAAGGTCCAGAAATGTAGAAGTTTTGCATTCAATTCTAATTCTACTGAAAAGACACACAGACTACAAAGCATACCAGAGCACTGTCGAAGCACGTCCGTTTATATTTCAGCTACAGCCTATTGGCTCCCTTTTTTCTTTTTTTGGGTGGAAAGGGAAATTCAAAGGGTCAGGGCAGAGTAATCTCTTTTTAATGCAGTGCAGGGTGCAAAATCCACTCACAGCTAGCCAGAGAGAAACAGACATTAATGACAAAGTCTTGTTCATGTACAAAAATAAAAAATTTCCATTAATCAATCTACGTTGATGGCTTTCTCAACATGGAAATATTCTAAACCACTGGGGCTTTTTAAAAAATGGGCAGAAAGGCTATTGAAAGGCATTTTCCAACCCTGCTATAATGTTATTAATCTCAGGTACCTAGATGGCTACATTACCATAGTTCCAGGACTCTGCACAATTTTTAATGCATTTATTGTGTGAGATAAGGAAATATTATCCCCATTTTACAGATGGAGAATAGAGAAACTAAGGCCAAGATCCACAAAGAAACTTAGGTACTGTGACACTCAGTGTCACAGGGCCTAGCATTAGGTGCCTAGAAAAATCCCAGGAACAACACACATTCCCAAAGCTGAGGTATAATGAGCCTGGGTTCGCTATACAATTAATGAGGAGAGACAGGCACCTCAGAATGCCATTTATAAAAGCCATCCCCCTAGGTGGGGGAATTGCCTAAATTAGCCGAGAGGTCAGTGAGTGGGGCGTGTCTTGAGCCCTACTCCTCTCGGGGAGATAGTCACCTCTCTCTGCTAATGAATCACAGGCAGGAACCCCTCTCCTGCAGTCAGGTGGCTTAGGCGCCCAAGGTGTTTCTTGTGAGAATGACTTAGGCTGTTCCACCATGGATAGATACTTAAAGAGTCATTGAGCCAGAGAGTGTGCATGAGAATGACCCTGTAGTCCAGTGGTTCGAGCATCCATGTGGGAGATCCAGGATCCTGTCCCCCTCCTCCAATAACTCTATATACAGCTTCAACAGGAGAGATTAAGGGACCCTACCTCGAAACATGCCATAGTCCAGTGGTTAGAGCACTCTGTCCTGAGAGGTATGGGAGACCGCTGCTCAAATCTTCTCTCCCGCATAAGCAGAGAGGGGAATTGAACACAGGTCTCTAACATCCCAGAGCAGTGTTCTAACCACTGGGATAAAAGTGAGCAGGTGGGGTCCCTTCCTTCAGCAGCCAGATTCTGACTGTGGCACAATCTGCCAGGCACCCTCTGAGTCCACCTACCAGATTGGGCCTCACACATGGGTTAGGCAGACGAATGCCTACCTTCCCCATCTTGTGACTCACTCTGGGGCTTCGGCGAGAGACAGGCGCCCAGAGGGAGGCAGCAATGTGCAGGCCCAGAAGCAGAAACTTAGGTGCCGAGGGAACTTTTACTCTGAAAATTGAGTGAATTTAGCTGCCTCCAGGGTTCAGAGAAAGTTTTGTGAATCTCAATGGTCCCGAAACTGGGACTCAGGCAACACTGCTTGCCCAAGGTAACACAAAGTCTGCGGCAAAGCAGGGGTCTGCCAGCTCCCAAGCTAACACATTAGCCACTGGACAATGCTTTCCTACATGTAAGGGGACTGTTGCCCCCTTACTAACATTCAATGGGGGTGTTTTGGTTGGTGAGCTCCCAGCACTAAAAGGGGAGGGGTCGATGGGAAATCAGGAGCCTGAGACTGACAGTCCCCAGGGGCAATGGGGAGAGGCCAATGCTCCAGGTCAGCCTGATTGACAGGGCGGGCAGGCTAATCAGGGAGTCAGGAGGCCAGGGGGGTCCTGTCCTCCATGTGAGCTGGAATTGCCTGGGTCAGATGGAGTGGGGCTGAGCTAAGGAGAGAGCAGGGGCCCAAGCTAAGCTGCTGGGAGCAGAGCTGCAGCCCCAAAGACAGAGCACAGCCCAGAGAGAGCAGACCTGCCCTGGGAGCAGAGCTGCAGCAACCAGAGCCAGAGGGGCCAGACAAGCAGCCCAGGGAGCTGAAGGCAGAGCAGCAGCAGCAGCCGTGCTGAGGCAGAGTGGAGCTGGGGCTGGAGCCAGGCTGGGGCTGGAGCAGTCCAGAGCTGGGTGCGGTGAGCAGCTGGGAAGAGCAAGGAGGACCCTGGGCAGTGGGCCCAGCGCAGGGAGACGCCTCAGCCAAGAGGCTCTGCAGGCCAGACTTGGAGGGGGATCGTAACCCTGACAGGGCGGGGGCAACGCTGGGAAGAAGGGTCCTGCCGCCCAGAGCCTGAGAGCTTGTGGCCACCGCCAGAGCAAGTGTCCAACCCGCAGCGTCTCTGCAGCACAGCCAGGGCCTGAGAAGGAGACCTGGGACCTACAAGGAACAGACTGTGAACTGCCCTGACATTCCAGAGACACAGTTTGTGATGTTCCCTGCCACAGAGCAGGGTGATGTGTTTTCCTTTAACCTTTCCCATTTTTCCTTATTCTTTTTTTAAATTAATTGTTAAACAAACAACTTGTATTTGCTTTAAATCTTATGTAATGATCAGGGAGGTGCCCAGTGCAGAGAGAGCACCCCGGAGTGGGGACACCCTAGCCTCTGTCCTAGGTGACCACAGCAGGGTTGGGGGTTGAGCCCCCCAGGAATCCTGGGCCCAGCCGTGTCGGGGTTACGAGGACTCTGCCAGACAGGAGAGTGGAAGGGGAGTCCTCGAGGGCCGGGAGGCCTCTGGGTAAAGGAAGTGGGAGCGAGGACTCAAATCCTTTCGCCAGCCCATTTCATCGGGGAAGTGCAGAAGCCAGGAAAGTTCCCCACAGTAGCGGGACTGTTCCCCCGCTTACATATACATTCCCTCTCTACACTTATACTAAACTTCACTCCACTATTCCAGCACCAATCATCCTGTCTATGGCATAGGAGGGAAAAGCCATGTGTTCCTACAGGCACTGATGAAAAAAGTAGTAGATACGGAAGTCAGAGCATCATCCCTAGTCTGGACAGCACTAGTATTCTTAACTTTAAGCATGTCTGTGCTTAGGTTTCATTGTAGTCAAGCATGTGCATAAGTGCTTTGGAAGCAGGATGGACTGAAGCACTTAAGTGCCTTCCTGAATGTGGGCCTTTCTATGCAGCGAGTTGCAGATGGTAGAGTGCAGCAGCCGCTCACATCCCATAGGGCACATTCCAAAGATAACCACAGCCAGAAGAATCAGGACATTGGATGATGTATTTTCCACTTCTGACATGTCTGAGAACATGGGCCTGGTGAGTGTAGACTAGAGCTTTAAAGCACATTGTTCCCAAGGTGCTTTAGGGCTCCCATGCTGGCAGAGAGATTCAGGGTGAGCTTGCCTGTGCATCTGACCACAATGAAAGTCATAGTGTAGGCAGGTCCTGACAGCCCAGTGAAACAGTGACTCTAGCTGGAGATAAACCATCAGAAAAGGGTTGGGTGGGCATTGAGGTGTGTCTGCAGCATGTGAAGCCATAACCAAGCTAGCTCCACGAACAATAGCAATGAAGCCGTGACAACACAGGCTAGTCACTCAAATACACACAGAGAATCCTGGGTAGCCTTGTACAGCTCATGATACCACCCATGCTGCTGTTCCTGGAGCTAGCTAGAGCAAAGCTAGTTCAGATATGTCTACACATGCTACAGTCACACCTCTGACTGCAGTGTGGACATACATAGACACCACAACTATGCAGAAAGAACACATGCAATGCAATTGGCTCTGTCTGGCTTAACTCAGTGACCAAGAGACCCTACTTTCCCATTCTCACCAGAGAGCTTGTTCTTGCAAGATTTACAGAACTGGGCAGAGGTTGTTCTGAGGGTATGCTACATTTCAGGCAGGCATCCCGACATCGGGGGAGCCTACCCAAACAAAGGCAAACTTTACACTTGGTGAGGATGACCTATGTCACAGCACAATCCCAGCATGCAGAGATTCACACAGACGGAAAACAGGTCCAAAATACAATTATGGCTGTTGAGTGTGACACTAATCACTCTGACTAGGGTGCTAGCCAGAATCCATGCATTTGCCAGATGTCTGGCCTCAGCCAGCTGCTCATAACCTTGCAGCCTAATCCAGGACAGTAGTTTTGTTACTTGGTTTTATTTCTATTTGTGTCTGGGCTGGAAGGAGGCTAAACAAGTGTGTCATTTTTTCCAGGTGGCAGTGTTGCCCACTGCAGATTGTCTTTGTTAAATTATCCCATTTTGATCTCCAGCACAAGCACACTCCTAAGCGACATATTCAGTGCCAGAACAACATTTAGCATAGTATAGGTCTGGATCTGCTTGTGAGACATGCTGGAAGCACCATGCAGTTAGCGTCTGAACCACATGTAACATTCTGTGTGCTGTGGTTTATAGGCTCTCGCCATGCAGAGGTACAGCAGTATTCAGGATAAACCTGCTGAGTGCAGGAAATGGATACGTTCACCTCTGAGAACAGAAGAGCCAAGGTCCTCTGTGATAAAGGTCTTCCTGAACCAGCAAACAATTATTTTCAGAAATTGAAATAAACAGATCCTCTTAACATTATTCTTAGCATGCAACAAAACTGCTCAAGAAATTAAGGTCTGATCCAAAGTCCAGGGGAGTCGGTAAAAAGAGCCCCATTAATTAGATGACTATATTTTCATAATCAGAAATGGACAATTTTCTGGAAACACATTTTCAGTCACAAAACAGTGACAAGTTAGTGAACTAGCCTTGTTCAACACCAATTTGCCAGGGGTGGATTTGACTACTGATTTGGTCAGAAGTTGGTGTATAAAACACAAACCAATTGGGTTCTTGTCGCTGCCCAGAAACAGAATGCAGTGGTGGCTAAAAGTTTCAATTTTTTTTTTTAAATGGAAAACAAATCCTTTATTTTCCCTTCTTCCCAGACCGATTGGAATTTCTCAAGGCCTGTCAATGTCCAGACAAAGCACTGGTACTTTGCACGAAGCTATAAGCATGGGCTGCAAGCATGTGGAGAATATATTTATCCCAAACTTTGTGCAGCTACTGAGCTGGACTCATCAAAAAGTCACCCTGCTGGGTGGAACCAGCAAAAAGTCCTGGAGCTGCACATTGTCTCATGTCAGCTGGTGAGACCAGAGTGGAAATTTTTCTTTGTCTTGTGGCCGACAACAAACATATTTACACATTTCAAAAGATGTTTGCATTTGCCCATGTGGTTTACTTTCTTTTTTTTTTTTACAGTGTGGTTTTCCATTGTTGTGAGAATGTCTAAGAATCCCAACATAGCTGTTACATAACCCAACGGGCATGTGCTTCTGTACACTCCTGCTACGTGCTCTGATGTTGCCATGGGAGTTATTCCATACGTGCGTCAGATGCAGTATTTCCAACCTCAAACTCTCGGAAAGCTTGAATCAGGCCCCCCTACCCCTCAATCATGAGTTTGGCTTAAAAATCAAGAGATTTTATAAACAGAACAGCAAACCCCTCCCATCCCCTGCATGTCCTTGTACAGGGATCTCATGAGGGAAAGGGCTCTGTGTAGCTCAGGGTGCAAAGCTCCTATTTGGCCTCTCCACATCTAGCCCTCACACTGTTCAGCAGAACCCCAACGGTTCCATAGCAAAGGGTGCCACTGCGGAGGAGCGGGCTGGATTTGTCCCTGAGGGGAGGAAGGATGGTCCAGTGACTGAAGCACTAGCCCAGCCTGCAGAAGACCTGGGTTCGATTCCTTGGAAGCTGAGGTAAATCATTTTCATCTCTGTTCCTCAGTTCCTTACCTGTACAGTGGGGGTAACAGCCCTGCCCTAACTTCACAGGAGTGCTGTGAGAAGACATGCATTGGGAGGTGTGTAGGTACTACATTGACAGGCTTCATGTAAGTACCTCAGATGAGCCCTTTGTGTCAGGGTGTGCTATTTTGCAGATCCTCCCAGCTTCCATGATCAGCAGGCAGCATGCAGCCAAACTGAGGCTACGCCAGCTCTGTGGCCTTGGGGAAGAGCTGACCTTTCCTGCCCCACTGTGCACATGCCTAGTGCATGGCGCAGGTCCATTGCATTGGCCTGGCACAGGGTTCAGGATATTAGCCCTGCTGGACTTGAGTGTCATCTCACTTACACCCACCGTAAACCAATGCAATTCCATTGACTTAAAGAGGTTAGGGTTTGGCTACACTTGCAGGTGTACAGCGCTGGGAGTTACAGCTGTATTCGTAGAGCTGTGTAGGGAAAGCGCTGGAGTGTGGCCACACTGACAGCTACCAGCGCTGCAGTGTGGCCACATTTGCAGCGGTGTTGGGAGTGGTGCATTATGGGCAGCTATCCCACAGAGCACCTCGTCCCATTTTGGTGCCATTTTGGCACCGTGGGTTGTGGGAAGGGGGCGGAGGGAGCGGGTCATTCTGCTTCCTGTCCCAACGCCCCGTGATGCATCGCTTCACATCCCAGCAATCCCTGTTTTTCCGTCCACGTTTGGCGCCATCTTGACTCTCTCAACGGTTTCTGTGCAGCGCGATTTCTGTGGGAAATGGAGCCCGAACTGCTGAGGAGTATGCTGACGAGTCTCGCCAGCACATCACGTTTGGCAGTTGAGCTATTCCTTAAGATCCAAAGTGATGAGTCCGATGATGATAGCGAGTCGCCTGACGCGTATGACACTAAATTGCTTGTGGCATTCACAGAAATGCTCAGCACCGTGGAACGCCACTTTTGGGCTCAGGAAACAAGCACTGAGTGGTGGGATCACATCGTCATGGAAGTCTGGGATGACGAGCAGTGGCTGCAGAACTTTTGGATGAGAAAAGCCACTTTCATGGGACTGTGTGCTGAGCTCGCCCCCACCCTGCGGCGCAAGGACACAAGATTGAGAGCTGCCCTGATGGTGGAGAAGCAGGTGGCTATTGCAATCTGGAAGCTGGCAACTCCAGACAGCTACCGATCAGTCGGGAACCAGTTTGGAGTGGGAAAGTCGACCGTTGGAATCGTGTTGATGCAAGTTTGCAGGGCCATTAATCGCATCCTGCTAAGAACCACCATGACTCTGGGGAACGTGCAGGACATTGTGGATGGCTTTGCACAAATGGGTTTCCCTAACTGTGGAGGGGCGATAGATGCGACGCATATTCCTATTCTGGCACCACCCCACCTAGCATCCGAGTACGTTAATCGGAAGGGGTATTTCTCTATGGTTCTCCAGGCGCTTGTGGATCACCGTGGGCGTTTCATTGACATTTACACAGGCTGGCCCGGAAAGGTGCATGATGCACGCATCTTTCGGAACACTGGCCTGTTCAGGAAGCTGCAGGCAGGGACTTTTCCCCCAGACCGGAAGATCACAGTAGGGGACATCGAAATGCCCATTGTGATCCTTGGAGACCCCGCTTACCCGTTAATGCCTTGGCTCATGAAACCGTATACAGGGAAGCTTGACAGGAGCAAGAACCGGTTCAACTACAGGCTGAGCCGGTGGCGAATGACTGGGGAGTCTGCTTTTGGCCGTTTAAAGGGGTGCTGGTGATCTCTGTATGGGAAGCTAGACTTGGGGGAAAGCAGCATCCCCGCAGTTATATCCGCGTGCTGTACCCTCCATAATATTTGTAAAGGGAAGGGTGAAAGATTCAGTCAGGCATGGACCTCCGAGGTTCAACGCCTGGAGGCTGAATTTGCACAGCCAGAGAGCAGGGCTACTAGAGAGGCCCAGCACAGGACTTCAAGGATTAGGGATGCCTTGAGGGAGGAATTTAGGCTGAAAACCAACAGTAATGTTTGGTGCCTTGCACGGGAGTGAAGTGCAGTGGTTACAATGTTAGTAGGAATCTGTTTTTCCTAAGCTGATTTGCAGTGCCTGTTTCTTTCCTGGGCTAAGGTATCTTTCAATTTCTGCAATAATAAAGACTGTTTTCAAAGCCAATAATTCATTTATTGAAAAGAAAATAACTTTATTGACAGACACACAACATTTTGGGAACCTAAAAGGGCAGGGAGGTGGGGTGGGGAACTGTACAGTCACAGGTTTGAATATGTCCTGTCTGGAATGCTGTGCAAAGACTGCTGCACTTCAGGATGAAAATACTGCATGGTGATGGGGGTTGAGTGCAGAGGGTAAGGGTCGTAGTTCTCAGGTTGGTGAACATACAGGTGTTGGAGGCAGCTGGTGGTGGTAAGAACCTGGATGCTGGGGAAGGGGGTTTGGAGCTGACATTGGGGCACGAGGGAAAGAGCTTTGGGACGGCGGAGGGCCGGCGCGGTAGTGCTCTGCCTGCATGGCTACAAGTGCCTGGATAGAGTCCGCTTGGCGCACCAGGATGCTTATCAGCTGCTTTGTGCTTTTCTTCCTGTCCGCTGCGTTTTTCCAGCGGATCCTGCTTTCCCTTTCCCTCCAGTCCTGCACTTTTTGATTCTCTGTGGCAGAGTGATCCATAACTGCTTGCAGCAGGTTTTCTTTGCTTTTTCGCGGCTTCTTCCAGAGGTTTTGTAGTTTCTGAGCTGTTGATAACACAGGCAGCAGAGAACTCAAGGTTGCTTGTGGAAAGACAAAAAAGGCAACACTTAACAGAGGCAGCATTGTTTATATCTCAGACAGTTATTCCCACACAGTGAAGGAGTAACATTCTTCACAATAGCATAATTTTTCCATACCAAAGAGAGCGCACATAACCCACAGGAGCCGCAAAATGGTGAGTAAGGGGGACTGATTGCTTCAAGGCTGTACTGGGGTTTCTGTGCATTGGGGAAAGCAAACAGCTGCAGGGGGCACCTACACTGAACACTCTCACAACATTTTCCACAGGAGTTGATCCTGGGAGATATCTCGCTGCTGCGGGTCACCTGGGAAGAGCGGGAGGGTCTTCTACAGCAATGCGGATTCCGCCGTGGCCCCTATGCAGCTTGCCTGTGTGCAGCAATGGTCCCCCCACCCCTCGCGGCACAGTGGCACGGACGCGTTAGCCTGACTGGGACAAGGACCACGGTGGCTCTCCCAATAAACTTGCGCAAACGCATTGCCCACGCTCTGACTGAAACTTTTGAAGAGATTACCGAGGCCGATTACTGCGACGTGATAGACCACATCAATGCGCTATTCCACATCTAGAGATGCATGCAGAACCCTCCCTCCTCTCCCAAAAAATTTCCATCCTGAAAATAAAAAGCCGCTTACCGGGAACCCGCTCCTCTGTTTGTCCTCCACCGAGTATCAACTGCTGCGACTGGCTACCTTCCTCCTGGCTTGAGAAAAGCTCCTGGCTGCATGCCTCCAGGGACTCCGGGGTGTCTCCCCCCACCCCAGTACCCTCACTCTCAGTTTCCCCCCCCTCCTCGTCCTTCTCCTCCTTCCCCCCCCCCCCGCTCTGAAGTGTCCATCGTGGTCCTCAGATTGGCGGTGGGGTCACCCCCAAGTATCGCGTCCAGCTCTTTGTAAAAACAGCAAGTCATGGGGGCAGTGCCGGAGCGGCGGTTTCCCTCATGGACTTTGCAATAGGCACTCCGCAGCTCCTTCACTTTAACCCTGCACTGCAGCGCATCCTGGTCATGGCCCCTTTCAAGCATGGCCTTTGATATCTGCCCATAGGTATTGTAATTCCTACGGCTGGAGTGCAGCTGGGACTGCACAGCTTCCTCCCCCCAAACACTGATGAGGTCCAGCAACTCGCCATTGCTCCATGCTGGGGTTCGTTTGGCGTGTGGAGGCATGGTCACCTGGAAAGATTCACTGATTGCACTCCACACCTGGCTGAGCAAACAGGAAGGAGATTTTTTAAATTCCCGGGGCATTTAAAGGGCGGGTCACCTGAGGCCAGGGCAGTAGAGTTCGAACTGATGAGCAGAGTGGCTGAACAGGCATTCTGGGATACCTCCGAATACCTCTGGAGGCCAATAACAGCGCTTTTGGTGGCCACACTGGCGGAGCAGCGCTGCATCACCAGCGCTGCAGTCGTTATTCCCCAGGCCGAGGTGGAGTACAGTCAGTGCTGTAGCCAGGGAGATACAGCGCTGTATGTGCCTTGCAAGTGTGGATGGTGAGTGAGTTGCAGCGCTGTAAAGCCACCACCAGCGCTGCAACTCTCCAGTGTAGCCAAGCCCTTAGTCCCGATTTACACCAATGAGAGGAGTATCAGGCCCAAATACATTCTCTTCCCATCTCCACCTCCTCTTGTCTAATGTCATTTCTCCCTGGGTCAGAGCAGGTCAATAGTTCTACTTATGGGAGTAAACCCTGTGCCCGGTAATCCTGTTTGCAGGCTAGGACCCATATAATGAAACACATTGGGGCCTGAGCCAACTTTTCTGTGTGTGGCTAGTACCACCATGCCTGCCTATGGTGTGACTCAAGCTGAGAACATGTTCTTAAATACTTCTCAGTCTGAATGAATCCACTTCTTGACCCTTATAGGTCAAAAATGGATACAGTTGTTTATGTCCTAGCGTGAGGACAATCAATGCTGTCTTTGCCAGCCAGCAGGGGGGTCTCCGACTCTTCTTCTTTATCACCCTGTTATGAGGCCCATTTCTTACATTGAGAAGGATAAAATAAGGGAGCGTCTTGAAAGCTTCAGACCAGGCCTAACTGGATACAATGAAGCAGGAATAAGCATTACAGAATGTGATTGTTCAGACCATTAGATTGTCTCTCTCTCTTTCATATTTATATGTATATTCTAATAGTTGGTTTGGGGATAAGGACATCACATCTGTGATGTATAGTACGCTTAACTAGTGATACTTACTGGGGCTGGTTGGAATTAGTGATTTTCCTTTTTTTTTAAATGCAACAAGTTTTAGAAAACCAAATACCAAACCCCATTAAAATAAAAATACTTCCAATGCACATGTTCCCTGCTGTTTGAACACCAGTAAATCCACCAGAGGAGCTAAGTGACAGTTGACCCAATCCCAGCATATAACAACCTAGATACATCACTTATAGCCTTCCCATCACTGCCAGCCAGGGTGCCCTGTGTTATGAATCCTACACAGGGGAGATGCAAAGCCCTATTAAATCACCTAATCTGCCCTTTGCCTATTCAGCAGTGTTCCCCACAGAACACTACTCAATGTTTCATTCAGCCTACTTATAAGTATTCCAAGAGACAAAGATTCCCCCAATGTCCTTAGAAGACTGTATTTGATTCCCCATTATGCCAGACCTGAACTAAATACCGGTATTAGCTCTGTTTCATAAATTGAAAGTTATGGCTACCATGCAGTCAGTAGATGCATAGGAGGCCAGCCAAACCCAGTGGCCACTGAAGTCAGCAGGAGCCTTTTAATTGGCTTCCATGAGTTTTGGATTAGGCCCACAGAAAAAAAAAGAGTCCTACATCAGATGACTCCGAAACCAAGCCTCAAGATCCACATTAACTCTGAAGATGCAACACAGCTACCCAATCTCTTTATCTACAGCTCATCTCTTCTCAATCTGTGTTCAAGAGTGAAACCTTTCACTAAGAAGTGCAACAACATTTATCAAAAGGAGGGATTTGCCTTTCACTGCATGATAGCCAGCATTTGCTAAGCATATGGTATCCAAATGCCCATTTAGAAAGAGTGTTCAATCTCAGGGGACAGGCATGAGGAATCAGGAACACACACACCTCATAAAAACAGATTTACAAGTCAAAAGTAGCTATGATATGGAACACAGGCCCTTCTTTACCAATGGTGCAGAACACTAGGTGCTCCCCAGATGTGCTGTAGTAGTGAAAGCCACACTGTCAGGAACAATGAGGAACTAATTTATTGTTGCTCATCATCTCTGTGATCATATCATGGAATGCAAGATCAGTATGGCTCCCTCAAAGGGGACACAATGCATGTGTATACAGTCTTTATTAAGTATGATGCTATCATGGTAGCAATGTGAGTACACAAACACACACACACACACACTGCTTCCACCGTCTCTCTCATGTGAGCCATTATCTAACATGCCATGGCATCAATAGGAACAAGGGCAGGCCCTGAATCCTCGTTTTCAGTTGCCCTCACACAGATTAACCATGGAGACTGAAATGTCTTGCTTGCATTCAGCTAGAGCTGGTAGATCTATTCATTTTGAAAAATATTTATTGCAAATGTAGCCTTTTTTCCTTTTTTGTAGATGGTTTGCAAACCAATCCTGATTTCTGCAAAGGTCTTTGTTATTCAGTCCTTCACTTAGATTTGTCAAACAATTTTCAGTCTATGGCTTCCTTGCAGACTCTACAACTAGCCATTATTCTTGCTAAATTATTGTTCTGGTCACTGCTCTGGTCTCTGGCTGTATCATGCACTTGGAAAAAACAGAATAATGAATAGACACTAGCTTTGCTGGTCTGTGAATGCAGGTATTTGTGTGAAGCGCAGCTGTTCCTCAAATATTCATACAGACAAAAGCCTGTTTACACAAATATTCACACTGTAAACAACAAAGAGACATGACTGTCAGCTTAACAGGGGTAAGAATTCAAGTGTATGTTTGCAAACATTGCTTTTCAATGTTTAACCTACTCTAGTCTCACCCCAGAAGGAGATATTTTTGGAAAGTTTTATAAAAACCATTCAGCTGTTTCTGAGTTAGATGAATGTGGAAAAAAACACTCACAGCTGTCAACTTTGTTTCTCAGATGCTTTTTTGTGCTTTGATAATTCAAAAAAATGGCTTTGATTTAAAACTTCAGACTTGGCAAGCTCATACGGTAGCCTTGATTGAGAAATGAGTGCTTTGCCTTGTTTGAAATTTGATTTTGGAACAACCAAGTGATGGAAAATAGGTTCCTGAGCCTGACACAATACCAAGCAGCACCTCCCTGAAGGCTAGCAGGTGCAGGATCAGGTGCCTGAAAGATTGTCCCCACTATCTCTGTATATGAATATACAACTATTCAAAGTACTGCAAGGAGAAGGATCCTTTAGAAATATTCTTCTGGGAGTTTATGCGCCTCCTAAATGGCTTGGCGGAGCACAGCTCAACAAAAGCTTTCTCCTAAGACTGAACCTTTCCTTAACTTGTCATCTAAGTACTTTGCAAGGATTTACAAAAGGTTAAAGCCAGCTGTGTAACAATGTCATGGGATGATACAGCAGAAGTGCATCAAAGGGTGAATCAGTTACAGGAGGCCCAAAAAGTTGCAAGTGAAGGAGCAGTGGCTAGATGTTTGAAGACAAAATGACTGCCCTGGCTGGATAAGGTGCATTTTCATTTGATTTTCTTTTAAGCTTCAGTGGGTTTTAGTCCTGTTTATTACAATCAGGCTGACAATACATTGGATACTCAGCTTCCAGTTCCCTTCACAGAGAGTTTTATATTCTCGTATTTAACCCCTAGCACCAAGGTATGTTTAAGTAACTTTGCCCAACTGCACACTCAATGAGTTTCAGCATATTGGGATCCTTTTCCTGAGTCAAAAACAGTTTAATTCAAAAATTTACATTTAAAAAAAAAATAAACTAAACAACTTTGGTAAAACAGAGAGCTTTCAGTAACCCTCGTTCAGTAGCCAAGAATTAGCAAGGAAAACATGGCTTCCCATTTTCTAATTGATGCTCATGCCAAAACACCTCAGGTATGTACAATCCCGAACAAACGTCTCTGGGGAATTTAAGCCTCAGGAAACACTCTCTTGGGCAAAGTGTGGTTTCCTGGAGTCGGTAGTTCTTTAGCAGAAGGCTGGATGTTAACTTTCTTAATAAGAAAACATTTTTCAAATGAAAAATGACTTGTTAAGCCACTTTTATGTCATTTTTTCAGTAACACATTAAAGTAAACAAACCCAAGATGTAAAATAAAATAAAAAGCCCGCTACACCTGCAGAGTTTTACCAGCTCACATTACAAAGTCCTCTCTGAAGTGGTCAGGGAGCTATTTCCATTACAAACAGCAAGTGTTCTTGAAAGTAATTCAAAGAGCCAAATTAGGCAGATTACATCAGGGTGTATTTCCCTGCAGCATAAGGACTTTTGAAACACCTGCCTGACATATTCCAAATATTCACAGAGGGAAACAGGACCCTGTCTGGCTTCAGGAATTGTTGAAACTTCAACAAAAATAGATATTTCTGTTCTAGTAAATCAAATTGATTTGGTGTCCAAACTTTTCATTTTTAAAAAAATAAGCCAAAAAACACCATATGCCAATCAACAGTAAGGAAAGCCAAAGGCAGCTCTAAGGTAAATTACAAGTTAGGCGGGTATCATTAGAATGTAAAAAATGACGTTTTCCTCTTAACCTAACTGCTCCCTGTGTCTCTCAATGTCCTATCTGCTGATCAAAATATGTTTTAGATGGTTGTAGAATTGGTCCTGATAACACCATGGTCATAGATGTTTAACTCCCAAATTAGAGTGTTGCTCTCTGTGATTCAGCCACTAGGTGGGGACAGAGGTGGATGAACCTGCTACAACCTTTGCGTTAACAGAGCTGGGTCTTCTATCTCTCACAGTAAAGATTCGTGTTTTTCAGATCCAGAAATCTCGGGTTCAGTCTTCACAGCTGACAACACACCCTGAAATATCACATTACAAGTATTTATCTTGTTAGCCTTGCAGAGCCAACGCAGCAATGGGAGAGAGAGTTGGGTTCTACAGCCAGTTGACAAATCCAATTGCATTTCTGCAAAAAGTATCAAATGAAACAATTTTGTTCAAAACTTTTCATGGGAAATTGTGAGTCTTCAACAAAGTCCCCAAAATAAAACGAAACAATATTTTCATTTTGGTTTCTTTCAATTTGAATTGAAATTTCCATTTCACAAGTGAATAAAAATTTCCTGTTGGGAATGAAACAATTTCCATTTTGCTTCATTTTGAATTTTTGCTTTCAAGAGTTCAATTTTCAGTGAAGCTGAACTTTTAAACAAAAAAGAATTTGGTCTAAAAATTTCATTCAGCTCTATGGGGTTCTATTCTTACTTGTGCAGCGTACACAACATTGTCAGCTAGACACACAAGGTGATTTTCAGATCCCAGGTTGAGTTTGGAAAGTCCCAGAGGGTAAACACCAACTCCCTTGAGGACAGAGTTTCTTTTCTGACTATAATCACATTTTAAACTTTGAATCTGCCTCAGTATAAATATGATGGGCTAACTGTGGCTTTGTTATAGTAGTGCTGCCCTAGGAGCAGACCAGTAGGCAGATTCTGATTCAAAGTCATAGTCTCCTTCCCAGTTCCCCTTTGTTCTGGGTGGGCAGAAACAATCAGTGCCAGACCTATACCTGGTGTAGATTACTTCCCAGAGTGCATCAGCCATCACCACTGAGACGAAACTCCTCCCACTGCCTATCGTTTGCTTCTCACATGAGTGAGGGGGGAGCAGCAACCTGGCAAAAGTATTCTCCATCCCATACAGGCAGCCAGCACAGAGAAAGCCTAACATTACCTCATCCATCTGCACAGGCATATCAGACAGGTCACAATCTGGTCCTATATCATAATTTTCAGCAGGATGATGGCATCAGATACATGCAGGCTGGATTCTAGACAGGCATCTCACTATAGTGTGCTCTGATGTTTAGTCAGTAGGAAAACCAAAATCTTCAGTTTATGTAATTCAAAGATGTTTGTTCTGGAGCTGAGCATTCTACTAAATCTTACTGCTTCCTTATAAACGTTAGGAACTGCTAGCTCCATTCGTGGTCTTCATCACACTTAACTCCTGCAGGGGGGATTGTGATAGCAGCTTCATTGCTTAAGCCAGGGTGGACAAAGTATAAGCTGAAAGCTAAGAGATATCCACTGCTGTAACACAAGTGTCACTTGGAATTAGATGGTACATTGCATGTTGGGACCTGAAATTTCTGTAGGCTGCATTTAATATATTTGAGATAAGAACTACATTTTGTATCATTTTATACTAAGTAGGGGCAGCCCTCAAGCTCCTGTTCCTCAGCTGGCTAAAGCTGGGACACTCAGGACTAAACTGAAGTCCCTTTGCGGACAGATTAAAAGGGGAAAAATAGTCTTCTTTCATCTGTTTTTAAAATGGAATCAGAGACCTTTCTGAACCTTTGCATTTGGTGATTGTGCCTTCTGCTTTCTTGTTGGATTCTTCATTTTAAAAGCCTCACAAGCCTCCCCCATGAAGAGATTCCAGACTCATCAGTGTCACTTGATATCGATGTAGTAACACCCGTCACAGATCAGTCTATATGGAAAATTTTCAAAACCTTTCATACCCTATGTCCCATTTACAAAAGTGACTTAGGTATTCTGGTTCCTAAGGGCCAGACTTACTCAGGTATTTAGGCACCAGAAGATGCACATAAGCATTTTCATCAGTGTAGGATCCAGTAGTACCCTACCAAAATGAGGAGATACAATTTACCTCTGGAAAAAATAGCAGAAATCTTACCTTCTTCTCTTAAGAGGGATTCTTACACTAAGAGGTGCTGCTGGTGGTGGATTCCTTCAGCATCAGAAGCTTTACAATCACAGCTCTTTGGGGAAATGCTTGCAATGAGCTTTAATATAGTGACATTCTGATATACCTAGATCTCCAGTAGAAGCAAGTTTTTTAACCAGGGGTCCTTCACCAAGGACACTGGCTGTCCTGAGTTGAGTCCTACAGGGTATGCTACCACTGACATACAAGGTAATCATGGCAGACACAAGAGATAGAAGCCACAAGTAACTATAGGCCCTCCTTAACTAAGAAAGATTATGGAGAAATGTGACCAAGATGAAATGGATGATCTCATAGGCTATTTTCATTGTGACCCTCTGAGTGTCAGGGTTGTTACAGGAATGCTCTGTGAAAGAGAAGTGCCTATATATATGCAAATATAAGGTGTCAGTAGATGACAGTCAGGAACATGCAGCGACGTTCCTCAGTTTTGCATGACCAATACAGATTGTTGTACACTGTAAATGGCTTCTTATGTAAAACTCTTTACATGCAGCTCTTAGGAGGCAATAGATGCCCTTGTTAACAAGTACAATCAAAAACGTTATGTACTTCCTCCTTAGAATAAACTACAATGGTTGGGTTTGATGGCAGATGAGCCACTGAAACCCATAAAGACTAACTGGCCAACCCTGTAGGCATCTGACAGCTCTGTTGAAATGAGACATTTTCCAAGGTGCCTTTTTCACCTTGTCTCATTTCTGCCATCTGCCAGCACACAATACCACAGGTCATGCCAATGCACCAGCATTTTAATTGCCAGCTATTAGCTGAAAGCCTGAAGAGAATTCAGAACCTTGTTTTCCCAGTAAATAAGCAGCAGGAAGGGAACACATCCCAGTTACCATGTAATCAAGAAATCAACTTGGGTATTGTACTTTCACTGGAGAAACCACCACCAGCAGCAGCAGCACTGAACCATGTACAATTCCTAAGATTCTGCACAGGAAAAACACTCAGAAAACAGAACTATGCTAGAGAACTCAGCTGGGATGTAGGATATCATCATTCAAAGCCCGACTCACAAACCAACAGCATTGTTGGGTTAGAAAATGCTTCTGGCATTTGGCAGCTGTCGAATGTTATAGGGTTCTCCTGGGAGGAGAAGGAAGGGGCCGGTTTCTTCAGTTTTTACCTCTATCTCCTTGAAGTTTAAGAGCCAAATAAAAGGCTGCTGTCACCAAAACGGAAAGTTTTTCTTATTATGTAATGGATCCCAGCACTGTCTAAATGTTTGCTTTAATCCTCTCATAGGTATGTGCTGGGGATCATTATTTTCAAAAAGAGCCCAGGAGTTGTATTATGTAAGATGCTGGAGCTTATGTGTAATGAGGATGTCATGGTAAGTGTGTCATTTTTTATATCATACAAGTTTTAAAACTGTAAAACCAGCACTCTGCCAGTGAAACCTACGTTTTGTGAAGTTGAGAAAAATAGTTTATAAACCCAATAAAACAGTTCTTGGGAGCCAAGTAAATTGGTGCATCAGCACGAGACAGATGCAATAAAGACTCACCTTATAATGTACTCTGCAAGCTGGGGTCCAGGAAACTTGGACCTTATATCACAAGAAGCTTTATGAAAAGGGAGGATTTTTAAATCCTAATTATTTATGCCTTTAGCATTAGCCAATAGTTTTCTTCTCCAGGCAAAGTAGATCCTAAAAGCTCCCAGCAGCAGTACTGGACAGAGCTAAATTAAGTATGTTAAGATGCAAGAACAGCTTTTGCTACAGTGTTCTCCACTCTCACTCCCTTGTGCTATTTTGGCATATTTTTCTACCCAAATAAATTATTTGCAAAAGCCTTTAGCATACTTCAGACTAAAAGAATGTTGCATCAACAGCTCTTTTTGAAACACACATGGAAAGTTAAGGGTCAAAAGGCACATTTTGACATCTTTAGAGTGGCTGGAAGCTGTTGCTTTAGGCAGAACTGGGAGTTGGTTCTACACTAAAAGGTAGCTGAGCTTCTGTTCAATTAATGGATAATGACATTGGGCTAGATTTTTTGCAGTGTAGTAGCTATGTTGGTCCCAAGACATTAGAAAGAATTAGGCTACACTTTAGCTGACAAAATTCATGCCACCTGAAAGTCCAAGCATGTGATTTGCAGGTGCAATCAGTTCCCTAGGCACTAACTAATGTGAATTGTACCTGCAATAATTTACACCTGCAAAACAAGCACAAAAAAACAGGCCTGGTCAAAAGCTGGACTGAAAATCAGGCCCAGTGTTTGCTAGACTGGTGCAGTTCTAGAGTCACTTCGGGCAATAGGTTTCAGGTCTGTATCAGAAAAAACAACAAGGAGTCCTTGTGGCATCTGATGAAGTGGGTTATAGCCCATGAAAGCTTATGCCCAAATACATTTGTTAGTCTCTAAGGTGCCACAAGGACTCCTCATTGTTCAGGCAATAGAAAACCCTGATAGAAAATCCCAAGCAGCCCAGAAAAACCACTTTTTTTCCTGGTCCATGTTTCGAGAAGCAAAATTGAAAACGATGCATGGCATTTATGTAGCAGTTACTTGAAAGTACTGCTTGGAGATCCTCTGTTATAATACAGTACTAAATAAAACCCCATATTTCATCTGTCACCACAGTAGAAAACTCTGGTTTTAATACCATTACATATATTCAGTATGTGCTACCTTAAAGCCTATGGGAAAAATTCAGCCATCAGATACATGGGTGCAACTTACGTTCACTTTGATAAGAGTTCTCTATGAAAGAGTTCAGAACAATGTTTATATTCCATACGGCAGCCATTTTCCCTCTACACCTATTTAGCAAAGATCCTGTTTCAGAGAGAAACACTCCCTACTGGACACCAGTAGGTCTTAATGTCTAATGAAGAATTCACATCTGTTCCTGTCAGCAGATCCAGCAGAATGAAGATTTGATGGTGATTTCACACCACACTGAGTATCACTTAGCTGTGGGATATGGGCAAGGATTATTTTTCTGGCCACAGCTATGGTATGCCTGGTTGGGCACCTTCTCTGCAAGAGATGTGTAATAATGTAAGAAAACAACAGTTGTGTTTTTCAAGCAGGGCCGGCTCCAGAGCCCAGCGGGGCAAGCACCTGCCTGGGGCGGCCCTTTCCCGGGGGGGGCGGCAGGCTGGGCCGGCGAACCTGCCGCAGTCATGCCTGCGGGAGGTCCACCGGAGCCCCGGGAGCAGCGGACCTGCCGCAGGCATGACTGTGGTGGGGACGCTCGGCCGGCGGCTCCAGTGGACCTCCCGCCGGCATGACTGCGGACGGTTCGCTGGTCCCGCGGCTCGGCTGGACCTCCCGCAGGCATGCCTGCGGCAGCTCAACCGGAGCCGCCGGACCAGCGAACCGCCCGCAGCTGCGGGAGGTCCAGCCGAGCCGCGCGACCAGTGGACCCTCCGCAGTCATGCCCGCGGGAGGTCCGCTGCTCCCGCGGCTCGGGGGCGCCTCCCGGGCATGACTGCTTGGGGCGGCCAAATTTGTAGAGCCGCCCCTGTTTTCAAGTCATCTGCAGTCCTCCTAAGTGACTCAGGTCTCATATCCCCCTCCTATTTTGTGGAAGGACTCTTCTGCCTCTTTGTAAGCGGTGTGTGATTAAACACACTAAGCATCTTCACCATTGAACATCTGAATAACTACTGACATTTATATACAGCCTCTCATCCTCAACTCAACTCGCTTTACAAATTCTGTATAATGGCATGGGAATTAGTTCATCCACTACAGAAATGGAGCCACCACTGATGTGAAATGTAGCAGCTGTTTCACAGAGTGCAGCTACACTACACAGTTCAGATGAACAGTCCAGTATCTCATTGAAACTGCAGTGGGAAGAATGTGTTGTAGGCAGAAAAGCTAGAACAAACTTTGTGATACTTTCACAGTGGAACCCAGATTATTATTTGTATTACAGCAATTTCTAGAGACACCAACCAAGACCAGGGCTCCATTGTACAAACCCATAAAGAGAGACAGTCCCTTCCCTGGAGAGCTTACTGTCTAAATAAACAAGATAAAAGTGCTATTATCCCAATTTTAGATAAAGGGAACTGAGGCAGAGAGAGATTCAATAACTGGGCCAAAATCCCCCAGGAAATAAACCAGTAACTGAACCCACCTCTGAGTATTAGTCCAGCGTCTTAACAAGACCTGTCTTCCTCTTCTAAAGAGGAATGACAACTAGTTTAGGGGTTCCTTACAAACAATTGGTGTTACTGATAGAGACAATCTTTCCTGTTGAGAGCAGGCCCTTCCTCTAGACATCGAAGATACCACGAAGCACTTTTAGACTCCATAGGCCAAATTCAGCCATGGTGTAACTCTGTGGCACTCATTGATGTTATGCCAAAGGGTGAATCTGGCCCTATAAATTCAGCGAGCCACTCAATGGCAAGTGTAAACGTGGTCAAGCAGTCAGCATACAACATAGAAATCAGTGCAGGGCAGATATACCATTAACATCATGCAGCGTTTAGCAGACATTATTAAACACTGGGAATCACTTGGCAGATGAGACAAACATTGTCAAGCACTTGGCACACATGATAAACCTTGTGACACGCTCCAAGGACACTATAAGCATTGACAAGTGGGTGCTGGGACATTTAAACATCAGTAATGGCTTGACAAACATTGTCAATGCCATGGGTAGTTTGGCAGTGTTTGTAAGAGGCAGTTTCACGAGCTGGAGTATGGCTGCCTGAGAAATAGGCAACATTCAGAACCCTGGCAAATACATTCGACTTATCCAAAGAGTCTATAAGCACTAAGAGTGAAACTCCTGGCCTCATTAAGTCAACAGGAGTTTTGCCACTGCTTTCAATAAGAGTGTAATTTCACCTCCCAAAATTCACCATCATTAAAAACTCTTTAGGTATTTTTACACGGGACTAGATTGTGAGTCCTTACTCTAGTGTATCTGTACCCATACAAGAGCCACAGAAATGCCTTCCCAGAATCATAGTTATCTTCTTCCCAGAGAATGTATTGCTATATTTTGTATTAAATAGCTGCATAGCCTTATTTTTTTATTCATGATCTTTTGGACACCACCATTTCTCTCTACTGTGTTTCTAATTCAGTATAGAAGAGTTGACCCACCGAGGGCACACGTCCTTGTGGCTCAGTGTGGCATAGCAGCTCTTTCCCATCTAGCACCCCCTGCAGACGGTTGCTCCAGTCCTCTGGTGGTGTCTCATCTCATGACTCAGCCCTGCAATCAGGTCACATTTTAGTTCCACCCTTTCCTGGGTAACAGAAAGTCCAACACACAATGCACTGTCCTTAAATCTCATCCCCAGGAAGTTCTCCTTAGCCTCTTACATCAGGAGCTTCATGCCACCCTCCCAGTGGCTGGTAGAGGAACCCAGGTCCTCCCTCTACACTGGGTTCTAGCCCAGGGACCCTAGGACAAGCAAGCAGCCAAGGTCTGCTCCCTCAGACACCTTGTTGCCACCTCCCTAGATTCATTCCTACCATTGGCCTTTCTTCAGGCCTTTCCCCCTGCTCCTTCCTGGGCTCTTTGTAACAGGAGCTTGTTGCAATTCTATGTCTTCCAGGTATCTTCCCTTCCTGGGCTTCCTGCTTGGCTTGCAGCAACCCTGCTATTCTCTTCAGCTCTCTCCATTCTATCACCAAGGGAGAAACTACAGAGTTCTTCCCTTTCCAGTCAAGATTTACTTCCTTCATAGCACCCAGTTTCTCCCCAGCTGGGCTTCATCTTTAATTATCTGGCCCACCCTCCAGGTGCAACCAGGTCAGTTAATTGTCCTCTCAGGCTCACATTAACCCTTTCATCACTGAATGTGTCGATGATGAACTCGTTTTTAGTTCCAATGAGAAACAACCACCAGACTTCAAAAAATGTTGACTCCTTGCCTAGATACAATGCTGTGAAGTAGACAAGTATGTCCTACGCTGCAATCAGAGGTGTGATTGCAGCATGTGTAGACATACCTGAGCTAGCTATGATCTAGCGCACTCAAACAACAACAGCAGCAGTGAAGGCACAACAGCATGGGACATACAAGCCCACCCAGAACCCTGGGTATGTACCCAAGCGACTAGCCTGTGATGACACCGCCTCACTGCTATTGTTACTCAAGCTTGCTAGAATAAGATAGCTCTGGGTGTGTCTACACATGCTGCAGTTTCTCCTCTGATTGCAATGTAGATATACTCTATTCCATTCATAGTACTCTCTATGGCCCAATTTTGTAATGGGGCTCAAGGATTCTCCCACACAGACCCAATTACAAGATTGGGCCCTGAGTCAGTAAATTAGAAGATCTGCTAAATTATTATGTATTATTTGCATTACAGTAGTACCTTGATCGGGGTCCACTGTATTAGGCAAACACAGCGAGAGATTGTTAGCTCTTCAGGGCAGAGATTACCTACATTAAGACATAATCCACAAAGTGGGTGTCATGGACCACAGAGGGGTTGGGAAGGAAAGATGAGGGTAGCACCTTACATAGATGAGCTCGGTACATCATCTGCATGAATCTAAGCTTCCTGGTATACTCATTTCAATAAAGAAATATTCTTGGAAAAAATCAATCTTTCTTAAGGCATCAATGCAGCACAGCAGGATTTTAAGCATACACTTAAGTCCCACAAACTTAGTTAAATTCATGCTTAAGTTTTGTTAAATCAGCACCTAAGACAGTAATAAAAACTCTAATCACGATAGGGGGTATATGAGATGGTGGCATTCAGCGTATATTGCAAAATACCTGTGAGGCCCATAGCTGCACTGCAGAATGTTTATTACTAACCTTTAGTCCTGAAAGAGCCCAACCAATTGACAAAAATGTTATATACAGGATTTACATCAGCCACCTCTGCAAGGCACCCAGCTCTGGAGTGGAACATAGCAACTGTTTAACAGCACAGCAACGCTATTTCAGGAGAAGAAATGACAAAAAATACCACATCCAACTGAAATTTAATTTGAAAGAATATATACCTGGTTTATATATGGAGCAAGACAGGGGCAACTTTTCAACAGAAATGCTATGCAAACTCTTCAGCATATATTAACCCTCCCATTTTTGAGGGACTGAGTTCAGAGACATAACGGGGTCAGCATTGTTAGCTTCTGGACGGAGCTCTTCACCAGAAGAACATTCAAGACAGCCCTTTAGTCCAAGTCAGTTCTAAAAATAGGTATGTAGCTTACAATGCCTAGGACAATTCCTCCCCTGATAGACCCAAGCAAAATCTTCTTTATGGAAAATGACCACCATTAGGAGGAGAACTGCATGGATTCTGTCTGAGCGGAGCCATTAATAGCGCCAAGGCAGAGCTGGGTAATTTATAGCGAGACTCGTGTTCTTTTGATCAAAACATACCTTTTATTTAGCGTTAATTTAAGTACACAAGAAGCTGTGAAAGGAGGAAAGTCTTGCCTTGGGCTTACAGAAAATGATTTCATTGTCATCACAACCCTTGCCAGTTATACAGAGAAATGTATCAAACCGTCTCCATTTTGTTTGAAAGCATTTCCTGGGCAGCTCAACTTACAACCCCTAGCAATAACACTATTAACACAATAAATGATATAATTTACACACCTGTCTCATTCTCGAACAATCTTGCTCTTAAAAGAATCCTTCCTACTTTGCTAATACTTTAACCAGTTATTTTCATCATTTTTTGTAAAACTACTAATTTGAAAGTACTTTGTGTATTTTTCCTAGTACTCTCTAATAATTAGAGCTGAATATGTAATGAAACAGGGGTTACCTCCTAGCTACCGCTAACATAACCATGACCATGAGTAACAATCATTTGACCTATCTGGGACCCAGAAGAGTGGGGGCTACATTTTCAATATCTGAACATAAGTTTCCAAAATAACTAGCTGGAGTTAAATCAAGTATTAGCTCATCAACATTAACCTCCTGGGCTGCTAATGAACAGACTGCTACATTCCCTTTTTTACACGAGTGAATCATTCACAAACTGCTCATGATTTCCTTCAAATGCATCCACTGAGCAGTCTGAACAAGGGTCATTCTACAAATTGTTTACTTCAATTAGTCCCTCTTCAGTACCCGCAATATGGTATCAGGAGGTTGTGTTGTCCATTGGTTAGGGCACTAGACTAGGCGTCAAAGACTTGGGAGTCTATTCTCACTTCTGCTACTGACCTGCCATGTGACCTCAGACAAGCCATTTCACTTCTGTGCCTGTTTGCTCTCCTGCTCTTTGTCTGTCTTCTCTCTTTAGGTGGCAAGCTCCTCAGGGCAGGGGCCGTCTCACTATGTTTGGGTGCAACACCTACCACAAAAGAACCCTGAGCTCAGCAGGGGCTTCGAGGAGCTACTGTAAAATAAATAATTATAATAATAATGATCCTGGGCTGCAGTCCAGCCAAGCTCTTACATATGTGCTCGACTTAAAGCATGCAAGTAGGTCGACTGAGGTCAATGTGCAAACACTGGTTTGCTGGATTGGAGCCCAGGTCCGAAAAATTTCAAACAGAATAGTAAAATACGAACAATGAGGCATTATCCATGTTAAAAGTTATGAAGCTTGGGAATTGGAGAACATTTTTTCCATGAAGAGTTGGCTGGGTTCCCAACTACTGAACAGTGCAGCCTAATGAACAAAGCAGAGCAAACTTGGGGCTAAAATATTTGTAAATGTTTTTTTTAATTCATTATTTGAAAAGCTCTGGGTACTGGAGGACATCAGATGCTGTTGAGTTGGCCTGTTACCACCATTACAATAATGGAGGGAAGGGGGGTGAGAGACAGGGCAGATGTTCTTGAGATCTTTGTTGCCAGCCTGGGCCAGTGAACCACAAGTGTAAGCACTGTTGATAACTTCCTCTCTCTCTCAGGAACATGTTAATGTCACCTGTCACTGATCCAGCTCCCATGTGCTAGAATAGTCTCCCTAACAGCCTTTGAAAACTCAGTCTTTAAGAGTGGCCCAAATTCAGCCAAGAGGTTGCTATTGTTTTCTTCTCTTGCTGCTGCTCCAGTTCTGCTCACTGGATGGGGAGGCCGGTGAGGACAGGAGGTGCAGGAAAAGAGTAAGGGGTGCAGGAGTAGGCTGCAGAATCAGATATAACCAGCAGCTAGGACAGAAAGAATGGTGGGGGGGGAAGAGGGAAGCAGGAAGTTGGGAGGATGGGAAGATCCAGGGATCATGAGAACCGCAGGGAGAAGCGAGCTTGAAATGCAACAGAAAGATGAAGTAGTGGGACTGAGAACAAATGGTAGGAGGGGAGGAGATAAAAGGAGCATAAGGACCCAAGGTGCCATGACAGAAACCAGGTAAAACAGAATATAACAATGTCTCCCTCCTTGCAGCCACATGCTTTTATGCACCTCCTCTGCATGCTGCAGTATGTCAATAAAAGTGCATGCCATAAGTCTGCCAGCCTTTTACCCAGTACTGTGCAAAGCTTTTCCCTGACAGATTACCTGCAAAAATTGCTTGCATGTGATTTTTACCATGCTCACCCCTGAAATGCTTTAAGTGCTACTCTTACTAACATGCCTATTACATAGGGCCCAAAGACCCAATGAGAATGCGAGCCTTGTTGAATTGGCAGCTGCACACACATAGTTTGACATGGTCCTTGCTCCAAAAAGCTTACAGTCTAAACAGCGAGGATAGACAAAGGTTGGAGAGGATTTGCGGGGGGGGGGGGGGGGAAACAGGGGCACTGAGACTTGCCCAAGTTCACACATCAGGTTTGCAGCGAATGTGGGAATAGAACCTGGCACTGCAGAGTCCTACTTTAATACCCTATCCACTAGACCAGTGATTCTCAAACTGTGGGTTGGGACCTCAAAGTGGGTTGTGACCCCATTGTAATGGGGTCACCAGTGTTGGTGTGAGACTTGATAGGACCCAGGGCTGATGCCCAAGCCCCACCACCCAGAGCAAAAGCCCAAGCCCAAGCCCAAGCCCCATCGCCTGGGGCCGAAGCCAAACCCTAAGCCCCATCGCCCGGGGCCGAAGCCTAAGCCCCATCGCCCAGGGCCGAAGCCTAAGCCCAAAGGCTTCAGCCCTGGTGGCAAGACCCGGGCTTTGGCCCCCCTGCCTGGGCAGTGGGGCTTGGGCTTTGGCTCCCCTGCCCAGGGTGTTGGGGCTCGGATGGGTTAAGGCTTCAGTCCCCCCCTCCTGGGGTCATGTAGTAATTTTTGTTGTCAGATGGAGGTGGCGGTGCACTGAAGTTTGAGAACCCCTGCACTAGACCACACTGCCTCTCCTAAAAGTAAATGAAAGGGACAAAACTGGTTACATCTATTCTTTTACTTTCCCAAAGGACCCCCCTTCTGCCCCCACCCTTCCCTCTTTTTCATTTGATACCAATTTGCAGGGCAATGCTGTTACCAAGAGAATCACGTCTAACAGGAGTCTAACTGCCTTTCACATTGCTATGAGTGGATGGGTATGGGACTAGACAGCCAGGTCCAGCTCTATTAGAGCAAAGCAGCCTCCACTGCCTGCCTCAGGGATGTTTCTTTCACAGCCATTTGCAAGACAGCCACGCATTCAGAAAGCATTATTGCCGGGATTCAGCCACCACGAAGGGGACCTATTTTTGTCTCTCTATAGTCCAGATCATTTTCATTATTGTTTGTATTACAGTAGCACCTAGAGGCCATACCCCTCCCCACCCCCGAACATACACATCAGAAAGAGATGATCCTTGCTCCACAGCCTTTATAATGTAAGTATAAGACTATAGACAACAGGTGGATGCAGACAGACAGGGGTAGCACATGTAAACAAAATGATACTGGACAACATAATAAACCACAGTCACAGCAAACATATTTCCTAAGCAGAGGAGACCAAGCTTTTCTGTCTGGTATTTGGGCTGGCCAGTTTTATTGTAGGGTTGGTGAGGATCCATGTCACAAGTGATGCTGATGAGTGGTATCTCACCCCTCCCTCATATATGCATCCAGAAAAAAAAATCCTATAGGCATTGTTGCTCTGGGTTTTAATGGCAGTATCTATTGCAGCTTTCCTTTCTCATTTATTACCATAGGCCATTCCTTGAGCTTCTCATTCTGCAGGAGCAAGAACTCTGCTGGACAGTGGGTCAGATCTTCAGCTCCAGTCAATTAGCATAGCTGCACTGATGTTCAGCCCTGGGCCACCCCAAGACTGGGAGAGGCAGAAAATTGATGTAGAATCACCTTTCCTACCCCACCACCCACACTTGCTCAGGGCTGCAGAGGACCAAGGCTGCTGTTGAAATACATTTGATAATAATAAATACTTAGATGCACAAATGGAAGGTGCTGTAGAGTTACAGTCTCAATGCACTTTATAAACCTTCATTCATTCCACCTTGCAGCTCACTGTGCGGCAGAGAAGCACTATCCATATGTTACAGATGGGGAAGCTGAGAGATTAAGGGCCTGACTTTCAGTTTACTCCAATAGGAACTGCAGTACTCAGTTGAAAAAATCATTGAAATTTCAAAACTTGGAAAATTACAGCCACCTCTAGAGCTGACCAAAACCAAACAGTTCTCCCCCACCCACCACCACCACCACCAGATTAAAAGTTTCTACAAAACATGTCTTTGAAAACTCGGCATTTGGCGTATTTTGGCCAGCTCAAGTTTTGGTGTTTTTATTTTGCATTCTTCAATGCCTTCTACTCCAACAGGATCATTACTACTATAATTTAACTGGCCCCTTAATCAATAGCAAAATGAATTCATAATGAGCCAGGTCACCACCTGGATCCTCAGCACACAGAACAGTTTTTACTAGGATGTGTGAAATAGCAGATGTTTCAACATCTCTAGTTTCTCCATAGGCTGCTGCAATGCGTATGCTCCATCGGCCTCAAATGGTCATGGAATCCATTAATTACAATGCTATGGTTTCAAAACTTTCCAATAAGATCCCTCTTCAATAGGTTGTATGTTACACACTCAAACATTTGTGCAGTCACGAAATATAGCATAACTATCTTGAAAAAAGAACAGGAAACTAACACGGCTGCTACAGTGAAACCTGTCACTATCTTGAAAAGATGTTCTTAAGATCTAAGTTCTTTCCAAACAATGCAGTCAATATTACAAAGAAACATGAAGGACAAGAGCTATTCTATAACATGATTATGGGGTTTTGCTATTATTTATTACTACCCTCCATTCTTGTGCTACACCTCTCATTATTTATATTAGTTTAGAGTTTTATTGTGTCCTTTGTGCATGTAAAACATCCGGTAGAGGAGAACTTTGCATTGGCTATTTCCTTTACAACTTTCAGAACAAGACACCCCCCCCCAATCCTTCCCTCCCCAGCTTCCACTAATTACACAATTTAAAAAATGATTTCCAGGATTTCTGAAGTAGAACAGAGGGGTGGGACAGAAAGGAGAAACCTTTACGGAGCACAGGATGAAATGGTAGACTGTCTTAATGTTATATTCTTTTAGGAGGTTGAGCCTCATTTAGTTAAATCATTAACCATAGTGAAATGTGCATAATAAAAATACTTCGCAATTATAATGTGTATTCACTCCAAGAATCTCAAAGCACTGATAGAGAGGAAGGATGCCTTCCTGGTACTGGCTGGGATTCAGGAGAACTGGATTCAGTTCTGGTATCTAGTACAAACTTCCTGTGTGACTTTGGCTAAATCATTAAATATGTCTGCGCCTCACTTCCTCTTCTGTGAAGTGGGGGATAAGGGGATACTTCCTTTCCCTACTCTTTTCTATTTAGACCGTACTTTCTTCAGGACAAGGTCTCATTCTATGTGGTATTTTTTATGTCTAGCACAGTGGGGCCCTGAGCTTGGTGAGCTTCTAGCCACTCCTGTAATACAAATAATAAATCTTGACTCTTTATGCAGTAGAATTAGGGTCAAATCCTGAAGTTCTTACTCAGGCAAACGCCTCATGAACTCTAGCTAGCTTCAAGGGAATTGGTCTGACTAAAGAGGAAGTAAAAACTAAGTATTTGGCCCTTGACGTTTAATTCCAAAGGTCAGTTGATTAAACGCACTCTTTCCAGTGAAGTTTATGCCACCATTTGCGCTAATTAAATGTTGATATTTGGTTTTACCCAGTGCTTCTTCAATTTGCCTCCTTTGAGGCAAAAACCCAAAAACCACATCCAGTATTGCTAGTCAGCCAAATGTACAGTGACTTCTTTATTCCACTCCAATAATACCTAGAATATGGACAGACTGACATAAAGGAAACGTGTGAGTCAAGGCATCTAGGGTAGGAAAAATAAAGGTGACCCATAAAGTACTTCAACTTTCCTAAAGACTTCATGTTTGTAACTTATAAATCATGGAAGTTTGTTCCATAATGGCTTTGCCAATTATGCTACATTGCACTGAACATCTTTAAGAGCTCATGGTGACACAATGACTTGTTGACTGAATGTATTTACACAAAATTTCCTACATCAATCTTGGGGCACAAATGGAGGTGATGTAATAAAGCAGTGAAACAACTATCAACTGTGAAAAAAGCCAAAGCTGTCTCGAGGGCTGAGTGTCCCCTTTCATTTCCAAAAAACTTATGCTGACGGTCTGTGCTTTGGAGTCAAATGTCCCCATGACAGAAAGCTTGGAAGAAGAACTTTCTTTAGAGCAGCGAGTTTCACATTGTGTCTGACTAGTGCTTCAGTGTAGTGGTGGCCACCAAAGAGAGCCACTGCCGTTAGAAGCATATCAATATTTCCTGGAATTTATAACTCAGCCATAAAAATGTATTCCAGACCTTGGCATTCAGGATCTCAGCCTAATACTCAACAGAACACATTGGGGGGAAATGGGGATGGGGGTTAACTAATTTGCAAAAGAAAAATTAGTTTATTTTCCATTTAAAATTACAATAATCTATTTCCTAGATTTCCTTGGGCAATTTTTGGAGTCCCTATAGGAATATAGGCCAAATTTCCGAAGAAACAAACAGATAAGCCTGCAACTGTCATACTCCCAAAACTACATATCTACGCTAGAGAAGAATCCCATTAATGAAGTTCAGAGCTGATTCTAAATGATCCTCAAATTCATAGTCATTCTGATATAGGGGCATTGGTTCTGCCTATTATACAAATGGGAGCTATTCTCTGCTAAGCTCAAGGGTGTTTAGATCTGGCATTATGGTCTGGGCCCATTTCCAATGTGCATATGCTAAATGTGTGCTTATAGGTAGGTACCCAGCTTGTATATGCAAATATATTGGTTTTTGCTTGCACATGCATCTGTTTTAACTCACCCATGAAAACTGGGTCACGTAAGCGCAGCTAGTCTTGCTTTTATTAAAGAATCTGCTGTAGGCATAGAACAGGGCGGGCATGAGTAAACTTGCATACAGCTTGATTTGAGTGCAAGATTAAACTGAAAACAAGGGCGTGACAGGCTGAGCGCTGCAGACTATGTTTGCAGGCTAATGAGATAAGTTGAAACACTTTGAACTGACAAGCTTGAAACATAGATAAGGTGAGGATGTAAGAGATTGGTCCTTACGTGGTCCATGCAATGTCCAAACCAATTAGATTCAAGAAGTAGAGACAGTAGTAGCTAGGAAAAATATACATCAACTGTGTAGTGTGTGATATGATTTGAAATTGTGTATCACCCTGTACCTAAACCTTCTGTGTCTGAGCCTGGCTAGTGGGGGCACAGAGCTGTTACATGCCAATAAAACAACATGAATGATGAGCTGGCATCAAACTGAGGTTTTGGATCCCAGAGAACTGAATGAAGTGTTCTCCCAGAATTGGACAAAGTGTTCTGGATAAGGTGAGTGGAAAAGGTCTTGGAGGGAATCCCAACATCTGCATATATTTTAGGTCAATGTATTGCTCTCAAAGTGGGAAGCATGGATTTACTGAGGCATGTAATTATAGGGTCCAATCCAGCCCTGATCTGATAGAGGAACATAGACAGATAAGGTAACAGACTGAGGAAAGCTGCAGCTATGAGTCTGCAAAAATGAGCTGCAAACCTTATGAGATCAGATGTCCAGTAGGACTGTAAATACAAAGAACAGCTTCTCTCGTGGTATCAGTCTAGATTATCCAAAAAGCCTTTTGGACCTTAATATCTATGAATCTATTTGGGCCCTCCCCATTCTGTTCCTGTCCCATGCTGGGATGTATAGAGGCTCACGAAAATGAACAATAATGAGAAAAACTTGCATAAAGGGTTTGGGTTGCATTTTGGCAAGAGGTTGGTTCTAATTCTATCCCATCAGGTTCAGGCAACCATAATACAAATAACCAATTCTGGATCACAGGTGCATAAGGGTAATGGTGCCCCTTAAGCTTTTCTCACTGGTATTATTTGCATATGGTTGTGGGGGGGGATACAAAGCCATCTGATCTAAATCATGATCATTTTTGATGTTGTGCTTGATGGAAACTCTCAGTGGGGTTTTAGTGCAGTCATGTGTCTAATATTATGAGATGCAACATTACATAAAAAATAAGGTCGTGGGACAGCAGACTGACAGACCGTAAATTTAACAGTAATCCAGAAATATTAAAAACACCAGCATGGCATCTATTCTAAACCAGCCTAACATCTGGGAGATCAAGTCATAAGAGAAACTGTCAAAGCTGCATCTTTTCACAAAGAATTGTGAGGATGCTTGCCAGTTGTGTGAGGCATGAAGAGCATTACGGACCATGGCCTTTTTAAAGAGGCTATTTCTCTGCCCGAGTTGTCAGTTCCCATTATTAACAGTACAGACTTCACTCTCCTGGCCCTGAACTACAGAGGCCTGTGTGCTAACATGGTTTCAGGGGAACACTGAGAATGGTGAGTAATTTGGCAATGCTAATCTAAAATTCACATCTGCCAACAATTACACCCGCTCACCAGGCACAAAAGAATTTTGCTTGTTTGTACAAAACTGTAAATGAAACATGGCATTGGCTTTCAAACACAAAGATAAGCCTGTCATTACCTCAATTGCACATTATCAAACTTTTAGACATGCCAGCAATTAGTCTCTGGTTTCCAAATTGTAATGTGGCTGCATATTAACCAGCATTGTTTGCTGCCCCTGCATATTCTTTTCATTCAGAAGAAATTAGTCCAGAACCAAATGCATGAATATACCTTTTTATAACAGAATTTGTACATGTAAGCAAATTCATGAGAGTTCCTTTGAATCAATGTATTGGGGTAGCCGTGTTAGTCTGTATCCACAAAAACAACAAGGAGTCCTGTGGCACCTTAAAGACTAACAGATTGATTTGGGCATAAGCTTTCATGGGTAAAAAACCTCAAATGTATCAAATGTATTTTATGGACTTTATAATCCTGTCCTGGACCGCCTTGTGGTACGAGTTCAATTCCTGGTCTCTGGGCACTAGGATTGTCAGGCATCTGGTTTTCAACCAGAACGCCCGGTCGAAAAGGGACCGTGGTGGCTCCGGTCAGCAATGGCCCGGTTGGCAGTAAGTCTGGTTGGTGGTGCTGCAGGGCTAAGTCAGGCTAGTCCTTACCTGTCCTGGTTCCGTGCTGCACCCCGGAAGCAGCCAGCAGGTCATCTCCTAGGCAGGGGGGCCAGGGGACTCCACATGCTGCCCCCATCCCAAGCACCAGCTCCACACTCCCATTGGCTCCCAGCCAATAGGAGCTGTGGGGGCGGTGTCTGTGAGTGAGAGCAGTGCACAGAGCCTCCTGCCCTGTCCCCCCCAACCTAGGAGCCAGACCTGCTGGCCTATTCCAGGGCATAGCGCGGAGCTAGGACAGGTAGGTACGAGGCTGCCTTAGCCCCACTGTGCCACTGACTAGAAGCTGCCTGAGGTAAGCCCCAACCAACACACTCAGAGCCCACTCCTGCACCCCAAACCCCTAATCCCTGGCCCCAACCCAGAGCCCAAGCCGGAGCTCTCTCACCCTCTGCCCCCAACCCCCTGCCCTTTCAAAGTGAGTGAGGGTGGGGGAGAGTAAACCACTGAGGGAGGGGGACTGTAGTGAGTGGGGGGCAGGGCCTCGGTGAAGATGCAGGGCCAGGCGGGGCCTTGGGGAAGGGGCAGGGCTAGGATATTCAGTTTTGTGCGAGTAGAAAGTTGGCAACCCTACTGGGAACCAAGTGTCTTCTCAGCTACTTCAGGGCAGCTGCTTTGAAGTCAATGGCGGTGGTACTGATGGAACCAAGATGAAAATTTGGCAGGGAGGTTCAGGTGATGGGCCTGTGGTATTTGAGCTGGCCAGGTCCCATGAGTGGTATCTCAGGGGTAAACAGTAGGCCAGGGAGTTGACTTTAGTCAATGGGGACCCTTCTTTTGGTAAAATCAGTTAGTATAGGGGAAATGGCCATGAGGTAGTTGACTGATAAACTGCTGCTGTCCACAGTCACATGGGCAAGGAGAAGGGACAAGAGTCAGTGCTCCCAGCAATGAGCAAAGCAAGGGGAAAAAAGAATGAAAGACTACCAGTATGTCTACACAGCAAAGAAAAACCAGGCCAGGGTACAGTGTTGCTCAGTGCTGTACTGTTAAGCAAAGGAATTGTAGGGAAGAGACCAGAGGAAGACTTTTGCGCCTAGTGCACAATCTCTCCACAGCACTTGAGAACAGTAGGAGACTGGGTAATGCACCAGCCTCATGGGCTCATGCTGTGTCATGTAGATAAGTTCTGACCCAAACTAGGTAGCACGTACAGCCCTGTCAATGAGAAGCACTAGCTGAGAGCACACACTTCCCACAGTCAGGACAGCAGCAAAATGCAATCCTGCGTTTGTCCCTTGAGCCCACCCAGGATCCTTCTGGCCAGAATTCCGCAGCAGCCAGCAGGATCCTGGTAGCAGAGGATGCACCTGCAGAGGGAACGATGGAAGGGGGAGAATCCTGCTTTCCCTCCTCTCTGTGCCAGGCAAGGAAGGATTGGGCCCTGAATGTGTTCCACTGAAATACTAGAAGCTGGTATGTAACAAAACTGCTGAATTAGAAGCACATGTATTAGGGGAGAAGTGTGTGATATAACTGGCACCACAGAGACTTGATTAAAGCAAGACATTGACTTAGAGATTAAATTACTAGAGTACTGAGCTAGAGAATGGATGAAGGAAACGAAGGAGGAGGAGTGACAACAGGGGGAAGGGAGAACATTGTGTCAGCAGAAAAATGAGAGGGGGGGAATGAGATTTTAATGACCCAATAGAAACAATTTGATGTAAATAAAGAAGGAAAGCAGAAAAGCTGGTCTTTGGCTGCAGATACCCTGGCCCTCAGGCAGAGTGGGAAGGGAGACCAGGATATGTTTTTGAAAAAATAGCAGGTGGTTGTAGCGGTCAAAGAGCCAGAGAGTGTGTGAAAAATCCAAGGAGGTCACAGTTCTGTGTGCTACACAAACTGAAGAAAACAAGGTTGGAGGCTATTCTGGGCTTAACTACTTGAAATAAGCCAAGCATTACCCAGCAATAAGGGCTTCTGCACATTTATGCACATCGCAGAACTGCGTAAACCCCTCCGAGCTAATGGAGCATTAGCATCCAGGAACAAGGGAATAGCACCACATAATGGAGCCAGTAACAAATCAGGGGTCAGTTTCCAGAGATGAAAGAGAAGTCCAGCGTTAAAATAAAGGGATGCCAGGGGAACACAACTCCCCCTCTTCTCCTTGGCTTGGGTAAGCACTCTCCTACAGCTCCCCCTCCTCCTCAGCTGGTACCATGCAAATTCCTTCCCATTTCAAAAATTCGGATTTAGACTTTAAGCTCTTTGGGGCAGGCACCAGTGGCACTCCCATCCTTGGAGGGGCCAGCTCAGGACTGCAGCACCCTGTTTTGCTGAGCCAGACACTTCCGTTTGCTCCAACAAAAACCCAGGGTCTGACTTACTTGCCCCAAAACTGCAGGTGTACCTGAAAGCAGCTAACAGAAGTGTGCTTATCTTTAGCACTTAGATGCTCAACTTCCAATGGGGTCTAAACCCGGATAAATCCATTTTACCCTGTATAAAGCTTATGCAGGGTAAACTCAAATTGTTCGCCCTCTATAACACTGATAGAGAGATATGCACAGTTGTTTGCTCCCCCAGGTATTAATCTGAGTTAATTTATAAGTAAAAAGTGATTTTATTAAATACAGAAAGTAGGATTTAAGTGGTTCCAAGTAGTAACAGGCAAAACAAAGTAAGTCACCAAGCAAAATAAAATAAAATGCGCAAATCTATGTCTAATCAAACTGAATACAGATAAGTTCCTCACCAGTTCCAGAATGCTCCCTTTTACAGACTAATCTCCTTTTAGCCTGGGTCCAGCAATCACTTACAGTTTTTTTCAAGTATCCTGGTGGGGTGGAGAGGCTCGCTCTTTAGCCAGCTGAAGACAAAATGGAGAGGTCTCCCAGGGGTTTAAATAGACGTTCTCTTGTGGGTGGCAACCGCCTCCTCCTTCCTATGCAAAGTTCAGCTCCAAGATGGAGTTTAGGAGTCACCTGAGCACGTCACATGTCCATGCATGACCCACATTATCCATTGTTTACATGCTACCTTGGACGTCCTCAAGTAGACTTCTTATGTGAATTGGAGCATTCCAAGATCCATTGTCCTTTAAGTGTTTTTTGATTAGGTACTTAATTTCAACATTCCTTTCTCCAAGAACTGACCAAATGCTCTACTAAGGTTATTTAGAAATCAAGCCAGTATACAGCCAACATTCATAACTTCGAATAACGATACATGCATACAAATAGGATTAATACATTCAGTAGATCATAACCTTTGAGATATGTTACATGGCATATGTAGCATAAAACACATTCTAAACATATTTCCATAAAGCCTTATGGGAGGTACCATCATAGTGATGTCACAGAATTAGAAGCACTTATAGTAGACATCATCAGGCCTGGATAACTTTCTTTCATAAACATTAATGGAAGGAAGCACAGACTGGTGAACTTTCAAATACTATTTGATTAATTCCACTAGACTCCAGTCTCTCCAAAGGTTGGAAAGTGCCCAATTTAACAGCATTAATTTAAAAAAGGGTCAAGAGTCAAGACGATTGTCAGAGCTTTCATGGAGCTTCCCCTTGCAGACTACTAAATAGGCTGCAATGTTTGGACCATATGCTGGGTCCATATGCCTTTAAATCCCCCAGGTCTGATAGTCTCCATGCACTGTCTCTTTCTTTGGTCTCTAGGATCACTCCCTGGCATAGACTCTGTCTAGTACCCGCTCTAAAAAGAGGGACCCCACAGTCCAGCTGCCCTATGCCCCCAAAGCCAGTGCTGAACACACACCCTCAAGACTCCCCAGTAGCTTAATGCACACCCACCCCATGCTCTGGGTGTCCCTAAACCTTCAACTGCCAAAAGCTGGGACTGGACAACAGGGGACAGATTACTCGATAATTGCCCTGTTCAATCCCTCTGACATCTGGAATTGGCCACTGTCAGAAGGCAGAATACTGGGCTAGATGGACCACTGGTCTGACACAGTACAGCCATTCCTATGTTCTCCCCAGAGCTCTGCTACTGGTTTTTAGTTTAGCCCTTCAGGGATATGTGATAGTTGAAGCCAGTAATATACCAACTGCAGAGGGATTTCTAGACCAATATCACTTTACTCATAGGTAGCACAAGAGATATACATATCTACGGGAAAACAACTAAATCTACACACAAATCTCTGCCTCAGTTTCCTCACCATTCTTGAGCATTCTGTCAATGTCTGTTCAGTGACACCATAATTTTCCTCCTCTCCTGGACCTCACTCCTCTGGCCCAATGTTCTCTTCCTGTTCTGGTCAGAGAGAAAGCTATTCAGAGCAGACCTTGTCCTTTTATAACTTCCAGTCTGTTCTGTCAGGTGACCAGCCTGGTCAGCCTCAAACCCTTGTCAGGTGATCTCTTGCTTGGTTAGTAGCCCACCTGGAAGAGGGGATCTCCCTGGGTAGCAGCCAGTTCTTTGTCCAAGGGTACTTCCATTTGAACAGAAGTAATGATCCTCCACTCTTAACTCTCTGCCAAGTAAGTCTCCTGTGCATTTCAGCTCAGTATGGAGACTACCAAACCAAGGTGAAGGCACAGAACAGTTTTACAATCAAAACCACCCTCACAAAGCAAAATGGACATTCCAAATTGCTATAAATACATCCAGACAGTCTCATTTTTTACAACAGGAAAATATTGACATGAATTTTAGGGGAAGTTTGCCATATGATGATGAATGTCCAGGAAAAGCTCTAATCAATGAAGGATGGATAGGAATTATGGTTAATGACCCTGATGGGTTACCTTGAAGATATTGCTACTATGATTAAGTAAATTTAAATGGGTGTCTTACCAGTATTTGCCATTCCCAAAAGTCATGAGTCAGACTCCTAAAAATCATGAGATTTTCTTTTTTTTAAGTAAAATTATATTTTTGGTCAGTCTTCTGATTTTTGAACTCCCCCTGGAAACCCCTAATGTAAGCATGAGTCAGAGAGACACAGACAGACAATGACAGTACTGCCAACTCTTGCAATTTTTCACAAATGGCAGGATTTCAGAGGGTGCTGGAGCGCATCTCGTGATAATGCAAGAAGCTCCAGCGTGTCTCTAAGCTGCTTGCCTGGCTCCAATCCGTCTTCCCCCCTCCCCTCCTGTGAGAAACAGGGACAGAATGGCACCGTTACGCCTTCTCCTGCCATGGCAGCACCCAACAGGGAAAGGGGCAGAGGGAGGCAAAGAGCACTTTCAACTGCACCTCCTCGTGCCCAGCCTGGGAATAGGGAGAAGGGACACTGCTGTGCCCCTTCAGGTATGGGAGAGGGGGCTGAAGTACCCAGGAGGAGCAGAGGTGAGGCTGGGAAGGCAGAACTGAAGGGGGCTGAACTGAGTGTTGGGGGACTGAACTGATGGGAGGACTGGGTGGAGACAGGATTAGTTGCTGGAAAGGGACCAAAATGACCTTACACACACAGACACACACACACACGGGATAGGCAAGGGGAGTTCAAAAATCAAAAAGACTGAAAAAAAAAAATTTTTCAAGTCTTATGATTTGGGAGCCAATCATGATTTTTCAAGGTTCATCTCATCATTTTTCATCTCTTGAGGGGGCCGATCTCTTGAGGCGGTTTCCCTCTGTGGAAGAGTTGACAATGGCATGATGGCTGAAGTTTTTTGCCTTCATGGCCAGATTGCCTGCACTGGGGCCAAGATGACAAGAGGGGACAACTCTGTATTAGTGTCACTGATGTCAGTGGGAGTAAGGTACTAAATAAAAGTAGGAGCAGCAGAATAGGACTCTCTATTTTTTCTGTTAAGGTAGGATGCCAGTTGAGATTACACTCTCATTACGCCAGGTGATGTACAAACACACAGTAATGGCCCCAAAGGGAAATCACCAACTAAACAGACAAGACAAAGAAAGGGTGGGAGGGGAAACAAGAGCGACTTACCTCAGGTCATATGGGGGGGGTCAATGGCAGAACCCTTGTCCCCAGAGCAGAGCTACGTGAATAACACATTTTTCAATTTTCTGGCAATTCCAAAAAATTTATTTCAGATCAAACCCAAAACAAAAGTTTGGGAATTTTCAGCAAATCAAAAAAAAGTCAAAAAAGATGTCATTTTGGGTCAGTCTAAATGTTTCATTTCAATTTCACCAATGTTTAACGTTTCCTTTTCCCCCCACAAAATTACAGAAAATTTTATAATAAAAAAAGTCATTTCAACGCAAAAAAATATATATTTTTAAACATACCTTCCTGATGTCAAAACTTTTGGAATTTTGTTTTTTCTTTTCTCTAAATGAACAATTCAGCAAAACTGACACAAATTCACAAAATGTTTTGATTTTGCCACATCTGTATTTTTCACCAAAAAGAGTTTTGGCTGAAAAGTTTTACTCAGTACTAATCATCAGTCCCAATCCACTACATTGCTGACTGTCCTCCATTCATTGACCTTGACACCTTGCCTTTTTCACTGCTGGAGTATTAAACAACATCTAAGTTGTTCCACCGTTCTAGTGCCTCTCCACTAGCAAAAACTGAAAATACACCCCTTTGATTGTGCCACAATTTACATTCCCTGGCCCTTGTCAAAAAGCTTTGTGCAAAATTTAGAGAATGCCATGGATCAGAAGAGATCTAGAATCCGAGAGAAAGGAAAGGTATATTGGGAAACACTCAAAATTCAGGACAAAATTTCCACCAAGAAAGTTGGCAGAGTTTTCCAAACCTCTGGAGGAGTTATTGGCAACCTTACTGCTGCAAAGAGCTAAACATGCAGTGTTAGGAGAGTATTTCAAAGACACAGTATGTAGTGTCTGAAAAAAATACCCTGGGTATAAAAGACGAGAAATAGGAAATTGTTCTTTTAAAATAAACTAGTGTCCTTTATAGTTAAAGTGAGGTTCATTAAAGCACCTTAGTATCCTTTAAGAAGGAAAGTTACTACTAGACTTTAAATATACCTATGCTAGTATTTTTATTATTATTTTGTATAGGAAATATTAAATATGAAAACCACATTTAAATGTTATATGAACCTGAACTGATAAAAGCCAAGAAATCCCAAGTTAAAACTGGCACTGTTCTCAACTTAAGTAATTAGAGGGGAGAAAAAAAAATTAAAGTGCCATATGGCCGAAAAAGGGATTCTATAAAAATGACTTCTCGTCTTACTCAGCACATCGGCTCCCTGTGCGTATGTTCAGAATCATACTCCAGTTAGAAAAATAAGCTTTGACTCTGGAGTACTAAGAGAGCTATGCCAGAATGAGTTGGATTCGATTCTAGCTCGCACATCATCAGAATTGTTACCTGGGCCATTTGCATGCCCAATGTAGCTGCATAGATATAAATGATGGAAGAATTTGGGTTGCAGAATCTGTTAGTAGAAATTATGCACAATCCAGCAAGAACCTACCTGGACTGTCAGATTCCAGTTTGAGTTTGCAGGGCTGGCAGTTAGAAAAAACATATTTTTACTTAGAAACTAAAAAATTACTTATTAGGATTTACTGAGATCCAGATTTGTAAAGGTATTTAGGCACAAAGATATAGATGGACATCTATAGGCACCTATATGCATCTTTAGGCACATACATACCTTTGAAAATCTGGCCTTGAGAGACAATCAACATGGTTCCACCTGATGCCAAAGCTACTTTTCAGAGCAAAATTTCATTGTATGGGAAAAGGGATTGATTTAAAAGAAAAACACAACTAGCCTTACTATTTGGGTCTGCAATTTGCACACACAATTATTTATTAGAGCAATTTTGTGAGTACACTTATTGAAAGTGAACATAGACTCATAGACTTTAAGGTCAGACGGGACCATTATGATCATCTAGTCTGACCTCCTCCACAATGCAGGCCACAGAATCTCACCCACCCACTCCTGTAACAAACCCTTAACCTATGTCTGAGTTATTGAAGTCCTCAAATTGTGGTTTGAAGACCTCAAGCTGCAGAGAATCCTCCAGCAAGTGACCCGTGCCCCATGCTGCAGAGGAAGGCAAAAAACCTCCAGGGCCTCTGCCAATCTGCCCTGGAGGAAAATTTCTTCCCGACCCCAAATATGGCCATCAGTTAAACCCTGAGCATGTGAGCAAGACTCACCAGCCAGTACCTTGGGAGCGAGAACAACAAAATAACAACAGATATAGCCAGAGGGGGGCAGGCAGGTGTAAGGAAGAGGGGGGGGACGGATACTAGATCTACAGGTCATGCTGGTAGTACTGTGTCCCTACCGAGTTGGGTGAAAAGAGTGAGAGGAGCCCAACAGCAAAAATTAGGATGTTTGTTCACCAATGCAAGAAGCTTAGGTAATAAAATGGAGGAACTGGAGCTCTTGGTCCGAGAATTGAAGCCGGATATCGTAGGAATAACCGAAACATGGTGGAACGGTAGCCATGACTGGAGTACAGGTATGGAAGGGTATGTGCTGTTTAGGAAAGACCGATGCAAAGGTAAAGGGGGGGGAGTAGCATTGTATATCAATAATGAGGTGAAATGTAATGAAATAACTAGCAATGCAATGGATAATACGGAGTCTGTTTGGGCAATGGTCACATTGGGGAAGAAAACTACTAGAGCCTCACCCGGGATAGTGATTGGGGTGTGCTATAGACCGCCGGGATCTACCCTAGAGACGGATAGAGAGCTCTTTAATGTTTTTAAGGAGGTAAACACTAATAGGAACTGCTTGATCATGGGGGATTTTAACTTCCCGGATATAGATTGGGAAACAAATGCTAGTAACAATAATAGGGCTCAGCTTTTCCTAGACGTGATAGCTGATGAATTCCTTCATCAAGTGATTGCTGAACCGACGAGGGGGGATGCCATTTTAGATCTGGTTTTGGTGAGCAACGAGGACCTTGTTGAGGAAATAGTTGTAGGGGACAACCTTGGCTCGAGTGATCATGAGCTAATTCGTTTCAAAATAAATGAGAGGATAATCAATAGTGCATCAGAGACTAGGGTTTATGATTTCAAAAGGGCTAACTTTACTAAACTAAGGCGACTAGTTAGGGAAGTAGACTGGCCTAACATATTTAGGGATCTAAGGGCAGATGACGCCTGGGGTTACTTCAGGTTGAAGTTGCAGGAGATGTCAGAGGCATGTATCCCAAGAAAGGGAAAACGGCTCGTAGGTAGCAGTTTTAGACCGAGCTGGATGAGCAAGCGTCTCAGAGGGGTCATTAAGAAAAAACAGAAAGCGTACAAGGACTGGAAAATGGGAGGGATCAGCAAAGAAACCTACCTTATTGAGGTCAGAGGGTGTAGGGAAGCAGTGAGAAAGGCAAAACGACGGGTGGAGATGGACTTAGCGAAGGGGATTAAAACCAATAGCAAAAGGTTTTTTAGCCATATAAATAGGAAGAAAACCAAGAAAGAAGAAGTGGGACCGCTTAAAACTTTGAACGGAGTGGAGATTAGGGATAATCTTGGAATGGCACAATATCTGAACGAATATTTTGCCTCGGTCTTCAATGAGGCTAATGAAGGGCTAAGGAATAGTGATACAGGGACCGATGGGAATGAGGATATGGGGGTAGACATTATGGTATCGGAGGTGAAAGCCAAACTTGAACAGCTTAACGGAAGTAAATCGGGGGGCCCGGATAATCTTCATCCTAGAATATTAAGGGAACTAGCGAGTGATATTGCTAGCCCGTTAGCGATGATTTTTAATAAATCTCTAAATTCGGGGATTGTACCGTTGGACTGGAGATTAGCTAATGTAGTTCCTATATTCAAGAAGGGGAAAAAAAGTGACCCGGGTAACTACAGGTCTGTTAGTTTAACATCTGTAGTATGCAAAGTCATGGAAAAAATTTTAAAAGAGAGAGTGGTTACGGAGCAGGAGGCCGATGGCAACTGGGATAGTTTACAGCATGGATTTACGAAAGGTAGATCGTGCCAAACCAACCTGATCTCCTTCTTTGAGAAAGTAACAGATTTTTTAGACAAGGGAAATGCAGTGGATCTAATATATCTAGATTTCAGTAAGGCGTTTGATACGATACCGCATGAGGAATTACTGGTTAAATTGGAAAGGATGGGGATTGAAATGAAAATCCAGAGGTGGATAAGGAGCTGGTTAAAGGGGAGACTGCAGAGGGTAGTATTGAAGGGGGAACTGTCAGGTTGGAGGGGGGTCACTAGTGGAGTTCCTCAAGGTTCGGTTTTGGGTCCAATTTTATTCAATCTATTTATTGCTGACCTGGGAACCAAGAGTAGGAGTGGGCTGATAAAGTTTGCGGACGACACCAAGTTGGGAGGTATTGCCAATTCGGAAAAGGATCGGGATATCCTCCAGGGAGATTTGGATGACCTTGTAAGCTGGAGTATTAGTAACAGGATGAAATTCAATAGTGAGAAGTGTAAGGTTATGCATTTAGGGATGACTAACAAGAATTTTAGTTATAAGCTAGGGACGCACCAGTTGCAAGTAACGGAGGAGGAGAAGGACCTAGGAGTCCTGGTTGATCGTAGGATGACCATGAGCAGGCAATGTGATGTGGCCGTTAAGAAAGCAAATGCGGTATTGGGATGCATTAGGCGAGGTATTTCTAGTAGGGATAAGGAAGTGCTAGTCCCGTTATATAAGGCGTTGGTGAGACCTCATTTGGAGTATTGTGTGCAGTTTTGGTCTCCCATGTTTAAGAAGGATGAATTCAAACTGGAACAGGTACAAAGAAGGGCCACTAGAATGGTCCGAGGAATGGAAGGCCTGTCGTATGAAAGGAGACTTGAGGAGCTCGGTTTGTTTTCCTTAACCAAAAGAAGGATAAGAGGAGATATGATTACACTCTTTAAATATATCAGAGGGATAAATACCAGGGAAGGAGAGGAATTATTTCAGCTCAGTGCTAATGTGGACACGAGGACAAACGGATATAAATTGTCAGTTAGGAAATTTAGGCTAGAAATTAGACGAAGGTTTCTAACTATCAGGGGAGTGCAATACTGGAACAGCCTACCGAGGGAAACAGTGGGGGCGAAGGACCTCCATGACTTTAAGACTAAGCTAGATAAGTTTATGGAGGAGATGGTATGATAGGATACCGGGCTTAGTCAATAGGTTAATTAAGTGCCACACTGGTAAATAGTACAATGGGTCAATGATATGTTATTCTTAACCTTTTTCCAGAGGGTCTGGCTGGAGAGTCTTGCCCGCATGCTCGGGGTTCAGCTGACCGCCATATTTGGGGTCGGGAAGGAATTTTCCTCCAGGGTAGATTGGCTGTGGCCCTGGAGGTTTTTCGCCTTCCTCCGAAGCATGGGGCAGGGGTCGCTTGCTAATGGAGTGGGGAGATCGGCTAATGTGGCCTGCATCTTGCAGGAGGTCAGACTAGATGATCATATTGGTCCCTTCTGATCTATGATTCTATGATTCTATGATACCCAGGGAAGAATTCTCTGTAGTAACTCAGATCCTACCCCATCTAACATCCCATCACAGACCACTGAGCATATTTACCTGCTGATAATCAAAGATCAATTGCCAAATTAATTGCCAAAATTAGGCTATCCCATCATACCATCCCCTCCATAAACTTATCAAGCTTAGTCTTGAAGCCACATATGTCTTTCGCCCCCACTATTCCCCTTGGAAGGCTGTTCCAGAACTTCACTCCTCTAATGGTTAGAAACCTTCATCTAATTTCAAGTCTAAACTTCCCAGTGTCCAGTTTATATCCATTTGTTCTTGTGTCCACCTTGGTACTAAGCTTAAATAATTCCTCTCCCTCCCTAATATTTATACCTCTGATATATTTATAAAGAGCAATCATATCCCCCCTCAACCTTCTTTTGGTTAGGCTAAACAAGCCAAGCTCTTTGAGTCTCCTTTCATAAGACAGGTTTTCCATTCCTCGGATCATCCTAGTAGCCCTTCTCTGTACCTGTTCCAGTTTGAATTCATCCTTCTTAAACATGGGAGACCAGAACTGCACACAGTATTCCAGATGAGGTCTCACCAGTGCCTTGTTTAACAGTAATAGCACGTCCTTATCTTTGCTGGAAATACCTCGCCTGATGCATCTTAAAACCACATTCGCTTTAACGGCCATATCACATTAGCGGCTCATAGTCATCCTGTGATCAACCAATACTCTGAGGTCCTTCTCCTCCTCTGTTACTTCCAACTGATGTGTCCCCAATTTATAACGAAAATTCTTGTTATTAATCCCTAAATGCATGACCTTGCACTTTTCACTATTAAATTTCATCCTATTACTATTACTCCAGTTTACAAGGTCATCCAGATCTTTCTGTATGATATCCCGGTCCTTCTCTGTGTTAGCAATACCTCCCAGCTTTGTGTCATCTGCAAACTTTATTATCACATTCCCATTTTTTGTGCCAAGGTCAGTAATAAAAAGATTAAATAAGATTGGTCCCAAAACTGATCCCTGAGGAACTCCACTAGTAACCTCCTTCCAGCCTGAAAGTTCACCTTTCAGTACGACCCATTGTAGTCTCCCCTTTAACCAGTTCCTTATCCACCTCTCAATTTTCATATTGATCCCCATCTTTTCCAATTTAACTAATAATTCCTCATGTGGAACCGTATCAAATGCCTTACTGAAATCTAGGTAAATTAGATCCACTGCGTTTCCTTTGTCTAAAAAATCTGTTACCTTCTCAAAGAAGGAGATCAGGTTGGTTTGGCACAATCTACCTTTTGTAAAACCATGTTGTATTTTGTCCCAATTACCATTGACCTCAATGTCCTTAACTACCTTCTCCTTCAAAAAATTTTTCAAGACCTTACATACTACAGATGTCAAACTAACAGGCCTATAGCTACTCGGATCACCTTTTTTCACCTTTCTTAAAAATAGGAACTATGTTAGCAATTCTCCAGTCATATGGTACAACCCCTGAGTTTACTGATTCATTAAAAATTCTTGCTAATGGGCTTGCAATTTCATGTGCCAGTTCCTTTAATATTCTTGGATGAAGATTATCCGGACCCTCCAATTTAGTCCCATTAAGCTGTTTGAGTTTGGCTTCTACCTCGGATGTGGTAATATCTATCTCCATATCCTCATTCCCATTTGTCATCCTACCATTATCCCTAAACTCCTCATTAGCCTCATTAAAGACTGAGGCAAAGTATTTGTTTAGATATTGGGCCATGCCTAGATTATCCTTAACCTCCACTCCATCCTCAGTGTTTAGCAAACTGTTCTAAATGAACATTCCTTTTTCTGAACGATTCCTAATTAGAGATGTTGTACTTAGAAAGCAGCACAATGCAAGGGTGTCCTCTGTCACCTCATTCGTTTGTCCTATCTATTGAACTACTTACAATACCCATGAGAGGTTCAAGGCATCACAATCCATAACCACCAATTGTATTGCTCCTTTTGCATATGATACCCTGCTTTATCTCAGTGAAGTACAAGCATCCATTCAGTGCCTTAAATAAGTCTTAATGATCACCAGCACTACATCTGGTTTCCACATAAACAGGGCTAACTCAGAAACAATGCTCTTTATTCAGTGATTTTGATTAATTTTCCCTGATGAAAGTCTCTAGAAGAATTCAAATACCAAGGGGTACCAATCTCATCCAATTTAACTAAACTCATAACTAGGGAAGGTCCACAATTTTCCATCAATTATTTTCAACAAATAATTTAGTTTTCAATTAAACAAATATTTTTGCAGAAAGTGTCTGCTTTCCTCCAAAAATATTGGTTTCACATTGTAAAACCTAAAACCTGAATATTGAAATTTTGTCAGTTTTTCATCATTTTGGGCCAAATTTTTCAGTTAAAATTTTTTTGGATTTCAACAGTTTGGGGCCAAAATTTTTAGTTGCCAAAAACTGAAACAAATCCAGTTTTGATTGTCTGGGGAAAAAAATCTGATGAAAGTTTTGACAAAAATGACACTGCTTTTGTCAAAATGTTCTGGGTCGGGGGAGAGAAACATTTTCTGACTAGCTCTGCTAATAATGCTGAATCTGCAACCCCTTTAATATATGTACATCAGGGTTTCTCAAACAGGCATCTCCGCTTGTGTAGGGAAAGCCCCTGGCAGGCCAGGCCGGTGTGTTTACCTGCCCCGTCCGCAGGGCCGGCCAATCGCGGCTCCCACTGGCCACAGTTCACCACTGCAGGTCAATGGGAGATGCTGCAAGCGGCGTGGGCCGAGGGACTTACTGGTCACCGCTTCCAGCAGCTCCCATTGGCCTGCAGCAGTGATCCGCAGCCAGTGGGAGCCGTGATCGGCCAGACCTGCAGACGGGGCAGGTAAACACACCTGCCTGGCCCGCCAGGGGCTTTCCCTATACAAGCGGCGACCCCTGTTTGAGAAACCCTGATCTACATCAAGACTTCAGAGATGTGATAACTAATATTATTTATTTAGCTTATGCCTTCCTCTGCAGCATGGGGCACGGGTCACTTGCTGGAAGATTCTCTGCAGCTTGAGGTCTTCAAACCACGATTTGAGGACTTCAATAACTCAGACATAGGTTAAGGGTTTGTTACAGGAGTGGGTGGGTCCTTCCTCAAGTCTCGTACTTCCCGCAGGTCCTACAGGTACTTCTACTACTTTAGAAAATAGAATACTACTACTTTTCTACTTTAAAAGATAGAATATGCAGCTGTTGTTTATGGCAGGGAAAGAGAATTCACCTTTTAAAGGCCCAAAGACAGAAAACAAAAGGCGATATTAACCACCCAACTGGAATTCTGTGGCTCTGCAGCTGTAATTCAATGTTTGGAACGGATTACAATGTACAGAAACGCAAAAGACATCCACATGAGAAAGCACTGAGGCAGCCTATGGCAATGACAGTTTGCCCCTTAACAAAATAGACTGTGTCCCACGCTAGGAACCACTCAAAGGAAATCAATTACCTTGGAATAATCATACAATTTTTATTCGCTTCCCAGATACATAGGCTACCAAGTTTTCCTTCATGACTCAGTCAATCATGGGAGAGTTTTTCCAGAGGATAACACTACTTAACTCTGAATAGCTCAATATTACATTCTTTCTACCCAGGGTCCCTCTGCTTATTCACACCTTACCCCTAAGCAGCTGCTTTCTCCTCACCAACAAGCACTATTTATCATTTCCATCTTCAGGGCCTTTATGGCTTTTTCCCAATGCTCATTGTTTCTTGGGCCTGGTAACTTCTTCTGGGTCTTCAGAGTGCAGTAGGTCTCATGTCTTTTATGCTCCCAATCCATGGGGCAGGGAAATGGAATGTATAGAGGTGGGGTGCGGGGAGTGTTGTTACCACCCTGTCAGCAAAGCAGAGGAGGGAAACCCTCGCCCTCCCTCACTGCAGCCATTGTAGATCTTTACATCCTTAAAGAGAAAACATTTCATTAAATAAGAGGGAACACAGCTCTTTCCTCCAGGCAGAAATGTCAGCCAGAGTCCACCATTTCGGAACATGCTGAAAGGCCACTCACTAAAGAGAATTCTTGTGGTGTGCTCCTTTCTGACAGGAAGAATGATTGTGGTCTGTCTTTGCAGTGCCATAAGAATGCGTTCCACCAGAGTATCCTAGTCCATTACAAGGTGACATTGTGGAAACCACGGTGACCTGTCCACAACCTCAAAACACTGCAGAAGATGGTTTACAACCCAAGCGTACACAACTTACTCTACCAGAGCACCCCATCGTGACAAGACCCAGAGCTGTGGCACTCATGCCTCAGTTTCCCCACTACAATCTTCAGCCTACTCCTACTCCCTCCAGCCATGGTACTTTAAAGAGTTCATCCCCTTCCAGGGTAACAGAGTCTCTTAGTCCACACCCAACACAACATCAATACAAAAGGGTCTTTGGGCTTGCTAAGCTCAGTCTTCAGCTCCCTCCTTATAGGAGAGCTCCCAGCAGCACTAGCCTGTCTCACTATCTATCCTCCTACCAAAGGCTTTTGGCAGGCCACAGACCTCAGACAGTTCCTAGCTCAAGTCTAGCTTTTCACCTCACGTCAGAGCAATCCATCAACTTTCCTCCCCAGCCAGAGAATTCTGACCACCGTTCTGTGGGGAACAGCTCCTCTTAACTCCAACACCCAGCACAGGTAGGGGAGGAGGACGCTAATTGAACAGGGCAGCCACCCTGTTACACCAAGTAAAACCCATCCGCAATGTGCTTGTCCTGCCTTGAAACCATTAATTATTCACCTAAGACATTTGAATGTTATATTAACGTACTTCACATTAAGACATTGGGTCAAGATTTTCAAAAGTAGCCTATAGATACTTGCTAGGTAAGGCATAGGCATAAGTTAAGCTAGTAAAGCCTATAGGCCTCAACCCTGTGAAACAGTAGCTTAGCTAGACAAGGCACAAGCAGGGCCGGCTCTAGACCCCAGCGCGCCAAGCGTGCACTTGGGGCGGCTTGCCGCCGGGAGGGCGGCAGGCAGCTCCGGTGGACCTCCCACAGGCGTGCCTGCGGAGGGTCCGGTCGTCCAACAGCTCCGGTGGACCTGCCGCAGGCATGCCTGCGGAGGGTCCGCTGGTCCTGCGGCTCGGGTGGACCTCCCGCAGGCATGCCTGCGGATGCTCCACCGGAGCCACGGGACCAGCGGACCCTCCGCAGGCACATCTGCAGGAGGTCCACCGGAGCCGCAGGGACTGGCGACCGCCAGAGCGCCCCCCGCGGCGTGCCGCCCCACTTGGGGCGGCGCAATTGCTAGAGCTGCCCCTGGGCACAAGACCCAAAAAAACTGAGCAAAAAAAGTTCACCAAGCTGTGGTGCTGGAACTAGGGGTGCTGGGTGCGCTGCCACACCCCCTGGCTTGAAGTAGTAATAACACACACCAAATACATCGTTTCCATCATCAGCACCCCCACTCTGAAAATTGTTCCAATACCCTAGATCATAAGTTATAACAAGATAGAATGCTGTAACGATAGAATGCTAGTAACCACAGGATGCTAGTTTAGACCAGTGTTGCATCTCATGCATCTCATGCGGGCCGGGATAAAGCACAACAACCAATATGATTGCAAGCAGAATCATTTATTATTTACAATGCATCATATTATATAGGCTTCTCCATATTAGCAAACGTCAGACACACCAACATCACATTGCTGCTGATTGGTTCTTAGTCCGATACACACGCTTTTCACACGCATGGCCCTTTGCTTACTGATTTCCCATTTCCCATGCAATTCATCTGATTTATGGACTTGTTTATCACCTTGAAACCGATCCCAGTTAGGCCACCTGGCGTCTGCCTCCCTCTGGCAGTTCCCTACTTTCTCACAACAACTTTATCTCACCCCACTATCCTTGATGTCCGCTGCCGTAACTTTCCACCAAGGCAGCATAGGGATAATGCAATCCCACAGACCAGCTTGGATATTTTAAGTTAGAAACATCAGTGGATGTCTGACCACTAGAATCAGGGCCACTCAGAGGATTCAGGGGGCCTGGGGCAAAGCAATTTCGGGGGCCCCTTCCATAAGAAAAAGTTGCAATACTGTAGAATACTATATTCTCGTGGGGGCCCCTGCAGGGCCCAGGGCCTGGGGCAAATTGCCCCACTTGCCCCCCCCCCCCCCCCCCCGGGCGGCCCTGACTAGAATGCCATGGTAACTAATGGATGTATGTGCTAATGAACCTTGAGGTAAACAGATTAGTTACCTGTGGGAGAAGGGCACCCCACCATTAGTAGGGTGAGGAAATGCAAAGAAGGAAAAGAGGATGGAACCCCTAATGAGCATGCATCAGTAAAACACATTATTCATTTTGTATCTCAGCCTGTGTGCCTTGGGAGATGTAAATCTGGGAGATGACGGGATGGCTACAAACCCACATTCCTTTCATTATTTATTTGGTCATGATTTGTTTTAAACTCATTTAAATCCTAGCTAAAATGATCTCCCCTCACCCAGGACTCCATCTCCATCCTCCTTCAATACAGCAATAACGGAGTCAAACAGGATTACACTTCGAGTCAGCTGTGCTGGGTGGCAAGAAACAGGACCAAATTCATCCTTTTTTTATTCCTTTGACCTCAATTTGGCCCTTAGTGTTAAAGAAAGGCCTAGATCATTAGTAAAGTGGCAATATTTCCAGGGCACTTTGCCATTCTGACCTATTATCCCTTTCTCAATCCCTTGTTTTAAGGCCTGTCTGTCCCTCTCTCTCAAAACTAGAACAATCCCAGTCAACCAGGACATCTGGTCACCCTAATGAAGGGCCTATGGAGAAGGGCTAGGATCATATGAAGGGAAAGGGGCTGAAATTTGCCAATAAGGAGGCCGATGGTGTAGAAGCTCTAGGACAGATTCCAGGACATGTGACTCTTATGTCTCACCACTTTGTAGAGAGCCTCACTGCAGTAGCTGCCCAACTTGATTTGCTCCAGCAACAGGTGCCATTCTGCTAGATAGATAAGATAAGATAGATAAGATAGATCCCTCTTGTATACTCCTATGCTACTTACAATCCAGAAGAACCCCTAAGTGCTTCACAGCTCTGCTGCAATGCAACCTCCTTTGGGCTGTGTCATATAGATATAGAGGATCTGGGAAGTTATACACCAGTCAGTCTAACTTCAAAACCTGGGAAGATACTGGAACAAATTATTAAACAATTGATTTGTAAGCACCTACAGGATAATAGGGCTATAAGGAATAGCCAGCATGGATTTGTCAAAACCTGCCTTCTTTGACAGGGTTACTGACTTAGTGGAGGGGGGATGGGGGAGAGGATAGTACATGTGATATATCTTGATTTTAGTAAGGCTTTTGATACAATCTCACATGACAGTCTCATAAGCAAACTAGGGAAATGTGGTCTAAATGAAATTACAATAAGGTGGGTGTACAACAGGTTGAAAGACTGTACTCAAAAAGTAGTTATCATTGGTTTGCTGTCAAACTAGGAGAAAGTACCTAGTGGGGTCTCTCAGGTGGTCACTCCTGGGTCCAGTACTATTCTATATTTTCATGAATGACATGGATCAGCATTCACATCGGACTCCCTCTCAGTACCCAGCACAAGCTGTGGAAGTTAATGGTCCAATCAGCGGACCAAATTGGTGATGAATCCTAGTCACATGCCACCTGAGGCATGTTGCACATGCACTAAGAAGAAAATTAATGACTTGGATAATAGAGTAGAGAGTATGCTTATAAAATTTGCAGATGACACCAAACTGGGAGGGTTGCAAGCACTTTGCAGGACAGGACTAGAATTCAAAAGGACCTTGGCAAATTGGAAAATTGGTCTGAAATCAACAAGATGAAATTCAATAAAGACAAATGCATAGTTCAGTTGGAAAAGAAAAATCAAGTGCAAAAATAGAAAATGGGGAATAACAGGCTAGGCAATAATACTGCTGAAAAGGATCTGGGGGCTATAGTGGATCACCAATTGAATATGAGCCAACAATGTGATGCACTTGTAAAAAAGGCTAATATCATTCTGGGGTATATTAACAGGAGTGTCATATTTAAGACACGGGAGATAATTGTCCTGCTCTACTTGGCATTGGTGAGGCCTCAGCTGGAGTCCTGTGTCCAGTTCTGGGTGCCACACTTTAGGAAAGATGTGGACAAATTGGAGAAAGTCCAAAGGAGAGCAACAAAAGTGATAGACGGTTTAGAAAATCTGACCTAGGAGGAAAGGTTAAAAAAAAGAGAGAGAAAAGATGACAGAGGGGGGACCTGCTAACAGTCTTCAAATGTGTTAAGGACTGTTATAAACAGAATGGTGATCAATTGTTCTCCACGTGCCCTGAAGGTAGGACAAGCAGTAATGGGCTTAATCTGTAGCAAGGAAGATTTAGGTTAGATATTAGGAAAAACTTTAATTATAAAGGCAGTTAAATTGTGGAACAGGCTGTCAAATGACCCTGTGGAATACCCATCACTGGAGATTTTTAAGAACAGCTTGGACAAACACCTCTCAGGGATGGTCTAAATTACTTGGTCCTGCCTCAGAGCATGGGTCTGGACTTGACTTCTCAAGTCCAGTCTTACATTTCTATGATTCTATATGAGGTGGAAATTCCTCCTGTAACTTCAGCACTGTGACAAAGGCAGCAGGAGACAGGTTCCATGTTCTATAGGCAAACAACATCCCTTATCTTATAGGGCCCTCAGATACTACTGTCATGATTGCTTTGGAAATGCTTGACCTAACAATAATACATTTCCAATATGAGTGAACCATATGCTCCAGCTAAACTGCCCTGTTCTGTACATCATAATGTATGTAGACAGGTGAGTCATATAGGCCACATAGCTGACCACAGACCCTCAGCCAATCTCGCCTTAAAAGCCAACTGCTTTTCTTACCTTGCTCCTACAGACCAAACATCTTTCTCTCTAGCTGCTTATAGAGTGCTTCTGTCATCCTAGTGCAGGGGTAGGCAACCTATGGCACGTGTGCTGAAGGCGGCACGCGAGCTGATTTTCAGTGGCACTCACACTGCCCGGATCCTGGCCACCGGTCCGGGGGGGCTCTGCATTTTAATTTAATTTTAAATTAAGCTTCTTAAACATTTTAAAAACCTTATTTACTTTACATACAACAAAAGTTTAGTTATATATTATAGACTTATAGAAAGAGACCTTCTAAAAACGTTAAAATGTATTACTGGCATGCAAACCTCTTAATTAGAGTGAATAAATGAAGACTCGGCACACCACTTCTGAAAGGTTGCCAACCCCTGTTCTAGTGTCTGAGCCCCTCACAAACATTAACAGATTTATCTGCCCAACACCCTCATCTTATTCTTGTCTTATAGAAGGGGAACAAAGGCCCAGAGGAAGGAGTAACCTGACCAATGTCACAAAAGGAGTCTGTGGCAGAGTTGGGAGGTGAATCCACATCTCCTGGTCCAGTGCCTTAGCCACAAGACACAGCTTCCTTCATCCCAATTTCCCACTAGTCAAAAAGCCACATCTTCATTCCTCCCGCCCTCCCTTTTGAGTAAAAACCACATCTACCTCCTCCTCTCTGCAGACTGGAAATTGTCTGTTAATTATTATTAGTCACATTGCAGTAGCACCTACAAGCCCTAACCAATACACAGGCCACACTGCATTGGGCATCGTACAGACACAGTGAGAGACAACCCTGCCCTGCAGAGCTCACAATCTAAACAGAGAATAGATACAGGGTCAGAGGAGAACAAGAGATAAAAAGAGGGGAAGTGATTTGCCCAAGGTCATGCAGCAGGTCGGTGGCTGGAGCCGAGAATAGAACTCAGGGTCTATTACTTATACTAAAGTCCCTTTATACCACCCTGCCACAGCCCCCTTAATGTAAAGGAGACTGAGACCCCAGGCGTCCCGTCTCCCAATCCAGAACCCTGTCCAGTAGGATACACTGCCTCCAGGATTTTCTGTATCTTACTGTAAAAGTTACTGGCGACCCCCCTTACTAACTAGCAGGCAGCCATTAGAGGGAAGCAAAACCCTCACATACACAGTAACCTGAACTTTTAAACTGTCTTCTCTCCTCTGCCTTGAGGCAGAGGAAACTAGCTCCAAACCAGTTTTCACTGACCAGATAGCAAAAGTAAGGGATCTGGCAACCACCAATCAAGTGTTAACACGGCAAGGGTCTTTTTCTAAATATGTATAAAAAATCTGTAAAATTTGTATAAAACAAAGTCTTTTGTACCAAAGTGCAAGGCTCTCCTTTCTTCTGCAAAATAAAGCAACCTTTCCTTATCCCTGTCTGGCTGTCACTGGCTCTCAGCTAGGCGGACCCGACATTTCAATAACATTACTGACTCTTCTGAGGGGGTCAGACCCCATCACACACACACACACACACACACACTCTCTCTCTCTCTCTCTCACACACACATACACACACACACACACACACAAAAAGAGCTTTTAAATGGTGAAAATGACAAGGTCCATTGGAACCACAGTCCTTTATCACTGTCCTTACTGCTGCACTTCCTTCTCCTCCATCTGTACTTTGTGATACTCACACTGCAGGCTCTCCAGGGCAGGGACTTGTCTCCCTCTACTTTACCTGTGAAGAGCCTGACATAGCATGGGCACTAGCCAAACAATAAAAACCGTTGTTATTTCTGGTTTGTAGTGCCTAGAGGTCAAGATCAGGACCACATTTTGCTAGGGGCTGCACATACACATAGTAAGGAACAGTCTTTGCCTCAAAAAGCTTAGTCTCAATCCCCCATCCTTTGTCAGTGCTGATCAGCATGAAGCCCAATGTGTCCACATGCAGTAGTCCTCCTGTGCGCGGTAGAGTCATTCCATTCCTGCCCAGTCCATTTTTAGTAGATAAGGTACCTAAGGTCTGATGCCCTGGATGGAAATTGAACTCAGATCCCCTGAGTCTCCTTTCAGTGTTTGAACCACAAGACTATTCCCCTCCAAAGCTAATTCCATCTTCAGCCTTTCTACTCTACAAATATTTAGTTCAAGGTCTGTTGTGCCCATCTTCTTCCATCCTGTTTGAATTTCTTTTTCTGCATTATGTTCATCATCAGTCATATCTGCAAAGCCTCAAAAATGTGCCCGATGATGAGAGACTTAAGGGCTCAATTTATTTTGCTTATTAAAGAAAAGATTAGACCAGGGATCAGAAACCTTTGGCATGCGGCTCATCAGGGGAAATCCCCTGACAGGCCGGGATGGTTTTTTACCTGCAGCGTCCGCAGGTTCGGCCAATCACAGCTCTCACTGGCCGCAGTTCACCAGTCCAGGCCAATGGGGGCTGCGGGAAGCGGTGTGGGCTGAGGGATGTGCTGGCCACCGCTTCCCACAGCCCCCATTGGCCTGGAACAGTGAACCACGGTTAGTGGGAGGTGCGATTGGCCGAACCTGTGGATGCTGCAGGTAAACAAACCGGCCTGGCCCACCAGCGGATTTCCCTGATGGGCTGCATGCCAAAGGTTGCTGATCCCTGGATTAGACTGTGATCAAGTAATCTCTTAAATAGGGAAGACACATCTGAAAGTAGGGGCCTTTTTGCTAAAGCAAACACAAGCGTAAGAAGATCCAAAGGCTCGAAGTCAAAGATTGAAATATAGAAATCAGAATTAAGACTTAAATTTTTAACCCTGCACATAATTAACTAATGGAGCAGCTTTCCCAGTGACATGCTGGAGTCTCCATCATTTGGAGTCTGTAATTCTTGACTGGATGTTATTCTAGATAACACTCTCTTGGTTCAACCACATTACTGGGCTCAATAATGTTCACTTGGGCCTTGTCTATATTAAAAGTTCTCTGGTTTCACTTTCAATCAATTTAGAAATATAGTTAAATATATGCAACCCCCCCCCACGTAGACACAGTTTGTTTTAAACCTGATTTGTACTGATTCATCTTAACGAACAATCATATTAGGCCAAATCAATATAAGCCAGGTGTGACCGCTATTGCAAACATATGCAGAACTTTGGGGGGGCATATAGTATTTTTTGTCTAAACTATGAAAACCTCCAAATATTGAGTTGGGCCAGACAACATGAGCTTCAGTATATTCACAGTCTTTTGCATCAACACAGGTGATGTGTATGTGTGGTTTCCTGGCTCAATTGCTGCAGAATCTGGAATCAAGAGCATGCGATAAATGCAAATTCCCCATCACCATTTATGCAAAAAGCCTTTTGAAGATCCCCAAGAGGACCATTGACTAGTGCTCGCTTGCTACAGGACTCCAGAGATCAAAGGCCCTAATGGTATAAAGAAATGGCTGCACTGTGCCAAAAGGGTCTGGTTCTTGATCTGAAACCTGACATGACCTGGTAATTAGGAGAGCAACCCCAGCTGAGGGGTTTGAAAGATTGACGCCTACCAGAGCCCTATGGTGGAGTTGGGGGTGAGTCCAGATAAGATTTTAGAATGTATGTGCATTGATGTACTGTTTTTTGTTTTCTCTGTAATAGTTTTGCCCTAGGAATAAGTGCATTTGGCTTTGTGAACACTGGCTTGTAATTAGTATGCACTGTTGTAGCCCTTGGAGAAAGGGTACCCAAAGGTGCTAGATCCCAGTCAGACCTGCTGGGGAAATCACAGTGAGGTGCAGAAGGACTGCTAGTCTAAACCCCCAGTCTGGAGGCAGAGAGACATGGGTCTCTGCCCAAGAAAGGTGACAGCTAGGAAGCCTGAAAGCTTCAGTGGGTGCCCTCAAGGAAGGCCAGGAGGGCGATCCAAGGTGCATTTAAGCCTGAAACTGACACACCAGGTTGAAATTGATTTGTGAGTGTTCACAGCAAAGATTTCTCTATCTTAAGTAAATCTGCTTAAAAATGACACCTTCAGTTAAACTGGGGCAACTTTGCATGTAGGCAAGGGGTCAAATTTTCCAAAGCCTCTAAGCAACTTAGTCCAAAAGTGATGTAGACACTTAGGAGCCTAAATCTCACTGAAAGACAATGGGACACAGCCTCCTCAGTCTTACAGGTGTTTTTGAAAATTTCATCCAAGGTCTTAGATGGCAGGAGAGAATCAATGTCCCTCTGCTGCTGGGGTCACGGCGGCAGGTTTTATGACCTGTGTTATATAGCAGGTCAGACTAGATGATCCTAGTGGGTCCTTTGGGCCTTAAAATCCACAGTCTACAGGGCAGGGACCTTTTCTTTGTAGTTGTCCTGTGAGTCAGCGAGCACAATTGTGTGTGCTGTGCAATAACAACAACACACAGCATGGCTATCACCATAGCCACTGAAGCATCCGATCCCAAAGTACCTTGTCCACCATAAATCAACTGGGCAAGTCATGAAATGACTCTACTCATATTGGTTTCATATCAGGGTAAGTCAACTGAGTTTATGGAGATGCTCCTGATCTATGCCAAAATAAGTCACAGGAGAATTGGCCTCATATTGCTATGTGTAGCTCATAATTAATTGCTAGTAATCCCATCAGTCAGCTAGGTAGTTGAAATATTTCTGACAGAGCGGTGGGATAAGGTGGCAGAGTTAATGGTGTTTGCAGAAGCTTAAGTCTGCCTGTTCTGACCTTCAACAGTTTAGAGCCTGATTCTCCCTTGCCCTGCAATTTGTTCAAAGGGCAACCTGTGGATACACCCCCAGACAATCTGCTTTGGGTCATCCAGTATGGGCGTATCAGCATGATTAAGATACCTGAGTCTAGCAATTGTAAGCCCAAGTTTACAATGCAGTGTGGACACTCAAGCGTGGACTTGGAGACACAGTCCACAGGTGCAGGCTCACAATGCAGTGCAGACATACCCTTACAGAAAGAGGAGGGCTGAGCTGTCTGGATAATACTGCTTTGTACATTCAGACTCTAATGCAGACTCAAATGCTGGAAACAGAACCCAAACCTCGTGGCTTTCAGCCTTGTACCTTCAACCTAAATGCTGACCTTCCCCTTGCTCATCCAACAAAGTGCTTAAATATACAAGGGGTTCTGCTAAGTAAGTGGAACGATTTGTGTTCAGCATTAAGCACATTTTCAAGTGCTCTACTGGACTGGAGCAGACAGCTTGTCCACCCTTGCAGGACTGAGCCCTAAGTGCTGGTCAACACTTGGTTTAGTAAGGCCTGGTCTACACTAGGACTTTAATTCGAATTTAGCAGCGGTAATTCGAACTAACCGCTCAACCGTCCACACCAGGAAGCCATTTAATTCGAACTAGAGGGCTCTTTAGTTCGAATTCGGTACTCCACCCCGACAGGTGGAGTAACGCTAAATTCGACATGGCTAGCTCGAATTAGGCTAGGTGTGGATGCAAATCGAACTTAGTAGCTCCGGGAGCTATCCCACAGTGCACCACTCTGTTGACGCTCTGGGCAGCAGTCGGAGCTTGGATTCTCTGACCAGCCACACAGGAAATGACCCGGAAAAATTTGAATTCATTTTCCTGTCTGGGCACTTTGAATCTGACGTCCTGGCTGGACATCGGGGCGAGCTCCGCAGCACCTGCAACGATGCAGAGCTCTCCAGCAGAGGAGTTCATGTTATCTGTGAATAGAAAGAGGGACCCAGCATAGACTGACTGGGAACTCTTCGATCTGATCGGTGTGTGGGGCGAGGAGTCTGTGCTTTCGGAGCTGCGCTCCAAAACACGGAATGCGAAGACCTACGAGAAGGTCTCCAAAGCCATGAGAGACAGAGGATACAGGCGGGATGCAATGCAGCACCGCGTGAAAATCAAGGACCCCAGACAAGGCTACCAAAAAATCAAAGCTGCAAACGGACGCTACGGAGCCTGCCACCACTGCCCCACCAGTGACCGTGGACTCTGACGATGGGACAGTGTCGACGGCCAGTTCCTCGGTGATGTTCGCGGACGGGGAAGATGAGGAAGGGTTTGTGGAGGACGAGGCAGGCGAGAGCGCTTACAACGCTGGTTTCCCCGACAGCCAGGATCTATTCATCACCGTCACGGAGATCCCCCAACAACCCTCCCCGGCCATTAACCCGGACCCTGAATCAGGGGAAGGAGCAGTCGGTAAGTGCTTTAACCATGTTAACTTTTATTCTTAATATAACAGGAATCTTAACTGTGTGAAAAGGAGGTCTGTCTAGATATGGGGATAGAACAGAAATCATCCTTAGAGATCTCCACGAAGCTCTCCTTGCGTTAATCGAAAAGCATCAGCAGGAGGTTCCTGGGGAGAGCTGCCTTATTGGGTGCTCCGTGGTAGCACAGTTTTCCGCGCAAGGCTTTCATGAGGTACTCAGGGAGCACTGCCTCCCCGAGCACGGCTGCATCGGGCCCTGGTTCGTGCTAGCTTTCACGCAGCATGCGCTCTCTGTCTCCTTCAGTGACCCTCCTCAGGGTGATCTCGCTCGGAGACTCCTGCATCTAATTAGGGTAATTACTGTAATTTTACGCCTGGTCCAAAGTATTTTTAAAAAATCTACGGACAGACGGCATAGCACAGACTCAGCACGCAGCTGCGTGACGAGCGTAACGGAAAGCCAAAGAATATAATGGACGCTCATGGAGGGAGGGGGGAATGAGGACGCAAGGTATCCCACAGTTCCTGCTGTCTCCGAAAAGTATTTGCATTCTTGGATGAGCTCCAAATGCTTCTAGGGTCAAACACAGTGTCTGCGGTGGGTCAGGGCATAGTTCGGCAATTTGCGCACACACCTCACCCACCACCAGAAGTGAAAACAATCCTCTGTTGACTCTTTTACATGTCACCCTATCTTTACTGAATGCTGAAGATAGACGCGATGGTGCAGCACTCAACACCAACATCCTTGCTCCCCCCACGCTATGGATGGCTGATGGTACAAAAAGATGGGTATCCGTCCTCAACATCAGCCTATTGGCACATGGGGCAGTGCAAAAGGACTGGTAACCATGCGTACTAGCATCTGTGAGGTTGATCAAGGGCGCCTGGCCCTAATTTTTCATGGTAGATGGTGCAGTATGGCTGTTAACCGTCCTCATCATTGCAACAGGGGGCTGAGCTCCATCAGCCCCCACCCTTCTTGTGTAAAGAAAAGATTGAATTGCCCCTGGACTAGCAGAGGGATGATGGGCTCCTTCATCCACAGTAATTAATGTCCTGCCTGGACTATCATTGCAGCTGGAGGCTTCCTTCCACTCATTTCTCACAAACAAGTCACTGTGTCTTATTCCTGCATTCTTTATTACTTCATCACACAAGTGGTGGGACAATGGTATGGTAGCCCAGGAAGGCTGTGGGAAGGCTGGAATGAACAGGTGGTGTTGTTGCAGGAGCACCCCCTTGTGAATAGCATACAGCTCCAAATTTATGCAGGATCGGACACAGAGCAGCTGTGCTCTCTGGTTCTATGATACAGTGGTTCTCTAGTACACTTGCCCATAATCTAGGCAGGACTGATTCTATTTTTAGATACCAAAAAGGAGGGATTGACTCAGGGAGTCATTCCCAATTTTGGCTTTTGCACCCCTGGCTGCTCGGCCAGGGGCACTTATGACAGCACCAAATGGTGCAGTGCAAAAGGACAGGTAACCATACCCATCTTATTACCATCTTATTACCAATTTATGGTATGGTAGATGGTACAATATGGCTGGTAACCATCTCAGCTGTCATGCAAAAGCAAAAGCATGCTGCTGTGTAGCGCTGCTGGCCCGCCTCTGTCAGCGGCATCTAGTACACATACGGTGACATACACAAAAGGCAAAACAGTGTCCATGGTTGCCACGCTATGGCGTATGCCAGGGCAATTCTGGGAAAACGGGCTTGAAATGATTGTCTGCCGTTGCTTTCCCGGAGGAAGTAATGACTGGCGACATTTACCCAGAATCCACCGCGAAAATGGTTTGTGCCCCAGCAGGCACAGGGGTCTCAACCCAGAATTCACAGACACAGGCTAGACTCAGTTAATTGTTCGCAAAAATGTATCTTTGCAAGGAATTCACTCTCTGTTTCCCATCTCACAGCTTCCACTGTCTCCAGACCTGACACAGCATCCCCCTCGCAGAGGCTGGCAAAGATTAGGCGGCGAAAGAAAAAGACAAGGGACAAGATGTTCGAGGAACGTATGGGCTGCTACCTAGCAGAGACGGACCAGCAGAGCCAGTGGAGGGAGACCGTCTCTCTGTGGCAGCGCTCACACAGCGAACGGGAGGAGAGGTGGCGTGAGGAAGAGAAGCAGGCGACTGAAACGCTGCTTGGACTAGTGAGGGAGCAAACGGACACGCTCAGGCGCCTTGTGGATGTTCTGCAGGACTGCAGGAGGACAGAGACACCCTGCAGTGTATCTGCAACCGCACTCCCCCGCCACAAAGTCCCATACCCCCCTCCCCGAAAATAATCGGGAGGAGGGGCGGCCGGGGACGTGAATACTGTCACTGCACCACAGCACAGTGCTCAAGTACCCAAAAGCTCTCATACCGTACATTTGCCGAAGTCCTTCACTTCCAGACTCACAGTAGTCCCAATCCCAGTCCCATCCCCTAACTGTCTACTTAATTAATAAAAATGCTTTGCTGTTAATTACTGTTTCCGTTATGTTTTTTCAAAGAAAACTGTGTTTGAATGGGGGGCGTGGGGAAGGGGGTGGTTAATTGCATAGGACAGTCACCTTTCCCAGGGTACAGACACGGGGGCAGGATCAGCAGCGGGTCACACACACGGTGCAGTCAGTAGGCACCCTGGTCGGTATGGGAGGTGTTTTCCAGGATCTGTGTGGGCGGGGGAGATGTGACTTTGCAGCGGGGGAGGGCGGTTACAGATCTTATACAGCGGGCCTTGTCCTGGACCGCTGAGTCACGCAGCTGAGGAATCTGTATCCGTCCTCCTCCACCACAAGGTCACATATCCGCCCGCACACAGAATTCCATAAAGAGGGATGGCAGGCTCCGTTGAAAGAAGCATTCCGGCACTGCGGACCGCTCTAGGAGCAGGAGCCTGTCATTCCTTGAGTTTAGAGGCGGTCTTTACATCACCGCACACCCTACCCAGCACAGTCTGCGTCCCAGTTTCAACCCTTTCACGAAAAGTCATGAATAAAGAAACCTTTGTTAAGTAATAATGGGACATGTATTTTATTTTTACACGTGTGCTGGAAGTGGGGGTAACGGGGTGAACGGGGTATGTAACCGAAGAGGAGAGTCAACAGTAACTGGGTAAAGAAACAGGGGCAGGTTCAGCTTCTCTGTAAAGAAACTGAACAGTCACAGGTCACGCTGCTCGCTGCTCGCTGGTATTTGAAGAGTTCCTTGTCGCTGTCCCAGGCGCCTGTATAGGGCTTCATGAGCAAGTGCATTAGCGGGCAGGCTGGGTCCCCGAGGATGACTATAGGCATCTGCACATCCACAACAGTTATTTCGTGGTCCGGGAAGAAACTACCTTCCTGCAGGCGTCTGAGCAGCCCACAGTTCCTGAAAACACATGCATCATGAACCTTGCCCGGCCACCCGACGTTGATGTTTGTAAAACGTCCCCTATGGTCCCCCAGTGCTTGCAGCACCATTGAAAAGTAGCCCAATTTCTCATCAGCTGACTGTGGAAGAGGTGGACAATAAAGTGCGAGGAGGAGAAAACGGCGATGATCGCAGCGGGCTCCATGCTTGCAGTGCTGTGGCGTCCGCGCTGTCACTGACCAGAAAAGTGCACGAACAGATTGCCCGCAGGCGCTTTCAAGGAGGGAGGGAGGGAGGTTGTGATTGACGGTTCAATGACGACACTTACCCAAAACCACCCTCGACACATTTCTCCCCCCAGCAGGCATTGGGGGCTCTACCCAGCATTCCAATGGGCAGCGGGGACTGCGGGAACTGTGGGATAGCTTCCCACAGTGCACCGCTTCCAAAGTCGACGCTGGCCCCGTGAATGTGGACTCAGAAATTCGAATTAGTGTATTTAGTATGGATACACAAATTCGACTTCATAAGGTCGAATCCACAAATTCGAACTAAGTTGATTCGAAATAGTCTTGTAGTGTAGACAAGGCCTAAGTTTACCAAAATCAGCTAGATCAATATAAACATATTTATACTGCTCAAACTGCATCCACACGAGGTGTTGCACCCATGAAACAATAATTAAATCAATGCAAACACTGCATGTAGACAGAAGCCTAAAGGACTTCTTTGACCAGCTTTCTTTGCATTGTTGTTCCTAGATGTAGAGTCATTCCCTTCCTCCAGCACTGTGTAAATGAGATTGAAACACAGAGGAGGAGCCAGTTATTTCCTCCTACCCTCCGTAATGTAATACTGAAACTGTGTGTAGATGGTGCATGCAGAAAAACCTGGCTGAATCAACCAAATCCACTCAAATTAACATCCAATTACCAAGCTACTAATTGGTTATGGGTTCATCATCAGAGGCTGCTAGAGAAGCCAGTTAGGTAACAATGCTTAGTGGAACATTGATTACCCTGGGTTTGAGGTTCTTTTTGTGAAGCCTCTTTCATAGTTTAGGTTACATCAGAGCTGCTAGTCATGTCAGCTAGGATGCTCTCCAGGAAGTATCCAGGAACCAAACTCTGATGGCATCCTGGAAACAGTTAGAGTGCATCCCCACCCAAGTTGGGTGCAAATGTGCAGTGCAAGTTCTCTGCTTTTGGGGAGAGCAAATCAAAGAATCAGCTTGCCATTTCAGTCTAATAGAGTGTGAAAATGGCTCTGCTGAGGGACCAGATTTCAGTTGTTATCCTTCTAGTGGAAGACCCAGAAAAGACCCAGAAAGCAGTTTAACAATCAAGCAATCTACCATGACACCAACCAACAATATGATCTTACCATAAAGCGCTGTCATGAAACTAAAATCGTTGACGCAAAGGGCTGAGATGTATGGCAGTTCTGGATGCAACCTTTTGAAAATCTGGATGCAACAGTGTTTGCTGGAAGGCAAAACTGCAGAGAAAGACCTCCTGCAGTTTCTGGTGTAAGGGGGTAATGTTCACAGTAAGGACTAAATGAGTCCCTAAATGGTTTTTGTGAGACATTAAATGCTGAAGTGAAGCTATAAGCTCCAACCCATGAACAAGGTTCCCACTGGATGACAAGACTAAAGAAGAATGAAGAAACCACAACATAGGAAGGGAAAAATGCTTCTCTTACCTCAAGCATGTCTGAAAATTCACAGCTGCTACAGCCTTCTTGGGCTTTCCACTGACAACACTTAGAACAATTACCTCCCAAAGGAGGGCTTGGAAAGTAAATCATTGTATGAGGACGCAGCTAGTGAGGAAAAAGAATGACAACGTTTCAGATCGCCTCCTCTGAAGTGTGAAATTTGAAGACCCAGCTCTTTGTGGGCACCCAATGGTCCTAGACCCCAAGCCTGCAAAGACACATTATTCTTAACTTCACGTGCTGTGAGCAGTCCCACCGAAATCACAGAGCAGCAAACACAGTACACGGGCACATGTTTGAAGAATCAGGGCCATAAACTGTACTCTTCAGGGCCTGGAAACAGGTCTATCTTTGTGTTTAGGCCCCAAGGGCTAGCTCCTGTACAATCCATATTGAGACTTCTAGAGTTGTACCATAATATAAGTAATACATGGTTATTTTGCATGTGAATTGGGTAGTTAGATGTATTATTACCTAATCTATGCATATCACATGGTGGTACTTAAACCCCATTTTCACAGAAACCAGAAGGGACATGAGGTTTTTATTCCTCCCTGCTTTAAGGAACATGAATTACTGCCCTTTTTGTTCATTGTCAAAGCCCATATTTAAACTGTGGCCAGCACAGTCAAGTTTACTGTTTAGAATATTTGAGGTTACTTTAAGTTGTGCCTAAGTGCATGTTTTGGAATAGTTGGTTAGTTTTGGCCTCTCTTTCCATAATACATTGTGTGTGGTACAGCCAGTCACCACATTTTTAGTCAAATATTTTGATGCTGGGATTTGGTTTGTTAAAGGTAGGAAAAATCAAACGATTTAGCATACAGGGACAAGGTTTGGCCAGGTTACCTGTTCAAAGAAGCCTTACAAAAGCCTGCTGCTTTACAGAGAATCAGAAATGTAAGGCTGGAAGGGCCCTCGAGAAGCTATCTAGTCCAGCCCCCCCGTCTTGAAGCAAGTCCGTGTATAACTAGACCATTCCTGATAAGTGTTCATCTAATCTCTTAAAAGCCTCCAAATGGGGATTCCACAGCCTCCCTTGGAAGCCTATTCCAGAGTTTAACTACCCTTATAGTTAGAAAAATTTTCCTAATATCTAACCTAAATCTCCTTTGCTGCAGATGAAGCCCATCATTTCTCATCCTGCATTCAGTGGCCATGAAGAACAATTGATCACAGTCCTTGTTACAACAGCACTGAACATATTTGAAGTAACTTTTAGCAGGTTCCCCTCTCAGTCTTCTTTTCTCAGGACTAAACATGCCGAGTTTTATTAACCTGTCCTCATAGATCAGGTTTTCTACACCTTTGGAGATAGTCCAGAGGAGAGCAACAAAAATGATTGATTTGTCCACATCTTTCCTGAAGTGTGGCACCCGGAACTGGACACTGTACTCCTGTTAATACACCCCAGACTGGTATTAGCTTTTTTCACAACTGCATCACACTGTTGACTCATATTCAGTTTGTGATCCACTATAATCCCCAGATCCTTTTCAGCAGTACTATCCCCTAGCCAGTTATAGCCCATTTTGTAGTTGTGCATTTGACTTTTCCTTCCTAACTCTAGTACTTGGTACTTGTACTTGTCTTTATTTCATTTTGTCTTGTTGATTTCAGATCACTTTTCCACTTTCTCAAGGTCAATTTGAATTCTATTCCTGTCTTCCAAAGTGCTTGTAACCCCTCCCATCTTGGTGTCAGCACAAAGTTAGAACTGATTGACATCATGAAGTTTTTAGAAAGTTGGAGATGAGCTTAATTTGTACAAGCAGCAAAGAATCCTGTGGCACCTTATAGACTAACAGACGTTTTGCAGCATGAGCTTTCGTGGGTGAATACCCACTTCTTCGGATGCAACGGCTAACGACTAACACGACTAACACGACTACCCCTCTGATACTTAATTTGTACAGTGACTTTCAAACAAATGATCATTTTATATTAACTCAATTCTCAGAACTCTAATGATATTTGGTGTTTTTTCTTTAACCTTCAGCTCCTGGAGTCCTGTGATCATGAGAGACTCAGCTTTCATTAAAAACAGAGAGGCGGCTTCTAGCACTCATTTTTGAAGAAAAGCTTGAAAACATGATCAGATCTCCTGAGTCCCAGTGCAGTGCACTATCTTTTAGGCCACACTGCCTTCCCTGGCACATAATTAATTATCTACCACTTAAGTGCACAAGCACTTAAAAGCAAGGAAGGTAATATATATAACAAGAACATTATCCTGACCAAGTGTAAAGTAATTCGTTTAATCATTTTCCTATTGCTGTCCTTAAAACTGCCTCTTACACAAGTCAATCTCAAAATCTTCTTGCCTTTGGATGAGCATCTCTCTAAAGTACCAGCGGCCCTTTCACATGATCTTGCTGCAGTAGCTGCACAAGCCTGCCTTCCACCTGGCTGTGGCTCCGTCTGTTTTCACATCCCACTGAAAGCATTCATTGCCTATAGTGCAGCTAACGTGCTTTCCTAGTGTATAACTCAGCTCTGTAGCCTCCATGGTTGTATGCAGTGGTGTTGTAGCAAGGTCGTTCCCAGACCTGAGGAAGAACTTTGTGTCACTCGAAAGCATGTCTCTCTTACCAACAGAAATTGGTCCAGTAAAAGACATTCCCTCCCCTGCCTTGTCTCTCTGCTAGCTCTAAATATTTTGGGGACACAGCTGGGCAGAAAGAGGCTCCACAATACAATCGCAAATGGTATTGTATTTCTGCCTATTGAAGGCCTGCAATGCAGTTGTTTGAAAAGAGAAATTGTCACTGACTTGGCTAAGGGGGTTCTTTCTCCTCCCTCTGTCCCCAATCAGAAGAGTGGGTCTTTAGTTTAATTTGTATAACAAAGTTCCAGCTGAGCTGAAGAGGATGAGGTAGGAAGAGGCAAGAAATCTGTGAGATAACCTATGATATGTCCCTCCTTATCCCCCTCAAACAGGTCCACAAAATATACCCAACTGACAGTATTGTCACCCATTTAGCTAATCATAGAATACCAACCCCCTACCCAAAGCAGGACCAATCCCCAGACAGATTTTTGCCTCAGATCCCTAAATGGCCCCCTCAAGGGCTGAACTCAAATTGTTGTGTTTAACAGGCCAATGCTCAAACCACTGAGCTGTCCCTCCCCCCAATATTTGGGGGTCTTCCAGGTTGTTTCTGTTAGGAGAAATTGATGGTGTTTCATGTACACAGCTGCAATCACATCAATCCCCTGCCTCTGCATCTGTTATCAGACCACCCCTTGGGCCACACGGCCCACCCAATGCCCAGGCTTTCATGCTGCCTAGTCCTTGGGTGGTGGTTTTCCATTGTTTCAGCTATCACTAAACAAAGCAGCTTTTAGTAGCTCCCTCGTTTAGCCTAAAGCTTCAGCATGATGGCTGCCTTCCAACAAGGTGGTGTGATTGCCCAACCCCCAGTCTCTTCCTGGAGTGGGCTTCATGGCTGCTTTGATTTATTGGTGGGCTAAACTAATTCATTATTTGACTGGGATTATTTTTTGCTGTCTGTTGTTAATCATTCCTGATTATAAATCTAGTTAATTGTTAAAGTTCCCAGATTTGTGTGTTTAGATGTTTTAAATGGTCATCTAAATCTATATAGAATATATTAATTATCTTAATTAAACTTGTGTTTGTAGGAAAGGAAATTAAACCAAAAGACCAAAGCAAAGACCATGATCAGCAGCTAAGCACAAATTGCTGAGGGTGGAACTAGTATTTAGCATGTGATTTAGCAGGGGAGGTGTCAAAGACATTGCTGACAGGGTGTAAGGAAGGAATCACTACTGAGCCAAGTATAATTGTCCCCTGAATTGGTGCTCTCTGCTGATAACAGCTAACCAGACTGAAATCCCATACGGTCTGTTTGGCACTAGACAGCTGTTAGGCAACACCTTTGATTCTTCTATGTTCCAGTTCTCCTGTGGGTATACCAACCCTGGACAGGTGCCCAGGGATTAAAAATAGGAACTGGAATGGGAGGAAGAGCAAACTGAGAACAACCAGGAACGTGGACAGGATGCTGGGTTGAATGGACAAAGAGATTCATGACCAGGGCTGAGTTTATATGACTAGTTTCCTTTTCCAGTCAACCATGGCTCCCTGAAGTCATCTTTCCAGCTTAGCAGAGCTCATCATGAATCAATTCCAAACCAAAGAGAAGTGAATAGAGAGGAATTAGGATGGAGGGGGAGAGCAGAGCAGGGCTGAATTGGGAAGAACAACAAGGGAAATGAATGCATTGAAAGGGAATGGAGGCGGGATATGGAGATGAGGACAATGGTATACTAGGAAGGGGAAAAGAAGAGGGAATTGGCTATATTCAAATGTCAGTGGAAAGAAGCAGCCACAATGGATTAGATTTCCAGGTAGTGTAAATGGGTGTCACTTCATTAACACCACTTTCCATCAGCTGCAGATCTGGCCCAGTGACCCTAGGCTTCAGGATAGGCCATATTCATCTCTGGACTGTAATCCTTCCCCACCCTAAGAAAACAAGCAGCAGCATCTGCTTCCAGAGCTTGCGTTAGCCAAATGGAAAAGGTGCCAAACACCTGAAAAGCCATATGTGAGGCTCTTTATGTTTTAAAAAGAAACCCAATTTTACTGCCAAATAAGAGAGTTCCTGCTGCTTTTCTGTAGAGAAATCATGACATCCAGTGGTCAGTTATGTTAATCACAGGGGCTTTACGTTAGCCCTTTCTAGTCCATACCTGCTCTTGGAGAGGTACCAGAAGCTGCCTCCATCCTGACTCTGTGTTCAGCATTATTCCACCCCTTATGGATTTTTGAAGCTGTTCTTGCTACGTTGGCTTCAAGTCAGCTGAGTGTTTCTTCATTTTTCTATCTGTGAGGTTCTGAAGCCCTACTCTATGGGACTTTAAGGCGCTAAGGTGGGGTTTAATCTTGTATGGCAGAGACACATCCTTGACTTCCATAGGTCCTCAACACCTTTTCAACAGTGCCTTAGATCTGGGTCCCATTTTCCCCATGTGAGAATAACCCACACAGAGGCAAGGAAACTCCATGTCTTTCAGGGTATGGCATTTCCTCCGATTTCTCCCATCATGGGACAAAGTTAAGAGAATGGTTTTGCCCACTAGGGAAGAAACACCCTCTTAGATCCATCTATGTGAAGCAAGGGGAACACATGCAGATGCAGGCTCCTGTCTGTTCTGTAGGTGCCATGGCTTCCCGCAAAACCCTTCAAAATGGGAGCAAAAATGATTCCCGCTCAGGCTGCATGATGCTCTGCTGTGTGTTGGGAGATGCCAGGGGATCTCTTACAGGTGCCTTGCCATCTCCACTGAACTAGACTCCCACTGCTGGGGCAAGTTGGGAGCATACAGCCAAGAATCCTCCACTGCAACAGGTGCAGGCTCCATCCACATACGGATGCTAAGGGGAGCACGGGACCTTTACAAAGTTTAAAGCATGGCTGCTGTCTGTGTAAACAGATCACAGTATTGCTACAGATGTGAATACAGTAAGGCAGGAAGAACCAGGTCCATGGGATGGAGTCATCAAGGAGGAGAAAGCTCTGGTGGGAGCCACTACCTCCACAACTGGGTTGTCTTTGTTCCTATGTTTGTACAGCACCCAGCACAATCTAGGGTACTTACCAAGTCCCCATCACTGGAGTATCTAAGTACCTCACACTCTGTAGTGTCTTTATCCCCACAGCACCCCTATGAGGCAGGGCAGTGGTGTTACCCACACTATACAAATGGGGAGCTGAGGCCAAAAGTCTAAAGGCCAGATCTGTCACAGCCTTTAGGCAGCTGAAGATGCAAATGGTGCCCCGGGGGGGGGGGGGGGGAAGAGAGATAAAAGCACATAGGCACCTAACTTCCCATTTGAAATCAAAGGGATTAGGCACCCAGGCACTTCTGAAAATCCTCCCAGATACCTATATCTGCACCTTTAGGCATCTAAATAAATTCACCTTTGTCCAGCTTGTCCTCATCCGTGCCTCCACGAACGCACGTCAACACCACACCATTCTATTTTGTTGCGAGCGTGTTCTTTCCATTTCTGGCCATAGAGTTTTGTCATGGGATCAGCCCAGTGTGTTTTCGGTCTCCCCAGCAGTCGCTTGTGGTCTCTGGGGATCCAGTCACTGATGCAGGTTGTCCACATATTGTTTTGCCTGCGGACTACGTGACCCGCCCATCTTCGCTTTGCATCATACATCGTCTACACTACATCAGAAATTCTGGATAATGATACTTCCAAACCTCAGATGAGGACTGCCAGGGCAGGTTTAATTGAAAATGGTATTGTTTATAAAGCACTGGGAAGATTAATAGTGCAAAATATCATCATTATATTCTCATTAAGGATGAACTGGACAACCATTGCATAGGCTAACCAGCCAGAGGCTCCAAGAAGCAAGGCCAACCTCCCACCAGAAGGGAATGTACAGGGCAAAAGGTCAAAAACCCTCAAGCAAACTAACTACCCAGCAGATGATGTCTTTGGCCAAGCCTCTGAGGAGATGTATAAACACACCTCCTTGGTTACATGCCAGTAAAGGCCCACTGACAACCACAAATAGCTGTGTAACCACTGCAAACAGCTGGAGATTGGCAGAGGAAAACAGGCTTGGCAGATCTCTTTTTAGCCATTAATAATGGCACCCACTGTACAACCCTCCAAAGAGAAATAAAGGAAAAGACCACTTGCAGCTAAGAAGGGCAGCATGGTTTTGTGGCTACAGCAGTGGAGTAGGGTTAAGAGGTTCATGCGCTCTGCTATTAGCTTTCTGTGCCCTTAGGCAAGGCACTTAACCTCTCCATGAGCCAGCGCTCCACTGGGAAGCCAGATGACTCTTCTCCACCTTGAGATTCATAAATGAAAAACCCTATAGTAGCGCAAACGTATCACTGTTATTGATGTAGAATTTTGTACCCTGAAGGAAGGAAAAACAATTGGCAGCAATGGCAAAATCTGTATAGATGAGCCAAGTGGGTGAAAACCTATCCTTCTAGAATAGGATGAATGTTACGCCAGACTCAGAAGAGAGAACACTGAATTGAACCATTTGAGCAATGCACAGGACTGCATCCAGTCAGGTACTGATCATTACATACTTTGTACGATTGCACAGGATCCACAAAGATCAACATGAGCCATGAGGAATTTTTGTAGAGGCAGAGGGTGGGGGGCATGGGGAGTAAAAAGAATAAACATTAGATCATAAGACTGTTCTAGTAGGACCATTCTTGTGTCCTTCTATTGTCTTCTTTCACCAACGACCAGTAGAATCCAAGGTCCAGATTCTCAAAGATCCTTAACATCCATCAGTGGGAGTTAGCCTTTGAAGATCTGAGCCCAAGTGATTTGTCTTCGACTTGACCAATGCGGGAAACATCAGAGGAAAACTTATATAGTGTCATATTGCATCTAACACCACCATAAAGATGGTTGCAATTTTTCCAACCAGAAGGATTTTTTGTTGTTGTTAAATGGCCTTTTTCGAAAACAAAAAGCTTGAGAAATTTAATTTTTTTCAGAGATTTTCACAACATGAAATTCTCATTTACATAGCAGCTAATTTTTTTTTCTGGAACTTACTCAGCTAACTTATTTACCTCAGTAATATCCCAGGGCACTGAGTTCCACAGGTTAATTATACATTATATAAAAAACAAAATGGGATTTCAGAGGCCTGATGCTATTTCAGGGTATTTGTGCAGACCCTTGGCACATCCAATGCTGGGGGGCAGGGGGCTGATGAATGCACACCATTTTGTGTGTTAGAATTATTAATATTTGTATTGTGGTAGTATCTATTGGCTGGACCAATATCAGGGCCTTGTTGTGCTAGGTGCTGTACAAACACTCAGTAAGGCTCTATCCTGAAAAGCTTACAATCTAAATAGACAAGGCAGACCAAGGGGAAACAGAGACATAAGAGAGACTAGACTAATGGCACACACCAGGTCTCCTAATTCAGTGCCTTTTCTCCTACATTGCTCCTACCTATTATCTCCTGAGAACACAACTTCTACAGACTGACTGCAGAGTCTGTGATGAAGAATTTCCTTTGTTCCAATTTCATTCAGTGACCCCTTGTTTTCATGTTCTGGGACAATTCATTTGAGGAACTGGTCAGTTTTCATGGCATCTTTCTTAATCTTAAGCACCTCACTTATACCCCCTCTAACTCTTCCCTTTTCCAGGCTAAGCAACCATAGAATCATGGAACTGTACGGTTGGAAGGGACCTCAGAAGGTCAGGTTCAGCCCCCTGAACTGAGGCCAGACCAAGTGTCACAGGGTACTTCTTCAGCTACCCAGAGTGCCTTGCTGCCTAGCCTAGTTCCATGGTCCCTCAGTCACAAACACATCCAGGCTGTTTCCCTTTCATCACATGTACTGTTATTCTTCAGTTCTCCAGCATGCAGAACATAACAGCCATTCTGCGGGAGGACCCTTCTACACAGCTCACTCTCTGAGCTCTCCTCCCTGTGCTTCCTGTTCCTTCCCATTACATCCTCCCAACTACAGCTAATCAGATCATTAGCCCAGCAATTGACACCCAGGTGTTCCTAATCCCCCAACAGAAAATGGTTAATTGCTCCCCACTGAGTCTGCAGGCATACCTGTGCTGCAGTAATGTCAGTGATCAGGGTGCTACAGCTCTGTCACACCAAGGAAATCCAGACCAGCCGTGACAGATGTTTGTCTACCCTATTCTTAAAAACCTCCAGTGAGAGGGATCCCACAACCTCTTTTGGAAGCTTCTTCCAGAGCTTAACTACTATTAGAGTTAGGAAACATTATCTAATATCTATCCTAAATCTCCCTTGCTGTAGAGTAAGCCCATTACTTCTTGTCCTATCCTCAGTGGTCATGGAGAACAATTGATCATTCTCTTTATAACAGCCCTTAACATATCTGAAGACTTATCAGGTTCCCCCTCAGTCTTCTTTTCTCAAAACTAAACAGGCCCAGTTTTTTTAACCTTTCCCCATAGGTCAGGTTTTCTAAACTTATGATCATTTTTGTTGATCTCCTCTGGACTCCCTCCAGTCTGACCACATTTTTCCTAAAGTGCAAATCCCAGAACTGGATACAATACTCCAGCTGAGGCCTCATCAGTGCAGAGTGGAACAGGACAGTTCCATCCTGTGTCTTACATACAACACTCTTGTTGATACACCCCCGACTGATGTTCGCCTTTTTCCCAACTGCATCATATTATTGATTCAAATTCAATTTGTGATTCACTATAACCCCCAGATCCTTTTCAGCAGCACTACTGCCTAGCTAGTTATTCCCCATTTTGTAGTTGTGCGTTTGATTTTTACTTCTTAAGCAAAATACTTTGCATTTGTCTGTTGAATTTCTTGTTGATTTCAGACCAATTCTCTAATTTATCCAGGTTGTTTTGAATTCTGATCCTGTCCTACAAAATTCTTGCAAGCCCTCCCAGCTTAGTGTAATCTGCAAATTTTGTAAGCGTACTCTCCACTCCGTTATCTGTCATTAATGAAAATATTGAATAGTACTAATAGAAACTAATCCCCAGTTCTGCAATGTTTTCCCAGATGTAAACCCCACCCAGACCTCTAACCATTTTCTGACAAGTTTGAGGGATTTCCAAACCAAAGAGGTTTCTAAACTGAACCTCTAAAATGTTTGAGGTTTTCCCATCTCTGCATAGTACTTTCCAAGAGCACACTCCCACTGATTCTGAATGCAGCCTTCCAAAATAACCCAAGTGCAGTCAGGAACCAGTCTGGTTACTTTATAATGAGCGTGCATGCTCTTGGGAAGTATCACGCGGTGATGGGTAAACCTCAAACACATTGAAGAGTCTGTGCATAATAAACCTTTTTGATCTGAAGATCTGACCCACTAAGGAGATGGTGAGCATGCCTGCACACAAACATGCTAGCCTTGATACGAGAGAGCAATTATCACAGTGGGCAGATGGCACATTCCTCTATGCACCCAGGCCTGTCAATGGGGACAATATTCCTGGGTTTTTAGTATGCAAAGAAAATGGGGAGAAAAAAAAACCAAACAAACCAAAACTATGCAACTAAGGTTACAAATCAGCTTGCCCTACTTTATAAACTCCCACATTGCTCTCAGATCTGCAGCTGCGTAGGACTCCAGCCAGGACAGGTTCAAATGACAGCATGATCTGTTCTTCTCAGTGGTTCAAAGCCACGTGAAGCGTAAGCAGGTTTGTAAAAACAGAGCTCTGGAGGGAGGACCTGTTCTTTTTTGCATTTGCTTTTCTTGTTCCATACTGAAAGTCATTTGCACGTTGGAAGTGCATAGTTTGCTCTTGAAGTATATGTAACTCACTGATCCATGTGTGTTACAGGTCCCTCTCTGTGAGTGATCCATAGAGGATAGGAGTTTGTCACAGCCCCAACCTTCAGAGCCTGGCTTCTCAGCTGAAGCTGTAGATACTTGCCTTCACCTCTGAAGGTTGCCAGTTCAATCTGTGGCATTGGCCAACTGGGAGCCATCACATAAAGAAAGAAAAATTCTGGCAACAAGGTTGGGACTGGAAAACAAAAACAAGAGTCAAGTCTCCATGAAAAAGCTCCCTCTTTCTTCTGTCATGGATTGGCTGCTGAGTTCTGTAGATGGAGGGCCTGATTTTCATTGACACAAAGACCGTTTTGCTACCACTCTGGCAGGATAAAGGAGCCATCACCTTGAAGGCCTCATTGCACTGCCAAAGCTAGGTAAAGGCCTTAATGTAAGAAAGAATTAAGCCCAGAGGATTTATAAGGTGCAACAAATGGCATCGTAGTTTCATGGATGCATACTCTGCACCGTGCACCACTGTAGAAACCCCATTAGTGCGAACAAGTTGTGACAAGTGATACTAGGGTTATGTAGTTGCACTGTGCACCACAAAAAAGCTCATCTCAAATCTATCAGTGGGATTTAGAGTGAGTATGAACTGCTGCTACTATTGGACATCCAATTGAATAATATCTGATTTCTAATTTTAACTTTCAAAAGGAACTTTTTGTTTGGTCTGGCCTGGCCAGAGAGCCATTGGCAGGTGCCTTCAGCTCTAATGCTAATATGTCAGGAATTCAGCCTGGCATCCTGCGTCCCTGTGCACTGATGAGCATTTGTTGTTTCTCAGTGAACTCTCAGTTTCCTGTCTGCCTTCGGACTAGGCCTCGGCACAACTCCCAACGTACTGTAGGCACTTGAATGAATTCAACTGTGTGCGCCTCCTCCTCAGGTGAAACAGAGTTCACAGACAACCGAAGTACGTGGGAACTGTTATCATTTTTAATCTGATGCTCAGTGTGATTGGAGAATTGGGCAAAATGGCTTGGAAACAGAAAGACCTGAACCAAAATGAACCTGCTTAGGTTTAAGGCCTGAAAAAAATCTTTAGATAATTTTGTGAAGCCGCTGCATTTCTGAGCTCCAGGCAGTATGGGAACAGAAATGGCCAAAATACTACGACAAAGAATGTTCTCACAATACAGCGATCACACTTCAAGACATTCCAGTTTTGCCTTAGGGCTTCTCTAACACAAGTATTGATGGAGTTCAAGTATCCATGCAGATCTGTCTCCAGCTCTTACGGAAGTGTTGCCTGGGCTGCTCCAGGGCCTCTGCCGCCTGACCCAGCTGAGTGATTTCAGCTTTGATTGCTGGATAGGCTGCTGCTAATCTGCAGCTTCAGTACATCACCTCAGCACCCTCACCTGCCTCAGCGATATCTGCCACCTTCCAGCTGCCTCAGCCCAGCCCACTGCCTCAAAGCCCTCCATTCTCTTGAAGCTAACTCTGTGGTGAGTCTTGAGAAAAAAATTAGTGGCATAGAGGACTCCTAACAGAGTCCTTGCTGCCCCACAAGCACTCCCAGCAGAAGATAGAAGCCACTCTCTCCACTTTCTAGTCAACTCTTGCTTTGTCTAGGCACCATTACCCAACTGGGCCCAACCATGCTGATGGTCAGGGTGAAGCCTCACCCCAGGCATATTTGGGTAGCTTTCTTGTCCTTTCATTTCCAAACAGAGATAATTGCATCTGATTGCCTCCAACCTCAAAATTTAACTATATTTTAACCAAAATGCCCCAAACTGCCATGTAACTGAAATGCAAATGAGGCCTGACCCATTCAGTCATTTTCCCTTGGTCATTAACAGCAGAGCTCTCCACCCATGGAGCCCCTGTCCATCCGGAATTCTCAAGCAGCTCTGGGCCACTCTTCTCTCATGTCCCCAAGAGGTGGCAATTGCTAGCTCCCTACTCTCTACGGCTTCAGACCACAGGGCTTACACATATTTTAACAAGGCATTACAATATTGGCCTTAGGACTCTGAAAGAATCTGATACATGCCCCAGCGGCAGTTAAGATACCTGCAACATACAAAGAAGCCACTTTGATTTTGCTGACATCATTTGGGAGCCAATTACTTTTCTAAGTCAAGTGAAGTTTTAGAGGATTTAAGACTGATTGTATTTCAGCTTGAAAAAAATACATTGTCCCAGTGAAAAGCTGTTTTTTGCTCCCAGAGGCTGGGTTCACTTTCTGACACAGCCACTTCAGATGGCTGCTGGCAAAATCAGAGCAGGTAATAATAGAATCTGGTACTACTCTATTTGGAAGAATGATAGCAGCTGTCATTACCTCATCTGGGCTCAGACATCCTGATCTCAGCCACTGCTTCATATTTAAGATTTCATCTACCTGGAGGGAGAGCTATACTTCGATGGCTTAGCTTCTATCATCCTCCTGATGGTACTGTTGGGTGAAAGGTTTGGTTGCTATAGCAAAAGGCCCATGCCACCAGATAAGGTTGTAGGGAAAGAGAGACCTGTATTCTAATTTACTGTGGGGAAAGCATTTTGGTGATGCCATATTTCCAATATGGATTAGTCTAGAAACTTCAGATGGTTTCTTTCATGAACCCTGGACAAGATATGGGCCCAGATTCTTGACTGGTGTAAACTGTCATAGCTCCATTTAAATCGATGACAGTATGCCAATTTATATCAGCTGGGGATCTTTGTACATAAAACCATGTTAGAGAAAATGGGGAACTTATTTGGGAGCTACATCTGGGGAAATGAACCAGTGAAAGTTTCATTGATGTAGAAGAAGAATCATCTACATGGACACAGGAATCACCATGCAGTATGAGCCCTGTTCTTCAGTTGCTGGGGTCAGAGCTCTCAACAGTATACAGCACCTCACTCTTCGGAGCCAATTCTGGCTCCGTTTTGCATTTGGGCAGCGTTCCACCATCCCATGCTGCTCTGGGAGCAGCCCCCAGTAGCTAGTTAGGAGGAGAGCCTGTGATGCACGCTCCCATCTGTATGCATCCATGTCACCAAGCACAAGTCACACCCACTTTGCTGCCAGTAAGGGAGGAGCTGTGATCACGGGCCACTGGCTGCTGCTACCCTTAGCCTGGGACAGCCCAGAATTGCCACATTCCACAACAGCTGAGAGGCCTGAAAGTGACAGAGCAAGGGCGGGAGCACACAAAGGAGAGCAAATGGGAGCAAACCTGTGGACTAGGAAGAGAGCAAATAGTCTGCCAGAACAGCCTATTGCCAAAGGTCCTAGGAGAGCAATTTTCCTCTTTTGGTAGCTGAGCCATCCCTAATGCAGTCCTGGAAAAGCATCCTCACTCCAAGTCTAGAATACAGTGGATCCAGGAAATATTAAATCCAACTGCTGTGGAGAAAATGTGTTTTATCAACAAAAAAAATCCATTTGATTTATTCTCTAGACACTCAGTCACTGAGCTGTGCTATCTAATGTGGTGAGACGACTTCTAGGGAACTAACCTCTCTCTGCCATGACTCACGGTGTTTGCTTTTCCCTTCTTGCTTTACTCATCTGATTCCTTCCTTCTTATGATGATTCTAGACTAGTTGAAAGGTCGTAATTTATACTAAGGGCTGCGGCTTTCGTCAGTAACTAGAGCCAGAGAACTGAGTTATTCTTGCCCTTCCCTTGTTTCTCTCTCTCATTCTTTCCTTGGCTGGAGTCTCACCTTGAGCTAGAACCTACAAGGCAGTACCTGAGCAGGCAGTGGGGTCATTTCACTGTCTAGTGCGCTTCCCTCCCGTGTTATTTACAGTGTGCGAATTGGCTTGGATACCGTTTGTGCTGGGTTACATATTTCATTTTTACTAATAACTTACCATGACAGAGCACCCTTCATCCCAAAGTGCTTATCACGTGATATATTTAGAGACACAAATCACTTCAGTTAGCACTGAAGTACAGCCACATCTGAGTTAGAATGCAGCATTAGGGCCTTGTCTTCACTGCAGAGTTAACTTGGGCTCTTATTCACATGTTGCCCCTAACCCAGGTCCTGTCCATACATAAAAACCATGAGACCTTCCACCTGGGCTATAGGCTAAAGCCCAGGTGCTGCTTACACTCAGGCTGGTTACTTGCCTACTTTGTAATGAGGACACAGGCTAAACTACTCAAGTGTTGAGCGTGCTCCAATGCCTTCCCACAACTTCCCCAGTGTGCCAGAAAGGATGGACAAGTTCTCCCACAGTGCACTGGGAGAGAATCATAGCTCACTGGAGTGAACAAAACCATGGGATAGGCCACAAGTTCTTAGAACTGCAGTGGCCGAGCTGCTCTATGATGCTTTCCCAGTGAATTGTGGGAGAACTTTGTTCCCTTTGACACTAGCCCTGGTTGCACCTGGCTGTTGCCTGGAGCAGTGCGGGTGGCAGAACATGCCCAAATGCAGGACAGGGAGCAAAGGTGAGTGCAGTGCCAGTGTGGGTGCAGTCAAGTGGACACACTCCAGCATGGCTTTGCAGTACAGCAGCTCACGCTGAGCTAGGCTAATCCGTATGCTCAGACCCAAGTGCCAATCACCCGAATTAATGCTGCGGTGAAGATGTACTCTAGGGTGGCTCAAGATGAGGCACCAACCAGTCAGAACTGTTAAGCCCCTAATATGCTGCAGTATTTCCCATCCCACGCAGACATGAGTTTTACATGTACAATAGAACACAGCGACAATGTACCCGCTGTACACCAGGTGCACAGATCCCCCAGGTAGCCAAGAGACAGCTAGAAGGGAAAGTTTCCTTCCCTGCCATTCCACCCCCTTCCTCATCCTGAAGGAGCTTGTGTTACCTGTCCCTACTAAGTGCCTCCTAAACCTTTTTGCAAGGATGGAGAATTATCACACTTCTGCACCTCACTGAGAGTCTTTACTGTGCTTTCTTGTTATTTAAGCCCTTCCCTAAAACTGGGGCATTACACACATTTATTGCACCCCTTACAATGAGGATTTTGGACCAGCAATGGTCTGTAGCAATACCGGAGTCAGGCCTGGTTGGTACTTGCACAAGAACCCTCCAGGGAAAGCTTAAGGGGCCTCATTAAGGTAGCGTTCAGGATTCTCTAGCTGGTACCTGAGTCCATTCTGAGCCAGCTTCCTGGGAGAGAGAAAAAAAATTGTGTGGCTGGCATTGCTCTCTTTCCAATTGGGCAAAAAGTCTGTAAAGCTACCATAGCAGGTTGCAAGAAAATTGGAGTTAGTGCCAGTGACCTGGACAAATTCAGAGCTGGCCAATTTAAAGTACATTGTACCTGCCTTAAAAATGTTCCCACAGTATTTTGAATTGAAACAGGTATTCTTAGTCACTTAACAGCTGTGCATTGTTGAACACCTGCAGTGAAGCGATTCTTGTATCTCTACTTATATACAGTCATTTGGAAACGTCTGAGATGAAAGGCTCCATATAAATGATTGATATCATTAATAATAGTATTCTTCCATACCAGCCTTTTGCCTCACATTCTGGGGTGATCACCAGAACCTGGGTCTTCCTGTCCCCAGTCCTCTAGTTTATTATGGCTCCTCTCTAACATTGCAGCACTTTGGAGCGGATTCTTTTCCCATCATTTCGGTTCACAGGGCTGCAGACTGTGTTTCTGTACTTGGAATAAAACTTCAAAGTATTTTTTCCTGTCTAAAATAAAAGGCAAGGTTATTTCTTAAATGACTGTTTTGAACTTGAATCCAATATTTTCAGTTAAAAAAAAGAGAGAGAAATGTTTTTTGAACTGGAAGCAATCCAAACGATCCACAACTTTTATAGCCCAGCTTCCTTATGAGTCAGGATATTTACTGCCAGATAAATATTATTTTAACTTTCGTTCTGTGGCGTAGCAGTGACATCTAGCGGTTAGTAGTTGGCTTAATGAATGGCTAGGTGGGAAATATGACTCTATGGGCATTAGGGGACTGCTCCAATTCCCATTATCCTATTGTTGAAAGTCCATTAGCTTTAATGGAAATTGGATCAGCTCCTTTGAATCCCTCAGTATTTGTCATTAGAATTTTCTGATAGCAAATCCTGCATCTTGGCAGGGAGTTAGAACTGGTGACCACTGCGGTCCCTTCTAGCCCTAGGGGTTGATGATTCTAGGACAAGCTGTAGTTTTCCTCAAGTCCCCATTTATGGCAAGCAACGTGAAATTCAGTCCAGTCCCTTCCTTGGTCCATTTTTGAGCATCTCAGCAGGAATGTGCATTAGCTCTCTGGTGCCTAAACTTTTTATTAAGGCAGCCCACCAAGTGCATTTTTTCTCTTCCCCCCTCTGCCCCCCATTACCCATGATTACATATTTTCACACTTTATCCTGGCACACGAACCCAGCCCAGCACAGAGGCAAGGTCCTGGAGGGAGGGAGGGAGAGGAGCATGAGCCCACCCACAGCAGCAGCAGCTCCCTTGACCATGACCAAGTTTTTTGGCCCTTATGACTCAGGGGTGGCAGGGCCAAACGTGAGTGGCACTGTGACCCCATGCACCAGGTCACAATGCTCAAAGTGGAGACCCGGGGCAGCCACACAGGACAGGAGCTGCCAGGTGAGTGAGGACGAAGGCACACTCTCCCACCCACCCTCCCCTCCACACCAAGCCAGGAAAAAATGTATGTTTTCCTAGGGCCCCGCAACCATGACCCGCTCGTGTGTAGGGACCCACCATTTGGGAAACACTGCATTAGCACATGCTAGCAAGCACCCTTGCCTCAAACGAAAACAAGGACAAGTAACGGTCTCATTTTTCTACAGCACCATGCCCCCCAAAGCAATTTACACCTTGCAGCCTAAATACCATGGCCGTGATCCAGCTCCCATTGAAAGCAGGAGCGAGACCATATCTTAAATGCTAACAGAACAAAGGCTGAAGTCCTTATTTAGGCCCTGCTCCAGCCCACACAAACTTTAGGCAAGGGAGTAGCAAAGCCCTCAAGTTTTGACTCTACGCTAATGCAGCGTTCAGGCAGCCCAAGTGAAACTGGAAGAGTCAAGAAACACAAGTTTAGGTTCCTATGGCAATATTAGAGTAGCCATTTCTCTCAAGTGTAATAGTTTATATTCCTGGTGTGGGAGTTGGTTTTTTAAATAGGTAGCTTAACATATTTTTGTTTATTATGGAATAGAATTAAGATTACATCCTACCTATTTCCATTATAAAGCCATGGTTTTAGCTTCCCCTTCCTTCCTTTCAATGTCTTTGCCTTAGAAAATTAGCTGGGCCCAAAAATTGTCAGGTTTCCTCTGAAGGCCAAGGAGAATGTGTCTGCAAAGTCTGAAGAAAATTGCTCAACTGGCTCTGCAGTGACAGGTCATTAAAAATGGCTCCGATTTGAAATGTTAACACAGATCTAATGTTCTTTGTCCCTCTGGCTCAAAAACAGTTTGTCACTTGTTCAGACTTTCCATGTAGTTAAATTGCCAGCCCTGTTCAAAGAAAACAGGTAGTAATTAAACAAAGCTATGAACATTTTTTTGCTTCTAGTTATGGACCTTTTCTCTACTGGTGTTTAATGGGTGATTTTTGGGAGGAGCAGCAGCAGCAACTATGTTTTGGTAAGAACGCTGCCCTATGTTGGCTGCCTGCAGCTTAGAAAGACCAGAAGGATCTTCCCAGAGCCAATGGTGATCTCCCTTCAGCTTAAGTAAAAGCCTGTGTTATGCAGCTGTAGGACCAGGGTTCCAGTCTTGGCTCTGCAGGTGTGTCTGTTTTACTGTGGAGGGATTTACTTTTCCCTTGGGCAGCTGTGCCAAGACTCAAGAGGAAAACATTGCTGGGAGGCATCTAACTTAATATTTGCTTTGAGTCTGCTTTTCGCATGAGATATTGCCAAGTGCACCGCACCTCCCCGCAAACACCCAGGCTTGTTAGAGAGGGGGGTGGGGGGGGTGGGTGTCTCTCTCTCTCTTTCCTCATTCAGTTTTGAAATCCAGAGCTAAGAACTTAGACTTTTTTCCTATGTATGTAGTCAAGCCTCCTTTCACAAATGGCAGGGTAAGGAGCTGAAGAGTCAGACGCCACATTTCCCTCAAGCACCAAAGCAGATACCAAATTAAAACCCATGGCTGTGTGTCCCAAATACTTGGTGAAGCTCAGCTCTAGAACCAAACTTTGCCACTTAGATCCTACTTTATTAAGCGCCTATGGTCAAATTAGCCCAAATTAGGTCCTTAACTCTCATCAACTCAATTTGCCTGAACATACACCAGGCAGAGTCCTTTCCAGGACCAGCTATCACAGTCAGACATTATCTCCAGGAATTACACACTGTTCCTTCGCACAAGGCAACATACTGTACATGCTGAAAAGTGGCATGTCAAAGCCGTCGCCTGGGAGAGACTTCGGATAGTCCATCAAACCCGACGGGATATTTATACACCTGCATTTTCAAACATGCTCTAGCTTCTCCTTTTCTAAATACATGCAGTCCCGTTAAATGCTCAGCCTCCCTGATCCACACATGCCTCTTTTATCTGACCAACCAGCTGTTTTTCTGACCTGCTCCCATAAACATATTTGCATGTGTTGATTTTGCAGTTCAATGGGAAAAAGAAACTAGACAACCAGTATGGTATGTATCCAGCTACCATACAGAAACCTCTCACCCTGTCCGTTTATTTGTCTGTTTAGTTTACATGAAGCAAAATGGCCTGTAAAGTTTATACAAACAGGTCCAGAGGGTGGGTTATGAATGATTTTTTTTAGTATCAATTTTAGTATTTAGTTTTCCATGGAAGAGATACTGTGTTCAGTCTGCAGTCAGATCACCTCAAGCTGTGATCTCTTAAGCTGAAAAGTCAGTGTTTGGCAGGGAGAACTCCACGCTAAGCTCAGGCAATGGGGATGACTATTCAGTGAATGGTACATTTTCTTCTCAGTAAGTTAATACCAGTGTTAAGAGTCACTGTGCCGCTGGAGCTGTCTGTCACATATGGTCATGAAGCATCAAGTCAAGGTCTTGACTGCTAATTGGTCATTTAAGATCACATAGCACATTGCACCCAATACTTGAGGTGCAAATTTCATGAGATGTTGTATCAGCTGCTTTAACACTGTAGCTAAGGTTTTTCACAGCCTTGCATACTTGAGATCTAACTCAGAGTCTCACTAAGCCTGCTGCTTCTTTTATGATGCAGCTACTGACAAAGACATGAGGCAGCGCACATAATGGGGCAACAGGAGCTTAATCTGAGGCGGTATGGAACAGCCCCGGTGCTAACTGAAGTCAATAGGAGTTGAGAGCACTCAGCACCTTAAGGTTTGGGGCCCATGGTTTTCAGAGGAGGAGATGGAGAAACTCATTCTCCATGAGATGTAACTAGTGGAGTCTATACATTAACACACTGGATTCCTGAAGATAAATATGTCTCAAAAGTCCTAAAATCCAATACCGCAGTTAGAGGGAATAGGAAGTCAGGCAGTTCTAATGATCAGAAGAAGCACATGTTCGTACTGAAGAAGTTATTGAAAAAGCTTCCATCCTGGGCCTTGTCAACAGTAGGGGTTTTTGACCATAACCTTCCACCATGGGATCAACTCCACCACTGGCAACGCTACGGTAGACTTGGCACTGGCAGCCATATTGCTAGGCCTGCTCTGAGCAAGGTTAGACAATAAGGTTGTTAAACCCCTTGTGTCTGCCTAGCACTCTGTCTACACTAGTGCACCTACTGGTGGGACTGAAACAGTGGTAGCAATAGTGGGAAGTTTATGGCAAAGAAAGTCTAGTGTAGATACCACACTGATGTTAAGGCTCTACACCCACCTTTGCTGAAATCTCCCCTTTGTGCATAGCAATCATTTATAGTCAGATGTTGCCTCCTGCTCATTTTCATTCCCTTGTTTTGGCTTCTGTAGCCCTTTCCCCCACAGAGGCAAACCAACCTGTCACCAACAGTAAAGACTGCAGCTTGATTTTCAAAGGTAGGCACTCTAAATCCCACTGGAATTCTACCAGAGGCAGATGCCTAACTCCCATAGGCTCCTGTGAAGATCCCAGCCTGTATGTGTAAGTAAAGTCGAAGGCCCATTCACTTACCCTTGGTGTTGCAAACAGGTGAACTGTAAAGAATAGAGCTATGCTCCCTCCCCACCTGGCTTTTGGGGATTAAAATGACGTGTCAATCTGAACCTACTCGTAAAGTTATAATGGGATGTCAAGGAATTTATTGCCAAGTCTGAAAAAGAAAAACATTTCAACATCCCTACGGCCTCTCCACAGTCCTATAGCCTGCTGAGAAGTAGGCTCTAAAAGTGCTGTCCTCACCAATCGCTGTGACCTTTGACTTCTATTTGGAGGCATTGTTTTTCACTCAGCTATAAATAAGTGTCTGAATTCTGGGCCTTTTCAAAGGGAACATGCATCTGGAATTTTATGTGGCAAAGCTTGGGTTAATACTCCAGCAGTTTGTATAGGCAGTAAAAGGTAATTGCATGTAAAACTTGTGCAATCCCCCTATGTAAGGAGCTTTGCTCCTCACAAATCATTCAAATTAGACAGAAGGATTGGGCATGTTCCCTTGAGTACCAGAGTTGGTCTTCCTGGTTCTATTTTTTGTACCTTACCTGAAATGTGCAATCATGATTTAATATTTTGCTCTAGACCCGGATGTCTTCTGGCCCAAATTTGAGAAACAGGAGAAGCTAGGGCATCATAACATTGTATCTAGGTAAGCTGTCAGAGTTCATCAGTTGGCAAAAAACAGTGTTACCACTTTTATTTTGTGCAATGAGCGAACTCAAGAATAAATAAATAAATAAATAAATGAAAAACTCACCACTGTTTGTGTGTAACTCTAGGAGATTTTCTTCTGCAACTCTGCAGCCAAGCTAGCAGAGGAAGCAGAAGCGAATGAAGAAACCCAACTCCCAGAGCTACACTTGCCTTATTGACAACATTTGGAAGGATCTGATGACAGGAATGGAAGGCAAGGCAAAATCCTAAAGGACAAGAGTAGAACTGGTTGCAAAAAGGTAAGGGATATTTCAATTGTTAAAAATCGACAGACATTAAAAATTTTTGCTTTGATTGAACTTTTCCATTAAATTTTTCTTTTCTTCTAAGAAAAGTTTCAAATCAAATTTTAAAAAAAGATTTGTTATACTGAGGAGGAAAAAAAACTCTCACTTTACTTTTTTCCACTAGGGAAAAAAGGGGAGGTGTTTTATTACCCACAGAAATGGAACACCACATTTTTGAAACAGTCTAAAAAAAATGGAAGTCGTTCATTTTGGAAATTTTCATTTTAAAATGGTACATTTTGACCAAAAGTTATACAAATATTCATTTTGAATCATTTTCCCCACAGAAAATGAAACTTAGGCCACATTTTTTCAACCAGCTCTAGAAGACAGTACAAATAGTTGCCCAGCATTAAGGACAAAGCTGGGGAGGGTGGAATTTTGACAAAAGTAGTAGAAATAGGAACTAAGTGTCTGGGTTGCAAAGAGAGACCTGCTCAGCCAGATCCAGTCATATGCTGGAGCCAGTGTTGGGATAGAATGGAAGCTGCTGGTGTTTCTCCTATTTGGGGACTGTGGGGGCCAGCACAGGGCCCTCTGGGTCACTGCAGGGGTACAGATTCACCAGGACACTGGGCTATCCCAGACATGCAGGCTCCCACCTTCAGCCTGTCCCCTGCTCACTCTGTCCTGCCTGACAGTACCCTCGTGTATTGACTCCATGTGCCAGGGGTATTCCCCAAGGAGTGGGGTTCTGAGAGCCCTTTGTGGCAGCCAGCTGATGCAACAGGACCATACGGCAACCAAGAATTGGTTAAAAAGGGTTGGGATACTGACTCAGCCCAGAATTTTCCAAAGATCCTAATGGAGTTAGGCACCTAAACGCCATTGAAAACCAGTGGGATTTGGGAACCTAGTTTCTTGAGTCTTCTTTGGTAAGTGAGGAAGTGGGATACCAGGAGGAAACACAAGGAGGAGGGTGCAACAGGGGAGGCATCCTGATGCATACTGAAAAAGTAGGGTAATCAGCTAGTTATTTTAGGTACCTATACACGAACGCAAGAAGCCTGGGAAACAAGAAAGAAGAATTGGAACAGTCAAGGAATTATGATGTGATTGGAATAACAGAGACTTGGTGGGATAACTGACATGACTGGAGTATTGTTATGGATAAGTATAAATTGTTCAGGAAGGACAGGCGGGGGAGAAAAGGTGGAGGAGTTGTACTGTATGTAAGAGAGCAGTATGACTGCTCAGAGCTCCAGTATGAAACTGAAGAAAAGCCTGTTGAGAGTCTTTGGTTTAAGCTTAAAGGTGAGCGCAACAAGGGTGATGTCATGGTGGGTGTCTTCTACAGACCACCAGACCAGGAGGATGAGGTAGACAAGTCTTTCTTTGGACAACTAACAGAAGTTTCCAGATCACAGGCCGAGTTCTCACAGGGGACTTCAATCACCCTGACATGTGCTGGGAGAGCAATACAGCAGTGTACAGACAATACAGTAATTTTTTGGAGCGTGTTGGGGACAACTTCCTGGTGCAACTGCTGGAGGAACCAACTAGGGGTCGTGGTCCTCTTGACCCGTTGCTCACAAAGAGGGAAGAATTGGTAGGGGAAATAGAAGTGGGTAGCAACCTGGACAGCAGTGATCATGAGATGGATCCTGACAAAAGGAAGAAAGGAGAGCAGCAGAATACAGACCCTGGACTTCAGGAAAGCAGACTGACTCCCTCAGGAAACTGATAGGCAGGATCCCCTAGGAGACTAATATGAAGGGGAAAGGTGTCTAGGAGAACTGGCTTTATTTTAAAGAAGCCTTATTGAGGGCTCAGGAACAAACTATCCCAATGTGCATGTAACCCTTCTGCCGGGCCGAAACGATAGCAGCAAGGGCCGGGTTCAATACATAGGGGTCCTTTCCCCACAACATAATGCAAAACCAGCTCGAGCCCCCACCCAGTGACCTGGGAAAATCTTACACACACCCCTGGGCGCCTCGAGGAGGCAATACTTCCCCTCTCGCAAGCACAGAGTCTTCGTGTAGCAGAAAAGATTTAATCACATGAGATAAACAACAAGCATTAAATTGGGAAAATACCTCAGCTAGAGTTCATAGATCAAACCATGAGCAAAGACCCACCCCAGCAAATTGGGCCGTGTCCTTCTCTCGGGGCCCTTGAGTCCAGCAACCCCCAAATCACCCAGAGTCCCAAAAGTCCCACAATCCAAAAGTCTCTTTCCCGGGTCAGTGCAGCCCTAGAGTTCGAGAGTCTATCCGCAGAGGTCCCCCTCCCCAGCCTGGGTAGAAAGGGGCACCTTACGTGGTTCGGGGCCAACTGCCCTGCCTCTTCGTGGGGTTCTGCTTCCACCAGTCATCCCCGCAAACTGCTCAGCTTCGCTTGCTCTGTGGGCTGCTCCACTCGTCCCACAGCTGCTCCGGTCCACCAGCTGTCCTGTGATCCGCTTCAGCCGTCCTCGCAAGCTGCTTGGCTCCACTCACCCAGTGGCTTCACAAACTGCTCCACTCCACTCTGCCAGCTGCTCTGCTCCACAGTATTGCTTCAGGCTCCCCCACTAGTTAGCACAGTACTAGGTGCTCTCAGCTCAGCAAGTCCAGCTCTTTAGTGATTTCAGCTCTTAGTGATTCCAGCTCACAGTAGGGGAGCCCAGTGCCAGTGCACCACTAGCCCAAAGTGAGTTCAGCTCAGTAACCTGTAACTAGATTCTTAAGGGAATCAAAAATTAACTCTGACATTCCACAGTGGAGAGAGGCATAGATAGAACTGGTGCTTCAGGCTCGCACAAGGCGCCTATGCCACCAAGTACAGATATCTGTCCCAGCCTCTCTCCTTTCAATGGGTTTTGGAACCCATGTCCCTTGTCTAGCAAGTGCTATTTAGTTGATAATGAAACCCTTTATCATAAGACAATTTTGTAGTTCCTCATTTACTTAATCAGGGTGACAACATTTTATTCCTCCTGCCAACAACAAAGAATTTGGGGATCCCACAGCTGTGAAAATAACCATCCCAGGCTGCTATGTTCTATAATAAGTGGAGTGGGAGTGCCAATGCAAATAACTGAAATACTAATGCGAATACTTGAAATTTTTCTGCACTCCCCATAATTTACCACCAGATGTCAGGGTAGAGCTCATCCTGACTCTGCTTACATGCAGAAAGAATAGCAAATATGGCAGGCGACCAGCTTGGATTAACAGAGATATCTTCAGTGAGCTTAAACACAAAAAGGAAGCTTACAAGAAGAGGACACTTGGACAGATGACTAGGGAGGCAGATAAAATATTGCTCAAGCATGCAGGGGTGTAATCAGGAAGGCCAAAGCACAATTGGAGTTGCAGCTAGCAAGGGATGTGAAGGGTAACAAGAAGGGTTTCTACAGGTATGTTAGCAACAAGAAGATAGTCAGGGAAAGTGTGGGACACTTACTGAAAGGGGGAGGCAACCTAGTGACAGATGATGTGGAAAAAGCTGAAGTACTCAATGCTTTTTTTGCCTCAGTCTTCACAGACAAGGTCAGCTCCCAGGCTGCTGCACTGGGCAGCACTGTATGGGGAGGAAGTGAGCAGCCCTCGGTGGTGAAAGAACTGGTTAAGGTGCGGAGGGAGTTGGCTGATGTGATTACAGAGCCATTGGCTATTATCTTTGAAAACATTCATGGTGATCGGGGGAGGTCCCGGACAATTGGAAAAAGGCAAATATAGTGCCCATCTTTTAAAAATGTAAAAAGGAGAATCCAGGGAACTACAGACCTCACCTCAGTTCCTGGAAAAATCATGGAGAAGGTCCTCAAGGAATCCATTTTGAATCACTTGGAGGAGAGGAAGGTGATCAGGAACAGTCAGCATGGATTCAGCAAGGGCAAGTCATGCCTGACCAACCTGATTGCCTTCTACGATGAGATAACTGGCTCTGTGGCTATGGGGAAAGCGATTGACATGATATACCTTGACTTTAGCAAAGCTTTTGATACAGTCTCCCACAGTTTTCTTGCCAGCAAATTAAAAAAGTATGGATTGGATGAATGGACTATAAGGTGGATAGAAAGCTGGCTAGCTCATCGGGCTCAATAGGTAGTGATCAATGGCTCCATGTCTAGTTGGCAGCCATATCAAGCAGAGTGCCCAAGGGGTTGGTCCTGGGGCCAGTTTTGTTCAACATCTTCATTAATGATCTGCTTGATGGGATGGATTGAACCCACAGCAAGTTTGTGGATGACACTAAACTGGGGGGGAGTGGTAGATATGCTGGAGGGTAGGGATAGGGTCCAGACTGACCTAGACAAATTGGAGGCTTGGGCCAAAAGAAATCTGATGAGATTCAACAAGGACAAGTGCAGAGTCCTGCACTTAGGACAGAAGAATCCCATGCACTGCTACAGGCTGGGGACTGACTGGCTAAGTGGCAGTCTGCAGAAAAGGACCTGGGGATTACAGTGGACGAGAAGCTGGGTATGAGTCAACAGTGTGCCTTTGTTGCCAAGAAGGCTAACAGTATATTGGGCTGCATTAATAGGAGCATTTCCAGCAGATGGAGGGAAGTGATTATTCCCCTCTATTTGGCACTGGTGAGGCCACATCTGCAGTATTGCATCCAGTTTTGGGCCCCCAACTACAGAAAGGATGTGGGCAATGAAAATGATTAGGGGGCTGGGGCACATGACTTATGAGGAGAGGTGGAGGGAACTGGGCTTATTTAGTCTGCAGAAAAGAAGAGTGAGGGGGGATTTGATAGCAGCCTTCAACTTTTGAGTAAGGCCTCATCTGGAGTACTGTGTCCAGTTTTGGGCCCCACACTACAAGAAGGATGTGGAAAAATTGGAAAGAGTCCAGCGGAGGGCAACTAAAATGATTAGGGGTCTGGAGCACATGACTTACGAGGAGAGGCTGAGGGAACTGGGATTGTTTAGTCTGCAGAAGAGAAGAGTGCGGGGGGATTTGATAGCTGCTTTCAACTACCTGAAAGGGGGTTCCAAAGAGGATGGATCTAGACTGTTCAGTGGTACCTGATGACAGAACAAGGAGTAATGGTCTCAAGTTGCAGTGGGGGAGGTTTAGGTTGGATATTAGGAAAAACTTTTTCACTAGGAGGGTGGTGAAGCACTGGAATGGGTTACCTAGGGAGATGGTGGAATCTCCTTCCTTAGAGGTTTTTAAGGTCAGGCTTGACAAAGCCCTGGCTGGGATGATTTAGGTGGGAACTGGTCCTGCTTTCAGAGGGGGGTTGGACTAGATGACCTCCTGAGGTCCCTTCCAAACCGGATATTCTATGATTCTACCTGAAGGGGGTTTCAAAGAGGATGGAGTTCGGCTCTTTTCAGTGGTGGCAGATGACAGAACAAGGGGCAATGGTCTTGCAGTGCGGGAGGCCTAGATTGGATATTAGGAAAATGGGTTAGGTAGGGAGGTGGTGGAATCTCCATCCTTAGAGGTTTTTAAGGCTCGGCTTGACAACGCCCTGGCTGGGATGATTTAGTTGGGGTTGGTCCTGCTTTGATCAGGGGGTTAGACTAGGGTTGAAAGAGACCTCAGGAGGTCATCTAATCTTCTATGATTCTTTGAACATCCCCTTCCCATAAGGCCTGAGTGGAGTATTTAAACACCTAGAATTCTCCACTGACTTGCATCATATATAGTCATAGTGTTTTATATCCACCATGCACTCTCTTTGCATGGTGTATATGACTGCACAATGCAGGGCCGAATCAAGCCTGAGTTGTCTAAATGGCAGGAATGCCATTCAGGCATGATAAGCTAAAACGGCCCACTCTGTGTTAGCAAGACAACCCCAGATGGGCTGGCATTAACTAAATGACAGAATCAACCCACTTAACACCAGATCCAGGTGGCCAAAAGCATAGGAGGGAGTGATTTCTGAGCTACGAGCCAAGCATGTGTTCTTACCATGGGGCTTGAATGTGTTTGGGGAAGATTTAAGACTCTCAGAGTCTTGGGACACTTTGGACAGAAAACACCCTGCTCTTGGCTGGAGGTGCTGAGACACAAAGCTGCTCTTGCTGGAGTTCTGAAAATAGTTCTGCACCTGTTATTTGCTGCAGCTTTGCCAACAAAAATGCCTGTTGAGGGATGTAAATAACTTGTCAATAAAATAGACAAGGAACAAAGGGTCTGTCTCCACTCCTCTCTCCCCTATCAAGGAAATAGCCCAGTCCAAGAGTCCAAACCCTTGCTGACCACTCAGAAGCCAAGACAATGTGTTACCAAGACACTGTGTTAAAAAGTGGAGAGTAAAAGAAACCAGACACACCATCAAAAACCATGCAATAAAATGTGTTCCTGTTACTTCTTCTATGTTAAAAAAAAATCTGGTGTCTATTTAAAAAATGAACTGAATGTAACTGAATGACTGAAAAGGGCAAGCAAGTAACTGTGGGTACGTCATCCCACCTTTCTGAGCCTCTCCTGTCTGTTGTCTGTCTTGTTTATTAGAATGTCAGCTCTTTGGGGCAGGGACTGTTTCTCACTCCGTCTGTACAGCACCTAGCACAATGGAAACTTGATCTGAGTTGGGGCCTGCAGGCACCCCTATGATGTACATATATGACATACATAATACGACAATAAAGGACATCCAATATTATAAACAAGACTTTCAACGTGACTAGTGATTTCAGGTGTGTCCTTTAGGGGGCACCCAGCTTGAGATGCCATAAAGGGGCCTGATTTTCTCAGGGCAGGCAATGGACACCCTCTGGAAATCAGCCCCCTTGTAGTCTCTCTCAGGTTAGGCAACCAGAAAAACTGAGGCTCCAAAAATCAGTAAGCAAACTTGGCCTATGACTTTGAAGTGGAGACAGGAAAGTCAGGCCTGTGTTTAATACAAGACCATAGTTGAACAGGCTATCGTTGGAATAGATATGGTATGATGGGAGATCAAGAACAAAGCTGCTCACAACAGTTTTTGGTAGCAGAGGGTGGTTATCTGTGGACTAGAATCCCAAAGACAGCAATGGAAGCTGCGATTGTACATCTAGGGGAAGGTTTTCAAAAGTGCTCAGCATTGACCTAACTCTGCTCCTCCCACTGAAGTTTCCCGTTGACTTTTAATGGGAGCACAGTGAGGTCAGTTTGGGAAAACCCATCCACACTGGATGAAAAGACAGACTGAAAACGTTAGAGAGAGAATACAGAGCACAAACACTAGCCTGCTGGGCCTTGAAGCATTCCAGAGACATGGTGATCTAAAGGGCTAACAAAGCCAGCTCCTCCTGTCTCTTCACCCATCACTCCAAATAGCTCCTACTCCTGTTGCTCAAGGGGAAGTAGACGTTCTTACTGCATAGCACCTCAGCACACGTTGAGCCCAAGGATGAATACCTGGCCATACATTTCACATGCAAAAGGTCACTGTGCACAACTTTTTGTTGAGTCGGCATAATCTACCAGCAAGATTTGAAAAGGGGTCTTACTAACCAGTTAGAGTTACTCATCAGCTAGAAAAATGTCATTGCTACCATGTTAGACACATAGCTGGTGGTCATCTCAAGGGTGGCTGTAGAGGTGGGAAGTGGTGCGGTTTTCTATATTGCATATTGTTTAAATGTTATCGGGCATCCAATTTGAAAAAAACATAAAAATCACAAAAAGGTCCATAATTTAAAGAAAGTCTGATTTTGACTGAGATTGGCAAAAGTCTGGTACAAACAGTATGAGCTTGTTTGTACCATGTTCTAATGTGGTCATGTGAATTATGCTAGATGGGATTGCATAAATGTAGCAGAAGCCAGACTTCTTGGAGGAGAAGCCAGATATATATCATGCCCTAGCTGATAGTCAGGAAGCAGTACACTGGACTGCCAGACTCACCAGTGGTGTCTGGCATGAGATGGCCATTAAGCAATCTCTCAACAAGGACTGTGGGAAGCATCAGCATCTTTGCACAAAAGATAAGGCTCTGACCAAGTATTACCTGACTGCACATTTTAAGGCAACTGTAACAGCAATTACAACACAAATGTGTGGGATGCACCCTTCTACAACAGATCTCTGCAAAGAAGCTACCACAATGTGGATGGCTGCAGAGGAAACTCCTTTCCAAGATATTATAAAAGTTGTGGCTAAAAGAATAGCAAATCTTCTGAGCACTGAACCTAGAACAAGCCCAGCCAACAAGACAGCCACTTGTGGACATTGCAATGTCTACTGGGGCCCCCGCCTGAAATTGCAGAATGTTTGTGCATGAGAGAAAATGGCACATAAGAACTGAAGCAGTAGGTTGCAAATCTTTGATCCTATAAAAAGGCTTAATCTCAAATCATTTGGTAATTGCAACAAAACAGTTGAACAAAAGATGCAGAAGACAGTGCAAGCAGTAACTATTGGTCATAAGATATTCAGCAAGCTGACAATTATTGTCCATTCCAGATGTTGATAACCAGAGTTTGATGAAATATGAGCTGGCACCTGTCCACTTTCCCTCTTCAACTTGGACGGATCTCTAAGACAGACCCAAAAGAGCAACACGCTGTCTTAGCTGGAGAAAAAAAATCTGTTAACTGTTGAGTTACCCAGCATCTGACAAGCCAACATTAGCTATTACTGACCTCACAATGCATCTGCAGATGGTGTGTGCTGAAACTGCCAAGTGCAAAACTTTGGGGGCGCTGTCTGATCAGCTGCTGAACATTACCCTTGGATTAAAATGACAATACATAGCTGTTGGTGGTGACAATTATGCAAATGAAGAATCAATCAAATCTGCTAAGAGAACCCGCAGGGGGAATGTCCAAACACAAGAAGTTCAGAACCCCACTGTGTTAGCACCATTACCAAAGCAACGCTTAAAGACGAGATCAGCTTCAAAGAATAAATCAGACATTGCCAACTTTCTCCTGAGTCAATGAATTGTGAAGTGTGAACTGAGATCACCACCTGGTCATGAAGTATACCTTGATGGAGGGTTTCACAACATTGCACGAACAGTGAAGGTAGTGCCCGGCAAACATTCTTCAGTACCGGACCTCGAGGCAGATCACCAGGAAACAGTCATGCATGTTGCTCATTCAGAGCAAACACTTGGAGTAAACAGGGTACTAATGTGAAGCTTGGACTCAAATGTTACATCTATGTGCCCAAGATATTGCTCTATTCTTGGAATAGATTAATTCTATTTCAAAACTTGGCACTGGCCAAAGGAGAAGAAATTCATTCCCATGCACAGTGTGGCTATGGAGCTGGGAACAAAGTGTCTCATTCTGCCAAAGAATGAGAAGTATCTCATGCTGTCAGTGGATGTGCCTACTTCAGCTTTCAGTGGCATGGGTAAAAAAGAGATGGCTGAAGACAAAAGCTGAGAATCCAGAGCTCACAGAGGGTTTGAAAGATCTTGGGAGCAGTACATTTCAGATAGAGGAAGGGTCAGAGGCAGCCTGGTATTTTTATTGTACTGTGGTCAGAAACTGTGGATAATGTGCACTACGAGTTGTTTGCTAAGAAGAAAATCAATGAGAAACTGCCACCAACGATGGACTCCTTCGGGCAGCATCTGAAACGTGCAAATCTGCAGTCAGACATGTGGAAACATGCAACGATTCAGCATCTTCAAGTGTCTCTTGTCAACAACTGTTGGCTGAGGATAGCATGGGACAACTTGGGCCTCACATGATGGTGCTGCCACCTACTACAGAAGCCATCCTCACCTTTGTGCAGCATGGCTGTGCGAATACCTGGGCAACAAGGAGATGCAAATGCCACAGGGAAGATTTGGTGTTAGCTCTGATGCGAGCAGCTGTGGCAGTGTGGCAACAGAGCATTGAACACATCAGTCACACATTTGGAGGGGGAGGAGAAATGTTTCAATCATCTGCAAATTACTGAGACTATTTTTGTGAGTAAAAATAGCTTGAAGGGGTTGCTGCATTAGACATTCAGGAGCACAGTTATATGTAGGAGGTTACATAAGAGTATGTGGTTATAATGTGTAATTCACATGATATATTCAAACAAGACATTCTATGGTCCTTCTGCTAAGAGTTATTACTGTTGTATAAGCAGTTTACATGTATTGTCATAGTTCTCAGTGATAGTAAGACGATAATTACAGTTGTACCATGTGTGCTTTAGATTTATGTCTCCAGACAAACAGCGTCAAAAATATATGTTCTATAATTGGGGAGTAAGGGTCTTACTACCAGTATAACTTCATCAAAATAGCATACATGGAATGTTCTCAAATCAGTCCATTCTACAATTAATGACAAATATTTTGATGTGTTACATAGTACAAACACTCATATTATTGTGTGACTACAGTCTTTTGCTTGAGCCAAAAGCAAAAAAGTATGGGGGAAAATGCATATCTATCACCTGGGGCTAAATATTTCCAACCTGTACTATTTTGAGTCCATAATTGTATTCTCAATTGTATTTAGAAGCTTCCTGACAATTTTGGTCAGAACTGAACTGAACTCAGAATATTCTCTGAGTTATGGCCCTTTTTGTGATTTTATGATTTTTTCAGATTGGATGCCCAATTATGTTTAAACATGACATGATACAGAAAACCTGCACCACTTCCCACATCTACATCCACCCTTGTCATGACCACTAGATATGTGGCTAATGTGGTAGCAATGAAATTTTTCTAGCTGATTGGTTACCCCTTAGTTCCCAAAATGGGTCTGGGCTGGCAGACTAGCATCTTTAAAGGGAAATCTCATTAGGAGTCCTGTCTCCATGAGTGCACTGGCTAAGAAAGAGCATGGCACAATCAATTTCTGCACTGGAACATTTCATGTGGAATAAATTTTAAACGCACCCATGAGTGCAGGAGCTTTCAAACTGTGGAGATGGTGGTGGAAGAAGTAAAACTCCCACCAAGTCTCACTTGAATGTGTGTTTGCACTAACATTCACGTTGGAAGTCTTCACACAGCGAGCTGTCACTGACTTCACCGCTGTTTCAGTTATCATATAGGAAAAAAATACCATCCATCTTAAATCATTAATAGCACACTCTGAACGGCCAACAGCAAATAGTCAAAAGCTAATGAAAGTAAACAGTTTATCCACAGCCCATAGGCTGAAACAGTTTCACGTGGAGTATTCAGATAATTCTGATCAACAAATTCACACAAATTAGAGTGTTTGCAGGAAATTCACTAACAGAAAAAAGGTCTAAATTTGTCAAATAAATGACAATTTCAAATGCTTTAGCCAGCTCCACCCCAAAATTTGAATCTTAAATGTAGTAGAACAAGGTGTGGATGTATTGAAATATATAGCTAGTGGACCCACAAGTCCAGCAGAAATTTAGATCAGTTCTTTGGAATCCACACTATTGGGCAGGGTTCCAAGTATTCGGCATCCACAATTGGGCCAAATTGTCAAAAGCACCCAGCAGAACCCAGCACGTAGAGCTCTGTTGAAAATTCAGCCACTTATTTTGGTTCCTAGATGGGAGCTGAGCTCTGTTGAAAACCTGGCCCTAACCACTTGAAAATGACGAACTGGCTTTGGACCCAGCGTTCTCTCCCCGTGGGCATAAGATGCAAGAGAAAAATGAAACCGTGAGGGCAAAAGAGATCCTGTCCAAGAACAACAGTCAGAAATTGATGCTCTGCTAACTTGCTTTCTAACCAGGCCTCCCTCCCAGTTCACTCCAAGCACCACATGGCCTGAACTGCTGATGGATCAGCACCAGCACACATCTAGCTATAAATAGATTCTATACAATGGGGTTTCATTTTGTTTTTTTCAGCTTGCCAGCAGATATATATATATGCCGTGTGTCTGTGCGCGAGAGAGAATTTAACCCTGGAATAATAGCTACAACACTGCCCATATTATTTGTATTACGGTAGCACTAGAGACTCCAGTCAGGATCAGGGCCCCATTGTGGCATAGACAATTGACTTGCCTATGGTCACACAGCAGATCGATCGCCAAACTAGACACAGACCTCAGGCCTCCTGACTCTCAGCCCAGTGTCCGATCTGCTAGACCGTACTGCCTCTCATAACTGAAAAAGTGTACAGCTCTCATGACAGGTGGGATACCTTCCCCATCACCTTCAGTTCTTCTCCATCGCTGTGTTTATTACCCCACCATTTCTAGTATCACCTGCTGTCAGGACAGCTGGATGACCTGCCATGGCTGGAGCAACAGGGACAGTCTGTCAGAACTGCCAGGCAGCTGGGCATATCCCCAACCAGATAGTGACATTGAGCAGACTGGAGTGGCTGTATTCATTAGGAGCTCATATACCTGCCATGGGGTCACCTGGTTAGACCCTTGCTTGTGGACTGGCTGAACCCTTAGGACTCGCAGGGACTTACTTCACATGGTTCAGCAGGCTCAGAACACTCAGCCTCAGGGATGACTCAGAAGGCCAGAGCTTCCAGCAGCTCCCATTGGCCTGGAGCAGCGAACTGCGGCCACTGCGGCCACTGCGATTGGCCGAACATGCTGATGTGGCAGGTAAACAAACCGGCCCGGCCTGGCCCGCCAGGGGCTTTCCCTGCACAAGAGGTGGAACAAGTTTGGGAACCACTGATCTAGTCTGACCTCCTGCACATCACAGGCCACAGAACCTCACCCACCCACTCCTGTAACCTTTGGCTGATCTGATGTTCTCAAACCATGATTTAAAGACTGCAAGTTGCAGAGAATTCGCCTTTTACATTAGTTCAAACCTGCAAGTGACCCATGCCCCAGGCTGCAGTGGAAGGCAAAAAAAAACCAAAAAACAGGGAGTCTGCCAATCTGACCTGGGGGGAAATTCATTCCCAACTCCAAATATGATGATCAGTTGGACCCTGAGCATGTGGGCAAGACCCACCAGGCAGATACCTGGGAACAAATTCTCTGTAGTAACTCAGATGTGTTGCTAGCAGTTGCAGATCAGCTACATGCTATCGTAGGCAGTTCCATCATACTTTCCCCTACATAAACCTATCAAGCTCATTCTTGAAGCCAGTTAGGATTTTTGCCCCTTGGAAGGCTGTTCCAGAACTTCACTCCTCTAATAGTTATAAGAAACCTTCATCTAATTTCAAGCCTAAACTTGTTGATGGCCAGTTTATATCCATTTGTTCTTGTGTCCACATTGGTGGTTAACTGAAATAACTCCTCTCCCTCCCTGGTATTTCTCCCTCTGATGTATTTATAGCGAGGAATCATATCTCCCCTCAGCCTTCGTTTGGTTAGGCTAAACAAGCCAAGCTCTTTAAGTCTCCTTTCATAAAGTAGGTTTTTCATTCCTATGATCATCCTAGCCTAGTAGCCCTTCTCTGCACCTGTTTCAGTTTGAATTCATCTTTCTTAAACACTGGAGACCAGAACTGCACACAGTATTCCAGATGAGGTCTCACCAGTGCCTTGTATAATGGTACTAACACTTCCCTGTTTCTACTGCAAATACCTCACCTGATGCATCCTAGGACTGCATTCACCTTTTTCATGGACATATATCCAGGTCAGAACACTCACCACACCTCGAAATTTGATCACAGTTCATTTTACACCAAAGAAACACCCCAACGAGGCAAGACTCAGTAAAAGACTTCCATTCCTGTGCACCGGGCCGATCAGGCAAGGAAAGGCAAGGGAGCCCAAGCAGTCAGGGAGACAGATGTGGAAAGGAGAGTAAGACTGGCACAAATAACTTCCAGAGTAACAAAAGCCAGACACTAGGTGAAACAGGCAGAGCTAAGAAATTAAAGATTTATCAGCACTGAGCCTCGCCTCTCTGCTACTTTCCAGAGGCATCATTGCTAGAGGAATGGGGCTACTGTAAGGTTTACTGGCTATATACACAGTATAAATTCATTTTCCTCATTTCATTCATAGAAAGTCATTGTGCAGGCATGAGGAGCCTAACTGGGAATGGTGCAGCCAGATCTCTGCTGGGCTCATTCAATGGCATCGTGTGGCACTCTGTCCACCGGCCATGTTAACCAGTGTCCCATCTCATATGAAATACACCATCTCTGCTGCAAGTGCTCAAGCATGCTAGGTTAACATTTGCTCGCCATGAGTATTAGTGACATACCAGGGTACAGCCGAGACCAGTGGGGGGCTGTGTCACCTCTGCCCTGCAGCCTTGGGTGCCTTACAATGCCTTGCTAAAGTAGCTCCCATCTGGGCTGCTCACAAATAGCCTTCCAGCATCCATGCCACACCCGGAGTGTCTGTGTGTAACTGCAGCCTGACAGCTATACCCTGATTCTCACCAGCCTGGGTTGTACTGCAGGATGACCCCAATACACCCCCAGTCTCAGATTTCCCCCTGAAATGTATGCCCTGTACTGCCCAGCCCTCTCCTGGACAGTACAAATATATTAAGTCCATTATTCCTTTAAGGGAATAATATGCCAGTTTATTACCTTAAATATTTATTCAGACACTTCAATTTAAACACACTGGATTAGATAAACTAGCAAAACAAGTTACTAACTCCAAAGAGATAGATTTTAAGCGAGTACAAGCAATGAGGCATAAAAGTCAGAAATAGTTCCAAGAAAGATAAAGATATAATGTTTACTAATGCCTAACACACTATCATACATTCAAGCAGTTTCTCACCACATTCTCCAGCTGATTACTGACCAAACTCTCAGGTCAGGAGCTCTCTCACACACACACACACACACACACACACACACACACCCTTTTCCTCTTTAGATGCAGTGAATGTGATGGGCAGGGAGGGAGAGAGAGGGAGGTGCCTTGGAGTGTTTGTCCCTCATTTTTAGTTTCACTCCACCTCTGGGAAAACCTTTCCAGCTGGACACTAAAAGGCAAAGAGTCTGTGGGGAAGGATGTTCCCTGCTGACTCTCTCTCACCTGTTTGCTCTTCCTTTGTTTCCCTTCCTACTTGATGACTCTGTTTACTGCTTAAATGCCTATTAAGGCAACCACATATTTCTTCATTTAGGACAGACCTGTTTGCCAACGTCTGCCTGGGCAGGGCTGTGGGGTTTGTTGTTAACATCATACAGGGGAACCTATAACTTCACATGCAATGTGGCCACACATTTTATCAGAACACCACTGACCAGCAAATGATGAGTTTTTAGATGATACCTTACAAGGCACACTTTGTACAAGGATTATGACAATTGTGTGTGGGGTGTCAATACAGGGGTGTATTCTGGCACAAGTAAAATTCACACTCATATTTTACTCCCTCTGAATGTGCAAACGAGGCACAAGCCTGGACAAGGTTTGAACCTGCAAACACCCCGCTGAGTTGATGCAATTAACCCAGTTGGGACTACTCACCTGAGTCACATTTTTCACATGCTTAAAGTTTGCAGACATTGGTCCAGAATTTGAATGACTGCTCCTGAGTACTTGCCTCCTGCATCCTCCCAGAGTGGTACGTTCCACATCAACAACTAAAATAATTTAGTACAAGGAAAAATATAAAAAAAAACCTGGCCAAGAAGTGGTGTTGGGAGGGTTGAGCATGTGGATGCTTTTGTGCAATTTCCAGTCCCATTTTGCAGACCTAAGCAGTATGGATTCTTTAGAAGCAGCATCCAATGTTCCTTGGTGCTTCTCTTACCCACACTCTTAATGCCAAGCCTGTTGTAATTTGCATCTGCAGAGAACAACTAGACCCTGTACGTGAGGGGGAAACTAACACACTTCTTTGCCCTTGACAATGATTTTGAAGGGAAAGCTAATCCACGCTCCACCTAGTCCTTGCCATGAACGTGATTTGTTCTTCCTTTGTTCCAATTTTCTTTCCAATCCTTGTCAAGAGAGCCCTCCTGGAAGTTTATTGCCTCTCCATGCTCCGTGAAACGTGATCGTATTGGAGCATGGTTGGACATTTGCTGCCTTCCTGCCCAGTTCAGCGTTCTCGAGCCATTCCATGCAGCAAGCACAGGCCAGTGGTACCATGCCAGAAGGGTATTGTTTTACAGAGCAATAAGCACAGTGACAGCAAAAAGGAGACCTTTCTGTGAACCCAAGTGTAATGAACCTCCGGCTGTGTCTCTACATTAACAAGGGATCTCTGGTGGGATGGAGGACATATCCGCAATGGGGCTGCAGCACTGTACCTTAAACTCAGCAAACAACAGAGGCCAAAACCACCTCTCAGAATCCCTTATCAAAACATTCTGTATAAAGAACAGCTACTTCAGACACCGGGCTCCAGGCTGGCATGCTGGCTAACCACATACCTGGCCTCAAAAACTCAGGAACTCAGTCCTTTCCATGCCAATCGCCTTCCTTTACAATTCCTGGCTCACAAGTGGAAGTGCCCGGTGGAGAGCCCTGCTTTCTCAGGCCTTTCACCAGCCGGCTTCTCTGATAATCAGCCTTTTAAATTCGGCAGACACAAGCAGTGGCAGCCTTAAAGTAGCCATTTGGCAGCTGCCTGCTGCTTCCCCCCTGCTTTTTTATCTGGCAAATATTCCTGTTGTGCCCATTGGTTTTTCTGCTCATTAAGGAGATGAGACAGCCTCCCAGGGCTGCTCAGCACCAGCCCCTGTCACCTGAGCTAGGGGAGCTACTCTTTGAGCTCAGAAAACAGGCCCTTGACCTGCTGGGGAGCCCAAGGCCCATGCACTAACCTGCATATTATGCAGACACTTCACTGTAGGGATTCCAGTGTCATCTCCTATTTCGCTCACCCACAAAGGTATCATGTCCAAGCAACCCTCCATCTGGCTAAGAGCTGCTGTGAGTCAACCAGTCACTTCAGAGCAATGCCCGCTGCTCTCACACCCTTCCACAGTACTCTGAGGACCTGGCATCCCAGCGAGGGGCAAAGCTTGGGAACTGGGAGGAGCGCTCACTGGCATGTAGTGCCAGGCCTGCTGTGCCAGGCTGTTCCTGGGGAGAGATGAGGGGAGGGGTTGTGTGTGGGGCTGACTGAGGGACAGGAGAGGCAGAGGTGGGAGACGTTGCTTTGGAAGATACCACAGAAGAGGTATTTTTGCTTGTATGGTTGATGGGTGCAGGTCAAATACATTAATGCAAAAAAGTCCCCTGCTGTCTGGAGTGGGGGAGTCCCCATCAGGTGCCAGGCCCATTCAGGAGCAGCTGGGAGAGCGGCTGGAGAAAGCTATCCCTAGCGGGGGGAGAGGGATGCTGGCTGGGGCAGGAAATCAAGGTGCTGGTTGTTGGTTCTTAGCGTCTCCTTTTGGGCTGCCCTTGGTGGCTGTGAGGGAGGGGAGCCTTCTGCTGCTAGACACTCCCTAAGCTCAGGAAGAGCCAGTCACATTCCAAGTCCACTCTCCCCAAGGCTCCAGAGTTGCTGTTTCTCCCTGCCCTGCGGGGGAGCAGCTCCGAGCTCTGGCTCACACAGGGCTGCTGCTGGGGCTGCAGAGGAAGTGGCCTTTGATCTCTGCTCTGGGGGGACAACACCATCACCAATGCAGCAATGTCCTGCTACTCAAAATACGGCTCTTCCCACGCTCCCAGCAATTCCTGCGTCGTGCTCCAAAAAGTGAGTCTGTAAAAATATGGCATGGAGAAGGGGGCCCTGGATATTGTTTGTCGGGGTTTTTACAGGTGAAACGGGTTCAATTTGCAAGTACACCTCTACCTCGATATAACGAGAGCCAAAAAATCTTACCACATTATAGGTGAAAACCGCATTATATCAAACTTGATTTGATCCGCCAGAGTGTGCAGCCCTGTCCACCCAGAGCGCTGCTTGAGCGCGTTATATCCGAATTCATGTTATATCGGGCGGCATTATACTGGGGTATAACTTTTCTAACTGCCAAACCAACAAACTCAAGAGGGGCTCAGGCAGTGAAACAGAGCTCTTTCCGTGCATCAATCATCATACTGGTTCCACAGGCCAAATTAGGCCCCCAGGGATGCCTGTGCAACCCCACTGCCTCCACTTTGCATCGTCAAGGACACCTGTGCAACCCCATTGCCTTCACATGGTGCCCCCATGCAGGAGGGATTGGATAGGGGGTGGGGTCCCGGGGGGGTTGGATAAAGAGCAGGGGGTCCCAGGAGGGGGTGATCAGGGGAGAAGGAGCAGGAGGGGTTGGATGGATTGGGAGGTTCTGAGGGGGGCAGTCAGGGGGTGGGAAGTTGGAGGGGTCGGATGAGGGCAGGGGCCAGGCTGTTTGGGGGGTCACAGCCTTCCCTACCCAGCCCTCCATTCAGTTTTGCAACCCCAATGTGGCCCTCGGGACAAAAAGTTTGCCCACCCCTGGTGTAGAACGTTCATTACCATACACAGTAAATGCAAACACTCTACATATACAAGGGGCACAAGCTGTTGCCACTGTGGGAGCCCTCATTTAATATCTTTGTGTTTGTGCAATCAACATTTCAACCCTGATCTTGTATTAACACATCTGCAGAGATGAGCTTGGTTTGATGAGGCTGATTAGAAGGGAATGTTCTGAGAAATCTCAGGTCTCTTAGAAATACAATTTCAGTCTAATTCAATAAGCACGTATTGGTGTGGCAAACTGTGCAAGTGCTGGCACAGTATGACCTCAGTGTCAGTCATCATCATCTGTCAGTAAGGTCCACCCAGGACAGGGGTACGCTCTGAGTTTGAGCCAGTGTCCACATTAGCAGCGTCTAATTCTGATCCAGTGGTAGGTTGCTACATAGTATCGTTTAGTGGACTTAATCCTGGTTCAGCACAGGATGGAGGATGGACTATATGACCTCTTCAGGTCCCGGCCATCCCTCCATTTCTATTTTCCATAGTGTGGTGCCATCTCTCCCAGGGCCAGGCAGCTTTTCCCCCATTGTTCATTTTTTGATGAGATGTCTTGTATGATTTCTGACAGTCTTCAAGTTTGCTTGCACTTCTCTATATTCTGGACATTGGATTAAGAAGTGCCTCTGTCTCAATCTCTTCTTGGTCATGTTACCTGCCCAATTTCCCTTCTCTGGCTTTGGTCTCTAGGTTGTAAGTACAAATCCTAGCACTTCTTGATATCGGTGGGATGCTCACTCGCTCTCACACACACAGATGTACATGTAAAGACAGACACTACAAATAGCGTATCATATATACTAAGATGACACAAAGCCATCACTGTATTTCAATCAAGTTCTTCCCCATCTCAGACTGAAATATGCAGATAACCTTGTTATCCTACTGAAGGAATTAATCTGTCATTAACAATGTCTAGACACCTGTTAGAATGACACAGCTCTTCTCACAAACTTTTATTCCGCTCATCTCATGCAGAATTTGCCAACGCAAAAGACACACTGACTTCAGCCAATGATTGAATCGCCTAGTCCTGCTGCCGTAAAATGATCAGCATAAAGGAAAGATGTATTAGCATAGGGAAGATAGATGGCCTTGGGGTTAATGCACTAGACTGGGACTCAGGAGATCTGGGCTTCACTCCTGGCTCTGCCATGGGATAGTCCCAGTGGGACTATGGATAAGTCATTTAATTTCTCTATGCCTTAGTTCCTTTCTCACAAATGTTTTCTGTCTTGTCTGTTTAGATCAGAAGCTGTTTAGACCAAGAACCATCTGTGTGGGTTTGTACAGCACCTGGCACAATGCTTGTTTCATTATTTTTAATATAATTTGGCACGTGGGGCTTTTCTCAAATTAAACCAGAAGATCAAGCTAAGCCAAGTTTGAAAGAAAGTGTCTTCTATTTGTCAATGGGTGCTGTGAAAAAATCAAGTAAAAGTCAGCCGGAAGTCTTGGGAGCGGGGAAAATTAGATTTGCCCCAAGCAAAACAATTTATTAACTGGATAACCGGCAGCATTTTATTGGACATGAACTACAACTCAAATGTAGCTAGTGGGAAATGGCAGTCTTCCGTTAAAAGACGGAGGGATTTTTATATAACACTAAACTACTCTGGAAGCATTTGTTTCATTTCTGATGGAGAGTTTCACCTATAAGGAACATACGCTGGTATGTGTTTAAAAAAATATTTCCATATGCTAGAGGAATGCACACGGCTTGCCAAAGAAACTGGTTGTTACAACAGCAGGCCAAGGCCTGTTTTTAAAGGAAAAACTGTTGCAGAAAGTAGGTATGCACAGAGGTACACTAAAGCAACATTAACTGCAGTGACCTACAGATGACCTCACCCTCCTCATGTTACAAAAATGAAAAGAGTTAGAAAATCTGAGGCTAATTAACCATTTTTCTTTTCTTTTTTTTTTTCCTGGAGACATGATGAAATTTCCTGAAACAAAAACTTTAGCAAATTCTATAAAATACTTCTAACTTTGGTGGAAAAATAAATGATTGCCTTTTTATCTCCTCATTCCTGAGGTGCAAAGCTGGCCCACTTCTGTTTGTGCAGATGGACTGGAGGGAAAACACCCAAGGAAGAACCGAGTGGCGAGATTCTTGGCACAAGCCATTAAGTGTGAAGTTATTCTCAGGGCTGCCTGTTTGTTATTGCAGCAGGAATCATTAAGATGATCTGGAAAGCTGCTGTCTGGGAAAACGTGTGAAGGAAGGATTGTGTGTCCTGAAATGTGATTCGGGAGGAAAGCACTGTCTGTCAGGGGTGGGATCCCTGGGGCTGACAACGAAAATGGCTTCTACAATGACTGTGCTCAGAACACACCTGGGTCACTTCAATAGATCTTCACCTCGTAGAACTCCAGCAGATCTAGTTTAGAACTTTCTCTTAGAATATTTGTCCTGTCCAGTCCTTGAAGCAGGGATCAGTTGTTGCATTGAAGAGCCTGGGTTCTCACTTCACCCCCTCCTCGATATGTCAGTCTACAGCTGCTGTCCAATAGGATGAATATTCATTAAAGGCACAGCTTTCTCAGCTGTGCATCAGCAGAGCCATGGCCCATCAAGCCCTACAGCCAATTGCTGGTATTTCTTTTATATAATGGATCCAATCCCACAATGCCTTTTTGTGCTGAATTCTCCTTGACGTAAAGGCAAGCTCCTCAGAGGTGCAGAATGGGGCCCAAGGAGGTGTTATTTGCTGTAACTAACTATGATCTGACATCTCACTATTTGTAACTCCGATTCAACGCACATGTACATTTGTGCACACCTGCAATGGATCTAAGAGAGCATGCACTATACATTCTTGTGAGCAGCAGACTGGAAAATCAGAATGTGCATACGGTGCTGTTTGTCTGACAAAACAAATATTTAGGATAGGGTACAATGAGCCCAGATGGCCTGGTCGGAGGAAGCAGCTGAATTCTTAGTTCAGCTCCCAGTGTCGTGTGTTCACACATCACAGTCACAGCTCTCTCTTCACTGATGGCATCAGCACACAGGCTGCTCAGCCTTACTCATTCAGGTCAGGGAAAGGCATACGTGCAGGGAGAAGAATGAGAGGAACTAGCTACCTACCACTGTCCATGCTTTCCCTGTTTGGTGGATAATGAATGGGTCCAGGATTGTCAGGACAGCAAGGACTTCTCTGTGATGTTATTTCGTTTAAAGGATAAAATAACTGCTCCAGTGGGGAAAAAGGCCACAGAAAAATTCAAGGCCTGTTTCTGATCTCAGAGTAGCCTAATCAGAGATTGGTCAGAGTAAAACCAGTCTGAAATCAGTTCGACACCATGGGCTAAAGAAGAGCTTGTTTGTAACAAGATTCAGAATTCTCTTTACACAACCTGTTATCCGCCATTTCCCCGTGGCGTGCGTACACTGCTGGGCTCCACTCTGTCCCACACTGAAAAGGCGAAAGGCCATTGACTATCCCTCTTTGGGTTCAGGTCGGTGGTCTCTGTCTAGCCTGCTTCTAGACACCGACCCAAAAGCATCATCAGCCCCAGACAGCTATTGCGTGTGCCAATGATACCTCCCCAGGGAGCTGGGCTGGCAGCAGCCTGGCTTGGGATGACCTTATGTGGTTGCACGGACAGCTGCACCTCTTGGCTCGTCTGCAGAGGTAGATTGATTTATTTTTATAACACAGGGGAAGTCTAAACTGAGAGGAGGATTCTGCGGTGATGCGAGCAGAGTAGATATGAATTCTCTCTTTCTACATTGCCATTGCCCTGCATGGATTCTCCAGGCATCACAGACTCAGGCTGGTGCAGTTGAAGGCAGGAGGAGTCCACGGGGTTCGTTTTCTGAGTGATACACCGAAAAACTATGATACCAAATGTACGATTTGGATGGGCTCTATCAGGAATGAGGACTTTCAGCCGTGCCTGCCCAGTCTCCGGGCAGCCTACGAGCATGGCCGAGCCCCAGCAGGGCCGCCCAATTGACCACTGTGCCTGAGTGCCCAAGGAAGTCAGCAGGCCTGTCCTTAAGCCCAACAACCGCCACCGAGCTCTGGCTGCTCAATGCACACTCCTAGAGCTGCGATTGCTCTAGTGCCTGCCTTGTTCCCAGCCTCACTCCACACTGCTCCTGCCCTGACAGAGTCTGCTGCAGCCCTACTGGATTCCTGACTCTGGCTCCAACCCCTTGGCTCCTGTTACTGGCTTCCTGACTCCTACCATTAGACCTGACTGCCCATATCCCAGTTCGCAACAGGCGCTAGAGACTGGAGATCCAGCTCAGAGAAAATAAAGCAACTTCTTGCCCCCAGCATCAAACCTTCCCCCAAAACACAAATTCAACCTGAGCCTAATGGAAAGGTTCAAAAAGAGTTCAACCAACTTATTTCCCCTCGCTTGTCTACATTTGTACAGCGTGGCTGGGTACTCCTCTCCTCCATGGAAGTCTCTCTCACTCCCTTGAGTGTTCTCCAAGTGCCTACATGTTCACTAAAGCAACCGTGGAGTTGGGAAGACTGTTCTCCACCCTTCTCTCACATAGAGCAGCCCACACTATTGGGGCTAAGGCAGTTACAGGGAAAGAGCTGATTTACAGAGACAGCTCCTTGCATCTCGCTCACTGGGACAAGCTCCACGGTCAATCTACTGAAATGGGGTTCCACAGCCATGGACCAGATGGCAAGACAGCTCAGTCCCCCTGAGCTGGTGAACCTCACCTTAGACACAATTAGCTCCAGCATCCTTAATGAACACAGCTGCCATGGCTGACCAGGGTTGTGGAAAGAGAAGTTGTCACTGGGATCTGAGACTGTGGGCGGCAGGTATCAAAGGCAGGGGAAGGCTAAGCCTACCTAAACTGCCTGCATGGCCCTGCCCACAATCCATCCCCAGACCCAGGGCTGGTGCAAGAATGTTTCGCGCCCTAGGCGAAATTTCCACCTTGCGCCCACCGCCCGCGCCTCCGCTCTGAGGCGCTCCCCGCCTCCGCAGCAGCTCCCCCCCCTTCACCCTGAGCTCCCCCCACGGCAGCTCCCCACCCCCCACCCTGAGGCAGCCTCCCCACTCCAGCTCACCCCTGCTCCACGCACGAGCACGCTGTCGCTGCTTCACTTCTCCCGCCTCCCAGGCTTGCGGCGCCTAAGCTGATTGGCGCCGCAAGCCTGGGAGGAGGGAGAAGTGAAGCAGCCACAGCATGCTCGGGGAGGAGGTGGGGTAGGGGTGAGCTGGGGCAGGGAGTTCCCCTGCATGCCGCCCCCACCCTTTACTTGCTGCAGGTGGCCCTCCCCGTGGTCCCCTGCCCCAGCTCCCTCCGCCTAAATGCCGGCCGCGGTCGCTGTCGAAGAAAATGGCGCCCCCCAAATCCTAGCACCCTAGGCGACCACCTAGGTCCCCTAAATGGTTGCACCGGCCCTGACCAGACCCTCTACTGCTTCCCACCGCGCTCTACTGTGGCTCTTCCTTCCCATGTGGCCGGGACCCCGAACCGGAGGACCCAGGTAGCCACAGCCCGGGTGGGCAGGGACACAGGCTGGGGGCTGCTCAGGCCCCCTGCACCACGGGCAAGTAGAGAGTCCACCACAGTTCCCCACAGCTGCCCGCCTGGCTCTTATCATGGCTGGCCCCCACCCCCAGCCAGAACTGGGTCAGGGAGAGCTGCATGGGCAGCTGTGGGGAGCGTGGGTCCCTCCACCAGCCCTGGGCAGGGGACCTGGGACAAGGTCAGGGGGCTGCTTTCACCTCCACCTGAGGTGGCCCCCCCACACACTTTTGAGAGGACTCTGGTGCCCTTGCCCTGGGCTGGTGCTAGTGGGGGCCAGCCTTCAGACAGGGACTCTCTGGGCAGCTGAAGCCGGTGCTTGTGCCACCCGCCCACCCAGGGCTGGGGGCTGTGCTTCCCAGGGTAGGTGAGGGGGCTGTGCTGCCCACCCTCCTGCCGCACTCAGCTGCCTGCTTGCCTGCCTGCTGCTCTGGAGCTCGGGCTGGGGGCCATGCTATCTGTCCACCTGCCCTACTGTGGGGGGGAAGAATGTGCGACTCTGGGCTCTGGCAGGGGAAGGGGAGTGGGAGAGGTGGTGCCTCGGGCAGAAGGGGCAGACTGGGGGCTAGCCTCCCTAAGCCCATGGTTCACCCGCTGAGACACAGTCCATTGGGGGCCTTGAAGTCCAGATCAGCCCTTTACATTGGAGCCAGCATTGGCTAGGGAGCCAGTGCAGTGAGCAGAGCGTCAGGGCGACATGTTTGCATCACCCTGTGTAGCTCAGATTGGGGTGAGGGGCCATGCAAGCAGGACACTTTTAGACAGACAGAAGTTGGGCTGTGGAACCATCTGGAACTTCTTCATGGTAGTCAGTCACCTTCACCCCAGGAAGAGCTCTGGGCAAGTCACGCTTAGAATGAGGAATCTTGAGGGTCCCCATGGTCAGTTCTGCCTGGGACAAGAAAGGGTGCAGCCCCCAGGCCAGCTGCTGATGAAAAAAGGCATTTCTGTAAAGCAAACGCTTACCACCTGCTCACCATGGAGAACTACACTCCTGCTTCTCCACAACACGGTTGTGCCCACCAGATTCCATCTCATTCTCCCGACCCATTGCTCCCTTCATTTTGTTTTTGGTCTGATTTTTAATCATCAGTTCCTTGGGCCAATTGCCCTGGACCAAATTCAGAGGGGATGCAAATAGTGGTGGAATGTCACCTATGGGTGAGCATCTATCGATGCATGTTACACTCCAATGGGGCAACAGCAACAAGCAACCGGGTTTCAAGGATTAACAAGTATAGGTGACCTGCTTTGATGTACATCAATCAGCTCAGCATTCAGTGTTCAGAAGCTCACCTATCCAGCTAAGCATGAGACCATCACCATAGTATCAAGGCTCCACAAACAAAAACAAACATTTTTCGGTCCACAGAACAGAAGGCAGAATTTTGGGGCAACAGCATCCTGACCAATTCCCTGGATCTTGCTTCCTAACTCCTGACTCAGTGCATTCCCATTTGAGAGAGAAATGTTTGCAGTTCAGGCCAAATCCTGGTGGTTTGGACTTTTCCCTTCACATCTTAATTATCATGGTGTTTGCTCTACGCTGCAGCAAGGGTGTGGGTCCTGGCCTGGAGTGCATGCCGAGAAGAACCACGGATGTGTGCGCGTCGGGGAGAGGCAGTTAGAATGTATTTGACTATAACTGGCCAAACCAATCCAAAGGGATTCGGGATCAAGAGTGCACATTTCCAGCAATCCCAACCCCTCCCTCAATCAGTTTTCCCCTATTCCAAGTCTAAAGAACTGCTGAAGTACAGACAATCAGTCTGCAGGATGAAATGCGCATACACACACCAAACTAATCAGACACTCACTGTACTTAGAGACAGGAAAGACATGCTAGGTCATCTAGCACATCCACTGGGTAGTGCATTCACTGTACTGATATCAGTGAATGCAACAAGATCCTGCATTTTAAACGGGATTCCCCAACCCCCCAGGGATGCAGTGTTTTTACAGCGGTGACAGTACATTAGGAAAATGATCAACGGACAGTGGTCAAGCTCCAAAACTTTTCAAAGGCCTCTGTAAATAAATATCACCGCCGTATTCAGTGCTCCCTGTAGTAATGGGGAGCCTACTTGGCAATGTTAGCTAGTTAGCAAAGAGAAGACAAAGCCACATGTGTACCTCTATGTACAGGGCCGGCTCCAGACCCCAGCGCGCCAAGCACGCGCTTGGGGCAGCGTCCCGCGGGTGGGCGGCAGGTGGCTCCGGTGGACCTCCCGCAGGCATGCCTGCAGAGGGTCCGCTGGTCCCGCGGCTCCGGTGGAGCATCCGCAGGCATGCCTGCGGGAGGTCCACCGGAGCCGCGGGACCGGCGACCGCCAGAGCGCCCCCCGCGGCATGCCGCCATGCTTGGGGCAGCGCAAATCCTAGAGCCGCCCCTGTCTGTGTACATAGATTATAAGGCCAAAAGGGTCCACTGTGATCATCTCATCTGACCTCCTGGATAGCACAGGTCTGAATTCATTCCTGCTTGAATATGAATGGAAGGAGGAGAAAATATATACTTAACACCTTGGAGAGCCAGGCTGTGAACTTCCATGAATTGACAATCTATTCAAGAAAGCTGGTCAAAATTTTTCCAACAGAACTTTATTCCATTGGACAATGCTGATTAGAGAAAACACTGAGATTTCAACTTTTTACCCTATTTGACTCCAGCTAGAGAGATTAAGGCAAAAAAACTCCCCTGCTGCTTGCCACAGCTCCCCCAGAAAGGAAGTGCATCACAAAAGTAACAACAACACTTCTCAAAGACAGTACATGGCTCGCACAACGCTCACAATGGCTTCTTTCAAATCCCAACTCACTCATTTGGAAGAGGGACTGAATTACTCTATCTTTTTAAAGACAGGCAGCCCTCAAGAATATTCCCCTTTGTAGCATCTGATGAACTGGCATGAATGAGGGGTTCAAGGACTCCAAATTAAGTTGCCACTTCTTGCCATGGAGAGCAATGGGAAGTAGCCACCCACCCACATTTGAGAACCTACACATTGCCCATGGTTTGAAACAGTAGCAAGTGATGCAAGCTTTAGAGATGAGCTAACTCAAGCACAAGTTGTTGGGCTGAATGTGAGACACTGAGCAAAATTCTATGACCTGTGTTATGCAGGAGGTCAAACTAGATGATTGCAATGCTTCCTCTTGGCCTTAATATCTATGAAATGTAAAGCACCCCACTGTTCAGAGGCACTCATATCTGGCCCCACCAGATCCCACTTTGGCCCTTTGCTCTTCCTATCCAACTCTTTCAACTGAGAAAGCTTCGTTCATTATCAAATGGCAAAAGCAATAGAGAGCATGTTTACATTCAATTCCACCAGAAGAATTAGAGAAGGAATTCACTTTTCTTATGAGCATTATGTTCCAACAAATTAAAATAAATACCCCAAGCTTTCTCAAAAAAAAATAAAAAATAAAAAATAAAATCTAAGACTGTGGAAAAAATAGACAAGAGATACAGACGTCTCATTTTATTTGCGCTACCACTTTGCCAAGAAAAAGATGAAACTGCAATTCTTCTAAGAGTTCAGACAAGAAAAGCTGTTTCTACTAAGAAACTTCCATTTGAAACCTGTCTGAAGATAAAAGGCCACCCAGTTAGTGAGCAGATTTACCATACTGGCTACTGCAGATAGTTTATGGAGCTTGGCAGGCAAGCCACCTTGTTTGCACTGCTGTATGAAAGGGAAGTTATTAATAGATTGATACATTTCACATGAACGTGCTGGAGCTAAGGAACTTCACCACCTACTAGAAGAATCTATAAAGGAGTGGGAACATGTTTTACAGCTTATTCTCTAAGTCCAGAAGGGAAAACCTTCTACATTCTCTGTCATCTTCCCGTCATTGGCAAGGTCAGCCAATTCTTTTAGTCATTGCTATAGATGGCACCCTAAGATGAGCACCAAGGATAAGCTTCCAAGTATACACATCGCTTTCATTTCTCCTTCAAAATTCTGTTCATTGCTCTTCCAGTGGCCATATGTCTGAATTCTTGGCACCAAGAACCTATACTCTCACTTAAAGAAGCTCTTTAAAGGTGAACTGAAAAGTTGATAAAATGCAAAGTAATGCACATTGGAAAACATAATCCCAAGTATACATATAAAACGATGCGGTCTAAATTAGCTGTTACCACTCAAAAGAGATCTTGGAGTCATCATGGATAGTTCTCTGAAAACATCCACTCAGTGTGCAGCAGCAGTCAAAAAAGCTACCAGAATGTTGGGCATCATCAAAGATAGATAAGACAGAAAATATCATATTGCCTCTATAGAAATCCATGGTATGCCCACATCTTGAATACTGTGTGCAGATGTGGTCGGCCCATCTCAAAAAAGAACTAGGAGGTCACCAAACGAAATTAATAGGCAGCAGGTTTAAAAACAAACAAAAGGAAGAATTTCTTCACACAATGCACAGTCAACCTGTGGAACTCCTTGCCAGAGGATGTTGTGAAGGCCAAGACTATAACAGGGTAATAAAAACCAGGGTGGATAAAAATCAATGATTTTTTTTAAAAATGGATTTTTTTTTTAAATCGGATTTTTCTGATAAAATGCTTTTTGAAGAAAAAACCTAAAGATAGTTTTAATTAAGATACATTATAGCTAAAAGATTTCTCATCATGGAATAGGGATTATAAATTATAATTCTATAGTATGAGACAATATATTCATGCAATGTTTAAGAAAAGTTCTGTAAATGAGTTTCAATAGTTCATGGATTAGGGACACAATTTTATGGGGTTCCAGGGGCTCCTGTATAGATTATTTAGGTTAATCTTTCTATCTACCCAATGGGACTCAGGGCTCAGTCTAGAACAGGGATAGGCAACCTTTGGCACACGGCCCGTCAGGGAAATCCACTGGCGGGCTGGGCCAGTTGTTTAACCTGCCGCATCCACAGGTTTAGCCAATCGCAGCTCCCACTGGCCACGGTTCCCTGTTCCAAGCCAATGGGGGTTGCGGGAAGTGGCGCAGGCCGAGGGATCTCAAAATGTGGATTTGTATCTCCAGAGATAACATGCTTGCTAACAGCAAAAATGTTTTAAATAAATAAATAAATAAATAGAGATGAGAAATAACAGACCATATTGTCCCTTTGCTGATTTGTGTATACCGAGTCAAACCCTTACCTCTCTCTAAAAGTGCAAAGTGTCAAAAAGTTCAATGAATAGAAGAGTGTTGGGGGTGGAATAGATCTGGACAAGGAGAAGAAGTGTGGAGATAAATGTGAAAAGGGAGGGACAGGCAGTAGAAACAAAAGTGAAACTGTTTGAGCAGCCTATTCCAGAAGTCTTGAGGTCTTTCTGAGTGTAGCCTTCATTGATTTGAGATCTACCATACCATTCTCTCACTAGAAAGGAAAACCTATAATGGCAGCAGGCCATAAAAGAGACCCAGTTTGGGAATATTTTAATATGACTTGTAGCAAAAAGAAAAAAAAATCTATCATCCAGAAACAACCACCGATAAGTTTGTGATAAGTATCAGCAGATTACAAAAAGAGGTAATTGATTTAAAAAATTGCCCTGTTTGTTTATGCAACAAATTCTCCTTTCCCTATGATTGAAAACCCACACTTCATTAACATGGTTCAGTCATTAAGACAAGGATACAGTCCACCCAACAGAGCACATGTCGCAGGCACCTGGATTCAGAGACTGTTGAAGTGATAATCTCACTTAGCAGCAGTAGCTTCTTCTGCCGGTGTAGAAAGAATATTTTCTTCCTTTGGACTAATTCATTCCAAATTGAGAAATCGTTTGGGACCTGAAAAGCAGGAAAGCTTGTTTTTCTTTTCCAGATTATGAACAAACAGGAAAATGAAGGTGAAGATGACTGAGTTAGCTGCAGAAGCCAATATTTTAAGTTTCTCATGTTGACCTGGCTGACAATCGATTTAATTTTTGTTTTGTTTTGTTTTTAAAATGCATTTAACTATTTTATTTAAAAAAATTTAACCAAAAACAAACCTGATTTTAAAGAACTTGAATGTTTAACTAAATTCAAAAATTCTTATGCTTGTTTTGTTAAATTATGATGTTTGCTGTTGAAGAAAAAAAGCCAGAATACATAACGTTGTTTTAGTTAACTAAAATAATTTAAATGTCCGTCTGGTGATGCTCTCCTCCTAATACAGCATGGCAAGAAAATCCTCCAAATATTAATGATTAACCTGTTGAACTGGAGATAGTTCACCTCCCAATGACTTAATATCTGCTTCAATTACTTTTGGTAAATGAAATAACCAAACAATCATTCATTTTTTATATAGCTGTAAAACTCATCTGAAAAGTTGTCAAAATAAATCACTTTAAAAATGTATAGTGTGTACCTTCTAAAAATGAAACCTACATCTATCTCTGAATTGTGAAGAATATGTATTAAGGTTATAACAACCAACAAGAATGTACTTTTATGTAGAAATGCATGATTAAATTGAGTCTTCCTGACTAGTGATTTAAATCATGATTTAAATCAATTTGATTTAAATCAAATCCGCCCTGAAAAAGAACTAGATAAATTAATGGAGGATAGATCCATCAATGGCTATTAAGCAGGATGGACAAGGATGGTGTCCCTAGCCTCTGTTTGCCAGAAGCTGGTAATGGGCGACAGGACGGATCACTTGATGATCACCAGTTCTGTTAGTTCCCTCTGAAGCACCTGGCATTGGCCACTGTTGGAAGACAGGATACTAGGCTAGATGGACCTTTGGTCTGACCCAGTATGACCATTTTTATGTCAATGTTGCATAGGACATTAATTTTGGGCAAGTTGAACCTGGGATTGCTAGATCTAAAAAGCATTAACCTCTACTGCTTGAGCTAAACAACCAGACTCCTTACTTTCAAGGCTATAACAGATTTAAAAATCTCTAAGTACTCTAGCCAATTGAGGGAGACAAGAGCCACATTTGGTTCAGAATACAGGATGTTTTTTAGGATTTCTGCTTGTATAGTATTTTTATTATTTAAAGAGATCTGATGGATTGGGGGGAAAGGTTTGAGGAAGAATTTGCAGGAGTCTGGGGTGCAGGGCGCACAGAATCAGAGAAAAGATTCCAGGTGTGGTGACAGCATGGAGAATTGAAGAATAGAACTAAGGGTCATAGAAGGAGGTGGAATAGCCAGAGTGTAAGGTCCAAACAGGAAGTTGGCAAGAGACCAGTGCTAAGACACAAGCAGAGCTACGCAGAGCCTTGGCTGCCATTGGTAACTCCTCCTCACTTTGCCTCGTAGTCACTTATCAAGTTCAATATTCCTGTCTCTCCAATTCCTTGTCATCTCTTATTAATCCCTAGGTATGCGTGGATCAGTACAGTAAAATAGTGGTATGAAATCATGTGCTCTGCCCATCAGCTGAGAAGAATGAATCATTGAGCATGCACCAGAGGTGGTGGAGGAAGTGCTTGCAAGTACTGTCAGAAGAGATCCTGGATAGGATGAATAATAGAGCCTGGTAAAATTCTTGTCACTCAGGAAATTCCTATATTTTGACCTTTTTTTGGTCCCAAACTGGGACAAAGTTGAAATATTGAACTCTTCTGCAGAACCGTAAGCTCTGAAAAAAATGATTCCATTTCGTTTCGGCTTAGTTCAACATTAATCTGTGTCCCCTTGAACTGCCACAAAGCCCCATGGGAGGTGTAGTTCAATTGCCTCAAGCCCTCATTTTCTTCTATGAGTGAGGCTCTTCAGCCAGACTACATCTCCCAAGATGCACTGTGGTCACATGACTCCCATGAGCTCCTGATGAGTTCAGCCAGAAAGGAGACTGTGGTGCATCATGGGAGATGTAGTCCAAGCAGGGAGACCTGGTCATAGAGGAGAATGGGGCATGAGACAGCAGAGGAATATCAGTGCAAAGCAAAATATTCCATTTTGATTTTATCAACAGTCGAATTTTTGGCAAAAACTGAAATTTTCCTGCAGAACATTTTGATACTTGAAAACTGCATTTTCCACTGGAAAAAAATTGACAGAAAATTCCCCACCAACTGTGACAAACAGGCAGTAGCTTCTATGTCCACTCATTGTGTACGAACTTGCTGCAATACCCTCCAGCAAAGTAGGAACCAGAGCATTCCTGTTCTGGAGCTACGTTGGCTTTTCTCAGCCCAGCTGCACTTCCCCAGGTGTTTTTCATTAGATCCCTAAAATAGTTTCTAAAGCTTTCCCCATATCTCTCATAAAACTAACTGGCCTGTAATTTCCTGTTGGGGATCTGGCCCTTTTTTCAGAATAGTTTCATTATGTCAGCCACTTAGCCATGCTTCAGGATGAGCTCCTAAAGAGTGTGGATTTATGAGAATATGCCTGTCCATCTGTCTCTCCATCCTCTTAGCACTCCTGCCTGTATCAGACAAAGCCATTTGCCTTGCCCAATTGTCAAGAGTCCCAATGGGATAACAGTCAATTCCTACACTGTGCTTCCTTCCCAGACCTGAAGAGCTCTACAAAGCTCAAAACCTTGTACCTTCCACCCACAGAACTTGGTACAGTAAAAGATCTTCACTCACCCACCTTGTCTCTTTCATATCCTGGGACCAACATGGCTACAGCAACACTTCCGATAATTCCTACATTGTCCTCTTCCACCCACAGCAAGCAAGCCACAAAATTCATGTTAACCCATCCTTTGCATGGCCAAGAACTGATGGATTTATCACCCTTACCATTGAGACTGGAGGCGATCGAACTCTTCATTTCCAATATTAGTTATAGATTAAGTTCTTTTGGGGGCTTGCAATTTCTTCATAAACTGATCCTGCTTTTCTTCAGTCACATTGACTACTTGTAGGTAGCTGCCAGGGATTTAGAAGAAGAGTTTTCAGAACATGGGTTTATTCACAAAATTGTTTGCTTTGACACAATGCCAGCCACCGCCTAAATCACCTGGTATTGCTTCTGTTCCCTAATCGGATGTCAGAAACATTTTAAAACAGATAAATAAAATGGCAAGTCACACACTCTCCAGTATGAATTATTTCAGAGCAATAATTGTTTTTGCCAAGTATTTGTGAGACAATAGCTAAGTTAAGATACTGTATGATGAAGGAAGGCGAACAGTCAAGGGGGAGCATAGTGGAAAGGTTTCAGGTTACAGCAGCAGCAAGCAGTCGATTTGGCTGGTGAGGGACAGGTCCTGATGGGTTTGGAACAGTACCACGACCATGAGGGGGAAGACAAGTGTTCAAAGGCCATGTAGAAGATGTGTGCATTGATAAAGAACTTGGAGATGAGTGTAGGAAAGGGGATCCACTGGGGTTCTCCAGAGCCAGAGGAGAATGACAGCCTCTCACTTCCCCTCCAAGCACCTCAGCAAATCAACAGGCCAAAAATCCTTTCAGCCAGTGGCAATTCCAGTCCCTTGGCTCATAGCTGACTGTCTTCTCAGATTCTAGTGAGATAGGGAATCAGTAGCTTGAATCCAAAGTGGTTCAGGGATTGGGATGCAGCCTTTACAGCACAGGTCTCTTGGTCCTAGTCAATCAGCCGCTGAATGCACAGACTTGTCACCAGCTTCTTTATACACCTCCCACTCTGGAGCTCTGATTGGCTCAGCTCTCAGATGGTGAATGTGTAGAACCTGCAGGATTGCTTGCGTTTAATGGAAACTTTCTGTATAGCTTGAGGAAAGGTACTCAGCATATCTTGTAATGGCCACACCCCTCCTCCTAGAACAGGGGTGGCCAACCTGAGCCTGAGAAGGAGCCAGCATTTACCAATGTACATTGCCAAAGAGCGACAGTAATATGTCAGCAGTCCCCAATCAGCTCCCTCACCCTGTTCCCAATGCCTACCACCCACCGACAGCCCCGCCAATTCAGCGCCTCCTCCTCCCCCCCCCCGTACCTCCCCATCAGCTGTTTCATGGCGTGCAGGAGGCTCGAGGGGAGGGGGAGGAGCAAGGGCATGGCAGACTCAGGGGAGGGCACACAAGGGTGGAGTGGGGGCAGGGCCTGTAGCAGAGCAGTGAGCACCCCCCAGCACACTGGAAAGTTGGCACCTGTAGCTCCAGCAACAGAGTCAATGCCTATATAAGGAGCCGCATATTAACTTCTGAAGAGCCGCATGTGGCTCCGAAGCCACAGGTTGGCCACCCCTGTTCTAGAAGTCTCTGGGCCCTTCTTACTACCTCGCCTCACCCTGCTCTCTGCCTGCATATGTTCTGGATAAGATTCAACTACATTCCATGTCTCCTCCCTACTGCTTCTCTGCTTTTCTTTCAGCTTAAAAACAAATTCAATGCTGCAAGATAACATGTGGCTTATATCACCATGCAGCCTCCAAATGGTATTGACCACTCTTGGTCTCAACAAAGCTCGAGTGAAGTAGCACACTCAAATCTAGAGCTAAAAGACTCTGAACCCATTCTCAGTCCCCTGCACTGGAGTTCCCCAGGGAGTCTCGCTCTTACCTTAACTTTATTTAGCTTTAGGGCCGCCCTTTCATTTATTTTTGAAAATCCCATTGATGCCTCTGAACACATGTCATGGGCATGATTGTCAAGATGATTAGAGAGAGACCATCCTGCCCTGGTATATGACTATGCTCTGACATCATACAGTCACCATGGCATCTCCACTAATATGCTCATTGCAAGACCAGTGGCTAATGAAGAGATGTGCATCCAGTTTCAGTGAACACCACAGCAGAGCCCTCCTTCGCCTCACCTCTGGGACATTTTATAAATTATTTTTTTAATTCTACTATGCAGCTGTGAAGCACCTACTGTTCTCCTCTCCCACCTCCCTGTACCAGGAGGTTCTTTTATGAGGTACCAAACTAAGTCTGTTTCCTCACCCCATGTAGCAATGGAATGCATTTGTCAGTGTGAACACACTTACCCTGGTTTAAATATACTGCTTGGCTGTTTCTCATAAGCATTCCTTTTGCCCAAAGTGACAGTACCTTGTGTCTGTCACAACCCTAAACTCATGCTCAAACATGGCGTCTGTATGGCCAATTGTCGGTCAAAAGGTCACATTGGTGCGGTGTGCAACATTATAGTACTGTGTGCCTATTCCCGAACCTTCTATCTGGTCAACTGTGGGTCAAGTTGGTGCCGTGTGCTACAATACCAGCATGTCGTATGCAAAAGAGTAGTGTGCCAGGTGCAGCTCCTGTTGACGTAGAGGGCTCCAGCTCGGAACCTGGAGGGCGAAGGAGCTAGGGACCAATTAGACGCTGACACGAGTAAGAGTCTTCGAATAAAACTGTATCTCATGCCAAAAATGGCAGGAGTGTCCGCGTGTTAGCTGGAAGGCCTGATCACCCTTTCAGCCAGAGTCTCCTCCGGATTTTGCTGGCTCATGTCGTGTCGTGTTAGGATTACTTCCCCTCAATTCGTCATGCACTCTGTGTCTGTACTGCTGGTCAGCTGCGCCTGGAGTGTGGTATGTGCATTTTAATTTCTGTAAACACTTTGCTTACTTAGCCTCTTCCTCTTTTTTTTTTCTTTCCTCCCTTATTTGGTGCAAAGTTGTTTATACAGTATATGAGATTCAAATTGTTGTATTGATTACTGTTGTGGTTAGTTAGTGTATTTCACAACATTCGGTTAATGCGTGCACAGTTTACTCAGTTTGCGTGTCTATTTTGGATTTTAGTGAGCGGTTGATCATAGATCGTTTAGTTTCTTGTTGTTAGATGCAAATAGACTGTTTTCAAGTTGTGTGTGGTTTATCTTGATAGTATTTCTAATTGATAAATTACCTCCCCCCAGCCCAAGCTGTAACTTATCCCTTGTTAATAAACGGCCACGTGGTTTGAAATTTCAATCTGACACGTTTTGATTTTCCTCTCTCAATTAAATACTTGCTCGAACCTGCGTCTGTCTCGGTCAGTGTCCAAACAGTGCCATAGTGCAATCTTCTCCTCCAAGAATCTGTTGTCTGGGCCAGCCTTCCTCAGCACTGAAATGCAGCCTAGTAACACAACACTCTTAAAGGGAAGCATATGTAATAGTGGAGAGACATGCTGGACCATTATAACAGACACTGCACCATGCATTACTTCTCATGAACCCACAAGAGTCACCCTTCATCGAGCAGCTCACTGTGTACCATTTTGGTTCTGAAGCAAATACTATTGTTAGAGGTTGGGATACACCTCAGAGAAGCTGGTGAGTAGTTTAAGGTTGTAGAAACAGTTGAGCTCCTTTAAGGAATAATTGCAGTCTCCAATCCAAACCAAAAGGTGCAGGTCACTGCCCAAAACAAAGGCACGCTCAGGAACTTGAACTATGGGCTTGTCTACACTTAAAACGCTATGGCGACACAGCTATGCTGATGCTGCTGTAGCACTTCAGTGTAGACGTTACCCACACCAATGGAAGGGGTTTCTCCCATCGGTGTAGGTAATTCATCTCCCAAGAGGTAATAGCTAAGTATATGAAAGAATTTGTCCGTCAACCTAAAGCTATCTACATGGGGACCTAAGTCGTTTTAATAACACCCAACATAGTTCAACTAACCTAATTTTCTAGTGTAGACCAGGCCTGTGTGTGAAAGAGGCTTGGAGAGATGAGCAAGGAAACTCTCTTGTTTGATGCTTCCTGTGTTCAGGGAAACAGGACTTTGTACATTTTTTGTAAATAAAATTGCATGAAAGGTACACCTTCCTTCATGACCAATTTCTCCTCCCAACTAGAAACCTCCCCCCCCCCACACACACACAAATACCTCCAACTTTGTGGCTAGTTGCTCAGGTCTAAAGGGGTAACACTTTTCTCTGGGGTTTCTTACATGGTTGGCATAAGGGGGAAGACCATGCATGCCAGTGTCCTCTCTACTCCTGGCCCACCCTTAGCATTCCAATGGCCATATATCAACTACTTTGTGCCTGAACAAGGGATCCAGAAGACTGTAGCCCAACAGAAACAACTGAGGTGAACTCAAACAGCGTTTGCACTCTAACGTGAACCAATTGCAACAGGGATGAGATAAAGCTATGCTGAAAAATACATGAAGAGCAACATACAGAGAAAGAGCATAGAGCAGCCTGGACACAGCAGCTTGAGTTTCACACTTAGCGCTGCAAATCTGCGCTGCTTTCTTTCAAACCTTTCATTGTCTATGCAGCCTCCTCCTGTTTGCAGTACGAATGAAGGGCAGCTGGCTGAACTGGAATCCAGAGCACATGCTGGCAGGGAAAGAGGAAAGCACTTTCAAGAACCTGCCACCTGCATCAAGGCCATTTGCCATCAGACTGCACCTGCGGCGTTCATGGTATCTGGATAGACAGGCATTGTCCCCAGAAGTGTCCTTATGCTAGACCAGGAGACAGCACCCCTCCTGCTACAGTCAGACTTGGCCACAGTGATCTGCCCATTCACAATCTCTAGGCTCCATCACTAATACACTGTACCTAGGAATTAAACCTTTGGAAAACAGTCTCCAGTTGATTCAGAACCCGGCAGCTGGCTTGCTGAGTAGCACAGGATGCCAAGACCACATCACCCCAGTGTTCTGCTCTCTTCACTGGCTTCCTGTGGAATACCGGGTCAGAGTCCAGGTTTCAGTCCTCATCTGCCAAGCTCTCCATGGGTTTTGCCCAAGTCACCCAAGGGACTGCCTCACTCACTGTGATCACAACCTCCCACGATAGTCACAACCTGCCAGCCAGGAAAGAGCTAGGCTTGTGCAAGCAAGAGGCAGAACTATGTAGGCACAAATGAACTCAGAGTAATGATTGATAAAAACCAGACTACAACCCCTGCCTAGATATTCTCTTATTACTAACACATTCCAAAACTTTTACACTCTGTGTACAGGAGTTAAGGGAGTTCACATTTGCAAGTTACTGAAGGAAATTTGCTCTCAGCCTGACCCTATACATTTTCCTCTCAGCCTGACCCTAGCATTTCCAGAGCTAGGAGTAAAAGGACTGATCTCTGTTTACAAAGGGGGATAGGTTGACAGATAAAAGGAAAGTCCTGTAGATCCTTTCAGCACAGGAAGATTCTGTAATGTTTCCTGTAAGCTTGTTTGCATGCTTTTCTATGCAATTTAGGGAGGAAGAGAAAAACAGGTTGTTCCAGATGCTTCCTTAATTTAGTTCATGAAATGACTGAGATGTGCTTTTTGACTTTAAGCAGTGTTTGTTCATGAAAGATGGCAATTGCTTCTGAAGCCAGTTCGCTGTATCCAACCTACTTCAATTGGATTAGGGAACAGTTATTTTTACAATATCGTATTTGCCTCTGATATGCTGGCTTGGTATGAATGTACGGTGAAAGCCAGATTGTAAGGGTGCGAACTCACCCGTGCGGCACCTCCTGCTGGTCTCTCGGAGAATTAGCTTGATTTCCAGCCCAGAGCGCCCTCTGCAGGCCGGTGATCCGCCTTACTGCTTGCTGTTGACCCTCGTGTCCCTCCCTGGACCCGGTGCCCCTTTTACCTGGGGTGCTGCCCCCCTGGCAGTAACCCCTTTCTCTCAGGGTCTCCCCCTCCCAGGGAAACCCCCACCCACTATCCCCACCTCGCCTCACTATATGGCTACTGGCAGTCATTGTCTAGCCCCCACGCCCTGGGGCAGACTGCAGTATCAGCCTACTCATCACTGGCAAGGTTGGGTTTGGACCTGCTGCCTTGGCCTACCCCTGGGCTGCCCTCTGCAACCCCCAGTACCTTTTAGCCCAATGCTAGGCCACAGCCTGGGGCTTTCCAGGCTGGAGCTCCCCAGCTCCTTTGCCTTTCCCCAGCCCTGCTTCACTCAGGTACCCTGTCTCTAGCTCCCTGCAGCCAGGCCCTTCTCCCTCTACAGGCAGAGGGAGACTCCCTGTCTGCCCCTGGCTTCTCTGCCTTTATAGGGCCAGTTGAGTCTGTTTGGGGTCTGGCCCCAGCTGCAGCCACTTCCCCCAATCAGCCCAGCCTAAAAGCTGCTTTCCCCAGCCACAGCCCCCTCCCAGGGCTGTTTTTAACCCCTCTGGACTTGAGCAGGGTGACCACCCCACTACACAGATAAAGAATTGATTGATGCCTAAACAATTTTTCTGTTCAAGAGCATCTGATATGAACAAGGAAGAAAGGAAGAATGAAAAGAACCATCAAGTTATGGCCAAATCTAGCACTATTTACTCCAGCTGAACTCCCACCAATGTCCATGTGATTTTTATCTGCATATTTGGGAAGTGCAGTTCAGTTAAATATAAACAGGATATCCAGGAAAAGAGACAAGTCAGCAAAGGGTTAACACATCTAAATGGGAAATGGTTAGCTGTACATTCCTCTTCTCAAATAGCACATCTGGCTAGCAAGGCCTGCTAGGGAGAGGAAGGTCAGAAGAGCCAAGAAGCAGGTAGCACCTGCTACCTGTCTGCTTACACACAGCCAGAATGGTACTTGCATGGTTGAGGCACATTAAATAAATATTAACAACCGCCTATGCACTAGAAACCAGAAAAGCTTTGTAATCACTGTCACGTTCTGGGGTGAAATCCAGATGAGCATGGGGTTAGGTCACCACTTGCCTTTTAGCTCTGGGCGTCTTAAATGCTCTGTGAACACTGACGGCCCACAGACACGCACGCACTGAGTGTCTGTGTATTAAGCAGCGCTGAGTCAGCAACTCTGACTCCAACCATTGACTTGTTACACCCCATTCAAACTCTGGCATACACCAGCCCTGGTTACATCTGACGAGAGGACCCCAGCACTCTTCCAGTCTCAAATTTCCCCCACACTGTCTGCCCTGATGTGTCCTGCCCTCTCCTGGAACACTCAGAGAAATAAAGTTTGTTTGAACCTCTAGAGCAGTGGTTCCCAACCTTTTCTCTGCTGTGGCACACCATACCACCTTTCATTATTTTGAGGCATGCCATCATATTGTCTCCAAATGACCTCACATCCTCTTACTGCCTCAGTTTAAGCTGTTTACCACCCTTGCCATTCACAATTAACGCTGGTTTATCATTCACTTTATTGTACAGACAGTAAGAAGTATTTTCAGTTGAATTACACATTCACACCAAGACACTAAATTAAAAAATTGTTTTATTATTTGTTGTTTATTATGTAATACAAAGTTGTACCAATCAAGAAACATCAACTAACAACATTATCATGTATCAACACTTATGGTATTACCTTTTCCTCTTTGAGGCATCGCTTCTTTCGTATGGCTTTGGAAGTGAGCAACATCAAATGCCAAACTCCATGTCAGGGTTCCAAGCCTAGCACTATCTGACACAGAATGGAACTCCAAAACGCTGCCCTGAATTTGATGAACAGAGCAGTGCTGCACACCGTGAGTCACAGGCTGTGATGAATGATCACAAAGTATATTAAAAAAGTTAAAAATAAACAAAAAACCTGCAATGAAACATCCAAGCTTGTCTTGATGCACAGAGTCATTTAATCCTGGGAAGAAATGCTGACAGCGCCACTCTGAGCTCTCGCTTCACGATCCTCAGACACTCTGTTTGTTCTTGATGTAAGTCAGGCCTGGTCTACACTTCGCGTTTAAACCGATTTTAGCAGCGTTAAATCGATTTAACGCTGCACCCGTCCACACAACGAGGCCCTTTATATCGATATAAAGGGCTCTTTAAACTGGTTTCTGTACTCCTCCCCGACAAGAGGAGTAGTGCTGAAATCGGTATTACCATATCGGATTAGGGTTAGTGTGGCCACAAATCGATGGTATTGGCCTCCGGGCGGTATCCAACAGTGCACCACTGTGACCGCTCTGGACAGCAATCTGAACTCAGATGCACTGGCCAGGTAGACAGGAAAAGCCCCGCGAACTTTTGAATTTCATTTCCTGCTTGCCCAGCGTGGAGCTCTGATCAGCACGGGTGGCGATGCAGTCCCAAATCCAAAAAGAGCTCCAGCATGGACCGTACGGGAGATACTGGATCTGATTGCTGTATGGGGAGGCAAATCTGTTCTATCACAGCTCCGTTACAGAAGACGAAATGCCAAAGCATTTGAAAAAATCTCCAGACAGAGGCCACAGCAGGGACTCAGCACAGTGCTGCGTGACAAGCGTAACAGAAAACCAAAGAATCAAATGGACGCTCATGGAGGGAGGGAGGGGGAACTGAGGACTCCAGCTATCCCACAGTCCCCGCAGTCTCCGAAAAGCATTTGCATTCTTGGCTGAGCTCCCAATGCCTGTAGGGTCTAACACATTGTCCGGGGTGGTTCAGGGTATAGCTCGTCAATTTACCCCCCCACCCCCGCCCGTGAAAGAAAAGGGAAAAAATCGTTTCTTGACTTTTTTCAATGTCACCCTATGTCTACTGAATGCTTCTGGTAGACGCGATGCTGCGGCAGTGAACAACAGCATCCTCTACCCTCCTCTCCCGTCCCCGGTGGCAGATGGTACAATATGACTGCTATCCATCGTCATCATCAGCCCGTGAGTGTTCCTGGCTGGCCTCAGGTGAGGTCGGCCGGGGGTGCCTGGGTAAAAATGGGAATGACTCCCGGTCATTCCCAGTAGATGGTACAGAATAGCTGGTAACCATCTTCATCATAGCAACTGGGGGCTGAGCTCCATCAGCCCCCCCCCCCCCTTCATGGCTAAAGAAAAGATTCTGTACTGCCTGGACTATCATAGCAGCTCATCATTTCTGCGGGATCTCTGGGGCTCTGACACGGAGCAGCTGTGCTCTCTGGTTCTCTAGTACACTTGCCCCATATTCTAGGCAGGACTGACTATTTTTAGACAAAACATAGGAAGGGAATGACCCAGGGGGTCATTCCCATTTTTGCCTATGCGCCCCCGGCCAACCTCAGCGAGGCCAGCCAGGAGCACCCATGATAGCAGCAGACAGTACAGAACGACTGATAACCGTCATCTCATCGCCAATTTACAATGGCATGGCAGACGGTACAGAACTGATAACCGTCTCTGCTATCTTGCAAAGGCAAATGAATGCTGCTCTGTAGCACTGAAGTACCGCGTCTGTCAGCAGCATCCAGTACACATACGGTGACAGTGACAAAAGGCAAAACGGGCTCAATGATTGCCATGCTATGGCATCTGCCACGGCAATCCAGGGAAAAAGGGCACAAAATGATTGTCTGCCGTTGCTTTCCCGGAGGACTGAGTGACGACATTTACCCAAAATCACCCGCGACACTGTTTTTGCATTGGGATCGCAACCCAGAATTCCAATGGGCAGAGGAGACTGCGGGAACTATGGGATAGCTACCCACAGTGCAACGCTCCGGAAATCGACACTAGCCTCGGTACATGGACGCTTAATGTGCTTAGTACGGCCGCATGCACTCGATTTTATACAATCTGTTTTACAAAACCGGTTTATGTAAAATCGGAATAATCCTGTAGTGTAGACATACCCTCAGACTTGAAAAAACTTAACTGGCACAGGAATGTTGTTGAAAAAGGCAAGAGAATGGAGAAAGCATGGTGAGAGATTACAGGATATTTGCCTCAGACCTTCAACCCAGAAGAGAAAAATGGCGTATCATCAAGCTTTGTTTTCAAAGTGCCATCAATCCTTAATTCAGCAAGCTGGCCTGGAGCAATTATTGTAACTTCTTAGCGCTTTGCATTGCAGAACTTCAAAGATCCTAGACCCAATCAAAATCTATATTAATCGAAGAAAAATATGAACTGAATTTTTCTTCCTGATTTTTTAAGTTCTCAGAACTGATTTTGACCAAAATACTGCTAGCAGGATCTGCTGCATTTGCCAAGAGGACCATTTCTATTGTTCCTTTTCTATTTTTTCACACTATCAGGGTAATTTAGACCTAAACCCATGCAGTTTATCTGTGCTGGCGAGAACATACTCATTTCTACCTTGCATTTTCCTGTTCATTTCATTGATGTAGCAGAATATATCAGCCAGGTAAGCAGGGGCGGCTCCAGGCACCAGCACGCCAAGCATGTACCTGGTGCGGCAAGCCACCAGGGCCGCTCTGCCGGTCACCGTGAGGGCGGCAGGCAGGTTGCCTTCGGCGGCATGCCTGCGGATGGTCTGCTGGTCCCGCGGCTTCGGCAGACCTCCCACAGGCGCACCGCCGAATCCGTGGGACCAGGGACCTCCCGCAGGCAAGCCGCCGAAGGCAGCCTGCCTGCCGTGCTTGGGGCGGCAAAATACCTAGAGCCGCCCCTGCAGGTAAGCAAGTTTTGCGCAGCATGTCATATCAGTGATCAAGTCTATGTACATGATTTCTCCGACGTTGGGAACATTTTGATCTCCTCTCTTAGCTCATACAAGCGTGAGAGAACTTTTCCATGGGAAAGCCAGCATACTTCAGTGTGCAAAAGTAAACTCTGGTGCTCTCTTCTCGGTTCCTTAAATGGGAAGGAAAAAAGGCGTGATTTTAAGAGCCACGATTTTATAAAGTTCACTATCATTACTGCTCTATCTAACACTGAAGACAGTTCACCTGGCAGTGTTTTGGCAATGAGAGCTTCATGGTGCAGCAAACAGTGGGTCACCAGCACATCTGGGTTTTGTTCACTTACCTTGCTTACAAACGCCTTCACTTAGCCAGTCATAGAGGCTACCCCATCAATACAAACTGTGAAGTTCTCCTTCCTTCAAGGTAGGCCGTTGTCACACTGAAAATTTCCTCTCCAGTCATAGGACCTGGTAGTTCTTTGCAAAACAAAAAATGTTCTTTGAAACTCTCTCCATCAATGTACTTTACTGTGACGGTGCCACCCATAAGGCTTTATGCTTATGAATGTGTATGTATGTACACACCAATTCCATTATATAACACTGTCCTTAGGAGCCAAAAAATCTTACCACATTATATGTGAAACCGTGTGATATTGAACTTGCTTTGATCCACCTGAGTGCGCAGCCCTGCCCCCCCGGAGCACTGCTTTACCAAGTTATATCCAAATGTGTGTTATATTGAGGTAGCGGTGTGTATATATAGATATATAACATAATTAGAATGTGTTTTATGCTACTGTCATAAACATACAGCTAAGGATAGCATAAAATCCCCCTTTACCCTGTAAGGGGTTAATTCCTCTTTTACCTGTAAAGGGTTAAGAAGCTCAGGTAACCTAGCTGACACCTGACCAAAAGAACCAATGAGGCGACAAGATACTTTCAAATCTGGGGGGTTGGGGTGGAGACAGGCTTTGTCTGTCTGTTCTGTGGGCTTTTGCCGGACACAGATCAAGGAAGCAAGCAATCCAGCTCCTATAAAGTTAGTAAGTATTTAGCAAGGAAATGCGTTAATTTACTTTTATTTTGGCTTGTGTTATCCTTTGTGTAAGAGGAGGTTTATGCCTGGTTTTGTAACTTTAAGGTTTTGCCGAGAGGGGAGATCCTCTGTGTTCTTGAGTCTTTTGTTATTATGTAAAGTACTTTACCATCCCGATTTTACAGAAGTAATTCTTTTACCTTTTCTTCAATTAAAATTCTTCTTTTAAGAACCTGATGGATTCTTCATTGTTTTAAGATCCAAGGGTTTGGGTCTGTGTTCACCTGTACCAATTGGTGAGGATATTATTCTCCCCAGGAAAGGGGGTGTAGGGGCTTGGGGGATTATTCTCAAGCCTGTCCAGGAAAAGGGGTTTAGGAGTTTGGGGGTATATTTGGGGAAGGCAGGGCTCCAAGTGGCCCTCCCTAAATATTTGTTTAAATCACTTGGTGGTGGCAGTGTTACTTAATCCACGGTATAAGAGAAATTGTGCCTTGGGGAGTTTTTAACCTAAGCTGCTAAAAATAAGATTGGGGGTCTTTCATGTGGGTCCCCACATCTGTACCCTAGAGTTCAGAGTGGGGAAGGAATCTTGATAGCTACATATGCCATATAACAGATCTCTGTAAAGGTCATAGAATCATAGAATCTCAGGGTTGGAAGGGACCTCAGGAGGTCATCTAGTCCAACCCCCTGCTCAAAGCAGGACCAAACCCAACTAAATCATCCCAGCCAGGGCTTTGTCAAACCTGACCTTAAAAACCTCTAAGGAAGGAGATTCCACTACCTCCCTAGGTAACCCATTCCAGTTCTTCACCACCCTCCTAGTGAAAAAGTTTTTCCTAATATCCAACCTAAACCTCCCCCTCTGCAACTTGAGACCATTACTCCTTGTTCTGTCATCTTCTACCACTGAGAACAGTCTAGATCCATCCTCTTTGGAACCCCCTTTCAGGTAGTTGAAAGCAGCTATCAAATCCCCCCTCATTCTTCTCTTCTGCAGGCTAAACAATCCCAGTTCCCTCAGCCTCTCCTCATAAGTCATGTGCTCCAGCCCCCTAATCATTTTTGTTGCCCTCCGCTGGACTCTCCAATTTATCCACATCTTTCTTGTAGTGTGGGGCCCAAAACTGGACACAGTACTCCAAATGAGGCCTCACCAGTGCTGAGTAGAGGGGAATGATCACATCCCTCGATCTGCTGGAAATGCCCCTACTTATACAACCCAAAATGCCATTAGCCTTCTTGGCAACAAGGGCACACTGTTGACTCATAGTCAGCTTTTCGTCCACCGTAACCCCTAGGTCCTTTTCTGCAGAACTGCTGCCCAGCCATTCAGTCCCTAGTCTGTAGCAGTGCATGGGATTCTTCCGTCCTAAGTGCAGGACTCTGCACTTGTCCTTGTTGAACCTCATCATATTTCTTTTGGCCCAATCCTCTAATTTGTCTAGGTCCCTCTGTATCCTATCCCTACCCTCCAGTGTATCAACCACTCCTCCCAGTTTAGTGTCATCTGCAAACTTGCTAAGGGTGCAGTCCACACCATCCTCCAGATCGTTAATGAAGATATTGAATAAAACCGGCCCCAGCACCGACCCTTGGGGCACTCCACTTGATACTGGCTGCCAACTAGACATGGAACCATTGATCACTACCCGTTGAGCCCGACCATCTAGCCAGTTTTCTATCCACCTTACCGTCCATTCATCCAGCCCATACTTCTTTAACTTGCTGGCAAGAATACTGTGGGAGACTGTATCAAAAGCTTTGCTAAAGTCCAGAAATAGCACATCCACTGCTTTCCCCTCATCCACAGAGCCGGTTATCTCGTCATGATCTACTGAATCTATTAAGCCTACTTGTATGCATGTATCATTTTTGTATTCGAAGTTATGAATATTGGCTGTATACTTGTTTGATTCTAAGTAGGCTGTAGTGAAGCAGTTGGTCAGCTTCCTGAGAAAAGACTATTCTCAGTAAGTGCCCCATCAAGAAACACTTAAGCCAACAATGAACTTGGAAACACCAATCCACATCTGGGCTTTCCCAGGAATGTGGCTTGGCTGGTAAGGAACTCAGTCATGTATGGACATGTGACTCCAAAATTCCATTTTGTAGCTGGACTTTGCATAGGAGAGAGGAGGGGGTCTCCACCCACAAAAGAAAGTCTATTTAAGCCCAGGGGAGACCCCTCCATTTTGTCTTCAGCTGGCTAAAGAGAGGGCCTCTCCACTCCCAAAGATACCTGAAAGAAACTGGAACAAAGGACAGTGACTGCAAGAGGTGTGAGTGATTGCTGGACCCTGACTAAAAGGAGATTAGTCTGTAAAAGAAACAGCAAAGAATCCTGTGGCACCTTATAGACTAACAGATGTCCACTGCTTGCATCCGAAGAAGTGGGTATTCACCCACGAAAGCTCATGCTGCAAAACGTCTGTTAGTCTATAAGGTGCCACAGGATTCTTTGCTGCTTCTACAGAACCAGACTAACATGGCTACCCCTCTGTAAAAGGAAGCATTCTGGAACTGGTGAGGATCTTATTTGTACTCAGTTGTATTACTGTATTAGGCTTAGATTTGTGTGTTTTATTTTATTTCACTTGATAATTCACTTTGTTCTGTCTGTTACTACTTGGAACCACTTAAATCCTACTTTCTGTATTTAATAAAATCACTTTTTACTTATTAACCCAGAGTATCTGTTAATACCTGGGGGGCAAACAGCTGTGATATCTCTCTATCCGTGTTATAGAGGGTGAACAATTTATGAGTTTACCCTGTATAAGCTTTATACAGGGTAAAATGGGTTTATTTGGGTTTTAGACCCCATTGGGAGTTGGGCATCTGAGTGTTAAAGACAAGAACGCTTCTGTAAGCTGCTTTCAGTCTAGCCTATAGCTATTAGGGGATGTGGTTCAGACCTGGGTCTGGGTTTGCAGCAGGCTAGCGAGTCTGGCTCAAACCCGCTTAGGACTTCAGTGCCCTGCCTCACAGGGCAGGAAAGCAGGGGCAGAAGTAGTCTTGACACATCAGGTGGCAGCTGCCAAGGGGGGGTTCTGTGATCTAACCTGTCACAGTGGCGTAGTCAGCAGGATCTGTGCACAGCTGATTGCTTTGAGATACTGGTATTGATTTTACATGAGTTTTAAGTGTGGTGGCTGGAGAACTGACAAAGTGATTACTGGTTTGTTATTTTCTGTTTGCTTATTTCGGGCAAGGGAAGTAGGGACAGAAAAAGGAAGCAAAATAAGTAAGAGGGAAGATCAAAAGAAGCTAAACCTGAACAAGTTGCTAATTACCCAGAAAGTCTGAACACTGGATACCGAGAAAGTCTCTATTAACTAAGAAGCCCCTGAGCTGAGTGCATCCTAGTTTCAGTGAACTGTAGAGAGAATCATAGAATCTCAGGGTTGGAAGGGACCTCAGGAGGTCATCTAGTCCAACCCCCTGCTCAAAGCAGGACCAAAGAGGGTATGGCCCAGCACAGGAAAGCAGGAAAATGACTACCAGTGAAGCAGCTACTAAACTAGAGCTGGCTAGACAGGAAGCAAAAGAGAAAGAAAACATAAGAGACTGATGGAATTAAGACAATTAGAAATTAATGCAGAAGAAGCTTCCCACAAGAGAGCTATGGAGGCAGAAACAGCCAGGGAGGAAGCTGCCCACGAGAGAGCTATGGAGGCCCAGAGGAGGCCCAGAAGCATGAACTGGCTGTTATGGAGTTGAAGAGACAAAACCCTCCACCTGCTGGCTCCACTTCCCCAAAAATCCACAAATGGGAGTGACTATGTCCACAGTATGATGAATCCAGCGATAGTGCCAAATATTTCGCCACCTTTGAAAGACTGTGCACCCTCCATGCGATCCCTGAAGACCAAAAGATGACCACATTGATAGCAAAATTGACCGGCAGAGCTCTGGACATATTCAATAAGATGCCTATTGATGATGCTTCAAACTATGGTAAATTTAAGGAACTGGTTTTGAAACAGTTTCAGGTTACACCTGAAACCTACAGGGTTAAATTCAGGAGTCTTAAGAGTGGATCTGGATTGAGTAATGTGGCTTATGTAAATGAAATGAGAGATTTGGTAGATAAGTGGGTGAGGGGGAAAGGCATTACTAGCTTTGAAGGAATGGGTGATTTGGTTACTCAGGAACAATTCCTGAATATGTGCAGTGATGACATAAACCAGTATTTGTGGGACAAAAAGGTGGATGCAGTGGGTGAACTAGCTGGGTATGCAGACTCTTCTGAGCAAGCACAAGCTGCAATCAAACAAACCACTGGCAGAGGGGTACAGGGTTGGGGGAAAGCAGAATCACCACTTTACCCCTGGGAAAAAGGAGGCTGGGCGTACATCTCCCCATTCCTCTGTTACTTGTCCCAGCTTTAGTATGCAAGCATTGGTAATGCGCAATGATCTATAACCTATCCTGGAAAACGATCCCTCACTCTCACAGACCTCAGGAAACAGGCCAGTCCTTGCCTACAGACAACCCCCCAACCTGAAGCAAATACTCACCAGGAACTACACACCACACCACAGAAACACCAACCCAGGAACCAATCCCTGTAGCAAACCTCGTTGCCTACTCTGTCCCCATATCTACTCTAGCGACACCATCAGAGGACTCAACCACATCAGCCACACCATCAAGGGCTCATTCACCTGCACATCTACTAATGTTATATATGCCATCATGTGCCAGCAATGCCCCTCTGCCATATACATTGGCCAAACGAGACAGTCCCTACATAAAAGAATGGACACAAATTGGATATCAGGAATGGTAACATACAATGGTAACATACTGGCTAGTAGGTGAACACTTCAATCTCCCTGGATATTCTATAATAGATTTAAAAGTAACTATTCTTGAACAAAAAAAGCTTCAGAAAGACTTAAAAGCGAAACAGCAGAACTAAAATTAATTTGCAAATTTAACACCATTAATTTGGGCTTGAATAGGGACTGGGAGTGGCTGGCTCATTACAAAAACAGCTTTGCCTCTCCTGGAATTGACACCTCCTCATCTATTATTGGGAGTGGACTACATCCAACCTGATTGAATTGGCCCTGTCAACACTGGTTCTCCACTTGTAAGGTAACTCCCTTCTCTTCCTGTCTCCTCATATAATGCCTGCATCTGTAACTTTCACTCCATGCATCTGAAGTAGTGAGGGGTTTTTTACCCACGAAAGCTTATGCCCAAATAAATGTTAGTCTTTAAGGTACCACTGGGCTCCTGGTTGTTTTTGTGGATACAGACTAACACGGCTACCCCCGATACTCCACACAGTGTGACCTTGCATGCAATCATACCTATGAGATCACGCTGTGCAAAGGACACCAGTTTTTCCTCCATTCGGTGTGACCTCACACATATGGTGCGTGTGAGGTCACGCTGAGCAGAGGATGCCATTTTGCTCTTCAAAATGGGGTCCTCCATGTTGTCTAGGGTCTCAACAGGAAAGATTTCATTAAAATGGGGCCATGCCAGCAAAAATTTTGGAAAACCCCTGCTCTAGCTACATTATACATCAATGTCCTTAAGTGCTCCAGTGATTCTTCAGCTCATACCCATCTCCAGCAACCTAATACACTACCCCATCCTGTAGAACAGGATTCTAGACATCCCACTGATTGAGAACGATAAAGTTAAAGCACACAATTATATCTAATTGGGTGAGTAACTAGATCTAATTGGCACCCATTCCTAAAGTTAAACCCATTGATAGAGCTCTGGTTTGGAGAGGGTGACCAACCAAACCAAAATGGCGTGATTTAATCTGACAATCTACACAACCAACCTCTTTGTAGAGTGGCTGTTTTTCTAGCTATAGCACATGCTTATGCAGATTAATTTTGCTTTGAATAACTTGCTTATGTGGACACACATATTAGTGCCTAAGCAGAAGTTCCTACCCTCACTCTGCCTTTCCAACAAGCTAGTTACAATTCTTTATTTTTGGTTATTTCTCAGCACACACTCTGTGCCAAAATATTCAAGACAAAATATACCATAAGGACTCTGAGCAAGCAGCTCTCATTCCATATTCCATGCCACCATGTGTCACCTTCACAAGACCAACAGAGCTCCAAAAAAGCAAGACCTGCAGCACAATCATGGTTCTAGGGGAGGGAGTCTCAAGTGCCTTGCCCTTCCCATACTGTCAAATGAACGTGTGGGGGGAAGAGAGGGGCTGGTATGGGAAAGGTTGAGAAGCACCTATTTTAGGGTTTAAGGAGGATTATAATTAAATATGAGAAACAGATAGACCCAACAAAACAGTTTCTTACATGGCATTACACAGAATCAACGCTGGCTCAGAAGCCAATTTTCTGCTGCGTATAAAATTTAGACCCTAATTCTCTACAAAACCTTATTTGCAGGCCATGTCTACACTATGGAATGCTAGAAACAATCCACCCCAGTACTACTATCTGTTCAGCGGGACTTCCCAGAAAACACATATGGTGCAAGGAATCTAGTGAATTCTCCATCACTTGAAACGTTTAAATCAAGACAGGCTGTGCTTGTAAAAAAAAGTTACCTACCTTTTGTAACTGTTGTACTTCAAGATGTGTTACTCATATCCATTCCATTCTAGGTGTGTGCACGCCCACATGCACAGTTGTCAGAGACTTTTGCCTTAGCGGTACCCGTAGGGTCAGCGCTGGTGCCCCCTTGAATGCCGCACTCATGCATTGGTATATTAGGTGCCGCTGACCCTACACCCTTCTCAGTTCCTTCTTGCCGGCAACTTCAACAGAGGAGTAAGAGGGCAGATAATGGAATGGACATGAGCAGCACATCTCAAAGAACAGTTATGAAAGGGAGGTAACCATTTTTTCTTCTTCAAGGGCTTGCTCATGTAAATTCCATTCTAGGTGACACAAGCAGTATTCTCGGAGGTGGGCTCAGAGTTCACAGTTTAGTGGCTTGTAATATTGCCCTGCTGAAACCAGCATTGTCCCTGCTGGGTAAGTAATGAGATGTAAAAGTGTGGACAGATGACCAGATGGCTGCTCTACAGATGTCCTGGATAGGCACTTGGGCCAGAAAAGCAGCCTTAGAGGCCTGCGCCCTGGTCGAGTGGGCGATGACAATCACTGGGGGTGGCACCTTTGTTTGATCATAGCAGTAGCAAATGCAGGCGGTGATCCAAGAAAAAATAATTTGAGCGAACATGGGATGACTTTCCATCCTGTCGGCCACCGCGACAAACAATTGTGTTGACTTGCAGAATGGCTCGGTCCTTTCAATGTAGATGGCTAGTGCCCTCCTGATGTCTAGGGGATGCAGCTTACGCCCCTCCTCTGACTTACATGGCTTTGGAAAAAAGGCAGATAAGAAAGTGTCCTGACTTGTATGAAACTGAGAACCACCTTGGGCAGCTGGGTGAGGCCACAGCTTGACCTTGTCTTTGTAAAAGACCATACACAGGGTGGTTCCGAGGTGAGCACCCTAATCTCAGAGACCCAGTGAGCGGATGTTACTGCAACCAGCAACGAGACCTTCCAGGACAGAAGGAGAGAGCAGGAAGCCAGAGGCTCAAAGGGGGGGGGGTCCATGAGCTGCGACAGCACCAGATTTGGGTCCCACAGAGGAACAGGGTCCTTGACGTGCGGGTAGAGCCACTGAAGGCCCTTGAGGAACCTGGCCATCATGTCCTGGGCAAAAACGGATACCCTCAAGCAGCGGATGAAAGGCCAAAATAGCGGCCAAGTGGACCTTGATAGATGAAAGGGATAGGCCTTGGAGCTTGAGATGCAGCAGGTAGTCCAGGATTAACTGCAGTGAGGCCCTCTCAGCCCAAATGCCTTTATCCAAGGTCCGGCAGGCAAACCACTTCCATTTGGCTAGGTAGGTCACTCTGGTGGAGGGCTTTCTGCTGCCCAACAGGACCTGTTGGACATCAGTCGAGCACTGCTGCTCCTGCTCATTCAACCATGCAGCAGCCAGTCCATCAGGTGCAGCATTGCCAGGTTCAGATGCAGAAGACTGCCACGGTTTTGAGACAGCAGGTCTGGCTGGAGCAGGAGCTGTAACGGAGCAGCCCCCAAGAGGTCCAGCAGTGTGCCAAACCAGTGGTGGCGCAGCCAAACTGGCGCTATGAGGATCACTTCGCCCTGTCCTGCTTGATCTTCATGAGGACTCTGAATTAACAGTACTGGGGTGAAGACATAAAACAGAGCCCCCGACCATGGGAGCAGAAAAGCATCTGACAGAGAGCCTCTGTTGATCCCCTGAATTGAGCAGAAAACGTGGCATTCCCTGTTCTGTCGGGACGCAAACAAGTCCACTTGGGAAGTTCCCCCACTTGTGGAAGACGAAGCTGACCACTTGTGGATGGAGGGACCACTTGTGATGAGATGAGAAGGTGCATGATCAGCTTGCCCTTAGATGCTGGGGTCTTAGCCAAGTCTGCTGCCTGGTGTGGTGCCTGCAGTGCCGGTTGGCCTACTTGTCCTTTAGCTGCCAGGGCCACTTCACACAATGAGGGCCCTTGGAGAGACCAGGATCCCTGGAGCCGGATCCCTGGTCAGGCTGGAGGGGTCTGGCCTCCGCAGTACCCCCGTGAAGCTCTAGGGCAGGCACATGGCCTGACAGTCCTTTGCCCAAAGCCCTTTTTCCTTCTGGTGCCAGGGAGCTCTCTTCTTCTTTTGCTGCTTCTTAGGCACCAGTGAGGGGGAACAGTATTGGGTGGAGCCCGGTGCCAGTGGTGTACTCCGCACCAAAGCTGAAGTGCTTGGCATAGGGTCCAAGTGGGAGGGCTCCGATGGAGGACAAAGCACAGCCTCCAGGAGGAGGGCCCTCAAGCGGATATCCTGCTCCTTTTGGATTCTAGGTCGAAAGCTTTTACAGATTTGACACTTGTCCTTTCTATGGGAATACCCGCAAACACTTCAAGCAGCTGTCATGGGGGTCACTGATATCGAGCATGGTTTGAAGCCAGGAGAGCAGGGCTTGCCAAGCTCCAGGATGATGTCCCAGTCAGGACTCTAACTACCAACTAACCTAACAGTTAACTTAATAGCTGGCTAAGTACCTACAAACTATATACAAAGAAAATAAAGGCTGTAAAGAACCACTAATGCTCTTGCAATCTGCAAGACAAGGTGCTCCAACCAACCGATATGGGTGGTAAGAAGGATCTGAGAAGGCGTAGGGTCAGCAGCACCTAACATACCGACACGAGTGCACCATTCAAGGGGGCACCACAGCTGACCCTACAGATAGCGCTAAGGCAAATGCCTCTGACAACTGTGCGTGTGGGCACACACACCCCTACAATGGGATCGACTTGTGCAAGCACTCGAAGAAGAAAAATATAGCTCACACTGAAGTTATGGGCAAAATTACTGGGTGATTACTCAGTGAATCCATGGCCTATGGGATGCAGGTATGTGATCTCACTGGTCCTTTCTCACCTCAAAATTTATGAATCTATACGAACACTTGAGATCTTCCTGTACATATGCAACACTAGACAATTTATTAGACCTAGAAGAGTTTGAGGAGGCAGCCCTGGCTGTGGGTTCCCTCTCTGAAATTTCTCTCTCAAAATACCACATGCAGATGTAGCCTGAGTGCTGGCTTTAGTTTATTTAGTTCTGATAAGAAAGAGGGTCACATTAAATACATTGATCAAATTCTATATGAAGACTTGATACTGTTTTAGCACAGATCAAACTGATGGGTTAGGGACAGGGCCATGTTAATGAGCAGGAAAGACTATCAGGCAGGCACTAAATAATTTACCCCTTCCCACTTTACAGTAAATATTCATACACAAGTTGCCCTAAACATCTCACTGGATCCCCAGCTCCTCTGCCACATGAAAATAAGCACATTAAGTGATCTCCGGATGTGATGGATCTTTTCCTTTGTTTTTGGTCCCAGTAGAGCTTTCCTGGGAAATGGACATTCTGAGCGCTACATTTATACCCCCCTGCTCCCTCTTTTTTTTAAAAAAATCCGTCACTGAGAGACCTGACCTATTTAAATCTGCATTGCCAGAGTAAGGGAGGTTCATCAAAATCTCTGTCATTGAAATAAATCTATCTTAGTAAAGATCCTTTTCCTAGCACCTTGCTGGGATGTGCACTATTATCTAGCTCAAAATTACACTTGTACAGTACCCAACCTCAGCTGCTGGTGACTTGAAATGAGATTTATGGGAATTAAACTTAAATGAACAATCAGTGCATTGGTCACCAAAGCCAAGTATTCTTTGTTTGATGTTATAATTCAGGGGTTGGCAACCTTTCAGAAGTGGTGTGCCGAGTCTTCATTTATTCACTCTAATTTAAGGTTTTGCGTGCCGTAATACATTTTAACGTTTTTAGGTCTCTTTCTATAAGTCTATAATATATAAACAAACTATTATTGTATGTAAAGTAAGGTTTTTCAAATGTTTAAGAAGCTTCATTTAAAATTAGATTTAAAATGCAGAACCCCCCAGACTGGTGGCTAGTACCCGGACAGTGTGAGTGCCACTGAAAATCAGCTCACATGCTGCCTTCGGCACACATGCCATAGGTTGCCTACCCGTTATAATTGGAAGCCTACAGTTCCAATTCACAACTCCATCAGACTAGACACTGAGGGCACTATGTTTTCACCTGCAAGTTTCAAAAATTTCTTGGGTCACAATACAATTGTAATAATTCACAAATACACAGCACCTTTCATCTCTAAATTCTTTAGAAATTATGTACATAAACTGCCTCTGAATGCAGCCAATTCCAGGGTGCCTGTCTGCTGATCAGCAGATAAATTAGTGCACGGCACACTTGAGATAGAAAAGACGGAGATCAGGGAAACCCCCTTGGTCTTCAGGCATCAGAGGATTTTTAATATGTACACACAGCAGAAGGGACCTTGTTTTCAAGATTAAACCCACACCATCATCCTAGAACTCTCAGTAAACTGCACATTACCCATCTTTTTCCCTGTGGAACAATGGTGTTTCTTACATTGGACTAATCAGGATCTCTGAAAAAACCTCCCGGCAATGAACAGATGGATCTAACAGTGATCTAGTTATGAAAACAGATCAACAGTTGAGACTTGGTTTTTTCCATAGGTTATCAAGGAGCAACAATACACAGTGCCTAGTAACAATGAAATTTGACAAAGGAACAAGTGGGGAAGAAGTGGAGGGGAAAGAATCAAGTCCACATCTACTATGAAGTGTTTGTTTGTTTTAATATACAAGGCTAACTCAGACCTTGAAACTGGATCATATTCAGTCTCCTTTCCACCCATTTCCAGATGTTCCTCATTTTTGGTTGCAGGATGCCCTGTGCTCTGAGCCTGATATTTTGGGCCACTATTGCTGCATCATGCATAGCACAACATATTCTCAATTATGGTAAGAAAAAGAAGTCAAGAGGAATCCTGAGATCATACAAGGGTGTGAGCACGCCAAGCAAAGATGATGTCTTGACTAATTTAGTACAAAATTGCACTGGGAACAAGGCAGAAATATCTGATGTTATTTTGTATCACAAATAGTGCTGACTGCAAAGAAAATCAAAGGCCACCCTAGTAAGAACCAGATATAAAACTTTTTGAAGAAGTTTAGTCTGAGTGCATCTAGACCTAGAAAGTCTTACATTCTAGGATTTAAAAAAAACAACAACCGAAAAACAAGAAATCTCACAAGCTTAAAAGGCTTAGTCAGATAAGGTGACTCATTGAGACTTTCAGACTGATTTAGAAAAATTAGTGTTTTGTAACCTTTTACTTAGAACCTCTAATCTAGAATGAGCTAAAAACATTCAAAATTATATACATAGGGGATCACTTCCCTTTCATTGAAATACATCCATATTCAGAGAGAAAGTCAAGAGTTATTTTGAACAACATTATCCAATTGTCACCAGGATGGGACATGAAGAATAAAGTTACCCAACTGAAGTTATAAGGGGTAATTTAGGGAGATGGTATGTAATTAGCGAAACTAGGATCTACCCAGGACACTAGTTTTAGGAAAAGGTTCATGGTACCTTTAATAACCACTGAGGTTATGGCTTCTCCTTTTCAGTCTTACCCAAAAAATGGCACCACCTGCAGAAAAGTGATCCCCAGTACCGAGCACAAGTATAGGTAGGAAGCTTGTACAGTATTATGCCAACTGCACAGATACCTCTGTCAATGGTGAATTAACTAACACCCAATATTGACCAGCCATACAGGTTAAAATTTCCAACTTTCCACAACTTTGTATATAATTTCTTCCAGGTTTCTCTTCTCTCCCCACACCTTCTCACTCACACCAAACCGCATAGCTAATTTACAAGGTTCACAGCAGGACAAGGCTTCTGTGTGGTTTTTGGCCACAGTGCCACCACAATTGGACATTGTGAATTGGCAGCATGCAAACTCTTATCTCTCTACTGATGCCACAGCTTTAGTAGAATGTGCTACAGATTAGAGCCCCCGATTGTCACCACAGATCCACCAACTGCTTGGAGAACCCATCAGAACTCAGTTGACAATTCTGTCACTGCATGAGGCAGAGCAGAATCTTAGTAAAGCAGATACATTGAGTCACTTTTCTGATCATGAGCACACTTTAAGTGCTGCTTGTGAACCAGTTTGGGCAAGGAATAAACGTGTTGAGCTAGGTAAGACTCTGATCTGTAGCTAGTAAACAACTAAAAGGAATTAAGATAAACATTTTAGAAATGTTTTAACACGTTCCAGGCCATGCAGTTGTGCCCCCCATACGCATGTTTCAAATTCTAAAGTATTTGGCCTTCAGTCTTATGCATCACACCACTCCCAAGCCAGCACTGAATTACTACACATCACTATTATTGGTGAGAAGCACTGATGTGCTAGAAAAGTTTTTATAAGGTAATACAATAAAGCATAGGAATATTGTATTAAGAGTATTAGCTTTAAATTAGCATTGGAAGGAATTATGCATTATGCTTGGATTAACTAATGCATAATACTGACATTGGGTTAGAGGACGTTACTTAGCAATTTATTGGACAAATGAAGTTCAATTTTTTTATTAAGCACATTCCACGGTACAAAGCTTTAGATCATGAACAATATCTGTACAATTTAACAGTTTCAATCAGCTGTTCATACACAAACTTTCCAAACGGGTCATTGGCAAACATAATTACAAGTTAGAATTAGACTATCCCAGTGCTTTGAAACATTAATATAGCAGTAATGTACAATTGCTCAATTATGGTTAGCAAAACAAAGTCCAGAGTGCAGCCAGGAGTCCCAGGAGCCAAGTTCCTTGGGTGCCAATCACAAAGTCCACTGCTATGTTACACAAAGCACAATCAAAGAAGGTGAGACTGCATGTTCAAATACCATTATCTCCCAAGGAAAAACATGAATTTAATCTTACACATGCATAAAAAGGGACTCCATTCTTCATAAACAAATAGCTGTTTCTTCAGGGCTGCAACGGATGTCTTTTTTTAAAAACAGTTTAATATTAAAGCTATTAGATGAAAAGGGTAAAGTAAGCCACGTTCACAAACTACTGTCAAGCTTACCAAAAGGTGATCTTACAGACGCTTATTGAAACATGATATCTTCTGTACTTCATGAGGTTTGATCATCTCGAAGAAATAAATATCTTTGTAGTAACAAGTTAAAGGGAATTTCCTAACAAACACTGATCCCAACACCTCTCTCTCAATGGAATAGAGGACTAACTTTAAGTTGCATTTTTCTGACATTTCAGTAACATCTGATGTACGCTTCATTCTGAATTTGCCTGACATGAAGGTGGATGACATCTAACCATAGCTGTTGCACTGGAAGTTTAGTATTAAATCACTGGTCATCTAAAGTGTTACCGACATTCTTTAACTCTCCTCGACCAAAAAAGGGAAAATCTGAAACCAAAAAGTGCTGCCAACAGAAGACGAAATACACAACAAATGACGATAGAGAAATGACTGGCTACATATCTGTGACAACATATTTCTCCCCCAGGACAATAAGTATATCTTACACACTCTTGGTTTTAGTGCATTTTCAAACTAAGCATTAAAGAAAACTACTGAAAACTGTAGTCATACATGGCAACTTAATAGGACAATACTATAAAGATGGCATTTATCTGGGTCTTGCTTTCGCAAAGAAAAATATGATTAAATAAATGTGACTGTATAAATTAGAAACAGGAGAACCACGACAACGTAAGAAGGAACTACTAAGACATTTCCTAATAAGGACATGCTAATGAAGAGAAACATTGACCATGGCATCACAACAAGGTCATAGTGTAACAGCTATGGGTAAGTGATCTTAAATTCAACTTTAAATCTGGTCATCATAGTACTTTCTTGAAGGGGCCTCTACCCCGCCTCAATTGTTACAAGTTACATATTTAAATAAATGTAACTTTGGCTGATGGCATTTTTTCCATTGAGCAGCCAAACTAATGCTATGGAAGGACATCTGTAGGCATGTGTGGCAACCTACTAATTAAAAAAAAATGTTTTTTAAATACTGCGGCACAAAATATAAGATACAGAACATAAATTAAACTTTAATTTTTAAAAAGTTTAGAAATTACATTTTAAAATATGTAGTTCCCATTAAAAAAAATTCTAATGAATACTGAAAACTTCCTTTTGCAGAGAAATATTTCTATGTAATTCATATTAATCCCTTCAGTGCCAGTAGTTAGAATGTCCTGCTGCCAAGTGCTAACACATTTTGTATTAGTGTGTAGTGTCAGGAGATCCTGACTTCTAGCACCTGGAGGTTAAACTGTTATGTACATTATATCGACATGCTTATACAGTATTTGAAATTATGAGGCAAGCACACATGGAAAGATTTTACTATACCAAACATTAGGAAGAGTAGGACGGTTGTATTACAGGGCACAGTTAAAAGAAAAAAAGACGGTGCTATACAACTAGTTTAGATAATCTAGCCTGATTTACAGGTAATGTTTAAATTAAAAGAAAGTATTGGTGCAGAAACAAGTAAACTGTAATCCAAAAATATTACTGATCCATTCAGAAATATTTCTAATAGTCCAACGTACACCCCTATCAAACAAAACAGGCTCTGAATTTGTCATGAAGTCTAAAGGAGCATGGTGACTTTGAAAGCAAAACTCTGTACATTCTGGGTATGTGTTTGGCACCCAAATTTCACTGGAGAATATTTTTCTTTAAAGTCAGACAAAAGTGCAAAGCAATATAAATTAGGCCAAGTCCTTTCTTGACTTCTGATTTATTTCTGGAAAACAAGCCATCATAGTTCAGTTTATATGGACAATGTACATATGAAGCTTTGGATTTTTCACTGCGGTGAAGAGCAGGCTTCTGATTTTCATCTACTTGAAGTCAGTGAATTTGTAGTAAATTCCTTAGAGGAGACCTCTGGGGACTGAAGGGGAGCAGGAAAGATTAAGAGAAATACAGAATTGCGCTGCTTTGCATCTACACAGCATCTATCACCAATTCTGACTTTAGCTGTGAATCAACATCTTCAGGCATGTAGTAGCCAGATATCCAGTAGTTCAAGATTGTGGAACCCTGAAAAAGATAAAGACAAGCTGAAACAATGGAAACTATAATCAGGCCAAGTATAATCTATTATTTGTAGACATATGGCAGAAGTTAGTTGGTATCCATCACAGAACCCCCCTCCCCGCCATGCACTCTGAGCGCACATGAAGGCATTGGCATATTTAGACATCTTATTTTAGCAGGCTAATCAGTACAGCACATACTCCTTAGATCGTAAGTGTTAAAGGAACCAGGGTTCCTTTAGAATGATGCAATCAGTACAGGGTATGTCTACACCGCAATTAGACACCCACAGTTGGCCCATTGATCAAGGTCCCAGGTGCCTACATCACAATTAAAGAGACCCTTAGCCTGAGCCCTGCAAGCCAGAGTCAGCAGGCATGGCCAGACACAGGTGTCTAATTGCAAAGTAGACATACCCTTAAAGGCTCAAGAGGTGACAATACCACCACTATAGGGCATCATTTTAATTCTATTGATTGTGGAACCTGGACCATACTTTAAATCAGATTTGTATGCTGATTGGGATCTGCACCTTTTTAAGCTTTTGAAAATTCAGCCCTATAAACATGAATTAAACTGACCTTTTCCTTACATGTGAAATAAAACAAAAGTCTCTGCTAGGTCTTTAGGGATGGACTGGCAGGGGAAGACGAAGAAGTGTAGTAGTTGGCATAACAGGCCTTGTTCCAGGTTGAAACTTATCTAATGGAATTTCAACCTACTCTTAACACACCTCAGGAAACAACCCTCTTCTTCTACACACCACACAACACTATACAGAAGTGACCTAAACGTTATCCATTTTCATTAAAAATATGCATAGGTTATATCTGGTTGGATTGAATTTTTAATCATAGGTCTAAACAGTTGCACTGGGAAAATTGGCTTGTGAAACCATTCACCTTTTTGTTTAAATCAATCCAACCATGTAAACTATCCTTTATTCTATTTTTAATAGGACTATTAAGTTCAGTTACTTGTTATATGTATATATGAAAATGAGACTTAATGATATTGAGAAATGAGCCCACAAATCAGATAATTAGAATATTTCCACAAGAGCTACCTTTTCACACAGTTATATGATTACACTATTTGATTAAATAGCTTTTCCAAACTGAAAATTCTTACTGTAATTAAGCTTAAAATAATTAAATCTAAGGTTAAATTTCACTTTCCATGCCCAAAAAACATGCTGCAGACTTTGATGAACTGCTCTATTCATGAGACTTTCATAGCTGAAAGTTTAAAACATCTTTTCCCCCCTCCCAGTGCTTAAATATAAAGAATATTAGACTATCATATGGTAACAATTTTTATCATGTTACAATAAACAAAAGGAATTCAACAGAAGGCAATAAAACTTTCTTATAGCCCCCTGCCAGGGCTGTCAAAAATGATCCACTTTGAAGAGGCATATACATTCGGAGACTAGTAAAAATGGGTACAAAGCTTCTTTTGAGAATGTAGAGACGAACAGTGTTTGGGAGCATATACAATTGTTCCAGTAAATATCATAATAAAATACTGGATATTTTACAGTGATATTTTATGTAGATTTATGTTTTTGAATTATGATTATGAAAAAAATTCAGGGAAATGACACTGTGTGGTTCCTTCTATCCAAGAAACAATTACATAACTACCAAGACCAGTCAACTACAAGGATATGCAGCTTTGCATGTTTTCAATTCTCTGCATAATATGACAAGTCAGCCATATAAACTGCTCCAAACTGTGTCAAATGTATGGAATCTGCAGGGAAGTTGCTAACAGTGGCAAAAACATTTCATTTTGCACCAACAAATCTTAATGTAATCAAAGTGAGTTTGCAAGTGAGGGGGCAAGAGAAAGAGTGAAAGTAAGTCATGAGACAGGTACACTGCTGACCAAATGGAGTAAAATGCATAGGAGTAGATTGAAATAAGCTATACTGGACTTTTAGATGCCTAGGTAGTTATACTTCTGACTGGCATGAAAAATAGGACAGTGCTTCCATGATTGGAAGGTAATACAGTATAACCCTCCCAAAACTATTTCTGCACAACCTTTAAGCCATTCAAAACTATCTATACCTTGTTGGGGGGGGGGGGTAGGGGGGGGATATATAATTGGTACATGTCAACTGGTGGATTGTTTTATTTTGTCAATAAGGAAGTGTGGTTTTCCCACCAGGTGGCTTGTTCTAAAGGCGTCAATCAATCAGAAAAAAGGAAATTGTTTGGGCAGGGTGTAAATCACATGGTTAGCATTTGCAGTCCCCCAAATACTGACCCATGAAATCTGTAATATGAAAGTTGCCCTGTTTATGGTGAATGCAATTCCTTTAGGCTTGATACAACTCCCATTAAAGCCAATGGTAGTCTTTATTCATTTTAACAGGATTGGATCACATCCTTAGAGGCTCGACCAGTGGCAACTTTAGGTAGGCCAACACCATTACTGAAGGCACTGCAGTAATATTGCAGCTATTCAAACAAATATGAATTTTTAAACACTGTAAGCCACAGGTGGGCAGTGCTGAAGGAACTAGCTAATAGGGGGCTCTGAAACTGCCCATTCCCCTGGCCAGGCTGACATTCCTTTTAAGCTTGTTGCCTACCTGGTACACATAATGAATTTAGCAGACAGAGAAAACAAAGTCATTTTCAGACCTCTGGTCTTCTCCTTTAAGGAGAGTGTAAACAGCCAAGAAGGGAGTTTTATGCATGCCAACTTTTAACTGTCTTGCAGCACAATTCTTAATTTCTCAAAGCTTGTTCATGAACTTCTATAGTTTCCTTTAGACCACATTTAACTTTTTCTATATTACAGTGTTTAGATGATGAATATTAATTTAGAGAGGAAGTGAATAGAAGATAGATGTACTCAAATTAATGAATGGTGTAGGAAAGGTCAATTAGGCACTCCCATTTAGAGAGAGCAGAATTAAAAAGACTGTGTGGGCAACCATAAAACTGACATTTCTTAATTCGAGTGACTGATTAGCAACCTAATTTTCTAGCCTTTTTTTAAAATTTTTTGGTCATTTCTTTGGGGATTTTTGTTTTCTTTAAGGAAAAGGGTAAACATTTAATAGCCATGCATCATCAGCAGATTTGAACACTGAGCGTTCAGCATTGCAGCACACACTGCTACCACTTGAGCTACGGGTCTGTAACAGGAAGCAGGAGAAGGCTGTTATCCTACAGGAGATGGAATGCTGGGTCCTGGGTGTTGAGGAAGCCCAGCCTGCAATAGCCCTCTTTCTGTCCTTCCCCACTCAGGAGACAGAGAACTCCAGATCAATGTGGTACCCCCAGATGAAGGGAAATGGGTCACTGGGTTCAGGTGGATGGAAGAAACCAGCCTCCCTCTCTTTGGAATGTTCATGAGATCTGTTATTAGTTTAATAAGCTGCCCACATTTTCCTGAAGCTTGTAAGTGAGAATTGCCATTTATAATGATTTACTTCTCAACAAAAGCAAAATGGAATTTCATTAGGCAAAGAAAAGACATTTCACTGACAAGAAGGCTACCCCCTAGAAAATATCAAAGGTCTTCTGCAAACAATGAAATAATTTGTGGCACTCATGGTTACAAAATATCGAGGCCATGAGCTTAACAAGACTTAAAGAAGAAATAGACATTTATATGGAATGTGGTGTTGTTCTGTTGGTCCCAGGATATTAGAGAAACAAGGTGGGCAAGGTAATGTTTTTTTATTGGACCAACTTCTGTTGTGTAGCTTGAAAGCTTGTCTTTCTCATCAACAGAAGTTGGTCTAATCAAAGTTATTACCTCACCCACCTTGTCTCTCTCATTTATATGGACAATGAGACTATCCAGTTACATTTGATAGGAAAACACTTTTTAAGATAGAGAAAACCGCATGAATTCGGGCATAAGCCACACTACTACAAATTGCCTCTGGTAAGAAAAAAATTGCCCTATGGGCAAGCTTACTCCATAATTGTACTCTGTGAGGTGTCTGACCTTCCTCTAAAGCATCTGGTACTGGCCATTGTCAGAGACCATACTGGACTGTATGGGCTTCAGGTCTGACCTGGTAAGGCAAACTCTGTTTCCAAATCTCAACATTCACTGCTATATACAGTAACTGTTGGCAACCACATGGATGACATAAGAAAAAGACTCCATTGATCTAGCAAATGGATCTACAGCAGAGTTTTTACCCAATATATTTAGACAACTAAATATATATTGACTGTTGCAGAGAAATGGAAACAGTCAGACTTCATGAGAGTCTCTTCTGATGGCTTCAAACTCATTTTTCCTAACATGATGTATTTTTTCCTTTTGAAAACTTTACTACTGGTGGCTATCACAGGGAATTGTCATTTATGATGAACATTAGTCAAAATGGCATACATCTCCATTTCCTGGAGACCGATGGGCAGTGCTGGCTAGTCCCAGAAACAGAAAGATAAAAGCCTCAATGAAGAGCACAATCTAACTGAACTCTAAAAGGCTCTAATCTAGTTTCATAGAAATGTGCAAGAATACTTTTTTCAGTGTTACTGTAATTTACAAGCATGCCTCCGTTATATAACAATTTCCACATGATGCATTTTAAAGTGCTATAGATCATTAAGGCTCACAGCACCCAAAGAAGATAGAAGTATAAAGAAAATCTTGACGTACAGGTCACTGTGTTCTCTGACAAAGGGCAGATCTGCTCTGCAACAGATGTGCCCTGCCCAAAGGAAAATCTCTCATCTCCATACTACTAATGTAGAAAGGGGCATTATGTGACATGCCCAAATTCACACAGAGCCAGCAGAACAGCCCAGGACAGAATCTGAGGCTGGAATATTGAGAAGAGCTTCATGTTGGCTTTACGCTGCTCTCCATTGAAACAAATGGTTGAACTCATAGCATCATCAAGACAGCTCTGAGCACTTCTGAAAGTCCCAACTTCCAGAGCCCTTCGTCTAGTTACTGGATCACAGGTTCCTCACACACTGTGTGATAAGCTTTAGGCTCTGAAAGAATCCTCGCATTCTAACCAGAAAATGCGTAGGTAAGAAGCACAGCATACTTGCCAAAAGTACCGAATAAAAATTCTGATGGACAGTAGTTAAAATTAATGGTAAAAACATTTGTTATTTTTAAATTGTACAAATTTTTAAATTGTGTATTTTTAGAACCTTTGGTTTAACAAACATCATTCTCAGCAGAGTGGATAAAAAAATCAATGATTTTTTTTAAAATAAAAAAATTGGATTTTTTTGATAAAATGCTTTTTAAGGCAAAAACCTATCTAAAGATAGTTTGAATTAAGATAATTATAGCTCAAAGATTTCATCATGGAATAGGGATTATAAATTCTAATTCTATAATATGAGACAATATATTCATGTAATGTTTAAGAAAAGTTTTGTAAATGAGTTCCAACAGTTCAAGGATTAGGGACCCAATCTTATGCGGATCCATGGGCTTCTGTATAGAAAGATTAACCTAAATCATCTATCTACCCAATGGGGCTCAGTGCTCAGTCTAGAAAGTACCATCAGAGATGCTTAGTTTTGCAGTTATCAAACTGTGGATTTGGGTCTCCAGGGATAACATGCTTGCTAACAGCAAAAATGTTTTTAAATAAAATAAATAAATAAATAGAGGTGAGAAATAAACTTCAACCCTATTGTCCCTCTGCAAATTTGTGTACACAAAGTCAATCCCTTACACCTCTCTCTAAAAGTGCAAAGTTTCAAAAAGTTCAATGAACAGAAGATTGTCGGGGGCGGAATAGATCTGGACAAGAAGTCTGGAGATAAATGTGAGAAGGGAGGGACAGGCAGTAGAAACAAAAGTGAAACTGTTTGAGCAGCCTATTCCAGAAGTCTTGAGGTCTGAGTGTAGCTGTCATTGATTTGAGATCTACCATACCATTCTCTCACTAGAAGGGAAAACCTATAATGGCAGCAGGCCGTAAGAGAGACTCAGTTTGGGAATATTTTAATGAAGTTCCTCTACCTGTGGGTAAGAGAGGCATCCGTTCAAAATGCAAACAGTGCAACAAAGAAATGCAAAGCCTGGTTGCCAGAGTGAAACAAATCATGAGAAGTGTTCCTTCTCAGGAGGAAGCTGCATTGAAGATGATGAAAGGAACATGTCTGAACATGCAGCATCTTCAGGTTGGTAAACTTCTTTATTTCATACTTCTTTCTTAAGGACTGCCTGTCTTCCTTCTGGACTATTCTTGAATTCTCATGTTTGAGCAAAAAATATAGTTGTTACTCTGTGGTACTATCACTTTAGATGCAGTTGTGATAAAAAATAAATAGCTGAAATAGACAGATCTTTTTACAATTTCACCTTTAAATTATTACATCGGCCAAACTGGACAGTCTCTACGGAAAAGGATAAATGGACACAAATCCGATATTAGGAATGGCAATATACAAAAACCTGTAGGAGAACACTTCAACCTCCCTGGCCACACAATAGCAGAAGTGTTCTCCTACAGGTTTTTGTATATTGCCATTCCTAATATCTGATTTGTGTCCATTTATCCTTTTCCGTAGAGACTGTCCAGTTTGGCCGATGTACATAGCAGAGGGGCATTGCTGGCATATGGACCAGACTTCAAAGAGAAACTGCTGAGCTTCAGTTCATCTGCAAATTTGACACCATCAGCTCAGGATTAAACAAAGACTGTGAATGGCTTGCCAACTACAAAACCAGTTTCTCCTCCCTTGGTTTTCACACCTCAACTGCTAGAAGAGGGCCTCATCCTCCCTGATTAACTAACCTCGTTATCTCTAGCCTGCTTCTTGCTTGCATATATATACCTGCCCCCTGGAAATTTCCACTACATGCATCCGACAAAGTGGGTATTCACCCACGAAAGCTCATGATCCAAAACTTCTGTTAGTCTATAAGGTGCCACAGGACTCTTTGCTGTTTTCATTAACATGGTTCAGTCATTAAGCCCAGGATACAGTCCACCCAACAGAGCAGATCTTGCAGGCAAATTACTGGATAAAGTGTATGAAAGAGAAATTGAGCAGTGTGCAAAAGATCTAGAGGGTAAAATTGTTAACCTGAGTCTTGATGGGTGGAGCAATGTCCACAATGATCCTGTTGTATGTGCTTGTGTGACAACAGAAGGGAATGTCTTCCTTACAGAAATAATTGATACATCAGGAAATGCACACACAGAATACTTACAAGTAGCAGCAGAAAAGGTTATAACAAACTGTGAAAAAAATTCAAATGTCTAGTATGCAGCTGCGTCACAGACAATGCTTCAAATGTATCCAAGATGAGAAGAAATGTATCCAAGCTAATAACATATTGTTGTAGTGCTCATTTGATGCTCCTCCTAGCCAAAGAGGTCACTGTTCCAGAAATAAAGGCTAATGTTGTTGAAATGTTGAACACATGCTGAGTACCCTGAAGCCTACTTCTGTAGTCCTGAACAAAATGCAGGGAAATAGCTGTTTTATTGCTGATGCTGTTGAAATTTGGAAGGAACTAAGAGAGATCTTAAAAAGAGAAATATGCAATGACAGAGTTAAATTACAAGCATTAAAAAAAACAAACGGGACAAGGACTATCTCCAGCTCATTTTCTTACAATTATTCTCAATACTCGGTACCAGGGTCAAACCTTAACTGCTGAAGAAGAGGAGTTGGCTATGACATGGACATCCAGCAATCATCCCTCCAAAATGCCAACTATAATAAACTTCAGAGCTAAGGGTGAACCATTCAAAAAATATATGTTTGCTGATGATGTTTTAAAGAAAGTCACACCAGTGAACTGGTGAAAGTCACTTAAGGACTTGCATTCAGAGACTGTTGAAGTGACAATCTCACTTAGCAGCAGTAGCTTCTTCTGCCGGTGTAGAAAGAATATTTTCTTCCTTTGGACTAATTCATTCCAAATTGAGAAATCGTTTGGGACCTGAAAAAGCAGGAAAGCTTGTTTTTCTTTTCCAGGTTATGAACAAACAGGAAAATGAAGGTGAAGATGACTGAGTTAGCTGCAGAAGCCAATATTTTAAGTTTCTCATGTTGACCTGGCTGACATAGTCGATTTAATTTGTTTTTTTAAATTTCATTTAACTATTTTATTTAAAAACAATTTTAACAAAAACAAACCTGATTTTAAAGAACTTGAATGTTTAAATTAAAAAATGCATATGCTTGTTTTGTTAAAATACTATAGCTTTGCTGTTGAAGAAAAAAATCCAGAATACATAATGCTGTTGTTTTAGTTAAATAAAACAATTTAAATGTCTGTCTGGTGATGTTCTCCTTCTAATACAGCACAGCAAGAAAATCCTCCAAATATTAATGATTAAACTGTTGAATTGGAGATAGTTCACCTCCCAATGACTTAATATCTGCTTCAATTACCTTTGGTAAATGAAATAACCAAACAATCATTCTTTTTCTGATATAGCTGTAAAACTAATCTGAAAATTTTTCAAAATAAATCACTTTAAAAATGTAGTGTGTACCTTCTAAAAATAAAACCTGCATCTATCTGAGTTGTGAAAAATATGTATTAAGGTTATAACAACTAACAAGAATGCACTTTTATGTAGAAATCCATGATTAAATGAAATCTTCCTGACAAGTGATTTAAATCAAATCCACCCTGATTCTCAGTTTGAGATTTATGACAACGGAATATCTTTTTAAACGACCTAGCTATAAATTCTTACAATTCTCAATTGTAAATGTGTTGCAAAAATATAGTGGTTAGTACATCAACTACCTGATTAGAGGCAGGAGGAACAGTAGTGAAGATGTAGAAGATGAGTTAGATCCTATGATATTTTAAGCTTTAAGAACCAAAGCCTGATACCACAACAAAGGCTTCTTGATCCAAACAGCAGCAGCATCAACAGTAGATACATTAGGAAAACTCAGAGCCAGTTGATATATAAATTACTATAACCAGCACCAGGCAAAATGACAGTGAATACACAAGTACAGAATACATTTAATATAATAGAGTTTACCTTATGAGGCTAGTAAAGTGCAGACTGTTATCTGGAGATGTAAGTGTATGTTCGGGATGGAGAGCGTGTCTCATTCTGGGCACTGGGTGGCACATTTAAGAAATCCCAAATCAGAATTGTGTCATCGTGGGAACTACTAATGATCTGAAATTCATCAAACTGGAGTCTAAACACACGTCCTGAATGTTCCTATAAACAGTAAGAGTTCAGTTAGTAGGCCAGGAGATGGATCATTTTTCACTAATTTCATACTCCAACACTCATTTGGACACAAAATTGGAGATGAAAGTTTTGACTTGCTGGTCAAGGTTCATACACAGGTCTGAGAAGAATTACTGCTATTTAAATATTGCCACAAATACAGTGGCTTCAATATAAAATTTGTGTAGGCCATGAATTTTACTATGAAGTTGAGAACCAGAGAGATAAACGCTGAGAGTAAGCAACTTAAACAAAAAAGATTGGCTAGTACTGACAAGCTGTCAGGGTTTATCTGCTGTACAAATTTTTTTTGTATGTTTAACAGTGCTGCTACTTAAAGTATTGTGCAGTCCCCATAAGGCACTTCATTAGCCATTCCATTCCTGTGCACTAGCACAGGACCCTGCAAAAGTCTGTACTTGGCCCTTGATCCACCATAGTAAGTGATGGCATTGTACCTTTTAAAAAAATGTTTAAATGACTGGCCAAAGGTGCCATACTGATAACCCAGTGACTGGAGTCTGAAGTCAACACATACAGTAATTGAATTATACTCAAAGAATAAGAAGTCAGTGGAGTCCCCCCTGCCATTCAATACTTGATCTCTATGCCAAGACTGCTGATAAGGGACCCAATTACAGTTTTTGTGCTGTGGGCTCTTCTGAAGGAAGTGGACAAGCCAAGATCATTTCACATAAGCCATCATCTCACCACAAGATCCTCTCCCTTCCTGCATCTATTCTTTCCATTTTTACAATTAGGAGAAAGGTTTAAGGAAGGCTGATAGTATTCCAAATTGTTTCCATTTAATAGAAGTCCATTTATTTAAAGCCAGTGGTACAATATTTATATGATATTAAAATACCACACCAGAAACCAGAATGATTTGGATGCAATGTCATATTGATTACATTTTTGGACCATTTGAGAATACCAAGCCAGAAGAGCTTAACAGCTCAATTTTTCTTCTATGCTCAGAGTCAACAAGAATTCAGTGCACAATGCAGCATGCCCAATCCTCTTTCTTTGTTCCCAGCTCTGGGAACAGAGCAGAATTTGCAGGATGTGCTGAATTTCTTATCTACCCCAAGCCACTCGATGCATTTGCAATAAAATTTAACATTAAAATGTTCACTTTTGCCAAATATAAAATAGTATTATTGTGCAAAACCCCAAATGTATCAATGTTTACATACCACCAATGTACGCAAGCATAGTGTGCTGGCTGGGGCACGAGGGTCAAGAGCAGCTTGCAAGTCCCAAACTTTAATTTTGCTATAAAATGAAACAAGAATGTTGGTTATTTTATTATACTAGAAACGTTACTTCAATTATAAACATTACAAACACATTTGAATAAACAGAAAGCAAATGTTGGAATCTCCCCAACACCAACCAATTAGCAATAAGACAATATGAGCATATGACTAAAGAAATTCTAAGACTAAGTTTGTTGGGGACTGGGATTGTCTTGTGTGAGCACAGCAACTAGCACAAGGGGGCGTTGATCACTGATTGGGTGTCTAGTCACTGCTGCACACATATATACATAAACAGAATTGTTCACTTCTGCATCTGGGGAATATTTTGCATATTAACTTAGAATTGAGAAGACCTCACAGTCTAGCATACTGCCAATGAAATGCAGGGAGAACAGCCCCTGGAAATCTATTTAGGATTACAGATCCCAGGGGATGGATAGAATCAAAATAACCAATTCAAGTTGAAAGGAGTTCCTGACTTGCCTTCAACAGCACTATGATGTTCACTTGAACTACAATTCAGCTCAATACCAGAGCTGACAAGCTAACAAGGAGAATAAAACCAATGGGATAATCCGTGTCCCTGTACAGTTTCCTTGAACTCACTCAATGTTAAGCCATTTTCCTTTACAGGTGGCTCCTGATGCCCTCATAGCAGCCCCACACGACTAACTTTAAGGCTCCTAACAGAGAACAGAAGATATTGCAGCCTCTCTGCTGGACTGTGCTGCTGCAATTTCAAAATTTTGTGAGCTCATATTTATATAGCCTCAGAATACAAACAGTTTCAGTGCTGGTGTCTAGTAAAAAGGCAGCCAGACCTGTTGGGAAGCAGGGAGTTTCTCAAGGAGTGATGTTTACGGGGAGGAAACAAAGTGAAGTGTCTATTCAGAACAGACACTACTTAAGACAAGCTATTTGTCCATTCTAACCAGCTTGAACTGTACAGCAAAGCCATATAAACTTGATTAGTAGAATACTTAATTCTGCAGGGAGCTAGAGCTACTTACCTACCCCTACGAAAAGAGTTAAAAAGACCTAAGAACAAGTTACTGGAAGGAGCTGCAGAATAAAACAGAATACATAATATTCAAAGGCTACATTCAGAACATAGGTAGTCTGCATTATTGAAATCTACAGGAACTGGGCAACACCCAGGTTAAATGTAGATCTGTCATAACCAGATCACTTAGACAACAGGATGCAAACCAAAAGAGAATCCCTCATTGTGTGTGTTAGGGATGAGAACTTTCAAAAGTGTGCTTTACTAGGAGATACATGAATAATTTTCTCGAAGTGTGTTTGAAGTACGTACCCGTCATAGGCTCCACTAACAATTCTCTTGTTATCAAATCTGATGCATCGAACCAGTTCTTCATGGCCTTCTAGTACTCTTAAACAGGCCCCACATTCAATATCCCATAACCTTAAGAAAACAGAAGAAATGGATCTTTGAGAAACACTCGTGTGACAATAGCGCTCCAATCCACTTACTCATGGTGCAATTTCCATTTTAATATAATCTTTATTGGGTCTCTGAAAACGAAAACCATACTACACTGCGAAAAGGTACACCTGAGGCCCCTGTACGCAGTTCCCAGAAGGGAGTACATTGCAACTCAGACACATTCCTAGTCAGTCTGCCCCATGGAACTGGCTCGATCCTTTTCCAAATTAAATGCATTTTAAAAGTAAAGGCTGTAAGCTTATGACTATTTCAATATAAATGAAGTTTATTGCTGAATCCATCTCCCTTTTTGTTTTGCAGATAACGCCATGTGTATCAGAGGTACACCTCTACCCTGACAGAACGCAACCAGATATAACATGAATTCGGATATAACGCGGTAAAGCAGCAGGGAGCCCCGGGCCCTTTAAAGCACCACCCAAGCCCCGCTGCTTTACCGCGTTATATCCGAATTTGTGTGGAGCCCTGGGCCCTTTAAATTCCCACCTGAGCCCCGCTGCCAGAGCTCCGGTGGTGATTTAAAGGGCCCGGGGCTCCCAGCAGCGGCTGGAGCACTGGGCCCTTTAAATCACCGCAAGGGAAGCCAGTCCAGGCTGGTACGCCATACCGGACTGAACCTGATATAACGCAGTCTCAACTACAAGGCGGTGAGATTTTTTGGCCCCCGAGGACCACGTTATATCGGGGTAGAGGTGTATATGTAGTAACTGAAATAACCTGGTGCTTTAATTGGACCCCCAATTTCTCTAATGATCTTCAGATCAATAGACTGTATTAAGATGTGGGATCTGTAAATTACATTTTTAGATGCTGACATCAGCCCAACAGTTTGTGAGCTGCACTTGATTGAGTATATGTTGTATGTTACCTGTTCCCTCCTTAGCAATGGTTGCCTGTTCTAATGCTGACAAGACATATCAAAAACTAAATGATTACTGTGCTATTAAACTGTAAGGCAGGTTCAAGAGACCTAGAAAAAAATCCCTTCTTTTTACATTTGCAAATGCATATTGTCTCCAATATGCTGTTAGCAACTGTCTTCAACCCACCTAATGGTGTTGTCTGATGATCCACTCACAACTAGTCGATCCCTGTACTGAAGGCATGCAATGCCACGCTTGTGCCCATTTAGAGTACGAACAAACTCACATGTGCTTGTACTCCAGACCTGTAGAAAAAATTGAAAACATTCCATTTTGAGAGAGCTCGAGGTTTTATACATTAAATGGAAATTATGTTCAAACTTCATTAAAAAATCAGGACTCGAAAGAAGAACTTTGAGGGGAAAGCTGACCGAAAGCTTAGATTGTAAGCTCTTCCGGGGATAGGATCATGGTGTATTTTGTATTTGCACAATGTGCATCACAATGGGGCTGCAAACCCAGCTGGGTCCTCCCAGCACTGCTATAATACATAAATCTGTTCAAATTGACTAAATCTTAAATTTAAAATATTAAAAACGTTTACACTTTTTTTGTAAAGCAAGTAAGCATTGCTTAAGTAATTTTAGAATTCTGATTGAATTTAAATGTTGGCTGGTTAGCAATCACATCACAAAACAACAAGCTTCTAGACACAAAAGACTAGTCTGAATATCATTAACCTATTTTTTTTTTTACCATTGACATGGCCAACAATCTACTGTTTATTGAACACAAGACCAGGGACACTTGACTTGAGGCTGAGAGAAGAATGTTTGGGGGTGGAAAGATGGGGTTCAATGTTAAATTAATTGTTTAGAATCTTTGTGCATTTTTTTTAAAGAAGTTGTATTTAAAGTTGTAAAGGGTCTAATGGGTCATTTTCCAAAAGAATACAGTACCTTAGTGTCAGACATAACTTCGCCAGAAAAAGTTCTTGGCACAATCTAAACCAGCTGTGGTTCTAGGGAGGGAGGGAAATATCTTTGTTGTATAGTAAGTTTGGGGTAACTAAGATGATCTGGCAGTCTTCAAAAACATAGCATTTTAATCCCTCAAACATGGCAAAATTTGGTTTAGTTGCTGAGAAGGTATGGTGGGGAAAGGTGGCTGCCTATACATTTCATGTCTAGAACAGGATTGCCAATTTATAGAAAACAAATAATTTGGAAAAAAGCACAGAAAAGTGCCATGCTTAATTTTCTAGCCAATTTCAAGACCTAATCTTGAGTAGATTTTAAGCTTTTTATAACTTTATGAAAGAAGCCACAAAAAATGTTACAAGCCAAGTTATTTGCATAAAAGCTTTAACATCTAACAGGAAGTCACAGATGAATGATAAAGAAATAGCCACAGAACTGCTCACATACACATTTGGGAATTGGATTTTAAGCACACATTCAACAACTCTAAATTTTTCTGAAGTGGAATTTTTTAAACTTTTGGGCACACATTACAAATCAAAATTATTAGTAGTTTCCTGAGTAAACTTTCTGCCAACTTACTTTAATGGTCCTGTCACCTGATGCAGAGACAATATACTTGTCATCAAAGTCTACAACATTAACAGCAGCACGATGGCCAACCAACACACGGCGCAAGGTGATATCAGTAGGTGATGCCATATCCCAAACAGCAATGGACCTGTCCTTTGAACATGTCACCATTAAGCCATTACAGAAACGCAGATGAAGCACTGCCTCGTTGTGATGAATCAGTGTGTTCAGAACTTCGCCTGTGTTTACATCCCAAACTCTGTGGGGGGAGAGAAATGAAATTTATCCTGAATTAACTGAGATGACTACACACATTACAATCAGGAAATGTATGCAATGAAGAGTGGTCTGTTAGTCTGAGGGACAGCCCTTCTCAACCACTTTATCTCTCTGGCTGCCCAAAGTTGCTAAGTCTCATGGCTTGCTTCCAGAAGTCATTTTACCAGACAAAGGGGCTTATGTATAAAAGCCACAAATCAAGCAGAGGCTGACAATGGATTACACCGAGGACTGGTAATGAGATACGAATCTTTTACCTATATGAAAGATGCCAGTTCAAGTTCAGGTCAGCAGCAACTGGAAGTTACTGCCATCCCATAGCTGTCCACTAGCTCATGTGAAACAAAGATGTGGTAATCTCCCCTCAATTCGTAGTGCAATGGCATCCACACCACATAAGAGACCATAAATGGCTCTCTCAGAGATTAAGAACTCATTGGACATGGAGAATGAAGTCTCCTCCAGGCAAAGGCAACACAGAACACTCCACAGAAACCTGCAATGACTTTGACTGTGCTGTACCTGGGACGAGCATTGCCGTTTCCAGGGCTGTCACTACAGCCCCCTTATTGAGCATTAAGATCACACAAAACTTTAAACCTAAGAATACAGGAATGGCCAGCGATCGAATGTCAGTATCATATCAATGGTGGTCAGATTTTTCAGAGGAAGATGCAAGAAACCCTAAATTGGGCAATTATGGAATACTCCACTCAGCAGAGAAGTTTCTTCCTATCCCAGTCAGATGTTGGCTTATGCTCTGAATCATGAGGATTTATAGTCTTTCAAAACTTTTGAAATTCAAATCCTACAAGTATGCAACTCTAAAGCTTGGGGATGCTAGAAAATACTGCATATAGTCTTTTGCTGTATCATGTGTCTAGCCCTTAAAGACACAGTACTATATTTGTTTTGTGGAGTGGTCCTTATGCTTTAGTACTTGCAGTAGATTATTTGTTTTGAGTGTCTCTACCCCAGACTTGAGTTCATTGGGCTAATACTTGAGGCTCACCTCACTGTAGAGTCCGAAGATCCAGTTACAATGACTCTCTCGTCATACTGCAGGCAGAGAACAGAGCCAGTGTGCCCTGTTAATATTTTCAAACATTCCAAGCTTGTTTTATCCCAAATCTGTCAAAAACAAAGATATGGGTTGAAATTTTGGCTTTCACTATTGTGAAGAGAAGACCAGTGGTGGCAAAGAGAATCCATGAGCAATCCAGCATGCACATTCTCCTGCCTTCGCTTCTGTTTTTATCTTCTCCTGCCTTGCCAAGGAGATAAGCACATGCTGGACAGATCTATGAAACTGCCAACCATGAGACAGAAATTTGTCATCCATAAGGAAACATTTTGTTTCATAGGGAAAGAGCAGAAATTAGCAATAATCCAAATCATTAACAAAACCATAGGATGCAGCCAAGCAAGGGGGCACAAGCCATCTGTTTACAGTAAACCTGATTTCATGACGGTGTTGATTTTCAATCTGGTCAAAATTGCCATGATTGGCAGTCCACATCACTCATGAGGCAAAACACAAGCAGGGATATGTTACCAGCTTCCCCTGAGAGATCATGCAAAACATGCCATCCTCAGAAAGTGCTGCACAAACACCACTACCCCACAAAAAGACAGGAGAGATGGGTCCCAAGGAAACAAGCGGCACCTGACAGCCTCCTTTCCAAGTCTAAAGCCAAGACAGAGGCAGTGGCTCATGTCTCTACATAAAGAGGAAGGAAGTATATTACCTTGATGGAGTTATCCCGTAGGCCACTGATGATCTTTTCATCATCATACTGTAAACAGTAGACACCTTTGCTATTTTCAGAGCGGCACTGAATTCTTTGCAAGTTGTGTCGTCCACATCGCCAGTTAGATTCTATAGTCTAGAAAGATAGAAAAACTATTTATACCAAGTGATGAATAAAGCAGTGTATGTTTGTTAAAACCATGATTTCTTGGACAAAAATATGACTTGGATTTTCACCTCAAGTAAAATTCCTCCATGAGCACTGACATATTTGGTTCTTTTGGAGCTATGTACTTTTAAATCACGAGCATATTTCCAATAGTAAATATGTAAAATAGGACTAATTATAATTATAACTTTTGCATTTTGTCAAGACAAATCTATAACTTTTTTGTCATTGCAATCTTGGACCAGGATCAACAATGCTTGACTCAGACAGATCTCTTTCTATAATGGGAAAAATTCAGTTTGCTCATTTAATTAATCCCATCATCTGATATAGGTTACAAAGCCTCTGTTTTTATAATTCAGGGACATCACACTACACTCAATCTCTTTTGGGAAGGTGAATACAAATTTCTTTAAAGTCCAAAATGGAGGTCACATCTGTTTTGAAAACTTCAGTTAACGTGTCAAATAGCAAAATATACTAACTGATGCTGTTTTTTTTAGGAACCAACTTTGTGAAATGTTTTTGTTATATATCTGATTTTAAATCCTGATGAAAACCAAGAAAAAAATAAAATAAAAACATGAAATAGGGACTATTATAAAAATGAAAATTTACTATTGGGAAATTGCCTTTAAATTCTTTATAAGATATTATCCACTATATGTTCTTCCTAAAATTATTTTTAAAATATGAAATAATTCAGCCTCTCACTTTGATTTTGTGGTGTATACTTTTCTGGGGAAATAGAAAATTCAAATCTGGTATATTTTAACAAATAGGCTGTAATCAATTTAACATTAAAAGATAGAACATAAATCTGCTTTTAATCAACTTTACATTGGCGATAGGACAGATGCTGAGCCAGTTCAAAGAAATCAGGAATCCTGTTTAGAAGATTTATAATAGTAATCATAAAAGAATCAGTGCAGTGGAACAAACAAACAAAAAACTACAGCACAACATATGGAATCCCTAGATACACTGGGATATTTCTCATCCTCTGTTAACACACAGAAAAACAGATAAGTCATATGATAGAATACAATGTTTGAAAGAGAAAAAACAGGTGAATGAGAATTGAGCAGTTGATGAACTGAAGATTTGTTCTGGAGAGCGTTCTTATTGATATCCTGATGCTATGCTCAATTTATAATCTCCACTCCCCCTTCTAGTCCCTCAGGACACTCCTACTAAAGCATTTTATCTCTGAATCAGAGTTCTGAACCATATTTTGTCCCTCCTTCTGGTTTCCCCCCAAAAGCCTGCAAAACCACCCAAGAACATAAAACTGATTTTTCAAGAACAAGTCAAGACACAAATTTGATTTAATTTAAAAAAAATGTTGCTGTCCAATGGTATCTCATAACGCATTCTAGGGAGATCACATACCTATTTACCCCACCAACACTCTTCCTGAAGTGCCAGAAGGGTACAATTGGCTTACACGAGATAAGAGATGGTGGTAAGCAAAACAGCAAGATATGCTGTCAAATCATCCACTTTTATTTGCCCTTTGGTGACATTTACAAGAAAATTAAGGCAGGAAGCCAGTTTTCATTTTCAGATCAGCAATACTGGTCAGCCAAGGCTTCCAAGTTTTTCAGACTGTTGATCAGCAACTTGTACATTGAGCATTAAATAATTATGCTCTGCTTGTATGTACTGAATTTTTGATCACCATGGCAGATTCAGCCCTGGGAGTCTATTGTAATGTCCCTGGCAGAGATCAGATTGCTCATTACAATATTTGTTTAGGTTTGTTTGGTTTGGGGTTTTTTGCAGGGGGGAAGAGGTAGCTGTTTAATTTTTGGTTTACAGTATTTAGCTATGTTTGTTTATTTAAAAGGTGATATTAATCACCTGTCCTCTGCAGGGCAATATAATTTAATGTTCTGGGAAACAGAAGAAAAGACATTCATTTTAATTCATTCACTGTTTCTATTTAGTTCAATGCTCAAAATTTCACCAATGGAAGCTACTTAATAAGGTTACCATATGTAAATGTTGGCTACAAATGAAGGAAACTAAAATATTATTTATACATTTGTCTGAGCACTATGAAGCAGTAAGTCATGTGCAGGTGTATATTTTAATTCTATGCGTCAATGTCATTTCATTTAGACATTATGTGGTGTGGCTACTGTGGGAAAATATTTCATGTTTTTGACAACCTGTAAAATCCCCTTACACGGCATAAATTTTCAATATACTGGGAAAGTAGCCACCATACACAGAGAATATACAGCAGCATTACAATTGGCAATAGAGTGGAAACAGATGTGAGTATAGAGAAATAACATTTTAGATGACAAATACAGCTGAGTGGGTGGGCAACTTGGAAGACCCTCTATAAAGGAGCATGTTAAATACAGTACTTGCAACCACATAAAAGCTTCTTGCTATAAGAAATTTAGGTTGTTACTCAAAGGTGAAGCTGACAAAGATTTCACCTGCAACCTCCTCAAGCAGATATTTTAAAATAAATTCTTTGTATGCAGAGTGGATAGGTATTTGTATGGAAGGAGTTATTACATTTTATGCACTGCAGCAAACGTTATGGAATTAATGCTACAGAAATCCAAGGTTCCTTCACATACTTAAATTACAAAACCTCTGCCACTTGTTACTTTTAATTTTTATATACATCCCCTCAATAAAGCTTCAAATAAAATAATAATAATAATAATAATAATAATAAAAAAACCTCCTCTAAACTCAGTTCCCAGAACTACAAGCCAGACAAACTTAAATGCTGGGAAATACCAGTTTCCTACAGCATATACACACCCTCAGTTTCACACACTTCTATAGCCAAAGTCAAAAACAGGAGAATCAGTAGCTGAAAGTAGCTATCAAATACACTGTACTCTCACAGGATAATAAACTAGTGGAGAATCTCATCCAACCAGAGCAGATAATTTAAATCAGGGTAATTTGAAATCATTCATTTTAATTATGAAAAAGAATAAAACAAAAAATTGATTTGTTTTTGTTTCCTAGAAAAGTTATCTTCCTTTCTGGATATCTGGGACATGCTAGGAAAGAAGCCAGAACATCTCTGATGGCAGGTGTACGACTGGTCAGAAAGAAGAACATGAAAAAAGGGATGTCTGTAAGAATCCATCTGTCCAACAGTACACAGAGAGGGAAAACTAATGGCTTTAACATAGAGGATATGCAAAGAGCGACCCAGGACAGACAGGGATGATAGAGCCTTGTTAGTGCTCTAAGCAACTTATGACAGTAGGGAAAGGATTCAGATTCAGAAGTGTTCTTTTTCCTGGGTTAAACATAACAATATATTATCCATGGGATGTATTAAAAATATAGATTATCCACTTGCTAGGTTACTGTTCATTTGTTTGATAACACACACACGCCTTAATTATTTTTTGACCTTTATATGTGTTATAGTTAAAAAGTGCACTTGGTTCACCCTCACAGGCAGAGGTGAATTTGTATCTCCTGCAGCACAAATAGGAGTCATCCACTGGTCAGGGGCGGCTCTAGACATTTCGCCACCCCAAGCACGGCGGCATGCCGCGGGGGGCGCTCTGCCGGTCGCGGGAGGTCCACCGGAGCTGCCTGCCGCCCTTCCGGCGACCGGCAGAGCGCCTCCCGTGGCATGCCGCCCCAAGCATGTGCTTGGCGTGCTGGGGCCTGGAGCCGCCCCTGCCACTGGAGAAGGGCACGGAGCAGTACCATTTCCATGCTTCCTTGGGGGAACCATTTTAAGTTCCTTCAGTTTACTTGCTAAAACATTAGCAACAGTTAGAGGGATTTTCCTCCTGAAATATTACAAGCTTTTGTGGCAACAGCAGCCGAAAAACCTACCTTCCCATCCACATTCCCCCTTCTGCTAACTGACTAATTAAAAATTAAATACCACTAGAGACATCCATGGACATGGTGAGAAACCCTGGCACACCTCAGAAAAGAAGAGCACATCCTGAAATTCTTACCAGTATGCTGGCCCTGTGCCCTGCTTGGGAACTTCATTTTTCACATGAGCTCCCTGCGATGGACATGCTTCCTTCACCTCTCATTCCACCCCACGTAAGTACGCAGGATTGTCAAGAGACACCACAGCCCTTATTAACTGCACAAGCTTTCAATAGACAATCTGCTCAAGCTTGTGGAGACATCCAGTTTACACTGGGCATGCACAGCGGGTTAACAGGCATAGCACTTCCATATTAATAACTTGATATAGAATCAGATGTGTAGGGCTGGAGAGAGGTCATCTAGTCCAGCCCTCTACTCTGAGGCAGGACCAAGTACTCCTAAAACCACCACTGACAGGTGTTTGCCTAATCTGTTCTTTAAAATCTTCAATGACAGGGATTCCACAAATTCCCTTGGAAGTCTATTCCAGCGCTTAACTATCCTTACAGTTAGAAAGTTTTTCCTAATAATATCTAACCTAATTCTCCTTTGCTGCAAATTAAGCCCATTAATTCTTGTCCTACCTTCAGTGGACATGCAGAACAACTGATCAAATATGTTAAGGGCTGTTACAAAGAGAAAGTGAAGACCTAACAGATCTCCTGGTCCCCATAACTTCTTTTTTGAAGACTAAATATGCCCAGCTGTTTTGTTTTTTTTAAACCCTTCCTCACAGGTCAAGTTTTCTAAACCTCTTATCATATTTGTAGCTCTTCTCTGGACTCTCTCCAATTTGTCCACATCTTTCCAAAAGTGTCATACCCAGGCTTGGAGACAGTACTTCAGCTAAGGCCTCACCAGTGCCAAGCACAGTGGGACAATTACCTCCCATGTCTTACACTCAGGACTATCAGGGTTTGAAGGGACCTCAGGAGGTCATCTAGTAAAATCCCTGCTCAAAGCAGGACCAATACCCAACTAAATCATCCCAGCCAGGGCTGTCAAGCTTGACCTTAAAAACCTCTAAGGAAGGAGATTCCACCACCTCCCTAGGTAACCCATTCCAGTGCTTCACCACCCTCCTAGTGCAAAAAGGTTTTCTTAATATCCAAACTAAACCTCCCCTACCGCAATTTGAGACCATTACTCCTTGTTCTGTCATCTACCACCACTGAGAACAGTCTAGATCCATTTTCTTTGGAACCCCCTTTCAGGTACTTGAAAGCAGCTATCAAATCCCCCCCTCATTCTTCTCTTCCGCAGATTAAATAATCCCAGTTCCCTCAGCCTCTCCTCATAAATCATGTGCTCCAGCCCCTTAATCATTTTTGTTACCCCCTGCTGGACTCTTCCCAATTTTTCCACATTATTCTTGTGTGGGGCCCAAAACTGGACACGGTACTCCAGATGAGGCCTCACCAATGCTGAATAGAGGGGAATGATCACATCCCTCGATCTGCTGGCAATGCTCCTACTTATACAGCCCAAAATGTCGTTAGCCTTCTTGGCAACAAGGGCTCGCTGTTGACTCATATCCAGCTTCTTGTCCACTGTAACCCGTAGGTCCTTTTCTGCAGAACAGCTGCCTAGCCATTCGGTCCCTAGTCTGTAGCAGTGCATGGGATTCTTCCATCCCAAGTGCAGAACTCTGCATTTGTCCTTGTTGAACCTCATCAGATTTCTTTTGGCCCATTCCTCTAATTTGTCCAGGTCCCTCTGTATCCTATCCCTACCCTACCCTCCAGTGTATCTACCCCTCCTCTCAGTTTAGTGTCATCCGCAAGCTTGCTGAGGATGCAATCCACATCATCCTCCAGATCATTAAATGAAGATACTGAACAAAACTGGCCCCAGGACCAACCCTTGGGGCACTCCGCTTGATACCGGCGGCCAACTAGACATGGAGCCATTGATCACTACCCGTTGAGCCCGACGATTTAGCCAGCTTTCTATCCACCTTATAGTCCACCCCAGAATGAATTAGCCCTTTTTATTTGCATCACATTGTTGGCTCAGATTCAATTTATAATCCACTATAACTCCTTTTCAGCAGTATTATTGCCTAGCTAATTATTCCACATTTTGCATTTGATTTTTCCTTCACTTTCCACTTGTCTTTATTGATTTTAATCTTGTTGATTTCAGACCAACTCTCCAATCTGTCACGGTCTTTTTGAATTCTAATCCTGTCCTCCAAAGTGCTTGTGACCTCTCCCACTGTGGCATCACCTGAAAATTTTATAAGCATACTCTCCACTCCGTTAGCCAAGTCATTAATGCAAATATTGACCAGTACTGCACCCAAGACAGACCCCTGCAAGACACCACTACATACATCTTCCCAGTTTGACAGCAAACCATTACTCTGAATATAGTCTTTCAACAAGTTATGCACCCTATCTTATAGTAATTTCATCTAGACCACATTTTCTGAGTTTGCTTATGAGAATGTCAAGTGGGACTGTGTCAAAAGCCTTACAAAAAAAGATGCATCAAATCTACAGCTTCCCCCCTACCTACTAGGCCAGTAACCCTCTCAAAGACAGAAATTAGATGGGTTTGGCATGATTTGTATCTTGATAAATCCATGTTGGCATTTGCGTATTACCCTATTATCTTCTAGGTGCTTACAAACTGATTAATACTTTGTTCCAGCATGTTTCCAGGTACTGAAGTTAGACTGAGTGATCTATAATTCTCTGGGTCCTCTCTGTTCCCCAAGCCTAGAGCCATAAGAACCTCGTGGCTGCTGGGAATCTTTCTACTATTCTACCCCAGCCTCAATTTTTTTTAATCTTACTCCTTTGAGTAGCTCTGGTGTCTCCCTCTCCTGTAGAATTTTCTATGCAACTGCAGAGCTAAATTTACATGATTCTTGCTGCATCACTGCCACCAGGATTCTGAAGAGCAGACGAGAAAATGAGCAGAGTTGTCACTTTCACTCAGCTACTGCTTAGGAAAGGTAGAAGCAGCAGCTGTATGCCTGCAGCCAGAGCCTCCCCTAGGGTACAGCTCTGTGAGGATGTGGATGAGCAAGGAGCCCCCCTACCAACTTCCCCCCCCTCAGCACCTCCTGCCCACCGGTGGGCCCGCAGATCAGTGCCTCTCCCTCCCCCCCAGGGCCTACTGCCAATCAGCTGTTTCACTGCATCTGGAGACACTAGTGGGAGGGGAGAGGGAGCAAGGGTGCAGCTCGCTTGGGGGAGGCGGTAGAGCTGGGGAGGGGGAAGAGGCATGGGGGGAAGTGGGAGGGGCCTTGGGGGAAGGGGTGGAGTGAGGGTGGGACCTGGGCAGGGCCAGGGGGAGCAGGCTTGCCAGATAGAAACTCAGCACCTATGTCCCAGACCCCACACCCTCCTAGGGACAGCCCTGCCTGCAGCCTCATTAAATGAATGCATCAGGTCACATTCATAAAGTTCTCTTCACAAACACAAGAGAATTTATTTTAAATATAAGCTTATATTCTGTAGAAATTGATGGCTTAGGGTCTACTTACCAAGAAAGTTCCCACTTTATCATGGGTAAACCATTAACTGAAAATACAAGTGAGACTGTCAAGGAGGAAAGGGAAGGATTAGCTTAGAAAAATGACTGCAACCATTTTATCCTTATGAGTAATGAAAAGTTGTTTTATCTCAATTGCCTCCTTCAATAAAATAAATTGAAGAAATACATCTCCACTGGTATAAAGGTTCAATAGACAAATCTGTAGAACATAAGATTAAATTAAAAATAAAAAACAGTAAGAAATCAGCTAGGTAGGCTGATGACTTTTACAGGAGCTGGAAACAACTACCTTGGTAAAAAACTTCATTAAGTGTCTTAGTAACGTTCCCCAAAATGAATTTCTATTATTCTGTTTTTATGTCCTTATTTAGATGTATCATATTCTGAATCTAGATGCAAGTTTTTTAAAATTTTAATAAAGACATACAAAGGTCACCTTTGCTGAACATGTACCAGAAAACATTCCCTGTGAGTGAATCAAAGGCTTCCTGTCTTGCTTTAATAATCATCTTGGACGGGATAATCAAGATACGCTTTCAAGAACTGTCTGCAATAAAGCAAGGCTAGCAATTACGGAGATAATGCTGAAAGCCAAGCTAGAGCTGAGTATGACATGTGCCTGGTTCAATTTTGGGTAAATCATGCTTACATTATAAATTCAAAGATCAGAAGAGGACAAAATATGGCAAAAGGTAAGGGAGTCTGAAAAATTCACTCATCAACTCACTAGAACAGTGGAAAAGCTTTACCTTGTGAGTATCAGGGCCGAAGTTATTAAATTCTGCAGAATTTAAGACCTAAATATTAAAACTTATCTGAAGGCTTGAAAAAATTACTACACAACTACAAGATAAAGGGTTACAGCCTGTTAGCCAGAGAGAGAGAGAGAGAGAAATACGGGGGACTGCAGAACATCAGCAATGTATTGGTGAGTAGACCTACCCCAGCCTCTGGGAAGGAGAAGAATGCTAGAAATATCGAAGATGCATACACCTGCACTGAGATTGAGAAAGAAGTGGGAGGAAGACCTGTTGAAAGTCTCTGGATACAAGGAGTAAAAAAGGGTGATGTCATGGTAGGCATCTAATATAGACCACCTAACCAGGATGAAGAGGGGTATGAGGTTATTTTTTAAACAACTAACAAAATCATTCAGAATACTGTTGTATTATTTTCCCAACAGATATCTGGGTAGCTGAAGTCCCCCATTACAATCATGCTGGAAGGACATATTGAGTGAGGTCCTGCAGAGATCTGTCCTGGGTCTGGTTCTATACAATAGCTTCATAAATGATTTAGATAATTGCATAGAGACTACACTTATAAAGTCTGCAGATAGATACCAAGCTGGGAGGGGTTGCAAGCACTTTGGAGGATAGGATTAAAATTAAAAATGATCAAACTGGAGAAATGTTCTGAAATAAATAAGATGAAATTTAATACAGACAAATGCAAAGTACTACACTTAGGAAGGAATAATCGACTGCACAAACACAAAATGGGAAATGACTGCCCATGACTGCAGAAAAGGATCTGGGGGTTCTAGTGGATCACAAACTAAAGATGAGTCAACATGTAATACTGTTGCCAAAAAAAAAAGTGATCATCATTCTGGGACGTATTATCAGCAGTGTTGTAAGCAAGACACTCTACTTCACACTAACAAGGACTCCACTGGAGTAGTGTGTCCAGCTCTTGTCACCACACTTCTGGAAAGATGTGGACAAACTGGAGAAAGTCCAGAGGAGAGTAACAAAAATGATTAAAGGTCCAGAAAACATGACTTATGAGGAAAGATTGAAAAAACTGAACTTAGTCTTGAGAAGATAGCAGTCTTCAAATATGTAAAAGGCTGTTATAAAGAGGAGAGTGATAAATTGTTCTCCTTAACCACTGAGGACAAGACAAGAATTAATGTGCTTTAATTGTAGTAAGGAAGATTTAGGTAAGACAACAGGAAAAACTTCCTAACTGTAAAGGTAGCTAAGCTCCAGAATAAATTACCTAGGGAGGCTGTGGAATCTCTGTCATTGGAAGTTTAAGAACAGGTTAGACAAACACCTGTCAGAGATGGTCTAGATAATACTTAGTCCTGCCTCAGTGCAGGGGACTGGACTAGTGACCCACTGAGGTCTCTTCCAGTCCTATATTTCTATGATTCTATGTATCTACCTTTCGTTGGTCTGTTGTTTACATCACTGAACAGATAGCACAGGAAAAGCAGATTTCACTTTGCTTGGCTATCAGTGTAAGAACTTTTAAATAATTTAAATTACATTCAAATAAAGATAGCTGCTCAAATCATGCAATACTGTCCCTGGTAAGGACTGCAAACTGAAAAGACCACAGACTACCTTTTGGAAGAAGCAGATATCAAGGTAAGTATTCCCTAGCAAGGATTCTAGAAACTTTGTATTTAAGAACTCAAATACATGGAAATTAAATCAACATGACACCTTCCAGACATAAGAAGTCATGACTTCTTGACAGCAGGGAGAGATCAATAACTGATTTTATTTTTTATTGGTAATGTGATACCTGAGCAACGTAATTCAATCCCTTCCAGCTCTCCAGGGGAGATTTAAAAAAAACCCAAAACCTTACAACCCAAGGGCAAGGAAAATGGGGAGGGCAAGCGTGAGAGTTGCTGCAATGATATATGCATCAATAATAAACAGAACAGCTGACAGTACACAACCATCCAACAAAGGCTATATTACACATTTTGCTTTCCATTTGAGATTAACATCACTATTTAATAAATGACTGTGTGACACCATGAAAAATATAGTTAGAAATATATTGAACTAGATACTTATTTGCCCACCCTTGCTGTTGTCTGAGCACATCCTACATGCTTAAAAACACACTCAAGCATCCCCCCTATTTGTCAACAGTTTCATTTAAGGAAACTTAACTATCCTTTACAAAACCTGCCACTAATGATAAGCTCTCAAAGGAAGATAACTTGGATGCATACAGCTGGCCAGACTTTTCAACAAATTTTCAGTCATCTCACTCCAATACTGTAAATGTTACTACAAAAATGTATTTCCTTTGAAATTACACAGTAGAGCTTTGGCAAAAAAACCAAACAAACAGTAAAGATCTTTCCCCACGTAATCTTAGTAATTACTCCACTGAAGAGCCTCTTTCCTCTTCATGTTTTGACTCTTATGTCCAAGATTTTAAAAGCTAGCTTGTATTTTTTTAAATATGAACTCCCTTAACTTTTGGAAGAACACATGGAGTCTATTTGATGGCCTGGCCACATTCTTTCCTAAATTCTTTGGGGGAAATCTCATTTGATATTCTCATCGTAATTAAGCAGACTACAGTCTCCACAGAAGCAAGATGAAGGACCTTCCCATGTATTTCAGGATATGAAGAACATGTACAAATAATCTTGACAGACCATGAGGAATAGATTATATTTGTGCTAATTCTAAAGGGATATATTAGTCCAGCTTCATAGATCATATGGAAGAGGTCCAGGGATTTGGAGTTGTGGTATCAAAACTATAAAAACTTATCCTATTTGGCAATTTGCCTATTACTGTAGCCCATTTAAAACAGTTTATCTGCACCACAATATTTGTGGACTGTTTCCAAGTACAGGGTTAACCGGACAAACTCAGATGATCTCCACACAAACAAATTTTGCAACCCCACATTTGGTTCTCTCAAACACCACACTAGTTTTCCCTTTAAGGGAGTTCCTAAAGTACTTAGCTTGGCTGTTCTGCAACAACTGATTTGGAAACACCAGAAATTACTGGACTACCTCTTATGAAATAAAAACTAATTAAATATTTGGCCTCATTAACTTTTCACAATAGAGGAGGAGAGAGTTGCATGCCTCTTTTCAAGAATTTGGTTTCAGATCTCTAAAGTGTCCCTTCTCATTCAATGATTGCAGAAGTGACAGTATATTCTGGAAATGTATTTGGTAGAGAACAGATATTGGCACTAATAAATTTTCAGAGAGGCAAAGGAGCCTCAATTTGCCAAATCATAGGCTGTATTACCTTGCAGCTATTATCACCTTGTAGCTGCATGGACTTTTGACCCCAAATGCTAATAGAACCCAAGGGAAAGAATTAAATTAGCTCTTTATCCATCCCTCATTTTTGCTTCCAATTGTCAATTTGGTTTTTAGATTACTTTTTCAATTCTGTCATTCAGTCAATCCAATGGAGACAGACCATTTTTCTACTGCACTTATCCTCACTTATAACCCAATTTAGTACCAGCTGCATACATTAATGAAATCCCTTTTGTTGTTAAAATAGTTTAACAATGGGTTCTGGTTTATCCTTGTTCCTTCCATGTGAAATAGTGATAGTGAGAAATAAGTCATAACATGTACATTTCGTTACACTAAAAATGTGGTCTTCAGGTAAATGTCTTGTAAAAACATGTTTTTGTCTTCTGAGTGCTAATGTGATAGTCACCAGGAAAACAACTTAAGTGGTGTACCAAAGATGGATACTGAATTTAGAGTTCCTGTGGAAAGGCAGGGATCACAAAACTTACAAAGGATGATATTACAGGTAGATATTATAGAACAAGGTTTAAAGTAAGAGAGCAACACTGCTTTTAAAAATCAGCAAGGATAGAAAATCCTTCAGACCCTGAATTGCCCCTACGATGAAGTCTGGTATTTTTACAGCAGTTTTCTGCATGACCTTTTGAAGAACTCAAGAATGGAGGGGATGAAATTTAATCAGGCTGTTCCCCTCTACCTCCACCCTTTTGCTAGCAATCCCTAGAGAAAAGGGGCCCAAAGTGCTGTAGCTGGCTTTTTGTGTTGCAGACTTTGACTGAAGGACTTTGTCAACAACTTGTTCTGAGAGTCCACAGGGAGAGAGACCTTATGAATCATACCTTATAGAGACATTTATTGGAAGAATTGGAAATGATGGGACCTTAGAAGAGAAAAAATTATCCAATCCTTGACTACTAGCTCAAGAAATTCAGGGTACTAAAAGCATCAATCCTAATCCAGGATGGAAACATCTGAAACATGGGAACATTTCCCAGGGCTTAAATTGAAAAGAAACATTTGAGCATAGAGAACAAATCCCAAGTTGCACAACTTCTCAACCCATCTACAGTCTCCCCTCCAAATTAGCAACTTCATAAGACCAAGACTAGCAAAATTTTGCTGGTATAAGATGAATGCTTGGGATTCTGGAAGTGAGAGTTGGCTTAACAAGAGAGACTTCATATCCTTAGAAGTCTGGACAAAGACATGCCTGTTTCCTGAATATGGACAAGCTAAGGCTTACACTGATTTTGGGTAGAGAGAATTCCAGAGTGAGAGCCTGTAACTGAAAGACCTGGCTCCCTTTGAGTAGTTAGCTTAAGTGTCCTGGACAAATAAAGATGGAATGTTAAGTAGGAATGAGTGTCTGGTGCAGCCAACTCCCATGTGGGGCTTGGTGGGTGGCAGCCAGCCCCTTGAATTCACCTGATGTTGCTGACAGCCAGTAAAGAGTACAGACTAGTGTTTTATAAATTTACAGATCTTAAGGCCAGAAAGGACAGTTATGATCATCTAGTCTGACATCCTGAATAAACATTATGACTTAGTATTCCACCCAGTGATTCCTACATCAAGCCCGTAACTTGTGATTGAGACGGAGCATCTCTTTTAGAGAGACCGCTAATCTTGATTTAAAGATGTCAGGAGGTGGAGAAGCCACAAAATCCTTAAGAAAGCTGTTTCAATGGTTAATTGCCTTGACTGTTAAAAATTTATGCCTTATTTCTAAGTCTGACTCTGTCCAGCTTCAGTATTCAGACATTGGATCTTGTCATATCTTTAAAAGCAGCAAAGAATCCTGTGGCACCTTATAGACTAACAGACGTTTTGCAGCATGAGCTTCCGTGGGTGAATACCCACTTCTTCAGATGTCATATCTTTGTCTCCTAACTTAAAAAGCCCTTGACTGATCAAGCTACCTCTTTCAAAGCCCTAAGGAGTCCCAGAGAAAAGTCAACGTTAAAATGGAATTATGGTTGTAAGTTTATATCAGTAACTTTGGGGAAAGACTTGATAGAACATTTTATTTTACAGACACCAAGCATTAGAAGGCCAGGACATTTTAAGTTAAGGATACCTGCAAAACACCAAAACGTTATGAAAGAATAGAAATGCAAGAGTTAAGGTTCTCTAAAGCACCTTAACTCTGATCCTGTATGCTAACCTCCCTTCACGTGAGTTAATGAGACAATCCATACCTTCTACAGGGCAAGGTTATATTCCATATTCAGCGTATGAATGTAAGTACCAGTTGCCAACTACAGAAATACCACCTTCAAAGCCAGATTCTCCTCCATTTCTCTGCCCATTGACATACCAGCAACACCAACAGCTTCCCACTTACTATACACACATGCCCTCCAACACAATGTGCCACACCCAACCAACTACTCAGTATAGTTAAGAAACTACAGGAGAAACAGATACCTACCGCATATCACTTTCACGTTTCCTTGTTCCAACAGAAGCCTCAGTCACAGACAGCCACCTTATCCCTGTACATTTTACAAGTACTATACAGATTCCAGAGGAACCTCATTTAATGAAAGATGTGACAGGACAGGGCCAAATGTATTTTGAATGGCAGTTATGGGAGGAGAGTTACAGTTCAATAAAATACTTTGAGTCTACATTTCCAGATTTTGAAACACCTAGTATTTTTGCTTGTTGTGTTGGGGATTTTTTTGGCTTTGTTTTGAAGATGTGAATTCTCAAAAATTTCCATGGCATCAATTTAAAAAAAAAATTTTTTTTTAGTACAGGGGGTCTATTAAGGTGGGTTTTTAAGATACTGTTTTGAATTTACAATCTTAAGTTTAATTTTCTCGGAAACTTGTACAGTTACAAGAAAATGTTTCCATCAGAATTACAGATTTCACTGATATCGCCCCCTCACTTTGCAAGGTCACTTAAAACACACAAGGCTGGATTTTTTATTATTATTATTATTTTTTATATTCAATCAGATGTCACGGTAGGTTTTGGGGGTTTCGCTTTTTTTCCGGCTTTTATGGCTGTTCATTCCCTGTCAGTTAGGATAATCAGTTTCAAAACCTTCATATCTCTAACTCTGGCCAATAACAAAGATGCACAAAGGATGCAAGTAGTAAAAGAATTTTTAGGCCCAAATACTGCTATTTTTGCTACTTACTTAAATGGGAACAAGATCTGGCCCTTACTACTGGAGAAGGGGGCTCCAGCAAGAAATAAAACTGAAGCAATGGAGGGAAGCCTGCTGCCTAAGCCAGGTGCCAATCACAGCAAAGTAAGGGTTAACCAATACCAGAAGGATCTTATTTCAGGAAACCAACTTCAATCATGCTAACAGAACTTGTATGCAGAAGAGAAAAGGATAAAACAAGCTATCTCACCACACAAGTATGTAAAAGTGTATGGTGCACAACCAACAAGTACTAATATCATAGCGGATTTTATTTTGCTTAGGCTTTATTTTATGTTCAGATTTATACTTGAAAAAATCATTTGAATTGTTATCAGTAGCTTATTAAAATATATATTTGAAAATGAGGGTTAGAGTTGATTTGTGAGGCAGCTAAATTTTACAGACAGGTTGGAGTTTTGAGTAATTTTGTTCATGAAGTGCCAGCCATACAAGCTCACATTTGCCATAACAGAATGATTCCATTAGTTCACATCTGCCTTAACCAACAAACACATGTTTCTCCACTAATGAATTTTGGACCAATAACTTTTATGTCCATCACCTGGCTGAAATAAATGCATTACAGTTTTTGGTCTAAGGAACACATTTTTATGGCAGATACATAGCTAACTGGACAAGACTAAGCTTTTCTTCTAATATGTGAACACCAAGATGACCTTAATCTGTCAAAAACATATGTTGAAAAGTAAATAAGCCATAACTTTGTAGCTCTTTTGCAAGGTAAGCAAAATATCACATTGCCAAACAAAGCCATTTCTGCCTCATCTTTATCCCTAAAACGCACTTTATGTTATAACCATATTGTAGACTCTTACTACAGTCATTCAAGAAAGACAACAAAATTCTGCACTCCTTTTAAGGACAGCTATATTTGTTATCTTGAGTCTCTTAAAATTAAGGGGGGGAAATGAAAATATTAAATAGATCTTGATATTTTAATGTTTAATATTAGATGTTTAAATCTGAACTTTTTTTAAAAGTTAGGATAATTAAATTATATAGAAAATCTGGTTATACAGTAGGCATTGATTGTCTTGGGGTGCACGAGACTATTAAATATTATAATTCTGTTAAGTCAGACTTCACAATTCATTTCTGAAAAGTCCCAAAGACTTTCAGAAAAAGAAACATGCTTTTAACGTTGACATTAACAAGTTACCTTCATATTGTATTTACTCTATCCAATAAATTACTGCACATATTTACTGCATTTTCCTGGCAAATTAGAATTAGTACTAGAAATAGTGTAATCAATTACATAATACATATTATTTTAAAACATACTGTTCAGGAATACATATCAGAGTAACAAACTATCAGGAAAATGTACTAGCTTCAAAAAGTTATTTGCATTGAAAAAGTTGTGTTGGAAAACTTACCTCTATATCCTGTATTATCTTTGGGTATAATGACCTGTAAAATGAATTTGGGGGGCCATCTGTGGGTCTGTTTTTAAACAAGTACTGATCCCTAACAAAGAACAAAAAAAAAGTTATATTTTCCAGTATGACATACTAAACCAAAGATCCCTGCACGATGGATAACTCTGCACCAAGCTAAAACTTAGCATATACATTCTCAAACAATACTTTTGATACCTTAAAGTCAGTTAACTCATGCAAAAGAATATCTAAAGGACTATACACCTCAATAACGGCTGTATTTAAAAATGTTTGAGATTCAGAAAAGGAAATCTTTTTCTTTCATTGTGTTCGGTAAATAGGGATTTGCTATTTTGACAGGCTTTTTTAGATTGCTGGGTTTCCCACCTTTGACAGGTCTTGAGGCAGAGTTTGCAGTTTCATGGGCATGCTATTACAGAGCACAGTACAGAGGAAAAACACACTGAGGAACCTCCCTCTCGATTTGCAAAAGATGGAAAACCCCAGTTTTCCCAAATCTGGAACAACATATTACCAGGAAAGAAATGAATTCTTTGAATTCTTTCTGAATTCTAATTAGCCATTTCGCAAAATTTTAAGTGGTAATATTTCACTTGACAAAGTACCTAACAAGCATATTGAGTAGCTTTCTGTATTTAGTGTTGCACATTACAGTTCAGAGGTAATATGGATAAATATGCAAAAACTGCTACATTGAGACTTTGCAGAGTAAAATTTACCATAAGAACTCAAAAAGTGAAAAGCAATGAGGTGGGTAGGGAAATTGAGCAAGATATCTGAAGAAAAAGGGAGCAGGTTAAACAAGGACAGATTTTGAATACAACTTATGCCCCCCTCCCATCTATCCTAACCACCCCCACACTTCTCCACAGAAGATTTACGAGGACTAACAATACCATAAATTTACCTTTTGGCAGAACACTGGATTAGGGTCACTTGTTACGAATAGCCTACAAAGCTGGGTGAATTAGTTTACATTCTGCAGTGGTACTTACCAACCTCTTCTTTCAGAGAGCCCTTTCCACAATGGATCAGTGCGCACCATTCTCTCAATCAATTTCTTCCATAGCATTCCCTCAGAGATGACTCTCTGCCATTCCTTACACACCAGCTCTGCTGCACAGAGTGATCTGGCATCAAGATAGGAAAGGATATTTTCTGCTATGTGATCTAAGCCTTGCTCTACAAAAAATAAGGACAATCAGAATGTCAGTCTTGACAGTAAACCACTAAATGATCTCAGCTTGTGTGGTACACTCAGGAAAAAGATAACGTGGTTCTACTTAAGGAACTAGAGCAGTACTAACACAAATATTTGTTTTATAGAAGGGCTTAATGCTGTATCATTATGGATAAATTACCTAACACTACACAAGAAAATAAAGTGGCATTATGATCTAACAAATCAAACTTGAAAATAAAGTATTAATAACCTGAAAAAAACACATCAACTGCACTGAAAATTAAGCTTAGAAGTTAGATAAGAAAATACAACTACCAGTAAGGAAGCACTGAATTCAAACTGACACAAGAAGCAACATTTTGAACAAATTAATAATTCTTTATTCTCTATTTCTAACATCTTTTGCATACCAGAATTCCACTCTAAGAAAGCTGGGCTATGAAAGTAAACCAGAATTCACCACCGTGCATTAATAGCACAACAATTATTCTGCAGCTCTTTTTCTGCTCCATATTAATTCCACCACTGATGCGGGGCAGGAATGCTGAACTCTTTCAGAATATTAGAGTTTGCTAAATGACAACACAAATGAAACATTTCATATTTCACTTCTCTTACCATTCTTCCTTTTTATGATTAACTCCTACCCTGACAATGTAGAGTAAATGAACACAGTATATGATCAGATTCCTCTTGAGCAAATGCAGACATATAATTGTGAGATGGTCAGGAGAGGTATTGGAAAGGATGCTGTAGAACAGTGTTTCTCAAATGTGGCCACTGTGGCCATTAGGGTTTTCTTCTTGTGGCTACAGCCTCTTGGGCAGTGATTGGAGAGGAGGGGGGAGCAGCAAAGCATTAACCCCTTCCTGGGGGCCACCAGTAGGGGTTGGGCCCTGTCCCCCTCTGGAGCCACAAACACAAGAGGAGCAGACAGCCAGCATAAGTTCTCCCCTTTCCCGGAGGCAGTGGGGCTCAGGCTTCCGGCTTCAGCCCTGGGGCGTTGGGCAGCAGGCTCTGGCCATGGGGCTTTGGGTTCCAGCCACAGAGCTTCAGGCTCCATCCACCAGTCACGGGGCTTTGGGCTCCGGCCCCAGGCTCAACTCTTCCCCCCCTCGACTCCCTTCCCCAGCCATCCATTGCCCCTGGCCCCTGCTGCCTCACTACCCACACCTCTCTATTCAGAGCTTAATTTATCATCCGGCTTGCCAGGCCTGAGTAAGTCTGCTGTGAAAAACAATATTAAAAAAAAAAATCTACAAATATCAGTTTTCACAGGAGCAGACTTACTAGCTAGGAAGTCAAAAAAAGAAAACAGCAACTCAAAATAAACAAAAAAAAGAGAAGAACGTGCAAAGCATCTTATTTTGTTTCTATTCTGTTTAGGTCCAGTAAAGAATAGAGAAAACTGTACATTATTTTTATTACTGAGTCTGAAAAAAAACCCTACATAAATTACAATTATTTGTACGTGTGCTTATTTGTTTTTCCTAAAGTAAATTAAGTATTTTAGGAAAAATTGTCAGCGCAGCCAGCAGTAAGAGTTGGTGGCCGCACTCTAAGGCCACCAAAAAATTTCTTGTTCAAACCCCTGTGAGAACAGGAGTTCTCACAAGAGTTCTCCACTTTCTAATGTCAAGGTTAAACGCCTCTTCCATTAAGCTGTTACCACAACCTGAGAACATGCTGCATGACCACTCCTGAACTTACTTCAGAAGCTAAGGGTTCTTAACCATATACCAAAGAGAGCACACACTTTAGCCTTGTCTTCACTACTGCGCTGCAGTGGCGCTGATGTACTGTGTCCAGTTCTGGGCATGACACTTTAGGAAAGATGTGGATAAATTGGAGAGAGTCCATAAGAGGAGTAACAAAAATGGTAGAAGGTTTGGAAAACCTGACCTATGAGGAAAAGTTACAAAAAAAACCTGGGTGTGTTTAATCTTGAGGAAAGGCAGTATTGAGGGGGACTTATAAGTCTTCAGATTTGTTAAGGTCTGTTCTAAAGGGGATGGTGATAAATTGTTCTGCATGTCAACTGAAGGTAGGACAAGTAGTAATACATTTTAGATATTAGGAAAAACTTTAAGGTTAAGGATAGTTAAACTTCCTTATTAGGCTTCCAAGGGAGGCTGTAGAATCCCCTCACTGGAAGTTTTTAAGAGCAGGTTGGACAAACACATGCCAAGGATGGTCCAGGGCTACTAATCTTGCCTCAACTCAGGAGGCTGGACTTGACCTGTCTGTCCCTTCCAGACGTACATTTCTATGATTCTATAATTTATACAGAAGAATTTGGATAAACCTAATTTGACTTGGTAGCTGCAAAATCTGTATCATCATCTTTAGAAAGTGCTTTGTTATTGATTCTTGATTGCATGGATATCATTTAAAACTGCTCAATAGCCATTTCTTCTGCAATTTCCTCTCTTCCCTTCACCATTCATTAATTTCCACAGGGCTTGTCTAACTAATATGCAGTTCAGTGAAGGACTCTATAGAAACATTCTTAAATAGATCTCTTCTTAAATTAATACTGTTTTCATTACTAGGTTTAAACTAGGTCATCAAGAGGTACAGTAGCAAGTGAAAAAAGTTGTCACCCAGAAGCTTTTACACTTGGCAAAGAAATCCTTGACATATACTATCTGCTAAAACTAAGGTATCTATACTTGAATTCTCTGACTAGTGCTATTTTTAAGATGGCAAAAATCCAGGCTCTTTGAATTGAGTAATGGACCTAACAGTGATTTCCCAGTGTACGAGTGATGGCCCTCGCTCAGTAGGCCTTTTCACCAACCCACCAATGAAGCTTAAGTGTGCATATTCTTCTGAAAGTTGGATCCTAATTCTTTTAAAGGTTAATCTGAATATATATCCCTGACCTGCTGTCTACATTGTTTCTACCTTTGTTCAACTTTAAATGAGCTCAATCTGCTTACTAGCTAGTACTCCTGACATAAATTAATATTTAGACTAAAGGTGCATAAGGGAATGCATGCAGCACCCCATATAAATAATCAAATACACTGATCTATTGGAAAACCATTGGGTGCATCTCCACTGACTTCAGTGGAGTTGTATGTATCACTGACATTACCCAAAACATCTAGAAGTTTAACATTCTAGTCCAGCTGTAGAATAAAGATTACCTTATCTGATGGGTTCTGTTATGAGGGAACATGGTACAGAACAATGACCTGCATCTGCCTGAGCAGGTGGGCTAGATTGTGGATATTTGTGTGTTTGGACTTGGGCTAGAGAAAGTAGTTGATCTACAAGTTGTATCCAAGCAGTGGTCTAAAAATGCAGCCATTTCAATATGCCTCTTCCAGTAATCAGAGTTTCAAGCTAGAAATTAATGTTCTCAGAATATAATTACATCTGCTGCAGAGTGCATGACCTCAGCAAGTGTAATTAGAAAACAACGACCACCTGGAAGAATGTCTTCTCTCAATTGCTGAATAAATGCATTAACTTCCCTGGTCAAGCCAATATTTGAGTAACTGATCTGGAAACTTGTAACTCTAGGGAACAGACTGAGAAATACAGAGAAACATTTTCTTGATATGGCTTCTGGCATCTCTTGCAGCCAAAGAAGGGAGCACTGCCAATGGGCTCTCATTTGGTATAATTTTGCTTTACTTGTGAGTCTCTTGACTCCATTGTCATAAAAATGGCATTGCTAAAGTCTCTCTTTGGGCCCAGAAGTTTAGGTTTGTCAGAATCTGATGGTAAAGGATACGATTTAATCACAGATTCTGAGACTTTAATGGGCCCAGTGACCTCTTTGGCTTCATCCCCTGCTGGAGTGGCTGAGGCTGGAGCTCCCCTCTCCCCCGCTGCTCACAGCTGTGGGCTGGTGCCAGAACTGTGTTGTGTGTACTCCCCCTCCCTCTCTGGCTGGGGCCTGGACCCGGAGCTGTTCTTCCCTACTTCCCCAATGGCCAGAGCTGTCCCCCACAGCAGCCATGGCTGGAGTTGGAGCTGTCCTCCCCCACCCCAGCAGCAGTAGGAACGGTCAGTCGTGTGTCATTCTCCCTCCATCACAACCCCCACTACCCCCCCCCCCACACTTGGGCTCTCAGTCAGGGCCCCCGACGGTTATTTTTAGTAAAAGTCACGGGCAGGTTGTCGGCTTCCATCAACTTTTACTTACTGCCTGTAACCTGTCTGTGACTTACTAAAAATAACTGACAAAATCATAACCTTACTAATGGAGTACCATTTTTGCCATCAGGAGCACTGGTGCAAACTTACTGAACTATCTCTGAAGAGATGATGCTGGAATAGTATCTGTTCTCTGTGTAGTTAGAGGTATTTAAATTGCAATATTACGCTGCCTTTATAAAGCCAAGATAAAGAGGGTTACCCAGTTCTGGGATTTATGATACAGTAGCTAAGGCAAAATGATTCTCTGGTGACATCCTGTGGATAGTTACCTGTATCCTTGGAGATAGGATGCTGAAGGTTCTCAAACTAAACGATCAAACTCCTCAACGTTGCATTTATTTTTGGTCCAATTAATCTTACTGCAACATTCGAGTTTAACTTAGTCTTAAGAATATGGACTGCTTTTGCGTTTGGTCTAGCTGTAAAGATTTCTTATAAATATTGCTACTAGTGTAAATCATTCAATATTTGCTTTAAGATGACAGGCTCAAGACAATGAACCATGAGCCATTATAATTGTCTTGTATTTAAAAACGCCATTCAAATGAATGGAGTAGAATAACTAATACTCAATTACCTTTTCTTAATTTACAAAGGGATTGTCTATACTACCGCTTAAGTCGATGTAACTTACATTGCTCGGGGGGTGGTTTTTTCATCCACTAGGTCAGTAACCCTGTCAAAGAAGGCAATTAGGTTGATTTGGCATGGATTTGTTCTTGACAAATCCATGCTGGCTATACCTTATAACCCTATTAGCCTCTTGGCGCTTACAAATTGATTAATAATTTGTTCCAGTATCTATCCAGGTATTGAAGTTCCGTTGACCAGTATGTAATTCCCTGGTTCGCCTTTGTTCTCCTTTAAAACAGGTACTATGTTTGACCTGCATAAAATAAATGCTAACACTTCCGAGATTGCTTCAGCTAGTTCCTTAAGTACCCTGCTGACTTGAATACATGTAACTTATCTAAATATTCTTTAACCTGGTCTCTCCCTATTTTAGTTATCAATTCTTCGCCCTGGTTGTTAATATTAATTGTGTTGAGTATCTGGACACCATTCATCTTTTTAGTGAAGACTGATGCAAGAGAGGTATTAAACATCTTAGCCATCTTCATGTCATCAGTTATTAGCTCTCCTTCCCTGCTAAGTAAACGACCTACACTTTCCCTCATCTTTCTCTTGCTCCTCATGTATTTAAAGAGCTTTTTATGTCCCTTGCTAGGTGTAACTCATTTTGTGCCATAGCCTGATTTTGTCACTATATGCTTGTGCTATTCTTTGTACTCCTCAGCAATTCATCCATGTTTCCATGTTTTGTAGGATTCCTTTTTCATTTTCAGATCATTAAAGAATTCCTGATGCAGCCATACTGGCCTTTTACTATTCGTCCTCCTATCTTTCCTATATCACCAAGTTCAAACAAGCAAGCCTTTTTCAGTCAGAGGTTCCCAACTTTCATTGCCTCCAAAATGGCAATTCCCTTTCTGATTTTGGATCTTCACTGATCAATTATCAGGACTTCACCAATAGCACCTGCTATGTCAGCATATTTAAGTAGACATTTGAGGTGTCTGATATAGCATGATCATTATGGTAAACTTGTTCTTCTAACCTGCACCTGTCCCACTAATTCTAGTACATATTGCAATTCTAATTTTCTAAATCCTGCTTTTCGTTAGGACAATTTTGCTAAAAGACAGTTCTATCATTTGATTGTGCTCTTATTTCATTAGGTGTTTTTTTTTGTTTGTTTTTTTTTTTAAAGAAAATTCAAATCATGAAGTGGTCATTTAAAAAGTTATTTTAAAATAACTGATCTGATATAGTGAAATCAAATGTAGTAATTTGTGGCAAACAATAAGAACATCTTCACAGGCTAAAAATAAGGAAGGCAATAAAGCTGTATTGACTGGACTGTTTTCAGATTTTGATGCTGTGGGAGGTGTAGGAGGAAAGGGGAAATACACCTGTATCTTAGAAGGGAAACATTTAATATAGTTGTAATTTTTTTTCTTGAGATTTTAGTAGAAAACTGCTAGTTAAACATCGCTACTTAAGTCAACTTTTAACAAGCTCAAATCAATAGCCTTATCAGTACTTATACAGAACAACTACATCTAGTGTCAAATAAATTAATTAAATGCCATATTCTCAACACACGATACTAACCATCCCCAACACATAGGACAAGCAAATCAACATTTGACAAAGGAAAAATAAAATCCTTTTTACATTAGCATTAATAGCTCCCAAAGTGAATGGAGCACTGGATTTGGCAATTAATCCTTTTACACCAATACTGTAACATAGGGACTACTGGGTAAACAAAAAGTTCCCAAGCTCCCATTCCACTGTATCGTTTTCATCCCAAAAGCCTCTATACAGCCCCTGCTCCAGGTCCCACGCACTGATCTGCTCTCCAAATTACTTGCTTAGTTTTCTCTACCCCTGTAATTCTACAAAAATACAGGGTAAAGATGTTAACGCACCTAACAGTGTTAGTATTTAGATAAATGGTTAGGTAAGCAATGAATCCACATACAATTAAAAGGTGATATAGCTCTGTTTAGCTGATAATTTAGTATCACACCCTGCAACAATACTAAATACAAAAACTTTGGGATTAACTGTAAAACCTTAAGTCTACAGAACATTCTTTGCAATAGATCACGAAGAGCATAACCTAGTGTTCTGAAGGAACTAAACTTCAATTATAATAATGCTAAAGTACATTAAACTGCTGGACCAGAAGATAATCTTGCCTCTAGAAGTCATTTTTTAAATAAGCTAAATGATTCTGGAGTCCACATAATTAGCTTTTTACAGCATCAGCAGATCTGCAAATTCTGAATTTGTCAATCTGTACTTCCAAAACTCCAGTTATTTTCCAATGTAAACTATAGAAATGTTATCTTTCCTTTCTACCATAAGGGTACTTTTCTACCAACTGCAGCTTGAAAAAGAACAGAGGCACTGGAGCTGTCTGCAGACTCAGGAAAAATATAATGCATCAGTTACACTAGGTTCACAGTGGAAGGCTATCGTCACAACCACAAGAACTAGAACTTTTTTTAAAATGAAAGCTTAGATTCTGCAAAAGTTGATGCCTGAAAAAGTTTCCTACTTGTCACTGATAAGTGGATTTTCCAAACCCTGGTTAATAAAGCTTACTGCAAAAGCTAAATGCTCCCTTTACCATTACAACCCCTCATTCTCAATCACGCAGCAATGGTACTGCACTCACCTACGAGAACAATTACTAACAGGTGAGTAAATAGAAAATCATGCAAGGCTGCTCAACATGTCTAGGATGCAGTGCCGGCTCCAGCTTTTTTGCCGCCGCAAGCGGGGGGGGGGGAGAACCCGATCAAGCTGCCACCGAAGTGCTGCTGAGGAGCAAGACAGCGAGTGAAGGATCCGCCTCCGAAGTGCCACCGATCCGGAGCAGGCCGATTGGGTTGCTGCCAAAGTGCCGCCGCCGCTCCGAACGTGTGCCGCCCCCACAGCAGATGCACTGCCGCCCCTTTCCATTAGTTGCCACAAGCACCTGCTTCCTTCGCTGGTGCCTGGAGCCGGCCCTGCTAGGATGCATAGTCCAGGTGATCAATGATTACCAGGTAAGAACAAGAGATTGAAATAAGTTAAAGGGGACACTACTGGTTTAGTGGTAAAACAGGCACATTTTTAAAATTACAATTTTGCCCTGCAGAACACCACTTGTTTTGACTTCAACTCTTACGGTGGGGGGAGTTTGTAACCAAATCTACATGCAAGCAGGAACAGATATGGATCAGAGTTTCTCTCCTGACTGAATGTTTAAGAAAAAAAGGCAATACTTTGCAAGTTAACACAATAAAAAGGTAAAGGTTTACATATGTTCCATTTGAACACTGTATTTTTCTCTTTGGGATGCGGGGGTGTTAGTAACTTTATGATTAACCTTAAACTAACGTATAATTGAAGTTAATCCAGCAATTATTCAACTATATACCACAGACATACTGCAGACATTGATTTACTTTACGTTTTTGAGCAATGTGATCAAGTGCCAGTCTTTCAAAAATGGCATGAAATGCATCTTCCTTCAGAATGTCAAACGTAGAGAAATAATTCCAAATGGAAAAAAGTGACAGGGCCTATTATGAAAGTTCATATTAAGTTAGCATAAAAGCTAAATCTTATAAATTTATCTCTTACTGCCATCTCCTGGTGATAAACGAAATAATTATTCCCTCTAAAATAAACTGGAATATTTGCCTTTGTTATTTTATGTTCTGTAGAGCTATAGTTAACTGTTTTAGCTACTGAAATAAATTACATTTTAATAGCATGAGCTCAGCAAATGTGAAAATGTTTTATTACTAGTTCAATGTGCTTATACTATCTTGTACAGGAAAAACACTGAATAAATGCAAGTATGAATTAATTTTGAAGCCCCTTCTATGGTTGTTGTTTTCTCAATGGCACAAATATTTTAAAACTGAGCTTGAACAAACTCAGAGACTTTTCCAAAAGGAAAAAACACTGTTTTCAAAATCAGTTAAGGCTGTTAAATGCGAACAATGGACTTATCACTCAAAAACTCAAAAGCATATAAAAACCAAAAGCCTCATAGATTTTACACTGCCCACATAATCATCCAGTATAAAAACTCATCTGAGAAAACGCTATATTTAAAGTGTATCAAACTGCTAATGAATCTCATATGTAGCATGTGCATATGTAATTTATATATAGATTCTAGGACTGGAAGGGACCTCGAGAGGTCATCGAGTCCAGTCCCCTGACCTCATGGCAGGACCAAATACTGTCTAGACCATCCCTGATAGACATTTATCTAACCTACTCTTAAAATAGCTCCAGAGATGGAGATTCCACAACCTCCCTAGGCAATTTAATCCAGTGTTTAAGCACCCTGACAGGAACTTTTTCCTAATGTCCAACCTAAACCTCCCTTGCTGCAGTTTAAGCCCATTGCTTCTTGTTCTACCTTTAGAGGCTAAGATGAACAAGTTTTCTCCCTCCTCCTTATGACACCCTTTTAGATAACTGAAAACTGCTATCATGTTCCCTCTCAGTCTTCACTTTTCCAAACTAAACAAACCCAATTCTTTCAGCCTTCCTTCATAGGTCATGTTCTCTAGACCTTTAATCATTCTTGTTGCTCTTCTCTGGACCCTCTCCAATTTCTCCACATCTTTCTTGAAATGCGGTGCCCAGAACTGGACACAATACTCCAGTTGAGGCCTAACCAATGCAGAGTAGAGCGGAAGAATGACTTCTTGTGTCTTGCTCACCACACACCTGTTAATGCATCCCAGAATCATGTTTGCTTTTTTGCAACAGCATCACACTGTTGACTCATATTTAGCTTGTGGTCCACTATAACCCCTAAATCCCTTTCTTATAAGAATATAAGAATGGCCATACTGGGCCAGACCAATGGTCCATCTGGCCCGGTATCCTGTCTTCCAGCAGTGGGTACTGCCAGATGCTTCAGAGGGAATGGACAGAACAGGGCAATTTATTGAGTGATCCATCTCATCATCCAGTACCAGTTTCTAACAGTCAGAAGTTTAGAGACACTCAGAGAATGGGGTTGCGAAAGCATGTCAGGTTCTGAAAGCACATGCTTTCAGACAAGTGTATGGGGTTTAAATTTTGAGGTTAAAGATGGAATAGCATTTTGATCATAGGTAAGTTTGTTATGCAGTGATGAAATATGCATTTCCTTTTACTTTATTCGAATACATGTTTATTTATATTCATTATTTAGGTAGACATTTGTGAGGTCTTTAGACATTTCTTTCTTTTAATCACTTGGGGTTTTTAAGTGATGTCATATTTACATTATATTTAGCAATTTTAACTTTTTAAAAACAATGTTTTTGGTTTTGCAATTTCTTCTAATTGCATTTTCTTGTGAAAGCAAGACTTTTTAAAAAATAATTCAGTGATGAATAGATCATTAGATTACTAAATCAGAGTGAAGTGAGCTGATGAAACTAACAGTAGTAAGGAAACCATCTTTCCATCTCAACATCCATCTCTCCATTTTTAATGTGTCAACTTGAATGATGGAAACTCATACCTAGTTTTCAAATAATGGTGATTAAAAAAAATGAACCTTTGAAAATTGTCACTTGTAAAAGTCAGTGTCCAAAGCTACTTAACGTTTCAAATTTGGTAGAGTAATGATATTTCAATGGATAGAAAAAACAAAATCATTATAAGCTTCATAAAAAGTCTCCTTCCTGAAATTTTAAGTCTTAATCTAAAAAATGCTTAAATTATACAAAAGTTTCAACACATTCCATTTGTCAAAGAAATATAACCCTAAAAATCAGACAGCCTGATATATCTTGACTTTAGCAAAGCTTTTGATACGATCTCCCACAGCTTTCTTGCAAGCAAGTTAAAGAAGTATGGATTGGATGAATGGACTATAAGGTGAACAGAAAGCTGGCTAGATTGTTGGGCTCAATGGGTAGTGATCAATGGCTCGATGTCTAGTTGGCAGCCAGTATCAAGCGGAGCCAGTTTTGTTCAACATCTTTATTTATGACGGGATGAACTGCACCATCAGCAAGTTCACAGATGACACTAAACTGGGAGGAGAGGTAGATATGCTGGAGGGTAGGGACAGGGTCCAGAGTGACCTAGACAAATTGGAGGATTGGGCCAAAAGAACTCTGATGAGATTCAACAAGGACAAGTGCAGAGTCCTGCTCTTAGGACAGAAGAATCCCATGCACTGCTACAGGCTGGGGACTGACTGGCTAAGTGGCAGTTCTGCAGAAAAGGACCTGGGGATTACAGTGGACTAGAAGCTGGATATGAGTCAGCAGTGTGCCCTTGTTGCCAAGAAGGCCAACAGCATATTGGGCTGTATTAGTAGGAGCATTGCCAGCAGATCCAAGGAAGTGATTATTCCCCTCTATTTGGCACTGGTGAGGCCACACCTGGAGTATTGTGTCGAGTTTTGGTCCCCCTTCTACAGAAAGGATGTGGACAAATTGGAAAGAGTCCAAAGGAGGGCAATAAAAATGATTAGGGGGCTGGGGCACATGACTTAAGGAGAGGCTGAGGGAACTGGAGTTATTTAGTCTGCAGAAGAGAAGAGTGAGGGGGGATTTGATAGCCTTCAACTACCTGAAGGCGGGTTCCAAAGAGGATGGAGGTAGGCTCTTTTCAGTGGTGGCAGATGACAGAAGCAGCAGCAATGGTCTCAAGTTGAAGTGGGAGATGTCTAGGTTGGATATTAGGAAAAACTTTTTCACTAGCAGGATGGTGAAGCACTGGAATGGGTTACCTAGGGAGGTGGTGGAATCTCCATCCTTAGAGGTTTTTAAGGCCTGGCTTGACAAAGCCCTGGCTGGGATGATTTAGTTGGTGTTGGTCCTGCTTTGAACAGGGGATTGGACTAGATGACCTCCTGAGGTCTCTTCCAATCCTAATAATCTATTATTTTAAATTTTGAACTACAAAGAAAAACCAATAACCAGCCTTTTGATGGAACCTCTGGCTCCAACCTGGGCATGGGTGCACCACTAAATTGGTGTTATCTTCTGCAACATCTAAGTTTCATTTTAAACAAATAAGTTTCTAGCCATTATAGCTTAGAGAGAACTTCCATACATGGATTGTAAACTGTTGCAGTGATGTCACCCCAAGCCCACGTTTCCTATACTGCAAAATGAACACTCAGGGGATGATGCTCTTGCATACAGTGTGCAATCCTACCACCACTGAAGTCAGAGGCAAAAAACTTATTTATCTCAATAAAAGCAGGATCCAAACTATCCATAAATTTATCATTATTTTAATCCAATCATAACTTTAGACAACATGAGTTTTCATGAAGATTTGACTACACAGAGTTTGAAGGGGCAGTAACAAGTTATTTTGGAGCTAAGACACAAATGTTAGATAGTCATTTTTAAAAAAATGACTAACTTGTACTTGAAAACACAGTTGGTTAATTTTATTCAGACTTAACAAGAATTCTCTTTTGCTTGAAGAGTAGTTGTGGTATTAATTAGATCAGAACTATTTTTCAATCCAAAGTTAAAGAAGTTAAAATAAGGTGTTATAACGGAAGCTAAATCCAACCAACTACCATCTCTTCAATAGCAGAATTAAAACACTGATGCATTTTTCATGGTCCATTAATCCCCGTCAGGTGACTGACAGCACACAGCTGCAACACACCAGAGGTGTGTATTAACAGACCAATACCAATAAAACATAGTTTTGTGTCCTTTGGATCTACTATTAAACTAGATACAAATAAGAGTTTACTGATTAACGGTCACTGATGTTACAATTAAACTCAATTAACTCATATTAAGAAAAAATGCTCCTTTTTAATAAAGGGAAAAGAACTGCAGTATTTCTTTGGTGTTATCGAAACACATCAAGCTTTCGCTCTGGAAAGCCACCTGTACAGTGTAATTACTCAGAAATGGTTTTGCCCAGTATGCCTTCTTGATTCTACAATTTTCTATTTTCTTCATCATAAATGTGATGTCCACATTTACTTATATCAAATAAAACTAGAAATGTGCACTTTATCCAAATGAATTCAACAGTAACATGTCCAAAGCCTAGCTAAAATGACAACCCATTTATAAGTACACCTCTAGCCCGATATAACTGTCCTCAGGAGCCAAAAAAATCTTACTGTGTTATAGGTGAAACCGCGGAATATTGAACTTGCTTTGATCCACTGGAGTGCGCAGCCCCGCCCCCGCGGCGCTGCTTTACTGCATTATATCTGAATTCATGTTATATCGGGTTGCGTTATATCGGGGTAGAGGTGTACCTCAAACACCAAGCAGGAATCTCTCACTCAACTCATTTTAAAAAAAATATGTAGTTTAGATCCAGAATAACATCAAAAGGCTACAAATACACATTTTATACTTCATGTCTGTTTATATATTTAAAAAAAACACTTGGAACTGAAAGAAGCCATAAACTAAAATACTAGACATGCTTATTAAGGAAAATGTTATTAGTATACTTTTCAGAGAAACAAAATAATATAACATCACCCCCCTCAGAGAGTGTTCTCGTAGTTTTATATAAAACAGTGAAAAGGTACAGCTGCTGGTGATTATAGGTACCAGATGAAGAGCTGGTTTAATTTCAATAATAAATTAAAACAATTAAAATCCAGAGAGATTTCAAAGCTCAATGTGTAAATATCACTTTGTATGAAAATGAAACCCAAATGCGGGATGTCAATTCCATGCAACTGACTAAAGCTGGATATGAAACAGTAGCTTAGATCATGAGACTGCACAGATTTTTGTTATTTTAGAAACAAATTTCAAAGAACTTTGGCAGGATTTTACTTGCTCAATACAGTGTACAGCTTTTTTACATACAAAACAGCTGCAGAAGGGACCTTATTTTTCTAGGCAAAGGCAACATAAGATATTATTACAAAGGTCGAAGTTGCAAGCTGACTAAAAAAATCTGTGATTTGCATAAGAACATGCAAAGTATTGTAAAATTCATTTAACCTTTATTAATTAAGGCACAAAGGTGAAATCAATTACTCTTACAACTAAATTACCTTTTATTATGAATTAATGTCTACTAAGTACAAATAATATTTGACATACTAAAAGAAACATGGTCAGCATATTTAGAAGAATCCAAAGCTTTTCTTAATCAGTCTGAAAAGTGTAAAAGGCAAGTAACATGGTATTTGCAACAAAACTGATTTGACAGTCTCTGGCAATCACCTTTGTGAAGTAGGAAAGATTTGCCTTTAGTTTGAATGATATACCATTTTCCCTTTAATAACAGTACTTACTAACCACAACCTAACCCTGTAAGAACAAACCCTGTAGACTAAACATTCTACCACTGCTTTTTGAAAAGCATACCATAATTATCACTTTTTCCACTGAAGAGAAAGGAAGCCAGAGACCACAAACATTTTCCATTTTCCTTGCATTCGCACAGGTGTAAAATTCAGAATGGACAGTACCAAGCAAATACTACTTAAACTTCTCCCTCTGAAGTCTGAAAAAGGGAGCTTAATTCTTTCAGACAAGTTATTTTCAAAAACAGGTAATTTTTAAGAGTTATCTTTTAACATATAAATTAATACCATATTTGGCTAAAACTAACAGCTCAGAGCAAGCTGCCTGGAACTTTTATATGTGAGTTATTCATGCACTACATACTTAACTACGTTTTCCTGATATTTCTAAATTTCCATCACTGAAGCAGCAGCACCACACATCAATCTCCCTGCCCTAATCACTCTTCACAGCGAAATTCATCAAGCCTTAACACAGTTTAGTTAAGATCCAGAAAGTAAACTAGCACTTCTAGTTTAACTGCACGATCCTGTTGGACATAATGCACATCCTTCAAGAGACAAAAGGTATACTTCAGACAGATCACTCTGTGCACCTGCATACAAATGAAATTTAAGACAACCTCAAAGTACTAAAAAGCCACTCTGCATCCAGCAGGGGTTGTGACGCACCAGCCTCTTCACAACAATGAAACTACAACAAATCTTCAGTTCTACAGAAAGGTGGGTGGGAGATGGATAATCTTTTTGGATGTGTATTTTAAGCAGAACAATTACAAGTAATTATCTTTTCTTTAAAAACATTCAACAAATGACAAAGCTCTAATGATTTCTCTATGAAACCACATGCAACATCAATGAGAAACTGCAAGCAGTATGAAGTCTAAACAAAGTGTACATACCATGGTTAGTAAAAATAAAGATTTGTGTGGGAGGGAGTTGAAGTATGATTGTAGTAAATTTACTTCACATCAGAGTGGATGAAATGTATTTACATTCCCTGGATGAAAATAGATTAGATTGTTGCCATAGCTAAGACAGGCATGCAAGTATGAAAAAATATCAGCAGGAACTAATGCCACCTGAAGTGGTGTTCATAGCACTCAATAGCTTAGCATAAAGTTGGAGCCTGAAGCTCACTGAAAGTTTGTCACTGTATCACCTGGAAAAATGGTATTCCATGTCCAAAAACTGAGTTCACAAGCACAATGGCCGAAATGTTGCTTCTATAAACTTTGTAAAGATTCCATCATCCCATTACAGATGGGTTTGTTTAGATTTTTTAATTAATTAAACCTTTCGATATATTCATGCAAGGATAAGAGAGGACACTCAGTGAAGGATGCAGTGTAGTTGTAGCAGTGTCAGTCTCAGGATATGAGCCACACACGATGGGTGAGGTAATATCTTTTATTGGATCAACTTCTGACAGAGACCTGAAGAAGAGCTCTGTGTGACTCAAAAGCTTCTCTTTCTCTCACCAATAGAAGTTGATCCAATAAAAGATATTACCTCACTCAGTGAAGCAATCTAACAGGATAGGAGGTGAGGAATGTATTCAAGCAGTTTATTGGGGGCATGTAAAGTTATCCATTCATTTCCACTCGAATGTGTACATTCCACTTATAGACACCTGTGCAGCAAGAACTCAAGATATCTCAGAAACAAGCCTATCAGCTTTTAGTCTCTCGGAAGCCATGCCAATAGGGAGAGCAATTCCAGGCTGGAATGTAGAAAAGTTCCCCAGTTCTGTGAGATCAAATATGGCTACACATGCATCTTGGTCAGCAGGAGACTAATGAGACTGCAGAACCCTTGTCTTCTGCTCAGCTTAGTCAGGACTCTTAAAACTAGAAGTAATGAAGCAAATGCATATGAGCTTCCCTCCCCAGTGGATAGAGGTGTTTCTTGTCACTGCAGGACACCTGTAGTGTGTCCCCCATGTGACAATATGGCTCATTTATGAAACATAAAAAGTAGTTTCATGGGGGTTTATGCAATATCTCCTTCCTCTATGGATACTTCCTCGTAAAATGAAAAAATAGGGAAAAAGTTAAATACTAATTTGAATGTTATTTTTGCTAGCGTTCCCCCGCCACTCTTTCAAAGCAAGTTCTGTGAACTATCTGAGCCACCATCTGACCCCTACTGATCTTTCAGTAGCGGTTTGTCAACCAGTCGCCAATTTGTAGATAAGAAAGTGAGTTAAATTCGGAATACTGAGCAGCTCCCAATTAAGAGACTAAAATGGCCACAATGCTGCTTGGCTCCTTAGGGCGAGGGGGCAGTTTAAAACTGCCACTTTCAATCTCTCATTCCTCCAACTCCAGCCACTCACTTCCCCACACATCTTTTCATCTCTATCCATTGAGGGTGAATTATCTTTTATAAATCACAACTGAGTTTTAAGAATTACAAATATTGTAATTCAGCAGTGCAGGTCATGGCCTGCAATCTCTTCCATGCTTTTACCCATTAAAATACTAAAGGATGATTTGTGGAAAGTACGGTAATCCAGATTAGGACACAATGTATTTGTTTAAAAACTCAAAAATTGCTTTAGTTTCTTCAGTATTATTTTCTATTTTTCCAATCTTGATCAGAGAGGATGCAGCTAAGGAAGGGATGGGCAAACTACAGCCCAGGGGCCGCATCCGGCCCTTGAGCTCTTGCCAGGGAGCAGGGTCGGGGGCTTGCCCCGCTCCACGCGGCTCCTAGAAGCAATGGCATGTCTCCACTCCGGCTCCTACGGATAGGGGCAGTCAGGGGGCTCAGAACACTGCCCTCTCCCTCCCCCCCAAATGCCACCCCTGAAGCTCCCATTGGCCAGGAACTGCAGCCAATGGGAGCTGCAGGGGCAACACCTGCGGATGGAGCTGCGCGCAGAGCTGCCTGGCCTCGCCACTGCATAGGAGCCGGAGGGGAGACATGCCGCTGCTTCTGGGAGATGCTTGAGGTAAGCGCCGCCCGGAGCCTGCACCCCTGACCCAATCCTGCGCCCCAACCCCCTACCCCAGCCCTGATCCCCCTCCTGCCCTCCGAACCCCTTGGTCCCAGCCCGGAGCACCCTCATCCCCAGCCCCACCCCAGAGTCCGCACCCTAGCTGGAGCCCTCACCCCCTCCTGCACCCCAACCCCCAATTTTGTGATCATTCATGGCCCGCCATACAATTTCCATACCCAGATGTAGCCCTCGGGCCAAAAAGTTTGCCCATCCCTGAGCTAAGGAGCTACTGAGACCTGCTCACAGCCCGTGATAACCAAACAGTTAACATCCCTTGAGAGAGAACAAGCAACTCTGGTTTACTGAAAAGGAGATTTCAAACAGGGCTATTTTTAACATTTTATTTTTAAAGAGAATCACCTTTTCAGTCAAAACCAAAGGGTAGTTTGAGCTTTCCCACCAGTTTTACTTTGCGCAATTGGCACCTACTTCCCATTTAGTAACATTCAGTTCCGGATGACTAAAACTTAGTCTTTACGATAAGCATTTTGTAAACCCTGCCAAAAATCCCAAAAAAGTTACTGTACTGTAAGGGCTTATACAGTGTTTCAGTTCAAGAACACCTGAGCAGAAAAGGGAGGAAAAGCAGTTGTAGATAAAAAATTGAGAGGGTAGACTGATCACAAGTTTAGGTAGCCTCTGCAGTTAGCAGCTGCAGAATTTTTAATATGCCTTCTTAAACCTCTCCCCACTTCAGTTTAACATTTTTGCATTTGCCCATTAAATATAATGGATATAGTGATACATAAGCAAGGAGGTGCCAACTGTACATCACTGTGACTTGTAGCATGGCTCAGATTTCAAACAGGCACAAACAGCCAACTGAAATCATAGAACTGGAAGGGACCTTGAGAGGTCATCTAATCCAGTCCCCTGCACTCATGGCAGGACTAAGTATTTTCTAGACCATCCCTGACAGGTGTATGTCTAACCTGCTCTTAAAAATCTCCAATGATGGAGATTCCACAACCTTGCTAGGCAATCTGTTCCAGTGCTTAACCACCCTGACAGTTAGGAAAAGCTTCCGAACATCCAACCTAAACGTCCCTTGCTGTAATTTAAACCCATTGCTTTTTGTCCTATCCTCAGAAGTTAGGAAGAACAATTTTTCTCCCTCCTCCTTGTAACAACCTTTTATGTACTTGAAAACTGATGTCCCCTTTGTTTTTCAGACTAAATGTATATGCCTAGTGATTTTCTAATGGCAGTTGGAGCACAATGAATTTCTACATTCTGTTGCTGGACTGATGCAAGATGTCTCCTTGAGCCAATAGCTTTAGAATTTTGAACCTGGAGAATTTCTAACTTGGTCACATCCAAGAGCGGGGATAGGTTATGATGGGTATCTTTACAGAAAACAAATACTGAGTGACAAGTAGAGGTAAAAACCCTTTGGGGGACTCTGAAAATATATCCATATGTAACATGAACCACCAAATGTTCCTTATCCTTATTTGTAATATGTCTGGTAACCGTTCTAGTATAGATGTGTTTTTCAAATGATTAAATCAGAGCCCAAAAACATTTGGCACAGAGGTTAAATTATTGTGCATCTTTGTTTAGCTTATTCTCATCTCTCCACAGCAGCAACGTTTTTTCTGGATGCAAAGAATGTTTCTATAAGCAGACCATTCCACTCAACATGAACGGTCAGTTCCATCTTAGGCCCTAATTTTGTTAAATGTATTCATTTTAATCGAAATCCTAGTGCAAGAAAACCTTCCCTTACAAACATGGATGAGACAAGAGTGCACACTTGCCCTTTCTGATATGCTTAATTTTCAGTGAGCCTTTTGCTACAGCTCTTCCAGAGATTCAAGGTTTACAAAAGATGATGTGCACCGCAACGTGTGTTCTGAAGATGTGAACATGCACATCACAGACCCAGAATAATTTTAATACTTATTTCAAGCCACTCACTCCTTATACTCTGGTATCTAGGTACAAGAGAAATTGTAATAAATTTCAAGTAATTTCTCTAAATCCCTTATGCAATTCTGCCATTTTTAATCCATTTCCTGTACAACTGAAACCAAAATGGCAATTGTTTGCAATTGATCTGATTAACTTCTATTATGAAAGTCATTCATAAGTGTTTAGAAAGACTAAAAGTTTCAAAGAGGTTTGAACTTAGTTTGACTAGTTTGGGTAAATTTCTGATTTTTAGTCTACTACAAATTGCAAAAAGTTAAAGACTTAAATTGACACGCATTCAGTATAGTAACTTCCTATTTTAAAATAATTATAGAAATAAAGGAATTAACGTCTTTAATTCCATTAGAATTTATCTGTCTCCAAGAATGAGGATAAAAATAAAATTTGTTTTAAAGGAAAAGTAACATCATACAATATATGCCCTAGCATTGAACAATGCCATACAAGTTTATATCTTGCAGAAAGTGTTAAAATGGTTAGAATCAATAGCTTTCACATACCACAGGTTCAGGCATGGCAAGATCTCATAATTGCAGCTCTCTAAGCCAACATTCTTACCTCTAACTATAAAGCATAAGGAATAGCAATGTAAAATGTTACAACGGGAACATTGCATAAAGAAGAATCTATATTTTAACATTCACAGACTAATTAGCATATACGCCCTGATCCTGCAAGTTACAATGCACAAAACAAACCCTTGCGCTCCACATGTTCCACAATTTCAGTGGAGATCTTTTTGGATGTAGGGATCTGCTCACAACTGAAATCTGCAGGATTGGGGCTCTAATAAGCAAAAATTGGTCAATTTTAAAATGTCAAGTTGTTCTGAATGAATGAGTGGTTAAGAATCTTCACACAGTGATGGGACAATAAAGTATGTTTGCACAGATGCCAGACAAATACTATATACACCTAGTACACAATTTTTAAAATATCTCCGGAAGAGCTAGGTAAAATAAAAATCACAATGCTAGGCATTTTCACAATACATAAGAGTAAAATAAACCTGAGTTTAAGTCATGAAATTTAAAAAAAAATCCTTTCATTAGCTAGTAAAAACCCTTTACATATAGAGAATACATTTCTACATGACAAAGTTAAAACCGTCCTAAAAATTTAGGACCAGCTTTTTAAAGGTATTTAGGTATGGTGCCTAAATATCATTAATAGCCAGATCTTTAATGATTCATGTTGTGGATTATGTCAAACCTGTCTTTTACAAAGCTAGAGGATGCCAACATTTGTGTCAATAAATCTGGGGTGGGTATTCTCTATCATCATCTATGCCACCTCCATTAGATTGCTCTAAGTGGAGGATTTCCGCTCTGCCTCCATATATATTTAGTATAAAAGCATTTCTTCTAGTATTCCCCAATATTTATTCTGATATCCTTTCAAAAAGGAAAGTTTGCTAGATTAAAAAGATAGTGTTTTCCCGTGCATGACAAAGCACACTTTGTATAAGAAGCTTATAGTGAATGCAATATACAAAAATGATTTGACAGGATGAAAGGAATGCCAAATTCAAGGTCAAGAAGGAAAACAACCCTATTTTTTCCCAATAAAGCTTTCAGTTTTTATGCTGTATCTAAAAATAAATACATAAAAAATAAGATTTTCTCCAATCACACTAAAAAAAAGCTAAACCCTAGGACAAGCCCAATTAATACCGTATCATAAAGCTGCTTCATTCAATGTCACGTCTGCATTACAGCGGTCAGAAACATCAACAATCATTTTTTGAACAAAAGAGCAACCATGCAAAGCTGATCAGTGTGTGTGTGTGTGTGTGTGTGTGTGTGTGTGTGTGTGTGTGTGTGTGTGTGTGTGTGTGTGTGTGTGTGTGTGTGTGTGTGTGGAGATACTGAACTCCTTAGAGGAATGTTATCTTCAAACAGGACTTGAAGTTAGCATTTTATTAACATTTTTTAATGTAATTGCCACCTTATTTTCTGAAAATGTCAAGCATTTTCCAACAGAAGTCTGAATCCAAAATGTACATTAATTTTCATGCTCACCTGGTCAATATTTGCCTGATAGGAAGATTATTTTTTTTAAGTACATTGTTTTATTGACAATAAAAGCTGCTGGCAGCAAACATTTTAAATCGTCTTAATACAATCCAACAAACTAACTTACAGGATAACTTTGGCTGCAACTGACCAGAAAACATAAGCATTGGCCTTGGTATGCCATTTTTTGAAAGGTAGGGGGAAATGAGCAAAAGAAAGTCAAATACTGGAAGACATATTTTAACATATTTTATATAAAAAATATAAATGTGTATATGTAAATATGAGGACTTATACGACTCTTATATGAATAAGTGATCTGGATCATTACAAATCTTGGTAATAGGTATCTAGATTCCACACTGAAGTTCAAAATAAAGCAGCTGCAAACTCAAACTTGTGTTAAAAAATCCACTTTCTTAACTGAAGACCACACTGTATAAATGCCTTGACCAGGCAGGCCTGATTTTTAAGTTGCACACTTTTAAAATATCTCTCAGGAAAATATAAAGCAGATATCCAGAGGCGACGGGCCGAAGATCTATAGTATCTAAAAGCCGAGCGGGGTCATTTCTGCAGAAAAAGCTAGGAAGTTCACTAGAAAGAAGCAACCCACAATTAAATCAGATTGAAAAATCTTATATAAAGCTAACTTCTCATAATATTGATCTCATCTTTCTCCCTTCCCTTCATATTCTACCCTTTTTCCTTCTGTATTTTTTTCTTGTCCAGTTTTTTAATTTCCCTTTTTCCCCTTCACTCTCACTTTGTCCGCAATCGCTAAAGCCCAGACCCTCACCTGGCCTGTTGGAATGGCATCAGCTTTAAATATGAGCTGGCACCTCTGGGACAAGTAGAAAATTCTCTCTGCCCAGTGAAAAAAAATGTAGGCAACAGCAGAGGGAAACTGACATGTACCTGGTTGATTTCACTGCTTTGCTCCTCATTTGTAAAACGGGGATACTACTTGCTTTTTCATCCCTTTGTTTGTCTTATCTCAAGACTGCAAATGATTTAGGACAGGGACTGTTTCTTACTGCTGTGTATGTACAATGGGGCACCACTCTCAAATGGGACTGTTAGCCACTACTGTAATACAAACCACCACCACTTTGGTAGTGAACCCTTATATGAAGATTTGAAATAAGAGAATTATGTATAAGTAACTAAGTAAAATACCGACATGAATGTTTATAATCAAAACTAGATTCCATCTCATAATACATCATTGGCTCCTAGCGTCTTTTCTCATCTCCTTTCCTTTCAGTTTCTACGCTGTCCCTTACTAAGTTTTCAGGTTTCCCAGAGGTGCTGAGGTCTTAACAATATCCTGCATGCCTAGAGGGAAGCAGTTACAATTTTAGTTGGTAAAAGGATAGACAGAAGGAAAACAAGAATAGTGCTGCTTGAGTTCTTATGGTCATCCAGCTCTGACAGATTCGCCCCCTCAGCACTGCATCAATTCAATCAGCTGCCTGTCACTATCAGAGTTTCTCAGTAGCTGAGGCCTGTTTGATTCAAACATCAGAAATCATGGTGTGTTGTGCTGGTGTCATCTGACAAATAATAAGTACAATGATGTGCATAACAATCTGGTATTCTAGCTATTGTTTCGACAACTGATCAATGCAGAGGACAGAACAACAGATGGTCAAAGCAAACAAGGGAGAGAGAATATACCAATACGGGAAGACAGGAGAATGTGAAAGGCTAGGAAGGGAGCAAGATTACAAAGAAAGAAAACTGACACCTATTAGGTAGAGCAACTCCTAATCTTATACTAACAGAGCATTTGAAGCAAATTTCTTTGACTGACTCGTGTCACTTTCATCATAACAGCCTGGATTTAAATTAGCAGGCTTTTCCAATGGCTGAGTAGACCAGGTTCTGGACAGTGTCTCAATGTTTCATTAACTACTGTTAAACACCATCAACTATTAGGGACCCCTCCATCAGGTGGTTTCTTGAATTCCTAAAAGACAAGTGGTTTTTCTCATATCCAACATATCCTGCAGTGGTTCTATTGTATCTACTTTATTATGATTATTATTATTATAAATCACCACATGCTGAATTCATTTTTTTTTTAAAAAGGGTATCTGCCTCTCACTATCAGAAATCAGAACAAACTCCAGGAAACCAACTCCTTGTTGCTCTTGCTCAGGCAACTGAAATTTAAGTTGCCTGCCAAGCAGAGAAAAGTCTAAAACTAGAGGGATTATATGCACCTGGAACAGTAGTGCTCCATCCTCTTTGTGGACTTGCATAAAGTATGCACAGGTATGAACAGTCTGCTAATATACAAGATACTGAAGAAAGAACCAAGCTTGAACTGTATACAAATTTTACAATTAATTTTTTTTTTATTAAGTTAGTAGCAAGAAAGCCCAGATGTCTAGACTAGTTTATCAAAACAGACAGATTTAAGATTTCAGGTCACTTTTAAAAAATATGTGAGAAACCTAGGACAAAACAAAAAATGCAGTATAGGCTTCACAAATCAAAGCCATGAAGGCTAATTGTATTTTCTACATTAGAGGGTTTGGTATGGAAAAGAAATCTAGGATGAAGTTTGCAATTGAGAAGCAACTTTTACAATAATTCAGATCCAAGTAAAACACAGACTGCTGTTTAAAACATACTAGTTAAACTGTATTTATGTGGAACAATACTGGCATCCAGTGGCCAGTTCAATTAATCACAGAAATGGCGGACAAGTTATTCTAGTATAATAAAAATATGGTGGCTGTCCAGAAAAATGTACACTATTTATAATCTACATTTATCTATAGCAAAATATACACTTATCTCCCAATTCTTATAGATATGTTTGTTACCTGGTAAAGCAGTGATGAAGTCCCGTTGTAACATGGGCTTCAAATAAGAGTTAATATGTCCATGCTGATAGTGACACATTCGTGAAATAAGGTGTTCCACAAATTCAACCTGATCTGATTCAGACCACTGGTCAAAATATTTAATACACAAGTCTTTTTCCTTTTCGTAGTTTCCTTCCGATGGTCGCTTCCTTGAGACTATCACGGATGAAGTTCCATTACTTATCTATTTTTAGAAAAGATAAAATAGTTAATACTTAAATATCAGCATGCATAGTCAGGTAAGAGTAATCTGAACTCTGAAAGGGGGCTGAGAATGCAAGGAAGTGCATCTTAGCAGAATTAAATTTTAAAGTCTATAATAAAAGCGATCATCTATGCAAAAAGATTAACTTGGACATTCTGCTTTCATAGATGAGATTAATGAAATTTGTTTTTTTCTTATATAATTATAAATGATCAATTACACTGAAAAACTAAAAATCTCTTCAGTATTTCTTTAAATAATTGTAAATTGGAAGTGCTCATTCAACATAGGGGAAAGGCTCTTATTCACATCATTACTTTCTACTGCTGTATTCCTTCCACAACTTCCATTGGTTTCGATGGATGTAATTATACAACACAAATTGGGGAAAAAGACATGAAGTGCCGATAATATTTAGAAATATAAAATTAAAAGTTGCACTGCCCGTTTCTTACCCCATCATTGAAAACTGACAGGAATTTGTAAATTATAGATCCTTTCCTTAACGACAGTCCACTCCTGCCATCTGAGGGTGTGCAAATGCCAACACCTAGGACCATTAAACAGGACCTTGGTTTTTAATTTTCCACTTGGGTGCTGGAAGAGCTCCCGCCATGGATGACACACCACTACAGAATACAGATGTTAAATATTTCACTCAAGAGTAGAAGAAAGAGTTCAAGGCCATACTGCCTACTTCCATAATACTTCTTGATACCAAACATTCTCAATATTTGGTAAGAATTTCTAACCATCACTGTGCATACACCGCCACCTAGTGTTTGAATCACATAATAAGCACTATTATAGGATGACAAGACATCCTGGAGTTTAGGCAGGAAGAGTGATAGCAAGGAACAGGACAGCTCCACTAGGAACAATAGTATATTGACATCAGGCTAAGCTTCACTTGTATCCTGAAAATGTGAGACTAGAGCTTCCAGATCTAAAACAGTTATGCATTAATCCACTATGCTATATGCAGTCAAGTATCAGAGGGGTAGCCGTGTTAGTCTGGTTCTGTAGAAGCAGCAAAGAATCCTGTGGCACCTTATAGACTAACAGATGTTTTTTCTTCAGACTTGCATCTGAAGAAGTGGGTATTCACCCACGATAGCTCATGCTGCAAAACGTCTGTTAGTCTATAAGGTGCCACAGGATTCTTTGCTGCTTATGCTATATGCAGACACTTAGGCCTTGTATACACTGCCAATTACAGCACTGAAACTTTCTTCACTCAGGGGTGTGAAAAAACACCCCCCTGAGCAATGCAAGTTTCAGTACTGTAAAGTGGCAGTGTAGATAGTGCTACAGCGCTGTGAGCCATGCTCCCAGCACTGGTAGCTATTCCCCCACTTGCAGAGGTGGTTTTATTACAGCGCTGGGAAAGCTGTCTCCTGGCACTGGAGCCGCGACAGCCACATTAAAGCACTGCCACAGCTGAACTTTAACATCGACTGTTTAGACATACCCTCAGATGTGCAAATTGATCCACAGAGCATTTCAAGGTATGTCTGCAGAGTTTGTAGGAAAAGAAGTGATACTTACTGCTAATTTCAGTTTGCTCCAGGATTCCTTAAGTTTCCAAAAGCCTCTTGAAACTAAAGAATAAATACCACTTAAACCAGCAGAGTGGTTGTTTCATGCCTTTCTTTGCTGGGTGTTGCTCTGGTGTACCAAGCTGAGCAAACCTCAAATTTGCAAGATACCAAAATTGCACAGGTAGTAAATATAAGGGAAGAAAGAACTAAACAAGTAAGGGGTTGCTTGTAGCCCCAAATGCTTTCAGGCAAGATTTGATACAAACATGGCTACAAACACCACCCAGAAAGGGAAAATAAAGAGAACAGAATTAAATCACGTAACCAAGCAGCCGCACATATCACATTTTCTTCCTCTTCCCTTTACTTTTTCCACAGAAAAAAGTGTAAAGTTTCTGCACATGTGGTGTGCGACCAGGTCTAAAAGGTTACGGTTTGAGCAGCAATGTCTCAAGAAGCATTTGTTACTCACATTCCGTATTTTATTCATCTACCTCTTCTTTATACATGACAATAGTTACACACCACACCATCTTTTGAATTATTCCTCTTATATAGGGAGTAAAGTTCATAGCTAGGGAGATGACCATTTAAATATAAAAACATAGCACACAAGGAGAAGTTGCCCTATAATCTGTTTTTTTGTTGTTTTTTTTTTAAAGGACAAGATTTTATGGACAGGCAATTTTGACTGTTTATTTTGCTCTGAAATAAATCCATAGATTTACGGATTGCTGGTCTCTCGGGTCAAGAGACTTCCTCCTTGTTTTAAAGTCAACTCTAGTCTGAGCCGCATTCCATATAGCAGATTGAACTTCTCAGGAGAGATGACTGAGTACTATCTGCCAATAACTGATCAAATTAAATCCAGAGTCAGGAAGGAACTGTGTTTCAGAGCATAAAGGCAGTAAGCTTGGAATACACATTCACCTTCCTCTAGAGAACAATATCTGTTATGCATATTTCACCACAGTCCGTTTTCCTGCAGTGGCAGGGCAGTACTAGACCTTGTTCTTTCCATTTATGGCCATTGCATTGTGTCTCTATTTTATGAATTTGTACTGTAACATGTTTTGATGCTGAAATTGTCTCATGTCAAGGTAGAGTGAAGAAAGTTTTAAAAATTTGGAAAGAACAAGTCATGTATAAATTGTCCATCACTGTCATTTTCTACCTGAGGACTCTACTCTGAGCTAAATAAATGATGGCATCAAGTCTACTATACATAAGCGGGACATTCAATTTGCAGGCGAAAGCTTTCTCAAAGGCAGAAATTTTGAAAATAATGCCAACTATCTATATATCATTTACTGCCTTCCCTTGGGCACCTCAGTCATACCTGCCATAGGGTATTTTTCTTTGGAGATTCATCTTCATTCTGATCCTCCATTACTGATGTGTTCTAGGAAAAAAAAGCAGAAATATTATTTGAATTTTCCTCTGCATGTGTTTAAATTGTGGCAATTCCATGCCTGTGCAAACATTTTGAAAAGCACATCCAAAAAGATAAAACCTTATTTTCCTATCGAACATTACAAGAGATTTCTAGTCACATAAAATCTAGATACCATAAATGTTAAGATTTTCAATGAACTAGAGTATGTTCACTGATTCCATTCACAGTAAAGATAATTCAATTTCTGACCCCTCTTCAATTTCCATCAACAGGCTCTTATCCAGCCTTTCTAATGATCATCTCAATGGGAAATAAATCCATTAATGAATTAGAATTAAACTCCCTCAGGTGAACAGGAAAATTGCTGAAGTGATTAAACAAGCAGCTTCTGATGTGAAGTCAAAATACATACATCTAGGGTGAAAAAAACAGTCAGTACGCCCTCTTATACATGTAATAGGATCATATATTAGACATAAAATACCTAACAGGTCATCCAGCCCACTAAGTCAGTGCAGGATTGTTCTCTACAGACTATTTTGTAGCTGATTGCCATTTACAGTTCTTAATGTCCCAAGAGATTTGGCAGCTGCCATTTCCCTTTACTTCTATTTTCCTTTCAAGAATTCTGATATCTTTTTCCCTTCCATCTTTACCAGTATGTATCTCGCTTCAAAACTTCTTTCCCTTTTCACTTTCTCCTGTTTTCTTCCCTTCCATTTTTTTTTTAATGGAAAACCAGACATCGGCCTCCCTTAACATCCATCCTCCATTCTCCCCTCGAGCTTTCTTTTTCCTTCAGTTCACACCTTCTTTTCTCCACTACCTGCCTACATTCACTCACTTGATTCTGCCACTAAAACTGAAACAGTCATGCATTCTCTCCACCAATCACACTCATGAATCCCAACTTACTCAATGCTTCCCCTCATACCTTTGCAATCACTATTCACTGGACTCACCCTACACACTCATTCCCTCTCCTCCCCACCCCTCCATCACTCAGACCTATAAGAAATTGGCCAATTGATAATGGATTGGTAAAGGGGCTGTCAGGGAAAGCTGTGTATTTTTTTAAAATGAAAATTACAGATATTTATACAGATGTGTATATTTTCATGTTATCCCTCTTTCCTTCTCCTTTATATATCACTTGTTCTGGGGGAAAAAGTGGAATTAAGATGAGTCTTGTATCCACTTTTGCTTGTATATTTTATCCTGCTTCCCTGCCTCTTTTTTGGGGGGCGGGAGGGGTGGCACTCTCCATTATGAGCTCTCTCTGATAGAAACTGTACACACAACTGCTTAGGAGCCACTCCCCCTTCCAGGGTACTAGCTGTGTTCTGAACTCACATTTACCACCCTTCTCTCCTCCTCCACACAGTTTTTGTCATGTGATAATAGTGAATCACAGAAAGCAGCTTTATTTCAAAAGAGGAAGCTTATTAGAAAAATAAAACAGCATTACCCATAAAGCTACACTCACTGACCCCCCTTTTAACTGTAGAACTTCCCTCTAAAACTTATTTGAGTCCCTCCTGACTGGCTTCCTGTTACAGAGAAATGGCACATCACATTTGAAGAATTACATTGTGAAAGTTCTGCACATTGCCAGCAAGAGGAATATGCCTGGAAGAAAAAAAAGCAAACTCATCTGCTTCTGATGTAAGCAGAACAACAAATACAGCAAAAAGTGGAGGAGGAGTCCAAATACAGACAAAGGCAGTACTATTTATATTTAAAATTTTCATACACTTTTTTGAGGTGACATACATATGTTAAGCACAATTACACTTGAAAAAGCTACACACCTTTGCCTCATGTTTTAAAATTATCATCTGGTTGGGACTGTGTTATCTGGTTTTTAAACGCAGCAGCACTGTCACCAATGTAAACACCTCTTTTTATGCATGATTCTATTTGCTACTGCACAGCCATCCAGAAGGAGCACAAATTAATTGACAACAATTACTGGTACGCTGCCCAGTCATACTGTGACAGACCCAGACCAGTGGGGTACAGGAGTCTGGTAGAAGGCAAAATATACTGGTCACTGGATGAACAATTTTCTGTTCCCTGAGTGACCAGAGCAGGGGCTGCCCTAGAGCAATCAGAGACCTGTTAGAACCAATTAAGACAGACAAGCTAATCAAGACACCTGGAGCCAATTAAGAACTTTCTAGAATCAATTATGGTAGGCAGGCTAATCAGGACACCTGGTTTAAAAAGGACCTCCCATCAGTTAGTAGGGGGATGTGCAAGGAGCAGGGAGTGAGAAGGGGTGCTGCTGGAGGAGTGAAGAGTTCAAGCGTGATCAGGAGGAAGATCCTGCAGTGAGGATAAAGAAGGTGCTGGGGAAGGCCATGGGGAAGTAGCCCAGGGAGTTGTTGCTGTCATACAGCTGATACAGGGAATGTTGTAGACAGCTGCTATCCACAGGGCCCTGGGCTGGAACCCGGTGTAGAGGGTGGGCCCAGGTTCCCTCCCATCCCCCCAACTCCTGATTGGACACAGGAGTTGACCTGGTCTGTGAGAAACACCAGAAGGGAAGGTCTAAATTGGAAAGGGATCTGGCCTGTCCCCGACCCACTAGGTGGGACACAGAGACTGTGGGGATTGTTCTCGTCCCTTTCCCCCATGCTGGCCAGTGATGAGGTTAGCTGAATGGACGGCAGGTTTGAGCCACTAGCAAAAGTGGCCAAACTGAGGGCTGCTGTGAATTTCTGAGATGAGCAAAACTGCCTATAAGTGCAGGACCCACCAAGGCAGAAGAGGAATTTTGTCACAATACCAGTAAGTGATACTGGAAGACTAACAAAAGCCCAGTGAGTTGTCAAGGATAACGACACAAAGTCAAAAATATTCATGAAGTGAAAATTCTGCAGGAAGTACACGTGCAAATGCCTAAGAACTACTAACAATGGAATAAATTAGTTGCACCTGTTTAAAGAAGAGTATAGATCAGGGGTCAGCAACCTTTCAGAAGTGGTGTGCCGAGTCTTCATTTAACCACTCTAATTTAAGGTTTTGCATGCCAGTAATAAATTTTAACATTTTTTGAAGGTCTTTCTATAAGTCTATAATATATAACTAAACCAGGGATCGGCAACCTTTGGACCACGGCCCGGCAGCCCCAGGCCAGTTTATTTACCTGCCACGTCCGCAAGTCCGGCCGATTGTGGCTCCCACTGGCCACAGTTCATTGCTTCAGGCCAATGGGGGCTGCGGGAAGCGGCAGCCAGCATATCCCTCAGCCCAAGCCCCCATTGGCCTGGAGTGGCTAACCGCAGCCACCGGGAGCCACGATTGGCTGAACCTGCAGATGCGGCAGGTAAACAAACCGGCCCGGCCCGCCAGGAGGCTTACCCTAGCGGGCCGCGGGCCAAAGGTTGCTGATTCCTGACTAAACTATTGTTGTATGTAAAGTAAATAAAGTTTTTTAAATGTTTAAGAAGCTTCATTTAAAATTAAATTAAAATGCAGAGCCCCCCCGGACTGGTGGCCAGGACCCAGGCAGTGTGAGTGCCACTGAATGTCAGCTTGTGTGCCACCTTCGGCACGCATGCCATAGATTGCCTACTCCTGGTATAGATCATCTCCCTTCAAAGGTGAAATATAAATGTAAAAAAAAAAAGAATGGTTAGTTTTACATGCTAGCATAGTAAAAAAAAGCTTCACTGGTAATAGACCACAAACAACTGAAATGAAAAGTAGGTTGAATGCTCTTTTAATCTGATGACTTGGGGTTGGTGTATTCAGCAGACCAGCCCAGGTGAAAGATAAAATGTTGCCACTCCCCTCAAAAAGTTCAGCATATTTCAATCAGTCTTGTTTCCCCAAATAATTCAATTCTGAGCTGCCATCCCACCTGGACTCGACTCCCACTACTTTTCTGCTTCTTGCTCCCTCCCCATCTCAACGCAAATGGCTCAGAGGTCATTTTTCCTCACTCCGCTTACCACCAAGAAAAATGAGAAGTGACTAAAAGGCTGCTCTGCTCACTTACTCCTTGTCTTCCATAAAATGAACCAATAGCTCCACCACCCCATTTAATCAAGAAATAAAATTACTGTAGTTATAATAAATCTAGACTGTACATTCCCCAGAGCAGAGACTGTCTTGATACCTGTCTCTTGTATAGTGCAGAGCATGCTGTAAGTGATGTCCTTGAAAAGGATCTGCAAATTAAATACACTGCCATCTTCAAAACAATTAGTTTGTAATACAGTCTTAAAGAAAGATAAATTTGTGTTTCTCTCCCTGGCTTTGTATTTTCACTTGGCTAACATTTAGCCTTTCCCCACTTCAATGGCACACTGCCAGTTTGTTTACTTTTCAGCCTATTCACCATAAGAGAGTTTATCTAGGACAAACGGGTGTATGTTATGGAAATGTTAGCTAACATGTAATAAACTTTAGTAGGGCTCAGGGACAGTATATTTTTAATATGTGATAGCTGATTACATGGACATTTCTAGGATTCAACTCAATCAGCTAGTATGTATTAAAAATAAACAGTGCCTGGTCTATTAGGATAGAAGTTTAGAATACACTAGCTAATACATTATATCCATAGAAGTTTGCTGTTGGAATGTGTTAACTAACTGGACTAATAGGCAGTGGTAATGATACAACTGAGTTCATTTGGAATCTAGAGAATATCCCAGTATTAATATATGCATAATATTGTCTATGAATCTTTTAGTTAAATTACTAGAATGCGTGTGGAATTGTCACAACAGGGAGTTAAAGCATATACTTACATCCTCCCTCATAATCCTGATCTTCCTTGCCCTGCTCTGACTCCTAGTTTTCCAATCTATCCCTTTAATTCCTATGGTCTTCAATCCTTACAGACACTTTGTGGAGCCTTGAGACCTCAGATGGTCCATAATGCAGAAACTGCAACAGCATGCAAGTATCCTAGGGCACATCTTGACTGTTTAGGTTCTGGGCTCCACACAGCTACGCGGTAAGGATCAAACTGTACAAATGAACAAGAGACAGGTGAAATGGAAGAGTTATTGAGTTGGAAGGCAAAACTTTGATGTCTCATGGGTGTGCGAACTCCACAGAATAGCATATGGAAAGGAAGTGGAGGAACATAAATAATGAGAGAAAAGGACACTGGAAATATTGAAACAAACATGCTTTAGAAAATTTTGACAAATTCTATGAAATTTACCATGAACGTTTTAAATACTTCCCTTCGCACAAAGTTGACAACCTAAAAAGAATAAAAACTTATCAATAAAATCTACAACTCCTAGATAAGTGGCAAGAATTTTGTACAGGTGGGTTAGACTATTGCCCATCAAGCCAGAAATTCTGACAGTGGGAATAGTAGATGCTTCACAAACTGGTGAAATCCCTATTATGCATGTAACCTGTAGAACAATGTTTTGAGTATAGGTGGCTACAAGAGTCGTCATTAGCCCCATGCAGCAATTAATTTATGCCCTGAAACATGCAACTGAGTGCCCTTGGTATAACTACAAGAGGATGCCATAAAATTACAAAGTTAACAAAGTTGTGTGGAGTTGTTTATAGACGAGAGAGAAAAAAGGGAAATTATACAGAGAAGGGGAAGAAAACAGAAAAAGGAGAAACACAGAAAAACCAATGCAGATGAAAAGCACAGTAATGAATTATACTATAAATCTACTATAGCATAAAACTGAATTTTAGTTAAATATAGAACTTTTGGAATGTGCCAAAATTTTAAAGCCAATTCATTTCCCAGGTACATTTGAAAAAAAATTCACAGGAATGTCTGTAACAATGTGATAGGAAATCTTAATACAGGGGGTTTCTGCCATCCCCCTTACAATCAATTGAACTAATTCTAACAGAAAAAGCAATCATTACACGTAATTGGGATTTCAGAACATCTTCCATTTTCTTTTATATACCCCGGGTATATAAATCATCCCAACCATAATCAATCATTGTTGAGGACAAAAGTAATTATATGAGTAGGCATAACAAGTACCTATTACATAAGAAAATACTATTTTTCTAGTGTATATTGTACAACATACGTCAAGTTGCATATAGATTTCCAATCTGTTTTCTCCGAGATTAAAACACTAAGACAAATTTTTTAAAAATAATTAGAAATGAAAGTGTTCCAAAATCTTGATTATGTTTAACCATTGCTTTTTCTGTTCATCTAAACCACATGGTTAGTATTAGTCCAATTTATTGCAAGAGGGATAGCAGAAACCCCTGTATTAAGGGTTCCTGACACTTTATATTACAGACATACTTGTGACATTTTTGAAGAGCTCCACCACCACCAGAACTCTGAAATATACAGAAAGATACACCTGGGGTAAAGGAAGTGCCATTTTGGGCAACATGCCACAGACACGTTCTATAGCACTGCTTGAGTACCTCACTTCAGCATTTCAGATAGTACTCACTCCACGCAGGACACAGACCAAACAGATCCTAATGTTGCTACACTGCATCAAAATATTCTTTGGCCTGCACTGGAAACCAGAAGACCATGAGTTCTAGGCTCACTTCTTCTGACAAGAACTAATAATTCTGAACCCTCACAATCCTTTTTGAGGAAGACCTCATACCCCACTGAGAAGTTATGCAAGACAGAACTAGAACCCAGATCTCCAATATGACAGACCCAAATCCAACTCACCTATCCACACTGCCTCTCAAACAACCTGCTATCTCTCAAACATCAGCTTTGTTGCCTGTAAAATGGGGCTGCTCATGCATAGGCAATCCACTGTTATTTCAAATCATGCTGACACATGATGTGTACGGCAGCTGAACATAATCAAATTTATGCGTTTTCCTTTTTAAGACTCCTAGCAAGTTTCATACCTGGGAGTTCAGAAATCTCAGAATTAAGGCTGTCCATGAAACCTTAATTCAGCTCCGTTGTGTGTATGCATTATGAAAATCTTTTATTTTTTTCTCCTACCAGACCCCTGCCTCATTCATTACACAAGCCGCACAGGCTCAGCAAATGAATTAGGGTTGTGAGGTGAACCTGGCTACTGTCTGTAGGACACCTGCCTCAAATGGTCTGGAAGTTGGAAGGAGAGAAGAGAATGGGGCAGGAGACTACAAGAAGAGAAAAGATAGTCTTGTGATTAAGGCAGTCAGATGCCATCCAGAAATGATCCTTACTCTGTCAGACTTTTTATGTGATGCTAAGCAAAGACACACAGATCAACATTTTCTCAGGTGGCCATTGTTTCTTCATTTTCTGGGCATTCAACTTGACATACCTGGGATCTGATTTTCAGAAGTGCTGGAACTCAACTGTCCCTATCTCTAAAACAAGGCTAACGATATTGCATTCAGATACTCCAGTGAGGAGCACCACAGAAAAGTGCATGAGGAAATTAATCATTGTGTATGTTGTGAGACTTCAATGGTGTACAACAAAGAGTGCATGGTATCACACAAGGAATAAGTAGATAAATATTGTACAGTCACTATATTACCTAAGCACCGTCCATCCCATGCACAGATGGAGACAAGGCGACCTGTAGACAAAAACCTAGAATGCATATACACAAGGGGACAGAAAAAAGGTGTTTCAAAACATAATTCTGGCATTTCCTAACTACTGAGTGTGTGACTGCAACTTTAACATATCTTTGTGAATGTAATTACAGATTGTGCTGATAGCAATGCCTAAATTTAAGGTTGCTTAATACTTCCAATCACTGTTTTCAATTGTTTGTAATTTTGCCAAAATAATTGTTTTGGCTAAAAAGTTTTTAATGTCAGGTGTCTTTGTCTGAAGTTTTATAGAAAGTCTCAAAAAAAAAAAAAGGTTCAGCTATTTCCTAGAATGAGGTTAGCAAAGAATATGATTTTCCCATGTTAAAAAAAAACACAACAGTTTAAACTGAGTAGTTTTAACACCGCCATGCTTTAGAGCAGGGATCTGAAATTTAGCAGGGGGCCACCCTGGTGTCCTAGACATGCACTGTGGCGTCATGAAAAGCCTCTGAAATTTGGCCTTTATGAGACCCTGAAAAATTGCAGTTTTTAACATGATCAGCAGAGGCTTAGAGGCACCAAAGATTCCATCTGCATTGAGCATGCTCCATCCCCACGCAGCTCCTACATGCCAACTGGACTGCATACAATTCATCCTCAGGTAGTGACTGAGCATGCTCCATCCCTGAGCTACATGGACTGAACACCATTTTCCCTTCAGTTTAACCTCTTGTCTGCCAGGGGCTGCTGCAGTACCAGGCCGGACCAGGCTGAAAGTGGACTCACTAAACTCAGGCAGCATGGAAGAAGGAAGCAGCCTGACTCAAATGCAAAGGGGTGGGCAGGTAGGGAGGGTAGAAGGTGCTATGTGTGGGGTTAGAAGGGAGAACAGGAACAGGCTGAGGAGACAAGAGCAAAAGATTCTAAAAAGCCCTAGTCTTATTGTTCCCCTGTTGTCCACAAATAGCTGTAAACCCCACTAGCAAAATGTCCCATCTCCCTCTAGTGGTTGGTCCCCACAGGCCTGGTCTACACCGGGGGAGGGGAGAATCAATCTAAGTTACACAACTTCAGCTATGCAAATAATGTAGCTGAAGTCGATGTACTTAGATCTACTTACCGCGGTGTCTTCACTGTGTTAAGTCAACGGCTGCCGCTCCCGTCGACTCTGCCTGCGCCTCTCGCTCTGGTGGAGGACCAGAGTCAATGGGAGAGCGCTCAGCGGTCGATTTATCATGTCTAGACTAGACACGATAAATCGACCCCCGCTGGATTGATTACTACCCATCACTCCAGCTGGTAATGTAGACAAGCCCATAGCGGATAAGAGCTAGTACTGCTACCAGTAACTCCACTGGCCCGAGGTCTGGGGTGTCAATTTAAAGATCCCAACCAGGTATGACCCATATGCGAGTCAATATGGTTCCAGAAAATGGGAATTTTTTTTTCAATTTACTTTGGTTTTTTAAATATGAAGAAATTACATTTAAACCATTGTGTGAAAAGAGCAGTAAGATTACAATGTTAGAGCAAAAGGACAGACACAGGACTGTGTACTGTATTGGGCTATTGCCTGTAGGAATCCTGCGTCATTTGCTGCAGAAGTTAGGTGGTGTAATGTGAACAGGGCAGGGGAATGCTGGAAAAGAAAGGATAGTCTTCTGGTTAAGGCAGTTAAGTTCTACCCCGAGAACTGGACTGTAACCCTGCCTCTGCCACAACACTTCTGTAAGACGATGGAAAAGTTACCAATACAATGTTTCACAGGTTCTAATTTAACCTTAGTCTCTGTGCCTCAGGTCTCCATCCGTAAAATGGAGATTATCCCACCTTACTTCAAAGGCCACCTTACTTCTGGCATTTCTTAACTTCTGAGCACTTGACTTCAACTTTAATCTTGGCTTTTTCTAGGAAAGAACACAACAGCAAAATATATTTTTTCAAGCCAGAGATGCAGAGCCCATCACTACCATTCTCCATATTCATAGCTTCTGCTGTTGTTGCTTTAAGTATAGGAGAAATTGTTCAAATAACCTAGTAGATTGACAGTTGTTGGTGGTTCGCACAGTAGGCTGGTTCAAATATTCATTTAGAAGACACTAAATATCTATGCCAGATGAAAAGTTTATTTCTACAAGATGTATTGCATTTATAAATTCACTCGCCGATTTAGTATGGTCTTTTATCTTTCAGTAAAAAACAAAATCAAGCTCTTTAGGAGTGTTTAGTGAGTAACCCCAACTCATCTAAGATCACAGAAATGAACTCCCTCAGGCACAGGAAAATAGGCCCACAAGGCCCTAGACATTTTTTTTTTAGATGACTAAAGCACAGGTCTTAATTCAAGTGTATGAAAACGAGAGAAGAGGAAATGTCTTTTTTGTTTGTTTGTTTTGTTACTATACTTAAGCCGCCACCACTGCCACTGCCTGAGGGAGCTAAATTTGCATAGCACTCACTACTTTGGATGAGTCTTATTCAGCAAAAACCATATCTGAGCTACTGGGCAAAAGCAAGCTCTTGGAACTCCTACCAGTTGTTCCTAGACCATGCTTGGTAAAGACTCAAATTTTTATATATAACTGCATTTAGGTGTCTGAAATTAGAAGCTCCACCTCCAGCCTATTCCCCTTTGATTGCTGGAAGGAAGAACAAACATTCTATCCCTCACCTATTCCCAGCCCAGAGCATCCTGCAAAAATGAGAGGAGGCTCCCCTTTTGTACTTTTCTCCAACCTCAATTTTTGGGTATTCCTCCGTAATAAAAACTCCTGTGCTTACCGCCTCTGGCACTTATTTTCCCCAGGCAACAGCAGAGTGAAATTGACTGGAATATCATCAGTTTCATTATTTCTAAGCTTCTGAACAGCAGCAGTGAAGGCTGACAAGACTGATCAGTTTTTACTCAGCTGCAGCTAGACAACTAATGAAAGAGCTGCACTAACTCAACCTGAATCAGAATCCCCCAGAAAGACAAACCAGTAAGTGGGAGATTCTTAGCTTCTCTGGACAGTATACCATTCTAATTCTGTGCCACTGTGTGTGAGCAGAACTCACCCCCCGACCCCGATTTCTTTACTTCCCCGCAGAAAAATTACTTTCTGACAGGGAAGCCGCAAGAGCAGTCATGCACCTCTCCCCAAGAATGTGGGTGCATCGTTGTGGGTGCATCGTTTCGGGCACCCAGAGCAGTCAGCAAAAAGGTAACTCACTGCAGGGGAGTGGGGGATGCCCTGGCCGGTGGCTCCTACTCTGCGCCAGGCTCAGCTGCTAGTCCTGCCTGGGCTAGGGGAGGCCAGGATGTGCTCTTCCCCTGAAAGGAACATCCGGGGCGCGGTCACATCCACCCCCAGAAACCTCCTGCAGCTGCAGGAAGCTCCATGCTCTCCCTGTCATTGCTCTTCAGCTGCTGGGAAAAGGATCACCATGCAGGGAGATGCTCCCCCCTCCACCTAATCCCGCACATCCAGACCTGAACTTTCTTCCCCACCCGCCACAGCCATAACCCTCCCCACCAAGCCCCCTGCACCCAAACCTCCACTCCACTGAGCCTTACCCCTGCATCCAGAGACCCCCCCCTTGCACACAGACACTCCTGCCAAGCCCCACCCCCCACACTTAGACCCACCCCCCCACATCCAGACCCTCACCCCTGCACCCAGACCACCCTCCGACAAGCCCCCCACACAACCCCCCCAATGAGCTCCACCCCGCCGCACCAGGACCACCCCAATGAGCCCTCCCACACCCAGACTCCCACCATCCTGAGCCCCACCAGCTGCACTGAGCCTCCACCCCACCACAGCCCATGCCCCCAGCAGCCAGATACCCTCGCTGAGCCCCCCACCACACACACCCCCACTGAGCCCTAGCCACCTTCACCTGAATTCCCCTACAGAGTCCCATTGCCCCTGCACCTGGAACCCCTCAACGAGCCCTTGTGCATCCGGATCCCTCTCTCACGTGGATCCCCTACTGAGCTGTCTACATACAGAACCCTCTCATCCCACACTTGGCTCCCCTCCACATTTGGATCCTGCTGGGCTGAGCCTGCCTGCCTGCACCTGGTGCAGAGGGGCAGAGCCCTGGGGAAAGCCTGGCCCATGCACTGTGTCAGGACCAAATGCTTCCTCACTGCTGAGTCTATGTCCAGGGGGTGGAGGGGAAAGGGAGGAGGTCAGAGGGGCGACTGCAGGGTGATCTCTCACCTCCGGGCAGCCAGTGGTCTGTGCTCCCTATGACATTACAGCCTGTATGATTTTATAAAATATGCTAATGAGTGAATATAATGCAACTGGAATATGTTTCATGCAAAAGGTCCCTTGTAAGGTATCATTACAAAGTTTATAATCTACTGAGGTGTGATCATCCTATTTGTATAAACGTAACTCTTGTATCTGAAACTAGAAATATGTAATATAACTCTGAGGGCCTACTGTAATTATGCAAAGTGTGGGCCATTAATGGTGGTTTGGAATCTTGATGACTCCCATTAACCAGGACAATTGACCGGATGGCTCTGTTTGCAGGCAGGCCTTCCTGTGAGTCAGGCTGGGAGGAATGAAGGCTTGAAGTCTTGCAGTGACATGTGATCATGTCACCTGAACTGGAATCCATCTTTAACCTGGTGTCTCCATTGAGAAGCAGGGGGTGGGAACCCAGAGAGGGACAAAAGGATTCCCGCCTTGTGCAAAAGATATATAAAGGGGTGGAACAGAACAAAGGGGGGAGAGGAGCTATCATGAAGAATCCCCTACCTACCACCTGAGCTGGAACAAGAGCTGTACCAGGGGAAAGAATTGTGCTCAGGCCTGGAAGGTGTCCAGTCTGAGGAAAAAAACTTACTGAAGCATCTCTGAGGGTGAGATTATCAGTATTCAGTTTGATTAAACATAGATTTGCGCATTTTATTTTATTTTGCTTGGTGACTTACTTAGTTCTGTCTGTTACTACTTGGAATCACTTAAAACCTACTTTCTGTATTTAATAAAATCACTTTTTACTTATTAAGTAACTCAGAGTATGTGTTAATACCTGGGGGAGCAAACAACTGTGCATCTCTCTCTATCAGTGTTACAGAGGACGAACAATTTCTGAGTTTACCCTGTATAAGCTTTATACAGGGTAAAATGGATTTATTTGGGTTTAGACCCCATTGGGAGTTGGGCGTCTGAGTGTTAAAGACAGGAACACTTCTGTTAGCTGCTTTCAGGTAAACCTGCAGCTTTGGGGCAAGTAATTCAGACCCCAGGTCTGTGTTGGAGCAGACGGGAGTGTCTGGCTCAGCAAGACAGGGTGCTGGCGTTCCGAGCTGGCAGGGAAAGCAGGGAGCAGAAGTTGTCTTGGCACATGGGGTGGCAGCTCCCAGGGGGAGTGATCCAACCATCACACTCCCTACTGCCATGCTGGAGACTCCACATTTATTCACTGACAAATAAAATTTTCAGAATTTTAAAATAGTGTGTGCAGATTTTGGTGCAGAATTTTTAATGTTTTTGGCAAAGAATTTCCTAAGGAGTGAATGTATAATATCCTGTAGCATTGGTTGGCAGTCTATTCTATTTCAGTATAGTTATCAGCTCCTTAACTTTCAGGAATCATATAATTTGTCCCAAAGGCAGGCTAGGGAAAAGTTATACTTCAGACTGGCAATTTGTCTTTCATACCACAAAGGAGAAGGTATGTGACACTACAGGGCTCTTTAATCTAACACATAAGATCCAATGGCTGGAAGTGAAAGCTAGAAAAACAAACTCAAAGTAAGGCACAATTTTAATATTATTTTATGTTTTTAACAGAGTAACTGACCACTGAAACAGCTTACGAAGGTATGGTATAGATTCTCTGTCACATGACATTTTAAATCAGAACTGGATGCCTTTCTGAAAGCAATACTCTAATTCAGTGGTTGGTTTTCAACCCTTTTTCATTTGTGGACCACCCCTAAAATATTTCAAATGGAGGTTGTGACACTGCACCCCACATTCTTCATATACTATATGATGACATAATTATGATGGATTTTATGCAAGATAGGTCATGTGAGATATCATTGAAAAGGTTATGATTTACTGAAAATGATTATCCTACTTGTATACATGTATCATTTTTGTATCTGAAGTTAAGAATATTGTCTATGTATCTATTAGAAATGTGTTTACACACAGGGAACGTCCACTAGGCAGAATGCTCTCAGTCTAAAGAAAACAATAGGCTTTAGAAAGCAGCTTGTCGCCCACAAACAGCCCCCGAGTTATGGCTATAGGGACGTGTGATCAGGTCACCTGGTGCAGGACTCCATCTTGGGATACCAATGTTTTTCCACTGACTGGTGTGGAAACCAATCTTTGAAACAAAGGGTTCCCGCCATATGCAAAAGATATTTAAGGAAGGGGAGTGACATCATTATGGTTCTTCACTGACTCCCCATCCAAAGAGACTCTTAGAAACGCCCAAGAAACAGAGAGACTCAATTGGGGGATATGCTGGACCCAGGCTAAAGGGATTTTTCACCTGTGAATGGAACACCTGGGGATTTTAAGCTGTAAGCAAGTGCAGCTGGCGCCTAAAGAATCTTCAGCCTGTTTGTATTATCACTTAGGGTTAGAATTTGCTATTCATATCCCATCTGTGTAGTATTTTAGGTTTAGCTTGCGTGTTTTGTTTATTTTCTAGGTAATCTGCTTTCATCTGTTTGCTATCCCTTATAATCACTTAAAATCTCTCTTTTGTGGTTAATAATCTTGTTAATGTAGCCTCTCACACAAGGCAGCATGAACACGAGGGAGGGGAGACAGCATAGCAATCAGAGGCAGACACACACCTTGTGTGTGGGGGAGAGAGAGATGCACACTGCCCCTTTAAGTAAGCTGACCCACTCTTAAGTGCATTGTGGATCAGGAAGTTAAAACAGCAGCTGCTGCTGCCCCAAGCTCTCTCTGTCTCTCTCTTCGTCTGTGTCTCCTCCCTGCTCTATATGGAGATGGGGTAAGTGGGGTGCAGGGGGGAAGGGGGACACCCTGACATTAGCCCCCCCTTCCTCTCCTGCTCAGCAAGCAGGAGTCTCTGCCTTGGAACTGTTCCCAGAGGGCAGGAGCAGCACATGGCAGTTGGGGGAGGGACAGCTCAACTGCTGATTGATAGCCTGCTGGGCAGCTGCAACACAGGGAACTTAGGGGACTGGGGAGCTGATAGGAGGGCTGCCGGTCCACCCTGGTTACAAGCCCCCGCCAGCTAGCTGCAATGGGCTGCTCTTCCTGCAAGCAGTGGACAAAGCAGGCAGCTGCCAAACGACATTAGAAGGGAGCATTGCACAACTTTAAACAAGCATGTTCCCTAATTGATCAGCAACGTAACGAAGAAACAATTTTAACCGGGACAACTTTAAGTGAGGAGTTACTGTACATAGACATGATGATACTGACACGCTGAAGTCCCTTGTAATACAGAAAGCCTTCATTCTGAAATTAAAGAACAGGTTTCAAGCCCTTGGTGAAGAGGAGGGGAACGCAGATGAGGAGATCAACAAGAAGTAGGACAAAGTAACAGCAATTTATAAACAGAGCCATGAAGCCTGTCTAGGCTACAGGCAGAAGAGAAGGAAGGGGTGAATTACACCCAGAACATGGAACGCCATAGAAACCAGACAAGCCCTGAAGAAAAAAGTTGTAGAGACAAAATCCCAGAAGCTCAAGGACAAATACCACAAGCAGTATAGCAAGGCACACCAGGAGGTCAAATGCCTTGTAAGAGCGGACAACCGGCATTATACTGATAATCTGGCAACACAAGCAGAGGATGCAGCTGCTCGTGAACAAGGGACCATCTACAGAATGACACGGCTCATCAGTGGTAAACAGCAGACACCAGTAAACACTCTCATGAGGAACAAACAAGGACACCTACTAACAACTGAAAACGAAAAAGAAATGCGCTGAACAGAGCATTTCAAAGAATTGCTGAACAGGGACACACCAAAAAAGGAAGCAAAAAAGGAAGCCAGGAGGCAGAAGAAGATCTTGATATCAACACAGACACCCCAACTAAGGAAGAGATCATTGAAGCCATCAAATCCTTTAAAAATGAGAAAGCTCCTGGCAAAGGTAACCTGAATGAAGAATTGTTCAAGGTAAATCCTAAATTAGCAGCATCTATCCTGGCCCCTCTATTTACATCAGTCTGGGAAAGGGAAAAAGTGCCAGATGAGGGTACCAATGAGATTATAGTGAAGATAACAAAGAAAGGAACTCTCAATAATTGTAATAACTGGCGTGGTATCACAATCTGTGCCAAGCAAAGTATTGTGTAAGATCATAGTCCAATGTATATCAGAGGCAATTGATAGCGTTCTCAGAAAAGAGCAAGCTGGTTTTCGGAAAGGATGTGGAGGCACAGACCACATCTTCACTCAACTAAACATAATAGAACAGTGCTTAGAATGGCACAGCAACTCTACATACATTTCATAGACTTTGAGAAAGCTTTTGATAGCATTCACAGGACCAGCCTATGGCACATGGAATTCCTTTCCACATAATCAAAGTCATCAAAAGCTTCTATTTCAACTTTACATGCAGTGTTGATCACAGTGAGCTCAGTTTTGAAGTCAAAACAGGAGTACATCAGGGGTGTGTCATATCTGCAATCCTTTTGAACATCGCCATTGACTGTGTAATGCGGCATATAACAAAAGACATGCCAAGAGGCATTAAATGGACACTCTTCTCATCCCTTGAAGACCTGGACTTCGCAGATGATGTTGCTCTCCTATCACATACCCAACATCATAGACAAGAAAAAACAACTCGACTCAAGGGATTCAGCCAGCAAATTGAACTGAAAATCAACCGTAATAAGACAGATATCATAACCTTTAATATTGCCTCACCATCACCAGTACGGATAGAGGATTATGTTCTCACCAATGCAGAAACAGTCACATACTTGGTCAGCACCATCAGCCAGGACAGCAGAACAAGCCAGGACATCCAGAACAAAATCAGTAAAGCCAGGAACAACTTCAGGAGCTTAAATACAGTCTGGAAATCATCAAAATACAACACCAAAAACACACACAAGATTTATCAGAGCTGCATACTTTCAAAACTACTTTATAGTGCAGAATGCTGGGAAATGAGAAAGTATGACATGTCCAAACTGTCTTCATTCCATACAACCTGTCTCAGAAAAATCCTCCATATCTTTTGGCCCAGAACAATTTCAAACCAAGATCTATTGACACAATGCAGCCAAGAGGATCTGAGCACCATCATTGCCAGGAGGCGTTGGAAATGGATCAGGCACGTGCTTTGGATGGAAATTAATTCCATCACCAGAGTAACAATAAGATGGACACCTGAAAGCAAGTGAAAACGAGGCTGCCCGAAAACAACATGGCTAAGAGCTGTGGAAGCCAAGCTGAAAAACCTGGCGCACAGCTGGGGAACCATTGAAAGACTTGCCAGAAACAGACAGCAGTGGAGGAGCTTCGTCACTGCCCTAAACGCCAGACGCATAATAGGAACATGATGATGATAATGATGATGAAAGTCAGTGTGTGTGGAAATCGTAACTCGGTGCAGAAAGTTGCATCTCTCTCTCCACATTGAGGAAGGAGGCGAATTTTATGAGCTTGTGCTGTACAGTTCCCTGTGCTGCGCAAGACAGTATAATTTTGGGTTTACACTCCAAAGACAGGGGTGTGCCTGAATAGCTGGGAAGGTCCTTAGCTGGAGCCTCCCCATGCAGAGCTGATCACAGCATCTGCATGTAACTGCAGCTGGGCGTGTCCCTACCTGTATTTGTGCTGTTGAAAGTGCAAGCTGGAGCTTGGGAGAGGGCTCTGACAGTGGAAAGGGAGCCCAGGGTGGTGGGTTGGGGGCAGGTTCAGTGGTACCCGAGTTCCAAGTGGAACCCTAGGGAGAACCCATCACAGAAGCGCAGACTGCTTAGTCATAGTCTACACCAGGGTCTCAAACACGCGACCCGCGAGCTCCACGTGGCCCCCCTGCCCTCCCGCAGCGTTTACCTAGAGCGGCTCCGGCCCAACGTGCACCAGGGCCAGGGCAGACTCCCTGCCTGCACAGCCCCCACGCCACTCCGGGAAGCGGACAAAACCTGGGGGAGGAGAGGTGCAGGGGTGTGTGTGGCTGTTGCTTCAGGTACCGCCCACAGCAGCTCCCACTGGCTGCAGTTCCCCATTCCTGGCCAGTGGGAGATGCTGGGGGCGATGCCTGAAGCAACAGCAACACACACACCCCTGTGCTCCTGCTCCCTCATGTTCCAGCCGCTTCCCAGAGCGGCGCGGGGGCAGGGCAGGGCAGATAGGCAGGGAGCCTGCCCTGCCCCCAGTGCGTGCCGGGCCAGGGCCTGCCCCCTGAACATCTCCTGCAATCAAACCCCCTGCCCTGAGCCCCCTGCCACACTCCGACCCCCTGCTGCACCCTGCGCCCTGAGTCCCCTGCTGCACCCCACACCCCTCCTGCACCCAACCCTCTTCCCTGAGCCGCCTGCCGCACCCGACCCCCTGCCCTGAACCCCCTGAAGCACCCCTCCTGCACCCCAACCCATTGCCCTGAGCCCCCTGCCGCATCCCTCCTGCACCCTGACCCCCTGCCACACCCCTCATCCCCCCTGCACCCCACACCCCAACTCCCTGCCCTGAACCCCTGCCACACCCCTCCTGCACCCGCAGGGAGGGGGCAGAATTGGGGTGGGGATTTTGGGGAAGGGATTGAAATGGGGGCAGGGAAGGGGTGGGAAGAGGCCGGGCAGGGGCGGGGCCTCATGGAAGAGGTGAAGTGGGGCCGAGGGCGGTGGGGGGGGAGGGGCAGTGTCAGTAATGCAGCCCTCGGGCCAAATGTACTAGTCCTCATGTGGCCCTCGTGGTCATTTAAGTTTGAGACCCCTGGTCTACAGCCCCCAAGGGTCTGCAGACCACAGATTGAAAACCACTGGTTTAATTCAACCACAAGTTGTGGGCTCAGTGCACGAGGTATTAGGTGATCATTTTACAGTCTGTGTAATGCAGGTTAGACTAAATGATCATAACAGTCCCTCTGGCCTTACTATCAATGCTAATAAGTTGACAGTAAAATCTGGCAACACTGGTTTAGATTTTCAGAAATTATTCGTGATTTGGGGTGCTCAACTTGAGACATCTTAACAGAGCCTGATTTTCAGAAAGTTCTGCTTGAGCAGTCACCCTCCAAAAATCAGACTTTTTTAGGGAGTCTCAAAAGTTGGGCACCCATACATTGACTCAAAATCAACAGGCACTTCAAAATATTGACCATTATGTTTCTCTGCTTTGAAAAAGTCATCTATCTTTCTGAACTGAGCTCAGCTGAGTCTGGTATCTCCAAGCCCTCTCTTCATCCTAACATACTCAAAGTCAAAGGGATGTGGGCAGGTATTTTACACATTTTTAAATGTTAACAAGTTATCTGTTTAATTTCACTGTGATTTGATATCTGGTAATTAGCACTGTATGTTTTAACTTTGTTTCTAGGATGCCAGCACTTGCCATATGTCACTAACAATTTAATATGCATAATTTCTGTAAATATTTAAATTTCCATATCTGATTCAATATTTAGTAAGCCTGATGCCTCACTTTCCATTTCAGAAATCCTATAAACATATAATTTTTCCCCACTGTCCCTTTTTAGAAGAATTGTTGCTGCTAGCAATAGACTCAAAAATGCCAAATATAATTTATTAAAAACCTTTTAAAACATACTTGATCATTTCTCGCCATGTGTAAGTTTCAGTTACAGCACTAATCAACAGGTAAATTTAGTGCTTTAAAAATCTGAGTGGAAAGCTTTCAAATATTGCCCCCCCAGTTAGTTTCAGATATACTGGAGCAAGAGTTCCCCTTAGCTGATGACTGCAGAAATTTTTGGTAGTAAAAAGGCACACCTGTGTTTTTGTTTTGTTTTACTTTATTTTTAAAGATGCATCCATAGGCTAGTCATGAACCTCTATTGCTGCGTTCACTTAAACTAAGAATTCTCTAAAGGTGTTTGTTCCATTTCTGGACTGGAAACTTTCACACAAAAGATTAGACATCTCACTCTCTGTGTCCCACTTAAAGCCACTAGATCTAGTAACCTCTAGATTTTGGAGTATGAATTTTAAAGCTAAAAGCATGCTAACCAGTAAAGTAACATTTTTAATGATAAGATGAATTTTACTACTTATGGAACTTCAGAAATAGGATGCATATCAAAATGCAGACAGACCCTTAGACTAGAGCAGGGTGGCAACCTTCGGCACTCGGCCCATCAGGGTAATCCGCTGGCGGGCCGCGAGACATTTTGTTTACATTGAATGTCAGCAGGCAAGGCCCCCCGCAGCTCCCAGTGGCGGCCATTTGCCTTTCCCGGCCAATGGGAGCTGCGGGAAGCAGCGGGGGCTGCAGGGACGTGCTGGCCGCTGCTTCCCGCAGCTCCCAAACAGCAAACCACAGCCACTGGGAGCTGCGGGAGGCTGTGCCTGCTGACAGTCAACATAAACAAAATGGCTCGTGACCTGCCAGCGGATTACCCTGACGGGCCGCGTGCCCAAGGATGACGACCCCTCGACTAGAGTAAGAGAGTAAATGGCTTTCAACAGGGGCAAGGTCAACTTGAAAGAAACTTACTTTTGTCTACTATTGTTTCAAGTGTTAAAACGGAGACTGGACAAGATGACCTATCGAGGTCCTTTCCAGTCCCACATTTTGACAATTCTAGGATTACTTTAACACTAGAGAATTTTTTTTAACATTGCGCTTTTTACAGAACTTTATAGAGTCAGTTTCACTCTTTCCCCTATATAGTCAGTTAGTTTCTAGCTTGCCTGCATTTTTCACTCAGTAACGAGGGGGAGAGAGAGCATTTAAAAAGATAGGGAAATGTGGGTATTAAAACCACAGGAGATAGCAGTTGGTTCCAAAAGCAGGTATAGTTCCTGAAATTACTTTAATTTTTTAAAAAAAATTCAGAATTCGAGCTGACACTGTCCCTTTAAATATCAGATTAAAAATGGTCTCCTAATTATGTCCCATAGGAGATCTGAGTAAGAACTGCAGGATGAAGCCTAACACATTCAATATATAACAGTAATTCAGATATACAAGAATTGTGGTTTAACACACACGATATTCAGGGTGGCTGGAGTAGAGAGATCAGGGCTCAAACTGCTTGTTTCTATCACATTAATATGGTGTTATCTTGCACAAGGACAATCAGTACTGTACTATATAACTGTAGCAGTTGATGAGTCATCCCTGCACCATTCTGATTACTGAACCATGAAGACCTGCAAAACTTGTAGACTACATACACTTTGGTATACTGCCCACATTTGACCACAAATTTACCTTTTAAAATGAATTTTTCCATCCCTGGTCTCAAAACAAAGCACTACAGTCTCATGCAGAATCGACTTATTCCCCAAGGGAAAATTATTTTAAAATCTACCAGATATCTAAGGTTAATTTTTTTAAGCTCAGTTCTAATTTTTCATAGTGCCTGCTGCCCAGCTCAAACTGAAGGTCAAAAAGAGCTGACAACACAGAAAACTCTTAAATACTAATGGCATCCAGCCGTAAATGGCTATGAAACTCACTAACAATACTGTACCAGAATCTCAGCAGGTCACATTTGCTTCGCATCAGCAGCTACCACAGCAGTTTCTCTCCAGTACAACTCTAAGCAATAATTCTCTATCAAATTCATAGAGACTCTCATTGTTTCTTATGTGACTGAAGCCTGAAACATACAGAACACGCATACTTCCAAGGAAAGATAAAGATTATTTTCTAATCAGCTATCCAAACAAGACATTTAATCATAACCTCACCCTGTGAAAGCTTTGCTACTATTGTCTAATGATCGACAGTCAAGCTATCTCTGAAATTCAGTTCCTTAGATATACGGACACCACAAAATTATCTAGAAAGGTTTCCGTAAAAGGATGTGCAAATTAATAATAATAATAATTCCACATTGTTGCCTAGAATGGAAAAATGTATCATACTCCACAAAAAAAATAAAATGTTTTAAAGCAATGCATTAGCTTCACAATTGAGAGTAAATACCAAGGGTACCTAAGATTAATGGAATATTTAGTTATGAAATTGATTTTCTACCTTTACACATCACGCAACTACATTTCAGAAGAGGAGAGGATAGGACATCGCAATTTACAAAAATCAAAGTTATTTCAAGATTTAGTTCCTTGAATTATTTTTATTGAATTCAAAATACTATTCCCAGTTCTCCCGTGTAAAACAGAGCTGATAACCTGGCTTCCTGTGGTTCACCCAATTAATTTTTCCATACAATTTCCAATAAACTTTATAAACAGAAAAAACAGGCCTTCTAAGTATTAAGCAAAGCACTAGGGTGGAAAACAATCTTTCCACTAGATGCATGTGGCAATTTAGTTTCAGAAAAGACTTTAAATCCACCAGCTGCATAATGGATGAATTCAAACTAGTGTAGTAAATGGGACTTGAGTTGTGGATTACCAATTATGCCTCCTTTCCATAAGCACATGTTTCCTCCTCCTAGTTTCAGGCCCATTTGTATACACCTATTTAAAATATTGGCTTGAAATTAAAATGCATTCTGTAGGATGAGAGTATGATTTATCTGTCAAAAAAAGATTTAAAAATTAAATTGAAGTTTTTAAAACTAGTATTTTATAATAAATGCTTTCTGAATAGCAATAGGAACTGTGTTTAAGAGTTTTCAGCAACCTTTTAATTTCCCTATAAACAAATAAAGAGAAGAGTGGAAATCTGATGGGAAAGTACTAGATTGATTTAAAAGGTGATTATACTTATTGGTTGTTTACCAATAAACGTGGCAAAAGTAACATCAATCTTTGGAGGAGGTTCACATGGATTTATAGATATACTCTATTACAGAGATTATTTTGTTTTTTAAAAGTCTTCTTTATTTTAGGTCTAAATTCTATTAGAACTTCCATACTAAGGCATACCTAAATCCAAGGAGGCAGAAAGAACAGGCAGTCCCTCCTACGCAATACGTAAATCTGTTGAAGCAGAGTGCAGTTCAACATCCTCCTAATACTGTCTTGGAGGCAGACAGGCAAGTAACTAAGTCCTCAAATTTAGGAAATATATTGGTCGGGATCAAGGGTAAATATATTTGCAATCTAAAGGGCCTTAGCTGAAGATGTGAGCAGTTTCAAAGGTCCTTCTGGGGACGCAGGCTGAATCCATGGTTCAGGTTATATGTGAAAATGAGTTTAGCGATCTCATTTTAAAACCCACTTGTCCACAAAACCACCAGTCTGCCAACTGGAAGAAAATACACAATCAAGAATGGTCCAGGATAACAAAGGCGTGCTTAGGAATGCTGTGTAAGGAAGACTGAACAGTGGTTTCCTGTATTAAGGTGGTGCTATAAATTCTCAGTTACACAGGCATCAAATTCACCACACACACAAAAAATTATTCCAGATTATTAAACAGTTCCTTCCTCCCAATTTATGATGCTCTTAATCTCTGTATACCTACTATTAAAATATTTTTGATCATATTCTTCCATTTTATAAAATTTACTAAAAGCCAGGATCTCTGAAGCAGTTTTATTATTATGCCCATGAACAAAATGGTGCTGTACGGGAGAAAAATACAAATAAAAGTGGAGTACATGCATATACTAAGCAAATTAATTGAGTGACAAGTACATACTGTACACTGCATTCTGAAAAAAACAGCTGAACAAAAGATAATTTAAGTGATTCACAGTCACATCAAAACTACCACGGGTCTGCAGTGTCAAAATTCTGCTGTAGTATTTAATAGTCCTGGATTGAAATGTCAAAGAAGCTACAGTTTTAACTATATATTCAAAATTGGGGAGTCTGTAAAGTAAACAATTTGTTCTTCCCAGTTTTCAGGCTCAGATATTTGCACTCCTTTCTTCCACAACCCCTCTATCTCTCTATGAAGCAAAATTGCATCCATTGATATTTGTTCTTGTTCCTTCCCCCCTCCTCCCAGTGACTGGCAGTTTTAATTGGTAATGCAAAGAGATAAGAATCTATAATTACTTTATCCAACCTTTGGGGTATACTGCGGAAATTGGGGAAACCAATACAATCAACCAAATTCCAGAATGCAAATCCTCTTTGCTAGCCCTCATTTTAATTTGTTCATCTTAAAAAAATTTTTAGAGTAAACAAGTGTGGGAATGGAAGTGGACAGGAAAGTCTTGATACTGTTGCATCTTTATATAGAGTGAAATATGAATAATGCACAACGAAAAAAGACTAGAAACAGTTGGCTGTTTCAAAAATAGGGCCATATCGCCTATAAATCCCATTTTTCTCTAAAGACACCTTTAGACTTAAGCTTCATGTCCAGCATGGTTCTTTGGATTCTTGTAACAAGCTTAGAGCAAATATTCTTTCTGCATTTTATGCCTTTTTATGTTAGTCTATTATAGATTTGACAGCTCGCTCATTGAGTTGTACCAGTCCATGATATTCCTCTTAGCCACAACCTTCTAGCCAATCACCAATGTAAGCGTACTTTTGAAGTCATGGCTAGTTGGGCATCCAAAAACATTGACAATTCCTAAAGGGCTTTAAACCCGTGGACTGACAATTTAAGGACAGATGCCAACAGTGGGAGATGTTACAGAGGCTCCTAATTCTTCAGAGCGCTTTTTTCAATCTTGCTTGAGTTCAGCTTTAGCTAGTTTTTCTTCAGTCATATGAAGATTGTTGCTAGGTATGAAAGCTGGGTGACTGGACTCTTTAGATTAAGGGGGTCCACATACTGCTGGCCCTTCTGCCCTAGTCAGCTCACCAAGTCTCCCATCAGTTTCAGACAGATGTTGAATAATACGGGAAAAAGTAAGCACGTGAGAAACTCTGGCGATGAAGACTGTGGAGGTTGAGGAACAGTTAGCCAATCTCTGGGTTCAGTCTGAATCATTTCAGAGACCTTGTGTTTATCACAGAGCTTTTTGGAGACAATGGTATCAAAATACCACAGAGGTCCAACAAGATGGAGAGGGATACAGTTCTCTTGTCTATGAACAGGAGGATGTCATTTAGATCAACAACTGCTGTTTGCTGCCTTGTCCTGATCTGGAGTGTGACAGAGATCCAAAATAACAGCTGCTAATAGGCTGCAATTGAGCATTTTTGCCAGCTTCTTAATTAACTTAGAAAAGGGAGAGTAACGACAGCAGGGTGGTCTGCAAAAGTCTTATGTTGAATGACTGGACTGCATATTTAAGAGTGAATGGCAACTTTCATAGGATGTACTGACTACCTGTTAGGAGTTCCACAAATTGTCTATAGTGTACTTTTACCATCCAGGGATGACAGGGCCAGAAGTCACAGGTGGCTGTCCCAATTGTGTCATTGTTTCCATAACTGCTATGTTTGTGAATAGAGCAGTTTTTTGGCAGGACTGATAGTCCTGCTCTTAGCTTATTCTTGATGGACCAGGAGATCATTCCTGATCTGGGGGATGATTCTTCTGTGAAATAGGGTTATCCCTTTCAGTAAGCGGTGTTGTGCTCTGGGATTGAATATATGCGGCTTGGGTTTTGTAAGCTGTTGGTCGGGGCTCAACTCTCCAGCTGGCGGGAGGGGAGCCACGCCGACTCGCTTCTTGTCCCTCTAACTGGTGGGACGGCACGAAATCAGGGTTAGCACCGTCTCACGTTCTCAGGCCCTCTGGATCAGGGGGGGCTGAATAACGATAGTTCAATATAAGCCCAGGCCCTCTGGAGCAGGGGGCTGGGTGACCGCAATCAGTCTCAATAAGCCCAGGCCCTCTGGAGCAGGGGCTTGGGCAACAGCAATCAGTCCCAATAAGCCCAGGCCCTCTGGAGCAGGGGGCTGGGCAACAGCAATCAGTCCCAATAAGCCCAGGCCCTCTGGAGCAGGGGGCTGGGCAACAGCAATCAGTCCCAATAAGCCCAGGCCCTCTGGAGCAGGGGCTTGGGTAACAGCAATCAGTCCCAATAAGCCCAGGCCCTCTGGAGCAGGGGGCTGGGTAACAGCAATCAGTCCCAATAAGCCCAGGCCCTCTGGAGCAGGGGGCTGGGCAACAGCAATCAGTCCCAATAAGCCCAGGCCCTCTGGAGCAGGGGGCTGGGCAACAGCAATCAGTCCCAATAAGGTCCGGGTTCAGACCCTCAGGCAGGGGACGAACACAAGGCACACAGTCTATCAGGGTAAGCCCAGGCCCTCAATTAGGGCGGGGCAGCATAATAGCAGTTCTACGCCCAGATCCTTACAGCAGGAGCTGGGCAACACCAGTTCAATATTAAAACCCAGGCCCTCTGGATCAGGGGGCGGGGTACCAACAGTTTACTACAGCAGTTCAGTTTAGGGCTCAGGTCCTGACGTCAGGAGCTAAGCAACGACAGCCACTCAGGTCAGTGCAGGCGTCTGTCTGCGTTGGGGTGAGGGGGAGACTGCCACCCGTGAGTGGGGTGGCAGGGGGGACACAGGCCCACCCACTCCACTGTGTCCCAGCCCGGGGCCCTATTAGCGGCTAGCACGGCCGCTGGTCAGTGGGGTCCTGACCGAAACACACCGACATGGGCACCTCGGTGCCTATAGCCTGACAGGGGTCGGCTATCCCCGGGCTACAGTCAATTTCCCCCTCTATGGGTACCTGCTCCTCGGTCGCTGGGAGTTCGGACCAGTCCATCGGCATGGGGTCCGCAGGACCAGGGCTTGGGGGCAGGTCCGGCAACTCCTGTGGGAAGTCCGGCCCGGCTGCCTCCGATGGCTCCTCCGGATAACAGCAGGGTGGAAGCGGCGGCGGCGGCTCCTCCTCGTACCGGGCGGGAGGAAGTCCTAGCGGCTGCTCCGGGTTCCGATCCCGGGGAAGTTCCACGGGTTCCTCATCGTACCAGGCGCGGGGCAGTGGGGGCCAGTCCGGATCGCCGCCTCGGGTCCTGGAGGGTTCCCAGTCTGGAGCTCCCGCCGGCACGTCTGCTCGCGGCGGTGGCTGGCTCCTGACTGAGCTCTGGCGTTCTCCTTTTCTACTTCCTGTCCCACCCCTTGACTTCCGGGGGGCGGGGACAGGAAGTGGTGGCTCAGCCCAGCTGGGCTTCTGGGAGGGAGCGCCCTCTGCTGGGCAGGAGGGGAGCCACACCGACTCGCTACAGGTTTACAGAGTGATTTACAGTTTGGAAAAGTTCTGTGGGGCATGGCTTTGTTGTCTCTATAACACTTATAGCCATGACAAAGGTATGGGGAAACTGTGTTCAAATATCAGATCGAATTTTTGATGCATTCACTTGAGCTTAACATCCTGCATGGTTCTTTGCATTCTGGTGATGTTACAGAAAAATCCTTCCATGATTTAATGCATTTTTCACTCCTGTTGTCGCTCATCTCGTCAACAGATTGTTATATGCTGGAGACAGAGGGTATGATTTTCCCAATTGTGTGCACAACTGGGCATGCAATTACCACAGTCATACACACAAATGACAAGCTATTTGAATTTGGCCTATTGTCTCACTAGTTTTGTTCTTCAACTAGAATAGGCCTTTAAGTAATAAGCTGCTGAACATCTTATAAAAACAGAGAACCAAAATCCACTGTTATTCATTAACGAATATTTTCTGCAATGAGTTCCATGAAATATTCTCAAAGGAAACCACCTAAGAATAATTAAACCTTAAATTAAATTCTAAAGATTGCTTGTATCATAGAAAATTTTCTGTCCAATTAAAATTTCAGTTAAAAAACAGGACCCCTAACCCACTTCACATACTGGCGTTCTGATACTCTAAAGTTGTCAATTAGGACTAATTCTAGATCTATATAAATGCATTTACCTCCAACTTTAATCCAGCTACCATGACACAATCCTACAATTAAAAATTCCACAGCCATGACACAGGTAGGGAAGATCATGTCCATTTCTTTAAACTTTACGTATTAGTCATCATTAATAAATCTGTGTGTTCAGTATCCTAACCAAAGTGCAACACGTAATTTTTTTCCCCTCAGCACAGAGATCATATTCCCTACAGACATGTGAGATTATCTCATTATGTATTAATTAAATAAAAAGGCCTTGATTTTAAAAAGTAGAATGATTTTTTTTCCTTATTGACTTCATTTTTACTCACTGTTTCCTCCTCTACAAGCACCTGACTAGATAAGGAATTCTTTAAAGGGCATTTCTCAACAGACATGTTCTTCTGTTATTTTTATTAGTAGGTGTGACTGCATTAACATGTTTTTCCAAAACATGTAAACTTACAGCTAGAAAAACACTTCATAAGAAATCAAAAGGAAAAAACATGAATTTATACTAAGTATTTCTAAGATGCCTATCATGACAGCATCAAACAGTAATGGAATGTATTGCTCTTAAAGTAACTGAAGAAAGGACATACATGTGAAACTCAATTATTTCCGCTCCTCCCAAATACCTATTGAAAATTAAAAATTCTTCAACACAGGCCATCACACAAGTTCTACAATGGGATTTTATTAACAGTGTACACTAAATATCTTTTTCCTCTTTCAGGGAGGCATGTCCCCTTGCCCGGCTCCATAAAAAAAAAAAAAGCAAGCTCCCCAGCCATCCAGACTGATATCACAGTGACTGGCCAGGTCATGTCCACTAGCTTAGGGATCTAGTTACCTCTGCAGAAATTTTAATCCTTGCTATGGGCTAAGCAAGCATACATTGGGATGATAATAGAAGGAACGCCTGTAAAGGCCACAGAGATACAAGCTGGCCCAATGGAGAATTCCTAGACAGACACTAGAAACAGGATGAGATGCAGATCACAGCCTCTCTTGCACTGAGAAACATATGTGCTTGCATTAAGACTGAATGATCGTGTCTGTCCAGGCTCTGAGATGGAAAACTGCAAGGGTCTGAGTTGACTTATTAGAAAGCAATTAATTTTCTAAAGTGTGGATCATGTCCCCATTTACACACTTCCCCTTTCCTCAGCCAGGGGAGGTTTAACATCTAACCATTTCTTAGGAAGACCACTAGAGCTATGAGGTCTTTTATATAGAAGTTTTGGAATAAAAAATAATCCAAGAGATACAGCTCTGCCCTGAAATGCTTTTTCCTGAAGGCATATGGCAGAAAGCTAAGATGGATATGCACAGAGACTATAGACTCCTGTCCAGTGGCCACCAGGATAGTCTGGAGTGTTTCCATCTTGCATTTCAAGGTTTTGGGACATGCTTGTTCAGAAATGTGAGGTAACGAACTGCTCTACTGATCACTAGGGCACTAAAACAGGATGTGATGCAGACTACGGACTACATTGTGCTGAGGAAATTCATCTGTGAAGAATCTGAAGGTGGTGTGAAGGAAGCTGATCACATCTGAACACTTCTGTGGGTTTTTATTTTTTTAGGATGGAGACAGGAACAAATTTATGTTAAGGGTCCTAACCAATTCTATTAAATCTTTTTGGATTGTTTCTAAAACTCACTTGCCTGATGTGGTGAGAGGCCACTTTTCCATGAGGAACAGGTTGTTCTCCCACTTTGTAGTGAAAACTTTGGGACTGTCTAGTTATGAAAGTATTCTGTCCCGAAAATTCACATCTAGAGCAACCTTCCTCTGCTGTATCAGTTTTATCACACTTGGCTGATGGGTTTCCACAAAAGTCTGCTCAGTTGTCTGTTATATTCTATTAGGCTGAGAGAGATCTCTGAACTTATTGAAGGATTCCACCACCAGTTTGTCAAGCAGCTCCCCAAAGACCTCTCCACTTTAATATACTTGATACAGCTAGGAGTTATTGAGTGCAGTTGCCTCCTTCCCAGGATCTTAATCACTCAGACAGGATAGCTCTACATGCCTTCCCAAGAACCGCAGTGCATCCAGTAAGTTGAGCAAAACTTTGGACCAGACTACCTGTTAAGTCCTTTGAGTTTTCTTAGCTTTACAATGTAGGGCATCCAAAAAAGCATCTGGCCATCCAAGAATGGCCCCTGAACAGCAAGCTGATGCTATTAATGCTTGTAGGGCCATCAAGGCTGCTTCTTAGCTTCTCCCAAGTGAGCATTCCATCCTTCTGTCATGGGTTCTTTTGGTAGAACATCCACCAGTGTGTATGCAGGGTAATGTATGAGTCCAATTTCAAATCCTAAAGGAATTTCTTTTCATTGTTTCACTGCCTTATCTTCCTGCTCCTTCTTGATTTCTCCTGTGGAAGTGACAGACCAGCGATAACCCTCTCAGGCAGAGCAGTCTCAAAATACACCTGCAAACAGTCTATTCTGCATTTCTTCCTTCTCTCATGACAGAGTTTACTTCTTCTCAGAATGAGTACACATTTTTCCTAGTGCTTTTACTTTTGGTTTTCCTTTCTGTGACCTGCACAGCAGTTTGTCACAAGAAGGCCCCAAAGAACAATGATAACCTACTTCAGATTTTATATATTGCACTCTCCCCTTTGGCTAATGCCTCAGTTTTAGTTATCCAGTCAGACTGTGGAATGCCAGTGTTGAAACAGTATTATACCAATTTTCTCTGGCAACTGGCCCTGTAATTATTTCTACTATTTTGGGGTGCCTGCAGATTCTTTTTCTGGATTCATAAAGGGAGAGGAATGCAAGATACACTAATTTTTCCTCAATGGAGTCAGAAGATTTAGGTGGGTAGTCCTTTAAATCTCTGATCTGACCTTTTCATACACCAGAGAAAAAGATGCCTCTGGATTACTGGGGAGGATCTCAAAAACAAGGCGCTTTACCCAGGAGAGAAAATCTCATGATAACATCACTGAAGATGAGGCTAGACCAGATGATAACAACCTCCTTCTTCCAGTAAATCTTGATTCAGGACTGGAAGGGTGTGAATTTGAATGCCTGGCTGAGAGGATCCTAAGCAACACAGTGACTGGCACACTACTGGTTGAGAGTTGATGGGCCTGAAAGGCCTCTTCCCCACTAGCTGTTAAGTCTTTTGGGATAGTTTTGCTTTGTAATAGCTACTTCTTTTGGGACGGGTTTTTGCTGGAACTGAGGACAGATTTGCTGGACCTGCAATCAATGGGAGTGGGGCTGCAGAGGCTCATTACGGGAGTGTGTGTTGCTTTTGAAGAACTATCCATGGATCACTGATCTGTCCTTGAGAAAGTAACTGTGATACATTCTTCTGTAGAGGCTCTCTTCTTCAGGTTCAGGGACATGTCCTTTCCAGGCTGAGAAATGGTGAAAGCCCTGGGTCTTAAGTAGCAAGAAAGTGGACAAGCTGAAGGAGCAGATCTTTGGTTTATTTTTATTCTTCTGTTTGGCCTGGCACACTGAAAAATGGCTGGTGCAGAAAGGGGTTCAGTGAAGTTTGTCAGTAGGGAGTCAAAGAAACAGTCTTGCTATAGGCACACAACTCCACACAAAGCAGCCCTACATGCAAAGAGATGACAAAACAACTATTGAATTGGTAAATGAATTTACTAAAACTGTTAAAGAATTCAAAGGGAGCAAAGAGGTCTCTGTCTGCACACTCTCAGCTGCAAAGGCAGTGCAAACTGGAAGGCTGTTTAGAGGGAGACAGGTAAGTCCCTGACAGGACTAGTTTGGCTCTCAAAGCTGCAAGCAGGTTGAAGATCCACTGAAAGATCCTTGGTTCTGCCTGTGCAAGTGTTATTCTTCGTAAATTTACAACTACTTACATCATCAAGGATCTACAACCTATCCTGAAAGACAATCCATCACTCTCACAGATCTTGAGAGACAGGCTAGTCCTTGCTTACAGACAGCCCCCCAACCTGAAGCAAATATTCACCAGCAACCACAGACCACACAACAAACACACTAACCCAGGAACCTATCCTTGCAACAAAGCCCGTTGCCAACTCTGTCCACATATCTATTCAGGGAACACCATCATAGGAACTAATCACACCAGCCACACTATTAGAGGCTCATTCACCTGCACATCTACCAATGTGATATAATGCCATCATGTGCCAGCAATGTCCCTCTGCCATGTACATTGGGCAAACGGAACAGTCTCTACGTAAAAGAATAAATGGACGCAAATCAGACATCAAGAATTATAACATTCAAAAACCAGTCGGAGAACACTTCAATCTCCCTGGTCACTCGATTACAGACCTAAAAGTCGCAATATTACAACAACAAAAAATTCAAAAACAGACACCAACGAGACACTGCTGAATTGGAATTAATTTGCAAAATGGACACCATTAAATTAGGCTTAAATAAAGACTGGGAGTGGATGGGTCATTACACAAAGTAAAACTATTTCCCCATGTTTATTCCCCCTCCACACTTCCTTACAGCTTCTTGTCAACTGCTGCAAATGGACCATTTTGATTACCACTACAAAAAGTTTTTCTCTCTCCTGCTGGTAATAGCTCACCTTAACTGATCACTCTAGTTAGAGTGTGTATAGTAACACCCATTGTTTCATGTTCTCTGTGTGTGTGTATACTGTATTTTCCACTGCATGCATCCGATGAAGTGGGCTGTAGCCAACGAAAGCTTATGCTCAAATAAATCTTTTAGTGCCTAAGGTGCCACAAGTACTCCTTTTCTTTTTGTGGATACAGACTAACATGGCTGCTACTCTGAAACCTATCAGGTGAGATAGGTAGACTTTGCCCAGAAATTTACAAATTAGCAGTTTGCCAGGCAACCAAAAACCCCACCCCCTAACAAAGGCAATTGCAATTACCACCACCTGTAAGATGGTTGTATAGTGAAGACTACTCATCATCCGGAAATGCTCATATTTATATATGAACAACCTAGCCACAACTTATGTCCCAGTGTGCTGTCTCTACCTGCTGGACATGCATACTACAGAGGGTGATGAATGCAATCTATTCCATTTGATACAAATTAGGTGGGATTTTCAGTTGCCTAACGAGTTACTGACGCAGTCCCCTCAAATGGTCAAAATCTGGCCATTGTCCCAGTAAGAATATTTATAAACTTAAAGAGCATTGGGGAAAACACTGATATATAAAATTTATACAAGTGTTAATGAAAAAGCTTCCTAACTTTAATACAAAAATCACAGAACAGCACCTCTGCTCTTTTGGTCAGGAAATATACTGAAGAGGATGCTTTAGTTCACAGTAGGATGCTAGGGCAGGAGGACAAACTAGGTACATGTTAAGACAAGTACAGCAAATAACCACTCTCTTCTACTTAAAAATAAACAGATTTATTTATTTAAAGTCCTAAGTGAAAAGAATCACAAATGTTTAAAGAATCACTGAAGGAACTGCTTTGACAACAGTATGATCTACTGTCTGAAACCAAGGGCAAAGGAAGAGCATGGGCTTGTTAGTCCTACATTATACATTTGTTTATTAAATAAGTATCAACACACAGTAACAGATTAGGCTCAAGAGACAATTACACAACACATCAGGAAGCACTGCCCCTCCCATCCCCAACCCACCCCGCCCAAGAGGTTGCAAAGGTAACAGAAAATTGCAAGGGCTGCAATTAGACTACTTCATCATTTTTATAGTAAAAAAAAGCTGGTGTCAGAAGATGCAAAATTACAACATATGTTCTATTACAGAAACCCTAGCCCCATAATAATCTGATGTTTAGTCACTTGTATTTTCTCCAACTCCACACACAAAATCACTAAAAGTGAATTGTCCAACTACAAGAAAATGGAGTCAACACTGTTTACATTATAAAGAGAGTTTCTGGATACATAATATACACAGACATTCTTTAACTTCAAACTTGACTGCTTTTGAAAATTCCAAAGATACAGCATATTTTTAGGATTTTCATAAGGCATTTGATACTATCTCATTAAATCTTACATGCAAAATTAGTTTGAGTTCACTGGCACAAACATACTCATGAACTGTAAACTGACTGAAGGGCTATAAACAGAGAGCAGTAGTAAATGGCAATATACCAAATCTGGGGGAGTTGTCTAGTATTTTATCAGAGATCATTGAGAGATCCAAACTTATTTAACATCTTCCACAACAATTTAAGAGATGGAATGCATGTTAATGAAATCTGTATTACACACATGAGGAGGACAGACATAGTACAATAGAGGCCTACTGAGATCAGAAATACAGGTAACAAAACAAAACAAAAAAAGATTCTGCTCAGAATACGGTAAGCAAATCCAGATTATTTTTGGGGGGTGGGAGTCAAGGGGTCAACAAACAGCTACAGCTAGGAATAAGAAAACTGGGAAGTAATAACGCTGAAGGACCAACAGTGGACTAATTAGACATGAGCTTGCAACCTGATCCAGTCAAAAATAGGCCAAAGCAATTTGGGGCCATATAAACAAAGGAATGTCACAGGGCATGGAAGTAAATAGTCTCTATACACAGCTCTGGTGATACTGCATCTTCATTACATTTAGTTCTGGATCTCTCTGTCCCAGAAAGTTGCAGACAAATTAGATGGAGTTCAAAACAAAGGACTAAAAGGAACCAAGGCAGAAAGATGAAGAGAACTACTCAGATCTTGGCTAAACAATTATTATGGGATAGGGATATAGCCAATTTATTTGAAGGGTGCATACTCTAAGAAGGAAGATTTAAATCAGTACAAGGAGAAACTAAAAGAAATTCTGAATTTCAACTGAACATAAATAGATATCCTTATAGTGAGATATTAGGCTGCTGAATAGTCTCTCAAGAGAAATGGTGGATGCACTATTGGGCAAAACACTAGAAAATGTACTAAAGACGCATGTATCATCTAATTCCACGTGTTATTCCTACAATTTAACTACAATCATAAAATGGTTCTCACAGGAAGACCCGTGATTAAATCAATTACAATTTCTGAAAAAACTGCAAACTATGTTCACTAATTTGCTCCTTTTTTCACCTAATGGACTCCTATAACAGTCATCTCTACTTCCTTGAGGAAAACCATCAAAAGCAGTGTTTCAAAGATTGGCTGGAAGGGCAATATGTCTGAAATCCAAGCCCAGTTTAATCACTATAATCACCGAGACCTTAACTTTTTCCACACTGTTCTGGATAGGAGAGCTAATGGAATAAAGCATAAAGCAGTGCTGTTGGGCCAGCACTGTGACAGGATATACGGAGCTACCACCTCCTTTGTTCTTGTTCATGGCGTAGAACCTGTGAATCATGATGGACTGCTTGGATGTGAACAGGTGCATAACAGAGCTCAGAATTCCTAGGTTAGCAATTTAAAATGTCACTAGGGAAGGCTCAGGTGGTTCCACCTCCTGCCTACTTAACAATCATCTGCAGAACTGAGCTTTTCTTCCATGTGTAAGAAAAATCTTTTAGCTCGTTTGAGCAGGAAAACTGCTTTCTTGTGCAGACAAGAGGATTTGGTGACCTCATTCATTCAAAGGCCATAAGGAAGGATTGCCCATTATCACCAAAAGATGGTGATGTTTCAAGTGATCTTTCAGGGAATGCCAGACAGATGGCCCCAAGCTCCAGGGAATCTATATTCCAGGATGCCTCTTGCTAAAGCCAGCAGCCCTGCAGCATAAATTAAGAAAAATGAGCTCCCCATTCAAACGTGCTGGCCAGGTGCGACCAGATCCTGACTTGAAAAGGTCCTTCGAAGATCTCAGGAGATAACTGCAGGTCAAATCAAATCTTGCTTTGTGAATGTAAAGAAGTGTCTGCAAAGATTTCTACAGCCCACTATAGTAAAGATCATCTGTGGACTTTGATCTATGTTAATGTTGTCAATACACCTCCTCATCAATTATTGGGAGTGGATCACATCCACTCTGATTGAATTAGCCCTGTCAACACTGGTTCTCCACTTGTAACGTAACTCCCTTCTCTTCATGTGTCAGTATAGTTATGCCTGCATCTGTAATTTTCACTCCATGCATCTGAAGAAGTGGGTTTTTTACCCACAAAAGCTTATGCCCGAATAAATCTGTTAGTCTTTAAGGTGCCACTGGACGACTCATTGTTTTTGTGGATACAGACTAACGGCTACCTCCCTGATACTTTCCCTTATATTGATAGGTATTTGATTATATGTCTTAAGAGACAGTATCCATTCCAGAATGTCAGTCTTCCCATTCTAAATTTTAGTTTCCTGCAATTTGTTCATTGACTTCAGGACCACAACTGCTCAATTCTGCCAGACTGCCTGGGCAGCAAAAGAAAGATGAAGAGGGAATGCTACCAAAGGACCTATTCAGGATTGATGAATTAAAATGCATTTGGAAGTATTTATCTGGGAAGATTGGAAACGGAACAGGTTTGTTTTGTAGATCTTTGAAATTTTATGGGAAATGACCAGCAAAGACTGTACATCTCCCATCCTACCAAAAAGGTGAAGGCACAGTTTCTGAATATCAGAAGAATCTGTTTCAGAAAGGTCCCAAGTCCTCTGAAAGATGGAGGGCAATACCCACTGTTCTTGTTGCAAAATGGTTGTCTGTTGAAGCTGGGTCTGCCAATCGTCCTGGTCTACTGTCCTCAGGAACAGCACCTATGATCTGTGGACTTTTGAAACATAGCCTTAGAAGGGCTGCTTACTTCTGTAAGATCTAAATTCTCCCCTGTTGCCTGGAAAAATGGGACAGACCTTCATCTGCCACCTCAAAACACTCCTTTGTCAAAGAGTTCCCTGGTAATCCTATCCTCAGCCTATTTAAAACAAAAAAATCTGCCTGGATGCATGCCTATCAGGACCTAATCTCAGAGCTATCTTCTGGATGCTTCATTAACTGCTCTTAGTCTGGAAGTGAAACAGAGTCTAGGAATAAGTTGGATACAGAGGCAGCAGCTGAAAAAAAATCTAAAGCAGTGGTGACTTCAGGTCTGATTCTTACTGATAGATAAGTGTTTAAATACTTTTCATCCAGGTTCAGATGGAAAGTAGGTAGATACAAGAGAGGCACTATAATCACAAAATCTAATAATCTACCCTTTGAAGGAATAACTGTCTCTAACGAGGAAACATGTACATCAACTTTAGAAGGGTCATGCAGCTTTACTTTAGTTTTTGGCCTTGTAATTAAGATTTATATTTGAACATTCTAGTCAGATTTGATTACATCTTCCTGCTATCAATATTAAACAATGAGAATCAGCATTTCAATATTAATTCTCACAAAATCCTCAAGATGTGTAAAATGAATGATAATTCTTACCTATCAGAATTAAAAACAAATATTTTATCATCTGCTCAAGGCCATGGAGGGAATTGTTAGCAGAGTCAAAAATTACTACTCACTAGTCCTTGGCTTCTAACCCCCTATTCAACCCACCTGATTAAGCTGCTTTTTTTAGATTTGGTTTGTTGCTGCTACAAGACTGGTTCTTCAAAAACTAGGATCAGAAGATGATGCCAGGATATGTAATGCTGAGTGATGACATGGATTGAACTGTATGTCCTAATTCAAACTGCCTCTGGAAGTTTTTAATAAGTTTTCCTTCAGTTGTTTGGATGTTCATAGAAACCTATTTCTTAAAACTGCACAACCACAAAAATAATACTTCAGAAAAAGCACACAAACTGAGCTGTGACAGACCACCAGTTATCACTTGTGATATTAAGCATAGGAGGGTTTGTAGCGAAGCAGCCTAATGACACAGTAAAGGACTGAGTCAAGAGGGCTGGTTTCTGCTCCCCACCTACCACTAACTCACCGTGTACCTTTAGGTAACCTCTCTGTGCCTCAGCTGGTCTGTCTAAAATCGGTTTGATAACTTATCTCTAGCTCAAAGGTATGTTGTGAGAGTTAATGTTCATAAAGCTTTGTCAGCCACAAATGAAAAGCTCAGTATTTCATTTTTAACTGAAAAAATATTTATGATTAATGTATGAAAAGTTCCATTATTTGTACTAACATTGGTGTTTGAACAACAGACCCAAATACCACATTATTTTGGGAAGGTATATTTGTTATGAAAGAATACCAAAAGGGAGCTTAGGTAAGTAAATACTAAATTGCATTTTGTTGTTTTAACAAAAAAGCAGACTCTCTCTATTTTGTCTTTAAGAGTGATGGTGCTGAATTTTCACACTATTACGCTTTCATTTGCTTTACAAAATACTCTATATGTATTAAATACAAAAAAATCCAAATTGCTCAGGGCAAGCAGGAAGCTTTACCAGGAAAGTACCAACTTCTACACAATTTAAGAGTCCATTTAGCTTTCTAGACCTTACTACTGTGAAGAAAACGTCCAAATGTGAACTGCGTGTAAATCAATATAGTGTCATCTTCCTAACAATACACCTACATTTCTCCATTACCCCTACTGTTGCTCGTAACTTTCCAGTGGGCCTTGCCAGCATTCATGGATATTCAAAACTCTTGGAAAGCAATGAAACCGACAGGAATTGAATCAGTTTTATTCTGCTGCTGCTTGGGAAAGCTTTAATAGCAGAGAACATAAAACTGATCTGATATGGCAAACCAATGCTCCATCTAGCCCTGTCTCTAATATTGGCCAGTCCCAGAGCTTTAAAGGGGAGGATACAAAACAGGGCAATTTTGGAGAGATCCACAATCTTCCCCTCCTGGCTTTGTCAGTCAGAGGTTTAGAGTTGCCCCGAACATGGGGTTAGATCCCTGATCATGGCTAATAGCCATTGATAGACCTATCCTCCATGAACTATAGTTCTTTTTTTAACCCAACTATACTTTTGGCCATCGCACCATCCTGTGGTAATCAGTCCCACAGATTGTGAGGCAATTAATTGTGAGCAGACAATTAAGCCATTGTCAGGGGTGGAAAACCCAAAAATTAAGATATGGGGAGGGGTACTGTGGGGAGATCCCCTGTTGGAACAGATGGAGGCGGATATAAAACTTGTAGCACCTAAGCAGGATCCACACCAAGTTCCCAGATAGTATCCTATCACCCTCCCCTTTCTGGAATCTTGGAGAGGCAAGCTGGCTTTTCACATGGGCATTGGCCCTCCTTGGATTCCTTATCTGTTCATGGTTAGTAAGTTTAGCCCTAGGAAGCATCTATTTAAGTTTCCAAGCCTTGTGTGTGGATGTACGGTAAGCATAGGCGTGTGGAGGAATACTGATCGAATAGTTACCGTATATACTCGATCATAAGTCAGTTCGTTTATAAGCCGAAGCCCCCCCCCAAGATGGATAAGTAAAAACGGAAAAAATGTTATGACCCGTTCATAAGCCGACCCTATAATTTAGGGGTCAGCAAACTTTGGCTCCCCGGGCCATCAGGATAAGCTGCTGGTGATTGGAGATGGTTTGTTTACCTCGATCGTCCGCAGGCACGGAGGTAAACCTAAGTAAACAAAGTGTCCCGGCGCGCCAGCTGCTTACCCTGATGGGCCGGGACAGTAAGTGGTGGGGAAATTTTTTGGGGGGGGAGAAGCTGGGAGTCAGGGGAGTAACCTCTGTGACCACGCCCCACATGACCCTACCCCTAGCCCGGGACCCCCACACTCGCCCCATCCCATCCCTTCCCACCTTATCTGGGGAGGGCCAGGGGAGGATGTCTGACCTGGCTGGAGCTGCTCTGCAGGCTGGGCAGCACGGCCGCAGCCTGCTCTGCCAGGCCAGACCGGGTGGCACGGCTGCAGCATGTTCCAGCGGGCTGGGCTGGGCGGCGTGGCTGCAGCATGCTCCGGTGCCCGGGCGGTGTGGCCATAGCCTGCTCTGGGGGTGGGGCCGAGCGGCCCGGCTGCAGCCTGCCAGCCCTGGAGCTGCAGCTGCTTTGCACGCTGGGGGGAGAGCAGCGTGGCCAGAAGCGGAGAGACTCTGGCCCCACCTCTTCCCTTCTGGCTCTGCCGGCTGTGCTGCCTCTCCTTGCTCCCTCTGTTGGGGGGAGGGGTTGTGTCGCACTTCTCCCTCTCTATACCCGTTCATAAGACAACCCCCTTCTCTGGTGCTTCCCTTTTTTACTAAAAATATTCAGCTTATGGACAAGTATATACAGTAAATACTTTTTGTGTTATTTGACCAGCTCTTGCTAATCTACAAATATATTTCTTGAAATCTGAATACTTGTGATGTCTTGGTGCTGTTGTACTAGCCCTTGTAAAGTTAGATTATTTTAAAATAATGAAATAGAAAACCGAGTTACAATTAAATACAGTACACAATATTTTACCCTTTACAATGCAGGAGCATGGCTTTGTAGAAGGCATCAAGTAAAATTTTCAAGACTAAGATATATTCCCCAAATTCTGGATGTTCTTACATTAACTACTACGTTATACAACCAGAAATAGAACTAGTGGCTCAACACAAGTAGGTCAAGTTTACTGATCTCTCATTTAGTTCCTGGATACTGCAATCACATCCATGCCAGAGGAACAACTGAAGTCAAAACTGAAGTTTTGCACAGGTGCAAGGGTCTACCTGTGTGGATTCAACTCCAGGATAACAACTGTGGATGGTAAGCATTTTAGGTGCATGGACAGTCTATTTTAAGCTTGTAAAGTGGCAAAGAAAATGGGGCTCCAATATTTATAACGGACAAGCAAGTACTTACACATAAGGCATTTCTAATATACCCATCTTAATAATAAGCATCAGATGACAATATTTCAGTTAGTAAATGTGACTGAGAATCTCCAAATTATTTTAAATGTTTTGAGCAACAGAGTAGCATGGTACAGAATTCAGCTTGCAGAAATGCAAAATAATGCATGTTGGCAAAATATATATTTTTTCCCCATATACACTAATTGATTCAACTTGGAAAATCCACAATGACAGACTGAAGATGCCTCACTAGCATGCTACAGCAATTAAAAACAAGAAATTCGCCTGCATGAAAAAAGCACAGCAAATAGATTAACAATGGTCAGCTCTCATTTGGAGAATAATATCCAATTCACTGGCTTCAGAGGACATTTGGTCAAATCCTGTGGCTGGATTTGAAGAGGGTCTGGTTAATTTTATGAATGTTAACGACATTTTTCATTATGCAAACTAAGGTCAGAGTAAATCTAATCTCAGGATTCATCTTTTAAGCTGATCATACTTTACTCTTGAAGCATTACACAATTTGAAAAGGTCAAAGATTCGACAAGGGCTCACTGAAGTCATTCGTAAATCCCAAGCCACTGAGTATTCACGTCTTCCGCATTCTGGTCTATTCTCTCATCAATGCACGAGGTTTTTGTGCACATAATGCAAATAGGAGTTACCAGTGTAAATCCTATGTGCATCAGTGAACGAAGGAACCTTTTAGTTCTCCTTCTGAAAGTGCAGCTAGTCATTGCCCTACTTTTATTTGTCCTATGGGGACATGAAGCACTGCTAGTGTACATACTCTGTTCTTTTTACCTGAACACTGATTTTTAAAACAACTTAAGACATCTAGCCTTTAGAAAAAGTGAAGGACAATTAATGCATCTGCTATCTAAGAATCAACAAAAAGTCAGTTTCACTTTCAGATTCCCAGTGTGGACGTATTTAGGTTGCAGACAGAGGGGAATTACTTGTTTAAAAGCAAATGTCCATGTTTTGTTTTGTTTTTTAAATTGTGGGTGCATATCACTGGTCATGATTTTGTAAAAGCTGGCTTTTCCAGAAATTTGTGTTTTGGGTCAAATATGAATTGTCGGTGATCTTTAAACAGGACCTTGCCAAATCTTATGCCATTTACAGCTCCCACTAAATTATACCACACACTTTCTACACAAACTATCAACAAAGCTCATCCAGAACAGAAAGATACTGAGTGAATGCTCAAGCTTAGAAGTTGCAACATACAGGATTAATGTCAGAGAGGAATTTCTACAGAGTAGATCGCCAGAGTTGAAACAGGAATCATACATTGTAAAAACATTTCTATCCCTGCATACAATGCTGAACCCACTCTGGCCAACTTCACAATAATCCTATCAGTGGAGATGGAATCTGAACATTCACATATTATTGGATCTTATGAGTGCCATCTGCTAAGACTAACTGATACTTAACACATCCTGTGCATGGTGCGCTCTGACACTAACATTTCACTGCAGTTACATGTAATGACTATTTGACATGGCAGCTAAACTTAAAACAAACTCAGATGAGAGCTCACAAAGTATCACAAACTGAGAAAAATTTTAAGTGCTTCATGATGTATGTCCAGACATCACAGATTCACTAGCTAGTATCTTGCAGAATTATAGCATGTCACATCAACAATATAGCACAGATTTCCAGATTCCCATGTGGCAATATACAGTACATATCTTAACATGCTCCTTTAGTGGTGAACTATAGCATAAAAAGAAACATGGCCAAAGTGAGTGTCCAATATAATGAATATACTGCACACAAACTAATACACATTCTCCTCTAGTCTAAATTTCTGTTTATAGAATTTATAGAGCACCATACCATCTAGATGTCAGATGACACTAAGAAAGGTTATCTAGTAATAGCTTTGATTTTGTGCATCTTTTGTATATTTATTAGTAATGATATCCACTGGACATCTCATTTGCATTCTTGTATTGATATTGTGAACTGCTTTAATAAAAATTAAATTATGGGGAACACCACAAGGCTAAGTTGATTTTTTGAACATACTGATGACTGGAGTTTCTGAAGAGCTGATTACAAAGAGGTTGTGATAACTTTGAAGCTATTTGAGATTCAATGATAAAGGATGTCTTGCAATATCTGAATTTTAAGTCTGCTATGAGTGAATGGGTGTAAACCCTGTGTGGAACAACATGCAACTTGAACTTAGCTAGGTTGGCTGTATTTCTGAAAGTTTACTTCTGCAACCATGTGGGAATCCTGCAATAGTTTCTCCTTGAGATCTGCAGCCCAGCAAACTGATATCTTAAAGGGTCCAGTAGGGTAAGTGATGCTTTAGAAAACCTTCCCATTCTGAAACCCAAACTTCTCAAAGTGGGTCACGAGGGTGGCTGAAGGTTGTGACATCAAAGGCCTCTCAGAAGCTGGTGAACTAAGGGAAGAGGAGCAGCTCTACCAACTATGAAGAATACTATTTAAAGGTGCTAAGCAGGCAGCTGCCTCAACCCCACTGCTCACAGCAGTCAACCACTTCCTAAACCCTATTCACTACCACCTTCTAACAAGCCTTAAAACAGTACTAGGCCACAGAACCCACCACTACCTTACACCACCCAGCAGATTTCATCTCCCTCACCATTGCGTACCAGCCCCTTCACAAAACCAACCATGGTTTCTTGCTGTGAACCAAATTCCACAATACTTCACAGTCACAACGGATTGTGCGTGTAACTAAAGGACTATGGTCATGACAAAAACCTGCAGCTGATTTTGGAGTCCCATATGGAAAAATTGAGAACCACTGCTGTTAATTTCTCATTTTACATTACAATACAAAAAAATATTTCCTCCTACTTCAAGGTGTATCATGGGTATGGGATAAGGTGGAGACTGGATTGTATTGAAGTCAAATCATGAATACAACAACCCAAGCACCATAACACTGTGGATTGGAATTTCCATTTCAGTCAACCTGTGGTTAGGTTTTACAGTGTTAATCTGTCTTGGATTATGCTATCCAACCCTAGACACATAACAGGGAAGAACATTCTCTAACCTTTACATTTGGTTTATTAGCAATGCTTTCAAACACAAGTCTTCTGACAAAAAGTAATATTTGAGTTTTCCTGTTATCGTTTACATTTGTACTGAGATAGAAGCATTTTGAAACTTTAAAATGAGAACCTCAAATGTGCCAGAACTAAAAAAAAAAAAGATGGTTTCTTGAAATAAGAGGCCATTTTCAGAAAGATTCTTATTTCACTGAAGGGTGTTCACAGTTGGTTGGTTCACTTAAATCCAAACAGAATCTGAACTGCTAAGACTTCTATTCACAAAAGCAATTCCTTCCATTCTTAAATTCCTGTGCACATGAAACAGGTTCCACCACTGAACTCTCCTATTGTTTAATATTTTAACAATATAGATAGAGTAGAGATACTGACAGTATATATTTGCACTGTCAAACATTTTATGTATTAGTGTATAGTACTTAAGAAAATATTACACAGGCTCTGTATTTATTTTCCAAGCTATGTTTCTTATGGATTCAAAACATTTCACTCATACCAAAAATACAGACTACTTTTAATTTGCTATTTTGTAAACTTGCTCTGCGCAAACAATTGGAAACAGAAATTCTCTCCCCCCGCCCCCAGTCACTGCCTATAAATTAGGCAGGATTGATTTACACCATTTACTAAACATGAAGAGCAAAGGAATTTAAGATTTATTGGTCTTGCATTTATAGGAGCTCTCATCTTTACCATATTATCTTTTCTAAAATCAAGAACTATATAAATAAATAAGTCAAAACAGCTCTGGGACTTTCTGCTAACAAAACTGTTCTGTATTCAAACATGCACAATGATGGTAACTTAATGATGTAACCAGGACCACACTAGTAAAAATCTCTTCCTCTGAATGAAAAATAAAAAATTGTATTATAGGCCATTTAGGACATTGCAAGTGATTTTTAAAAGAATTGGCAAAGCTCATTAAAACAAGTTTTTAAACCAAAAATGAAAAAGCAAAATGTAACAGGCAACATGCACAACTATACTATTTGTATCAACTTCAGGCAATAAACACAAAAGCTCACCACCCCCCACTGAAAAAATAATCAAGTTCACACAGAGCTCTCTTAATGACTCCTACAAAATAGTTAAGTAGAAGATTTCAGAGAAGGATGCACAAAAAACGTTTAGCAGACTTAACAATTTGATTAAACAGAGCCCTGAGAGAGTTTAACAATGTTCACAGTATACGCATAACACATTTACAACAAGAAAGAAGAAAGGCACCTGGAGACATCTGACACTGGGCATGCTCTGCAGGCATCTCAGTGCGCACATGCTCTCTACCAGGTTGGAGCAGCCTAGCCACAAAGACCTTGGCACAGAACACTGCAGGGTGACAAAAAGGAAGGAAGAGAAGAAGCAGTTAGATGCCACAACAAATCACTTAATGCAGGCAACTCATTAGTATGTTAAAGTGGACACGTATTTGTTTACTTCTATGTTAATCAACAGTTAGGGGCCAACAGCAAAACTACTACTGAAGATTCTTTTAAAATATATGTTTTCCCTCTGTCACATGAAGCCTAACGAGTTGATTTACCCAACTGCTCACTCCTAGCATCTACTCGAATATTTTAGCCTACGATGCACGGTATCAGAATTGTCGCAATTCATTTTCAACATATTCTGCTCTTGACTTAGTTCAGAATCTTGTATTCAAGCATTGTTATTGTCAGAAAAGTGACTACATAAAAATGGCACCTTCTTAATCTGCTTCATGTGTGTTTTCAGTTATGTTTTAGTGTAAATTTTTATGATTTTTTTTAAATTTTGCATTGTCCTAGGACACAGAACTATGGGCTTGTCTTCACTAGAAAAGGAGGAGTCGTTAGCATACAAACTTGAGGAGCTGGATTAAACTAACATGGTATTACACAAAACTTAAATCAGATTTTAGGTTCACCCATGTGACTATGTCAAACACGACTTGCCTCTGTTTATACTGGACTGCAAAGTCTTCTTTAAACATCATGTTAGTTAATACAACCACTCACGGTCATGTTCTAATTTGTCCACATTTTCTAATAAAAAGAAGCCCAAGAAAAGAGCTGAATTTTATTCTTCCTCAAATATATTTTTTTAAAACAAAAGTACAAACTACAGGGCAAAATTCTGCTCTCAGTTATACATGTGCTGTTACTTATTGAATGAGTTACTGACAAAAAACAGTGTTCCATCATAGGCATAAATGAGGGAAGATTACTGGTAATGACAAGCCGGCAAAAATGAGCTCAGCTACCAGATTCCAAGTTGTTTGCACTGGTGGTTAGAAAAATCTCTTTTTACTTGCAAACTGGGGAAACATGTAATGTGGAATTCACACAAAACTTTGGAATCTCATTATGCCATATTTCAGAGTCCATTTTCAGGATTTAGCAGTACTGTACACTTAAGATACAGAAAAAGTAATTAAAATGGATCCAGTTATTCACTACTGAGCAGCAGGTAAACCCAACTCTAAGATTGGCACAGTCCTAGTTTTCAATGGCTTTTCACACTCACAAATGCCCTATTTAGTTTTTATTACAAACACCAAGTCAAATACATTTAAAAACTTGTTTGTACAAATTAGTTTGTACATCAAAGTTAAAGCAGCATGGGGCCACAGATGAAAACCTTTGAAAAGCAGTTATTGCGCCAATATTTAGAAGAGGGATCCAGAGCAAGAGAGGTTAAAATCATATTTTCTTATAAGTTCCCCTAAGTTTTTCCATTCAAAATTAAAATTATTTACACTGTGCTAAAAAATAAAAACTATAAAGGGCAAAAATACCACGATTATGGCCAATCTCAGAAATTATTCAAATTGTCTCTTCTACTCTGTGAGCCTGAATGTATTTGGGCTGTGCCTGAAAATATATGACTGAGTAGATGTATACATCTCATTTACAGACGTAAAACTACAAATGTTACTACTCCGAAGAAGTTAAAATAATTTTGCCTCCAATACTCAAGCATAATCGTATAACCTTGTATTAGTTTTTGGAAAGTTCATACTTAAAAATTGAAAAAAGATGATTTTCACTTACCTACCAAATTTCAAGTCTGGAAACCTATCTTTGCTACGATAGCTGATGTACCCCCACCTAAAGCTTCACTTCCCAAACTGTTTTAAGTGATTAATTGGTTATAGTAGGGGAAGCTCAGAATCCTAATCTCAGAAAATATTGGCAAGTGAGTTAAAATTTTCAAAAGTAATTTAGAATAAAAGTGTGTTATCTTTAAATCTAAACATTCATTCTAATAAAGATGATGGGTATTAAACTTAACACACAAAGTTTGCTGTTCACCTGAAACTCCACTCTCTGGTTTCTCCAAAAATTCTCAGGTAGGTTGGTGAACTGCACACAACCACAGCTGGCCCATGTCAGCTAGCTCAGGCTGCGGGACTATGCAAGTGCAATGTAGACATTCAGATTTGGTCTGGAGCCCAGGCTCTCAGGCCCTCTCCACTTTTGGAGTCTCAGAGCCTGAGAATCTACACTGCAATTTTATAGCCCCTCAGGGCAAACCCCATGAGCCTGAGTTAGTTGTCCCAAGCCCTGAGACTCGATGCCATGGCTTTTTTTAATCACAGTGTGGACCTATTTAGTGGTTTATACATCTGATCCTATATGTGGGAAAAAACTTAATTCAAATACTGATTTTTGGCATATATACTTCAATGTCATGAAGCATGTCACTGTTTGTTAGTGATTGAAGCAAGTTTGTAAACATCTCAGGTATAGTACAAAGTTTTTTAAAATTTTGGTCATTTTAGTCTCAACTAATTTGAAGAAAGAGTCAGTCCAGTTTCTAGATCATTTACTACATTTGTGTTTGTAAAATGCTCTAATTAAATGACTGAAAGACTATGAAGCTTTGGAGAGCCACATGCAATTCATAAACTTGCAATTTAGCTAAACCATTAGGCAGAAACATTGTTTATTTTCATGCCAACTTTAAGCCAAATAGGAACCTTTTCTTCCAGTATTACAAACTCCAGAATAAAGGGGTTTATAAAGGAAAAACGAAGACTCTTAGCTATAGCAGTATTATGCTTTACTAAACATGAGACAGCTTCAAATAGTGCACATACGATTTCACAATAAAACAGGAAAATGCAAGTGAAATATTTATGCACTTCAGTAAAGAACAAAGAAGTGTTTTTGAGCTGGTGTAGCGACCCACTAGCTACAACTGGAGGCACAGAAGATCTATCAAAGTCAATGTAATGAACATGAAGATGTTTTACCTTTTGCTTTCTAGTAAGAATTTGGATCTAAGCTGGTAGTTTCCACATTTTAGCCCAACAGGACCTTAGACAGCTGCGATGATCTAAAACTGATGATCTCAAACTGAGATGGGGAAAGGGAGGACTGAAGAGGAAGATGCATAATGGACAGTAAAAGTGAATTTGGTGGCTTTATCTCAGACCGTGTCAGATTATCCACCACAGGAAAAAAGGAGAAGTAAACATTCCTTTCTGGGGTCAGAAGCAGAATCCATCTTAGACATACTTAATACCAACTATTAATTTTACTATTTCGTGCCCAGATAGTATAGCACTGTACTTATTAAAAACACTTAACAGTTAAATGCACCCCAAAATCTGCAGCAACGAGCCATCTCTACAGGAGAGACACTAAACACAATAGCAGGGGTACAGCACATTAAAACAGGATCATTGGCCAGAACGTGGGGAGAAATTTCCACAGCTGAGTCAACTCAGGTTTCTTACTGCAGAAAATATAGTTTCATACTCCTAGGTACTAGCACAGCAATCCCAAAGCTCCAGAGAGAGCAACAAAAAGGGTTAAATTATGGCAAGCCTTGCAAGAGAAAAGATTGAAAAAACTAGGGATACTAGACTGAAAAGAGACAAGTTTGATAGGTCTTCATATGATAATTTATTATAAAGCAACACCACAAATTGGTCAGACACTTATGCTTAGAAGTCACTCAAAGTTAGTGGCTGAGGAAAATGTAATGTTCAAGTAAATACTTGACAGCGTACAGGCCCTCTTCATAATTCACTGACAGATGGTCACAATCAAATTGTAAATGCATTTATAAGTGAAACTGATGTGATGACCAACATTTGGAGTTAAGTAGCCTAAGATAAAGCTAATCAAATCTCATGCTTCAAGGCATAAAATGATTACCTTTGTGTGGGGTGGTTGGTCAGGAAGTCACACACTCCTAAGTACAGTGTCACAATTTTCCAGGTGAATTATTTTATTTGGGGATAATAGGGCTTACGGATTGTTCCTTTTTCCTCAATACTATTCTTCAAGCATCCCGTATAGATCAGTATCAGAGACAGAAAAATGCATTGCTCAACCATTGTTCTGATCTTTCAGAAGTCTCATGTTCCTAAAATGATCTACATTCATTTCATTGTGATTAAATTCAGTTAACCTCCTATAAACAATCATCAACTAATTTGGCTGTCTGACACCAGATGGGGCACTTTAAGATCTTAATATTTAAATTGTTTTAATATAAAATCAGGCTACCTGTAGAAGTGTTTGCTGCCCTACGACCCATCACAGCATACAATAGGATTGGAACATCTCGTGATGTCTTGAAAGGTGGGCAGTTAGGACTTCTCAGATGAGGATTCATGATGTGGAAATTTTCTCTCTTTCCATTTATACAAGAATTTGTCTGTGGCATCCTTAAGGGGGAGGATGAAAACTGCTTCCCTTGTAAGCTTTGTTGTAGGGCACCAACAGTTCTAGAGCAGTTATATGCAAACAGTGCTGCTATTTTGATTTCAGCTATTTTTGTTAAAGAACTCTCCAAGTCAAGAAACCTTTGGATTCAAAAGTCAAAAATTAAAATTCATCTAAAAGTGGGAGATCAGAATGTTTCTGAAACTTTTACAATAATTCAACTGTGACTATCGTCCCCTAGAATAGCTCAAGGAAAGCTCTATATAAAAAAAAAAAGTGTCCCACAAAGTGGAACCAATACTCATTCTGTATCCAACAGTGGTAACATTATACTGCTATAGTTAAGGGTATCAACATTTTTATTGTAATTCCTTTTTGTTGAAGATTGTATAAGTATTATAAACTTGGCACTGAAGGTCCCAACCTGGGGATGATTTTTTAAAGTACACACACTTTAATCAATTAAGCTCTCAAGGTACCAGAGTGCAGAAAAATATTTAGGGTTTTGGACATTTGTTTCTATGCAAAAAAGAACAGCTTTGTCTTTCAAAATGAGAATTTGGTGACTTAGTCCAATATGGACATGATCTTTTGGTATTTTAGAATGACAAAGATAAAGATACAATAAATCAAATGAGGTTTAAATAGTAACTAAAGCACACCACCTCATTTTTAGAGGTTTGGGTTTTTTAAGCTAGAGGTACATTATAGGGCTGTCAGTTTATTTTACAGTTTAATATAAGAAAGAAAATTAAACCAAAAGTCCACTTAGTTTTGTTAAGGGTCCCATTTAAAACCGGAGAATGAAATGCCATCCCTAGCCAACTCTTTGGTGCCAATAAATTAGTCAATCAATAGCTAGTATTCTGGATTTCCCCGTATAGAGATCCATATTTGCAACATTAAGCTACAGTAGGAAAAAGTTACGCCTTCTCTTTCCCTTGATTTGTGGATACAAAAGAGATGCACCCTATTACAGTCTTCTGTAACTTGGTGAGGTTTAATTTGCTTTGGTTTAACCTCAACAATAGTGGAACTGGAGCTGCCTCTGCTAATCTTTAATGCATATATGTGCATTAGCACTCAGCACTGGAAAATTAAGACTCATAGGTTAACTGCTGCTACTTAAAATGCTGTTCTAGGTCTGGGATAGAGAAAAGACATCTTCAGTGGTAGTCTACACCTAATCTTCTTAACAAGGGACACTAAAAAGAAAGCTTTGTCCTAGTGAACGGAAACAAGATATGACCATTTCTGAAAGAAATTCCATGATCACAAGTGAAATTTTAATTTAGGTTCTAAGACCCCTCTCCCGCCTCCCCCCTTCCCCCCAAAAAAGCAGAATGAATCACAGAACAAATTGTAAAGTTATAATGCTATTCAAGGGCCTTCAGTATTTTACACCCAGCAGAGAGTAGTCACCAGCTGCAGTCAATCTCCTTCAGCTAGCTGAGGTACCATGCAGACCTTATCTAACATTTTTACTTTACTTACATGACTCACCCAATATAGTCATAAGCAGAACTAGTAGGTATTGAGAAGAAGTAATTTGAAGATTTGCATGTGGTGGGAGAGTGCAAATTCTATTAGAAAAGTATGCTTATAAATTGTGAATATTTAGTGGAAATAAAGTGTGAGACTTGCATGTGATATAAGTAACTGTGTTTCACAAGTAGCAGTTTGGCTTGATAATGCATTCTTTTATGCTGTGCACTTAAATAAAGTGCAGGATGTCCTGTGCAACCTATTTCTATTAAAATGTTCTAAAATGCAAGACAATTTGTGTCAGACCAACAGTACTTTGGTACCAAAAGTACCTCTTCCCCCCCGCCCTTTAATATCAAAACCAAGTTCTCTTGTGCACATGCAGTGTAAGCACAGAGTCTCCAGAAAGTATTTTTTGGAATAGTGGTATCACATCACCACCTACTCCTAAACAAAATGCAACTGGTGTATCTAGTCCTAAGTGTCTACATTCTAAATCGAATGTAGCCTGAATACCATGTTTACAATATTTCCAAAACATGAGGTACCAAATGCATGTTATGAAATCAAAGTTCTAGTTCAACTCAGGAAGGGCATTTAGTTACTTTCTCATTTTACTCACAAGTCAAGAGAACTCTCTTTGTACAACAGAGTCAATTTACTTTTCCATTTTAGTACTTGAGATTAACTAAAATACTTTAAGATTGAGTTTCTCAGAAGTCAGCGCATACCTACTCTGTTGCAATCAACCAAATTCATCTTAACGACTTCGTGAAAGTTTGGGTCATTTCTTTATTCTTTAAAGTGCTAAAAAGATTCAAGAAACTGATCACTGGGTCTCTTGTCCATTAGATAATAGTCCAGTTAAACCAAACAGGCTTTCAAAAATCAACCCAGTGATACAGCTTTCCAATTGTCATTCAAGATCTGTGTATAATTTCCTTGAACTTTGGGAAGATTCTTACAAAAATCATTATGTTAGTTTAAAGTAAGCTATAAATAGAAAGTAATTTGATCTATTAAACAAGTTCTCCCTTTTACCAAACAGTTCTTCTACACAGGACAATATGAATTCACAGAAGGGTGATCAATACTGCCGTCCCACTTTGTTCCTGAAGATCAAAGTACATATTTGCAACAAAAGGAATATAAATTCAGTGGGGGAGAGATTTAAGTGCTTTTCCTTGAGCGTAAAAAAAAATCTTACTCCATTTTAATTTGTTCATCAGGAAAAGACTCATGAGATGCAATATCTTGTTTTCATAAAGACCCAAGAGGACTACCAGAGAAAACACTAATACAATTACATCAATGTCACTAAATGACATTAACTGATTCTTGAGACAAAGCTGTATTTTCCAACATATGTTACATCTAAATTAAACTTACGTTCCCTAACACACATGCACCCCATCTCTAATGGTTTTCTGAAAAATTCAAAAAAGTTATGTTCCCTTCTAGACTGGCAAATCAGCTGTGTTACATTAAAATAGTCTTTTTGGAAGGACAAAATGAAAAAAGCAGTGCCTTACTTTCTACTCTCTCAGACACCAGAAAGAGTGGTGTCACCTACCTGTCTGGAAACAGTAGCACATCATGTTAACAGTGTATCAGGTCTGAGAAATAAGACGAAAGGTGGAAAGTGGATGTGGGGAGTTATCAGATGACTAGTAAAGGCTTACTGCATAGCAGTTAGGCAATTAGAAAATTATGTTTGAAAATGGTCTTAGAAGTTATAGTAGAGTTAAAGAGCAGGCTCAGGATCTCTCATCAATGGGCTTGTCTATGTTAGGATTTAAAGGTGTGCTAACAACAGTCTTGCAGACAAGGTAGAGTGTAATTTTAACATTTGCAAAATTGGTCAAATTAAAGCCTCAGTTTAGCACATTATAAAGCAGGGTTTCACTTTCAGGTTTCAAATACTGCAGGAAAAAGTTTAAACACATTGTAATTTTAAAAAATTGTGAAAGCATTTCCACTGTTATTTTTACACGATTTAAATACTGGACAAAACTTAGGCCCTAAACCTTCAAACACTTGTATATGTGGTTAACTTTACAAATCAAGTAGAGCCACTCGCTTCAATATGAATAGTCCTTTTTTATCTTCCAAAAATGGAATATAATTTCATACAAACCAATATGTATTAAAATCCCATAAAGTCAAGTGACTAAAGTACTCTTGATTTGCAAGAATAGCTCATTTTCTGATTCAATTTTTAATTTTTTATTTTAAATGGTTTGCATAAGGCAGCTAGAAATGTAGTTTCCCTATTTTGATTTGTTCATTTTTCAAAAACCATGTCAGGCTCATGGTTTTAAAAAAAGAACAGATGGTGACTACCAAATATGCTATCAGTAGCATATTCCCCATTGTAATTCCAGAACTAGGTTCAACCACTGAGGTTCATGGGACCCAAAAAACCCACAGCGTGTGATCTTCTCCAATTTCAAACAGCAGCAAATACTTCTTAAATTCAGGTTAGCCTGAAAGTTTCCATTTGTCCTCCATAGTTCATAAATTGAAGATACAACAGAAAGAAACATAACCAGAACGTCCCTCATCCTAAACAAATAAGATCCAAGTCAGTCAAAATAAAATTAAACCCAAAAGCTGCAGACGCCAGTGAGGAAAATCATTAATTTATATTTTAATCTGTTAAACCCAACTACAATTTTTTATATATAAATAAAAGACTACAGACCAAGGAAATGTATAATTCAGCAAAACAAGAATCACACAAGAGCACAAGACCTAACCACAAAAGTTACTTCTACATTAAAAACTGATTATCGTAAGAATCTTTGTTTTAAATACAAGTAATGATTTTCTTCAGAAGAGAACACACAGAGATGCCCCAGAAGTATCAAACTTGGATAGCAGTTAAGGTTAAACCAGATGTAAATCTAAAAATACAGGAAATGGGAGACGCCTGAAAAGCTAACAAGGGGTGTGTTGTCCTCAACAAGCTGAGTTTAGTGATACTACCATTAGGAATTATACACAAATCTGTTGCAGATGAGAGGACAGAGGATGAAGAACACTGGAAATATATGGAATACCTTGTCAAGAGAAGTCCATTAAAGTAATTTAAGTGAGAGTAAAGCTGAATGGCAGCACAGGTAGAAGGCCTAAATAGCCCTCTGCTAACTTAAGACAAGTACCCTTTTTCTGTCCAGCAATCTCGTTTGTACTTAAAACAGTTCCCCACCTCCCTACTACACACAATACCTTTCAGAGCGGTTTAAAAAAAAAATTCTAACATTGCACTCTTTTAGAGATATTTCAATCTCTCTGAGAAAGAAATCTATTCTAGGTCACTTGAAAACTACAGCTGAGCAAAAGCAATTTGTTTGTACCTATCTACTGTAAAATCAACCTGCTGTAACTCAGCAAAAATTGCTCATGAAAGACAATCATTCAAACTGGCTCATTTGTGTTTTATAAACTAACTACATTCTAAATGTAACTTTTATTAAGAGTTTAAAAATGTCATACACCAAGTGCTATCTACACCAGGATTTTTAATCATGTTTTAGCTCATCAATACACGCACAACTAGAAACTGTACTGCAGACAAAGAAAAACATTTGTTCCTTTTATAAATTAACAATTGTAAATTTTAGAGAACACATGATAGTACATGGTTAAAAAAATCATAGGATAGATAGGCTCAGCAATGGAACAATTAATGCTTAACAAAAAAGGTCCTGAAACTCTGAACTTCTTTAGCCCCTTAAAAAAAAAACAAAACAGTATTTTTTCTTCCCACTGTTGTCTTGTATACTACCTACTTTGAACATCCATGCATGCCTAAATATTGTTTTCTATTTCACCAGAAGATACAAAGTTTATGGATTGTAGTCTGTTCTAAAAATGTATCCATGAGCAAAAGTAACTTGCTAAAAAGTTATACATGTATATACTGAACATATTTATTGTTTTTTAAACTAAACACACGGTAAATAGCTAACATTTTTTCATCCCGTAATATTTTCAGGGAGATAATGCAGAAAAACCAAAGTGTTGAACTTTCAGACAAATGTAACTAAGCAGAAGCAGTAAGATATAGTACAGGGTAATTTCTTACCTGAAACTTTGTTTCTGAGCTCCAGATCCACCAATCCAGAATGAATGGGGATTCGAATGAGGTTTCCTTCTCAGACTTGTCTGTCAAAAGAGAGCAGCCAATCATCTTCAGCTTGGTGTACCTACTTCTTTCTTGAACGAAATCCCAATTACGTACTCCTAATGCTGTTAGAAAGACAAGGCAACCTATACCGCTTACTATGACTCCAGTAGCAACTAAATTTAGAGGGGTCACCGGATTGGTGGATCTAAGACAAAGAAACTAATTTACAGAGAAGAAATTGCTCTTTCCCATGCCCTGAATCAACCAATCCAGAACAAGTGCTTTTAGGTCAAAAAATCATTTTACCAAGATTAAGAGGGATGAGAATAAACTACAACTCAGAGAATGAAGAATGTGCTATAGCATCAACCACCATTTACATACAGGGAATATGTTTAATTAATTACTAGAAGGCTAATTTCCAGGTTTCCAAAACAGACATCGCTTCTTAACTCATGATGCTGGTTCTCTCTCAAAATGCTGCTCTACTAAACTGCCTCCACATACATGCTTTGAACCATTCTACTACAATGATTCTTGGCCTTTTTCTGAGTCCCAAAACAAATTCAATTTTTCCTGAGTGCCCCTAGTAACAGGTAACCTTAACAGCTTTTCTAATCTGAATCATGCCAGAGTTCATTGTATTTGTAGTATCACTGTCTTTCTGAAAAACTAATCATAGAAGACTGCAAGATAAGATAAACCATTCTCTTAGCCAAGATAATTATTAGAAAAATTTGTCCTATATATTGCCAAAATCAAATGACAAAGCCTAAAATTAAAGGCACTTCGTGTGCTACCTTTAGGTGTATATTCAGGTTATAAAGTGGGTTTAAGTGGCAAACCTACTAGAGCAGAGGTTTTCAAATTGTGGTCCGTGGACCACCAGTTGTCCACGAGCTCCATTCAGGTGGTCCGCGGATAGTTCCTTCTAAGGTGCATGCCTGGGTAGCTGCACACGTGAGAATGAAGAGCCACCCACTAATTAGTGGAGCCATGCGTGCTTGGACCCTGGAGAAGACACACATGTAAGGTGAAGTGGTGGCCTTGGAGGGGGTGGGGGGAATAGGCGGTAGGGGAAAGTGGGGTGAGAAGAGGGGGTGGGGGGAATTTGGGATGTGCTGAGAAAGAGGCGACTTGCCCCAGCTCCAGGGCTGCGGAGAAGAGACGGTCCTTCTTCCCAGCCTCAGCTCTGTGGCACGGGAGAGACGCCCCTCTTTACCAGCCCCAGCACAGTGGCTGCCACAGAGGGGGAGAGACGGCACATCCATCACATTAGAAACGTAAGACTACTGATATTAAAATATGAGTTGTGTGCTTTTATTTGTAAAACAAAAAATGTTTATTAAGTTTTTTTATATAGTGCTTTTATCCAAAGCGCTTTACAATAGTTAGCTAACGGTACAAACAACATTTGGAAAGATCATTAAATGGTCTGCCGAGACCATGAGAAATTTTCAAGTGGTCCATGAAGAAAAAAAAAAGTTTGAGAACCACTGTATTAGAGGAAGCCTTCAAGAACACAACCACTAGAAGATGAATCCTGCAGAGCTTATTGTGCCTCTTGCACCAGTAACTGTGGATATGTATCCTAAAGAGACTGAAATCCCTTTGTCCAGATATTGCTCAAAAAAGTCTAAAGTTACGAAGCTACATAATTTTTTAGAGTATCTATCCTCATGTTAGGAAAAGAAAACTTTTTCTAGAACTTGGGAAGATACTGTCAGGGCCACAGGTTCCAATACTTCTGCTTTCCTCATCAACCCCTCCCACAAGCCAGTGCATTGATTGTTCTAGTATCTCCTCAGGAAGTGTCGCATACATCAAAACAAAGGGACTTTGGAGAAAGATGGGAGAAAAACAACTGCCATTCACATTGGTTGTGTGTACCACTAATTTATCAAATCTGAAACTACCTGGAACCAACTAGGGAAAGGATCATTTGCACCTTTGTGTTAATTTGTTTACTTTACTGCAGACATATCAATAAGTATGCTGCAAAATAACATTTCAAGAAGACAAACAGACTTAAGAGTTTGACATTAGGTCCAATCTATGATTTCAAAAGGACCTCAATAGTTGCCATGTACATCACAACTAAGCAAGCCGCAAGAGGTCTAGGAATATGACTCTCACACAAAGAGCACAACATAGCTTCTCAGGTAGTAAGAAAGCCACCTGAAATACCTAAATGAACCATTTCTCCAAGCAAGGACAGAGTCAGAGAGTCATGAGAAGGAATGACCAAGTCACCATGAAGGCATCTCCTAAAAGTTCTGTGGAAATATGCTGCAGCAAAGGTCTCAATTTCTTTGGAAGTGAAAACCTGCATCATGGAGACCCAACTTGAATGTCAAAGTTTCCTTAGAGGGGTAGCTGTGTTAGTCTGGATCTGTAAAAGCAGCAAAGAGTCCTGTGGCACCTTATAGATTAACAGACCTATTGGAGCATGAGCTTTTCATGGGTATTCACCCACGAAAGCTCATGCTCCAATACGTCTGTTAGTCTATAAAGTGCCACAGGACTCTTTGCTGCTTTTAAAGTTTCCTTGTTAATTTTAGTTGCCTGGGCAGAGGTATCTTCCTGTTTAACAATTCTAATCAACTATAAACTCTCAATGACTCAAACTGATAAACTATTTGCCATACACAAAGATTGAAGATTAAAATTAAAATGTTGTGCAAATTGCTGCCAAAGACTAAAAATTCTATGTTCAATTGGCATTGCTACATATTTTTAAAAGCTCAGTAAGTTGTTAATAAAATGAAGTATTTTCAGCCATCACCGCAGAAAAGTGTACACTCCACAAATGACATACAAGTAGTAAAGATCCATAGAGACTAGAATTTAATATTCAAGGACAGAATTTATCAAAACTATAATTACTGATGGAGCTGCATGGATCACAGAATTGACACAATATAGTGAGCCTTTCACCTGTAGGTCACTGGTTCAAAAAAAAAAATGCAGTTACTTAAAACTGATCCTTAAGAGCAATTTAGCAGCTTATGTAAAAAGAGCCTTGGTCTCAATTCCTAGGGAACAGGTGCCTACATCAAAAAGATCACTACAATTTTCACCCTTATTTGAACAAAATGGGCCTTGGTAGCTGAAATACCTTCTAACCCCTAAGGTTGAAGCATGAGTGCAACTGTGTGGAAAAGCTTGGATTACTACTGCCAGGGCTATAGCTGTGTGAATAAACAGGTGACTTTGATTTCCCCAGCTTTTTTTTTTTTTTTTTTTTTTTTTTTTACTCAAAGCAAATTTATTTGATGTTCATGAAGTTACTCCTTTCCCAAACTAATTTTTTTTTTTTAAAGTATGACATGCATTCAAGTATTTTAGCACCACAAGGTATTGGTCATCTACTACTAAAACACTGGGAAATAACTTGTGGAAAACAAGACCTTGAACATGGTAGGCTGTACAATATAACAAAGCAGGTTAACCAGAGTAGTCACACCAGGGAGATCACAAATTGGAAGGAAGGATTGTGTTATGCCGCAAGCTTGCAAAATGTTTACAATCTACCATAGTTTAATAAAATGTCCTTAATGCTCACTATGTGCATCTGGGAAATGTGTCCTCCAAACACAGAAAGAACAAAGTGGAAATGCATGGCCGTGCCCACTGGCACAATCTTTTCTCTGTTAATTTGAAAAGTTCAGTGAAGTGGATATTTTCTACAATTAATGATCAACTAACAATACTTGTACGTGCAAATGTCACATTGAGAACTTAGAGAATATAACAATAAAACAGATAGTAACATCAGTATAAAAGAACATCACTATAGGAAAAAGCAGGAACATAATGAAGCATGTTATTTATAAACATTCATTTAAAATGACTCCGTATACATTCCTATTTCTCTCCCTTTCCATTGTTTCCTCACTCCCTTCTTTGAAAAAAAAAATCATGTTAGAGCAGCACTCCCTTACCTCTATGCTTCCTTATTCTCCCCAATCTTTTCCTTTCCTGTTGGCATCCTTACTATACCATCTACTTCATTTAGAACCTCTGAGTTGCAAAGTAAGAAGCAATAGCAGTTTCACTTTGCACACCAGGCCACAATGCTTAAAAGCAGTAAGAAATGTACCATTCTAGGAAAAAGGTTTCAGATTAAATTCAAGATGCCAATGCAACAGTGACTTCTGAAGTCGATAACATTACTGCAGTAAACAATATGCATCAAAGAACAAATGCCAGATTGATACATCAGGTAGCAAGGGTGTTTCAGAGGACAGGGAAGGAAAGAAAAAAAAAAAAAGGTACTGCATCCAACCTTCAAAACATATTCCCAAGCCCCATCCACGGCATAACCTGCACTGATCCATTTTACTGAAGTAACCAGGAAAGATCATGCAATGAATACCAGAAGTCCAAGTCTGCAGTAATGCTTAGAATAATCCTGCTTAGAGGATGCTGATACAATCAACATTGTCTGTGAAATACGCAGGGTACAGGGGATATACCATGCACTTCCAATCAGTTTTAGAAACAGGAGAGGCCCAACTGAAAGTTTCAGATCATACAAGTGCACGATGACCATAGGAATGCATCGGCATGTAACACCATAGTTCTAGCAACACTGCGGTACCCATCCGGTCTACAACCAATATTTTAAGTGTTAGAGCTTCAATCTAAAAGTATTCTGGCTCAAACTAACCTATTTAGAAAATTCAAATCAATTGTCAGGCAACTACCTCACTGGTGTCTTGCGTACAGTAGAGCTTTGAGTGTACTAGGCAATTTAAAAGTGATAATTTCATAGCTGTTCCCACAAAAGCAGCATTTGTTACTTCTTCTCTATGACTTGTATGGCTGCTACTATAAAAATACAGGTCAATGCCTAAAGATTCACTCTTCCTTTTTTCCTAATCCTTTTCTTTTCTCTTGAACTCCCCTCCTCTGCTCCACACATCTAAATTCCAGCACACCTCCCTTCTTACTCTTGTAAATCCTTTTCCTCACTTCAGCTTCTGGCACTGGCTTTCCCCAAGATCTCACCTTCCTCCCCTCTCTGTCCATTTTCCTCACTCCATCACCATCATCCACACTCTGCTGGCTCCAATCTAAGTAAACTCATTCCTATTCATTTTCTTCCCAACTCAATCCCTCCCCTTCCTGACACTGAAAGTCACACCAATCTGTGTACTCTATACACTCACTTCCACCTCGTAGCACTCTTCGAAAGAGATTCTCCCTTTCTGGCAGCATGCGTAGCTGCAGTCTTCTCACATCTCCTGCCTCAGAGATGACTCCTCTCTCCTGCAACTTTAAGCCATTTTCTCCAGTCACTCCCTCCAGCACATACCACCTCTCCTTCCTTTTTCCTCTGTATGGGATTGTCTACTATCCTGCAGTCTTATTTGCCTTTTCCCCTGACATTTCATTGCTCTCCTTCCATTATCCCAGTCCACTACACAATCACAAGTGGTTCAATCTCCATGTTGCTGACCCACCAATTCTGCCAAAGTAATGACTGTAGGTTGTGAGAAGCAATAGGCAAGATTGGTAGGTATCAATCCTACTGAGAGAGCACACTCACCAGTTAGTACTCAGGTTCACAACCTAGAAGTCTTGTTAGTTCCGCATTTGCTTCGGGACTTCGAGGTAAGAAGTGTGCCAAGATTATTTTTATCAGCTACATTTGGCAAGAAGAGTACCTCCTTTTCTTTCAACTGCAGACAACCATTATCCATATCTCTTGGACCTCAAGATGGACTAATTATAATAAACTGTAGACTGGACAGACACCTAAAACCATCTGGAAACTTAAGCTGGTGAAGAATGCAACTGCCCACTTGCTTAGCAGTGTTTTGTACAGACAGTATATTACAGTGCTGCTCTGAGCTCTGCCTGAGTTGCAGAATAGTTTCCAGGTAGAATCTTGAAGGGTTTTTATTTTTTAAGTCCTAAATTGTTTGGGTCACAGCTACCTCCTGCAATTGTGATCACCCAGGTAGCTTAAGCTAGCATGCACTTGGTTTACTAGGGAAGGAGTTGCTGATGAGGTGTGCTCATGTAAAACACTTGATTCTGGAATTCAGTTGCCTTCTGGATTGAAGACCTCCAGCACACATTGCATGGCTTTTCCAGGAGGAAGTGGAGAGTTTTTTGGCAGGAGCTTCAATTATAGTTAATTTATTATTTACACTGAGGCAGTAATGAGCTGCCAAAATCTTAGGAACCGGTTCCCTACTGGGTCTTCGGCGGCATGGTTCCGGCGGCTGAAGGACCCACCACCGAAGACCCGGTAGGGAACTGCCCAGTGAGTACACCCCCACCCACGTCCTGCCCCCCGTCAGAAACCACAACCCATAACCCCCCCTGCCCTGCTCCTTGTCCCCTGACCACTCCTTCCCAAGACCCCCAACCCTAACTCCCCCCCAGGACCCCACCCCCTGCCAAACTTGCCCCGCTCCCTGTCCCCTGACTGCCCCGACTCCATCCACCACCATCCCAACAGACCCCAGGAACTCCCACGCGGCGCCTACCCAACCCCCCCTTCCCCATCCCCTGTCTGCCCCCCCCAGAACCTCTGCCCGATCCAAACCCTCCTCCCCCGCCCCAGTCCCGGCACTGGCCTCTTACCCCTGCCGGGGTTGGGGCCAGGGTCGGAGCTGCAGCCGCGGGGCCCGACTCCCCGGGCTGGGCCGACACCGGGACCGGAGCCACGGGGCCCGACTCCCCGGGACCGGCCGGCACCGGCGCCGCAGCCGCGGGGCCCGACTCCCCGGGCCCGGCCGGCACCGGGACCGGCGCCGCAGCCGCGGGGCCCGACTCCCCAGGCTGGGCCGACACCGGGACCGGAGCCACGGGGCCCGACTCCCCGGGCCGGGACGACACCGGGACCGGCGCCGGAGCCGCGGGGCCCGACTCCCCGGGCCCGGCCGGCACCGGGACCGGCGCCGCAGCCGCGGGGCCCGACTCCCCGGGACCGGCCGGCACCGGACCGGCGCCGCAGCCGCGGGGGCCCGACTCCCCGGGACCGGCCGGCACCGGGACCGGCGCCGCAGCCGTGGGGCCCGACTCCCCGGGCCCGGCCGGCACCGGGACCGGAGCCGCAGCCGCGGGGCCCGACTCCCCGGGCCCGGCCGGCACCGGGACCGGAGCCGCAGCCGTGGGGCCCGACTCCCCCGGCCCGGCCGGCACCGGGACCGGCGCCGCAGCTGCGGGGCCCAACTCCCCGGCCCCGGGCCGGCACCGGGGCCGGAGCCGCAGCCGCAGGGCCCGAGCTGGGCTGGGTCCGAGCCGCACAGGCAGGACCAGCCCGAGCCGGGGGTGCTTGGCTGGGACCGGGCTGGGGCGCTCGGCCAGGGCCAGGAGGAGCCGTCCCGCCCCCTCCCACACACGCCCGGCTTACCTGCCTGCTCCTTTTTTCAGGCTTCCCGCGAACATTTGATTCACAGGAAGCAGGGGAAGGGGAGGAGAAGGAGGGTGGAGCGTTCAGGGGAGAGGGGGAGGTGAGCTGGGGCCGGGCCGGGTGGACAGCTGCCCGAGCCTTTGTTAAATTTAAAAGCTTTTTAGAATCGGTTGTCCTGGAACAACCGGTTCTAAAAAGGCTTCTAAATTTAACAACCGGTTCGCGCGAACCGCTGCGAACCGGCTGGAGCTCACCACTGCACTGAGGCACTTAAATGCTGGACTGTTTGTATTAGATGGGCAGAAGCTCCAGGCCATAAAAGTAATTTGTTAAGGAGGATGCCTTTCATCTATGCATTTTTAAAATACATGTTTAAGAAGGGTATAAACAGGTGCTTTTCAAATCTTAAATTAATCTTACTTCTAAATCCTTGTCTTTCTATAACCCTCCCACTCCACTGCAGTGTTATATTTAATTTAGACTGTAAGCTCTTCAGGGCAGGGATTTGTGTTTGTAAAGTGACATGCACACCAAGAGTGCTGTAGAAATACTGAAGATAGCAAGCTCAGCACTTGAAAAAATCTTTGAACATGCTTGGCTTCCTATCTTCCACCAAGACAACTAAGGCCTGAGAATAAGGATTTGTGTTTCCACCCTTAACCAGATTTTATGGTGCACCATTAATCTTACAAATATGTACTTTGTTTTATATTAGATATACAATATTTTCCCCTCTAGTGCTTCCTTTCACAACCACTCATTATGCAAGTCACAAGTTGCCAATAAATTTTTTGCTACCAATTAAAAAACATGGTGATAAAATAAACAGTGCAGCAGAATGAAAAGGACATTTTTAAACAGAAAACAAAATACACAAGTTGTCATCAATAATCTTTGATAAATATATATTTCTAGTAGTGTCAAATACCACAGAATGGATTTTACTGAAAGGATAATGAAACTGAATGTTACATTATATTCAGAGTTTAAATGCCATTCAAAACTTGGAGCCAAAAATACCATTTATCAAAATGGATAGGTGAAAATTTTGCTCATTTTCATATCTTCTTAGGATAAAGTGCAGAAAATAATTTGATTTCTTGAGTGGTAGGAAGGTTAAGTTTACCTAACTTTACGAAGTATAATTCAAAAGTGTTATTTTTATGTGTTCATGGAAAGTTAGGGATTAAAAAAAGCCTTTTGGACCATTCTAGTCAATTATCTGTTCTGGTTACCTCCTTACTGTGTATTTTTTAGTGATTTGTCCAGTCTATACAATGCATTTCACCAAAACTGGGTAACTACTACTTTACTATGATAGTTGATATTGAAGTCACAGCAACTGTATCATTCATTTTCATAGTCTAGATAGCTCATCTACTACAGTCTAAAAACAAGTTGGACTCCCAGGTTTCATATTTCCAGAGTATGTTCTCCAAGCAACGTACTCCATGCCTGCGAAAGAGGCTATTCAACCTTAGCTACTACTACCACCACATGAAAGTAACATTGCTAGATGATCGACCTCCTTCACCAGAGGTTAAGTACTAGTAAAGTTAATAAGTCAAGGTGGAAAGATCTGCAAAAGTAAAATAAGATTATCTAAAATGCAAGCTGTCCTATAGAATGTTTAAATAAGTGAGTATAGGTAGCACACTCACTACAGCTTATTTGGAGCGTAACAGGTGCAATTTAACCTTAAACCTTAAAATATTTCACACTTAGCTTTACAAACAGAACAATTATCACACCAGTGTTAGTTGTTTTTTTTTAATAAATGCAATCAAGCTAAGGAACAATTGAAAGCTAGAACATCATGTTCTGAAACTCTCATACTATTAACATATTGATACATTATCTTTTGTTTATCCCTGAATTCAGTCACACAGAATTACATTCCAGTTGCTACTGAGAACACTCACCACACATTTGCAAAAAACACGTATAATCAAATATATATTCATTCCCAGCCTTTGATGCAGTAGATGCAGTAACTAAAACACTAATTGCTATACCAAACAGGAAGGCACAAAAAAGCTTGCCTTTATAATCTTAATGCTTGTATCTTATTTCACTTACAAGAAACATTCTAAATGCAAAAATGCTGAAATAAAGCTTGTGTTTTAAAATGGTCTCCATTTTAGAGATGCTGGCTAACATTAAGAACAGTTGACCAAAAAAAAGCTTGCATATTCTATTCAAATGTGTCCTTGGCTAGTCTTTTTTTTGTACATAGTGCTTTTCATTTGTGCTTACTTTACAGTTCCCAATTTTCCACAGATTCTTAAGTCTAATATCTCTTTTGAGAAACAAGGCAAAACATTATCAAGTTATTAAAAAATAAATGTTTGTTTATGAAGACTGTGTAGATTCTGTATAATTTTTAGCTCAGGAACAAAAGTATGTTTTACTTTTAATGCTAGTAAAGGCAATATTAAGTGTAAAAATATAGCCATATTTACAAACTGTTTTCTATGTAAGATATACTTTTTTCCCTTCATCTTGTTAAACTTTATTTTTATTGATTTTATAGAAAAACAGCAGCTCTGGCTTTTATCCTATACATTCACTCTTTAGGAGCACTGCAAATCTATACATATATTAGCCAAAGTAACCGTACATTTTATTGGATTCCTATTGCATAACACAAAGAAGCTTTGATTTTTGTTCTTTAAAGAGATCCAAAATCTTTTGAAGTATTTTTTCAAAAATCTCATCATTGCTTCCCCCCCCGGCCACTTCCCAGAAGTAATCATAGCTAGATTTGCCACAATTAAATCATTCGAAATTTTTATTTGCTTCAGTTAGTTAGCAACACAGTAAAACCAGAAATTATTAAAATGCAGGTGAGGTGGTCAAAAGACCACCAAGAAAGCTAAGTAAAACTAATCTACCTACCTGGCTTAAACACCAGTTAAATTTTAGCACACAGCCACCATGAGTAACTACCCATTATATGATACAAAATAGCCCCTGGAATTAAGCTTGCATATTTTATATGCAATGCTTGTTGTTACTTATATCTACCTAAAACTCATTCCTGAACAACTAGATTTTTCCTCCAACTGATGCCTTGACTGGCATCACCAGCTATTGTTTGTAACATTACAAGCCATTAACATGAAGGAGATTCTGATATCAACATTAAAATGTGGCACCACTAAATCAATAAGGATCAAGGAAGTAAGTTCATTAAGAACAGCTACTTAGCTACAGACCTCCGTGATCAGCAACAATGAGTTAATGAAATGCAGAAAGCATGAGGGTAAAATGACTTTCAGAGAAGCTCTTGAATTTCTGCTACTTAGTAAAAAGAACAAGATATAACAGTGCTCAGCCATGATGTGCAGATTTTATAAAGGGAGTTCACAGGCTTCCCAAACCAGGTAGTTTGCTCAGACTATATTACTAACAGCATGTGGACGTGCCTAAAAAAATGCCAATTTGTGTCATTTATGCCTATACAGCACCTAGCACAATTCAAATAGTAAGATCTCTCTTGCATGCTTTAACTGACCATCTACATTATTTGTATCGCTGAAAGAAGATTAGCCATACTGGCTCAGACCAATAGTCCACCTAGTCCAGCATCCTGTCTTCCAACGGTGGACAGCGCAGATGCTTCAGATGGAATGAACAGAATAAGGTAATAAAGTGTAGCACCTAGGAGCCCCACTCATGGGCAAGACCCCATTGTGCTAGGCACTATACAAAAAAAGAAGATAGCTATGCACCATCACATTTAAATTTCTAATAGGTAATGTTTAGTGCAGGCAAACTAATACACAGAAAATATTAATCTTGATCACCCATTCTAATCTTCCCCAGCCACTAATTTAAAAACACACTCCCCCCCCCTTCAGATTATATTATAATTCCTTTAACATTTTATGACTGCTCTTACTATTTCTATAAAGAACCCCTCCCTCCCTCCCACTTCCTCAGCCAACTTTCTGGCAACCTAAATTTAGTGGCATAAACATTTAGTCTTATGGTACATCAACTATAGTACCCCAAGTTTTTTTAAGTTACACAGTTTGGAGAATTATTTACTGCACTGAACAATTCACAAAAGGTTTACTGCTACTGCTTCAAAATATAAATTAACTCAGTAAATGCTTGCTCACTGAAATAAAAAAAATCTCTTTTCAAACTACAAACTTCAGACTTAAGGAGTAAAAATAATTACAAAAATATTTTATATACACTAGTCACTGTAAAAATACTGTATTAATTACAAAATATATTTGTTTGAAACAGACCTGAATTCTAAGGTATACATTCTTTACATTCTAAGACAAACCCCTTTACATACTTGGTAATCAATTTAACCAAGTGATTCAAAAATATTGAGTAGCAAAGACTGTTTCATTATAACCTATACTCAAGAGAAAGTTAAAAAACAAGATGCTGCATCTCAGGAGGATCTCCACGAACAAAAAAGACAATGACTAAATTCTGAATGTCATCTTGTTTAAAAAACTATTTGTTTAGCATTTTTTTTAATATATGCCACATAATCCACACAAATCAGCAATTATTTGTAGAATTCAGTAAATCTTTTAAACTACTTGTCAAATCCTAAAAAAATAAAATCAGTCACAAGCCCTTTTCAATGGCTCTCATAACGAAGGCTTTGAGATCCTGATTGGGGGGGGTCCATATTTTTGGGAGGGGAGTGGCTTATTTGTTGAGTGACAGGCCGAGGTTATTCTGGGGAACAATGAATGGGAGTGGGGAGAATGGGGGGGGCAGAGGACAGGAGCGAGGCTAGAGTGGGATGCCAGGAAGAATGGGGGAGGCCCATTTGCTGGCCTTGGGGGTCTCGTCTTGGGAAAGGCAGGGGGCTCCCAAAGCCCAGCCCCGCTCACCAAGCCGCCATTCGGGGGGCAGAGGGATGATCCCGATCTCGCACCTTCCACAAGGCCCGGGCGAATTCAAATGTCACCTTCGCTCGGGGCGGGTAGGAGGAAGCCCTCCCTGCGGGGGGCTTTAGTCCAGCGCCCCCGGCTGTAGGGGCCGGGGGCAGCTCCCTCTCCCAAGGCCTAGGCCCGCTCCCCCCACGGCGGGGCCTACTCCTGGCTCAGCGCGGAACCTGGAGGCCCTCTCCGCACCGCCGCTCTCCTGCCGGCGGGACGAAGGGGGGCGCCGGCCTAGAGGGGAACCTGAGGGAAGCGACGGGGAGGGGCCGGTAGGGAAACCCCCGGGGTGGGGGAAGGGCTGTTCCGGTCGGCGGGCGCTCCGGGGGGGGGTCACTCACCATCAACTCGATAGTCTTGTCCTCGATCACGGAGTCGGGCTCCATAGCGGCTGGCGGCTCCTCGTCCCCCCCGCGCCTGCCTCCCTCCCGCAGCGCGGAACCGAAACCTCACGGGCTCCAATCTCGGGCCGCCGCCGCGCCGCGCCGCCAGCTGCTCCCTCCCCCCGCCCGCCGGACAGACGGACGGACAGACGCACGCTGTAGCCGCCGCGGCGTACCCGCGCCGCGTACCCGGAACAGGAAGCGCCGCACCAACGCCCCCCACCCCTCGAACCGGAACGCCCGCAGAGCCTACAACTCCCGGCAAGCTCCGCGGCCCCTTCACCACACAGCGCGCAAAGAACTACAATACCCAACAGGTATCGCGCCCAGAGGCTGTCCGGGAAAGCTGGGCCGGGAGGCCATCTTAGTGCATGCTGGGAGTTGGAGTCTTTTGAAAGTAGGGACAGAGACCATCATGGGGAATGAGATGGGGGTCACAGCCTCCTGTGCCCTCACCCCGTCTAGGCGGCCAGGCCAGGGCACTTCCTAGGCTGAGTCAGGGTGACGGGGGATATGCCCGGGGTCTGAGTGCTCCCTCCCCTCTCATGTGCCTGGGCACCCCTTCCTGGGACCCACCAGAAATGCCTCCTCTACGTTCTCAATCCTTGGGGCAGGACTGTCACCCCGAGAAACCCGGCTGCCCAGCACCTGGGTGAGAGAGACCTGCAGAAAACTCGAACAGAGACCTCCGGGACCGAGGCTATTAGGTGCTGCAGGATCCCTGACGGTTTCTAGGTCAGGGTTAACAACCTGTGGCCCTACCAAGTAAGGTTGCAAACATATTTAAAAAATATGGGACTGTTTTCTTAGCACCCCACTGCACTTCTCCTGATATTATTAGTATTAATAATAAGCAGTACTCACCTATATTTGCATTTCTTGCTGCTTTTTGCAACACTCAGCAACTCCCGATCTTGTTGTACAGAGATGAAAAAATAAGGGATGTCCCTTGTCATAAGGGCCTGTTGGCAACTGTAATGTCAAGCACCCTAAAACATGTTAGCATGCCACGTGATTGTATTGTCCATTACTCTTGCCCTCCCTATGTGTGTCACTCCCTCACATGATACTCAAATCAGTCTATATAGCAAGCGCTTTGGACCTTGGGACCTGGCTAGCAGTTGAAGTTAACTGGAGCTCTGAGTGCTCAATACCTCTGAATAGCAGGCTCTATACCTTTAACTGTGTTAAAAGAAATATACAATTTTACATTACTATCTAAGTAATAAGAAATAATAGTCTTTTATCCTCACATAGGCCTATTCTCTGATGCCCTAAATCTCCTTGACCCCAATTTAAATGCAGTAGATCTCCTTCACTTTGATCCTTTCAGAAACTACCTCCACACAGCCACCTGACATAGGGAGCAGGAACTGGGTAGGTCCAGAGCACTACTGTGCTCTGCCTTTTCTCAGTTGGATATAGTCTCGAATAGGTCATATCCAGATTAAGTGTAAATTACATCAGACTTTCTCAAACTCTGGCATGAACAGTTTCTGGGTGGGACCTGAAATTCCTGTCTTAGTGTAGTTGTATGCTCTTGTATTTGAGAAAATTCAAATTATTACATAAGGTTTTCTGTTATAGTCCCTGTGTGTTCATTCCAGTTCCAACTGCAGTGTTTTTCATGCACCCAGCAGGGCTTCAGGAACTGAGCAGGATTGCAATTTAGTGACTCCTTCTGAGTGTCAGGGCTACTGTAGCATCTCCCCATCGCTCTCAGTGCTCCTGGAACTGGTGCCCAGCTAGCATGGATCTGCCGACAAGGATAGAGAAAGGAGATGGCAACATCCAACTGCCACTCCGACCCTTGCCAGAGGGGGACACCATTGTAGGGGCAGAGGCTAAAGAGAAATAGGAACTCAAGGGGCAGGAACAGAACGGGAAAAGTGCTTAAAAAGGGGCAGTGGTTAAAGTAGGTTGAAACAGGAGTAAGACCTCTCCTTAGACTTTCAGCAGCACCAGCTATTGAGGAGAGAGGGATCTATGCTCCCTCCACTGCCCCCCTTACTTTAACCTCTACTGAAGTGGGGAAAGAATGAGGGAAGCAGAGTCTCAGAGGGGAATGGATTGGAGGGGTATAATGGGAAATAAAGTGGATAAGGCTGCTCTCATGGGCCTCCCATTCAACACCTTAAAGCTCTCCTACTACCTCCAAACACCACCCCATATGGCTGCCTTCCACTCTCCTTCCTGCCCCAGGTTGCCCCAAGTCCCTCCAGGATCCTGCTCTGCACTAGCTACCTTGGTTCTCCCAACCTTAGCCCCTTTTTTGGCAGTTGGATAAAATGAGCGGAGAAAAGCTCACCCAGTTCACTCAAAGATATAAGGCCCTTATTGTGACATTCTATACTTGGGGGAGCCCCTGTAGCCCCCAAATTCCTCATTTTTATGTAATCATGATCTTACATATAAAGCATGCCTTGTAAGGTACCAAGGAAAAGGTTATGACCTGCTGAAAGTAATTTCTCTATCTATATACGTATATCATCAATGCATATGAAGTTATGTGAATGTGTTGTATGGTTGTTGCTAAAACATACCGTAAGGGTATGTCTACACTTGCAGAGGTTTTGCGCTGTAAATTTCACCAGTGATAGGGAACCGGTGAAAGAAAAGCGCTGGTTTGTGTACTCACTCAATTCCTCAGGCGTCAGAGAGTGTTTACCCTACCAGCTCTTCCATCGCTATTCTGTAGGGCAGCTATCCCACAGCTCTCTCAATAGGTCTTGTGGGAAGGGGGGGGGGCGGTGAGCAGAAGGCATTCTGGATCCCTGCTCAGTGCCCCGTGCTGCCCTGCTTCATGTCTCAGGAGCCCCATTACTTCCTTGTTTCTTCCGTGGCATTTTTTTAAAAACCTCCTGCTGTCTGTCTGCTTTCCCCGCTACATCTACAAACAAAGGGAAAAGGGAGCTTCAAACTTCCCGGGGCTTACAGGGGGAGGGGCAGACGTCCGTCCATCAGAGCTGCGGTGATGCTGGCCAGAGTGGTTGCTTTTGGAACTGTGGGATATCCTTCGGAGGCCAAAAGGTATTTACACTGGTAAAACATGTCTTCACTTTCACAGCAGCGCAAAAAGAACAGCAGTAAGAACTGTACGCCTCTTGTGAAGGTGGTTTTCTTTTTGCGGTGAAACTTCTGAGTTTCACCACAAAAAGTCATTAACAAGCGTAGATGCTCCCGCGGTTTTAGCACCAAAAAAAGGGGGGGGGGGACTTTTTGTACTTTAAATGGTAAGTGTAGATATACCCTTAGTTGGGGAAATCAGCCAGATATTAACCTCCTAGAGACAACAGCAAGAAGAGTAACCAATGCCCGGGCAGGGGTGTCAACAGCCATTGTCCAGCAAGTGAGCTCCAATTCAATGACTCACCTGCATGAGGCCACACCAGGAGGATTCCTCAACTTTGCCTGGAGACTCAGCAATGCCCCCAGACAAGCCTGGACTTGCATTCTCCAAGCGCATGGGACGGAGGGCATAAAAGAGACCACAGGGACCCCATGCTTGGCCTTTCTCCTTCACCCACCTACACTGCAAGCAACAAGTATGCTGAAGACGTGAGACTCCAATAGAGGGGCCTGGCACAGATTTCAGAGGTGAAATCTGTATACTGTGGACTGCAATATCCAGTGTGGTTAGAAAAACTGCTTAATCTAGATTAGTGGTTCCCAAACTTGTTCTGCTGCTTGTGCAGGGAAAGCCCCTGGCAGGCCGGGCCAGTTTGTTTACCTTTCGCGTCCAGAGGTTTGGCCGATCGCGGCCCCCAGTGTCCGTGGTTCGCTGCTCTAGGCCAATGGGAGCTGCTGGAAGCGGCACGGGCTGAGGGACATACTGGCCAGTGCTTCCAGCAGCTCCCATTGGCCTGGAGCAGCAAACCGCAGCCACTGGGAGCCGCAGTCGGCCGAACCTGCAGATGCGGCAGGTAAACAAACTGGCCTGGCCCGCCAGGGGCTTCCCCTGCACAAGCAGCGGAACAAGTCTGGGAACCACTGATCTAGATGTTGCCCAATCTAATAGGGTTGAGAGTTTAGACTGTGTGGTTATATTATATTTTATTTTATTTTGGTAACCAACTTTGACTTTTTGCCTACTACTTAACATCACTTAAAATCCAGCTCTGAGAGATTCATGAGTGGCTCTGGAAGCATTCATGCAATCTAGCTGGGTGTGGGGTCTCCACATGTGGTTGTGATGAGTGATAACAGCACCTGGAGGGGTTGCTGCTGGTCACTAGCAAGGCATTGTGAGAGACAGCCCAGGCTGGAGAGAGTTCAGGGGGCACAGCGGTCCCACAGTCCCAGGCTGCACCCCAGGAGGATCCTGTCATACTTATAATATCACATAGTTTAATAGTCTAGTATTTCATTCAGAATTGTCGTATATTTGGCCTGAGTCGCAGTTTCCCTGTTTCTGCATTTGGGGCAGCAATGGAGAACACAAAGATGACTATAAGCCCCCTTTACTGTGGTCTGAGAGCAGTTTTATTCCAGCCAGGGAAACCCCTAAACAAAGGAGTAGTTTTAGATGCCATTCTGCCCACTTAAAGCCCCATTCCACTGCCAGAGGGACAAAAAGTGACCTTAGTGTAACTGAGAACTAGGGCCCATTATCTGTAGTTGCTGAATTCACTTACCATTTCCATACCTTTTGACAACATACGGTTTATTAATTGTAACATTCCTGGCATTTCTTTTTTGTAACTCTTGCACTATCTTTCTAGCAACCCTTACTTTCAGGTAAGGGTTTTGACTGATATTCATCTTAATGGTACCGTTAAATGTTCTCTCTTCTATCCAAAATGACAGTTGAAACAATACAATGGAGTGTTACATCCAGTTTCCTTAAAAACTTAAGCACACACCAGTACAGCTGGACAGTATTAAGATACGAGATTAAGAAATTGAGGTTACTGCTAGCTCCGTCTGTACACATGGTAAAGGGATGTTACTTGTCATTTATACCTCTTAAAAATCAATTTCACTTTTTGTTTATAGTGAGTTTCACTTTCAGTTTCTTAACTGTAACAATTTGTTTAAAGGCAATTGTTTTCATTGATATATATTTTTTATTAATTTTTTACTGTGTAAAACAACTAAAGCCCATGGTGAGAGAGAAAGCGGTGACAGAATATATAAGGAAGAAAAAATACTACTACATGATAGTTGCTACTGGCTGGGCTTTGCAGCCTTTTACCAGTGACAATCAATTAGAAGTATACAGAAATATTTATGAGTCAGGAATTAAGGGCTAAAAGCTATGAATAGTTAACTCAGTCTACCTTATACATCCACACTGTGAAGGAAACTGTCCTCTAAATCTATGGTAGGTATGTCCCATTCTGTGAGAGTTTGTATGTTATACCAATAAAAACTAGCAGGATCTTATTAAGAGGGATAAGGCAAAGATGCCACATTTATTGTAAATATAATAGTAAAGCAAAAGACAAAAGCAAACAACGTTGTTTTACTACTTATTTCTATCACTACTTATTCCTTATACACACACACACACACATATATATTCATTCACACAATCATTCATTCAGGTTCTGTATAGATGTTATAGTTACCAGCCTAGACATTGCTCATGCCAAGTTACTGGCCAGGTATCTTGGTCATGAGGATGGAGCTGAGTCTGTGTCAGATGCATCTGATGCTCCTGGAGGCTGGCAGCAGAACCATAGACTCAAAGTCCTCAGTCTTCAGAGTCCAGTTTTATAGGAATTTATTCCTATGTCAGTCCATGAGAGTTGCTTCATTCTGCTGTTGCTAAATCAATCAGCAGGTGGCTGGCTCCATGTTGTCAGATGCTTGTTTTTCCTTCCTTTGAGATGGTGGGGGTCATCTGGTTGATCCCACTTGACACCTTCTTTGGCCGACACTGAATTTTTCAGGCTGGTAACTCCCTAACCATTCATTCATTATTTAAACTAGGCACTCATTCACATACATTCTCTATCTTAATTACATCTATTTCACTGTCTCTTTACCTTTTGGGGTGTTACCAATTTATGTGAGACTCCCTGTCTTTTAACAATCAAAGATAAAGTGAGATGAAAACTTACAGAGGGTGGGGGTCTCTATTTATACACTATAACAGCTACTGTTTTGGCTTACTTAGAGTTAATTAATGTTTAACAAGTTTTATACAAAGTATTTCTTTGAGCAGGCTTCACACAGACACAGCTGGTGGCTTGCAGGTTAGAGGCTAAATGTTGGGAATCACATTTACTTCTAATATAAACCTTCAGTTATAAAGTATCATTTAACAATAAATCATTTGTAACAATAAATCATTTTTCATATAAACCATGTCTAATATAAACTTTCTTTAATATCCCTACATAATCCCCTTTTTGACACTACGATATACATATACTCGTTAGTGTCACTTTCTATGTAACCTGTTTAAAAGAAGATACTGTGAGGCAACATGGGTTTGTGAGTCCTATCAATTGTGCATCCTTTTTATCCAAAAGCACATGCTAAACATTTTAATAATACAAATAAAATTTAATACCAAGACAACTATCAAGGGATGTAGCATTACTGATAGGATGCCAGTGGTGGTTGGGGACCATCCAGAGAATATATTATACCAGTGGTAGGTTGTAATTTGTTTAGTAAAAACAGTACTGACATTGCATTTACATTCGGAAACTGTCCTCTAAATCTATGGTAGGTATGTCCCATTCTGTGAGAGTTTGTAGGTATATCCCATTCTGTGAGAGAGTTTTTATATTTATCCCCTGTGAATGCATTTGAGTTTTGCATGGTCCTGGTTCTACTGGGAGAGTGGTGATTGAGTTTAGTCCTCAGGATGGAGACAGTCGGCATAAAATGTGTTATCCTTGCAAGTAGTAGGTTTCCAGATGTCACATATGGGCTTGCATTAGAAATCCACTCAGAAACTTAAGGTAAGTTTTTTCCACCATGAGTTCAAACTCATACCCATTGCAGTATTATCATTACTGGCATCCCACCAACAGTGGGTGAAATTCATGTGTGTGCAGAGGGCTAGCACAGGGTCTGTTGTTACGGAAGGTTTCTATTCAGTTATATTAAGCCAATGATGTTTGTTTACAAATGCTGCTTTTAATTCAAAAATCTTTTAATTTTAATTAATCTATTCTGGTAATTAAGGTTGTGGCCCGCCTAAAGGAATTTCCAGGAAAAGCCACAGTTGGCTAACTTCCCCTTGAAAGGAACGGATACAGCCCTCCGATCAGGAATAGGCAAACAAGCAGTAAATTCTTCAAGCAAATAACGACAACACTACAACTACAGTTTCAATTAACTCTGTAGCATATAAACAATAATATAATCATTCAATTAATACTCTATACCTTATAACAATATATAATATATAATATATTAATTAACATTCAATAGTAAACATGTAAAACTAAACGTCCAGTAAGCGCTGGCCTGGAAGTTACTAAATGGGTAGGGAGAGATCTCATTGAGACCACAGGTACCCAGCTTTATTTACAAGCAAAACCCATAGATGCTAGGATGGTAAATAAAAAAGATTGGACTTACAAGGGCTTTCTTAACAATCCCTATGAACTGTCTTAGAGGTCCTTCTGCTCTGTCTATGTTTTGGGAGTGATGTTGAGGGAGCACTGGTAGCAGTCTCTTGCAATGGCTGCAGTCTGATTAGGCTTTCTGCACCTGAGGTAAAAGCGGCTCCTCAGGCAGAAACAGCGGGAGCCTGTTGGGTGGCTGCGATAGCTGCGGCAGGGGGGTAGAAGCAGCTGTTGCCGGGGCAACCCTGGAAGGTTAGGTGAGCTGCTGCTACTTTGCAGGCAGCTCCTTATTTGCAGAGTTCCAATGCTGCTGCTTAGCTAGCTTTTTCTGTATAAGCATCTTCTTACAGGTGTCTGGCAGCATTCCACTCTCTTGCTAGTCCATTCCCTACAGAACTTTAGCCTGCTGGCTGTCGTCTTTATATACGATTTGCTCTCCCAAGCTCAGCCAATCAGCTTCGAGCTTTCCGTAGCTCTGCCCACTCCATAGACTTCTATGGGGCTACAATGTATCTCTATGGGATTGTGATGAGTCATCCTCCACAGGAAGTGATGCAATGCTATGCCTTGATTGCATCACCTGGAAATGATGCAATCCTATCTCCCAATTACATCATCCCTATTTATTCCTATGGGCTTCAATGCATTCCTGTGCGGGTTTTCTTAGCTGACTTTTAGATGAACCCTAGCTACTTCCTGTCTGGAAGCCCTATGTATTTCTGTGGGCTACAATATATTCCTATGAGGTTTCTCTTTACTGACTTGTGGATGACCCCTAACTACTTCCTGTCTGGAAGCCCCTGTGTTTTCCTATGGGCTCCAATGTATTTCTATGGAATTATGCTTACTCATTCTCCCCAGGAAGTGAAATTTACCATTGCATTAGAGGAAGTGAGATTGTTACATCACAGGCAATGGACTCCTATGTGCCCTAGAAATGGAATCTCTCCTGATATTACATCACTGTATAGCCGCCATTACTGAATTTCTGATTTAAACTATTATTAATTTCTTTCTCATTAAAGCTCTATTCTTAAAACTAATCACTACTCTAAGCATCCCAAAGGGTCCTGACACTATCACCACTCTTTGTATGTCCAATTAAGCAAGTTATATTTTCACGAATTTAATCCCCTTCCTGAGATGTTTCTGCAAACCTTCAATTTAAAGTATTATACGGCATTTCAGGCAACTGAGGCAAAAACTCTCACCACACTATGGATCACAAATACCACTGAAGCCCTCAAAATCAGCCTTATCTTAGCAGGCCTTACCATGAGGCGAACTGAGGCGACCGCCTCAGGTGCCAGACTGCGGGGGGCCACTAGGACCTGGTGTAGAAAATTGTGTCTGCTGCTGGTGCATATGTATTCTCTCTGTTCTAGATGCACAGAGATGGTGGTGTTCTGCAGGAAGGAGGGCACAAGAGACATAACAGGCAGTCAGGAAAAACAGTGAGAGGGAATAAGAGAAAGCAGCAAGAGCTGCAGAGAGAAAGAGGAGGAGCAGCGTCTTGTTTACCTCTCTAGCACCCCAAGGAGCCTGGACTGATTAACACCAGCTTCTCAGGGAGCTTCCTGTTTCCTGCTGCTTCCCTGAGGAGAACAGGCAGTCAGCTGCAGTAGTAAGAGCCAGTTAGGCCTTTAAGATGCTGATATCTTCCCTCACTCAGGCCCTGCTACCAGCCTGTTTGTTTATCCCCTTCAACTGAGTGTTGAGAGCCACTATAGCTGGCACAGAACAGCAGTCATGGGTGAAAGAAGAAAATGACCCTCTGGGGCAACATTCAGAAAAAGAAAGAAAGCAAAGGAAACTTTTCTATCAAAGCAGGAAGGAGCTCTCCTGAGATACATAGACACAAATGTTCACGATGATCCTTCTGGCCCCAGTGAGGATGTGAGTGGTGAGGAGATGCCTGATCTTCCAGTTAGTCAGAGTGCAGGTGACCTGGCAGCTACTGCAGCATCCAAATCTCCATCTCAAATGGATGTAAACATGCACATTCCTGAAGAAAAGTGTAGATCAGAGAAGGGTGTGGTGGAGGCACAAGAAACAGCTGCTGCTGAGTTTAGTTCCTTAAGTCTAGATCATCCAGGACTGTGGACCCACTTGAGCAGTAGTTTGAGGGACTTCCTTGTATTGCATGAGTCACAGCAAGTGAAAAACTTCATGTTCCCCAAAGACAATGAAAATAGAAGTTTCCATCCAACACATTACTGGTGTGAAATCCTCAATGGTGACAAAGTGGAGAGGCCATGGCTTATATTCTCTAAACCCCAGAATGCTGCATACTGTTTTTGTTGCAAACTCTTCCAGTCTAATGTTCCAGCCACATTGGGTTGTACAGGAACAAAGGACTGGAAGAATCTGGCTAGAAATCTGGCATGCCATGAGAAGGCAGCAAATCACCAGAGAGCATTCCATAGGTGGTGAAAGGCCACCACAGATGATCAGCATCAAGAGAAGATTGCATCAGAGTCTCTTTACTGGCAAAATGTTCTGAAAAGGCTCATTGCCATTGTGAGAATGCTTGCTACCCAAAACCTAGCACTGCGTGGCACTTCAGATCAGCTGCATGTGCCAAACAATGGAAACTTCCTTAAAATCGTGGAGCTGATGGCTGAGTTTGATGCTGTATTCTAGGACCATCTAAGAAGAGTCACCACCCAAGAAAGGTACACACACCACTACCTTGGAAAAACAACTCAAAATGAGATCATACAGTTACTGGCAACAAAAGTCAAACAGAAGACTGTGGCAGATCTGAAGTCAGCAAGATATTACTCTGTTATTCTGGACTGCACACCTGACATCAGCCATACGGAACAAATGACTTTAATGGTGCATTTTGTAACAACAGAATCTAGTGAAATTGTCCCTGCAATGGTGACTGTCAGAGAGTATTTTCTAGAATGTATTGACATTGATGATACTACAGGAGCTGGTATGACAAATGTGCTTCTTAAAAAGCTGGAAGATATGGGAATTGCGATAGCTGACATGAGAGGTCAGGGCTACGATAATGGTGCCAACATGAGAGGAAAGAACAGAGGAGTGCAGACACGGATACGAAGTTAAACCCTCAAGCTTTTTTTGTCCCATGCAGTTCTCATTCATTGAACGTGGTGGTCAGTGAGGCTGCTGAATTTTTTTATGTAATTCAAAGCATCTATGTATTTTTCTCTGCATCAACTCATTGATGGCAAATTTTGAAGCAACATCTGGGAACATCCTCTTTGACACTGAAACAACTGAATGCCACACAATGGGAAAGTCGAGTGGAGGTGATAAAGCCTATCAAACACCAAATTGGGAAGATAGATGATGCCATAGTTGCCATTATGGAGGATAATGCTATGACAGGAACTGTTCATGGGAGAACAGTGGCAGACGGAAATGGAATCACCAGAAACGTACATAGCTTCAAATTTCTGTGTGGCTTAGTGTTGTGGCATGACATACTGTTTGAAATAAATGGTGTAAGCAAGAGACTCCAAGGTGTTGACCTTGATATATCTGGAGCAATGGAACAACTGGACAAAGCAAAGTCATATCTAGTGTCTTACCGGTCAGATGAGGGATTTCAAAATGTACTAAAGAGTGCACAGAAGTTGGCAGCGGAACTTCACACTGAAGCTATTTTCCCACCCATTCAAGAATACAAGAGTCACCGAAGAAGATAACGATGTGTTGATTATGAGGCACGGGATGATCCCAAACAATTCAAAGTTGAATTCTTTAACCAGGTGCTAGATTGTGCAATACAGTCAGTTGAACATTTCATGCAGCTCAAGGAACACAGCAGTATATTGAGATGTTGTATGATATTCCAAAACTCCTCACTATACCTAAAGAAGACCTACACCAGCAATGCAGTCACTAGAGACAGTGTTGACACATGATGACATGTGCAATATTGATGCAAGTGATTTAGGTGATGAACTGAAAGCCCTTTCAAGACATTTCAGCAGGATCAACTCCAAAGGCTGTTCTGGAATATAGGTGCACAAATAAGATGATCAACCTCTTTCCAAATGCTTTTGTTGCTCTGTGCATACTTCTAACACTTCCTGTAACAGTTCCCAGGGGAGAACGCAGCTTCTTCAAGCTGAAGTTAATAAAAACACATCTACGCTCCACAATGACACAGGAGAGGCTGGTCGGCCTTGCAACCATCTCAATAGAGCATGAGCTGGCCCAGACTGTGGCCCTTCAGCAGGAAGCAGTTCAAATCTTTGCAACCAAGAAGGCACGGAAAGCACCACTTTGATTATTCAAACAGATAAAAATGCCAGTGTTTACTATGCAGACAAGAAAAGTTACATTTGCTGTTGAGGCATTTGAAAGTTTACGTGTTACTTAAATTTTTTGAACAAGGCATTTTAAGTGGTTAGTTCTCCTTTATTGGGGTAGGCAGCAGAGCAGTACCATGAAAGGAATAGAACAGGAAGAAGGCAGACTTGAGATCTTTCAAAGTTTTGGCCCAAGCGAGGGCATCATTTGAGCTCCCCGCCTCAGGTGCCAAAATGTTGTGAGCTGGCCCTGTAACTTAGACTTAGATGTTTTGCTGGCCTCTTCCTCAGGATGAATTTCCTCCACAGGGCTGCAGTGAAAATGATTGAGATAGCTGTCATTTCTATGCAGAGTTTTGAACCTGGACCTAGAAATCTATTGGCATGAGGTTTTATAAAAGTTTATTTTTACAAAATGTAACTGAGGGCCCACGTTTAAGTTGCCAACATTCTTTTAACCTTTTCATTGTCATCCTTATTGCTTTCTTAGTAATAATGCTTTCCATTTCAATTCACCTTGTAGTTCAGAAGGCAAAACAAAAACAAAAAAAAACCCTAGAACTTGTCTCATTTAAATAAAACAGTTCTTGCCACCACAACTAAATATATATGTAAAAGGTGATTTCCCATAAACTAAACAACAACATACAGTGATAAAGCCCAAGTTTTACATATAATAACATACAGGCTAGTATGTATCTGTAGCACTGCCTTCTACTGGATGAAGTTAGAAATCCTCGCTTCTGTCAAACTTTATACTGCTAAAAGCTAATAGATTGCTCCTTAGTTCAAATGGTAGAAACCTATGCTTTTGGAGAAGGAAATTCTGAATTAGACCCCTGCTCTTGCCATGAAATTCCAAGTAGCTATGGTTGTCAAAGTCCTAGATTACATTCATTAATTATACTTATGTCAGAACTGAGAACTTAGGGGGGAAAGGTAGCTCAGTGGTTTGAGCATTGGCCTGATAAACCCAGGGTTGTGAGTTCAATTTTTGAGGAGGCCATTTAAGAATCTGGAGCAAAAATCTGTCAGGGGATTAGCCTTGCTTTGAGCAGGGGGTTGGACTAGATGACCTTCTGAGGTCCCTTCCAACCTTGATATTCTATGAACTGAACTCCTATGCAATAACTGGTTTTGAAGACAAACTGTCTGATTAGGGCAGTATGTAATGCATTGATTGTTGTGTGTGAATACCAGTGCCCTCTACTGGATGAAATGAGGCATGCTTAAATGTGTGTCTTAGACTTTATATTGCTAACATATAATAGAGATTCTCCTTTAGCTCAAGTGGTAGCACCGGTACTTTTGGAACAGGTGTATCTAAATTCTATTCCCATTGCTGTTCTTAAGTTCTGAGTATCTCTGGTATGCAGCATAGGGACAACTATAAAGATCTAGGTGGCCACAGATTTGTTACAATATTATTATTGACTGAGAACTGAGAGTGTGCTCCTTGCCCTAAGAAACTTTCAATCTAGGTTAGATGCAGACAGACAGAATGGGACAAACACAACAGCTCAAAAAAGAGGAGGTGCGGTTCCGTGGCACAAACCACACTTAAAAGGCACCATTAAATTGCTTGACCACGGGATGGTGTCCCAGACAGCTCCATTGAAATAACTGCAATCTGCATTCTTAGCAGTGAGCTGCCTTTTCAAACATTTGCCAAACTCTTTAGTGTCTGCATTCCATTTCCAGGCTGCCAGCCTGCTAGCAAAGAGCCAGGATCATCCTCTACCAGGCTCCATCATGGTGATGCAGAGTGACAGATTCAGCTCAAGCATCTGCAGACTTTGGCTGAGAAAAGGCGGTTGGAGCGACAGTATGTTAATAAGTCTGGAGACAAAGCAGTGATGATTAAATCTCAGGTGCTTTGGTTTACCAAGGTCACACAGGCTGAAATCTGATGATGCAGCAGGGACACAGTGCTGCTGTAAGCATTGGAAATCGGTGGCAAAAAATGTCACAAACAGCAATCTACCATAACAGTGTAGCATTAATGACACTGTAACCATGGTGACAACTGAATTAGAATGAAAGTTACTAAGTACTTTCCTAACCATTATCTTTGGGGCTGAATTTTTTTATATTTTTAATTCTGAAAGTCGTTTTTGGTGCTGTGGTGTGCATGAAAAAAGGCTAAACAAAAACTGTTCCATGTTCTTTGAGTTATTGGTGTGGGGGGAAAAAGGGTTGGTTTTTTTGGTCAACAGTTCTTTTCAGATGCTTTTATCCCCTCCTAGTTTTGTTTGACTAACACCCCAAACAGATTTGATCTAACTCTTGGCTGGTGCAGAATCCTCAGTGAGGAATGTGTGCTTTACTATATTCATGTTTTTTAAAAATGGTTAATAGAGTATGAACAAGTGAAAATAGCATGTGCAGACTCTTTTCCTTAGTGATGTAAGTGCCTGCTTCAAGTCCAGAGGAGGTGCCAAGAGGGATTTATTTTATTTATTTAGATGCATAAAAATGCTACTAAAGGTGCCTAGCCATGCACTCTAGGCACAACAAAAATACATCCTAAATGCAGCAAACAATCTCCCTTCTTTCAAACAATTCCCACCCTTATTATTATAATCTCACACACACATTCACACACCCACTCCTATTTTCAACTGCCTGAGAAAAGAGATGAGCCTAGCAATGTATCCTGAACATCATCAGATTTTGAGCTATTTCAAAACAAGTTGGAAGCAAATTCCAAAGCCATGGAGCATTCACAAACACCACCTGACCAGCAGCCCCTCACATTTATACCAACAAAGCTCTAGCTCAGACACCTCTGGTGATGTCAGTTGTGGCAGTATAAGCAGCACACCGACTGCTATCCAGACATGCTCAGTTTACAAGTCAAACTATGTGGGAGTTTTATTCTAGCTGCCAGACCTGGAAATTCAGCTTGGAATCTGACAGCTAAACCAGATTATTTTCTGCTTGCACATCAAACCAGTAACTAAGGATTTACAGGCCAAATTATACCCGCAATGACGTATGTAATGCCATTGACTTCAACAAGTTTGCAAAGGTGTAACTGACTGAGATTCTGCTTATGAAGCACAAGATGTAATGAAATTCATCTCTCTCTGTGCTGTGTTCACTCTTACTTCTGTTAGCCATGTAGAGTCAGTAGATACTTATTTTTGCCACTAAAATCAGCAGATCTAATCCTTTATACACGCCGTGGGCAGTTCTGCTGACTAAGGAGATGCCATTTTACAGTTATTTTTCAGAGTACAACTGCACATTCAGAGATAATCTTCTGGATATGAACCAGTGCAATATCATCTTAATAATCAAATAGACAGAAATAACTATATGAGATTTGAATTGCTCCTTTCATCTTAATGGGGTGTATAACTCTGGAGTCTAATAATGACAATTGGAATGTCAACATTGTTAGGTCATTTTCATGCTGATCATTGCTACAGAAATATCCAGCCACTTTGGGATTTTGGATACGGTGGCTGGAGATTGGGCAGAGAACCATTACTCTTTTATCACCAACTGATCTCAATCACTTCTTTCTAAGCATCTTCTTGATTATTCACTGGAGCTGGGCTAAACTCAGAAAACTTGTTCCATAGGAAAGACGTTCTGAAATTTCCTTTCATCCAAAATTAGAACAAAAAAGTCAAAATTGACATTTTGAAAAAATTGAGTTTCAGAAACATCAAAACAGCTTTATCAAAACATTATATTTTGAGAGTCAAAATGCTGTGTTGTGACTATATCACAGAAAAGTTAAAACACTATTGTCAAAACACAGCACTTTGACATTATCGAAACAAAATGTTTAGGTAACTTCGTCGTAAATTTGGACAAAATCAGTATGTTCCCACAAAATATTGATTTTGTCAAAACAGCATATTTTGCATGGGAAATTTTTCAACCAGCTCAGTTATCCACTATCATTATTTGTGCCTTCTCCCTGCATAAGTATAAAGGCCCTGTGTGTCTCTCATACACAAAGACATGCAGAGAGGACAAACAAAAACAGAAACAGGGCAAGCAGTGTGTGATGGGGACCAGCAAAACTAATGAAAGCAAGGGATCCCCAGCTAACTACACAGAAGGACTCAGGGCTTGGCTACACTGGAGAGTTGCAGCGCTGGTGGAGGCTTTACAGCACTGCAACTTAGTAACTGTCCACACCTGCAAGGCACATCCAGCGCTGCAACTCCCTGGCTGCAGCGCTGGCTGTACACCTGGTCTGCTTGGGGTATAACGAGTGCAGTGCTGGTGATGCAGCGCTGCTCATCAAGTGTGGCCACACACCAGTGCTGTTATTGGCCTCCAGGGTATTAGGAGATATCCCAGAGTGCTTTTAACTAAATTACTCTCTTTGTTTTGTTATGATGCCTCCCTTTGTTTTGTTGTGAACTCGGGGCTCCGGGAGCTGCTTATCTAAAAAACAAACACAGCTCTTGTTTGCTGTGATCAATCTATAACTGACTGTGAACAATCAATTGAGATAACCCACTATCTTGCTGTGAATGAGGCAGGCAGGGGGATGAGTGTTTGCTTGAGGAGAGAAACAGTGGGGGGGAGGGGGAGAAAGGGAGTCCGTTGGAACAGCTGCTTATCTGGTCTGCAGGCTATTTGCAGTTAAGAGTAAATGAGGGGTCGAGGAAATTTTCAGATTTTGCAAGGCAGGGAGCTGACACAGAATTTGCAAGGCAGGGAGCTGACACACAGTGTCGGCTCCAAAAATCCACACTCTCTCTCTCCCCCGCTCCCTGTCACACTCCACCCCACCCCCCTCTTTTGAAAAGCACGTTGCTGCCACTTGAACGCTGGGATAGCTGCCCATAATGCACCGCTCCCAACAGCGCTGCAAATGCTGCAAATGTGGCCACACTGCAGCGCTGGTAGCTGTGAGTGTGGCCACACACCAGCGCTTTCCCTACACAGCTGTACGAACACAGCTGTAACTCCCAGCACTGCACATCTGCAAGTGTAGCCAAGCCCTCACTGTGTTCACCTCCAGCCTCTCTCCCCACAATGGCTAATCTGGCCTAGTAATCATGCCGCCATTGACTGAAATCGCAAACCGTTTAAGGAAGGAAATGCAGTTTCAAAGCCCTGTCAGCTTCGCATACCTTTTACTAGACTTGTCCTGGGCATAGCATACTGGCTAAGAGTCTCCTCCCTCAACACAGGCCTTGCCCCCATCACTCTCCACCCCCAGGCCAGTCAAAGGACTGTGCAGATTGTATTAAATGGGTGACAGACAGTTGTGCAAAATGGTGAGCACCCTGCTTAGCCATTTTTCGCCAGCGCATAGCCCACCAGATATTTCTATGGTTTTACTTCCCTCTATATAGTATGGCAAAGTGACCAAAATGACGGTGAAACTCCATGCAGATACTTTGGAAGGAATAGGAGTATTTGTGGCACCTTAAAGACTAACAAATTTATTTTAGCATGAGCTTTCGTGAGCTACAGCTCACTTCTTCGGATGCATAGAATGGAACACACAGACAGGAGATATTTATACATACAGAGAACATGAAAAGGTGGAAGTATGCATAACAACAGGAAAAGTCTAATCAATTGAGATGAGCTATCATCAGCAGGAGGAAAAAAAACTTTTTGAAGTGATAATTAAGATGGCCCATAGAAGGTGTGAGGAGAACTTAACATAGGGAAATAGATTCAATTAGTGTAATGACCCAACCATTCCCAGTCTCTGTTTAGGCCAGTGTTAATTGTATCTAATTTGCATATTAATTCGAATTCAGCAGTTTCTCTTTGGAGTCTGTTTTTGAAGTGTTTTTGTTGCAAAATTGCCACCTTCAAGTCTGTCACTGAGTGGTTAGAGAGGTTGAAGTGTTCTCCCACTGGTTTTTGAATGTTATGATTCCTGATGTCAGATTTGTGTCCATTTATTCTTTTGCGTAGAGACTGTCCGGTTTGGCCAATGTACATGGCAGAGGGGCATTGCTGGCACATGATGGCATATATCACGTTGGTAGATGTGCAGGTGTACGAGCCCCTGATGGCGTGTCTGATGTGATTAGGTCCTATGATGGTGTCACTTGAATGGATATGTGGACAGAGCTGGCATCGGGCTTTGTTGCAAGGATAGGTTCCTGGGTTAGTGTTTATGTTGTATGGTGTGCGGTTGCTGGTGAGTATTTGCTTCAGGTTGGGAGGCTGTCTATAAGCAAGGACTGGCCTGTCTCCCAAGATCTGTGAGAGTGAGGGATCATCTTTAAGGATAGGTTGTAAATCTTTGATGATGCACTGGAGAGGTTTTAGTTGGGCTGTAGGTGATGGCTAGTGGCGTTTTGTTATTTTCTTTTTTAGGCCTGTCCTGTAGTAGGTGGCTTCTGGGTACTCTTCTGGCTCTGTCAATCTGTTTTTTCACTTCAGCAGGTGGGTATTGTAGTTTTAAGAATGCTTGATAGAGATCTTGTAGGTGTTTATCTCTGTCTGAGGGATTGGAGCAAATACGGTTGTATCTTAGAGCTTGGCTGTAGACAATGGATCGTGTGGTGTGTCCGGGATGGAAGCTGGAGGCATGTAAGTAAGTATAGCGGTCAGTGGGTTTCCGGTATAGGGTAGTATTTATGTGACCATCGTTTATTAGCACAGTAGTGTCTAGGAAATGGACCGCTTGTGTGGATTGGTCTAGGCTGAGGTTGATGGTGGGATGGAAATTGTTAAAATCACGGTGGAATTCCTCGAGGGCTTCTTTTCCATGAGTCCAGATGATGAAGATGTCATCAATGTAGCGCAAGTAGAGTAGGGGCGTTAGGGAACGAGAGCTAAGGAAGCGTTGTTCTAAGTCAGCCATAAAGATGTTGGCATACTGAGGGGCCATGCGGGTACCCATAGCAGTGCCACTGACATGAAGATATATATTGTCCCCAAATGTGAAATAGTTGTGGGTGAGGACAAAGTCACAAAGTTCAGCCACCAGGTTAGCCATGATATTATCGGGGATACTGTTCCTGATGGCTTGTAGTCCATCTTTGTGTGGAATGTTGGTGTAGAGGGCTTCCACATCCATAGTGGCTAGAATGGTGTTTTCTGGAAGATCACCGATGGATTGTAGTTTCCTCAGGAAGTCAGTGGTGTCTCGAAGATAGCTGGGGGTGCTGGTAGCATAGGGCCTGAGGAGAGAGTCCACATAGCCAGACAATCCTACTGTTAAGGTGCCAATGCTTGAGATGATAGGGCGTCCAGGATTTCCAGGTTTATGAATCTTGGGTAGCAAATAGAATACACCTGGTCGGGGTTCTAGGCATGTGTCTGTACAGATCTGTTCCTGTGCTTTCTCAGGGAGTTTTTTGAGCAGATGGTGTAGTTTCTTTTGGTAATCATCAGTAGGATCAGAGGGTAATGGCTTGTAGAAAGTGGAGTTAGAGAGCTGCCTGGCAGCCTCTTGTTCATATTCCGACCTATTCATGATGACGACAGCACCTCCTTTGTCAGCCTGTTTGATTATGATGTCAGAGTTGTTCTTGAGGCTGTTGATGGCATTGTGTTCAGCACGGCTTAGGTTATGGGGCAAGTGATGTTGCTTTTCCACAATTTCAGCCCGTGCACGGTGACGGAAGCAATCTATGTAGAAGTCCAGTCTGTTGTTTCGACCCTCAGGAGGAGGGAATGGAACTCATGGCTAGAGAACGAGGACTTGTCATTCCTAAGTGACACAGCTACTTTATCTGCAAATTCACCTCTGTTTTGTTATATCAATCCTCATTAGTGTATGTGAACACTGATACTAAGTGGTTCGTCTATGCAGTTTTAAGTGGCTTTCATGGTGCAGGAAATTTAGGATTCCAGAAGGATCTAAAACTCTTTTTCAGACAGGGGTGGCTCCAGGCCCCAGCATGCCAAGCGCGTGCTTGGGGTGGCAAGCCGCGGGCGGGGGGGAGGGCGCTCTGCCGGTCACCGCGAGGGCAGCAGGCAGGCTGCCTTCGGCGGCTTGCCTGCGGAGGGTCCACTGGTCCCGCAGCTTCGGCAGCAGCCTGCGGCTTCGGTGGACCTCCCACAGGCTGCCACTGAATTCGCAGGACCGGGGACCTCCCGCAGGCAAGCCGCCAAAGGCAGCCTGCCTGCCGTGCTTGGGGTGGCAAAATGCCTAGAGCCGCCCCTGTTTGCAGACAATAGAAATGCAGGTAAGCTTAATCTGGGAGCATCTCATGGAAATTCAGTGGACACTGGCTGATACACAACTTCCTTTGGCTTCTTTGAAAATCCCAGCCTAATTATTTCACCCTCTAAAATATAGACCCTATGATTTGTATTTAGGCTTGGAAGGATTAGATCTTTATCGGTAAATGGCGATAAACATTGATGACTGTACACACGCAAACCAATGAAAAAATATTTCCATCAATAAAAATCAAAATTTACAGATAGGCAAAGAAAGAAAAATGCTGCTTGAGAACTGAGAGTTTGATTTAAGCATATTTACTTTGTATATTTTCACGTGATGTTGAGAATTTGTATTTTCACAGGTATAAACCATATCTTTTTAAATCTCAATGTCAACTGCCATTAAGTAATTCTCACTCTACCCTCAGAATTTCCCCCACTGCAAAAATTTAAATTGATAAAAATCAGAAAAAAAACTTTAAAATATAGATATTATCCATCAAAATTATACAAAAACAAACATTGAATTCTGCCCATGCTATTTGTATTGCATGCATTGCTGATTGGATAAGGATCAGAGGTCACCAAATGGGCAGTAACATGTTACCACACTGGAATAGCAAATGAGCCTGTTTAGAAAAAGAATTGTTTAAACATATAGCTGATGAAAGGATGATATCGTAAATGTTATTGGAACAGCAGAGACAAGTGCACTCTGAGGATCAAAATGTTTATTTCTACCTTAGGGGAAAATATGTTTTATCTGATGTGATGGTGCTGATGGATTTTTAAAGCACTGAAAAAATGAACAGATTTTTAATAACTCTTCTTACTAGTGCCTAATAATAGACACAGTAACTCCAGCCAGACACTAAGGGATAAACAACCGTTCCTCATATAGATCTCATATGACATAAGATAACTAGATTAGGAGACAGATTACTGCGAGTGAGGAGGAATCAAAAGAACATTGGACTTAACTAGGATAAATCTGCAAAGCCCAAGCCTAGCAGAAAATGAATCATGACCAGTTGTCTGACATTTTCCTTATTTTTACAAGGCAGAACTGAAATTATATAAAATACAGAATAGTGCACACAATAGCCAAGGCAACAGTGCTTGCTAGTTCCAACTGTGTCACATTATCTGATATCTAACGGAGCTCCTGCAGGTTAACTGATCCCTCTCTGACAAAGAATCTCCACACAGAAGAATTTACAGCACAGAGCTAGGATTTCTGGAGTGGAGAAGAGACTGTTGGTGAAAGGTGCAAAACAAAAGCTCTTTTGTGATAAAGTGCTTGCTGCTTCATCTTGAATAAGGGTCACAGAAGGCCTGGATAAGTGGAACCAGTGCCCTTGTACTCTGTGAGATAGCTCCAGCCATCAAGAGATCATACATGAGTATAATGTCCCCCTTGCAGGCCACAGCAAAAGCATGGGGGGGGGGGGATTTGGGAAGTAGGGGAGAGGCAAGGGTATAGCCAATGAGTTTATGACTATGTGGGATCCACTAGTCACATTATGTATAGAAACCTACCAAATTTACAGCTGAGAAAAACGCGTCACAGATCGTGAAATCTGGCCTTTGTAGGGAAGGGGAGCTTGTACCGTGCGCCAGGCTCCAGCTGCTAGTCCAGCAGCCAGGCTGGGGAGGGATGAGACTTCCTCTTCCTCTGCAGGATCCACTGCTGTAGCCGGGTCAGACCTACCTCTGAAGGCAGTGCACCCATGGAGCTTCCTGCAGCTGGGGGAGGTTCCCGGAGGTAGGTCTGACTCAGCCCAGGAGTTGCCATGCAGAGGAAGAGGAAGTCTTGTCCTTCCCCAGCCTCACTGGGACTAGTAGCTGTTGCCTGGCGCATGGTAGAAGCCCATGACTGGGATGCCCCCAGCCCTGCCCATCCCCAGGTCTGGGCCCAGTGTTAAAGGGGCCTTTGGTTGGTTGTGGGGGGGAGGGAACCATGGCACTCCTGACCATGGGGCCCTGGGTGGTCGCCTACCCGTAAGGCCAGCCCTGCCTGTCCCCCAAAAGTGACAACCTCCCCCCCCATATCCTGCGACCCTTACTTCTGCGCTGCTGCTGGTGGCAGCGCTGGCTTCAGAGCTGGTGCCAGGCCAGCAGCCGCTGCTCTCCCTAGGCAGGGCAAAAGTAAGGGTGGCAATCCCATGACTCCCTTTTGGGTCAGGAGCCCCCCCACCCCCCATTAAATTTCAAATGTAAATATCTGAAATGGTGAAATTGACTATTTTTTAAATCCTATAACTGAAATTGACCAAAGCGGACCATGAATTTGGTAGGGTCCTAATTATGTGTGTAATCAGCATGTAGATGATGCTACGTCACTCAGGATTCTGCCTGCATGTTAGGAGAAAGGAGTCTATCTCCCCAGACCCTGTGGTCCTGGACACAAAGTCCTTTTATCCTTGCTTTGCTCATTTGACCAAGATAGGGGCTTGACATGCCTGGAAAGGGACTGGGAAAGATTTGTTGGAAGCTAGAAATTAAATGACCCTGAGTATGTGGATTTGTATGTCTTACCTGTTGCCAGAAATGAGCAGGCCCCTCCACAAAACACTTGTTCTTTTTGGTAGGCACTCCTCTAGTGCAGTTTGTATGGTCTTGCTGTGTAAACAGGGAGCCCAATCTTCAGCTGGCATAAATCAGCCTAGATCCATTGAAGCCAATGAACATTAGAATGTTGAATGGTACTAAATCCTTCATATTGCCGCACTGGCAATTCATCCCTCTAACTCCACACACTACCACTTAACATCTGTGTAGCAGGTGGACAAGACATCCTGCCAGATGTAATAAGATGTCTGTGAGACCCACCTCTTGAGAGAGGCTCCACTGACTGATTGGAAGAATATATGCCAAGTTCCCCCGCACTAGGCATATCCACCTTACAAAGCAAAACAGTAACAGTTCATGGGAGTAGCTCAGATGCCAGGTGAAAAAGGACACGAGAAAAACAAATGCAATTTAGCATGTGAAGTCTTAGGTAGAGCACCAGGAGAATGATGGATTAAACCACCTGTGGATCTTCGTAAAAGAGAGAAAAACCACTGGCCTATTTTTTTTTCTTAGTCTCAGCTATTTTTTTCAGGTTATTATTTTCATCTATTAAACTTTGCAATGGATTATTGCCCTGGATTTGCTCACATGCGTCTCTCAGATCCCTGCAGCGTTCATCCAAACCCATTAAACATTTCTTCTGTCACAACAAATGCAAGCTGGATTGCATCAAGTCTTTTTCCAATGCCCACGGAGTAAAATAAATCCAAGGCAGTTTGAGACGTAAGTTCCCCAGTGCCCCTTTTGGCATGCAACCACAGGTCTCGCCTTCAAACAGATGGAAACTTTGGAAATAAATGCCAGTTCTTTTAGCAGACTTGGGTGTACTTTTACATATTTATATAATCTCTTTAATTTCCATAATAACCTGGATTATGAAGAAGGAGATTAAAGACTGTACTGGCTGGTGTAGGGAGGAGGGGTTTGGATTCCCGAATCATTGGAATGGATTCAGTGCCTGTTTGGATTACACAATCCGCACTTGAACTGGAGAGGTACTGATCTCCTAATTAACATATTGGGCCACATTCTCTGCCCTGCTCTGTCCCCTTTCTGATACTCTGGAGATGTAAAGAGTCAGAGACTGTTTTTATCTCCCCTGCTCAGGATTTCTCCAGTGTGGGGTAGGAACAGGGAATTCCCAGCAGGTGTAGAGCTGGCAGTCAGCTCCTATGCTACTCCTCCTTTTGGTCCCAACATGGGGGATGAAGTGGAGCTGTGGCCCCAGCATTGTGCTTCCCAGCTGGAGGATGGTCATGGAGGATCAATGCCAGTTAAAATAATTTAGAGCAGCCCCGATGCTGCTCCAAATTTTGCTGAGGCTGGTGCAGAAATGGCCAGAATGTCAAGTAGCCATAACTGGCTAACACCCCTCACACACACACATCCCTCTGCTGCACCAAACCGTCACAACAGAGAATCTGAGCTTTTCTTACATTGGCTATGGCGGCACTTCTAGCTGGGAGTGTAATTTCCTACATGGCTCTCTACACTCCCAAGCAGTGCCTCCCATATCTACACTGCTATTTTTTAGCAGTGTAGCATCTTGCTGCCTCCCTGTTGCCAAAGCCTTTCCCCACGACAGCAAAGGGGGCAGCCAGAGCCTTTCCCTGGTGCTGGAGCCTTTCACTGGTGGGTGTCACTGCCTTATGCAGCTACAAATGTGGATGCAGCCTGCCTTTCACTGCAGCATGTAGTTAGTTACATGTGTAATGCCTGTACTCTGCATGTCCCTGTAAGTGTAGACTCAGCCCTAGTGAGTTTCAGTAACATCACCTTACACATTGCCTCTGAATTTGGTCCACTAAATGGAGATGGGTCAGGTATAACAAACAAGGCAGAAGCTGAAGATCAGCAAGGATCATATCAGGATTGAAATGTAAAGGAGGGTCTGCAGAAAGGTCAGTCACACACACTGGACTTAAAGAAAGCAGATGTTTAAGGAATGCAAAGTGAGCTACAGAAAATTGGATGGAATTTCATGCCTGCAAGCAACATGCAGTGCAGAAGAGGGAAGTGTTTACGATCCAGCTGGGGCAGATGAAATCAAAATCCAACCCAGGCAAATAAAACAAAAACCTAACAAGGGACTAGAGGCTTAAGTGGCCAAGTAGGGAGGTAAAGACTAGCATGGAAGAGACAGAGGGCATTTCAACATATGATGAAGCTGGGCGAGTTACAAAAAGAGACATCACGATAGCCAAACAATTGAGGAAATACATTAAGCCCAATTCATCCTGGTGCAACTGTATGGATTTTAGTGGAGTCATGCCAGAAATGAATTTAGCCCTTAATGTTAAACAAGCTCTTGTTGAACATGGCTGCTACTCTGAAAGCTCTTGTCTGAGTGTTTCCCATTTTCATTTATTTCTCAGAGCTCTAGGCATTTGCACAACTTAGAAAATGTCTAGTCACAAAAGGGTCAGATTTACAAAGAGATTTAGGTGCCTGAAGATGAAGCAAGGCATCTAGTGAGATTTAGAGAAGTGTCCGATGTCAATGGGAGTAAAGCACTTAACCTGCTTAGGTGCTTTTGAGTATCACACTAGGTGCCTATCTGCATCTTTAGGCATCTAGATGTCCTTGAAATCTGGCCCAAAGGGCATAAAAACGTAAAAAGCCCCAGCCCCAACCCACTGAGCTAATCAGCTAAGCCACAGAATATAGAAACAATCAATTCTCTTCTCCCTCTACATCTCAACACCAAGTCCTCTCCCCTTTCCTCAAAAGCCAGAGGAAACAGATGGGCTCTACAGTGCGTCCTGAATGGCAAGCATTTCAGGTTTATTTGGAACTAAGCCAAGAATGAGTTCCAAAGTCCTGGGCCCTATGTAGAAAATACCTAGCAGCAGCCACCGCCCTGTTAGAGGCAGCTCTGCTGAGGCCAATATCAAACAGAGAGAGAGACCTCCCAAGAAGATAGGACACAAAGCATTTAAGACCCATAAACAGAACTCCACCAGGAAATCAACTGGCAGACAGTGCTCATGGAGATGCCACATTTCACAAGCAGCCATGTTAGTCCAAGTCTCTGAAGTCTTAAGGTGTAGCCCCATGTAGAGCACATCAGGTTCAGATAAGATAGGCATGGATGTCATGGGCATATGGAAGGCACCACAATCCATGGCTTCTCACTACAACTCCCAACCTAGGAGCCTGCAGTGCCCTCAGACAATAAAACTTGGCCCTTCCATAGCAGTTTTCACCCAGGGATGTGAAAGTGCCGAACAAACATTAATTAAGCCTCACAACACCCTGAGAAGGAAAGCCTTATCCTTTTTGTGCAGATGGAAATACTGAAAAACAGAGTGGTTAAATAACTTTCCCAAGTCAACACAGTAAGTCAGTAGTAGAGCTGGAAGTAGAAGAGGAGGTTACTCACCTGTGCAGTAACTGACATTCTTTCAGATGAGTGTCCCTGCAGGTGCTCCACTCCAGGTGCTGGTGCAACCTGCGCCTTCGCTCGGAGATTTGTACAGAAGTACCCGCAAGGGCCACGTGCACACAGTGCCTGCCTCATGCGCTGCTGGTGCCATAACAGCCCGTGTGCGGCCATGATTCCTTAGTTCCTTCTCTACAATAGAGACCACTCCAAACTCTGAAGTAGAGGGGAGGAGGGTGGGTAGTGGACAAGTAAGTAACCTCTTTGAAAGAGAGAGATGTCCCTGTGGGTACTCCACTCCAGGTGACTGAAAAGCAGTATCTCTACGATGGCATCTGGCACCATCGAATCTGGTAAGAAAGCCGTGGACAGCACAGCTCTTGCCATTCGAGTGTCAGTCAAGGGGCCCTGAGTAAGGGCGTAGTGTTTGGCAAAGGTGTGCTCTGAAGCCCAGGTGGCAGCCTTGCAGATATCTATGAGAGGAATGTTACATAGGAATGCAACAGACATTGACACAGATCTGGTAGAGTATGCCTTAATAGAAGTTGGAGGATGTATCTTCTTTAGTTGGTAGCATAAATGGATGCAGTCTGATATCCAGTTGGATATTCTCTGGGTGGATATCAGTTTGCCCTTAGATCTCTCTGCAATTGAAATAAAAAGTTTAGGGGAAGCCCTGAACGGCCTAGTCCTATCTAAATAAAAAGATAATGCTCTGCACACATCAAGTGTGTGCATTGCTGTTTCAAAAGAGTTTGCATGCAGTTTAGGAAAGAAGATTGGTAGATGGATAGATTCATTACGGCGGAAGGATGAATGTACCTTTGGGAAAAATTTGGGATGCCTTCAGAGCGTGACTTTATCCTTAAAAAAAGATAGTGTAGGGTGGGTCAGCCATGAGAGTTCCACGTTCTCCTACACGACTGGCAGATGTAATTGCCACTAAGAATGCTGCTTTCAGAGATAGGTGTAGTTGACAGCAGGATGCTAGTGGTTCAAATGGCTATTGTGTCAAACATGTGAGGACCAAGTGGAGGTCCCATGGTTGAGTGGGTAGTCTGATGTCCGGGTACAGGGTCTGGATGCCTTTGAGGAATCTTTTTGTGATAGGGTGGGCAAAGATAGTGGTGTCACTGATCTTCTGGTGAAATACTGTGATTACTGCCAGATGTACCTTTATGGAACTGAAGGAGAGCCCAGATTGTTTGAGCTCCCGAAGGTAGTCCAGTATGACTGAAAGAGGTGCGGAAGTAAGAGCGGATTGCCTGGCAGAACACCATGCCATGAACCCAGACCATTTATGGATATAGGTGATGTGTGTAAATTGTGTCCTACTGTGTAATAGTACAGTTTGCACCTACTTAGAGCAGCCTAGTTCTTCGTAGGAGAACCGTTGAGGAGCCATGATTTGAGGTGGTGCATTCCTATGTTTGGGTGGTGTAGATGGCCCCTGCATTGGGACAATAAGTTCAGAAGCGGGGGGAAAGGGAGATTGGCAGACAAGTGGACATCTGTGTTAGAAGTGGGTACCACAGCTGTCTGGGCCATGTAGGGGCTATCAATATGATCCTGGCCTTCTCTGTCCATATCTTTAATACTACTTTGTGTAGGAGTGGTATCGGTGGGAATGCGTATAGTAGGTTGTCATTCCATCTGAGCGTAAACACATCTCCCTAGACCCGCTCTGGAGCAGAATTGGAGGCATTTCTTGTTGGTCACAGTCGCAAAGAGATCCAGTTGTGGATAATGTATAGATGTTGTAGTGTTGTTTATCATCTCCCATTCGTGGTTGAGTGGGAAGGATCGGCTGAGCTCGTCTGCTGTGGTGTTTTGTGCACCGGGCAGGTACAAGGCGGAGATATCAATATTGTGTTGGAGGCACCAATTCCAAAGTTTCATAGCCTCGGTGCAAAGTGAATTGGATCGGGCTCCTCCTTGCCTGTTTATATAAAACATAGAAGCAGTGTTGTTGGTCATGATCCTGATCTTTTGGTTCTTGATGAGTGGGAGAAAGTGGAAGCAGGCGTTGCGGACCACTCAGAACTCTAGATGATTTATATGTAGTGAGGTCTCTGTAGGAGACCATAGTCCTTGAGCAGTATGGTGTCCCATGTGTGCCCCCCAACCAGTGAGGGATGTGTCTGCAGTGATTATAATTTAAGAGGATTCCTGTAAAAATGGGACCCCGAAACAAAGGTTGTATGGTTGAGTCCACCATATGAGTGAGTTCTTGCTATTGGTAGGCATGGTGAGAAGCTTGTGTAGTCTGTGTACATTTGGTTTGTAGACTGTGGCTAGCCAACCATGCAGGCATTGCAAGTACAGGCATGCGTTCTTGACCACAAAAGTGCATGTTGCCATGTGGCCTAGAGGTTGTAGGCAGTCATGAGCCGTGACTTGTGGGCTGTTCTGCAGTTTGGTGATGAATTTGTCGGTTGGAAGAGATGCGAGGCCAGTTGTGGAGTCGAAGTGTGCACCTATGAACTCCAGATGTGGATTTGTTTGTGTTTTTTTGCAGGTCAGCACCCTGAAGGCAGTCAATGGTCATGTGTGTGGATCGGATGGCTTCCTCATGAGTTTGCGATTTGAGGAGGCAATTGTTCAGGTAAGGGAAGATTATTATTCCTTTTTTCCTGAGATGTGCAGTAACCACCACGAGGATCTTGGAGAGGACACAGGGTGCTGTTGAGAGGCCAAAGGGTAGAACCCTGTATTGGTAGTGGTTTGTTCCCAGAACAAAATATAAGAAAACGTCTGTGGGCAGGGCGTATAGTTACATGAAAATAAGCATCCTGCAGGTCGAGAGCTGAAAACCGATCTTCCTGCTCCAGTGCTGGAATAATGGTCATTAGGGTAACTGTTTTTAATTTTTGCTTTTTGATGAACTTATTGAGTTGCCTGAGGTCGAGAATAGGCCGCCATCTCCCACTTTTCTTTTTACTCCCATTTTTTTTTTTTTTTGGACAGAAAACACTTTCCCCTCTGCTGATCAGGTACCCACTCCACTGCTCCTATTTGCAGAAGAAGTTGTACCTCTTGATGGAGCAAGTGGTCATGAGAGGGGTCCCTGAAGAGGGAGGGGGAGGAGCCCATCTGTCTGAAGTGATGGCTCACCAGTTGTTGTAAAATGGGAGCAAACTGTGATCAAAGGGTTGAGTAATTAGTGTGAGGGCAGGAGTGGGTGGGAGGTCTTCTATGTCCTCGACCACGGCTTCAAATCTGTTTGTTAGGTGGAGCCAGGGCTGGTGCAACCATTTAGGCAACCTAGGCGGTCACCTAGGGCGCTAGGATTTGGGGGGCGGCATTTTCTTCGGCAGCGACTGCGGCGGCCGGATCTCCAGTCGCCGCCGGCATTTAGGCGGAGGGAGCTGGGGCAGGGGAGCATGGGGAGGGCCGCCTGCAGCAATAAGGCGGGGGGGGGCGGCATGCAAGGGAACTCCCCACCCCAGCTCACCCCTGCCCCACCTCCTCCCCAAGCACGCCGTGGCTGCTTCACTTCTCCTGCCTCCCAGGCTTGCGGTGCCTAAGCTGATTGGCGCCGCAAGCCTGGGAGGCGGGAGAAGTGAAGCAGCGACAGCGTGCTCGGGGAGAAGGCGGAGCAGGGGTGAGCTGCGGTGGGGGGGTGCCTCAGGGCGGATGGGGGGGATGCTGTGGGGGGGGGTGTCCCTCAGGGCGGGGGGACGGGGGAGGGCGCAAGGTGGAAGTTTCACCTAGGGTGCGAAACATCCTTGCACCGGCCCTGGGTTGGGGAGGTTGGGATGCTGCTGATTGTGAGGGGAGGCGGCGTTGAGGCCTAGGTCTCTGGCATTGATGCTGTTGCTGATCGTATGGCCATTGTTGTTGTTGTGCGTACGCCAGGTATCACGGCCATTGGTAAGGTAGAGGCTGGTGTATGGATGCCTAGAGATCTCAGCGTAGCCCTGGAATCCTTCATGGTGTGCAGCACCTCATTTGTCTTTGCTGCAAATAATTTCTCACCATCGAAGGGGAGATCCTCCACGGTGTTCTGTATCTCATGTGGGAAAGAGGAAGAGTTGAACCATGAAGCCCGATGCATAACAACGGCTGGAGCAGTGGACCTGGCTGCAGTGTCCACAGCATCAAGGGCAGCCTAGAGTAATGTGCAGGAAATTATTTTCTTCAGAGACCACTGCCTTAAATTGCGATCTCTTTTCTTCTGGAATATTGTTAACAAATTCCATTAATTGCCCATAATTTCTATGATCATATTTGACTAGGAGGGTGGCAAACTATGCCACACTGAATTGCAGTGTGGAAGTTGCATAAACCTTGCAGCCCAAATCAATCCATTCTTTTACTGTCCCTGTCAGGAGTAGTAGACCGGAAATGCTGCTGCTTGTTTTTTTGGTTCGCTGCTTCCAGCACCAAACTCGCTGATAGTGGATGTGTGAAAAGAAACTGAGCCGTTGGAGGGGACACAGTATTGCCAATCTGCCCTCTTGCAGGTCAGGGGTATAGTAGCTGGAGTTTGCCAGATATTCTTGGCCGGGTCCAGGACAGCTCCATTGATTGAGAGGGCAATCTTGGAGGAGGCCGCAGGTTGCAAGATGCAAGAGACTCACTTCATGTTGAGTCTCTGACACCTCCTCCATAGTGATCTTGAGTTCACTAGCCACCCTTTTAAATAGATCTTAAGAAAGGGTCAAAGAAAATAAAACTTCTGACTAAAATACTATACTGACTGTACTAACAAACGAAGTATGTGAAAGCGAGAAAATGTTGAGCGGGACTGCTGAGCTCCATCTCAGACTGGGGCAGTAGAGAAGGAACTGAGGAGTCACAGCCATGCACATGCTGTTACGGCACCAGCAGCGTGTGCAGCCTGTGCGGGTACTGCCGTACAAATCTGAGCGAATGCGTGGGGATGCACCAGCACCTGGAGTGGAGTACCCACAGGGACATCTCTCGAATCAGAATCCAAGATTCATTACTCTTGACTAAAGTTGGTTGGGAATTTTCTGTCTGAATGATTTTCTGTCAGAAAATGCAGTTTCTGCAAACTTTTGCTGAAATATTTTGATTTTTCTTTTGGGCAAATTAAAAATAAATATTTTGTTTTGTGGCAATTTGAACCAAATCAGAATATTTTTTGTTCTCTGAAACTGACCCAAAAGGTTTAGTTTCTAATCCATTTTCCTATAAGCACATTGCCTTATGGGAGTTGTAGTTAAGGCCCTCATTCGCTAACCAAGCTGCGCGGTACATCATGGGAGATGTAGTCCAGCCAGGGAACCTGACCCATAGGGAGAATCAGACTCTTGAACTATACTCCATATGCATCAACTCCATGGGTGCTCCAGGGCATGCTTGGGGTGGAATTAGGTGGGAGGAGGGAGGCAGGCAGCGTTGGAGCAGGGGCAGGAAAAGGCAGGCGGGGGTGGGGGCTTGGGAGAAGGGGTCGTGTGGGGGCAGGGCCTGGGGCAGAGCAGGGTGTTGAGCACCCCCCGGCCCGGAGGAAGCCGGCACCTGTGTTATGGTCCCATGAGACAATGCACCACAATGGGAAAATGCTGCTTTTAATGTTGAACAGACTTAAAGAATTTTGGCTCAGTTCAGCAAACTGAAATGAAACATTTACATTTCAGAAATGTCTAAACGTTTCATTTGGTTTTGAGCAAAATGAAATGTTTTGACATTTCCCAATCTAAATATTTTGGAAATTCTGTTTTATGTAAAATTTCAATGTTTCATCCCAATTTGGGACAAAAACCAAATGTCAGAATTTCCACGAGGACAAAATTTATGAATTTTGCTCCAGGCTGCTGACCCATACTTTAACCCACTAGGCCACTTGCCTGCATTTATTTCACAATTGTTTCCATTCCAGGTTTTACCCACTTATTGATGACCATGATCATGGAATTTGATAGCCTATTTTGACCTGATCGTAATTTCCTTCTGTATTATTTCTTCCATCCATGAAATGAGTTTTATTATGTATATTTTTGCTTTTAACCCCCCATCAAGCTCCTGTGTGAAAAGAAGCAAATGATTTCATTTTATCATTCTTTCTCTCTCTATTCAGTAAATTAGCTTTGACATTTCCTGAGTGCTTCCAGGTGAAGTACCACTCGTGTTTGCTATCAGCAACCAACAAGAGAAGAGGGGGAAGCAATGAGCAGGAGTTGCTGCTGAGCACTACTCCCTCTCATGCTGCTACTTGTGGTTACTAGAGACAGACAGCTGTGCTAGGAGCTGGGCGGGGTAGCTACAGGAACAGGCAGAGAGGGAGAGATGGGCAGGGAGTGGAGTTTGCTCACTGTAAGGGGGTCTGGGGAGGAAAGAGAGCAGGGAGAGAGAAAATTGGAGTGAGGTAGGATGTCCAGATGGTAAACCTTGGTCATGCTAAGGCAGGGGCATGGCCACAGCCCACTCACATAGCATCCAGACCCACCCAATGTTGGGGCAGAGCCCCGCAATCCACCAGCTGGGGACTCCTGATCCTAGCTCAGTGTCCAGCTGGGTCCCTCTCCTGCTGGTCCTGTGTGCTGATGCCCTGGTCTCCCACCCCAACTAGGGGTGTGACTCAGGGGGGTGGGTCTGGGTCCGTAGCAGATTAGCCACTGGCCCTGGGCCAACAGGGTCACCCCAATCCACTCCCCCTGCCCAGCACTCCAGCCAGGGGGTGGGTCAGGGCATGGGAAGAACACTGGGCAGGAGGAGTGGGGCAAGCCCTGTGCCTCAATCATGCTCCCCAGCAGGAGCATCAGGTGGGGGAAGCCTCCATGTCCGGACCCCACTTCCCCAGCAGGAAGGAGTGGGGAGGGACCCCCAGTTGTCTTAGCCTAGCCAGGTCCCCACAAAACCTATTCTGCATCTGTCATTGCCCGCCCACCTGAAAGCTGGGACCACCCAGTTTTCCTGTTTTAGCTATGCCACCACGCTAAGGGGATATTTGTTTCTTTGTTCTTGGGGGTTGGTTTCTTTCTTTTTTTTTTTTTTTTAAACTTATTTGAATCTTTGACTGTGCTTCAAATTGTCAAGGTGAGAAAAGTCCAATGGCCAGACACTTGAAGCAGCATTCAGCGCCCCGCCCCCCCCGAGAGAATCAAGGGCCTGCTACTGTCACCTGAGCCCCTCTAGCCTGTGTTTGTGATGCTGAAGGACCAGCATTCTAGTCCCAGCAGCCCTCCTCCCAACTATGTATGGTAAGTCCCACACCACCTTGACAACCATGTCAACTAACACATTCTCTTTCCTTGCTAGAGTTCAAGTGCATTATACAGTATGCCATACACAACGTATTATGCTAAAGAACTTTGTGTAGATGGTTAGACTGCTACATTCTCAAGACAATTAGTAAACAAAAGCTTTGTTAAGCAGCAGCTAAGGTTGGTGCAACAATGGCGTTCTTCCCACCCCAGACAATGTCATTCTGTAGAACAATTCTTCTACCTCAACAGTATAAAAATCTGGAAACGAACAGCAAGCAATTCACTCTTGCCCACAGCCCCCCACCATTTGCTGACAATTACTGTACTTAGGCCAAGATTCTCAAAAGTGACTGGTGATTTTGGGTGCCCAACTAGAGACCCCCTGTAAGGAGCCTGATGCAGATGCACAGCACTCTCTCATTATCAGGGCTCTTTAATGTATCTAAAGTTGGGCACTCAAAAACACTAGTCTTGCTCTTAGATAGCCTCTGTTCTGCTACATTGAGGGTAGGACCTTGGCAGAGTGCATGGTGCTCAGAGCAGTATTAACTCGCTCTCAGTTTTCTGATAGTAACTGCCTTTGATTTTTTGAGTATAGCATTTGCAGTAGTTTGGCTTAGACCCTACTCCTCACATATTTGTTCAGACCATACACCCCCTTTTTGGAGCTGGAGAATCTTTTGTCAGTGTTTCCCAAAGTCCAGAGGACATGCACCGATCTCTTGGTTGTTCGCCAATCTCACCTTTCTTTTTATTTATTTTTTTAAGTAAATCTTTCACTGTTATAATTGCAAAGAAACCTTGAAAACATGATCTGTGTGTAACCAATGCAGTGCTTGTCTGCCTGAGTTTGCAGAGAGCCTGAAACAATAGCTCTGAGGAATAAACTACTCCATTCAATACAATGGATGTTAACTTAGATGACAATGATCAAACTTTGCACACCAACATTGTTAACTATTTCACTGATCAAAGGACATAGCAAAGGAGAAGAAATGGGTTATTCTAGAAGGAAGTTGATAAGCTGGAGAGAGTTCAGAGAAGCCCCACAAGAATAATTAAAGGACTGGGAAACATACCTTATAGTGACAGACTGTTGAGATAAATAGATTGAACTTCTTCAAAGAGAAGGTTAAGGGTGACTTGATCCCAGTTTATAAGTACCTACTTGCGGGGGGGGGGGGGATTGATAATGGGCTCTTCACTCTAACAGACAAAGGTTTATCAAGATCCAGTGGCTGGAAGTTGAAGTTAGACAAATTCAGACTAGACATAAGGTGCAAATTTTTAACAGTGAGGGTAATTAACCATTGGGACAATTTACCAAGGGTTGTTATAGATTTGCCATCACTGGCCATTTTTTAAAAAGATTGGATTTTAAACAATTCCTGTTTGAAGTAAGCAGATTTTATCATGAATTTCTATGGTTATATATATCAGACTAGGTGATCACAGTGGTTGCTTCTGGCTTTATGGTTGATGAATTAGGAAGATGGACACAATCTACTGTTAGTGACTAATTATTTAAAAACAGGGCCTATACGAACACATGGCAGGCTGAAGCAGAGTGCTCTTGCTTTCATCTTCCTGAACGTCAGCTCAGCTTTTGGGAGTTTGGGCAACACAGTTCTACACAGAGACTACTTTTGTACCACCGCTTATCTTCTGTGGGGGACCATTGTTATAGCAGCCACACCTCGTCACAGGTTTTAACTCATGCACAGAACTGAGGCAGGCTTTGTAGTAAGCTTACTGGCATGTAAGCCACAGGAACATATGGCCTTTAGTTTTTCGTGAGTTGCTGAGACACTGGATAGTTCACCTCCTGAGATGGTTAAATCCCCATGCAGAAGATCACAAAAGGCATAAATATACAATTATTAAAAATGAATGAAAGAACTGCTTGTAAAAGAAAGTGTGGCCAACACTTAAAAAGCAGATGCAGAGGTGGCTTGTTCCTCCTTGAAATGAGATAAAACAAAGGACAAGAGCAGTGTGGAGACAATCTAGTGCTCTGCATCCTGGTTTTGGAAGTGAACCAACAGAGCAGCTTATTGAACTTCTGGAATTAAAAAAAATATGCTGCTGCATATGTTAAAAAAAGAGGAGATCTAGAGGCAGCTGCTGAGCAGATTCAAACTCAGAAGAATGATCCCCTCTAGGTTTGCTTGGGAAATGCCATTTGTCCAAGGAAGGGCGGGCTTGGGAGGAAAACCAAATCTAAAAAGTGAGCATCTGCTGGAAACCCTGTTTTATCTGAACATTTAAAGGAAGCACAAAATACATTGTGAGCAAGGAATACAACTGGCAATTGCTAAGTTGTCTTGCAAATCTCTGACCTTGAAGAGACCCCAAACCAACCTGCCTAGCCCCCCCAAATTACCTCCCTTCCAGCTAAGTGAATCCTGGGTGCCACATCACCAGAGGATGCTTTTATAAAAGTAAAATCTGCAGTAACCATCAGCTGCAATAGACAATCTTAAGTAGCTATTATAAAGTATCCCCAAGGATTCCTGTACAAGTGTTTGACTTTTAAAAGCCAGCCTCGAGTAGAAACCCAACTTTTGCTGGTCACCGAAGATAAGCTTCAGCATATAGGGTGACTAGATAGCAAGTGTGAAAAATCTAGACACTTTTTTTTCAGGGGGAGGGATGGAGGAAGTATAGTTGACATATATAAGACAAAGGCCCTAATAGCAGGACGTCTGGTCACCCTATCAGCATCCAGTGTTTTTATTTTATTTGTACATATAGTCTTGCAAAATTGGCAAGATGATGTACCAGCCGGGGCAAAAAATCTGCTAGCCCATCCCCAACATCAACACACAACTGGCCCCCACATATACTACATGCATACCCAGACATTGACTTTCTCACAAGCATGTGCACACACACCATTCAATAGGTGTTAAAATGCACGTTACACTCCCAGACTAGGGGCAGTTTTAAATTTGTAGTTTTATTTAACTTAGTATGAAAACAAACACACCCAGCTTGCATAAGCCCCACTGCTTCTCAGGTCTTTCAGGGTATGTCTACCCTGCAATTAGACACCCGCAGCTGGCATATGCCAGCTGACTCAAGCTCCAGCTCAGGAGCTGTTTAATTGCAGTGCAGTGCTCAGGAGACCTCTGGGACCCTCCCATCTCACAGGCTCCTAGAGCCCAGGCTCCAAGGCGAGCCTGGATGTCCACACCACAATTAAACAGCCCCTTAGCCTGAGCCCCATGAACCTGTCAGCTGGCATGCACCAGTTGCGGGTGTCTAATTGCAAGGTAGATGTACCCTTGGAGCACACCCAATTCCGCTGCTGCAACCGGAGCTGCCCGCTTTGGCCCCCTCAGCAGACCTTCAATCCTGAAAGAGAGCACAGGTAAACCTGACCCTGTAACTAACTAACTCACTCACTCACACACTTCGATCCCCTTGCTCAGCCAGACCCTGACTGAGTCACATTCACCCCCCAACCAAATTCCTCTGCTCTCCCCTCAGACCAGCAGCAGCTCTTCGCAGCTGCCTCCTCTTCCCTAGCGCCAGGTGCCTCTGTGCTCCCCCTGGACACCCCAGGCAGCAGTTGCTGTGGAGAAGCCCAGGACTCTGCTGCTTTAGCCCTTCCTTGCTTAAGGTGGGGGCTACAGGAGTTGCTGGGATCTCTTTTCTTCCTTTCCCTGTGCCTGGGTGGGGAATGCTGCATCTGGTGCTGTATCTGGTCAAGCAGGCTGTAGTGTGGCAAAGCAGCAGCTTTCTGGGGTTTACTTTCATCTGGCTGGGGGCAGGAAACAGGCCTGGCCCAAGGGAGGGGAGTTCAGAGGAGCCCAGATGAAGCCAGGAGGATGCAGCCAAGGTAATGGCAGATGCCCCTCCCTGCTGCTGGGGCGTGGAGACGGAGTGAGTGAAGCTTCCCCTAGAGGCCGAACCTCATAAGCGCAGCAGCTGCTGCATTGGTTGTACTCATCTTTTTTTTTAAAACTTTATTTTTTTTAAGTTTGCAACTGGAAGTGGCAGAAGCTGAGATTTTGCAGGAGCTGCGGGACTGGTTCTGCTCACCCAGGGAAGCATCAACTGAGCAGGGTGTCACAAATCTTAGCTTATCCTCATTGCAGAATGACTGGTCACTGACACCTAGTCCAGGCAGAGATTCAGGCTTAAAATACATTGGAAGAATATACAATTGTGATATCAGCACGAGTCCAGGAGCTGTGAATGTATGAGTCAGGGCTACTCAGAGTTAGGGTTGCCAACTTTGGTTGGACAAATTCCTGGAGATTCCATCACATGGGCAAGATTAATGTTTAATTCCTGGAGATTCCAGGACAATCCTGGAGGATTGGCAACCCTACTCATAGTTGCTCCAGCTTGGGGCTGTTGAGCAAGCCAAGAAGAGCCATACTACAGCGTGCTCCCTAGCCACTCCCGCCCTCTGCTGACAAACTAGTTATGGGGCCCCATTACACCACAGGAGCAGCTCAAAGAGGCCCCAGTGAGACCATCTTGAGAGCAAGAACACCACCCCTTAGTGACCATTCATTCCACCAGGTGAGGGGATTCATCTCCTCACCAGCAAAGCAGGGATCCCAGCAGTTTGAAAGCTGCACACAAGAGTTAACAAAAGGAAAGAGCATCAGAGGTCTGGAAAATTTAGGGTGACAACAGCAAATGCGAAAAATCAGGACCGGGTCAGGGGTAATAGGAGCCTATATAAGAAAGACCCCAAAAATCGGGACATCTGATCACCCTAGAAAAATCCCAGGCACTGGCTGGCCAGCAAGGGGGTTCCATCATTTATGATCGTAACACAAGGCTGTGGGCCAAATTGGCTTGGAAACAGCAGGTCCAATTCTTTTGATTGATTTTAGCGGAGCTACCCCTGCCCTGTTCGGCTTGTATCTTGCAACATCAGCAAACCTTGAATGCTATAGAACAACAAGAGCTTTGTGGGACAGACACCTGCTTCCTGGAATGGAGACACTTCTCTTGTGGGTGTCCACACTTTGAAATGCCTTGCTTTTAGAACTGTATCTTTGGCCCCATCCATCTCTATACCCCTTCATTTAATTGTATCCTGGATGCTGCTTTTCATGGAGCCTTTCCAAAGTGGCTTAATCCATCAAAATCTATCAAAGTCATATCCACTAATGTTACATCTCAGTGAAGAGACCAGGACCAATTTAGCAGCCCTTGGGAATGCAGCAAAACAAATTAAGTGCTCAAAAATTGCCTACTAGTGCGAAAAGAGAGGCACTTCCTCTATGAGAGCAGCTAATTGGAACCATTCAGTCTAGAGACCAATCTGTTTTTATGTCATGGTTGTTATTTACATAGGATCCTTGGACTTACCACACCAGGTCAGGTTGTCTAGGCGGTGCTCCTGTCTCCAGCAGCTTCCAGTATCTGTTGTTTCAGGGGATTGCAAAACCAGCACTAACCCACATTACAGCTAGTCAGTGGGGGCAATTATCTACATGGTGGGAAAACAGCTTCCTGGGCTTGGCAAGTGATTAGCCCACACCCTACTATACAATTCCAAACTGTAGCCCATGTCCAACTGGGGCTCTGCCAAGCACTTGCTGGTGTGGTTTGCAGAGAGCTGGCTGCACTGGATGCTTACCCGTCTCTTGATTTGTCTTTGGTCATAATGCCTCTGCTCTGTAGTTGCCCAGTGGAGCTTCAGCAACATCCAACTATCAAATCACAAACCACAGACACCAAGAAATTGAATGATAAAACAACAAATCACGTCCGAACCCTCAGCACTATATTAAAAACAGATACACAACAACTGAAGACAAAACCCTCACTCCATGGATTCCTCCCACTTCTGTTATTTACTCTTTTCAAAAGACTGAATTCAAGTCAGTCAAATGTCAGTTTAAAGTTGTCAAGGAAATTAAGCGCCTCCTAAATTAGGGACTGACTTGCCCAAATGCAGCGTCTCCAGCACTGCTTGTGTGGCAGAGCCTACAGCCTCCCTTGCAGGACCAAAGGAGAACAATTTGTCAGGCATTTGAGTCAGTAGGGGCTAGCCAAACCGAAGGCCAAGGGGGTTGATTCTCAGTTACACTAGGCCTCTCAACACTGCCACCATGGTGTAAGGGGGCCTTAGTGTAAATGGGAATCAGACCGAAAAGTCTTAAATAGTCTCGGACAAATTAAGCCCTCTGTAGTAGAGGTTTAATTGCATGGCAGCTCTGCTGGCACAACCCTGCCAGTTCAGCTGTGATCCAGAGAGTCTTACCGACAAAGTAGAGATAAAACTTGTATTTCTATTGTAACAACCAACCCAACAGAAGCTCCCTCCAGCAGTTTCTGGACTTAACTGAGACCCCGTGAGACGCTCCTGAGTGTCATGAGGACGTGCTGTTCGCTCAGGGGGAGAAAGAGCGGAGTGGATTGAGAGGATGCCAAGGCCTCTTGCAGGGGAGAGCTGGGATGGGAAGGCTTGGCTGATACAGACTGAGTAGAAATTTATGCATCGGAGATCCAATCATCCATGTCCCTGACCAGAAGAGGCTTTAGCAACAGAGGATGGAATCTGCCTTTCCCTTTACCCCATGATCCCAGAAGGGATTAGAGAGCAGGCCAGCCAGGTTATTGCTACTGCCCATTGCTTTGCTTAGCATGTACATGCTCAAGTGCTGGTTCACTAAACTGCTCTAGATCATTTAAAAACCAAGCCTGAGACCAAACCCCATTGAACACCACCTATTCCCAGTTCATGTATGAGCAGGGGACATGGAAAAGGGAGGTGGAGCGTTAAAGGGATTGGTTTAACAGGAACACCAGCAGTAAAAGGACCATGTAGACAAAAAATAAATAAAAAAAATCAGGCATTTCAATATCCCGTTCCAATGTATTGCAGGGAACATTTTAGCTCTGAATGTTCATTTAAAAAAAAAATTTAAAAAAGGTACTCCCTCTGGTGCCCTGCAAGATATTTCAAGCACCCTCCAGTGACCAAAGCATGCTGGCAGTTCTGCATAATGCTTAAATTCAATGGATCCCATATTAACTTACAATATAAATGCACTGGCAACACTGAGCTAACATGACAATCCAAAAATTGACTAATAAAGAGCAGAGTGATTTGATAAAGGACAAACAGTTAAGCTTTTCTGGGTCCTGACCATATTTTCATCTGGCTTTGTACTGTATCTTGCAAAATAGGGGCCTCTGGCTGCTCCTGTAGTACAAGTAATTACTGCTGATCACATACTGAATTGTGCTTCAGAGTCTCTGCTTTCCTTGGTGCTCACAAGACCCCTCAGCTGGTCAGATCATTACACCCACTGAAGGCATGTGATGACCAGGGGCCAGCATGAGTTCTGTTGTGTATTTGGTTGTCATGGTTTTTGTTGCTATGGCAACTGAGTTAGATTATTATGGGTTAGCTCAGCCGGTTTCAACCAGCTGAGTGAGCTCTCTGTATATCTGTAAATAAAATGGAGGTTTTGGTTAGCTGCCTGCTCTCTGGCCTCAAGTGATTGCTTCCTACACCAGCTGCCCCAAGGATATAACAAGTTCAGTTTCATTCTAGAGGCCTGAATCAAGACAGAAGAAGTGATTCCTCTGAAATGCAGGGAGATTCCACATTAAGCTGTGTTTGGGGGAAGCCAGCAGCACGGCCCCAGCACACCCTCTGCTCCCAGGGCATGGAGGTCAGAGACCTTTGTTTCAGGATCAGGCCCAGCATTGTGGCATTCGGTTGCCACAGATTGCACCTTCTGTGATACACAACCACAAGGTGGGGGAGGGGGAATGGCCCTTCTTGCCAACATTTTGTTTTGCTGTAGATGCGTGGCGCAGGATCATGCAGTCTCACATCTGGGTCTCCCCCACCCATTGTTTCCACTGTGGTTGTACCTGGGTTCAGTGGAAACTTTGTGGAGGGAGAGTAACTCAGACAAGAACCATGTATCAGAGGGGTAGCCATGTTAGTCTGGATCTGTAAAAGCAGCAAAGAGTCTTGTGGCACCTTATAGGCTAACAGACATTTTGGAGCATGAGCTTTTGTGGGTGAATACCCACTTCGTCGGATGCATGACATGACATGGGTATTCACCCACGAAAGCTCATGCTCCAAAACGTTTGTTAGTCTATAAGGTGCCACAAGACTCAGACAAGAACAGCCACACTGGGCAGATGAGTGTGCACACAGAGTTTAATACCCACTTAGTTCTGAGATTAAAAATACAATCTCTCACCTGTGGCATTCTATCCACGGAAATACAATCAACAGGAGCGAAAGCCTGAGAACACTGAAGTTTCCATGCAAAAGGCATGGAACTGGGTGTTCCAAGGGTGTTTATGGAGCATTAATCTGGATCGAAGAGGACTGCTGCTGGGATGGGTTGAGACTCTTATGTAGAGTAGGTGCTGCCTCACATTCCCAGCCATTGAGCCTCATCTCCCACTTAGCCTGACAACCAGGTCAGACTGGCAGTAGGGTGTTCACATTCAGGCAAGAACTGGTATCAGGCAGGAGCTGGAGCACTAGGTCTTGTGTGTGTGGTCAGGAAGCGATTAGCAGAGGAGCATACATCAGCTGGCATTTGCCTGTGCAGCTTCCTGAGGCGTTGACTCTTATGACGGTACTTCCCAGCTGCCACAAAGGTGAGTCTGTCCAGACTCCACCTGGATGACTCATGGGAGTTCCCTTCTGCTCAACTAACAGAGGATACTGGACTTAACTAGGCAGTGTTGTCCTACTTACCTGCTCAGTATTTTGAGGAGAAAATATGGAAGTTGGTTGGTATAAATAATAAAAATAATAATTGGAGATATACCCATCTCCTAGAACTGGAAGGGACCTTGAAAGGTCATTGAGTCCAGCCCCCTGCCTTCACTAACAGGACCAATTTTTGCCCCAGATCCCTAAGTGGCCCCCTCAAGGATTGAACTCACAACCCTGGGTTTAGCAGGCCAGTGCTCAAACCACTAAGCTATCCCTCCCCCTCTTCAGCACTGGAGAATTGCCATTGGGTGGGGATCAGGAATGTCGAAGGGAGATTGCTTTATGGCAGCTGCTCGCAACTAACGCAGACTCACGAACACGGGAAAACTCAACCAGGGCTGGGACTGGAGAGGGAACAAAAATGCCCTTGAATAGACAGAGGCCTGCCCGCTGCCTCAGCCACAAAGAAATGTTTTCTCCTCCTCCCTCTAGCTGCTTAATCTTACCTTTCTACCTGCACTCCCAGCTGCCTCTGTTCAGTGCAATGCTGCTCCATTCCACCTCTGCCATCTAGCTCCTAGACCAGGGGTGGCCAAACTTTTCAGCCTGAGGGTCACATCTGGGTATGGAGATGGCATGGTGGGCCATGAATGCTCATGAAGTTGGGGGTTGGGAGGGGAAGAGGGCTCTGACTGGGGGTGCAGGCTCTGAGGCAGGGCCAGAAAAGTGGGGTTCAGGGTGTGGGAGGGGACTCCAGGCTGAGGCTGATGGGTTCAGAGTGTGTGTGTGTGGGGGTGCTCTGAGCTGAGACGGGGGTGGGGTGTGGGCTCTGGCTGGGGATGAGGGGTTTGGAGGGTGGGGGGATCAGCCCTGGGGCAGGGGGTTGGGGCACTGGAGGAGTTTCAGGGGTGCAGGCTCCAGGCAGCGCTTACCTCAAGCAGCTCCCAGAAGCAGCAGCATGTCCCCACTTGGGCTCCTATGCAAACATATGGCCAGGAGGCTCTGCACACTTCCCCATCTGCACGCACCACCCTGCAGCTCCCATTGGCCGCAGTTCCCGGCCAATGGGAGCTGCAGAGGTGGCAGCTGGGGCAGGGGCAGCGTGTGAAGCCCCCAGCTGTCCCTATGTGTAGGAGCCAGAGGGGACACATGCCACTGCTTCTGGGAGCTGCACAGAGTGGGCAAGCTCTCGACCTTGCTCTCCAGCTGGAGCTTGAGGGCTGGATTAAAAGGTCTGATGGGCCAGACATAGACCATGAGTTCTAGTTGCCTACCTCTGTCCTAGAAAGTCTCCCAGCAGAGGGTAGTTTCAGAGATGAACTGAACTGAACTTCATCCTGGAACGAGGCTGCCCCAAAGCAGATCAGACTCAGAGCTTTGCCCCTTAGGTCTCCCTCTTAATGTTCCCAATTTCTCTTCCAGCACCTGTTCTTGCAGACCTGCTTTGGCATAGGGTTGGGTATGAAAACCCTCCTCTGTGGGGTTTCAAACAAGTGTGCAACCAAACCTGTGCACAGCTGCTGAATCAGACAGGTTGCATCTTCATTGAACTTTTGCTTCCCACAGGCAAAGCTCAGAACAAGTACAGTGCAGCCCTGATATGCAGATCGAGTAACAGCTGAGAAGTCTGTGCAGCCACAGTCACGACATGTATCCACTTCTTGGACAGGAATTGGCCTGGGTAGTCAGATGCCTAAGGATGTGCTCTGCCTTAATGCAGAACTGCATCCTGGGCCAGCGGTAGCGCGGCTCTGTAATAATTTAAGCATAGGAAGGTGTAATGGTTTTACGAACATGGTATGTGACCTGGGCACGGAGGCAAAATGAGTGTGTGTGTGTGTCGGATTTAAGACATGCCTGTATGACTTCATTGATCTTGCTTAGTAGGGGGCTATGGGGAAAGCCAACGGAGAAGCAGCACAGTGGATCTAGATAAGCAACCTTCAGAGAAACACCTAGGGGTAAGTACCAGCCAATAGGAAAAACTTTCTTTTGAGGCCCTTATATCCAAGGAAGAGGCAGACGTTGCTTTGCCAGGCTAGGACTTGACTCAAAACAACTTTTGACTCTCCCCTTGAGGTGAGGAGGGAGAAATGGTTTGTTAAGGGAACGACAGCCAGACTGCTAGGAACCCTGCAGCAGTGTGTGTGTGTGGGGGGGGGGGGGGGGGTTGCAAGGTGGCTACAGGCAGCTTAGACCTATCGAGTCCCCCTCCTGGAAACTTATTGAGATGCCAGCCTGAGGCCTGAGCCCCAGGGGTGGGGGGGGGGCAGGGGTACACTCAGCTCAGTAACTGACACCACCTAAATACCATGCAGGGTTGTGCTGCCGACATTTCAACACCTCACCTACAGAGATGCAACAGCCCCCCACACCATCCCAAACACCCCAAGAAACAGCCCCACCCCCATTTTTAGCCCTTCTGCTTCTAAAACTACTCCAGTACCTCAAGGTACCATGTGCTTCCCTCCACCCCAGCCCTTAATGAAAGCTTCTCCAGTGATCCCCTCACCAGCTGGCTCCTCTTTCCTAGACAGGTCCAACCCCTCTTCCTTCTCACATTTGGGATACAGTTTAACGCTGTTCCAGCACCTCCCATCACCTCCTGCAGAAGCCCCCCAAAACAATTCACATACAAATGCAAAAGTGTTCTCAGACTTCCAGGTTGCAATGTATCAGAAGAGGACATGAACTTAGCAGAAGGGACATAAGGTGGTTAATTGCGACGATGCAGATGGACAAGTAGTTGAAATGTGGGACATTTTTAAATAATGATAAGCAGACTAGCTGACTAATCCAATTCATGGACCTCTTTCCTGACTAGTTCAGGTAGTTTGAAAGTAGACTAAAGCAAAAACCCTGAACATTTCTCATCCGATACCCAATTAAACAAATGCAAACCCAGCCACGGAAAGGAGCCAGTGTACAAGTGCTACAGATGGCCAGTTTACCCTATCTAAAACAGTGAGAGTGTGAGGAAGTCACCTTTACTAACCAATTCTGTAAAGGAACCAGTAGCTGATGGTTGATCAGAAGGCACATGCTACATTAGAGGCAGCACTAGCAGAAGCAAATAAGCAACACATGCTCAGAAGAGTGCCCAGGTTATTTTATGGTCAGATGGAAGATCTGAGCCAGACTATTGAGTTACTTTTTCAAATCTCTGCATCTCAACAGGGTATCCATACAAAAATGATAGGAACAGGATTTCGGACCCCAATCTGATTCCACTGCCTTCACAGTGGATTAAAATGCTCTCTCAGGATGCTCTACAAGAAGTTCCCAACATGTCAAGAGGTAAATCGCTCTGCTAGTCATCCTGGACAAAGGAAGTGGTGGATTCTCCATCTCCTGATGGCTTTAAATCAAGCTCAGATGCCTTCTGAAAGACATGTGTAAAGCATAACTTGTGTTTGGCTGAGTCAGAAACATCTTAGGCTCAGTACAGGGGTCACTGGGTGAATTTTAGTGACCTGAGACATACAGGAGGCTACACTGGGTCTAATGGTCCCTTGTGACCGTAAGCTTTAGGATTCTACACAGCTTTGTATGGAAGTGTGCACACTCACCTGCATTCCATCAGACTCAAGTCCGAGTCCCTTTCCAAAGCATTGCCAGCTCTGCAGATTAAATATGCCAGTGATCACAAGTCTGAGGACAGTCAACTTTTGGATATTGCTTTGCTGGTGAGCTAAATCAACAGTTCTCAACCAGGTGTCCACGGCCTCCTAGAGGGGCCATGAGCAGATTTCAGGGCATCTGCCAAAATAAACCAGACAGACAGCAGGGCCAGTGTTTGACACTTTGGGGCTCGGGGTAGAAAGCCAAAGGCCAAACCGCCTGGGGCTGAAGCCAAGGCCTGAGCAACTTTTCCCTGTTTGTTACCATCCAATACCAGCCCTGTCTTTTAATCTACTGGATATGCAGAAAAATAGTGTGGCACAGGTGGGGCATGGAGGTTTTTAATAGCATATTTTTTTTGGGAGGCACCTCGGAAAGAAAAAGCTAAACAATGCATGCCACCCAACAGATTCAGTGGGATTGTAGAACCAAGCTGCATTGGAGCTACAGCAAGTCTTGCTCTAAGCAAGACTGACATTGATTGCTGTAACAGTTACCCCCAGCATATGGGAGACCAACGAATCTCCTCTGGACCTGCCTTTGGTAGAGACAATCACTGTGGGTCACAGGAGTCATGGCCTTGTGTCAGCACAGAGTACAGTAGTACACTCGCTTGAATAGGATTCCATCCCAACCCCTTACAACATCCTGATTCTGCTGGTTCGTTAATTGCTTCTGGAAAGTTTGTATCAAGGAGCACATACCTTCCCACTGTTATTCTGCTGGAGGGCTGCTAGATGTGTGTATAGAAATGACCTTTGCCCAGCTCCATAGAGCTGCATTTTTACTTTTTCATTGAAGTGCTAAGGTGAAGATTATGATGCCCCGCCAACTGAATTAGTGCTGGGGAAACAGCAACTGTAGCTGGAAGAAGAAAGATATTCAGAACAAATCTGACACTGATCATTTGTGACCGAGTGCCAACCTAGATAGGATACCTGGCTCAGCCACATCAGCTATTTTTCCTCTGCATTGCACAATACAATCAGTCTTCACAAACTTCAGAGTAACAAGTGTCACTGACAACAAATTGGGTCATGTTGCAAACATGCGACTTTCAGGAGCCATGTGACAAAGATGAGATTAAATGTACCGCATCTTGTTGACACCTGCAGTGGAGTACAAACTCTCAAGCCTTCTTCTGGAGAGCAATAGCCCATCAACTACATTTTCTAGGATCTGACAGATTTGTGCTGATCTCTCGATTCTTCTACTCTGCGCTATGAAGTCAATTGTTACTCAGGGTTCGTAGCTCAAGACTAGCATAGCCAGGTGTTCTTGTGGAACAGACTGCCTTATTTGTTTCCATTCAAATATCCATGCTGTTGCCAGAGTCTTCCTAGACTCACGTACCTAAAAAAGACAAGGACTTTTAAATCATCGCTGAGCTGGAAGATAAGTGGTTGATTTAAGGACGCTACCATCAGGCTCAAGCACCAAGTTCTCCAGGGCACTAGTGGAAAGTGAGATGCAGGCAGAATTGGATTTTGATACTGCCGTAAGAGTGGGTGAATGTGTGAAGTAGGAGTCCATCTTTATCGTTCTCACAAGGAAGCGCGAGGCAGCCTGGCTTGAGTAGGCCACATGTGGCCCGGGAAGGCAGCTGGAAGGGATTAAGGGAAAGCTGTAGGTATACTGTTGCTTGTAAGATGTGACCGTGAGCCATTGCAGTCACCTCTGCTGATGGGGAGAGGACCAATAAGGAACAGCTCATATCCCCAGCCAGAGATGCATTAGCAGCCAACAGCAGCATGACCAAAGGGCAAGACAGGGCACTACTTGAGGCAAAGGTTTGAGTTCTGTGGATTAGGGGAACCTCATTTATATGTTTGATACTGGAGAGGGCTGGTGGCCTACCAGAGCTAGGATCCAAGGAGCAGCTGGTGTTGACTGGGCCGCCAAGTCCTCCTGCTGATCCAGCACTGACACATGCCTGTGCTTGAGATCGGAGCCACATCTTCCCCTGCTTGTTTTTGCTCTGCTGGGTAGCAGAGGGTGAAGCAGGGATAGTGCTCGTCATCTTAGGGAGTTGCCAGGCGTAGGTGACAAATGCCAGGAAACTGCTCCCAGCAAAGAGTGGGTGGAAAGAATGAGCAGGGGCTAAAAAGCTGGTAGAAGAAAAGTTGCAAGTCTCCTTGACCGGCAAGGCTGCTTGGAGTACAGAAGGCCATAAGCACAAAGAGGTGCCTCATGGTGGGCATGTCTGCCCAGTGTGAGGAACAAGGCAGTCCGGCAAGTCAGAGGGTACATTTCTTTACAGGAAGAGAAAAGCCATTTTGGAGCCAAGCTGGTAATTTAATAGGCTCTCTGCTTCTGTAGAGTTGGGATCAGGGGATTGGAAATTACCTGCTGCCACCAGGAGGAGGATCCAACTGGAGAGTTCTCCAGAAGTGGGAGCCAAGCCCTTACTGGCAACTCACAAGTCTGACTCTGCCTCAGATTACAGAACAGAGGAAAAGCCCACTGCAAGGCTGGATGAGTGAGATTAGCTGGATCAGCAATGCATGGTTTGGAGTGCTGATATAAAAGAACCATGGCGCAGTAGTCTCAAGTCACCATTAGTCTGCCACAAGAGGCTGGTCTAGCAACCAGATTTGATGGCTGTTAGTGGTGAGGGAAAAGTTACTGCCAAGCTGGAGTTGAGACCAGCCCTAGCACTCTTAGAGATGTAGCTCATATTTTTATGACAAGGAATCACTGAGAATTACAGTGTGATCTCATATTTCTGATGTAAGCCCCCCAAAAGTTTCAGACTACCACTACAATGCACTTAAGAAACATTGGATACTCACTCAACAAGGCATGTTATTGAAACCTTTCAGCGCCAGTACAACCAGCTGCTTAGTTGTGAAATGCCCAATCTCGCACCTGGCCAGAGGTGTGTCAATGAATAGCTGGGGAAGACCCAACTGGCTGCTGTAATGCCATGCCTGACAATGAAAGCTGTTTGTGCTGTTTCAGCTCACGCTGCTTTCCCTTCCTTGAAGGTATAATTCTTCACACAATCTCCTTCCACCATCAGACAAGTTCCACAGCAGTGATGCATTCTCCCCTTCATCTTCTATTAAAAAAATGATCCCATTTTCCACTATCCCAAGCTACCATGTCAATTACTTGGTATCTGTTCCTAGCATAGCAAGGGTTTAAGGAAAACAAGCCTCACTCACCCAGAGATCTGTAGCAAGTGATGAGATCATTAACACAGGACAGCAGTTCTGGCTAATGAACCCCAGCCTGCCAGCTCATCTTCAACAGGGAAAGCACATTGCAGTAAGATAACTAACGCATGACAATAGCACTACTCAAAAGTTACAGTGCAGCCTAATATCAAAACAAAGCTGGCCAATGCTAGCAAACTTCAATTGCAGTTACCCAAGAGTTTCTTTAACTCAGAGTACAACACAAACTCCTGAGGCCCCTGCATTTCATCACAAACAGGAAGCTTAAATGAAAGCACCTTTCAACCAAGAGTACTTATCCTATTTTACAATCACTTCCCGCCTCTACTGAAAATGTGATCACCTACTGGGGAGGTCCCGTTTAATATAAAGATTTAGGACAAAGTGAACACTGCTGACCACTGGAACAGGATAGCCCACAAGTACTGGGCACTATCCTGAACTGGATTTACCTTACTCAGACTAACACACAGGGGAAAGAGAGGAAGAGGCTGTTAGAAAGCATTGATAATTTGCTTTAATATAAGACTAGTAGGAATATGATTTCTGCATCTTTCAACAAGATGATCAACTGTTCTGCAATTGTCCTAGGCACTGCCCAACACTTACCATACTCAGTTCACAGACAAGCAGCTAACCTTTAAGAATAGCATTTTTCAGAGTTCCAGAATGCTTGAATTTGATTTGTTTTTTCCCTCTCATGCTTCTAATATTCTAGATTTCAGCTCAACATTAGGGAAGCCAAAGACCTGTGCACTCTGGGCTGCCAGTTGGGGAAGCTTTTGTGCTAAATGGAAACAAGATGCTCTCTATCTAGGTTTGAGAACTGAGTAAGGTTGTTTGACTAGGTGGCCTCTGCTGAGAATTCATGAGGCCAGTAAAGCAACATCACCCCCTGTAAGAGTAATTACTGTACTAAAAGAAAATCAAGAGTCCATGCTATATTCTTAAATATGGTTTAATACTCTTCTCCATTTCTGTACATCACAACACCAAGATATCACTGCTTGGGATCCCTCTGCAGAGGCTATATAGTATGCGAAGGCTAGGATTTCTCACCCACCTTTTAATGTGTTTGTATGTGTAAGTGTAATACATATCAGTATATATTGATATACACATCAATATATAATGCAATATATATCACCAAAGAGAACACATTGATTAAAGAAATACAAAAATTTGGCATCATTTCCAAACTTAAATAGTAAAAATAAAAACTACAAAAAGGAGCTGCATACCCTAAATGTATCATGTGAAACAACAAGCAGTATATTCAAAAATGTAAATTTACATCCAATTTTTCTGGTCTTGTCATGTCACATTAGACCCATTTACAATGGCAAAATCCAAACATACTGCTTCGAAGACCGCAAACTCACTGGCGCTTGGGTTTTGTGCAAATCTATAGCAGACCCAACTGCAAAACTTTCATAGGAGACTCCAGCTTTGATGGGAACATCTGTTGTAGACAATGGCAAACACTGCCTGTTTGCTGGGTTATAAAACAGCAGTACAGGTTATATTGCTCACATTGACAGTCATTTTGGACCTCTAGGGTATAGTGTGACAGTCAGAAGCTATGTTTTAAGACAAACACTCCCCTCCATTCAAGTGAAACAGGATTATTGGAACGATATGCAAGTATGCCACTTGGGAACAAAAAGCTGCTTCCAACCAACATGCTAAAAGTGACTGAGGAAGAATCAGTGAAGGACAGCAGTTAGGCACTAAAATGTCAGAGTACTCATCAGAAAACCTGCTATCCCAAGAGAACAGAAAGGTCAGCTCTGTGCATTAGGTCTCGTGCCAATGCAGATTTCAACCTTTGGCTCTAGGTAAACGTAACCATTTCTACAGTTTTGAAATGCATTCTATTAACAGGCATTACAAAGACATTGCTTGAGGGTCTGGGTATAAATCAGAAGTTTGAACCCACTTCTAAGGCTAGACTAGAGTTCAGTCTCAGATGTACATGACCACCTGCTGATCCATTAGGAAGTCCTTGGTGCTGGGGAGCTGGGATTTCCCAATGGGGTACCTAAATGTTCAACAGTAGCGTCAAGTTTTCCAAATCCACCAGTGCCAAGGGTTTAATCACAGTCACATCTTGTTAGTTGCTCCTGTGAAATACCTGCTTCCATTTATGGGTTCACCAACAATCAAATTCACATAATCAAGGAAATTTTATGCAGTCCTAAACCAAAAAAAATAATAAAATCTTACCAAAAAGAGACCCAAAAGGGTTCCACTTTACTTCCCTTACATCATGTGTTTATTTCTGTCAAGACTGATAAGAGTGAAGGCCACACCACTCAGTTCCCAAATTAAGCCTCCTAAGACTCTGGCAGCATTTCCATTGCAATCAAGGAAGTGTGCTTCCTAATTTGTACAAGTAGTGCTTTTGCAAAATGGATTAAGGTAAGAGTTTGGCTTGTCAAAGCAGCTCCCCAAGCTATCTGAATCTTCCAGCCACACCTTGTCAGCTGGCACTCAGAGTGCCTTTTCTCTTATTCTTCCATTAAATAGAGAAACAGTGGCTCCAATATCTCACTACATTTCTTCTGCAGTCTAAACTGAGAATGCCATGTAAATGGGTCATGTCACTGCAAAATGCAGCAATTGATTTTCTCCAATCAAAATAAAAGAAACAAACCAGTATGATCTTACTTCTATTAATTTTTGAAGGAAGAAGGTTTACAGCAGTTAATGTATCATGACGGTTAAAAAAATCATTTTCATAAAATACAAGAGCAACCAATTTCACCATCGAGTAAGAGTAAAAACTGGGATTCTTTTAAATTAGTCCAAAGTGGCATATAGGAACTTAGTAGTTTGCTGCTGTACTGACACTATGACAAATCAAAGTGTAGGGTTTTGTTTTTTTAAATCCAATGCTTATGGATCAAGTTCTGGAAATGTTCCAATTCTAAGGCAGGGATCTGTTGTGTTTTCCACCATTTGCTCCTTGGGTTGGATGCTGGAGGGGTGAGGCACGTTTTGCCGGACCCAGGTCGACTACCTAGTAGTCATCAAGGTCAAAAAATTCATCATCTCCTCCTTGGTATTCCATTCCCTGGAAATCCACTCGGTACCGCAAGATACCTGGTAAAAACAAGACACCTTTTAGCTTCTTCCTAATTCAGAGTACTAGAAAGGGCTTAGTACAAACTATATCTTACAATACACTGTGGACCTATTTAACATATGTGCTAGTCAACAACTTCTGGATCACGTCATCTCAAACTCTGACTTGCACCATGGTGATGGAGACCATGATTTTTAACAAAGTCTAGTATTTGGTCTGTGTGGAATTAAGATGCTACAGAACAAGGGCAGTCAATAGGTGGACCACAGGCTGGACTGCCAATGGACCATGAAATCTTTTTATTTGCTGATTATTATTTCAGTGTGAAAAACGTTTCTCTGGAGTCTGGACCTTGCCCAAGAAATTTTGACCTTGACAAAAACTAATTGCCTACCCCGCTATAGAAATTTTAAATTTGTGTATTTTCCTAATATTCTGTGCTTCCAAGTCACTAGACTTCCAGGAACTCTTGGCACAGAGAAGCGATAGAGCAGAGTGACCTTCATTGTCAGTACAACTGGAGACCTCGTAACTGAAAGACAACTCTCAACCCCTACTCCACTTAGCACCACTGCTGGCAGTTTGAGACTAATCTTCTCTCCCACCCAACACCCAGAATATGGCTGAGGCAGACCGTACAGGGCAGGGAGCCTAGTGTGGAAGTAACCCCTACTGTACATTCTGCAGCTAAAAGACAGGGTACAGACAAGTTGCACCAATGTAGCTAAAGCAGTACAACTCCTTGGCATCAATGCCGTTATACTGGGATAGTTTATTCCCATACAGAAAGGGGAAGAAGCTATACTGGGTGTAAGAAACCTTTGTACTGGCGTAAATGGGTCCACAAGGTGGAGTGCAAAGGTATAACTACCTATAAATCAAATCCTGACAGTTACTGCAGTATGAAATCATTTAGATTAGACCATCACCTGAGAGAGTCACCCATCAGCTCTGAATGCATCTCCCCCCAAGGAGGGCCTAGGTAAAAGAGCTGACACTGGGGATCATGAGCAGAGTTCTATTTGACAGAGTAGTTCCTTCCCCACAGTGCTCTGAAGGCCATGATCCTTATCAATGCTTGCTTAAGTGAACAATAATCAGGAAGTCCATCCTTCTAGGGCTATGGGCACTGGAGCACAGCAGTCAATGGGCAATAAAATCCCACCAGGGAATTAAGTCTTTAGGTTCATCAAGCTTTTAAGAGCTCCTGGACTTCTACAGCACTCCAAACTGACCCAGAGAGAAAACCTGCCTCTTTCACACTGGAGCTGGAGGACTGGGAAGATGGATAGGGGACAGATTTTCAAAGGAAAAAGTGGCAGATACCCCAAAAATGCAGGTGCGCCTTTGAAACTCTCTCCATTGTCTCAGACACCTCCCTTCCCATTCATGAGGGCATAACATTCCCATGCAACTACAGCAGCTTCTTTGAGTGATAGGGCAGTAATGACATTTTGCAGCTGGATACAAGGGGAGCAAGCATCATGTGACCAGCCACCTCTCCACTGAGAGCCGAAATACGCTTTGTGGACCACCAGTTGTTCCTGGGCCACAGTTTGATATTCCCTGCTATATGATGTAGCGTACACAAAAGTTGTTTTACTGAATGGGGCCCTTCCTACACAGATAATTGAAGACAGTCACTGAGCAGAAACAAACATGACACTATGGGAATGTAGCCTCTCCTATTCTGGTTTCAGAACCAGATTAACAGCAGGCTACATAGGGCCAATATTTTCAGCTTAGCCTACTTTCTCCTCTTGCAATTTACCTCCAATTCCTCCAAATCCTTTCACAAATTGGGATCCTTCCTGTGACTTGTCTGTAACAATTTCCAACGTTGCTCCAAATTTCTTGTAGTTGTTAGCAAACCATTCCAGAAGGGGCATACTTTCTATCAGTTCATGTTCCTGGCCGGTCTACAGACAGAGAAAAAAAGAGTAAGGCCTAGTCTACACTCAAAAGTTAGCTTAACAGCTATGGTGCTCAGTGGTGAAAAATCCACACACCCAAGTGCCACAGCTATGCAGATCTAACCAGTGATGCAGACCCAGCCTAGCTACCATCACTCGAGAAGGTGGAGTTACTACAGCAACAGAAAACCCCATCACTCTAGGAAGCACCTGCATTACAGTAGCATAGCTACAGCACCATAGCTGTGCCTCGAGAGCAGGCATGGCTTAAGTGATGTTTCTTTGACTTCAATTTTCACAGCATCTACTGAGGGGCCACTTTCTTCCCAATTCAAAGAGTGCATATAAAGTCAATGTGGTCTCACAAAGACGAGCGCTGTTGGTGCTGTCAGAGTCCTGGCTCTGTAGGCACACCATTGTTTAAGCATGTAGCTGATGGGCATCTAGGCATGCTCACGGCACAGGCCTGAAGAGATGCTCTGGTGCTGGGCATGCTAGTGAGAGCAGAGAACAGAGTGTCCTAGATGAGCACTAAGGCAGAGGGATCAGTGGTTTAAGGGGGGAAAAAGGCATAATGTGCTTATCCACCACTGACCACTCTCACCACAACTGTGAGCCTTGTGCCACCATTACCATTAGGGCCCTCAGCAAGCACTCTAATCAGCAACCATAACAGCAAAACAAAGCAAGACAGAAGTGGCTACACTAGCCATGTGGTCAAACTGCAGCAGTTCAGTCTCTTTTCAGTGCTGTCTTTTCCAACAGGACAGGGTCCTGCCTGACTTTCATGACAAGAAAGGGGAAAATTATACGGAAGAGCAATTAGGGCCCTCTAGCTAAGGATGGGGAGGCATCCCCAAATGCACACACTATGGTGGACAGTTGTCCATCAACCCTAGTACATCTAGAGGGAGATTCTCCATTGCTCTGCACCTTGTGCAGTCATTTAGACCAGAGCAAATGCCATCCAATCAGCATGGTGATGTTTCACACTTGTGTAGACTGCTGCACCAGGTGCGGAGCAGTGAGGAATGGACCAAAAAGAGCATGTGCTCAAGGAGAAGAGCCAGGTTCAGTTGTGCTCAACTAGTCCCTTTTACTTCATCTTTCAAGCTCATTTGACCTGAGAATGAAGACTGAGCAGCAAGGAAATCAATTAGGAAAAAAACAACAAGGTGAGACTCTGGAGTAACATTCAAGGCCAATAGGAAAGACTGTAGCGCAGTCCATCAAATCAAGACTTTGTAAAGGAGCCAGAGCATAATTTGGTGCGAAACATTCGAGCATTAGCTAAGTGTGGAGCATTAAGCATAGTCAGAGTCAAACCCCTGCACCAGTACAGCATAATCATCCTTTCTGAGTGTACTACAAGACCAGGAGTTGAAATACCTCTTTATCTGTGAAGTGGGATTTATCTTTCTCTTGTTCTGGTGTCAAATATAGAATCTTCTCCTCTGAGAGACAAAAACAGTGTTAGAGATCTGATGCAACTAGCACCAGGCTAGAAACTCTGTAGAAGCCAGTGCAACGCAGGGGTCTTAAAGGTCTCTGTTTGGGGTCAAGGCTGCACATGGAGGCACTGAGTACAAGGTGCAAAGTCAGAAAAGGTCTTTGGGCATGCAATGCCCTTGCTGGGGCAGGAAGAGAATTTTGCATCTGGCCAAAAGGAGGATGGAGGAATGTGGGTGGTGGTGGTGGGAAATGGGTGGGTGGCTAGATGCTGCAGGGGCAAGTCAATCTCCCACTGTATTACAGAAGTGTAAATACAATCACAACGCAGGGATTAACACTATTTCACAAAACTATATCTTCAAGGCCTGCTTAGCCAAATCCCCTCCCAGCATTGCTATGCCACCCCACCCAGTCTCTGCTTGTTTTCAGCTTCTCCTCCCACATCATGCAAGTGGGGAAGTGACAAGCTAGTGACTGCCTACAGGATTTCTATTAAAAACTCCTTAAAGGGAGGTTTTAAAGCACAGCTCCTGCCTAACAGCAGAGTTCTCCCAAGGAACACTGAACAGCTAATCCCCTCCAGGCTCCTAGTCCAGCTCTGAATTATGACATACCTTCTGTGCCTTGGCAATGGAGAACGTATCTCATTATATCCAGATTTTCATAAACTATCAGTATCTCTACTGCTCCCATTTCCAAAGCTTTCAGTGTATCTTCAACGCCAAAGCAGTACTTCCCCGTGTCCTGACTGATTTCATCGAAGTATCGGCCTGCATTCAGGAGACAGCAGGGAAACACTCGTGAACATGTCACATGAAATTTTACTAAGCCTCATTTGAAAAGCTACAGTAAAGTGAGACTGTTTTGTGCCTGGCTATACAGGCCACACACTAGTATGCCAGTCAGAATTAACTATCCATCACCAGCTAGGGAGCTGGCAACATGTCATTCAGAGCCCTTAGCTAGGAAGTCGCAGTGCCAGCTAGGCAGCTCTCTCAGGAGCACTGCGAAGTGAGATGGAGAGGTTAACCTCTGATGCCCAGCCACCAACCACAAGCAGGCCCTGGACTTTATTCCCCTTTAGTGTAAGGCAGCTGCTGTTACTGTCCCCCAGGGTGGGTCTTACTAAGCTTTCCTACTGGCGCGTGATGAGAGGATCATTTCTGTTGCAATTTCAAAGAAAAGCAAAAAAGTCTAATCCTCATTTTCTTGGAGATGGGAGAGATCAGAGCAGGAGTTTTCCCTGACTGCACTGGGAGGCATGAAAAACTAAAGCTGGCTCTGATGAAAGGATAAAGAATAGTGTGGAATGGATGGAAAGATTGTAATGGAGGCAAACTGGTAGGATGGGAGAGCAATCTCCATTATCAGCTCCAGTTGTATTTCCACAGGTATTTAAGGATCCAGTCATTCCCTAGCACCCTATTCACAATATCACAATTGTTATCGAGGCAAGTAACACCCAACGAGCTGTTTAGTCTGTACAGGCCGGGACTCCTTTTTGGATGCTATGAACAATGTGATACAGCCAGAAGGGACTGTTTTACAGATGGGGAGCTGAGGCAGAGTTGATGTGATTTTCCCAAAGTCAGGCAGCAAGTCAGTAGCAGGGCCAGGAATTGAACTCAGGTCACTAGAGTTGAAGTCCAGTGCCCTAACCACTACCCTCACAATCCTCTTCAGTACTCCATATGTTGACACGCTTGGGGGTCCTTGACTAAAGCAGCAACTGATAGCACTTCAGTGTGTCACAGTGGACCCGACCAGAAGCGGATGTAACTGAGAGATAGCAGGCCAGCTGCTGTGATGTCTCACTTCACAACACGTGCATTAGAGGGCACTTTTGTGGCAAGGCAGAAAGAAGAGTGGAGGATTTATTCTAAGTGGAAAGCAGTGTTTGAGGTGGTGCTTGGAGAATGGAGGTCATCAGTGACATCCCCTTTTGCCCAACTTTCACATGAGGACTTAGCTAGGGGTGAGTAGTAAAGCAGGACGGGTATCCAACTCATGAGAGGCTAGCTATGTAGGTCTATTCATACCTATTAGTTTCTTCTCTTGAATGAATTTCACGTTGGAGAGGACCTCAGTGGACAATTCAATTGCTTGATTGAATCCATTTTCTCCACCATACGAGATATCAACTAGTTTCAACACTTTAGACTGCAACCGCTACATACAAAGAAAGTCTGTGTTAGCCAACCTATTGAGCAGCACTGCCATAAAGCTACTTCAGAAACCCATCAGAATGAAAACGCCTGACAAGCTACACTGGTAATCTGACTTCAGAACCTCTGCATGCAAGTGAAACAAAACAGTTCTGAACATTCAGCGTGTAACTACAACTTTCAGAGTGCAGGGCCAGCCAGATCAAGTTTAGAGGAGTTCAATTCTACTAAAGCCTCTGCTTTTCACTTTGGAATATAAACAAAAGAACATGAATTCCACTTTTAGCCAGAAGAGACAAGCATCCCATCAGGTACGCTCCATTACTAAGTGAAATCCTAGCTCCTTACAGGTCAACAGGATATAGCTCCCTTTCTAGAAAGGGGCCCCCCTATCAGAATACAACAATTTTACACTTTAATTATATTCTTAATTTAAGATACTTTAGTTGGGTTTCTCCTGAAGAGCATGTATCAGCCATGAGCCACTGCCACCACTAGCACCATGAGGATATTAGTCACAGTCCTTAAGCAGGCAGGCTTGTAGGTTTCATTTAGCACAGGAAGTCCAATTTCGCTTACCTGATCAAACATGTCAGATTGACTTAGTTCAGTTTTGAAGTCAGCTGATCCAGCTAAAACGAGACCAGCCACGTTCACCTTATCGCCAGAAATGAATAGCTGCACAGCTGTCTCTGCTACTTTCCTCACGTAGTTGTGTCGCTTTTCCATCCTCAAACGAGCAAAACGCAAGGCAGATTGACCTCCTCTACCTTTAAGAGAAAACAGATGGAATGTAGCCATTTTGAGGTCTACTGCCACAGAAACTGTTGGCATGTGGCCCCAACGGAACCCAAGATATGATGCAAATTAGTCTACCACAAGTAGAGCTAAGGGCATTCGATTAAAACAGCAAAGAGTGAACAGGAAGGACCCACCCATCAGGTGACTTTCTACAGGTCTTCTACATGAAAGTATGTCACAAGGAAACATTGAAGAATGACTAAAGATCTGGAGATGTGAGGCTTACACCAATGCAGTTTACTTTGGTATATCACCAGACCATGCTGTACTAACTTAAGCCTTGCTACATACTAGCACGGTGCCTCTGCAGTAGAGGTCTGCACAGGTTTAGCTACATTGGGGCAAACTTCCTTAATGTGGATATAACTGGGGCAAAATTAAATGGAACAGAAAGATAGTTAACTAAAACTAGTCAACTGCTGGTTAGGTACTTAATTCACAAATATTTAGAGACAAAAGGAAGATATTTAAGTTAATATCCTTGCTTACATCACAGACACCAGACTGAACATTTAGAAGTCTAGTTTACTGAACTCGGTACCATTAAATCTTTTGGCATTTCTTGTTGCTTTGACAGCACAGGGGGCCAAGTCAGTTCCATTGTGGTTCTCATGCAATAGGTCAGTGTCTGAAATGCACACACTTTCAGAGCAAGATTCAAAGGCACTTTCCACTGCAATTTAAGAGCTGCTGGTCTTTGTTTTGGATAATTCATTTGTGAACACCCAAGTTTGGGGTCAAATTTGACCGGAAAGTCTTTTTATATGGGTCATGTTGATTTGCTAACAGTTTATGAGACTAACATAAGATGGCAGGGAAATGGACTGCAGGATTTGGACACTACCGGTTTCATTCTTTCAAATGTACCTGTGTCTTAATATTTCATTGTTTAAGTCAGCTAGATATTTCTTCCTGAGTGTGGAATTACACACTGCCTCGGCATCACTAACTGTACTTTACACTCTTCTCCCTGCCTCCACATTCCCTTTCTGCTGGAGGCAGTGAAGATCTTTGTTACTGCATTACCATGCTTCTTTGGGAGATCCACAGTGAATTTGTGCAGGACTTCTCTTGTGTTTCCTTGAAGAGTTCCGAAGAGTGCGCCACTACCATCTATTACGATAAAACCAAACTTGCTGTCATCAGACAGTAGTGCTGTCAGAGCCTGAAATGCGAACACAACATGGTTAGCAATAACCACTATCAGGCAACATCAGCACTTTGGTCTGATTACTAAGCAGAGCAGCAGTTCATTAAGGGAAAACACCAGCCACAATACAGATCACTGAAACAATGGTTTGGTAATCATGGATATTTTTATGAAGCAGTCAAGGTGAAATTGACAAATACCCAAGAAAATTCTTGATTACTGTCTTGTACCCGGTACCACTGAGTGCTGAAGCAACACGCCAGTGCTTTGAGTCAGACACAAATTGTCCCCACCATTTGCAGCGCCATTGATCAACTGTTCATTGCTTAAAGGGGCAGGTTTAGCAGAAGGGTAACCTCTGTGTATCCAAATTAGCTCTCCAAGTTAAAATCCTATTCTGTTTGGATGTGTGGAGAGGAAGCTCAGCTACTTTAATTAATACTCCTGTCTGGGGGATTATGTCTCACTTAGTCCTCTGATCTGGCTGTTAGGTTTACTATATTAATCACCAATGCAACCCAATCTTTAGCTCGGCCGCTATCAAGGAATTTCAACTTTATCACATGTCTACTAGCAAGAGATTCACAGTGTTGACAGTTATAAAATCCATGACAACTGTGACAAAAGCTCAGCCTTACAGATTAAAGGGGTATTCATAATGACAGTTCTATTGATTTATTAGCTATGGGTGGAAGAGGGACACAGACAACATCTACTGGAAGATCAGGTATCTCAAGCCTCCTTCCTACTGCAGTGTTGAAGGTTAAGTAGGGTTTGATTCTCCAGCATGTTCTGAGTTGACTGTTCCCTTCTGAGCCAGCAAGCCTTATAATGGTTGCTCACTGGGTAGACCTTATCAGTTGCTTCCTTCCAAAAGCTGCTTCCATTTCCAGTTTCTGGAAAGCAGAGAGGAATATTTAAAGTAGCCAGTAAGCAAAAATTAGCATTTGAAGTTAGACTGTTTCTTGCCCAATCCTAATTCAGGAGTTTCAGAATCTGTAACTAGTACCTGAAATTAATTTTAAGTTGACAAGTTCTCAGCAGCTTGTTGAATGCTGGAGAAGAGATGCTGTTAATTTGCTATCACAGGGCTTAAGCTGTTTGCATGTCTCTCAGAGTAGACTATTTTATTGAATGGACGGAACAAAAAGCATCAGCCACCTTTATCCAAAATCCACACAATCAAGCCTGTGGCTTTTGAGCTAACTATCAGGGAAATAAAGGTTTAATGGAGGACCTTGGCCAAACTAAGTATTTTTTAATAATTTATGAGGAATGGCGGCCTATTACATTGCAATCTATTTAACTCGGTCAGAGCCAAGCGAATTGTGTGACCAGGAGGAGCATTCCAGCCAAGGTATCAAAAAGTCATCATAAATCCACTACTTAGACATAGATTTCAGAGTTCAAACCCCTCTTGGGAAGTTACTTCAATTTCACACATGTAATAAAATAGCCTGAGGAAATCTTATTAAATCTTACGATTGCCAAGAGGTAAGTGACTAAAATCTGTGTGTTCTTGATTAATTCTTATTTTAAATTAAGTATCAAATGGTCACCAGTGATTTCCCCCTTCATCACTGCTCTGCCATGGATTCTATTGTTCTAGTTATAGAGCCTAATGGAAGGCCCTGCTGCTTTTGTTCAGGCTATTCCTTCAGTCTGGGTCTCTCTCGCTATTCCATGACCTCCATCCACTTCTGTTCCAAGACAAAGGTGCCACCCTGGGATCACAGGAGTCAAGTGTTGCACCTTCCATTCTACCCATCAAAATGGATAGCAATTGTGGCATCCAGACGTCAGTGGCAATTGGCATTACAGAATAGAATACAACATGCTCTTTCATAGGTATACGGATTCTGCACCACAAGCAGCGCTAGGAAAACTGGAACTAAACACTACTCAATGGAGACGGGCGAAGCAGACAGGCCAAGGAATAAGGTGCTATTATCATGTCACTGTCTATTACAATTTTCCAAAGTAAATGACATTCTCTTGCTGACCAATGCAGTTATTTGCTGAGCTACATTTTTCAGAAGGGGTTTAGCCCACTTGAAGCCGAGGTTCTAACTTTGCTGGAGCCCCTAATGTCTGTGACAGATTGCAGACCACTGTTCCTGTCTCAAACCTCAGGGGCCCTAAACAGTATGCTGGAGCAGTTGCCATGTCTCATGCCATTGTACTCTTGGTCTTTCCCATTTCCCTGGGTTTACCTTTTATTCTTTTTTGTGGTTTCCCTCCCCTTCTTCCATATGGTCTCTGCCCCAGATGAGTGAGAGTTGGAGCTTCTAGCACAGGGGTTCAGACTTTTGTACTGGTGACCCTTTTCACACAGCAAGCTCTGAGTGCGACTCCCTTATACATTAAAAACACTTGTTTATATATTTAAACACCATTATAAATGCTGGAGGCAAAGCGGGGCTTGAGGTGGAGGGTGACAGCTCGCGTCCCCCTGAGGGGTCCCGATCCCCAGTTTGAGAACCCCTGTTCTAGCAGCACTGCCTCTCCTGGACTGCAGGCTGGCGTACCACCTAGGCAGGGAGAGACTGCTGCCGGTGCCAGCAACTTCTGGCAAGCCAAAGGGGTGTCTGGGAGTCTTCCCAGGAGTATATCCCCAAAAGGAAGAGTGGGAAAGATATATCTCACATCTTGTACAAACAGAATAAAAAGACAGTCCCCACCCCAGAGAGTTTATAATCCACTATGAGGCTGGCAATGGACCTTACCACCATTCAGATGTGACAACCCAAGTGTGAAAACTGAGTGGGAGAGCGGCAGTGAGACTCCAGCCACTGATATGTACATGCCCCCAAACACTGACTTCCTACTTCAGATGCATGTTCTCATTTTAGATGCCAGGTAAGTTTACCTCAGAAAGATGCATGTACAATTCACAAGTGCAAAGTGTAGCCAGAACTGTACCATGAACTTCCTGGCTGTGTTTTCACTTTGCACAGGCCTTAAAGGACTGTAAGTTCCAGCATGCCATGCTCCCTCCTGGTCCAGGTGGAAGGGACCCCAGCACTGTTTTCAGAAGGATGGCTGCAATCTGCATCCTAAATCACTGATTCAACTCAGCAGGGCAGCTGCCTGGGTAATAATTAACCTCTGCTGTCAGAGGATAGAGTGGTGCTTGCTAGAAGTGTAATGAGTTTAGATAGGCCAGGGTAATATACTTATGCTAAGCTAACTGGCTTCAGCCTGGTCTTTGCTTGACATGAGTGTTGCTTGCTAAATTAATCCTTATGAAGCTGTTTAAGTCATGATTAAAGCTGCTATGTAGGATAAAGATGATGCTTTGTAGTGTGTTGAAAGCCATAGATAAGAGGAAGTTAATCAGTACAACAAAAACACAAAAGTTACAGACAAAGTCCCCATATTGGGAAAAACAGGAAAGTCCCTGCACTGAATGGTATGATGCGAGTAAACAAACCGATTGGGAGAGAGACATGAAAATTGCATGGACAGCAAGAGTGATGTAAACTGAAGCCTGCTCATGCGTACCGTATGGGTTATGTAAGAATGTTTAATGTTGATTGGATGGTCAGATAATGTGGAAAGGTATAAATATGCTGAACCGTTAGGGGATAGAGGGACCCTTGAAGGAGAATCCATTGTGACCTGCCTATGCCTCAGGAGAACGTAACTGATCAATACCTTTTTCTATATATCTGCCATTCATTGCTTTTATAGTAACCGTAAATACAATGCCATGCTTTTGGTTCAAACAAAGATTTGAACTGATAAACCTGAATGGCTTGGCCCCCCCGAGTGCGTGGTAATCCTCACCCAACATGCTGCTCCATTTCCTCCAGCAAGAAGAGCTAGGAAAGCTTGGCAGCAAGACGTGTATGAGAACTAGTGACATCATCACAGATGTATCTTGATTCTTTTTTACTAAACCTCACTTCAAGCATGGCTCAGAAGGAGGTCAAAGCACTCTGATGCTAGACAAGGCCTGCCACCAACTCCAAAGAGAAGCCTGTGGGTTATACAAACTCAGCCAAGTTATCCACTTCGGTTATTAAGTTTAGCTGCAGCTCCATGACAAAACCCCGATCAGCAAATATCACGCATTTCTGAACACAAGCCAGTTACAAGTCACCCCACAGCATTTACACAAGGAGGCTGGTTTCCTCTGTTAAGAGCTACTGCTCTAGGGAGTCTGGATACAAGTACGATATGAATTATTTAGCGAGTCTAGCACAGCAGTTTGAAATGCGTCACCATGCTTTGGCTACAGCAAGACCTCTGAGCAGTACAGGATCTCTCCTACCTCCGTATGGAATTTGTTGTCGCACAAATACAACGATGTATTGATTGGTTTGAAAGGCTCAAAGTCAATGTTCACTTTCTTTTCTTTTCCTTCTTCTGTCACAATTGTTCCACAGTAAACAACCAGACCATTTGGAGGTACTGTAAAGGACACATGAAGTACCATAGTTTTAAATCACCAAATATTACATTTGGTATTGCTTACAATGAACACCAGGATTTCCAAGATCTGAGGACATGGATTTAATTTCAAATTTCCCCACACACTACTACAGGAGTTACCCTCGCCCCCCAGCCCACTAACCACCCCCATCTCACTTGTTCCTTCAGGAAACCCAAAGGACTAATTTGCGTGTTATCATTGCTACAAATGCACTTCTAAAAGCTAGCTAAAAGGAGTAAGCTTGCCAACAGGAGAGTTATTTATTGGCAACTCAATGCATTATGAGGACAAAAACTTCCCTGGGACTAAGTTAAGAACATGTACCCAGCTCTTAAACCAGCTAGAAGGCAAATATTTACTGTGTGGGAGAGTTAAACAGCATCACCCCATAAAGACTCTACCAGTTCCTACATGGCTGCTCTCCTACAGCTGGCCCAATCCTGCAGCTCTTATTTATGTGCACAGTCCTACTGGAGTCAGACTACTTGCTTGAATAAGAGCTGCACAATTAGACCCTTTGAGGGTACACCTTGATGGCAGGCTTTACTTCCTCCCCAGATTTGCACATCCATGTCACATTTCATACACAGAGGGGCTAATAGATAAACCAAGGCCAAGTTAAGCAGAAAAGTATGGATTTAACACTGAAGAATCCACACCATTTTAAACTGTTAAAGTTTCAGAATTGGGCCCACAAAGACAGCCAAAGAAAAAGGCAACCAGGAGCCCACTCATGACAGTGCTCAGAGGTCCTTGCAGTGAGGACTGGGCTCCACTGTGCTGGCCATTGTACCAACACACTGGAGATTGCACAGGTTTACAAAGAGGGACTAGGGTTTCAAAGCACTGGATTGGAGGAGCCACACCCCTCCCCCCACCAAAAGGGTGACTTGCTTTAAACATCTTGATGGCAGAGGGGAAATTTACTAGTGCAAAGCAGCAGAAGGATGGTGAGACGCAGCAACAGACATGTTTTAACAGCAACTTATGGTCTGCCTTGGCCAGCCTGCTGCAATAGCCCAAGCAAATATCGTAGTAAGGAGAGTTTGCCTTGGGAAAATGTTTAGCAAGCAAGAGTGCCACACAGGCCATGTGTTACCTTTGTTATAGAGTTTGAGTCTTTGCTGTACAGATGTAATGGCTCCCAGTACTGAAAGGCGATTCACTCGAGACTTTATGTTTGATGCGGTACCAAACTCATCCGCTAACATTTTTGCCACTCGTGAAATCTGGTCTTTGGGGGGAATGATCAACGAAATCATGCTGGTGCCATTGCTGAGGAAGGAAAAAAATGGGGTTAATCACAGAAATTAAGACAGCGCATATTGCTTAGGGTGGGGAGAATACAGGAATGTCTTTGGTATGAACCCTAGGACTGTGGTTTTCAACATTTTTTCCTGGCAACCCCACTGAAGAAAATTGTTGCTGCCCATGATCCAACAGAGCTGGGGATGAGGGGTTTGAGGTGTGGGAAGGGCTCTTTCCATTTCCAGTTTTTATACAAAAGTCTGAAGTGAAAGGTTCAGGAAAGAACAGTTTGCAGAGTAACTACAAGCCCCTTCCCATTGCACACAACCACAGAAGCCATTTTAAGATAACAAGTTTTAAACAAATAGGTATGCAATTGCGAAGCAGCTACTAGACTGTGCAAGCATGTCTGCTAGTTCAGCACTGCTAACTCCAAGCATTCAAAAAAAAAAAAATCATGAAACAGGCCCCCTAAAGAATCACAGATTGTCTTTATCTGTAGGAAGGTTGGGATTCCTTTTTATCTGGCCTTCTGGGTTGAGCTCTCTGGGGTTTACTTTGAACTTCTCTAGTCACAAGGGCTGAACATTTACTTTTAAATGAAAGTGAGATTCTCATATAATCACAGGAATCCAGGAGCTGGGGCTTGAAGACAGATACCAAGTATTATGAGATTCAAAATCTTGAGAGAGTTAGTGCTAAGTACAGGGAACTCCTTTTGTGGAACCTCCACCCCCCTGTTCTTTTTTTAAACTGACCCATTAGTAATTGCCTGGGACGAACAGGAGATGCATGCAGCGTCTAAACGAGTGGACTGCCAGAAAATCTGGACATTCCTTTATTTTAACTATAAATTAGTGTTACTACTGACTTTGCCAAGCAAGAACAGTTTAAGAGCCAGATTGGTTTTTGCAATTCAGTTTGGGAGGGAAAGCAGGCATGTCATTTTCTCATCAGCTTCCTCTTCAGTGTCTCAAGCACTAGCATAGTCCTCTGAAGTGCCAAGCTACAAACACACAGGGGAAGATTTTTAAAAAAGCATAATTTCCATTAGCCTTTGAATGTACAGGTGTCCTTTGCTTACAGACAGCCCCCCAAACTTAAGCAAATACTCACCAACAACCACACACCATACAACAAAAACACTAACCCAGGAACCTATCCTTGCAACAAAGCCCGATGCCAACTCTGTCCACATATCTATTCAAGTGACACCATCATAGGACCTAATCACATCAGCCATGCCATCAGGGGCTCATTCACCTGCACATCTACCAATGTGATATATGCCATCATGTGCCAGCAATGCCCCTCTGCCATGTACATTGGCCAAACTGGACAGTCTCTACGCAAAAGAATAAATGGACACAAATCTGACATCAGAAATCATAACATTAAAAAACCTGTAGGAGAACACTTCAACCTCTCTAATCACTCAGTGACAGACGTTAAGGTGGCAATTTTGCAACAGAAAAGCTTCAAAAACAGACTCCAACGAGAAGCTGCTGAACTTGAATATGCAAACTAGATACCATTAACTTAGGTTTGAACAGAGACTGGGAATGGCTCGGTCATTACACTAATTGAATCTATTTCCCCATGTTAAAGTATCCTCACACCTTTGTGTCAACTGTCCGAAATGGGCCATCTTGATTATCACTTCAAAATTTTCTTCCCTGCTGATAATAGGTTCTCTTAATTAGCCTCTTACAGCTGGTATGGGTACTTCCACCTTTTCATGTTCTCTTTATGTATAAATTTCTTACTGTATGTTCCATTCTATGCATTCGATGAAGTAGGCCCACAAAAGCTTATGCTCAAATAAATCTGTTAGTCTCTAAGGTGCCACAAGGACTCCTGTTCTTTTTGCTGATACAGACTAACACGGCTCCTGCTCTGAAAAGTGTCCTGTGTGTTTTCCAAGACCTACATTTTGGGCCAAGTTTGACCCAACAACATAAGTTTAAACAAGTCCCCAACCTTAAAGAGGACTGATGGGTTTTAAATATTCATAACCACCCCACACAGAATCAAACAGCTGTGAAGAGTCATTTGCATGCAAGTTATTCCCGGAAGGGAACGTGAGCAACAGATCTGCAAGTGCAGCTTTGACTTCCAGGTCACAGAAGCCACAGAGTACTTCATACCACTCTTTCAAGTAGTTAGCTACCTCACTGAATGGCATGAACCTTGCGTGAGACACAATGGTCAAACACTCCCAGCTGGCTCTTTAAGAGAAAGGCTGATGAGAATGAAAAACCCCTCTTTCAGACTTGGGTAGGAGTTCACTTCAGTGAATGCTACCTTTAGAAAAGGTACAGATATCTCCTCTGAAAGCACCTGGAGCCACCTGGAGACTAGAAATCTCCCTAGTTCACACTATTAGTTGAAAACAATTTATTTGTGGCATGAAATAAGAATAGTCCTGCTCCAACAGGGGGAAAAGGTTTTTTGCCATGTGCAGGTCCATACACTTTGTGCACTCCTTTCTAACAGCAGAGCCCTGGAGATTTCACACAAGTCTCTCTCCCCCTCCTCCACTGAGAACAGCAATGGGAAGAGATCATAGGCTGATGCAGAAATATGGTGAGCACTTAGGAGGTTCCATAAGTGTGCTCCTGGCCCGGTACGAGATCATCCATCACCGATGGATCTTCTTCCGTGTATGGCGGAGATCAGCCTTCATATTGCAACTTCATTGTTCCTTCCCATCAACCCACTGTTCCTCAAGCCCTCCCTCACCTAGAATTTCACACACTATCTTAGATCATGCCATTGTTCCTACTCTAGCTTTAGACAAAGATTTGTTATACATACATACTGGCACAGTTTGCCCAGTTCCTGCTACCATTTCCTGACATAAGTTTGGGCAGCAAGCAGATCAGGCAATCCCACATCTTGCAGGCTTCTCTGAGACAGGAGACATTGCTGCGTGCTGGATTACCCGTCCAAGTTCATGCTAGCATGACAGATTGTTTGGACAATCCATGGTTAAGCGTATAGGGGAAAACTACAGTACAGTGCCAAACTACCGTGCCACCTGTAAATCTTCTCTCAACATTGCAGTAAGGAATCCTGTTGCAATGAACCACTCGTGGCCACACTCAAAACAGACTAGAACATATGACACAGGGGGTATCTTCCCACTATCTTTGGCCATAATGGCATAGCCGGCTTCAGAGATCCTTGTAATCTGCTACTGCAGTTAGCAATACAAGAGCAAAGGCGTCCAAAGAGGAGGGAGAAGGCACATCGAATTGCTCTGCCAAAGCCAGAGTTTGATTAGCATTAATACTCTGCTTTATACCAAGCACTTTAATGAATTCTGCCTTCCCTGTTCATGTGAAAGCACGCTAAGTGCTTTCCTCTGATTTGACATGCTTCACTACCATTCACATAGTGAAGGCCATTTCAGTGTTAACTGGTTCCTGCAGAATCATGTAAGATAGCAGGCTCACAATTTGCCATTAGAAAGGCATTGCACTGTCTGAGCTTGAAGTTGGCATGGAAAAACAGACTGCTCAGTTATTAAAGTGTCATTTTCCAGTTTACTGAGCCATCTCTGCTCAACACTATCACCTCTATTCAGGGCCTCTCAGTAGTTTATGCCGAGCATTCTGCCGCCATCTGCTGGGTAAGTGAGTAAAAGCAGCCAAATTATTTTTCATTAAAAAGGAAGGCATGGAAGATCAACAGCCAATCCAAACGCACTAAGTGTTAACATTCTGGGTTCGGAGTGATTTTCTTTGCTCTGAAGTAGATTCACTTACCCGAACTGGGATCCATGAATGCTTTTGAGACACAGGACCATTAGCGTCTGTAACTTAATACAAAGCGGACCTAGGAAACTAGAAATCCAGTAAGACGCCAGCTCAAAGGAACGTGTATTAAGAGTGGTGGCCGGAGAGCTGCGGCTGTTACAGTGGTAATAAGACCCCGATGACAAAGTTCTCAGAACTCTCACCTTCATCAGCAATAGCTTACCACAGGAAAGCAGCTTTCCTGCCTCAGAGCGATTACATATCTGTGACTCGTCATGCTGCTACATGGCCAAGCTATTCCTGTAATCCGAAATCATATCTGTGAGATAAGTCTTCTTCAGATAAGCACTGTTCTTTCTACAGTTTAAACACAGTGACCCCAGAGTCTGAGATGCACTGAAGACAGTGTTTCTTTCTATAGTGATATGCACTTTATCTGGGCTCAGAAAATCACGTTTGCTAGCAACCCCTATATTGTCACAGCCAGACTGCCCCAGCACCAGAAGACAAATATTTCTGCATACCCCATATCTTACTGGGCCTCTGACTGCTATACCAATTGTGTTCTAGACAGAATTATTCTTGAAATTATGTACAGGAAAGCGCGCCAATTGCGAATCCAGGTAGGAACACAGTCTAATCTAAACAAGGGCACAAAGTCCACCAACTACTTACATGACTATGTAACTGTATTCCCTACCTACATGGCATGGGGCAAGGCATGTACCCCTTACCATAGCTGGGAACAACTGTGCTCCACCAAGTGTTTGCTACAATGAAGTTTTCAATACAGTGAAATTTAAGTATCAATGCCTTGGCATGAGCCATTAAAGTTGTTTGAATTAATGGAGAGTTCAGACTGGTTGCTAAGCATGCACCACTGTGTTAAAACTCCGGCTGACTCTCCCTGTTCCCTTCCCCTCATAGCCGCCCATGAAAGGCCAAGACTGAAGAGACAAATTCCCTCCTACTTAGCTACACATGGGACTTTTCATTTAACTGAAGACAGTGATTTTAAGAATTCCCCTCTGATTTTAGTGAGCCACAACAAAAAGTTATACTAGATCTGCTAGAAGGATGGTACTAAGGCCCTTTGTACCAGGCATTTGTATGCTGTTAGAGGCACAGTGTCTCCTGTTAACAGGCTGGTCAACTTGTCTGCACAGCAGCTTTCCTGTCATCCTCTTAATGGCATCTATTCATCTATAGTCACAGTTCAGCAGTGATATCATTGCACTCAGTCTGAAGTGCTCAGCAAGGAGGTGGCGCTCTCTGGAGCATGCATATAGAGAAGCAGCAGATGAGGTGATGAACTCAGGATTCCTCCAGCGCTGGGCAGCAGGGTGAGGACCAGCCAGACATACTAAGGGGCTCCTGTCTACACTGCATGGCAGGAAAGCAGCCATGTGCCAGCCTCTGGTAAGGAGGAAACACTTAAGGCTTGATTAGTAACCACAGCATCCTATCACCTGGTGTGCCAACCATGTCAGCAATCAACTCACACTTAAGTGTGGCCAGGGCTTAAGTAGATGTCAGCATAAGGCGTTCCAGAGCAGAACCCAGAAGGGCCAGAGTTTGAAACCCTTCCCCAATCACTACAGGTCTGAGGATCCAACATGATCCTATGACACAACTGCCAGGAATTAAGTCATTAGGACAGTGTAACACGTCTTCTATTCTCCCTATACAAAGCAAGTTGTTTTAAGGTTTTAAACGGTAAGCTCCAAGGGACCGGAGAGTAACTAATCCTGGAGTCTTATTACAATCATGGAATTTCCATATGGCCACATGGTGCTATACAAGAGTCTAATAACTGTAGGAAGACATCAGGGTTAGTGTTAACACTTGCCACTCCCAGTAATGGATGTGCTCTACTTGGTCATATTAGCCAAGTTCTGTAAAGAAAAAAAAAGAAAGGAAGTGAGCAGCACAGATTTGCGCCCCACTGATCAGGCACAGAGGCACTCAGCAACAGCTTGCACTTAAAGATATTCCTGCTCCCCATAAAATCCTCTTGCACCTCCCAGTGGGCGTACCCCCAAGTGCCTCATCCATCTCACTGCAAACTCTGGGGGCTGTTGTGGAATCTGCAGGGCCAGAAAAAATGCCTTCTGGGCTCTTTTGTGAAGCAACAGTGGAACTTCCAAACTTCCAAAGCAGACATTTCAGACAACTAGTTTGGCATGGCTGTGCTGAATGGGTCCAGCTTCAACTCCAAGCTGTGCTTGTTTCTCTGGCTTTGGCTACACTTACACTTCAAAGCACTGCCGCGGCAGCGCTTTGAAGCGCTAAGTGTAGTCAAAGCGCCAGCGCTGGGAGAAAGCTCTCCCAGCGCTGTCCGTACTCCACCTCCCTGTGGGGAATAATGGACAGCGCTGGGAGCCGCGCTCCCAGCGCTGGGGCTTTGACCACACTGGCGCTTTGCAGCGCCGCAATTTGCAGCGCTGGAGAGGGTGTGTTTTCACACCCTGCTGCAGCGCTGCAAATTTGTAAGTGTAGCCAAGCCCTCTGTCTTTTCCAGTCAGTCTGAAGGAAGAGCACAGCCAGCATATGAATGTTCACAAGAGAAGTGGCACACTTCATTGGAGCGAGCTGCCTTCTGTACTTGTAGGTGGTTACTTTCATTACAATTGGCATTTGAGCTTCCTGCCAGAGGCGGCCATCTTGCTGAGAAGGGATTTGGTTTCTAGGCAGAGCTGAACAGGTTTTCACATTTTCCAGTTTCAACAGATAAGCCAAGCTGGCAATCAGTTTAGTCTCTTCCAGAAGGGGCACACAGCCTCCCCTCAGCAAACTGGCTGCCTCTTGCCCTAGACTCCAATGTGGTTTGGTACCACACAGATAATTCATAGTGACAGCGATTCTTACCTCAAGACCTTTCAGAGTGCCAGGAGAGCAAGTAGCAATCACAGGTGGAAATCTGAGGAGCTAGGCCCACTCTAGGCTGCCTTACTGACCTGATGCTGGCAAGGGAGGATAATAACTGTTTATAACCAACCTTGCTAAATAAATAGGAGTTAGTGACCTACACTGAAATATCAGAGGAACCTTTGTTAGACACACAGAAAAAGCAATTGAGCAGTAGCTGTTCCACACTAGATGGTTTCACTCTAATATCACAAGGTGTAATGAGCAGATAGCAAATGTAAGGAATGTCAGTAGTCAAAGCTGGCGATGAGCTGTGGGGAGCTCGAAAGCTTGCCCTTTTCACCAACAGAAGTTGGTCCAATAGAAGATATTACCTTCACCCACAATGTCTCCCCAATAACTAGATGCTGTCAGTCAAGTGCAGAGTTGGCTTGCTTTAGTTGAAAGTAGTAAAAGCTGGGAGCAATGTTCTCAAAGGGCTACTTAAGCCCTTATTTCTTTAACTGTAAGAGCCTGCAGAGAGCCTATCACAAACAAGATATGCAGATAAGTGATCCTAACTACATACTGTAGCTGGAAGACTTTCTATGGAACCATCGAGCCCAGATACTGCTATCAGAAGAGTCACTTTCCTGGATGTACTTGTATTTTCTCCCCCCAAAAGTGATTAGAGAATACAAGCAAAGTCCCTCCATGTTTAATGTGGTGGCAACAGGCTGGACAGAAGAACTCCCCACTGCCATACATAATTGACTTGCAGGTTATGCCTCATAGAGGCACATGTCCCATAGCCAAATGGGAGATTGAAACTTTCGGTGCACAGCTTCCATCAGTCAGTACTGCACGTTCATCCAGATGTCCACATTTCTGAATGATCAATAGGCACCACTGGCCTCCAGGTATTTGAGGATCAACAAGTGTCCTTGAAATTCAAGAATCCAATAGGCAAAAACAAGGAATGCTACATTAGTGGGGGAGGAAGGCTCAGAAAAGGCAGGATTCTGCATAATACAATATCTGGAAACTCACTGACTTGACACTGCCTTGTCTCTCCCCTGCCATATTGCCACAGCTGCAACGAGGCCCCTAAGCTTGATCCCCTTGCTCAGAAGCTGCTGGCAGTCCTGTAAGGCCTCCTTTCCTTTGGAATGTTCTGGCCCCCCGAAGGTCTGAAATAGCCTGAATTTGCCGTCCTTCCTGGCACAAAGTAGAGACTGAGTGAGCAAGGGTTGAGGGCTGGACCGGTGTTTAGTGGGAAAGTACAACGCATGCTGGCCACGTGGCTCAGAATCAAAGGATTTATGGTAGGGTGGGAGGAAGAGGTGCTGCTGCTGCTCTGGCGGAGTTTTACTTTACCTCTACATTCCTATGCTCAGAGCGCTGGATGGGTGTTCTTCAACATGGATTTTGCAAAAACAAATCTCAATAAAATCATTGCTAGTCTTGGTTTTCTTGTTAAATCTGTCTTATACACATACGCCCTATAGTCACCCTCAACAAGGCAATGCCCCGATTGTATTCAGTCTGTTTTCTGCACCTAGCGTTATAGGAGGAGTACCTGACAATGCTATCCTACCTACACAGTTCCCTGAATGTCATGCTTTGGGGTGCATGCCGATAGGGCAAGCATTTCCCAGATAGGCACCAGCACCGCCCCAGAAACAAGGAGAAGCAGTCTCAAGTAGCCACTGCACAAACCCATTCAGGGCTTGATAGACCAACATCACTTTGAAACGCACCCAATAATAGAAAGCTCTGGCTCAGTCTTCAAGTAGCTGGTATAATCTGCTGCCAGAGAGTAACTAACAACCTCCAAGGAGGGAAGTGAAAATGCTTTCTACAGAACTGGCCCTTCCTGAGATGGTCTCAGCCAATCAGGAACAGGCAAAATGCCACGTGATCCATTCCAAGTAATCAGAATCTTGAAATGTCCCTTGAGCAGCAGACAAACGATTCACAGATATCTAAAGAGAGCCAAGAAATTAGCTAACAGTTTGGACAGGGCCAGTTTCAAGCAACAACTGATGGGCCCCAAATGCAGGCTGAGCTCAAACCCAGGTCATCTGGAGCATTTATTCACTGTAAGTAGCAAATGTTTTGCAATTCTCAATATAGACTCAGTAAGAGCCCCATGTTCTCTTGCATCAATACATTGCTGTTTGTGTGGGTTTCTCAAGTGCACCAAGACACAAAGCACCACCCCATGTTCTGGACAGCGTCCTTCCAAAGGTTGCAGGAGCTGCTAGCGTTCTGTGCAGCATCTTTGTTGGACCACGTGGAATGCTCTGCTCAACTACCAAGAAAAGGGCCAGTTGCTAGGTGGAAGGAAGTTGGGATCAAGTATCCAATAGCAGATGGAAAAGAGAAGGACCATCTGCTTGGGACTGTGCTGGCAGGAGTCTGATCCATTCCTTCTCTAACTGTAGCTCTGGGTATAATGAGGGAGAATGGGAACTTGAAGGAAATGGAATTCCTTGCCCTGAAAGGGACTTCTGATCTGTGCAAAGCTAGTACCCCAGCTTCCCTGTAGTGCCCCACTCCACCCTGTGGCAAACTAGAACAGCTTCGTAGCACTACTGAAGGGAGCTGCAACGCTTAACAGCACTGTGGACTGAAGTGACAGCTTGGGCCCAGTCTCCCACAACATAGTTCTCATCCCCAGCCATGTAAACTCGATCCCTGCTCTTGCTCAATCCCATGTGCCAGATTAGGCAGCACTAAACAGATGCCACACCATGTACCAATTGGATTGTCCAAGCTCCCCCGCTTCCTCTGTCCCACCAAGGACTGCCTTAGGGAAGAGATGCTCCCTCTATGGAGGTGAGTTCTGGAGGGTAGCAGGGGGAACAGTCACCAGCTGCTGTACAATCCTTGGATGCAAGCTGGGGAGCCAAGCACTGAGACCAACAAGCAAGAGACACTAAGTGACAAGACTCTTCTCCCCACAACTCCTTGTCTAGGCAGGGACCTCACTCCGGCCTGTGGGAGAGAGCCCCACAAGGATGTGACAGGTGGGTGTTGAGTGAAGGAGCAGAGGTGAGTCTCAGTGAGATATTACCCAGAGGCAATGCTTCCCCATAGCAGCTTCTGGCCTGCTGCCAGCATTGACTCCTGCACTCAGCATGCATGGCTCATCTCTGGGGAGGGTGGGGGTGGAATGGAAGAGGCGACAGAAGAACCAGATCATGTACTTCCTCATACGTCCATCCGTCAGGAACTAGGCCAGGTGCCACGGCTGGGCTCGTGACATGTCAGACCCACCAACTCCCCTCCGCAGCCTCTAGGTTGGCCTCTTCCCTTCGCCCACCCCTCTGGAGGTCCCTAAGCTGCAACTGTTGCTCTGACAACTTCTGCCACAGTTTGTCTCCTCACTAGATCCCAGCTCAGGTAATTCCATTTTGCTGCCTTGAATGCCCTGCCGTTCCAGTGGGCTACGGTATTTTTGGCTGCCCACATACTGCTGCAGAGCACTGGCGTATGATGGTAAGGAACCACTGATCTGTCCGTGGTCACTGCACTTCTCTATATCCCATAGCTCCCATACAGGGGAGCTGAAGCTGAATTAGTTACTGCCACTTTGCTGTATTCACCTTTCAGCCAAGGATTTCAAAGCATCAAGGTATGGGCATGTTCTGAATGGCACCTTGTAGGCCTGGAGCACCAGGGTTCTTCTGGGGCAGTGAGGCAGATATTGGTAACCCATGTGAACACTTTTATACTTCAGATACTGATGACTCACTAGCAGACTTAGTTCTGCCACCATACTCTGTCACCAATTACTGTACTTTCCAACTTCAAAAGATTTTAGCTGCACTACACTATTAGGCCAGTCAGTTTGGTGCAAGATGTACCCTGAATGACTGAAGCAAGAAGGCCAGATTTGCATATTCAGATGTTTAGGCCTCAGGGGTACATGGAGAATAGCAAACTGATTGCAAAGCACTCACCAGTAAGCACAGAAAGTTGTCCCCTTCTGAGTTTCCCACTCCCACCTCTCGCTGCGTCTATCTTTCAGATAAAAGTCAGTTTCAGTGATGATCTGTTCGTGAATGATGCTCTGTGCAAGAACCATGCTGTTTGGTAGTGACTCATGCACCGTTGTGAAGGAAGATTACAGGGCACACAGGTCACTCCAAATGATTCTCTTAAAGTCCTTTCCTTGACATCATGTGGTGTAGTTTTCCCAAACCCAGAGGCATCAGAGCTTAGCAATCAGATGGACCCAGAGAGTTCTTTACACTGACTGCCAATGCATCAGCTATGAAAGACATGCAGCAAGGTGTCCTGGAGCACATCTGCACTGTTAGCATAGCTCAATAGAAAAGTTAAGAGCAGGGGAAGAAAAAAGCCTAAAGAAACACTTCTGAAATTGACAGGCAAGAAAGGCAATAGGCAAATGGCCAGCTCCCCTTTACAGTTACAAGTTCCTGCTGGATAACACATGGCACAAGGAAAGCTGCTGTCCTGGAAGACTAGTTAGAACAGGGGTGTCAGACACCCACCCTGCGGATTTATATTTATCCAGCTCCATGACAGACTGCAGAAGGCAAGCTCTCATTTATAAAAGAGTGTAATGCTGCCTTAGACGGAATTAGCTCCCAGGGGTGAATGGTGGCCACTCAGCCATTTGCATATTTAACTCCTAAGCCTAAGGACTACACAAGGGCCAGCATCCAAGTAACCTAGGTGCACAGCTGGGTAACAATACACATGACCAAATAAGCTAAGAGCAAGTGTAGTACTCAATGTGTGTCACTCCTCCTGAGTAACTGGAGTCATTGTGGATAGTTCTACAAAAACATCCACTCACTGTGCAGCGGCAGTCAAAAGAGTGGCCAGAATGTTGGGAATCATTAGGAAAGATAAGATGACAGAAAATATCATATTGCCTCTATAAATCCATGGTATGCCCACTTCTTGAATACTGCGTGCAGATGTGGTCACCCCATCTCTAAAAAGATATATTGGAATTGGAAAAGGTTCAGAAAAGGGCAATAAAAATGATTATGGGTACCGAATGGCTGTCATATGAGGAGAGATTAATAAGATTGTGACTTTTCAGTTTGGAAAAGAGATGACTAAGGGGGGATATGATAGAGGTCTATAAAATCATGACTGGTGTGGAGAAAGTAAATAAGGAAGTGCTATTTACTCCTTCTCATAACACAAGAACTAGGGGTCAACAAATGAAATTAACAGGCAGCAGGTTTAAAACAAACAAAAAAGTATTTCTTCACACCATGCATAGTCAACCTGTGGAACTCCTTGCCAGAGGATGTTGTGAAGGTCAAGACCATAACAGAGTTCAAAAAAGAACTAGAAAATTAATGGAGGATAGGTCCATCAGTGCCTATTAGTCAGGAGGGGCAGGGATGCAAAACCTTGCTCTAACCCAGCAGTTCTCAAACTGAGTCGGGACCCCATTTTAACAGGGTTGCCTGAGCTGATGTTAGACTTGCTGGGGCCTGGGGCCAAAGTCTGAGCCCCACTGCCCGGGGCGGCAGAGCTCAGGCTTTGGCTTCAGGGCTCAGGTTATAGCTCTCTCTCCCCAGCACTGAAGCCCTTGGGCTTCAGCTTTGGACCACCCACCCAAGGCGGCGGGGCTCAGGCTTCGGTCCCCCCTCCTGGGGTCTTGTAGTAATTTTTGTTGTCAGAAGAGGGTTGCGGCACAATGAAGTTTGAGAACCCCTCCTCTAACCTGAAGTCTGGCTACCACAAAAGGGCCATACCCTACGCTGTCTTTCTGCAAACACTCCCTCTTATCAAGAGCGGGCCAGCTCACACAACATACATTTAGCCCTCTCTTCAGCCTGGGGTAAACAGCCTAGGTTTGATGGGCTCTCTGGTCAAAGATGGCCAACATCAGGTTTCATAAAGCACTCTTTATACACTGTAACTGAAGTAGCTGTTTAGCAGTCCAATTAGAAGACAGAGCACAAGAGTAACCATAAAGTAAGGAAGTCTACTTTCATTGGTGCCTCTCTTAACAGAGCCCTTTTGCTTCAAGCTAACAGGACAAGTTTATTAGGAACAACGGAAACTGACATGGAGAGCACATGTTGACTGTCAGTTTTAGTCCTCTACCTTTTCTTCAAGGAGAAAGTGTCTCATGCTAACCTGCAACATCTCACTAACAGGACAATAGCCATTGCTCTACCTCCTACAGAGCTCATAGCAGCAGGACATTGTACGCAAAGGCAGAGAGATTTACAGAGATGCCAAAAAGCTGACTGATCGGACAGGAATTAGGTTAATGATTATGAAACTTAAGTTATGGAGTCTAAAGCTTCTCCTTAAGGTTAATAGTCATCACCGTCAATTGTACGACTTTTAATGCACTTCTCTCATCTACCAGAGCAGTAAATATTCAGAGAACTCCCTAGGAGCTAAGCAACATCTCTATTAAAGAACAGATTTAGATGAGCCTTCAGGAGAAATAGGAAACATAGAACTTCTCACATGCTGCAGACTTGACTGAGGGACCCTCAGCCCAAAACAAGAGACTTATTTTCCCTTCAGTAAGGTGAATCTCATGTAGTATTCCTGGCAGATAAATGTCAAATATTTGGGACCTAACTCAAGCCTTCTCAAGTTGAATATGGAGTCATTTACTTTAGAACTAGCCCAACCCAGATGCAAGTACAAGCAAAGGGGTTTTATTAAAGGTGAACCCACCATGTTACAATTCCAGATTCCTGTTCAATGCATGGGAAGGGTTTCAGTTAGTGAGATAACGATGCCTAAAGCTTGATGCTTGGAAGCAGACGTGCTCTGAGACTGTGCAGACGGGAGTACCTTTATCTCCTTTCTGCACTCCTCTGGCCACACAGACACTCCAAAGTCCCGTTTCCTCCCCCTAGCAAGCCTCAAGACAGATTGTGATGGGGCCTGCAAATCCCTCCATCCCAGAGAGGGAGACAGGGCTTGGAAAGTAGCCTCAGTGAATGTGCACATTGCTGCACTCCTCTCCCAAAGTCCTGCTGTGGGATGACTGCAAACAGGACACAACTGTCAACTTTTTACTGCATTTTTAAAATCCAGCCTGTTTCACCCACCCCTCGCATGCTATTAGATATGCTTTTCCTTCCTGCCTTCACATCTTGGCACTATCTTTTCCTCTGCTATTTCCAGTGTCCATCCTTCCTCTCCATCACCTTAAACCCCTTTTGTTCCCCACCATACGTTGCCTTCTACGTCTCCCTCCCCTGAATTTTCAACCCTGCTCTACTAACTTTGCTAATCTCTCCCCCTCCGTCTTCCACTCAAATTCACCCCTCACAGAGTGCGCAGTTTGTCACCTAAACTGCACAAGATTACATCGGAATAAGGGGCTATATAGCCATGGGGCAGTGCCTAGGTGATAAGCCAAACCACACTGTCCTCCTGCTGGGATTCCTATCAGGGTGCCATCCCCAGACAATTTTGTAGCCTTTGTGATACAGATACCTCCCTCCCTCCTCTGGCTGCTGTTCTATGTGATCCTCTCCGTCCCAAAGCTCTTCCACTTGCTGGTGTCTGCTAATCCAGCCTTCCCCAGTCTCAGATTTCAGGTTCTCCTCAGTGAGCAGTCTACTGTTGGCCTCTAGTATCTGTGTTAGTCTGGATCTGTAAAAAGTGACAAAGAGTCCTGTGGCACCTTATAGACTAACAGACTTGTTATTCACCCACGAAAGCTTATGCTCCAAAACGTCTGTTAGTCTATAAGGTGCCACAGGACTCTGTCGCTGTTGGCCTCTGTTGCTCAGAGTTTGCTGTGCTGCAGCAAGGTAAAGCCTATTTGATTCTTTAATGAGTCTCATAGCTACACCTGGGAGTATGCACAGCAGCAGAACCAAGGGACAAGGCTCTGGTCAGTTTGCACTTTGCTGCATTTTGACAGAGTTCTAAACAGCAGCAGCACAAACACTGGAGCTGGATGGCTGCAGTGCAGGCTCAGGAAGACAGAACTGCTTTCACTCCCGCTCACCTTTGGGAGCTTTTCCACAACCACAAGGGATGCTAAGAGGAAAGCTGAGATTCTGCAGAAGTGGATGACATTCAGTGAAAGCTGCAGACTCAGGACTGGGAAAGTTTCCTATTCAAACTGACATAGTAAGTTTTCCAGCTCCTGCTCACCAGGATCCAGAGATGGGGCAGGGTCAAGATGGAAACGAGGATACCAATTCAGGCTGCAAGGGCTTTGGTTGTGGGCGGAGCGCTAAGTGACATTTACTTGGTGTATGACCAGACGTGTGCACGCAAATGAGAAAGGATACTGCAGCTTGTTCCTTCTTATGCCTGGCCTCCACTTGAATGTTGATCAGTATAACTGTCAGTTGCTGGGGGCGGGGAGGGGGCAGGGGGGGGAGGGGGGGTGTTACTGAAATAGCAATACTAGTACAAACCCTCATGTGGGTGCAATTATACTGATAAAAAGGTGCCTTATACCAGTTCTCCTACCCACTCACCCAATACAGGAATAGCCAGGGGGATCTACACTAAGGAGGGCTGTACTGCATTAACTAGACGAGTGTAGTTGAGGCAGAATAACCCAGTGTTAACAAGGCCTTACACTATGCCTGCAATTGGTAGAGTGAACCATTTACAGCCAGAAAGAGATGTTTTTTCAATAAGTAGTTTAAATACTCATGTTGCTGAATTTTGATATATTCTTTATTATATTCATCAAAACAGAGACAAGACTGTCTCTCCAGTGCACGCCAACAAAATGCCAGCATGCCCCTACTGAACCTTTTCCTTTAGCTAGAGCCCTGTCCTCACGCAGGCCAGGAACTAGGCCAAAGTGTAAAGGGACATCTCACTCAGAATGGAGCACCCATTCATTCATACGGGAGCATAACATCGGCCGTTCACTACTTAATAGAAGTTATGGGTCATTTGTTAAGAGACCCGTCATGCCAATATCACTCCAATTATTAAATCTGCCTTTTCTCCAGAGCCAGCAGGGTATGTGAACTTCCAAGGGGTCCACGAAGTTTTGCCAGCTCACAAGACTGGCATGGTACAAGCATGCACCAAAAAAATGCATGTAAACCTGATTCAAGCCCTCCCAGCTTTGACAATGTGCCGTTACCCAGAATGGATTTCAATTAGTGTCACACAGGGCTGGAAAGCGATGGCAGCCTGAGGCTACTCCTGTAACTGGGCCATTCCACATGGGTCAGTAAGTTGCCTGATGGGCCACAGGAAAATTCAGAAACACTGGCAGCTTTTTGCAACACATACTGGGTACCACCTTTGTTAAGTTATAAGTCACCCAGCTAGTATTCAAGTATAACCAGTTTTGAAACAGGACAGCTCTTAATTGTGCTATTTTGCAGATGCTCCTGCATGCACCTTTGAACCTCAATCTTTTTATCTCACTTTGAATTAACCCTGTGTTTATTTTCTTACATGTAAGACACAAAGAGACCTCCTGGATAGCATGCATCTTCCTGCAAGAGCCTGCGTTGCTTTGCCTTCATGGTGATGATACGATCACTAAGCCACCCTCTCCCGCCCCATGGTTGGTTTAGTTTTTAGGATTAGGTGCAGAATTGCTTCTGAACAGGTCAATTTCTCTTCTTGCTACGAAAGGAAGTGTCTGCTTTAGTTCCCAAGTGAACCTCTCTAAGGCTATTTACTTAATTTGGAAGACATGCAAACCTGATTTATCATGGGCCGGTAAATATTCCACAGTCACTTCACCAGCTACTGGCCTCAATTCTTACCCACCTATTTGTCAGCCTTACTTGTGTTGGCAGACTATATCAGCCCCCACAACACTCCTTCCACATTTCTGCTTTGCCCCCCATTTCAACAACATTTAGTAAGAACTATTTCCCCTGAAAGGGGATCCCTCTACTTGGGTGCAGAGCTGCACAGATGTTTGGGCGGAGCAGAGCTTATAAGCCCTGCAGGTGCAGTTTCACTACAGCTGTCCCTCCATCACCCTTCTCTTCCAGCCCTATAAGGATGGATTCACAAAAGGGCTCACAGGCTCAGCGGTCCTGAATGCGGTTGTTGAAGATGATTTGCTAGCTAATCCAGTGTTCATCCTCACGATCATCTCCCTTCCCCCAATACCCTCAGTTTATCTGATGGTTTTAGGTGGCCATCATGCTCATGTCATCAGGCTCTGCTATACAGGCACCATCAGAAGTGCTCCTGCTTTCTGTAGGAAGGACAGCTCCTCTATCAGCCCTCCTTTGTACCTCCTTACTCTGGGGTTGAAAATCCATTCGCCTCCCTCCCCCACAAGAGGGGATGGCGGCATCACCTTAGTTTGATAAGAGCATGATCAAGACAGTTTGCAGAAACTGAGCCATTATTCAGTTTACCAAGAAGCAACAGTTGAAGTTAATGAGTCTGGCAGTTTCACAGCTATCTAGTTCAGTGCCCTGGTCACCAAGAAAATTCAAATATTGTGTCAGCTTTATGCTGCTAATGGGAAAGCTGTGAGCAGCAACAGAGGCAGGCAAGGGAATTTTTCAAAGGGGGAGGGATGGAAGAGGATCAACCAAATAAAAAGAGGCTAGGGAGGAGTACAGTGGCCAATACCATCTCTCTTCTGCCCTCTGCAGCAGCCAGACCACAGAGGATAGGAATGGCTAGAGGAGTGGAGACACCATCCCACGGCTGCAGCAGCCAGGAGGCTCAAATAAATGTTAGTCTCTAAGGTGCCACAAGTACTCCTGTTCTTTTTTCCAAAGAAGAGAATTTCAGCACTCTCCCCTTCCCTCACAGCTGGAGATGACATGGGGCTGGGTTTCTCTCCAGGGTACTGCACTCATCTTACTGGCCCCCAGCCCCTGTCTGCCACTGGCTAGTAGAAGTTTAGTCACCAGGGTCACAAGTACCTAGATTTTCAGGCCCTGCCTGCTCTCACAATAAGCAGCAGATAGCTACTCTCCCTCCTTCATCACTCCCGAAGGAGACAGCCTCATTAACTTTTACAAGATTAATCTGCAGTTCATCTAACTTGGGAGAAAGGGGAGTAACTAATAAGAAGACACGGCTAGTTTGGACCGTCAGACACTCCCTGACCACAGCTGTTCCCTTCCAGCAGCAAAGGGAAGAAAAATTTGATTCAATGGGTACTTACTATCCAGATGCTGATGAGAAAGAGCAGAGTCCAGGGACAGCACCTTGACAGGAATCCCACCACCTTCCCAGGAGCTAGTATTCTCTGGGATGTTGCCCCAGACCTATCTGGTGGGACCCCTCTTTTGTACTGGCCTCTGTCTAATCAGCATCTGGTAAATATGGAGTCCTGTGTTCCATTCCCTCAGCTTTCTGGCCACATCCCTGCTGCTTACTTCATCTATTCCACAGACATGATAAAAGTATTCCCTGGCATCGCACTCATGTGTTAACCCTTTTGGGAACACCCTGCAGATTTCACTGAGCTGTTACAAGTGGTCAAAAAAGAGCCAGAATAGCTTTAGCATCATGTGTCTACTTATTACCTTGTGCTGTACAGACCTAGACCCACCTCAGTAACACCCAGCACATGGAACTAGGACACTGCTTTTGGTTACTGTTTACCGCATCTCCACCCTTTCTTACTAATGCACTTCTGAGTCCCTGCCCTTTGCATCACCCTGTTTCTCCAGCACTATGCCTGCCACGCACCCATCCTAGAATTCTCAGAGCTGGTCCTCCAACTTCACAAGGAAAGGAAATGACTCCTGAGGACAGGAAAAGCCTGTTCCACTGGTTCAATTCTCGACCTAGGAGCGCAAAGTCCTTCAGCACAAGAGAAGAGTTGCTGAGCCTATCCCCATCTGAGGGGCTGTATAAGATACAATGTATTCAACAGGGATTGACGTATGGGTTCCTGCAACCAACACATTAGAGCATAACTTGTCCTGTCTACACTAGGCTCTTTACAACATGATGTTAGTGAACATATTTTTAAAAGACCTCTCTCAGTCTCAGACCCTCTAGTTAACATGTGGTAACACACACACCAAGGGTATGTCTACACCAGTGGTTCTCAAGCTGTGGGTCGGGAACCCAAAGTGGGTCACAACCCCATTTTAATGAGGTCACAGGCTGGCTTAGATTTGGTGGGGCCTGAGGAAGAAGCCTGAGCCCCACCTCCTAGTGCCAAAGCCTGAGGACTTCAGTCCTGGGCAGCGGTGCTCAGGTTACAGGCCCCCTGCCTGGGGCTGAAGCCCTTTGGCTTCAGTCTGCCTGTGGGGTTCAGACTATGGCCCTCCCCCACTCAGGGCAGCAGGGCTCAGGCTTTGGTCCCCCTTCCTGGGGTTGTGTAGTAATTTTTGTCAGAAGGGGGTCACGGTGCAATGAAGTTTGAGAACCCCTGGGCTACACTATGGAACCTATGCCAGCATAGCCATCAACATACCCCTAGCATAGGTGCAGCCTACACCCAGAGAAGAGTTTGTCAGCATAGGAACAGCACCTCCCTGAACAACATTAGCTACATCAACAGAAGCCCTATTCTACCAGCACAACTACATCTGCACTAGAGGGTTTGTTGGCATAGCTGTGTCGGTCAGAGTGTGCTTCCCCCCCCACCCACCTGCCTGACCAGCGTAACTATGACAACAACTTTTAAATGCAGACCAAGCCAAAGTAAAATCCTAATGAAGACATGGTAGCTGCAGTTCTAACATGTTGCAGAGCTAGATGAATGCTAGAATCCAGTGTTTCCCTGACCTGCTAGCACAAGTTTAAGTTAAACTGCCTGGTCTTCACTAGGATTTTACTATATATTAGCCAACACAACATGCTCCTCTTCTTCCATCCACTGTGTCCCTTATTTCTCTAGTCCACAGCCTGGTGCTTTGCACCAACACTTTATTTAGAGGATATCATCATTTATGCAAAACTCTTTTTCTTAACTGCATTCACTCTGCTAGTTTCCACGCTGCCTTTTTTCTGAGGCTTATGGTTTCTGTGCTTAGCTGAGTTCTCTCACTCCTGACCCTTGCAACAGCCATCTACTGCAAACAAAGAAAATCCAAAGAACTACCTTTCTGGACTAAACCTGCTTATGCCAACATACTTTGAAACTCTGAGCACCAGAATGCTAGTAGTACATGATGGCTAGTAAATGTTCCATGCAGCCCAGCTATGATCAGCATCTCTCTAAACAATGAGGGACGCTAAAGCGCAGTTGCTGACTTCACAAGCAGTTTAACAGGAAACTATAGCGCACACCTGTACCACCCCATACCTGTTTAGTTTCCTACTGCAATCTGAGTTCAAAGAAACAAACTGTCTTCATTAGCTACACAAGAGCTCTAATACCCATAGCTCTTCCAACCATGCAGGGCTTGAGCCAATGTGTTAAAAATGCAGCAGAGACTTGGATTAGCCACCTGAGCTCAGACTCAGGGGGGTTTGGTGGGCTTGAACATCCAAGCTGCCTGGGCTGCAGTGTTCACACAGCTAGCACTAGTGACTCCTCCTGGGCTAGGAGGCTCGCTCCAAGCTGCAGTGTAGACATAGCTCAGGCTCCTAGGGAGCCAGACTAGCTAATCAGCAAAAATATGCTGGTTAGTCACATTAACCCAGGGCCATAACAACCCCCCACCCCCAGGCAAACATACATGAGATCAATACAGCTCTGAATAAGAGCTCAGTATCAACTGGTGATACTGGAACAACTGGAAGGGAAAGTATCCTACAGATTCCTGAACTGGAACAGACATTCAGTGTTCTAGATGAGTGTGGGTATGTAATGGCTACTTCACTATACACACCTAAGTTTCTCTCTTCTACCAACAGTAGTTGGTCCAATAAAAGATATCACTTCACCAACCTTGTCTCTGTAAGATCAAGAGAGTCAAACAAGGGGTGAAGAACTTCTTTTCAACAACCAGGCCAAGAAGCTTCAAACAATTTTCCTTTTTTTTTTTTTTTGCACCTAAATTGTTAAGGAAAAACAATGGAGAAAGGGCCTGAGGCACAGATGGACTCAGTGGCTTATAATACAATGTGACCATACATTTCTGAGAAGGGTTAGCTGCCAGCTTTTGGAGGAGTCAAGGGTTCTTGTTCTCTCACAGGGAGTCAGTCACTTTTTGGCTGTGGTAGTAAAGAGGAAAATTCCCATTAGTCACTCACATCAAAGAAAGTAGAGGCAGTATATAAAACTCTACCTAGCTGACCACAGAAGAACTGAGCAAAAGTCAAGCCCTGAGCCCCCTTTTCTCCCGACTGCCCTTGCATCTAGAGTAAAACCCAACCCAGCACTAGAACTGTCTGCACAAGCCTCCGCAAACCCCCCAGACTAGAAGCTGACATTCTTAAAATCCAACTGACATGACAGCTGGGCCATTAGGTGTTCCAAGCTCCACCCCACTCAAGAGGAGGGCTGCACCCCTGGAATGCTCAGCTTGATGCTCTGCAGCCACCAGGAAAGGCAGCGTTCAGATGATTCCCGGCTTCCCTTAGATGCGCAGGATTAGTCTTCTGTGCTGAAAAACACAGAGGACCTGTGGTGTTTCCATGGGCAAACAGCTGTAGAGAGCTTTTGCTTAATGAAGCAAGTCATAGACCTACTGACTGCAACTCAAACCTATTTCCTAGGCTCACAATGGTGCCTTGAGGAAGATACTGCACTTCTCCTCCCCCCCACCCCAAATCAATTCCATGCTTTACTTTTGTAATTAAACTTTTATCATTGTGTCTCTACAGGGAGCACTTCACTCTCCCTTCCAGCCCCACTTGCTTGCATTTAAAATACTCCAACCTTTAAACACAAAGATTTTTATTTTCAGCCCAAATCAACTGAAACACTGAAGGCACCTGCTTGTTTCAACAGTCTGTTTAGACAGATTATTAGAGGCTGCTAAAGAAAGCTGAAGCTTCCCTGCCTCCCTTCCCCTCCCCCCCCCACCCCCTTCCCAGCTGGTGATACTGGAACAACTGCAAGGGAAGGGAAAGTATCTTACAGCTCCCTGAGCTGGAACAGACATTCAGTTTAGCTTAGTGTGGGTATGTAATGGCTACTTCACTATACACACCTAACATTCCCCTGCATTTTAGCTCTGCTGAGAAAATGCCAGCTTTTAGGAACTTCATCTCAAACCAGGGCTGACCAAAATGCATACCACATGGCAACTGCCAGACTTACTCAGTGATATGTGCACATCTCGAGTTACAAGCTACTAATACTAGGATAGCTTACTTTCTGCCAGGAAAGTATCCAGTTGCTATTAGTATATGCCAGCAGCTAGTTAAGGTATCACAGCCAGCTTAAACCTCCTTTCCCCTGAGTTATCATCAAAATGCTCTTTGTATCTGGACTCCCAAAGCATCACATGTTGCGCATTTCTGAACTCCTGGGCAATCTGGAGAGCCCACTGTCCTAGACCCCCAACTTTATCTAGACGCCTATGCAAATGTTTAAGGGAGAATGCCACAACACACAGGGAATTTACATGGGATCAAACCATGGAGTCATCCAGTATCCTGTACAGCAGCGCTCAGTATTTAGTTCTTCAGAGGAAGCTGCAGGACACCCTTAAAGGAGTATTATGGAGTCATTTGTCCGCAGGGGAAGACTCAGTGATTTAAACCCCCAGGCACGAAAATTTAATTACCCTGATCAATTCCACCTCATGTTTTGTGTCCCCCTGGCCGCCCTCACACAGGGCCACCTTTGCTTTCAGATCCCACCAAGCACTGGGGCCCTTCCAGTCAGGAAGCCGCCGGCCCGTCAGCAGGGCTCCAGCACCGATGAGCATAACAGGACCGCGCCGGTACTGGGCCTTGGCAGAGCTGCCACCGGCTCCTCACTCGCTGCCCGCCCTGCTCCCCGAGAGGCGGCAGTGCCGCTCCCAGCCCGCAGGAGCCACGCACGGGGAGAGGAGGGCGGCCCAATAACCTGCCCCCCCTGACCCTCATCGTCCAGGGCGGAGCAGCCTCAGGGCCCCACTGCCCGGGACGCCTGGCGCCGGCGAGGCCCCCTCCACCGGGTGGGGCTCGCTCTGCCCCGAGCGATTCGCGCCCGGCCCGGGGTCGGTTCAAATGCTGCCCCGCGCAGGCCAGCGGCGGGGGCCGGCTCCCCAGGACCAGCGGAGCGAGGAGACCGAGCTCCGCCCCGCCGGGGACACGCGGGAGCGGTGGCCACCCGCCTCCTCCCAGGCGGGACGGCGGAGACCCCACCCGGGCCCGCTCAGCCCCGGCCCCGCCCACGCCCCGCCGCTGCTCACCCGCGGGCCGCCTCCAGGCTCTTGATGAGCTTCTTGATCTTCCAGATCTCCACGTTCCGGTCGGCAGCGCTGGGGTCGTCCGCCATCTTCTCCTCCTCCTCCTCCTCCGCCTCCTCCCTGCGGCGGCCGGGCCGGCGGACACACAGAGCACAGCGGTTAGTCCCGGCCCGCGCGCCCCGCGACCCCGCCCGGAGCGGCGCTCACCTCAGGCCCTGTCCCCCCGGCAGCGGCGGCGGCGGCTCCTCCCTGCGCGGCGGCGGGGGCGGCTCGGGGCTCGCGGCGGCTCTGACGTCGGAAACCGGCTTCTCTCCCCCTCTCCGCGCTGCATGTGTTGCAATCCGCTCACATGGGGCCTGTGACATCACTTCCGAGGGACACCGGAGAGGGCGGGGAGGAGAAAAGGGGGCGAGACCCTGCGGCTCCGCCAATCGGCGCCTTTCCGATCCCTCTCCGCCATTGGCTGGTCCCGCCAGGCCGCGCTCTCCCCATCGCTATTGGCTGGCTACCTCAGGCCAGCCTCCGCCCCCCGTGCAGCGCATGTCGGGGTTTGTAGTTCCTCGGGCCGCGAGGGGGCAGAGCTGGTCACAGAGGGAGAGGCCCGGATCTCGCGATGTCTCAGCAATGCCGCGTCAGGCCAAGCGGTGGCTCTTAAAGGGCAAGGCGCACGTGTGAGGAAGTATCAGCTGGCGCGGGCGGGACTGGCTGCCGGGCCAGGGCGGGGATCTGCCCACGTGGCGGGAGCAGAGTCAGGACACAGCAGCCTTACGCGCCAGCCCCAGCCCCGCTGGGACAGTATCACCTGGGTGCAGGCGGGGTCCGATCCTGCCCTGTGCTGCCAGAGCCAGCCTGGCCGCCCCCTGCCACAGGGTTGAGAACAGGTGGCAGGATCAGAGCCCCCTGCACCCTCCTGTTCTCCTCACGGTGTGTGCCTAGCTGAGCACAGCGAAACCATGCGGCCCAAGGGAAATCAGTGAGTGCAAGGCATCTAAATACCTTTGAGGAGCTGGGCCTATGTAGCTCTATACACTCTCTCTCTCTCTCTGGCACAGAGCACATACTTGGAATGCCACCTCATTCTCACTAGTCATTATTTACCATCATTCCTTCCCAGCGGCCTCTGCATGTAATCCGGAGCTCTTGTTGCTACTTCTCCGCCTATATGGAGCTACTGTCTCCCACACATGGAGCCATAGAGCATAAGTCCATCAATGGCTATTAGCCAAGATGCTTAGGGATACAACACCATGTGCTGGCTGTCTCTAGCCAGAAGCTGGTAGTGGATAACAACAGGATGGATCGCTCTGAAGCACATGGAATTGGCCACAGTCGGAAGACAGGATACTGAGCTAGATGGATCATTGGTCTTACCCACTATGACCATTCTTGTGTTCATAAACATCCACAGAAGCGTGTCACACACCCACTCAGTCACTGATACTTGGAGAACAGCGAGTCTGACAGTTAATGTGGCCTGACAGGGACATAGTTGCACCAAGTTCCCTATGTCAAAATGACTACACACCAGCTGAAAAACCATTATCCTCGCACCACAGATACATTAAGGCCAGGAAGGACAATTATGATCATCTAGTTTGACACCACATCATACAGATCAGAGGACTTCACACAATAATTCATCTCCATTGCAGGAGTAAAAGGAATATGCAGCAGGGGCCTGTATTTTCTAGCTGTGCATTTCAACTGATATATGCCCTGGCTGACCAACAAGAGGCTGTTCTACTCAAAGATTCCTTGTCCAGGATTGGCCCTTAAGTTTGTTAAGTTACTGAGCAGAGCAAGAGGAAACTTGGTCTTGCAGTAAAAACACTGGACTGGGAGTCAGGAAATGTTTCAGTTCCTAGCTGTGCCTTAGACAACCTACAGAACCTTGTGCAAACCTTGTGCGCCTGACCTGGAAAACTGCACCATTGGTAGCTGAACCAGTAAAAGAGCACTGTTGTCAATACCAACCCTGCAGTGTACTGTCACTACATAATCTGCTTTGGGAGACAGATGGTTGCAGTTTTGACCCACATCCATCATAACACTACACTACACTGTTGCAATCACAATGCTCTGTGAGTATTTATTCCACACTTCCTGCTACAGCTCCCAGAAGCAGTGGGTTTCATTTAGCCTTTTGAGGACCCAGTGAGAACTGGGAGAGAAACAGACTAACTCTCTAAATTCCCTGGGAACTCTTATTGGGCTCTTGGTGTCAGCGCCTTTTCAAGCCATTCTCTCAAAATGGGAGCCAGGGTGAATGTTCAGTTGCTCACTAGTTGCTCAGAAAAAAAAATAGATTTCTGCTATTTCTTTAAAAGCAATACTGAAGTGCCTGAGGTGGCTTTTGCAAGGTGTCATAGACCCAGAGACTGAGGTCAGCTGCTCGTCACACTGCTCACTAGTAGGGGCTGGTCAGGCTCCCAGCACCACTGCCGGAGCCACTGGTGTGCCGCACTCGTAGCTAATGTCTGCCAGGTGGGGCACTGCTTTTGCGTGTGGACAGTGACCATAGACAGATGGGACCATGTTCTTCTTGAGATCTGGGATGACGGCAGCTTGCCTTGACATTACACCCCCAGAGCATCTGGATGAGAGCCCCATGGGAAAGTGTTATGTGTGCTGCTAAGAACCTGGTACATTTAGTAACATACCCAGTACCAGTCCTCAAAAAGGGATGCTGGTCAATACAGGACACTGGAGTCAAACGTGTATCTTAATGGACTTTTTTTATTCTGTAGATCTATACAGCCAGGCCGCTATCAGTTACCAATATTCTGCTGAGCTCAGCCATTCCTACAGGCCATACTCCTGCATTCTTAGCTTAAATACTGTATAAGAACCACATTTTGCCTTTCAGCTCAGGATCTCAAAACTACATCAAAACACTCATAATTAAGGGATGCTCTATTCCCTGTTTGTACACTTCTTTAACTACTTTGAGTTAAATCAGTGTAATCCCCTCAGTCCTGTCCACAAAACACTTGCCAGCTAGGTTATAACACAACCAGTTCAAAGGATCTTAAAGGTGTTAAATTGCTGGAGGGGGCTCAATGGCATTCAGCTAACGCGACTGAAAAATTCACCTTTTTCGTCAGTGTAGGCAGGCCCATAGTGTGGACACTCTTAAACTGGTTTAATAGTGTCCATACTAGGGGTATTACACTGAGTTAATTTAATCAGTTTAGAAGCCAGCTGACTTAAAGCAATGCACAAAATGTGTAGACCAGGCTCACAACTCCAATCCTATCAGATCCATTTCACAGATAGATGCAGTGATGAATGACGATGAGGTTTGTCTGTGGGTATAGTCACACTATGGAGACTACATTGGCATAGCTAGTTCTCCGTAACTATGCCAGCCTAACCCCCTAGTGTAGATGCAGACTACAATGATGGAAGGGGGTTTTCCACTGGTGAGTGAACACCACCGCCACGAATGACACGAGCTACATCGACGGAAGCATTCTTCTGTCAACATAGCTGAATGTATGCCGGGGGTTAGATTAGCATAGCTATGGTGCTCAGGAGTTGTTTTTTCATACCTCTGCATCTATAGTGCCCTAACTTTTAAGTGTAGATCAGGCCTGAGGTCATGCACTGAGTCTGCAGCAGAGTTTAGTAATACAACCCAGGAGCTCCAGCATCAATCCCCAACTCTACAAATCAGTCCCTCCCACAGGCTCCCCTCCTTAGCCCCACAGAAAACCTATCAGAGCTCTGGTCCAGCCTAACTAAAGCTGCTGAGTTGTCAGAGTACAGTACTGTTTTCGGTATCTCTGCTGTCAGGCTGTAAAGTTCCATGGGATACAGGTCAACCTCTATCACCTTTGTCACCTTTGTCTGTCTTGTCCTCGTCCATCCCTCCACAAATGCAAGTCGATGCCACACCATTCCATTTTGTAGAGAGCACGTTCTTTCCATTTCTGGCAAAAAAAGTTTTGTCATGGGATCAGCCCAGCGCGTTTTCAGTCTGCCCAGCAGCCCATAATGATTCATGTTAATGACCTCTCTTTTCTCATGCTTCTGCAGTTCTTACAGATTTTGCAGTTCCTCAATAGCTGCCATCAGCCCAGGCCAAAAGAATACCCTCCTTCTTTCTGGAAGCCTTAAAGACTTCCTGGGATAGGAATTGAGCTCTGCAACACTGGATCCTAAATCCAAGGTATCTGATCTCTTATGGCAGTGGGGCCAATAGCCTGCTGTGAACTAGCCACTGCCTACTGCTTCCCATTGCGCTGTGCAGACAAACTTGCTACAGAGCCTGTGCAGGGTGGCAGAGCAAGTGGACGGAGGGGTTTATTCCCCAGATATCCACATTGCACATGTTATTGAACTGCCCCCATTCCTCCTAGTTTTGCACCATGATGCATGGACATTGTGTGGGCATGGGGCAAGGATGGCCATGGCTGGGCCTGATGGGTGCCAAAGTCCAGTGCACAGCAGTCCTTTTGGGCAGTGTCTTTTGCCACTGAGCACCTCCATGGAATGCCCCCAGATCGGACGGCTAGCTGTGACATAAGCAGGGGAACCTGTCAAATGAGCAGTCATGAACAATTTGACGCCAGCACTAACAGGGTGCACTGGAGCAACAGATGCTACTGCTGTCTCTATAAAATGGCACAAACGTCCAAGGCTGGCCCTGTGACACGGCGAGTGCAGGCTGCCATTCAATAAGCCAGCTGCCAAAATCTGTGCTGCCTTGTGGGGTTAGGCTTTTTGTGAAGAGTAGGGTTCAAACCCCAAAAAACTGGCTACACTTGATTCTTGGGATCCTTGTGCAGGATTAGCCCCAAAGTTATACTGTGATAACCTGATCTAATATTCCACAACTGTCATGCAAGCTGATTGGCTCTCAGTGTGAACCAGATGTGTGAATTTGGCAATTACAGGGATTGCAGAAAAATAAGATCTTGGATGGATGAGGTGGTAACCTGAGTAGATCAAAAGGACCATTCATTCACAGAGAGATTAGCAGAAGACCGTACAGAACAAGCCACCATGGCTGGAAACCTCCTATGATGGAGATGCCACAAAAGAAAAAGAAAAAGGAATTGACCTTTTACTGCTGAATTTCCTGGCTTTTTGAGTTTAAATTCCAATCTTAACAATAGACTGATGAAGGCTTTTATTCATGAGTGTCCATGTTATTTTCTAAGGTAAGAGAAATCAGAGCAGGGGCTGGGAGAGCTGAGACCTTGCATATATCTAAGGCCTTGTCTAGACTGCCAAGCTTTTTTGCCAAAGGCAGCTTTTGGTGACAAAACAGTGGATGTGTATGCACTGCAATGCCACTTTTGGTGACAAAACTCCTCCGTTTCGGTGACAAAATAAAACCACCTCAACGAGAGTTATAAGCTTTTTATGCACAAGTTTAATCGCCAAAGTGCCAGTGTAGACACCACTCTTGATTTTATTGCTGTAATTGGCCCCCAGAAGGTGTCCCACAATGTCCGTCATGACTGTTCTGGTCAACCGTTCCAACTCTGCTGCCCTGAAGCCAGGTAAGCAACCATCCGCCCTCCTCCTTTAAAGCCCTGGTAGTTTTTGAAATTCTACTTCCTGTTTGCTCATCTTCCCAGCTGACCATGGTGGCTCCATGCAGCAAATGCTCTCCTGCTTGGACTAATGGGGAGCTGATGGATCTGCTCAGTATTTGGGAAGAGGAGGCTGTGCAGTCCCAGCTGCGCTCCAGCCATAGGAATTTTGATACTTAGGGGCAGATTTCTCAAAGCTTGCACGAAAAGGACTATGACTGGCACACACTGCAGTGCACAGCAAAGATCAAGGAGCTGAGGCAGGTGCATCAGAAGGCAAGGAAAGCAAACCATTTTTATAAGGAGTTGGACACTATCCTTGGCTGCGATCCCACCTCCACCGCCAAGAACCCTGTGGATACTTTGGCGGGGCTGGAGCGGGCAGAAGGTGGACCTAGGTCTGAGGATGAAGTCATTGACAAAGAGGTGGAGGAGGATGACAATGTGGAGACCATGGCAGGATTGCCTGGTGGTTCGTCCAATCAGGAGCTGTTCTCCACCCCGGAGGTGTCTAGCCAGTCTCGGCAGTTGCAATCCAGCGAGCAAGAAGCAGGAGAGGAGACCGGTAAGTGGTTTTGCTTTGTGAAGTGCGAAGGTGGGTTGAGGGCATAGACATATACAAGGCTGGCTGTGTTTCTGTGTGCTGGACATTTCCCCATGCAGCTAAACACTATGGCAGAACAGGATGTTGATGTACACCGAGATTTCACTGGACTCTTCCAGAAAGATCTCTAGGAAACTTTCCTGGATGCACTTGCCAGTCCTCTGTCGGAGGTTCCTTGGCAGAGCTACTTTGTTCCTTCCCCTTTGAAGGAAATTTTCCTGAACCATTAAGCAATCACTTGCGCAGAGACCAAGGCAGTACATAAGTGAGCAGCATAGGGATGGGGGTGGAAGCTGCAAGTGTGTAGCAGATGCAGTCTTTCCTCCCTGTTACCCTCAGGAATGAGATATCTGCCATAAAGACCCCCACCTGTGGAAAAGGGTGGGAAAATTTAGAATATTGTCCCTAGTCAACTGCACCATGACTCTTTCATATTGATTATTTCCTCATGTACAATGCTCCCCACCCTAGGGTAAACTCACCATGCTTGGGGTGTTCACCGGCATGTGTGCTTGTCAAGGGTCAGTGAGAAAGTGATTGGTATGTTTCTAGAGGTGTATTTTACTGTACTGTTTCAATGCTGTGCATGTGCTTAACAATCATGCTTCTGTGTGTTGTATTTCTGCAGATGTGGCCTTGAAAGGGCCCCTACACACTGGCGGAGTGCCTCCACTGGATAAGACAGTGCCCAAGATGGAGCAAGGATGACATGTTCCAGTAGGTGATGCAATACTTGGATGCCAAAAACAGGGAACGTAGACACTGGAGGGAAATCAAAAGGCAGGACAGAGAAGAAAATGAGGCCTATGCTAGGGACCCAACAGAGAGGATGATTAAAGTTATGGAGCAGCAAACTGAGAAGCTACAGTCTCTCATAACACGCCAAACTGAGCAGATGCATGCCCGCCCTCCCCTTCAGCACATTCAAAACTCTTTCCCATGTCCTCCCCAAACACCACCCACAAATTCCTTTCCGCTGTCTGGGACTTCTCACTACCTCATTCACTCCACCTCCACAAATGATAGCTGGACTTACGCACGGTTCTGAAAGTCGGCCCTCCCCTGGTACCTCCTCTTCCCACAAGCATTTTTCTGTGTGTACGTGTGGTGCTATAGTTTTTTGTGCAATAAAAGCAAAGTTTTTTGAATGATAAGAAGTCTTTATTTGTCTCCTGCAAATTGTGATAGCAGATGGCAGCAACTAATAAACAAGCAGTTAAATCATTTGCTTACATTGAATCCTAAGCCACAAAAATCGCAAGTGCTTCCTTGCAAAACTCGATTTCATTAAGCATTGTAGTCCAGAGTATAGCAACCTACATGACTGATTCTCATCTTCAAAGTGTTGCCTCAGAGCCTCCTTGATTCAATAGCCTCCCGTTGTGCCTCTCTAATAGCCCTGGTGTCTGGCTGCTCAAAATCAGCTGCCAGGTGTTCTGCCTCAGCAGTCTGCCCCTGAGCAAACTTTTCACCCTTCCCTCCACAAATATTGTGCAACGTGCAACACGTGGCTATGACCGTGGAAATATTATCCTCATTGAGGTCTGGCCTGCCATAAAGGCATCGCCAGTGCACCTTTAATTTGCCAAACACACATTCCACAGTCATCCTGCACCTACTCAGCCTGTTGTGGAACCACGCCTTACTGCTGTCCAGATTTCCTGTGTAAGGCTTCCTGAGCCATGGCAGGAAGGGGTCTGCCGGGTCTCCCAGGATCACTATGGGCATGTCAACATCGCCCACTCTAATCTTCTGGTCTGGAAAGAAAGCTTCCACTTGCAGCTTTCTGTACAGACCGATGTTCCTGAATATACATGCGTCATGCACCTTTCTTGATCACCCGGCATGGATGTCAGTGAAACACCCGTGGTGATCCACAAGTGCCTGAAACACCATGCAAAAGGTACCTCTTCCTATTGATGTACTCCGTTGCAAGGTGGTCCAGTGCCAAAATTGGAATATGTGTGACATTTATCGCCCCGCCACAGTTAGGGAATCCCATTGCCACAAAGCCAGCCTGTATTTCATGCACATTGTCAAGAGTCATGGTCCTTCACAGCAGGATGCAATTAATGGCCCTGCACACTTGCATTAACACAGCCCCAACGGTTGACTTCCTGACTCCAAACTGATTTGCAACCGACCGGTAGTAGTCTAGAGTTGCCAGCTTCCACACTGTGATTGCCACACACTTTTTCACTGTGAGGGCAACTCTCATTTGGGTGTCCCTGCGCCACTGGACTAGGGCGAGTTTAGCACACAGTTCCAGGAAGGTGGCTTTCCATAACCAAAAATTCTGCTGCCACTGCTCATCTTTCCATAGCTGCATAATGATGCAATCCCACCACTCAGTACTAGTTTCCCCAGCCCAAAAGCGACTTTCCATCACGTTCAGCTGCTCCGTGAATGCCAGAAGTAATCTAATGTTGCTCCTATCCATGTCAGACAGCACATCAGGCAACTGAATCCTGTTGAGTTTGGAACTTCAAGATTAACTGCACTGCCATTCGCGATGTGCCACTGACAGCTAGCAGAACACTGGAGAGTAGTGCAGGATCCATTCTTTCAGCTAGGATGGCAGGGCAAGCAGAAAACAAGGGACATTGAAAAATGCCACGAACCGAAGTTGGAAGCACATGGAATGTTGGAACAGAAAGCAATGCATCATGGGACATTGAGCCCAGCCCCATGATGTGCTGTAATCCCCTCTGCCGTCCCACAAGACCTAGCAGCAGAAGATGAAGAGCTGAACTGTGGGATAGCGTCCCACCTGCATTGCTCTCACTGTTGATGCTACTGCCCCAAGTGTGGACATGCTATGCCAACAGAGAAAGACAGTGTGAACACGCAACAATGATTTTATTTGAGTACTTTTTAATCATCAACCAAACTTCTGTCAAAAAAACTGTGTCAGTGTAAACATAGCCTAAGTACCCCACAATCTAGTTGTGCTAACTCCTTGGAAAAGCAGATACAGTCAGGCCTGGATCCTGTGTGTTCATGGTGCTCTCCAGTACAAACAGGAGCAGAGGGCATAAATTGAGTTAAGTTTGAAATTTCCAGCCCTCAGGAGTTTGCTTGCTCCCCAAATTATTGAAATAATTAAAGTGTCAGCATCAGGCTTTAGAGTTGCCACCCTGACGAGGTTAATAGCGGTGGGGCCATTCACACTGCTGTGTCTTCATTGCAGAGTGAATTGGGTGACCGGCAGTCGGCTCTGAGTGCCAGGTTAGCCAAGCCTGGGTGCAAGCAGCCACAGTGCAAAGCCCTGCAACTATGTGTTACTGGGTACGTCTACACTGCAAAAAAAACAACAACCCAGCAGTGAGCCTTAGAGCCCGGGTTAGCTGACTCAGGCTTGTGAGGCTTGTGCTAGGGGCTAAAACTAGCAGCATAGATGTTCCTGCCCACAGAATAAAGTTGGGGGAAAAACTCCCCCGAGACTCCAGCCACTCTCCCAATGGAGACGTAAGCAACTCATGCGACTTAATTCAGCTCCAGTTGAATCCAAACCTCCCCGGGCTGCTCAGCCACCAGACACATTAACAACAGTGCGGCTGCCTTCTGGCACTGGGCCCCTCAGCCTCAAATGACTGCTGTCTCCTCCTGAATTGCTGGCTGGAAAACAATTCCGTCACCCCCAGAACTGGCTCTGGAGCATGAGGCCATACCAGTCACGCTGCCAGGCCGAAGGAGGTAAAACCGATTCTGTTCACATTTGGAAGCTTCCTCTGCAGAACAGCAGAGGTTTCGCCCCAGAATGGTGGTAATGGATCCCAGGCTGTCCCAGGGTTGGTGGCATACAGAGAAGTAGGAAATCTAACACGTTCCCGTCTGTCTCCTGGCTGGCAGCTTGCCAGGAGCCACACAACTCCTTCGCTCCCGCCACAGTTTACAATGCTGCATCAGAAGGAGAAGAAATGGCTTTTGGGAGCATAGGATCTGGCATAAAAACCGACTGGGCCAGTCCATTGTTCTGCTTCCAGCAGCGATGCCTCAAACACCAGAGTGGAGGGCGGGGCTCATTAAGTGCATGGATAGGTGGGCAGAGAGATGCCAGTTCTTAATGCTTCAGAGAAAGGCCATAAAAGCAACCCCCCTGCACACCTAGCACGTGCTGCCTAGCGGGGGACCACCCTCCTGCGTCTCCCGGCTGGGAGTTGCAGGGGCTGAGAGGGTAGTTCACCTCACACCCCAGCTAGCTCTGGGCTTCTTGGCTGAAATTGCCAATAAGTGGGCCAGTTAGTGCCACTGCTCATGGTGTGTTGTGTGTGGCAGACACCAGCCCATGGCAAACAAAGTAGAAGACATTTCATGTGTTTTATTTATTTGAATTTCTGCCCTTGTTCCATCAACAGCCCACTGAGCAACCACAAGCCGGTGACCATTTAGTTCAGTGTTACCCTGGGCTGGCTTTGAACCAGTGATGCACAGGCTGGATGTAGAAGACTGCGAAAGGGGAAGGAGAGCCTGATGGTTAAAGCATTATACTGGGCCTCAGGAGATCTGGCTTCAATTTGCAGCTCTGATGTAGACTCCCTGTGTACCTTGGGTAAGTCACTTTGGCCCAGCTCCACAAAGCTATTTTGGCTCTTAACTCCCATTGGCAGCTTTGTGGAGCTGGGCCTTACCTCTCTCTGGGCCTCACTTCCCCATCCTTTGTTTAGCTTGTCTATTCAGACGGTAACATCTTTGGGGCAGAGACCATCTCTATGTTACAGCGCCTCGTACAGTGGGAGCCCACTCTCAAGTCCTAACAATGGTGTCCAACCAGAGTGTCCTAGAGCTAGATCAACTACTGTCTCACCTGCAGTTAAGGCCCATTCTCTCCAGATTAATCTAGGCTGTTCTACCAGGTCCATCTCGCCATTCTTCTAATGGCAGGGTCTCCATCACATGCCTGGATAAGAGTCTTCCATGGTCTGACAGATGTTACATGTAGGGAAGTGTCCTCTGCATAATTCCATTCCCCTTTGCTTCATTCCTATAGCCCCAGCACACGTGTTATGCACTGTGGGTGCATCTGGCACAAACACAAGCATTTGATATTGAATTGGCTCCCAGCACTACCCGGCCCTAGCTTGGGTTAATGCGAGCGAAAGATAAGGCATGGGACTTTCTGGCAGCGTTCCAAGCAGCTGAGTGCTTAGAGCAGGGAAGCTCTCTGTCCAGAGCACAGAGCGCTCCGACCGTGTCTATGGGCCCCCAGACAGTGCTATCAGAAGAGCCCATTCAGCTCACCCCACCCACCCACTTTTAAAGCTGCCCTTTTCATTTGATAGCTTTTTACATTTCCAGGGTGGTTCCTTCACCTGGCAGCTAAGTAGGGGCAGAGCTGAGAGAAGAGAGACCTTCTGACCCTAAAGACAACAGCCATAACCCCTCTGCCACTTTTATATTATGTAAAGCCCATCATTTTCCCCAGCTGGGTGATGGGCCAGGGACACAGATCTGGGGTTACTATTGATAATTGTCAGCTGGTGTCGAGGAGCAATGCGGGTACTTTGGTATTTAAATTAATATTTTAAAATGATGGCATGGCACTGGTGGCCCCAATCCAGCAAAGCACCTAAGTATGTGCTTAATGTAAGCCCTGAGTAATCCCCCTGGCGTCACATGATTACAGTTATGTTCTTATGCTTCGCTAGATGGAAGCTTTCTGTTCTATAAGTGCCTAGGTCCCAATTCCCTGGTATAAAACAGGAGTGATGCTGCCCAAGCCCATGCAGTTGGCAGCTTCACTTGAACCGGTTACAACTAAATATACTTTCCATAGATGATAGTAAATACCTTGGTGTTTTCTAGTATGGATAATTATATCTCCCTCATTTCCCCAGGTGGATTCAATAGGATACAATCTTCTTTACTTCTTGCTCTAAGAAGTTGCTTTGTGTTGCTGTGCACTGATAAACAATTGATATGTTCCACCCCAGGGCTGACTGCATTTTAAAGGGGGAGAAAGTGATGCCTCTATGGAATTCATCTATCAGCTTAAGAGCCTGATTCTGGTGCATGGAACTCCTGTGGATGTCAATGCATGTAGAGGGCTGTCCGGATCAGCTCCTTGCTTTGGAAGTCTTCATGATGAAGGATGGGTGATATTAAATTAACTGCTTTCCTGTTAAAAACCCAAATATAAAGAGGAAACTGAGTGGAGAGTATTTGCACTAGATTCTACCCCAGTTCTTAAAAAAAAAAGAAAAGAAAAAATCACCTTCGAAGAGGCAGGACAGTACACCAGCCATTCTTTAGTGAACTCTTTCATCTTATTCCCAGGCACACCTTCCATAGTGAAGTACTAGATAATGCCTACATCATCTATACCCAAAGCATCTCAGCTCATCACACTACCTCACTCCTCTCCATGGACAGCTAGGGGAATCAGAGGTGGCTTCTGAAATTTTTGGCACCCATAATGCGTTTTGTCTGCTTCCGTGCATATAACCCTAGGCAGTAGCTCTGCACCTAAGAAATAATTTCAGACACAGAGACTAAGGCAGTAAGCAGCCTTTTTACTGATGGTCTGCCCAGCTTCCAGAAAGAATTGCACCACAACCCATCAACAGCATTCCTCCAATGTCTTATTGCCTGGACAAATAGACTACTTGCAACAGCACCATCTGGTGATAGAAAGACAATATCACCGCTTATTCTCCTCGCCTGCAAAGGGGAGCCAGAAAAATCACACCCCACTAAGTCTGTTTTCTCAGTGTTCCCTATCACACCTGAATGAGTGAGGCATATTACAGTGCCTGGCACTCCAAGTGCTCTCCCCGATTGGCATGCTTCTTCCACAGGCCCAACCAAGCTAGGTGGGACACAGCCCTGGAATAGGGAGGGGTTGCCCCTCTTGCCCCTCTGCTGCAGCATAAATCCTACCTGAGCTGCAAGCATTCTCCTCTTCCCCACCTGCCTTTTTTTGGAGTTTAGCTGCAGTGATTCAGTGGGACTTTTACACCCCGAGAAACAAAAATTAGGACTGAAGTCTCCCCTTTGGAAAGCGCAGTATATTAAGGCTACATTATGCTTCTTCATGAAGGTCACTGCAATATACAAAGCTCACCCAAATTGGCCGGTGTATTTTGTTTGCAAACACATCCACAAATCTGCTCGGCAGTGGCGGCTGTGCCGGAAAACACATTGTATTAATTAGCTTAAAACCATGCCAGTCTCATCGTCATAGATATGAGGAACCTGGACCATTAACTTTTCCAGAGCAAAACGTTCTGCATCTCCTCATGGTTTGGTACCGAGCAGCTCGTCATCCCTCATCCTGACTCCACATAGGGCTGAGTCTAACTTTGGCAGCTCTCCATGCAAGATAACACGTGAGCAGCCTGTAACTGGGTCAGCCACCTCCCAAGTACCCACTCGTGGCCAACGGTGGCTCTGCAGCACCCTGCATCAGTTTCCCCTTCACTCAGGCTCCTCACTTACACCACAAAGGTTTGCAGCCAATAACAACACCCGTTCTTGGGGGCCAGTTTAGTAACAAAAAATAAACTCAAAACCAAAGTCTCCTCTGCAGGAGACTCACGTTGGGCAAAACGTCTCTTCCCTGAGGGTGTCTGTCTGTCTTTCGGAAGTTCCTTTCTTTCACCCTGTCCCAAGCTAAGCACAACCCCTGGTCCCAGAGGCTGGGTGGGGCAGTCTGTCTGTCTGTCTGTCTTCCTGCTCACTCAGCATTTCTTGCCTGGTATATAGCCTTCTCTACCAGCCTCCAGCCCCACCGGCATCTTCTGCCAGCTGAATCAGGGCCCTGCGGAAATCTTCCTGCTGTCTGCAGGCATCTGCCACCTCTTCTCTGACCCAGTGGTTCCTTATCTACTGCAGGCCGGCTTCACTCACCTGACCCATCAATCACATGAACGTCATCCTCTGTACCTGGGGAGGTGAGTTAAGCATGTGGCAGGTGTATTGAGACCCATTTCTACTGAAGGGGCCCAGCCACCCTATGCCAGAGCCCTGTCCAGTACCCCATACTCACCACCACACTCCCCCACTGACCATTCACTGCTTAGCAGCAAGCCTGTGGCAACCCCTCCAACACCATCTGTTTGTGAAGCTCCGCTGCCTCTGGGGGCACTCTCCCCACCTGGAGCATGGACTGGAAGCTAAGAGCCAGCGCTGAAGGACACATTGCCATGGAGACAGTAGGAGAGAGACAGTTCAGGGTTGAGTTCCTTGCTGCTGCTTGTTGACACAGGGCAAGGACAGGAGTCAGGGAAGCAGGGCTGGTACTATGGTGAGTTGGACGTCAGCAGAGTCACTGTGTAGCCCTGGGCCTCAGTGGAGAAAAAATAAGAGTGCAAGGAACACAGGACTTTTCACCATGGTCCTTCCTCAGTGGCTTGTCCTTGTACTTGGAGCAGCACTTAGAAAGAGCCCATTTGGAGCAGATGAAGGAAATTCACCACAAGGAATGAGCTGTTTCTGTTTTCCAGGTGAATGCCACTCTGTGTAACCTGCTGCACATCTGACTTAGGCACATCATGCTCTGACACTACTTCTCCGGTGCTCAGAAACAAACACAGCCAGAAGCTTCAGGCTTAAGGAAGTAATTTCTTGCATTTCAGATCCCTGTTACCTAGCTTGTCTCTTCTGGTGAGAGGGGAAGGTTTGGTGCTCAGAACAATAACCCTTAGCACTAGGGCTGAATGAATAATTCCTAACAAATCAGGTCCTTGATGAATTGTTGGGGGAGAGGAGGTTGTGTTAACAGACACCTGTGAGCAGATCTGATTTTCTCAGATTCATTCATTCTCTGAAATGATTCACCAAAGAATTCTGGGACTCTAGATTGCTGGTGAGCAAGTCTGTGTGAGTATTTGCCAGTCAACACTCAAAATTCCAGCAGCACTGGTGACTTTTTCCTGGATGTGCAGATCACAAGGCGTGCATTGGTTCCCTGGCTGGCTGAGTCTAAGCCAAAGACTCCGAATATTCACCTTTGAAAATGTAAAATGTGCTCCCTGTGAACATTCTTTATTAATCTCTAAAACTGGTTTGTTTCCACACTCAGTCCTGCTAGTAACTCACCCACATTCGAGCGTCCACCAAGCATGAACATGAAAAAAGCCATGAACCCAGCCAAGGCTCATTTGAACAGCTGCTCAAAGACAATTTTTCCACAGTGTTCATCCAGCGCTGCATAGAGCTTCCATCCTGCTTTACATTTTTGACATAATGTGCAGCCGTTAATCAATTCCTTCTCAGTCATTAGGAAGCTTTATTCCTGTCTGTTCTGCCTCTCAAGAGTCCCTCAGAAACTAATACCTGGAGCTGTTGCCCAAAGCAACACAATTGCAGAAGCAGGCGTAGAACTCAGACATCCAGCGCTGCGGTTAGGATATAGGCCTGACCATATTGCGACAGATAGGAGTTTGTCTCCCCCATCTGATGGGTGCGGACCGCTGAATTCAGCTATTTGACCATCATTTCCCAGGCTGGTTCATCAGCAGCGTTAATCCCAGCTCCTGCGGTGATTTAATCCTATTTTTAAACAGGAGTGAAGCAGTCTCTCTGTATGTTAATGAAATGATTATTATACTGCTGCCCCAAGCAGCCCTGGAACGAGACACTGCAGTTTCTCTGCCTCCTGTCCTGGTTTCCTCTCTTGTTCTCCTCTCAGTCTAGCTGCTGGGTAGCCGGTTTTAGCCTGTCAGCATCAGGGTTTTTTTGTTGTTGTTCTCTTTGCCAGTTATGGGTAGAACTGTCTTTTGGGCTAGGAGCGGTTCTCCAGATTATATATACAGTATATGTATGTAGATTATGGTACATTTACCACAGTATTAATATATCATCCTTGTCATCACAATACATTTGCAAAGGGGCTTGTTTTCCACAGTGAGCGCTCGGGGGTGGGCATTCTCTGCTCCCAGACCTAGCAGCCCAATCCACCCCATCGGGATCGAGGAATGAAATGGAGACTAATGTGGACACCTGCAATATCTTGTGGTACGGGCCCGATTAACGGTGTAAGCAGGGGAATTTTCTCGCACACGCCCAGCGTTAAGATGATCACCATGTTCAGGAGGAATTTCTCTTCAGGGCTAGGGATACTTCCCTCCCTCTGGAGCTGTGTTGGTATTACTGAGCAATGGCAATTAGATTGTGTCCAAAATACTAATTATTCTTTGCAAGAAATTAAAAAAAAGTTTTTACTTTTCACAGAGCAAGTCTTGGGAAATTCTCCTGGTGTGAGGAAGAGGGAAGGGTAGATTTCAGAGACAAGCACCAACAAGAAGCCTAAGTATGGGAGCGAAGGAGTTTGCAGCATCAGCTCTGTTCCTGAGACCATGAATGCGTGTAACCCACCGGCCAGTGTGTGTTATAGGTCTCTCTCTGAGCCTGATCCAAAAAGGTCATGAGCCAGCCCCATCTGGAGAGCCTGACTCTTTAGCCCAAGCTGTAGCAGCTCATGCTTTTAGCACTGGAGGTCCTTGACTGAATGCCAGGTGGTTGGCCAAAGTGACAGCAGTCAGACGTGAATGACATTGCTGATGGGGGGTGGGAGAGAGGAAGGGCACAAGAGAAAGATGCGGAGCTCCAGTTCTACTGTGTAGACTGTCAGCAAGCAGTGGGACCTCCAGGATGGGAGGAGAGGAAGAGATGTGAGGCGGAGAGGAGTGATTGTGTGGTGGGTCCCATACTCTTGCAGGGGTGGATACTGGCAGGCTCTAGTCCTGCCCAGCTCCTCTCCCTCTGGGATGGTGCTTCAGTGATGCTGTATCTCAAGGATTTGTTAATTGGCACCTAGCCACGACTTGTAACATTAGCACTGAGGGAATCTGACAGGCAGAAAAATCTCTCCATCTGTTGGCTGGCTCTCTCTGTCCATGGGAGCTAGCAAATGTGGCACGTTCTCAGTTCAGGGGGTAGCAAAGCTGCCAGGGTAGCTTTAGGAGCTGGCAATGCCACACTGGCCTGCTGGGGCAAAGAGGGACACTTTCAGCTTCTTTTGTTTTCGTGTATCAGCGTTTAGACTTTGCAAACACAACCCAGCTCTCTGTGTGTGGAGCGCCACGGAACACAAAGCATGCTGAGGCTCTCTTCTCTTGGGCTGAATCCACGGCCATGGGCTCCATCACATCTGATAGCCTGTCTGGGTCTGCGGCCGCCTCAGCTATCCCTCAGAGGCATCTTGGTGAGGAAAACTGGGTCAGTGGTGCAATGCTGTGCATTATGGGAAATTCCATCCTGACCCCCACAGTGATGGCAATGTGAGTAAGAACCTGATCCCACATGTGCTTACTCATGTCAGTAGGGTTTTGCAGGCTCAGGCCTTAAGAGACTCAACCAGGCAAACAAGCTATGAAACACTGTTTGGAGGGAGTGTTTATGTATTGGAATGTCCTCTGTGAGGGGGGCGAATTCATCACAGGGGTAAATCCAGTGACCATATTGTGCACTGTTAAACAGCTGCTATGTTCCATCCCAGAGGTGGCAGCCGTTCAGTGGCAGTTTGTTTCCTGTATAAATTTAGGCCCTGGGGTATACTCTGTGCAGGACCTGAGGGGTTGTGGAGGCAGGCAAAGGTGGCTGTATGCTATTTGGGGCTCCCCTCACAGATGCTAGCTGGTCACAGCCCCCATAGGGCCATTATGCCAGCTGGGGTTTGCCAGAGCACAGCAGCACGCCGACCACCCCCCTCTCCTCCCAGCACAGCCCATGGCAAGGTGGGACTGAGGAGCGCCGTAGAGTTGGCTGTGTGATCTCTACACCTAGCAGCACTTCTTCTATGCCTGGAAATCCTCAGCCCATTGTGCTACAGGACCAGGGCAAGGGGCCTAGGGCAGGCTGAGCCCTGGAACGTAGTTTGTAAGACTCTCTGGGATGGAAGGTGGCAGAGCAATGTAAGATATTCTCATTCACACACTGCCTGAGGGATGGGAAGGGGCTGGAGAATGGAAGGCCAAAGGCATGACAATAAATGTGTGGCACATGCAAAACAGAGCAGAGGCAAGCTGGGGCTAGAGGGAGGACACACCGTGTGCTGGAGGCAAGTACCTTCATGCACAAGGCGCTGCAGAAAAAGAGTGCACAGCGTGCTGCCCTATAAAAGACTTTTTCTAGTTGCGATGCCAAGGTCACTGAAAACGCTGGCTGTCTGCCACATAAGTGCTGGCAGCTAGATTGAAGCCTGCTGTCCAGAGGTTGCTGCCTGTGTCTCCCCAATGCCCACATGCTCTAGGGGTTGGACAGCCAGGATTCTTTGGCTCCCTGCTGCTAGTTCTGCCCAGTTTCTTGCCTACACCCTAAGCCACAGAGCAGCAGAGTTTTCCCTTGAGTGGCAACCCCCTCTGAGGAGCATATTTGAGGATTTGCGTGCAATTTACAAGGGGAAAGTGCTAACCGTGGGCAGTTTTCGTCTTGTTGATTAAATGAGGTAAATCAAGTACAAACAGGAGGGCAAGGTTCTGCTCTCAGTTACAGCAGTGTAAATCCAGCCAGATTCCACTGGAGTTACTCCCCATTTACTTGAGTGTAACTAAGGGCAGACTCTGCCGTGGCGTCTGGAATGATGAAGGAGGTTCTGGTCCAACAATTCCCTCTCACTGAGCTATCCTTTGTGTAGTTGAAGCTAATGGCAGCACGCTGTTCTCTGCTAAACCTGGAATACCATGTAGGCCCAGCCCCTCAGCTGGCATAGGTCATCATAGCTCTGGCGATGTCCAACTCACGCCAGCTGAGGGAGCTGGGTCTGCCAGGTCGTTGGGGGCAGTGTGTGTTCAGATGAGAAGCAGGATGAAGTGATGTCAATGAGGTCAAGCAGGTAGAATCCGTCCCCTGTAGCATGCCAGTCACAGGGTGCATTATCAAAGACTGGGCTGAAGAGAGCTGGCACAGCGTGGCTTTGCGTGACAGCTGGAGCCCACACATGGTATTTTGGTGAGGCCAGTGCTGGTGAAGTGTGCCAGGCAAGGAGCCTGGAATGCATTGTCTGGTCAGTGAATAAGTACAGCCGCATTGCCAACTTCCTCCCATAGGCCGCCCCCCATCCTGACCTAGCAGGACCATTGCAAGAGCTGAGAGTGGAGTTGAGTCACGATGATCCATTCAGTTCTTGGCAGCTCTACGGAGACTAGCAAGGTGCCAAGAAGCGATGGCAGTTTTTGTGGTGTAGACACCTTTATTCAAGGAGACCTGAAGTGACACAGCCATTGCATGTCATTTGGTGTATCTATCATCTATCTGTTGATCACTTATACGATCCCCATCACCAGAGAGTCTGAGCAGCTGAGCAATGTGGTCACCTGAACAGAACTCAGACCATAGTAACCACTGGTCACTGGCAAGGTGGGCTGGATTTGAAATTGTGACTTATGGGTGGAAGGCTACCTTATTCAGTGTCAGCCCTAGATCCACCAGTTCCTGCCCCAGATGATGATGGTGAGGTCCAGCTCAGTAGAGTTGCCCACTATGACTACAAGAGATGAGACATGAAGCAATTCCTTACTTATCTGATGTGCACACAAGCCTACCATCAACATGAGCAAACCTCACGGGCTCAGCGCCTCAGCTGGTATGAATCCACATAGTTTCCCCAAAGCTAATGGAGCTATGTCAGTTGACACCAGCTGAGGTTCTGTCCCTCTATGTCTTGATCATTTCTGAGTGTGGAGATGTCAGTGTGAGCTGGTTGAGTAATGCGGCTTCACTCAAGCATCTGCCTATATCTAAAGTGCTGCTTCGGCCTTGGGGAAGAGAGAGTAAAAATTTTCAGCCTTCTAAGCATTTTGATTACCCCCCGGCCCCCCCCCCCAAAAAAAACAGCCTGTCATATGGCCTGTCATAATCCCTCCTCCAAACAGTAGGAACGTGGATTACACACAGCTTTACAGTAATCGTCCAATGAGAAGCCAGTTTATGCATGAGATACCATGGAGATGAGTGCAAGGAGATAGATAGATAGATGTATGGGGAATCTTGGGGATTAGATAGATGTGTCTGGGGATAGATGGATGGATAGATAGAGGAGAGAGAGAGAGAGGAGATGTATGGGGAATCTTGTAGATAGATAGAAAGAATGGGGATACCATTTATTTAAATATTTTTGGATGTTTTACATTTTCAAATATATTGATTTCAATTACAACATAGAATACAACATGTACTTCGTATTTATTTTTGATTACAAGTATTTGCACTGCAAAAAAACAAAAGAAATAGTATTTTTCAATTCACCTAATACAAGTACTGTAATGAAATCTCTTTGCCATGAAAGCTGAAGTTACAAATGTATAATTATATACAAAAAAAACTGCATTCAAAAATAAAACTTAACATTTTAGAGCCTGCAAGTCCACTCAGTCCTACTTCCTGTTCAGCCAATCACTCAGACAAACAAGTTTGTTTACATTTTCAGGAGATAATGCTGCCCGCTTCTTGTTTACAATATCACCTGAAAGTGAGAACAGGCATTCTCGTGGCACTGTTATAGCCAGCGTCCCAAGATATTTATGTGACAGATGCGCTCAAGATTCATATGTCCCTTCATGCTTCAACTGCCATTCCAGGGGACATGCGTCCATCTGCCCGACATCTGCCCAATAACAATCCCAAGAAGTGCAGACCGACGCATGTTCATTTTCATTATCTGAGTCAGGTGTCACCAGCAGAAGGTTGATTTTATTTTTTGGTGGTTCGGGTTCCATAGTTTCCTCATCGAAGTGTTGCTCTTTTTAGACTTCTGAAAGCTAGCTCCACACCTCATCCCTCTTAGATTTTGGAAGGCGCTTCAGATTCTTAAACCTTGGGTTGAGTGCTGTACCTATTATTAGAAATCTCACATTGGTACCTTCTTTGCATTTTGCTAAATCTGCAGTGAAAGTGTTCTTAAAATGGACAACATGTGCTAGGTCATCATCCGAGACTGCTATAACAGGAAATATATGGCAGAATGCTGGTAAAACAGAGCAGGGGACATACAATTCTCCCCCAGGGAGTTCAGTCACAAATTTAATTAACACATTTTTTTAACAAGCATCATCAGCATGGAAGCATGTCCTCTGGAATGGTGGCCAAAGCATGAAGGGGCATACAAATGTTTAGCATAAATGGCATGTAAATATCTTGCAATACCGGCTACAAAAGTGCCATGCAAATACCTGTTTTCACTTTCAGGTGACATTGTAAATAAGAAGAGGGCAGCATTATCTCCTGTAAGTGTACACAAACTTGTTTGTCTTAGCAATTGGCTGAACAAGAAGTAGGACTGAGTGGACTTGTAAGCTCTGAAGTTTTACATTGTTTTGTTCTTGAGTGCAGTTATGTAACAAAAAAAATCTATATTTATAAGTTGCACTTTCACAACAAAGAGATTGCACTACAGTGCTTATATAAAAAATTGAATTGAAAAATACTTTTTATCATTTTTACAGTGCAAATATTTGTAATAAAAATAATATACACTTTGATTTCAATTACAAGACAGAAAACAATATATATGAAAATGTAGAAAAACATCCAAAATGTTTAATAAATTTCAATTGATATTCTATTGTTTAACAGTGCAATTAAAACTGCAATTAATCGCGATTAATTTTTTTGAGTTAATTGCGTGAGTTAACTGTGATTAATCGACAGCCCTAATGGGGATAGATAGATAGATAACTGGACACCTTCAATTTTCTCTGGTAGTTCAGTCACATCCCTCCATCTTAGGTTAGTACTTCAAAGAATGGTTCTACTCTGAAGAGTGAATGTGCAAAAATATCATCAAGGGTTTCCATGTTCATCTTTCCATCATTCCAGATCAGATCTGCTCAGTTTACAATATAAAAGTAGATAGTTTGTTTCTAACTACCAGCCATAAAAAACTCACCCTGGGATCTGAGAGTCAAGCTGGGCTTTTTCTTAACTCTTGCATCACAGCGATCAATAAGGCCACTGCACTCAGAGACAAATTAACAACTCACTGATGATGCAAGAGCCAGATTACAATCCATCTAATTTTCTCAGAGTTATGTTGGGACATAGCCCCCAGGGAGAAGACCTGTTGAATTAAAAGGCATCCTTTCACACTAGGTCATGTTTCAGCATAGAAATGCACTTTACAAAAGGACACAGCCATGTAACATGGATGTGCTTGCATCGCTGGAAAAAATGGAGAGTCCCATTCCTCTCAGTTATAGCTGTAAAATATTGCTGCAGAACATTACAAAACTGCATTTCAGCCAAGGATAGTTACAGCAGCTGTGCGCACATGAATCAACCTTGAACTATCTTGGTCAACGTGCTTGCACTGCCCAAGGTAAATGAAACAATTGCTAGAAATGGGTCCAAGACACAGCGATTTAGCTCCAGATTTTGAAGCTCCCAAAGTACAAGTGCCTTTGGAACTGAGGTTTGGCTCACCCCTGTGCCCTCCTTTGGTTCAAACGGCACATTCCTCAAGTTTATATGATTTGAAAATGTAGGAACTGCCAGACTCCATAAGCCCCCTGGTCAGTCTGGTGCAGTGTGCTGCCTACAGTAGCATTCATTCTCCAGAGTAAGGTGCAAGGACCTCACAGCAGGCAGATGTGGGCTAATCTGCCCCTCACAATAGGTCTCTTTCTAAAATCTAATCATTAGATTGGCTTAAGCCTGGACGCAAGTGTTTTAATAGCCCAAATCTTGTTAGCATTATCTATTACTTAAAACAACCTGATTTTCCAAAGTTCCCCCACAAAACCTTCAGCTTCTAGTGACGGGTTCAATTTAGCTTCATGTTTTCAGTCCCTAGACTTTACATCATATGGATCACCCAGCCCTAAGCTCTGGGTGAGGAATTCTTTCATGCACTCAAATAAACGCACACGGTACAGATGTTGGCCAGTAAACCACCCCACTGCAGCTGTGCAAAAGGTGCTGAATTATTATGCAGGGATCAGCACATATTATTCAAAAACCTTAGCATTACACAGGACATAGGCTTTGCAAGATGAATATCAGCTTATATTAAGAATGACGGAACACAATGAATCTAAAATACCCCCTCTCTGCTAACAGATGTCTTCACAGGAGCATGTTGCTAAAGCAGGTACTCTCTAGGACAGGAACCACTCCTTTTATGAGCGATAATAGCCATTTGTCTAGCTGCACTGCTGTATCTCTTGCCAGCTCAGCAGTTTTTTGCAGCAGGGAGCTGTTCTCACCATGAAAGAAAAATCCCCTGATTCCACCCCTTTTTGGCTCTTTTAATAATCTAGTTTTTCAAAGAAAAAGCAGAGCTAATGATAAACATTAAAAATAGCATCTTTCCATGCAACAGATGTAAGCAGCTGGGAGCCTAAGCAGTAAAAGAAAAGATCCATTCATAAGTAAAGGTCAGCTGTGATCAATAATTAAAATCCCTGGAGGCAGTTTAGGAGCAGAGTCTTCTTCAGACAATGCTTTTGTCCTGATGGTCTGACAACTGCAGACTAAATCCAAAAGCAGAAGATTGGCATTTAGGACTCCAGGATTCTGTTCCTGGCTCTGCCACTGAGACAGTGTGTAATACTGTGCATACTGCTTGCCTGTGGGTTAAGGCAGGAAGTAGCCAAAACCATCAGAGATTCTATTTAAACAATTTCCGGGAACCACCCAAAACACCCCTTAGCCAAGGAAAGTCTCTCCCTTCTCTTTTGATTTATGAGGACAGGCTGAGGGAACTGGGATTGTTTAGTCTGCAGAAGAACGAGGGGGGAATTTGATAGTTGCTTTCAACTACCTGAAAGGGGATTCCGAAGAGGATGGATCTAGACTGTTCTCAGTGGTAGCAGATGACAGAACAAGGAGTAATGGTCTCTAGTTGCAGTGGGGGAGGTTTAGGTTGGCTATTAGGAAAAACTTTTTCACTAGGGGGGTGGTGAAGCACTGGAATGGGTTACCTAGGGAGGTGATGGAATTGCCTTCCTTAGCGGTTTTTAAGATCAGGCTTGGCAAAGCCCTGGCTGGGATGATTTAGTTGGGGATTGGTCCTGCTTTGAGCAGGGGATTGGACTAGATGACCTCCTGAGGTCCCAACCCTGATATTCTATGATTCTTTTCCAGACAATCAGTAACTTTAGCTGGAGAATCCCTTTTGATGAGGCCAACAAATTGTGGGGAAAACCAACTAGATGGTCACATTGGTATACAATCTAGGTTTGTAAAGGAGATTGTTCTCATCAGGAGATACAGTCCTAAGCAGTGCCTGCCATAAACAGATCCTGCATACAGGACCATGATCTAGTGCCACATTGTGGAAATGTTAAGCATACAGCTGGATGTGCAAAATGCATGCACACCTGCATGTCTAAATTGCATACGCAATTACAGCAAGTGCCACTCCACAGTGGATAATTTTGTGCACATGTTTCCACAGCCAGACGTTTGCCCATGTAGCTGTGTGCTAAGTTTCTGAGAAGTCCAACCCTTTCTTACCGACAGTCCTTTTTACACCAGGTGATTACTAGTTCTAGAAGGAAACCTGGAAAAGTTGCAGCACAATAGCCCTTGAAGATCAATCAAGGCAGACTGTGTCAAAAAGCTTATAGCCTCTGGGTTTATAAAATCCAAACCTCGCCCGTGATGCGAGTTGGGGGTCTCAGTCTAGCTCTTAAGCAGAGAAGTGTCCACATTACAGAAATTTCTATCGCTGTTAGGACCTTTCATGTTGCCAATGTCTGAATGGGCCATGGATACCAAACTCCCCATCCCTGTGGGCTGCTATGCCAAGGTAAAGCCTAGAAGTTACAGGCCCTGTGACAGCTGCAAACAGAAAGGCCCTTGTCTCCAGTAGCCTGATTACCCTCATCCCAGGATAGAAACAAATACCCAACTGAAGACACCAGAAAAATCAGACACCAGGAGTATCACAGCAGCAACTTTCACTGCCACAAAACTCATTCAGATCAAAGAGCAGCCAGACTGCAAGAGACACCCCTTTTGCATCACTATCAGCTACATTCCTCCACATGTCATCGCTCCTCTGCCCCATGACAATCCTGAGTCTACTCTGGAAACTCGTCTCAAAGCTGTGATGCCAACTACTGTGCCTCTCTTTCTGCAGTGATGCACTTCTGGCCTTTCTCCCCATTGACTATGTTTGATTAGTTTTCTCCCAGGGCTCTGAGCTTAAATTTTTCCAAGTTCAAACTCATTTCATTCTTTGATGCCCATCTTTTTCCCCATCTAGACCTCTCTCTGTCCTCCCTGGAATTTGCATCCCTTTTGATACCACTAGAGCCCTGTTTAGCGCCGCCCCCCCCCCTTTGGATCACTGATGTTGTTCAACACCAGATCAACCTCTGATGATAGGGGCACCACTGTATACCTTGATACAACATCATGTTAGCCTCTGTACCAGCCTTCTGCCAAGGGCTCCTATTCAAGCCATCTATTTTCCAAGCAGACTTTTGAAAGAGCACAGCAAGCGCTTTACTCAAATTCATTTCCTTTTCACTAATTAGAACGGGGCCTTTAATATGTTCCAGCCCACGGTGTTCAGCTCAAACATAGGTGTCATCACTAGACTATTTCAGGCAAGAGGTAGAACATGTAGATCAGATCTATTTGGTGGGGCTATGAATGACTGCCTTTCTGCACAGATCACCCACTGAGTTTTACAAAGCCCCCCTTTGAATAGATTTAAGAGTAGGCATGTTCTCAATTCCTCTCAAGAGGAATCTTCAGAAACCTGTATTGGCTTTTACATGAACCCACCTGGAGATGAAAGTAAGCGGCTGACCTGAGTGAGTCAATGTGAGCAGTCAATAGTGCCAAAGCTCCCTGCTGGAAACTGGCAGCAGGTGGGGTTGGGAGATACGAGCAGCAGCTCAGAAGTGGAGTAGCTGAGTGAACAGGCTTTGCTGTTAGTAGAGAAAAACAATCTTGGTTTGTGGCAAGGGACGGAGGACACTTTAATCTGAAAGCTACAGCTGAGAGAGAGGAAAGTTTAAGGAGTGAAAGCTCAGGCTTAAAAGCAGAGCAGAGGGCAATTTTTGGGGAAGACCATCAGGACAGGATGCTTGTTGGGGTCAGTACTGACAGATGTTGGAGGAGGCAGGGAATGGGAGGGTTTTGCAATTGGGATGAGAGTAGGGATTTGATTTATCACAGAAGTGAAATCACTGCTGGGCACTTGGGAAGTGGGGGAAGGAAGACGTTTAGGAGGGGAGAGGTTGGGATGGGTAATCTGTACTTTAGGGGGAGTTAAAGTATTAATTTGCACAGACTGTGATAGTCAGGAGGCAGCTGATACACTGTCTTGCCTGTTCATAGAAACTGGACTTTTGACCAAGTTTCAGTAGATAAAGGCTTCTCCATTACCTCACTTTGCACTAGGTATGAAGTGTCCTCCATTCGTTGTACAACTCCAAGAACTGCACCAAGCCCAGACGAGGAGACATTTATATGGACAATCAGTCACATCCAATTAAGTTTGTGTTATAAGTGTAGTAATGATGGGTATAAACCCTCATTCTTCATAGCAATAGCCAACTGACTGCCTAGAAGAAACTTCTATAAGTGCGAAAAGCCCCATAATGCACAGTTTTTTCTGGAGCCAGTGATGCCTGGCTCCAAGCAGGATACTGACTAGATAAAGCACTGGTCTGAGCCAGCAGGACAATTTCGACGTTCCAAGTGAAGCATGCAAGCACTAAGTAAGAGAAAAGCAGGAAGAACCTTTCTGAATGTAACTAGGACTAAAGCATTAATGAAGTTAGTTTACTTCAAAAACATATGGCGTTCAGGTTTCCAGTTTGCTCACATTCTTTGTGCCAGCAGTGGGTCTACCAACAAATGCCACCTCACCAGGATGCAACTAGCCAAAAACTCAAGAGAAATTGGACACGTTTCAATTTTTATTTAAAAAAAATCCAGAATAGATCCAATAAGAACAATTTTATTATCAGGGAAATTGTTTTACCATACACAGAGAACAGACATGGTATGGAGCAGAAAGCTTAGATAAGCAATGCATGTAACTTCAATGTGGCCTTATTTAAAAGGAATCAAGTTACAGCCAAATTAAAGTAACCCATTCTCCTTCAGTACAAGAATACTAAGCTAGCTGCAGATTTAATGTTCTCTAGCAATGTAGCTGGCCCTGCAACTGCTGAACCCAGGACCTGTTACAAATCAGTTCACAGGAACTTGGCTCCACAAAGAGGCTACATCAGGACTCCCATTCCCACCCCAGAATTTGACACATGGTTTCGAACCTTTAAACAAATGTAGTATACCACTTCGTCAAATGTTAGTAGTAAATGATGAGTGAATCCCTCGGGGGCTCGGTTGAAAATACCACAGGGCTGAATATTTAGAACTTTGTCTAGCATGAATTAACTTTCATGAAATGATGATTCATCTAGTGGACACAACACTAAATTTATACATTAAAGAAATTATATATAGAATACTGCAAAAACACAGTAAGACTGAATTCTGCCCATTTCTGCTCAGGAAGGTCCCTTCGCTCCCAAGCTTCAGAATTTTCACCCTCTTCCTGCTGCAGTTTCTGCACAAGAGTGACATTCTACTGTTTCTCTTCCTTCTGGTCCCCAGAACTTCCACCAGAACCCTCTCTCTCCGACGCCATCTGTGAAAGACACCATCTGTTAGTTACAGTACACTACTCCCACAGAGATATCCTGAGAGCTTGGAAGCAACTGCCCAGGTTTCTTCTAGACTGATCACAAGATTCTTCTCACATTGAAAAACAAAGCCTAAAGGCCAGATTATTGAAGGTATTTAGGCGCCTAGTGAGAATTTCAAAAGCACCTAGGCACCTAACACCCACTGAAACCAATGGGAGTTAGGCACCTCAGAGCTTCTGAAAAATCTCATTAGGGCCTAAATACCATTAACAATCTGGCCCTGGCTGACCGTTTTAGACAGAGCAGTCAGGAAGTCCATGATGAGTCTCTCACAGCCAGTGACTATGCGCAGAAGTTTAAACAACAACATTTACCATCATTTTAATTGTTTTTAATAACTGCATTTGAACATCTGGACACGGTACCCTTTCTACGCTCACTGAAAGATCTACATTGATACTTCTGCTAGGAGGTTTGCCTGAGGCCCATTTATCTTGATGTATAAGAACAGTCTCAAGTATTGCTTGTCACCGATCAAGAGCTTTGTAATGACCGTTTCTACAAGGTATTAAAAGTTATACGTAATCAGTGGGACAGATCAGCAGCACAAATAAAATGCTGCATAATATCGAGGATCAGACTTCAGAACTTCCCTGATTGGCTGGACAGCTCAAGACGTTGCGCCAGAGAAGATGTCACTAGTGCCACAGCTGCTATTTAGGGGAGTTGACCTGTGGCTTCAAGCTACCCAGGCAAGGACAATCCTCTAAGGCTTCATTTGGACCAGCTCCCTCTCCCTGTACAAGCCCGGCATACCCACCTTTTTGTATGCCATTTCGAAGAGTTTGAGGGACGCCTGCTGTAGGCTGGATGCTGCCTGTCTGATGTTTTCTCCTGTTTCAGCATCTTTACGAGCCAGCAGCTCTCTCATTTTAGCAATCTCTTCCCTCAGTTTGTTGCACTGTAAACAAGTTACAAACAATATAGTTACATTGCACTTAGTTCATTAAAACTGAGTCCTGCCCTTCACTTCCACGGCCCCTTCTCAGCTCTTGCCAAAAGGAGTGGACTTAAGTCTCAAATTAAAAGTCTGCAGTGCCTAGTAGCTTGTCCAGTTCCGAACGGGCATGTATCCACATCACTGAACACACCACAGCTGGCACCAACTGGTCACCTTGTTAAGCCAAGGACTTAAAAGGGCCACGGAGACAGAATTGCCCCCTTTGGCTGAGAGCGGGCCTCATCGATACCTCTAGTGACTTATTGCCACCACAGAGTCACGGGGAGCAGAAAAAGCTGCTCTTCATCTATCCATCTTTAAAACTCCACCAGAAAGAGCCACAAAGCAGAGTGTTCAATGCACAAAGCCCCAAAGAGTCTCCTCCCCTTGTTGTGTGTGGGAGGAGTGGGGATGCAAACAAAACAACATGGTCTCATCCCAGTCCCTGCTGCCATCTGTCAAACCCTCCACACAATCTGGCACTTTTTCGTCAGACTGGGCATGTGCTCAAGAGGGCAGGATTGGCGATGTGAGGTTACTGTGGGACAGCTGCACTGACAGAGCTGCGAGGGCGTGGGACACTCACTCAGCCAGGTCTAGAGGCAGAATGTGGGCAGGCACTGCCAGTCCTTTACTTTTAGGTCCACAGTTTGGACGGAATATTATGTTCTTGAAGCCTCAGATTTCCCTGCTCCAAGCAGGCCATGATCCTTCCAGGGCCCATTAACACTGCCCCTCTGGTCTCCCACAAAGCGAGGGGGTTAGACATGTTTCCCATACAACTTCCCTTCAGAGGCTAAGTATGTAGGCTCTTGTCTTCCCAGCCTCTGCTAGGCCAGAGAACAAGTTCTACCCTCTGACTGGGCTACACGAGCACCTGGTGTGTCCACACCCATGTTTTAAAAAGAAGCCCAACAGTGATCTGGGTACAGCCACTGAATCTTTATCTAAGCTAATCCAAGGGTACTTGCCAAGAATCTCCAGCCTCGGCCCTTCCTAAAACCACAAATTACTTGTTTGAAGTGGATGCTTTAATACTTTTGCAGCTTGTGAACTCAGTTTTAAACAGAGTTTTTGAAATGAAGAATAACGCAGAGATGAAGCAGTCACTGAACAGTATTAAAACCCCTCTGACACTAAGCATCTGACTCACTCCAGGTAAAGGAAGGAAACGAAGTTAAAACCATTTAAGCAGCTCCCAAGTTCCTGGGTGCTGTACTTCCAAGTTCACCCACTGTTCTGAGACACTCAGGACAGCATGGAAGCCTTCACTTAATGCTTATTGTCTTACAGACAAAGAAAACTTGTTTCATACATTCAGTGTCTTTGAAGAAAAAAATTCCCTCTGAAATCAGCCACTGCAAACCTTTCTATGGAGTCAGATCAAGGGTATGGTTAATTGAAAAGCCTTTCACATTAACATCTTCATAGGCCACCTACACCTTATTAACATTTGCGACTCAGGGTTTGAAATAAATTCTCTGCTACAATAAAATGTCCTCCCACACAGCCAACCACCTCCACCGTCCAAGAGGGACAAAAAGCAGCCAAGGACTGTGCCTGCCTTCCACTGTTAAGAATCCTTCATGTATTCTGGAAGTCGGCTTCTCTAGCAAGTTTCAGCCACATGCTATTTTAAACAATTAAGAATCCCTGAGAGGTTATGTGCTAACCAATGCTTCACCTGAGAGGGAAGATACTGTAGGGAACTCTGGCTCCTTTAACAAAGGCATCAGAAAATACCCACCTCATCTGCTGGCAGCTGATCCTTAAACTCCTCCATCTTGGATTCTGTATCATGGATAATCCCTTCTGCCATGTTCACAGCTTCAACACGTTCCTGGGCAAATTGACAACTGGGTAAGGCTCTATGCAATATAAGATTCAGATCTACACAACTCAGTTATAGTGTAAACAGATGCGAGTGGCACAGAACTGGATGGCTTAGCGGCTGGCAAGGCCAAGCACATGGCTTTTGCTGCACATGGATTGTCCCGTGCGTCAGTAACACCAACAAGGAAGGCAATATGGTTTTTGTTTCAGTATTTTGGGCAAGACACCTGGAGCCTCAGCTTTCAGTCCCAACTATGGAGTTTCTCAGCTGACAGGGTACTAGACGCAGTGTGGAACATCGTGCATTCTGTGAATTCGGGGGTCCTTCAGATTTTTGGTATCCCCTATGCTTTCTTCAATATTTAAATTATTTTTGCATACCAGGTTTGCTGGTCAAGAAATGCAAATCCCTATTAGCTTTCCTGGTTTCAAAGATAACCAGCATGGGGCCTGCTGCAGTGCTGCCTTACTACAGGCAGATGAACCATGTGGCCCATTGCTCAAGTGCGTTAATCCATGTGGCAGCATGAATTATTGCACTGATGGCAGTCTCAAACAGAGCAGGGCTGGATGTTCCACCTGTTTTGACACTCATTTGGAAGAATACCCCAGAAGAATAATGTGATCCTCAGAAGGATGAGGTGCAATAGCTTTTTTGGCTAACAACTCCAACACTCCTCCTCCCTCCTTTATATTCTATTGATCCTCGTCAGTGGTTCAAAGTTCACAGCACCTAATCTGCCCAGGCACCTGAGCTGGTACATCCTGCAGAAGCCAAGAGTTAAAAATGGGAACCGGGGAATGAACTGCTCTCATCTGTGAGTGAGTCACTCCAGATCACGGTTAGCATGTTAGCAGGCAGCACAGGAAAACTTGTACTGCCGTCTGTGGTGCATCCAATCTGTGGGTGTCTCCCCCGCCGCCCCCATTTCACGGTTGTCATCCGGGCACTTGAAACCACCAACACTAGTTCAGTGGGTTAGGAACACAAACAGTGACAAGACAAAGAGATGGGGTGGGAATGTTCTGAACACTCTACACAAGCCCTATATATCCACAAAGTCTGCCCGACGGACAATACATGAAGAAAAAGATAGTTATGAAAGTAGCTGGCACCTCTCAATAGTGTATTTTGCACATGTAACTTCCAAACGCCAAGTGGTCAAGAATCTCAGGGTTTCAACAGAGGTATGAAGCAGAGAAGAAAAAGCTACAACACCTAAGAAAACTCAGCTCCTTTCACAGAAAGCTACTCCATTATTCTACCCTTTGGTCTATACCAGAACTTCACCCTTCTGAGGATCAGAGATTTAAAAGTATTGCCAAAACAAGATCACTAGTTCTGTAGAGATGAGAGCAGTGTAAAGCATCTACAGTGTCAATGTCTGCAGTCTGTAAGCATATGCTAGTGCCATATCCTACAGTATCATCTGCTTAAATCAATGTTCTATATTTAGTAGTGCAATTCATTATAGTTTACTCTCATTAAATCAATTAGTCCCAACCATTAACCTTATGAATATTATAGATTGGATCACTTGAGTGCAGAAAGTGTCACTCCTTTTTGACTAAGTCAATGTGGACTCTGGCCAGATATTCCCTGAGGGAATGGTGATCTCATGTGCACGGAAGGCATACCAAGACTCAGATGAGACCTGGCACCCAAGATGCTGGAGACCAGGCTTTTAACATGTGCACTGCAATTGCCCATTAAAGGGGAGTGTGTCATAAGGGTTAGGACCAACATTTTGGTTTCATAAAATTAACAAAAAAAAAAGACAATTTATTTCAATGAGTTCAGTGAAAACAGTTTAAACATCTCCCTGCTGTGTTTGCACCTACCAATGCAGCATTGCACTGTTCCATGAGAAACTGGAAGTGAAAGTGGTAGGTCTAGCTTCAATATCCAAGATGAATTAAATGTAAACATTCAACAGCATCCATTGTGAAAAGTAGATTTAACCAGATTTTAAAAGTTCCATTCACATATTAGTAACAGGTAGGGTAATTTGTCTACTTATAACACAACCACATCCCTTTAATTCTTTAGAAAAGAATTTTAAAATACTTGGTTTGTAAACGTAAGGTGAACTACTGAACAGAGGTTAACGAGCTGGGTATTTATATGCCTATATTTTCTTGCAGTTAAAGACAACTGCATGTAGAAATCTGGTAATAGGGGACAAGTGTTATCTAGGCATCTAAAAACTCATTTGCACACGCAATTGCAGTCATTGCACATGCAAATATAGGCTTGAGTACAATGACCTACGATCTCTTAATCTGGCCCTTATATGTCAAGCCAGAAGTCCTCTGAGTAGAGGGCAGTTTCATAATATGGAATGGAGATTTTTGACTGGTAAACTAGTAATCCATTAGATGAGACCACAATGACCACCATCAAGTTACCTTTCTTCGCCTATCTTCCTCTGCATATTTCTCTGCATTCTTCACCATGTTCTCAATGTCATCTTTGCTGAGGCCACCAGAAGACTGGATCACGACTATGTTATAAAATAAAGTACAGTATTAAAAAAAAAAAAAAGCTGTTTTGCATTTTAATCTCTTCCCATACAGCAGAGATCAAAATAATCATGTCTTTTGAAAAAAGCGCTCCTACATTAATGCTTCAGCCACACCAGCTAGCCGATATTGCCAGGGATTGTTTCCTTGTACTAATGAGCCACTAGCACAAGGCATGTATTTGAGCCAGTGCAATAGTGACACCTTAGAGCAAGGGTTTTCAAATTTTTTTTTTTCCTGGTGACCCAGATGAAGAAAGTTGTTGATGCCCGCGAGCCAACGGAGCTGGGGATGAGGGGTGTGGGAGGGGGCTCTGGGTGGGGGCCAGGGGTAAGGGGTGCAGGAGGGGATCAGGGCACTGCGCTGGGGATGAGGGGTTTGGGGGGCTGAGGAAGGGGGTTGGGGCGCAGGCTTACCTCCGGTGGCTCCCAGTCAGCGGCACAGCTGGGGTGCAGAGGCAGGCTTTCTGCCTGTCCTGGCACCATGGACCACGCTGTGCCCTGAAAGCGGCCAGCAGTAGGTCTTGCTCCTAGGCGGAAGCGTGTGCAAGCAGCTCTCGCTCACAGCACCCTCCACCAGCTCCCATTGGCCAGAGTGGAGCCAGTGCTAGGGGCGGGGGCAGTGCTCGGAGCCCCCCCGCCTAGAAGCCCAACCTGCTGCTGGCTGCTTCCGGGGCACAGTGCGGTGTCGGAACAGCCTGCCTTAGCCGGGCAGAACTGCTGACTGGACTTAACAGCCTGGTCGGTGGGGCTGACCAGAGCCATCGTGACCCAGTACCTTCCATTCCAGAACTGGGTCACGACCCACAGTTTGAAAGCCACTGCCTTAGAAAATCCTTAGTATAAACTAAGAGATCTGATAAGAGAAAAGTGCTGATCCCCAATGACATTCATTCCTAGTGACGCATTTACCACTTCTCTGCTCTCATGCGAGCATTCAACTCTTGGGCTCAGAGAACAATCCTTGTACACCTTCAAAGTAACAATGGGGTAAACAGTGAGGTGGCAAAGTTTGCAGATGATACTAAACTACTCAAGATAGTTAAGACCAAAGCAGATTGTGAAGAACTTCAAAAAGATCTCACAAAACTAAGTGATTGGGCAACAAAATGGCAAATGAAATTTAATGTGGATAAATGTAAAGTAATGCACATTGGAAAAAATAACCCCAACTATACATACAATATGATGGGGGCTAATTTAGCTACAACGAGTCAGGAAAAAGATCTTGGAGTCATCGTGGATAGTTCTCTGAAGATGTCCACGCAGTGTGCAGAGGCGGTCAAAAAAGCAAACAGGATGTTAGGAATCATTAAAAAGGGAATAGAAAATAAGACTGAGAATATATTATTGCCCTTATATAAATCCATGGTACGCCCACATCTCGAATACTGTGTAGAGATGTGGTCTCCTCACCTCAAAAAAGATATTCTAGCACTAGAAAAGGTTCAGAAAAGGGCAACTAAAATGATTAGGGGTTTGGAGAGGGTCCCATATGAGGAAAGATTAAAGAGGCTAGGACTCTTCAGCTTGGAAAAGAGAAGACTAAGGGGGGATATGATAGAGGTATATAAAATCATGAGTGATGTTGAGAAAGTGGATAAGGAAAAGTTATTTACTTATTCCCATAATACAAGAACTAGGGGTCACCAAATGAAATTAATAGGCAGCAGGTTTAAAACAAATAAAAGGAAGTTCTTCTTCACACAGCACACAGTCAACTTGTGGAACTCCTTACCTGAGGAGGTTGTGAAGGCTAGGACTATAACAATGTTTAAAAGGGGACTGGATAAATTCATGGTGGCTAAGTCCATAAATGGCTATTAGCAAGGATGGGTAAGAATGGTGTCCCTAGCCTCTGTTCGTCAGAGGATGGAGATGGATGGCAGGAGAGAGATCACTTGATCATTGCCTGTTAGGTTCACTCCCTCTGGGGCACCTGGCATTGGCCACTGTCGGTAGACAGATACAGGGCTAGATGGACCTTTGGTCTGACCCGGTACGGCCATTCTTATGTTCTCATAATGATGAATGGATGCAGTTTCTCACGAAGCTGCTAGTAGTCTGTATTATTCTAGTTAGTGCACCTATCTAAGGAGACCTACTAGAAAGTACACGGACAGAACTGCACTTGGAGAGGCTTGGTATAATGGCAACTCAGATAAAGGCTCTGTTCCCAGCCGTGCTAGATACGTCCTTTGTAACTATCTGCAAGTCACTTCACACTGTTCTTCAGTTACTCCACGTGGAAAGTGAGCCTGTGTATAAGGCCCTCAGGCCAAGGGGGCATTCTGGCTCAGAATGCAGGAGGAGTCTTTATCAGGTCATGGAGTTTCCTTTCACTTTTGGAGAGCAGCCCAGAGCAATTCAGAACCTGGCTTCCAGACTGTTTCCAGCCATGCTCTCCCTCCATTTCCTTCAGTGATAGAGCTGTAGCTAGCTATCAAAGGTAACTTATTTTTTCCTACTGCTGCCCTGTGAAAACTGCCTTGTTTGAGCCAACATTGCAATCTACATTTCAAGTGGGTGGTGTAATGCAATTTCATCGGAAAGCAAGGGACAAATGTCACTGGACATTTACAACACTTCAGGAAGGGAACCAATTTTAGGTCTTCATCTCAGTAAGCACTTAATTTTTCACAGAGTATTGTAGGTGACAGTGAGCCTAAACCCTAAAAACCTAATAGCACAAGTCTATTTAAAAGTTAGACAGGGGATTAACGAGTCAGAGGTTTACAATGGGATCATGGTTGCAACCTTTGTTATACGCTACAGATAGCAAAAGGCTGGGCCGAGAACCTTGGTCCCCCATATCCAAGGGGAGGTATCTGTTGAACACCTGTAACCAGCTAATACAAGGCGACAAACAGTGCATGCTCCTGCTCCAAATGAATTTGGTGTCGATAACAAAAAACACCTTGTCAATAACAGCAACAGGACTGAATCCAAAAATATTCACCAAGATCATTAAAGCAAGTTTCTAATGATGTTTTCTTCAGCTATAACCCACAAATTCATCAAGGAATTCCATAACTCTGGAACGAAGAGGCAATACGCCATTTTTGAATGAAGCAGAAAAAATCGCAAGTCAACAAATTATCATGATAGGAAAATAAAGTGTCAAATAATGATAATTTTTCTTCGAGCTTTGTAGAAATCCAGCAATCCAGGCTAAAGAAGTTTTCCAAGCCAAAGTTATAGGGGTCTAAAACAGTGTGTCATGGTTACAACAGTAACTGTGGAGGCAATATTGCCTCTAATATTTGATTGTGTTATTAAGTAAACATAGTGACAACAGCTTCAGGTCCCCAAACTCCCTGCAGTTTAAAGATGTTGTTTCTAGGCTACCAGAATCAGCTGGTTATCAGGGGAATCTGCCCTAAGCACCTGGGTTTTTAAATTCTTGTGGCAGAGTAGCTAGGAATAAAGTACATTCTTAGTACTGTGCTTGTCTGATCAGATGCACTCTTCATGCCAGGTGTCTTGCTAATTAACCTCCTCCCCCTAACAGAGCTTGGCACACTGATGCTGTCCCATGACTAGACAATAAGCTGCCAGGACTATTAGCATATGACACTAGTTTCTCAGATGGACACTGCGCCAAGGAGCATAGCACAGAAGACAAGTGAAAACGAGCTCCTACCTGGTCCAGGGTTCCCAGTCACCTACCTCCCTGCTCAGCCCCCTCCCTTCTCCCCAACCAGTGGGAGAACAGAACAGTCTCTGCCCCAAGTGCCTCTGTGGGTAAGTAGCTCTGCTTCTTGGAGGTACAAGGGGGCATGACACAGCTGCTCATCTATCACTATAAGGGGACTTCTCTTCTGCCTACATCACTGCATTGCACAGCGTGAAAGACAGGCTGCTTTCAATGCAACTTCATCTGCTGAAGTGACGACTTAAAAGCTGGTCCTATTTCCCCACCAGCGACGAGTCTCAACAGGGGCTGCTCATGTACAGGGCTCATTTTAAAGGGAAGCTGGGCAACTTTAAGGTGGTAGAAGAGGGTCACAACAGCCTTTGGCAGTCTGTGCAGAAATAAAAGTTAATGAATGACCCACCTTATTGAAGGGTGCAGTGTTTTTTTACTGAAGCCACCACCGCTACCTCATACCACTCCACTCCCCGATTACCACATGCTCTGACTGTGCTCCATGCCATTACTGCCTCCCACTGGCTGGCTGTTTGAGAGCTGAGAGCCAACAGCAGCAGGGGCAGGGCACACCTCTGCCAGGAGGGAGAACGCAACCAGAGCTTGGTGGCCTGGGACACAGCTGGAGACCAGAGCTGACAGGAAGCCTGGCACATGAGTGGAGTCTGTGTCCCTGGGGGAGGCAGAGTCTGGGGGGAGAACCAGTCCAGGGTCCCAATGCCCCTCACAGCAGCAGGGAAAGGGCTCTGCTGTTACAACCCCAGCTCTAGATATGCCTCCGCACTGGCATGAGTGTGCCCCAACTCAGGGACTGGCCACAATCAGATTGGCTGTGGGAGGTGAGAGCAAATGTTAAGACAGCAACCAGAGACTGGTAGTAAGGGGTGGAGCTCCGCCCCTGCTTCCGTGATGGAGAGGTGATTGGGCCATTAGGTGGCACTGCAACCTGGTGTGTGGGCTCCTGCTCCCAGTCCTGGTGCTCAAGGTTGAACACACTGGAGCTGATACAAGTTATCCAGGAGACGTGGTAACAAATACAACTTGTCCTACCTCTCCCCTTCCCTCCATTTGTCTGCCTATCACCCTCACCTGCTGTGCCATGTCTGACTCTAGACTGTAAGCTTTTGGGGGGACAAGGGTCACATCTAGTTTGAGACATGTAGCACACTATTGGGGTTCACACACTCAGAGGTTCATACAGAGTAGCCAAGCATAATTCCATACATTTCCTTCCCTTCACTATAAGGGATCCAATGATTGCTGCACTTACTTTGCTGTTCACGTCCTGTCCCTTTATCCTTTGCCGAAACGTGAACAATTCCATTAGCATCAATGTCAAATGTGACCTCAATCTGGGGCACGCCCCGTGGAGCTGGAGGAATTCCAACCTGAAAACCAGAAGTGCTTAGCCATTAGTTCCCCAACAGATGTGGGTTTGGTCTACAAGCCTTCAGTGTTGTGCATATTATCTTGGTGAACTGCCAATTCAACTAAAACAACCTCAAAGCAGATCCCAGGATATGCTTGTCAGAACTCATGGCAAATTAGTGGTATCTGACAGACTTAATGGGACAGATCTAATTTAATGCAGCAGCAGACTTCTACCCAGAAGCTAGGGAAGCTGCCATAAATGTCACAAGAGCAGCAAATGCTGTTTTACTACTTAATGCCAGTAAATCACTTTCTCCATCCCATGCATGGCAGCAAGTTCAATTTCCTTTAGTTAATTACTTGGGTCTATTCTGGGGAGAGCCAGGCCCCGCTTGAGGCTACCATGTTTAAATGGTGACATATTCACCATGCTTCAGGAGATGCAAAGTCCTGCCTTACTGGAGGGCTCCTTCCAGGAACTGGATTTAATATTAGAGTTGTCAAGCAGGAAGAGGCCTCTTAAGAACCCGTATAAGCGTGAGGCGGCCCCGATACAGTACAGCCCTATTCAACATGACCACTCTTGAAATTAAATTACAAGTGTCCATACGGATCAGGAGGACAAATACCTGTACAGGCTGATTACGTATGAAGACAGTCAACTAATCAGCCACACTGAACTGCAGCAGCTACGTCCTATAAACAATCATCCCTTGGAGCATGGTAACTGCAGTCGAACACAATCTAGGCTGCTCCAAAGGGACTTGAAGGGAAGGGGTGATCGGCCAGCTATTGGCTGCCTCAGGGACAACTGTGAAGCAACATGGGATCTAAGTAGGGAGTTATATTTGGCAACAGGCTCTAACATCCTAGTTCCATGGGTACAAAAATCAATGCCTCTAAGATAGTATGGCTACCGAAGGCAGGCTGACAGTAAGGCCTACTGATTTAGAAGCCTGGATCACTTTGTGCTTTATATTTGTGGGGCAGGTAAAAATCAAATGGGTTCTGTTAAAGTCCCCACTTTCAAGAGAAGGGGGGGGGCGGTCAAACAAAATGGGAGGAGGCTTGGAACTTACTGAGTGAAGGTAGTTTAAGGTCATGAACATTTAGTGCAAACATACCAAAGTGAACTGGCCAAGAAGCTTGTTGTCAGAAGCCATCTCTCTCTCACCCTGGCACACTTTAATCTCCACTTGAGTCTGCCCATCAGCTGCTGTAGAAAACACCTGCAGAAGGGGGAGAGAAACAGAATATTTGACAGCTTACAACCCCTGAATTGACCTACTTACTACACAGACTAAAGGACAGGGAACAGCATGAAAACTAGGAAGTTAGGCTGAAGGGATAAAGAACTACTTTAAACGTGTATTATCCCTCCATGCTTCTCAAGCCTTTTAATACAGCAAAGATTTTAAGGCAAAAAGATATACATTGGAAGGCACCAGGGCAAGATTTCAACAAAGGCAGTCTAAGTGTTTGCCTGGGAGTCAGAGGGGAACAAGGAAATGAGCGCTCGAGCCCAATCTTGTCAGTATTCCTGCACGACAGGGAGAAGAGCATTCTCTACGACTCCAGGCCACCAAAGGTAGTTTTGGCCGTGCATTGTGCTCAGTTATATTAAGTCTCCGCACCAGTTCTCTTCAGAATGATGTGTTGATAGTAACATCATAGCACAGACACAGCCCAGTTCTGTCCCAAGACAAAAGCTCAAGGGATTTCTCACCACATGCTTATAAAGAGGGGGAGGGAAGTTGAGTTTATCGGGTTGAAAGCTACCCCCGCCCCGGCAAAGAAAAGTTACTCACTAATCTGCCTCATTTTGGGCTGGATTTCAGCCTCTCCTTCCACTTGGAATTCTGTCTAGGTTTTGGGGGGGTGAAAAGGAGAAGAGACTCTTCTGGGATCCCCTGCTCTCCTCCCCAATGGCTGCACATTGCAGGGACCCTCATTAGCCAGCTGAAGAAGCCCTCAGCCTCACATGGTTGCTAGAGAGCAATACAAGGCATATCCCGCCCCCCCCGCCCGGCCCCCCGGCAGAAGGCTGCCTTAACAGGGTTCCCAGCCCTTGCTGCAGTGAGAACTCATCTTAGCTCTGAGTGCCCAAAAGTGCTACCACATGACCACCACTAAGTCAGCTGGATCTTCACTGTGTTCAATCCCAAATGCCCTATACCGGGTGTCCCACTTCTCCCTCCCCAAGCCTAGGATCATGCCCATGCTGCTCTCTCTGCACACAGTGCTCCTCCAGTCATGCTGCCACAAGCAGCAGAGTGAACTGTCTAGCACGACTTCAACCCTCCTGGGCAACGTGGATGGGGGGGAAAAAAGGCACACTTATCATAGTGTCCCCATGGGACTTAAATACAGGGAGAGGGCAGAAATAGAACATGGGGCACCCAACGCCTGCAATTGTGCTGTCCCCAAGACAACAGCCCAGGAACTCCATTAGAAGCAGACAGTTACCAAGATGTTTAACCCTCACCTGGCTCTTCTTGGTTGGAATCGTCGTGTTCCTGTTGATGAGCTTAGTGAAGACACCTCCCAGCGTCTCGATTCCCAGGGACAAAGGAGTCACATCCAGCAGCAGCACATCGGTGACATCACCAGCTAACACACCACCTTGAATAGCAGCACCAATAGCAACAGCTTCATCTGGATTAACTGCTTTGCTAGGAGAACGGCCAAACAGATCCTGCACAGTCTGCTGCACCTGAATGAGTACAGAAAACAGCCCATGTGTAGGGAACTCCTGCTATCACAGCCTTGCTGCCACAGTCCACCCCATGGTATAGTGAAAATTTATATGAGAAAGGACCCCTCATTATCTGTTCTCCAACCAGCTGTCACTTCTGCCGTTCCCTCCGCCCACCCCTATTACTTCTGCCATCCAGTGGCAGATGAGACTAAGCTTCAGGCCCATGACTGGCTCCTACTCCCCCCGTCCCTCAATTTGCTCCTCATAGCACCTAGTTGAGTGGATTCAGGTGCACCCATATTTGCCCTACACCTACATCATCTAGGAGGCCAAAAGACAGCCAGTCCCCTCCTCTGGAGTGCTGTTTCCAACCCAGTGAGCCAGCAGTGAGTCACCCAAGGAAGGGGATGAAGAACTCTAGCCCCCCAGAGTTCAACACTCCCACCTACACTGACCCCTAGCTCACCACACACACCAATAACACAGCAACATTCTGCTTGAGCAGAACGGGGATCATTTATCCCAGCTGGGCACAAGTCAGCACATTCCAGGCTTATTATCCCCAGAGCTGGGCCCAGCTCCAGGGACTGAAATGCAATAGTAAGCACAGAACTGTGGGACAGGTTAGAAAATCCACAGAAAGGAAGGGGCACATCTCATCTTGTTTAGTGTATTAAAGAATAAATGAAGCCACATGAAAGGCAACAATGTCTCCAGACCCTTATTTAATGTGGTGTTTCAGTAGCTACTTTGTGCTCCACCTTTTCAGAACAATATGCTGATGAATACATCAGATCCATGGTTCAAGTATCAGGATAGGAACTCAGCTGGGTGTTTGAAACACCCCACACGGCTTTCAACTCCACTCCAAGGGGCCCACTTCCACCACTGAGATTTTAGCTGATGCTCACAGCTCCTCTGCACCCCAAGCTGTTAGTGGAGCAGCCATTTTCTGCACAGGTGAGCACTGTGCTCCTGGGGAGCTGTGAGCACTGCTCCACCTCGTCTGCCCGAGAACACTCCCTTGATACAGTGAAACATACAGGAAGACCATATAATTAACTGGAAATCTTCCCCCTAGGGGGCATGTTTTACAGTGCAAGGGGAGGCATTACTTCTGATCACAGACCTGACATTTCCCTGAGCATTGTCTGTGTGAGCACAGTTCCAAGTGATGTCAAATTCCACCCCAGCAGTGGTGTGAAGGGGAGCTGGGCAAGATGCAGTACGAAAGGGAGAAAGCTACATTATTGTGTGCAATACACAGGTGCAGATTTTGGTATGCCTGTGCTCAACTCAGCCTGCAGTTAAAGCTTTGAGTGAGAGTAGTCAGGGAAGCGTTATGTAACCTTGCAAGGCCACATGGTGCTAGAAAGGTATAAATAGGATACTGACATTTAAGTAGTGTCTTCCACCCCCAAAAGAGTCTCAGTACTTCAGGAAGGGCTTCCCCCACTATGGAAATGAAGCCACAGTGTGTAACACTACATAAGAGACTCAGACAGAAGGCAAGGAAAATATTGTACCCAGTTTAAACTGCAGGGACATTAGCAAGGGGGGATGCAATCACTGGATTTTGGCCAGGACAGCAGCTTTTAGTGACTTCTGTCGTGCAAACCTTACAGTCATTGAAACACGTCTACACAGCATTTGAGCACCTGCAGGAGCAGCCTCCCAGCCCTCGTCAACAGACTTGGGTTAGTGGGGCTCCTGCTAGTGCTTTGAAAGCAGCTGTGTAGACAGCGCTTTGAAGTAATCGCTCCCAGGCAAACCCTCCTCAGCAGGATACTCTGGATCCTGGATGGCTGTCAGTCACAGTAAGAACTTCTGAAGAGTACCACAGCGCCTACAGAGTAAAGAGGTCTTTACTGTTCTCCACAGACTGGGAGAGAATAACTGAGGGTACATCTACACCGTAACCCAACCTATGGCAGTGAGTCTCAGAGCAAAGGTGAACTGACTTGGGCTGGTGCTGCAGGGCTAAAAATAGCAGTGCAGACATTTGGCCTTGGGTTGGAGCCTGGTCTCTGAGATCTCCCCGCCATCCACTGGGTGACAAGACCTGGGATCCAGACTGAGTCTCTACACTGCTATTCTTAGCCCTGCAGCACAAGCCCACGTCAGCTGGTCTGGGCTCTGACACTACCTGCCATGGGACTTCACCCCCCGTGTAGATGCACCTTAAGAGACCTCCAGTAGCAGCATAGTCCACGTTCTTGAGGACACCCTTGCACAAGCATGTTCCCCACTGACTTCAGGGGAGCTGAACAGTTTTTTGGAGCCTGGAATCTGAGAACACTAAATCAACAGCAGGCAGGTCCTAATGTTCAAGACTTTGCATGTCTGCAAAGCAAGTCTAAGTCACCTGCTGGTGACTATCACCATAGTATACAGGTATATCTAGGTAGCCAGTGCTAAGAGCATAAGGCCAGTGAAACCTGCTCATCACTCATGCCAGGGAGCAAACACACACCCAATTATGCATTAGCGGCATGTGACAGAATGGCTTTGCTGACAGCCAGAACAGTGAACCGACAAGATCCCTAGATGGCAAACCTAAGCTGACAAGAGGGGGTGAATTCCACATAGGTCACAAGTCTGGCAGCAGCACACTGACTACACAAGCTGCTCTCCCAGGCTAGAGAGAAAAAGCCTTAAGTTCTTAAATCTCAACGGCACTGCTTACGTTCAGTCCACAACAGGCAGCAGGAGCCAGGAACAGAAATTTGTAACTCCTGCCAACTCTCACTGGTCTTGGCAAGGTTAACCCCGTCAGCAGTATCCTCCTGACAGGCCCCTGGATCAAACACCAACCCAAGTAGGGAGTGGCAATTGTTCTACTCACACGAGCAGGCATGCCTGATCCTGTCCCCCCACCCAACTCATTCTGCTGACTATATAGACAACTCTTCACCTACAGCATCTCCAAAGTTTCTGGAATTAGGACTTTGGTCCCCTTTAAAATGCTTCTGTGAAACACAAATAAAAGTGACTCAATCCTTGGACAAAGGCGTTAAGTGGTGTGTGTCACATGGGAACATACCATACCTTAGGCATTCTGCTCATGCCACCAACCAAGATGACTTCACCAATGTCACTCTTGCCGACTTCAGCATCCTGCATGGCTTTTTGGCAAGGTGCTACTGTCCTCCTGATCAGATCTGCTACAATCCCCTCAAACTGGGAACGACTCAGCTTCATGTTCAAATGCTTTGGTCCAGAAGCATCCATAGTAAGGTAGGGCAAGTTAATGTCGGTCTGCAAAACAAGAATTCACTGGTTATCAGAAGCAGGAAATCAAGACAAGCAACTACATGTGGTGTTCAGTGTTATGTACTGAACTGTGACAATTGATCACTTACAGATGAAGCCAACAGGCTTCTGTAAGAATCCCTTTAGGAATCTTTTGGGGGAAAAAATACCAAGTTTTCACACATATTTTAAGATTTCTGTACATCTTCTCCCCATCTCCTATAGCCTCAGTTTAAAGAGGCTGGTCATATTTTATATTAAGGTTCCAGTTATAAATGGCTTATAAAGGATAAATTAATATTATAAGCAGGTTACAAACATGATCTGCTTATGTTAGATATTTATAACCATGGCTATAAGCAATCCATTGACCCATTAGACTTTAAAAATTTAACTGATTAACTATTTATTGAACTATCAATCATTAACTCATTATAAACTACATCTAAACAGAAACTTAACATTAAGTGCAACCACAGATCCTCCAGGGTTAAGACAAATCCCATATATTCTTCTCAGTTTCTTCAATGGTGCAACTTTTCTGTACATTTACTCTTTTTAAAATTTTATAAAGCTGAGTCAGGCCCTGTTCACAGTAACTTTTCAGAGCTATGAATTGTTTGCTGTAACCTGCATGTGTAAACACACAGGAATGGCAGTCTAGAAACCACTAGCCCCTTATTACATGCAATGTTTTTGATCAACATCTTCACATCAGAGGTTAAAAAAAAAAAATCAAAGTAGAAGAAAGTGACAAAACCCCACCAAACACAGAGCACATGCGTATTTGCTGTTAAGACAGTATAGAAAAATTCACCAAATACCCCTCGTTTTTATATTTTTCAATACAGGACAGCCTACACTTCACTGGGGTTAAACATATTCATCAATAAACTGTTTTCTCAAAAACCAAACAAAATCTCTATTTTATAACATTTATGCCTGAGCATGAAGCCAACTGAATATTTTAAACGATTTCCATTTAAAATTATGCACCAGGCATTACAATTTAGAATGCTCATTTTCTCCGACTATTTATGCAAGAGGTTTAAAATCCAGTGTCCCTGCTTATAAGTCCACTGCACTAATCTGAAGTAAGGCACAGCAAAATAAAGGCAAAAGTGCTGAGCCATACTGACACCACAAATCACTGCAAAACATTAATGCCTCAACACACACACAATGGAGCAAGTTTGCAAAATCAGAACTGGTCCCTTGTTATAGACTAAAGCCAAGCTCTCTCCTCTTAAATAGCAAAGTCACTATGGTCATATCAAAGACTTTCCTGAAGGCTCTTGCTTATTTAACTCTTACTGGTGCAGTACAGAAGAATTTCCTGGCAGAATGGAGTGTATTTTCTAATGTAGTGCATTCTCTCTCTCTCTCCAGTGAGCTAGCAAACCAGCCTCTGTTATGACCTTGTCAGAACCATTTATCCCTTGTGACTGGCCTAAGGACCATGCTTCCTGTGATCTCCCCACTTTGCCAAAGAATACTCCCACCCAGAAATAACAGTTCTTAACACTATTCAAATCCTGGAAATTGGGAACAGAACAAAGACAAACGCAGACACTGTCTAGTTGACTTCAACATTTAAGTGAAACTGCTCCCTTCAATGAAAAATAGTTCATTGTTTGCAGCAGATAAAGAGGAGGGTCTGGAAGCATCCGATATGTGAAGCAGAGAATGGGAGATGTGATCCTTGGAATCTGCTCTCTGTGTCTAGTGACTACCTCCTTGTGCGCAGCTTTTAAAAGAGAGTGGTTTTTTTTTTTAAACAGATTATTTTCTTGTCATTATGCAAATAAGTAGTTCAGTCAGTTTTTACATTTAAAACTGTAAGATTTTGAATTGCTAGAAGTAAAGCCACAATATATCAGAAGCAGGATTATCAGCAATTCAATTCCTTGATGCCCTCCAGAGTTCTGGAATAAGTACTTGTAGCATGCAGACCTAAGAACAAGGTCAGATATTCCTACAGGAGAGAGAGGACATCTTTTGGGGTCAAAGCTAACAGGATTAATATTCCTATCCAGGAGGCAGAAACCGACACTGTTGTTCTAAGCCTCAAGCAATTACCTTGCATCACCTAACAGATGTTCAATTTTCTCTCAGACTGTTAATACCAATACTAGCTTGTCAAAGCATTTCCCCACAGAATGATGTCCTTTGCACACACTCAAGTTTGTTTTATCAACCGAAATTTCTGTCTTCACATTTGGCTCGTCTTTACCTGTTAAATAAAATGTGCAAAGTGACACATCAAAGTGGCCTACGAATGCACTTTATTATCCAATCATCTCACCTGCACAGATGAAGAGAGCTCACACTTGGCTTTTTCCGATGCTTCTCTCACTCTCTGAAGAGCCATGTTGTCTTTAGTCAGGTCAATGCCCGTCTAACCAATAAGAAATGTGTGTTAAAAAAAAAACCTGTCAATCTCCAAAAACCCATTAGCCTGCAGCTGTCATTTGCTGTAGGTCACCCCCGCCCCACTGTAATATAAAGACATCTGCAAAAATTAGAATTTGAGTCCTAGTGCTTTGTCTGCTTATCCCCCACACTTGTAACCATAACACTAAATACAAGTATTTAGTATTTTACATACATTAGCCCTAACCACCATGTGAAGTAGTTTTGTAGTAATATATCCATTAACAATTAGAAGAATTGGGGCAGACACTGTGCCTTGCTGAAGGTAACACTGGATCAATGACTGCGTTATGATTAGACTGCACAATTTCCCAGCTGCCACCCTTGTGCTCCATCTACTAGGCAGTAGCATCATGCAGCACTAGTGGATTTATGTGGCAATTCTCTTGTAATATGAAAGGAGGTGAATTATCTGTAGGACAACCCTATAGAGACACTGTCAGAGAAAGAGACGAGCAGAAGTCTTGCTATTCTGTTTGACCTAGACTCCTGTGAGATGTCCGCTCTTTAATTTATATTTGTCTTTAGCCAAATATGAGGAAGATTACTAAAGAGCAGCTCAAGTCATTTTAATAACCTAAATGCTAAAAGTGTAGGGTAATGGTCAAGTAAAACAAAACATATCAATACAGAAGAGGATCCTCATCCTTCTAAGGTAATTTGAGATTTCCTAGCTTCGAGAACTGGTTTTCAAAGCATTCTTAGTAACACTATCAAAATTACACATGGCATGTTATCTGTGCAAACAGATCTCATTTACCTCTCTCTTGAATTCCTTGACAATATGCTGCAGCAAGGCCTGGTCAAAATCTTCACCACCCAAGAAAGTGTCACCATTGGTAGATTTCACCTCAAAGACTCCCTTCTGAATTTCCAAAATAGAAATATCAAAAGTGCCACCACCCAAGTCATAGACTGCAATACTAAGACAGAAAACAGAGAGAATACACCTTTTAAAGACAGTCTTTTGGCTTGAACACTTTCAAACTCATGAGACAGGGGTGCAGATAGTCATGTGAACCTTTACATTGCCTGCATAGGCTATTGTCTACAAAGGTGAAGGCTGATAGTGGGCCTGATCCTGCATTCCTTACACACCAAAAGTCCCCATTTGAAGACATGTGACTCCTATTTAAAGTGAGAGTTTGTGGTGCACAAGGAATGCAGGATCACACCCATTATGTAATTTCAGCACCTGGTTTATTGCACTATTCAATTCTTTCATCTCCTGGAGAACTGGTGAATACTAAGTTTTCCCCTGAAGAAGCCTTCTCTAAAAAGAGAGTTACCAAGCTGACATAATAGGCCCATTCCATGCACATCTGGAATTCCTGACTTCAAATGAAAGTTCTGGGTGCATATGGACTGCACTCTTGTGCTTTTATGTAACCTTGGTCATTGCTATTACCTGCCTTACTAGGGAGTGCTTCTCCAGGAGAACATCACACTCACCAATGCTCTGTGCCTACCACTGACCAAAGTAGAAAGACTGGAACTGGATACTGCAGTTAAACCAGCCTTAACATTTTTATTAAAAGGAGAGTGCACTCGTGGTTTGCCCCCCATAAAGTCATAAGGCAAATTAAGGTATGGAGCTAAAGCCCAGGCATTTCAGAGTTATGAGACAGCTTTTGGGAAAGGCCAGGAGAAGCAGAGAGCGCTTACACAGCACTGTAAACTATGAAAAATTCTCTTCAATAACATGAATTTACAGTTTGTAAGCTCTATCACAGCAAAATTGTTATGGTAATACTGACACGCAGAGGATAATAAAAATAAATGTCTTAACGGGAACATCAGGAAACAAATGCTTTCCAGTAAACCAGAACCTGGATAGAGATTTTTACGCTAATTTAATCTTAAATATAAGGAACCTGTCAACTCAATCATCTTGAAGAACCATGCTAAGAAGCTGTTATTACTAACCACAGTTGAGTGTTCTTAAATTAGTGGTGTGTAGTTGTGCTGCTGTGGAGCTACCGTTAACCAATTTAAGATGCAGGTTGAACATCTAAGATTCACAGGTTTTTTTTTAAACTGGTAAGAATGGAATAAAGCTCTGAGAGCAACTGCACACAATAGATCACTGTGGGATTAGTTTAGCAATAGGGTATGAACTAGTATCTTAAGCAGCACAAAGTCTTAAATTATTTACAAAACAGAACCCTAGGGTGCTCTGGCTAAGAGGGGTGGGGATTACTAGCAGACATTTACACTTTGTCTTCAGACTTGTCTAGACCGTAAGCCAGGGCAGCAGCAGTTGGTTCATTGATCACTCTCAGAACATTGAGTCCAGAAATCTGCCCAGCATCTTTAGTAGCCTGAAAAAGAGAAGAAAGTTGACCAGTGAGAGAAGTTAAAATCTCTGCTTACAGACACAGGAAATCCAGGAGCTTGTGACCCTACCTGCCTCTGAGAATCATTGAAGTAAGCAGGGACAGTGATGACAGCATTCTTTGCGGAGTGTCCCAGGTAGTTTTCTGGAAAAGAAAAAACAGCAAGTTATTGTAGTTAATAAAAACTTCAGACCCACTCTAAAACGTTGGTACTTTGTTTCTACTCCCTCAGCTATAAACAGAACACGGGTCCTCAATCTGGGCTTTGTGACTTCCCTCCCTTTATGGAGAGATGGGAGAGGGTCCCAAAGCTTTTTTCATTTTTAACATTGGGGTCGCAGTATGCAAGAGCTTGTGACCCCTTAGAATAGCAGTCACCTCAAGACATTTCTATACTTTCCACTAGTGATCAGACAAAACTGGTTAGTGTGAATTCACCTATAACATTTGCAGAATTCTTTGCTTTTATAGGCGGTAGAAAACAATCCTGAGGCTATGCCTTTACTTTGGAATGTCTTATATTTGGTCAACAGACTGCTTACCCGTTTACTATCATTTGTATGATTTGTTTGTTCAGTATAAATATTTTCCACAGCAGGTTGATATACTGCAGATTAATGGTGACAAAAATGTAATTTATGATTAATCAGAAAAGCTCCAGGTTTTCTCACACATCCCTATTCAGTATCATAACTTGCTGTTCTCTTTCAATCAATATTGAAAGTAGAAAGTCATCACCAAATGCAAACAAACCTGTGCAAGTATTTGAATGCATGCTACCCACCTCAGAGACTTCACAGTGCTTTATTTTGTTTGCTTTAATATCCTTACAGTATTCTATCCAATCTAATTTACAGCCTTTGTGGTGACTGGTCCATCTGGGATATGGGTTGGCCTGCTGCACAACACTAAAGACCGCCATTTCCAGAATCTGGAGGCAATCTCTAACCGCCCACACACTGCAACTCAGTCTTCTAGGCCTGTCCTTCCATCCCTGCTAGGCCTTGGTAGCTACTACAAGGTTGAATCTATGTATAGTCAACACCCACTTGCAGTCTTACTTGTTGATCACTCGATATTGGGGTGCAAAAGTGCTCTCCAACCCAGATAGCAGGTGAGGAGTAGTGAGGGTTCCAAAACTAAATGTCAAATTACCCCACCCCACTATAGTTGGGGGATTTCCTTGAGATCACAGTAGGGATGGAAGGGGAAAAGAATCGTCAGCTCTGTGGGCCATCACTCTGGCAGAGCTCCACAAACACCGCTAGCTAGGGAGAAGTACTTCACAACATGAGGTCCCTTTAACATTTCTTCTCTTGCTGATGGATATCAACTAGCCATGTAAGAACCAACCCACCCCATCATCACTCTCATCAGTCTGGTTGCCACATAATGCAACTGGGTAGAGCTTAACTCCACATGCAGAAAAGCAGCAGATTTAAGAAGCTGACATGTCACAGCTAGCTAGGCAGAGGACCTAACCCTGTCTGAACAGGAAGTCAAACAGCTGCTGTATAGACCAAAGGCTAGCAGGTATTTGTGGCAGCAATCACTATGCCAGAGGAGGCAAGTATTAGGAGTCTGTAAATGGCAAGTTTCACAATATGCACGTTTATCTGGAAGAGATGACGACAAGTGTGCACTCCTTCACAGCCAGCAGACATGACTGACACTTTGCTTGAAACACTCATGTATTTCAAGACTCTGCAAACAGATTCTGAATAAGAGCAACCAGGAAAATGCTTTGCCGGAAGCTCTAACTTGGTCAAATACCCTAACTGGGTCAGTACAAAATTAAGGGTCCTTCACTCTCCTGAGGGTAAAACATAGCTTACTACCTTATCCCTACACAATCTGATGCAATTCAGGCCATGGTTTAGAAGGGTTCTAGAAGAAGGAAGTTTGTATTATGGCTGTAGTACGCCCAATATATTTATCAGACACCTAGTATCAATACCAAGGTTTGACTTGTTTGAGCACAAGTTTAACAAGGTAAACACCTGGCTGTACCAACCTGCAGTCTCCTTCATCTTCATTAATACAAAGGCACCAATTTGGCTTGGAGAATACAGCTTCCCATGCGCCTCTACCCAGGCATCACCGTTGGAGGCACGGACAATTTTAAAAGGAACATTTTTACTGAAACACAAGAATTTCATATTGAGTAAAGTTTGTCTAGATAACACTGAATGCATCACACAAGACTAAGTCATGATCTGAGGACTTCAGTAATTCAGCCAGAGGCTATGGGATCTATTACAGGAGTGGGTGGCTGAGGTTCTGTGGCCTGCAATGTGCAGGTGGTCAGACTAGATGATCATGATGGTCCCTTCTGGCCTTTTAGTCTATGAGTCTAAGGCCTACTCTGAATACATAGCTGGTATTGCTGGTTAACCTGAAATTGGCAAAACTTAGTGACACCTTGGTTTTAAAGGGAGAGATTCTATAGTAAACCTTCCCCTAACAGCCTCAGATGCAAGAGAGGCACCTGAAAATACCATTTGCAAAGATCCCAGATGGAAACCACTGCATTTCTTGGAAAAGGTCAATACCAATCAGTTTGATTCAGCTATGATGTATCCTGGCATCAGTTACAGCCAAGGACCCTGAGTAAGCTCAGGGTTGTCCAATTTGCTCCCTCCCAAAGGGACCTATATAGACTGTCAGCCTCCTGCCACCACTCTTCACTCAACTCTGAAATATGGACTCTGGAGCCCTCATTTGCTGCACTGCAGTTAGTGGTTGCTTCCCTTTCACCCCACCCTTCTACCATTGCAACCATTCAGCTACCCAGCCCAATCTCACTGCCCATTAAGTTCCTTGCTGCTGTCCTCCCCACTTCTCCTTTACAGCCACCCTTCCCCCATTACTCTCCTCTCCAATGAGTACACCCAGTTATCATCATGTACACAAGAGCTAAAATGTGCTGTTGCTACAGAAGTCACAATTAGAACCCAATGTGTACACATTACTCTAATCCAGCAACACAGTCTTATTGTAACCTGATCTTTCACATCCCCCAGCTCCCTTGTTTTTTTTCTTATATCCATTTGTTATATCAACTCTTTATTTACAGTAGATTTGTAAGCTCTCTGGGGTAAATACAGTGTTTTCTGAGTGCTGTAAAATAACCAGAGCCTCTTGCTTGCTTAAGTCCAAAATAACATAAGACCTATATCATTAAAAAGCCAGAAGAATGTTTAAAAGCTTTCACGCTAATCTGTGTTGGACAGAGTAATTTTGCACAAAATATCTGCATAAGATTCAGTTTTCTAGACTCAGGTATACACAACTTTCTGCAATATTTTGCAGAAAGTGCTGGAATTAAGGATATACCTTACGTTGTAAATACACAAGGATTTCTGGACACACAATAAAACCAGTGCACACTTAAAACTGAACAGTTTTATTTAAGAATCCCAGTGTAAACTGTGCCATAATTACTTTTATGCAAACTTTATTTCATGTTAAACAAGATCAAATCAGTGGTCCACCTAGTCCAGAAGCCATCCTCTGACAGTGGCCAGTACCAGCTGATTCAGAGGTAGATGCAAGAAACCCAATTGTGGACAATTAAGAGTCAGCCTTCACATATGGAAAAGATTTTCCTAAGCCCCCCCGTCAGCTAGTGGTTGGCTTACATGTCTCATCCACTTAAATATCTAACCATATTTTGAATCCCTAAACTCCTGGCCTCTGATATCCTGTGACAAATTCCACAGGATACTTTCTATCTAGTTCATAAAGTATTTCCTTTAGTAAATTGTAAGCATGCTGCTTTCCTTTTCATTAAACATTTTTGTATTATGAGAGTTTCCTAAAGTGAGGAAAATAGCTTTGGAGTAGGACAAGCCACTAGAACTGAATTGCAATCCCAGGGAGAAGTGGCCATTAAATTACTGTTCCTCTCTCTTCGATGAAAAATAATGGCTATTCAGTATCCCAATCACAAGGCATCTGCTCACAACTTTTATATGATAGACATGTAGAAAGTATAACATTCCTTGTAATTCAGTGAATATTATGTGTGCAGTGTTCTATAGCACGAGGACTCAATCAGAAGTGAGATGCAGGAAATCCTCAAGACAGGGGCTCTCAGGGTTCTGTACAGTACAAAGTACAGTCAGCACTTTGTCATTTGATCCATTTCTCTTGCCAATGCAGAGGGCACCAGCTATATTGCATTGTCAAGAACCAATTACACTTATGAGTCCGTCCCTGAAAGCTTAAAAAGCATCATTAATAAAATGCAGTGAAACACAGGCTAATCTTCTGAGGAATAGGAGTAATCAACATGTGGGACACTACGCACTGAGTACCACGTCCCACCATGTGCAAACAGCACTTTATTTTAGGCCATGCATGGGCGCACTGCACTCTGCAAATTCTCTTTCCAGAACAGGGGAATAACTTTATTTAGTTTTACTTACATATCTTTCTGTACTTCAGAATCATCATAGCGCCGTCCAATGAGACGTTTGGTAGCATAAAATGTATTGTGTGGGTTAGTTACAGCCTGTCGTTTAGCTGGCATCCCAACCAATCGTTCACCATCAGCTGTAAATGCTACAACAGATGGGGTAGTTCTGGCACCTTCGGCGTTTTCCAGCACCTACATAAAAACGATAAGAGGCTATAACCCAGGAAAACTACCTGCGAAAGTGGCAGCACTGATTCCCTCCCTTAGATCCAGATTGTTATACACTAGTAGTTATCAGTTACTCACTTTTGCTTGTTTTCCTTCCATAACTGCCACACAAGAGTTAGTTGTGCCCAAATCAATACCAATAACAGCACCTTTGACTGCTTCTGAGCTGCAAAATATATTTAAAACAAATATAGGGTTACAGCAACTAGTGAAACAACCAGAAAGCTTTCTCTCCTTGCAAGATGATGCGGGGAGGGGAGGAATTACTTTTCAACCAGATTCTACCCGCAGTTGGGGAAGCAAATCCATTTTCCACTCTAGAGTAACAGAGGAAATTGGAGAACAACCCAGCTTATGTTGGAAGTCAACTTGGTATCATCAAATTGTGGTTCTGTATTAGATTTGGTCATTCCAGGCATTTGTTGTGTCTAAATTCTTACTTGTTTTCTATGTTCCACTGTGAAATCCCCTGGACTTTTTATTGGCTAACATCACACTTCAAATACTTAAAAGTCTGTACACTATTTGTGAGTGTGGTCCTTCAAAGACTGATGTCAAGTCAGTTCTAACATCCCTAAACAGCAAGTCTTTCATATGAAAGGCCTTATTCCCTCTCCCCAAGCAGAATTAAGCTAAATAAGTAGGGCTGTCAAGGGATTAAAAAATTAATTGCAATTAATCGCACTATTAAACAATAAAAGAATACCATTTAAATATTTTTGGATTTTTTTTTTAACATTTTCAAATATATTGATTGTACAGTGCTCACTTTATATTTTTTATTACAAGTATTTGCACTGTAAACAAAAGAAATAGTATTTTTCAATTCACCTAATACAAGTACTGTAATGAAATCTCTATCATGAAAGTTGAATTTACAAATGTAGAATTACATACAAAAAACCTGCATTCAAAAATAAAACAATGTAAAATATTAAGAGCCTGCAAGTCCATCCCTACTTCCTGTTCAGCCAATTGCTCAGACAAACTTGTTTACATTTGTAGGAGATAATGCTGTCCACTTCTGTTCTTGCTTTCAGAGGACATTGTAAACAAGTTCTCATGGCACTGTTGTAGCCGGTGTCCCAAGATATTTACGTGCCAGTTGTGCTAGAGATTCTTATGTCATCCCTTCATGCTTCAATCACCATTCCTAAAGACATGCGTCCATGCTTATGACAGGTTCTGCTTGATAACAATTCAAAGCAGTGCAGATTGATGCAAATTCATTTTCGTTATCGGAGTCAGGTGCCACCAGCAGAGGGTTGATTTTCTTTTTTGGTGGTTCAGGTTCTATAGTTTCTGCATCGGAGTGTTGATCTTTTAAGACTTCTGAAAGCATGTTCCACACCTCATCCCTCTCAGATTTTGGAAGGCACTTCAGATTCTTAAACCTTGAGTCAAGTGCTGTAGCTATCTTTAGAAATCTCACATTGGTGCCTTCTTTGCGTTTTGCCTAATCTGCAGTGAAAGTGTTCTTGAAATGAACAACATGTGTTGGGTCATCATCTGAGACTGCTATAACAGGAAATATATGGCAGAATGTGGGTAAAACGGAGCAGGGGACAAACAATTCTGCCACAAAGAGTTCAGTCAGAAATTTACTTAACGCTTATTTTTTTAAACAAGAGTCATCAGCATGGAAGCATGTCCTCTGGAATGGGGGCCGAAGCATGAAGGGGCATACGAATGTTTAACATATCTGGCACGTAAATACCTTGCAATACTGGCTACAAAAGTGCCATGCAAATGCCTGTTCTCACTTTCAGGTGACACTGTAAACAAGAAGAGGGCAGAATTATCTCCTGCAAATGTAAACAAACTTGTCTGTCTTAGCGATTGGCTGAACAGGAATAGGACTGAGTGGACTTGTAGGTGCTGACGTTTTATTTTTTTATTTATTTTATTTTATTTATTTAGAGTACAGTCATGTAACCAAAAAAAATTCCACATTTGTCAGTTGCACTTTCAGGACAAAGATTGCACTAAAGAGGTGAATTGAAAAATACTATTTCTTTTATTATCATTTTTATGGTGCAAATATATACACTTTGATTTCAATTACAACACAGAATACAATATATATGAAAATGTAGAAAAACATCCAAAATGTTTAATCAATTTCAATTGGTATTCTATTATTTAAGAGTGCAATTAAAACGGCAATTAATCATGATTATTTTTTTAATCACGATTAACTCAAAAAAGTTAATCACGTGAGTTAACTGTGATTAATTGACAGCCCTAATTAAACTGATCAGAATTACTAGCTGTAGCTTTTTATTTCCTATTTACAATAATTTCCCCTATACATAGTTTTGATTACAAATTCCCATGTAAAAGGCTATTTCTTGCAATCTAACCTGGAAAATCCGTAATAGATTTATTCATTCATATAGCAAGCATAAAAACTATAGTACATTTATGAAGAGTTAATACAGAAATCCATGTTTTTTTGTTATCAGAGACCTTCATTTGTATCTAATAATTCAGATGTTAGTAGTCACACCTGCTTGAAAGCAGTTGCCTGGAGGGGAAAAAAAGACCATGAAAAGTGCTCAGATTAGTTTATTAGGCAATTCTCAGTATGGAAAAGTGCACATCTATAGATAAAAGAGATGAACTAAGGCCCTGTTGAGGTCCTCTGAGCCTGAGGTATTTAGAGCTACAGCTAGCTTTCTTTTTGAAATAAGACATGCTGACATTTTTAAGCTTTGACTGTGGGGTAACATGATGGGTGGTATTTCTAAATGAAATGATTTACAGAGAGGAGGCTTTTGGGGGAGGCTGAATATCCTTTTCCCTTAGTTTACTTGAGAAGTCTTGCCTTCAGTGGCAATTACGCCAATTTATTAGATATGCAGTGAGCAGAGATAGGGAGGTAGCCCCAGGTATGAATTTTTCCTCTAGGGTCTCACCCCATTCCCACCCCCCACCCCAGCTACCTTACTTCCATGACTTAGTTTATTTGGCTCCAGTGCTGAAGGACTTACATCAACTATATTGTTTTCATCAAGTTATACAACAGACCAGAATACCTAAGGTTTATTTTTACCTTGGATTAACAAATTAAGAAAAACTGCAGAATATATTGTGAGTGAGCACAAACCACTTCAAATTAAAAAATAAATGTAAACTGATCCGCAGAGCTGTGGAACCCTCTCCAACACAGTAATAGAAGATAATGTTGATGATGCATCAGGATTAGTAGATAGTAATTTGTCACACTCATTTAATGTTCTGATTTCATAAGAAAGGGGGATTCCTAAACAGAATAAACTTTTTCAGCGATACAGAGTTCTAAGTGTTTCCTGAAAAAGTGAAGGAAACAAATTAGGAGACGGAGTCAGTCTTGAGAAAGCACCAAGTTTTGCAAATTCTAATACACACACAATTTTCCTCCATTACTTTATACTGGACAGCAGAAGATTGGTGTATTGATTATGCTCACAAAAATGTTTTTGCTTCAAAAGAAGTTTAATCGGCATCTATGGAACAAACTGATGGATTAAATGAAGTTTAAAAGGTTTTATTAAATTTCTTCTGTGTGTTGAAATAAATAGACCTAATAAAATTCCAAACAAACCTAAGAACTTTACCTATAGCAGGAAATTTGTTGCCATACTTAGTATCTGATTATTTATGAAATGCTGTGCCAGTAGAAGCCATTTTGTTTCTCCTTAATTAACCATACACACATCTGACCAAGGATTTCAGATTATGAAGTTGGAGTCAATTTAGGTATCAAGACTGTTGCAGTTTTTTGTTTTTCTTACAGTTCAATCTTTTCCCCTCTCTCTCTCTCAAAAAAAAAAGGGGGGGGGAGACAAGAGAGATACTTACGCATACTTCCTACTTGATACTGTTCTGAGAACATCTTGACTGAGCGTATTCCAGACTGCCTATAAAATAAAGTCAGGATATTACAGCAATGAGAGGTTTCTTGCATCTTATTTCAGGTAAGATTACCTCACATCCAATATTTTAAAAGGATCTGTAGCTATGCTACCTTAAAATCATAAAATGTGATACACCTCCACTACCACATTAGCTTTGTGTTTAATCTTCAAAATTCCTTTTACTTAACTGAAAACTCAAACTGAAAACAAGGACTCAAGAAAATATTTCAATATATTATACAGCCATAGAACATTTACCTTAAGTTTTATTATTTGTTGTTTATATGAAATGTGAACACTTTAAGACCCAATATTATTCGAGCTGAGCAAGTTGCTGGTATAGAAGATTCTTGCTATGAAACATGCACAAGTTAAACTTGTTGCAAATGCTGCAACACGTAAAGTTGAACCTTTAGCATGATACAGGCAGCAGCAGATAAACATTAACCAAGTTTCTTGACATTTCCTCAAGGGGTAGACTAAATGACAGTGCTTCAGAGTTTTATTCTTTCGACTAGGTTAAAGAGATTCTGGATAAAACACGTCAGTGTTTTTGAGTCTGTAACCTCATATAACATCTTAGTACAAACAGAATCCCATCATGAGAAGAAAATACTGCTTTGTTAATACATTGAGACTAAACACCCCTCCTACTTAGCATACACTTTGACCTGGAGATGAGTGAGAAGAGGAGAGGCAAGAGACAAAAAGGAGAGAGTAATGGCTAAAGCCTGGTCTACACTTAAAAATTTGATCAACCTAGCTACATTATGTAACTAATGTCACACCCTGTGGACTGCAGTTATGGTGACCTAATACCCAGTGTAGACATGGCTAGGTCAGTGGAAGTATTATTCTGTTGACCTAGCGATCACCTCTTGGAGAGGGGGATTAACTAAACTGATGAAAGTGGTTCTTCTGTCAATGAGGGAAGCATCTACACTATGGTGCTGCAGCACCATAGCTATGCCACTGTAAAGCATCCTGAGACCGTGACAGAGTATCTCTCTGTACACAGACCAGGGAGTTCAGACACTAGGTTACTGTTCAGCATTGAAACGGTCTTGCAACACGATCCCCATTATCCTTGAACTACTTAACCATTTGCACTTCTGTTGCCTCATCTGTAAAATGGGCATAATATTTATTTACCACAGGAAAGTAGAAATGCTTAGCCAATTTAAGATTCTCATTACAGGGTCAGATACAACTCCCATTAAAACCAAGGGGAGTCTTTCAGTTTCAAATCCACCAAGTTACCTTTAAAATCTCTTTCTTGTCTGTCAGCAATACCAACTAACAAATGTACCTTAAATAAAGATTCTCTACTAATTTTTGCAGTTTTGAGGGAGCAAACAAAGAAGTTACAAAGCTGTTTACTTTTAAAAATGGTTCCTAGAACATGTACTTAGTTAGGTTAGCTGAAAACCCCACAGTAGTATAGCTGAACTCTGGCACTAAACTCTGTCAACACATGCCAACAATGAAGGTCAAAGGAAGAGCCCCCACCCTCTAAGTACCAATGACTCTGTGTTGAGCCATCTTTATGAGTTATTCCCATTCACCAGCCTGGGTGTTAAAATCAGAACTCTCCTGCTCTTACAGTTAAATCCATTTTCAATGCCCAGATTCCAAAAGAGCCCCGCCCCCACCACTTCCAGCTGCCCCAGTTCTCCGGTGCTCCCTCATCGTTAACATCTTAGCGCCTAACGGCCCCCTGAACGCATCCCCCAGCCGTACAAGCCCGCCGGGACGGATGGGGAACGGGACCGAGATTACAAGACTGGCTCCAGGTGGCCTCGGGGCAGACACCGATCCAAGCTGGAGAGTTACACAACCCCGCACGACGCTGGCCCTGAACTCGCCCGGAGCTCAGCACGGGGCTGCCAGCAGCAGGGCCTCCGCCAGCCATCGGCCCCGGCCTAGCCTCCTCCCCCATCTCAGCCCCCCCCCCCACGTCACTCGCTGGCAGAGCCCAGCCATAGCCCCCCGGGGGGGGCGCCTTACACGGGTGCCCCCGGCCAGCACCAGGGGAGGCCGGTTCCTGCACCCCTCCCCCACCCTCGTGCTCCCTGCACCCCGCGTGCCCCCCCCCCGCCGCCTGCCCCATCGCTTCCCACCCCCCACGGGCCCGGCTCCGCACCTGAGCGAGGCCGGGGCTGGGAGCGGTGCCCCGGCGGGGCAGCAGGTGGAGGCGGGCGGCGGTGCGGCTGGCGCTCAGCATGGTCCGGGTGCGGCGGGGCCGGAGACTCTCACGCGGGGAGGAGAGTGCGGGCTGCGCAGCGGCTCTTCTGGAAACCTCCACCCACGTGAGCCGGGTCAGCGCACCCCGACGGGGCTGTCTGCTGCAAAGGCCTGACCCCGCACCAACGCCTCAGCGCCCCGCGCCGCAGCGGAGACTACGCGGCGGCTCCGCGCGGCACCTCCCTGCGCGCTACCCGATCCCGCGCTGCGGCCGACAAGCCTCCTGTGAAGCGCGGGCACCCTGGGGGAATTCCACACAGGCACCGTGATGGGCAGCTGGGGTCCTGACAGAACCTGCGTACTCAAGGTCGGACGGGATGAAGCGCTGGGAAATTGCCGCGGCCTTGCGTCAGGGCGACTGCACACTACGCTTGCGCCGGTTACGGCAAGAGCGCATGCGCTCTGTGCTCAGGGCACATGCGCAGATGAGCCGGAGGGAGGTGGCTGTTTCCGGCGCTTTACTGATTACGCGCAGTCGGAAGGCTGCGGAGGGATCACGTGTGCTCTGCCCCCAGGGGTGGCTGGCTGCTACTGAGCCGCTAGGGGTGTGGGAAAGCAGCCCCGGCGGGGGCGGGGCCTTGCGGGGAAAGCCCGGGGGCGTAGCTGCGCACGCACAGCCTCTCCGCGCAGGACTAGGCGGCTGGGCTCCCCTCTCGCCGCTGGCAGTACAGGGCTGTGACACACGGTCACGCCTGCGCACAGCAGGGTGGGTCCCTCCTGCCCTGCCCCCCCTTGTCCTGTTCGCTCCGTGCAGGACACTGGCCTTATGGGCTCCTGGCTCAGCCTGGCACGCCCATGGGCAGCACTGGCTATGGAGCCCCTATGGCCAGGGGGCTGCTGCTTGGGGCCACACTGCCCTGACGAGGGGTCTCTTCTTGTGCTGCAGCAGGCATGCCGAGCCTGTTAACCTGCCCTGCCACCACGCCGCTACACATGTGTGCTGTGTTTCACACCAGCATTTTCAAAAGTGGCCGCTGCCCAACCTCAGCCACTTGGGGCCTGCTTTTCTGAGTTGCTGAGCCCAGCTGCAATCAATGGAGATTCTAGTTACTCAGTATTCTGAAAATCGGGCCTGTGGAAGTAGGGAAAGAATTAACAAGGATTTGAAGGGGATCTTAATGCATGTCAATCAGTTAGCAAGAGTCAGGCTAGTAGTTAGCAAGAGTTAGGCCACACTGTAACCCTAATGACGTGAGACTTGTAGAAGCGAGGATGGTGTGAAGCGAGAGGGAAAGAAACTGTGTGAGAAGTTATTATGACCTTGCAACTGATAACTAAATATGTAGACTGGCATCTCCTAGAAGTGAGAAAAATAAGATAGCAGGGTGGCTTATGTATAAACAAAATGCAGTTGTTGCTCATTATTGTCTGTATTATTGCTTGTTATTGTCTGTAACAAAGGTATAAGTGCTTGCTGTAATTGTTTACCTGTTGAGGGACCTGTCCGGGACTGGGGCGATCCTGTGTCCTAGGACACTCCCTCCCTCTATTGTAATTACTGGAGAAATAATAAAGTATTTGATTTTGCTGCACCCAAAGAAAAAGCAAGAACTGAGTTTTTCTCTGACAGGCCCAAGATGTCCCAGGCTGGGCACCCAAAAGTGAGGCACACAAAATCTCCTGCTACTTTTCAAAATTTTGGCCCATGTGATTGCCCTGGATTAAGTAGTTAGGCAGTGTTGGAGCCCAGCATGGGACCCAGAGGTTCCAACTCCCAATCCCACTCTTAACCATTTATTTCCCAACTCTGCCACTTGTGCATTTTGTTACCCCAATTTCCACATATCTTTGCACAGGATTTCCCATTAGTACATAGTATATATGAACAAGTGCAATTTACACTACTCTAAAAACTTTTGTTTCAGTCTCTGTAGGACAACAAACACTACCTTAGGTCATGTTTGGATGCTGATCGTCACAGCCAGAAAGGCAGGGAACAATTTTCAGCTATTGAAACCCTGCATTCTGTAGGATCTGAATCTATTGGAGGGAGAGGGGGCTGTGTTCAGATAAATAGATAAATGAGCTGGAAGTACAAACAATATACCCATGCAGCAAATCATGCATCCGACGAAGTGGGTATTCACCCATGAAAGCTCATGCTCCAAAACGTCTGTTAGTCTATAAGGTGCCACAGGACTCTTTGCTGCTTTTACAGATCCAAACTAACACGGCTACCCCTCTGATACAATATACCCATGTAAGCATGTCTGTGGGTGCTGCTTTGTCACATTACCAGACGGGGGCAGCAGAGTGCCATGCTAAAGTTGCATCTCTTTCAGACTATTCTTGTGAATTATGAGCAGTATGAGAAAGACAACTTAATTCAAATAACTGACAAATAACTTGCAAGTATTGGCCAGCCTGCAATTAAAGCAAAAGTGCTCTCAGAGGGAGCTGTCCGGAAGCATTGTCTGCAACAATCCCCCCTATTTTCTTTTCATTTACAGAAAGAACGTCTATCCAATCCTGCTGAAAAAGAGCCTCTAATTCTTGGCTCAGTTGCACTAACTGTACAGGCTGCTATCAACAAAGCAGTGGCCAATTCAGTACTCCACAAGGATGTTATAATAACAAATGAAGAAAGCAGCTCTCTTGAGTAGCTGAACTCAGCGCCTAAAGATTTCCTCTGTTGTGTATTTGGTTGTCATGGGTTTTGTTACTATGGCAACTGAGTTAGACTATTAAGGGATAGCTCAGCCGGTTTCAACCGGCTGAGTGAGCTCTCTGTGTCTGTAAATAAAATGGAGGTTTTGGTTAGCTGTCTGCTCTCTGGCCTCAAGTGATTGCTTCCTACACCGGCTGCCCCTAGGACATAACACTGGCGACGAGGATGGGATCCTGGTGCTGCTCCAGTAACAGAAGGAAGTAGAAGTCAAGGTAAAGACCAAACAAAGAAAAAAAGCTGCTTGTTTGCACTGACTGTGAAAGTGAAACTAAAAATCATGGCTACTCTGACCAGGCCCTTGGAGCCTTTTGATGAGAATACAGAGCAGTGGCATGTGTATACTGAGCGTTTTGAGCTTTTTGGTATTGCAAATGACATTACAGAAGCGAAGAAGGTGCCAATATTCTTAACTGTTGTAGGGGCTAAAACCTACTCTCTGCTGTGCAGCTTACTACACCCTGTTAAGCCTGAGACTAAATCTTACAGTGACATTGTGGAAATCCTGGGGTCTCATTTCTCCCCAAAACCACTGGTAATTGTTGAAAGATATAGGTTCCACAAAAGAGACCAAAAGGAAGATGAAACAGTTGTACAATTTGTAGCCATTTTAAAAAAGCTAGCAGAACACTGTGAATTTAAAGAGATGTTAAATGATGCCCTGCGTGACAGGTTAGTGTGTGGCCTCTGCAGTGAAGCTATACGGAAGCGCCTACTGACAGAGGCTCAGCTTACATTACAGAAGGCTGTTGATATTGCTGTCTCCATGGAACTGGCTACAAGGGAGGCACAATACATCGGTGCATCCCCTAGGGTGCAAAAAGTGTCACAAGAACTGACCCACAAAACGGTGCAGAGTCAAGAATGTTACCGCTGTGGTAAGCTGGGTCACCAGGCATCAGAATGCTGGTGTAAGGACCTGGTGTGTCGACACTGTGGCAAAAAGGGACACATTGAGTATGCCTGTAAACAAAAGAAAAAGAGGCCTGTGGTCTGGCCGACAAAAAGAGGAACCTTGCATACCCTAGAGCAGACCCAGGATGATCAAGGTGACACCTCCTCACAAGAGGAAGTGCCACTGCATGTTTTGTCTTTGGCAGCGGGCTCACATGAATACTGGGTAACCCCCTTATTGGAGGGCAAACCTATACGCATGGAACTAGACACCGGTGCAGCTGTCTCGCTGGTTCCTGAGACTGTGTATAAGGAAAAGCTACAGCATCTTCCGCTTAAGGCAACAAAAACTGTTCTGAAGACGTATACAGGTGAAGCTGTGTCCATGTTGGGCACTATTGATGTTAAGGTGGAGCTCAATGGACAGGCGGCTAAATTGCCACTGTTTGTGGTGAGAGGTGACTACCCAGCCTTAATGGGTAGGTCTTGGCTTGGGAAGATTCAGCTGAACTGGGCAGAAGTGCACCGGATGACTAAAGAAGAAACCAGTCTAACCCCTATACTAAGGAAACATGCTGCTGTTTTTGGAGATGATTTGGGAAGTATGAAGGGAATCACTGTGACATTGAACATTAAACCTGGCAGTCCACCAAAATATCTGAAAGCCCGAACTGTGCCATATGCCATCAGGCCAAAAGTTGAAGCAGACCTGGAGCGCCTGGTCACCAATGGAGTCCTAATACCAGTTACCCATAGCTCATGGGCCACTCCTATCGTTCCAATAGTGAAGAAAGATGGCTCTCTCCGGATTTGCGGTGATTGTAAAGTCACTGTCAACCCAGTGTTGTGTGCAGAGCAATACCCGCTTCCCCGCATCGATGACCTCTTCGCAGGCCTGGCTGGGGGACAAAAGTTCAGTAAGATTGATCTGAGTCAAGCATATTTACAGATGCACGTCGATGAAAAGTCCCAAGAGCTGTTGACTATTGTGACTCATAAGGGGCTTTATCGATACTGTCGCCTACCCTTCGGAATCACATCGGCTCCCGCCCTGTTCCAGAGGGCTATGGACCAGATCTTGTGTGGCTTGTCAGGAGTTCAGTGCTATCTGGATGATATCCTGGTCACTGGAAGAAATGAAGAGGATCACTTAAAGAATTTAGAGGCTACCCTACAAAGACTGGAAGAGTATGGCCTACGAGTTCGCAAAGACAAGTGTGAATTCTTCAAGCCCTCTGTTGAATATTTGGGACACATCATCGATTCTGCAGGTCTTCATAAGGCCCCTGCAAAAGTTAAAGCTATTGTGGAGGCTCCCCCACCTCGAAATGTAAGCCAGCTACGCTCATTTCTAGGACTACTGAACTATTATGGAAAGTTCATCTCACAGTTAGCCACACTGCTAAAACCACTTCATGAGCTCCTTGGGCAGAACAAGGCCTGGAAGTGGACTGAAGCCTGTGATGTTGCATTTAACAAAGCTAAGGATGCATTGTTAAATTCTGAAGTTCTAACGCACTTTGATCCATCCTTACCCCTGCAATTGGCCTGCGATGCTTCCCCTTATGGAGTGGGAGCGGTCGTGTCACACATTATGCCTTCGGGAGAAGAAAGACCTATTGCTTTTGCTTCACGCACTCTAAGCAAAGCAGAAACTAACTATGCCCAAATCGAATGTGAGGCATTAGGAATTGTTTTTGGAATTCGGAAGTTTCATCAGTACCTGTTTGGGCGAAAGTTTACTCTTCTTACAGACCATCGACCTCTGACATCAATTTTTGGACCCTACACAGGCATTCCCTCATTAGCTGCTAGTCGTATGCAACGTTGGGCATTGATACTTTCTGCACACACATATGAAATCAAATATCGGAAATCCACTCTGCACGGCAATGCAGATGGCCTCTCAAGGTTGCCTTTACCGGTCAAACATCAAGATAGTGCCCAAAAGGAAATCTTCTACTTTGAACAGGTAGAGAATACACCCATCACTGCTACTCAGATAAAGAAGGCAACCCGCGTTGACCCAGTATTATCCCAAGTTATGGACCTGGTGATGCATGGAAAATCTCGACAAACCTCTCCGGTCTCACCCGACCTTGTTCCCTACATGTCCAGGCGGACGGAGTTATCGGTCCAATCTGGTTGTTTGTTGTGGGGGAGGCTGTCATTATTCCACCACCCCTGAGATCACAGATGTTAGAACAGCTACATTCCGGTCACTGTGGAATAGTGCGCATGAAGGAAATTGCACGAAGCTATTTTTGGTGGCCTAGATTGGACAGTGCTATTGAAGAGAAGGCAAAAGCTTGTATGTCATGTCAGAGTGTAAGAAATGCACCCCAGTGGGCACCCCTACACCCATGGGACTGGCCTGAAAACCCGTGGCAACGTATTCACGTTGACTTTGCTGGCCCCCTTGAAGGAAGCATGTTCTTGGTGGCAGTAGATGCCCATTCTAAATGGCCAGAAGTCTCTATAATGCAGTCCACTACTGCAGAGAGTACTATCCAAAAACTACGAGGACTCTTTAGTCGTTTTGGTCTGCCAGAACAACTTGTGAGCGACAACGGACCGCAGTTCGTCTCTCAGGAGTTTCAAAATTTTATGAAGGCAAATGGGATACACCACATCACGTCAGCACCATATCATCCGTCCACCAACGGATTAGCTGAAAGATTTGTGCAGACAATGAAAAACGCTTTGAAATCAGCAAAGGGACAACACTCCATTCAAAAGCGTCTGGATACCTTCTTACTTTCCTATAGAAACACACCTCATGCTACGACCCAGGCTTCCCCAGCCTTTCTAATGATGGGACGACAGCTGCGCACTTGCTTTGATCTGCTGAAACCTTCTGAAACCAGACAAACTGTGCAACATCAGCAGCAATATCAAGTAATCAGACGGGCACCCAGAGCAAAAGACCGAACCTTTAGCCCAGGGCAGCCAGTTTTGGCTCGGAATTATACTTCCAGAGCTAAATGGGTACCGGCCACAGTCATCACTCAAACAGGACCTGTTTCCTATACAGTCCGGACTGCAGAGAATCTTACCTGGCGGCGACATGTAGATCAGCTGTTGCCAGGTCATGCCAGTCTTCAGGACCCATCTGCAGTTGAGGGGTCTGACTTCACCCCTCCTGGTGAGACACCGAATCATGAGTCACCTGTTCCTGACTGTTCTCCTCCATTACTGCCGGCAGCTGAGATACCCCTTTGCCCAGCACGAGCTGATACCACCTCCTCACCTATTCGTGCTGCGGACCCTGAGCCCCTAGTACTTTCGGATGCAACAACACCAGAAGTTCGCCGTAATCCACCTAGAGACAGAAGGCCTCCTCATCGGCTGGATCTTTAGTTAGGGCGAACCCACGGTTATGGGGCAAAATAATCCCCAGGGTTTAGCCGGGAATGGAGGCAGTCTACCCTCCTTCTCTAGTTTAGTGTGTGTTTTATTTAGGGGATGTTCTTATTAGGGGGGGAGGAGTATGTTGTGTATTTGGTTGTCATGGGTTTTGTTACTATGGCAACTGAGTTAGACTATTAAGGGATAGCTCAGCCGGTTTCAACCGGCTGAGTGAGCTCTCTGTGTCTGTAAATAAAATGGAGGTTTTGGCTAGCTGTCTGCTCTCTGGCCTCAAGTGATTGCTTCCTACACCGGCTGCCCCTAGGACATAACATCCTCCATGTCACTGCAGGGGTAAGAGGCTGAAGTGTCCTGCAGCAGCTCTGGGTACAGTGCCCTTGGAATGTCAGTGGTTTAATATTTCAGAATCTAGTTGATTTTAGCCAGGGAGCATACTCCTGAAAAGTCAGTGTCCCTATTTACAATTTCCAGATGTGGCCTTGCGCGGGCCTGGGATGCAGCTGGACTCAAGGCCCAGTGGATGATCTAAAAAACCATTGCTGAAATGTCACATGTCCATCTTTCACCACACTAAGTGCAAGATCTTTTGTGTTAATTCAATATGCCCTGAATTAACTTACTGGATTCTCCACCTCTTTTACCCTGTCTTTTTACACTCCCCTTTGCACCACTGATGCACCTCTGACTCTTTTCTTTCCTTGCCCTGTTCTCATCTCCAACCCTTCTTCCATGCAGTTCCTACTCAGACCTGGTCCATTCTCTTGCCGAATCTTTGTCTATGTGATTCTCTTCCCTGACCTTGTCTGCCATGGATCCTATCCATCTCTCCTCCTCCAAGTACCTCCTTAAAACAGTTGTGTGCTGTGACGCCTATTAACTTTTGTCCTCCCCACAAGGTAGCAAAATAGATGAAACAGACACTTCCTGACAGACAATGTGGCATTCCCTTCACCACTCAGTCACTCTGACCCCATCCTGCAAGATGCCGAGCAACTCTTGAAAGATGCCTAGTGCTCTCAACTCCCCTTGAGTTCTCAGGGTATGGAGGATGTTCAGTGCCTTGCAGGACTGGGCCCTATATTTGCAGTTTCCTGGAAGGGCACTGGTGTGAGGGGGGGGGCCATGAGGAAGAGAAGGGGGCCGGTAGGGTGCATTTCATCATCATATACAATGGTGTGACTCCCTGAGGATTCTGCAACATTGACTCAGTCTCCCAGAATACCTTTCTGGACCCACATTAGGTTCTCTCACAAACCCCTCTTTAAGGAGCTGTGTGGGCACCTGTGGGATGGGTACCCACAATGCAGTGCCATTGAAATGGTCAGCGGGAGTAGTGTGTGCAGATACAATTAACCAGTTTTATGCTAGTTGCTATGGTTAGTGAAGACACTTTGCAACATTACAGGACCAAATTATTCCAGAGCCACTCTGCGTTCTAGCCTTGAAATGATCTAGCTGGCTAGTGCAAAGATAAGGGAGAGACTCCACAAAAATATTCTGCCATAGGGTTGTGTCCTGCTCCCATTGAAGTTAATAGCAAAACTTTAATTGACTTCAGTGGGGACAGCATTGGGTCCTAACTGATTTCTGATACAGTTTAAGTCAGTTTCAATTTGTTTGGGGAAACATCTTGTTAGTTCAACCCGCAATTGTCTTAAGCAGATTCCTCTGTAACTGGCAGCATGCAAAAAGGTTACATGAAATCTTCAGCGAAATGAGTACGTTATAAAACATCTGTCATTGCCAAGGCAACTTAAATCCGTAGACAAATGTGACAAGTTCTGCAGGGAGCTGTGCGTTAGCTTCTCCACAGTAATTAGTTCCTGTCTGCAGTGACTCTAAGGCAGCTGCTGCTCTCCGGCTCCTAGGTGTATGTTGTACATGCATTGCTGATGTGTCCTACTACGAAAGGGTCTGGTAGAGCAGCCTTTGGAGTCAGCTACACCCCAGTCGCTTTCCTACACACTGAAATGAGGTCCAATAGAAAAGGCACTGGCTGATCAAACATAACACGCAGTCAAGCTATATCTAAGATTCAAGGGCCCAAATGAAGAATATTAGGAGCCAAATTCTGCTCTGTGTTATTGTTACAGTGTACAGGCCCCTAATAAGCAACAGATATTCAAGGCAATGGGAATATTCATGTGCTTAAAGTTAAGCATGGGTGGTGGGGCAGCTGCCCCACACAGACAGAAGAAGGGTTAAAACAGTCTTGGGGAGGCTGTGCAGAACCCAACCAATTGGAAGAGGGCTTATTGAGCCAGCCAATAGGGAGAAGACTTAGTGGAGCAGCCAATCAGGGCCAGGCTGGCCCATATAAGAAGGGCTGCTGAGCAGCTCAGAGGTAGTCTCTTCTTGGAGGTTAAGGATAAGGGGCTGCCCTGTAGGTGGGAGTGGGAGTGGGAGTGGGAGTGGGAGTGGGAGTGGGAGTGGGAGCGGGAGCTCTAGCTCTAGCTCTAGCTCTAGCTCTAGCTCTAGCTCTAGCCTGTCAGCTGTCAGCCTGAGGTCCTGATACAAGGGAGGAGAAAGTGCTAGGGCTGTGGGGAAGTGGCCAGGGAAACAGGTGGTGGAGTAGGAGAAGGGGCAGTATGTGCCTGTTGGCTATAGGGTCCCTGAGCTGGGACCTGGAGTGGCAGGCCTGGATCTCTCCCTCCCTCCCCCCCCCGCCATTTTTCACTGAGGTGAGTAGCCAATTCATGGACTGCAGTTTGCCACTCAGGTGAGTGGCTAGACCAGAGACTGCAGTATGCCACTGTGACATTCCCCTGGTGTTATCTTGACCGGTGATCTGCTAGGTCACTCCAATCCTTGACTCTGGAAGCCAGCCTTTCCCTGCTATGCTGTGAGAACCCCCACTCCTGGGCTGTTTATGCACGGCCTCTAGCATGTAAGCTTCTTGGATTGTGCAACCGAATGATGCTAGCCAATATCTCCAGTCCCAGACAATCCCAGGAACCTCTGTCTTGCAGTGTCCAGTTATGCCCGTTGGACACTGCAAGCTTATATGAGTTTGTCAATTTAACAAAGAAATTGATATGCACCAGGCTTGTTATCCCAAGGGGAGTTTCTGACATGCTTCAAACCAAACATACTGCTCCACGTAGAACAAACAGATTTATTAACTACAAAAGATAGTCACTTAAAATCTATAAGTCAAAACACAATAAGTTGGATTTGGTCAAATGACATAAAATCAGCTTAGAATGCATTTTGCTTTTAACACTTTCAGTGCCCTTACAAACTTAGATGCTTCTCACCACAGGCTGGCTGGTTGCCCTTCAGCCAAGCTCTCCCCTTTGATCATCGCTTCAGTCACTTAGTGGTGATGTCTAGATAGAGGTGGAAGAGAGAGGAAGAGCATGGCAAATGTCTCTTCCTTTTATCATGTTCTTTCTTCTCTCTTGGCTTTACCCCCCCTTCAGGGTCAGGTGAGCATTACCTCATAGAATATCAGGGTTGGAAGGGACCTCAGGGGGTCATCTAGTCCAACCCCCTGCTCCAAGCAGGACCAATTCCCAACTAAATCATCACAGCCAGGGCTTTGTCAAGCCTGACCTTAAAAACCTCTAAGGAAGGAGATTCTACCACCTCCCTAGGTAACCCATTCCAGTGCTTCACCACCCTCCTAGTGAAAAAGTTTTTCCTAATATCCAACCTACACCTCCCCCACAGCAACTTGAGACCATTACTCCTTGTTCTGACATCAGGTACCACTGAGAACAGTCTAAATCCATCCTCTTTGGAACCCCCTTTCAGGTAGTTGAAAGCAGCTATCAAATCCCCCCTCATTCTTCTCTTCTGAAGACTATACAATCCCAGTTCCCTCAGCCTTTCCTCATAAGTCATGTGCTCCCGCTTCCTAATCATTTTTGTTGCCCTGCGCTGGACTCTTTCCAATTTTTCCACATCCTTCTTGTAGTGTGGGGCCCAAAACTGGACACAGTACCCCAGATGAGGCCTCACCAATGTCGAATAAAGGGGAATGATCACATCGCTCGATCTGCTGGCAGTGCCCCTACTTATACAGCCCAAAATGCCGTTAGCCTTCTTGGCAACAAGGGCACACTGTGGACTCATAGCCAGCTTCTCGTCCACTGTAACCCCTAGGTCCTTTTCTGTAGAACTGCTTCCTAGCCATTCGGTCCCTAGTCTGTAAGAGTGAATGGGATTCTTCCGTCCCAAGTGCAGGACTCTGCACTTGTCCTTGTTGAACCTCATCAGGTTTCTTTTGGCCCAATCCTCTAATTTGTCTAGGTCCCTCTGTATCCTATCCCTACCGTCCAGCGTATCTACCACTCCTCCCAGTTTAGTGTCATCTGCAAACTTGCTGAGAGTGCAATCCACGCCATCCTCCAGATCATTAATGAAGATATTGAACAAAACCGGCCCCAGGACCGACCCTAGGGGCACTCCGCTTGAAACCGGCTGCCAACTAGACATGGAGCTGTTGATCACTATCCGTTGAGCCCGATGATCTAGCCAGTTTTCTATCCACCTTATAGTCCAATCATCCAGCCCATGCTTCTTTAACTTGCTGGCAAGAATACTGTGGGAGACCGTATCAAAAGCTTTGCTAAAGTCAAGGAATAACACATCCACTTCTTTCCCCTCATCCACAGACCCAGTTATCTCCTCATAGAAGGCAATTAGGTTAGTCAGGCATGACTTGCCCTTGGTGAATCCATGCTGACTGTTTCTGATCACTTTCCTCTCCTCTAAGTGCTTCAGAATTGATTCCTTGAGGACCTGCTCCATGATTTTTCCAGGGACTGAGGTGAGGCTGACTGGCCTGTAGTTCCCTGGATCCTCCTTCTTCCCTTTTTTAAAGATGGGCACTACATTAGCCTTTTTCCAGTCATCCAGGACCTCCCCCATTCGCCATGAGTTTTCAAACATAATGGCCAATGGCTCTGCAATCACATCCACCAACTCCTTTAGCACCCTCGGATGCAGTGTGTCTGGTCCCATGGACTTGTGCTCCTCCAGTTTTTCTAAATAGTCCCGAACCACTTCTTTCTCCACAGAGGGCTGGTCACCTTCTCCCCATACTGTGCTGCCCAGTGCAGCAGTCTGGGAGCTGACCTTGTTTGTGAAGACAGAGGCAAAAAAATAATTGAGTACATTAGCTTTTTCCACATCCTCTGTCACTAGGTTGCCTCCCTCATTCATCAAGGGACCCACATTTTCCTTGACTTTCTTCTTGTTGCTAACATACCTGAAGAAACTCTTCTTGTTACTCTTAACATCTCTTGCTAGCTGCAACTCCAAGTGTGATTTGGCTTTCTTGATTTCACTCCTGCATGCCTGAGCAATATCTTTATACTCCTCCCTGGTCATTTGTCCAATCTTCCACATCTTGTAAGCTTCTTTTTTGCGTTTAAGATCAGCAAGGATTTCACTGTTAAGCCAAGCTGGTTGCCTGCCATATTTACCATTCTTTCTACACATCGGGATGGTTTTTTCCTGCAACCTCAATAAGGATTCTTTAAAATAGTCATAGTCCCTGACTAACCAAGGGAAGCGGGGTGATTCACTTGAAAGTCCAACAGATCCTTTGTTGCAGCCTAGGCCAGTATCCTTTGTTCCTGTGAGGCTGGGCTGGGTTTGTTCCATACATGCCCTGATGAGGTGTGAACTGCCCCTCTGTTCCTGGAGAGTTTTGCCTGGGCTTGTTTTAAGCCATGAGAACACATTTTCAATCTCATAACTATATACATGAAATTATAACCTATAACATTACTATAACAACACTCAGTGCATCATGAGCCTTCCGAAGACACTCAACATGACAAACTTTGCATTGGATACCACACAATCATATTATAAGGATGAATATGGGGTGCAGCATGTTCCCCCGATATACAGCGTGTCATAGCCACTGAGGCAAATGGCTGGACTAGGACTGTTGTGTCCCTTGGAATGGGAGAGAGAACTGAGTGGGGCACATCCGAAGGGCTGTGTCCAGGAGAGGACACTGCGGTCTGGGGAGCAACATGGGTCCTAGAGCGGGAGGCAAGAGTGATGACGAGTGAGACGCCTCTAGATTAGGGTGCTCTGGTGAAATGAGAGCTAATTCCCAGGATGACCAGCAGGTGGCGCTGCAGTGGTGAGTCACAAAGTGCTTGAGTAGTTTGGTGGATTGGGGCCTGAACAAAGACAAGACAACAGGTGGGTGTAGAAAACAACTGAGAGGTGGCAGGGAGAAGAGTTGGGAAGATCAAGGTGACATATGGGGTTCATAGGTGGTATGTTCATCTTTGTTAAGGGAATAAGAGAGGTTAAGGAATCATTGACAGGACACTTGCCTAGCTATTATCATTAGGCACTTTACCATGGGCATCACAGGGGATGGGAGTCTTCAGAAATGATTTGGCGGAGGACAGGAGTGGCTGTATAAATTGATTCTGGATGGGTGTTCAGCACGTAGATGGGAGACAGTTGTACCATGCTCATCACTTGGCTAACCCCACTGACTTCAAGAGTTACTCCAAATTTACCTCAGCACAACTGATACTAGAATCTAGTGCAGCTGGCGTCCTCATCGACAGTTACCAAAGTACATTTTATCAGCTACGTGGATGTGAATTTTATTACTTGATCATGGCCTAGAGGGGGACTAGAAAATCATATGGAAACAACAGAATAAGTAGACAAAAATCCACAGCTTTAGAGTCTGTTAGCATCTCACAAAAAATCCTTCCTACTGTTTAAGTAAGTGTCAGTGACTTGTCACTTGTGCTAAAGATGCAGACCACAGTAGGAAGCAGCAAACCACATTTCATCCTTGCACAATCGCAACTGTTGTGATAGGTATGTGAGGCACCCCCAGGAACCAGAATAATGAAGGAAATTAGCATGTTACAAATGAGAACCTCCCCTTTATACATTCTGTAGATTGTTTCCCTGCTCTGAAGCTTTTCACAGATAAAAAAAGAAAACCACCAACAGAGGGAGGTTCCAGAAAGCCTAGTTCAGCTCAGGGAAGGTGCGATCATCATCTCTGTGCAAAGATCTATGTTCAAAGAAGGCTAGCTGTTTACATGGTCAGGTTAAAGAAGACACAGGTAAAGGATGGGGCCAACCTAGCCTGAGTCCATCAGTTCACAGGTGGGAGCTCTGACTGGGTAAGATTTACAATTACGCCACAATCTCTTGTACATTTAAAGTGGAACATGAAGTCCATGCAACAGCACATTTAACTCAAAGTAAATATTTGTTTCTGGTTCAAAGCCCACACAAAGCCAAGGCAGAAAGAGGTTAGTGGTCTGTACTAGAGATGAAGGCCAAATCTTCAGCTGGTCTAAAGCAAGATAGCTCTGTTGACTTCAAGGGAATTACACCGATTTACACTGACTAAGGATCTGGCCCAAGTACCTAAATCCATCATACAAGGCCTCCTGAAGGGTCAGGTGTGGAAAGAGGACAGTCCAGCTGGAGTTAATAACCGGACAGGACACATAGGAGAAGTTAGGCATCAGAGATGGTGAGTGGGTCATCCTTATCTAGAAGCAGCTGGTCAAGGGAATACAAGTGCTTGTGAGATGGGTGATTTCCCTGAGGAGGGAGGACAAGGCTCAATCAACAAACCTCCTAAGTGGGAGAGCCTGACTAGGACTCCCTATGCAAAAGACAGACTATACTTAGGTCTGTATTTTCCCCCCAAACCAATCTGTCTGCTATGAGCCAAAACTCTGCTACCTTTACTCTTGCTGTGTAGCACTGTATTCTGCAAGGAGTTCTATTAAAATCAATAGGGTCACCTGAGAAGTATGGCACTGCTCAGTGAATAAAGGTGGTGGAATCAGACCATCTTGGAGTGGCAGAGACCAACCAGACAGCTCCAGGAAAGGGGAGACCTAGGCCTGGTCTAGAAGTGTTCTTCACCCTCCACTAAGGAACTGACCCTGGCAAGGCAAGGGTACATCCATGGGATTGCTTTACCTCTTTTATGCAACAAGATGACTTCTTCTGGAGACATGTCCTTTTTGACCCAGTAGTGAGCACTTGGGTGAGTTGATACCTACACAGTGGCAAGGTCCAAGATTATTACTGGTCTTACAAAACGCTCAACAAATATTATCAGGGATTCTGAGAATGAGGAATTTAACTTCCATCGGGAAACACTTACCTGGCATAATAAAGAATCAATATCCTGTGTGAGTCATAAACTACTACAACTAAAACTAACGCATATAAAATAGTGGGCTACAGTGGAGGTAGAAATAAAATAGAATTATGAGCCCATCTAGATCCTGTAAGGCAGAGGTGGGCAAACTATGGCCTGTGGGCCATATCCGGGCTGCGGGACCCTTCTGCCCAGCCCCTGAGCTCCTGCCCTGGGAGGCTTGCCCCCGGCCCCTCCCCCACTGTTCCCCTTTCCCCGCAGCCTCAGCTCACCCCACCACTGGAGTAATGCTCTGGGCAGTGGGGCTGCAAGCTCCTGGGGCAGCGCAGCTGCAGAGCTGCAGCCTGACCCGGTACTCTGGGCTGCACCGTGACGTGGCGTGGCTGGCTCCGCAGGGTGGCTCTAGCTTCGCCAGCCACCGGTGCTCCAGGCAGCATGGTAAAGGACCGGGGGCAGGGAGGGTTGGATAGAGGGCAGGGGAGTTCGGGGTGGTGGTTGGGGGCGGGGCAGTCAGAGGGCAGGGAGCAGGGGGGGTAGGATAGAGGGCAGGGGAGGGTGGTGGTTAGGGGGCGGGGGTCTGGATAGGGGTTGGGGTGGTCAGAGGGCAGGGAATAGGGGGGTTGAATGGGGGCAGTCAGGAAGGGGGGGTTGGATGGGGTGGTGGGGGGCAGGGGTTCCGGGGGTGATCAGGGGACAGGGAGAAGGGGTGGTTGGATAGGGCAGGGGCCCCAAGGTGGCAGTCAGGAAGGAAAGGGGGGGTTGGATGGGGCGGCAGAGGGTCCGGGGCCTGTCAGGGGACAGGGAACAGGGGGGGTGGATAGGGCAGAATTCCGGGGGGGGCTGTCAGGGGGTGAGAAGCGGGGGGGAGGTCAGATAGGGGGCGGGGCTAACCGGCCCACCATACAATTTTGGAAACTCAGGCCAAAAAGTTTGCTTGCCCCTGCTATAGGGGGATAGTTTTTGTTACTAGTATAACTGCAGAAATCCATGTGGCCTATGAGGTCTCCCTCCAATGAGAAGACACATCAACCCTTTGTCTGAATTATTTGCAATCTTGGGGCTTTAAAAATCAGCGGAGGGATGATGCAGAGGTTGGAGCACTACCCTGGTATAAATTAATCTGGGTTAAGTTATCTGCTCTGCCACAAACCTCCTGGGTGACCTCAGGCAAGTGACTTAGCCTCTCTGTGCCTCAGTTCCCCATCTGTACAATGGGGATACCGGCACTGCCCTGCTTCGTGGCGTGGTGTGAAAAGACGTACATTAGTTTCTGAGCACTTCACAATTTTTACAGTAATGGGGGCCAGATAAATACCCAAAGTGGACAGATAGTTGCTCCTGCATTCCCCAGATCCATGGCTGGATTCCTGCCATGGCCTGTGCTTGGCGCATACATGGAAATTTCAGCCATGTGCCTTTTTAAGGGGAGAGGCTGGCACGAGTACATGAGCACAAAACACAGGTGCTCTTCATTGGTTCAGTCTGCTTCTGGGTGCAATTCAGTTAGCATCCATAAAGCCCTAAATAGCCTGGGACTTGGCTGGCTCCCCGAGAGCACTGTCACAGTTACGGAAACACAAGCTCATGTTTTGAAGCAGATGAGTAAGACAACAGCTCTGAACCCCACTGCACTGTAAGCCAGAGGAGTTCTGCCACTGACTTCAGTGGGGGTAGGATTAGGCCCATGTTGCACCACTGGCGCAAGTATTGCTGGTGGCATTGCTACAGTACAGGCCCACATGGCCATCTCACTGACACCTCCAGTTTGTGCTGCTCAGGATGAATATACCTTTGTCAGAAGATTTGTGCTACTGTACGTGGCATGTTCCGCTGTGTAAAAAGCTGACAGTAGCCAAGGAAGATGATGCTGATAAATCACTATTAAGGCCCCATAAAAACCCTGTGAAATTCATCTACCGCCAGGAAACCAAAGGCTGCACAGCGCTCAGCACCTTGTCAGACAGAGCCCTCATGGAGCAGCAATATCCGCTCCCTGCTCTGTAACTTGAGGCCTCTGTGTATGCCAAAATCGCATTAGCTTTTTCAATTGCCATATGCCAGAGGTTCTCAAACTGTGGTCTGTGCACCACCAGTGGTCCACAAGCTCCATTCAGGTGGTCCACAGATAGTTCCCTCTAAGGTGTGCACCTGGGCGGCCGCACATGAGAAAATGAAGGGCCACCCACCTAATTAGTGGAACCATGCAGGTGTGGATCCACTAATTAGTTGCCTGGATGCTGGAGAAGACTCACATGTAAGGTGAGGTGGTGGCCTTGAGGAGAATAGGGGGTAGGTGGGAGGGGGCAGTGGGGTGACGGAGGGGGTGGGGGGAATTTGGGACATGCAGAGCTGCGGCAGCTGGAGAAAGAGGCGACTTTCCCCAGCTCCAGGACTGCAGCTGCCTGGGAGAGACGTCCCTCCTTCCCAGCCTCAGCTCTGTGGCTGCTGTGGTGGGGGAGAGACCCCACTCCTTCCCAGCCCTGGTCGGGGAGAGAGGGCACATCCATCACATTAGAAAGGTAAGACTACTGATATTAAAATGAGTTGTGTGCTTTTATTTGTAGAACAAAAAAAATTAATTATTACGTTATTTTTATATAGTGCTTTTATCCAAAGCGCTTTACAATAGTTAGTTAACGGTACAAACAACATTTGCAAAGATCATTAAATGATCCGCCGAGACCCTCAGCAATTTTCAAGTGGGCTTCGAAAAAAAAAAGTTTGAGAACTATTGCCATATGCCATTCCAAGCTCAGCTCGAACTGCTATCCTGGATCACCCCTGGCTCTCACTCAGCCTTGCTGCTCTCCACATTGTGCCCTGGGATTAAATGTGGTTTGAATGGTTCTCTTCCAGATGAACTAGCCTGCATTTCTCTGTGCTGTATCTCATTCTCTTATTTTCTGCCCATACTTCCAACCTGCCTGGCCTTGCTGTTCTCACCAGTGTTTGAAACATGTGCCAATGTCCCATCATGAGCACAGTGGGCTGTTTACTCCTTCTTCCAAATGAGTCCTGACCTAATGCCAATCTCTGCAGTAATCTGTGAGGCACTGCCCCCACCTTCTCAATACCATACACTCGATCAATACCCTTTGTTTACACCCTTGGCCAGCTTTATGTCCATATGACAGCACTAGTGCGCCAGTCCCCTCGCCTCTGCGCCTCAGTTTCCCCATATGTAAAAGGGAGGTAATAATTCTGAGCTCATTTGTGAAGTGTTTGAGATTGGCTGCTGAAAGATATTATATTGCTATTATTATTATTATTATTCTGTTCAGGTTCTGACGCTGTGCCCATCACCATGGTATCTGAACACTTTTACCCCAGCCAATTTGAATTTATACTTCAAACTGGCTAGAATGATCCACTTGAGTCTATGTGTCAAGCCAGGATGGCTGCTGCCTGGATACACTGAGTGACATTCTGAGTCAGCCTGCGAATGACACACCGAGTCCTGATATTGAACTGCTTGTTTTTGCAATTAATGCAAACGATTATGGCAGTTTATAGTGAGCTCAGCTCTGTGACAGATGCATGTACATTGAAAGGGAAGGTTTAAATTTAGAATGGTGAAAAAAAAACTGGTTTAGGCATAAAAAGAACAAACACTCATTTTCAGCCACCCTGGTGCTGAGAGGGTGGGGCAGAAAAAGACATCAGAATTTCAGATCCACTTCTCTGCAATTTTGTGTCGCAGAAAAATCAATAGTGAAGGGTTTTTTCATAAACACCAGACCACCACAATATTCAGACGTGCTACATGACACCTCCTACCTGCGGAGCAATCGTGCCCAGCTAAGAGCGGTGTTTTCCACTCCTTACTCACACAAAACTCCCACTGAGGCTGGTGGGAATTTGTGGCATGATTCTAGATCATAGATATGAGCCAGTCCTGCCAGAGCTGAATGCTTCTTTCAAGTCAGTGAGAATCCTCAACTCCCATTGATTTCAGGGGGAGCTGAGGACACTCACAGCCTGATCCTCTGACGTGCTGAACACTTCAGCTCAGCAACTCACAGGATTGGGCCCTACATTTTGGGGGTGGGGGAAGGGAGGCTATTGAAGAAATTAAAAGGGTTTGAAAAATTGCATCTGATCATGCTCCATGGGCACCTGCTATGGGCTATATGGTGCCCTGTGCCTATGTGGCTACCCAGATGGGGAGGGAGCAAACAAAGAGATTTCCACCTCTTGCATCCCTCCGCAGTGCTGACCAGTCTCGCCCAAGTGCCATGGCTGAGGGAGGTGAGTAGTGCTGGCCCTGCCTCCCCAGTGTATGCCCGGAAAGCTAGCTGCCCCTCTGAGGGGAGTGAGTGCTGCACCCCCTGAGATGGGATGGAAGCAGCTGCAACAACTCAGGGGAGCACAGCAAGTCTCTGGATCTCCCTGAGGTGCCACTAGAGCCTCCTGGATCTCCCAGTGCGGGAGGGCAGGGCCTAAGGCACAGTCAAGCAGCTTGTGGAGTCTAATGCAGGGGCGGCTCCAGGCCCCAGCACGCCAAGCACGGCATGCCACGGGGGGCGCTCTGCCGGTCGGGCGGCAGCCGGCTCCGGTGGACCTCCTGCAGACGTGCCTGCGGAGGGTCTGCTGGTCCCGCGGCTTCGGTGGAGCATCCACAGGCACATCTGCGGGAGGTCCACCAGAGCTGCGGGACCGGCGACCGGCAGAGCGCCCCCCGCGGCGTGCCGCCGTGCTGGGGGGGGGGCGAAATCGCCCCTGGTCTAATGAGCCCCGTCTGTGACATCATGTAGAGAGGAGGGATAAAGTCAGACAACCCTCCTCCCCCCGCCAGCAGCCCTGCATGCACAGGGGCTGCTGCTTCACTGAAACCCAAATAGAAAAACCTCCCTGCAAAGGGTAGCATGGCCCAGTGCTAGAGTCACCCCAGGCTCATGCTAACTCCTGCACTGAGATTCAGGGTAACTACGGCTGAGTGATGCTGGCAGTGGGAGTCCAGACAGCTCACCCAGCAGGTGGAAGTGTCAGTGTGGCTCTTAAGATGGTGACAGAGGAGGCACTGGAGGGAAACGCAAAAAGCTGCCAAGCTGCTGTGTAGGTTGTATGACTGCTTTTTAGTTACTAATAAAGCCAGCACTCGGGGAGCAGGTAAGTTGGGACACTAACTCAGAGTGTGTGTGTTCTGCTGAGGATGGGCTAAGGACTCAACCAGTTCACACTGCCAACTCCCCGCCCCTACACTCACCGCCTTCTCTGGGTGCAATTGGACAAAATGCGGCATTATGCAAAAAAAAAAAAAAAAAAAGGTAACATGATTTTAGGGTCTCGCCCCAGTTTTTCCTGCATTCTGCAGCATCCTATACATTCTACTTTTTGTTAAAGGACCTGTCTCTGGGAGGGAAATTTGTACTAGCATAGCTACACCAGTGTAAACCCTTAATGCAGACACACTCATAGACTCATAGACTTTAAGGTAAGAAGGGACCATTATGATCATCTAGTCTGACCTCATGCACAATGCAGGCCACAGAATCTCACCCATCCACTCTTGTAACAAACCCCTAGCCTATGTCTGAGTTATTGAAGTCCTCAGATTGTGGTTTAAAGACCTCAAGGTGCAGAGAATCCTCCAGCAAGTGACCCGTGCCCCACGCTGCAGAGGAAGGCGAAAAACCTCCAGGGCCTCTGCCAATCTGCCTCTGCCAATCTGCCCTGGAGGAAAATTCCTTCCCAACCCCAAATATGGCAATCAGTTAAACCCTGAGCATGTGGGCAAGACTCACCAGCCAGCATCCAGGAAAGAATTCTCTGTAGTAACTCAGATCCCACCCCATCTAACATCCCATCACAGACCATTGGGCATATTTACCTGCTAATAAAGATCAATTAATTGCCAAAATTAGGCTATCCCACCATACCATCCCCATCATAAACTTATCAAGCTTAGTCTTGAAGCCACATATGTCTTTTGCCCCCACTACTCCCCTTGGAAGGCTGTTCCAGAACTTCACTCCTCTAATGGTTAGAAACCTTCATCTAATTTCAAGTCTAAACTTCCTAATGCCAAGTTTATATCCATTTGTTCTGTGTCCACATTGGTACTAAGGTTAAATAATTCCTCTCCCTCCCTGATATTTATCCCTCTGATATATTTATAAAGAGCAATCATATCTCCCCTCAGCCTTCTTTTGGTTAGGCTAAACAAGCCAAGCTCCTAGAGTCTCCTTTCATATGACAGATTTTCCATTTCTCGGATCATCCTAGTAGCCCTTCTCTGTACCTGTTCCAGTTTGAATTCATCCTTCTTAAACATGGGAGACCAGAACTGCACACAATATTCCAGATGAGGTCTCACCAGTGCCTTGTATAACGGTACTAACACTTCCTTATCTTTACTGGAAATACCTCGCCTGATGCATCCCAAGACCGCATTAGCTTTTTTAACGGCCATATCACATTGGCGACTCATAGTAATCCTGTAATCAACCAATACTCCGAGGTCCTTCTCCTCCTCTGTTACTTCCAACTGATGTGTCCCCAATTTATAACCAAAATTCTTGTTATTAATCCCTAAATGCATGACCTTACACTTTTCACTATTAAATTTCATCCTATTACTATTACTCCAGTTTACAAGGTCATCCAGATCTTCCTGTATGATATCCAGGTCCTTCCCTGTATTAGCAATACCTCCCAGCTTTGTGTCGTCCGCAAACTTTATTAGCACATTCCCACTTTTTGTGCCAAGGTCAGTAATAAAAAGATTAAATAAGATTGGTCCCAAAATTAATCCCTGAGGAACTCCACTAGTAACCTCCCTCCAGCCTGACAATTCACCTTTCAGTATGACCTGTTGTAGTCTCTCCTTTAACCAGTTCCTTATCCACCTTTTGATTTTCATATTGATCTCCATCTTTTCCAATTTACCTAATAATTCCCCATGTGGAACTGTATCAAATGCCTTACTGAAATCGAGGTAAATTAGATCCACTGCGTTTCCTTTGTCTAAAAAAATCTGTTACCTTCTCAAAGAAGATCAGGTTGGTTTGGCACGATCTACCTTTTGTAAAACCATGTTGTATTTTGTCCCCAATTACCATTGACCTCAATGTCCTTAACTACTTTCTCCTTCAAAATTTTTTCCAAGATCTTGCATACTACAGATGTCAAACTAACAGGCCTATATTTACTCAGATCACTTTTTTTCCCCTTTCTTAAAAATAGGAACTATGTTTGCAATTCTCCAGTCATACGGTACAACCCCTGAGTTTACTGATTCATTAAAAATTCTTGCTAACGGGCTTGCAATTTCATGTGCCAGTTCCTTTAATATTCTTGGATGAAGATTTATCTGGGCCCCCCGATTTAGTCCTATTAAGCTGTTTGAGTTTGGCTTCTACCTCAGATGTGGTAATACCTCCATATCCATATCCTCATTCCCATTTGTCATCCTACCATTATCCCTAAGCTCCTCATTAGCCTCATTAAAGACTGAGGCAAAGTATTTGTTTAGATATTGGGCCATGCCTAGATTATCCTTAACCTCCACTCCATCCTCAGTGTTTAGTGGTCCCACTTCTTCTTTCTTTGTTTTCTTCTTATTTATATGGCTATAGAACCTTTTACTATTGGTTTTAATTCCCTTTGCAAGGTCCAACTCTACATGGCTTTTGGCCTTTCTCACTTTATCCCTACATGTTCTGACCTCAATAAGGTAGCTTTCCTTGCTAATCCCTCCCATCTTCCACTCCTTGTAGGCTTTTTGCTTTTTCTTAATCACCTCTCTGAGATGCTTGCTCATCCAGCTTGGTCTACAACTCCTGCCTATGAATTTTTTCCCCTTTCTTGGGATGCAGGCTTCTGATAGTTTCTGCAACTTTGACTTGAAGTAATTCCAGGCCTCCTCCACCTTTAGAGCCACAAGTTCTTCAGTCCAGTCCACTTCCCTAACTAATTTCCTTAATTCTTTAAAGTTAGCCCTTTTGACATAAAAAACCCTAGTCCCAGATCTATTTTTGTTTATCCTTCCATCTAGTTTGAACTGAATTAGCTCATGATCACTCAAACCAAGTGTAGTGAATCGGTGTGGCTCCCCTCCTGCCCAGCAGAGGGAGCGCCCTTGCAGACACCCAAGTGGGCAGAGCCACCACCACCTGTCCCCGCCCCCCGGAAGTCAACGGGGGGGGACAGGAAGTAGAAAAGCTGGCCGCCAGAGCTCAGTCAGAGCCCAGCCACCGCCGGGAGCAGACGTGCCAGCAGGAGCTCCTGACTGGGAACCCTCCAGGACCCGAGGCAGCCGTCCTGACTGGCCGGAGCTTCCCCGCGCCCACTACGAAGAGGAGCCGCCGGAGCTTCCCCGTGACCGGTACTGGGAGGAGCCGCTGGAACTCCCCCGTACCCACTACGAAGAGGAGCCGCCGGAGCTCCCCCGTCCCTGCTGTTACCCGGAGGAGCCGCCTGAGCACGCCTGGCCGGACTTCCCCGAGGAGCTGCCGGACCTGCCACCAAGCCCTGGTCGAGAGGAGCCCATGCTCGTTGACTGGCCTGGAACTGGTGCCACGGACGAGGTAGGCCCTGAGGGGGAAAGTGGAAGTAGCCCGGGGGTAGCCGACCCCTGTCAGGCTGCAGACGCAGAGGTCCCGATGTCAGTGTGTTGCGGTCAGGACCCCACTGACCAGCGGCGGTGATAGCCGCTGCTAGGGCCCCGGGCTGGGACACAGTGGAGTGGGCGGGCCTGTGTCCCCCCTGCCACCCCACTCACGGGTGGCAGTTTTCCCCCTCACCCAGCACTCAGGTGTAAGGACCTGGGCCTATACACCTACTGGTTGTTTGCTGCTCAGCCCCTGCAACCAAGGGCCTGAGCTTCTTGTATTGGTTGTTGCTCAGCCCTGCAACCAAGGGCCTGAGCTCCCTAAACTGTTTGTTTGCTTGCTGCTCAGCCCCTGCCACAAAGGGCCTGAGCTCCCTAAACTGTTTGTCTGCTGCTCAGCCCCTGCCACAAAGGGCCTGAGCTCTTTAAACTCTTTGTTTGCTGCTCAGCCCCTGCCACAAAGGGCCTGAGCTTCCTGACTGTTTGTTTGCTGCTCAGCCCTGCCACAAAGGGCCTGAGCTCATTGTACTGTATTGCCACTCAGCCCCTGCACCAGAGGGCCTGAGCTTCCTAAACCCTGTTTACTGTTGTTCAGCCGGTTCAACAGAAGATGTGGAGTGAGTCGGTGTGGCTCCCCTCCTGCCCTGAGGAGGGTCGAGCACTGGCGTGATCGATTACACCAAGGTTATCCCCTACAACCATTTCTTCTATGAGGTCCTCACTACTCACCAAAACCAAATCTAAAATAGCAACCTCTCTTGTTGGTTCTTCAACTATTTGGTGAAGGAATCCGTCAGCTATCGCATCCAGGAAAATCTGAGCCCTATTATTATTACTAGCACTTGTCCTCCAGTCTATATCTGGGAAGTTAAAGTCTCCCATGATCACACAATTCCCATTAGTGTTTACTTCATTAAAAACATTAAAGAGGTCTCTATCCATATCCAGACTGGATCCCGGCGGTCTGTAGCACACCCCAAGCACTATCTCAGGGGAGGCTCTAGTAGCTTTCTTTCCCAATGTGATTTTTGCCCAGACAGACTCTATCTTATCCATTCCATCACTTCTTATTTCTTTACAGTTAACCTCATCATTGATATACAATGCTACTCCACCACCTTTGCCTTTATTTCTGTCTTTCCTAAACAGCAAATAGACTTCAATACCTGTACTCCAGTCATGACTACTATTCCACCATGTTTCTGTTATCCCTATAATATCTAGTTTCACTTCCTGCACCAGAAGCTCTAGTTCCTCCATTTTGTTACGTTGGCTCCTCACATTGGTGCACAAACATCTTGATTTTTGCCGTTTGGCTTCACTGACATTCTTTACCCGATTAGGCACAGACATTCTACCACCAGTATCACCTATTAGACTGGTATCTACACTACCCTTCCTCCTTATGTCCATTCTCATACCCACAGCTGTATCCGTTCTTACTTCGTTTTCTTCCCTCTCAATGTTAAATTCCGGCGTGGAGATTATCTGGACATATCCCAACCATCTCCCCCAAATTCCTAGTTTAAAGCTCTCTTAATCAGTTGTGCCAGCCTCCATCCTAGAAGTCTATTTCCCTCCTTACTCAGGTGAAGTCCATCCCGAAAGAACAGTCCTCTGTCCATGAATGATTCTCAGTGGCCATACATCCCAAAGCCCTCCTTATAGCACCACTGCCTGAGCCATCTGTTGATCACCATAATCTTGTCACAACTTTGTTGCCCTTCTCTAGGAACAGGCAGAATCCCAATGAAGATCACCTGGGCCTCGATTTCCTTAAGCGTCTTCCCCAGTCTGGCATAGTCTCCCTTGATACATTCCAGTGAGAATCTAGCCGTATCATTTTGTTGCCACATGAAGGACAATCAGCGGATTCTTTCCCGCTCCCGTTAGGATCCTTTTCAGCTTCAAGTGCACATCCCGTATCTGAGCACCTGGCAGACAGCACATCCTTCTGTTCTCCGGATCAGCTCTAGTTACAGGCCTGTCTATTCTTCTCAGTAAGGAGTCTCCAATCATGTAAACCTGCCTTTTCCTGGTGATGCTGCGATTCTCTGGTCTATCCCCTGTTCCCTCTAGCTGCAAGTCCTCTCGATTTCTATTGCCCCTTGCAATCTTCTGCAACCCATCACATATCCTCCAGGGGCTCATATTTGGTGTTATCTCCATTGACTCTTCCCCTCTTCCTATAGGACTAGCTGCTCTTCTCTTCTTCCTTGCTCTCTCACCTCAGCGACCACCTGCTGTTCCCCTTCTTCATTTTCCAACTCCTCAAACTTGTTCCTGAACTCTATTTCTCCTTCACTAGCCCGTCTTTTCCTCTGCCTGGTTCTCTTAGTCACATGCTTCCACTGTCCACTTTCCTCACCCAGCAGTCTCCCCTCAAAATTCTTTGGTCCTGCTTCCAACTGCAAGTCTGAGCTTTTCCCTTCAGCCTCCTCATGTCTTTGCTCCATCATCTGCTTGGACCCCCTTCTAAACTCAACCAGAGTTTCCACCTGCATTTCCAATCCTTGGATCTTTTCTTCCATCAGCTCTATCAGGCGGCACTTCATGCAGATGAAACTCTTATCAGGTACCCCCTCCAGGATCATGTACATGCTGCAGCTTCCACACCCAGTCATCTTCATTGTGTCTTCCACTGCTGCCTCTGTATCGGTCATAGCCTTCCCACCTAAAACCTGTTATTCCAGGAAACACAAACCACACCACCCCCACCCACAGCAAAACAAACCCCCAACAGGCACCAGAACACTGGCAGAACACCACCCACTCCCTTCACTAGCCTGTCTATTCCTCTGCCTAGCTCTCTTAGTCTCCCCCGCAAACTCCCCTTGCAAACTCCCACTGAAACTCCCCTGTTTACTGCTCTGTTTGCTGGCTCCTGTGCCCCTGCAGCAGTGTGAAATGAGGCTTGCAGCTTACCCCAGTAACTATTTGGGCATCAGGCCCATTTTGTACTGGTGCAGACTATCTGCATATGAGATTTGCACGGGTGTGGGTGTGTCCGTGCCAGTTCCCCTCTTTTCGGTAGGCTTGGAGTAACTGAAATCCTTGGGTGTAGTTAACAAATTCACTACTGGCTTAAGAGGCATTGGAGTCCTGTGCCAAGATTGTGCACTGTACTGCGTCTCAGATCAAATTGCTTATATCAAGAGGAGAATGGCTCCAGCAAGGACAAAAGGGAGGGGAAAGACTTTGCATTTTTCTCCTCATCTCCTTCTGTCATTAACACCTTGCTGCTGTTCCTGAGTCATACGCCTCAAGCATCCAGAATCGTCACCTCCAATGTAGGCAAGACCAACTGCGCCTGAGGTACAGAAAATGTAGGCACAGTGTGGACAGAAGTGGCAGCTGTTCAAGTGCATCTGCCTCTGGTTGTGTGGCCATCTAACTTGGGGCAAGGCAGAAGAACCTCTCTTCCTTCACCTCATGCAGTGCTGCAGTCCGTCTAACACCCCGCCTCCCCGACCCCAAGCCTGCTTTAGACCAATGGACACTAGCCTAGAGGCAAACATGGGAGTTGCCAGACCTGAACACCCCATTTGTTCATCTAGTCAGCTGTTCTGCTTTGGGCAGTGGACTATAGCAGGTGCTTCAGAGGGAGGTGAAAATCCATCTACACTTGGACACTTGTGCAACTAGGAGGAAGTTGATAGATTTATTCTTGAGTCCAGCCAGCAATCGACTTACACCCAGAGAATGCTTAAATAGCAATTCTTAGGGCTAGTCTACACTTACCGTCCGGGTCGACGCGGTGAGTTCGACTTCTCTGAGTACGAACTATCGCGTCTGATCTAGACGCGATAGTTCGAACTCCGGAAGCGCCGCGGTCGACTCCGGTACTCCACCACTGCAAAAGGCGGTGGCGGAGTCGACCTTGGAGCTGCGGACTTCGATCCCGCGGCGTCTGGACGGGTAAGTAGTTCGAACTAGGGTACTTCGAATTCAGCTACGCTATTCACGTAGCTGAACTTGCGTACCCTAGTTCGACCCCCGCCCTTAGTGTAGACCTGTCCTTAGATAAGATTATCTCCATCTTTACAGATGAGGAAACCAAGGCAAAAGACTCAGACTCATCAAGGGTCTCCCAGCAAATCAGTGGCATACAATGCATTGTCCTGACTTCTACTCCAGGGCTCTCCCCACTGGCCCTTACTGCCTCCTTGGTAACCCTTTGAATTTTCAACCTCCTTAACGTCACTACTCTAGTCTTGCTCAAGATGAGCAAAATCCATTTTTAAAGCAAGCTGGAGTTATTTGCTTCAACAACCACCTGTGGAAGTGAGTTCCATGAATTAATTACATGCTGCTTTAAGTACAATGTTTCTTTTCTAGCCATGTTGAATTAGTGCCATGAAAGGTTCCCTGCATGCAGTCGTCTTCTCAGAAGATCATGTCACCAAGTCTGGAATCAGGCTGAGTTTGCTGATGAAAAATAGCACAAGGCCCACAAAAGTGGGCAGAAAATAAAGAGAATTAGACTGACAACGCTCTTGTTATTTCCAGGGAGTCATTTAGGATGCTGTCTATTACTTTGCCTTTCAAAATTTGGCCATACTTTAGTACAGTGATTCAAGTGACCTTAGCCATTAACCTCTGCGGTTTCTCCTATCCTCTGAGATACTGTACAATTTTAGCCATTACAACTACATATTTCAACCCAAAATGATTAAAGATATTCTTCTGAGAACTAGTGATTTTTGTCTGGTTTTTTCCTCCCAAACTTCAGCAGCAAGAATGCATAAATTGTGTGACATAGCTGCCTTTTCATCTGTCCGGGGAGTTATAGACTGTGCACATAAGACAATTCATGTACCTCCGCATAATGAGGTGAGTTTTATAAATCATAAATCTTCACTTAATATGCAGGCAGTGTTTGCTGCCAGGTTTAGGAAATCTGATGTAGTTGCCAAGTTCATGAATGTCATAAATCATTCATGCTAAGGTAGCTGGCAATTGCTTAGTCCTTTGAGGCAGGCCAATTTCAAGGTGGTTGTTTAACACACAAACGTTATCCTCGTTGATTGTTGATACAAATATCTATTTTCATTATTTTTTAAATATACTTCTATTTTTCCCTCTTTAGGTGAAAGCTGTTGTGTCCTGAAGAATCCATGGCTAATGACATTGTTCTTTTTAGTCTCAAAATTCCATCAGAAATACATTACCCAACACATAAAAATCTATAGATTTGTGATAGTCTCTCAGTGCTCCAGTAATTCAACTTGGATGTCTCAATAAATCTTGATGCATGCGATTAAAAGAAGAAGAGATCCTCAACTCTTAGCAAGGTGTTTTTTGATACGCTGTATTTTCCATGAAATTGACATTAATTAAAGGTGCACTGATCCCCACAGGCTTTTGATCTCTGCTTGAACTGCAACCGCTGTGTGCAGAGAAACAGGTAAAGCAGCTGTAGGGCACAATGGGCATAGCACTGAATGTTTGGTTTGCATAAGCATCCACATGCTTGTTTGGGGTCATCAGGATCTCTTGGATTTGCAAAATGCAGGGGCAAATGTCATGGGGAACCGGCTTTATGGTGATTATAGGACATAGGACTGGAAGAGCCCTCGTGGGTCATCTTGTCCAGCCCCTTGCTAGCGCAGGCAACCCTATTATATCAGCTCAGTCATAAACATATCAGGCTCCATCTTAGAACCAGTTAGGCTGTTTGTTTCCACTTCTTCCTTTCCTTTGAGAGGCTGTCCCAGAGCCACACTCCTCTGATTGTCATAATCCTTCTTATAATTTCCACTCTACATTTATTCATTGCTAGTTTCTCCCTATTTGTTCTTGTGCCAACATTTTCCTTTAGCTTCAGTAGCTCTTCTGACTCCCTGGTGTTCACCCCGGATATATTTACAGACAATTAGATCCCCTTTGCCTGCATTTTACTATGCTAAACAGCCGAGCTCTTCCTATTCCCTTGATCATCCTAGTAGCTCTTCTCTGAGCCTGTGCCAGTTTGAATTAATCTTTCCTGAATATGGTAACCAGAATTGTACACAGTATTCCAGATGGGATTTTACCAGTGCCTTCTCCAATGGCATTAATACTTCCCTAGCTGTACTGGAAATACCTCTCCCGATATATCCTAGGATCTTGTTTGCCTTTTTCACGGCTGCATCGCATTGTGACCCATAGTCATCTTGTGACCAACTAATACACTCAGGTCTTTCTCCTTCTCTGTTCTTTCCAACCCATGAGACCCCAACTTACAGTAGAAATTCTTATTAGTCCCTAAGTGCATGACCTTCCACTTCATACTATTACATTTCATCCCATTTCTATCACTCCAGTCCTCAAGGCTTCCAGTATCACATTCTGGTCTTCCTCTGCATTGATGATGCCTCCCAACTTTGTGTCATGGACAAATTAGTGCACGCCTACATTTTGTGCCAAGGGCATTAATGAAAATATTAAACAGGATGGGTCCCAAGATAGATCCTTGAGGAATGCCACTAGTAACCTCCCTCCAACATGATCATTCTCCTTCTGGCACAGTCAATTGCTGCCTCCCCTTTAGCCAATTCAATACTTACAATTCCTGTACTAGTTTCCGGGCAACAGTACACTGAAAACGCTGCATTGGCCCAGCTGCACCAATGCAGCTGAGCTGTGCTGCTGTAGAGCTTTAATGAAGATGCTCTAAGGTGACAGGAGAGAGCTCTCCTATCGTCTTAGTTAATCCACCTTTCTAAGAGGTGGTAGCTCTGTCAGTGGGAGAAGCTGTCCTGCTGGCATAGTGCTGTCTATACGGGGGGTTAGGTCGGTATAACTATGTCGCTCTGGTGTGTGGATTTTACATCTCTGAGCAACGTAGTTATACTGATATAGGTGTGTAGACCAGATTCAGGGGAAGCTCCTGGCGGTCTGGGCCGGTTTGTTTACCTGCCACATCCGCAGGTTCGGCCAATTGTGGCTCCCACTGGCCGTGGTTTGTTGCTCCAGGCCAATGGAGGCTGCGGGGAGTGGTGCGGGCCAAGGGATGTGCGGACCGGCTTTGAGAACCACTGCACTAGGAGGTTTTGGTTCAGCCTCCAAGGGAGCATCACATTTCTCATCCCCAGCCTCACTCTTCCCAACCCCAATATACCTGGGTTTCTTTAGTTACTGTTGCTGTCTTCAAGAAGGCCTGATAGCCATTTTTTACCCTTCTCACTGACTCAGGGCCCCCATGCTCAATCTGCAGTCAGCTCTGTATGGCTGCTCTATTTCTGGGGCGCTCCCCAGGAAAGGCAACAGTCTGTCCTGCCCCAAAGTATTTTGAGTTATCCAGGAAGTGGCCTGACAGCCCCATCCACCTGAGCAGAAGAGTGAAAACTCTTCCTTTGCTTTAAGCCAACGTACATACCTTTTTCAGTCTAGTCTTGATTTTTAAGTCTCAGTGAGATCGTCAAAACAAGGTAAGTTTGAAGGAAACTGGTTGAAACATTGTTATCAGTACTTAAATTTTAAATTTGAATGACCCTGAGTTTGAGATTCACCCAGTCTCCGAGGGAATCCAATATTCCAAATCCCACTAATTTTGAAATTATCTAAACCAAAACCAAATTAGGTGTCTGAGGAGGGACAAGATGAAAGTTCCAACTGCTGATTTTAAATGTTCGTAACTTTCCACATAGTTAGCTCATCCTTTGCTGAAATAACTAACTTATAGGGAGCAACTTATTCAGTGAATTCTTTTTTTCCCCCTCTGTGAATTGCCCACATGTACTGAAGTTTCTCAAATTTCTTTCTTTTCCAGAATTATTCACTGAATAATTTCTGCTAATAATTCTTGAGTTGTAGATGTTCACTGTGAATAGTCGGTGTCCCGAATTGGAAATTTGAGCTGTGCTGGTTAATTTGGATTGGACACAGAGGTCTGATGATACCAATTCTCTTCCCCTGTTTGGATGCGCATCATGCTTAGAACCTGGTACCCACTGCAAAGACCTTTGAGTTCAAATCTGACTTTCCATAAATATTCTCTGATATTCACTTGGTTCTCAATCCATCTCTGGGGCCACAATTTCAATGGGGTTCTGCATGGACCCCCATTGAAATCATGGTTCCCCTCCTACTCTGAGGCATCCTTCAGAGAGACACCTTGCTAATAAAAATAACGTGCACTTAATAGTAACTCAAAGTTAAGGTTAAACGTAAATTAATCCTAAGCATTTTAAGATATGGACATGCACAGATAAGGCACCCAACCAATCGTAACTCTGTTCTATAGCTACATTGGGCAATAACCATATAATTATAGATGAATGTATTTTAATGTTTATTTATGGTCCCTGATTTGATTAAACTGATTTTTAAAGACAGTGCCCCTTTAAAAAAAACATTTTCCCACATGTTGTCACTGGAGTTCATGCTGCTCTTGTGCTTGATTTGTATGAATGAGTTTACAGCAAGTAAGTATAGAGGCAGGACTATATATCAGGAACCTCATCCAAAGCCATTGAAGTTAGTGGGAATCTTTCCATTGCCTTCAGCGGGCTTTGGATCAGGGTCCAAAGAAGAAAAATGTTCTAGTCTATACTGGAAGAATATCCACAAAAAGTGAATTTGGAATTTGTAGTCAAAGGTATTGGCACAGAAAACCTCTTCCCGGGAACAGAAATATCTCGTCTGATTTGTGTCCAATCAAATCAGCTACGCTCCCTGCAATGAACTGCTGGCAAATGATGCCTAATGAGTGTGAACAAACTTGAGAAAAATCACACTTTGTGAATGGACAAATAAGAAATTACAGAATAAATGATTCCTTCTTAATTACTTAATAGATCCATAATTACAGCACAGATGTAGCCATGCTAAACATGGAATAAACACCTTTATTTATTTATCTAAGTCAAACTATTTTACATCCATCTCTCCCAGAGCTAATTTCTAACAGCCTAAGTCCCTGAGCAGCTACCCCACAGCCACCATATCTTACATGTCTTGTCTATACTAGCCCAGTAATAAGGGATCAGGAGTGGAGAGGAGGAGAACAGAAAAAGAAGATGAAAACAAAGGAAGGGAAAGAGTAGATACGGGAGGAGGAACATTACAGGTGGAAATTAAGAAAGGGAAAAGAAAACAAGAAGAGATGGCTTTAGTTTAGTAAAATGTCTTGCAATTATACCAACATATGAGCATTGCAGGGGAAATGCTAACTAATATGATGTTTATGTAAAGATATGCAGATTAGTTTGGGCCACTGAGCTCCTTACAAGTTGCAACCCTTAGAGCTCAAAAATCTCTCTTCTGTGCACACTGGTTTCCTAGGATCTCTAGCGATATCTGGCATCCATTGCTAGCCATGGCAACTTGTGAGATATTGGACCTTAAAACTGTGACGTGATTTTTTTAAGTAAGTTTTCCATAAAATGTTTAGATTTTTTTGAAAATGTGTTAGTATAAACTCCTCTGCTACGTTGGGACCTGTACACAGTCACCTAGGCCACATGCTAGGGAAACTTTCCGAACTGTAAAAAAATGTTTTCTACAATATGTGGCATCAGCAGAACATATGAGCATGTGTGTGACAATATAAAGCACATGCTGGCATGCCTTAAGGGCAACCTGCATGACTCACTGATGGCTTCGCCCCTTATGAGCGAGGAAGCTACTCCAGCACCTAACAAATCATAGCTTTAAACCATCCCACCCGCTCAAATACTTACTCCACAGAATTACATCCCCACATTAGAAACTTGAACATAGAGTTACAGGATTTCTGGGGCCTTTGCAGTAACATTTGTTTAGATCTTTATTTATATGGATGTCTTCATGAAATAAAACTTATTTTTTATTATTCAGCATGTAGCAGGGTGAACCTCTGCTCCTGCCCTGAGGGGTTTAAAAGCAGCCTGGCAGGGCTTGAGAGCTGTGGCTCTAAAAGCTGGGCTGATTGGGGAAGTGGCTGCAGCTGGGCCACACCCCAATCAGGCCACAGCTGGCCCCTATAAAAGGCTGGAGGCCAGAAGCCCAGACAGTCTCTCTCTGCATTCAGAGGGAGAAGGGCCTGGCTGCAGAGAACTGAGATAAGGTACCTAGGGTGAAGCAGGGCTGGGGAAGGCTGAGGAGCTGGGGAGCTCCAGCCTAGAAAGCCCCAGGCTGCGGCCTAGCAGTGGGCCAACTGGTACTAGGGGTTGCAGAGGGCAGCCCAGGGGTAGGCCAAGGCAGCAGGTCCAAACCCCTTTGCCTGTGATGAATAGGCTGATACTGCAGTCTGCCCCAGAGTGTGGGGCTAGACAATGACTGGCAGTAGCCAATACTGAGGCAAGGTGGGGATAGAGGATGGGGGTTCCCCAAGGAGCGGAGACCCAGAGAGAAAGGGGTTACTGCCAGGGGCAGTACCCCATGTAAAAGGGCACCGGGTCCAGGGAGGGACACGGGGGCCAGAGGACAGGCGGATCACCAGCCTGCAGAGGGCGCTCCGAACACTGGACTGAGCTAATTCCCAGAAGCACCAGCAGGAGGCGCCGCAGGGGTGAGTCCGACCCGTCTACACAGCACTTTCCTCCTTCAAAGAAATTTACAAACATGATTTAATCCTCAGATCACCCTTTAATGTAGAAAAGTGTTTTGGAGCAGGGTGGGACCAGCCATCTGTTCACCAGTCAACAGTAACTCAACACGTGCTATACAGAGCCAAAACACAGCCTCTTCCTGGGGTTCAACTTATTATGCAAATAAGAAGACAGACCCACTGCAAGTCTTCTCCCCACACTTGGTTGCTCCTAGGGTTCCTAGTTAAGGGTTGTTCAGCTCATCCAGTAGGTCCTGTTGTACCCTTAGAGTACAAGCATCTGCACATCTGTGCAGCATCAGGGAGGTGTAATTCTCCCCTTGGGTAGATATACAGCACTAGCTTTGATTTGGCTAGTGCCTAAAAATAGCAGTACAGCTGTGGTGGCATGGGCGTCGGCAAAGGCTAGCCACCCAAATACAACCCTGTCCAACCCCCAAGGTGCATACTCTGGCAGCCAGCCAGAGCCACCGCAGCCACACTGCTATTTTTAGGTGCTAGCGCGTGTACATCTACCCAATCTGGGAATTACATGTCCCACTGCAATGCAAATGGACCCTTGGTTGTTCCAGGTAATAAAAGTCCAAATTAGCCTGTGAAATGATGCGGCCTCTCATAGAATATTAGGGTTGGAAGGGACCTCAAGAGATCATCTAGTCCAACCCCCTGCTCAAAGCAGGACCAATCACCCCCTCAAGGACTGAACTCACAAACCTGGGTTTAGCAGGCCAATGCTCAAACCACTGAGCTATCCCTCCTGCCTCTGGTGAGACACAACTGAGAGTATCAATTCAGGACAAATTGCTTAGAGCAGGGCAGTCACAGCCCAAAGCTGTGTCCTTTATTATTAAGGCACACCAAACCAGCCAAACAGAGAGGACTTCGGTTTTGGCTAACCAGAAGTCATACAAGCAATTCCCTCTGACACTCCAGCTTCCCAGTATCATCACCAGCAGCCACTCCTTAGGGGGATGAATGGTTACAAAAACCAATACCCCAGTAAAAGAAAAAAGGTTCGCCCAATCCCAAAGGTCTAAGCCCCAGACCCAGGTCAATATACCAGTCAGATCTTACCCACAAATCACGCTGTTGCCAATCCTTTAGAATCTAAAATCTAAAGGTTTATTCATAAAAAGAAAAATATAGATGAGAGCAGAAGCACTGCCAGCTTTTTTGCCACCCTACGGGGTGGAAGGTCCCGCCCCCGAAATGCTGCCCCCGACAGAGGCGGCGAAAGGTCCGGCTGCTGTGGTCGCCGCCCCCCAAATGTTAGTGCCCTAGGCGACCGCCTAGGTCACCTAATGTGTTGCGCCGGCCCCAGAGGAGAGCTAAAATTGGTTAAATGGAATCAATTACATACAGTAATGGCAAAGTTCTTGGTTCAGGCTTGTAGCAGTGATGGAATAAACTGCAGGCTCAAATCAAGTCTCTGGACTACATCCACAGCTTGGATGGGTCATTCAGTCCTTTGCTTAGAGCTTCAGTTTGTAGCACTGTTCCTTCAGAGGTAAGAAGCAGGACTGAAGACAAAATGGAGGGGTTTCCAGGGGTTTCTTTTTATATTCTCTCTCTCTCATGGGTGGAAACCCCTTTGTTCTCCTGTGCAAAATTATAGCAACAAGATGGAGTTTGTAGCCATATGGGCAAGTCACATATCCATGCATGACTCGGTTCTTTACAGGGAGAGCAGCCATTGCTCACATGCTACCTTGAACGTTCCCAGGAAGACTTCTTATGTGGCTTGGAGTCTCTCAAGGTCCATTGTCAGTTAAATGTTTTTTGATTGGGCACTTAATCTGAAGAGTCCCTTCTCAATAAGCTGGCCAAATGCTTTACTGGTGCTACTTAGAATTAAACACATTGAGATACAAGTACATAGCCAATATTAATAACTTCAAATACAAAAATGATATGCATACAGATAGCATAGTCATAACCAGCAAATCATAACCTTTTCATAGACACCTCACTCGACAACCTTTGTACAATATTTGCTGTAAATATATAACAGTGGTTGCAACAATGATCTATACTGTTACAGTTCATGTCAATAATGTCACAGCCTGTTACATAAATAATTTGTAAAAGTCAGCAACAGCTCGGGGCAAATAGACTGGAACAGACTGGACTGGTCAGGTTACAAGAAGTAGCATAAGTGTTCTGCAAGACTGCAGGTAGAGTCAAGGATTGAGGTGGCAAGACCCTGAGTGAGTCTAGAAATAGGAGAAAATGTTTATAGTTGAAATCACCCATGTTAATAGGATGATTCTGATGCCCCTTCCCGGACATTGTGTATTTGGGGGTCACTAAAGGAGAAGTGGGGACACATGGACAGGCAGGAGTGAGCTTTACCGCCATGGCTGCCACCCTCACTGTCTCCTAGGACCTGGGGATCCACCATGACATGCTTGGCCTTCATCGTGCTGATCTCGGAAGGCAACTTGACTAGACTGGCCCAAAGAGAAGGAGCCAATGACACCACCACCAGCTTCTGCTAAATCCTGAGCATCACCTGGGATGTGAGCCTTGGGGTCCTGCTGTCACACTTGCTCTCATGTGTCACTTTCCTCCCCCACCATATTTTCCTTTCTCTCCCCTTTTGCCTTCTCTGTAATAAGTATCTGGCTGAGCCAGCAAGACTAGTCCACCTTTTGCAACCCTGCTGTGAGCCCATGACTAGAAAGGCAGCTACACAGCCAGCTCTCAAAGTGACTGATCAGACTATGAGCTGGGCCCACGTTTCTCAAGCAAATGTCAGCATCACAAAGGGATATGGTATTTTCTCTCTTTGCTGTTCTTTTCTCTCCTCGCAAGAACATACAAATGGTCATATTGGATCAGACCAATGGTCCATCTAGCCCAGTATTCTGTCTTCTGACAGTAGCCAATGCCAGGTGCTTCAGAGGGAATGAACAGAACAGGGCAGTTATCGAGTGATCCATCCCTGTTGTCCACTCCCAGCTTCTGGCTGTCAGAGACAAGGGACACCCAGAGCATGGGACTGAGTCCCTGCCCATCCTGGCTAATAAGCATTGGTGGACCCTGTCCTCTCTGAACTTATCCAATTAAAAAAAACGCAGTTATATTTTTGGCCTTCATAACATCCCCTGGCAACAAGTTCCACAGGTTGACAGTGTGATGAAGTCCTTCCTTATGTTTATTTTAAGCCTGCTGCCCATTAATTTCATTAGGTGACACCTGGTTCTTCAGTTATGTGAAAGAGTAAACAACACTTCCTTATTTGCTTTCTCCACAACAGTCATGATTTTATAGACCTTTATCAGATACCCCCTTACTTATTTCTTTTCCAAGCTGAACAGTCCCAGTCTTTTTAATCTGTCCTCGTATGGAAGTTGTTCCATACCTCTAATCATTTTTGTTGCCATTCTCTGTACCTTTTCCAATGCTAATACATCTTTCCTGAGATGGGGCTACCAGAAGTGCATGCAGTATTCAAAGTGTGGGCATAACATGGATTCATATAGTGGCATTATGATATTTTCTGTCTTATCTATCCTTTTCCTAATGGTTCCTAACATTCTGTTTGCTTTTTTGACTGCCACTGCACTTTGAGCTGATGTTTTCAGAGAACTATCCACAGTGACTCCAAGATCTCGTTCTTGAGTGGTAATAGCTAATTTAGATCCCATCATTTTGTATGTGTAGTTGGGATTATGTTTTTCAATGTGCATTACTTTGCATTTATCAACTCATCTGTGTTTGTCTTGTTTTGTTAAAGAAAACAGGATTGGACTTTGTAGTGAGGCCTTATTGGAATCCTGGGAGGTGGGCGGGCGCAAGTTTGCTAAAATAAAAGCCTTACTTAATCCTTTACATTTCAAATGCTTTTTCATCTCCTGATCTTTAATAAAAGGTTAAAAAGGTTGTAATAGTGGTTGTTGCAATGGGAGTGAGCCAACAATAACTTTACACACAGTCTCAGATCACCCTTAACTGTTTAATGTTGAACCAGGAAGAGGAGGTGGATGAGGTATTTCTAGAACAAATGGGTGCACAACTGGTTGAAAGACCACTCTCAAGGAGTGGTTATCCATGGTTCACTGTCAAATTGGGAGGGTGTATCTAGTGGAGTCCAGCAGGCAGTCAATTCTAGGTCTGGTACTATTGAATATTTTCATTTGTGATTTGGATAATGGAGTGGAGCATATACTTCTAAAACTTTCAGGACACAAGCCGGGAGGGTTGCAAGCATTTGGGAGAAGAAAACTTGACAACTTGGAGAACTGGTCTGAAATCAACAAGTACTTTGTACTTGTCTCTATAGAATTTAATCTTAACTTACAAAGGAAAATATCAGAAATACACAACTACAAAATGGGGAATAAGTGGCTAGGCAGCAGTACTGCTGAAGAGGACCTGGGGGTTATAGTGGATCACACATAGAATGAGATTCAACATTGTGATGCAGTTGTAGAAAAGGCTAATATTCTGGAATTTATTAACAGGAGTGTCATATGTAAGACACAGGAGGTAATTGTCCCACTCTACTCAGCACTGGTGATGTTTCAGTTGGCATACTGTGTCCAGTTATGTGCCCCACACTTCAGGGAAGATGTGGACAAATTGGAGAGAGTCTACAGGAGAGCAACAAAAATAACCAATGGTTTAGAAAACCTGACCTATGAGGAAATATTAAAAAAAACCTGGGCATGTTTAGTCCTGAGAAAAGAAGACTGAGCGAGGACCGGATAATAGTCTTAAAATATACTAAGGGTTGTTATAAAGAGGATGGTGATCAATTGTTCTCCATGTCCACTGGAGGTAGGATAAGAAGTAATGGGCTTACTCTACAGCAAGAGAGATCTAGGTTCAATATTCGAAAAACCTTTTTAATGCTAAGGGTAGTTAATCTCTGGAACAGGCTTCCAGAAGAGGTTGTGGAATCCCCATCACTGGAGGTTTTAAAGAACAGGTTGGACAAACACCGATCGAGGATGGTCTAGCTTCACCTGATCCTGCCTCAGTGCAGGGGACTGGACTAGACGACTTCTCCAGGTCCCTTCCAGCCCTGCATTTCTATGATTAATATCCTACCCCTTGTTGGGCCTGAGACATCCCCACTTTTTAACACAACAATCCTCTGTCTCACAGCCAAGATCCCACCTCCAAGGATCTGAAGCCTGGGACCTTCCTTCTGGCTGCACATCCTTCCCTCTAGATTTGATAGCACTGGGAGGTGTTGCAAAGCGGGGTTGGTTTCTGTCCTTGTGTTCAGGGCAGACCATTAACCCCTTCTTGCCCTGGTTCAGTGTGGGGTTGGTCCATCCATCACATCTCTCAATTTCATCAGTGGGGAAACTGGGGCACAAGTAAAATGACTTGATCAAGATCACACAGTGTGTCAGTGTCAGGGCTGTGATTAGGACATGGGAAACCCCAGACCTGAGCTCGTCTCACCAGATCTCACATCTCTCTATATATTCCTACTACTGCCAACCCAAATTATTCAAAAATCACAAGTTAGGAACCCCAAAAATATGAGATAAAAAAAACCCTCATGGTTTAAAAGCCAAAAACAAAATACATTTGAGGTTCCTTTCACTTGCCTTCTAGTTTCTGAGCCTTTAGGCTGCTCTTGTGTCACATTTCAGGCTTTATTAGTGACTGGAGAGGTGGAAACCCTAAGGCTTTATGCTCCATTAAAGTACAGGCTCTAGAGACCTGATCAGAGGAGCTTCGGAATCCCTGATTGGGCTGGGTACACTATTTAAGCCAGAAAGAGATGCAGGAAGTAGTTCATACCACAAGGTGGATGCTGGCTTGCTGCTGCTGCTACAGACCCTGCCATCAGCTACCTCAGTGGTTCTCAACCAGGGTTACATGTACCACTGGGGGTATGCAGAGGTCTTCCAGGGAGTACATCAACTCCTCTAGATACTTGCCTAGTTTTACAACAGGCTACATAAAAAGCACCAGTGAAGTCAGTACAAACTACAATCTTGTACAGACAATGACTTTTTTATACTGCTCTATGTGCTATACACTAAAATGGAAGTACAATATTTATATTCCAATTGATTTATTTTATAATTATATGGTAAGAATGAGAAAGCCAGCAATTTTTCAGTAATAGTGTGCTGTGACACTTCTATATTTTTATGTCTGATTTTGTAAGCAAGTAGTTTTTAAGTGAGGTGAAACTTGGGGGTACACGAGTGTGGTGAGCAGGTGTGGCTCCCTGCTGCCCCGGAGGGGGAAGAGCCAGTCCGGAGGCCAGACTGGAGGGAGCTAGGGAGCTCTGAGCCCGCCCCTCAGAGGGTCAGGCTGCGACCCAGAAGTATAAAGGCTCGCCCTCAGAGCTCAGTAGGAGCCCAGCCACCGGAGAGACCAGATGTCTCTAGCCTAGCCTGTGACTGGGAAAATCCCGCAGCCCAAGGTGGCTGCCCAGACTGGCCGGGCCTGCCCTGCGCCCGCTATCCAGAGGAGTTGCCAGATCTGCCCTGCGCTCGTTACCCAGAGGAGTTGCTGGGCCTGCCGATCAACCCCTGCCCCGAAGAACCCATGGTCCTGGATCCCCCAAAGGCCAACACCAGGACCCAGGTATGCCCTGAGGGGGAGTGTGGAAGTAGCCCGGGGGCAGCCGACCCTAGTCTGGCTGCAGCACTGCCAGAGCCCATGTTGGTGTGTTGCGGCCAGGATCCCCACTGACACAGCAGTGGGTCTTCTGCCGCTGCTAGGGCCCCGGGCTGGGACGCAGTGAAGTGGGAGGGCCTGCATCCCCCCTGCCACCCAACTCGTGGGTGGCAGTCTCCCCCTCTCCCTGGCCTGAGGAAGCTGGGGCCTATTGTTATTGCTCAGCCCTGCCTGAGGGCCTGAGTTCCTGACTCAGCGTTTGTTGTCCTGCCCTGACCTAGGGCTTGGGCTTATTGCTACTGTTTATAGTGCTTGTGCTCAGCCCTGGCCCTAGGGCCTGAGCACCTGACCCAGTGTTGTCCCACCCCGACCTAGGGCCTGGGCTTACAGTATTCGTTCCGGTTACAGGAAGGGCTACCGAGGGAGACCCCGTGGCCAGACTAATTCCCCAACATCAACTGTCTGTAGTGAGCCGGTGTGGCTCCCCACCGCCCCGGTGAGGGTCGAGCCCCAGTGAACCCTTGTACAACGAGACAAATAAGACTCCTGAAAGGGGTCCAGTCGTCTGGAAAGATTGAGAGCCACTGAGCTACCTGACTCCTTGCCCCCAGTTCCTGACTTCAACCGTTCCCTCAGCTTAGGCTCCTTTTTCCTGTCTGATGCTGGCTCCTGACCTGCTCATTGGCCTTGGCTTCCTGAACATCACACTGACTACCAGGCTGGACTGCCCATGTCCTAGTCGCTGCTATCAGTTTTCCACACAGCCTGATGTATGAGTTTCTTTTGCTGTGTCAGCTCATTCCAGAAGCTTCTGCAGACTGCCCTGCAGGGATCCCTTGCCTTCAATATTCACAAAATCAGTTACTGGATATTCTGATATCCATGTAGCACCAGCGCAACCTTGAAATGCTTCCAAAAGAGGACAAACATCTAGAGAGTCATTCATCCGTAACTGCTGGGAACATTTTATTTCCCTTCTTCAGACTCAGCGAGCCTCTTAACTTCTGAACACTTAAACATTCCTCACTGACTCGGACGTGGCTTTAAACGTTAAATGCTACTTAAATCTACATCTGAAGTCACAGAAGTAATTTTTATTTCCAGCCTTGGAGTAGTTGGAAAGTTTCTGATATATGCTTGGATGTCTTTAAAAAGTGTTCATTTGTAGAAGCCAATCTTTTTATAAAGTAATAAACTAGGAGCTTCTTGAGTGGGAGGAGAGAGACGGGAAAATGTAGGAAGCGGAACAGAAGGATTGTTAAAAGCTCAGGAAGGTCTTATCAAAGACTTACAGATGGGCAAACAGACACTTGTACAAAGGGCAGAATGAAATGAGTTCTTGGATGAAATGAAATTAACAAAAGGAGGAAAGGAGGTCTTGATGTTCAAGCACAGGAGAGTGAGAGCCAGGAGATAAGGGGTCTGATTGTCAGTCCTGCTTCACCCCCTTTATGCCTCTCCTGTGTAAAGAGACAGTAAACTCAGACAGAACTCACCACTGGGAAATAACCCCCGCCCGTGTCCAGGGCTTCCCCAAGTGACATGGAGCCAGCTCTGTCCCACCCCCAGGGAGTCTCTCATGAAGAGGCTGTGGCTCGAGCATTGCTGCATTCCAGCTGTTGGAAGCTGCTGGAATGGCCGGGGGCTGATGGAAGCCATGATGAAAGGTGTAGTTGCCTGATTACTACTATAACTTATCTGAGACCAGACAGAAACTATAGTAGATGGCAAAGTAGCATAAAGCCACCTTTACCCTCCACCCCAAATTCCTGTACATGTCAAACAGAACTGGTCTCTGGGCCCATGGATTCTGTTCCAAGCTCTGGCACTGACTTGCTGCAAGGGCTTGAGCCAGGCACGTTCCTGTTTGTTGCCTCAGTTTCTTTATCGGTACAATAAGGATAGTATTGCTCCCAGGATGTTGAGAGGCTGTATTAATGTCAGATGAAAAATTATACTTTTCCCTTCTATAGCAACTTGTGAGGATGCCAAAGCACTTTGCAGACATTTGTCAGATATTATTGTTAGTTTACTGACTGGAATCTACCAAAAATCTGGAAACCTCAGCTCTAGTTCCCTTGGGAAATGGAACCAGCAGGAAGGATGTGGGTTCCCATGAGGCAGGTGTTCTCAGGGCAGAGAAGCAGCTTCCCCTCATAGCTTCTGAGATCTGCCTGGGAGGAATGAGAGCAGTCCTCTCAACTCCTGCTCAGTTCCACAAATGGGCTGCCAGTTCCTTGCAGCAGACAGTGTTGGAGGCAGAAGATAGGTCCAGTATGATTAGTGGGGCTGACTTTGTGCTGTCTTGGCCATGAGATCATCTATCCTCACACCCAGTGCTATCTCCATAAAATCTCATGAGATTTCCCATTGGCTGAGCTTGTGAGATGTCTGCCATTTTGAATTCAAACCCAAACCACAAGATAGCCTTAAAGCTTGAACCCTGAGCAAAAACTAATCCAGACCACATCCAAACACAAACGCTGCCACCTCAGCACATCTCTTTTCTAGACCACAAAGAGTTCTGTTGTGAATCAACACACAATCCCCAATAAGCAAAGCTAGAATGGGCCAATTAAAAACAGACCGGAGTTTAAGATAAGGGAGGTCACATGGTCAACTCTCAGTTGATTTGTGTCCTTGACTCATCTGAAGAAGGGCAGATATAAATATACCTATAAAGGATCATGATAAATTATGGAAAAGGGATAAGGATATTTTATAGACAATTTTGATAAATGGACAGAAAAAGAATTTTACAGGAGTTCTAAGCAGAATGATCTGATATGAATAAACAATGAGAGCTCTTTGCATGGATGTAAAGTTGGTATGGAAATGAGCTCTAAGAAGCAGAATGAGCCTGAACCAGCATTGTTTATTCTCAGCATTGTGTGGCGTGCACCAACTCTGCTCAGTAGCGCATTGAAGATTGGCCCTTGATGTTGGCACTATCGACACTGAAAAATGAGTTTTGATGTTTACCCTTTACAGATCATTTAAATGTTATGTGATTCCTTAAAAATATGAATGAGCTGCCTGCTAGTGCAAGATGAAAGTCTATCTCCATACCAGTGATTTTCATGATGATCCTTTTCATCTTTGGCTGCTGGAAGCTTTGAGGGAAAATGCAATAAATTTTCTCTCAAATAAAATGTGATTTTTTTTATATAAACGTACATTTATTTTTGAATTATATTGAGCGACAAGCCCTAGCTGCGGCTGAATCTGCAACATGAAGGATAAATCTTTCTCTTGCTGTCTCAAGTTTCTGGGGCCTAATTCTCCTGCTGCAGGGTATAAGTAACTTCTACTGACTTCAGTGAAAGTTACTTGTAGCCTGCGGCGAGAGAACAGGGCCCCAGGGATTAATTTGCTGTTGATTAAAAGCAAGAGACTAATAGCACTAGGCATACTGTTGTGTGGACAAGTGTTGTGGAAGCTTCCCACATGCAGCTTTGTCAATGCATTGACTTGCAAAAGTGCAGCTATTGCAGTCCCAAGGGCCTCCCCATGGCTCTGTTAATGCACCTCGCTCCTGACCCGCAAAGCCTCCTGTTTCAGTTCTCACCCTCACCACACAATTCAGCCTCCTTGATCTGGATACACAATGTACCTATTCTAGCTATGCCCCTTCACAGAACTCTGCCAATGCACCTCAGAATGCCACTTGGCAGCATTTTCTGCTCTTCCAAATCATCTACGAACACAGCACAATCGTGACCCACAACACCTCATGCCTGGAAACACCTCTCTAATGCCGGTGCACCTCAGTCCTTTGCTACAGCATCCAGGTTTGCTATTCTCAGCCAGTGCCTCTCCTGAGCAGACTTTATCTCTGCCAAGTTGTGTGGTGATTTTGCAATAATGTGACCGTGCAGCCAGCAGATGAAACTTTCCCGCTCAGTTCTACTAGTGATCTGGCATGATTTGAAATGTGGCCTTCAGAAATTAAAGAGAAACACTGTAACCCACTTTGCCTCTGACCTCTTTCCATACTTAATTTTGTTTCTGGCTAAATCACCTGTGTTTGGAGAAACCGAAGGAAACATGATAAAAAGGAAGAAGGCAATGCCAGTGAGATTCTTGTTATTGTATTGCAGTGGTGCCTAGAGGCATCATTGTGCAAAGCCTGTATAAATACATAGTAAGAAGCAGTCCCTGCCCCAAAGACAAAGATATTATTATTCCCATTCTAGAGATGGAAATTGAGGCACAAAGAGATGAAGTCTGAGATTTTCAAAGCTGCCTAAGGGTGTTTGACACCCAACACCCATTGACTTTCAGCAGCACACACCTAACTCCCTTAGATTTCTGTGAAAACACCAGCCAAAGCTTCTTGCCCAAGGTCACACACAAAGCATGGGGCAAATCCAAGAACTGAACACAGATTTCCTGAGTCCCAGGCTAGTTCTTTAGCCACCGGACCATCCACCCACTTTGATCTGATTGAACATAACGAACTATGCAAGAATGAGGGAAACTTCCAGGAGACCTTAGGAAATACACCATCAGCACGATTAGAGTTGTTCTCCAGGGAAACTGACACGACAAGAAGATGGGAAGATGACTGGTGATGGAACAGGAACAGATGGTCTTTCTCAAGGATAATGATAGGACAGTAATTACAAGAGACAAGAAAAGAGTTATTGGCATCCTTACAAGAATTTGTCTAAACAATCACGGAAAGCATTAACCTTCCATGAGAGCAAGGAAGAAAGTGCATGGGAGGAGGAGGAGGAGATTTGCCTGAATACTACTAAGGGCTTTAGATATAATTTTACAGGCTGCCCCAAACAAGGGGCAGCCTATAGCTGACTGCCCAGGGAGCGGGTTGGAGTAAAAATTGCGGCTTGGAGACTCTCAGTCTACCGCTGAATGAGGACAGCTGAGTCAGCCTGGTACACACAGGGCAGGGTAAGATGGTCTGTGGAAAAGGATATCTACTCCAGCTGGTGAGTAGGGAATATGGAGCAAAGGCTCCTACCCTTCCCCACCACAAAACACACACATCTCCCTCCTCATGGCAGGAAGTATCAAGTGAGGCCTTTGCAGACAGCGTAGGGGCTTCCCCGTGAGACTAAAAATGAACATAATTCAGCAGCAGACTTATCAAAATGCCACCCAGCAGGATGTAACCTGAAATGCGCCACCTTGGGTAGAATACTAGTTCAGCTGTTTAAACTGTGGAGGAAACAACACTGCGCCAATGATCTTGCAGCCTGGGATTCACAGTGGTCATTGGAGCCGCTGCCAAGAGTTCTCTTGGGCTTGGAGTAAAATGAAATTAAGAGTCCAGAGGCAAGTTAGCAAAGCAAATCCTGTTTTGATTAAGGCTGATTCATCTGAGTTTAATTGAAACTATGGGTACGTCTAAACTGCAATTAGACACCTGCAGCTGGCCCGTACCAGCTGACTTGGGCTCACAGGGCTCAGGCTAAGGGGCTGTTTAATTGCCCTGTAGATGTTTGGGCTGCAGCTCCGGCCCAAGCTCTGGGATCCCCCTACCTCGCAGGGTCCTAGAGCACAGGATTCAGCCCAAATCCAAACATCTACACCACAAACAAACAGCCCCTTAGCCTGCGCCCTAAGAGCTCAAGTCAGCTGGCCCAGGCCAGGGCAGGTTTTAAATTGCCATGTAGACATACTAGAGCAGGGGAACTCCAGCTTCTCACTTCCACCCACTTCCCATTGCCCACTCAGATTCAACACTGACTTCAGGTAAAATTTACAAAAGTCAACATAGCAGATGACTAGATTATAAAAATCCTAGTTCTTATTCAAGGGGTCAGCCTCCAGCCATCTCCTACTCAGTTGTTATTTGCACTTTTGCATATGCAAATATTGTTCCGAGAACTAAATTGGTGTGGGCAGAGGTGAAAGTAAGCCGGTTCAGTCCAGTATGGCGTACCAGCAAGAGCCAGTATGCTGTGCCAGACTGGACCGGCGTCTCCGGCAGTGATTTAAAGGGCCCAAGGCTCCAGCCACTGCAGGGAGCCCCGGGCCCTTTAAATCGCTGCTGGAGCTCTGGCAGCCAGGTTCGGGCAGGAATTTAAAGGTCCTGGAGCTCTGGCCCCTGTGGGAAGCCCCAGGCCCTTTAAAGCGCCTCCCAAGCCCCGCTGCTGGAGCTCCGGTGGAGATTTAAAGGGCCCGTGACTCCCCGCAGTGGCAGGTGCACTGGGCCCTTTAAATCACCACCGGAGCCCTGCCTCTGCTACCCCAGCCCTAGCCTTGCCGCCCGGGGTAGCAGTGGCAGAGTTCCCACGGTGATTTAAAGGGCCCGGAGCTCCGCAGCGGCTGGAGCCCCAGGCCGTTTAATTCGCCCCAGGGCTCCCAGCCGCCTCTGTAGCTGGTAGCTCTGGAATGATTTAAAGACCCTGGGGCTCCCAGCCACAGCCGGAGCCCCAGGGCCTTTAAATCTTGAAAGGCCACGCCTCTTCCGGTTGAGGCCACGTCCTGCTCAGGACTCCGGTGTACTGGTAAGTCCTTTAAGTTACTTTCACCCCTGGGTGTGGGCATTGTAAATGGGGTGGGGCTGATGAGTCAGAGTTATATGGCAGTGAGGCACTGACTAGGGCAATGCCTGAAAGGGTCAGTTTTTATAGTGAGATAGCTAATGATGTAAGAGCCTAGTAGAGACAAGGTACTCTGTGTCCAGGCTCTCAAAAGTATTTAGTTGCTTAACACCCATCAAATGCCCAAATACCTTTGAGGTTATATTTACCTTGATGTGGCTACTCGCTAGTCAAGGTCAACCCCAATTGGTGGCATGGGGGAATGCTTGAGTGTTGTCCTCATATGGAAGTAAAAACTACCAGTGCCTTCTCCCCACTAAGATTTTACAGTAAGACAACTAATTCGAGAGACCCCTTGCATTGTAAAAAACAGACATTTTGTGGCCACGAAGACACAGCCTAAATCCCTAAGCTGTTATCTCTAGACCTTCTAAAGTTTGGGGTTTTCTAAATGGAATCACATTTTTGTACAGAATGGGTCATTTGGGGGTAGGGGGGATGCCCATGAACTTTTTTTTTATTTACAACTATTTAGAATTAAGGCAGGGCAGCAACCCTATCTATCTAACAACTGCTTTAAACCAAGAACTTCTGATGAAGCTGGATTGCACTCCCAGCCCAATATATATGTCTCTGCTACTCTCATGTGGCCTCTCCATGGTGGGAGAATCAATATAGCAGGAGGTTCTATATAAGATTTCTGCCCAACTTTATCCTGGCAACTTGAGCTGGACATGTGGGCAAAATTATGGACACACCCATTAACACATTTCCCCAATAACAGCCAAAGAACTGGATGTCAGGAGGTTGCCCAATGTCTGGAAGAACCTGTCCAGCTAGAATCACTTGTGTATTCAGTTTTGCATGGAGTCCACACCAGAATTCGCAATGAGCCTGCTCCCAATGAAGTTAATTGGGGTTGTACCCATGGAGATCTGTGATCACTCTCCAGAATTGCTCATATAGAGCAGAACTCCCTGCTCTGAGCCTATGGATAATTGGCAATGTAATTTCCAAGCCGTTTTAGGTAATGGGCTAGTTATTGACGCTATACATATGTTTTCCACTGGATATATTTTTTGAGTCATGTTTCCATTGGTTTTGTTACAGGTATCCTTTGGAGCAAACAGAAGGCAATAGAGGTCAGACTACTGCGCACACACACCATCCTGTGTGTCTCAGGAGAGGAAGGAAAAGGCCTTGCTGAAGAAATTAGTTGTCCTTGAAGATGAAATTAAACAGCTGGAGCTGGTGCATATAAGCCATGGCCACCCCAGCTGCCTCCTGTGAACTCTTCAACAAAAAGCTGCAAATTAATTCATTTAAAACAAATCTGGAGGAAAGTGCAGTTTTGCAGAGCAAGCATAATTACTACCACCAAGGAGACCAAGAGGGCAGGAAAGCGAGTGGCTTCCTGGGAAATTAAGACGATTTAGGATCCTGGGGGAGATTGTTCCTGATCTTATTAAAATGATTAATCAGTTTTAAGAATTTGTATTCTGAGGAATCCGAAGCAGATTGGCATAAGCAGGAAAGGGGCAGATGCTTCTGAAATCTGTGCACCAGTGCAGGCTGCTACGGGGGAAAAGAAGTCAGCTGTGTTCAGGAGGCTGGTTACAGCTATCTCATCATGCAAAAGCAGCAAAGCCTGTGGTTCTGTACTCAGTCTTTCCCACGCTGTGATCCCTGCAAAGCCCAGACTCATCTAGCCAAGAGAAAGCTGGGACCACTCTCCCATTTAGCAAGATGTGAAAGGCAAGACAGTCATAACATACAGGTTGAGAACCTTTGTCCTAGCTGACGTTTGAAAAGAAAAAAAAAAAAAGAGTCCACTTGAAATCAGTGGCCTCTGTACTAGAAATGTTTTATGACTCATACTCCATTGATTCCAGGAGCAGCGCCATGGTTTTTGCCTCCCTAGGCGGCAGTGCTCCTCCTCTGAGCATTCGGAGGTGGGGGTCCTTCTGCTCCGCGTCTTCATGGCACTGTGGCGGCACATCCTGGAGCGAGTGAAGGACCCGCTGCCGAATTTCCGAAGACCCGGAGCGGAAGGACCCCCCGCCACTGAATTTCCGCCAAGGGCGGCAAAATGCCGCCCCCCAAATCCTGCCGCCCTAGGAGACCGCCTAGGTTCGCCTAGTGGAAGCACCCGGCCCTGACTGATTCCATGTCAACTCCATTCCAGAGGGAGTGGCAGTCACCCTGTCTTCATAGACCAGCTCCAACAAGGGAGCATGGACTATGGCTTAACCAATCCTGTGTTCTAACTTTAGCTCTGACACTAACTTCCTGTGTGATCTTGGGGCAAGTCATTTAATCTTCGTGCTTTGGTTTGCCCATGTGTAAGACAGGCACAGTAACAATGCTGACAGGGGCATTGAGGAGCTGAATTAATCAGTGTTAAAGTGGGAGTCAAAGTGCTTTAAATAACTTCGAACCCACAGCATGTGCTAGCCACTGTACAGAGAAAGGATGGCCCAGCCTCTGCCCCAGAGATTGGGGTTGCCAGGTGTCTGTCTTTTGACTGGAATGCATGGTTGAAAAGGGACCCTGGCGGCTCTGATCAGCACCACTGACCTCGCCTCCTGGAAGCAGCCAGCATGTCCCTCCAGTTCCTAGGTGCAGGGATTGTCGGGGGGTTCTGCATGCTGCCCCCGCCCCAAGCGCTGGCTCCACAGCTCCCATTGGCCAGAAACTGCAGCCAATGGGAGCTGTGGGGGTGGCACCTGTGGATGGGGGCAGCGTACAGAGCCTGCTGGCTGCCCCTGCACCCAGGAGCCAGCGGGACATGCCGGCTCCTTCCTGCGAGCCACCTGAGGTCAGCACCAGACGGATCCCACACCCTGCACCCTCTCCTGTGCCCCAATTCCCTGGCCCAGCTCAGAACCTCCTCCTGCACTCTGAACCTCAGCCCCACCCTGAAACTCAGAGCCCCATCCTGCACCCCAAACCCCTCATAGAATCATAGATCATTAGGGTTGGAAGGGACCTCAAGAGATCATCTAGTCCAGGGGTCGGCAGCCTGCGGCTCCCGGCTCGCCAGGGTAAGCACCCTGGCGGGCCGGCCCGGTTTGTTTATCCACCGCGTCGGCAACTTCGGCCGATCGCGGATCCCACTGGCCGCGGTTCGCGGTCCCAGACCAATGCGGGAGGCAGGAAGCGGCGCGACCCGAGGGATGTTCTGGCCGCGGCTTCCTGCCTCCCGCATTGGCCTGGGACAGCGAACCGCGGCCAGTGGGAGCCGCGATCGGCCGAAGTTGCTGACGCGGTGGATAAACAAACTGGGCCGGCCCGCCAGGGTGCTTACCCTCGCGAGCCGGGAGCCGCAGGTTGCCGACCCCTGATCTAGTCCAACCCCCTGCTCAAAGCAGGACCAATCCCCAAATGGGCCCCCTCAAGGATTGAACTCACAACCCTGGGTTTAGCAGGCCAATGCTCAAACCCTCATCCATGGCCCCACCCCAGAGCCCACACCCTCAGGCTGAGCCCTCACCCCAACCCCCTGCCCCAGCCCAGAGACCCCTCTTACACTTTGAACCCCTTGGTCCCAGCCCTCACCTTCTCCCGCACTCCAGCCCCTTGCCCTGGCCCGGTGAAAATGAGCAAGGGCGGGGGAAACCAAGTGATGAAGGGAGAGGGGATGGAGTGATCAGGGACAGGGCCTCGGAGAAGAGGCAGGGCTTTGGGATGTTCAGTTTTCTGCAATTAGAAAGTTGGAAGCCCTACAGACAGCACCGTGTTTAACTCTGGGGAACTAAGGAAGTTAGGCACTCAACTCCCACTGGAGCTGGGAGTGAGATATATTGCAGGAAATTGCCCTCTTTGGGAGATCTCACTGTATTAAGTTTAGATATCAGTGTGAATCAGGGATTGTATGGAATGCCCCGGGGGAGGGTGCCTACATTACTTCCAGAACTAAGAACAGTGGAGGTAGGGGAGGGGGAATTAGGCAAATTCACTCAGTTGTAACACCTCCAAAGAGGTACCACCACATGGAGCGGTTCACGTAGACTTGTTCAAACTGGATACTCCAGAGACTAACAGACAAAGAAAGGCTATTTATGCCCAAAACCCTGTGTTTAAACTGACTCAGGGCCTTCTTTCTGATCCAGCAAATGGACAGTACCCACTGCTTCCTGGGAAGGGTTGGAAGGACTAGGGTGATCTCTCATAAGCTTTTAACAGGTGTATGGGAACTTTGAGTTTAATCTGTTTTCTCTGTAGTCCTTTCACCTTAAGAATAAATGTGCTTGCTTAAAAATAGCTGGAACAAACCTGGTCAGGAGGGAGGGAGAGAGACATGGGTCTCTGCCCAAGAGAGGTGACTGCTAAGGAGCCAGGAGAGTGGGTGCCCTGGAGGGACCACAGAGCAGAAATACAGATGCAGTTACTCTGACTGTGACACTGGGCACCTAACGTGCTTAGATTCTTTTAAAAATCTGACTAAGCACCTCTCTGCATCTTGAGATACCTAAATGCCTTTGTAAAACTGGCCTGAAAAACCTAATGCTTTTAATGCATCTGAAGAAGTGGGTATTCACCCACGAAAGCTCATGCTGCAAAACGTCTGTTAGTCTATAAGGTGCCACAGGATTCTTTGTTGCTTTTACAGATCCAGACTAACACGGCTACCCCTCTGATACTAATGCTTTTAGGCTGCGGTGGAACTTATCTCTGCTTAGAGAAAAGTGTACTGGGGTAAATCACTATGCATAGTGGCCTACCCTAGAGGCAGGCATCAGAGCAGCGACACAGAGGCTGGAATGGGCCCAAACCCTCAGTTCAGGTATGACAGGGTGCAACCCTTGAACACCTCCTTGTGGTACAAGGTGGTCCTGCACCATACTGTGTCAGTGTCTCCACCCCCGCCAGCCATAATATCAGCTTAATCCTCCAGCCACATGATCTAAAAGCACCCACCTCTTCCAGGGTAAAGGAGTCTTTCAAAGCAAAGTCCAAAACAAATACAAAACAAAGAAGTCTTCCTCCCCGCAAGGCTCTACCTCCAATCTCTTTTTCTGCACATAATTGCCAGTCATTTCCCCTGGCTCCATGCTCTCACTCAGACAGTTTGGGTTCAGTTGCTGCCTTCCTGGCATAAGCCTGCCTTTCAGCAATGAACTCTGGCCAGCCATGCTCTCCAGAGGATTCCTCGCCTCCCAGCAAGCTGCTTGTCCCTAGCAGAAGCAGCCTGTCTGCACTCTTCCCCCTCTTCAGCCTCAGCTGCTGGACTTTCCCCTTTTAAAGACCAAACCCAACACCGGTGCAGTGGCTGTGGCTAACTGAGCCCAAGCCTGGCCTTTATGGCCATGTCTACACTGCAATAAAACACCCACGGCACCAAGTCTCAGAGCCCGGCTCTGCTGACTCAGGTTGAAAGGGCTAAAAATAGCAGCCTAGATGTTTGGGTTCGAGCTGGAGCCTGGACTTAGAGACCCTCCCACCTTGTAGGGTTTCAGAGCCTGGGCTTCAGCTCAAACATCTACACAGCAGTCTGATAGCCATGTAGCCTGAGCCCCATGAGTCTGCATCAGCTGACTCGGGCCAGCACAGCTGTCCTGGGGGGCTGCTATTGTAGTTTAGACATGCCCTATTTCTGTCACACCCTTCACAGCAAGCAAGGCCTTGGAGTCCTATTTTGGATTAAGAGACTTTTCACAGCTCCAGACCCACATCACTTATCACAAGGGGCTTTTCAAAGTGCACCTTCACTGTAGCTACTTTCTGCCCATTGCAAAGAAAAGTGGAAACATTTTTTCTTTTGAAATGACTAAAACTGAGTCAGATTCAGGAACATATGGAAGTGGGAAAAGAAATGGCCATCAAAGCATGTCACTTATATAACTGCATTTGAAAGGCAGGGGCCTTTCAACATGGAGAGTTAAATGCTTTTTATTTATATTTTGCAGAAATTGAGCAGTTGCAAGGAAGGGGGGAAGCAATCATTGTTCCCTTTCAAATTACAGAGAAGAGGGGCAGATGGGTAACTCCCATTGGTTCTGTTAGGTACCTGTTATCATTAGAATACAGGCGACTCAATTTACTGCCATGCCATCTAGAGCTGCTCTAAGGAAGGCTGGAGGACATGGTGGTTAACACACTTGGGACAGAGGCTTAGCTGGTGTCTTGAAGTTATGTCAGTTATGACACCACTGGGGGATCTGCCTTGTAGAAGGCCACATAAGCCTTCCATGAGCTCCCTTGCAGCCAAGTACAGCTTTAATGTGGCCTGCCTCAGTTTCTCCCTCAATGAGGTACACAGCCTGCTCAAGGAGCCAAACGCTACATTAAAATGCTCTCACTCCCTCTAATCAAGCCTTCTGGAAGAAGCCATTATACAAGGCTTTAAAGGTTCTTACCTCATAGCACAGATAAAACTTAAGACTCAAAACAAGCATCTCTGGGTTCTTAGCAGTAGCACCTTCTGCTGTATGGCCTGAGGCTGTTCTGCTGCCTGGAGAACTCTGCCAACTTTGTCCTGCTTGTTCAGGGTCTGTCCCTGGAGAGCTTTTACCTAGTTCAGGCTCCCTAGGACCTCCCCTCCTGCAGGACTTCCCTTCTCCTCCACTGAAAACTCCTTCACAACGTCTAGTTCAGCTGAACTCTCCTAAGCCCTTTATCAGGCCCAGGTGTGCCTTACTAATTTAACTGCCTTCCAGCTACGTAAGCAGTTACTTAGGCCCAGGTAGACTTGGGTTGGCTCTTTCCCTTCAGTAGAGCTTGTCACACACAGAGTGGGCACAGGACTGGCCTTACGGGTGGATGACATAGGTGACTGCCCAGGGTGCTGTGATCAGGGGGGCACCATGGTCAAGAGGCAAAGATCTGGGTGGGCCTGGGATGCGAGGCCATGGAATGGCTGTCGGGACAATGGTGGGGCCTGGGGGTGATGGGGAGCCAGGGGAGGCAGTGGGAGCTAGGGGAATGGGTAGGGAGCCCAGACAGGGAGCAGGGCCCAGGGGTGCCAAAACACAAGTTTGCCCAGGGCAACATTTTCCATAAGGCTGGCCCTGGCTGGGCATCTGACTCCCTGAAAGGTCTAGCCCTTGCCAGCACCCTGCGGTTCTGCTACTTTAGCACTCCTGTACATGAGGGGAGCCACAGTGATGCTAGGCCAATGGTAGTAGGATTTCTGAAAATACTCAGTGAATCTCCCTCTTAGAATGTTAATTTGAAATGAAAGGCACCTTCGACATTCACAACCATTAGACGTATAGACACAAGATACAGACAAGTGTACTGAACAAAGAGCTGGGAGCCAGAAATGCCTAGGCTCTACTTCCTGCTCTGCCATTGGTGTGCTCAATGCCTCAGTTTCCCTATCTATAACATGGATATAGTGGAATTCTCTACTTCACAGGGGTGTTGTGAAGCACATGGATTAGAGTTAGCTCTGGCATGAAGTGGGTGTTTTATGTTGGGGGAAATTTGGCCTTATGCTTATAAAACAATTTGAACATATATTATGCTTACTAATAGACTGGAAAGTTGTCGATATATCTCTGATGAAGACATTGAGAATGCATGGAATAATATATGTACTACCTTTTTGTTCCAAGATTTTTTTCGTGTAAGCTGTAAAATTGACCAAGGCAAACTTATCTCTCAGGTCAATCAAGTTGGATATTTACCTCAGCAGAATTTAGGAATGCTGGATTTGGTGTTAAGGCCTCAGTTCAGTAAGGTACTTAAGCCAGTACCTAACTTTAAGTACACAAATAGTCCTGTTGACTTCAGTGGCTTAAAGCTAGGCATGTTCTTAAGTAATTTTTGGAACCAGGACTTAAATTATTAATTTGAAACATTTTGTACTACATTTTTATGACAGGTACCATACCAAATCCCATACAAAGCCATGTCAAAAGAACATTATAGAAACCTACATATCTAGATTAATTTGCTAAGATTACACAGTAAGCATTATAAAAATCAGGAAATGCAAAATTCAGGTACTCGCATAAGCCTTAACTCTGCCCCTTTGTGTGTATACAATAATTTGCATTTTGATTACATCCAGTTAAGTAGGAAAATAACACAGCCATGCTTGCATGCACACACAGCCCTTCTAAGATGCACTGCAGGAGATGATGCAGTTAACTATGGAGCTAACAACTGCAAATGTAGATGAGTCTTAGACCAGAAGTACTTAGCTATAACTGTCACCAGTATTTTAACTCTTATTATCCCGAAAGAACAAAATACCATCCCAAAATCAGCATGTTCCCCCCCAATGAATGCTCCTTACAGTGTGTCAGTTCCCCTTCATAGTCAGTTTTTAACTAACCAAATACTGTAACCAGCAGAGTGTTATAGACAGGCCATCTGCTCCCCCAGTCCTCACTCAGGCACAATTCCCATGGGCTTCCATTGGACTTTGCCTGCGTGAGACCTGCAGGATCAGGCCCATCCACTCTTGCCTCCTTTCTGCTTAGCACATTGCAGGGGAGAGGACAAGCTCTTGTTAGTCACTAGCAGTCTGTACAGTTCGTTTCCCTAACCCCTTGGCTGAAATGTGTGGATCTACTGAGCTCAAATCTTTTCAGGAAGACCAATGGTGGGCACCTCATCTCAGCAGCGATGGGAGGAGGAGGAGGGAGAGGAAGAAGAGGAAGGATAGATCGATGCCCTCATCTCCAATTCTGTAGTTTTGCATCCCTTATACATTTGGCTGCCTGCTCATAGCCGGTTGGAGGTCACCTTTTGCTCCACTCTACATGCCAGCTCCTAATCCATCTTTCATGTTAATCGCTTCTAGGCATGGAAGCAAGAAGGGATCAATAATATGGGGCAGAGTGGGGGAAAATGTGTGTAATAATATCAAAGGAATGACCAGAGCCTTGACAGGAAGCTTCTATTGTTGAGCGGAAAAGATTTATTCTAAGCACAAGCCACAGAGGAAACAGTTAACTCTAGCACTCTGGTACTTCAGCAGGAACTTTATTGAACAGTCAAAGGAAGAATCTGAAAAGTTCTTGGCCATTAAGAATGGAGAATATTTTCAGTGCTATGCTGGGAGGTTTTCAGAGAGAGATTTTATGCCTTTCCCCTTTAAGCAGATCCCTGTCGCTCTTGAATAACCTTGTCTGCTCAGGTGTAATTTCAGCAGCATCAAATGGAATGGGCCTTGTGTATCTCATAAGGGCCAAACTTTCTAGACTGTATACAGCCACCCGCTTGCTTTATTCCCCAGTTCAACGTTACAGCTCTTCCAGGGTGGCCCTGGATAATGCAAGACAGATCAATAAACAATCAGGTTGTCTTTCATACACATCGGTTGTGTCACATTTTATGGTGTGAATTAATTCCACACTCTTTCCTTGTCCAAAGTCATTTCCTCCAAGATAGATTTTGGTTCAATAGATGGGAGAGAGGTTACTGTTGATACTAAGTTAACGATGAATCCCTAGCGCTGCTGTCAGACCAGCAGATGGAGCAATGGCTACATTCAGTGCTCCCCCGTGTGTGACTTTTCTACTTGCTGCACTCCTTTGCCCAGTACATTTGCAGGTGATCTAACCAGCGAGACACAGGTTTCCGCAGAGACTGAGAACCAAAAACAGGTGTAGAGGAGTCAGGATTTTTGGTTGCCTGTGCTGTGGTTTTTGTTCTCGCTGTGCAGTGCGGTGTGTGTAAAAAGCAAGACATGCTTCCTCTTCTGAGAACCCAAGGACAGGTTGAGAAAAATGAGCTAAAAATGACGTATTTCTGAAGCAGTCCATACAATTATATAGATAATTGTGTCCTTGCTACAGAATTCTATGAAATCATTGAACCCACAGAATCCTTTGGAAAGGATTTCATTTTTTATTCAGTTCTGTGGGTACCTGGAGCAATTCATTTAGCTCCCAGAGCCATTTTCATAGAGGAGTCTTTATTATTAACTTCTTCTGGACTGTTCCATACATAACATGAGTGATCATGAGTGTGTGTGCATGCATAAGCATCTGTGTGCGTGGACATGTTACTGCATATGAGTGGGTGTGTGCAACCATGAATGTACGTGTATACGTGTGTATATGCATTGGGTATACATGGATGAGTGAGTGTGTACGTGCCTCTGTACCTATAAATGTGTGTAAGTGTGGGAGTATGTGCCAACGGATAGGAGTGTATCTTCATGTATGTGTGTGTGTTTGCATCCATATATGAGTGAGTGGGAGCGTGGGGGGAATGAGAGGCTAATAGAAAAGATTATGTCTAGTCAATGCAAAAAGCTGCTTTATTGCAATGTTAGGATTGAGCCTTCAGACATAAGAAAGCCAGGAGATCCAATTCTCATGGTTCCCTCGGCCACTGTAATTTGTCCCCCTTGTGCATTGCTAGTATTTTGTATTAAAATATATGCTGTTAAATTTATGCCTTTATGCGTGTGTGTGTGTGTAATATGGCTGAGTTACAGTGGCTGGGGGAACTATAACTTTCTTTCTTTTTCCAAGAGGCTGTTATATATCTGATTATGCCGCATCATTTGGAGTTTGGCTGGAAGCAGCATTGCTGCTGTTAATCCTTCAACAGTGGACAGGCCCACAGATCTTTTCTTCTTGTCTCTGTCTCTAACGGTATGGTCCCCAACACCATCGTATCTAATTAGGCATCTTGTCTGGGTCTGGTCCCGATATGACAATATCATATGCACTAAAATAGCTATTAAATATTTTACTTCCTGTTTGCTTATTGCTACATTTGGGACTTGTGGCTATTTGGAATTGAGTCCCGTCTAGTAGCCAGAGCAGTGTGATAACTGCTTTAGTAATAAAATACAATTGTGCATAGCATTTAAGAGGATTTCTAGCCACAGATCTTAAAAGCACTTGACAAAAAGTGCAGGGTCATTATTATTCCCGTCTTGCAGGGGAAACTGAGGCACAAAGCAGTGATGAGCGTTGCCTGGAATCACAAAGAGTGAAGGGAAGAGTTAGAAATAGAACTCGGTGACCAGTCAATGGCAACACTCCTCTCAACGGCAGTGGAGCCAGGATTCCAGCCTGGATCCTCAGGTGGTGTACATGAGCCTAGATCCTTTGGGTTAATCTAATCTCCAGAGTCCCAGGCCTGACTCTCCACAGCCCTGCACCTTGGCTAGCCATGTGTCTCAGTGCACAATGGGTGTAAAACATTGCCAGGAAGAACTGGCAGTACTCTGCACTCAGCACGGTGTGAGTACAGAAGGGGCAGGGCAATGGAGAATATGGCACCTGGTCTGGTGTCCTGTTTGTTGTACCATGCTGCCTTTCCTCCAGAGTTCTGGCCTCGGGCTCAGCATCACCGTTCTCGTTTTCCACACACATAGCCACCTTTACCATCTACGGTTAAATCTCTGGAGCACATTTTCCCATAAACTCAATGGGCTCTCGCATTTTGTTATGTGATGAGATTCTTAAAACTGGGCTTGTTTTGCTTTCACCTGGTCCTCCAGCATTTCCACTAGAGCGTTCTAGCAGTTAGAACAAGCGTTGGCAGGCTGGACTCCTGGGCTCTGTTCCCAGCTCTGCAGCCATGTTCAGGGGAGGAAAAGAGGTCATGTTTGAAAACATGTGAGGAATCATGCTTAACTAAGACTCCCTATGCTCTACCAGGTAATCACTACCAATTAACACAAGGTGCGCTAGGTGCAGAGTCTAAAGATCATCTTAGCTAACACATTTTAGAACATGGCCTATTTTTCTAGTCTATGCTAGGTGCTGAATGGACACAAGACAATCCTTACCCTTAGGTGCTTACAGTCTAGACATGCCCTGTGTGATGTTTGGTGAGTCACTGAGCTCTCTATATCTCAGCTTCTACATCTTTAATGTGAGGTAAGAACATCTTAGCGAACTTTGTAGGGCACTTTGAGATCCTGAGCATGGAGGGGCTCTGCACAAGTTAATATCGACTGTGAGCATAAGCTTTAGGCCTTGGCTACACTTGAGAGTTACAACGCTGGTGGTGGCTTTACAGCGCTGTAACTCACTCCCCGTCCACACTGGCAAAGCACATACAGCGCTGTATCTCCCTGGCTACAGCGCTGCATGTACTCCACCTCGACGAGAGGAATAAAGACAATAGCGCTGCTGCTGCAGCACTGGGGTGCCAGTGTAAACAGTGATTAATCTTACTACACTGTAACTGACCTCCGGAACCTTCCCATAATCCTAAGTAAAGAAAGATAACTCTCTTTGTTTTGTTGTGATGCCTCTGTTTGTTTTGTTGTGAACTCAGGACTCCCGGAGCTGCTTATCAAAAAAACAAACACAGCTCCTGTTTGCTGTGAATGAGCAAACAGGCAGGGGGCTCCCTTTGGAAGGCCCACAGCTAGTGTTTGCTTGAAGAGAGAGGGAGGTAGGGGGCTTGAGGAGAGAAGCAGCACGGCTGGCGGGCAGGGGGAGTCCACTTGGGGAGGCTGCTTATCTGGTCTGTGAGGAAAAAAACAAAGAGGGCTAATTGCTTTCAGTGAGTGAGAGGGGTGGGGGAGGGGTTGGAACGTGCAAGGCAGGGAGCTGACACAGTGTCAGCTTCAAAAATCCACTCTCTCTGTCTCCCCCCACGCTCCCTGTCGCACTCCACCCCACCCCTCCCTTTTGAAAAGCACGTTGCAGCCACGTGAACGCTGGGATAGCTGCCCATAATGCACCGCTCCCAATGCCGCTGCAGATGCTGCAAATGTGGCCACGACAGTGCGCTGGTAGCTGTCAGTGTGGCCACACTGCAGCGCTTTCCCTACTCAGCTGTACGAAGACAGCTTTAACTCCCAGCGCTGTATAGCTGCAAGTGTAGCCATAACCTTAGTACAGATGCAGGGCAAGGTTAGTGGGAGAAGAATGGGTACCTATTCTATTCTACCTCCAGTTCTTATCCCACCCTCAGCCTGGAGTATCTGAGTGTCTTCCACCAGAGCATTAAGTGACCTCACTAACATCTGTCACGTGTGGTTTGTTCTCTCTCATCCTCTCCCCAAGGGGATAATCATGCGTGCAATGGAGTGCTTCCTCCCACCACCCCCAGCCTGCCCTCTCTCACATGTGGATCTCTGACCTCCTGGAGTAGTGGCCACAGAGTGTTGCAACTGGGGTGTGTCCTCCCCAGGGCCGGCTCCAGACCCCAGCGCGCCAAGCGCGCGCTTGGGGCGGCATCCCGCGGGAGGGCAGACGTGCCTGCGGAGGGTCCGCTGGTCCTGCAGCTCCGGTGGAGCATCTGCAGGCATGCCTGCGGGAGGTCCACCGGAGCCACGGGACCAGCGGACCCTCCGCAGGCACGTCTGCAGGAGGTCCACCGGAGCCGCAGGACCGGCGACCACCAGAGTACCCCCCGCAAATCCTAGAGCCGCCCCTGGTCCTCCCTCCTTGCCTTCAAAGAGGCTTTGTCCCCTCCATCCATGGGCTGTCGGGGGCAACATGGAAAGGGCTGAGGAATTGCCAGGCATTCTCAGTTCAACTGGCTTTCAATGGAAATTGAAGTCAGCTGAGTGATGCTTGAGATTTGGCTCCTAGAGCTCAGTCCTGGGTCATCTAAGGCTTTCACAGTGTTTGTGTTTCTGCTACCATGAGTCACAGAGGTAGCTGATTACAGCCTTTAAGGGTATGTCTACACTGCATCTGGGAGCAAGCCTCCCAAACTGGTTCCACAGCCTTTTGTTAGCAAGGCTTACGCTAGCATGCTAAAAGTAGCTGTGTAATGTTGCTTTGAGGTTGTGACTTGTGCTGGAACTTGGGCTCTCAAGTTCAACACTTGCCCTCCAGGCTTGTAAGCCCAAGCTCCAGTCCAAGCCACAACCTCGAAGCAATGTCCCCAGAGCTATTTTTAGCATGCTAGTGCGAGCCTTGCCAACACAAGTCTGTGCACCCAGGCTAGAAAGTGTGCTCCTAGATGCAGTGTAGACCAATGGTTCTCAAACTTTGCAAACCCGAGGACCCCCATTTTGATTTAAAATTTTTCATGGACCCTCAAGCTGGCTTCTAATTTTCCCCAGAGGTGTTCAACCCCTGCTCAGCCCCAGGCCCCTCCCCCACTCAATCCCTTCCCACAAGGCGCCCCCCACATCCCAGATCTTTCCGGCCCTGCTGCACCCCGTCCCTCCTCTTTCTGCTCCCTCCCCCGAGCACGCCCCATCCCTGCTCTTCCCCCTCCCTCCCAGTGCCTACTGCACGCGGCTGAACAGCTGTTCCACAGCATGTGAGAGGCACTGGGAGGGAGAGGGAGGAGTTGATCAGCAAGGCCAGCGGCCCCGGACCTCCGTTTGAGAATGGCTGGTGTAGACATCCCCAGTAGGCCATGGAACTTGTTGATTTGCTAGGAGGTGGCTGTAAAAAGCTTCGGAAGGTTGCTTAGTAACACGGTGACAGGAGGTATAAGCAAAGAATGTAGTTTGCTAGTGCATGTTCATAGTCATTGAAAGGAGACACAAATTGCTCACAAAGAACGTGCTTTAGGAAGTGGATTGTTGTGAAAATCTCAATGGGCTTCTTACAGATTAATTATTTGTTCCTTTTCTCCTTTTTAAATGTGCAAAACACACCCAATTATAAAAAAATTAGTATTCCAGGTTTAAAAGACAGGAAATTCCTGCCCCTTAAATGCCATCATACCAGCCCCTCAGCAGCATGTCTGGAGAAACAGCCAGGCCCTGCCTAGTGCCCCGATGGCCAGTGGAGGAAGTAAGCTCCAGGTATCAAAGGCCTGGCACTGAGCGCAGCCTGGCTCCAACTGGCGGCCATTCCAGTCTGGGCACTGTTACTCCTCAGCTGATCTCAGTGCTTTCAGACTGCAAGGAAAGACAGCTGGTCTTCCAGCTAGTCAAGGCCCAAACCACAGCTCCCAGCAACACCTTGAATGGTGCCCAGTTGGGAACCCTACAAATGTAGGGACCCTGAGAAGTCATCAAGTCCAACCCCCTGCACTGAGGCAGGCCCAAGTAAACCTAGACCAGCCCTGACAGGTGTTTGTCCAACCTGTTTTTAAAAGCTTCCAATGATGGGGACTCCATGGCCTCCCTTGGAAGCCTGGTCCTGAGCTTAACTACCCCTAGAATTAGAACGCTTTCCCCAGTATCTAATCTAAACCTTCTTTGCTTCAGTAAGCCCATTACTCCTTGTCCTGTCTTCAGTGGAATAGGCCTAGCTGGTGCAGAGCCGGAAGAGTAGGACTCAGAGGCTTCATTCCACAAACCTTCATGTGCTTAAAGTTATGCACTTCCTAAATCAGGTGCTGAGCAAAGATAAGAACCACCCTGAACCTTGTCCCCAGCTCCCAAAATAAATGTTTTTCAGAATCCAGAAAGCTGGCAAACTCCCCCTCCTCCTTTCTTTTATAGGGACAGTCCCGGTTTTTGGGTCTTTTTCTTATATAGGTTCCTATTACCCCCTATCCTGATTTTTCACACTTGCTGTCTGGTCACCCTAGTCAATAGCAGTGAAGCTGTGGCAGCACTGACTTCCATGCCTGGGAGCTTGGGTACATACTGGGGTGGTTAGGCCATGCTGAAATCCATGCTGCTGCAGTTTCACTCAAGTTAACTAGATCAAAGCCAGCTGGGGTATGTCTACACCTGCTGCAATCACACCTCTTGACTGCATTGTAGACAGACCCTCATCCTAGTCCACCATTACTTTTGTTTGAGCCAAAGGCCATCATTTTTCCTGATGAAGAGGATTTGTACCGGAAATAAATAATCCTATAACTGCATATTAAGTATCCTGCATGAATAATTTGATGGTGTCCCTATCTTTGAGTCTTTGTCCCACACTGGGCCCAGGGCAGGTGGAGAGGGATGACCTGGGAAACTGAAACTGTGTCTGTCAGGGACTGTTCCTCAGCTCCCCAGCTCACTGACACAAGAATGTAACAGGAAAGTTCTAAGCAGGCACGGCCGGCTCTGGCTTTTTTGCCACCCCAAGCAAAAAAAAAAAGGGAGTGGGGGCAGGGGCCGCCGGAGCGGCAAAGCAGGGGGAAGAAACAAAAACAAAACCACAGCGGGGCCGGAGCGGCAAAGCAGGGTGGGGGGGACAAAAAAACAGCACAGCTGGAATGGCAAAGGGGGAGGGGGGGAAACTGCAGCACAGCCGGAGCAGCGAAGCAGGGGGAAAAAAACAAAAAACAACAACATAAAACCACGGTGGGGCTGGAGCGGTAAAGTGGTGGGGACAGGGCGCTGGAGCGGCAAACCAGGTGAAGAAAAAAAAATAAAAAGAAAACACGGCGCAGCCACAGCGGCAAAGCAGGGTGGGGGGAACAAAAAACCGGCGCAGCTGGAATGGCAAAGCAGGGAAGAAGAAAAACAAACCTGCAGCACAGCCGGAGCGGTAACGCAGGGTGGGGGAAAACAAAAAAAACTGCACGGCTGGAGCGGCAAAGCAGGTGAAAAAAACCAACCTGTGGCGCGGATGGAGCGGCAAAGCGGGGGTGGGGGACAGCACGGCAGGGGAGAACAAAACAAAAAACCCCACAGGGCGGCCGGAGCCAGGGGACTCCCTGTGCTGCAGAGTGCGCGCCCGGTCTAATGGGGGGGAAGGGGAGGGAGCGAGGGGGGAGAGAGAGAAGGGGGGCAGCCAGGGCTTCGGGGGGGCGCTCACCCCGCGGCCCTGACCTCCGCGCCGCCTGACGGGAGGGCTCCGAGCTGCTCCGGTCGGTGGGGAGGGAAGGACGCGGGCTGCCCTGCCAAATTTGCTGCAGGGCGCTCCCCTCCTCTGCCCCCTACAGGGGGGCCAGAGCAGCACAGAAACAAACAAACAAAAAAAAAGCGTCAGTGCCGCCCTAGGATTGGGCGGAATCTGCCACCCCGTAGAATCTGCCGCCCCAAGCACCAGCTTGCTCAGCTGGTGCCTGGAGGCGGCCCTGTAAGCAGGGCATGCAGAGGGCTCAAAACACTCAGAATGGGATAGGTTCCCTTTCATCTCTTGGGCACTGGTTTAAATTCCATCCAAGTTAGTTCCAGGCGATAGATATTCACATGAAAGGAGTGAGGTGAGTCTCAGTCCAGTTCCTAGATGACTGGTTTCCACATCGTAGTAAGTGGCTCCCTGTCTCGGAGTCTCAGCAACGAGGATAAATAACATACCCTGACTGTAGAGTTGCCATTTAACCTAGGAGGCATCCCCTCCAGTGCAAGCTCGTGGCACAGGGAACCTCATGGAGTTGGTGCTCATGCTGGACCTGTTCTGTGGATAGAGGATGTCAGTCTCCAGGGCTACAATCACTCTGCCGACTGCAGTGTAGACAAGCACCTTCCACCAGCAAAAATTCACTTCAAATCAGTAAGGTGGCAAACCGCTCAATATAGTCAGTGCATGAAATCCTGATCCCGCTGAAGTCAACAGCAAAACTCCCATTGACTTCAATGGGACCAGGGTGTCTCCCTGTGTTTCTTATTTGCCAATCAGAAAAAGCAGATCACACAAAAATCAATGTAAAAAGGAGAAAGCCGTGGAAACGTGCACCCCTCGTGTACTCACCAAAGCTCTCACATTCCAGTGCAAATTACCATTTGCACCCAGTGCCAGTTTTCACGTGCAATACCCTAACTTGCCTGCCCACAAGCTGGATTTGGCAAGCCTGTCCCTTTCTCCTTTGCACAGAGGTGCTGGAACAATTTGTATAGTGGGGGTGCCAAGAGCCATTGAACCAAACTGTAAACCTTGTATATAATAGAAACCACTTCAAGCCAGGGGGTGCTGCAGCACCCTTAGTTCCAGCACCTGTGTCTTTGCAGATGTCCCCCTCCAGGTGCATTTCTACCCCTTCTAACTGGATATGAAAGAATGCTGCAGAGCGCTGATGGAAAAGTACTGCAGTGAAATGACAGATTTCCCTTGCACAATACTGCTATTTTAAAGTTATTCATGTACCAACTGTACCCGGCTCACTATTGTCTCCATTTATTGTTGCGCAGACAGCATGAATTTAACATCGGATTCTTTTGTGCTTCAGAGGCTATGGCTGCATGGTAATTGGTACTAACAATAAAGGGAGGGAGTGGTGACAACAGAGTACTGGGAGTCAGGAAGGCTCGGTTCAATGACCACCTTCAAGTTGCTGCATTACGTGGGGCATCTCTTAGTATTACTGTGATTGCCGTAACCCCTAAGGACCTGGTGCAGGAATCAGGGCCCTATTATCCTAGAGACTGTACAAAGAAATAGCACAAGGGCAATTCCTGCCCCAGAGAGCTCCCAGTCTAGGGTTTAGACATGTTGGGACAAGTGGCTAAACAGGCAAGTAGTAGAGCTGGGAGGAGGACAAGGTAAGAGTAGAGATGAGTGTATGTGCATAAATTCATAAGTCCCAGGAGGCCACCAGCCAGTAGTGATTGGAGGGCATCAAGAGACAAGCACTTCCCAGCTCTGTGACTCAGTTTCCCCATCTGTAAAATGGGATTAATGCTGTTGTCTTGCCTCACATGGGAGATGTTTGCAAAGTGCCTGGAGCTCCTTAGAAGAAAGGTGTCTCAGAAGGGACAAGTACTAGTCCATGAAGTTATCCCTGGTGCATCTCTGTGAGCAGGTTGTTGTCCTGAAGGGCTTGTCCCAGCCCTGTATTTTCTGTCCCTGAGTTCTGATATCTCTCTAGTGGCTGCATTTCCAGACTGTATGCACGTTTGCACTTGGCATTACATCAGTCTGCTTTGTATTTCACCCTCCGCTCTTTGGATGATTTTATTCAAGGCCTTGAATCACTGTTTGGTTTGCAAGTCACTTCCATCCTGTTTTGCCTTCACACCACCTCATTGCAGTTTTGTCTGACATTGTTCTGTTCTGGTTTCACTTTGCATCATTTATCATTTTATTTGATTTTTTTCCTTGTGAATTGACTGTGTTCTGATTTGTACCACATGGGTTGTTGCCCATTTGCCTCTGACAGTTGCCTGCATTTCCTTCTGTCTGATGTGCATTATTGCTCCATTTCTTATTCTCTTCCCCCCACCCCCATGTTGTTTGTTTCATTTCGGCTTTCTGATCTTCTGTTGGGTAATATTTTTCTTGGCATCACATCTTTGGGGATTTCATTCACATCATTTCAGCCTGAATTTGCATTGACATCATTGTGTTTGTTCCTTTCATCCTGCCTGATTTTTCTTTGGCATTTGTATTGTTTCAATTTTCTGTCACATTGCTCAGCTATGTTATTCTTTGCCTTTAGACTATAGACTTAGCCTTTTATGTTGTTTGATTTTACACTCGTGTGCATTTGGCCTCAGGTGACTCACAGGCAGAGCCCACTTTCACATTCCAGGGTTGGGCCGGCAAAACATTTTGCGGCATCTGCTTCTAATGTAACCAGCCGGTGTCCACCATAACCGCCCCAGGACATATAGACCTAGCATTGGATTTTGAAGAGGGCCTATGAGATTGTTCTTTGGGCTCCCCTGGTAGGAAAAACTTCCTAGCTATAAGGATAGTTAAGTACTAGAATAGGTTACCAAGGGAGATTGTGGAATCCCCATTATTGGAGGTTTTTAAGAACAGGTTGGACAAATACCTGTCAGGGATGGTCTAGGTTTCCTTAATCCTGCCTCAGTGCAGGGGCATGGACTAGATGACTTCTTGAGTCCCTTCCAGCCTTGCACTTCTATGATTCTATGTAATTTAGACACAAAAATCACTATGAGACAGTTACAGTTGCCACTATACATGTTCGCATGGAAGTAGAGAGTCTCCAGGCTCAGCTTTTATTTAACAATTATAGCAACCACATAATGGATGAAACTGGATTCAGAGTATGTCTCCGAAATCCCCTAAACCAGTGGACCCCAAAGTGTGGGGTGCAACCCCCGGGGGGGCATAGAGGAATGTTCGGGGGAGGGGTGGTGAGGCCTAGGCCAGCCCAGCCCCCATGGGGGGCGGGCAGGGAGCACCAAGCTTCCAGCCCTGCTCTACCCCACCCCCAGGCCAGCCCTGCCCCCAACCTTGCTCCTCCCCCAGCCCCGTTCATCTCTCCCATCCTGCTCCACCCCCAAGCCCACTCTGCCCCCGAGCCCAGTCCCATTCTGCCCCCTGCTCCGTCCCCAGCCCAGCTCTGCCTTCATTCCCTCTCGTCCCAGCCCAACCGAGCTCCGCCTCTAGCCCCAGCTCCTCCCTATCCCCAATTCCGTCCCCAGCACCAGCTTCAGCCCAAGTTCCACTGCTGAGGAAGCCTTGGCTGTGCAGTAACTGGGGGGAGGGCATGGACAGAGTCCATTACCGGTGGATGGGAAGGGGGGGCGGCGCAACTGGAAAAGTTTGTGCACTACTGCCCTAAATGTTGCCTGTCTCCCTGTCTTGTTGCTTCTGCCCTTCCTGTCAGTTATGGCTGGTGTCCATGAGATGGCACTATGCCACAGCTGCATACCTAACACACCTGTCACAAAGCCCCAAGAGCAAGACTTTACACATTTAAACCACATCACAGTCCATGCCCTCTGCTTCTCCCGCCACACACTTCACCACAGCCACTTACAGAAAAGTTCTCGCAGTTATTTAGGGATATGGGAGCTCTTGTCTGTGCCAGCGTTAAGGGTCTAACCTTGCGTGCTGATGAGAAACATAGTGAGTGAGAACTCCACTCAAGTACACATGCTGGAAGGAGCTTCTGCCTGGGAGACCTTGGTTCTGTTTCTAGATCTGCAGCCAACTCGCGGCATGGTCCTAGGGCAAGTCAATGCCCCTCTCTGTACCTCAGTTTCCCTATCTATAAAACAGAAGAGATGGTATATGCCCACATTTGAGTTCTGCAGACAAGACATGTTATTATTAAAATACACTCTGCAGTAGAACAGGGGCCCATGTGAGTCCAAACTGCAATGAAGCCAAAGACACAGTAACTGGGTGCTGTGCTCAGTAGCAGCTGTTCAATCTGTCTCTCCATAAGGTCTTGTTTCAGTTCACACACTCCTACAGATCGCCCAGCACAATGACTTTCCAGGAATCCTCGGAAGTTTAATGAGCCACAGGCCTCCTGTTACCAGGCCTCAGATAGGAACTGAAGCAGCTGGGAAGTATGGGAGAGAAAGTCAAAGAGCTTGTGGCTGAAACCCAAAGCTGGAAGTCAGGAGATCTAAGTTCTGTTCCCCTGATCGGCCGTACATCGACTGTGGGAAGCCATGTAACCTCTTTGTGCATCAGATTCTTCCTTGCTGGTGTTAATAACATGTCGCTGTCACATGACTGGGATGTGGGCCGTCATGCCTAGCGGTTGGAGCAGGAATCAGTAGCCAGGAATTGGAGCCCATGGTCAGAGCTGGAATCAGAGGTCAGGAATCAGAGCTGAGGGGCAGAACTGGGTTGCCTGGATTGGGGGGCAAGGATGGGGAAAAGCTGGAGCAAGGCTAGGAACAAGCAGGTGCAAGAGCTATTGCAGCTGTGGGTGAATGCTTTGAGCTGTTGCTGGGCTTAAGAGCTGGTCTGCTGACTCTTCCCACCACTCAGGTGGCATAGCCAACCAGGCAGCCTACTACAAGCCAGTTGTGGTTGCTAGATAGCCCGGAGACTGGCTCACCTGGTTATTCACCTGCCTCAGAGGGTTGCCCTGAGGCTAATTTGATTAAATGTTCATAAAATGCTTCGGGATCCTCAGCGGGAAGGCACTATACCTCTTATTATTATTACATTGAGGAAGGCCCACTAGTGCTCACAACACTGAGCTGGGTATCAGGAGATAGTGTTACTTATTATTTACCTAGAGGCCCTGTGTGAGACTCGAGCCCCACTGTGTTGGGCACTGCACAAACACGTGTGAAGAGGCAGTCTCTGCCCCTCACAGACAATGGGCGAGAGGGGGACCAGCAGCACAGAGAGGTAAAGAGACTTGCCTACAATCACCCAGGAGATAAGTAGTAGAGTCAAGAATAGAACTCAGTGCCCTATCTATGGGGGGAAGCTTTTGTCCTGCCCCACTCCTTCCTCAGAGAAGTGGTGAATGGAACCCTGGGAAAGAGAGAGTGGTGGAACATTGTCTAGAACTCCCAGGAAATCACCTAAGGTCTATGACTGGCCAAAGTTTAGGGGTTAAAGGAAAGCAGGACGTGAGATACCTTACGGAAGAATGGATGTTCTCTCTGCCAGTAGTGGGGTGATCCTTCAAAGCCTAGTTCAGTGCATACCCCACCAAAACCACACGTGCATCCATTATGCCTGCATTTGAGTAATTGCCCAGGCAATGAGGCATTCTGGTGTGCAAGGCCATGACGTACATGTGAAAACAGGGTGGCTCTGTGGACATGACTGGTGGCGTGCGCGCACTTCTGCAGCACACCCATTTTGCTGAGCTTTGACCTGGGGCTAGATCCTCAGCTGGACTAAATCAGCGTAGCTTCCAGCAGCTGAGGCTTTGGTCCTTGATATCAATGAAGACCTGATCTATATCTGATGAGCACACAGGGTTTTCATGAAGAAGGCGAACCAGCAGCGTAACAACAGAGATCCAGACATACCCTCCCTTTATGATCCTCCTGAGCAAGATGGATTTTTTCTTGACTGTCCATTCAACAAAGGGAATTAACCTCTAAAATCCTCCATTCTTACTTTTTTCTGTCTCTCAGCCTAGTTACTCAACCCAGGCAGATTATTTGTTCATTGGCCTCATTTAAAATTTTTGTCATGAATTTGTGAAGCCCTCCCTATAAAATGGGGTCATTTGCATTAGAGATGGGAGAATTCCCCAAATGTTCACCATATAGGTTTGACTTAGCATACAAAAGTTTGGAGGATCCTTTGATTCTGCCCAACTCAGCTGGCAATCTCATTGGAACTAAAATTTCTGGCACTTCTGCTATTAGCTAGAAATGCCTTTAGAACTTTTCTCAGAATATTTCCAGTCTGAACTAAAAATAACAAAACAAAACCAAAAAAAGAGAGAGAGAGAAAAGCAAGCAAAAAACACCTCAACAGATCCAACCATTTCAGAACCTCAGAAAAGGTTTGATTGTGAAAGGAAATGGATGATGGTTCAGGAGACAGATTCAGACTATCTGAACCAGTTCTGCTATTTGTAACTGCCATGAGAGGAAGAACTTCGGCACAGCATACCCTCAAAACACAGCAGATCCTAGCAGCACAGCATCCCATCCTTAACTCAGTTTCTGTAGCTCAGCTGTTGCTAAAAACAGGTGAACAGCAAACAATCAGGGAACTCGTGAGAAGTCCTAATGTGGCCAACAATTATGGGAATCTCTGATGGCTTCATTTAAGCTGGATTTTCAAGTCTAATGGTGTTAGGTGGCTGAATCCCATTGAATGTCAACAGGATCTGAGTGCCTAACCTCCTTAGGCTCCTTTGAAAATATCAGCCTGAAAGGTATAGATATTTATTATAACCCTGGACATCAGACTGTAGGGTGGGTGGCATTATGGGAAAGATTTTCAAAAACACCTATGTGATTTAGGAGGACAAGTCCCAGCGATTTCCAATGAGGCTTGGTTCCTTGGTCACTCAAGTGCTTATGAAAATGTTACACATTGAAATTAATTGGACTGGTGCCCCTAAACACATTAGGTGTTTTTGAAAACCTCCATCTAATTCTCCACTTAATGCTGATCTCACGTCAGTATCATGTCCAATTCTGTTTGCATCTCCTCTTAAGAAACAGCCAGTTCCTTATAATGAAAACCAGCAAAACTGGAAGGAACTGAAAAATACCAGTCACTGTTTGCCTGAATTTTAGTTTACATTCCCAGATACAAATTGGAAGAGTGTAGAGCATGAGAGAAACAATATGTGTTAGCCAGCTGTGCTGACCATCATGCGCTGTGGCCATCAGTGACAGAAACATCTTGCTTGGAACATATTACATGAAGTTTCTCTAGCTTTGGATGACTGAACTGGAGAAACTGGGAACCTAATGCTTGCTGTGCTGTGTAACTAATGACTTGGCTTTCTTGCAGATTCTAATGAGGTCAGAGTGAGCATCAAAAATCTTTGGGGGCTGTTCTTTTTTTCTCTTAAGCATAACAGCAGGTAATGTCTATTACCTTTTCAAGGCATCTCCGATGTTATTGCTCCCTTGCTTTGTGGAGAACACAAAATCCTGCCTGGCTACAAATCCAATAGAAAGAGGAAGTTAAAGGGAAACTTTACTCCCTTTCCATCTTATTTATTTATTTTCACATAGTGAGCAAAAATGCAGTCTTCAGTATGACAGGGTCAGGCCAGATGGCTATAGGAGAGTGGTGGAAAGTAGATACATTAGCCCCAGATTAAGCAGGTCCCTTTTCCCTGGGTAAAATAACAGGGACTATTCCAGAACAATCAGGAATCTGCTAGAACCAATTAAGGCAGACAGGCTACTTAGGACACCTGGAGCCAATTAGGAAGCTACTAGAACCAATTAAGGCAGGTAGGCTAATCAGGGCACCGGGTTAAAAAAGACCTCCCGTCAGTTAGTGACAGGTGCACAAGGAGCTGGAAGTGAGAGGGTGTGCTGCTGGAGGACTGAGGAGTACAAATACTATCTGGCATCAGGAGGAAGATCCTGCAGTGAGGATAAAGAAGGTGCTGGGGGAAGATCACGGGGAAGTGGCCCAGGGAGTTGTAGCTGTCATGCAGCTGTTACAGGAGACACTGTCGACAGCTGCAATCCACAGGGCCCTGGGCTGGAACCCGGAGTAGAGGGTGGGCCCAAATTCCCCCCATCCCTGCAACCCACTATTTGACAAAGGAGGAGTTGAGCTGGATTGAGAGTCATATCAGAGGGGAAAGTCTCTGGCCTGTCCCTGACCCACGAGATGGGACAACTGAGACTATGATGATTGTTCTCCTCCCTTTTCCCCCATGCTGGCCAGTGATGAGGTTAGCTGAGTGAATGGCAGGTTTGAGCCAATGGCAAAAGTGGCCAAACTGAGGGCTGCTGTGAACCTCTGAGGCAAGCAAATCTGCCGGAAAGTGCAGGACCCACCAAGGCAGAGGAATAACTTTGTCACATCAGATATTCTCCTGCAATTCCCATTAGCTCTAATCCTTATCTGAAGGGAGGATTTGGATCCTCCAACATCCAGTTTCTCATCCATTTTTAGATCTAGGATCTCTCCTGAAACATCCTCTTTAACTGTCAGCTAAGAAGTTTCTCCAGAGTGCTAGAGAAGAAGCACCCAAGGCAGGGCCGGCTCCAGGCACCAGTGCACCAAGCAAGTGCTTGGGGCGGCCAACAGAATGGGGCGGCAAGTCAGGCTCTTCGGCGGGAATTTGGTGGCGGATCCCTCAGTCCCTCTCGGAGAGAAGGGCCTGCCACCGAATTGCCGCCAAAGAATGAAGCAGCACGGTAGAGCTGCCGCCGAAGTGCCGCCGATCACGGCTTCTTTTTTTTTTTCCGCCGCTTGGAGCCGCAAAAATGCTGGAGCCGGCCCTGACCCAAGGCAAAGATACCTTCCATAGATCCCACAGCCTTGCGATACTTAGCACTACCAAGACCAAGAGATGTTAGAGACAGAGATGCCTCATTAGATGATCCAGCCAAGGAAGGATTTGTAGGCCCCAATCCTTGGCTGCATTGGGGTCATTTTGCACTGCAGTGCTGATGTGTTCACGCAAAGGAAGGTCTCCCTGGTGAAGGGTATACTCCAGAAGCATAGAGCCCAATGTAGCAGCTGTCAGAGTAGGGGGTTGTGGCTAAGAAAAGGGGGCATGTCCAGAGCTTCCCTATATCCCGGCACTTTGTCACTTCCCAGCTGATCCCTGCTGTCTGCTCTAACATATGCCAGTGGCCTGGCACACAGCTGACCTGGGAGCAGGGGGCTACAAAGGTAGTTTAAACCCACACTTGCACCCCTGTCCTGAGTTGCACTGTGTGCTCTTCCAGCATTGTGGCCTTAGCACAAGTCCTCAGTCTAAGAACATATCTACACTGCTGTTGCGACTGCAGTATATGTAAACATACCTGAGCTAGCTTTGATGTGGCTCATGCCAATAACAAGAGCAGTGAAGCCTTTGCAGCACAGACAGTAGCCACTTGAAATTGTACCTCAGGTCCTGCGTGGGCAGGGGTAACCCATGCTGTCATCCGTGCTGCTGTGGCTTCACTGCTATTGTTACTCAAGCTGGCTACATCAAAGCCAGCTCGGGTATGTCTACATGGGCTGCAATCATAGCGCCCAACTGCAGTGTAGACAGATCCTCTGGCTTTCAGCAATTGTTCAGCAGGATTCAGTCTTCAACAACAGCCATTGTATCACAGCTCCCGTACAGTTCACATTTCCTTTCCAGCCATTGGGGCTCCATCTTATTTTCCAGTTTGCAGCATCCAGACTGGGATCAGATGCAAAGAACATAGCTGCTGTGGGCTACTCTGCTTTCCAGTGACGATTGCTGCAATCTGCTTCGTTTACACACAGGGCCTGTGAATGCTGCTGCTGTTCATAACCACAGCCTCCCCGATCACCCCGAGGAGAGGCCTCCAAAGGGGAGCCTCTCAGGTAAGCACAGACCAAGAAAAGTGCAATCTTCCCTTACAGCAAACCCCTGCCAATACTTCACTGTTAGCAAAAACTTTGTACTTACAACTACAATGTGTCAAATGAGACAATCAGGAGACTAGGCCTGAGGGAAATATATTTAAGGTGACCTGCAAAGGGAACTTGGAAATGGAGCCAAGCGCAGTAATGGAGTGTGTGCCGAAGGCTCCTGCTAACTGCAATGTCGTGGGGCATTCAGCACATCGGGGAGGCTGAACTAGTCTAACAATTCCTCTGCCTGGTCCTGAGTTCTCAGCAGATACCCCAGTTTCCAGAAGGGGAAGTGGGTCCAAACTCCCATGTACGTTGGATGTTCTTTAAGTATAAGAGATCATGCCAATTCCCCAGATGCACCAAAGCAGCACTTAATTCATCTGGGGAGGGGTGGCCAGAGGAGGTTTTCTGCCACCTTTCTGCTTTTCTTGCTGATTCTGAAAGCTGCTGGGGGGCTGAACTGGCCCTCAGCACAAGTTAGAGCCGCCAAGGAGCCCCTCTGCTGGTCAGGATCACCACACTATCATGCTCCTGCTTGACCACTTCCCTCTCCTGGACTTACTGCTGGTGCACCCCTTCATGGCTAGCTGTGGCATAGCAGCTGTCTCTTTAGCACCCGCTGCTGACAGTCACTCCAGTGGTCTGTCTCTTCTCGTAAGTCGGCCCTCCAGCCAAGTCACGTTTTACTTCCACCCCTTCTGGGGTAACAAAAAGTCCAACACAAAATCCAATATCCTTGCATCTGTCGTCAGCACCAGCTCTCGGACACACAGTCCTTACACCTTTCTTCTAGGGCTTTAAATTGTCCTTCGCCCCTTACGTCAGGGGCTTCATGTCACCTTCCCATTGGCTGGGAGGGGAACCCAGGCCCAGCTTCTACCCTGGGTTCCACCCCAGGGACCCTAGGCCGAGCAGCCAAGGTCTGCTTCCTCAGACATCTTGCCGCTGCCTCCCTTCCTGCCATTAGCCTTTCTTCAGGCCTTTCCCCTGCCTCTTCCTGGGCTATTTGTAACAATCAGCATCTCCTAGGGCTTCTCCCCAGAGGTCCAGTTCCTGCCCTTGAGCCAGGGCCAGCCACAGGAGCTTGCGTCTTCCTCCTCGTCCTTCAGGAGCCTTCCAGTCCTTCAGGTCTCTCCACCCTCTGTCACCAAGGGAGAGACTGCAGAGTATTCCTGTGACGTTGCACCCCATAATGCTTTATAGAAATATGCTTATGAATGTATATATTTGTATGCATGTATCATTTTTGCATTCGAAGTTATGAATATTGGCTGTGTACTTGTTTGATTTTAAGTAGCCTTAGTAAGGCATTTGGTCAGCTTCTTTAGAAAGGAATTTGCAAGTTAATTGCCCAGTCAAGAAACATTTAAGCTAACAAATGAATGTTGAGATGCCAATCCACATCTGAGCGTTCCTGGGAATGTGGCCTGGCTTGTAAGGACTAAGTCATGCATGGACATGTGACTCCAAAACTCCATCTTGTAGAGGGGATTCTATACAGAAGCAGGGAGGGGTTTAGACTCACAAGGAGAAACTATATAAAGCCTTGGGAGATCCCTCAATTTTGTATTCAGCTGGTTCAAGAAATATCCTTTGGGGGTGGAAAGGCTACCTGAAAGAAACTGGAACAAAAGACAGTAACCACAGGGGTGTGAGTGATTGCTGGACCCAGACTAGAAGGAGGCTAGTCTGTAAAAGAAGCTTACTGGAACATCTCTGAGGGTGAGATTTCATCTGTAATCACTTTCTTACTGTAATAGGTTTAGACTTGCATATTTTATTTTATTTTGCTTGGTAATTCACTTCTGTCTGTTATTACTTGGAACCACTTAAATCCTACTTTTTGTATTTAATAAAATCACTTTTACTTATTAATTAACACAGTATGTATTAATACTTGGGGGGGGGGGCAGCTGTGCTTACTACTCTATTAGTGTTATAGAGGGTGAACAATTTATGAGTTTATCCTGTATAAGCTTTATACAGGGTAAAATGGATTTATTTGGGGTTTGGACCCCATTGGGAGCTGGGCATCTGAGTACTGGAGACAGGAACACGTCTTAAGCTGTTTTCAATTAAGTCTGCAGCTGTTGTGGGACGTGGTTCAGACCCGGGGCTGAGTTTGTAGCAGGCTAGCATGTCTGGCACAACCAGGCAGGGGTCTGAAGTCCCAAGCTGGCAGGGAAAATGGGTTAGAAGTAGTTTCAGCACATCAGGTGACAGTCCCAAAGGGGAGTTTCTATGATCCAACCCGTCGCAGTTTGCTATCTCCCCGCAGCCCCCTCTGCTCCAGACTTTCTCTCTTCATAGCCCTGCCTAGCTCCTCCCCACCTGGGACTCATCTTTAATCGGGCCTGGCTCAGCCTCCAGGTGCAGCCAGGTGGGATAATTGCCCCTCCTAGGCCCACATTAACCACCTCTGTGGAGTACATATTCCATGACACACCCCTGCTGGCCTCAGACAGCCCCCTCAATGCTGGCCTTACACAGACTAATGATTCCGCTACACTAGTGGACTCCTCAGCTGCTGCCTTAGGCCCACTTAGCATTGCGGTGGCACAAAGGCGACTTGGAAGGAGCTGGGGCTCTGTCCCATTTTTTCCAATGTTTCTTTTTTGGAGTGATTATTCTGTAATTTACAATAGAACAGCTGAAGGGCACTCAGTGGGGTATGAACTAGTGAGGGCAGGATAAACCATCAATACAGCCTGTAGCGCGTTAGCGGTGGCCCCACCCTTTCTGGGTCAGAGGGAGGCCACTCCACCTCACTATGCCGCGGGTGTCGCTTGCAGGTAGGGAATGAGCCCAGTCGCACTCAGCCTGTAGTCCTGGTCAACCGTCTGGGCAGAGTGATGGTCGCTAGCCTACAATCAGGGCAGTGAAGAGTCTGACTCGGACCAGTACTCCGAGCCGAGCGGTAAACAAAGGGTTAGTACGCCGCGCCCTCAGATGGGGTGGGGCAGTACAGAGTCTGGGCCTCAGGCCTACACTCTGGGCCAAGCGACTGGCAAACAGTTCAGAGCCCAGACCCCCGGTCAGGGCGGGGTGGTACAGACTCTGGGCCTCGGGCCTACACTCAGGCCGGGGTAAAGCACCCAATCACAGTCT